>NC_052137.2:9154920-13954920 GCF_016086655.4 Lepeophtheirus salmonis | reverse complement strand
TATTTTAATGAAAATCAATTCAATTTTTTTGAAAGTAGATTAATATTCCAGGATATCTTGAAATTGATATTGCATGAACAATTTTCCTTTTTTTTAAATCACTGAAAGAAAATGTTTAAGCTGCCATAAAATTATTTTTGTTTCAATATACTTAGAAATATAAATTTCATTACGTTTTTTAATATATTATTTTTGGGGGAAATTAGTTACTTTTGTTTAAAAGGTAATTTTTGTTATTAAATACAATGAAGTCAAATTGACTTTTTGAAAAAAAAACTAGTTTTCTACATCGTAGACAAAATCTGTCAGTAGTATTTTTTATGTGTTATCTACTATCTATTCAAACATGTATAACAACTATGCAAGCACTGTATATGTACATCCTATTGATATAAAAGTTCCCTTTTTACAACAACACCATTTTCGAATTAATAATAATAATAATAATAAAGTTATTATTCTTAATGTTTGTATAAATATTTACATTTTAATTTTGTTTTAAATTACATTTTAAAACTTTCCTTTTTTCCTTTCTTGAAAATAGACATAAAAATTATTTTTTTTCTACTTCCTTCAAAACTGTTTTTAGATTATATTTTAGATTAATTTATGATATTTCGTATCAAACCAAAATTTTTTTGATGATTAACTTTTCAGACTTAGAACAATTGATTACCTTCATTAAAAAAAGGAATTGAAAAAATATCCTTGTAGTTTTCCGACTAAATTCCAAATTTCTTAAAAACATCGATGTTAAAAAATTAAAAGAGTATGCCATAATTCATATCCTAAAATTAAATTAAACATGGGCAGTTAATTGCAAAATATCAATCCCGTCCTTCTACAATATATATTTTTTTAATGAAAAAAAGATGGTTTGATACAAATATCATATGGATTTCTTTAAAACAGTCTAATAAATGTTCCTTCAACTCTCAAAATTCTAAAATATATACATCAATTAATGTTTAACAGCTTTCAAAGTTTTGGGAAGGATTTCAATGGAAAAACCATTTTTTATAAACGTGCACATATTTGCATAAGTAAAATAACTAAATAAATAATTTCTTTTAAGAATAAACTACCTATACTGATAAACAGTTAATTATTATGTCCACCAAAGGTTAGTAATTTTTTTATAACTAATAATCTAATTTAACCTTCAAATAACTATAAAATATATTTTTGACTACTCGAATATTCCTATACAAATCGAATAAATATCATTTACATATGTAAAAAAAATGTTTTTTCCGCTATTCATTAAATTTTTAATCTCAATTACTGATCTTGAATATTGAACTACATTTTACATTAAGGAATGAAAAATATTTATCCATAAAAAACCCATTTTGATACCAAAATGGTATCTCTAATTTCTATATTAAGGAAGTTATGACAAATTTATCATCCAAATTTCAGCCTTTTTCGTACTGAACAAAACAAAACAACTTTCTTAAACATTATGAGAATTGAATGAAATTTTCAGGGTGCAAAAGGTGATCAATTTAAATGCCTGCAATTAATTTTATAATATGAAATTCGAGTATCTTAATATTTTTTCACTCTCTCCAGACAATAAATGATAATTATTGAAAAATAAATAAATAGAGTTTACAAATTATGGCAAAGTACTTTTATATTGCGCAGTAATAAAGATTGAAGGTGCCAATGTCGGGTTAATATTTGTAATTTTACTGGATCCATTACACTTAATTTATGATTTTAAAGACCACCTTGAGATGATTTATTTTCCAGCAAATTTTAACGATTAAACAAAACACGGATTTAAAAAATATAAAACTTGGTAAAAGATTTAAAACTTATCTACATTAAATACAAATGACGTCAAATGGATTTCTTCAACTTAAGTAATAAAAATCCAGCCTTTCTATATGGATTTTCACAACACTTTTAGACTTCCGCATACACCTCCTTCAATTTTTTTTTCTCCGTAAATCGGCATTTTGTAACATACCATTACAATGCAACTGAATGAATGGTTTGGATCGAACTTTTTTGAGCTCTCATATACCTGGTCAAGTTCTGATTGACACTCCTCTATCCCAAGGGGGTCGCGGAGTAGTCTGGTGATTATTGCAAAGTATTCCAGAATGAATCATCATCAAATATTATTTTTTTTATGCAAAATGGAATTCGGCAAAATAGCTTTCCGCAAAGTGTCTTGGATCCAATAAATATAACTATGCTATGAAAAGAAAGGCAGCCTATGTTTCGAGGGAAATATTGAACAAAAAAGTTTACATAAGACTATCACATAATGAATGAGAAACCTCAATTGAATGTTGAGGCTATATAAATACAAAAACATTGACTAATTAGTATTAATTAGTATCGTGTGACATTTTGGAAATATTTTATATATACTTATTGCATGTTACTACGGAAGGAAGAGTAATTCATTATTCAATATACTCGTAGGTATGATTTTGTTTATTAAATATTTGATTTATCTAGAATATATAAGTAATTCAATTGAACCAATTTCTGAGTGAAGTAATGCTGTGATTATGCTCATCTGAAGTTGGTCTTTATTCCCATAATTTTTTGATGTTTTATTCAAAGTGTCAATTACTCTTCTTTTATAAATGGAGTTATTGACATGTGTATATTTATGATGGACCACTTATTATACGCATACATATGTATATGATGACTCAAACCTTATTTTTATTATTAATGGTAGAAGTTGGAGTAATATAATTATTCTACCAAAAAAAGTTCCATTGTATTACTTTTAATTGAGAATAGAGTATTACTAATACTCTATATATAATGGTAATTACTGTACGCATATAAAACACATGCAACAATAATACGCTCCCCCCAACCAATATTACTATTTACTTCTTTCGATAATGCAATAATGAAATATGACATCTAATTAGATGCATTGGAAATATTAATTAGTACACGTACACATGCATGTACGTTTTTCTTTTCTTCAAAAATGAAGGACTCTGTCCGTGGATGCATTGTTTGAATATAAAAACCCTACTTCAAATACTGATTTATTTGTTATTTTTTATATTTTTTGTACAAATTGTTTTTCCCTGTCATTTTTAAAGCCTAGGTAGGGCTTAGACCCATTCTACCTACACAACAAAGATGAATATATTTAGAATGAACGGGTCTCGAAAATTCTATAATTTGGTATTACCGTTGTCATGATACCAATAATTTTCGGGAGTAAAATGTACATCAATACTTTTCTGTCTAAAAATATAAAACAAAAAAGTAATTTAGGGAAATTCACATGCACTTACAGGGGGGAAAGCAAAAGATTTTTGCTTGGGATGTGGAGAAAAAAATTAGCTTAGAAATTTGAGAAGTTGTTTTTTTAATTATAAAATACCATTTATAATTTAAAAACATTTTCGCCCAAAGTTAGAAGGTGGCATACAAAATGCTCATTTTTTTTTTTAGTATAACGTAGTGCCACTGCATGTCCTGGTGGCAATACAAATTTACTCTAGCGCCCTTGCACTAAACCCATGATTATATCAAACAAATTGCCTGTCAGATAACCTTAAAAAAATATTTTCAATCCGATATTTTACAAATGATTTGATGTACCTGTATCACTGAAAGCATTCACTTTATTTTGTCACTTTGGTTTGTTTTATTTGCCAACATATTTATATACTGGCAAATAAGGAATCTAATCTATTACTCCATAGGTTCTAGGAATTGTTTTTGAAGTCCATATACATTACGTAAACTTCCTTTTCTAGGAAACTCATATTTTCCAATGAGCTATGTCATTTCATTTTGCAATATTACTTAAAAAATTATTTTTTTATAGAGCAATTTTTAGGGAAGGAAAATTTGACAAGCCCTGGTAATGAATAAATTGGATCTTGGATTTTATATATAATGCTAAGTGTAATGACCGAGGGAGCCAAAATTTGTATCTCACTCTTTGTAAGAAGTGCATTTATCATAACAGATACATTCAATCATTCATCGAAGTGTGAGTAATTTTCGTTTTAAGCACTACCGTGTTACAAAAAAATTGAAAAATAAAATATTTTCAATGCCCTCCTTTTTTCTGATTAAATAATATAAAATATATAATTTCTAAGAATTTTCTCCGATACCTATACGATACAGATTTTGAATATTTTACCCAATATATTGGCTTTCCCATTTCGATCCAATATATTAGGTTACGTCTATCCAGTACCACTATATTGAACAACACTACTCTGCATATTTTATAAGGTTAACAAAAGTAAATCAGTTTTATCATATCATTTTAATTTGATTACTGAAGTCTTATTCCTGCTGAACACTAAATATACTTTTATAATCAAGAATATTTTCAAAAGATTTACAATCATTCTTATAGACAACAAGGATATTTGATCCATAAATTGTACTTCTAAAAAGAGTATACAACCATTTTGTGTTAGAATGATAAATTTATTGATATTTTACCTTAAGGCATTGAATCCCCTATTTACCCTATTAGAAGCCCTATAAATTTTAAAAAAAAGTATACTAGGTGATTAGTTTTGAAACTAACTAACCATACATAATAAATTAATTAAAAGATTCATACTAATTACTTATTCGAAAAGATTTACAATAATTTAATTATTTATATCGATCTTTGGAATTGTGAATTCATGTATGAATGGGTTTTGATTCATTAATATCTATTAAATATTATGGGACTTTTATCAATATGTATTTTTATAAAATCCATTGGAATTTAGATAACTTACAAACGAGACTGACAAAATATGAATTTTTAGTCGTTTCATCTTGTGTAGAAAGGAAATAAATTTTTGTATGAAGGCATTGTCGCATATTGTGTTCATTTGAACAATGTCATTTGATTACACTTTAATCAGTATTATATAATAACTTACTTCTTAACTTGAATGCATAAAGTACTATCATATTATCCATTCTTTCAAAAGTATCTGAGATTAGTGTTGTGTCAGTTCTTAATTACTTGGTCTTAGGACCAGTTCTATTATTCCTTGCGATCGGTCTTCGAAATGTTATTACAAAAACTGATTAAAAAAAAGTTGATTAACGTCATCAACGACCGAACTTTATAATTTTTAGGACTGATATATGCAGGACTGAACTGAACTGTAGTATTCAGTTCTAAATATGGAACGACACAACAAAATCTGTGATTTATAATAGTATAATCCATTGTTTATGTCGAATTTTCTTATGCTTTTTTTAAAGATAGAAAATGACTTATTTTGTACAGTAAGTTGAACGTTAATTACAAATCTAGACCAAAAACACTAAATTTCTTTTGGAATAGTCTTTTACGAAATTGTGTAAAATTTAGGTTGCCTTGGGTGAAGTACATTTTCGTAGTTATTATTTCATGTATTTAAAATTTATTTGTGTGATGAAATGAAGAGAGCTTAGTTTTTGAATAAAGAACGTCCATTTTTAGAAAAAAATATATTTTCTCCCGTATAAAAAAAATAGAAAAAAAAATTATTTCAAAAACCTTAAATGGTTCACAAACAAATATGCACATATTTATTCCTCTATCTTTATGTATCTGTATATAAAAAGCTGTAATACACGTATAAATGCTTACCATAATTGAGTCAGTTTCCTTGGCTATCACTTTATTTATTGTATTATTTGTATAAATATGAGTTATATGCAAAGGAGTAAAATGACCACGTTTTGATGAAGTTTGTTTATTGACTTGACTGTAACTATCAACACATTTGAACAGATTGATGAACAGAGAAGAGAAACGGTTTAGAGACTTTTCTTTTTCTTTCTATTTCACGACGTTGGCGCAGCCTACTATAATAATATTTTTGTCTTTCTTTCTATCTCTTTTTCTTTCATACTTAATTTCTAGTCGTATGGTAGGATATGTACTATTTTTTGGCAAGTACCAATACTACAAAAACGATACTTTATATCAAAAGCAAATTTTAACAGTACAACAATTAATTTGATTTGCCAATATTAATCGTTATTTCATTTAATTGATTACTTGTCCATGCTTTCTATCTTCAATTTTATAATGTTTATTTATATATTTGGTTATTTAGAAGTCTGTTTGTTTCAGTTCCAATCATATTATGACAAAAATATTGAATAAGTAAAAGTTAAGAAAAAAGTTGGAGAAGATATGTTTTAGTTTATAAATTAAATATTAATATAAATTAATTATTAATTATATTAGGGTGTTTCTTATCTTTTATTTTGCTGAAATGTCCGGATCGCCAGGTAAAAATTTGTTCCTTTTGATAAAAAAAAAAATACAATTAGGAAAGTTTCAGCAAAATTGAAAAATATTTAAAGGGAGCTCAATGACCTAAAAGTTTTGAAAATTGCCAATTTCTTTATAAAAGTGACTTTGATCTCGATTATTGGGAAAACAATAAGCGATACAGCTGCTTTTTATTTTTAGAATTTTTTTCAAGATAATATAATTTAATCTAGAAAAATAGTGATGACGTTTCGACTAAAATGATTAATAATGTGAATTTTAATACAAAATATTTGAAGCGAAAGATAAAATATATATAATATGTTTGGCTCAATGTTCGTATATTTTTCTTTTTGTTTCACTACATTACATGAAGATTTTCCATTTTATATTTTTATTTTGATGAATAGTTAAAATCCTAGAGTGGAAATTAATTATTTTTGAATAAAAAAGATATAAATTGTTTATTGTATGTCCAATGGAACTATGTTAAGAAATAGCTCAACAACTTTAAGAATTGATAATTTATAAAAAAAAGACTTTATGCTCAACTATCATCAATATTTTTTTGTTTTGTTTTGTGCAATACATATTTTATTAGTTAATAACTTTCTGAATATAACATAATATATATCATAGAATTAATAATTTATAATGTATGAAGGTTATTATACAATATACATATTAAAATATTGTATCTTTTTTTTCCTGACCTATATATCTAAAATACTAAGGTAGCCTAGATCAAAGAGATCAATATATATAGATATTGTACTCTTTTGCCTAAATAAATATTTTTTTTTTTTAGTCTGGGGACATCTTTTGATGCTCTGCGACTACTTTTACTAGGAGTTGAAGCTGTGATTCGTCATTTTTTATTGATCCACTATATTATTTAATGAGTACCATTCTTGGTTGTGCTTCGTCATTGATAACTTCAAAAAAATAAGTTATTATATGGGATTTCTTATAATTATAGTTAATTGGCCATAATTTTGGATAGACATTGAAACTCTCTTAGGGAGTTTCAGCATCTGAATGATAATTTTTTTATAGAAAAATGTACTTTTGAATTTTTGTCTTGCCTTTCCTTATTTTTCAATTCAAATAATATGTTTCTTTCTTTTTGGATGGTAAATTGACTTGACAATCAAATAGAGACAGATAAATACACAAAATGCTAAGACATTTTATTGATTTCTGAAGAACTATTTAGTGATTTCATCTAATTCAAATAATTAAATGGAGTATCTGACGCTATAGGAACGGAGATCCATGCTTTCTAATATTTTTGCATGATAAAGATACAAATTTTCTGAATCTTCGTTCCTTTTTAGAAATTAATTTCAACTACTACTTTAATAAACAAATTTTTAAATTATACGACACTCTAGTCAACCAAAGAGAATAAATTTAATTCTGTACTATGTATTAATACCAATAAATATTATTTGTTGGTCGATAAATTCTATATAATCATCTCTTTGAAGAATCTGTAGAAGGGGTTTGTTGGTAAATTTGATAATTTTTTGTCTTTAATCTTTAGTATGACATCTTATTTCAATATTTATAATTCCAGGCTTATAATTGGTTATGCTTATCGTTTTTTGCGTTTTTTCGACTCTTTTAAAGAGTAGCACCTCGGGAGAAAATAAATTTTCCTCCCATATTTTTTGGGCGTAAACATGATATTACTTTAATGATAATATTTGATGATTTCCTAATACTCTTTTGAAATTCAAAATTATGCTATAGGAAAAATCACAAAACCATTTGTGATGTCGGCAATTTATTTGCAGTATTGATTTGCCCATAGTGTCTGTCATTATTTTACTTTGATATTTACACTACTTTGGTTGAATAAACTATGATCTGACTTATCTGAACCTTTATTAGAAAATTCAAGTTTTTTAACTTTGTTCAAATTAGTATCTGTATTAATTGACAAGAAACGAAACTACAAAGTAATGAGTAATATTATTATTACTGGTCAAAGTTCAAACTGAAATAAGAAAAAAAAATTAATTATGCCTGGTTGAACAAGTGGCTATGCTATACGCTTGGTTTGCTGCATTAAATTGGAGTTTTCATGGCCTTGGGGCGGCTTTGTCGTCGCATATGCTCCAGGGGTAAGAATAGAAGAAAATAATATTTGTAAACAAATATTATTCAACTATTAGAATTAATAGCTATAGTACGAGGATAGTTCTACACAGAATGCAAACAAATATTATTCAACTATTAGAATTAATAGCTAATTTCAACAGAATGAATTTCAATTGCAAACAAAAGTACTCAAGATGTGCATATGAGCAATGATGCTTCATAGAGGAAGATTGTAATTTTGGGACACCTATGAAGGACCCATAGATGGGGGGGGGGGATTTTACATCACAAATTCAGGACCGACGCAACCAAAACAATGAGTGTTGTTTTGCAGGAGAAAAGTAGGGGAAACATAAAGACATTACACCGAATACGTTCTAAATGTTTTAGTTTTGTTTTAAACTATTTTTCCAAATTAACATAAAAACTTCTTTGAGTAAATGAAGTAATCTTGAAAAAATTTAAACATAAAAACTGTATCATGAATCCTTTTTACAGTAATCGGGAAAGAATTCCCTTTTTTCAAAAAATTGGTAGTTTTCAAAACTTTGAGGTCGTTTATCTACCTTAAATATTGTTTAATTTTGCTCTAACTTTGCCAATTGATTTTTTAAATCAAAAAGCAAGGATATTGTCCCCGAGATCTGGATATTTAAACAAAATAAAACATAAGAAACGCTCTAAACCCGTATATAGCTTAGGAAGGTTATTTACTTCTCTCTTACAACGATATTCAACAAGTCGACGCAGGAGGGAGTGGTGCAGTTTGACTGGAATTGCCCTAATGTTATCCCAATACACAAAAACGGAAGCCATAAGGATGTTTGTAATTACTGACCAATTTCCTTCACAAGCCAGATCTCTCGACTAATGGAGAAGCTAATCAATTCTGAAGTGAGAAACTTTTTTGGCAAACACAATTTGATATCTCCCAGGTAACATGGATTCCAAAGTGGAAGGTCTTGTGCGATAAACCTGTTATCATTCTGGGATAATGTTGTGCGAAGTAGATACTTTTCACTGGAGTATCTCTTATACTTTGACTTCAGTAAGGCGTTCGACAAGGTGCTGCATGGTGGGCTCGATCACAAATTATATTGCATTGGGATTGGGGATGAACTATTGCAGTGGATTTAACCTTGGCTCAGAAATCATGGACAGCGATTTCTGATAAACGGCATTGGATTAGTTTCAATAGATGCCCCATCCTCTGTACCTCAGGCTAGTGTCCTTGGACCTACCCTCTTCTCTGTATTTATTAATGACCTTTGTAACAACCTCAGATCCAAAATGTATATGGATGCTGACGACACATACATAGCTTGTTTGCTACTCAGAAGAGGAGGTCAAGCATGAACCCAGATCACAATTTCTGATGTGGAGTGACCGTTGGAGAGTTCCTATAAATCTTGGGAAGAGCTCGTTTATGATTTTTCGGGGCGGTGCTTTTGGTCTTGGAGAGATGATCAATGTGGGTGTCTTTAAGTGCCTACATCTTTTAATATGAAATTCAGCACTCACATTTACAATATTGTTAGAAAAACAAATAGAGCGCTTGGGTGTATTAAAAGGGGTTTTAAAACTAGAAATATGAAATATCCAGCACATGTTCCTATAATCATGAAGTTTCATGCTAGATCACCTCCTTTTTAGTCATTTAATTTTTCAGAAACTGTGACCATGAACATGTCAGATACTGAATGGTAGGAGTGTCATGCAGTTTTTATAAGCAGTCACGGCGGTGTCATTATCTATGCAGTTTATCAACTTATGACTGCTGTAGCCTCGTCACAAGGAGTAGAACGAGTCTTCTCATCTTTTGGACTAGTACATTCTAAGCAGAGGAACCACTTTGGTACAAAGAAGGCGGCAAAATTTATTTTTCTTTTCAAGTCCATAAATTAACACAGTTCTAACAAGAAGGATTATGTATAATTGAAAATTTGGTTTAACCAATTAATTTCAGATGAAGTAATGTTTTTCTTTTGTAACCTATGTCTGCATGAATAAACTCACGATGAGGATATTTCATAAAAATATGTTCGATTCAGTTAAACTGAGAAGAAATTTAACTTAAAAGGACAATATATTTATTTTGCAATCAAGAAATAATAATTTCAGTTGTGGAAGAAAGCTCAGAAAAAAGTTAAAAAGACAAAATATATTAAATTGACAATAAAGTACAAATTATTCATTTGTATAAGTAAACTCAGAAAAAATTTAGTAAATAAGAACAAAATATACTTAATTCATAATGAAGAAATAATTATTTTAGTTATATAAGTAGAAAAAACTCATTTTTCTTTTGTTATGCGGTTTAAAAAAAGAATATTGTGCATTCAAATGTTTACTTATTTTTAAATTTTTCTTTATTTTTTCTTTATAAACTATGATTTCGATCATTCATTTTTATTAAAAAAAATGGATTAAAATGAACCTGATTTAAATCAAGTAACCCTGCTTCAGGCTAACTTGGACTCATTTTGGGCAAAAGGTACCTGGCCTAGAGCAGTCTGGACATGTCTTTGATAGAAAATTTAAGAGCCATTGTCTAAAATAAGATCAATAAATTACCGCCTATATCCAATGAAGAAACTCTTGTCCAAAATATAAAATTTACCTGGTCGCAAATTTCAGTGGAGACTTTGGATAATTTAACTGCTTGTATGCCAGAACGCCTTAAAAAATGTATTAAACTTAAGGGAGGATATATTGGGCAATAAAATTGAGCCACAACGCTAAATTTACTTTCATTTATGTGTGACTGAAAAAGAAGACATCAATTTCGTGAAATACTAGATGGTGCAAATAATATATACATTATACACGCTATATATCCAAAAAAAGGATTTTATCAATGATATAAATTTTCATAAATGTTTCCTCAATTAAGCATTTGTATATTGCATAATATTCAAATGTAACTAAGGGATACAGTTGCCTAAAATATATTTCTTCATGAATTTGAATTTAAGACATTGCATTGTTTTTATTAATTTGTTAAAATGAAAATTATAAATGTAATATTGTGCTTTTATTTTGCATAAACATTTTTTTTTCTTCAAAATTTCGATTACTACTAGTTCGAAATGTTGTCATGTGGTAAGAAAATCCACTATTCAAAATTTCATTATTCTAGGATGTCATTTTTAGTTAGCACATCTTGTTCAAAGTTTTAAAAGAGACAAAAGTTCTTTATTTCACCAAGAAGGGTTAAAATACTGTATTTATTATTATTTTGAATTAATTAATTTTGATGTACATTATTCATACCCATAAAAATATTAATGAAGTTTTTTTTTCTAAAGCTACTTGTTACAGCAAAAAAGAGAGAAAATAATTAGAAAATTTTGATCTTTCCTTTGTGAAAAGGTAATAAAACGGAGGCCTGCTATACGCAGATCATTGAATTTCCTAACATATATCTTTTCTTTGTTCCATAGGATAATTTAAAAATAAGTACTTATTTTAAGATTTTCTGTATGTTATAAAAATATCTTTCAAAACGATTTTGTGCAAAATATATATAAACAGTCTTTTTATTATATATATTGACTAAGTAAAGAGTAATTGCTTTTTTTCGCAATTTGAACGAGATATACGACCTAAAGATGACTACGTAGGTCAATGCAATATTTTATAAGTAATTTTCATAATGTATGTCAACTTTCCGCCACTAGCCTTTATCGCAGTTCGAAAAAAAGTTGAAGATCAAACCGCTATGACGTACATATGTGAAGTTGTTTAACTAATTTGTATTATAAGATTTATTTCCTTGGAAATGAAAGCAAATTTTTAGTAATGACCATAAATCTTCAATTATTAAAAAAATAAAAACTTATATCCTCCTAGAAATACCCGCAAAATGAAGTTTTACAGGTTTTTTTCTTGTTCATTTAGTATACCAATAAATTACTTTTTTCTTTAATTGTAACTTTTATAGAAAGCTAACAAGGGAAGTTCATTTAATATAAAATAAAATTAACAATTTTTTCTTTGGGACCATATTAAACATTACTTACCATAAATTTATCAACTAAAGATCGAAATGTCGCTTTCATTTGAGTAATTGCATTTAAAGAATTATTAAGAAATAATTTTATACATTGCCATACATATACTGGTGTGTTTGCTTAAGACATTTTTAATTTTTTCATAAAAAAATAATGTAAGCATTGAGATTGGCTCCTGTCAGTCAATCAGAGAATTAATTGAATTTTAGAAATGATTTATAAAACAAAGAGCTGAAGCATTTCATTCCGATTATCATCACGGTGAACATGAATCCAACAACTCAGATGGAGTGCAGTAGAACTTTTTTATCCCTTTCTTACCGACATAAATCGAGATTATTGGATGTTGTCAACAGAGACAGACTTTTACCTCGACTCAGCAAAGGGGGATTCCCTTTCACGAAAGCTACAAGAAGGGAAGATAATTTTCCAATCTATTACTGATTTGATGGGATAGACAAAAGTACGATTTCGTCTTCCTTGAACCTGGTGGGAGTTTGGATTCAAACACCTACATTATTTATTTGAGAAAGTAGATCCTCTTTTCTCGCCATAAGGACATATTCAAAGGACTGATGGCTGAATTAAGACGACGTCACACCTCCAAAGGAAACAACAGATGTTGATGAAGGAAGCCCTGCTCTTTTTCCCAAATAAGTGTTTGCTTCCCCACTCACCTGATGCTACACCACTAGAGTGTACCGTATTTGGGGGTTTGAAGGGCAGTCTCAGGGGGATCCCATTAAGGAGAAAGGGCCTGTTAAAGGCCACTGTAGTTCACACTTGATCTAAATGGAACCAGAGCTTCAAAAACAATAGCTGTAATAACTTCAAGGGCAAGCTGGAACAAGAGGGGATAGATTGAGTGAAAGTTGTCTTTCATAATCTAGAATACATTTATTGAAAGTTACTTAATAGGAAATATCAATACTTTCTTCAAGTTATTACCTTTAATCTAGCCTAAAACCAAATGTTTTGTCTTAAACGGTCACATATGTATTTTATAGAAATATTTATTGAAATGTAATCATAGTGATGAATCTGAGATTAAAGTTTAACTAAATAATTGAAACCAGTCTGTAAATCAGTGATTTTTTTATTTGTTTATGGTGAAGTTGTAACTTTTATGCTGATCCATTTATATAGAAAATTTACTTATTATAGTAATTTGTCGAGATTTTATTGAACGAATCTCTTTAAATCCTTGGAAAATTTGACAAAAAAAGTAAAATTTGTATAAGGAATGTAAAAATAATCAATAAAAAATATTGATAAATATATACATTTATAGATTTTCTTATTATGATATTATCCCTAAAAGGTATTCTTTTGTTTTTTTTCAAAAATCCAAATAAAACGAGAAATGTTTGAGAAGATAAAATCAAATACCATATTTATGAGCAAACAAACTGCATTTTTTCTAAGATTTTGTTATGAAAACTATGCATTACTCTCAAAGTTTAATATTAAGGATGAAATAATGATTATTATATAGTTAAATTGCATTATTGGCCTAAGGTTCGAAAAAAATGGTATATACTTTTTAAATGATATGAATAGAGTAGAAACAATATTAGTACGACTATTGAACGTCAAAATAAAAACCAGAAATCAGTAAAAAAATCCACAAAACAGCTTTGTCTGAATGGAAAGTGAAGCTATGTGAGTTAGATAACATCGTAAATATATCAAAAGAAGGTGTTTCCTTTATATTGTATGGGTATTTGTCCATGTGAAAGATCTGTTTGAAATGGAACGCGCATTTGCTCACTGTTGACCAAAAACAAAAATGTGCTTATGATTATGTGCAGTGTTTGGCCATAATTAAGCGTAACAAACTATAAGTTTTGTGACAGTATGTGAATTTGAATAAAGCATGGACCCATCACTTCACTCCATAATCTAAACGATCATCCTCCGAGAGGTAGTAAAAATCGTCCAAATCGCCTGAGAGCACAACAATCCGCTATTTTAGAACGTGCATGGTATTATAATTATGGAAGGGAAATCTCATCAACAGTGAATATTATCTAGCGTTATTAGAGCATTTGAAAGATAGAATCTTGTAGGAACGGTACATTTTGAAGAAGAAAAAATTCTGTTTCTCCAGGATAACTTTGTCACTAGTAAAAAAAAATAACAAATGGGCAAAACTTCAACTTTGAATTGCTTTTGTATTCACCTTACTAATCAATTTAAGTTTAGCTCCTAAAAACTAATGGCTATTAATAGACCTAAGAAATGCTTACCCATCAGAAATTTTGCTCCTACAAAGAGGTTATCGCTGAGACTAAGGACTATTTTGAGGCAAAAGATAAAGTGAAAAAAATTTAATCATAAAGATTGGCGCTGGAATGATTACGTTACTTTTATGGATATAATATTGATGAATAAAGACAATTTTAAACGAAAAAAAAGCTGTGTTTTCTTTTTTTATCCTAGGACTTTTCAGCATTTTTTTTTAACTTTTGAATTATTATTCAATCATTGTTGGAAATGGTTCACAGCTTAAGAAGACCTCATTCTAATTCAACCAATGAACTTTTAAAACACTAATAAAGGAAAAAGAAGTAGCAAATAGACAGTGGAAAACCAGATACAAATTAAATTTGTACTTTAGTGATGTCACACCGTTTATAATAAATTGAAAATCTATGTATATTTTGAGAAGTTTAAGGTAGGTTATGTGAATATGAAAAACAGTAAAATCTACAAACTATGAATCAATGCTTTATATTTTTCAATTTAAGTCTTGTTTTCTCTATTTTGAGTATCCTAACTAATATGTAATTCCAGAATATTATAACAGTTTCAATTGGTAACAAATTTATATGATGTATAAAAGTATTATTCGTGTTTAAAACATGAATAGTATAAACTTTTTTTGATATTTAACTAAACATTTTCAATATTACCTACATACTTGTGTTAGTATCATACATATATATCTGGGTGTATTAGATGCCCCGGGTAAAAAATCAAATCATAAAAATGTTGTACCTATATTAAAAACACACCTATATGAGTTTTTTTTAATTTGAATCAATTCTACCGGGTCCACATTTAGCATTTTGAAATGAGAATATTATAATTATGTTTTTAATATGATCTCCTTCTAAAATATGTTGTTTTACTTTCAAATAGTAAGATGTACATGGTTACTTATTCATTAAAAGCTAATTAGTATGAAATCTCACATTAACAAAAAAAACTTTTTCTTTATTTTTTTAAAACCCCTAATATTTTAATTAATTTGTTTTATTTTATAAAGTCAAAAGAACAAAGTGAAATTTAGAACTAAATTTGAGAGATATTTTCTTTTTTTATTTCAACATGCAATTTTTAAACAAAGAGATTTAATTTTTTTCTTCTTTGAAAGTGTAAGTTGTCTCAACAAAGAAAAGCTGACTCTCTTTGAAGCCTCGAGCTTCCTGGTGAAGTGCACAAGGCCTGCTGGACAGCAAAATTGTTTTATTCAATGAAAATTGTTCTTTGACAACAAAATATATTATCTTTGTTACTTTGAACTACCTATACAAAATATCAGATTGAAAAGTTACATATGTGTGTCGATTCTGTATGTTTGATGTACAGTTCATAGTTACATACATGTACATAGTACGAAAAAAATTTTTTAGATCGAGAAGCAAAACCAAAACCTTAATAACTTTTGATTAGGAAAGTATAGTGAAAAATGCTATTGAAAAAAACTTTTAGCAATCAATCTTGGCAAGAATTATTCAGTATTCCTATTTTTTTACAATAGATGTGTACCCGGAAAATACTAACGAAAATTTATGAGATTTCTAAATAATTATTTTTTCATCAGTTAAAACATTTTTGCTATACCCCCATAACTAAATAAATTTTTTTGTAAAAACATGGGGGGTTTGATCCAATGTATTACATATATACATGTTATTTACCAGTTTAAAAATCTAAATTAATAAAGCAGAGTCTGTCTGTCTGTATATATGTTGAGAGTAAGTTTTTTTAGTGTAGATACTTTATATAAGAAATAAGAATACAATCAAGCGTGTACGACATTTAAAAAAAATATATGGAATAGGCAGCATGGTAGAGAGTGCTCTGTGATATATATCATCTACCCAAAAGAGTTCTTGGGGAGATTCATGTCGACGAAGTTATGTACGGCTTTGGCTGTGTGGGATGGGGGCCCGTCTTCTGGAATACGAAGGACCCCTCTATGTAAAATTTTCGGAGCCACACGACTACCTTCTTCTTGAGGATGTCGCGGTAATCGTCGGCTTTAAGGCGATATGCAATAGTGAATCAGATTGGGGTCATCTTTTTCCCGTGGGATGCGACAGGCCCATAGTCATTACGGACGCATCATGATTTGTGTTGTCACATACCTTGTGGAATTACCCAGGGGTACGTCAATACCTGGTTATTTTGACGAATAAACACTGGGTCCACCGTGAAAGTCTTCTCATCTGAAAATACAAAGATGTTGGCTGGATTTCGTTTCCTTGAGTTCAAGAGTTTTTGGCTGTCATAAGTTCTATTTTTGCAACAATAAGGGCATTTTAACTCTTTAGAGGGATCTGCCATCTAATTTCTTTTTATCTGGAGAGATGCGTTGACCTTACCACTCTAGATCATCTACAATGGATATGATTGTGGAGTTTGGATTGGCGATAGCGGCCTACTTGTACTTCACCAGATTTTTTTTTTTTCTCCCACTTCCACTTAGTTCCTTAAGGTACTGGCCAGCTTCCATGCCCTTTTTAACGTTTTAGACGGGCTTGCAGTCGAACTTGAGATGTTCGGCAATCTCCTTGTTGAAGACTTGTGTGCCGAAGAGAGTGGAGATCTTTTCTAGTCGGGACTCCATCGTGAAAACGACTCGTACTATTGATTTTCTTTGTAAATAATGTTATTTAGACAAAGGGAAGGTATTTCAAGACTCTTTTGTTAGTATCACCGAAAGTAATTTTACTTTCTATACTCCAAATAAAAAAGAAGACAACAAAGTATAGATTCAAAAGGCATGAAAGGCCCCCATCAAGCTCAAGGTCCAAGAGAGCTGGAAGAAGAAGATGGTTATAATTTTAAATTAGTTTGATAACAAGGGACTTATCTACCAGTATTATGTTCCAATGTGAACCAACACGAATCCACCCTATTTCTGCAAGGTGAAAAGTTTTATGAGAAGTTTCTTTATCAAAAAGTCACTCACGGCCAATCAGGAATGGTTCTTGTATATGAACAATTACAACAATCATATTGCAAGAAACACTACATAGTTCATCACTGCCAAGTTCATCAGATTGATTAATTACCTTCCCCATATTCACCTTATGTGGCACCAGTGGACTTATTTTTGTTCGCCAAGGCTGGTATTTCAATTGCTGGAAATACTGTCAAGAGGTGGTATGCAAAACCATCACCATATATAACTACGAGACAACATTAAACAAGTGGGCGGAGTACTGGGATGAGCTTATCTAAAGAAATGGAAATTACGTTAAAAATAATGTTCAATAAAGTTTTTTCTAAGCCAAGTATTTTGGCTTCTGTATGTTTATTCACATTTGTTTTGGATATCCTATCCTACCAATGGGCTCTAGATATCTATATATATCCTGGTCAAAGACAATTTTCCCGGAAATGATAAACCCTTATACCAAAATTAAGGGTGTAAATGGTGCGTCCGGAACAATTTTACAGCTCAATATCTTGGCAGCCCAAAGATCTATATTTATTAAATTGTGTTCATCAGATTCAGATGACAAAAATATTAAAGAAAAAACTACAAAATCCTTTAGATGTATTGCGACCATTATTGTGTACCTTTGTACCAAGCGCACGCTCAATGAGATTATTCAGTTAATAAAGCTTCCAAATCAACTGTTTACGATGTTGTTAAGGCTTTTTTGGGTTGATGGGTCAAGAACACCTGTTAGAAAGACTCACTATCATTTTTGTATTATTATTGATAATAAATTTATTGAATACTAGATTAACATATATGAACATGTGCTTCCTATCTAACCAGATATGAACCCTAGGAACTACTTTGTGTGAGGGCGTCTTGGAGAGAAATAATCTAATAAACGTTCACATAACACTGTCCAATCCTTGCAGGCTTCCATTCTCAAAAGAGTGGCCAACATGGACAATAGTCCCCCCGTTTAGGGCTGTGTCAGGTTCAGGTTCAAATCATTATTATTTTATCATATGACTTTCTGGAGTTTACAAGTTTGTGATGATCTGTTTCTTCATCATTTTTATTTTTATTTATACATGTACTGCTTAAAATAAAATAGCAGTGTTATTGTACTGAACGAGTGAAGAGCTTATTATTATTATACACATTTAATTATGTTTAAAAGTGAATTATTAGTTGAGTGTCTTGAAGACACTACATATACACAGAGAATCTAAATTTTATTTCTTCGAATTGTATATATGTTGTTTAATAAAACTCATGTTGTAATATGTTTAACAACATCATGAATTTTTTAATTTTATTTGCTGAAACCTTTACACAATTTACTTGCTTTCTTTAGGGAAAAGGTTAAATTTATAGGATAACATATATAAAATATATTGAACATGTAATTTACGTATAAGTATAGCTGATGAATGCACAGTAAAAATAATATATCTGCATTACATGCTACAACAAACGATTTAATCAATGACATAAAGTTGTTTTAAATGTTTCAACTATTAAAATATATGTATATTGCATAATATTTAAATCTAACTAAAGGATAAAGTTGAAGAACGTCTATTTCCTAATCAAATTAAACTTGAATTTTCACATTGTATTGTTTGTATTGAATTGTTAAATTCAAACTGATAAATATAGGGTTGTTTTTATATTTTGCTTAAACAATAGGGTAGTGTGATTCTCTATTTTTTTTCTAATTTTGGTTTACGGCTGCTTTGGAAAAGTTGTCATGTTGAGATAAAAATAACCTATGGAAAAGTTGATTTTTTTACGATCTCATCTTTAAGTACCACATCTTGTTGGAAGTTTGAAGGAGACAAAAGTTCTTTATTTCTCCAATAAGGATTAAAATACGGCATTAGAAATTATTTGCATTTATAAGTTATGATACACATTTTGCTAACTTATAAAAAACATTTGTTATGTTTTTTTTTTCAGCCAATTTATGGAGAAAAAAGACAAAATAACATAAGAGAATTTTGATCTCTTCTTTCTAAAAATAAAAAGGAATGAAAAAAGAAAAGGCTGCGCCCTATACACGGATCGTCAAATTTTCCTAACTCTTTTCTCTATTTTTTTCATCCATAGCACAATTTTAAAAAAAAACTTTTGAAAATATATTTTACAGCTTAAAAATATGTCTATCAAAATAATTTTATTAAAATAAATTAAAGTTGTTCTCTTAGTTTGTAGTTTTGGTTTTGCTTTTTTTTCATAATTTGATTGAAATGTGTGTACTAAAAGGACTACATAGGAGAATGCAATATTACAAAGGTACTTTTATACCAATGTAAAGTTGAAAAATAATTTTTATAAGATCTTTTCCATGCTGGAAATAAATAATTTATGAAGTTTTACTTGGTTTTTTCTTGTTCATTTAGTATACTAATAAATTACTTTTTTCCTTAACAGTGACTTTTATGGAAAGTTAACAAGGAAAATGCACTTTATATAAATCAAAAAGTTTTTCGTCGATGGCATATGAAACAATATTTACCATAAATTTATCAACTAAAGATATAAATGTTGGTTTCATTTGAGTAATTGTATTTAAATATTTATTTAGAAATAGTTTTGCACATTGCTATACTTATACAAATGTGTTCGATTCAGAGAATACACTTTTAAATTTGCCATTGAAAATGATATAGCATTATGCTTGGCTATTTTGTCCAGTCAGTGAATCTATCGACATATTCTTTTTTTTTTAAACAGAGATATTAAGAATTTCATTTTGATTATCACGTCAGCGAACATGAATCGAACAACTCAGATAGAGCACAGTAGAGATATTTTAGCCCTTCCTTATCGACATAAATTGAGATAATGAGATGAGGTAACTAGACAAAGGCTTTTATTTTGACACACTACTCACTTATGTAGCCTAGTAGTTTTCTGTGGTTGGATTTTTATCTTGTCGTTCCTCGAGGAATACGGAATCCAATCCTTTTCGAGAGATGGATGATCATGGTAAAAGTGTTCTCCTTTAATTCAATCCTCTTCCTTGGGTCCTAATTTTTGGAAAATATAGAAGCCCACTTCATTAGTTATTACTTAATGAAGAATGATCTAAACAATTGTCAAGTTTAAAGCATATCTAAATATCAAACTTGTGTCTATTAGAATATTTTAATTGTGAATAAATGTCGTTTCTTATATATCTTAGTTTCATGATAATAACTTCAAATTATTGTAGTTCCTATTTGTAGTTAACATATTATATTTTCACATATTTCACATCCAGAGCCTTATATCTGAATCTCAAAGTAAATGGATCCATTTATAGTTTGAAATATTTACTATATATTTATTGTTAAATATAAATTCATAAATTCCAGGGAAGGAATCCAATCTACTCTCGTACGAATATTTGCTTGGTTTGTTTCTATTCGGAAGGATATATTTTCCTTCCATCATCATCCCCGTAAATAGAAATAAAATAAAGGATCTCTTTTCGTGAATTAAATATCTCAGACCTCTTCTTTTGTCCTAATTCTTAAAGAACTTGAAGTCTTTCAGTTTTTAGGTTATGAAGATTGAACGAAGCAAATTTAAATACAGCTAAATTTAAAATTTGGCACTACATTTACTCTAATCTATTTATATTTATCTAAATTATATGACTATATTTTATTTATAATATTTATGTTCTTATTCCTTGGATGATTATATTTTCATATGTCACGTCCAGTCACATAAATTATTCATTTATATTTGTAATGTCTGGAAAAGATAGTATAGCTTGACATTAAATAAACCAACATATCTATTTTATCACTAGTTAATAGATGTAACGTTTATTTTTTCGTAAAATCTTTCTAGTAACTATATGTTAAAAGTGGACAGCACTCAAATATCAAAGTATTTTGGCCTCACCTTTTTCTTATTCTCCACAGCTCCTATGGGGTTTGAGATTTGGATATGGGACTAATATGAGGCTCCATGCCATGCATCAAAGGAAACACAATCCTACTAAAAATAAAATTAGGGTCCAGTGGATTTTGGCCAAGTAACTTTGGCCTCCGCCATCACCAAACTTGACTATCATGTGTAGTAAAATGTATAGAGAAAAAGGGTTATACTACCTATCACTAAATATCCCAACCTAAATCCCTCCGTGCAAGAGCACTGGGTCAAAATGTCAGCGTCAAAATAACGTTATTGGGTCATTTTGAAAAAGGGTGGAGATGTGTATTGCTGCAGGGGCCATAATTATTAAAAAGTTTAACTGTAGTTTAGCCTATTATTTATAAAAAAAAATATCAAATTAGTATTAAAAAAGTTAGTCATATTTTTGTTTGCATAATAAGAGTGTTTTTGTGATATTGTGACTTAATTCACTAATAAACCGAATCAATATAGCTATCTCCTCGAAATGCAAAATAATTGATAGTACATAAGCTAACCAAAAAAGAAACTATTATAATCCATTGATAATTTTTTATTTCATCGGGTAAACTTAGAAATTAGCTACGAATATAATGAAATACTACCTGTCATCAAATTAAAACTGTGAAATTGATTTTAAAATATTAAACTATTAAAAATTACAAACTTTTTAATTTCGTTAATTTTTTTTTTTGGACTAAATTTGCACTTTTTGATATAAAGTTTATCTGTTTTTAGTTCGGACATCTCATGATATATAAAAACATTTATATAAATATATATAGGCTCGATCTGACTTTATAATATTACTAGGCTGTAGGGGAATAATGTATCTTTACAACTCTATTTATTCATACACACTTATCGTAGTTCTTTTTTCTTTTTACTTATCTGTTATGTGCAGCTATTTTTGACATTATTTTAAATAATTACCTGTAAAAAATGTACAAAAAAAATAACGGAAACATGTATTTGAGATGATAATTTCTAAATCATTTGCTAAAAAAAGATTAATTAAGTATGAAACATAATACGTTTAAATTAATTGGCGTTTTAAATCCCCTTCCAGAATTACTTGAAAAATCATAGCCATTTTTATAGTTGGTGTGAATTTATATTATGCAATATCGTTAATGTAAACAATTTGCCAAATTGTGGATTAAAGCCATTTACCCTTATCGATATTTTGCTAAAATAAGTAAATCAGTCCGGGGCTTCATACATAGATGGCTATATATATATGACAGCTGTCAAAATATCATGACAATCTGTCCATTAATTAGGGGAGTTATTGTGCTTAGTGTTGAGCTACTTTTGGTATTTCCAAAACAATAGATAAAAACAATTTTATGTTTTAATTTTACACTGTTTCTTGATGTGAAAAAAACTGTTTAAGCAAACAATAGCTTAAAAAGTGTTTAGAGACTTAGCTCCATCAAAAACAATAACTAAACGTTGGTTTGCTGACTTCAAACGTGGTTGTAGAGACACCAATGATACATAGCGTAGTTTACGTCCAATTGAGTTAGTAACAACAGGTAATATGAAAAAAAAAAAACCAATAAATTGTTGGAATGATCGAAAAGTGAAGCTATGCGAGTTAACTGATATCGTAAATATATATATAAAAATAACGTTGAACCTTTATTTAGTATGAGCATTTGTCCATGAGAAAGCTCTTTTCAAAGCTCACTGTCAACAAAAAACAAAAACGTGCTCATGATTCTGAGCATTGTTTGTCCATGGTTAAACATAACAAACCGGAATTATTGCCTCGGTATGTGACAATGAATGAAGCATGGATCAATAATCACTTCACTCCAGAATCAAAACGATCATCATCATCTTAGAGGATAGAAAACTTATAAACCTTTTTCTAAAGCGCCAGAGAACCTCGGTATTTTGGGATGTTTATGTCATAATATACATAAAAGGGAAATACCATCAACATTGAATACATAAATTGAACTTCAAATTGCCTCTACATTCACCTTACTCACCAGATTTGGGTCCTAGCGACAACTGGCTATTAACAAACCTAAAAAGTTGATTGATTACCTTTAAGAAACTTTGCTCCAATGAAGAGGTTATCGCTGAAACTGAGGACTATTTTGAGGCAAAACTCAGGATTTTATGAAAGTGGCATTGAAGTACTTTATATAAACTTAAAAAAAATAGATGGGACATTAGATGAGATGAAGGACTGAGCTTAAATACTGACTGGTTTATGAAATCCTATTTTATGAAGCTGTTATTATTATTATTTAGTTGTTGAGGAGAGAACGTATAAGAATTGAGTGAGCAGCTACGTATGAGTGTGCTCGTGAAAAACAGAAAGTATTATCAAGGATTTTTTGTGGAGTTATATTTTTTTTTATTAAATTGAACATAATTTTTTTTCAGAGATGAATAAAAGAACGAAGGAAAAGAAAAATTGTGAACGAATCCACTCCTGATATTTCACTTATGTATGAAAATGATTGTGAAACTATGAATTTTGAGTTAAGTAGTTAAGGGGGTTCATCTCTACGATAAAAATGTAATTTTTATTTTATTTTCACTCATAAGTAGAGCCGTATAAATAAATATGACTTCCTTGTTTGATAAAAATATATACAAAAATTAGTATGGTCACTCTGACAATTTTAAGAATATTTTGTTGGATAGTAGCTATCATGACATTTTATTAGGTTATCTGCAAGCAGCTGTGAGATGAAGGAAATACAAACAAATCTCACTCCATATCTAATAAAGGACATAACCAGGAATGACTCCAATGGCAATTCTATCCAGTTCAACAAGGACTTACACTGATGATTTTATGGGGAGTTATAAGCGTTTGTCCCTGTTCTTCCTAAATACACGCACACACAATTAATTAATACTTATATGTTATTGTTTCAAGCACCAAGTCATAATGATAACAGCTTTGAAAAATAAATGGTTGTCACGCCACTTTTCAATTTCTTTTTTAGCATACCGACAGGCCATATCTTCGCCAACGGTATTAATAATTATATTTATAAAAACATGGGATTGGAAGAGCACAGCACTTTTTGTAGTTATCTACCTGAAAAGTGTTTTTTTTTTTTTTTTCACAAGCTATTATGATTAATCTTTACAATCTTTAATATATAAAGTACATGAACCTATGGATAACGGAGAGTAATACTGAGTATTTGTTAAAGTGGGTCCTTGTTCAACATACTTTAACTAGAGTTGAGGATCACATCTCAGTAATTCCTACCTATATGTCCTTGCTTGATACAGGGAGGGATCGGTTTTTATTTCAATTTTCTTATAATTGACTGCTGCTAATTTAATGCCCTTCTCTTTTCTTATCAGGGCGACCACGTTAATTTATGTTTTTTTTTGTTTTTTTAAAAATACTAACAAGGTCATTTTTTCTACCATTATAATCACAACTGTCATATATATACACATTGTGCAATTACAGCACGGGTGTTTTTTCTCTGCCAGACCTATCGGAGGCTATATTGATTCAAGAGGACCTAATAGAAAATATATTTATAGGAAATCACTCACTTCAAAAAGCTCAAGGATCATAATTATATCATAAATTAAATTAGTTATTTTCCAGTTGCATTTCTAACGTGTATAAAAGTATATTAAAAGCTTGAAATATTTATATAAAACGTTGCAAAAGCATTTATAATCTTCTCAATACCCAGTGTTCATTATTTTCACTGTTAGATTTTGAATGTATTATTTGCTTTATTCGACTATGTTAGTGCCTAACATCAAAAACAGGTTGATAGGATGATATCGGTTCTTTTTTCAAAAATATCTCAATTGTCACTCAGGCCACATTCCCCCCAGATTTTGTTTTTCCTGTCGTGTTGGAATATTATTTAATTTTTTTGAAGTTCCACAACAGTAAAGATCGAACCATATACAACTGTCTTGTGTTTATATAATGATAATTAATTAATATAAAATATTTTTCTGAAAAAAAACTCATTTGTTTACGTTTATAGCTAATGAATTCTACGTAATTATCAGAATATAATTTTGAATTGAAATAAAATACAAAACCATATTTATCAATAAATTAAGTATCATTCTTCCGCCAAATGTCAAAAATGGTCATTTGGGGAACAGTCCATTCGCCAAATTGTCGTTTGGGATATGTTATTCTGCAAAAAAAATTTCAACCAATGGTCCTAGAACTATACTAGATAAGTGCTCCTAGAACTATACTCACACTATAGAAAAAATAGTGCCGTAAAGAGGTTTTAATTGAGTGTTTAGCAAACTTTTAAGGCAACAAATCATACTTTTTTAAATTTTTTGAAAGTGTAAAAAGCTACAAGGAGATTAAGCTGAAAAAAAATCTCCAAATAAGCTGGAAAGTCTATACTTTCTCTTCATTATTCGATAGGTTACTTAAGGAAACTTCATATATATACGAAATTAATGGAAAAATAATTGTGCTATTCCCTGAGAATAAATTGCTTTTTCTGAAAGCTCCTCTAAGGGATCTATAGTTAATTAACACGAATCATTTTCTTACATAAATATATAATATGTATGATTATATAAGCACAACTGTACAGTGTACAATGTACAAAAATATGCAATTAACAAGACATGGTAACACAAAACAACAAAGCATTATAGCTTAATAATCTTTGTTCATTCATCAACATTCAATAATAAATTAGTAATAATTCATACTTTAACAAATGTATGACAAACATGATTTGCAAATCAGACAATGTAACTCAAATAATTATGCACAATCATAAATAACAACATAATTGTTTGATCCCAAAATGTCTATTAGAGTAGTAAAATAGATTCATACAATACAAACACATACTCCTGGAGATAAATCGTTAAAACAAATATTCAAGTTCTTTTTTTTGTTAAACCGAGTGGAAACTTGAAATTTATCACACTCAAATAATTCCCAAATTATGAGTACTTTAAGTGACTGACTTCAAAAGCTTCCCAACATTGATTGTTTCTGTGGAGTATCAGCTGTATAAAATAAAAGGTACTTCAGATTTAAATAATTCATTCAATATTTGCATGGGAACTCATCCAAATATATAGTGATATAAATTGTGTCTTTTCCTCAGCTGTTGTCAGTACTATTTAACTTCTGAGTAGTGAACTTCCTTTTCTATTACATGGAATAATATTAAATACATGATTGAACTTTCGTTTGTGCTGATAAATACGGTGAATAACCTTGAAGATTTGTTGTGGAGTTATAATTGCCTGTCCTCGTTGGACTCCGAGGAGAATTCAGGATCAACATTGGAGTAATTCTTGCCAATGGTCTAGTATATTTCCTTATCCACGTCTTCCTATGTTACAGCTGATTTAATGAAACGTCGTGGCCGTTAAGTTGTTCTCCTCCAAAACATTTTTCGAATTGTCAAGGTTACCAAGTTGATTTTCGTTTTTTTAACATGCCCAAAATACAGACAATTTTCATAGATAGGTATATACACTTTCAAACGAAGTGTTATGATTTAAATAGAGGATATCCTCACAGGAGTATCAAACAGGAGGGGTCAATGATATAATTCACGTCTTAGTGAACGCCAAAAATATTCTCTGTTGTTGGCGTATGTATTCTAACTGTTTCTGAAATTAACAATGCAATTAAGGGAACGACAAATAAAACGGTCCCAGTTTCAGGTCAGAAAAAGATGGCCGGTTTAAAAGAGACACATTTGGAAAATTAGACTTCTACCCCAATGAGTCAAATAGCAGAGGTTTAAAGGTGTACTTCTGAATCATTTGATCATAAACTAACTTTCCGGGACTTCGGAGATACGAAAACTATCTAGGCAGTTATTGATTCAACTAACCATCAAGAAAAGATACTAGAGTTCCAATATAATTTTAATATTTTTGAAACATAATATATATAAATATATATATTTTTCATAATTGTAAAAATATAAAAATACTCCCAATGTGAACAGTCTAGTATGTTTATTACATATTTTTTCTTGTATATTGGTAGGGAAATTTCTGTACATTTAAAATTATAAATCATTGGGCAACGCACTCGGGAGAAATTATTCTTTTGAGCACCCCGCAATGGAGTCAAGCTTTTTCTTGATGGACATACCAGATAAAAAATTAAAAAGTGCATTGTTTAATATTGGTTCCTGTCATGTCATTAAGTTTCCCACAATGACATTGAAACAAATGTCATTGCATACTTTCGAAACTTCATTTCAAGAAACACCAAGTGATTTCTAAATCTTGATAATTACTTTTTGTCTTTTTTATCAAATTGAGGTAAGGTCTCTCTCGAATTCTATATTGTTTCTCATAAGCTTAGACCATGCATGTTCTTAGGGAAACAAAAAAGTGTTTCCCAGAATTTTTTAATTGGGAGCAGTCTCAATCATCCATATTTTCTAGCAAAAGGAACTCACTTTTACGTTATCTTTTTTGGTTGGCCTACAGTCGAAATTTGCACATTTCGAATTATGTTGAGTAATTGTTTAAAAGCGTATTATTTTAGGATAGATAAAAGAGTTCCAAAGATGGGCAGGTTATTCCCAATACCTAGCAGAAGTTCTCCTAATTTTCTTAGATTTCTCTCAGAGTTTCTGTCATATATATTTTGTGATACATATCTTAGCCTCAAGGATTTGTATTTTAGACACTATCTATATTCCTAACCCAGGTAAAATGTTTCTTATATTACTTAGAATTCTCAAATTAGCAAAATTAATCCCCAAACCAGAAAGTTCTTCTAAAATCTTAAGAATCTGTGCATTACAACTCGAATCTTTCTAAACTACTTCTAGTGTCCCAGAATACAAAACAGTTAAATCATTTACAAAATCTTCAACCTTGTGCTCAAAACTCACAAAGTAGACGGCCTATATCGTATATACAGAGTCAACTCAACTAGATTAGTTGGTCTGTTGCTAAGATTATTAGTCTGAGAGACAAGGATCTCCCTTGCAAGAACCTCTTCTTATTTTAAAACTGTTTACATCATTTGAGTAATTCTTAGAAATGTTGAACAGACAATAGTAACCATTGTCGTGTAGTTATTACGAAAGTCATAAATAATTAAGCTTTCCAATATAAATTTTTTGAGAAATTATGTCAAACGCTTTTTTAAAATCAATGGAAATCTATATACTATATATGAAATATTGCTATACAGCATATATACTTTGTTTAACAGCGGACTTAATAAAAAGCAATATTTCTTATAAAACTCAATCAGGAAACCATCACATACTGGAGATTTTTTTTTGTGTGTGTGATGAAGATCTTTATATACTCTTGAATTACATTTTCAGATATCTTCTTTTTCAAAAGTTTCTCATCGGCTACAATAACTGGGAAGAGTTAGGGTATTGCAATCGCAGGTATTTGTTTTAACTATTCTAACATTTTACATTGATTGCAACTACTGTTCATCGTTTAAAATCTTCTGCATCAAATAGTTATCCTTAGGATTTAGTTATAGCTTGGCTTATATAAATCTAATTTTTAATTTTTGTACCATTTTTATCGAATAATATGTTAATATTCTTGTTTTACATCTTATTATTTTCCAATTTTCTGATACGTTCAAATATTACATGCTCTTTTTTAATGTTATTTATGCCAGTTTGTATCAAAAAGCATCTACTGGACGTATTAACTAGATCACATATCTTTTCCTAATAGCAGGACTTTATTAACCTTGGTAAGATACTCCAATTCTAGCTTCTCCCCTTTCCCTAACACACAGTTTAGTGTATTCTCTCCTTGTACAGTCTAAAATTAATTTTTGGTCATGAAACGCCACTTCACCTATTTTAAATTGTAGTTCTGAGGATACATCCAGGATTTTTTCTAAAAATCAACCGTCCCTTTGGTGGTCTTCTAATAGAGATACATTCAGCTTTCATGCCTTCTTCCCATGTTTTGGGGGAGAATTAATGTTTACCAAAACGGTATTATGGTTAGATTACTTTGCAGATATTACCTTACACGTACTAATTTTTAGGACCAAATAAACTGGTATAAATACTTGGTCGAGTCTAGAGCTTTTTACCACTCCATTCTTGTTCTTTACAAAAATGTATGCTTATGATTCACCCTAAGCTTTGCTGCAGAATCCACCAGACCTCTCTTTTCGATTATCTCTCAGAACTTATTTCAATATTTTATTATAATTCCATTCCCATAACTTTCTGTATCTCTCCCCTAAACCATGACAAAATTCATGTCTTCCAGCACCATTAATCCCTCATTTTCAATATTTATAATTGACGTGAATTTGGAATCAAGTGATTCAAAAATTGTTGATCATCATTCTTGGGTCTGTAGATTGATATAATGTGAGATGTAAGGGCATTATAATGTAATATACTCCTTCTCCTTCTGTTGCTATTATTTTGTAATCAAATGTATTTTTAATTGCAATACAAATTCACCCTGAAAGATAATTTCTAAGCATGAATTATATCATATTTTATTGGTCACAGACACCACAAATTCATTTGAGATATCCTTGTGTCACTAAAAGATAGGATATCTGGATCATATATCATAAAATGTTTTATCACACCCTTACGTTTTTTAATATCAATAATAAAATTTACATTTGTAGAATAATTTTCAATTGTTTATCTGTTGTACAGTTAATGGTAAACTATCTGAAAAATGATTAAAAAAATATCAGCTAACTCAAACAGCTGTTACATAACAACTGCAAGGCCAAAATGGCATACACTTTAGTGAGTAACTACCAACAGATGTTAAATAGATGTGACTAACTTTTATTTACGAATGTGCCATTTTCATATTGAGGTTGGAAACTTTTAAACCATCCTCGTAGATGGTTATTTCACAAAAGTACAACTTCTAAAAACTTTATTGTAGACTAAAATGTACCAATAAGGGTTAGGCTATTTACTTTCTCTCCCTATAAAGTAAGTGCAAAGGATATGTTTACCTTTTGAGCACAACAAAATGCTGTCTTAAATTTTTAGAATAGTTTTACATCACTTTCGCACTATATAGGTGAATATATTAGTTTGATAAGGAGGTTATCACGTATTTAATGTTTATTTTTCATTATTTTCAAATAACCTAGGCAGCATTTCATCACTCTAACGTTGCCTTTTTGTTTTTTTGTTGTTTTTTGCTGACTTATAAGTTTGACTAGAAACAACCAAATCATAGAAATAAGTAATTATAATTTTACAATTGAAAAAGATTCGTGCTTTCACAGTAATAAAGCAAGGCGTAGTAGTAAAACTGCTACAGCCTCTCCTGAATTTACAAAAAATCGAAACCCAGAATCTGGAAGTGAGTAGAATGTCCATTAAATATGAAATGTAACCCACAAGAAAACATGTAATTAACAAATGAAGTAATTTTTTGTTTATTATAAAAAAGATATATCTTAACATTTCCATTGCACCCACTGTATATATAATGACAAAAATCTTTAAAATTCATTATTTTTTAGGAATTAAAATGAAACTCAAGTCTTCGTTATCAATGGATTTATTATTATGAATTAGATATTTATTAGTATTCCAATTCATAGTGTTATGCTATACTTTTTATAAAAAAATAAATATATATATATATTTGTAAAAAGCATTAGAAAGTCCTTCAATAAGATAAATTTTTCATAACCATGATTGGATATAATGCCTTTGATAGATTTGAGAATGATATTGTATACTTCATTTCATATTACATTTCAATATCAGTAATTTATTAATAGTTATAAAAATATTTATTCAGTATGATTGACATTCCTTTTAACGAGTGATTGGGCATATCTTTTGACATAAATACAAAGTACATATATATTCACATATTTTTATACTTAGTTTATACAAGATACATTACGTTCATATTCGGAGTACAGAGGAGCCGTGGTTCGGGGATAATAACTGCCATTTTGTCAACACATCATTCAATTTCTTAAAGTGTCTTTGAAAACAAGGAGTATTATAAATACTTTTAAAAATATCAGGTAGAACTTCAATACAACGATATATCTATATGATTATCAATCATTGATTTTGATTACTTCTCATTATACATATATCAATCAAATATTTAAAAATGAAATTTTTCCCAAACAGATTGGTTTATAGTTCTATAATTATATTTAAAGTTTTGGTAAATAGGATTTTTATTTAAAAAGATTGTAACCAAGACTAAAATACTACTTCCCTATCAAGGTACATTTTTCATTCATAATAGGTATAGAAAAAAAGATATCTCTTATTTTTTCAATAGATGGCTCTCGTAATGTGTTTATGCCGTCGTATAAGTACGATCCACTTTGATCGTAAGCAGATCGTACTTATCACGTCGTATAAGTACGATCTGCTTACGATCAAAGTGGTGTTATAAAGAAAATATTTTGTACTAAAAAATTCTCAGACAATTTTGTAATTGTTTGACTTAGTATTGGTTGAGTGCACGTCAAAGTTGGACACCAGCTAAGAGAAACACGATGTTTTACAGTTTTTCTTCGATAAAGGTGAAAACGGAAGCCAGGTGGCTGAAAAGGGGAATAGTGTGTATAATCTTGGTACTGTCAACCAATGTTGAACAATAAGGGTTTTATCTATTCCTTTACAGTAGTTTTCATATCAAAAATGCAAAAAGCTCTGGAAAGCTAATTGTCCAAAATGTGGATTATATAATGAAAATCGTCGTGTCCGATTGTCATTTAAGTACTCTTCTGATTTATAAGAAGATAAACATTAATTTTAATAATAAATAATGGATTTTTTAAGTTATCTTAATTTTTGCCATAGATATATTTTTGCATTTCATATTATAGGATTCAATTTATAGAATGTTGCAACCTTCTGATAGTTAAAATATCATAACTCTATGTACATGTTTTTGTTTCGAAAGTTGAGCGTTTACACTTAATTTTGTTTATATAATGTTTTCCAAGCATTTTCTTTCTCCATATAATTAAATTTACATATTTAATGATACAATTATTAAATTAATGAAACTGTTTTAAAAGTGTGCGTTCTTACTTTGAATATACATATGGGTAATCATTTAACTTATGTGGAAAATATTGCTTTGATATTTAAAAAAATTGCTCATTCATTTTTCTTTCTATGTGAGTAAGACTAGGAAAGTTGTAATATGCCTATCTTTTCGAAGAAAAGGCTATCACTACAAAATTAAATTACAAGTGCATAACATAAAGTAGATTATTATGAGGAAAAAAAACCACAAATTTTCTTCCAGATATTAAATAAGAAACTGTTTTTGCAGTAACTTATTTGTTTGTTATTAAATGTGAATATCTTTTATATTTTTGCAAGAAATTGTTAAAACAAAGTTCGAAAATTACAAAGAGAGAGGAATACTTGAACAAAATTTACGGAATCATCTTTCCTCCTCTCAGAATCTTTATCTTTGGAAGAATCATTTGCTGTTTCCGGACTTGTACTTGTCCTTGAAGTCGGTAGTGACGAATTGTTTGGCTTTCCGTTTCTATATTGGGTTTTTGAGGACCCTTTCCGATGGATTCTTTATCGAATTCTATATCCACATTATAGCAAGTATGCATTAAATGATTGTAATTGAGGACCTTGTGGAAAGACATACACTTGGAGCGTGTTTCACCTCTATCTTATTTATACACTTTTCTTGGATAAAAGTCCCCTCCATGTGACATGTGTTGAGGGTGTTTCACCATTTTCCTTATCTGTGGGTCATACAACAACGGCATCGCGACCAGCGAAGCATCTACCCACTACGATACTTCGAGATCTCCAGAAATTTCCACATGATGTTGCCGTCATCTATGCGATGAGGTCAAAGAAAGAGTTATAACTTATATCATTTGAATGATTGATTATTTGCAATCAAATAAAATGATTTTATTTAAATCATAAACTCATTCATGGAGGAGAAAAAGGAGTAAATGTAAATATCCGTAAATAGGGCCCAATTGCAACAAGTGTTACAACTTTCTTTATATTTTATGTTCTTTATTTTCGCAAATATGTTTTTATTTATCCAAATATGTACACCATCGATATATATGTATATATTGTTTAAATTGTGTTTATTTATAATACATAGATAATGATAAAGCTGATTTTTGTTTTTCATAAGATTTCTAAAATCTTACAAAATATTAAAACTAAAATCATCAACACAATAATAGACATGTCTAAGTGAATATACTACATAAAATAACCAATCATAATCCGACGCGTAATTCCAAGAAATTCTTTTTAGCTAGGCAACATTTAAAAAAGTACTGAAAGAGTCATATTACATTACAATTTGTGCGTTAAATTTTGCTTTTATAATTATTAATATATTCTAATATTGGGATAAATATGTTCTATTAAATTTTGGCATGTATAAAAGGGTGTGCTTTATCCACACAAATGCCAAAGGTGTCACAATTTGTGTTATTTAAACAAATTACGAAAGTACTTAAATAGCTCCAATTAACTTAAATTTTTCATCATTTGGAGGGCTTCACCCCTCTTCCAAGTTTTGTAAATCAATACTGTTTTTTACAGATTTCAATTGTATGTCAATAAAAAATACAAAAATGAATTTTGGAAGGTCCATATTATAAAAAAATAATAATACAAAATTTAGAACAATAAAATAAGCAAAGTAGATTTTATAACCCATGATAAAAACTTTTTAAGGTAAGAAAATAGCTATTCCATAGGGATAGTATTAATTCTGTTTTTAATTTATGTTAGTAAACAAAATAAAAATATTATTTGTTTTATGTAGTTATAAGAGATAAACAATGAATTGAAATGCAGGCAACAAGATGTTATTACAAAGTTGAAATTACTTGTATTAAATTGTGACCATCTAAAAAACTAAATGATCAGCAAATTATAAGGGAAGTCATTAGATATATTTTATTTGTTAAGGAAGACTTGAAAAAAAGTGTAATTGAAAGTATTCATCCAATTCAGATATTTATAGGATTATCAACGAAGAGAGTAACAATTTTTGTATTCAAACAGTAACAAAAAACAAGTTATTTAACTTCAAAAAGCCTTTTTTGAAAAGCACCTCTGTTTGAAGAGACATTCCAAAAGCAAAAAAAAAAACAAAATGGTCGTTTTCAATACAAACAGAAGTATATTTTGGAGTTGTTCAAGAAGCTTCTCAACGATGCTGTTAAACACAAAAATAAGTTTAAATTCCCGTTTTTGTCTTAGATTATCAACTCTACTTAGCTTATTTTACTGTTTCATATTATTAATTTTAATATTAAAAAACCTTTTAAAATTCTAACAAAACAATGAAAAGCAGTACAGACTTGACTACCTAATTATAACAAATAAATATACAATATTTATTTGTATAATACAATCTTACAAGAAATAATAATCTTTTTATATAGATAAACAGGATTAAGTGATAAGTCTATCCTAAAATAAAGTGTGAATGTGTAATACCTGTTATTTGTAGTTTATTATGAACAAACTAATTGTTATCCTTAATATGATTAGGCCTTATCAAAATGTGATTGGTATTATGAATACACAATTTATTTGCACAACATTTTTCGAATAATTTATGTATTTGATTACCATAATATCTGGTGTAAATGTATGTGGAATAGATGTACTATAAAATAAACAGTATTTTATACTTTCTAATTAGTCATTCGGTAAATGAAAGCATTGCTACTTATTATGAATATGATTTATTTTTTTTAGAGAACAAACTCTAACCTTATTTTGAATTGAGGAATATGTTATCAATTATTTTTCTATTAATCATAGTTTATGTTGATACGCATGTTAATTATCGTTTGTTTATGAACAAAGGATGGCTAAACCAGAATATCAGGAAATAATATATAAATCTTCTTGTGTTCATTAGCAAATAAATATTATTGTGTATACTCAAGCTTATACATTTTTAAAGACTTAATATGAATTGGATATATTATTCAATATAAGTTACAATAATTTTGGAATGATATCATCAAAACTATCCAGCTTTACTGTACGCCCAACAAAGGAAACCAAAGTAAAGTCTTTGAAAATTGATACAAAGGCTCACAAGAATATATGAAGTATTCTTAAAAAAGTATATAAATTAAGAGTTTAAATCCATAAAATAAAGATTAATGCTCTAGAGTTAAAAACTATGATCTCAATCTTATCATATTTCAAATACAAAATGACATTATCTTTCATGAACATATTCAATAATAAAAGAAACTTGAAGATAAGAAGGAAAATCAAACCATTAATCAATTTAGAAGAGTTCATCAAATCTATATAAATAAATCAAAGTTTGTCTGTATGCACATACGCACTATTAGGTATTTAGAATAACATAAATTCTTGCTTTAGGGATTTTGTATCTACCTTCAAAATTAGAAAAGGAAAGACGGTTGTTGAGTGTGTTCTTTCTTCTTTTTTGTTCATTATTTCATCGGCCGTCGCGATGTTAACTTCTCCTTCTGATGTATGCATTATTGCCCATCTTTGGTGTAAATTGTTTTTAAAAATTATAATAAAATAAATGTATATGAATTTAAATATTACGACAATTTTTTCCTTTACTAATCCTATTTTAAATGTAAAAGATTCTCCCCTTCATAGTAGTAATTTATTTTCTCATCCCAAAATCATATAACAGGTAGTTTAGATTAACAAGACTCTGAATACCATATGTCTAAATACTCAACTCTAGTATTAATCTTTATGTAAGAAATTAGATCGTTGGCAAACCCTGTAGTGACAACTTGGTTTTATTAATTATATGTATTAATAGAGTATTAAATCCCTAGCAATTTTGGTATTCTGAAATAAGAAACCAAAAATCAATATTATAACCATAGTTTAATAATAAAAAAAATAATTATATAAACAAGAAAAACTGCATAGCTACCATAATTTTTCATTAAATCAGTTACAAGAGCTATGATGTAGGATGGAGGAGAAAAGAAATAAACAAGGAAGTAAAAAGAGCTTACTCTGATTCTCAATGTCAATCCTCAATTATATAAAGAGTCCAACAAGGAATTAAACTTATTACCCCCAAAAAATTTACTCCTGATTAATCTCAGTTTTTGATGAACGCACTCACACGTTGTCAATTTTGTACTCAGTTATTATCTCTTTAATAACTAAAGAATAATGGAAACTCCTTTAGAAAATAAAAAAATACTACTCAGATTACCAACTACAAAAATACTTAGCAGCTAAAAAATGCTTAGGATTTACAACTCTATGTAGACATAGGCATAAGAAGTACCATGAAAAAAAGGACCCCTCAAATAAGATATAATGTCAATTCACTCCACTCATATTTATTACATTTAAGAAACAATGTATCTCCTATATTTCCATACTAATCTTCAGATACATACTTCAGATCAAAAATGTTCATATGAAAAAATTAAAACTCTGTTTAAAGTTAATATGATTGTAAGGGGTATAAATAAAAGTCATGTCCCAATTACTGTTATTGCTAAATATACTAAAAAAGTTTTTGATTAATCTCGATAATTTATTTATGTGCGATGTATATTGGAACAGGGGTTTATGTGAAAAATAAGAAAATGAGAAAACTTTATTTTTCTTTTTGTAATTATTTTTGTTTCATGAGGAAGCAAGGACTACTCTTGTTAACAAAATTTCACAATTTTTTGTGAAAAAAAAAAAAAAGAATACATTATCAAGTAACTATGACGTACCAAGTGAGATAGGTGAATCGACAGCTGACAACAAAATACATATGATATTTTTGTGTTGGAGAGGCAAGGACGTGCTACGTTTCTCAAAAAAGATTAATGAAGGGGGGGTTATGCGGAATATATTTCTAGATCATTTCAGGATGCAATGGAATTGGCAAAACATAGAAATGAGAGTTTTGCCACTATTTTAGTTGATTTTGAAAAGCATTCGACTCCATTAGTCACAAATGTATTATCGAACAACATTGTCAGAAGTGATTTCCCATTGAATTCAGAAATATTATCCTTTGTGTTCTCAGGAAATCATATTCTCTCTCAAATTTACTAGTTCTGAACAAATTTCTTATGAGTAGAGGATGTACGCAGGGTAAACCTATCTCTCTCCTTTGTTATTCATCCTGACAATCAATACCCTATATTAGATCTATTAAAAAATAAATTTTTTTGAATTTTGATATGTTCCCCATTTTTCCTATGCTTTAAGATGTGAGAAGCTCAAAAATCATTTTTTTAGGGATCTAAGTATGTCTTATATTGGGCCTTCAAGTTTTTCCAAAATGTCTTTTTTAATAATTTTGCGTAGTTTTTGAACAAAAAGTATCCATAAAACACACCATTGAATGCCAAAAAAAAAAAAAAAAAAAATCAACTAAAATAGCTCCTTTTTTGAATAAAACATTTTAAATATTTTGTTATCTAAGTATGTAGATTGTCCAATATAATAAAGGTAAAGAGAAGCATCAAGGTGTGTGGACTGCGGTACATAAATTATACACTCCCATCTATCAATGTTATTTTCTCTTATATTTAGCCTTTTTTTGTGGAAAACAAATTAATATTTTCGAAAAATTCTACAATTGCTTCAATTTCTTATTGAAAAGAAATTTTTTTACCTTTTATACTACTTTATATATTTTCTTAGACATTTATTAACAAAAACGTAAAATTACGACAAAAAGTTATTGAAAAGGGTTATTAATAAGCTAGTCCATGAACTTGTTTGTTTTTATTAATAAATTAGGATAAATAAAATGACTTGGCAAAAGTGATTTACTCGGCGAATAACTCATCCCCAAAAAAATTATGAAATGATGTGAAATAATATACAACACTCAAAAGGAGAAAAATGCATACAAGGGTTAGGTTGACAAAATTATAGGATGGCATAATATTTTCATAGCGACCCATATGCTTAGGCACAATCCATAAGACCCAAAATTGAGCATCTTATTTAGTAAGTGGGATCTGGGATCTGTGAATGCCAAGGAAGTGTGGAGGACTTTTACTTTAACATGGCTCTGAAAATTAAGAAGTAATGCAATATATGGGCTTTAAGGCTGAAAAGTCGTTTCAGTGAGGAAATTGGTAACCTAGTTCAAATGAGAGTCTTTATGGGTACCAGAGCACGGCTTGAAGTAGCCGGGGGCTAGGGATGATTCTGGAATCTTTTGCCGGACTAGAGGGAAAGTACCCTTGTTCCCTTCTTACAGCGCATGCCTATTGGGGAATCATTTTACTTCTTATGAACAAAAGTGGTTCCAATATCGAATGGTTAGATCCTCACTCTATACTAAGAAATCAACAGGTGGGAATAAGTACTGCACTTTCTATACCTTTTCCAATTTAAAATGTTATCTTTCAAACTCGGATAAACATTTAAACCCTTATTTTTATTATAAAACAATATGAAAAACTTTATAAATGATTAATTATTCGTTGTGTTCTTTTTGTAATTTATTTTTGTGATAAAACTTGAATCGTTTTTTTCATGTAAATATATTTTACTTTTTGTTGGGTTATTGCTTTTTTATAAAGTGCATTAATAAAAATGTTCAATTATTACTTATTTTATCATTTTCAACAAGTTTTGAAGCGATATTTATGAGTAGTTGTTTAGTAATACAAATTTTGGTATTTATAATGGAATTATTTTTAAACTTTAATGTTGAGGGATGTTAATAATAATAAAAAATTAATTTTGTACATTTTTATTTAATTAACAAATTAAAACTCATTAATCAATATTATAGATTTGTAGGCGATAAATACTGGTAAGGCTGATTATAAGATTGAAATTAGCCCAAAAAAGTATATGTTAAATTAAAATATTCCGTGGTATGGAATATTTTAACATTGCACCATGTAAACCATTTCTACAGCATCTGAATGCAAATTTTTGAGAAGTGATAAAACATCCACTTAAAGTAATTTTAGGTAATAGAAAAGGAAGAGCATTAATACAGCCACATTCATAATCTCAGGAAATTTCATTTTGACATTCCAATATGATATATATATATCATATATACTTTTTTTAGAAATTTAGGTAAACTCTCTCTGAATGATTGGTAGGAGGTCAGAAACTCTTGGAACTGCAATATTTTGCGCATACAGGTATATGAACGGTAGTAACTTGAAATAAGAAATTGAGAGTAATTTTGAATGTTCAATCTACGGGCCATTTGTTGTATTTCGTGAGATTTTTAATTATCATGTATTCTATTCTCATCAGTAGCACCCAAATCAAATTGGAGAAAGTTGTCTCTTGTATATCCAAACCTCCTAAATTATTGGGTTTTGGAAAATCCTCACATGGTTTGAGGCTTTGTAATTTTAGGAGAAATTTCCGTACCCTCACACTCCTTGCAACATTATTCAGAGGTGAAACTTTAGATATAGCTGTATTGATTTAAGAAACAGCATTCGTAAGTATAGTTTGAGTTGACTGACAAGGATTAAGTTTAAGAGTATCTTGAAGCTCCCTTTGTAGAGAAAGAGGCTCAACCTTTTTTTGGAGTGTTTCATGGCAGTGTTCGTTCACATATTTGAAAAACAATATTAATTCTTGTCACCTAGTGTAATGTATTAGTGTTCTTCCCCCTTGTTCTCTTCTCTTATTTTCTTGTACAGTCTTTTACCTCGTTTTAAGTATAAATAGTTGTGTATTTTATATATATATCAGAGTAGGTTTTTGTATTAAAAAGAATACAGATGTTCTTATCAATAAGACTTGCATTATTCCTCCACGCCTTTCCTTCTCCTTATTTTTCTCGGTCATCCTGCATCTCTCCACCTTATAAATAGTTCGTGTCAACTCACCCTCGTCAAGAAACAACACCTAGAATTGTTTATTTTTTATTTATTTTTTTCCACTAAAAAGAAATGGATTTCTTAAAAATCTTTTCAAAAAATTGTCATAAAGTAAGACTATAAATTAAACAGTTTTTGCAAAAAAAAAACTCAAAGTTTTGTGAAACCATTATTAGCCAAACAGAGAATATCCCGCCAACAAGCTCCACTCTCTTATATTGACCTCAATTTTGAATACGTATTTCATTTTGGCTTCTTTTGTATGGTTATATGTATCAATATTTTAAATATCATTTGTTTACGTATTGAATACAACCTGATACATATATTGAATACGATAGTAGAAAAACTTTTTCATGGCTATTAATACATTTTTCAAATTGCAGACTAATATATCAAATATTATTATTTATTAGACTGCGCAACGGAAAAAAGGCATTGGGCTATTTTTATATTCTTTGTAACCTTAATTAATAATCTGCATTTTATAGAAACACAGGAAAAAATAATTTTTTGATCCCTTGCAGATTTTGTAAGTATACTGACAAAGAAAAAAAATACATTATACGAACCAAAAAAGTGTTTGGAGGAAGAAAAATACTCAGTATGATCCAAGATCATCTTCAAGTATGGGGTGGAAACTCACCTTTTTGAAGAGAGAATTAACATGGCCATGTATCCCGAACATCTTAATCCACAACCTCTTTACCTCAGGGTGGGGGCCTGAAAAGCGTTTGTGTAATGGGTCTTCTAGCAGGACAATGAACCAAAATATAAGGTCAAAACAACAAATGGGCGGCTCAAGAAGAAGTACATCAAGTTCATTGAATGGTCTAGCCAGTCTTTGGACCTCAATCCTATAGAAACTGTATATTAGTGGACCAACTTTTTTTGTCAAAATCGTTCCCAAAAACTGTATCTATTATAAAATTTAAAAAAAATTTAGACAGTCTTATGAAAATCGATATCTTATGTCGAATTTTCCATGTTTTTATATAAATAAATAAATATAATAAAAAGTGTAGCACAGCATTATTACTAACAGATTGTTAAGTTTAAATATAAAGTATTCAGAAATGTAAATTTTATTAAGTTTTTTGTTTGCATTTTCTAGGTGAAATGAGTTATTTTAGCTGAAAATAATATATTATCTATTTTACAAGGAAGTCGAATGAAAGAATAATGTATTGTACACACTTTTCTGAAGTTTCTCTTTATATGACATCATAATTTTCAAATTAGTAAAAAATCAATTAGAGGTTATTGTTTTCATATAAAGTTTCAAATCGTTTAAGTAAAAATATAAATATCTTTATCCTCATTTTTAAGAATTTTTATTTACTTTTTATCTACATTTCTTAGGAATGTACCCATCGATTTCAAATTCATTTTTTCCCACAGTTTTCTTTAAAAATGTTCTTTAAATTATATTTTATTTTAATTGATGATATTTTGTATCAAAACATCTTTTTTTTAATCAAAATCTTTATAATGAAGGAAGTTAAATGAATGTATATTTAAAAAATATAAATTCACTTATTTAAAAAGTAAGAGCTGTGTAGAATGTCAGAATGTTCATATGAAAAGCATGAATCTATTGAATCAAATCTGTAAGCTAATACTTAAAATATCTATTGGGATTTGCAATATAGATATCGAGAAGAAATTGCATCATGTAATTATTGTATGATGAAACAATTTGAAAATTATTTTCCTTTGTTTTATAATTCTTAATTTAATCAACAATGGACTAAAATAATCGAAATTCAATTAGTTTGTATGTTATTTAATTATAAGATAAAAATAATAGTAAATCAGTTTAAGAACTTTTATGAAGGACAAACATATTATGCAACCTAATTTTAAGTAGGAATCCATAAAAAGATTGCACACACTCTATCAATTTTTAACTTTGGGTCACATTTCACTTTTAAATTCCACATATATTTTAGTTGGTCACTATTTGGACTTAAAAAGTTGACTTACTTTTATATAAAAAAATTGAATAATTCAAAAAGATATCTGAGTAGTTTCAGCATTAGAATATACTTATTTTTTATTGAAATAGATAATGACCCTAATTTCAGACAATTCTCTTTAAGCAAGGAAGAGTCAATTTATGGACAGTGGAATCAAAAAACTTTACTTTTCACGATCAAATTTCAGAAAATAATCCAAATATTTAAAAATAATTGATCGTAATTAATTTTTGTTAATACCGGTCTTGATATTTCTAAAAAACTACAACTATTAATGGGCAGTTGATTGTAAAATAATAATATTTTAAGAGGTATTAAAAGTGCTTCTTCTAATAATATATACTTAGTATGTGACCTAAATTTTATTATATTGAGAGAAAGTGACAATATTAGAACTCGGCAGAGTTGTAAAGAAAATATGAATCTTGTCAAAAAACAAAAAAAGATTGGAAAGCTGGAATTCAATATCCACTGATTAATACCTACCTTTATATCAAAGTATTTGCAAAAACACCAACTGCTGATCTACATCCGTGTAATTGACATTACATGGGTGTTGTCAACAAGATTTGGCTCCGTATATCCAAGGGACACATAAATCCTAAATTTCAAGACTGGTTAAGTTCAAACAGTATTGTCCAATAAAATTCATGAGAGGAAGGAGAATTTGGCACAAAATTGACTTTAACAAAGGAAACATACTTTTGGGACAAACTGTGAAATCCTGATGTTTCATTTATGCAAAAAGTTAAACGTATATTCAATGGTGGTGATGATGAAATACCTTCATCTTACAAGACTCCTCAAGATCATGACAAATTCAACTTTGCTCTGACTACCAATGTTGACGTTATAAGGTCTATTCATATGTTTAAAAATACAATTACAGATTGAAGACAAAATAATGTTTCCAAAATTTTGATTTCTCGATAAAATATAGCAAAATTTATCACTAATTTATGATAGATATAAGACAACACTAATTGCAATTAATTAACCACATAGAACAGTATTTTTTTATTAACACAAATTACTCAATTTGGATATTCTTGGTATTCATATTTCAAAAATTTAGCACTTTTTTCCTGATTTTTGGCAAAATTTCTCTCAACAGAATTTTTTTAGAAATCGGCAAAATTAAACAAATTGAATAAAATTTTAAAAAATCAATTTCTAAAACCAAATATATGTATTTAGTTGTCATTTGTAAATTGATAGCATATAACAGGTTAAAACTTTAATACGGATAATTACGATGGCAGTGCTCAATTCATAACTTTTTTTCTATCAAATTTACACATGTTTATATTTGTGTAAGATACAACAAAAATCAGGAAAATTTTACTTTTATTCCTCGAGGTTATTTAGATTCAATGTCCAAATTTATCAATGTGTTTAACATGCATATTTCGAATCTATCATTGATTTTCGTATCAACCCCAATTTTGGGAGAGTTTTTGACTTCAATTTGTTTTTGATCTTTTTTTGTAATTTCAGACAATTTCTATTTTAATTTCAAATATTAATTTATATTAGATATGAAATAATCAACTTTTATAGAAAAAAAAGTATTGAGTTTAAAGATTCTCCTTTTGACAGACTTATATTAGGCGATTATAAAATAAAATACATGTTAAACATGTCTTTTAAAAATTATATAAGAACACTATATGGGTGTATAGTGGACTACTTGGGGTCTCAAAATGATATATGCATACTCTGTTTAGATGTTAAGCAATGGTGTGACTAGAACAGAGGGAAATTTTGTTGTCAAAATGAAAAGTACATTTTAAAATAACGACATCAATTAAATAAATATTATTATAGGTATATGTAAATATCATGTCTTTTATAGATAAATAAGAAATGAGTATAATATTGTAATCGGACATTGTGATATTTTTCAGGTAGTTTAACATAAAAAGTTAAAAATACAGGAGCATAACGGATTCGTAGATTATTATTCTATTTTTTTTTTCCTTAAATATATTGATTAAAAAATTATTTTTTTCTAAATTTGTTAAAGTTCAATTATAAAGGACTGTTAATTTCAGCTGATTTATATTTGTTAAAGATATAACTGTCCAAAAATTTTAATATCATGCCCGGTTCTTTCCTAATTGGACGCAAGAGCTGTGTCATAAAATAATCTTTGCTTAATAACACCGTAATAGATATCAGGCATTGACGTCATCACCAATCAATCTTCACCCAATTTTATAAGAATTATAACTACTCTAATTGGCCGTAATTAAAATTAATGACAAACTATTCTACTGTATGCAATATACTTAAAGTTTTACTAAAATAATTCAATGGCAAAACTAATTAGACATATTTTATTCCCATTTAAGGATTTAGGTTATAAATTATTATCGATATTGTTTGTTTTTTTTTGGCATTCCGGCAGGTCATATCTTACATATAAGTCTAGATATAATAATAAAATACATGTCACAGTTTCATACAAATGCATACATTTAAAGTAGAGATCCAAACTTGCAGCAGCATGATTAAATTACAAAAAAACAAAAACATGATTTTCATAGACTCAGGAAAGGACAATATGAAAACAATTATCTACTATATATTATATATTTTTGGGTATATTTTTTGTTCAATATGTCCACCTTTACAAGCAATAACAGCCTCGACACGCCTGGGAACAGATTGGCAGCTCTTGACTATGAAGGCAATCTACATAGTGTACTACGCTGCCATGATGACAGCTCGAAGTGAATCCAAATTTGGATGAGGGCAGACATTGTTCTCCAAGATGCCTCATACTGTAAAGTCGAGGAGGTTGAGGTAAAGGCTGGAGGAGGCCTGCATGGAGGCAGGCCAAGAGTCAGCCATATTATTGCTGCATTAGTTTAGGTTCTTATTGGCTGTATGGAAGAGATGCTCCTTAATGGACTTGTTGATGTTGTATAGAGTCTGGCAGGAGATGCTAACATTCTCTGCAACTTTCTCGGCACTGATACAGGCGCGGAGGAGATTGAACACGTGTTGCCTTTTTTGGTTGTTGCACCGATATTTCTACACTTAGAGACATGGCATAAAAAATGCTTTAATTGGGTAGATAACTATCTTAATAAAAATTTAAAAAAAAACAATAATAAAATTGTAATTCAATGCTACTGTAAGTTTTGGGTCTACACTTTGAATGTTTAACTCTAATTTATGAATATATATGTACAACTAGAGTTGTGTGAGTCCTTATTTAGGACTGACGACTGCAGTCCCGTCCAGTTAATTCCTGTATATTAGTCCTAAGATTTATAAAGTTCGTTCCAAGACTCAACTGTATTTTTTCTTTTTTTTTAAATCAGCTCTAGACTAACAGTCTCAAGGACTTCTACCAAGGACTGATAGGCTCACTCCTAAGACTGGACTAGACTAAATAAATAAGGACTGACACAACATTATATACAATTCTTATTATAAGATTATTAAAAATGTTGCTGTTACCTTTTAAAAACTCGATTTTCCTAATGATATATCACAAACAATGATCGTTAAGCTTGAGAAAATACTTTTTTTCTTTTTGAAAAATTGCCTTTTAGGTGCATGTACACAACTTAGATAAAACAGAAATAATGATAATGATTGAATGAAGAAAGCCACTTCAGGAAGTCCTTTACAAAAAAAAAAATAGATATATATGATGATGACATATCCATTGATTCCATACATACAATAATATTAATAGGGAATAACAATTGTTGAAACTTAATTTATTAGATAACAGTAACAAGACCTAAATACAAGTATATGTATATGTGGCCACAAGTGCGGGATCGTTAATTGATAACATATTGACATCATATACAGATCTTGTAAAATAGTTGTATTAACAACTTTCTCAGATGTACATTAAAAGATATTCTATCTCAAATAATCATCAGGAGAAGAATATCTTATATTTCTAATCTTATAAGATGTTCTTGTATGAGTGATAAATGAGTGAACATATTTATTATTAATTTTATATCCATAATAACTACTACTTTGTACTAAAATTTGTCTTAATCCTTATAATATATAATTAAGTATATAAATATAACAAGTGTTTAATAAGTATTTTAATACTTAAATGTCATATTCTCGTTTTAGTCTTAATTCAGCTTGATGAGCTTAAAAATAGTATTGTTTTTATAGAAATGTAATCGACAAATGTCAACCATCCTTAATCATTAATATGATATCCTCTGAACCCAATAACAACCCCCGGGTGATACTCCAAATGGGCAAGAAATGACTCATTACCAGTGTCAAATTCTATTAGAAAGTTTTATCTTCTCACGTCCAAGTTTGACAATTTTTAGACTTGACTCTTTCATCATGACGTGTGTAGAATGATTCAAACTTTGGTCTGCACTGTATTGTTAAAAATTTGGAGTTTAAGAAGTGTAATAATACCAACCAAACTTTAAAAATCTGCTTATTGATTTTGTAGATCAATAAAAAAACCCTTTTCCCAAGATCAGTTCATAGACATCCTAAATCCAACGAGATTGGTGGCATTTTATGATACCACATTATTACTAGTGCATGATATTTCGTAAAATATATGTGACGAACATCATTTGGGCTAAACTTGCCACCATTTTTTTATACCCTTATATCACCAGATCTATATCGTATGTCTTCTCATCTGAGAATTAGTAAAACAAAATTAAATGATGCTAAATAAAACTATGAGTGGAGTTTCTTGTGCCTTTGAGATAGGCATTCCTATAATTTGTTTGAATGCGTTTTTTGTGGTCTCAGGGAGTCTCAATTAGTTATTTTTTTGCCTCCATCTTTTTTCCAAAGTAGTTTTGTTTTGAAATCATGTACACGGACTCAATAATATCTTAGGAAATCGTTAAATCTTTTAAAATTTTATATTGAATTGTTTTTAAAATACTTTTGAGGACCCAGTATACGTCATCTAAACAATAAATGACGTATGTACTATAGTTTTGAGATAACATTTGAAATAATTAAAAAATATATATCTTTAGATTTAAATATTTTTAGTGGTGGTCACTGAGTTGGAGTATGATATAATTTACAACTAACAAAAATATAATTATGTCCTATTAATATAAAATTGATTCTCTATGCCCTCTTAAAAATATGGCAATACATACAAATTTAATGTCTGAATAAACAAAACATATAATTGTATTCAATTTATATCCATAAAACATAATCAATAATTAATTATTAGATAATATTTTAAAGTAAAAATATGAAAGTTTAGAATTCTAAGACGGTAGAATCACCCTCAACTGTCGTCAACAAAACCCTGGAGTCCTCACGTCTTTATTTTGAAGCCCATAGTTCGTCTAGATTATTATTTATACACAATTTTATTGATGATTCCGTCTACTTTTGGAGAGCCCGAGTCTTAAGTGGCATAGCTACCATCAAATCTCGTTATTTGAGCTCTTTTCCAAGTTCATCCCTAATTTTCATTTCCACGATTTCCCTAACATGTATCACCCAATAAAATTCATTAAAGATATTAAAAGAGGACTCTGTACGATCCTTGTAGAAGGAGCAAATCTTTCAATTTCATCTTTTTTCTACTTGTTGATGAAGACTGCTGATGTAGTAAGACAATATGATAATCATATTTCTCTGTTTAATAGATTTATCATGCCAGTTTCCGATCCCACTTTATAGGTCCGTGTGTCAATTTTATTGAGTTTTCGGAGTCGTTTTGAAACCAACAGAATTGGAGGATTGGACCTTGCTATCATTTTTCTTGTAGGTATTCCTCTTGGAGGTATATGATTTATTACACCAGGAGCTATGCATCATGCTCGTTGGATAAACAAATTATTGTACGCTCTCAAGATTTACTTGTTTCGAGATCAATTCAAGGTCACTGCTTAGAAAATTAAAGGAATTCGCAATGTTTCTATTTTTATCGTGAAAATATATATAAGAGCTTAGTTAAGAGAACATGACGTTATATCTGCTCCACGGTAAGATCTTGAATTTCTGTTAGCTTGAATTTTTTTTTAAATAAAAATCCAGAAATTTCAGAAGCTCCAACAAAAAATTTCAAGGCATTTAAGGTATTTAAACGATCATGATATAGCTTTAGCATATTTTGACCTAAAAGTTTCAACTCAAGAAAAAAGAAATAAAGCCAAAGCAATTAACAATTTGGAAAGGACCTTTAATCCATCAAATACACCAAGGCGAGAAATAATAAACATGAAAAATATTGAGCAATTATCCTTGTCGAATTTTATTTTAAAAACACCATACACTTTTTTACATGTTTGGATATGACGAATAATTTTTTGGAAGCTGACCCTGAAACTTAGAATTCAAGAGAACATTATAAGGCTGTGTGTTCAATCATTAACAACCTAATAGGTATTAAAAATTTGACTGAAAGAGGGGTTGCTATGATAAAAAAAAATATTTTTAGTAACTACTAATGAAGAGCAGAAACAATATTAATTAAAAGTTTTCCATAACCATCGAAATAAATTTTCTGATTCGAAAAAAAGTATATTAAGTAGAAAAAATTATTAATTTTTTTTAATATCAACAACCCTCATTGTATGTATATAATATTTGCATTACCAATTTTTTCCAATCATCACTCTATGTATTTTATCTCTATGATATATTCTTTCGGAATTGTTTACAACTTTAAAAAAAAAAATTATACTTCAACCACCCAACGCTTAGAAAACGGATTATGAAGAAAAAATAGAAATATCAAGAACTGACAACAACATACATTGTATTTTTTATGTATTATGGAGAAGGTAACAGGGTGTTAAGGCTTCAGTTATAATATTTTAAGCACATATAAAATTATAATTTTACTTGTTGTGTACTTTAATTAAAGCTGCGGTTATTGATTGCAATATTGCTTAACATTTCAATGTGAGTGATTCTATTTATATGTTTTCCTACCAAAACATAGAATAAATTAAACAAATACACTCAGTATATTATTTTATTTACATTAAAATTGCCAAGATATTTATACTAATATAAACTAGAATTAATATTTTTGGAGAATTCTTTATAAAATGTTATGGGTTATTTAACAAAGAATATATCTATAAGTAGAAGAACCCGTAGTTGCAGAATATATTTGTGTATTTTTAATTTAAGGGGTCGCAAGAATTGAAGATTCCTTGGACGATCGAAAGTACTTGAGACTGGGACTCAGATATTATTAGATATCATCCGTCAAACTCAAGTAGACATTTTTGGACATTGCAGAAGATACAAAAGCTTTATAGAAAGTCCTAGAATAAACGTGCTAGTTGTTAGTCTATATACAATTTTGCTCTTACCATTACATATTTATAAATTAGTGATTTTAGAGGTTTGCTGTTATTTATTTATTTCTATGTTGACTGAAATTGATATGAAAATGAATGTACGTCTTACTGTTTTATTTTCGTGACTTTTATTCTGTTAATATTTTATATATCTTTTTTAATTCAGATATTAATATTTTCAGTTGGATATATAAATATTTATGTTGTTAAGTTTTCATCTGGTTAGAATATTTTAAAGTATATTATTAAATTATATTTATTTCTTCAGAAGTATCTGCACGAGGCATTTTTAGATATTTTTTATATTATTTGCTATCTAAATATATCTATATAAAAAACAAACAACTATATTTTTTTGATTTACATTAAACTTGTCAAAATATTGATACTATTATAATCAAGAATGAATATTATTTGAGATAATTTATCAAAGTACTTGTAAAGTCAATTGATACTTGTCAAGTAAACAAGTTGATAAATTATAATGGTTTTTTTTTCTTAGTAGAGTTAAATGTTGCCAAATGTTATATTTATACGGTTTGACGTTGTAGGATCTTTATCCTTAACGACATTTCCAGGGGTATATCTTATTTATTAAAGGTATATATTGTTTTTAAGAGATAACCAACTGATTTATCCTTAAATAAATGCATTTTCATAAATTGGTAGAGCGAAAAATAATATTTTTTATTATTACGTTTTATTTTTGCGAAAATAGCACTTTTATATCAATATTAGTCGTAGTTTTGGTATTTTCTTTTACGATATAAAATGTGAGTGCTTTAGTTTATGGGCATTAATTTTTGTAAATTGAGTATTCGTTTATTCATAATAATTTCTTCCAATCGAAATTTTAGATAGGGATAGGATTTTAGTAGAGTAAGGAGAGAAAGGGAAGCGGGTGCAATTTATTACTGAATGTAGACTCTTTTTAATATCAACTGTTTCTCATATATATATATATATTTGTGTATCCTTTTTTATAAAAATTTACAACAAAAATAGACGAGAAATCATCTTTCAGAGGCAGATTTTAAAATCACGTTGGTCTATTTAATAATGAACAAAAAATATATAGTACAATGTAGATCAATGCATAACTATAGTTGATAATGTGCGAGGAGGAGGGGGGAAAAAAGACATATGGTATCATTGTTTAAAATACTGATGTGATTATCATCTGCCTGCTTTATTATGATTTTTGAGGGTATAACGAATGTATTTATTAGCAAAATGTTTAATGAAGATATACTACGTATAATTGACTTCGACGTTTTTATCCGTTACAGTAGATTTGAAAACGTCACACTCCATGAAATTGTAATTCATTATGAACCTTATTCTCAGAATAATAGCTAATGAAACGACAAAGTAGAGTATTTGAAATATATTTGAAGCTCAAAGTTTAAAAAGAAGGCTTTAATGAAATATAATCTACATACTAAAAAATAAACCATTAAACATTTAAGTTAAATATACAAAATTAAACAATTAAAATCATATAACTATTAATAATAATAAATTATAAATAAAGAATATTGAAATAATAGATTGATCCAGATAATTTTTTCTTGTTCTAACATCGGAATTCAGTTAAATATGTCATAACTTTAGGTTGCAATACACAAGCGAGACGTGGAGTTTAATCAAAAGATAATCACCCCTCTTCTTCATGTGGAAGTTGCTATATACAATTGTGCACAGGATAGATATATCTCTACCGATGAGATCTAACTAATTATTAATAATAAAGTAAATGTCAAAATCATAAAATTAGACAATAAATATATTAATAAAAAAATGTTAGAAATAAATTCATCTTAAAGATTTAGAGCAAAAGCTAATTATGTAGTAATGTCCGGCGATATTACTCCTTATTAAGAGCATCAAAAATATATTTCCCCCGTTATTAGGTATGCTTATATAACAACATACTATTATCATGAAGGATATACACAATTGTTAATTATAATGCAACACCCAATGTAACTACCCTCGTTGTTGTGACCATTTAAACAGTTATTTTTGCCTTTTATGAGTTTTCTGAACACCATTTCTTGGAGCCCATCAACCATAGCTAAGCCTTAAGGGATAAAATAATATTTAATGACTATGTAATATTGGAAAACCTAATTATCATACCCAAGTCTTAAAACGAAGTAAGTAGTCTCAGACAAACTTGTTGCAAACCATCCAAAGCTACTACCCCCGTTGTTGTGACCATTTAAGCAGTTGTTTTTGCCCTTTACTGAGTTGTGTATCATAATTCTTGATATGTTTAGCTAAAATAGAATCATATTTTATGGTTAGATTTAAAAAAAAAAATTGAATACTTACTGTGAGATAGTACAAAATTCAGAGTTCCATTTCGATATTCGTAAATACTTTTTACTGATAACTTGATCGTCATTTGGTGTGGATGACTCAAAACATTTTATATGTATTTCTATAAATGACATCAGTAACAACATCCTCCATTAATTTAATGATGGTTCCTCGGGAAGGGATATGTTTACCCTTGTATTTCTCCATAAATTTTTTGAACGTAGATGATTAGCAATGGATAAGGTTATATTACATACAATAAGCATCCTTGTGAAATCAGAGTTAAAGTCTGACTTGATGTATTCATCGTTAAATTGATTTTATAGATGAATATCCATACTCTAGTTATGAGATGAGGATAATGAGTGGCGTGTAATTCTAGACAGGGGACTAAAGGCACATTTATATCGACAAATCCGACAAACCATCTGTTTCTCATCCGGTAAGTATTTTCCAAATTCCTAGGCCTCCATTTTCAGAAATCCAGACAGAAGGCGACGTTATTTTAGGCATTTTATTCAGTTCTCTATCGACTATCCCCATCTAATATTATTATATTAATATTGAATAATAAAGGCAGGAATGATAACGTTCATGATTGATAGAAGAAGATGTATATTATTTAATCAATGATGCCATAAGTAATTCTTCTTTTCTCCTCGCACGCTTTTGTATTCTTACCAAAATTATCACCCTTATGAAGAAATATAGAGTATGTATGTATATTAGACCGGTTTGATTTTCAATTTTTTTTAAATTTAGATTACGGATAGGGTGATATGAAAATAAGGTGTACAAAGTTTCATCGCTCAACGATTTCCTCATAATGTGGCATACTACATTAAAAATTTGAAAAAATAATAATTTTTCCTTTTTTTGGCTATATTTTTTGATAAACGAGTATATCAGATTTTTTTTAAATAAAATGGTTATATGTTTGTATAGTCTACATATAATATCTTCTAAACTTTTTCATAAAATGATAGTTAATACTGCAAAAAGGGAAAAATCGTACCAAATTTTTGATCACTCGCGTATAACGCGCACCTGTTTTAATGTATTTCAATGAATATAATTTAAATAGTAATTAATTAAAAAGTTAATTTCCTTACATTCATTCGTGAAATTCGAATATAAAGAAAGCATAATTATGGTAAACATCTAATTTATGTCTTGCACCTAAAATGTAATAAATTTCATTTAAATATGAATTTTTAGTTGGAATTCTAAATTTTTTAACTGTTTCTGAAATATTACTTTTCATTGCTTCCCATATCCGGATTTGGCTTCTTTCATCAGTTATCATAGGCATCAAAATGTTTCCAGGATGAAAAAAAGTAGCCATTTGTTATATAATTGGCTTGACATTTTTTTGGGTTTGAGGATACAAATTTCTTTGTCGTTTTATTGACCAATTTTGACCATTGTCTTTGGATCCGTTTATAACAGATGGTTTACTTTTTATTTTGAACTATATCGGACCATATACATTCATGATAAAAATAACAATTTATTTCATGTTTTTGGAGTGATTTTTTGTAGAAACAGAAAGCCTTAAAATATTATTAACAGTAGTAATCCATCTAGAATGTGCAATCTTCCGGGGATTTTATTGGACAGTGATTTGCTACAAATACCTATAGACACTGCTTTGAAAATATCTAATATGTATTGGTTGTCATTAATTAAGTCATTAATATTAGGGAAATTATTAAAAAAAAGTTGCAATTGATGTGTTTTTATTGTACCTGTGGGTCCCGAAGTTTTAGCATCTAAAGCTGTAACGAGGTGCCTTAGCAAAAGCTCATTTTGATGTAAAAGGCAAATTACCCATTGAAGAGGCCTTTCGAAACTTCTTTCAGGCAAGGAATAAACCTATTTTTGAGCCCAGTGTTGGTCACAGTCCCATCACACCCAACTACCAGTAAGTCTTTAATTTTGACATCTTCATTTATCGAGAAAACAAAGAATGGAAGAACTAATGTTTAATGCAGACATATTGCAGGAGTAATATGTCCTATCCAGTCTAATCCAGGTTCTTTTACATCTGAGCTCCTGGAGCGTCATCAAATATGTGTGCGTCCTGGAGATGCCTTATGAAATACGATTCCTCTCCTATTCGAGTTTCTGTTTTTATACGGTAGGGTATATCTTAATTCGAAATTTTATAAATGCCCAGTTTCCAGGTCAAAATCCGTTTCTATTCATAAAAAATACCATCGGCAAAGTTTCAGAAATAATTAGTTGTAGCTCAACGGCCTCAATGTTATGAAAATTGCCGATTTAAAAAAAAAATCCTTCCTCGATTATCGTGAAAACAGTTCCCAATACAGATTTTTATGTTTGATAACTTTTTAAAGATTAGGTAAATTACTCTAAGATATATTGACACTATTTTCAGACAAAAATATTCATAATAGGAATTACAATGCCAAATAGTAAAAGAGATAGCCAATACAATTATAACTTATTGCATCGAATATTTTTACATCTTTACTATTTTCCTTATGAAAAACATGACTCTTTGTTTTAATTGTATTGGTCCTTAATTTGAGATGTTAAATTAGTCACATTTATTGGTCCTGCAAAAGTGTCTTCAATATCAAAGCGCCCTCTATGAACCATAATTTATGATATGCAGATTTGGAGTATTTTTGTTTATAATTTAAATCCATTTGTTATGGAACTCTACTTGTGTTATATTTATACAACAAAAATATTAAGGACGTAGAAGAACTAGCCCTTAGCCCATCAAATTTTAAAAGAGGAACAAAAAATTATATTTTTCTCCAGAAGTTGCCTCATCTCTTTATCGCACAAAAGTGTATAATATGTGAACTGATGTAGACCATGGCTATGATTCTGCTTGGGATCAATTATTGAATTTCATGTGTAGCAGTATCGATCCGTCTATTTCAAGTATATTGCCATTCGCAGTTGAGATACCATATTTGACTGGGATAAAGTCAGATTCATAGAAATATTAAAAACTTTGTTTTATTAGAAAAAAATGCTTCATAAAAAGTTATTACTCTTTGCATGTAGACATCACATTATAGAATTAATAATTAGCTAAGTTTTTCTACTCTTCAAAAAATTCCATACAGGTTACTAATATACACATATTTTTTTATTATCATTTTACAGATTTTTAATTATAAAAAAACTTTCTTATAGAAAGGTGAACCACAAAATAATTATCATCTCAATGATATATATTTTTCTTTTAACCAAATTTTACGATAAAACAAATATATTATGTAAATATAGACTCATAAACGCATGGGTAGAGTTGAGAAGTTGGTAATGAAAGTATTAAAAATATTATTTGGAATGAAAAATATGGAAAAACAACATTAAAATTCAATGAATAAAATCATCTATAAAAATTTAAAAGACTATGTTACAAAAAGGACAAAAATTGATGAAGATGCTGAAACTCACAAAAGAGGAGAAACTATTATTTTTATTGATATAAATTATCTTATATTAATAAAATTATAAACTAATAAAATATATATCATACAAAGCAAAATAAATAGTTATTAAGGATAATTGAGCACCATTTTTCAAAATTATCAATATAAAAAATTGCTCTAAACATACGTTTAACCAATTGTAATCTTTTTAATAAAAAAAACTAATTGTCACTCAAAGACTCTAACAATTCAACAAATAGAAATATTTTATGAAATTTGGATGCTTTGTAGGGAAAAAAAATATATTTTTTTATAAACATGCCGCAGAACATTGGGCCATAAAGTTTTTTTAAATTAAATTTAAACCCATATTTCGAAGTGAAATAACTCAATGGATGAAAATCAAATTTAAAAACAATTCGTTAAAAACATTTCAGCATTAAAAAAAATTATTTATTAACTTTTCTTGAATACATTTCCTACAAAATGTAGTAATCATACAAAAATTAAGTAAAATGAAGGATTTGGAAGATAACATGTTTTATCTATTTTTCAATTTCTTTATATTGGTGCTAGGTAATTTCATTCGCAGTAAATTCTTTCCCGGGTTTGTTTAGGGATGTAGAGGGAGGGCTCGACAGTAGGCAGTCAGTACTGGAGATGAGGGATGACTAGTAATGGATGGGAGACGGATATGAATGATATATTGGGCTTATGAACTAGATATGACGTCATGATAAATCTAAAAAGTAGTGAGTGGGGATGGAGTCCCGATCTGTGGATATTATATATACCTTGGGAAATAGAAGGAAATCCTGTCATGACTCTTCCTCTCGTTCATCGTCTATCACTACTCGCACGTCTCCTTCTCACCCATGGACAATAATCAATTCCATCATCACCTTTTCTCTTCCCTTCCTCTTTTCACAATTCAAATCTATGTAAACAATAAACAATTTTGCAGGAGCACCTCACTCCCTTCTCCAGGATCACTTACTCTCCCCTGTTTCAGGTTAAGCTCTGGATTGAATCCTACAACAATCATCATCATTCATAGGAGCATGCTGGAACTCGTAAGATATCTGTATAATATATCCTTCATCCTCTTCTCATCCAATCAAAAATGCTCAAACTCTAATATGTAGGGTTCAAAGCATTTGGAAGGAATCACAGAATACTATTTCTACAGTCCATTGCGATGAATAATTTACATTCATATACAGTGGTTTTCTTCATCAAAAACCATGAAGAGGGTTGTACTTGAGTTATTGAACCAGATCAAGATGGGGACCTCGTCCATAAAAGTCTGCATGCATTGCTGAATATGAAATATATTATTAAATACATCTAAGAACTTCATTGACTTATCCCCATTATAGATTGAGATAAGTTTGCTTTGGCCCTTCACTTGTGCTTCTCTTCCTGTGCCCCGGGAGTAAAATGATCTTGCAATCTTGTGTGCTTATATCTAATGAGTTATGTATATTTATGTTTCTTTGTGGAATTAACCATCTTCCTATTACTGGGATAATTTTGGACCCTAACAAATGAAAGAAAACCATGTTACAAGACCCTATAAAGCATCTTTTTTAGTGTTTGATTAATACGAGAACCCGATTGATATGTTCAGTTGTCGAGCTTTGAGGATTGAATATGATAAGGAGATCTTCACTGTTTGAGACTTAAACTTGGAATATCAATCACTAATGTCATACCTATGAAAGGATATTGAACATCGGCGACTATGAAATTATAAGAAACTTAAGGAAATTGTCAATTAGTTGGCTAACTTTAGTAATATACCAAAAGAATCTTCTCCGTGGGATGTTAGAATGGAGATATCTCTCATGGGCAAAATTTATAAACTTGTGTCGTATAATATCATCTGATATAATAATTACATTAATTATTATATCTCTTTAAGATATCTCATTTGGTCTTTAGTTTTTGATATTTTTAGATGATTTGTAGTTATATCACCGAAAACCTATTTAATGACACGACGTATTAAGTTAGATGATTTGTCGAGTTAAAGTACTCGAGTCCAGTATGCATATTTCAATTTTTTCAAATGAAATAATTCTTATGTATATTTATCCTTAGTTAATTAATTATATTTCCCTTCTGTACTTGTTATTTTTGTGTATCAATTGAAATTAGTCGAATAAATAAATTTATTATCACGTTAACAGACTTAAGATTTTTTAAAACGAATAGTTCTTTTTTGTAGATACATAAGTATAATTTTATGGGTTCCACTAAATTATATTATGAGAATCTTTAAATTATTACCATAAGTTGGATATTTTATGAGAACAGCAAATTGAGTATATCGAACCAAAATAAGTTAAGAAATGTATAACATGATTCATTGGAAGGAGAGTATTATTGAGCGATTGACTTCTAATGATTTAATGCAGCTTCTTTTAAAAGAGAAGCAAATGTTAAAAATATCACAATTTACTGTAATATGCAAGAGGGGAGTTTATGGGTTATCTATGTATATTGTACACCTTCATCAATACTCAATTTGAAGGTCAATCCAGTGCTTATGATCGTTTAAGTATCCCAAATAGTTTGTTGGGGAATAATTGGTTTGTCCTCAAAATGGAAATTCAGGATTATATTCAATTAGTATCACTTGAGGAAGGAACTTTAATGAAATATTTTAAATTCAGTATTATCTTTTTAAAATTAAAATCTCAATCCCTTTACAAATAGATAAATTCAATTTAAAAAAATTCATTTTCAAATAGCTAGATAGGTCATAAAAACGGCTGTTGAAGACTGAAACTTTTCAAACATCTTTTTTTTCATCAATACAAAACAGATTATCAAATTAACATATCATCCAAAATATGAGATTCAGTTAAGATAATTATATAAAATCTTAACTTTTAATTTTCTCTGTCAATGGGATGAGCTAGAATTTTTAATTAATTTGGATAATGTTATTATAATCTTAGAGACCTTAAAAATTAGACGTTAGAAGAAAAATTTATTTCTTCTATAAAAACGATTGAGACACCGAATGCCGTGTCACAAAGGAGATATGAGAACAAGTATCATGGGCCGTTTTCTATATTTAGAAAATAACGTTAAAACAATGTATTATATATATACTCTTATAATGGACCATACTAGTTTTAAGTTTCGGTCTGAAAATGCTAAAGCAGTCTCGGACCATTATGATTTTTTGTGGACCGAACTAATTTAGTCTGGATCCCTTTCATTTAAAATTCCGCCTAGACCGATTCTATAGATTAATTGTTGATGATGTTAGGTGTTTTTCAACACTGTGAATATCGGAACAATAAAATAGAAGAAACAATTATCCAAATCAAACAAAAAAAAGGTATCGGACCGAGTCTAAAAACTAGTACACACCAAAATTAAGTTATCAGTTTAAAAGTTTTTAATATTTAACACTAAATAACCCTCCGAGTAAATATGTAAAATACTAATAAATACTCTAAAAAAGATTTCTATCAAGTTATTTTTGATTTTGTTGTTGTTGCTTTAAATTTAGTGTGGTTATCATGGGTTTACTAAGCAGATAACTTATGTCGGGGAACTTTTGCAATGGGAGTTAACTTTTTGGACGTGAGAACCACTGTTCTTTCAGGATTAACTTTGAGTCCAGAGTTTCCTCTAAACTTCTTCAGTGTGAAAAGAATATCTTTGATAGAGATAATTTATCTCTCCGCAGAGCCCTCCGTGAGATTTGTGAAACGTCATCTGTACACTAGACTGATATATACTTTATCAACATACTGAAAACCCTCAATTTTTTCATATAATATAATTTTATTGTTATTCAGAAAAAAAAATTACTGAAGTTAGAAAAATTTGATTTCCCATTCCCAAACATAGCCTCAGTTTTTTTCTATTCGCCCCTGATTCTTGAGAAAAAGGCCTCCAAGTTTTTGTTGATTATCTATATTTTAATATTCTAAACTATTTCAAGCGCTCAGTGTTGAAGGTAGGAATAATTGATATAAATATTATAATAGCCTAAACTTATCAACATGTTTTAAATGTATTTTTTCTGTTTGGTTGGTTTCGACTAGTGGCAAAAAAAAAGCTCTGATTTCCTTTCTATACATTAAACTCCACAACTGAGAAGCGTAGTTTAAAATAGGCATAACATATGCTTCATAAAGTTTCTTCATTAGCTTCATATTTCTGGATTTAAAACTCATTTTAATAAACCCAAGCGCTCTGTTTGATTTTCTAACAATATTGTAAATTTGAGTGCTGAATTTCATGTTGACAACACAAGTTATCGTAAAGTAAAGTTAAATATTAGTAATTTGTCGTGATAAGCTCATAGCTCCAAGAAAAATAAATCAAGAAAGTTTCAAAATATATATTTTGATGGACGAAAGTCTTAAATTTAAGTTAAAATAAATATCATTGTCAATTCGAGATAAGGCCACGTTAATATTTCAACGATAAATCTCGTTCATAAACCAATCTAATAAGAAATGTCCATTTTTTAGTAGGTCATATGAAGAGTAGAGAAGAAAGAGAGGAATTTATATGAATTCAAAAAGTGCCAAACTATTCTATTCATCTCGAGAGTGGACTCCCAAATCTGGAATATATTACAGAAAAATCCAGAAAAAAACTAGATAAATGTAGCTTGACAAAGATAAGTGAGGAATTTCCATTGAAGGAGTAGTAAAAAAGTGTTGGGATAATTAATGTAGATTTTTTTTTTGGAAAATTGGGGTTTCCAAACACTCAAAAATATACAATTGTATTTTTCACAAAAGGGGTGTAAAATAATTATATTTTTATGATTCTTTTTTAAAGAAAAAGGGGCAAAAAACTCAACCTGATTGAAAATACTTTAAGTATTCTATATCACTTCAAACAATCAATGTTTATTTTCTTTTCGAAAATGAAAAATCATTGTAGATATACACATTATTTATACTTTTATACACAATACATAAATTTAAGTATTTTGTGGTTTGCACAAATTATGGGAAAGAAAATCATATATATTATTTTCGGTGAGTATTATAATTAATATAAGAAAAATATGTTACTATACGAACAATATTGCTAGGTACTCTATCATAACCACAAATATTAAGTAGGATTGAGTTGTTTTGATAAATACTGTTACATTTATTTTTAATTAAATTTCAAAAAAATAATTTTTCTTTGAAAAATGGTAATAACGTAATATCCGGATCCTTCCCATCATTTCACTGCCATTATTCACATTGATGAAATAACAGTCAGTAACCATTCATAGTTTAAGTTAATTCATATATCAAATTTGTTGTTGTTTAAATTGATTATTGAATATCGATTTTTTGTCAAATTGTACAAAAAATACTTAACTGAATCATATAACTTCACAAACTACCTATATACAGAGTGGTCCAGAATTAGTGTCGCATAAACTTTAACGCTATTAAATTAAGAGTATTGAGTATGGAGATTTTGTTATCAAAATCAGAAATATTGCGATAACAAAATGGGCCACACTTCAAACTGTAACTAAGTTCAATAATGGTACAAAGACAATTTGGATTACTAAGGATACAAAAAAAGGTATCCCTAAAACCAGATCTTCATCATATTTATAATAATACGAACATATTATAGTGTTACTTAGTTATGGATACTCCATCTAGCGGCAATAAATGGAAATATGGGGGTATTATTAAAAAGAGGAACGACACCCTCTTTGACGTCACGAGGGATAAATTTTACCTTCTTTAAGGACCAAGTGGGACTGGACTTGATGGGACCGGACTGGACTGGACCGCGGTCCTCCGTTCTAATTAGGCTCTTTCTAAATTAGTAAAACGCTTCAGCAATCTATGTGAGATCCGTTCCTGAATCAAGTTTGATATGAAGTAAAGAATCCAAAATAATATATATATACTTCTTGAGCAACAAGGAGTGAACTGGCAACCAGAGAAGCACTTTATTCATTGGTAGGTTTATGGTGACAAGACGGTGTCCAGAGATAAAAATATTTATAATTGATTGTCTCAATTAATTATGTTCATATTTAATAAATGTGTGATTATTATATTTGATAGATCCCAAGATAAATATGATGGTTCAAATTGGGTGTATCACTATTACTAGACTATTTCACTACCTTCCTAAAACATTTTTAGGAAATTTATGTAATGTAACTTTGTTTGTTTTTTGTTGGTGTTTTTTTTTGTCATTTTGTAAAATGCCTATTTGAAAAAATCATTTTACGAACTAAATTTTTTTTTTTTTGAAGGATATCATGAAATGTCTAATAATGCAATTTGCCCTTAGCATATATATTATAAATTGTTATATAATTCTATAGTTTCTTCATCTACTTTCTTGTAAGTAGATCAATTTAGTCACTAGTCTTAAATTATTATTATTATTATGTTAATGTTCCTTAAATTGGTTAAGTATAAGTAAACATTATATTTTTACAGTTACTCTATCAAACCTAAGAGTCCTTTTGTGAAATCCATATACATCCATAAAGTATTATATATTTCTTTCTCTAGGAATCACCTAGGATCGAACGCACATTAAGTTCAAGAGAATAATATCTCCCGAGCGCGTTGTCAATCAGCAATGGCGATTCCATTAAATTACTGATCGATAACACTTTGAAAGCACTTGCTTTTCCTCTTACACACCAATTTTAAGGAAAACTTTTTTTTCCAACGAAAAGATATCACATGGATAGTTTGGATACAAAGGAAACAATGTTCATATCTTCTAAGAAGGGATGGTTTTGGGAAGGGCATTTGAATAAGTTAACCAAGTCCGCTCTACTCTTGATATTTACCCCTCAAGGGGTATAATTTTGAAAATATACACGGAATTTTTTTTCGCAAAAAGTAATAAAGAATAAAAAGGAACTACTTTTTCTTTAAAAAAAAGTTAAAATAAAAAAAAGTTGAAGGCTGGAGATTAATTTTCTGAGAAAATTATTTGTAAAAATATCAAATTGAAGAGATAAAAGGGCACTATACGCTAACACCGCATTGTTTATAACTCATGGGTTGAAAATTCCAAGGCTAAACAAAGAAAACACTTTTTTTTTTTTTCGAAAAAGTATATTTTAAATTATTATTGTTATGATTCTTTTTATTCCTTTTATGGTCTCCATAACACTTATCAAGTCATTACATAGCCTAAATAGTACTTTGCCCCCATCAAGAGCGAATGTAAAATTGAAACGCAAAATTATTTTTGATCCATTGTTTTGGAAATTACGAAAGTATTGTCATACTTAGCACGACAAATCACAAACTAAAGAAAGGATATTTGGACGACAGCTGTCTTTTGAAGGTTGGTACTAAATGAAAATGAGGTGAATTTTTAAAAAGAGTCCCATTTATATGTGAAACCCTAGAATTTTTAGCCCATGTGTTACCATTCTATAATTTAAGTTTTTTAAAACGATAATAAAGCTTCAATAACAATTAATGTTACCTCATTTATACTCGTTTTTTTAATATTTACAACGGCTTGGGACTCATAAAAATCATAAAATCTTTGTAAATCTAATAACTATACATTTCCTTTTGTTTTTAAATGTTTTAATGTATATTAAAGTTGAAAATATGGGAAAGATAAAAGTATACTTATCATTGTGAGTTGAGTCCTAAATTGAAACAACTCGTATTTTTATAAAAATATTGGATTTATATAAGAATTCATTTGACCCTTTAGGCTATTATCAAATACAGTCATAATTTAAATTATAACTCTCTCTTCGTAAACTGGGATATTGTATATACCGAGAGTTATTTAGATACTTCTTATTCCTTTAAGTCTACTTTATATCTCAAATACTCTTAGTTTGCTCGTGAAGCATTAAATCTAACCATTTACAATTCTTTGTTTATTTTGAAAATCCCTTGTTTACGACTTATCGTATATTGTAGCTATTATTTTATGAAATACACGCTATTCCATTAAAAATTGAAGGGTACTAAATTGATTTCCAAAATTTGCAGTAAATAATGAGAATTTCGTATAATATTACAACAACAATAGAAATTTAATACTTTTACAATAACAAATAATATCATGTTGAAACCCAAAACGCTTGTTGTCAAGATTATTTTGAAACATTGATTTATTTTTTCTCGATAACACATATTCATTCAATCAATTTTAGCATTTTAATTCATATTTACGAGTAAAAAATTGATAAATTAGTTCAAGAAATTATACAAAATTTAAATGACATATTAATTATTCATATTTTAATCAAGCTACCTCTTTCTTTACGAATTTCATTCTAAATATGTGGGACAAAATATCTGTAAGGAACTTTTACATTGTCCCAAAAGTGGTTCATCTTCTAAGAGTAATGACATATATTGAGGACACTCTTAAAATCTATCCGTAATAAAGAGCACATTTCTCCATTCGAATAGGAGAAGGAATATGCTAGTTTCAAAATTGCAGTACTCCAAAGAAATACAGTATCAATGTAAAGGGTGCATACATGATATTATTAAGTTTGAATTGTATCCCGGTTGGAAACAGTACATAGGAGGGCGCTTTAATTTCGTGGAAGTGCGAAACGTCTTCGCTGATATTGCTGCGGACGTTCGATGAGCAAACTCACTCTTCTATAAGAAGGCTGAATAGTCCTTTAGGTCAAGGTTAGGTCATTTTAAGGGCATCGAAAGATCTCTGGTACAGTTGAGTACAAAAACCTGCATGGTTTCTACTTCAAAGCTGAGGAGACGTTTCAAAAAATCAACTATGGCTCCTTTTTGTGACTATTTGGAAAGGAGAAACATCAACAAAGGAGCACATACCACCATCAAAGTAATAAAGAGTAAATATTTGACCTTTTCTGAGAGATGGTTCAAATATTGAGAAATATCAGCATGAAACTCCATAATCAGTTAGAAGAAATGGTGCAAAATGCACTGATTATTGGCAATTAATAACAATTATCTTTCAACAAATCCTATATATTGGGAAGTACTTGGTGATTGATGACAATAAGTTAGTAATCAAGGAATTTGAGAGAAAAAAATTAGTATTCTATATGGCCACATTACAGCATGTTAACAGTTAAACTCAAAGGAGTATTGGACAGATAAAAAACTATCAATGTTACCGGGTTGAAACTATTTATCGTTTTTATTAAATATCAGCAGTTACAAATATAATTTTTTTCATTCTTAAAAAAAAATTAATCAGAGCGAGAAACAAGGCATACAGTGTTACTATTGATTGGTGCAACTCACACTCTTACATAAATTTCTAAGCTTATTGGAGATTCCAGGAAGAATGTCTAAAATGTATAAGTTGGAATGTGATGATAACTTTGAAAGGAAACATGGCTCTGATAAGTGGTGATATTATTATATCTCTCGTTTGTTTTGATTTCTTATTTATCTGGGGTTGATATTGTGTGTTTGTAAAAAAGTATTTATGTATGTAACGATTTGGATCTTACTTGTAGTAGAATTAAGTCGAATAAACCCATATTCTAGGTTACGACATTATGAAGGCATTAAGGACCACTTTGTAAGTTTTGGTGTGATACAACATGAGGGGATCATCATCCCCACAAAAGCCAGCATTAGCTAGGGCTTTGAGTTATGTGACATCAAACGGGATAGTGGCATCCCTTATTGGATTCCTGGGGCAATAAGCTAAATGTTAATGATTACATTGAAAAAATTATCTGCAGGTAATATAGACTTCTACACACATGGCTAAAATTAATCAATCATTCTTGGACAAAAAATCAATTTCTGGGGGGAAAACAATGTGACCACCCTACAGCCTATATGTGAACTCCCCTTGAATATGTATTCTGGTCACATTTTGAGATGAATACATGTAATAAGCGGCATGGAAATATAGTTACCATGAAGGAAGCAATAAAAAAGGCCTCGATTGCAATGAAACTAAACTATACCTATTTGGTAAGTTTTTGTCGATTTCCGAAAGAAGATTAATACCATAGTAAAAACTGATGGTAGTAGAATTGAATAAATATATATGTGCCCAGTATCTTTTGGAATAATTTTGATATTTTTTTTTCTTTTTGTAATATGAATAATATTAGAAATATGAAGCAATTACGTAAAATTGTAAACTCTATAAATTCAAATTTTTCACTCGGTACGTGTATGTTTATATAGCAGAGGAAAAAATGTTTATTTGTAATTGACGCAGGTTATAAGAAAGCACAGTATTTTATAGAAACCCAAATATAATTCTGCAATATTATAGAGAAGAATGATGTTGGCTTTATTTTTGTTTTTATATTCCAGCTTTTAGGGGGGGGGGCAGTGATAATCTAACAGCCTCCATTATAATTACTCTCTCCCATTTCTCTGATATCTCTTAAATATGCTGTATCCTAGGGTCAAAGTGAGTTGGAACAGTAAAAGTTCATTTGATAAATTTCGTATAGCACGTTTAAAATTATTAATCAAAATACTGAAGTCGGGAGGAAATTATTTTGTGGCCTTATTTTATAATAGGATAGCGACAAGCTACTCATATTACAGAATAACTGATGCAGATAAAAAATCTTCCCATCTACTTGGTTTTATTTACTGTTAAAAAGATAATAATGTACATTGTATGTATATTATATATGTAAATATATGTATCTTATATTTTATAAAGGTATCGATAAATAGTGCTTTCTTATAATCTACTTATATATATTAGTTTAAAGGAAATATAGCATTTTGTCCACTTTGTCAATTTTCCCATTTTTTTTTTCTTTTTTTACTATTTTTTCTTTTATATATATATATGGATATACTGTTTATTTTACATACAATTTCATCATATTCCTGGGAGTAAACTGTTACCATGTTTCTCATGATATATTTATATTATATTGGGAAAAAGTAATTTCGTATTTTTATCTTTATTTCAATAATTTTTAAGAACTGTTACAATTATCCTATTTAAGCTAAGTAAAACCTGGCAATTTTTTTTCCTTTGAGACCACCCTACTCGACGCACGATAATTCACAACTGAACGAACCAAACACAATATTGTACAATAAGGGTTTGTAGTATACACTGACACCTTTACAACACCTTATCGTATGATCCAATATGAATAAGATATTCATGGTTAAAAAAAGGACGGGAAATAAGAAATTACTTTTCCTTCAACCTAATATGAGAATATAAGAATGAATGGACTCCACTCTGAAGGACTCTCTTCTTTGCCTCCTTAAATTACACACTTATAATAAGAAGACTATAATTATGTGTATAGTTTTATTAAAGTTTTTAAGTTTATTTTATGGACTACATTAATTAGAACATTGCCTTTATATTCTCTTTTTTTTTTTTATATTAAGAAAAAATTAGTATCCTAACCGTCTAATATTTGAGTGGCGTCTTTTCAGTCGTCATAAGAAAATTTATTATATGATGTACATATTTGATTATCAATACAAATAACGTCACAATCAAAAGAAATTAAGAACTGAAACTATACCAACTAATACACATGAAACAAATTAGCATATAATGGTTAAACTGAGAGCCTGTCAACAATTTTTTTCTACAGAAAAATAATGTTCTTCTAATTTATATTTGTACCCAACAAACATAATTTTGAATAATATTACCTCGTTAAAGTCTTTGCCTTTCTTTTTTAATCACTCATTCTTTTTCAGGATATCATTTCGTGACAATGTATGCTTTCCAGACTTCTTTTTTTTCCATCATATAATCACCCTTGTTAAGAGTTTCTTGCGTTTTAACCAAGTTTTCTTTAACATTAATTGATGAGGTATATATTTCATCCGCTGTTTCCAAAACATATTAGTATTTCTTCTAATAAGTTGGAACCTACTTTGAAGATAATTAGATTCAAAGTCGTAGAGTTTTCCTCTACAATTCTATATCAGTATAAGAGACTGTTATATGTAATGAATCTGGCTTGTCAAACAGAAAGTGGAAATAGTAGGAAACTATGGCTTAATTATAAAAACTATATTTTTAATTAAAATAAAGGATACTTCTCACATGACCTTTTTATAATCCACAAATCCATTAAAAAACCTTATGCACACTTTTTAGCTCTTTTTGTATGTGGCTAATGCGTGACCAATTCCACTTCTACTCTATCTTCTTGGCTCGTACTTTTCACTGTTTTATTAAAAAATTACATAAATTTATTAATATTCAATTTGGGCTTTGATCTTTTTGTCATACGGATACCAAGTAAGTGATCCATCTGTTGGACTATAACAGGTCAACTTGAAATTCTACAATCGATACAGGTATTTATAATTTTTCATTCTAATCGTGATAATTTAATTATCTTCAACCTATCACGAAAATAAAAGTAATATTTCTTCTTGATATCCCATGATAGGTATTCTCTTTTTGATTTTGTATGATTCTGCGACTATGCCTCTAGGAATAATCATAATCAATCTTTGCTCTTTGGTCATCTAATTTTTTTTTTTCAAATCGTGAACCCACTTTATACACCTCGTCTATATCATCGTAAATAGAACATGACCTTTGAAACTCTTTATTCTTAAAGTTCTCATTCATATAAACTGGAAGAGCCTACGTTGTGAGCTCTAACCTTACTCCATAAGTCTCAAGTCTATCTTCTTTTTAACACTTCAAACAAGTTTCCCTTACGTTTTCTTCATAATCTTTTAGTCAAATTGATTTTTGAGTTGTTATAAACATTCATAGGGATTTCTTGGTTTCACTTACACGTGACCCTTCAGAATGATATATCTTCCTTCTACATCTTGAAGAAGCATAATTTAATAAATTTCACTACTGATTAATAATCATTTAACTTGATTTTTTTTTAGATTGCTCATATTTTGATCAATTGCACTATCTATCCAAAAAATCCTCATCAAACAAAAAAATGGAATTCTTCCTTGAATCTCCCAACTATAGGCCATTCTAGTAGATACTTGATTGTATAAGGTTAATTCCATTTGCCTTTTATTTGGCTCAATTTTTCTAGAAGATATTTGAAATCTAAAGGGATGAGTACATCTATTATTAAACCTTATTTAGTTATTCTACCATGCAAACATTTCAAATATGGACATGAAAAAGTTTTTCTCTAATTCTTGAGATATCCCACGTGTATTTCCTATAGAAAATAAGCGTATTTTGTAAACTTTTCTATTTGATTTGGGTTAATGTACAAATGGTCAAATAATAATTCGTTTCCTTTTCTTTAAGTATTTTTTCTTAAGCAACCTTTTAAAAATCTTGCGAGGTACTCCACTCAAGCCCAATTGAGGCACCCAATATTTCGTAATAAGGCTTGTATTACTCCCAGAATTTATCAACGCTCAAACTAGTTTTTCTAATCCCTCTCGATCTTTACTTTTACCATAACTGGTAATCTCATTTTATCTACCTGCATGATAGTAACATTCGTATTGTTTATCCCATTATGCCGATATATTGGTATACTAAGTAGAGTGTGGGGTTTGTGTCTGTTACATATATTACATTTCACAAAGCTTAAACACATGAACTTTTTATGTCAAACTTTTAGCCATCAATAAGAAACTCTAGTTTTTCCTATGATATTTTGACGTTGTATAGATGGAAAAATGTACATGTGTCTCAAATCAAGGGTGGATTTTTTTTTAATATACAGACGACACAAAGGATCAATACGCTTGTTCAAGTTTTTCGAATAAGACCAAAAAGTATCAATGAGTAATTGGAGTTTAACAATAATATTTTTGAACCATTGCATCTTTAATATTCAAGAATACGTAAATGGTGAACGACCAGTGAAAAGGAAGATCTAAGTTGTACATAGTTATGGAAAAAATGATTCTAGATTAAGTGAAAGATGTATTTACGAAATTGGAAAGCTTGGTATTTGGTAACAGAGTGAACATTTTAGAATAATTTGAATTATTTTTAGAACTACAAAAACATATTTAAGTTGAAAAACTGCGAATTTAATGCCATAGGAACCAGTTTCTTTTTCATTTTTCGATGGAGTAGAATTTAGAAACGGGAATAGTGTTTTGAGTTTTTGTTCTAAGGTGAACTTCAAGCTATATTATTATACCAAATTATAGGGTTAAAGAAAATTTGTTTTTGGATTCACGGTATACTAAGTACTGAAACTATGTTTATTTATGATTGCAATTGTAGGATTCTTCAGAATTTTACTTTGTAAGAGACCAGAAAGAAGAATTGCACAGGGGTGAAATCGATTACTTCTGTATAGAACGATAAAAAAGACAAGGTCGTCTTCTTCCCATTGGAATGCATCCATCTACTTTACTCATCAAATGTTTATTTATCTTACTCCAAATATATGTAAGTATGACATTGCTTATAAATATATATTTATGAATTATACGATTTATTTATATGATTGATTATGTAAAGATACCAATGGAATGCTGAATAGGAGATCACATAATGTGATGAATCAAATGATTGTTCCGATTAAGTCATATAAGACGATTATTTTATAATCCAAAACATATCATTACTCTTTCTGTATGGCCATCTATCTTATTCATCAATAATTTCCAATTAAGGATTGAGTCTTTTCTGAAGCTTCTTTTATGGCCTCCACATTATAATACAGAAACTTATGTAAAATAAAAAATAACATAGTAGTCGAATTTTCTCCTGTTCATAAGTACTTTTTATCTTTTTTTGTCGGAGCTAAGTTAAGTAAACCAATAAGTGAAGATATTTGGTCCAATTCAAGTAGTTGATATCAATTGGATGGAGATGAGTGATTTTTGCGTTATACATCAAGGACACCGAAAGGACTCTTATCAATAAATTATTTTAATTAGAGTAAGAGACAAAGCAGAGTTGACTTAAGGAGGAATGTATGTACTTACGAATTTTAATGAAGGATCTATGGATGAAGGATAATTCGCTCTGTTCCTCACTGGGTCTTTGAGCCGATTTTATATCTTATTATAGAGCATCTTAGTTCATATAGAAGTATACAATCTTTCTGTAGAAGATCCAGAGAAATTTATGTGCAGAAAAGATGAGTTATGAGGTCAGAAGTCACTATCACATACCTTGATGTAAGGAGCATCTGCACAATGAACAATTTTTAGATTTACAGAGATGATATCCACCAATTGAGCGACGAAAAGGCGAGATCCCTGGAATAAAACATGAAGTTGAAGAGAGGATCAGAAGGCATTTAGCTAGAATATTCAAATAGAAAAATATGTACACTAAGAAACAATGGGTTGATACAAATCCCATTCATTGCAATCCAGGCCCAAATGAAATTTTTTGAAAGGCATTTCACACATAATATTAATTATATTGCACTAAAGTATGCAGCAAACTCTAGATACTATAGATTATTTTTGATAAAGGAGGATTTTAGTCGAAATAAAATAGCATTAAATGGTTAAAATGTATTAAATTTTATGGAAACTATTAAAAACTAGATTTTGAATAAATACCTTGTGCCATACTCTTGATTTGATTAATAAGGAACAAAATGTATCTAGCTCCAAAAAGATTCAAATATTACATTTCGATAATGTATATACAATGAACATTAAGTTCATATTATTGTATCGTAAATTGAATTAAAGCATACCATTTTTCTTCAAACAAACTCCTCTACGATTTAAAGGGAACCAGCAAAATTACTTCATCTGGCCTCTAATGTAATTATTAGACTCTAAGCATAGATCTCTATGGCAGGGTAAAATAATATTTGCAATTCTCATAAAATAGTAATGGTAGCTCTTAGCAAGCTTGGATTATACCAATAATAGGCAATCTTCATTTTATACACTTCAAATATTACACAGTGATATTCTTATTTATTTTGCCCATATTTTTGTTACTTACTAGGATAACAGCAAAACTTAGAAATTTACTTTGATCATACCTAGTACGAAGATCATTGTTGGTCACAGTAAGAGCCCATTAATTTTGGAGAGGTCAAGAGTAAAGGTCAAGATATCAAAAAACCGTAACAATTTTTATTCGATTATATCTTTTGAACAATTAAGATACATCACTCAATTTCATATTAGGCACATGGTTTACACTCTAGCTAGTGCTCATTCTAGTTTTCATAATAAATTGTATTATCAAATTTCCTGTATGATGTTTGCGTGTATATTTTTATATAACATAGGGCAGCAAAACGTGAAATAAAGATGGATTTATTCCACAATACATCAATAATTTGATATTTTCAATAATAGGCAAAAAAAAATCATGTTGACAAAACATGTAGACAAGGTTTTTGAAAAACTTTTTTGTCTTAATATGGCCCCGTTCATTATTAATCACAGAATTAACATATCACTTCAAGGCCATGCTGGAATTGATACCAAACAAGTTGTCCCATGCAATCACTATAGATGACTTCAGTGAGTTCACATTTGAGTGTGAGGTCCTGTTGATTTCCCTCTCCAAATTGTCACATATAGAAAAGTCCAGTGGGTCCAGGGCCGTACGTCAGTATTGCACTTTGTCCGCTTCAGCGGACCAAAAAAAAAAACCCTTACTCAACCGTCCACCAATCATATATGTATGTAAATATAGATTAATTAAGTCATAATTAATTATTAAAATCTATTATATATATGTAACTTATGACCAACTCATAATAATACTGAGTCATTATAATAAAATTACATATTTGTAGCACGTCCACCCAAAAGGAAGCTAGATAATTTTTCTCAAAATTGAACATGGAGTACATTTTCCAACAAATTATAGTTCATTTAAATGAAAAAATGATTCTGATTAATCCTTTGGAGGCACCACAAATTGTACTTAAAGTAGCCAAAATTCACTGGCACATTTATAGAATTAGTAAATTAATAAATTATATATCTAAGACCATATTGAGCCAAATTAAGTCAGATAGATAAAACAGAGGTTTTAAACTACAGTTAACACTCTCGGGTATTTCAATTCATCGCAGAAATTTGAATTCAAATCTTGTAATTTACCGTAATATCTCTTTCAAATATTGCCCGTCATTTTATAAATATAAATGATTGAACCTTTGAATATAAAACGCGTTTTCCGCTTCCCGTGATACATTTCTGATAATTAATAAATTACTGCAATTATTTCAAGAGTACTTTACAGCCAAAAATAAAAAACAAAGACGCACACAACATTTTTCGTATGGATTTAAAGTACTTCACATTGAGTGGATATTTGAGTTAGATATTACATTTAACGTTACTGGTTGCAAATGTGAAGTAATTTACAGCCAAAAAAAAAAAGAAAAGACGCACACAACATTTTTCGTATGGAGTACTCTTGAAATATTTAAGAGCGTGAGAATTTGTTTCACTGAATACAAGATAAATTAAATTATTACTGCTTAAAAGGGGCATACATAATAGTTATGTACTTTTTAGAGTGGATTGTTGCAGTAATTTATTAATTATCAGAAATGTATCACGGGAAGAGGAAAACGCATTTTAACAGAGAGTTGGTGATTTGTTCTATCCGTCAGAAGGAAATACAGAAGGACAACTTTAATGATCACAAAGTTAAACTCCATAAGAATGACCCCAGCTGCAAGTATCAAGTGAAAATTGATCATAAGAAGCAGAAAACATTGAACTTTGCTGTTAAAAAAACTTCCTCTGCTACATCCTCAGTCACTGCCTCCTCCTGTCCCGATGATCCTGCTCCAGTTGAGGCCTTACTGCCTGAACCAAGATCTGAAAAGTCAGTTTCTGCTGAAGAGAAAGTTACTGCAGACACAGAAAATAATGGCGACTCATCAAATTACCCCAGCGGACGGATTTCTCATGGAATAAGACTTCCTAATCTCGATATCGGACCAATCTTCTCTCCCGAGCAGCTCTCTGTAGTCAACAACAACAATATTCCCTCTGCAGAGGACTCTGAGACTAGCGACAATGTCCATGGAGGTGAGAAGAGCAAGACTGAGGAGATGGAGTTTGTGGACGGAGGCCCAGAGTACCCTGTCGTCTTCACGAGCCAGCTGGGTGACCCGATACTTACTGGGCGGGAGCCAAAGCGGAAGTACATCCAGACCAGAACCAGAGTGGAGACTGAGCGGGAAACTGTGCCTAAAGTCGAGAGAGATCATCCTCTACAGCCCAAGTTACAAACATACAGTCCTCAGATAGATGACAAATACTCCAGAGACTTTCAATATGATTGGTTCCGTAAGTTCCCGTGGCTAGAATATGACGAGGTTGAAAAGTCAGCCAAGTGTTTCGACTGTTCCAAATTTTCCATTTCCAACCTTGGGAAATTTGAGTTCAAAACATGGAAAAACAGTTCCTCGTTGAAAGTTCATTCTAACAACAAAAAACACAAACTGTCGATGGAAAAGTGGATCAATTTCCTCACATCAAAGAGAAAGAATACATCGGTTCTCGGCCATGTTCAGTCTCAGCATGCTGAGGAAGTCGTGAAGTGGCGAGCTTATTTGAGGTATCTTTTCCAAACTGTTGGGTTCCTCGCAATGCAATGATTGGCTTTTAGGGGCGATTCCGAAACAAGAGAAAAGTTGACGGAATCTAATGAAAACAATCGAGGAAACTTCTTAGAGCTTTTGTCCCTGCGTTCACACGACAATCATATTCTCAAAGATAAACTGGAGGCCGAAGTCAAAAAATTTGGTTCAGCTGGGGCAGGTTTTGCCAAATGGACTTCACCTGACATCCAAAATGAGCTGATAGAGATTATAGCATCCAAAGTGACGGAAAATATAATTGAAGATGTCAAGACTTGTGCCGGCGATGATGACTACTGGTTCTCTGTGATTGTTGATGAGACATCAGATATGTCAAACACGGAGCAGTTCAGTCTGTCACTGGGATATCTGACGAGTGAAGGCATCAAGAAAGAGAGCTTCCTCAAGTTTGTAAAAGTTACCCAGACTGACGGCAAATATTTTTTTGAGAAGCTTCACGAGGCTGTCAAGGATCTCGGCCTTAACCCCGCCCGCACTGTCTCCCTAGCCGCGGGCGGTGCCTCCAATATATCAGGCATCAAGAAGGGTCTTGTCGCCAGGTGGAAGGAAGCAGCCCCACTGTGTCTCTACATCCACTGCTACGCCCATGTCCTCAATCTTGTATTCAAGGATCTTCTCTCAGATATAACCCTGTTGAGAAATACAATGGGGACAGTACAAATTTTATACAACTTCATTCAAGGGTCACCAAAGAGGTCAGCAATCTACAAGTCGGTGAAGATAACAAGTAAAGATGAGGAGCCTGCCAAGGTGATGACCATGAAGAACCAGTCTGCTACCCGCTGGAGTCTCCACTACGATGCTCTACACGCTGTATCTCTAGGGATGGTCAGAATCATGAAGACCCTCATAATAATGAGAAAAGATAAAGATACATTGTCGAGTTCAACAGCAACTTCTCTGCTCAACAGGATCTTTAGTCACGAATTTGTTTTCGGCATTGAACTGTTGAAGACACTCCTCCGACACACATCTAGCTTGTCAGATGAACTTCAAGGCAGAAAGGTTGCCCTAACAAAGGCCCGGAAATACGTCAACCTAGTGATTAGGACTCTTGAAGATCTTAAGAATGAGAAAATCTTTGAATCAATCTGGAAACTTGCTGAGTTGAAGTCGTTTGAGATGAAATCAGTATTTGACCAGGAGGACTCAATTGATTTGGAATTCAAGGAGGCGAAGATTCCAAGGAGAATAAAGTGGAAAGGAACAACTTAATCCTACTTCCGTGAAACACATTTCGATGTTGCAATCAATAAGATTGTATTAGAGCTTGAAAGCAGATTTGCCACCGACGATACAAAATCACAATGGATCTCATTGCAATCTTCAATGACAGTGAAGTGGAGACCTGTGTCATTGAGCGTGTCGCCAAGCACTACAGACTTGAACTCGAGCAGTTCCAGTCAGACCATGCAATCTTCCAGCAATTCAAGGTTAATATTATAATGTTTCATTTTGCATTATATGTTTAAAATTTATGTTCTTCTAAGCAGACATTGACACAGAAGACATGGTTTCGTCACAAATTGCTGCGGAGTTAATAAGCTCGGGAGTGTTCCGCCTGATGCCGGAGCTATACAAGGTGATCGCTATTCTGGCCTCAATGCCCATCAGCAGCTGTGAGGCGGAGCGTTCATTCTCCTGTCTCAGAAGGCTCAAGAACCACATGAGGACCACCATGGACCAGGAGAGGCTCTCCTCCCTCACCTTCTTGAACATGGACAGGGTGATGGTGGACAAGGAAAAACTTATTCTTCTAATCATGATAAAGAACACATGCATTTTTTTCTTCATTTTTTTCAAACACATCACCACGTATACATGCGAGTTAAGAACATCAAGACTTGTGAACATAATTTATTTTCTGTCGATGTAACTATTTCATGGTATATTATAATCTCGTTCATTATCTTCATCCGTTATTATTTTAAAAATATTTAAGGAGGTTTAAATTGTTTGACTTAATTGTATAGTTCAAAAATTTTCTCTCATTCTTGCACCGTGCATTTTATACTCCATTATACTCCTTCCTTTATGAATAGGTTGGCATTGACTTTCCGTCTGAAGTTTTTCCTTTTCATTTTATTTTTCCCAATGTTTGCCTGAAGAAAATAATGGTCAGACAGTCCATTGGACGATATTTTTGCAAGATTTAATCTATGCTGTAGCATTTGCCCTGTTTAAATATCCCACGTTCACCACTTAAAATCAACCGTTCACCCTTGTAAAGCGGACCAAAAAATCTTCCTGACATACGGCACTGAGTGGGTCCATATCTGTTGAAAAAGTGGGTCCAGAATCGAGCCATTTTATCTGCTCATAATTTTTTTTTCACTTGGTGGACTTGTGAGAGGGGGCATCCCCATTCGGTTCAACCTTGAAAAAGAACAGGGGTATCTTCTTTCCATCAGAGACCACCACGCCAATGACTATTGTGTGATACAACCTTTGGACCTCTTCTTTTGTTTCCTAAGCCAGCAGTAGTTCTGGTGGTTGCGGGATTGATTAACTGTGAAAATCTTCTTGTCCCAGAATAATTTCACAATTAAATCATTGGCCTCGATCCATCTGAGGATTTTCTTTCCCCCCTCGCGCCTCCTGGCATTCATAGTCTCTTTCATAAGGTGGTATGGGGTAATTGTTAAAGAAACTGATCACAAGCTATGCTTTATAGCCCTCCTGATGGTCCTAGGAGGCAAAGAAAACTCGTTGGCGAGGTGATTTTTTGACTTTGTTGGACCCTGATTATATTCTTCTAAAAAGCTGAACAAGAACTTCGTATCCCTCTTTAAATTATTATCTCTACTTTCTGACATTCTGGAGAAGTCTTCTTCATTTTTTTTTTTTTTCATCTAGGCCAACTTATAAACCAAGCTCTAGAACACTTAAAAATGTCCGTAATCTTCATCACATCAACTCAACTATCTTGGAAATCTGAGATGCGCTACTTTTTTACTTGTTGCTCACTCATGATGACGAAATGACTAAATTATTTGTAGAGTTTATTTATGTAAAAAGGACGGAGGAAACAGAATATCAATAAATAATCCCGGAACCATTTTATAGTAATGAGAAAATAACCATAATTTTGTTGTCCAGGTTATGCTGCCCTACCCTGTATACATGCTTTTAAGTGTCCTATTTTCTATTTTACTTTTATTTATTTAATGTGATATATAAATTTTGAGCTCTAAAAAAATATACTACTCCCCTTTGTTTAGAATTTTGAATAGAAAAGGCATCGGTTTCTCTTTAACAGGCTCCATGAAACTATCTACTTATTTGATAGGAAAAAGATGTATTTGAGGCAATATATATGACTATTTGTCTCATTTTAAATCATATAAATTTACATTTCCTTCTTCCGATGACCCTAAAATGATATTGTAATTTTTTCTTATTTTTTAAATATGCAATTTACAAAATACGGAAAACAAAAAAAAACTTCTAATAAAAATAAATGATAATGCGAACATACCAAATATATTGACTAAGCCTAATTATACAGTATACAGCCTCATCATATTATCTTAAATATATGTATATACCATGTACATACATATATGAATACATAAACTCAAAACTACAAGGATATTATATATAAATATGATATGCTGTATAAATTATATAGTAAATGTAGAATAAAAGTTAATAAACTTAGTCTCTTGGCCCATACATGGCTCGGAAAATACTCTTATATATCCGACCAAAGGCCAATCATGTGCAGTTTTTACAAAGTTTTAAATTTCAAAATCCTAGGACCGATGGATTTGTCGTAGTTCTAAAATATTTGCTTCTAATGTTGTGTCTGCTTCTATTTCGGACTGAAGACTGCAGTCTCTTCCATATTCTAACCCTGCCTTTTCTCAAACTGGGTGCAAAGACACGCTGGGATGCTTATGACCGTTTCAGTAGTTCCGTCAAAAAGGCATATTTGTACATCTAATTTTTTTTTTAAATAGAAAAAAAACTTACATTTTATATAATAAATGTAATAAACAGGAATACATTATTTTTGCAATCGATTTTACCCTCAATCTTTAGAAAGGTATAGTTTTAGTACATAAAAACTTATCTGATAGTTCATAATTTTTTGACTCAGATTTGTTTGAACGGTTGTCAAAGATGGAAACCTGCAAAGAGAAAATACTCCATATTGTACAGCTTTTCTTCGATTAAGGTGAAAAAGCAAGTCAAATGGCTGATAATTGTATTTGTTTATGGTTATAATATTGTAAAAGCCAATCCTACGCAATTTTTTTCTTCAATTCCATCATTTATCCTCAAAAATACAATTAATTTCACAAAGAGCAAGTAACAAGTAATCATATGTAATTGTCTAAAACTTGACATTATTGATTGTAAATAAAGTCTCAGGCTAATTCATGCCCTTCATTTGAGTTATCCTTGCCTTACTATTTGTTTCTTTTATTGCTGTATCGCTTGAGCGGTCAAGAAAGTTTGTGAAGCACATTGTATTGGTATTTTCTATTAATGTCTCGTGTAAACAGACGGGACATATACATTTAGATTATGTAGTGTCATTTTGCCTTGATATTTGGCTCATTTTTGTAAGGTGACCTGACTAAAAGAAGTTTGAGGAACGCTTTTCTAAACTTTCTTCCAATTAGAAAAAAGAAAAAGGGCCCAGATCTTATATCGACAACCTTTAATTGCTCTTCAACAAATTAATATTAACTCTTATTTCAACTGAGGGCACCACTGATTTATGTAACAGCGATGCGGCTAAGCACATTAAAACATGAAATTCTAGAACAGAATACTCACGCATCCTACATGAGGATAATATAAAAGCATTGGTTGGTTGAAAAGAAGAAGAATATGTACTGGTGGGATATTAGATATGTATCCAGCTAGTTTATCTAAGATGTATTATGTTCATGTCAATATAAAGTATTTTGTGTTATGTACATATATATTATTCTAGAATAAAGTTAGTTGTATAATGAGAACTCTTGGGGTCAATTCATTCTAGGTGATCGGGACCTAATGTGAATCAAACTCTTTTTTTACTCCTTCCTTCATCAGGAAAAAGAAGAGGAAAAAAAAACTTTTATTTTATTTCATAGATTTGACAAAAAGCTACACCTACTACATGAATATTTGTTGATGGATACCATCTATGGTAGTATTCGACTCATACATCGGCGTTCCATACCATACAATACGAACATCAGCCCCCATGTAAATGTGATTTTCTTTACTTATCCGTTTGATAAAATGGTACCCATCATCAGAAGCATGTATAGTAGGAGAAGTTGATTAAAGAAATGAGAGACGAGTTTGAGAAGAGGTGTTGAGAGGAGGAGCCAATCTCCTGTATTCTCGTTAGTGGAATGTGGTGGTGATGGAAGTAATGGGCAGTGAACTGTCATTTATGGGTAGGATCAAGCATCACATTGTAACAGATAATGCAAAGAAGGAAGAATCACACGCCGTACAAATTATAAAGTTTATTTTTAAATTTTTAAAGGAGACGAGTTTTGATAAAACAGTTATGAGTCATTGGAGGATACTCAACAAATGTGAACACATGTTTAAATAGTGGAGCTATGCAAAAACATGAGCTGTAGTTTGGGAGAAACCCGCTCTGTTTAGAGTTTAGTCTCCATACTAATGCACTTCCCTTACGCCAGCTAATTCTTGAACCTTTTGGCCAAACTCTCTCTGATATTCTGAACCAATAGAAAAGCTGATAGATATAAATCCAAGCTTTACCCGAATCTCTACTGACCCACCATTACTCAGACTGTGTGAAAAGGTTATTCAAGATTTATCTACAAATCAACAATACGGTTATATGATAGTGTGTGATATCAGAGAAAGAGTGTTTCCTGAAAGAATGCATTCCTTGGAGATCCGATCTGTTTACCGCAGCTGCTGGATCACCACTGCTAACATACTTTTAGACTCTTTGTTTCAAAGTTGGGACTGAAAGGGAAAAATCTAAGAAATCTGATAATCATAGTTAAGTTTTGAATTTGTGTGTACTCTCCATGTTAGTTTAAACTAATGTCAAAGAATGATTCCAAGCAAGACTTCTATAACCTTCTAAAATTAAATTAAATATAAGAAAGATCTACGGAAAGAAAAAGTTGAAACTCTTTAATTGATTCAAATGTAATTTAACAAATTTTTTATTAATAAATTACTCAAGATTATCATATTTATATTCTCTTATGAGATATTTAGAATCAAAATAAACCAACTAATAAAATATAACATCAACAGATATGCACCATAAGGTTAATAAATTAAAATATATGTTTTAAAGTATTGTCCTAACAGTATTAAAATTACTGCTTATTTGTCTCTTTTAAGTATACAAATATGTAGCTTATAATAATTTAATGATTAAAATATCTTCATAATTTAATTCTTCACTTCAACGGTAATGCATATACATTCCCTTAATATGAATATCGATAAATTAAATATATAAAAAGCCAGCACTGGAAGATATAGAAAAAAAATGTATTTTCTCTAATATTCAAAGTGAAATTGATGTAGGGTAGGGTTACCCTATCTTTTAAAAAATTACATTTTTGAAATTTACGTGAAAAAAACACTGTAAAAACACTACTGGTTTTTGATTTCGGAAGAAATGAAAAGTACGACCTAGCCTATATACCTGATACAGTAACTCTCCATTTCAAGAGGGGATTTCTCATTATGTAAATAAAAATCGTCTGGTATATCTGGGGATAGTAGAAGAAAGTTAGCCCACCTCCTATAACTTTTTTGGGCTGTTGAGAGAAGGGAGGTACTTTGAATAAAAAAGGGTCTTTAGCCACAAATTCTTTTAATTTTTGGCTAAAAGAGGCCGAGAATGTGCTTTATTTTTTGTGTGTAAAGAATATTAAATGTTGAAATGATTGGAAATTATAAATTGATTACGAACGAAATTATTCTTAATGGCTAAAATTAAATTTTGTTTCAATTATACCAATGATTGCTATTAGTAAACAATAGTCTCTACTACGTCAACGTGCCCAAATTAGCTCATCAAGTAGGCTGAGTACCTTTTATCAATATTTTTAATAGTGAGAAGCATTGGTTCTTTTAGTTCTTTTCTGCAACGAAATTGAGGGCCTGGAATGCATGCCGGCTAAAACCCATATTTATTATTGACAATAGGTCGTCTTAGTTTTAATTTCTCCGTCTGAAGTGTGCATTATCATTTATTATTAGAAATTGTTATAAAAATGCGTAATAAAATAAATACGAATATATGAATTTGAATATAATTATAACATTAGCCTTAGACTAATTTTATTTTAAATGCAGAAAAGTGCCTTCTCCATAATATCAGTAATTAATTTATTCCACGCCCCCCCGTCAAAAAAGACAAAAAACAGACAACAGATATTAACAAGGGTCTTAATTCAGGTGGACCATATATCTCGCTCTCGCCTTCTCCATGCATTCTTTTTTTTATTACAAACTACTCAACTCTAATCATTGGTTGTTTTAGCCTGTTCCTTAAATAACAATACTAAATGTGGATTTTAGCCTTCTGGCAAAAATGCTGTTGTATAGCGACATAAGTAAAGAAGTTATACAACTTCTTTACTAATTACGCTATAGTAGTCTATATTAAACACATACACAATACAAATGTTTTTCTTGGATCAAAGAAAATTAATAGATCCTAGATTTATACTTTTATAGGAAAATAAGCTATATAATGAGATCATGTTTAAAAAAATGGATCTAACATATTTAAAAATTTGGACATACACTCTTTTTTAAAATAAACAATTTAAGTAGGAAAAGCTTTCATTTTTCAAATTTCAGATCCCTAGAAAGGTTATAAAAATGGCTTTTTAAAGTTGAGACCCCTTGTTGCAGGCAATATACCCAAAAAACTGGACAAACATTGCATATATCCTGTAAATATAAGTATTACAATTATACAATTTTGTAAGAAAAATGAGTTATCAAATGAGATCATATTAAAAAATTGGAAGAAGACTGTCATTCCTCAAATTTCAAATCCCTAGAGAGGTTACAAAAATAGCTTTTCAAACAAAGCAGGAAGTCCCTGGTTGCAGACAAAATACCCTGAAAACAGGACATTCATAATTATATGTGAACATGAATATTACAAACTAACATATGTATCTATGTTATTGTAAATATTTTTTTTAGGAAGTCAACTTTTTTTAAAATGTAAAAAAAATCTTTCTAAAAAGACATTTTTTGCTTACTAAACACATTATTTCTTTGTTATTATGTTAAATAACCTTGTCATATTATTATACTGTCAAATACTTTAAATAATGTTACTCTCTCGAGTTATCTCTATGTAAAAGTAATTTTTTTCATGTAGAAATGTTGTTAGGGAAGGTAGTTGAATGACTATTTTTTAACTTAAATTAAACTGCACAAACAAAACACTTTAAAGGATAAGAAATAGTAAAATTTGTAGATATTTTAGACAAAACAATATAAGAGCCTTACAATGTTTTTGTTTTTTAAATGTTTATTTATAACTTAAAGTGTATGAATTGAAGTGTATTTCGTCAAACTTTGTATAAATGGAGTTTGCTTTCATGGAACTGTATATTTAAAATATTTAATTTTTTTTCCTTGGCTTTATTGAGCATGCACATATATTTAAACTTTAAAAAAAACCAAAAAAAAAAAACACCATTATCCATTATTTCATTATGAAGATAATGAAAAAAGCAATTATAAAAATGTTAAAAACTTTTCCTGTCTCTTTGGGTTAGAAAATATCATTTCTCTTAATAAGGACATTTTAACTTTTTGACTGTCAGTCTTGGTAAAAAATGTTAAACTGTCTTCCCTTTAGAGCTTGCATACTAAAAAGTTATCTCAATCCAAAGGACCTATATATTTTTATTAATAAAGCAAAGTTTGTCTTCCATTACAATAAAGCAAAGTTTTTCTATATGACATTCTGAATGTATGAATATATGACGAAAAGTGACTAGGTGCACTGCAAGTTAAATAGAAATACAAGGTTAGACCATCATGAAATCGGGCTTTCTAGAATTTTCAATTTGATGTATCGTGCCGACTGCTGTACAACACAGACAGATTTTGACAAAACACACAACCACTCATAGTCTATGACGTAACTATTGCTAGAATTTTCAATTTAATGTATCGTATCGACTGCTGTGGAAGAAAAACAGATTTTGACAAACATGCAACCTCTCATCAACTATGACGTCAATATTAAAAGCGTGGTGGAAGTAAACATCAGTCGTACACGCGTAACCTTGTATTTATATTAACCTTTAGTACACTCTATATTATGTCCGATGATGTATACCATAAATATATTTTTATCTAAAAAATAACAACAATGTAGTCATTTTAATGAAATATTGTAACCCTGTATATATAGCATCAATTGTATGCACCCTATATATATGATTGCTGAAGTACATCATATACATAATTTTGATATAAGAAATAAAACTGTAGTCGTATTAATGAAGTACTGCCGACGTGTGCATGAACATATAACGAAGGCATTCTTTTTGTTAGTATAATTCATATGCGTATATAACATATAAGCACTGGTCTATTAAAATGAACTTTGTTTGTATTAATTAGTGAGCGCTCTTAAGACTTAATTATAAGTAGTAATCCTAACAGATAAATTTCTTTTTTTCCAAATTCTTATTAATCTTTCATTCTTGAGAAGAGAACTCGTCAAATAAATTAATGTTTGTATTATTAAACAGAGTAGTTACGTGTGATTGTGCTCGTGAAAAACCAAGAGTAACACAAAGTATTTATTGGGGATTTATCTTTTATATTAATCCAGGTAAGTACATCTATTAAGCCGAATTACTATAGGCCATGCCAAGTACTACCATAAGTAAATAAAATATATTTAAAAGAGGATAGTCCCGCAAGAAATGGCAAGTATTATCCCTTTTAGAGTAAAAAGGGCATTCTCTACGTTTGTTTTTATATCCACTTCTAACTTCCAAAGAACCGGATAGTTTACGATAAGTAAACTTTTTTTGTTGAAACTATTAATTTTCAAGGTAAATTATGTAAGTGTAGGTTTAAAAATAAGATAGTGTGATAATTTGTTTGTTACTTTAAATATATTTTAAATTACTTATTTGATGTGGGTTAATTAACAAAAATAAATATAAATCATTTTCAAAAAATTAACTACATTTTTCCTTATAATTTGTAAAAAGTACAAACATTATGAGGAAAAAAATCCAAATTAAAATTTTAATGATTTAAAACCAGCTTTTTTTTAATATAAAATATTCATATCAAGCAAAATCTATTTTTTTCAAATTTACAAAATGAAAGTTGTTATTATTAAAAACATATATTTTTATATTAAAATTTGTAAGTTAAATTTGGGTATAAAAATAAAATTATTTAATTGATACAAAATTCATTTATATCTATCTATATAATAAATTAGGAAATATTTCTATTATAAAATATCCCTGAAGAGGTCTTTTAATTCACTATAATCAAGATGTACTTCAGCAACCATTTGTAATAGGTATGTCGATATGAAATAACTAATATGATGCCTTGGCTACTCTAATCATCGATGTAGCCTTTCTTGGCTGCAGTGATGGCTCCCAGAAAGGGCCACAGAAGGCCTTGCATGCATTGCAGATGAAGTCGATAGACAATGCAGGCCTTGGACTCAACATGCACCCAAAAAGTAAAATCCAATGGGTTGGCATCTGGTGATTAGAGGGACCACATTTTCTTTGGCCAGAAAGGCAAGTAGTCCACCAACCACTTCTGGAACTTATTGGATGTGTGTGCAGGGTCACCAAACTGCTGAAACATTACGGTCATGTCCTGGTAGTTGACTGACCCCATGGTAACATAGCAATCTCTGTTGGTTTCTAGCCAGCGTCCAAAAGTACATGGACTAATAGATTCAATTAAATTCAAAAACTTGATTGAACATTCGTGTATGCTCGTAGAAAACGGAGCGTCACCCCAAGAATTTGTTGTGGAGTTATAATTGAAGTTCCTTCTTGGACTCCGAGTAGAATTGAGGATCAACATCGGAGTAATTCTTGCCACTGTCCTTGCTTATTTCCTTCTCCCCCTGAAACCTTGTCATAACTAATTGTAGCTGATCTCCTTCAAAACGTAATCAACATGTCAGGGTTACCAGGGTTTTTTTTATTGGTGAAGTACACAATATTTTCTTCACTATTTACATCCCTTGCCGATTTCTTACCTTTGCCCACTGATAAAGTAAAGAACAATCTATAATTTAAATGGTATTTTAATTTAACAGTAACAGACTGAATATAAAAAAATCAAGAAACTCACATAATGTGAAAGATATCAATTCATAACGACCCTTCTAAAGTTTATGTATGATCACCTAAATTATTCAAAGGGAAACAATGATGTGGTCACCTCAGACAGAAATGCCCCCAGAAAATCAATCCCACTGTCGAACATGGAGGTGAAAAAACTATGTTTTAAGTGTGTTTCTCTTCTTAGGAAAACTGACGACTTCACTACAATTTATTTTTTTAATTTAATTTTTGAATCCTAGGAACAAAAATTATTAATTATATAAAAAAACATATCTCTTACAAAAAGTAATTTACGTTAATTAATTATCTAATTTTTTTTTTCTTTCTCTTCCCTTCCCCACCACGTCGGCCGTTCTTCTAAAAACAGGAGCCCGAGCACATTATGTAGGCATTCCAGGATGGTCTGAAAAGTTTCAACCTCAACGTGAAGATGGCTGTACTTGAAAATAAAAACTAGTCATATTTGTAAAAAATTTGTTGACAGTTAATCCGCCAAGTTTCAGCCGTTTTGAACGTGCAGTTGTTACGTAACAGTTGTTTGAATGAGTTGAACCGGTACTTATCGATCTTTTGTGGTAACTACTACAGTTGAAATGACCTAGTTTACTAACTACGTCACAGGAGTTGTATTCAAGAATTATAACTCATTCGTTCTAACCATAATTCATTATTTCTTGGTTTTTATATTCTTCAATTCTAACTAAGAGAGGGGGGGGGGGTTATTATGAAATCAGTCCTAGGATCGATCCAATAGTAGGTAAAACAGTGTTAAAGGATAAATTGGTATTGTTAGCGTATGTCAACAACATAGATAAATTAAGAAAAAACCTAAACTGAGCAATTAATTGGCTTGACTTTGGTAGAAAGAGAGGGTTCAAGACCTCCAAAAAACTAATCACATATTCTTGGAGCTCCTTTGAGGATATAATGTCTTTCACTGTTAAAAATAACTTCTATTTTTTATTACAGACCATTATTTTCTTTGGCAGTGGGCAAACTTACAAAATCGGCAAGGGAGCAAATACTTATTATCTTTAATCTACATAAACCATCTAGGAGCTCTAATTTATTTTTATTTGAAATTGGAAGATAATTTATAAGTGCATTTCTTGTACTTGCCAACAGACAAAAACTATGGCGTTGTTCCTTCTTGCACAAATCCCTTTAAAAAAGGTTAAGTTGACTTTGAATATCCTATCATCCAAATTAAACGCCCTCGTATAAAAAATAAACATGTATATAGGATTAACATTACATTTTAAGGTATGGTTGGTCCTTTTTAATAGTATTTCGGTAATTTTCTTTACTTAAAAATTGCCCAACAATTAACACATAATAAAATAACTAAAAACTAAAAAACTAGGAAATCTGATATGCGAAGAAAAAAAATTGCAGACCCAATATTAACCCATAAAGTACTTCTAGAATCCGATATTGAACCTTCTGGTAATTCAAAAGATAAAATAGACAGTTAACTATTTTTTTAAAAATTGTTGTTAAATAATGGAAAACTTTTTCTTAAACACTAAGTTCAATTACTGTTTTTTTTTTTAATTAGCATATAAAATAGTTACTTAATCTTAAAATTATATATAATCTTAAAACTTAAAGTTATATATTCCTAGTTTTTATTTCTGAATTTGCATCTGAAGGACGGATCTTTTGATACCAAAAGCTAACAAGGATCCTGGATACCTGAAGAACTACCGACCCTTAGCCTTGCAGAATTCTATAAGCAAAATTTTCTCCTATGTTTTGACTAGTAGAATAAGTAGTTTGACAGACGCAGATATGAACCCTTCCCAGTACGGACTTCTGAAAAGTAAACTTATGGACAACATTCCCTTCACAGGTACAGAGCTTCCTCAAATCATCAAGTAACACCTCTGTGATCGCTCTGGATTTTGCCAAAGCCTTTGACACGCTATATCATGTTCTCATCATTCGTGCATTCTATCAAAAAAGATTCGACGACTCTATAATTAGAATGGTAGGAGTAATCTAAGTGGGTTCCCGTACCATTGTATAATATGGGAATCAAGAGTCTGAGTTTGTTAGGTTATTTACTATTATTTGATTTGAATAATGAAGGTTTTCCAAAAAAAAAATTCCGTTTACCTTTTGGAATTATTAAAAGATTTTTATATAAAACTAGGCCTTCCTCAGTGCTCAATATAGATAAAATTTACATTTTAGGTTTCACTCTATCACTAATTACATTATTTTCAATTTCATTAACTAGGTCGATGTACTCTTGATCTCTTAATGACTCCTCACGAATATCTTCTACTAATGGATCAACTATTTTCTCTTCTTCTTTAGATTGACTCATTCTAATCATTACAATCCGTATTACTTCGTCTCGATGATAATCAAAATTTCCATCAATATTCTCATTAACTTCTGGAGATGACACAAAGTGACCTAGATAATGTGTCTAGGATCTCATGATCTTTTCTTTTCCTCTATTTTACCCTAAATTGATACATGGACAACCTCAGCTTATACCAGATCAATCTTGAATTTCCAACCAGATCTATAGTGTCACTATTTAAAATAAGGATAAGAGGTTTATGATCAGTTAGTTATAAGTGTAAATGTGGGTAATCTATGGCACTTCTTAATGACCCACAAAATTCCCAAGCACTACGATTCGATCATGGCATATTTTGTCTCTGCACTAGACAAAAATCAGAATCCACATTGTATTCACTTTCAGTCGTCTTTATGCTTTGACGTAACACATATCCTAAACCCTTAATTTTTGATGTATCTGTCTAAACTCGCGTTTCTAGTTTCGGATCAAATGGTGCTAATACGGATGGTGAAGTCAACATTTCTATCAATTTATCTATGGATAAGGTATGGTTAGTAGTCCATTTAAATTCAACTTTTGATGATAACAATTCCCTTATACGTCCCGCGGCTTCACTTTTATTTGATAAAAATGGGCCCAGTTGATTGATTAAGCCCAAAAAACTCCTAAGATCCCTTTTATTCTGGGATTCGGAAGTTGAGTAAATATAAATTTATCAGGATTTAAAGTAATTTTCTTCTCTGGGTATTTTTCCCAAAACCTTCTGACTTTACGAACATAATCTTCCAAATCCCTTTATACTGTTAAAATATCATCAACTACTCTAAATTTTCTGGTAAATTATCCAAAATTTAATTTCCACATAAGCAATATGTATCTCCACTCACAACAAAGCCCATTGGCGCTCTATTAAAAACATATTTACACCAAGAAGTCATAAAACAAGTCATATATGTCTTGATTTCTCTACTAATTCTATTTGTCAATAGCCTTGATTTGCATCCATTGTCTTACAAAATCTGCCTTTTCTGGTTAAACTCAAAACAACATCTATTGGAGTCCTCATTGGATGAATTGGTCGATAAACTTGATCCTTCATTTTATTTTGAATCAATGCAAAGTTTATTAACTTTGGTTTTTTAACTACTACTAATGGGTAACACCATTTAATAGCCTTGTCCCCTGCTTTAGTTGTCACTCCCATTTTCTCAATGTACTCAATTTCTTTCTTTACATTACCTCTATAGGCAAATGGCATGGGTCTTGCAGAAGGAATTGCATGCGGTATATAGCCATCATTTAACAATATTTTCATTGGTTCTTCATCCATTGTTTCTAACTTTTGTCCATTATACAAAATATCAACGAATTCCCTCATCAGTGACTTCTTAATTTGCTCCACATCTCCACTTATTTTATTTTTAATGTTGCTATTCGAATCTGATTGGGGAAACCCCCGGAATTAATCGAAACTCTCTACAAATTATTATGGACAAATATCCTTAAGTAACATTTTTACAGACAATTAAAGTTTATTTCTACTTGCATATTGTTTAACACAAATGTTAGTTGTATTTTCTCCATAATTCTCAACTTCAACCCATCGGCCTTTGATAACTGTCCTTCAATATTGTTCTCTAGAATTTTGAGCCATAATCCCATACTCTTCAGATCATCAATTTTTTCTCTCTGACAAATGGATGTAACCTCTAAAAGTGATAACTCAGGGGATTTCGACAACAAGTATTTTTTTTGTTTCTTCACTATTTATTCCAATTATGATTAGTGTTGATATCCAGTCTTCAAATGTCATCTCCCTTAATCCATTATTTTTGGCTAGGCAACATAAAGCCGTGTAAAATGAATCCCTGCACTCATCTTCACTCTTTTTTTCCCTACTAACTTGACCCATTCCAATAATACATTAATTTGCTTCTTAAGGTAATTTTCAATAAAATCCATGATTTCTTTTAAAGAATTTTCTCCATCCATTTCAGTTTACATGGCAGATTCTATCTTATCCAGCATTTCCGGACAACAAATTGACTTAAAACTGCATTTTTGTTTATTTCATTCTGATCCCCAAATCCAAAAGCTAACACATAATTATCCCAGAAAGTCTTCCAATTTACAAATTCTTTATATTCAATGTTTTTTTCAAGCTGAGGTTGGAGATTTTATAAGTATTTTCATTTTTTGATTTATTTTTGTAACACTTTCTTCCTCCAAAGGTTTTTTTACTAATTAGTCAGAATTTTTACAATTTAACACTTTAGACATACTTTCCACAATTTCACAGTGATGTTTATCTCTTGTGATGACTCTTTACGAGCTCACTTTTACTCTTCCATCAAGATTATCATAATTATCATTGCTGAATCATCTTTTTTATTTTTATCAACCGATGTTAGATTTCCTTCTAACATTTTGACCTTCTTTATCAAACCTCGATTTTCTTCTTCTAATTCACCCTTCGTAGGGATTCTTGAATCTTTCCATCAACTTGATTTTCAAAATCCTTTCGAGTGCGCCATATTATATTTATTACGATCCAATAATGATGACGACTGATTATTATCTTATTTACACAACTATATTATATTATATCATCAACTAATAATCAATACAATAAATATACAACGTCATGGTAAATCCCACATTAATAATGATTCTCCTCTCCAAGTATAAAATGCTAGAGAGAGCGACATTCTAACCTGTTTAGTAAACTACTAAAACTCCAACAGTGTCAGGTTCAGAGCCAGGTTGGTAACAATGGTTGAAGCAGGAACTTGTTGGTTTGACTGATTGACTTGCCTATGAACTTCAACATATAAAATAAAAAGATTTCTGAATAGAAAAATAAATTTTAAGTAAGATAATCCTACCATTTTCAAGATTGAAAATCCCTTCCCTGTACATTAGGGTGTCCCGTTAATGTATTTTTTTTTTTTTTTGAGCTATGCAAACACAAGAGGTATCAAAATGACCCAAAGTGCCACCATCTTAATTCAAAAGTAAAGGACGAAGGGGTAACTCATTGGAATGAAGGACTCAAATGCACCATTGTAACAGTCTCTCAAAATAGTTCTTAAATAGGAACTTAGTCACGCCACCTTTCCAAACGGTGTTAGCTGCAGTTTTCACACATCCAACAGAAATTATGCCTTCTGAATTCCAATCTCGTCCTTTGTGATCGAAGTAAAAATGACCATCCTTGTAACACGACTTGGCGTTGTATGTCCCAAATAAAATGATCCAGGTTCTGATGAAACTGAAATGTGAGCTTATATAACTTCTTTGCGATGATAACAGTCCCCTATTTTCTTATTTATCTCAGTTTTGTTATTTTGTCGATCAAAGTAAATACTTCTAATGACAACACCTTCAAAAGCTTTTCATACTTCTACGTGAGCTTTAGATACAGCTCCATGAATCTTATTTCTATTAATGACCAGAGTTTAATTTTTGAGAGAAACTAAGCCAAAGTCAGCCAAAACTGCAGAAGCAACAACAGCTATAGATACTAGATTATTATTTAATAAAATTAAATATAACAATAAAAGTTAGGGATGGATTTTGATCAAACTTGGTAATAAGTTCATGTATGATCACAGTAAAAGACCATTACTTTTTGAGAGGTCAAGGGTAAAGTCCTAAGTCATACCAAAAAAGGACCATAGATGGAGGTTTTGCGCTCTACCGAGTGCTCATTCTTGTTTTAATCATAAAATAACTCGCAAATTAAATTTTTGTATTATATTAGACATACATTTTAAATCTCTGAAGATTTAATTTTTTACAAAACTTTGAAGAGCAGTAGAGCCTCCAAATGATGCACAACATTCTTCTTTTTTTTTATTACTATTTTCATCATTTGTGTAAAATTATTGTGATGGTTTTTTTGTTTGCATAGCTTATTAACAGGACACCATACTCTACATACGTCTTTAGAAGATAAACACAAATAAAGAATAAACTTTCTTTGAGTAAGACTACACAAAACGTATTAAAGCTATTCTATTATATGGATAATAATACTGAATAAATTTTACAATACTTTGAGTAAAATGTGATATTATGATAATAAAAGTATTAGTGATATATTATTTACATATTTATGTACATAATTTTATAAAATATGGCGCACTTTTTTGACAATCTACAAGATGGAATACATTAAACAAAAATATTTGATGGAAAAAAAATATAATGGACATATTTAATACCTCCTTGAAGTTTAAAACTGTATTCGAATCGAAGCAACTACAATCTACATAGGTCGTTGTATCACCAATATACCAAAGTATATTTATTTATCAATGTTCATTCCATATAAAATCGAATAAACTATTGAAAACTTAAAGGAAACATAATATGTATCATTTATTTTAAGTTTGAGTTAAAATGATTGATATATAAAATAAATGAATAATATTACCTTTTTTTAGAAAGTCGTTTGAATAAAAAATATTTTGCCACTGAACAAGCACAAGACTATCTTTTAAATGTTATGTTTCTTACAATACAAGTGTCCAAATTACGAAGACACAATAGGCTGGAAACTCAAGCAAATCCCCGTTTTCTTACGCTTCAATGGCACACATTGATTTTTGCCCGACTTATGAATTTATTTTTTTAATATCCATAGTTTTTTTTAGTATATCCATTTATTTTTGTTATTGATAAAAACGAAAATGCCTCTTTAATTTTAAAATGTAGTAAATTTGCCCTTTAAAACTTATTTTTGGAAAGTACGTTTTTAAGTACATTTTCTATTCAGAACTATATTTTGAAATAAAATAAATATAAATATGAAAATTTAGCTAATAACAAAAGATAAATAACCACATTTAAAAGATTATTTTTTGTTTATTACAAAAGCCATAAAACAAGTAAAACTTTTTAAAAGCAAGTATTTTTTTCAATTCCTTTACATTATAACATAAATTAAACAATAAACCTAATATAACAACTTAAAAAGATTTGCTATAAAAAAATTTCAATTTTGATAGGTTTTTCAATTTAACTTTTAATTTTGTTACAGAATATTTAATAAATATGCAATTGAAGAATCCATTAAATTTTTAGAAATGAAAAAGAATGTCGTCGATTCTTTGACTAACTGTAAAAATTAATGAATTTAGTAGCAGGAAGATAAATTTAAATTTAAAACATTCATATCAATATGTGTTTGATAAGTATTTATTACAGATTAAGTCAACTTTTCGACCAATTTTTTTAATTTTTTGAATTTTTTTGTATTTCAAATATATATATTTTTTAAATGCCTCCGTATTTTTGAATATTTAAATATGGATAAAGGACACTAATGTTTTGAAATTTCAAAATTTTATGAAGAAAGCAATTTGATTTTTTTAAATATTATCTGTACATTTCACACTACAGTTATTTAGTCAAGTTAACAAATTTATTTAATTTAAACTACTACCAATATTTTATACGTTTAAGAAAAATCAGTATTTTATTGTTTAAAAAACAATAATTGTATCCTAACGAAAAGTAGTCTTCTGTGTAGTTGTCTGTTTGTTAGAGCATCGCAGACAAACGATTTGATTAATATGTACTACAATTTGAAATAACACGTTTGTTTTGTATAATGATAATCCAAAAAAAAAAAAATTTTGATCATCTTTTTGATAGAAAAAAACTTATATGTAATCAAATTTTATAAATATTTACCAAAAATTTATGTTAAATAAAAACAATTACAATAAAAATGTTGTAACTCTATTAGAAAAATTACCTTCAAGGGTATGGATGGGTTTAACAATACAAATGAATATTTTAATACTAATAATTAAAGACAAAATCTAGCAGGTTGCCTTAGATTTAATATCAAATCAAAATTATTCATTTGTAATTCATAAAGTTTACTTTTCAAGTAATAGTTAATTTTTATAGTCTTAATGATTTCATTTAAAAATTTATATTTTCTTATTACTGATTATTAATAATATATGTAAAAATGATAATGAATTTTGTTATTTTTTTCCTTTTATATTTGATACAATGTCGATGCTCTGGGGAGAATAAATTGCACCTGTGATTCGTCATTCGTAATAAAGCCATTATATTCTTTTATGAACGCACTTTTAGAGCCATTAACCTACCTCTAAATATTCATGAAGATAGTTTAAACTAAAGGAATCTTACTCCTTTATTTAAAGAACGCATTTGAACCTCCAAAGAATCAAATAATAGAAAGACTCTTCAACGTGAATTTTTGTAATCAAACAAACTTGTATTAGATTAAGTAAAAAGTTCTGAGTGTTTTTCCCCAGATTTCTTTAATGAATTACATCTCATGATTAATACATTGCATTAAAAAAGCTTAAAGAACAGGGTAAGGTAGCAAAACGTGGACTGTTAATTAATGTTTTTTTTCTCATTATTATGAAGAGGTTTATTGATTATTTTTTGATATTCTGTTTCCACTGTTGTTTTTGCATAAATAAAATAAACTAATCCATTTAGTCATTTCAATATCATAAGCTAGCAAAAAGCAAAAAGGCAGCGCATCTCAGATCACTAAGATGCTGGAGTTGATGTCATGAAGAGTACGGGCATTGTTAAGTGTTATAGGAGCCTCATTTTTAAGTTCCCAAGATGAAAAAAAAAAGGATAAGGCATTTCTAAGCTGTCAAGAAGTGGAGGGGATAATTAAAAGAGGGATACGAAGTTCTAGTTAAGTTTGGCGAAGAATATATAGGAGGATACCACATATGTCGATGAATCGCCTCGCCAAGGACATCTCCTTGCTCTAGAATCATGAGGAGGGATATAAAGCACAACTTGAGATTAGTTTCTTCCCCATAGACATAACACCAACCTTTGAAAGAGGGCATGAAAGCCAGGAGGCTCAAGAGGTGCCAGAAAATCCTCATATAGATCAAAGCAAATGGATCAATTGGGAAAATAATTTTGGACTGGAAGATTTTCACAGATGATCAATTCCACAACCATCTGAACGACTGCTGGCTCTGGAAACAAAAGAAGAGGTCCAAGGGCTTACCACACCAAATATCCGTCCCAAACAATGGTCTTCGGCGATGTGGTCTCTGATGGAAAGAAGATTCCTTCGTTCTTTTTCAAGATTGGACAGAAAATCGGTCAAGATGCCTGCTATAAGGTGCTGGTACACCATATTACCATAGTAGAAGACCAACTACCCAGAATGTAAAAACGTGTGGACTCAGGAGGGCCCGTCTCACATGTCCGCCAAGTACCAAAAGTTATGTGCAGATAACATGGCCCATTCCTGTCCAAAGAGATACATCCCTTGCCTCACCAGATTTGAAGCTACTGGACTTTTCTATATGCGGCATTTTAGAGAAAGAAACCAGCACGACTTCACACCCAAATGTGGACTCCCTGAAGTCCTCCACAGTGGCTGCACGGGGCACCTTGTCAGAGGAGTATGTCCTCTACTTCTGCATACCCATCAGGCAACGAGTAAAGGCTGTGATTGATAAAGGTTGGCATATTGAGTAAAAAAGTCTGCAAAAACCTGGTAATAATGTTTATTTACATTATTTTGGCCTATTATTGAAAATATAAAATTATTGATGTATTTCTACATTCATCTTTATTCCACGTTTTGCTGCCCTACCCTGTATACTTAAAGACTAAACGTAAACTTTAAAAAAGTTTATTTATACCTTTATGTTTGGTAGAAACAAGTTGTGTGTTACAGCGGTCCAAAATGGAATTTAAAAAAAAACCGAAAACTCGATACATTCTTCAGTATCACTACGACTAAGGTGAAAAGGTGGAGCAGGTGGCTACATAAAGTTGTGCTGTGTATGACCCCGATGTTGTATCGAATGCAGCGGTGGTTACAATGCTTCCGTCCTGGTAATGTCAATAAAATAATGGAAATTGTTGAGTTGGACTGTCATGTGAGCACTTCTTCCATTGCCAAGGAACTAAAGATTAGGCAGAAAACCGTTTGGAACCATCTAAATTGGATAATTCTAATGATGTCAATTTTATTGTCTAAATAATACAAAAACGCGCAGAACTTTTTATTTCACCGATTATACGTTTATGTTATATTAATCAAATTCACATTTGCAGTTATAAGATTTGATAAGTCATTTTTATAATATTAGCTATTATTAAAGACGTACAAAAATATTGTTCGTCTTTAAGTACAACAAAGGTAACATACTTTGTATTTTGATAATTTAATTATTTTATTTTATACAGAATAATAATGAAAACGTATTTAAATTGAAGTTAGTTTTGAAATTGAAATAAAATCATTATTTTAATTAATAATATGCTTATTTATTTAAAGGAATTAAATAAAAATTGTTAAGTGCACTCAAGATATTTTTTTTACATAGTTATACATACTTTTGATCTTAATGAATCAAGATAATATAAAAAATAAAGTAGGTTATTTCCTTTGATATCTAGTAAATTTATACAATCCACTATAATAGGCCCACGGTAGAAAGCAAACCTCTGCCTATGGTCCTTTTTTCTCAATGGAATATTATTTTTTCTCCAATTTAAAGTAAAATATGTGTGATGTTCAATATATTGAATTAAAACAAATTTAATTAATTGTATTCATATATTATTAGTTGTTGTATAAGAATATGTATTGTTTGCAACAAAAACATGATTTTATCTTTTTATCTCAATTTGTTTAAAAGCTATGTTCGATTATACGTTTTTGCCCTTTTGGGTGACTTTGATCTTAGATTTTTGCTATATGAAGTATTTTTATTAAGCCTACATATACGTATATAAAGACACCAGTTTGAAATCTTACTCTCAATATGTTCCAAAGTTATTGTTGATTATATATTTTTAACGTTTTGTACAATCTTGACCTCTTAAAATTTAATGGCTTCTTACTGTGACCACATACATATAATGTTCGTACCAAGTTGGATAAAAATATATTTGTAGCTTTTACCATAATCCTGGTGATCAACAGACAGACAAAACAACACAGGAAAAACATAACAATGAACTAGAATGGACACTCGGTAGAACATAAATCTTCCATCTAAAATCAAATTGAGTTATGTATCTCTATTTTTTTCAAAAGTTATGATCATTTATGCGTTTTGACCATATGAACTTTAATCTTAACCTAAGATTTTTTGCTATATGAGGCATGTTCTAAAGTTATTTTCGATTATGTATCTTTAAAGTTTTGCAAAACCTTGACCTTGGACCTTGAAATATCAAAATGTAATGGCATTTTACTGTTACCATATATCATTTTCACACCAAGTTAAATCAAAATCGATTTGTAACAGTTGATTTAATCCGGATCACATACAGACAAAGAAACAAACAGAGTCAAAAACATAAGATCCTTTCGACGTCGTTGGAGGAGGTCATCACTTTTTAATTCAATAATAACTCTATATCAAGACAACCTTCCAAATAAACTAAAAAAACTTAAAAATAAACTTCTAAAACATAAAGCTTAATTCATACATTATACAATTTGCACTCAACATTTTTTTTAAATCAGAATATTATTTAAATCCTAATTATCATAAGTCATTACAATATAGTAATATAATTCTTCCTATAACTATTGTTGTAAAAAATATGACATAGGACGTGTGTATTGAATATGTTTTTTTCCAAAGCTGTTATCATTAACATTATATTCTGTAGGAATAAGTATAAAATAGTCACTAATTCGTCAAACATAAAAAGTTACACTAATGATTTCTTGCAGAATTTGAAGTGTATGTCCTTGTTAGACTGGAAGTAGAGTTGAGAATCAACATATGGATATTTCTTGCCTATATCATTGCTAAATAGTAGATATGAAGTGGTGTTTGTGTCCATTTCCTTCATTTCATAGCTGCCGGTATCTAATCTAACTTATCGTCATGGGGGTAAGCTGTTCTCCTTCCAAACATTCTTCAAATTGTCAGAGTGACTAGTGTTGTTTCCGTACTTATTTAGGACCAAGGACACTGTTCTAGTCAATTCCTGTCCCATCCAGTCCAATTCCTTAGAATAAATCCATAAAATAGGTAAAATTGATCCCTCGTGACGTATTTAACCCTTTATGACCCAATGATTCAAATTTGGTACATTTGGAAAATTACTTATAAACTAAATTACAGTGGATGCATCTGTTAGAAACTTCTCATACGCGTTTACAACAACACTGATACTATGTATTCCACAAAAACATGTATTTCAGTTACATCTAAAAATAAATAGGTGTACATGTATTTTGATTACTCCTAATCTGCTCTAACAATTGTGTGCTATGAATTCAATGAGTTATGTGCTCATATAATCATTATTTTAAGTATTATCGACTAATAAATACATATTATGACATTTTGTATTTATATGCCCTATGTGACATTTTTTACCATATTACTTTACATGTCTGTGTGCCTGATGTACCTAAATTTGGGACACATCAATTAAATAAGGTTTATTTAGAAAAAAATTATTTTTATGCTAAATATGTGTTAGTTATACAGAAATAATATACTTCATATATGTGATAAAAATTTAAAATGATATTATGATAATAGGTATTTTTCATATGCTATACAAGTCATATAGGTAAATTATTCAGTGTTGAGTGTTCCTTTGTTCTTTGATTAATTTCATTGCAAGACATTATTATCTTGTGGATTGTACACAACCCGTGGGCAGGGGTGCATCATGGAATATTAGAAGAGGTATTCGGTGCTAAAACACGGCGGCAGTAGAGTTTTAAGGGCCTTTTGGCCCATCACATCCCTGAGAAACCTGATGTACGGGGTTTATTTTGGATATTACAAGGGTTCCTTGATGCTCAGAGAAGCAGCGGGCTGAAGGATTTAACATGAATTAGGGCACAGCAACTCATGTATGCAGGCTAGGGGCAGGATGAATTATAGCATATTAGAAGGGTTCCTGGGTGCATAGAAATACGCAGGCGGTAGATTCGTACAACATTCGAACCACACACTACTGTATTGTGTTTATAAAATGCTCATTAATGAATAAAATAGTTTCCTGCAAAAGAGTACACAATAATTAACCTATATTAGATGTATAGTGTACCAACAATGTCTATTTATCATACTATCATTTTAGATGCAATTTAAATATGCAATTGTATATATAACTAAATTTAATTTCCTTTTTAGGCAAATTGTCCTTCGGCAATATGTTTTTTGGCAAAAATGATTTCCTACAATATTCCTAGAACCAAAAATAATATATGGTTGATTCGCATTATATTGCATTATAATCAAAATATGAATATCCTTAGCTACATATGTGCAATATTCTTAATATATATCTGAAATATATATTTAAGTTAAATAAATAATCAACAGTTTAATGAAAAATTTAAAGGATAAAACGTCCTAAAGACTGATAGGGACTGTTGATAAGACTGGAATGGACTGACAAAACGCTGAGGGAGACCATGTCATTTTTTGGTTTTTTTAACTTACTGAGAGGTAATATTTTTACCAACTAAGGTTGTAAATCATAAGTATAAACAAGAATTCGAAAATCAACACAGTTACCCTCACAACTTGAAAATATTTGAGAGAAGAAGAGCAGCTTAACTGTCATGACGTTTTCTATAAGGTGCTCAGTTTTCGATCTTTGTCCAACAAGGAAAAATAACTCCCCAGCAGCTCCTCATTGTTACTCTCCATCGTTCATGACCACGAGCACACACACACACATACTCCTAGCTACTTCATACTGAGATGTTATTTCCTCAAGAATGAACGAATACAAAACACTTTTGTTGCTAACAAAAAATGTACACAAAAAATGCTTAAGATTTACAGCCTTCCGAGTGATCATTAGTTATTTTGTAAGAGTATTATTTAAGTAAGAAAGTAATATAGAGTTGAATAGCCCTTTGTTGAGCCTCGTCATAATTTTCTGCACGAACATTGTACCATCTGTGAGAAAGTCGATTGCTTTTTAACGGCCTTTGGTGTTTGAGAAGTAGCAGACAACCTAACATCAATTTACATAGTTTGCCCTTGAGATTTTTCTAATGCTCCCAATAAACGTATATCCATGGAAATGTATTAAGTTTATTGTGGGATTATCTGTAATGTATGTGTGTGTGTGTTGGGTACCTAGATTTGCATTTATTGTGTATTTACGATATGAAAAGAGAATACTATATATATACAAGTATGTATTTTAGGACTGGTACGGAACAAGGTTGTCGGTGGTTGGGTTTGGAACGTTTTTACTCTCAGTGCGGGTCCTGTATAATCACAATAATATATATTTTGACATTAATAAAAAAAAAGTATTTTTTTATTAATAGATTGGATAGTGAGGTAAGAAATTAATCCATAAGCATCCTTTTATTCAAAAAAAAAAAAATTATGTATTTGCTTACATAAAAAAGAGATAATCACTTACAAAATAATAAAATACGTCCCAGTTGACGATAACTCAGTGGTATGTTAAAGGGATATTTTCAATAAATTTCCGAATCTTTCCAAGGTAGCTTTACAATAACTCATAACTAAAAGAGCATTTGTATCAAGTGACGAAAAAGTAACTGCTAATGGGTCTTGTTTATTGCCGGAAAATGTAGACAAGCTTTCGTAATAAAATTTATAAATTGATAAATAATAGTATTATTATTTTATTCGTCTATATTTTATATCTATCTTTTTTTTTTTAGAGAAGTTAGGAATAATTTATTTATACGAAAATTATTAAATAATAATAAAATAAAAAAACTACTGTAATTCAATTTAAAAAAATATTATACTATACCGAACCGTGTATTGTGATGGGTGTAATACATTTCGTAAAGAACTGTGCGTTTAGCGTCCTTTTCAGTCTTGATATATATTATAGTTATTGATTGTGAATTTCCTGTTGTACATACATTTTTATTATTATTCACCGTTCCTTTTATATTTACAAATCACTTATGTACGTAAATAAACATACATAAATAGCAATTATAGTTTAAAGTTATATAAGAACTTTCAAAAATTACTATCAAAGAGACCAGTTGAAAAATAAAACACAAAATATCCTATTTTAAGCAAGCAGTGTATTCTAGTGGGGGAAGTTAAGCGTCATTGATTTAAAAATTTAAAAAAAAGATGTATATTAATATTAATATAAAAAGCATCATTAATAAAACACATAGATAATTGTTATTATATAAAAATAAATTCTAGCAATCAAGAGTCCGGGTTATAAATTCTAAAAACTTCGGAGAATTGACTTTAGTAACTTCTTATGTTAGAGTGATACCCATGGATACATACATTTGTATAAACACCTAGATATAAGGTACTATTTTACGCGATAATTTATCAGAAAAAATTATATTTAAGAAACAGTAGATGTAAAAGTTTTAGATTATATTTCTGTGATTTTTTTTTTTTTTTTGGAATTACTTATTCAATAAAGCTGTCGTTTTTAATCAATTCATCAGATAAACGAGAGTGGAAAGAGTTATAAGCTTATGGATTTCTTTGGAAGTTCAAAACGCTTCTTCAATGGCATTTCGGAGGGATACCAAATCCTGATAAGTATAAAACTTAAATTTTGACTGTAGATAGTTCAATACAAAATAATCGAGAGGGCTGAATCTGGAATCCAAATAAACCGCATAGATTATTGCAAAAATGGAATTCTTCCCACTTCTTCTTGAATTGTATTAGTTCAAGGGCGTGTATAAAATAATTTCTTAGTCAAATCATCATTTCTTTTTTGAAATTAATTGAGAATATAGAAATTTGACCCTTGTCTTTTCAATACTTTGTCCATTCGACGCTTTTTCTCTCGTTACTTTGTCCTTCGAAGCTTTTTGAAACTACCGTTTCTATGAGAATGATTAAAAAGTTCTTCATAAATGTACATGTTTGTAATAACAAATTACAATATATATGCTCTTGTAACACTAAAATACCTTCTTCATATATTAAAAATCTAATCTCAAAAGACAATCTATATACAATAGGGCTTATTTTGACGAAAAACGATTTTCTATTAAGTACATATTATATTCATGTTAAGTTGAAACTTTTAAATTATTTTTGTATAGCTAAAAATCACTACAAAACATTTCAATTTAGAAATAATTAACTTATGGTAGGTTTACTAGTTGGAATCAAAAATATCCCATTAATAGTCCCATAATTATTGTCACACTATATATTTTTCATACAGTTTTCAACTTTTATCACAAAAAAGTAGATCTGTAAGAAACTAACAGAGAAATTGTCACTTTTTGAAGAGCAATTGTCAACTCTTTTCTATCTCTGTTAATGTCTAATATATAAAGATGGTGTTGTTTTAGTTTCAGTACATAAATATTATAAATTTTCCTTTATTTAATAGAAAAATAGTTGTATAAGACAGAAATTACTTCACTCTAACATGATAGTTTTTATAATATACATATAATATCATACAACTTTCTTAATATTTATAATAATTTAATAAAACTTCAAAACTTAATTAAAAACTTATGTTTAGTTTAATATTATTTACATTAACTTTATTGTTTATAGGTTCCAATCAGTAGTAATGAGTGATTAATTTTCAATAGTTCAATAAATGATTTAATTCAAATAAATTATGATTACAAAATCTTTAAAATACAAAGAACCATAAATATAGTATAACTTTTTTTGTGAAAAAAATGAATTTAATACCTAATATGTCCATTTCAGGTTGAATTAATAAATTATTTGTCTGAATGAGAAGAGTTTTCAATCGGGTCTCCATGTGAATAACATACCTACTTATAGAAATACTACATAACTTTTTCAGTAATATAACATTTATATACCATAAATATTGAATGTGGGTGTCCTTCGATCTTGTAAGAAATCTCTGACTTATTATTATTCTGTATTTTTGCATAAAATTAATTTTTTTAAATTATTATAATTTTTAGATAAAGACACTTGTAAAAAAATAAAAATACAAAAATCAATTATTTCATAAGTCAACAAAATTTTACGTTTTCAAAAATCTTGTATATTTAGTAATCAATTTTAGTAGTACTTCATGCACTAAGTAAGAGTCTGTAATTAATCTTTTCGTATGCAATGAGAATAAATATTAGTTGATTCTTTACTAAATTTGAGATTAATTTACAATATATATGCTTAATGTTATGTTATATATGCAATCATCCAATCATGAGAATTGCTGTTCTTAAACCATAGTATTTTAAAAAAATTGGTAGGAAAGAAAAATGCGTTTTACCATAAGCTGATTATTTGTCGAAAACTTTTTTGAGGAATGACATTTCCCCTCAGGAGCATTTGGAATACTTGGCCAAAATATGATATTGTAATTGAATATTTTACAACAATTTCAAATGATATTATGATAAACAAATATTGTTCATATGTTATTTATAGGATACACAGACTATCTATACTATGCAAATTTGGTGCACTTTCTGGGGAAAACACAGACACTTAGGCAGGCTTTTTTTTTAGATAGCTTGTTCAAACCTATACCAGTTAAAAAGAAATCAAATCAAATGACAAATACGTCGTCCCCAATATTTTTAAAAGACACTGAGCCCTCCTTGGAATCCTGCGCCGGCAGCAGTAACACAATAATTGCTCCAACTCTGGGCCACAGTTTGACGTTTGTTCAAATGGTTAAGAGATAATTTGAGGCCTCTAAAGGTGATTTTGAGGCAACAGTACTGCGAGCTGAGGTCAAATGGACTGTGTCCAGACGCCGGAATAAGAGGCCACAATTCAGCAATTGTCAATGAGGACCCTGGGAACTCCATTAGATAAATTGCTCCAGAAGTTGGCCGTTTAGAGTGAGTGAAGCCCTGGATCGATATGGTTATTAATGGGAGGCCTTACATGTAACAGCAAGACTCGGCTCCCTGCTCCACCTTAAAGTAGTCTCAAATGTCTCCCAGACAATTTTAATGACTTCATATTGCAGGACTTTTGGCCTCCAAACTCTCCAGATTCGAGTCAACCGAACCCTGCTACCCCAAAAAAACTTCCAAAATTTTGAGTTGTTTAAAAAAAAATTGATAGCTATTCTCAAGAATTATAATTTTTTGAAAAAAAAAATTCAAAAATTCACAGCTATTCTCAAAAAGCTTATATAATTAAATTTCAAATCTTAAATTTTTGGAGCAAAATCTCATGAATCTATGGTTATTTACAGAAAATTTAATTTTTGGAAAAAAAATTGAAAAATTAAACTTTTACAAATTGCATGGTAAAATTATACGAAATAGCAATCATATTTATCATGTAACTATTATGTTTTTTTCTAAAAAAGTGGGGTGGGAGGTACAACGACAATTCCTAGTCCCCTTTGCTTCCACAGATATATATTATAACATGGCTTAAAGACTGATCTTAAAAACGCGTAACACTATTAATTGAAATTTCATACTTGGGTGGCCCTGAAATGAAATAACAAATTATTTAACAAGCACAAATACATATCTTAAAGATAACTAATGAAAAATTAAAAAGATTTTATTTATAAATAGTTTATTTAAATGTTAAAATTCTGATCCAAGACAATCTACTATAAATATATTATAGGTAAATTTGTGTTGTAAGACCTCCTTGTATACCATATTTTTTCTAGTTTTCAGTCTATTTGATGTAAATATAATCAAATCTGCACCATCGTTTGACACTCTTGAAAATACAACATATAATGGACCTTGTGAAACTAATGATTGTGGTAAATAAAACATTTTTTTAAATGTTAGAAATTGTGATTTATTTGTTGACATTGCTAATTAACTTAAAACTGTTTTCTTAAAAGTGTCAAATATATAAGATGTTCCTTCTCCACCCATAATGGATATAATTACTAAGAATAACTCCCTAATCCTCTTTTTCATTTCTTCCCTTTTTAATATTTTTTTGGGAAAATGTGACGGATTTTCTAAAAAAAAAAAAATATGTATATTTTTAAAAGAAATTTAAATTATTATTTAATATACGTTCTCCCTGTTTCTACTAGCACAATAATTCGTTCTTTGGATTAATTTTTTTGGGGAGGAGAATTTTCGAATAGACAACCCATACCTTTAAAAAACTTTGAGACACGGAAAAAAACATGAAACAAATAAATAGTGAAAAAACAAACTTGCCCTCCATAGCTCAAGAATCTGTTCTGATCACAATTAAACATATCCCGATGTACATACGTAACTCATAATTAAGTACAACTTTTATTTTATGTCTAGGCTCTGTATATTACTCTGTTTTTGAAGTATATGCGTTTTTATCATTGTTTTTCTAAGCGGGACAAACATCAAACACAGACATAAATTATTTTAATACTATGTAGAATGTATTTATATGGTACTAAAATGTGAAAAATTGAACTACGTGATGGTATGTTGTGTTGATATTATGATTATAAAAAACATTATTCTGTTAAGGAACACTAATCAATTTACCTATATGACATCAAACATGTCCAGGACATGATTACTATAATTATTCTCGCTGTATGTTGGCCTGTATCTTTGACCCCCTTTTTACGACACAATTCTTTATTCAATTATGTAAGTACGGAGTACAATTTATAAAATAATATTTAATTTAATTTGTAGATTTATGGGTAGAAATATTCTCAAAGCGCTCACCGAATAAATGATAAAATAGAAACACAAATAAAAAATAAAACAATAAAAACTTGCACACAAACAAATATATTTGTATATAAAATACACCGACATGACAGAGAAACCTGTTAATATAAAAGAACAATAAAAAAAAGACCCATTGAAAATATAAAAAAGGGGAAAATAAAGAAAGAAGACACACAGAAATAAATAAAGAATGATAACAATTCATACAAATAAGATTGCCCGTTGTTTTTATAATTTAAACTCACTAAGAGTACACTATCTTAGGCGAAGGGTAAACATTCATATATTGTGCCATGGAGATCAATGCTTGTAGTTCAAAAATTACTTTAGAGGCTACACGAAGTCTTTCCCTGGTTCCCCCTTAAAACCGTATAGGAGTTCGTGTGAAGAGGGATTCCTTCTAATCCTCTCCCCTAACCCGTTCCAGACGGCTTTCATGATTTTATTCAACAGCTTTCAGTCTTTGCTGCTTCCACAAAATTATCCTTAAAACCTTATTTTCCATGGTATCCCCTCATTCTCGAATTAGAAATTAGATCTTCTCGGTTCACTCTTTAAAGACAGTGTCAAAAGATACATTATAACTTGTATCTAAAATAATTCTTTGTTTTTTCTTTCATATGAAGCAATGAGTTCAGAATGAACTTTAATTTCCTATTGTCCGGCTATGGCCAAAACAATCCTACTCTGATATAAATTTTTCATGCAGGTTCTGAAGGCTTAAAAAGATGGTTCTGGTAACAACTTGTTGCCCTTCAAGACTATGGGGGTCTTAAAATAACATGTTTCTAAACACAAATTTTTGACAAACAAACGACTATTTCATATAAAACAAAAAAAAAAAAAAAATAGAGACCTTAAAATTCTTAAAATTATTTTTCCTGAATATTGGTATGTATCTTTTCACACTTTTTTATAGGAGATTATTAGGTTTTAGGGAAGAAAAAAAATAAAGAATAAGACAAAGGGCTTTTGACAATAACATGAAATTAAGCAAACGACAGTTCAAATGTAATATTTTTTCTTATCTAAACCCTACAATATGGATCAAATGTTACAAGTTACAATTCTATCTGAGGGTACATTATGCATCTTTGAACTGTATATATACATATATAACACATATATGTGATGCATTAAGATAAAAACAATCTTAAACAAAAATATCGAAAACTAGATCATTCCAATATATTTTTTGGATTCATATTAGGACACACTCCAATATTTCATAGTCATATCTGATTCAATTGAAAGATTTGTATTCAAATTTAGAGATGAGTCAAAAACCCAAATATACTAGCTATAGTTTAGAATGTTTGTGTGGTTATGAAACGTATATTGACCCTGTATGGCCTTTATAATAGAATTTATCATCCTTTTATTGTGGCAATCTATTTTGGCTACATGAAGAGAAACTTGAAACGCACCCGCTGTTTGTTAACATCCATTTTATAAGGCGGTTAGTAAACTGAGTAAAAAAAACAAAAAAAACGAATATAATTAATTACATCATAGCAGATGAACAATTATAATAATTACACCATTTAAATTTTGTATCCTGTTTTTAATTATTCAATCCATTTTGTAAGTATCAATTAAAATGCTGAAAATACTAGTATGAATATATAGATTTTAAAAAATCCCTCTTCTTAAATTAACCTTAACATTATAGGTTCGGGGTTTCAACAAGATTTAGTTTGTTAATCTTTTAGTAAAATATTTTTTTTAAATCCAAGTGGCTCATATTATTTTATGTGAACTTTTTAAATCCTAATAGTTACAATAATTGTGTAGCTACCAAAACGCCTCAGTTTTTGCACCTTAAAAAAAACGAAACTGCAATTTTCACTGATTTCTTTTTGCCCCTAACTATTTTCATTCTGAATACATTTAGAAAATGTCCTTATTGGCATAGCTTTTTTTTAAACACCAGTCACTTTTTCATTTATAACTCAACACCTTATCTAGTCTATATTTTGGGTATAGAATAGGAAATTAAGCGCTATGAGACTCCCCGCCCCCCAAAAAAAATATCCATCTGATTCTTAGCCTAACAAGTTTAAAAAGAGGAATCCATACAAAGTTGCAGCCTCCTCGTTCCAACGGCATGGTCAACTATAAAGGAGACAAACACAAACTCTATTTTATTGTATGTACAGACTAGTATGAGCTTGCCCGTTCCACGGACGCATGGAGGATTATAATGAAAGTGTGAAGTGATGTTTGTTTCAAAATGTATCGATGTTTGTACCAATATATCCAAATAGAAAGATTAGATTGTCTTAAGTAATCAATAAGACATATTACCAATGTATTATGTCAAGTTAGTTATAAAATACAACTGTTTGGGTTTATTGAACAGATTAAAATTTCGTAAGTATTCATTTGAATTGCAGCAATCCCAGACGAATCAACTGGTTAATGCAATCTTCCCTTCTAATTTTTATTAGTAGTGTTAGAACAAAAAATGTTGCTAGGCAGAAAAAAAGGAGGAGAAAAGTTTATTTTGTATATATAAGATGATAATGAAAACTCATAAGTTTAGTTATCTCATATCTAGGACGTAGTAGGGGCTGGAACAGTGTTGAAAATTCGTAGCATTTTTGCCATATTGAAAAATCTTATATGTGGCGTGGACTATTTACAGAAAGTCAAAGTGTCGAAAAGACATTCCTAGGAATATATTTTGTAATGATACTTTAAAATTGAATATTAACACAAACACTTATAACTTGATCATTCTTTAATTTAGTATGTATTCTTTAAAAAATGTTTATTTAATGTTCAAAAGTGTTTTTATTATTTTTTTTAAAATACAAATGATTTTGCAAAAAATATGTTTTTTCTAAAAAAATGTATATATCAATTTAAATATTGAAATCTATAAAAAAAATTGTGCAATATAATTTTTATACTTGAATGAATTTATGTTTTCATAATTATAGAAAATTCTTTTACTCGCGGGTTATTAAATATATCATACGTGTGGGCGTATATCTACATGAAGGTATGATATGGGGCTGAGAGAGAGTTGGTCTTTTCGGAGACTTCCTTCAATCAACTAAAAATAGTTAATATATACACACGTATGCCTGTACACACACGATAGATGTGGTAATCTTTGTCGACCACTCAAACAAAACTCATTCAAACAATAAAAATACAAAAAAATTTGAGTACGAAAATGTATCTGTCAACGTCATCTACAGTAAACCGATCACAGATATACAACAGGAGATACACGTTACTAAATCCATCTATCTATTTTAAAAATAATGGTTTTTTTACTATACATAGTATGTTGTTGACTCGAGATTTTTGGAATATAAAAATAGAATCATCATATAAGTCGAGTCCATAACTGTTTTAGACAACACAACACTTAATTAAACATGATGAACTCTACAAAAATTATTTTTATTATTTTCTACATATATTATTCTATGGTGGATAAATATAGAATCTAATCTAATAATTATAAATTCATAAATTTGCAAACAAATAATACTAAATGCAAAAGCTTAGATTTGTATTTATTTTTTCATATACAAATATTACACTGTATATAAAGTCTATTTTTATCAAAAATAATTTCTGAGGAATTAGATATTGCATAAACCTTCAATTGGAAAAAAAAGAAATAAAATTACTAACTATAATAAATCAAATACCAGAAAAAATATATTATTGTTTATGTAAAGAAAATATGCTCTGATATCTTACATGTGTGTTAAATCCGCACTCAAAAGGACTTAATTTTTTTTTCAGATTTATTATCCCACTACAGTGTGCGAAAAGAAAATTTTCCACGTCATTATTATTATTATTATTTTTTTTTTGCGCTCATTAAGCTTTTAGTAGACATCTCAAGCAATGTTCCGATACATTTGTTGTTTTTCTTGCCCTTTGATTTGATCAAAACGAGACAAAAAATGAGTGAACAGAAACAAAAAAGGCAGAGGGTTTTCTGATCTTGATCCAAAAGAATTTCAGACATAGTAGGGGTGACCGTAAGGACGGTCCGGAATACCAGAGTGGCCAAAGAGAATGGGAAATGAATATAAAGGAAGGGAGGAATAGGAGGAAATGGATTTCTCAAGTCCATGGTATGGTGGCTATCAAGGAAGATCCAACAGCATCAATACACCACTTGGTGGACGAGTTCACTATTAAGAGGGGAGTTCATGATCACCTTGGCCTTAAAAGCTTTTTTAGGATTCCAAAAATATATTCTCACCGACATCATGAAGGCTTTAAGGCTCGAAAGATACAATCAATCCCTTAAGGTTTTAATTAGTTATCCGTCGACTCTGAAGATATTCTAAGACAAGAAGATATTGAAAGTCGACCAGGTTTTGAACTTCAGAAACGTCAGATTTACAGCAACATCGCCTGAGAAAGTCCGGGGCACATTCAGGACAAAACATCCGCGTTTCTACTTCAACCCCAATGAGAAAATCAGGGTTTAGGCCTGCTATAAGGTCTTGAGGTGGGATATTTTGCTCTTGATGAAACTTAACTATCCTGAGAACAACTATGTTTGGAACCAAGACGGTGCTCCCGTTATACGGGCTTGAAGACACAGAATTTCTTCAAGGAGCACTTTGCTGACTTGTGGGACAAAACCTTTTGGCCCTCTTCCAGTCTTGATCTTAATTCCCTCGACATCAGTCTGTGCAGCGTCTTACATAACAAGGTTTGAAAGACATCACACAAAAATGTGCAGAAACTCAAGGGCAACATCAAGAATCAATCGGCCAACATATCCGATGATTATATTGTGGCAATTTGCACCAAAGTCCGACTTTGTGTGGAGACTGTGATAGAAGCTTTTGTGTCCAAAAAATTACTAAAAGTTTTGTCATTATACTTTTCAAATAAAAAGTGATTAAGGTTTTTGTTTTGCTTCTTAATTGCGGAAAATTTCCATGTTAAACTATGTGTTAAAAAATGTAGCTTAATCCTAATACAACTGATGGAATTGTAACCATGATTACTATAATACTATAAATACATTATATGGTTTTAGCAAGAATATTTTGTGTTTCTCATTTTCTGAAAGATTACAATATACTCTTATTATTTATTGCATTTTTATGTATATATATATATACAATCAAGACATTAGTCCTAGATCAAAGAGTCTGTCCATATATTGACTTTCAATGTTTGTCTCATTTAAGATACTATTTCTATTCATTGACGAATTATTGACCAAATTATTCATAATAACCCTTTGAATGTGTCAAAAGTTGTACATAAAGCAGACAAAATTGATTGTAACATTATAATAATGAGAAATTAATATACCTAAAATTATTCAGTATCTTAAGTCATCACACAAATTTGAATAATAATTGACTAAAATATTTATATGAAATATTGTGCTGTATGACTTAATATAAAATTTTACAAAAATAATTGGGATGTACTCCAATTATTGGAATTTGGCTCAAAATTGTTTGTATGTTGACGTACCATTAGATATATCAATATAAAAAAATTTATTATGTATTTTGTTGTCAAGTATGGTTTTTCTGCCTCCCCCCCCCTCTCTTAATATTTTTCTGAACGTTGATTGGTTGCATTCGAATTAAATTTTTCTAAGCTGTGAACAATTCCCAACAATTATTGAGTAATAATTCAATAAATGGGAAGAATTGGCTAACTACCAATGGATTTTTAGTCTCTTTGTCTGTTTCTATTAGGAAGAAGGGTTGTCAGATACAATAGAGTTAACGAAGGAAAAAATATGATTTTAAATAATATTTTGTTTAGCCTACATATTTTTAACACAATTTTCTTTATTCATATTGTTTATATAAAAACTAAATAAATGTTATTATACGGAATTGTGTTATTAAAAACCATAAATAAAGGAGTTAGTTTAAAAGTATACAATCAAAAACAAAACATTACATTAATAAAATCATAGAAAAGAACCATACGTGTCAACAAAATTAAACCTTTTGTTTGCCTTTCGATTCAAATGGTGTACACCTGATTGTTTTTATTATAATACAACAGAAAATGACCTCTATTATTTAAAATTTCTACTTTTGTGGTCTAATAAATGCATTTTCGAGTATTACTTTGTGACAAAAACTATATAATTTGTTGTTATTTATCGCCTTGAAGGATCAAAATAAAAGAGTAAAGCACAAAATATAGTTTGTGGATACTTATTCCCAAATTTAAAAAAAATATTTGAGTTATTTCCTCATCTTTTCTTAATCGAAGAAAATCTCTTGCAAATAAAAAATTACAAAAATTAGACTCTTTTATTATAGCTTAAATAAATGTATCATTTTTTTGTCACCATGATGAAAATTATAATTACATGTAAATTAAAGTCAAAGAACCCATTTTATTTTTAAACAGCATCTTAAAAAATTAATAATTATAATTAGTGAAGATCTGTTTTTGAAAATATCTTTTTTTTTTAATATTTAAGAATAGAGTTTTGTGGATTGTAAATGAAATGTTTAACTCTGTAGGTGACAAAATTCACAATAATTTTATTATTATAGAAGTCTATAACTCGGTTAGTATGTATCATATTCATATTTATTAATGTAAAAACAACTCACAAAGTTTAGAATTTTGAGTTAGAATGGGACATATCTTGCAGATATAATTATTATTCTAAGATGCTCCCTATGTACCTATTGTCTTGCAATTTGAAAGCTTGGGAACTTAAAATAACAAACAAAATTGCCCAACCTTCTCAAAATATTATTTTATAAAATTGTAGCTTCCGTTTTATTTACATTGTATACTTTTTTTTTAGAGCTAAAATTCATATCTTTATTATAAATAATAAATTTTCTAAAACAACAGAAAAGTTTAACTGAATTATACATAATTATTAACATGTTTTAGGTAAACGACAATCAAACGAAACGACACATGCATATTTAGTTAAAATAAGGGTAACGAAACAAAGGTCAGAAGAAAGATAAACCGGCAGATCCAGAGATCGTATAAGTAAATTGATCAAGATGAGAGGATCTCAAGCCAGTTCTAATAGATAATCGATTGTAAACCCTGTATATGTTGGTTTACTATTTCTCATCGATGGATTGAGAATTTAGGATAATAATAGGTTCAAAGAAGTAATCATGGAGACATTAAGTGAGTTCTTGGTTCTTGAACTTCACTGCGTATAATATACTTTGTACATTTGATACAAGTCACTCATTATTTCGCCTATCTTTATACTGTGAGGACGTTACTATAAGCCAATCCGATGTGTACTATTTAATGATATTAACTCTTGTAATATTTGCACAAAAGGACATTCAACCGGAATATTATTAAAAATGCTTACCACAGCATCTAAAATGGTGCTAAAAAAGTGCTAATCCGTGGATATTTAAAATGGTTCAGTAAATTTATTTTGTTGAACAACTCCACAGATATTTTTTTTCTCGGATTAACCAACCTCTGGTAGGTCCAGAGTTTTTGTAAAAATGTTACATATATATTGGTAGCTTTCCCATTTTTCATATATAATCAGTGGAAAACAGAAATTTCCTTTATTTAATTAGAAGTTATAATTTTGAGGGCGATCAATCAGACAAACAAAACTACACTTCATGGCTCCCAATTCTAAATCTTGGGAATTTTCAAGGACTCTGAAAAAAACTCTCTTCGATAAATTATGTCTTATAATATGTCTAGTTGATGTCGAACCATTAATATATTTGTAGTAACATACTATCCTTTTGTACCCGTAACTCACGGTGGACAAAGTGAGCTCAAGTGCCCATTGGAAAGGTCTGAGCTGAGCATTAAGCTTTGATATTATAGACAGGAGTAGAATTTGTAGATTTTCATTGGAGTTCTGCTCAAGGCAAAAGGTCAATAACAGTATTGATATATTTTTTTAGTGTAACTCTCCTCAAGAGTACTAAACTACCGCCTAGACCCTTTGTTGTTCTTCTGAGATGCGGAATATATGTAAATTTTATGGAAAAGACCGTTCGCAAAAAACTGCTCTGATGAAAATTGTCGTGCAGTAAAATTACTTGTTAGGAAATTTGCCTGTATTTTGTTCGAACTTCATAATAATAATACCACATTATAAATTCACTTAATATTATTTATGAAATATGTATAAATATATTTGTTAGTTCTATCCCCATAGGAGAACCTTCATGCGTGAGTATTATTATTCAATATAGGAGGAAGAAGGGGGAATAAATAGCAAAGTACCTCTTAAAATAGAGTTGAATACTCTCCCCCTCGGATTGGCCAGTGTCGGATGTGTTAGTGTCGAATACACCCAATGAATCCTTCTAACACTACAAATTAGTTCAAAACCCACGGGTTGGCCGGGGTATCAGGAGTAGTGTGGGATAGTTAAAAACCACTGCCAAAGCTAATTCTTTATGCCTAATATATAATAAATATTATCTTACATCCAGAGAACTCCCACTAATATCAAAAATAGTTCCAAGCGCTCGGGTTGTGCGGGTACTTGAGGGTAACCCTGGATCCGCCGACACAGCATCACATGCATCCCAGGAATCACTCTAACCACACCCTGTGGGCAAATCCGAGGCAGAGGGTATTCAACAATATTTAAAGGGGCCCTCAGCTACTTATCCAATCCTCTGAATCCATTTCTTAGAAGATGGGATTGAATTAAAAAAAGTGTAAGGAAATTGTATTTGCAATAATATTACTCATACTTGAAGATACTCCCTTGGGAGATGGAAAAAACAAATGTGTTTAGATATTTGTCATAAATAATATAAAGCTAATTTATAATTTGTTATTATTCATCATCAAGTTAGTAAAAAATACGGGTAATTTTCTCCCGAGCAATTTTCCTAACTGGCAATTTTCTCCAGGGCAATTTTTCCTAGGGCAGTTTTCCTTCTACTAAAAAAGAAACAGAATCCCTCTTGTTTGATTACAAGATCTGCTATGCATGAATTTGTTTTCTTGTCATATCACGAGCCTACAATTATTTTTTATTCCTTTTTCAGATAGCAACACAAATTTAATTATCTTTATTCTATTTGTAAGAAAAGATGGTTTTGCTACATCTTTTATATATAGAAAGAAAAATAAAATGATTTTTTAATATTGTATAATATTACTTGTCACCTTCAATACAATTAGGGTTTTCTCCACATTACATTATATATTTGTTAGTAGATGGTTTCATTGTGTGAGGAAAGTTAATTTATTATATTTTTTGAATTACAATTTTTATATTAATACAAGACAACTTGATAGTTGTAATTCAATCAGAATAAATAGTCATATTTTACGTAATAATAAAAATTGGAAATTTGGTATTGCCTGAGACTTTTTATTTACTCTAAACAAGGAAATAACATATAATGTCACAAAATATCATCATGGATACTTATTGATTTGAAAATCTGTAAAATATCGGAAACAAGGAAATTTTGATGATATTTCTTTAAAATTATGAATTTAAATTCAGTTACAGGATTTTTATCCTATTAACTGAAACATGATTTTGCAAAATTACTTTTACAATTTTTTTCTAACTTACCTCTTGCTTAGAGTATTTTATCCCCAAGCACGGTGGTAATAAATAAATATTATCTTTTGGTAACGTGTTTAACGAGCACTTATTTTGACGTTTTTCTTCATTTTAACTACTCAAATCTCGTTTTTTTATACGAAGTCTATAATATGTTATTATCATATATACTTTGATTGTTCATTAATGCTAAATATTTAGGATATTTTAATTTATTATGCTTATGTAATTCTTTTTTTTTCTTTTTCTTTTTTTTGATAGCCTTAAAAAAATATATGAATGCATGATTCCTTCTAATTATTTTTTTGTTTCATTAATATGGAAAATCAAACACAATTTTAATTTTGCTCATTATGGTACAGTCTAACGTACTTATATACATGAAATAATCTTTTTTGATTTTTTAAAATTCATTTCCTTAATGGGAATTCCTTTCAAAATGTACAATAAGAATAAAATTCTTCTGGGAAAATAAATTCATTTATTATTCTAATGACTTATTTTAATCCATTTAATATTTTCAAACAAATGATTTGATATTCAATACTAAACATAATAAAACCATTATCAGTTTGTTCCTAGGTGTATCTTGACAGAGATAGATTGTGTACCATGTTTGAACTATATGTAGGTGCTATACAACCAGCTACAAAATGTATACCTATTGTAGCACATGCGATAACAAATCCCTGGCTTCAAACATAAATGGTGATACTAATTTTCATTTCACTTTCAGTTATTACACACCTTCAAAGACAGCTGTCAAAATTTTAATCTGTTCTTTAGTTTGTGAGTGACTCTGCAAAGTTTGACGCTACTTCTGCTAATTCTAAAACAATGGATGAAAAACAATTTAGTGTTTTAATTTTTACAATGCTTCTCGATGGGAAAGGCTAAATAATGGCTTGAATAGGGTTATGGACACTCTACTCCACAAAAGTGTATACTAAAAAAATATTTAAAAACAAAAAGAATAATTTAAAAAAAGGCAAATTGAACCTGCACGTTTCAGCCCATATGTTGTGAAAAATTATAATTTAATTTTTTTTAAATCTACAAAACACAAAATAAGTTATCACTTAATATATATATATTTGAGCGTTTTTAATGTTTACTTATATTGAGGAATAGGAAAAAACAGGAAAAATAACACTTTTGAGTTATCAAAAAGAAAAACGGTTACTTTTGGATATTTAAAAAAAAATTCGTAATCAAATAACAATACACATGCTTAATTAAACTTATCATACCTTCGATTACCATCACCTGCCCACTCTATTTTTTTTCTTAAAGTGATATATTGATTTGGTCTTGTTCTGATAAATTTTTTACAAAAATTGGAAGATATCATGTTTGAAACATTTAAAGTAAAACAGTATTGCCATGGTCAACCATACTTTTTTTTCTCAAAATAAAAAAAAATTGTGGAAAGCATTTTGTTACATAACTCAATAACTTTCAATTGATGTATCGTATGAATCCATCAGATAAGTGGTATACAAATTAAAATCCGAAACGTCTTGAAGAGGATTTTTGATCAAATTCATTTTAGAAGGAGCTCATTGAGTTACAGATCTAGTATTTCATTTCTGAATTTCTAAATAATAAATTTTTTATATACCAAATTTCATTCAAATCAGATTTAAACAAAAAATGAAATAATCCATCCATGAGTTTATTAGATTAACTATTATTACTACTATTTCTAAAAAATTAAATGGTTTTTCAATAAAAATCAATTTTTGTTTTGATGGACAGTCATATCCCTCCAAGCTCCAAAAAAAAAAAAATACAAATAAGAATAATAATCAAACATTAAATCTACAAATATATATAATGCATCAACTTAAAAACATTCTTGATCAAAAACCAAAAAAAAGAAGAATATCTTAATTTATCTCTTTACTTCATATATACTCACAGTCTAATATTTCATAGACATATTTGATTAAAAGAAAGGCTTTCTAATCAAATTTGTGGAATGAATTAAGACACCAAACAATATAAACAATAGTGTAAAGCTTTCATTTGATTTATGAAAACTCATATAGACCTTTCAAAAAATATACAAGGGTGGACGGAAAAGATTCTGATATCAACGTGAAGATAACATCAGTCGTAAATAAAAGCAATTCACATCTATTTAATATCTTTTCACAGTTACACACCAAAGTTTCAGCCATTTTGAAAGCGTATTTGGTAAGTAACTGTCGTTTGAGTGAGTTGATGTGAATATTTTTGTAAGAAAAAATTCTGAATTTTTATTTTATTTTTCAACTTAGCCTCCCTATAACTTTACAAACTTTTCCCAGTGAAGTTACAGACGATCAGAGCATCGGTGGGAAAAGCGTCTAAAGTTACAAGGAGAATACAAAAAAAAATCTTTTTTTTTTTTTTACATCAACTCACTCAAAAGATTGTTAAATAACAAAATGGCTGAAACTTTGCTAAGCAACTGTCAACAAATTCTAAATAGATGTAATTAGCTTTTATTTACGAGTTCGGTTATCTTCACATTGAGGTAAGAAACTTTTCAGACCACCCTTGTATATCTTTTCTTATCAATTTTGTTTACTTCAAGTGCAATTTGTGACAGACCCAAAGGCTAAAAAAGAATACTTTGATGTATTTAGCTACATCAAACATCAAAGAAATATAATGCAATTAACAGACGTTAGATCTTCTCTTTTTTAACTCATCGTGATCAATGATTCGTAATGCATAACAAAATGTGACAAGAATATAAAACAAGTAAAATTGTTTATCTTAGCAACTATTAATTTTTAAAGGCAAAATTGAGGCCCTTACAGTTTTCTACTTAATCTGAGATACAAATTGTATTTTATTTTGAAACTCTAAATAAATTGAATTTTATTCCTTTTTTAGTTGGTTATATAAAGTCATTCCTTATATGTGAGCCAATATATTTGATACTTAGACAAAGTAATGCTTAGTATCTGAATTTATGTATACTATTGTATCAGTGCATGGGACTCAAAAGTTTGAATTTTGTATAAGTTACAACTCATACAAACAGCTATTATAATTTGATTGTTTAGAAAGTATTACTTTGATTGATGACCTTAATCTCTTTTTTTAGAAAAGAGGAAGACTCCATTAACTAAGGGGATGAATACAATCTTAAATCTAGAGCTCTCATAATTTGGAGATGATTGTAACAACAAGGTATTACCGGTGATATATTTAATATAAAGTGTTCTAGAAGAAAAAAGGAGAGCCCAATCGATCACATACTTACATCTATAGAATTAGCTTCTAAAATAAAATGAATTGAGTTGGTTCTGAACTGTATATTCTCTCCAAAAGTTCTTATAGTGAGTTTTTTCTGGTCAGATTAAAGAAATAGGTAGATATTACTAAATCAACTACTCAAAAACGAAAGTTTTGTTAACAAATCATCAAAAATATTCAGCTTAATAATGAAAATTTTAAAAAAAGATGAAAAGAACTTTAAAACACATCCAAGGTTTGTTTATAACCAAAACAAAAATTGAAATTGAATATGCTCGACGAGAAAGACAATAAAAAAATCAGAGGATTAAAAAGTTGGAATCTCAACAACAACACACCCGATCGGGCTTTCAACAATTTTTAATATCAGCAAAAATTCTTATTGGAATATAATAAAGGTATTTTTATAAATATTTGGAATATGTATGTATAGGGTAAATGTCATTGGAAATTAATTAATAATTAAAATAATCATCAATCGAAGGGGAAAGGAGCAGCAAAATAGGCAAACAGTTTGTGTCGACTTGGTTAATGCTAAAGTAATGTATGCTAAAATCCTAGTTTGAAAGAATAATATAATTTTTTAAAAAAGCTTTCAAAGAGGGTGAGTGCATTTTTTGTACAAGAACTTCAAGGATTATATCAAATCCATAAGAAGTTGATAAAAGATAAGACTCTAAGCTTAAATGGTGTTACAGCAGCGGTTTTCAAACTATTTTGTAAATAAACTGCAGAGTTGGCTTTTCTGATTGCTGAGAGAGTAAAGAAAATAGGGAAGATTACTTCATTTATAAAGAGGGTTCTAATAACTCGTACCCCCAAAACATGGAGAAAACACATCTGTTCTAAAAATCTAAAATCAATCAAACTTTGGGAGGTACTCCAAAAAATTATAAATGTAAAGGTCACAGAAGTAATTATGTGTGATTATTTGAAGTCATTCCTGAAGAAAAGATTTTATGCCCAAACGACAAATAAGTGGCATTGCCTTAATTACGGGGGAATTGTCAGAAAAACAGGAAACTGAAAAACGCGTAGTGTAATTGTAGCTGTGGATTTCCTGAAGGCCTTCGACAAATTTTTTATAATTTAACATTGAGAATATAGTAAAATATTTAATAAACAACATCTATAACATCACAAGAGATTTTATAACTAGTATAAATTCATTTTTATTTGAGAACGGGGCATATCTTACTTGTTTAATTTATTCCTTGTTCCTTCGATGGAAAAAATAAAATTTTATGAAATTCTATGGAGTAAATTTGGGGGTAAAATAGTTACCTCTCAATTCTATGCTGACAATAATTATATCTTCATGAAGTGGTCTTTTGAGAATGAATTGAAAAATCAAATCAAGTTAAGTTCAAGACCCTTTTAAAAACTTATCTGTCCTGAAAATTGATAAAGAAACGACAAAATATGTGCTAATGATATGTATAAAAGTGTTGCTGCTTATGTCATTGCAGATTCTATCGAACAATTGGATATGTGTGGACAAGGAATGGATCTGACTCAATATATGGGTAAAAAGATTAAAGTCAATGCAAAAATTATAAAAAACTTCCAAAACAAGCTGTTTAGAAATGTTTTGTTGGTTGAACTTTTACATCAACTCCAAATGCCTATATTACTATGCAAGAAATGGGAGAGGAATAACCGAGACTATGATAGGATTACAAAATATTCGTCAAATTTTATTTCTTAAAGACAACATGGAAAAAGTAGAGGTAACAAATAGTATCAGTGGCTATGGGATAAACTCTTTCAAATTGTTTCAAAATGCCTTGGAATGTTTTTCAGAAGAATTTTGACCGAAAATCTTCCCTAGATGGTAAATAGAACAATGCTCAAATTTTAAACAGGCACTATATGGGTCAAGAAATCTCATTTTTAGTTCAAACTTTCAAGATAATGTCATATATCAGTTTGGTAAGTTCCTACTTTGAGAGACCGTAAAAAGAAAGAAAATGTACCCATTTTTTGTAGAAAAAAGCGTTTGGATATTTTCTCGGCTTAGGGACATAAAGCTATTACAAACAACATACAGAGTTATTCAAAATCGGGAAATAAGTTGAAGATAGACGGTGAATTAAGGATGCTTACCCCATTAAATGTATCCATCATAAGGGATATCGAATATATGTATTCTTAAAAATACTCTGAATGTTAAAAAGAGCTAATGAAACACTTGATTTTAAAAGTATAAAGTTTTATAGGGAAACTAATAGATGAAGTAAAAAGTTCTGAGCGTTTTTTTATTTTTATTTTTTTGCCTTATTTTGAAAATAAAATTAACATAGTCAGAGTTATCCAATTTAGATGGTTTCCAAAGGGTTTCTACCTAATCTTCAGTTCCCGGGCAATGGAATAAGTTCTCACATCCCTGTCAAGCTCAACAATTTCCATTATTATATCACATTTTTGACGTCCATATTTCCCGAACGGAATCGTTGGAACCACCGCTTTGCTGTATTGGGTCCATATACACCACGATTTTATTAACTACCTGCTCCGCCTTATCACCTTGATCGTAGTAATATTGAAGAATATATCGATTTTTTTATTGTTTACTTCCATTTTGGAACACTGTAACACAAAACTGGCTTAACCAAACAAAAAACTGTAAATGAACAGTAATATTATTATTGATGTAATATTATTTAAAGGCTGCCATGGTTCTAAAAACCAAAAAAATGTTAGCAGAACCGTTTCTGGTGCCTATAAACCCAACATGAAAATTTTCAGGAAAATCGAACCATTGGTTCAGCCATGTTGAAGGCCATTCACACACTCCCACACAGACATTCACATTTAATGTATAGATATGTCTAGTAAAAATAAATCCATTTTTTTATGGATTTTTTTCCATTAATGTGTATCTCCTTGGCAATCAAAAAAGTGGTTAAATGACGGACAGACTCGACGATTTCCATTATTTATTCCCATATCTGACAATTGCCCCTGCATGTTTGACATCAAAATTACCGACACGGAATCGACAAAACCAAAATGACACTTGATTGTCTGTTAAGGTATCAGGAACATAATTACTATTCATATTTTTAGCCGCGTGTCTTGTGTTTTCGCCTTACTCGAATAAAACTGTAAAATATGGCTTATTTTCTATTTGCTATTGTCCATCTTTGACGCAACCTCAAACAATATTAAGTCAAACAATCAAAAAACTGTATCAGAACAAATCTTTTTAATATGAAACTTTATCTTTCTAACGCCATCTAGCGTAAACTGATTGCAAAATATACATTACTCAAGCCATCTATTTGAAAAATAATGAATTTATTTTTACTGTACTTGATATTTCTGTATATTCAATAACTATGCTTCAAAATAATTCAGAATTCAACCTTCTATAATCTCTACTGAAAAGTGCATATTTTCCGTTTATTTATGCGGTTTAAGTCTATCTTTGTATCGTTGATGAACATCCTTTATTGAAGTTCCCTGTTCAACATGGTATTAAGATTAATAATTAAATAATTTTGTTTAAGAAAACGAATAAATAGGTCCAAAATATTATTTGAAAATTGGTTCATATAGGTATATTGTTAAATTATTATTTACTTTTTTTGGAAGGCACAATGGACATATTTTTTTACCTTAAATTTTGATTCTCCTTTTTTAGTAAATAAATAATGGTTATTATTTTTATTTTTTTTTACAAAAAAAATTTTGAATTTCTTTTTTTTAATTATTAAATTTGGGTTTAAGTTAGTATTGCTCATCTGGTTGACTATGGATCAAGAAGATCAATCACGTAAAGCTATTCAAAATTGTTAATTTTTTTAAATTTTCATCCACAGTCTACTAATTAAAGACTATTTCAACCTAATTAAGTCTAACAACTACTATAAAATAAAACATAACAATCAAGTTTCTAAGAAAACAAAAAAAAAATTATTTATTTTGTCATGCTGTATTCCGCAGTCAATTCTTTAATATTATATTTATAGTGTGCTTTATTAAAATACAGGCTGATTTGACATCATCGTTTCATTCTCGAAGTAGTTTATTAAAAATAGCAATGTTTTACATGGATATGTTGAAGAGAAAATTATCCACAATTTTTTTAGTAGAATTTAGAACAAAAAATGTTGCTAGGCATAAAAAAAGGAGGAGAAAAGTTTATTTTTGTATATATAAGAGGATAATGAAAACTCGTCATTTTAGTTCTCTCATATCTAAAACATAGTAGGGGCTGGAACAGTTTTGAAAATTCTTAGAATTTTTGTCTTATTGAAAATCTTATATGTGGCGTGGGCTATTTACAGAAAGTCAAAGTCTCGAAAAGACGTTCCTAGGAATATATTCGTAATGATACTTTAAAATTGAATATTAACACAAATACTTGTAATTTTATCATTCCTTAATTTAGTGGGTATTCTTTAAAACATATTTATTTAATGTTAAAAAGTTATTTTTTTTTTAAAGTACAAATGATTTTGCAAAAAAATATATTTTTTCTAAAAAAATGTATATATGAATTTAAATATAGAAATCTATATAAAACAAAAAAATTGTAAAATAGAATTTTATATTTTAATGAATTTATGTTTCCATAATTATATAAAATTCTTTTACTGTCGGTTTATTAAATATATCATACGTGTGGGCGTATACCTATATGAAGGTATGATATCGGGATAAGAGTTGGTCTCAGGGAGACTTCCTTTAATGAACTAAAAAAGTTAATATATATAAACCGCAATAGCACACAAAATAGCAATGTTTCACATGCATATGTTGAACAGAAAATTAGCCACAATTTTTGTATGAATCTTTTGTTATTCTCAGCAAAAAATTATTATTTATCTTGATTTACCATTTAAACAGATTTATTTTTAGCATGGTATATTTTCTTCAAGCGTCCATAATGGACTATTTTGATGAGCATTGGTCTTTAAAAAAAAAATTATTTTTATTTTATAAATGAAGTTCAACATTATGGAGCTTACTTTCAATAATAAGGATAATCTCAAACATAATAGCAATACTTTTACAATAACCTTGTGCGTTAGGATTTGATTCATATAAATGCATTAATTTAAGTATGAAATATTAGCTTACTCATCATTTAAGTCTGGAAAATCCTTACTATTTTTCATGTTTAGAAAATATTTTTCTTATTTAAGGATTGCACTAATCGTTTAAAAACTTTTACTCTACTAAGCCAACGTAATGTATTGTACATTATAAGGGGATTCTACTTTTCTACTGAATTCACGTTTGTACAATGCTCGTGCTCATATAAGGTTAACTACCTTCCTGAAAATTGAAGTCCATCATCGAGTTTTTTTGACCCAACCTTAACAAACAATACTTTTGGTGTATTATGCAATGAACTGGTAAAATGCGATAACCAGCTACTTATGTGAAAAGCTTAACAAATACAAGATTACAAACACCCATTCTGGGAGGACTATCTGTTGTTTTCAATTCAATTTTTGTCATGTATATGTTTCTTTCACGCTACACACTTATGCCAATCTCAAATATATGGTATTCGAAAAAAAAAAGTTTTTATACTATGAAATTCTTCATTTATTTTTATGGCCACTAAAACATAGGGTAAAGACGATTCCACGTTCTTATTTGACGAAAATAACAAGAAAAAAAAATATTAATAACTTTGTAAGAATATTAGAGACGTTTAGATGTCTAAGTGGACTACAAATAAATTAGAACAAATCAACATTTATGACGACCATGGAGGAAAAAAAAAGTTTTAAAGAACATGGAAATGCAGGAAAAGTAAGAAGTTGATCTTTTGGGAATTATAGTGAACATAAAAAGTGCATACGAAAGGGATACCACTTATATGGAAAATACTCTTCGAAAACGGATATATTATCAGTCAAAAAGCAAAATTTGAACCTAATAGACAGAATAAAAGAGTTAAATCAAAAATTAATGACTTTATTGAATAATTATTTCAAAATAACAAACTACAACCAAACAAAAAGTCAAAAATTTATTAAAATACGTGAAAATGAATATTAAAGGCCTATTAATAATATAAAAAAGCGACAAAATATTCGTAGAAAAATATAAAGATAAACTTGGACCAATACATTTAGCATGTTCGATGACAAGAGAAAAAAAAAACTTCAAAAATGAAGTGGTCTTGTGGAGGGAATTAATATATAACAAACATTATTACTGAGAATAGATAAAGCGGCAACAGCAAGGCATCTAAAGGGAGGTTACGTCACAAGGCTCCGTCCCATTTTCCACCACCCACGAGAGACATAAATTTAATTACATTTTTCCTTAATTTTTTCACACTATGAAAAAAAAGAATCCTATTGGCTTTTTAATTCCATATTGATCAAAATCACTTATCGTGTCACTAGTGACACGCTTGTCATAGTTGTGCTATCATTTACCTAGATTGAAGAGAATTTTTTTTTGAATACATTTACTATTTAAAGCCAAAATGATTATCTACATTTTTTTATATAATGATCGAATGAATTTCAGTCAAATCAAGCATCTGGATGTTTACATTTTGTGAGACGAAAAATCCAGATGCCAGAAAGTTGGTTAATCAATAAATGAGAAACTGTAGATTAATTTTAATTAAAGAAAATATAAAACTACTATCAATCCGTTTCAGATCATTTTGGGACAAAGAATATAACATAAATTTATAAATTAGTGTAATGTGACTAGATAACCATTTGATATACCTAGTAAGTTTTCAAACCGTAAATTAATCAATCTATAGATGTAAAGAACTAAATCGAATCTTATAATGTATCAAAAATATTGTTTTTTTTTAGAAAACTTCAAACTTATTTATGAGTGAATATGTGGTTGATTGTGGTTGAGAACAAAAATATTTGTAACTTTCCTAGATACAATATATTTATTATTTAAAATAATATTTTTCTTTCCCTATTTACCAATTTCCAAGAATAATTTTATAAACAAGTGATGCACATTTGAATTATATACAAAATACAATACGTCATGTTGTATTTTTTACAATATCATATATGATTAATACTCTCTATAGAAGAATATTTAATACATGCTTGTACATGAATACATCGTATGATATGTTATAATTTTGAAAAATGTTATATCGTCTAACATAAATTGATGATGCAAAGGCAGCAAAATTATTTATTGATTAGTTTTGTACAAAAGTAACAAGTTAATTTTCATTTTATAATATTGACTAATTTAGATTTGCCCAGTATTGCCCGTACATTAAGAAATTAAAATTTATTTATGAATTATTCTGCTTCTTATAAAAGAAAAAATAAATATTTTTCTCACTGCATGTTTTTATATATTTTTTGCACATTTTTTAAAGTAGCTTATAAGGTTTAGGGAAGAAAAAAAATATTCAAATTAAACTGTCGTTCGCTCATCTTTAATATTATTGTAAAAAAATCCTCCGTTTTCTCTCTTCTGCTTTTTCTTCTCTAAACCTTATAATCTCTTTTCTTTTTAAAGTGTGGAGATACACACCAACATGTAGCGAGAAAACTTCTTAGAACTTTAAGGTCTTTATTTATGTTTGTCATAAAATTGTCGTTTGTTTGTCCAAAAAAAAACAATTGTAGAACGATTCTATTTTAAGGCTGCCATACCGTTAAAGACCAAAAAAATTGTTTACTGAATCGTTTTTGGATCTTGTAAAACCAACATCAGAAATTGCAGCTAAATACATTAATTAATTAGGACGTCACTGGACAAACTCACAACAGACATTCACATATAATGTATAGATTATTTACTCATAAAATTCTAAAACTCAAACCAGAATGAGCACTCGGCAGAGCACTTATTACTCTTCGCTAAAAATTAACGTTCATTTCTGCTGTATGTTTTTGTTCAGTATTTTGCAATTTGGAGCATTTTTTGACCTATAGTGTGCCATTGACTTTGGACCTTATGAAAGTACCCGGCATTGGCACGAATAATAGGTATTAAATTTTATAAGACAATTTTTTCTATTATAATATAGAGAATAACTCCCGGAGAAATCTTAGATGTTACTTTCCATTTTCCAATTGCACACTTTGATATTAAAAAGCATCAGTACCATAAAAATATATTGATTTTAACCTGACTTTGTTAAATATTGGTTTTTAATTATATACACTGTTGAATTACGGTTTTGACTACGATTCAAATAAGTTCAACATATTGTTAGGTTAATCTGGTGAATATAAATTACGAAAATAATAATAAAATGACGCAGACATTAGAACACGACTTCAGGGAATGCCGAAGAATAGGAAAAGCGGTGGGAGTCCTGGTGGAGGGTATTCTCCAAAATATTTTGGAAGCACCAACCCAGCACGAACTATTATTCGGCTTCTAGCCGAACTGCCAAAATGTGGAATGGAGGGTAGTTTTGAAAGCAGTGGCAAAGTTTCAGACAATGGTGGCGAAAAAAGTATCCCTGGGATGTCATATCTTAAGAAAAGTGGCACAATTCACGGTGGGTGAATTTAATTTTAAAGAAGTCCTTAGCTGGCAAAAGTAATGATATATATGCGGAGTGTTTTTTATACAATTATTTTTACCAATTAATTTCTTGGAACATTTTTAGAAATCGACGGAACCTCGAACCTATGAATTGTAATAAAGACTGCTCATGCCCAATTAAATTAAATCAGCTGTTATAAAAACATTGTTTTATAATCCAAAATTGTTTTTCAAACCAGGAGCATTCCTACCCAATCTATTTCTATATCAGCTGAATTCTTCTACTTGAGCTGTATCTTTAAAAAATAAAAGTATTTCTCAATGTTTTTAATTCATAAAAAACGTCGAATTTAAATTTATATGGATTAGATCAACTTTAAACATACATTAATTCTAAAAAAATCTATATTTTTCTTGCATAAACTTATTTATTGTATTTTTTATTATATCTACAATGTCTATAATTTCAAAATATGTGAGATTGGAAAAAAAAATTTAAGCATTAACATATATTAGCAAAAACATATGAATAAATATGTCTGAAATTTAATTATGAATGATTTTCATAGATTCTTAAAATTAAGATTTATAAGCATTGTAGATATGTGTAACATTTTTGTTAAAGGCAAAAGGTTAATAGAATAAAAAGAATTCACATCAAATTGACAAAAACTGTATTTTTAAATAATTTTAAGCATTTTTCACCGAATTTTCCATCGAAGAAATGTCCATTTGTCGAGTTGTCTGCTCATGATAAATTTATGGACTTTAGAACTAACATATTATATCTTGAGGTCGTTTTTAGTATATTGAAAATATAATTACAATCAAATCTGATTGGTAAATTATCATACAACATTCTTCATGTAATTTAAAATGGGTACATCGAATGACTTTTCGATCTCTTTGTCGGAGAAAAAACATTTTTTGGCTGTATGGCTAACTGATATACATATAATTATTTTATTTTTTTTCAAAGAAGAGGAATGAATAAAGTTTGATAAGTTTAATACATCTGAGGATGGGAACGAAATAAAAATAGATAAAATGAAAGTGATATATATGATAATATACAATTGCATTCAACTAAATCGACTAAGATTTTAATTATAAAAAGCTTAGAGGTTGCCAACCATACCACTTCTCATGATAATCAGAATAAGAATTCTTTCAAATTACTTTGGAGTCCGTATTACTCATTTCTGTTTTTCGGAAAGTATTCCACCCACTATCGGGAATGAACTACATACTTATGTCTTGACACTACAATAAAATTATTTTGATCCACTTGTTTAGATTAAATTTAAAAGTAGAGTTGTATATTTTAAGTTGGAATTATTTCTGGAATTTGGAATGGAAAACAATATTCCTGCTATTAATAACATAATGAAGTTATTTAATATATAATGTCTCTTTTGGACTACCTTTGTAAAAACTATGGCTACTCTTTAGCTCTAAAAATTTGTCTTAACTTTTTATTATATTATTAAAATTTATCGATCCATTCAAATACTAGAATAAAGCTCAGGATGATAACTAATCCAGTACTGGCTATATTTGTAATCATTTTAGACTCAATGGACTCATACATATCACCTCGCTAAAGATAAATCATTTCTCGTGTAGAAATAAATATATTCTTGATCTTTATCACCAAAAGTCAATGCTTGATCAAACCAATATTTATTCGATTCCTAGTTATGTAAAATATTGGGCCCCCACTGCAAAGTCCTATGTGAAACAGATTGCACGAGCGATTTCAATTTCTTTTTAAATATTTTTCTTTTCTTCTAACTACATTTTGTAAGACTTTTTATTTGTAAATTGTGTCCACATTTCATTTTATGACGTTTTTATCAATTAATATTCCTTTTTTTTTTTTTAAAATACTATTTCTAATTTTACTCGAATCACGCATCAAAAAAAATATTACAAGTGCGTGGACCACTGCAATTGAAGTAATTGTAAGGACTTAATTCCTGCCATGGGCTTTCCTTAAATCATAACTTATTTTAAAAATCTTAGCTTTGTATGAAAAACATCTTTTTTCTTAAAAAAGAGTTTAAAATGATAATAATCCAAGTTCTAATGCATTAAAATTAAACATTTTTGTTAGCAAAAAAAAGCAATAATGTACCTTCAACAATCTAATTAAGAGAATAAGATTTTATAAATCTGTACAAAAAAGACTTCATCAACATCATAAAGATCTCCAAATTACAAAAGAGAATTTGCTTCTAAAAGGTATCATTCAGCAGCAATATCCATTTGAAATAAAAAATTTAACGCTTAACCTTTAGAAATTTCAGCTTTAAAAAACAACTTAAATCTACACATGTTACAACCGAATTCGACTTTTTAGAACAAAATACACTTTATTAAATGAAACATTAAATGTTCATGCTTTAAATAAGTTCCTTTTACGTAAAAATAATATAAAAGTCAAGTCATTATTAATTTACAAAAAGAAAAAAAAATTGCATGAAAATCCTAGACCAGTCTCAAAATGTTCGGATTTTTAGTGGATCGAACTAATTTAGTCATTTTAAAGAAGTTTTGTTTGACCAATATCAAACAAAAATTCAGTCTTAGTCGGTCACTAAGAAAAATTCAGTCTGGATTGATCACACACAAAAAAATTAGTTTCATTTTAAATTATGTCAAGACTAACTCTTTAGATAAACTTTTGATGACGTCATGTGTGCTTTAACAATTATGCAAAAAAAAAAACTAATATGTACAATTCATGAATAAGGATGGGAAAGGTAATTTATTTACCTATATATTGAGCCGCAAAAAAATCGTTCCACGATTTGAAAACCTTTAAATTTTGATCTATGGTCTGAGATCGCAGTATGAACTACAATATCGATCCAAATTGGTGTTGAAAAGTCACTTAAGATCAAACCAAAAAAAGATCGATTATTTTTTCTTATCGATACATATTATAATTTATTTTATATTGAGATAAAATGTGATATTTTTTTAACTGACCATCAGAAATTTGTCTAATATGTATGTAGCACTTTTTTTTGTATTAGAATATTGAACAAAGATATCAAACTTTTACGTTTTTCATGCTTCAATTATGATTTAAAATAATTAAAAATTTACAATAATTGTGGACACCTAATTCTATATGATTAAGATAGAGCGCACATAGCATTGGAATTCAACGATAAGAGATCCAACAAACAAAATGTCGAATGGTAATTTTTTTTAGAAACTATGTCCGAATACGTAATTAGGAAGGGGTTGAAAAAAGTCCATTTTTGACGTGCTTTCTAACAATAATGAGTCAAATAATCGCAAAACTGTACAAATACTTATTTTTGTACAAAATCTTATCATTCTAATGGCATCTTACGTAAACCGATCGCACTTATAAAATACGAGATAAACACTACTTAAGCCATCTATTGGAATATAATGGATTTTTTTTAATACGCCTATTATAACATGCCTAAAACATCTCTAGTTTATCTTATTAGTAAACTACTAAAGATAAAAAATAATGTTAAATATAAATATTTGTTTTATTTTATCGGTTAAGTAAAGTTAAACAAAACTTATTAAATTATTAGCAATATTATTTTATAATATCAATTATTAAGAAAACATATTTAATCGTTATATTTTTCAGTCTTATATTTAAATCACTATATTTGTTTGTTATCTTTGTAGTTCATGGTTTGTATTCTGGATTTGTCAAAAAAGCACTTTTGTTGAAGCAATGTAAATTTTATATTGTATTTAACTACAATAAGACAATATATTTGCAGATATACATATAATATGAGAATTATTAAGTCATGCCTCAACTGAAGTATTGGTTCTTGCTAAGTTATTGATCACTCTTTTGGAAATGTTTCACATGTTGGTTTCCGCCTCTTTCTCCCTGGGAATGCTTTCTATTTTTGTAAATTCAAAATAATTTGCAGATAATTGGATTCATGGTAAGATTTTTTTAAATTAACTCTTGTTAGTTCATTAAAGGAAGTTTCTTGTGAGAGCAACTCTTCTCCCAATATCATTAACATCATCTGCATATCTTTATTATATAGAATAGAATTTGCATAAACATTGTCAAAAATGCAAAAAACATCAAAAATTTGAGATTTAAGAAAATTTCTTTTAATTTGATAGATTAATATTCGTCCAAAATTAACTTTATGTGAGATTGAATGCTAAAAAAGCTAAAGAATGTTCACAATTTTGATTCATTTTTTAAGGGGTCGTTTAATGACTATTTATTCAAAAGATTACTACAACTTTTTCCCTTCATTATGGGTATATTTTTTTTTTCTTCGAGGGTGCCTGAAATAAACTATATTTATATTGAAAAATTATGGATCTAATTTTGTTTGTACAATTATCAATTTCCTTGTATTTCCATTGATAACAACCTATAAAATATATTCTACTGTACGACCATATATTTAAGGTTAATTAATATGAAAATATCCCTTAAATAAAAATTAAGCCATGATAATTGGTACTCCCACATTTAATAAGAGGCGTTTCTTTAATTGCGAGGAATAAAAAAGTTTTAGAAATCATAACAAAAGAAAAAATTTAATCCCACCGATAATCAAATCCATTGTTAGTTTTGTTAATTTGTGTATTTTCAATATTTTGCGGATGAACTGAATATTAAATGGACCCTCGAGACATGAGTTGGACTTGATTCCATATTTTAAAAGTTGAGGACTCGACGTTATCTCACAATTAAAGACTGGATACTTGACTTATACTTGATAGCTAAGACTATCGACTCGAAAACTAGTTTATGCTGAACTCACGAAGAGCCTAAACTCGATGGACCTTATATATAATTACGGACTTGAAAGGTTTTCAAGAGAAATCTGATCAAATTTAAAAAAATTTAAACTAATACTATAAGGAATTTTCCCACTTCTGTTAAATCTTATTCAGCTTTCCATAAGGAAAGTAATACTTGAGTAACATTAGTTTTCAAGTTGCTTAAATTATTTAAACCTATAATATTCTGTATCTTCCAGGATCCTATGATTTTTACTTAAAATAATATCCTATAATACAAGAAGAAAATATCTAATGTAATCTGCATTATGTTATCTAGGATTATAGGATACAAATATTCTTATTTAATTTCTGAAAAATATTTAAATAATATACCAAAGTATTTTGGCCCAAGATTTGAAACTATTCCTAATATATTTACAAAAATTATAATTCCAAATATGTCGTTTTTCAAAACATGCTATTGTATTTATGTATAGCCATTTTCTTCCTCTACAATAAAATTTTAGCTTTCTGAGTTCAATTTGTAAATAATTTTAGTCTTCCATTGGTATTAATAAATTTGCAAATTGATAATAGAATTTTTTTTTTGTAATATTTGATGAAATGTTTTTTTACTTAAATAAAGGGATCTTAATCAGAAAGGAATTGAGCCTAATGGAAAAATTGGAGGTCAAATAATCAGTTTTTTTTCATCTACTTATCTAACAAATAAATAGTAGATATTTAATCTGGCTGAATGTCTTACTTTTTTTAATTACTAATTTAATGACTTCGCACATCCAGATTGTTACAAAAGCTTGTATCATGTAACTGCAGTATATACTAATTGAAAGGGAGGATGGCATTGCTGAAGGATTGGTAATATTAGAAGTAGATAATATTATAATTTGAAATTAAAGAAATATCAGTTTTATAGATTAAATTATATATTTTTAGTTTAGATTATAAATTTTTTTTTATTATCTAAACTAAAAAAATCCTTATAAAATTGATTTTGCTGTTTAATTGAAAAAGCTAATGATTGTATGATTATTAATTAGTTAATAAAGTATTTAAAGCTATATATGAACAGGAAATAGTGGTCACTTTTGGTTTTGATTTACAAAATTAAATGTTATAGAGTTGAATGTAAAAAATAGGGATTGCTAATTCAAATTTTCCCAACTTTTTATGTACTAAATTGATCTAGACTAAATTAAACAATGAAATTATTTATTTATATCTCAATATAGATAATATATTAACATTAAAACAAAATTATTCATAAATATAATAATAAACACAAATCAATATTTGGTTAATTAACATATACATTTAATTTTAAAACATAAAAATAAACATACACTTTTATAATGGGTTCTTATTCATAACTAACTTTTTTTAATGCAGGAGTTAGACAAAAAAAAACACAAACAAGAATAATCTTCTAATTCCTTAGATAGATCATAACTTTCATTTTGTACAAATATATTTCTTGCACATTTCTTGGTAATGTTTTTTATGCAATGTGTGCAATATTTCCTTTTTCAAATATTTACTGTGAAAATGACATCCATCAAATGAAAGTTGCTTATTTTTTTATTTTTCGTGATAAAAACATATCACATTTTTGATTCATGTGGGGGTTCTTGATTCAGATCAATAGATGTATTTGTACTATCAAAGTTACATGATGTGCCTAATAATAGAACACAAGTACATTAAAATTTAAAAAATTACGCAAAGATGATGAGGAAGTATATTGTTGGTCAAGATAAAATTGATCGACTATTTTCTGTTAAATTGATAGATGGTGTAGGAGAAAAAGTTAAAGGATAAACAAAATTATTATGGTGAGAAGTAGATGTAAACACAAAATCCTAATCTTGAGAAAAATAAATATTAACTAATTCTGTGTTGGATAAGTTCAATTCGTTTTTTAACATACTTTAAGAAAAGTTTTTCATTACAGTATAAACTATAGAACCGATATTTTTCATTGAATATTCCATTCTTTCCTTTAGTAATTTATTTTTTGTCGAAATATATTCTTCAGAAACAGATATAGCAAATCAGAGTATGGAATTACAGGTTTTTAATAAATTTATAGGAATAGCTTGTGTACTATTGGACCATTATTTAACATATAAAACTCCAGGGAAAGCAGATGTGAAGGTAAATGTGTGATCCTTCTTTATTCCATTTCGAGGGCGGGAATAATTTTCTAAAAATTTCTTCCAATTTAAATACAGAATTAGTGGACATCTGCTCTTCTATGAAGATATCACACTAAATTTATTAAATGCATTTTTGACTACTTCAGTTTGGTTTTCAGTACAATCATTTTTTTTTGCTGATTATAGTATGACTTTGAAATGATACCGAAGGTGCAGTCTCTCAAAAATTGAAGGATTTTCAGCAAGAAAGTTAAAAAAAAATTTCATGAAATACACCACCAATAACCATGTAAGGCACAAACGCCATTATAATATAATTTTTATCCAGGTGTCTTTTAAGGAAAGTGGAAAACCCTATTAAAACTTTCTTACCTATAATTATCACATTGAATTTCCAGACACAGAATTGGAAATATACTAAGTAGTTCATAGTATAAGAGATATACTACATAATTTGACACTTTCTTACATGTTTCCTATAAATATTTTAGAATAAGATTATTAAGACGGTGAACGTTATAAATAAAAACATATCGGTTCAGCCTCATCAAACATACATATATTGGACGTTTCTAATCCTTCATTTCCAATAGCATAAAGATTTACTCCATAAAGAGAAATAAAATCAGTTTTTCTCAATTGTATTGACGTGTAAGGAATTGATTTAGGTTCAAAGAAGTCCATAGTTAATAGTGTAATGTATTGTTGATGATTTTTGGAATATTCAACCCTCAAATTGTAATCTTAACGTTCAGTTTGGACATGGTTCAAGTGCTCCTTAGTACTGCAATTAATATTCAATGTCTAAACAATCTATGGGTTAGTTTGTGGAGATTATCTGAAAAAACATGCCAATTCTTGTGAATAATCATAAAAATAATACAAATATTGCTGCGCCTTCCCATTATACCCAATTCGGAACACACAGATTTCCAATCACGAATGAAAGTTTGTCTACTGCGATATTTATCGTATCTTTGATCCGAACATGATTGTTTTTATTTATTATATACACCTTCCCAATTCCAATGACTCGTGAAAGCTATGAGTTTGAGATCATAATAAGATACAAAAATCTTCCCGGTAAAAAATACCATGATCCTTTATGAAGTTCTCTAGAAAATGTAGAATATTTCTTTTTTCTTATAATACAGCTTCATCCTTTGTCATCATTGAGAAGCTATACCGGCTTCACCGAGGCATTAATCTTTATTAAATATCCATTTAAATGAAGCTAAAGATTCTAAGCAATAATAACATATTCTGGTTTTTTTTTATCTCTTTTTTTTTTTGAGAAAGTGGTAAAATTTATGGTTCCTTTTCTTTCTTATAAAACAAAAGTAGCTACAAAAATACAAATCAAGTTTTTTCATTTCCTTCTATTTATTTTGTATTATCATTCCTTGTTATCATCTCACATATATACTATGGAGTTTTTTGAAATTATCTGGAGCATTAAAAAAAACAAAGCCTCCTATTTAATCAATTAGAACCAGTGTGTAGATTTTTCTACGTCGTATAAAAATACTTTTTGTCAAAATAATACAAATTATCCATAATGTACTTGTATACTTTTGTAGCAGTACTTAAAAAGTTTTAAACGTGTTCCAGATGTTTTCAGTTGTTTTGTAAAATGGTAACTTATATCACATTTAATATACCTTTTGTCAAAAAAAAATTAATACATTTTTCATACGAAGTTTGCATGTAGAAGAATCTACGAGCTTTTGCACGAACTTGTTATAAGAAAAAAATAGGGAAACAAGAAAACTATAAAACAAACACCGGAGATTTATGAAGTAACTCTCTCCCTTTCTCCTTATTCGTCTTGAAACTATGAACCTCTGGATAAAAAGCACCTATTTTCAACTTTAAATAAAAATAACTAAAATTATAAGGATGATAAAGACATCTTAGAAATATTTTTAGAATTTTTTAACATTAAGCTTTCAAATAAATTAACAAAATGTATCCCTACCTTCAACACAATACGCTTAAAAAAGCTTTGAACCTTAAAAATAGCCAAAAATGAATGACATTTTTCCGATGACCACGAGGTTAAGAGAGCAATAATAAGACCATATTTGGAATCATGATATCAAACTTTCCTAAGTTGCTTGATCCATTTTTGCTGTTGAACAGTGTTGTTACTGAATTTTATACATACATTAATTATTCAATTGACATCTATGGTTGCTATGATTTTCTTACAAATCTTTTAAATTCGATATTCTATCCTACCAGTAATTGATACACTGTTTACAAATGTGTATAGAATCTTTTTTTCGGGAATATTCGTCTTGAGTTTTTAGAGTTGTCTTTTTTGCACCTATTATTGGTTTAGACTAACTTTTGAGAAAGACAAAAATCAATAATCCACATGAAAAGTTAGGATATTCTTTGCAAAGTTTTATAATGATTGCAAGTGTGTGCTTATATATTTTATATTCGAGCATACAATGATGAGAAAATGCAATGGAAATGTTAAAACAAAGGAATATTCCTCAGTTTTTTTATTGTTTTACGCCAAATTGCTAATATAAGCTTAAATGATTAGGGGTTTTATAAAATAAATTATTTAGTTCTAAAAGGTCTAGCTCAGCTGTAATACTAGTATCATTCATTTTTATTGAGGAAAAAATCAGTTGTAGTTACCACTAATTAGATTTTTTTTCAGTTTTAAACAATATAAAATATAATCTCGAAATAGTAAAAACACCAACACTTAACTTCAATAATCTTATGTTGGAAAAAAAAGATCTTTTAAAACGAACCACTATTTTTTTTAAATAAACCTTGAATTAGTTTTGAGATGGATGAGCGGAAGTTTTAAAATCAACAAAACCTCAGAAGCTCACCTTTTTCTATTAAACCAATACAACTCAGTAAACTCATAGTAGTCCTTCATGAAAACATTGATGAATGAAATAAAGAAACTAGGATAGGTAATTTTTGTTTTTACTTGTTTGAAAAAAATAAAAAGAAACAATTTTTTTTCAAATCAGATATTTTTGGTTTTTTTAAATCAAAATAATAACAATAACATTAGATTTAGACTTCAATCCACATATCTACATAATCCCAAATTTACAACTCAATTTTAATATGAATATGTGTAAAGTATATCTCTCACTTGATTTTAGTTAATTTTTAAATTAATTTAATTTGTCAATATAATAACTAATGGAAAAAAAGGTTTCAAAATTATTTTATTCATAAATCCAATACGTGGAGTCGGAGTTGAAGAAGTGAAATGAAGTATTCTCCATAAAAGTCCATAAAGTTCTCCATTCGCACTATGTATATAGTAAACAATTTATTTTGTATTGTATAGTATTTATTCTTTGAATATGTAGATGTAATTTTGCATTGACTTTTAAAGGATGTTTTTTGGTTCTGGACCTGGTAGAAAAAAAATGATTATGTTTGAAACAATTTCAAAAATTGTTTCTTACGCCATCTAAAAAAGGATTCCTGTTGAAACACAAAGATTGTAACCAAGAATTACAAGGTATAGTTTTGCTAATAAAATATTATATTCGAAAATGTCAAAACCTATCTCAGGACACAGAAGAATGTCACCATTCAGGTAAGAAAGTTTATTTACAATATTTAATTCCACCTATTATAATTTTTTTGTGTAACTAAACAATTGTAAATATACATAGTTGGAGAAAAACAACTAACTCCACGCACATCCTTTTTCTTTATCCTACTAGAATTCAGAAAGCTGAAAACCCTTCAAATTTCAAAAAAATAAAATAAAGCCCCTCTTATTTGTTATCCACATCTTATGCAATAAGATAGCATTTTCAGCATCTTTCATAATCAATATTTATATTCTACAGATTCTGTTGCTATATCAACTCCCCAGGTTTAAAATAAAAACTTGAGCTACCCAACTTTGAAAAAATTATTATCAAACTCCTCTAAAAGTGGCACTTCTTATAGCCTATTTACATGTAAGAGTGCAGCAACTTTAGAAATTTAGAAAAACTTTTAAAATTAATGAAAAAATCACAATTTTAATTTTTGTTACAAATTTATTTTTTTGCCTTGTTGAGCACCCCAAGTTTGAAAAATGGTTCAAACTCTCAGATCAAGCTATTATTCTCCTTCCAGAAAAAATATTGCGGATAAGTATTTGGAGTGTGTCTATGAAAAGGAGTATAAAAAATTCACACATATTCTAAATAATGAAACTGTCTCTCTTGCCATCGATGGTTGGTCAAACATCCATGAAGAACCTATAATATGTGTCACTCTAACAAAGTCCACTGGACATTTTTTCTTACTTGAGATGACATCAAGAAAACAACACAACGGTGAATATTTCCTAGATTTGGTTCAAAATTGAATAACAAAGGCTAAACATGTTTGCAATTGTCGTGTAGGAACTTTTATAACGGACAATGGAGCTAATCAAGAGAGACTTAGAGTTTTTCCCTCACATTTGGATGCGTTACTCACTTATTAAATCATTTTGCTTTTCACCTCTAAATTGAATGTGTGATAACTAGGGTACTACATGTTTTAAATATTTTCGGAATTATCACTATACCGGAGCAATATATCGACAGGAAGGTGGTTAATTTCTCATTATGCACCAGGAAAAACAATGGAGCACAATGTCAGATTGTCTTGAGTCATAGCTGGCCTTTGTTCTGAAGATATATGAAGTCGACAGGGAAGTTATGGTCAAAATTAATCGAATAATAATTTATATGTTTTAACTAAATGATGATCAATTAGCATTTAAGTGGAAATATATACATATAACGTTGAATTAAATCAATGATATAATTCATGAATTAAATCAACTTGATTTAAATACGCCAACCCTGAAAGAAACAGTTTTATTTGTAATTTTATAACAAGGGAGTGAGCTCAAATTCTTGCAGTGGAATACTTTCGATTTAAAAAAAAAAAGAATACGAAAATATTTGGGAGTACTTATAATAAATACCCCTTTCCTAGTAATGAGGTCTTGCGACTATCTGTATAAATCTTCTAAATTCATGTTACAATTACAGTATTTTTTATTAAAATTTAGATACAATCTACTTGCGTATTTCCATTTTGTGAAAATAGAAAAGTTGCTTAAAAAGATTTTAAATTGAATATAAAGATTTTTTTCCTCTATTTTCTATAAAAAATGGCGAGCTGTTAGAAAAATGAAAATCTGTCATATCTTGAAAATAGATGCTCAGTAAGTCTATTTTAATACTTTTCTTAATTTTTTAATATAATTACACTCAAATATATAATCAAATTAAATTTTGAATTAGATTTAAAGACTTAAATTTACTCGAACACATTAAAAAATTAAAAGACATAACAACTTTAATAAATTAATATTTATGTGAAAAAAAAACTTATTTTCTTGAGCTGAAGCACGACAGGAAAAAACAATAAATTATTTTGATCATATGTCTGAAATTTTTTTCGACCATAATATGTTTCATATTTATCTGAACTAAAAGATAACTGGATTTGACTTGCATTCCCAAAGGAACATTCAGTTATTTGACTTGAATATGAAGCTCAATTTTTATTCATAAGGTGGTCAAATACAATTTACTTAACATATAAAAAGTAATAATTATACCTTGTCATAAATAATAATAATAAAAATTCAAGAATAAAATATCTTTATTACTTCTACCATAACCATCAAACACAGCCAACAAGAAGTTTCAAATATATATTTTATCTTTTAAAAATAGTACTATTAAAGTATAGAGAAAATAATAATAGGCTATTAAGCTCATTTCTGAAAAGATCATTTTTTGGTGAACCTGGAGAAGAACTGATGAAATGTCGTAATATCAGCCTATAATTTCTAATTCATTAATGGGGTAAAAATACTGTTTCTGATTTGATTTCCAGAATGTGTTTAAGCTTGTGGTTCATTACTGCAAAGTTTATTATATTACATTGTAAGTGTATGCAATTATAGATGCTTTCTGCTTGACTCTGTAGCATTAATTTCAGGAAATTTAAAATCTAATTATGGATTAAAAACCAAAGTGTTGTTAGTATATCATTTGTCTAATTTAATGTAACAAGTCGTTATCAATGCCAGAATTCAGACTGAAGACACACTACATTCTTAAGCCTGACTGAATTTTCTTTTATTTTAAAGTATCATTTTACTTGAAATGATGTATATAACACAGTATGCAAATTCTATTATTTTTTTAAATTTTAAGAATGTGGATATTCTCTTTTAATTTAGATCAATATATACTAGGAAAGAAAATGGTGGATTGAAAAACCACAACTTATCTTTAATTTATGTATGTATGTGATTAATTATATATATATATATTAATAAATTAAGTCAACATTTGGGCTTTCATTTGTATTAGAGAAGCTTAGTAGTTTTATTGATAATACTTATAGTGGTTTTTCCCAGATTTAGTACACAATTTTCAAGGATAATATATGAAGTCTATGATGTTTGATAATATTTCATTAGTAAACATAGGAATACAACTTATTAATTACTAACATTACTAATAAGGGTTTGAATTAAATCTATAATTTATTGGTTCAATTTTCCTAATAAAAAATATAACATTCTGTATTTGTGTCCTATAATCTTTATTAGTTTTATTATTTTCTGAAGTTTACTTGTATATGTTGATCTGTTTATTGTTACTTTTTATTATTAATTTATACATTTACTACAAGAAATAAATGATATTTTTTTTTTGCACAGAACGAGCGAAGAGGGTAACAATTTATATTATGAAATATTAGTAAGCACCACCAAACTACTACATATAGACTAGCTATATGAAATTGGTAAATATTTTACTTAATATTCAGAAATGAACCAAAACAGAAACAAGGCTATATTATAGACGTTGTCTGATATTTAAAGTGAATACTTTATCCAGATGTAAAGTAATCGGAAAAGTTGTAGTTAATATATTCTACAGGGTGCCCCAAATAAATTGGGAAAATCTTTAAAGAGTTATAACGAACAAACTAGATGGGGTAGAACTATAATTTTATTATTATTTGAAAGCAACAATGAATGACATTCAATGATTTATACCTATATATGCATCTCTCGTATAACTCGGCCACACGTAGCCGGAAGCTTTGGCAGGCCTGGGCGACCTCTTGTAGATCCAGCTTTGTCATTGTACTGGTAATGGACTTCTTCAGGGTCTCCACAGACGAATTATACTTCTCACAGGCCTCATACTTGACCCTCCCCCAGAAATCGCAGGGATTCTGGCCCGGGCTGTTTGCAAGGCAAAAACCCGAGCTCCAAAAGGAAGACATTTTGCGGCCGTGACATCCTTCACTTATTTGGCCTTGCAGGTCCATGTACTGTCTTGATGGAAGGTGTAATTTCTTCCTTGGGATACTCCATCTATCCAGGTAATGACCACCTCCTCAAGCACTTTTTCTCCTCAGTGAGGAGATGTTTGATAGCCTAGATCGTAGAGAGGTATCCCAGGTCGACAATGATAACTCCCTTGAGGGTCGTAAACATAATCTAAACCTTCGAGGCAATACAGTAACCAACAAAGTGGAATAAAGTCATGATACAGACGATAAACTGATATTTTTACTTAATTTGTTAAAAACTCATTTAGGAGCAAGAAACTGTATAACTATTTAGCTTAAGATATCTACATAATGCCTGAACAAAGCCTGGCTTAATTTTAGCAACCCTTTATTAAAATTGACCCTGGCTGTCATTTTTAGAGGAGAGAATATAATTTCAAATTACAAATATTGATTATTACTACCTTCAGCTCCCTCAGAGAAAAAAAATTACCTCCCACTCCAATGTCATGGGGCATAGATGACACTTATTCAACACGCTGTGACTTTATTGTATCACATAACATTTCTTCTAAAAAGAAATATGAAACAAACTTAAAATTACCCGATTCTTCACAACTATGGAAATAGTATTCAATAATAATTTGTTATGGTTAGTAACTTAGAAGAGGCTAATTCTTTTAGGCCCCAATCTATGTTTAGAATATCGATAACGGTAAAAGAAGAAGGAATATCGACAGCTGACACACAAAAAGAAATATATATTTATTAGTTATGTAATGTTGTATTCACTAAAAAATAGTATTGGTATTTCATTTGTCCGTTTCCTAATTTACTACCTATAATAAATTTCTATATTTTATCCTTCCTAATTTTGTTCAACTACTTTGCGCTATAAATACTCCCTAAAAGATATCATACTAAATGTTTAACAAAAAAATAAGCATTAATGCTTGCTCTAAGGCGTTTATAACTACAAGGCCGTTCAGGTAAATCCGTACCATCTTTAACTTACATCAGGAACAATAAGGAAATCATTTAACTTGGTTATTTGAATTTTATAGTAAGAGGTTGATCATTCGGTTTCATTTAGCTACGCAACTTTTAATTTGAAACAAATATTTACGATGCACGATACCCTGAGGAACAAAAACATCGAAGTGACTTACGCTGGATACTACCAAGCGTGCATCAAGAAGATGCTTGAGTATCCGAAAAGCACAGTCTATATGATTTGAATCAATTTTTTTTTCGTATTATTAGAACTTGTAAAATAAATTTCAAACCTCCCACTATTTAATTCAAAAAACCGAGTTAAATGTTTCTCTTATTGATCAAGATGCAGTTAAAGGTGGTCCAAATTTACAAGAACAGAACTATATTTTAAGAAATCAACTTTCAATAACGAGTTTAAAAATCAATTTTTATAATAATAATTCCATCATGTGCACCAATATAGTCTTCGACTATATTACATAGTAACACTTATAGTTTGAAATACTTTAGAAATCCTCGAAACTTCCTTATAGTTCTAACTCTTACTAGCTATGTAGAAATCCGAACGGGAATTCGAAATCAAAATTGAAAAAGAGGATTGAAATTTCACTTTTTCTTTTTACTAAGTACAAGAAAATATCAGGTTTGGAGTTAAATAATAAGAAAACAGCAACGCTCCATTGGGGCAGGGGACTCCTAAAAATTATTCAAAAATTCAGGTACGCTCAGTTAAGGATAGAATCAAGATTCTTGGAATTGATTGGGAAAGATATGGAGAATTGGTTTCATATAAATCTGTTTCAAAGGTTCATAAACCTTAGAATAGCTGAATGGAGAATATTGAACTTGCAGATGCGTATCTAAAGGGAACAGGGATCAAATTGTCGCCAAAATATTTTTCTACAAAAAACAACACAAAATATATATTTTTTAGCTTTTTTATTAAAAATCAAAACTATGACGAGCATATAGGTATAAAGTAGTCATTCATTTGATATAATCACCGTTGGCATCAATAACGGCCTCAATACTAGTACTTAGTATTTACTTAGTAAAGTGAAATGTTCGTATAATTATTTTTGTTAAAAGCTAAATATGGATGGCAGACCACTGCAGCTACTAATTAGTGTAAAAAAGTCACCATTTCCTACAATTTAAAAGCATGGAAATTAGAGCCTTGTCTTCTCCACTCATATACCACAGTAGACTTTTTAAGTCTATAACTTTTGTCACTAGAAGTTTGCCACACACTGTAGGTTAAGTATAACTTGTAGGGTTTCCCACTGAACAAACTCATAACACATTGCAGTAAGCCTATTTTTGTTTTGGAAATGTGGAAGAATATTGACTTTGGCAAAAAAAAAAAAAAAAAAAAAAAAAATTAGAGTCTTCAACTATAGTTAACCCTGAAAAGTTATAAAACTCATTTGAAGTGAAAGAAAAAGGTTACAATATTAAACACTCCGTCTATATCTGGCTGAATGCCTAAAACATCCTTGTTTGTCTTTTTTAGGAGTATTCAATCTCAATAATGTTCAATATGAGGATATACACAGTATGTCCAAAAATTGATGGTGATATTAAAAATATCCGTTTTATAGTAAAAAATAAATATTTTTGGTTGGAATAAAATGAAATTTGGCTGATACAATCATTAGGCAATATTAAATTTTTCTAATGCAATAATTTTTGATGATTGCATCATACATCAGTATAAAAGGGCTCAGAAAACACCACAGGATGTTAGTTGAAATTTAATATCCAAAATGGTGAGAGAGCACTCTTTAGAGACGAGAGCCAAGGCTGTTGGTATGATAGAGGGTGGATCATGCCAGAAAGACGTTACTCAAAGGTTAACGATTCCTCTCAGGACCACAAATCCTTGCAAATCAGAAGGTTCATGGAAGGAAGAAAAAAATTTGTAAAGTTCCCAAGCTGGTGATTTCAAAATTTTTCACCAAAAAAAAGGCAATTCACAAGGAAACTTGTAGTAAGTTTTACTTCAAAGGGTTTTCAAATATCTAGGTCATCTTTCCAAAAACAATCTGAGGTACTCATTGAATGCTTTCCCATACAAACCTCGTCTGCACCCCAAACTTTTAGAAAGCCAAATGGAAGGCCTGGCTTCAATTCTGTCGTGAGTGGACACACTGGACAGAAGAAGACTGTAAATGTATCCTCTTCAGTCTTGAAAGTCCATTCGAGCTATTTCATGCCCCAAATCCTCAAAAAGATCTGGTTTGGGCAAGAGATAAGGGAGATGTGGAACCTACTCCAACTGTGAAATTTCCTCTGAAAATTCAGGTTTGGGCCGTTATCAGCCGCTAGGCAGTGTCAGATCTTCACTTGATTCAACGAAACTAAACTGTGACGGCCAAGTACTGCGTAACGGAGATTCTCAGCAAGTCTTTGATGCCAGCTGTGGCTTGTACTGAAGAAACTGAACCTCCTTTGAAGAGGAAAATGTTGTCTGACACATCAAGAATCATTTTCCAGCAGGATAGTGGCCCTACTCACCACTCCAAAAAGGCACAAAAGTGGTAATCAGACAACTTGGATTCCTGCCAGCAGTCCTGATCTGTCTCTTATTGAAAGTTTTTGAGCCTGGGTCGAGAGGGAACTCAATGAAAATGCACCACTTCAGCTACTTCAAAGTCAGGTTAAAAAAAACCTGACAAAAGCTTGGGAAAATTTCGTCTAGTTACTTTGAATAATCTATATGAAGGGATGCCAAAACGCATAAAAAAATTTACTAAGCTAAAAGGTCGTCATATTGGGAAGTAAATAAAGTTTTTCGCCAAAAAAAAAATCACTTGTTTAGGTTATTTCATGATTTTTTTTAAACCATCATCAATTTTTGGACCTACTGTATATTAATAGCAAAGGGTTACCCGGCGTGACTCGGCCAAGGAAGGAGCGGGAAATCACATTGACAATAGTAAATGATATTATTTCTTAATGTTAAGTGTGGGCAAGAATTATGATAATATAGCGACTGTATAATATATATGTATGTATTATTATGAATTTAAAAAAAAAAAATAGTAATATCAACTTTAAATAACATATTTATATATATATATGCATGAAATTTTTTTATTGATGTATATCTTATATTTTGGTCAAAAAATTGCCTAATCGAAATTCGTGATAAAATTTCGATTAAAAACTATGATGCACTAATTTTTGCAAAAAACTTTATTATAAAAGTCAATAACAGATACTTCAGTTCAACATCTTTTTTTAATTTCCAAATTGATATGCAGTTGAATTGTCAAACAAATTTCCACAAACGTTATTTTATCTAGACACAGATATATCATTGGTAATTTTATTTTTTTGCACTTGAAAAAAAAAAATGAAAGTCCAATTTTAACCGATTTCTTAGTGTGCCCCTAATTTTTTTGATTTTGAAAAAACTAAGAAAACTTTTTTTTTTTTGGTATAGTTGTTTTATGAGACGCTAGTCACTTTTTGATTTATAACTTATCCTCGTATCTAGTCTCCTTGAGCTCCAAAAAACTATTTCTGTGTTTGGGATTTAGAAATAACCCCCTTCCCCTTATGAGGCTTACCCCTTAAAATTGGTACCCCGTGAATGCCTCCAAATTCAAAGGAGGTATTCATACAAAGTTTCAGTCGCCTATGCATAACGGTGTGGGCACCCGTAAAGGACACATGCACAAAAACTGTATTTTATATACATTTGAGACCAAAACTATTCGTAACCTCCCTAAAATGCTTAGAAAACATAATTAAAGATTCATGTTAGATCTTCAAACACATTTAAAATATCCTTAGTCAATGAAAAACTACTCTTAGCTATAAAAAAAAATAATAATTTATCCACTTTTCGGAGTAAATTAACAAAGTATCTTTTTTGATGTTTCATAAGTATTCATACCCAAAGAGGCAAATGACTTAATACTTTGTGACATGATCACTGGCTTTCTTCAAATATTGATTATGCTTGGGATAATTCCTTACCAAATTGAGAAAAACACTTGGATCGATTTTGGCCACTCTTCTTAACAGAATATCCAAAGTTCATTAAAAATTTTTGTATGTCTTTTCCACACTGTTTTTTTCAATGTAGTTTATAGATTCTCAATAAGGTAACGGTGAAGATTTTGGACTGGCAAGTTGCATTGCTGGAACCACCAATGTCTTCCAAGCTTAAGCATCTCTGATCATTGATGCAGATGCATTTCAAGAATCTCAATGTAGACTTCCTTTTTCATTTTTTCAATTTTGTGAAATTTTCAAGTTACATTGGCACAAAACAAGCCAAAATCATGATGCTTCCACTACGTCATTTCACTGTTGGAATAGTGATTTTGGGATTGAAAATTGATGAAAATGTCTTTGTAGCTGTCACTTGATTATGAAAATTGACTAAAAGCTGGCATATGTCTTCAATGCACTCCTTGGTCATGGTCATGAATAAGACTGAAGACAGTAATTGGCTTGTCACACTTTTATACCTCAGAGGATAGTTGAAGGAAATTCTTGATCTATCCTGTATTTTATAGAAGTATCTTAATCCTTCCAGACTTCACCATGATTAAAAAAAAAACAGAATATGTGTTTTGTTATCTCAAGGTGGAGGTGTATGAATATTTTGGAAAATAGCAATAACTATTTTCGAGGCATAGAAAAATATTTTCTATGAGAAGTTGAGACTTTTAGTCAATAAATAGTAATTATTATCAAAATATTACAAAAAAGGAAATTAAATTACAAATGTTAAAGGTTTCCGATATAGATATGACAAATATTGGAAGGGTACGAATAACTTTTGGGCTCAACTGTAAATACAGATTAAAAAGGTATTCATTGGGGGAAACGGTGTATCTTTTTTCAATATTTCTCTAAGTAAATTTTTTTTCCCAAGACTTAACGATTATCTCGAAAGAAAAAAATTATAAAGAACGTTCTTAACCTGTTTCATCAATATTCCAATTTTAAAACTCTTTCTTCAAAAGAAGAAGTTTGGCCCAACTTGATAAAATGTTCATTAAATAATGAGTTGATTGTTTCAATAATTTATCAACAGTTATTGAAATTTTTAATTCAAACTATACAGTCCGCATTCAATTAGGACAGAGTGCTCAAAGAGATAAAGGAATATACTAAATAATAATTTATTTTTTTATTATGAGCCAAATTATAAATTGAAATAGGTCTAAATAGTAGAAATATTTCAACTTATTAAAAACTTAAAATAAAAAGTGTTTTTATTTTGGAAGACAAATATAGAGCAAGATCTCAACATTTCTGCTCTTTTCACCTGTGTGAAGTGTAATGTGCAGAAAACTAATATTTGATTAACACCTCTAAATAAATTAACTCTGATTGATTACAAATTTCATTTCATCTTTAATAAAAAATTTAGCAATATCAATGCTCATTTTTCATAGTTAGATATAATTTACTTATAATAAATTGAATTATAATTATTGCAAATATATTTCAATTGATTGAAAATTGTTGTCTACTGGGTTCGGAAGCAAAAAGGTGGACTGAATGACGGATTTTAGAAAAATGTCAATATTTTTTTTTTTTTTTTGATGAATAACATTGAATTTTTTTTCACAAAACTTTGAGACACGGCCTTTGTGAACATGTTCACTTAATATGGCCGCCCTCAGCAGCAACCACAGAATCCACACGGTGGTGGTAAGCCTTGCAGGAGTTGATGATGAACTTCTCGGACAAATTGTTCCACTCCTTCACAATGGCGGCCTTCAGGGAGTCCACATTCGGGTGAGATGTCCGATTAGTCTCCCTCTCCAATGTGCAATATTTTGGGTCTACACATAGTTGTCCTCTGGATAGGTGGCATTCAGCCATGTTAGTATGTTGAACTTCAGTACCTTGTAGTAGGGTTCTAGGCTGATTGTCTCCCCACCCTTAAAAAAGAAGGGAGGCATCTTCTTGACGTCGGACGCCAAGACCCTTAGGACCATTGTTTGGGCCGGATGTTTTGTACAAAACACCCCTTTGACTTCCTCTAGTGATCCCTCAAGCCAACGGTTATTCCAATGGCTGTAGACCTAGTCCACAGTGAAAATCTTCTCATCAGAGAATTTTTTACTGCGTATACATTTGCCTTGATCCACGCACGAACTTGTTTGCACCTCTGCAGTTTCCTTTCGTCAGAGTGTATGTAAACAGGTGGCGTGGTATCCTTGTCTAAATAGGATAACCCCAAGTCCTCCTTCACAGCCCTCCTGATTGTCCCCTCGTCCATGTCAAACTCGTTAGAAAGGCGATTCAGGGATTTTGTGGGGTCCTCCTTGATCTTCTTCTTTAGGTCCCCCAGAAACTCAGAATCCCTTTTTAAGTTGTGTGGTATCCACTTCCTTCTTTGCTTGAGAGGTCTTTTCCATTTTGGCCACCTTGAAAATGAAGCTCCTGGAGCACTTCACACTGTACATAATCTCTACCATCTAAATTTTGGCATCCAGAAGGTCTGAGATCCTTTGCCTTTTTGTTTCTTGCCCGCTCATGATGAAAGATTTGAGAAATGTTTATAATTGTTTACTTATGCAGAAAGTACAGGAGATTCAGAATATGCATAGATTGCCTACTGACCTCTCTATTTTAATTATTTAATTACCATTTATTAACAGTTCACGGCTTGCTTCCAAACCCTATAGATGTAAGATTTTTTTTTTTTTTTTTTTTTTTTTTTTTTTTTTTGCAATAAATTCAAACATTTAATTACATTTCTTAAAAGTTATTATTTATGAAATTTATTTAAATGGCAAACTATATTTAAAAACGTATGTTATGTACTGTTAGTTATAGTTTTAATTTCGTACTGTCGATACTGCTGAAGGGGTCAAAGGTATTATTATTTAACTAATATTGATAATTTTTATAAATGTAAAAATATTTATAAGGATGGAGAGAATAATATGATATTTTCGTAATAGACCGAACACATACATTTCACTTATCAATACTTCAATAATCAAAGTGGTAGTACTCAGAATTTCCCTGAGTAATTAGGAGTCGACTAAAAGCTAAATTTTCCTTTAATTTTATAGAAGATAACTCCCCAACAAATCCTCAGCGTTAGTCTCTGTTTTTTATGAGCACACTCAATAGCTACCCAATACTTATATATTCTCTCCTCAAGAATGAAATAATAATAATAAGGATTTTAGAATTTTTTTAATAGTATGTGAGGACTGATAAGTCATGGAGTACTTTAGTCTCTGGACCTTTCACTGACTGTGCTTTATCCATGTACATAGGCTCGTTGCTAAACCTCATTACTAAAGAAAGGATATGTGTAAAGAAAAGACTAACTTTAGCGATTTAAAAAGGATAAACAGTTGTTGAGTGTGCTCTTTCTTCTCTTTTATTCATTATTTAACAGGTCGTTTTTATATTAACTTTTCCCTCTGAAAGATGCATTCTTGTCTATGTTTTGTGTAAATTGTTTTCAAAATACATATTAATTTAAATATAAATTAGTGAGGTTATCGTGTAGAAAGATTAAAACCTGTATGTGTATACTATTAGAATGTACCTATGTATATAATATATTTGTGTTACTATCAATAGAATTCTCTATTATAGAAGTATATTAGTAGAAACGTCGTAAGTTGATAACTCAACATGATTTTAATATTTTTCCTACAGAATTGTTATTTTAAAAATGTTGATTTTTCTGAAATAATTCTAGCTCCAATTACTCAATTGGAACAAACCAAACCAATTTAAAATTCTAACATGCTATCTTATCTGTCAACATCAACTTAATCTTTCTAGTATCATTATCTATGTTGTTATTTGCATCTGTGACATTATACCCAGTATGGAGGTACACAACAATTCCCGCACGGCGTTCGTATTCCAAAGACATATGAAGGATATTGTATCTTTTTTAATACCATTTTTCTGTTCAATCTGATGAGCACACTTAAATAAACATTGATTAAAATTCCCACCCCGGATATTCTTCACACTTTTTTTTATATCAGCTCGTTGTTAAATTGAATTATTTTCCTACAGACCGACAAACTTAGATTTATTAATATAGATTATTAAACAAGTTGGAGCATCATTACGGAAAAGGAAGAGGGATTTCCTTGAATACCACGTGATTAATATGTCAATAAAAAACGTCATCAGACAATATTCTTCAAGAAGAACAAACAAAAAATATAAAATAACAATAATAGTACTTCTTCATATATAGATAATGAATCAAAATTAAATTAACTTATCTTCAAGTTAACCTTTCCATAAACCTTTCAAGTTGAACTTTACTTAGGGTCAAAGGAGTGCAGTGAACTTTCCGCACACTATTTTCATTATTTTAAATTGGCACTTGATAATAGTAATATAGTAAATTGATTAGTTATTTATGATGATATATTTATAACAATTTATGTATAAAATTGCTAAATTTAGTTTAATAACTAAATTGTGACACCATACTCCTATTTTTCTGTCATATAAATTAGCACGGTTATGAAACTAATGTGATACTTTATTAATGCTGATAAAAAATTTGATTTTCAAATAAAAAGAAAATGACACTTTATATTCAGTAATTTAATCATTTAACAAAATAATTATAGAAAGTAATTAATTTTATAAATTTTTTCGCATAAATAATTCTCAATTATGTATATATAGGACTAGAAGTGTGGTATGTTTTTTAACTTTTTTCTTATTTCGATTACAGCTAGTCTGGAAAAGCTGTCATAAGTTATTAAAATAACCAATCAAAAATTGTATTGTTCTACCAGCTTGCTTATAATGAAATTATGAAAAACTGCTAAAAACTATTTACTTCGGAAATATAAAAACTAAAAATACAATTTAAAATTATGTTGCATAAAATAGTTTTGTTTGGCATTTTTATATCCTATAAAGTATACTCAATTTTTTTATAAAATTGTCCTACGGAGCAAAACCAGTAGAAAAAAATTGGATAATTTGGTAATCTGCGTATAGTGTACATAATTTTTTACAATTTTCTTATATTTTTCTCTCTTTTTACTCCATAGTGGAGCTGTAGAGTAAAAAACTTTTATTTTATTTTTTATAGGTTATAATAATGTTTATTATAATCAAAAATGTAAAATAATGATTATTGCTGCATTTTAATCTTTTTAAAGTATATAATGAACTTTTTTCTTTTGTCAAACTTTGAACTAGACTTGCTACTGAAAGATAACATCATAGGTAAATTAGATATAACATGCGTTTTTTTTATATCATATCAAAAAAATTCCCATTTAGCAGTAATCAAAATTCTTAAAAAATAGAAAAACCAACCACCCTAATGATTAATGTTTAGTTTATATTATTACTGTAATGTGATCCATCTTTTTATAAAAGTTAGATCTTTTAAAGCTCTGTCATGGTCTTACTTACATAGATTACAAAAAAAAATTACTCAATACAGTATGTGCTTATATAAATGCATGATGTAAATGTTATGTGATCCATCTTTGTATGAAAGTTTGATCTTTCAAAGCTTACAAAAATATTTATAAAAAATAATGGTATGTATAATTTTTATGTCTTACTTGCATAACCAGATTTGTAAAATTTTAAATGGCTAAAACAGTAATTTTTTTATATTCTTTACTTTAGAAAATATATTATTAATAACACCAATCAACAAATATTTCTCCTTGGATTAAGATAGTGTTTTTTTCAATACGTTCATCTCAAGATAAATGAAAATGATAGATCCGATCCAAGATTGTTGTTTTTGTAGCATACAAGGAGCAGCATTCTAAAGTAGGTGTAATAAAAAAAATACATTCTTTTTATTGTATTTTTACTCAATAATGTTTACCTTTGGAAATCAAAACTGTGTTTACAATAACGGTAGGACTCGATAATTTACATTATTTTATCCACATTTTTCAACAATGGACCTTCCAGAGCTTCTTAGTGCATCTTTGACATCAAAATTTCCGAAACGGAATCACCGGATTCAATATAATGTATAACTGGTTGTTAAAGTATCAGAACCATAAACACTATTCACATTTTCAGCTGTAAAATATGGCGTATTTTTTCAGTACTGGCGTCCACCGTTGATGTGCGTTCAAACAATACTGAGTTAAGCAATAAACAAAATGGCAGAATAACTTTTTTATTACTAAATCTTATTTTTATAACACTATCCAATGTAAACCCATCACACTTATACAACACGAGATCCACATAATTAAATCCATCAATTGGAAAGATAATGGATTTTTTTTTACTAAACCTATTAGATTATTAATAAGCCTAGATATCTTAATATATATGCAATAATGCTTGTTGATTACGTCACGTGGGTAATTTCCCAATTTTTCTTAAATTTGTATTTTCCAGTGTAACTCGTTTTTGTATACATGTATATCAGGATGAGACAGTTGCCCTGAAATAAGAAATCCTTCTCGAAATCAACAGAACCTAATTTTGGTACATTAACTAGGTAATTAGAACACAAATTCAAAAATTTATCAAATTTGGTGAGGTGCGTTATTTTAAAAACATGTTCTACAATAAAATATATATATGAACAAAAAAGATTATGATATTTTATTATTTTATTTTGCGTCTCAAATTTTCTTGATGGTAGAAAGCAATTAGTGATCGCGCTTGGAACGTTAATTAAATATATTAAATTTCTTTATAAATCATCATCAGAATCAGATGGCCCTTTCTATAGTACTGCAATAACGTCAGTCAAACACATATACATACACAGTTACTAATACTTTCGTAAAATTTTACTGCGTAGTACGTAAGTATTCATTTTTTTGTTGTTGTTTCAAGTAGGTATTACTGACTGAAAAATTTGTATTGACAGGGAACGCTTTGTTTATTAGTAGCATTGGTCAATATTTGAGTGTTGGGTTAAAACTTTTTTTAGCCTAAGGGATTATTTTGTTGTGATATAAAGGACCGCAATTATCTATCTCTGGACAATAGACCAATAGACTAAAAGAGAAGAAGAATATACCCTTTAGTTTTGAAAAATTTAGTCCACCGAGACTTTTGTTAGAGGGGATTGTAAGGAACTGGGAATACTGATAATTCTCTACATTAGTGAGGGAAATGATAAAGGTTTCGACAGTTCAACTGACCTGATGCCTTATCTTCGTGGTTTACAGCTTCGCTTTCTTCAGCAAAACCTTTGAATGATCTCATACCAGTCCATTACTTGATCAGCTATATGAAGATCTAAAAAACTTGTGCAATTCTAGCGATCAAGGCATTCTCAGCACATTTGTCGTAGCTAACTCAAGAACTTGTACCAATATCATTATTTTATGATCAAGTTAGAAATGACATCAAAACATGCAAGATATGGAAATCTCTGACTTTAAGACAAAGGCTCTGCAGCAAGAGGCATGGCTCAAGATATTCTCTTCCAAATGAGAGAAACAGAAGCAAAAAAGTAGTAGTTGGTATTTAAAAATTGACGAAGGATCTATGTTTTTTATTGTGTAAAGTAGTTACTCTTTTAGTTATAATTATATAAGTGTGAAAATTAGGTAAAAAGAAAATAACATAAAAGGAAATATTCTAATGATTTTTCTTCTTAATTTCCCAACTAAAGTTTAGTAATTGTTTTTAAATTTAATAAACGGCGCAATAACTTATTGCTTGATACAATCAAGAAAAAGTAACAGACAAAAAATTATAAAACAAGTTACCTTTATCTTATTATTGAAATATTTTACTTTTCAACACATTTCATATAAAACCAATAATTTTTTTTTTTAAATTGCAATTAAACTAGAGGTAAACGTGTACAAAATTTTGTAATTGTGTTCTACTTACATAGTTACAGTACCAAAAAAAGGTTTTGCTGATTCTGATAATGTTGGGACAACTAAATCACCCTAATGTATATTATTTTCTTTTCAAATGTAATGTTTTTTTTGTTTGTTTTTTTCTCTTTTAATAAAATCTTGGAGGTAGCAACACCTAAGTGTATTGATTAAATCTGCCACCATCTCAACTGGGAGCAATTGTTGCTTAGCAATTATAATACTTTTTCAAGCAAAAATTTTTATTAACTCTTTCATTTTGTTTATTATAGAGTTATATAGCTTCACTTAATGAGAAAATATGAGTTTTACCATTCTGAACTTTATTGAACTTTTAAAGAAAAGCTACATTTTCTGACCTTATTACGTAGTTTCTCCTATCTAGAAAATAGTGCAAATGTAATAAATACATTTTTTGAATCTGGAAACATTTATCTGATAACTTAATTGAATATTTTTGGAAAAAGTACTCTATAGGCCGCAAAACCAAAAGGTTTGTGTGATAAAAGTTCATTTTTGCCCACTGTTTGAGGTAAAAACAATAAAAAACACCATATCAATCCAAAGACAACAGAATAGTTGAAGTTTTGTTGACTAGTGTAATTAATCAAGTACTAGGATTAACAATATACATGACATTTAATTAATATACAAAGCACCCATTTTGAATCCTTGTCCATATTTTTAGTTGAATTTGTCGTCTTAATTAATAAAATTAATTTACCTAAATATAAATAAGGTCACACAATCACTTTTATTATATATTAGATCATTTTTGTTTGTAAGAAAATATAAAGATAGAAATAAAATAAAATTATTGGAGAAAGGCAGCTTACCCCTCATGACGTTTTATCAGATTAGCCGTGAGCAACCCTGAAAGGGTTGCAAATAAAGTAAACACAAACCTGTCTTCGTATTTAGTAAAAACAATGTCAAGAACTACTTCGAAGTTGATCCTAAACTCTAGTCTTAGTCCAACAAGGACTTCTTATCATGACCATAATCTTAATTTCCTATCCAATGATTTATAGCCAAGAATGGTTACAATATTAATTCATTATCTTAACTAATTTTTATCAAGGTTGAATTACTTATGTGAAAATAAATAATAGACACTTATTTTAGTTTTATGGCTTATAAGAATAATTTCCCTTAATATAAGATAAAATAAAATTATTTGCTTTTGCGCAAACTATAATGAGCATATTATAGGTAGTTTCATTTTTTTAAGGATATATATTCTAAGATTCATTGTACCTACAATTCCTATATTACTTACTTTTCTCATGAAGAGTTTTAACATTTTTTATTATTTAAAAAATAAAAATAATAACTATATTTCACTTTTTAACATTAAATTTCATTATATTATTGAATTATAGAATATTTACTTTAGTTCCTTTTTCGCCGATAATGAAGGAAAAAATTCCAGATTTAAAGCAAAAGCTCCAGATTTTTTGTGATGTGGATTATAACATAATTTGATCATATCCTCATGCTTCTAATTTTAGGTCGGATATGAACAAGATGCTGCAAACAATTGCCTACTGCAATTTCCCACTTTATGTCACAGTCATCCAGATATTGAAAAATTCAGGGAAATTTATACAGACAATGTCATTCCTTCCAGCTACGTCATCATAAAGTCAATGGAGTCAAAAGTTAAAGTATTGTTGACAAAAATTCAGAAATGAATTGTAGGAAATTATAATTTTCTTGTCTTAACGAAACTACAACTACAAAAGGATTGATAATTATTGAAGTCCAAAGTCTCATCAATATTTTTGGCTCCGATTTCTATGGCTAGATACTTTAGGTTTTGATTATTAATTGTGCAGGTTGTTTTATGAAAGCAGTCAAAACCCTTAAGCAATATTTTCCAGTGATGTTGCGTCACTTTTCTTGTTCATGGTCTGAACAAAATAACAACGCTTTGTCCTTATTATTGAAAGAATTTCAACAAATTATGTTTGAAGTAAAATTTTTGTTTACGTATATGGTAATCAAAAACGATCAATTACTACGCACCCACTTCAATTTAGTCTTAATGGTATGAAGAAAACAGTATGCAATCAATAAATCAATAGCGATTATGTTATCCATTTATGACATGTAAGATCCTTTTTATTAATAAATTTATACCCACAACTTAAATGTGTACAAATGAAGGAATCTATTATACATTTTTCTTGAGGTTATCATAAATGAAATCTACATAATACAATCAATATAAGAAACTTAATATTAAGATATATTTTTAGAATTAATCTCGTATCTACCTAGATACATAATTCTTATTAATTATTTTGCATCTTTGTGTTCAGATCTTCTTTATATTCCATAAATAATTAATTAGTAATTACTCATTCTCAATATGGTTAAAGAATATCCAATATTCTTAGCTGTTTTTAAGTCCACCTTTTCAGTGTTCAGTCTCATTTTTGATGCTCGGGTAAATGGTAAAAGAGTAATGTCAGGTTCTTTCAGTAGTTTCGTCTAAGGCAAGAAAAATATCGTTTACCACAAGTTCTTCCATTATTTTTGAAAACACAACTTTAGTTTGGGACTCCGTTGACTTTGTGATGGGGTAGTGATAATAAAAAAGAATAAACGAACAATGATGACAGCCTTGAAAAATGTAAAATATATGTTTAGGTTACAAATGCAAAAAGCTCTTTTATAATAGCACTCTTTTATTCTATGTATACGTATTTTATTAAATATTAGGAATTGGTAGGGGGGATGATACTCGTACCCGGGCATTTACCTAAAAATGCTTGCATTTTACCCCGAAATTGTGTACTTAATTTTTAAAAATAATCATCCATCAGTAAAATAATTTTTTTAAATGATTCTTGTTTATATTTGTTTACCCGTTTTTAACCAGATATTAGCTATATATCGATTACTATTGACGGTAAGTTTCGATTAATTTCCTGTTGGTTTGACAATACGAATTTATGTACAAGTGATAACTGAGAAAACAAAATGGTTCATAGGCTTTTACTTATGTTATTGTCTGTCTTGAAAGATCAGCATAAATGCTTGCGATTACGTCACAAATAATTTTTTATTATTTTTTTCTTGTTCCCTCACTCATAAATCATCAGTAACTTTGATGCATCACTTAATTACACTCCTGTAACCAGATTTATATGTAAAGAAGGGTCAGAACCGTGACTAAGGTTATTCTTTGACGTTGATTAGCTTGCGATTATATTTTTAGTAGAAATATTTTAATGGCTTCTCTTTTTTACAAATGATCTCAATTTTGAAACTTGATATGGCTGTTTAGTGTGGCGACACTTTTAAAACAGGAGACTGATAGACCAATTTTAACTGTATAATTAAATTAACCCTTAACAGTTAAATGCATAAACATATGCAATATTCCAAAAAAACGCCATTTTTGCCTTAAAATATTGTCGTGGCCTTATCTTAAATTGACAACGATATAGAGCGTTTTTGAGAGCCTCATTTTTTAAAATTAAAGTTCATACTTCTCAGCTATCCAATGAGATTCTTTTAAACTTTTTGAATCTATTTGTCTTGAAGCTATGAGTCTTTGAATAAAAAGCACCTATTTTCCACTTTAAACTAAGATAACTCGAGTTTAAAGTATGATACATACATTTCAACAATGGGTTTAGAATTTTTTAACATTCGGCTTTAAACTATTTTGTAATAATGTATCCCTATCTTCAGCACTGAGGGCTTAACACAGCTTTGAACCATAAAAGTAGCCAAAAATAACAAAAAATGTGTGTCCTTTTTCTGAAAGCCACGAGGTTATGAGAAAGAAAATAAGGCCATATTTGGAATCAAGGGATCAAACTCTATTAAATAAAACATATACTTTTTTGCTGTTGGACAGTGTAATCAACGAACGACAACATCCCCAATATGTGATATCTACTGAGGTACTGGAAGCCTCAAGCCGGCAAAAAATTTCCGACGCTTGAAAACCAAGCATATGTCACTCGTTGATAAACCATATGATTTTCTCAGCAGAAAGGAGGGAGAGGATAGAGCTAAAAGCAACCAAATAAAAATCCCAGTCAAAGCTAAAACGGCAGTATATGAGGTGGCCTATTTAATTGCACAGGCTAAAAAGCCACACACAATTGCCAAAATCATAATGAAACCTACTGCTATAGCTATGAATCAGCCCTGCGCAGGGATAAATTAGCGCATGAGCTGGAATCAGTTCTGCTGTCAAAAAGTATAGAACGACAATAGATAAAATTGTTCCTATTTTTGTAGCTTTTTTTACATATGAAAACAAAGGAAAATACGAAACATGTCTGAAGAGGAAACTAAAATACACGTGCAAGTATAAGCCTACTTTGAAATAAATTGAACACAGAACTATGCTCTACTTGATTCATCCCATATTTGTGTGTATATGTATGAAATGTATAAAATAAGAAGTACTCTATTTTCAAATAAATAATATTATATAGCTGCAGCCAAATAGCTTAAATAAACAGGACTGTCGTTGAAAACGTTGATAACGGGAACACCATGAAGCCAAGGTCCTTCCGTGGATCAAATCCATAATCGGCAACTCTTTTTGGGGTTTTCAACAAGATGGAGCACCCGCCCACGCTTCCAAGAAATCTCAGGAGTGGCTCAAGGACAACATGAACTTTTGGCCCAAGGACTACTGGCCCCCTCAGAGCCCAGATCTGAACCCACTAGACTTCTCTATCTAGGCGCACGTGGAGGCCAAGGCCTCCAAAAAACGACACAATAATATAAATGCCTTAAAGGCTGCTGTCAACAAGGCCTGGGCCTCCATGGGCGCCTATGACATCCAGCAAGTCTGTGGCAGCTTCAGACGTCGCCTGACCAGTGTCATTGAGTCAAATGGTGGCTACATTGATTAAATTTGATCACAAACTATTTTATTATTTTAAAAATGTATGAATAATTGTTTCTCAAGTCATTCCAAATGTACTTATTGTCCACGATATGTTCTGAACAAAAATCGGTAAATAATTCTGCACGGCCCGGTATGTGCTGTGTACTCATCAAAAATATTTAAATTAGGGGGATCCTTATTTTTATTAAGAACATTGGAATTTTTGTCTATATTAGAAAAAAGACTGTTAAAATAATCTTCTTTTCTTTAATTTTTTTTTGCAGTAACTCTTAAATATCGATCTCAAATTTGCATTTATTCGAGACTATTGCCACTTAAAATTCTACGAAATTTTTATGACATAACTTAACTTTATGTTTGTCATATGATTCATTGGATTTGAAAAATTTATCGGATAACCAATTTTCAAAGTCCTCTATAAAGTGTAAATTTATACCCCCAGCACATTGGTCATAGTCCAGGAACAGGTAATAATTGGGTGAATGCAAAAGAACTTCCTATCCTAGATCCCGGAGCTTCTGGGAGTCATCAAAGATGTATGTGTCCTGACATTTTCTTCATAGGTATCCTATTCACCACTGCTGTCCACTTCTGTAAGACCGCCAGTTACAAAAGGTCATGTTGTTCACATTAAAGGGCAAAATTGAGTGCTGAAGGGGAGGGGAATCCTACGAGCCATTGTTGTGCAACACGAACCGAAAGACTATCAGCCCCGTTTACACCGATAATTTTCTTGGTCTCTTTCGACGCCTTTTTCCCTTTCACTTAATAAAAATATAAAATATGACGAATTTCTTCCTTTAATACATCCATGGTCTACACATGATAATTCACAACTGAACCGGTCAAACGCAATACTGACCAAACAGGTTTGTAGTATACACTCACACCTATAGAACACTTTATCGTATGATCCAATGTGACCAATAATGAACACGATATATTTAGTTCAAAAAAGGAGTGGGAAATACGTAATTACTTTATCTCCAACTTAATATAAAAAGAATGAAACATAGTCCTTTAAAGATCTAGATATACTTACATTTTAATCCATTTTGATGAAAATAATGTTCTTCTATTAATTTAAAAAAATATTTCACAAAATATATATATGATAGTAAAGGAAAAAGCAAAGTATATAAGTTTATAAGAGCTATACATAAATTACACTAGATTTTTTGAACTCCTAGATTGTTAATACAAAATTAAAATTCTCCGATGTCACATGTGTGTATAAAGACAATTAAAGTATTTAAAAAAAAGATTGAGCTTGGTTGTCACATTTTATTTGTTCTTCTATAAAGAAAATAATATATATATCATACTCAGAGATCCCACTCCCTGGGATTTATCTCCACAATTTTAGGATATTGACGTTGCATTAGGTATTTAAATGTGGAAGTCTTGGGATTTTATACATATAATAATAATTGATTAGTTTTGTTTGATTATATTCATTAATAGCAGAGGGTGCCCGCGTTGCGGGTTGGAATAGAAGCAAACAATAAAAGTAGAGAAGAGAGAAGGAAAAAGGTATTTTTTCGGTTAAAAATAGCCTCTTAATGACCATGGTGGCTCAGAAGAATATCATAGGAACATGCTGGGTTATTGTATGCGTCTACTTGCTAAATTTTAGACTGAATTTTTTTTATATTCCATGTGTGATAACACCAAAAAATAGACTTATAAATTAATTATTTATTCAAATTTTATTTTATCTTAGGTGTTAGAGTTTACTTCTCGTTTAGTCCTTTTGAACTCGCTCTCGTTTCTTCTGATTTTAATTCCAGCTAAATAATATATTAAAATAAATGGTGGAACATCTTTCTAACTGGTATCCTCCTAAATAACAAAGCTTGAACAGGGGAATGTTTATTAACGATATAAAGAAAAGGCTGAAAACGCATAAATAAACCAAATCTATACACTTATCAACATATATTATTAAAGATGAAGAAGAATATGAAATATAACAGAAATTATATTGATATTCTGTATACTATTATTATTGACTAGAGATTTTAGCGTTGATAATTGGGATTTTTACAGGGAATCTATGGATGTTATAAAATTCTGAGAAAACTCTTTGCTAATATGTACTTCCCTAAATTGGAAAACTACCCTATCTGACAATTTCTATTTTTTTAAAAGCATAAATGATGCTTAAAGATTGTATATTTTCAAGTGGGAGAATAATTGATTTAATTTTAAAATTATTTTACATTATAATGTAAGGCAGAATGACCCTAATTGCAAGACACCCACAAATATAAATTGAAAGAAAGTCTTATCTCACAAATTGGGGATTTATTCATGAATAACTTCTATTTGATAGAAAATAGGACACTAATAACATGGGTGATCACATGTTGTAATCATGAGAAATTTTGGAATAATGATTGGTTGACCTCGTTATGTGAGAGTTTGGAGGAAAAAGGTCACTTGTAGTAAATTTAGAAAGGAAAACAACTATTATTTAAATCGATTTTCTTGAAACCTAAAATAATGAATGTCAATGAATTGGTCCCAAACCATAATCAATTATAAGCATAATTCTCCCAAAATTTATATAAAGCGCAAGGAATATTGTCATTATTTTAAATAGTTATTCTAGTCATGTTATGTTCATTAAACTAATATACTATTTACATCAATAGCTTCATTTCAGTTTGTGCCTTTGATATTTCAGTATTTCAGATATCAACGGCCATTTTGTTTATGATGTTTGTTTGTTTTTTTGCTCGTCTTTACCAACAGTTAGAGGGAACAGGATCGAAAGATAAACAAAAGTCATCAATTTTTAATAAAGGCTATAATATAAAAGATGGCATACCTTTGATTAAAAATGCCGTTTAGAAAATAAATTGTATCCCTAAATAAAGATTGAAAAAAGGTAAATGTTCTACAAAATATATATTCGAATAAAAAAATTCCAAACTTACTTTCAAAAAATGAAAAAAGTTAAGTTAAAAAAATGTAAAAAAAAGAAAATGTTCTGACTTCCCTAAATACGAAAAAGATTTGAAAATCTTTTTTTTTTTTAACTTTACGTCTTAAATTAGATAGATTTTTTTAATCTTAAAATTTAAGTAATTCCTAAGTGCACCATACAACAGAATTCTTGCGCACAGTGTCAAACCCAAATTTATTATTGTTAATTAAGCCGCAGAACACAAAAAAAGACCATTAAAACTTTCAGCCTCTAAAAGGTTTGGCCTTTAAAGTCTTTAAAAAAATGAAGTTTTTAAGGTATACTTCCGTCTAATTATTTCGACATGAAAGAATTATATAGATGAAAATCAAAGTAAATAACAAATTGATAAAAACATACGGCATTTCTAAAATGAATTATTTATTTATTTATCCTAACTTACAATTGATAAAAAATGTGTATAACCACTAAAAAATCGAGTAAAATGATGACCCTTACTTAACACCTATTATCTTTTTTTTTTTTTTAAAGTACTTTATATCCAACTGAAATTATAGAATAGACCTTCCTTTTAATTTTTTTTTTAAATTACCTTTGAGAAATTTTTGATTTTGATTAATTTTTGGTCAATATAGTTTATAATATTTATAGAGGATTTTTCATAACATAAGCAAGTTAGGTCGAGTTGAATACAGATTACAATAATATATTCAACAAGAGTATGTATTTTCATTAATCATGCATGATTTCAGAATCATCAGAAGCACAACGGGTTCAATCTCAATATCCTGAAGTTTTCGATGATAAAAGAATAGCTGAATTTTACCCAGGTCATGGAGTTGAACATCACATCTCTCTTTTGTATAATCCTGAAAGCTAGATAGTGTGAAACTCCATTTTGTTAGAAACGAAATTTATAGACTTTTGGAGAAGGAAATAATTTGTCCATCCTCTTCAAACGATTCATGTAGAGGAGGCTCGAAAATGTGCAGTGATTATTGTCAATTAAATATCATGACAGATCTAGATCGATATTCTTTTCCAAATTTAAGAAATTTCGCGGCCAACCTAAAAGGAATGAATTTTTTTAGAAAAATGAACTTGCTCAGAGCTTGCAATCAAATAGCCATATGTGAAGACTCCATCAGTAAAACACCTATCATTACGCCATTTGCATTGTATGAGTACTTGAAAATGCAGTTTGGGCTTTAAAATGCAACCCAGACATTCCAACGACTCAGGGGAACAAAAAATATATTCGTGTATCTTGATGATATATTGATTGTTTCTCAAACAAGGGGCGATCATTGGCAGTCCGTAATGGTACTTCCGGCATGGTACTCTCTCTCAAAAACTGCGTTTTTTTTCAAGAACTCAGTTGATAAAAAGGTAATCGAACAGCCACATCCAATCCTTTTTCCGTCTTCTCTAGTTGAAAAGGTAAAAAGTAAATATTTCCAATACTCTCACTTTCAAATGGACTAATTGCTCCATCATAATTTCTCATTTTCAATATATCCAATATTTTCCTCCCATTCTGATCCATTTGTCCACTTATTCAGAAATGCTTGTTAACACCATTATCATTGTTTCAATTTTTTCAACTTATATTAGTTGGTTGTGAAGCATCATTGTGATATTCTTCATGAAGTCACACTTCATAGCTCTGTATTTAATTGCGTTCCGAATTGCTCTTAGTTCTTTCACTTGTTGAACCAAGGTATCCAATACTTATGACTCATACCTTGAATGCTCGTCCCCTGAAAAGAACTTTGTAAACAATCCTTTCAACATCCAGCCTCCTAATACCCCAAAACCCACAATTACTTGTCTCTTGTTCTTAGTATTTGACTAATATGCACACATCATCGTCAGTTCTTTTATATGGTTATAATATAGTATACTATTTGGCATAAGTGTGTCAGTTAAAGATGTTTGCTATCGTACCATATTCAAATGTTCAATGGTAGCTCGCATATTCTCTAGAACTCTTAGCAATCTCCTGTTGATTTCAATCAGGGGGAGTACAGTTCTTACTTCGATTAATTATAAAGATGTCCGTATTCTACCCATTCCTTCAAGTAGAATTGACAGTTTTTTCTTTCCATTTTTCTTTCATTTTATGGAATTGATTTCGAAAAAAACCCCAATATTGAAACAAGTAATTGTAAAATGATAATAACTTCGTATTTTATTTATTTCCTTTCCTGAACTTGATTCATATTTAATATATAATTTACTTATTCTTTTGGAAGACAACTATTTTTTATGGCCCTTTTCACTATACATTTGCGGACCTCCCTAGTCAATAGTAAAGAAGTAAACCAAATAGAGCTTCGAGCACCGCTAGCCTGAGGAAATAGTTAATATTTGTCATAATATTGTCGGAAGATGTTGCTTTTCTATGACGTCACTCATTTATTTATTGTATGTACTCCGTATTATTAATAAGTTTGAATAAGTAATAATACGTATATAATTTATTCTAGTCTTAGATATTTTATGATTTATTAAGTTCACTTTTTAAAATTTTCCATTCCCAAAAATCCAAAAGAAATCGCAAGAAGAAAAAAAATGGATATCAAGTATTAAATAATATTTTTGACTTTGTTGACTTTTTTCTTTTTACTTTCTTCAATAGATACTTGCATTTTATATAATCTTTCTTTATTCTCCGCTTCTGTTTCTTCTTCTATTTGCATGCATAATTCTTCGAAGTCATAAATAATTTTGCATATTATTTTCAAATTTACCACCTCATTTACCTTATCCCTTATCTTCTATTTCTTTATCATTAATTAAAGATGTAATGATGTAGATAATCAGGATATGAGAATTCGATCACACGATGTGCACCATATACTTCTTTTTCTTATTCTTCCGTTAGCTTAGAGTCTGAAGGTTAATTTATTTTTGTTTGATAAAGAGGTGTGTTAAAGCATGAATTTATAAATATCGGGATACTCACCTACCACGCAACCTTTCTTTGAGATACACTAAACAAACATAGTTTATATTTAATTGATTCTATAAGCTCGTGCAAAGAAGCATGGCTTTAGAACCATTGCTCTTTGTTCTGTGTTTAAAACATCAAGAGGGTTTAATTCCAGTGATTTATAATGCCATCCATGACAGAGGATTACCTTTCATTAGTCCGAAAAGTAGATGAATCCAGAAACGCTACTAACGAGTGGATCCCTCACACATTCGGTTTGGAGAGCCTTTTAAGTTTTCCTTTTGACGAACAGGATAGATATACTCGTGAAAGTATGTATGATTGCTGGCGATATCTACAATTAAGTTATATGATCATTTAATACTCATATAATTTCTAATAAGATATTTAGGAATTGCGCTTATCTGCATACGTTCCACAGGACTATGAACAAATTATTATCAACTTAATCTTATGAAAAAGAGATGATTAATAAATGCCTCTTCAGTATTCTTAGAAGAAAATATATGAAGACTGCTACCCCTATTTTGGCGTCAAACACTCATTGTCTATATGAGAGTCGTAGTACTCAGATCCTGACTAACACTTGAGTCCTGATTCAAATATTTCATGGAATCGTATCGGACTCAGAAGCATTTGGAAGACTAGGAAAAGATTTACTTGACTACACTACTGTCCTCTACTCATAATGCAAAAATCATTTATATGTTTAAGAAGCTCTTGAAGATCTCTTTATCACAATACCTGTCTTTCCGCTATTTATTTTTCTTTATAAGACAATGAGACTCTTCATTTAACATGAAAAACAATTCTATAGTGATTCCTATTAACATAGGTATGGAAGAATAGTTTATATAAAAATGATAAATTGTTAGGTCAATTATGATAAATAGCTATTTTACGGTTTATGTCTTTTTTGGTGCCAGAAAAACATAATTACAAACATTAATATTCTGTTGGACAACCTTCTTATTATAAGCCTCCATATTCTTCAGATGACTCTCTAATTGTTGGACTTTAACCTTATCTAAAGCATCTGTAACTGTTTTTACAAGGTCAGTTACGGATGTAATTTTGCATTTTGCAAATTGGAATCTAACTATACTGCAGGTACCACTGGATGAGATCCAATTAATATAACAAATGTAGAATACCTTTATCTCGGTACTATCATAAATTTTACCTGACCTAAAGCTCATCCCAAGCATATATGCCATTGATTATCAGGGATATCTTCTTGCATGATTAAAGTTCTAATAGGTTAACAAATATGCCGATTTAATCCCACAACTGGATTAGTATGCAGTTGATAAGTTGAGTTTATGTTTTCATAACCCTCAATTCATCAAATACTTGTCTCATTGCCTTATATATTAATTGTTATCCCCTGACTGTCGCTACTTTCATGCATGTCCCATACCTCTGGAAAATTAATTAAATAATATTTTACAAATATTTTAACTGTAGGTTCTTTCAAAAGTAACACTTCTTGCAATTTTGTACATACATTAATGATCGTCCGTAAATAATCAGGATCACTGGCAGGACCATTGTACATCAGACCCATTAAATCCATATGGAATACTAAAAATCTTGCCTGTGGATGTTTGTAACATATTTTCTGATGCACGTTGTTTTCTTTCTTTAGCACAAACACAGACCTCACAACCTTTTACCTCATCCTCAATATTTATATTCATATTGGCCAATAAAAATACTGTTCCGCTAACAATTTTGACTTTGTCATTCCAAGATAGGCTGATAAAGGATGTAGATTGTAAATGTACAGTTGCAATAACTATACTTACAGTTTTTTCTGGAACACATGTTCTGAAACTATTATCTTCCTTATCTTTCTAAAACATTTTCCCATCAATTATACATAATTGGTCATATACCCTTAGGTAAGCCTTGATATCTTGAGACAATATATTCTTTCTTTGTGATTGAGTTGTTTTAAACTCTTTATTCTTGCTTAATTTACCCTTAATATATTGAATACTTTTATTATTACATTGTTCTTTATACAAAGCAATGTTTTTTAATCTATCTGTTGAAATTTCTATACTTTCCGTTTTACCCTTATTATTAACTTCAGTCATTTCTTTCTCTATTTTCTTTACTCTTTCATCTTCATCATCAAGTTCCTTCTTTCTACGCCGAGTTGTTACTGCCGCAACATTTGTAATAGACTTGCCTATAACTTCTATGTTATGGAAATCAAATTCATTTGACTTTTTTCTTTCTTCAAACACCCCTCCCTAATGATCAGGTCTTCTACTTAAAAAATCAGTATTCTTATTCCTCTTCCCCGGCTCATACTTAATTTCAAATTCATGTTCTATAAGCCTCTCTTTCCATCTATAGATCATTCCAGTAAGAGCTACTGACTTCAGAAACCATTGTAACGGTAGATCATCAGTTCTGAATACAAACTTTTTTTACCATAATAAATTATTTAAAATGTGATACAAATTCGACAACCACGAACAACTCTGGGTTTAATTCTTCGAGTTCTTTAAATGGAGTGCAGATTTTCCCCCATCTTGATTAAAGCTAACATATATTTATTATAATTAAACATATATTTGTGTATTGACGTGTTCGTATTCAATCTCAAAATATTTCCTTATTTACGTCCAGGTACTATTCGCTGAGGTTCTTCCCTAACAGTCGAATTGAATAATGATACCCGACTGTCTGTTTGCCTTGTCCTCTTCACCTTAGTTAATTGTAATTCTAGATAAATTTTCCAATCTTCCCTTGTTTCGGAAAACCATACAATTTCTAATGTGCTTTTATCATATACCTTGTACTATTTCTTTATCGCCTAAATTACCACCGTCTTTCCTACAGGTATAGTAGCGTTTTCAGTAAAAATAACGTCCGCAACTTTATCACAATCAATTAAAAATGAAAGTTGAGACATGTTATAAGATATAAAATAATAAAGAAAAAAGCAATATAAAGGGACGCTATGTCAAAGTGTGACCCCAGTGATAGGAGGGGTATAATGTGAATGATTTAGGGGGAGAGGGGGTATTGTCAAGGGAAAGAGAGGCTGATTATCCAGAAGTTATATGTCCTAGAAAAAAGTATGCAATTTCGGTAATGACTTTTTTAATTTTTATCAAAAATTAATACCAAATGTGCCAAAGAATAAATTTTCACCTAAAAATTAGAGAAATACCCTTTATCCATTGAAATCAAAACAAAATTAACGTATAAATAACTTTAAAGGGCATTGATATGAATATATTCAATTTCATTTTTCGCCCAAATGTTCCAAATTATCATTCAGGAAAATTTTGGCCAATATTCAGCTCACAATATTAAATATCTAATATAAACTTAGATCCCTGCATTTAATACTTGTAGAAAAAAGGAGGAACTGTTTGGCTTCCCCAATTTGTACAGCGTTTTTTATGAAACTACCCGATTAAAAAATTATTGTCTGGCCCCTAAAAGTAAAAAAAACTATGCATTAAAATGTTATGCAAATTATTTTTAATATATATATGCGATTACATACGTGTCCCAAATTAACTAAATTAGATAATTAAATAAACTTTTTAGAGCTGTTTCTGAAGTCATTAACTCTATATATGCATTTACTCCATAAATTAAATTAATTGATGGAATTAAATCCTGACAAATGAATTTAAAGGAATATTAATTGTACATATTAATGAAGTTGTATGTAGATTAACATTATAAATAGTAAATTGGATTGTATGAATATATATAGAGTGAAAATAATCATATTCTTTCATTATACCACTAAAAACATTTATTAGGAATGAAATTACATACTCAAATGATCATTAATGAATATAATTTATAAAAAATATTATTCTGCAAAAGATCACTCATTAATTTACCTATAATACATATATAGTATATCAACGATAACACTCTCCAAGAGCAAAAATGGTACAAAAACAGTATGTGCTTTATTTAATACAGTTTGATACCTTCATTCCAAATATGGACTTATTTTTTCTCTCATAGCCTCGTGGCCTTCAGAAAAAGGACATACATTTTTTGTTATTGTTGGCTACTTTTAAGATTCAAAGCTGTTTCAAGGCCTCAGTGTTGAAGATAAGGATAAATTATGTTAATATATTTTAAAGCTGAATGTTAAAAATTCTAAACCATTTTTAAAATGTCTGCATCATACTTTTAACTCGAGATATCTTTGTTTAAAATGAAAAATATGTACTTTTTGTTGAGAGGCTCATAGCTTCCAGAATAATAGATTCAAAAAGCTTAAAAGTATTGTATTTGATAGCTGAAAGTATGAACTTTTTTTTTTTTAAAAGAGCCTCTCCAAAAACGATCTATATCGTTGTCAATTTAAGATAAGGCCACGACAATATTTTAAGGAAAAAACTCATTTTTCAATTAATCTCATAATAAAAGTCCTTATGTATTCGTATGCCCCAGCTGGAAGAGATACTTTGGTGAATGTTTGTTCCGCAAATGGTCTTTGGGGAAGAAAAAAAATTTGCTCAATAGCCCTAGAACCCAATAATAGTATTGCCATGATTAAGAGTATGTTAATGAAATATTTCTAAAAAGGTGGATCATTACCCAAAAGTAAGCCACGGATTCCTTATATGTAGGTCGTAGAGATTTGATAAGAAAATGTGAATATAATATCATATTATTCCCCAACCCCTTTTGCCGAATAATTGATTGTGCTAAATTAATACAGGTTTTTTTACAGATCCTTCGTAACCAAGATAGCTTGAAATTCATTCTATCCAATGACTTCATCAAATCTCCTTTGGATTCTTGAAGGCTATAAGGATTTTGGTTTTATTTTGAAAATATGTGATTTTTAAGTGTGTACTAAAATAATTAAAGTATCACTTTTATATCCAAATTTATAATATAGTCAAGTAATAGAAAATAAAAATCATTTTTTGCATGATATTTTGTGCTTTTATCACTAACAATGCTATAGCATTTTCAAATTATACACCAGTTGTATCTAAAAATAATAGAGAGACATGAAATTGCAAAAAAAAATTACCCCAATGTCACTATAACATTTACAACATTACTTTATTTATCTAAAAATCTATTTATTCTCCAAATTAGATTGGAGAAACCTTGCCAAGTATACTAATAAATTATATAATCCATGAAACATAAATTAACTTAATTAGTTTGTTAATAAAAATATATTATGCTTAATAAGTTTTTTATGAATACTATGCTTTTCATTTATTTAAATAGATATCCTCAAAGTTTTAAGTATTCAAAGCGGCTTTTATGATAAGTTAATTAAATTTAATATTATTATTTAATACACTACAATTAGTACTACAAAAATAATTATTTTTGCATTTTAAATTTGACTAACATGTAAATTAATTTATTTGCTATTTTGTTCGCAAAAATTGAATAAATAATTGTTTGATCATTTCTTCTTCTGGTGTTTAGTATCCTTCTCTTGGATAGCAAACATTCAAAATTATGGAATAAAGTTGTTTTAATAAGTATTATAAATATTTGTAAGTTTATAGAATGCTGATTCTCATTCAGTCCGAATGGTATATTTTTCTACATCGCTATTAAAACCAATTTAAATATTATGTTAAGTAAAAAGCTCCAAGTCTTTATCACTAGATGTATTTAGTGAGTTAAATCTGACGATTTACACATTGCTTCACTTAAAATATTCTTCAAGGGTAAGCGTACACATTAAAAAAAAGTTCATTCACAGTTTTTTATTTGATGAAGCCTGTTGTGTGTTACAGCGATCCAAAATGGAAGAAAAAAAATCGATACATTCCTTTGTATCACTAAGCCAAAGTAAAAAGGTGGAGGTAATACTCAAAAATATTTGAGAAAAACCAGAAAACGGACCCCATCTTTTGTTTAAATTGACCAGAATTTTGTAAATGGAGAAGAATGTTAAATTTTGTGAAAAATTATTGATTTTCTCTTTTTCGTACCTCGGTATATTTATATTTCTACTTATTATTTCATAAAAACATTGATTTTAATGTTTAAATATATTAAATACAATATTTTAGGAAAATCCTTATGCAAAAGTGTTCTTGTGCATCTAAATTTAAGGATGTCTCCAGCGATTGTTTACAAAAAACATGTTCTCTCTTCCGATGTTCTACCATATAAACTACCCAAGCTTAGTAAGTTGGTAAACGCCCTGTACTTCATCCAAAATTAGGACTAGTTTATCATCCTTTCAGCGGGTAAAGAAGGGAGCTAGGTGAACAAGAACTAATATATCTAATTAAGTTATATTACAGTTACAAAATATTTCTTTATATATATGTTCTGTTTTAAAGTGAATTTATGTATTCTCAAGCGTGGGGTTTCTTCAATTTAGCTCACGACGAACCCACTAGCGTAGTTGTGTCTGGGAGAAGAGAAATAACAGTAAATTTTAATAAAGTATCGTAAATAATTTTTTTAGCTAGGGGTGAGAGCCAATTATCTATACATATTTTAACACAAACTTGCCAAACCCAAACGTGGGCTTTTATTTTATTATAGCCTCCTTATCAACAAATATATGTGAATTTGCACTAGCAGTCATAGGAGTGAACCAACTTACATAAGTAATATAATAATATATATAAATCAGTAGAATTTAGTCTAAAAATATTAAGTGATATATTCTTTTTCAGCAAGAAGCACATTCCCCAGTTCATAGTGCGGGTAAAGAGGGCGAATGGTTAAGTTTAATTCATTCATTTTAAAAAAAATATTTGTTCTAAATTATATATTTACTAACCCACTATCTTTAACCTCTAATTAAATACTGTGTGGCAATTGGCTTATGGAATTGCAATAATGACAAGTTTCTATTATTTCAAACAATAGAGAAATTACACGTTTTCAAACATTCTCCAAACGTTTTAATCGGATGGCCAAATGTGTTTGTGTATCTTGATGATAGCTTTGTCGCTTCGGAGTCGATGGTTGAGCATTGGCAAACGTAAAACGTGGTTTTATCAAGACTTTAAACAGTTGGTATTATCCTCTCCCCTATAAAATGTAAGTTTTTCATGAAATCGGAAGACGTCATTGGACATTCTATTTCCTCGAAAGGTTTTAGGCCTCTAGGATGTAAGGTAAAGGCAATCCAAAAAGTACCAACTCCAAAATCAAAAGATGAAGTGTATAGATTTTTGGGCATGACACAATATTACTCTCAGTTCATCGAAAGATTGTTTGAATAGACAGTTCATTTGTTCTCCCTGTTAAAACAGCATATAAAGTTTAATTGGAATACAGGACATGAACACGCCTTTCAATGTATTAAAAATAGTTTGTCTAAAATTACTCAACTTGTATTCAGAGATACTTCATTGCCTATATCCATGACGACTGATGCATCTGATACAGGGATGGGAGCTGTTCTCGAGCAAAAGGTAAATTGACACTGGCGACCTCTAGCTTTTTGGTCTTGGGCTCTTTCAACGAGACAACAGATATATTCTAGGTTTGATAGGGAATTATTAAGTCTTAAGGAAAGCATCAAACATTTTCTATGGACTTTGGATGGACAAGTTTATAAAGTTTTAAGGGAACACAAACCTTTAGTCACTGCGATTGACATTCGCAATCCCCCTTGGATACCAGATATTTCTGTACTTTTGCATTCATAGAAGAATTCAATTGTGATATCGAACATGTTTCTGGAGAATTAAATCATACTGTAGACATTCTTTCTAGAAATATAAATAACATCACAGTAGGCCCAACCTTCATTGAAAATATCATTGAGGATCATAAGAAATAGGATCCTAATTTACTTAAGTTTAAAATTAAACCTTCTTTTAAACACATTGTAGGAACCCTACTTGCTGGCTTTGGTAATGTTGACGAATTCCGTGCGGCTGGGTCATCTCCAGAATTGTGTCAAAGAATCGTGCATTCGGTACACAAGGAGAATCATCCGGGATTCAAAGAAACGTTAAGGAGGGTTTAACTTTCTTATGCTTGGCCTAATTTGCAAGCAGACGTGAGAAACTTCACTAGATAGTGAAACCAAATCTTTCAGGACATCAAAACCAACGTCATCTTTCGATCCTCTATCTGAAGGACTTTTCTTTATTCACGTACATAGACATAATCGGTCCATTCCCCTAATTAAAGGTGAGCGCTATTCCATTACTATTATGGATCGTTTCACAAGGTGGCCAGAAATGATACCTATTCCAGATATAACCTCCAAGACAATAGTCAATAATTTTTTGAGTGGTTGGATTTCGAGGTTTGGAGTACAACTGGAGAATGATATATTTATTTATTAAATCAATGTTTTTTTTATGGTACATTTTCTTTTGTATTACTAACTAGACGATCCCTTTACTCACTCTGTCGTCTAGGGGGAGTAGTGTAGGAGTTCGACTTGTTTAGATGATATTAATTATTCATCATTGTACCTTGTATTCCTTTTCTTGTCTTTTTTCCTTTTTATTTTCGTATAAAGGATTACCCATTTTCATTTCACTTAGTTAGAATAAAGATATGTAAATATTAACATATACATTATATCCTTCAACAATAAGCATAGTATACAAGAGAACAGGGGGGGGGCATTACCCCTCCCAAATTTAGCCAAACCACGCAATATTTTGGCTATTAATTTGTTTTATTCGATCTTTATATTTACTTACTTTCATATGATAAAATTCGTATCTTGTAGCTTAGACGTTAGTAGTACCCTTTAAGTCAGTTATCAGACTAAAGTACTTAAGTAAGTATGAACACTTTTTTTAGTTGTGGGCGGCATTGTACATATACATGGAAATGTTGATTGAAACGTTCTTTATTTTCCACTCTTCCTGTTCTCTATCATATAACTCTAACTTTAGTATTGAGTGATAAGACGCTATGCTTTTAGAATTTTGTTCTCTATTCGTTATGTTTCTAGAAGTCAACATGTTGTAGTATCTGTTTGGGAACTGCTGACAATGCCTCGTCCATGTTGAAAAAATAGCTCTTAAGACACTACCATCTTAAATCGAATTCGCTTCCAACTTTCAGTAAACCTTGGGAATTACCTTTCTCGAGACAAAAAGCTGTGAAAGAAGAATTAGAAAGTTTGCTTAAAGAAGTGAATAATTAATAAACAGCATCTATTATCGTCATTTTGCTGACTTTATGTACTTATCAATAGTAATTTTGAAATGCTCAACCAACAGAAATCTGAGGATTAACACCCTCTCCAAAGACTGAAATAACTTTTGAATAAACTCCATGACGTTAATTAATTCCCTAATACTAATTTGAATGATTAAGTGAAACAATGATTCAAATTGAAGTTGTGTGATTAATACACTAACTGGTCTCTTTGATACAATAGAATGAGTTTTGGCCTAGCTTCACCTCTACCTGAGTTTCATTGCTGTATGGATACTATATTAGCTAAGGAACAGCAGCGTATCTGTACAATATCATCCTATCGGGTAAAAATCATCAAAATCTTTGGCAGAATCTTGATGGGTTGTAATTTATATAATTTACTAGAACATGGATTTTGAATAAGAAAAGAGAAAAATACATTTTTCAAACAGTCAGTGGAATTCTTAGGTCACTTGATTAGCAAAGATGGTAAAAAATCATTTGACGCAGAAATTGACGGTATTGAGGATTTATCTCAACCTCAACATTCAGACCATATTTCAGATATACATCTACTAAAAGCGTAGACGTAAAACAGTCACCTAGAAAACCACATTATCATGGTTATGTGTTAGAAGGAAGCCGGATTTCTTTTACTATACTAAGCATTAGTAGTGATGAAAATTGGGTGTTTTTTTTAGCTATCCCGTTGTTTTGAAATTGGTAAACTCAATTGTAAATTATCTTATCCTAAGCTGTTGTCATTATTATTTAATTCCTATTTAATTTTACTCATTCAATTGATTGAACATTTGTTTCTGTACATGAAATATGAAGAGTAAACTTGAAGATTAGTTGCCTAGTTATTATTGTTTTTCCTTCTTGGAATCAGAGTAGAATTGCGGATCGACGTAGGAGCACACCTTCCCTATGTCCTTGTGTGTGCCCTTGTACCTCTCTCCCTTCATTACAGCTACTTGTAGATGATCTAATGAAACGGTAAGCTGCTCTCCTTCAGAACATCATTCACATTATCAGGGTTACCATGTTGATTATTGGTTTCTCCTGATACTATGTAAAAGTCCCATGCTTCACACATAGATGGTGTTTTTTTCTTTTAAATTCACTTCATTTTCAGTAATTACCAACAGTTGTCCAAAGTTCATGACAATCTATTCTTTAGTTGTGAGTTATTGTAATTAGTATGATTCTACTTTGGTTATTTGTAAAAATAAATAATCAAATTCTATTTTGTTATTATGTTTACACTTCTTCTGGATGAGAAAAAATACCATTCAAGCAAAGCAATGGCTTGAAAAGTGTTATGGGCTCTCTGCCTAATAAAGCAAATGTAAAAATAAATTAAATAATAATTTTAAAAAAGCCGATTTTGAAAGGGAAAAAAATGTGTTTTCTTTGTAAAACCCTGGACATTTCAGTCCATGTGCTACATGTTGTTCATGATAAAAGTGATTTAAATCTTACTATCAAAAACCGTAGGATTTGCTTATGCACACTCGAATCAAATAATTAAAACGTGTCTTTCTCAATAACCTTTTCAAAATTAAAAGAAGGGAATATTACTAATGTCTAACTTTTTAATGGGGTACTATTAATAAAATTTATTAAAAAGACTTAAGTGATTTATTTTTAAACCATAAATATATGGGTTTTTATATTATAAAATATATTTTTTCTTCGCTCTGTATTCCTTTCAACGCCTTCTTTTTTGCCTTATGTAGGATGTCATTGCTTCAAACGTCTCCCTTCATATTTTAAATTAAATTCAGAATGAAGTAAAAAAGAAAAGACTTATAAATTATAAAATTTATCGTTGTTGAGTACATAAATTTTGTTTGAAATAAGTCCTTATTTATAAGAAACATACTGTATATAAGGCACACTTCCAAAAAAATTCCTTAACAAACATTTTTATAAGCTACAATATGATATTAAATATTTCGAAAGATATTTCTATAGAAGAGTGTGAACAATTTTGTACACTTTTGCGAAAATAATTTACTTTTATATTCATTATTATTCACTCTGCTTTCAAATTAAATTTAAATTTTCCCCACCTGTTTTTTATTAGGTTATTATATGTTTCTTTTCATTCATAAATAATTTTATTAATATTATTCCGTTCATTAACAATTTCATTCATTAAATTAAAATTATATCTTCATTTTAAGAATCATCTTACATAATGATAATTAAAATTATTTTTGTAGAGTAGATCTAGCCAAATTTATTTTATATCATACTAAATTTTATTATTCATTCATATTTGTATATTAATTTTAGTTAAGTATTGTTTTAAAGTATATTAATTAAAAATTTTGATATTTACGATGATTAATAATTAGCATGGTTGACGACGGCTATTTTGAAACCCTAAAGTTTTTATGTTCATAAATATTATGTAATAAAATGAATAAAAGAACTTAAGGTGCATTTTATGTCAAGTATACACACTTTTTAGAAATTTTTGACTTGGTCATCACCACTTTTGATATTTTTTGGTGAGGGTGTTTATCTCAACAAAAGAACACCATATCTGAAATTTTAGACTTATGGGATTCCGAAAGCACATTTGGAGTCCATCAAAATTTGTCCTTTTTCGAAGTATCCTCAAACTTCAGTGGAACATAACTCCAGAGACACTCAACCGATTTCAAAAAAAATTCCTTTAAAATACTTACAAAAACAAGTGATTTAATTTAAATTTTATTAAAAAATAATATTTATGCATAAAATGCCATGCAAACATGTTTGGGAAATATTAAAAATGATGCGTCATCAAAGATTCAAGTTTTATTTTGTCAATTTTTTTTTGGAAGTGTAATCTACTTATACACTATGAGTATGTAAAAAAAATAGAGTGGGATATTAATGGGATCATCTTCATTTAAGCTTACTATTGAAAAAGGTAAAATTTGCAATAATATTAAATGCCTTAATTTTCTTTAAAATAAATTGATGAATTATTTTTTTATAATCCAGTGGTAAATTTGTTGATATTGAATACTTTAATAAAAATCCACATTCGGTACTTCTAATGCAAAAAAAATTACAATTTTAGTAATTACAAATGTACTATTCTCACCAACTACGAATGTCATGATACATGACAGTACATTTATTTCAATGCCAACTAATTGTATATTTGAAGGCCAAATTCGAAAATGATTTTAACTTTTTAGACGACCATGCTGGTCAATACTAACACTGTAGAGCTTTCTTAAACCTGATATGCTCAGATAAACTTTAGTATGACTGAAGTGAGACATTTTTTTTTTCCACTATTCATGTAAGGACCAGTAAACGGAGTTTAGGGGGAAATAAAGTATTATTTTTGTACCCAGGCGTACTACGAAAGAGAAAAAAAAGTTAATGTGGAGTTTGATCATTGCAACCATTTCTGAGTATCCGACTATTTTATGCATGTATACTGAAAACTGATGCATTACTCAGATTTGATAAATAGAACGATTCAGCCGAGTCGATAACTTGATTGTTGGTTGATAAAAATAATTCATATGCTATAAATTACTCACGGGTTACGTAACAGTGAGATATAATGGCCAATTGATACTTTGTTGGATAAAAAATCTGGACAGAAAAAAGTCACTCTAAAGTTTCTTCGCCCTCATTGTCCGGCATAAAGTTATATTTTCTACAAAAACTGGAGATAGGTAGGTACTTTGGATATTTCTGATATGTTATTGTCTTTTAATTGAGTGATTAGTCGAGCAAGAAGTTACAAATCAGTAGTAAAATCTCCAATGAAATATTCAAAGTAATGTTATTTTACAAATGATAAAAATGTGTGATTTTGTGAGATATAGTAATTTTTTTAGTTATAAAATATTTATTTTGATATCGAATAAAAATTGATTTGTTGATAATGGGGGCATTGAAAATATAGAAAATAACTTGTAATGCAAAGATAGTAATAATAAAAGTTTTAAGGTAATGCTACCTATAAAAGAAAAATAGGTAAATAATATGATAAAACTTTGCTTGCTATAATCAAATATAAACTCAACATTAGAGGAAACAGAAGTTGCTTAAAATTAATCCATGTATTTGAAGGCCGGAGCTGTATTCTTGGAATAAAAACATCTTTTCCAGAAAAGTTGCCTGTAATGATAGTTGCTTCTAGAACAATAGACATAAACTTTATCAATCAATCTTGTAACATCCCAAAGTTTGGGAGCACCTATGTTTCTTAACAAAATTATTGGAAATCCATTTTATAATTACAGATTATGTAATACCATTCCAGGCATCTGAAGGACTCCTATCGTGAGACTCAATTGTAAAATTAAAAAACTCAGTTAAAAATTGTACAGCAACATTTATATACATAACTTTGTTAGATTTTAATTGATTTTATTAACTTCCTGGTTCCAGAATTGATATTTCTTGTAACCATCAAATAAAAGGGGATATTTTCTCTTGAAATTCTTTTGGAAAATAACATTTATTTGCAAAATTTATTTTCATTGTCCCATCGTGGACATATATCTTTTTTTAAAACATGAAGAGCGTAGCTGAAGCAGACAATCAATTCTATATTGCTATTTCTAAGATCAAATAATCACAAAGTTTCAAGATACTAAGTCCACAATAAAACTGGGCGTAGACAATTAGACAAACTTTGGATTAATTAATATCTATGTATAAAATAATTGTGCTACAAACTCGGAAGCTCTTACTCCTTCAAAACTTTAAGAGGAAGCTTCGTTTAACACTAATTTAAAATAAGTTCAATATTTTGTCGGATTTGTGGAAATCTCGTTAATTTTCTCCTCAACATTCAAATCGATGATTTATGAATATAGCGAAATATATTTATAAAATAAATCCTCTTGCTTATGAAAAAAACCTATTGACGTCTAAAATGGAGTGGCATCCAATATTTTTGGGGTGGTCCTCGGTACTCTTTTTGGAGATCAAAAATAGTAATTTATAGTTTATCAAAGAGACTTTTATTTCAAACTTTAAAATGAGAAAAGCAAGAATGTTAATAGCCTTTCTATGTGAAAGGATGTTTTCGTTTGCCTAAAATGTCCTCACAGTTTGTATTGAACTGAGCATAGACATTTTAGAATTCAGTTTTATGTCTTTGTGTTATATGGTTCATTGATTGATTTACCATGTGTAAGATTTTGAAGAAGAATTACTTATCCTATAATTTGATTCTTCAACGTTGTTTTTTTTTAAAAGTTTAATGGAAAAAAACTGTAATTTCTCTTCCATAACTATTTTAATATACAAAAAAAATTTGAAAATTGGATATTACTCCAATATTACACAGATGAAATATATTTTTAAAATACTCAACTTTATAACGATAGTTTATAAATATTTGGATCTTAAATTATGCTTCATATTAAAAACAAAAACAATACATCAATGCAGGATCTATTTTCCAAGAAGAAAAAAAGTATTCAAAGATATATTCAAGATATACGTTCCTAGTTAAAATGCTATTACCTAATAAGTTTATTCAATTTTCACTACATCGATATTTTTTATTCACATTTCACTATCAACATCAAATTAAAAACAATGAAAGGAAAATTACGAAAAATAAAATAGATAGCCAGTCTTAGTATTTTTATATTGCCAAAACGTTAATTATTATTTATATATTAGTTATTTACTTTAAAAGTCAACATAGAATTTTCATCAGAAATAATCTTGAGTTAATTTTACAGCATATTTGACGGTAATTCCAAATCTGTCTTTATATTTCTTCTATCATATACAGTTTTTAAGATGAACCTATATTGATATTTTAAAAGTTTGCTTATGTATTTGTGGTAGATCAATAAACGATTTTTTTTAAGATAAAAAATGGATCTACGAGTCTCAAATTTTTTATCATTGTGCTTAGGTTATTCAAAATACCTCCAAACTTTAAAAATCATCCAGACAAGTTGTTTTACGTATGCGGCCAGTCTACAACTAAAACCCAGTGACGAAGTTTTACATTTTAGATGAAGAAAATATACATACTCCACTTTGGTTTCCATTTAGGCAACCAAGGTAAGCCATGGGCGTCACATCTTATATGTTCAGGTTGTACAAATGAATTACAAGATTGGCTTAGCAAAAATAAATCTTCAATGTAGTTTGTTGTACCCACAATATGAAGGGAGCCCAAAAATATTTATGATGACTTTTATTTCTGTAGTATGAGTTTGAAGGTTTTTTTCCCCCAAGAAAAAACATCTAATTGAATATACAAGAATTGATTCAGTATATACACCATTAAAACATGATTATTTATTGTCTATTTCAATCCCCCTCTCCCCACCCCCCGCCCCCACATGATTGGCTAGATTGATAGATTGATGACATGTAAAGTCCTGCAGGTGCAATTTGTGTTTCCAAACCATCGGAAGATAGAGATTATACTTACGAAGGTAAGATTTTAGAGTTTAGAGCCTAACATCCTCAGCCAAGAACAATTCAATTGAGTTAGAAGCTTGTACATGTATAAGGAAAATTCCGAAATTTTTGCTTCGAGACAAAAGGACAACAATTTATTCAAACATAATATTGTATTTAGATATTACCGTAAGAGGATCTTTGATATAACTGCATTCCTTTCAGTTGACGGTCCTCTCTGTTACTACCACGACATCAATGGTTTGTTTAATCCATGTCTCAGAATTATGGGACATCTGACTGAATCCCTACCAAAGATTTTGAAATAAGCCCATAATATCAGGTCATTGTTGGGTGATGTATCATGACAATCCAGGCAAAATAAACAAGAGGAAGACACATTTATAACACTTCTAATATATAATACTTATGCCTATGAATATTATTGTTTTTTGTTCCCAAAATTAGACTATGTCCCTAAAGTTTGATCTATGTTATTTAACAATCTCAAAAAATTGATTAAATTTCAAACCACTGTATTTCAAAAACTCTACACGATACAACAAAAATCAGATTTGAGCCTAATAAAAAAAATGCATATAGAAAAATTTCTTTGAAATTTGGGGTGAAAAAAAAAAGTTTAATTTTGTTAACCTAAGTTATTATCTAAATTGAATTAATAACTTTATCAATATAAAAAGCAATGAATGAGTAATGAGTATGAAATTACACAAGTTCTTAACGAAAGCCCTTGATATGTATAAATTAATAAAAAAATAATAGTCATACTTTTGGAGTTCATAAGCCGTATAATTAGCTGCTTCAAATAATTCAAAAGTCAGTGGAGGATAACTGCTCAAGGAAATATATGTTGAATCTTTGTTAATTTCAAAAAGTAATTCCTCAACATGCAGTTATACTATAGCTCAAGGAATACTCAGAGGGGTATAAAATATCTCCTCTAAAGTGAAAGAAGTTTTTTGTAATCAACAATTCGAAAAGGATGTTTTATTTTCTAAACCTATTACTGTTATTATTTCATTCTTAGGGACAGAACATCTAACTATAAAGTAGTAACTAGAGAAGGAAAAACAACTGGAGTTATAAGTTTAAGTCCGAGTTGGACTTGGCGTCGAATTGAGTATCTACATCTTAATAATTTGGACTGTTTATACCCTTGCTAGATGCAGAGTCAGATCTGAGTTAATTTCCTTCCTCTCACGATCGATTGCAGCTAATCTAATAAAACTACATACATGATAGCTAATCCCTTTCCTGCTTAACGATATTAAAATTGTCCGGATGGCTTATTGAATTTTTGTCATTTTCTTTTCACATACCGGCAGGTAATATTTTTTACCATTATATGTAGAGAGGGTCCTCTTAAGAGAAACAAAATATCGTCTTTGAATGAAGTTATAGAGCTAATAACTAGTGTGTGTGCTCATGAAAGACGGAAAGTAACAATAAGGATTTGTTCGAGAGTTATAAGTGTTCTCAACCACTGCTCGTAGCTGCTGTAATAAAAATTCATAACAGCTAAGCTGTTGTACTCCCAAACATTCTTCAAATTGTCAAAAATACTTCTTCTTTTATATATATATATATATTTTACAAGCCGGCAGGAAATATCACATGTATCACTAGGAGTAATCTATGTATGAAAAAATGCGCTCCTTAGTTGGTCTAAATAAGGGCAATTTTGTAGAATAGAATAGTTATGAAATGAGAGAGTGAGTTCCATTAAAACAATCGTGTAATGTGTGTCTTACAGATTTTTTTTTTTTTTTTTTTTTGGGGGCTGATCTATTTATTTTATATCTTCAAAAGAATAATATAATTTATATTAATCAAGCCAAGTTTATCTCGAAGTTTGCTGATACCTCATTTTTGAGCGTTACTACTTCATATAAGAAATAATAATGTAACGCTTGTAACTAAAGCTCAGCAAATTATATTAAAAAAACATTTTCCTTTATTCGTTGGATGCTAGAGAGTTTATATTAGAGGGGGTAGATATTTCTTCATGAAGACGGTTATACTAAAAATGTTATTTAAAAAGAAGTTCTTCAGTATTTTGTTTGAATTTGCTAATAATTTTTAGAGTTGTATTTATTATAATTATTCAATTTTATTTAAAATTTATATTCAGATTACCTAAAAGAGAAAGACGCTCCCGCTTTATAGGATATGTTTTATACACCTATACATATAAAACAGGACCGAGTTTACTATCACTGGAGTATAAGCAAAAACACAAAATGCATGAACCTTTTTTTATTATGGAGGTTTACATATTTTGTATGAAAAATGATAAATTACGTATATGCTATATTGGGATTTGATATTTCTAACTCAGAGATGTGCTTTAACGTTTTTTTTAAATTTTATTATTATTTATTATTTTAAAAAACAAATTTTCTATAATTTAAGGAAGGTTATATGTATACATTCATGTTTAAGTTCATACTGGAAACTAATAATAGTGCCCAATATTTACTACAGACAAACCTTATCTTAATAGTATAAGTTTCCTTTATTACTATAGAACATAACTCCGCAACCAATCCTCACAGTGACTCTCTACACCAAGCATTTTGAGCTTACCTTAGTCTTGTCAGACCTTCCTTAGCATATTGAGCTCTGATTTGGACACACAATGTTACGTAAGGCAACAAGCTCTTCTTGACAAAATCCAGAGACTATGATTGTTTTGTCTCTGTCATCCTATACGTTTGACACCCATTGAAGCTGGAGGTATTCATTGGAATTATCCCCCTTTTCTTAGAGGCACAGCGTCTTGTAACGATGACTTGTCTGCACATTATCAATACCTACAACGAGAGCATTAATAAATGGCATCTTCTCAAAATGAAGAGTTGCCCATTTAGTCTTTGCCAGGACACAATTATCTCCTATATTTTTCCTCACCTCTAAAAGGACGAAATAAATCTAATGAAAATGTGATTTTCTTGATAAGGAGATTGAAAACCAAACACATATATTCTCAGATGGATCGAAGAGCGATTGAGGCGCTGGCTCGGGATATGAATTCACTAAAGGTGATCAAGTATTGGGGGAAGCCTCCAAAAAAAGGTTTTCCAACCCGAGATGCTTGCCACAAAAGAGGCTCTTTCTTGGATTAAAGAAAAACGTGAGATATGGGGTCTATAGGAGATTTTGCTTCTGGTCAGACTCTCAAGCAGCAATTAGAGCAGTGCGGTCGATAGGGACAAAGAGTTTCTGTGTCCAAGATACGAAGACTCTTTTGAGGAACTTAGCTAGTGAGTGCCTTCTGTACCACTGCTGGGTAAGAGGTCACAGTAATGCCACTGGAAATGAGGTGGCGGATATGCTAAGCAAAGCTAGAGCTCTGCATCAACCTCCTCCCCAAAGTGTTGGAATCCCTCGTCATCTCTTAGGGAGAATGTCTCAACCCATTACATAAGCAAATGGCAGACACTTTGGGCGAAACTTGACTATTGCTGGCAATGCCGTGCGATGCTCCCAAGAATTAGAACTGGGAGGTGGAAGTATCTTTTGGATTTTTCGAAAGTAAAACTGAACTCCTTGGTTCAGTTTAACACTTGGTATTGTCTGCTATGCCGACACTATTACCTTATGGCCCATAAAGTGAACCCACTATGTAGTGGATGTGGTCTAAGAGATGAAGAACCGCTTAATCTAGTTTATGAATGTCCTAAATTCTACATCTTTTAAACAATATTCAACCTTTTCGAGGACATTCTGTTTCCAGCTTCTCAAGTTTTTTAATGAATTCGGATATCTGGGGCTGGCTGAACAATCCACCGTCCCTAGAACACATTTAAGAGATGAAGAATCACTTTATCTGGTTAATGAATCTCCTAAATTTCACATCTTTTAAACAATATTCAACTTTTTCGAGAACATTCTGTATCCAGCCTCTCAAGTTTTTTTAATGAATTCTGATATCTGGGCTTGCTGAAAAATACATCATCCCTAGAACACATTTAAGAGATGAAGAACCACTTTATCTGGTTTATGAATCTCCTAAATTTCACAGTTTTTAAACAATATTTGACGTTTTCAAGGACATTCCGTTCTCAGCCTCTAAAATTTTTTTAATGAATTCTAATATCTGGGGATGGCTGAACAATGCAATATCCCTTAAACACGTTCAGGCCGTATTGCAGTAAGATACCTAATCCGGCAAAATATTGTGAGGGCACCAAAAGATAAAGTTATTGTTACATGTGCCCGTACTGATACTATGTTTTATATAAAGTTTAGCAATAAATTTTTTAATGAATTAATCATTATTCAAAAGGTCTATAGAAATTTACCTATACATGTCTTAGTACAGCAGCATCTGGATTGCTTTACATCAGGATATGATATTCACTTTTAAAATCACGAACCCTCTCTAATATCACTCGACTTATTTGATTTGTTTATTTAAAAAATACATAATAATTTAACTATTTTATGTGGTTAAGTCTGTAAAATTGAAATTTTATTTTAAAGACTATATATCAATGCTAATCCGTTTGCTTCCTCTGACGTTCCTATATCAAACGATTCGTCTGGGAAAGTCAATGAAACTCTTCTCCTAACAGTTATACACCTACGTTTACTAATAAATTATAAACAAACTATATGTAATAAGTCATTTTGATGTTCGTAAGTATACAATTATTTTTTCTTAAGTGGAGATAAATCGCTAATTAACCCCTATGTATAGAACCCTTCCCAAATACAAATAAACTATTTAAATAAAATTTATTTGACTCAATTCCTCTAAAGAAAATCGATACTAAAAAAATCACATATGTACATACATTTATGTACAATGCACATATGCGAATAAATTAAAGATAAGTATACTATTTTCTTCATTCATTTACTTTCCCAGTCAGTCTGTAGTTATCAAAATTAAGCAGAAGAGGCACATTATAAAAGTTTATAATGCTACTATAATTTGGAGTCTAATATCCTTGTTGTATAATTTCATACCAAGAGGATATTTTGTTTTTTTTAGACGACTATCGCTGTAAATTTAAAAAAAAATATTATCTGCCGGTGGGTGTAGCAAAAATAGACCAAAAATTAACATGGTAACCCTGAGAATTTTAATAATATTTGGGATAAGAGCACCGAAGTTGTCATGAAATTTTATTAAACTAGCTGCAATCAGCTACGGAAAAAAAGAAACCAATAGATTCCCACTTCGTATCTAACAGTGATATAAGCAGGAACTACTACGATGTCGATCATCAACATTACAATAGCACATTTCAAACTTTTTTTAAATGTTGAGTTCTCATTGGCTAAAAATATACATTTGGGTGAAAAACGAGAACTAACATTACAATGAAAAAAAAATTCTTCTTCATCTTATTTATTTCTTAAATTAGTTTCTTTGATTTTGAATGAAATAGGAGAGAAGGATTGACATTTCTATTTTTCTTTAATCAAAGAGCCAAATATAAAATTTATACATTTGGGCATTGATCTTTCATTTAAAATTAGATTATAGAAAACTAAACAAGCTGATTTTTGAAAAATGTTTATCTTCTCCTAGGCGAAGATCTTCAATTTTTATTAAGCTTGAAAATACACATCCAGATATTTCAGAAGCTGCAACAAGGCAACATTGGTATTTAAACAAACAAAATATAGTTTTGGCATTTTTTGAACCAAAAGCATCATCTCACAAAAAAAAAAAAAGTGTGACAGAAGAAATTATAAATTAGGAAGGGTCAATTAATCCATCAAATATTCCAAAACAAATCAGAGTAGACTTAAAAAATATTAGGAAACAATCATTAGCAAAATTTTATACAAAAAACACCCTCAACTTTTTTACAAGCTTGGGTATAACGAAAAATGTCTTCAAGCTGACCTTGAAACTTAGAATTCAAAAGATTAGTATAAGGCGGAGTGTGCAATCATTAAAAACTAAACATGTTATTGATTCGACTGAAATGGGGGTTGGTCTTATAAAAGAATTCAACTCCTTAATTACTAATGATGAAGAGCAGAAATAATATTTATTACGAATAGTCTAGGACCATCGAAAGAGATTTCAAGATTTAAAATAATTTACGTTAAGTAGTGAAGAAATTGTTTCAATATTAACAACACTCCTTTTATTTTAATAATGTTTAATTTTTCCAATTTTTTGTTTCGTTTTCAAAAAAAAAAAAAAAAAAAAAAAAAAAATTAAAGGTTATTTAAGAAAATACATTTTTGAACTTTTGAAAGATATTCGATGACTTGCTGTTACAAAATGAGCTTATAAAAAACCTTTCATGAAAGATCTTAGTCCCTAAGATAATATTGTATTTATTTTTTACCATAAAGAATGGGCAAAATTGCCGTTTAATAAAAAACATAATGAGGTAAAAATGCACGCTATGAGTAATAGGTTAAAAAATGTCCTTCACTTCTTTCCGTTTCTAATAAAAGGACCTATTTTAAGAACAAAGCACGTTGTTAACTTTATTGTATCAAAGATCCTTTCCTCCAAAAAGATACAGAAAATACACTCAACATTTTTGTGTTTGCGAACTAGAGAGAAAATTACATTTGAACGTGATCAAAGAATTTTTATCCGGGTACTCCAAGAAGTTAGGCGTCGTCTACGCCGTCAGCAAGTCCAATAAATTGGAGACGAAAAAAGAGTCTGTCAGAAGGCCAAACTTGAAACGGAGGAATTAAAAAAAAACAGCCCTCTCAAGTATATGAGGGTCCATGCAAGAGATCTTAAGGTTTCATATCAGACTGTCCAGAGGGCTATCAAATTAGTGGGTGAAAATAGCCTTGTGAGGGTAGAGAGGCCACTTTTGACACCAGCATTGAAAGAGACCCCATCTCTTCCGTTGCAAGGCTCTTTTAAAATATTTTCTGACACTTTTAGCCTCCTCCCCTTCCCCTGCAGTCCTTATGCCACCTCCTCGACTACACCTTCTGGGTTCATATTGCCATTAAGGGAGGCTACATTAGTGATTAAGAGAGCTCAAACACAGCTATCTATCTACCTATAGTACTACTTTTGTGGAAATGATATCTTGTTGAAATATAAAATTCAAAGTATTCCGATAATAATGGACCACCATGTACGTATGCAGGGATGGAGGTAGAAGAATTTTGAAATTGCGTACTTTATAAAGAAAGAGGGTGTTAGAAACGCTTAACAAATGCAAACATGGGTGAGGGGAACAAAAAATCCCAAAAAGTTGAGTACATTACCCTCAATAACAAGTTGGGACTTTAGTTACTGTTCCATCTCTAAAGTCATAAAAAGTATTATTGACTTTAACCATCGACGTACCTTTTTTTTTTTTTTTTTTTTTCACGAAACTAATTGATTAAAAACTAAATATGTCGATATTTTGACACATATGTACTCAATGACTTTTTTTACTCCAAGATTTTATATATTTTTATAAACGGATAAATATTATATTGAATGCGCCATACTGTATTGAGTTTCTTGTAGATCATTGATTTTCACATCTATTTAACCATTTAGCTTGAATTTATATAAGGAAACATAATTAAAAACATAGTCATAAATAACAATGCTCACTAGTTTGTAATCTAATAATTTCACTAAGTACACCTCCGGGTCTCGTAACATGGTACACTTTATTCTTTTTTGTATTTTTATTTGTATAAAAGTAATTAGTTAATAAATTAATTATCGGATATCTTTTAATCTCATCCTAGATACTGATGAATTTTGAACTGGATATCCATGATTTTACTTTATTTTAACCATTGGGTATGATGAAAAGATGTGTTCTTCTTATGTAATAAATGTCAAATACCATCCTATTTTTTATATCTAGTATTCAGACATAGGTGGAGGGAGCTGGGAGGCCAAATATCATTGGACGCCCAGTCGTAGTAGTGGTCTTGTAGCGAATCTTGAGTTGTTTTGGAGGTGTGGCAACTCTGCAACCTTCTCCTGTGGAACCCTGTCATCTTTGAGACCTCAGCATTGCTAATATTCAGATATTTGTTCACCAAGAACATGACAATAGGGCACCTGCGTTCTGGATCTGAAAATAAAATAGGCTTGAAATGTTCTGTTGTTGGACTCCATGGTGGCGCTTTGACTACTAACTATAACGTTTATATATCTATTTTACAACACAAAAAAAAAACATTTTGCAATTTAGTCATCAAATATGCCGGAATAATCCGTCAATCTGAAGCACTGGATTTCGTTTTTACACCCTGTATATATGTGAGAGTTAGTTATAAACGTCTGAAAATTGACATGGAATAATTCAAAACCTCTCATTAAAAAAAGAACAAAATAATGTATATGTTTTTCAGAAAAAATCATAAGTTAACTGATCAGGATTTTATTCCATTATAATAGTCTAGGGAGTGAATAAAACAGCAGATAAACCCAGAAACTAATTGATTAAAAACTAAGATTAACATTTTTTTTTTTCCTAATTACCCACGAAGTTATTTAAATAGCAACAAGATGCATACTCTTTGTTTATAATATTTATTTTAAAGAAAAATGCACTGCAAATATTACATCACAAAAAGAACACTTATTAATTGACCACATGAACAGTATTATTTGTTAACAAACAAAGGCAAAAGAGTAGGAACATTATTTATCAAAATGACGTTTTAAATTGCTATTAATATGTAAACATATATTGTTTTTGTCGGGGAAATTTCAATTTAGCAGGATGTCCCTCATGAATTGATAAATAAGTATAAAAATCAATAAGCATATTTAAAAAAATATAAATTTTTTGACGTTCGTTATAGTTCTAAACCAGTTCTTACAAGATATGAAAACCCCATGCTGAGTTTTTCAAATATTTTCTTCACTCACTAAGAAGTAGTTTTTTTTAAAGTCTCCGGATAAGAAAAATGGGCTACAATGACAACTTCTAATAATTACATTGGTGATTATTAGAACTGGTACAATATGGGTTTGTGCCGCAATTTGGTTTGGTACGACCCATACGGCTCAGTACATTTTTACCTCCGGGTCAGTACTTGTATTTATAATCACATATTAAATATTGTAATATTATAAAATTTTGCTTATTTAAAAAAAAAAATAATAATAATAATGATTACAAAATGATAAAATACGTGCCAATGGATGATAACCCAGTGGTATGGTAGATTGGTAAATTAAATAAACTTTCAAATGTTTCCCAGTTAGCTTCACGATACCTCGCATCTACAGTTACATTTGTAAGAAACAAAACATTTTTTTCGACAGCTTGCGATAAAGTGTTTGCAGAGCCCCTAACTGCCGCTTGTAAGAAAGGCATGTTCCCGCTTCCAGAACCGTATCAAGGCTGTGAATGAGGCTGACCACAGATAAATTAAATAGTTGTCAGCTCTATTACATTATCAAGCTACCCGTATTGATTTTTTTAATAATAGTTTTAAACTATAGCTGTAGTGTTGTTGTTTTTTTAACTTGATAATTCTATTGTTACGCCCAGTATATATTTTAAATCAATCTTTGTTTTTTTAAAGAAGTTACTAGATATTTGTACAGAAAAAAATTATTAAAGAATAAAATATCAAAAAACAAAATTGAAAACCCCATAAACCATTTTTCTATTATACTCTACCATACTGTGTACATGAGGGGTGTACCCAAGTTTGTACCAACCCGTGGGGTTAACGTACCATCATTGTCCTAGTTGCTATATAAAAAGTAAGGGTGATAATTTTGGTAAGAATAGAAAAGCGTGCGAGGAGAAGAGAAGAAATACTTATGGTATCATTGATTAAATAACATACGTCTTCTTCTATCAATCAAGAACGTTACCCTTCCCGCCTTTATTATTCAATATTAATATAATGTTAGATGCTGATAGTCGATGGAGAACTGAATAAAATGCCTAAAATAACGTCGCCTTCTGTCTGGATTTCTGAAAATGGAGGCCCAGGAATGTGAAAAATACTTACCGGATGAGAAACAGATGGTTTGTCGGATTTGTTGATATAAATGTTCCTTTAGTCCCCTGTCTAGAATTCCACGCCACTCATTATCCTCACCTCATATCAAGAGCATGGATATTCATCCAAGACTTTAACTCTGATCTCACAAAGATGCTTATTGCATGTAATATAACCTTATCCATTAATAATCATCTACGTTCAAAAAATTTATGGAGAAATCCACGAGTAAACATATCCCTTCCCGAAGAACCATCATTAAATTAATGGAGGATGTTGGTACTGATGTCATTTATAGAAATACATATAAAAATGTTTTGAGTCATCCACACCAAATGACAATCAAGTGATCAGTAAAAAGTATAAAATATTTACTAATTTCGAAATGGAACTCTGAATTTTGTACTATGTCACAGTAAGTATTCAATTTTTTTTAAATCTACCCATAAAATATGATTCTATTTTAGCTAAACATATCAAGAGTTATGATACACAACTCATTAAATGGCAAAAAGAACTGCTTAAATGGTAACAACAACGTGGGTAGTAGCTTTGGATGGTTCGCAACTAGTTTGTCTGAGACTAGTTTCTTCGCTTAAAGACTTGGGTATGATCATTAGGGTTTTCCAATATTACATAGTCAATAAATATTACTTTTTTATCACTTAAGGATTAGCTATGGTTGATAGGCTCCAAGAAATGATGTTCAGAATTCTCATAAAAGGCAAAAACAACTGCTTAAATGGTCACAACAACGGGGGTAGTTACATTGGGTGTAGCATTATAACTAGCAATTGTGTATATCTTTCATGATAATAGTATGTTGTTATATAAGCATAAATAAGGGGGGGGAATCTTTTTGATGCTCTTAATAAGGAGTAATATCGCCGGACATTACTAAATAATTAGCTTTTGCTCTAAATCTTAAGATGGATTTATTTCTAAATTTTTTTTAATTACTATATTTATTGTCTAATTTTATGATTTTGACCTTTACTTTATTATTAATGATTAGTTAGATCTCATTGGTAGAGATATATCTATCCTGTGCACAATTGTATGTAGCAAGTTCCACATGAAGAAGAGGGGTGATTATCTTTTTGTGATTAAACTCCACGTCTCGCTTGTGTTTTGCAACCTAAAGTTATGACATATTTAACTGGATTCCGGTGTCTGAACAAGAAAATATTATTTGGATCAATCTATTATTTCAATATTCTGTATTTATAATTTTTTATTATTAGTTATATGATTTCAATTGTTTAATTTTGTATATTTAACATAAATGTATGATGGTATATTTTTTAGTATGTTGATTATATTTAATGAAAGCCTTCTTTTTTAAACTTTGAACTTCAAACATATTTCGAAATACTCTACTTCGTCGTTTCATAAGCTATTATTCTGAGAGTAAGGTTCATAATCAATTACAATTTCATGGAGTGTGACGTTTTCAAATCTACTGTAACGGATAAAAAAACGTCGAAGTCAATTATACGTAGTATATCTTCATTAAACATTTTGCTAATAAATACTATCGTTATACCCTCAAAAATCATAATAAAGCAGGCAGAGGATAATCACATCAGTATTTTAAACAATGATTCCATTTGTCTTCCCCCCTTCTTCTTGCACGCGTTTTTCTCTACAATATTATCAACTTTAGTAAAAAGTACGTGCGCAAGTAGGAGGAGGGAAAGGTTTTGAAATAACAAAAACAAGCTATAAAAATGTACGTACATTTCCACGTTGTTACATGTATTGTGTCAGGCAACCTTTCATAAGAAAAAAAAAAAAACATAAAAACAGTTCAATTTTAGTTCGTAGTTAGCCAATTCTGGCCCATTCTTCCAGTCTATGGAATTATTATTGATTAATTATTCAGAAGATATTACCATTTAACAAGAAATAATTCAAATTATACCAAGAAATAATTCAAATTATACCAAGAAATAATTCAAATTTTACCAATCAACGTTCAGAAACCTAGTTACGGAGAAATAATCGGAAAAATCGACAGCCAGTAACAAAACACAGTCTGTTTTTGTGTTGATGAAGTAACGCTGTGTTATGTGTTGCAAATCTGATCATGGGGTCAGACAATAATAGTACAGTTCCACAGTCAATTTACTGCCCAAAACTTGCTTACATATTTTGTTCATGGCCGTATCTACTATTATCTTAGTTAAATTTGAAATTCTTATTATCGTCTATATTAATAAAGCAAAGTTTATGATCGTCAGTTTATTTGCTCGAATGTCAGAAAAGAACTCAGTATAGCAACGACCTTACATATATAAAATAACATATACTGAATGTGAAATATAATGAGCAGAAATAAAAAAAAATATTGATTTTGAAGATCGGTCTCATTTGTAATTACTACCTGAATATATGATTTTTATTTCGGAAAGCTATTATCACAATTCTTTTATTTTTGAAAAGAGAACAATAATTTTAAAATAATAACTAGTGTGTGAAACAAGAAGAGTAACTCTGAGGATTGTTTTGGAGTTATAAGTTCTTGGACTCTTAATAGAATTGAGGATCAACATCACTGTAATTCCTGACTATATCATTTCCTAGATATGGAGTTGGGTTTGTATTAATTTTTTCATCTCATAGGTGTTCGCTACTAACTAACATCATGACAGCTAAGCTGCTCTCCTCTGTAACGTTCTTCAAGTTCTTCTTGAATTCTTTTTTAACGTACCGGCGTTTCATACTATTTTGTTTTTGTAAGAGCGCGAGGAAAAGGGAGGAGCGAGACTTATGATACTACTGAATTGAGACTATTGCTTACATCAGGTGCATGTTATATTATAACAGGAGAGGAAAATGAATTACTTTTATAAAGAAGATAGCCTTCTACATATAAAATAGCATTAGTGCAGGGAAAATATTGTGATATATATTTATTTTTAATGCATTTTCTAATCAATTTACACCCAAGATAAGAGATAACTCTTTTTTTTAGAGGGAGGTGTTAATGCACCCACAATCTAATAAATAATGAAGAAAAAAAAAGAGCAAACGCAACAACTGTTTTTTCTTTTGCATCGGTAAACTTAGTGGTTGCCTTACACAGAACCTAAGCAAGTGGAAAGACATAAGCTCAACGTGCAATGTATGTATGGAATAACTGCAAAGTGCAGACCATCTCATCAATAGATTATCCCCCTATCATACGAGAAACATCAAGCAATGAATGAGGAAAACGAAGACTTTCGTATTTTAATTCTTATAAAATATATATATTATTGAACAAAATTTATATATTAACTAGGTTTTAAAATCTGCTTTAGTGGCACAAATACCCGGTTGTGTGGTCGGGTTTGTTACCTTATACTTGTACAATTTTATTTTATGTATGTATGGCAATCAATAATAAATGTTTAACATACTAAACGTGTGAATGTGCTCATGAATAAACAAAAAGTAATACTGAAGATTTCTTGTGGAGTAATCTTCTATAGTATTAAATAAATTTTTGTATTTTAGTCGACGCCTACTTTCTCTGGGTAATACCGGGTACTAACCTAGTATCCAAACAAAAACACATTTTGTTCATTTTTGAACTGTGGAAAAAAATGAATGAATAAAATTTTGTTGAAACGGTAAAAACAAATGTATCCCCTCCATAAAAGAGAATTTCTGTAACGATTATAACTACTAAAGGAAGATTTTGTTATGACATAAACTTTCCAACTGATTCGATCCCTCATGCTTTTTATTGTAAGATCAGACTTTATAAGCTATTGGTGATGCAAAATTATCGTTAATTTAATAAAAAGCTTATATTCATTTATTGTGTAAATTCTGTTTCATATCTATTAATAAAAACTTGATTGAAATCAGACAACCCAGGGGTATAAAGCGTGTCCTAAGACTCGGAACCCTTATATTTTTTTTTCAGATACAATGGCCTTTGTTGATTTCACATTTTCTCCCGATACCCCATTAAACCTCTTAGTGAATTTTTTACAACTCGTTGGTTATGCCCCGAGCATAAATCTCTTATAAAAATAAATAGTGTATACAATGTTTGGTTCATAGATTTTATTACATTTTATCCATTTGATGATACATAATGTGAGACTAAGAACCTAAGGCCATAAAAAACTACGTATGTTGCATTCACCGTGACAAAAGAAGGATAGATCAACAGTTATAACGATTCCATATTTTAAGTATAAAAGAGTCAAAAAGGGTTAATTGATTATTTTTACAATACAATTATACTTTTTGATTTAATATGTTACAAACAAATCAAGGACATGGCACGCAACTTAGACATGCATATTACAGACTTGTAAAAAGTTAACGTTTATTTACTTCATATCGTGGTAATTTTTATCTCTCTTATTAGTAGAATTGGGAGCGATCGCTCAATCGCTGAAAAATTGCTCACTTTGACCTTTTTTTTTTTGCAAAAACTACTAATTTTGCCCTTTTTGTATGAAAATGGTTCATTTCTCTAAATTAGCATGAAATATATATAAGAAATTTTGGTTCTATGTAGTTATATTACACAACAGTATTTGATGATATTTTCAAGGAAAAATTTAACCCCCTTCAATAGGCTCTCTTTTTAGATATAAAATATTTATATAATGAAATCAGGGTTATGATAAAATGATTGGATATGTGAGGGAGTCAGATTCCGACAACAGCCAATTAGAAGAATGATAAATTTGAAAGGAGACTGTTGAATAATCCCCATTGAATCCATGAGAAATACTTTTCAACAAAATGTGAAATCCCGATCTTCCATTCAATCAAAAAGTTGGACGTAATAACAGTGGTGGTGATGATGATGAGATGCCTCCGTCTAACAAGACTCCTGAAGATCTTGCCAACTTCATATTTCCTTCAACTACTAAAGTGAACGTATCTTAGTATTTTTGATACTACCAAAACTGATCGAAGGCAAAAATTATAGGGACAAAATCATTATAAAATCTTAATTTATAGATATTCATGTAATATAGTAAAATTTATGATAAATATAAAACAACACCAATTACTTTAAATTATCCTTATAAAACAGTATTTTTCTCTTAATAAAAATTGCTCAGTTTTGATATTTTGAGTGCTTATTTTCAAAAATTTAGCACTCTTATTTTTTGCTAATTTTGGCCAAACAAATCGCTCAAAAATCCTAAGTCTTCTTACTTTTTACTAATGGAAAGTATATTATTATCATAGCAAAAACGTTAGGGGGATTACTACATATATTGTGCGTGAAAGCGTTTATGTATATGGATATATATTAGGACTAGTACGGTTGTCCAGGGATTCGGCTTGGTACGATCCTTACGACTGGGTACGTTTTTATCCTCGGTGTAGTACGTATAAATATAGTCACATATTTAATACTATAAACTATTTTTTGTTTTGTTCTTATTATTACATTTAGAGAGTGTGGCATCATTTTAATCCATTAGCATTCTTTTATATAAGAAATAAGTTATGTATTTGTTTATAGAAAAAAGAGCTAATGACTTATAAAATGATAAAATAACTCCGAGTAAACGAAAACCCAGTGGTTTGGTGAGGGAATAATTTAAATAAACTTCCCAATGTTTCCAAGTTAGTTTCACGATAAATTGCAGGTATAGGTACATTTGTATCAAGCACAAAAATATTTTGACAGCTGGCGATATTGTGACTGCGAATGGGTCTTGCTTATTACAGGAAAGTGTAGACAAACTTATTTTTTTGACAGAAAAAAATATATAAATTCATGAATAATATTATCATATAACCCGTGTATATTAACCGTGATGGGGCCCTCCAGCCCTCCTATCTGCAGAAGCCCCCACTTTTGCACATGGTGTCTCCTCTCATGGGCTAGAGGGCTCAGACGTGGGCTGTAGCCTCCCTCCAAATTAAGAAATGTTTGCTTTTTTCTAGAAAATTTAATATTTCAATTTTTTGGTCAAAAATATTCATTTATATTATGAAAAAAATTTTACAGAAAAAAAAATATTCAATTTAAATACACAATTTTAAAGTCGTTTTGGGTAAATGAATAAATATATCAAATTAACCGTAAACATCTGTTTTAAGTACCCACTGTCAACAACGTGTCATGTCTATAGCTCACCGGTGTGCGCAGCATATTTTTTTAACCACAAAAATACAATACATTTGATTTCACAAAAGAGCGAGGAACTAGCAACGCTAGTAACTCGTAAGTTATTAAAACCAAAATAGCCCCCACCCCCGGGAAAAAAAAGGAATTTTGGCTATTTAATAGAAAATTTAATATTTGAAATTTTATTAAAATTTTTTCTAAAAAATTTCATTTTCTGTGAATGACTATATATTTTTGAATTTTTTTCCAAAATATTTAATATCTGACTTTTTTTTTTAATTTTCTATTAAAAATGTAATTTTCGAAATTTTTTCCAAAAAATGTATTTTTTTGAGAACAGAGGGGATTTTTAAAAAAAAAATATTTTTATGAGATCTGCAGGGAATTTTTGAAATTTTTTCCCAAAAAAATTTTGTTTTGTTAACAGCTGTGTATTTTGGAAAAATTTTCTCCAAAAATGTAATTTTTCGAGAATAACTGTAGATTTTGGAAATTTTTTGTGAACAACTGTGAATTTAAAAAAAAATTAAATATGAAATTGTTTATTCAAAACATATTTTTTTGCAGTTTTTATATATAATTATATATACATATATAATCATGTAGACGCCTCTGATATCAAAATGGGTATTGTTTAACTAATATTTAAAATATTAAAGAATCGGCATCAGGATTTTTTTTTTTAATGTTGCCTTCTCTACTATTTATCTAAATAATTATATTACAGTATTAATAATTTTCTGGGGTTAAACTGCCATCCCCAAATTATGAAAGCTAGCAATGCCCCTATGGCCTAAATTTAAGTATATGTTTAAGAGTTGTACAAAATATCAAACCCTGTTATGAAAAAATATTATGAATCTCCCGGGTGTTTAGTTCTACTCATACTAAAAAAAATTAGGAAATACTTTATTTAAAATTTTAAAAATGGATGTGACATTTGATGAGGTTTAGCAACGAGCTAAAGTATCCCCTGGCTCATTTTTGCAGAAAGAACGTCTAAATATTGAGTAACTAAATCTGAGTTTGCCTATAAAAAACCGGATAGTAATATCGAGGATTTGTTATTATAAATGTCAAGTTTTCTGTTCCTCGACGTCTAATTACTCAATGCAATGCCGGGTACTACGGCTGGTAACTAATATTTTCCTTTCTTTAACAAAATATTTCAAACTCTAAAAAAAAAAAATGGAGTTTGATCATACATAAATAAACATGCATATGTGAATTTATTTTCCCCCATTAAGTGACCCTAATAAATATAACTTCGTGTTGGTCATATTTCTATCGTGAGAACCATTTATGATAAAAGTTAATCATATTCAATGTGTAACTTAAGAGGATGAAATTTCAGTTTCCAAGTGAACTTAAAGACGTTTTTTTACATATTTTTAATGAATAATGTATGTGTATATGTTGAAATGTAAGTAGGAGTTGTAACTTGTATAAACATATTGTACAAGTTGCATTTTTTAGTCTTAAAATGCATGATTTAATTATATTATATTCTAATTACCAACAATTAATAGATAAAAATAAAATGAAAAGTCAATTAATGTATCCCAAAAAGTGCCGCTCCTGAGAGTAGAGTTAGTGAAAAAATGAACCCCCAGTTCCTATCCAGTTTTACTGGTGAATCCTTTGCCTCCCCAATCACAAGATCTGAATTTTGTGGATTAATTTATCAGGTAGCAATCTGACATTCAAACAAATTTGTCAATTAGTAGTGGACTTCATCAAAAACACCTGCCACAAAATCTACTTCCGCCTGGAAGCTGTTATTGTTTCCTACGGTGGTCCTGTTCAAGTTTAATTATCCATAATATCGTTATTATACATAATATTACCAATGTTTTAGATATTAAATGTATAAAAAATTAAACATCATTGTCTAATTTGTTCATTTTAGTACCAAAACTTTGCAAGATCCAGTATGTTAACAGGAAGATACCATTTTTAGATGTCAAAGTCATGGCATATAAAACGTTTAATACACTTAATTGACCATAAATTTGTAAAAAAAAAATGATCTAGATAGGTCATAATTAAATTATTTTAGGGGGAGGTTTTCACTCTACCAAGTTCCCTATGTATTTTTAGTTTATTTTGATAAATATGGTTATCAGAGACGAACAAAAGTAGCCAAAATATTAATGAGGCAATAATTTGTTATTTCTTTCAAAATTAAAAGGTAAAGTAAACTGTTCTGAGCAATTTTTCGCTTCATTTTGACAATTAAAATAACATAGTAAGGACCAGCCTTATACAAATTGTTCCAAACAGCTTTTTGGCTAATCTTCGGTTCCTGGGCTGCTCACATGCCGGTCCAACTATACGATTTTCATTATTTTATCTACATTTTTGATGATTGGCCTACTAGAGTGTGCCTCAACTTCGTTTCCATATTACTAAAACGGAATCTTTGGAACCACCACTTTGCTGTTGCATTCGATATTGTATTGAGTCCATAAACAGCTCTTTTTTTTCGGTCATTCTCCACATTTTCACCTTGGTTGTAGTGATATTGAAAAATGTATCAAATTGTCTCTATTTTGTATTTCCATTTTGGAACGCTGTAACACACAACTGGGTTCACCAAACACAAAACTTGTAAATGAACTTTTTTACAGTGTATGCTTAACCTTTTAGCATACTTTAAGCTTTTTTTATGCAACATATTAATCGTGAGATATCGCCCACTAAAAAAATCAAGGTAAAAACGGTCAAAACTTTTTACTTAACCTAATATTACTTTTGTAAGTATAACTTTTATATGTAATTTAATATAAATATCACTTTTACATTCACTTATAAATTCAAAAGAAACCTAGTAATATTAGGATATGTGCGAATAATTATTTTATGTAAATTAGTTAGAGAATTATAAATTTTGATTATATATAATTTTTGAATTTATTCAAGAGTTTTTTGTAATTTCTTATTATTATTACATTTATTGTTTTTGCAATATTTTTCGTCAGAAAGAAACAGAAAAAAAAGTTAAAATCAACAGGTAGTTAGGCAATATTTACTAAGCGTATTACTATTATTCAACAATTGTAAAAAAAAAAAATCACAGCTTAACAAGAACTAATTCAATTTCAAACATAGACATAGGGACTTTAGGACAAATATTCTCTCTCCCCATTCTGAGGGAATTATAAAATATTCACTATTTATTCGGGCAACAGCTTGGTGTATTAAGGCCATGTGATTTTAAATGTCTTTCTTTTAAAAAAGGTCATGATGAAAAATATTTTCTAATAGAAAATTTCATTTAGAAAAATCAAACAAAGGAAAGGTATTGTTTAAAAAAAAGTTAAGTTACAAAAATTTGGGCAAAATTTAAAAAAATAAATAAACTCTTCAACGCCTATGAGTTTAAGTAGACTTGGGATTCTTGAGTAATATTTTTGTCCAAATTGAGAAAATAAAAAAACAATAACATTTTGAAAAAGGAACAACTAATTTTTAAATATGGGCAATTTGTTTTTTAAAGAAAAATACAGTTTTATAAGGATAATTTAAAGTAATTAGTGTTGTTTTTTTATTTATAGCTAAATTTCCACATCTAATTTGCTTTTGTCGGAATCTGGCTCCCTTACATATCTGATCATATAATCATAACCCTAATTGCAACATATACAAAGTTTTACATACAAAAAGAGAATAGAAAACAATGGAGTAATGGAGAAAAGCTTTTGTATGTAAATTTTCCCCCGAAAAATATCATCAAAAGATGTAACTAGTATCCAAATATCATCTATTTATTTTTTACCGCTTATTTGAGAATAAGCAATTTTCAAACAAATAAGAGCTAAACGAGCATTTTCCCCCAGAAACGTTAAAGTGAGCAACTTTTTCAGCGATTGAGCAATCGCTCATAAATTCCAAGTCTACTAAAAGGTGGGGAGCAGCAAAATCGAACGCTGACAAAAGAATACAGCGTAAATTTTTGTGTTAGCGAAGTCACACCCGTGAATAGAATAAACCTATTTTTATTTTAGGAGTTGATTCATTTATCATTAAACAATTCCTCCCCCCCCTATGAGTATATCAAAGATGTATCAGTAGATTATGAGCTGGTTTTAGTTGGTTTTACGTCTTATTTTCTACTCTAGCTATTGATAAGGCACATAGTTATTATGTATGTCTTATTTATTACCAAAATACATAAACGTTACAAATCATTTCAATGGTTATGTTATTATTTTAACGTTTTTTTCTAATATTGAAACTTGATATTCATTTCATATAGTATGTATGTTTTTATTTTATACGAAAGAATTTCCATGGGAAAAAAATACGATTTTTGAATACCTCATAATCTGACACCTCGATGCATATCATGATCCGAAAAATTTGAGAAATTTATTCATTAGTAATATACGAGTCAGATAAATAACTCCTTCACTTCTATGAGAGACAATATCGATTTAAAAAAATAAGCATCCCTAATTAACGACTTTATTCATATGAAAACTTTCATAGTTTATTATCACACATCTGTGATAAAAGTCGTTAAAATTTTATTTTGTAACTTTTTTGTATCTGTTCACTTATTTAAAGTATTTACAATTCTCAAATTGCCATGATATTTACTGGCAATACATGGAGTTTGTCGGTTAAGGCTTCCTTGTAATTAAGTAAATGTCTCAATACAATCATTGAGAAACGATATGTAATAATCAAGTATTTCTATTTTTGCATTTTTCTGTATTGTTCTTATATAATTTTTTTAAATTAATTTACAAAGAATTATTTAAAGGATTCATTTCACTATTTTCCTTTCCATGTGATTCATTTCATTTAACGAGTTTAATGATTTTATCTTAGTACAAAAATTTTAGGGGCTCTGTGCTTGTAAATATGGGGCAGGAACTTTAAATCTGGAACAATTTTAGACCTTAATATCTTAGCAACCCTGAAATCCATGTTTATGAAAGTGTACTCACTAGATTTAGCTCACAAAACGGTATAAAAAAATACAAAATCATGAAATATCCTCAGAATAGCATGTCATGACTACATTATTGTGTGCAACCGTCCCAAACACTTTTTCAAGGACGCAAAAAAACTCCACAGATCATTATACTATAGACCGTAAGTTGATGCTAACAGATCCAGGGTCATGCTAAAATTTTAAACTTGTGCAATTTGTCCAAATCAGGTCATTCAAACCACATTTATTTTGTAAAACCAACATTTTTTAGACCTTAATTTTATTGGCAAAGGAAATGGGGCCTCCTAGCTATCAGAACACCTTATACAACTATGTTTGGGTTGTGTCGGGGAGATAGTTCAATAAACCTGCACATAAACACTGTTTACTCCTTGCAGGCTTACCGAGGCTCCTCGAGGCAGTACCCACCATGGACAGGGGATTCCTCATCAAGGTCTATTCAAGGTTCAGGGCCAGGTTATAGGGTGTGATTGAGGTTATTGGTTTGAGTATTTGGTTTAACTATGCTCCTATATTTGTTACTTACTGAATTAAGTTTGGGAAAAATATTGTAATATACATTATCCTTAAATTTTCTGGGTGAAAAATCCCCAGCCTGTACATAGATATTTTTAAAAACTATAAAATACTTAAATTTAATATAAGGAACTAGGTTTTATCTCCCGGGATCCCGTTTTCCTAGGACTTTTTGTGGTTTTTTATATTTTTATATATCATACGTACAGTAACATAGACATATATTGATATATACAAATGAATCAAATAATCAAGTTTGAACCTTGAAAAAAAAAAAATATATATAAGAACTCGAAACCAAAAAAAAAAGCCATTTTATATCGTCACAAACATTGATTATTTAGAAGATACCTTGTAGCTTTAATGCAGTATGAGATTTGACATTTTAAAATCCCCATATTACTATACAAAGAGTTACGTGGGTTCCTTAGTTCTTATTTACTCCTTCATCACTTAGAATATAAGTTGTTGTTTTTTGCAAATCGGATCGGGTTACTGAATTTAATATAAACGGAACTTGCTGGCTCTAAAAAACAGCCTTGCAATATTAATGATATTGATAAAAAGAAGAGATGAGAATCAAGAATAATTGTACCACAATTAAAGGAGACGCTGTTTTGGGGGTTTCATAAAATAGAGGAATTTCAATCAACCTTAATAATACGACATCGAATGGCTTTACGAATAAAATAAGGCTTAACACTTGCATTGGATAATAATTTATGCCCATGATTAACACCTTTTGAATTAAATAAAAGTTTTACGTACTAAAAATTGCTAGATTTGTACTTTTTTAGTATTATTATTGATTATAGACAAGAAAAAAGGTACAATACGAAAAAAATATTAAATTATTTCCATTCTAATAGTTAATTTTCATCTACAACATGAAAATAGTATGGTATAACGATGTTATAACATATTTTTAATACATTTTAGGCTCAAATATATAATAAAACTAAGCAATATATATATATAAATTTATAGGCAGTAAGATTTACGTCCTTTTATTTGTTGATCCCATATTGACATCCCATCGCTTCTAATATATATGAAGAAAGGTTCTTCTTTCTTAAAAAACTTGGTTATTTAGACCCCAAAAATTGACACAATCAAAATTTAAAGGTAACTTAAACATAAACGCTCTATATGAATTTGTCCATTTTAAAATATATTATTTATTCTTAAAGTATAAAAATAAATACTAAAATTTCACAACACTTATTATTTAATGACGAGATACCATAATCAAAAAAAAAAAAAACGTGATCCCCCAGAAATACAAGTTCCTAGAAAATAAGAAACCCTTAATAAATACTACTTATAAATAAACCAGGATATTTCTGTCACTATCTTTAATCTTATAGTAATCAAAGTATATATAAAAATCAAAAATAAAGAAGACGTTTCAATAACCAAATCATTATTTTAATTTCGTAAAAATCATTAAAATAAGCTGTAATTTATTTATAAATTATTTAAAAATCAAATGTATACTTGATATAATAATTAGATAACATTTCGAAAGAGTAATTATTTAAATTCCTGTTTGTAATTTTTAAACAATTACAATCGAATTTAAGGGAAATGAGATACAATTTCATAAATGTTATGTACAAGTTGCAACAAATAAATGTAATGTTATATGATGTCTCATAACATTAACTATGTGAATTACCATAGATTCATTACAGCTTTAATTTCATTTTGATCTATTAAAATTACTTTTTTATTATTATGTACTTATTTGTAATACCTACAATTGTACAAAAATGACACCCTTAAAGTATTCAACTATTGCATTATTACTATGAAACTACTTCAAATATTATGTTTTATCTCATTTACTGGTTTATCTTGCCCATTTTGCTTATAAAAGTTTCAACTTTGTACGAAGCATATACAGAAACCATGCACTCTTAGGTACAAATACGACACATACACCAATTATAATGTATGCTGAATTATAATATTTCCATTGTAAATCAATAATTAAATACACGAACCATGTTATTTTAGGAATCATCTATTTCACCGCTACATATCATACTTACACACGCAACCTTTTACCCAGTGTGATAATTCCACTTTTACAATAGCCAGATAACATCGTAATTGCTTATTATTTCGTTAATAACTAAAATATATTAATTTTGGTACTTAAAGTATATACTATCAAATATTTTGTACATAAAATTAATACAGAATATTGAAAATGCATTGTTATTCCAATTCCAAATTATAATAAATGTATAATATGTATTGTCAAATATGGAAAAGAACAAAATTGATTTTGTGCAACTTTTCGTGGAAACAAATATTTTATAATCTATTAACAATTTAGCCTAATATAGAAAATTTAATATAGAACTTTCAGGATTAGGTAAGCTTTTGATATTTGCATAATCATACATTTATTTCAAGTATGTGTTATTTAGAAAAATCCGGTCTGGGGCCACTGCAATTTTTTCATAAGAATGTAATTTTTGTAATTATAAAACTATGTTTATAAATTAGAAAAGGTAAAATGGTTGTTGCGTGTGTTCTTTCTTCTTTTTTGTTCATTATTTAATAATCATCTTGGTGTTAACTATCTCTGAACTAAGAATTATCTATCTATCATCTCAATTGTTTTGAAAATGCAAAGAAAAATAAATAATAGGTAGGAAAAAAGTAATTTCATATTTCCAGCCCTTATTTTTGAATTACGTATATCTTATTCATTATTCGTCATATCGGATCATACTAAATAGTGTTGTAAAGGTGTGAGTGTATACTCTAAAAGCTTGTTGGATAGTATTGCATTTGGTCTGTTTAGCTGTGAATTATCGGGCGTCGAAGATGGAGGTCTCAAAAGAAGAAATTCGTCATATTTTATATTTTATCTACGTAAAAAAAGAAAAACGCGTAGAAAGTGACCAAGAAAATATACAATGAATACAAAACCAATACTCTTTTGATTCGTGTTCACAACAGTGGTTGGAGAGACTTCAGTCTGGTGTAGTGAAGGTGAAAGATGGTATGTCGTCGTGAATGTGATAAAATCATGGAAAATATGGAAATAGACTGTCATGTTAGCTGTTGTAGTATGATCCAGGAGCTAAAAATCGATCTAAAACCCGTTTTAGATCATTTGCAGAAGGCAGAACACAAACAAAAACTTGAATAGAAGAGAAAACGTGTTTCATCAAGACAATGCCAGGCTGCTAACAACTTTGATGACGCGCCAGACGCTCCAGGAGCTTAGACGGGATGTTCTTATGCATCTAAACTACAGTAAGGACCAGGCACCAAATGACTACCACCTGTTCCTGTCTATGGGCAAAGCGCTTGGGGCTACAGATTTGGTCTCAATAAAGACCTGTGGAAATTGGTTGTCACATGATTATTTTTTTGCCAATAGGGACAAGGGCTTATACAAACAGAGCATTATGAAGTTGGATTCTCGTTGGCAACAAGTTATCAAACAGAATTGGATGATTGTAACACTTCTTATTAAGGATTCAGATAAAGCGAAAAATACAAAATTACTTTTTCTCCAACATAATATATATGAAATAAAATATAATTACTTCAATATTAATTCTCAAATTTCATCACTATTTTGATTTCCTTCATTTTGGGAGCCCGAACAACCAAGTTTTATAACAATGAAAATCCTTTTTGTATTAATAATAAAGAAAATAATGAACTATAAGATGTCAAAATGGGAACAAAAAGTAGAAGGAAACTGTAAAAAAACTTACTCACTATAAAAATTGTATGGCTTAATTGCCTTGTTTTATTATATATACGACCCTCAAATGTATAAAAATATGCTATTACATCCTTATACAATCTTATTTCCTTATTGTAGATAAAAAATAATTATTGTAAAGGAGAGTAATACGATATTTACTTTTTTTGTCCCGTATTGATCCAAAAAAGTGAATAAACCTTATTTAGTACATATTACTTTGATTTAATTCAAATATCACTGTTTATCATTAGAATCAAGTAGTATTCAATCCCAATGTTAAGTCTTAATGTATTCATTAATCCATTTGATGGAGTTTTATCAAGATTTATTGGATAGTTGTACATTTTTTGTCATAAAAATATCAACTTTGAGTTCTAATATGACGTCTCCTTAATTAGGATTCAATGGATCGCGTTAGTGAAAATTGCAGAAATACACTTTTCTTCCCTACCCCCTACAAAAAAATCCTGTAACAGGGAGTTAATAGTAACAATTGTCTACTATGCAATAATACCATGCGTCTCACTCCCACATTAACATATTTTTTTAAGCAAAAATTAGTTATGCAACTGCAGTGTCATTTGATGGGAAAATACATTTGTTAAAAAAAGTAATTTAAAAAATAGGATATTTATTTAATAAAAAAAAGGCCACTGAAAAAAAAAATACCCAAAATTTTATTTTCTAAAAAAAATATGGTTCAAAATTAAATTCAAATGCGAAAGAAGTGAAGAAAGAAAAGAGTCCCGTACATTTATCTTGGTTTCAGGCCCTTTTCTTGCTAAATCAGGCCTACCCTCCGTTATTATCCTTATGCCTAGCCTAATTGGGATTGGAGTCCGTGCAGTCCGTTACACACAGAACCCCGCAATAATCCAGACCGGCCCTGAAATTAGATAGAAATTATATTAATGTACTTACCTTTATTAAATACGCTCTAAATGTAGACATGACCTTAGAATTTAAGCAGTTAACAAATTAACGTCCTATCAATTAATTTTAACAAAGGTATCCACAGGGAGGGGTTATAGATGTGGTATAAATATCAAAGGCAATATTTAATTATCTGGGTCTCAACCTCTCCAACCCTTGGTCTCAAATCCTTGAAAGTCCTAGTTTCGATGTCAAGACACAGATAGGAAATTTTATTTTCTAAAAAAAACATATTGCTCTCGGTCCATCAAAATGTTATTCTTGTCTTGATGTCTGTTTAGGTGGTATTGATCACTGAATTAGGGTGTGGGCCTCCCTTACAAAATGCCAATAATATATATATATTATGTGGAAAATAGTGGAATTTAGTGTTGTGTCAGTCTTACATATCCGTCCTAAAACCTTAGAAAGTTGGGTCTTTGATAACGTCACTCAGCTTTTTTCTTTCTTTCTTTTTTGAATAAGTAGTTCTGACAGTCCGAAGGACCGACACAACACTAGTTAAACTATCTAGTTACTAATGAAAAATTACTTGAATTCAATTCCTTAAACAAAAATCCTCCATTTTTTTACTGTTTATATTCGAAATTAACTTGATGGATACAAATTTGTGATAGGACTGAATCAATTTTACTGAATACATGTGATTTTGTCACATGTATAAATTATGTTCTCATAGATAGAGTTTATCTACTAACCTACCATACTTAAACTGAGAATCAAAAAGGCGTACGTTCCACTACACAGTCCTTATTCGAGAGGGTGATTAGTACCATAGATATATATATATATATATATCTATGGTGATTACTGGTTTCATACGGCTCCATATGAATTTATTCCTTCAATAAGTTACATACTCTAAAGCAGTAGTTCCCAACCGGTGCTCTAAAATTCATTGTTAAGAGGTTTTAGCAAGATTTTACATTTATATTAATAGAGTGAAGATTACCTTTCTCTCGGTATGAATATATGAAAACGAGTTGGTCGATCTAAGAAATTCCAATGTAGTCGTATTAATGAAATATTGCAGGCATATGCAGAGGGTATTATATATATACATATATAATATTCACTGATGTAAATAATATAGATATTTTAGATATAATAAATAATAATGTAGACGTATGAATAAGATATTGGAGGCATGTACATATAGCATCGAGCATGTATACAGGGTGAACTGTATATAGTGCTCCCTGATGTAAACCATATAAATATTTTAGATATAATAAATAATAATTTAGTCGTATTAATGAAAGATTACACTTGTATACAAAGAGAACTGTTTCTATTAGTTTTTGTTACTGGTCTCGAGAATATATCATCAGTGATGTAAATCCAGTAAATTTTTTAGCTGGCCTGCTTTTTAGAATTGGTAATAGGAAGAATAAATTATCTTTTCCTTTGTAGCTGTCATTATTATTTAATTCCTGAGTAGTGAACATCCTTTCTAAAATAGATTCAATTATATTCAAAACCTGATTGAGCATTCCCATTTGGTCATAAAAGATGGAGCGTAACCCTCAGGATTTTTGGCAATGTCCTTGTTTATTTATTTCCATCTTGTAGCTGACCTCTTCTAAAAAATTCCTCAAATTATCAGGATGACCTTGTTGATTTTTTTTTTAACATGCCTGTTCTACACTGGATTTTCATCACTGTTCACTGTATATCATAATTTATATGAATTTACAGTATATGTTAAGATTTGAATAAAATATAAATGCTGATATGATGCAAAGAATTTTGTTTCCTTTAGTTAGTGAACACTCTAAAGATCAGTCATCACAACATATTTTTTTTTTCAAACCCCCTATTATTATTCTTTCATTCATGAGTCGGAAATACACATGAATTGATTTAAGTATTGAGTAGTTTCGTGTGAGTATGCTTAAGAAAAACGGAGAGTAACGCTGTATGTCTTGAGAGGTTATCTTCTATACTAAATAAGTAATTTAGTAAGTAATAAATTTTGTTGAGCGTATTTTATATGCCGCAAGATACTAAAATAAGATATATGCCTCCGCAGTAGTGTTGGGTCGGTCTTTATTTATTCAGTCCGGTCCAGTCTTTGAGACCATTGCTTTAGACCCTCGGTCCTTGAGACCGGTCCTTACGACCACTGGTTCCTATGGGAACTGGTGCTTAACTGTCGGTCCTTGAAATTTTTCATAAAAATATCGATGGTTTATTAAGCCAAATAAGATATATTAAGTATGTTTTAAAATTATTGTACATATCTTGCAAAAAATTATATATTTTTCATTGTAATACAATATAATACGAACATATTATATTATTACTTGGTTATATAATTTATTATTATATAAGGGAATAATTAAAAGGAGGAAAAAGACTCTCATTGACGTCATGAGGGATTCATTTTACTTTCTTTAAGGACCGACAAGTGGAACTGGACTAGATGGGAGTGGAATGGACTGGACTGCAGTCCTCGATTCTAAATAAGGACCGACACAACACTACTCTGCATTGATGAAAAGGTTGGTAACCATTGCTCTAAACAATATTTTAGTTATATTTTAAGCTTTGATGGTTGTATCCTGACAGAGAAGAAGTCATTAGTGTTATAAATAGCATGCATAAATGTATATTGCATACATAATTATGTATATAATTCCATTTGAGCAACCATAAAATAAGATAAATAACTTCAAATGAAGAATTTTTATTGCTGAGACGATGAAAGTGCTGTGATTTAAATTTAATTTAATTAATTCTATTTAAGACTTTTGAAAAAACTCAAGGTTAATTTGAACCACTGGTTTTATTATCAAAGCCATTAAAAATAAATTCTACCAATCTATTACTATTTAATTTATGCAATATCGCAAAGAGATTTGTTAACATTTGTAAGCAGTATATCAATAAAAACCATTAAGTGTGACATTTTGTTATATAATATATTTATATATCCTTTTTCAATATCTCATATATCCTATCCAATTTTATGTGTAATAAGATATTGGTTATACCTGTCACTGATTAATTTTTGATTAAATTGAAGGATACTTCTTTCTGATTTATTTAAGACAAAAAAATTAAGTTTTTTTTTTGAGGGGGTGCTTGGTATTTGGAATTTTTTTTTCTACGAAAATTTCCCTTTTTTGGGATATTTGCATATTCAAGGGGGATACAGCCCCTCTAGTTCACCCCCTGCGGACGCCTACTTTATATGATCACGTCCGATCTTTGTAGAGAAGGAAATATACTTTATGTATATGGACTTCAAAGTAGATTCCTAGGTCAGATGAAGTAAATGAAAAACTATAATGTTTACCAATACTTAATCAGTGCAACTCCATCTGACCGATTAAAAGTGTAGCAAACAAGCTCCATCATCAAATATTGTCTTCCTTCCTTCGTTTTTCTTTATTAAATAAACCCTTTTATTATTCAGACGGGAAGATTTTAAAGTACTGTATATATAAAAAGAATTACTATAAAAGGTCGAACAAGAACAGAAATAAATACATTATTAAACTTATTTAATTCGACATATATTGGTTTGTTTTACTTTTCCTCACAGGTACTAGAAAAATATATATATTTGTATTTACTGATGGCTCTTGATTATCAACTAAATTCGCTGTGACGTAATTATGGATTATATACTATGTATATGATAGATACGATTATTACCAAGAATTTTCGCATGGGAATAAATTAAAATTGTAAATAGAGATTTAAAGAAAAGTTGTAACGAACGCGTGACATTAAAGCAAATATATATTTTGTGCAGTATATATGTTATATTGTTATTTATTCACTCGTATCATTATTAGAATTAATCTCTTTAATGGGAAACGCTAAATAATCAATATTTATTTATCATTTAGATATTCATAAATTGTTTCTAGAATTCTGCATCCTTCAAAGTTGATATATTATTATACTTGCAATATACAAATATTTACCTTTAATAAATATATTTACAATATTAATAATTTATTTTAATAAATGTAAATAACCCCCTGGGTACGTTAATTGGATTAATCTTTCGGGAATGGGGGATTTTTTGGGACGCCAACTTTCAGAAATAAAATTTAAGAAAAGCCTAGTTTGACAATAACCTTCTTCTTTTTTTTGATAAAAAAAATTCCCCACAAGAAATATTATTTATTTCCAACTTGTGTTAAAAATCTTACCTTTTCCAAAATTTGACACGGAACTTATTGCTGATAAAGTCAATTCGTTGAATTAATTATATTTGTACAACTCATAAACTAGGATAGGGGAGACAATTGGTCCATAGATTGAGACCCAAAAAATAGGTCATCAATTTGGAAACGATTAAATTTCGGTCGTCGGTCTGATATCGTGGTCTGGAGTGTTACGTATTAAGGTGGAACGTAATATAGCTCATTGACAATTTAGTAATAAATCGGGAGTCGTGAATGAGTAAATAAAAGTAGGATTTATTCTCAAGATAAAATCAATTCAGTACTTAAAGGATAAAATGATTGCGTACGAATAAAAAGTATACTACTAAGTACAATTAACAAAACAAGACAAAAAGAAAGCCGGGATAATCATTCCACCCATCTAATCAGGGTAACATAAATAAATATAAATTACATGCACAAAAATATCGGTCTAAATCAGTGGAGAAAAATTCGCTAAAGACGGAACCGGCAAAAAAATCCGTCTTGGTCAAAGTTTCAAAACTTATAGGTACATTACAGCAGATCTTTAACATGGTAATTTACTATTTTTTTTTAATAAAGAAGAGTTTAGTTTTTTACAACCTTTATTCTTTTTATTTTAAATAAATACAAGACAATTTTTATTCTTTTTCTTTTTTTGTAAAGGAAGAAATGCGATGTTGATATTGATTTATTTGTTTTTTGGAGGGCTTGCCAGTGTCTCAAAAAACGGATATGGTCTATATCCTACTCATAGAACGTACATAGACAAAAAATTGGTTGAGATTATAGTGTTTCTAAATGTGAGGAAGGTAAATAAATGTTACAAAAAAGATATATTTTATGTACTGCTATAAGATACCTGCAAATTCTCAAAAGTTGGGAACCATCGCCTCTTGACCCCTTGTCCACAAAATATGTGATTATATAATATAAAACAGGTCCGGTGTTGCGCTGCATTTGCATTAAATGAAGCTGTGTATTGCGACTTTTTTTGAATTTTTACAATCCCAATATAGTTTAAGCCCTCTAGAACATTTTTAAGTTAAATTTTTTGTGATGTTTAAAATAAATAGTTATCAAATTTATGATTTAAAAGATGTACATATTTATGGCGCTTTATGCGTCACGAAACCTTTTATCGATCAGCTGTTCAAGCAACTTAAACATGGGGGAGCAAAAAAGATTAGAGCCTTCCCTCTTTTGTAGCATACCTACTTTGATCAATTCAGGCTCGGTGCAAAAAAGTTTTACTTTAAAATATTTTCAAAAATAAACGATCCTCCCTCATCCCCTGACCCCCTCCCCTAAAAAAAATGAATGAAATCATGCGGACGTTCTTGATACGCTGTATACTGTTCGTGATAATAAAAATGACTCTGGGAGACTTTGAACGACAAGTTGTTTAGTTCTTAAAGCGGATTACCACATCATCATACGTGTACAATACACGTCTATGTGTGTATATAAATGATACTTTTGTCAGAGCAACTCTTCTCCCGATATCATTTATATACGATGGTGCACTGAAAAGTTTCCTAACTCAACGTGAATATGGCAGCACTCGGATATAAAAGTTAGTCACAGCTATTTATCATCTTTTGAAAGTTATTCAACAAAGTTTCAACCATTTTTGAAACGCAATTTTTAGGTAACAGTCGTTTGAGTGAGTTGATGTGGAAAAAAAAATCTGATTTTTTTTCTCCAACATAGTCTAATTGTAACTCTACACACTTATTCCACCGAAGTTATAGACTGTACAGGTTACAGAGATGGAAGCACCGCCCGCTGGGATAGGTGTGTAGAGTATAAGGAGACTATGTAGAAATTCAGAATGTTTTCCCACAAAAACACTCACCCCAAGAACTACCGTCCAAAAATGGCTGAAAATTTGATGAGTAACTGTAAACTGATGCTACGTACATAGGTGTGAGCGTGGAGAGCATTTATTTACTGTCGATGTCATATACTTTTACAGTTAAAACAAACTTCAATATATTTTATAAATTCATTTGTTATCGAATTTAAATGCAATTATTATTTTTTTTTTTTTTTTGACGGATCTAATATGATTAATGGAACATTGTTTTTTTCCGCTCTTATGGTTCAAATTTGATTCTAAATGGTAGAGCATATATCAAAATTATACAGACAAATGAATTCTTGATCAGCAAATTGCAGTCTCAAATCAAAGGATTTAAAAGATATCCTTAAGGGTTATGCAATGACAATCTTTAATGACGTACATTCAACAGATTTTATTTTCATTAGGCAGAAAAATACCTGCTCGTGGTAATAGCAGCAGGTGCTACTTAATAAATTCTGTGAGATAGTAATTTGAAAAGAGTTCTCACGGTTCAACGTAAAAAAAATAAGGAAGAAAAATATCGTTATTGTGACCCGCACACTTAAGTTTCTGAAAAAGAAGAAGGAGCGCGTGTTCACATGAACAGTGAGTAGTAACCATAAAAAAACTTCCTTTCCATTCCCTTAATATCTTCTTTCGCAGTAGTATCTAAAAAGTTCATTTGACGACTTTAGTTTGACGTGAAAACATCGGCATGTCTTTCATGTACCACGAGACATCTATGTCCAAAACTCATCAGTACCGCAAGGTGATGAAGCCTCTTCTCGAACGCAAACGTCGTGCACGTATTAACAAGTGTCTTGATGAACTCAAGGAACTCATGATTGAGGCTCTTCAAACACAAGGGGAAGAATCCATTACAAAGTTAGAAAAGGCCGACATACTTGAACTCACTGTTAGACATTTACGAAAACTCAAGAACCAAGAAGTTATATCAAAGAACAGTCCTTCAGATCGTTATATCGCTGGCTATACGGCATGTGCAAGTGAAGTCTCACAATACCTTTCCTCCATACCTGGGATTAATGTACACTTTGGCTCCGAACTCATGTCACATCTTGGTAATAACTTAACCAAACCTCTCAGTGTCTCCACTTCATCCCTCAACGAATCCTCATCCTCGGTTTCACCTTCTGACTTAGGCTATGTGAGCTCAGGTTCCATTACACCTCCTCCTGAACCTAAAAAATCCATCAAGACTGAAAATGTTTGGAGGCCCTTTTAGGCGAACTGTCCCTGTTTTATATGCTATCTGTGATATTGTTATCGGTTGTCTTCCCACGTTTTGTGAATCCATTGTTATTGTTTTGACTTTTTTTATTAATCCATAATAAACTGATGTGATAATCTTGATTTGCTGTTTATTTCTTTTAACAATACATAACATATATTTTCCTAGCTATTAGGTTCATGCTTAGGCTGTATCTAGAAAATGATGGAAGAGTATACAGATAAAGAGTAATTGATATTTAAGGGTTATTACAAACGATTCACACCTTGGGAATCTTAATTCTCATATAATGATATATAATTGTACTAGAGGTTTGAGAAACTTAAATAACCGCCATTTTAACGACTTTTATTAACTCTGTAACGATTTTTCTTCTTCACCAGTGTAATTTGAGACGCATCACATAACATTTATTGAAGGAATTTTCATGGGAAAATACATGTATTTTGAGTAATTCAAACCCTACTTCTATACCATATGATATCTTTCAAAGTATGCCAAGAATTTTCAGCTTTGAAATGCAAATTGATTTCCCAAATGACTTCGTAGATACTTACATACATCATGAATACAAAATAATAAAAGTCTTGACTGACAAAGAGAGTTATTACTGTCTACTACGCAATAAAATCTCATAACTACTTGTAGAAAATTTTATGATTAATTTTATCTAAAAGTGGGATCGCTTTCATGCTTGACAAGGGCTTCTACAAGGTCTGTAACCCCCGCCAATGAAATGATTAATTTGTATCGTTACCAATCAGAGGCGTCCGTAGATTATATTTGGATTTTTGTTAGGAAAAAAATCCACAAATTAATATTTTCTGAAAAAAAGGAAAAATATGAATATCCATAGCTATTCACAAAAAATTAATTTTATTTTGAAAAATTTTAAAAATTTAAATTTTTGTTCTGCTGCATAATTTCCCCGAATGAAGAAAAAAAATATATTAAAAAACAACAGTTCCTTAATTTGGAGGTGGGGTGAGCTACAGCTCCTTCAGCTACACCTTGCCAACACCCTACCAATATAGAATTTACTTCTTTTTTATCCCTTTTCTGTACTAAAAACATGGTTATGCGTTCAATTTTAAACTCTTGCAAAAAAGTTTAACTCTCAAAATTTTCATAAGAATAAAATAAAGCCCCAGAGTGATTCACTATTTTGTATAGAGATTAAAATGATTCCATTAAGTCCAGTTGCATCATTTCGACTTCAATTTAAGTGACATCATAATGCCAAGTTGATGCAGCCAGACCTAAAAGAACATTGCAAAAAACAATAATTTACATAAATGGGTTTCTTTCAGGTGGAATGGAGGTGAGAAACCATCATGGAATTCCTTCTCACGGTTCCTTTATGATTGACATAAAGAATTTTTTTTCTTTCTATTGAAGATAAAAACAGGTATTCTCTCTTCAGACGTCATGTGCTTACACAAAAGAAATAGTCTTAAAGCTTGAATCATTCTTTAGGATTTACTCATAATTCTTGAATTTTAAGACCCATAGTCTATAGGACTTTTTTTTTCCTTCGGGGAGGGGCGAGGGCTAGCTCATTTTTTTTTTTTTTTTTAATTCAGCACAAAATATACAAGAGGTTGTAATTTTTCGGTGCTATCGCCCCCCCCCAATGTGGACGCCCAGCATAGGTCATGGGGATGAATATATTTTTAAGGGGGCATTCAAATTTTCCCCAATATTAGTGGCTAGATTTTTTTAGCAAATATTTTCTTGACATTTTATTTTAGGAAACGCTTTTTTGTACATATATATTCGGGTTATCTTTTTGTAATCAAATGTTAAGGAATATTTGACAAAATACATTTTTATTTATTTTTCTAGATGAGATTAAGCATTTTTTAATTAATTGTACAAGTTTCAATTAAAGACGTTGTTTAAAAGATAATAGTACTTTCTATTTTCAAAATCGTCTTTTTTAAAAAAAAGTCCATCTTGTTTTTTATTTTTATAAAATTGTCTTTTTATTATACATATATAGTGTTTATTTAAATGTACCAACACTAATATTTTCGACCCAGTTTCTGTAGTAATATAGGTATGAGTATTTTGGTATTTTTCGATACTTTTACGACTAAAAATGCAAAACAAAAACGTCGTTAAAGGCAATTATCATGTATTTATAGGGACCGCCGACAGAATTTTGGCTTGAGTGGCGGGGCTAACTTATGATCTTGATAATTTGTTTTTTGTACAGTTTAATTTTAATTCTTGTTTTACATATATAATATATATCTCGGATAATATTCTTTCAGGATTTTGTCAAAAATTCAAGTGATATCGTCATCGGCAGGCCATTTTTTCGGGGACGTAGGGGAGAAGTAAGTACATGCTGCAGTTTGGTACACTTATACATAGTACCATTTTAAGTGCATCAGTACCCCAGTACAACTATATAGTGTTTAAACCGAACAACACTAATCTTCATTATATATATATTTTAAATAACATAGTCTTCTACAAAGTAATACATAGCTCATTTGACCCTTCATTCTGAAAAGTTGTTGATCCCTATTCTCTGCTCTAAGCCATATCATGGAATACTATTTTATTGACATTCTGAAAATTAAGGGAGGTAAGAAGATTTAAGTACCACTCCTCTAAAACGAAAAAGAATATTTTTTTTTATACTTTCAATGTTCTTCAAACGCTCCCTGAAAACAATTACTTCTCCATGCCGTCACCCTTGGCGGCGAAGATGGCCTTGAGCCGTTGCCTAAAGGATAAACACATGTTGCAGATGGTCTCTTTGACCATGTACACATCAACAAAGGTGATCAGGCTGGATATATTCGACGGTGGATGGTATAGGTCCTTGAGTCCAAGTGAACCCAAAACGTAAAGTCAGTCAGGCTCCATTAGAGGTGCAGGGACCCAAATCAACTTGGGCAATAACTTTTTTTCTGACCTCCACTACCAGTTTTGCATCTGAGAGCTTCCTTTTTATTATGGTTGCTGGAGAGCTGCTGCTTGGTGAAAATTTTGGACACCATGAACTTGGTAGAAATCTCTTTGGGAGTTATTCCCGCCCGAAGAAGATCCGAGATCTTCAACTGAAAGTCTCATTCTGAGCGTATTTTTACCGTGAGTGTTTCTGACGTAATTTCAAGTCTTGATTTTTTTTATTTTTAACAATGACATAATTAAGTCCCATTAGAGTAGACTTGATCATTTCTTTCTTTTGATGAATTCCAAATACTGCAATAGAATTTTGAGTTTGATGATTGATAGCTATTTTATAAAAGTATTCAGTACCTATGTTGCACTTCGGTCCACTAACAAATAAAGGGGAAAGAGGCGTAATGATCAAAGTTAGCCGTATTTGATGAAACGACTTAATAGTTACTCACTGCTGATGAAGAAACAATCAATAGATATCTTCATTCATTCTAATAAAATATACACTTCATTATAAATAAGCAGCTTTTAAGATCTAATCATAAGATTGAATTCACTTAATATCCCTCTAGACATGACACATTATATTTTAAGTAAACCGTCTATACATATTATAGGAGACCTCACCTATTTACTACACCAATGTAACAATGTTATTTATAAAACAATTTCCTCAAAAATAAAACGGATATTCGGGTTAGAAGGTTAAAAATATTGGACAGAGTTCCAACGTATATATTTTTTTATTTTCAAATTGTTTCTTTTAGTACAAGTAATAATAAAATCAAAAAGAAACCATGCAAAGAAAAACTCTTCGTATATCCTTACAAGCCATGGATTCGTTATTTTATGATTTAAAACGAAAAATTAAAAATGGCTATAAATGTTGGTTGGTTTGCCTGTCCATTTTGTTTTCTTTGAAATATATTTTTTAAGTATATTAATTAAAAATGTCTATTCAAACCCTGCATCATACAGGGTGCGGTAGCTAAACTTCCTTTTTTAAAATGTGTAAAAATCAGGCTATAATAATTATAACAAGGTTTGGGTGGATTAATTCCAGATGGAAAAAATTTCTTGAAAATACAGTCAGTAACTATTACATAGTGAGGAAAGTACGTATGCTGTCGAAAATACATATAGCCAAAAAATGGATTGATAATATATATAGTATAAAACTAAACTAATTACAATTTAGAATCTGAGTATTTATTGGTTCTATTTATAATAAGCAGTTAATTTGCTTCAATTTCTAATATAGGATAAACATCATTTTTTCTTATCATTTACATAAATTGAAATTAGTATTGTACGTCAATAACTCCACAGAAAGTAATTCTAGAGACCCCCCAAAAAAAAAAAAAAAAAAAATAAAGGAATTTTTGCTTTTTACAAGAAAATTGAATATTTGAAATTTAATTGGATTTTTCAAATTTTTTTCCCAAAAATTTATTTTTTTGTGAATAACTATTGATTTTTCAAATTTTTTCCAAAAAATTAAGTTTTTGAGAATAGCTGTGGATTTTTAAAATTGTTTTCCAAAAAATTAAATATTTTGTGATTAGCTATAAATTTTTTTCGATAAAGTTAATATTTTAATTTTTTTCAAAATTTTTAATATTTGAAATTGAATTTTTTAAATTTTTTTCTAGAAAAAAAGCCGCCCCCCAAAAAAAAATATATATATAGTACCCTGCGGACGCCCTAAAAATCGGATTTATTTCATAAAAACCAACATTTTTAAGACCTTTGCAGAATCGCCCATAATTAATTATTTAAAAAACTAATGATCCACAACCATAAAGAATATGTTGAACATAAAATTTGGCATCTTTTTGTATAAAATAATTAGCCCTCAATGACAATTTAATTATAGATAAAAAAAAATATATCTAGGTATTAAAGTCATACCTAACTACCGAAGTTTAATCATTGTATGTATATAAAAAGTACAACTTCTCCGATAATGTTTTTTTTTTAATTGTCTTTGGAAAAAAGAAGTAATGTTATAACTTGATAAATGATTGATCTTAGGATCAATTGTTAGTATACATATCTAAAATATGATTACTAGGGTTTGTCAATTCCAGGAATCGGGATCACGAAAACACATTTAAAAATTACGGGATATTGTGAAACAAAGGGAGCCCGTTAATAAATATATATACTGTGAAAATTAAGTATACCTATAATAAGTGGTGATGGGACTATTTATAAATTTTTCCAAAAAAATTATTTTTTCGTGAATGGATTTTTAAAATTTAATCATTGGCAAAAAATTTAATTTGTTGTGAATAGATGTTTATTTTTTTAAATAATTTTAAATGCCAAATTGTATATTAAAAATTAATAATGGAAATTGAATTTTTGAACTTTTTTCCAAAAAATTTAATTTTTCAAATTTAAAAAAAACAAAACATTTTTAGATTTTTTCAAAAATAGTTCCAATAAAAAAAATTAATGATACCAGTATTTTAGTATATAGACAATAAATAAATGGAGGACAGTAAGCAGGTAAAAATAAGTGTTAATCATCAATGCTGATTTGTTTGGTAATAATTAATTAAAATGATAGAATGTGTGTTTTAAAAGAAATATCTAATTGGATTTATTTTATTTGTCGTATGAAGATTTGTTATGAATTATAAATTGCTTTTTCACAAACATTTTTGTTTTAAATAAGGTAAAATATACAGAGTGTAACAAAAAACAGGAGCATTGCCACAATGGGTGTCCAAGGATATTTGGCATCCTAGCTTCCCTCATCTGATTCTGATGGATTTTATAAGGAATTACCTGGAGTCATATGTCAACAGAAGTCCTCACACCACCAAGAAATTCAATATCGACTCCATCTTCCTGAAATGCAAGACTTTAGAACGGAATTTAGTTTTCAGGGCCTATTTATGGTTCAGGGCCCAAAATTAGTGTTGTTGAGGTCAGCAAAGGCTACATTCTTAATGACTGTATCTGCTGCTCAGTTTTTTTTTTAAAATAAAACTGAGAAATGATAATTTTTTGTTAATTTAAATTATGTAGATGAATCAAAAGCGTGGGATTTCCTTGTTATACTCTGTATAATATAAATTGAACAGATTTCATGAAGATTTGTTATTTAACTGCAAATTGTAATAATGATTTACCGAAGTTTTTCTTCTGGGATCCTGTTTTCCCAAGATTTTTCTGGATTTTAAACCTACTCGAAATTCTTGGGACATACTGCCAGTATTATTTCATTATACAGTTTTCATTTAGTTAAATATAATCTACTACAAATTAGCTTTTTCATCAACTGATCTTTAATTTTTTTTGTCCGACCTGGATTGGATTACAGAATTTAAAAATAAACAACAACTGTCGCACTTTTAGTGATACAATAAATAAGAAATAAAAATATCTGTAGTATGAGTAAGACATTAAGTGAAAATTTCTTCTTTCTTCTTAATATATAATAAGAAATACTAATATAAATTTCATTGTATTTAATATTTACTAACGGGATCTCTATATTTCAAAGGAAAATAATTGTTCCCCGGGATCTTGTTCAAAGATAATTTGTTGTTACATCTTTTAATATACATATAGTTTTTCTGTTCTTCCTAGAATGTACCTATTTACCATATATTAGGCATATATTAATAAGTTTTTTGATTTACTTTGTGTAAAAATAAAAATAATGGATTTATTTTGTCATAAAACAATCGTAGTTGAATTATAAAATTATGAATATAGTTATACCGTTGAAAAATGCATAACGTTCAATTTTGTTTGATTTATCAATTGACCAATAAGTTTGATTTTGATATTGAATACATTTTTGTGGCTCATTGAGTACAATTTTGGGGAATGACAATGTAGATGTAAATGATCACCGGTTGTAAAAAAAAAAACTAAACAAAAACAATCTCATTAGTAAAGAAACATGTTTTTACAATGTGCTCACATATATTATCGTTTGTTTTTAGTTTTTAAAGAATCGATTATTAATGTGAAAAAGTTAACTCCCTTGTGAAAGACTTATTGTACATTTGAGCAATTATCCAAATTTGGAACGAAAAGGCTGCCAATTTAGAGAGGGAAAAATAATATCTGACCCCGGGCATCCAGTTTTATATACACAACTATACATTAAACATTTCTCACACTTGATCATAAATAATAATTGACTATGTAAGTATGATAAACCTTGTTATAGGGGTTTTAGTCATTCTATAGAAAATTATAATTAGACGCTATAAAAATGTTAGTTAGTTACTTGATAATAAATTATGTCCCAAAATAAATTGACCAAACAATTCAAAAAGAAAAAAAAATATTTTTATACATTATTAATAAACTTGTTTATGTGCTTGTAAAGTTTAGTAATTTTGTGTGAGTCCTTAATTAGGACTGAAGATTGAAGTCTTGCTCAGTTAAGTCCTTATTTCTTCTTTTTTAATCAATTCTAACATTGACAGCTCTAAGGATCGCTCATAAGACTGGATATGGATTGGACTAAATAAATGAGAACGGACACGACGCTGAAATTTTTACCTATTAAAAATATACCTTTTGGGGATTGAGATCATTTTGCATGCTTTAAGATGTAAGAAGCTCGAAAATAATTTTTAGGGCTCTAAATATATACTATACGGTGCTTCATTGGGATTAAAGATGTACTAAAATATGATTATTTTTGAATAATACTTTTGATAATTTTTATAATCTAAACATTATAATAGTCAATTACAATATAAGTAAAGAGAAAAACCTCAGTTTGCCGACGGCACTACTATAAATGTATATTTCCCCTATATTTACTCAATTTGGGGAAAAAAAGAATTAATCCTTTCGAAAGATTATATACCTCAATTTCATGTTTTCAATAATTTTCAAAAATAAATTTTATACCTTTCATATTTTTTCTTAGACTTCTATAAATATAAACGTAAACATAACAAAAAAAAGAAGCTATTTATTGAGAAGGGCGTCCACAGGATTATATTTTGGGATGGGCTTGGGTTTTGAATTTTTTTTTTTTTTTCAAAAATTAGAAAAATTAAATTCTTTGGAAAAAAAAATAATTGAAAAAAGCAAAAAAATCCTTATCTTTGGGAATGGGGATACAGTCCCTCCAACCCACCCCCTTTCGGAAACCCTTGATTTCCTAATAAATATCATGACAGTCAAGCCGCTCGCTTCTCAAACATTCCTCCAATTGTCATTTTCATTCTTCATTTTAGGTTGTTGTTTTTAACATACAAGCAGGTCATATATTTTACAACTTTATTATTAAGCCTTCATTACTATCCAATTATACCTTATAGTATGTAAGCCATTAATCCTATTGACTTCATTTTGATTTAATCAAATACTTCGTAAAGAGTTTACTCAATGAAATTATGATAAATATGTAAAAATAATTAATATTAATGAAAGGAAATATATATATGATTGAATAAGGAGCCTACGAACAAAATAAATGTGCATTTACCAAGAATTCATAATTACACTTAAATATTATGTCTTTATTCAAATTAATGTATGTAATATATATTTATTCATGTCACTTACACCATTGATGGCTTATTCTATCTATGGATGGAACCATCAAAGCTTTAAATATGAGTAAAATGTTGCTAAGAGCGTTGGTTCCCAATTTTTTCATCACCGTGGAGACCTATGGAGTATTTTAGTATGTTGCAGCATATGAAATATGCTGCAACAAAATTTATGAATTATAGTGGTAGTACCCGGCATTGCCCGAACTAATTATGCGACGAGTAAAAGACAACCTTTGTTATAATATATAGAAGATAATAACTCCCAAAGAAATTATCATTGTAAAGGTGGGTTATCATATTTATCGAGCGTCTCCACGTCGAAGTGTATATATTGGTATGTATACCGTTTCTATAGCCACACTCGCACCTAACTATTAAATGCTGACTTCAATTCCTATATTCTGTTCTCTCCTCAAGAATGAAAGAAAAATAAAAAAAGTTTGAGAGAAAATAATAATATGTTGGGATGACTAAGTAGTACTTTGATCTTACGAGAGCTCACTAATTAAAACAAACAAAATTCATTTTAACATAACAGATTTTATATATAATTCAAATCTTAGCATATACTGAAAATATGTATTAATTAAATCTGTGCCACTTAGCCTGTTATATTAACCTTTATTGTACTGGTAAATATTGTGTGACTTAGATAATTAAAAGTAAGTACACTCCTTCTATTTTAAACTTCTAGGTAAAGTTTTTTTCATATTTATCTATAAATATGTACCTATTCTTAGTGCCCTACGTGTTCACGAGGTTTTTTTTTTTTTGTCAGGAGAAGGATTACAATTTATATATAACCGCTAATTTAGAACAAATATTAAATAAGAGTTAGCGTGTGAGTTGTGAAAATAAATGACTATAAATTTAACTCTTAAAATATCCGACTATTTACGACACACTAAATACCATTTGACTCCAATATATCCATATTTAAGGTCGTTCTGAAAGAGGAAAAGGGGATGAATGTGGCTATTCTAGTGGAGGTCCTTGTTTATTCTATCTAATCCAACCTTAGAATCGGTCCTATAAGTCCTTGGGATTGGTCGTAAATACCGTCGGTTCTTCGGACTCCAGTACTAGAACTGAATAAAGAAGATGCAGGAATAAATTGGAGTTAAGTCATCAAGTACCAAAATATATAAGTTTTACCACTGATCCTCAGTAGTAATCAGAATGCTTGCTCTTTCGGCTAGGCTCGCTTAAAGGAACCGGGACTTTCGGTTCCCAAACGGCTCTTCAGATTTTTTGTTACTTTAATAGATATATTACAATTACAGAGACGTGCCCCCCTGCAATATCAAATTGCCCAAAAAATAATTTTCAATGAATAGCTATCGATTTTTGAAATTTTTTTTGTAAACAGCTGAAGGTTTCTTAAAAAAAATTTCCAAAAAATAACATTCCAAATTTGATTTCGATTTTTTTTTCCAAAAAATAAGGCCCTACCCCTTGAGGGCGCTCTGAGACGGCTTCTGATTGGTGGGAAGCTGGCTTTTTCAAGTCGAAAAAATGGGATATCAGTTGGAAATTTGGATCTAAATTAATCCAAATTTGTAACATTTTGTGTAAAAGGTAAGTGATTGACAAAATGTTAAAATATTTAACAACAGAAAAAAATATTTTTTCTGAAGGCCTTTCTTGATGAATGAATAACGTGTTTTTATAAAAAAAAGTATTCACGAAAATATTGCTTTGCTAAAAAAAAATCCTATACATATGTTTTATATTTAAGTTTATTTATCTAGATTTGGTGAATAGTTCTTACAAAAGTATTTCCTCGATTTCATTATTTTCACTGGTTTAGTAGATGAATATAGAATAACAAAGCCTATTTTGTTTTTAATTTTGTGATTCAAAAAAAGAGTTATCAAATTTTGAAGCTATGAAAGGGTCAGAAGGGTAGAATCGTTCAAATAGATCCATTGATATATTTTGATCGTTTGTCTTTCAAACTCTTTACAGGACCTTCTTCTCCTTCTAACAGAAACTACACAAATAGGAGGAAATACTAATGTTCTAAAACCTATCATTGTTAAAATGATCACTTTAAAAAATATATTTTAAGTTTCTATCATTTAACGTCTCACCCTTTTTTATAAATATGTTTCAAGTGACACTCCCACCCCTAGCGTTGTTTAATCTTAAAGACAAACCGCTGCTTTATGGATATACAATAAGATTTTGCGATCCTTTGTACAATCTTTCTACCCGAAATAACGGTCATAAATAAGGAAATAGGGAGCACATTAATACTACGCAACAAGTGAGAAAGATGTTTTCTTACAGAATGGATATAATCAATATAGTTGTAAATAATATTATCTGCCAGTATGCAAAAAAAAAAAACTGAAAATAAATGTGGTCAGCCTGACAATTTGAAAAATGTTTGGGAGGAAATAAGCTTAGCTGTCACAACATTTCATTAAATTAGCTGTATGCAGCTATGAAATGATGGAAATTAACTCAAAATCCGTTCTGCATCTGGAAATGATAGAGGCAGAAATTACTCCGATATCGATTTTCAATTCTACTCTGAGTCCAGCAAGTTATAACTTATAACTCAGTTATAAATGATTTGCTCTCCTACTCTATGTCTTTGAAGCACTAATGGTTACTTTATACTTAGGTATTATCTCTTCACGACTAAAATATTAATGATAACAGCTTTGAAAAATAAAAAAAGTACTCATTCAAGTAGCAACTACAAAAAGCCATCCTACTCTTCCATTATCATATTACTTCCATCTATGATAATCAATATACATATCAGTTTAAAAAAGGGTTTCAGAAATACTTTTTAAATAAACTTTACATTATTTGGTATACACCAACAAACAATTAAGAATGAGAATAAGCATGCTCCTAATGTTATAAGGAATTTCAATTCAAATTTGATTTTTTACCGTTTAAAATGAGGGCCAAAGGCAGTGCTTCCAAATGACTCAAATGAAAAAAATGTTCAAAAAATTATTTTCCTTCCGTCGAAGTCCAAATTTGATTTTTAAAATTGCTTCCAACGACTTGGTCTTCATACATAGATTTTTTGTTTTTGACAACTCCAACTAGAAAAGAAAACCCTTTTCAATACTGTTTTTCTATGACAGATAACCTTTAAAAACCCTTGTGACACATATATGTAGAGTAAATGTCCCAAAGTATCTAGGCGATTGTCCATCTCAATCAATTATCAGTTATTCAAGAAGTATTGTCCGTGTAAATCACAATATCCAATCATGTAACTATATTTTAAAATCATTATTTTGTTTCGTTAATATGCTCTCCTATGACATCACTTACAATACGTAGATTTAAATAGTAGGAATAAGAATGATAAGCTTTTGAGAAAACATTGAAACAAAAAATAATTTGAAACATTAAAAATGCAAAAGCAAAATTTGAGCGCAAATGCATCTGTGAAAGGATAAAATTGGTCATGTTGTGCAAATTTGGAAGCACTGGTTAGCAATTATACTAGTTTAAAATAGGTAAAGGGTAAACTAATGCTTGGACTAATAATGTGCCTAATATTTAGGAATAAAAATAGGGAATTTGCAGATACGAATAATTACACAGTCCGTATAATTCACGGGTGTAAATGAAAGTATTCAACACATTTCTATATAGAACCCACTCGGACCTACATTTTCATCCCATTGTCTGTTGAAAAAACAGAAGGACAAATTCATGTGTATACACGGATTATTGCCTAAAAGGAGCACCAACTAACCATTGCTATTTATTTTTCGATATTATAATTGAAAAATTTAGTCATATACATACAGTACATATCATGATGGAATCTAATTCTGATTTTTTTAAAGAATAGATATGCAATCAAATAAAAACTTGAGATGTACCCATAGCAAAAAATTAGGCGATTCCGATACCCTCTTTATGAACGATTTCCCCACCGATTCCTTATAAATAATATATAAATATAAAAGAATTACATAAACAAATTACAAATGATTTAATTTTGTTATATTTAACTTTTTATTACTAAGGACTTGACTAGAAAAGAGATAAATTGTTATGATTATAATTACTTGTTAATAATTTAAAATTAACATCCTTTACAAAGGTAGTTCCTTTCCGTGCTCAAGAGTCAATTTATTCCAGGTCGGCTCATATATATTGTCCGCACAACTGAATAGACCTTGATTTCCAATGGATGAACTTGAATTTTGTTATCTAGGTCCATTATTATTGGACTTATTATATGTTAAAATATGAATTTAATGGAAATAATTTTATTCGAGCTAAGGGCCCCTTAGGGTCTTAAACCTAAGTTAGTCTACACTATGACCCTACCTCCTATCATTGGTTAAAATAATAAAATTAGAATTTTTTTTGCACAATAATGAATGTAGTTAAATGAGTAAGCACAAGTATGGGTAGAATCGGCCTTATTGAGCCGATTCCGATGAATTGGTAAACCTCAAATGAAACACAATTTTATAGTAATGATAGTGGCGCAGTTAGGACTTTTCAAAGATGTCATAACATAAATGTTGTAAATATTTATGTGGCATGTCCTTCTCAACACCTCCTTCCAACTATGCCCAAGACTTTATACTAAAAAATAATATTCAACTACAAAATGATTAGGAGTGCATCTTATAATAATTTATTATTTCAATTTACACAATCAATTATGTTAGATTCGCAAAAAAATATATTAACTTAATATTCGTGAAATTATTTCGTTGACAAATTTTACGCAAGCAATGACTAAGGTGATATCTCTGAATGCAGTTTTCCAGTGCTTTCCTTGCACACAAATTGGGCCACTTTGCAGTCCTTATATAACATGAAGTTTAAGACTGACATTTCAAGGATCCTCCTTTGTAGTAATATACATTTTCTTCTTTCCAAGGAAAGGCTCTTTAATGCGTATTTCTAGTTTCCGTCTCACACATTTTCAGGGAGCTCGTTTTAAAGAATGTCCTTAAGTTGGGACTCGAGGGCTTCGTTGGCTTCATTTTCTTCAATTTCTTCTTGGAATGGATTTAATATGGATATTTTACGATAACTACTATTTGACCAAATGCATCTAATTAATACATTAATCTTGCTAGAAGATCGGAGTAGGTTATTTCTCAAGGATTTACCATCCATTTCTTGTAGCTGACAAAGAGTGACTGATACCCGTTGAATGACTCACACAATGTAAATGAGCTTGGGGAATAGAAAATGTTGATATTTTAGGGGATATTCCTCGCAGGCGCGTTGAGTATGAACGTTAGGAAGAACAATTATTATTACTGTGGGAAAGTATCAGGTTAAGAGGTCACAGGAGGGAGAAGTTCTTCATTTCTACCTTACAGAGAAGTCACATCAGCGTGAATCTTGTCAACGATGTATACATATGGTAGAAAAACACTTTAGAGAAGAATTATGGTTATAAAAAACATTTAAAACTTCAGTAAAAAAAAAAAAAAAAAAACTCGCAGGTATAAAATAAATTTTCATCCCTTCAAAAAGAGAAATATAAAGTAGATCAAAGGGATACTCTAGGTACAAAACGAAAGAAAATCCAAATATCTCCTCTAGGAATAGAAGCAACATTAACGCCTTGCCTGAGGTTTTAAAACAAAACAAAAAACCTTTTGATAGTATAAACTTTTTTTGGGGAAGAAAAAAACATAATTGCTCAAAATGGTAGCTCAAGAAAAGAATGACTAAGGGTTAATTTGATTTATGAATAGATCTTTTTTTTTTTGGTGGAGTTATGTTTTAATTTTAGCTTGATGACCGTAGCCAGCACTCAAGATGACTTGAGGTTATGTTGAAAATAAGAATGGGATGGGAAATGACCTAAGGGGAAAATAAAGAATCACTGGTAAAAAAGTTTCATTAATGTATATACATATTTTAAGTCATTTGGCATTGACTCATCCAAATAGTAATCAAAGCAAAAAGATAATACATGCCCATACGAAGTTATATCATATTTTTGCAATATTCTTAACATATTAAATATTTATTACAATGTAAAATCATGGAATTCAAATATTCTACGGTATATCATATGAAATACTTCATTTCAAATAATTTTTTTTAGCTATAATGCAATATTGAAAATATTGCTTCCGCAGGATTGTATTTTGAGGGGAGATTGGTTTTTGAATTTTTTTTAAAAATAAAATTCAAAAATTACAAAAAAAAAAAATATTACAAAAAAATTACAAAAATTTTTAATATTTACAACTTTCCTCATATAATTATTTTTCTTTCCAAAAAATTTCAAAAATCCATAGCTATTCTCAAAAATAATGGAAATCTACAGTTATTCTCAAAAAATTAATTTTATTTGGAAAAAAAATTCAAAAATCAACTTTCAAATAATAAATTTTTTTCTCAAAAACCCATAGTTATTCACAAAAATTCAAAAATTCATAGTTGTACTCAAAAAATCAATTTTTTAGAAAAAAATTCAAAAAACCACAGCATTTTACATAATTAAAATTTCCAATAGCTGTTCACAGAAAATTAAATTTTTCGGAATATAAATTTGGAAAATTTAATTTAATTTCAGATATTGAAATTTTAGTAAAAAATAAAAAATGCTTTCGTTGAGAAAGGGGTACAGCCTTCCAGCCTACCTTCTAAAATCCTACTTAAAATAATTTATATAGCATGGATCATAATTTTTATTCTTAAATAAAAGGTGCGTTAATATAACTTCCCATTTTTCAAAAAGCAATAAAACATGTTTTTTTAAACCAAAAAGTTTTATTTTTGTTTTAGAATATTAGTACACATTTAAAATTTTATTTTACATAGTTTTGAAAATCATATCAGATCGGTAACGTCCACCCATTGTCCATTAAGGTTGAGTTTAATTTTGTAGATGTTCCAAATATGAGGTTCTTATTGTTTCAAAATGTTCATTTTAGTCTATGGATATCATTACCTAATTTTTAACCATTTAGAGAAATATTCATGTCAATGTCATTTAAAATTTGAAATTTTACACTTTTGCATAAAAAAAGTATTTTTTTATATTATCAACTATAAAGTACAGCTTTTTCTGCCAAATAACAAATTTAGATAAACAAAATTTATTTACAACAATATTATATAATTTCTTATGATAATTCCATATCTACGTTTCCAAAAGAACGATAACTGTAGTTACATTTATTGTAACTTTCTGCCTATTTGTCCTTCTTGATGTCTACTATAGTCAAACATTTCAGCTGAAACATACGCAAATTTGCAAGTACGCATATTCTTTAACAATATAGAGAAAAAAATTTCAAAATTGGAAAACCATGAAAGTTTTATGACATTTATTTAAAGAAAAATATCTACATACCTATATAAATATATTTTATAAAATAAGTCTGAACTTTTTGTGAAATAAATTTAGGCGTCCTTTTTTATTTAAATAAGTAATTATCTCTGTGGACAGTTGAGTTTAATTTCGGGTGATTTTTTTAAATTTTTCTTTAAATAACTTTTCATTATAAGATTGTAAAGGGATAATTATTTAAAAAAAATTAATTATCAATATTTTGGTATTAAAAATGTGGATTGATTAAAAAAAATAGTTATTGGCGATTTCGCAAAACTCTTAAGAATATTAGCTTTCCAGAATAAATCCGGTTTTAATCATCTGACTTTGACAAATTTCACTAAGTTAGAATTTTTTTAAGACACTGCATCTGAGAACACTAATTTCAGCTCTCTAGCACATTATCCGTGGAGTTATTTGCACTCAAATTATCAAAATGAATTATAAAAAATTGTTTTTGTATATCATAAATTAAAGCATTTAATTGATTGTCATAAATCACTAGAACAGAAACTCAAGAGCTAAATTGCAATTAATTTAATTTAATAAACCAAATATGATTTATACAAGATGTTTAATTTCAAATTAAGTTGTTCCCAATTATTTAAAAACAAATGACGTCATCAGCAATTCAATTATAGAATCGGTCTTGCCCGAATGCTTTGTCAATAATTATTTTTGACGGCAAACGCACATTCCTCATCAATCCAAAGCAGGATAGTGAGTAACTGCATTTTGAAGAACACTTTTGACCTTTTTCTCCTGTAGTGAAATCACGCCAACTACTTCTACGTAGTGTTGTATCAGTCCTAATTTATTCGGTCCACTCCAGTGAATTATTAAGACCGGTCTTATCAGTCCTTGACACTGCCCATCCTTTGGACTATTACTACTAGAATTGGTTTAAAAAAAGAAGAAATAAAGTTGATTGATGTCATCAAGGACCGAACTTGATAAGTTTTAGGACTGATATGCAGGAATGAACTGGATCCGACCGATACTTAACTGGACAGGACTGGAGTTTTAAGGCTTAAATAAGGACCAATACAACCTTAATGCTACTCCAAATCTTGGGTCTTCACTATGCAAATGAAAATAATATTATAAAATAATTTGATGCAAGATTCCCTGTTTATAAACCCCAAAAAATCCCGGGATCTTGGATCTAATGTCAACTAATAATCTCTATTACTTATTAACTGAGACGATATTCCTATTTTCTACCTTATGTACATATACGATTCACTCAAATAAGTCACGCTAAAACTCTGATATTGAGACAACACTACTTCTATGCACAGTCTGATTGCCACTCATTATCAGAAAAGGAAGTTATGTTGTTGCATCCTCTATATACATACATGGATATTGCATACCTACATTCAAAAATGTATTTCTTAATTATTGTAAAAAACACATGTTTTTAATTTAACTTGAACACAATGCTGCAGAAAAGGATGTGACTAAAATATTCACGTAAAGGGCTGTGTTTAGCAAACACATAACTTTTGTTGCATTTTTTATTATAGAAAGAATAATATAATTTTATATAATTATTGGGTACATCAAATAATAGGTATACACTAGTGTTGGGTTTGGTCTGAAAATCCTAGGCCGGTATTAGACCCTTGTGACTTTTAAAGGACCGAAATAAATTCATCTTTTGAAATATTTGAAATTTAATATAAAGTTGTTTTTGTTTTTTGACGAAAAAATTACTATTAGAAATTTTTTTACAAAAAAAAATTAATTTTCTCTGAATAACTATGGATTTTGAAATTTTTCCCCAAAAAATTTAATTTTTGAAATTATTTACACAAAATTTAAGGTTTGAGATTTGTTTACAAAAAATTTAATTTTGTATGAACAACTTTGGATTTTGGATTTTTTTTTCAAAAGGATTAATATTTTAAATTTTTTTCTGAAAAAATTAATATTTGTAAATATCTGTGCATTTTGAAATTTTTCCCAGAAAAATTAATAATTAAAATTTAATATTGTATTCTTCAAAGTAATCTCCATTAGATGCAACACACATATGTCAACGTTTATTCCAGTCCTCAAAACATTTTTTATAGGTATTTTTTGATTTGGCTTTTAGACCCTTCCACAAATTTTGTTTTATGGATTCAATAGACTCAAAACGTGTTCCACAGAGTGGAAATTTAAGTTTGGGCAGCAAATAAATTCAAAAAGAGCTAAATCAGGTGAAAATGGTGGTTGTTCGATTGTATTGACTGCGTGTTTGGCTTTGAATTCGGTCACAATTGTGTCTCTGTACGATGGTGCGTTATCGTCGTGTAAAATACACGAGTTGTTTTTTCCTAATTCTGGTCGTTATTCACAGATTTTCTCGCGCAAACGCCATAGTACGCCCAAATAGTACTCCTCATTAACTGTTTGTTCCTTTGGAACGAATTTAGGATGCACCAGACCGCAGATATGAAAGAAAATAATGAGCATTTTAAAAATCGTGGAGCACTAGTGAGGTAAACTGACTTATCCAGCTGTTGCAAGCGAACTCCTCTACAGATCGCGCTCAAACTTGGCATCACAATGAAAAACAGTGCTCCCAACCTACAAAAAAAAATTAATTTCTTTCATTGCGAGGAATTTAAATTAACAATTACGGGTACTTTTTTGTCAGAATGTATGTGAATTAAATTTTATATCTTTTTGTATGAAATAGTTATACCTTTAAAATCTCTTAATCACAAGTTTTTTTTTGTATATATTGAGACCAAAAAAGTCTATTGATTTAAAAACAATTACATTTTGCTCTACAGTATGAGATAATGGTCAGGACCGAAATATGGGCATAGAAAAAATTACTAAAGACCGAATCAGAAAAAAATTCGGTCTTAGACAGAGTCTCAACACTAATATGCACTATAGATATAACAAGTGGCAAAGCTATAAACTGCTACCCATCTTTAAAAAAAATGATTGCCTCAAGATATATCATTACACTACATATATATATGTAATTTTCAGGAATATATCTTCAGGTGGAATATATTAATTTAAGATATAATAAATCTTAAATTGCTCCAGGTATGATGATTAAGTCCAACTCATGATGGGTTTTGGAGATATGTAAGAGTATAATTACATACATACACATATATATTGTAGCTATATATTTGAATTATATATTTCTCGTGTATGTATTTCCAATAAATGTCTACGAATCTAAAAGAAATTGAGTTAAAATCCTTGCTAATGTTTATTACATGTTACATACGTACATGATGCTTTGGAATTTCTTTTTCTTTTTCAAAACGTTTTAAGGCCTGAAATAACAAAAACGAAATGTCATTCAGTAATTCATCACTTGTAAATGTATATATATAAACTGTCATAGATGTGTAACAGAACATGCGCATTTCCGATTTTCCCATAGGGCTAATAGGATCATCAACGGAAAATAAGTTATCTTCAGCTTCATTTTTAACGGTTAGGAAAATGTTTATATTTAATTATGATTATCTCAACGTATCATTACACCATGAATACAAATCAATGAATTTATTATGTAATAATAATAATTGCCTATCTGTTCTGCAAAAAAGATTTTTTTCATCGCAATTTTCTCTTCTACCAGTTATCAAATTACAAAAAAAAAAAACCATTCTGATTTATTTCATTACATAAATTACTTCCAGTTTCAATTACAGCCTCTATACGAGGCCGAAACTGCAAGTTGGCCTCTACCACTTGGCCCATTGGCAAATCCTGAAATTCCTTCTTGGTATTAATCATATGTTCGTCGTTGGTTTTAAAGAGGGTTCCGTTGGTTTTTCATTTGATTGCGTAATACACAAAAAATCAATTGTATTCAGAGCCGGCAAAAGTACAGCTAGTTGAAGTCGCCAAAATTGTCTTGGCACCATTTCCGACTTTTTTTTCTCGAGGTGTAGGAAGAAGCCGAGTCCTGCTGCCACATGTAAGGATACCATGTCGATCCAGTGCTTCACTTGGTCACTAACACGTCTGAGCAAAAGTTATATTGTCGCTCCCGGCACGGATTCCAAGGAGGGCTCAATGCCTTTTTCAAATGTTTGGGACAACAAATTCGTCAATTGATTTCATTTTGTTCCAACTTGTACAAGTTTGAGCAAACTATCAAACATATCAATCAGCTGCTTATGTGCCTGCATTTGCCCAAGAGAGCACGCCAAACTAGTGGCATAGATAGCCTGTTTGCCCTGTAAATGAAGGAAATATGAAGAATGAAAAGCTTATCTATGAGTAAAGTCAATTTTTATGATTATCAGAATAATATTAATTCATGTGTTTGTAAATTTATGTTTAAGAACACATCAGTGCTCAACTGCTTTTTGTTTCAATATCTTAGCTGCAATAGTAGTGCCTTGTTACTATTTTTGATTATTTTAACACACTATCATTAAATAAAAAACTCTTTCCCTATTCTGTCCCAAAGTTTGTAAGGTTGTGTATTGTTAAAATTATTTATATTAATATGCAATATTTTTTGGTCTATTGTCAGCCCAGTTTTATTTTGTGTGTAAAATCGTAGAACTGCATGTCAACTTCATTTAAGAACTAACGATGTAGCAAAGAGCGTCAGTAGCAGAAGCTCAGTGTGTCACATTTAAACAAAAAAGTGGAGTACATACATTTCTACGTTATAAAAGCAAAGTGTGTCTGTTTGTTGATATCTAATATCTCTTATCAATACTGTGAGGTATATGTATATATGGTTAAGATTTTCAATAAGCATGATTGTCCTTTCTTTTGCCTTATTGTTCAATTGACAACAGTTGTCAAAAGGAAGTTATTTTTAATCCACCAAATAATAATCTTACCGATTACAAAAAAAGATATTAAGACCCTTTCTGACTTCCTAGGAACTAGGGCTTAACGTAAGTACAGTTTTCCATAGTAACACAATCAATATAAGCATTGATATACGAGTATACATTCAATAGTTTCTGAGTTAGTAAAATTATAGATAGAGTGGAAATTGAATTTGTTTTTGATAACCATTCATTTTTTTTAATAATAATTTTGATGGTTATAAAGACAACAGATAATCATTTGAAATCGGAGGAGAGCGGGGCTAATTGGTTCACCTTTTACTTTTAAGCATATAATCAGATTGTATTGGCTAATCGTGAATGAAAACTTAGAAGGGTTTAATTGACCTACTAAATAATTTATCAATTTATTTCCGTAATATCAACTGGCAGATCAATATAAACAACCCGTTCTTGTGAAAGAAAATGCCTTCATAAGACCAAAGACAGCTAAGATGGAAGCCAAAAGAATGTGTGTCAGCACTTCTCGACGCAGGAATGAGTAATAACAAGTCCTGCTGCATTGTCTCTTGCTCCAAGAACCTCATTGCCAAGATTAAAAAGTTGATGTATGAAACGAAGGGCCCTGAGATGAAGCCAATGTGGGCTCCGTCCTCACAAGACTCTAACCTTCTTTACTATAGGATCCAGGCCACCATAAAAAAGGCCCGTGCTACCTCCCATGTAAATGCTTTTATAGCTGCTGTGGAGAAGGAGTGGAATGGCATGTCGAATGAAATCGTAAAAAATACCTATAAGGGCTTCAAGCCTATGGCCGAGGCTATGGTGGAGGTCAAGGGTCCCTAATTTGAGATTTTATGGTTTATATAAAGTAAAATAAATATAAAAAGTATCTTTGACCTTCTAACTTTTTGATAATCTTGATAAAGTTGGGCTTGGAAAAATTCGTTCACACTGTGGAAGTGATATTGAGATCTATGTTTTTTTTGTTGTTTTTTTTGTAGAAGAAACATAGTTGCAGGAAATTTTTCTCTGACTTTTTTATTTTTTTCATTATTTTTATGCGCTTATATCTCACTGAAAACTTAAATTATGGTACTCTTAAAATAAAAACTAATAAATTTATACTTCATAAGATAAAGTGGAGTGAAGAATTTATGGCAGTATGTGAATTTCATAAGACAATTTATAAACATGAAAAATATCATTCCGAGAATGTAAATTCAGAAAATAAGTCAGAGATCAGAATTAGTTATGAAAGAGCTGGAGCTAATGCAGCACTCATAGAGTTCTACAGTACATCTTTTAGAAATTGAAAACACCAACTTCCCCCATGGGCCAAAGAGGCCCTCTTTCCCCTTTATTGATCATTATTTCTTTCATGAAAGAAGTAACAGCCATACAAAAAAATTAATGTCTGGAAAATTTTAATCATTGATCCGCCTCCATGTTTTTGATTAAAAAAATAGTGTTCTATCAATGAATTAATGTTACATATAATTCTGTCTACAGATATTTTAATATGATATATTTTTTGACCCCATCAATCTTATTGCATATATTGATAAATAAATCTACCTTGAATGAGAATAGAATTGAAAGAATATATTTTATATTGGTCGCAATTATTGTTTTTAGGTCACTCTTCAACTCACTTCGTTATAAAACTAATTATATTATAAAATAGCATAATTTATGATTTTTCAAATTATACAATTAATGACAAATGATTCCCTACAGATTTATTTAGTATATGTATATTTTATATTATTATGAATGACGAACTACTCATAGTTTGTCATTTATTACAATGCTCATCAAATATATATTTTTTTTAAATAGTCCTGTAAATTAAAGCATAAAATAGCCTAACATTGAGAATATTGGGTTTCTATCGCGGTATTACGTATTCCAAGGGTTTCTCGAGGTTTTACAACTACGTCAAATCCTGCATTTTATATTTTCATAATATAAGGTTCATTTTATAATCATAATTATATAGAGTATTCAAAAAGTCTTTCAACACTTTGATTTTGCTACAAATAAACATGTTCAACAGATCAGAATGAGGTCGTATAGGAAAATCTGAACATCATGAAGATTTTTAATAAATTAATTTGATTTCCATCATCTTCAATTATGGTCTCCAGACGAGGTATTATATACTTTAACCATGTAAGTCCTGGAGATCATCCTCCAATGGGACTACACAGAGGCTTTGAGGTTGTTGATGTATAAAATGGTGGTCTCTGTAGGCTTTAGACTCAACATGCCACCATTTTAAGATGTCTAAGGGTTTCAGATCAGGTGGTTGGTGAGGCCAGAAATTCATATTTCCTATCATCCAGGCTTATTGGTCTACCACATTTAGGCCTTCTCCATCCTTCACAAGATTTCTGGGCCTGTACACGGTATGAACACGTAATTACAATTAAATTTTTCAATTGCAAATTGTTAACTTCCAAATAAGACCAAATATTTTACTTGATTTTTGTATAATTCGGCACATTTTGTAGGAACTTTATTCAAAATAACATAATAAGTAAATTATCTTTTGAATGCTGGAATGTTTTAATTAATTGTTAGTTACTTTAATTTTCATATATATACTTATTTCATTTGAAGTAGGACTCTGGATCGAAAATCGAATGAACTCTAAAATATGACTTTTAATAAACGCCTTTAAAAGACCAAATCTACTGAGATTGAAAATTGAAAAAATCTTTTTCTTGTTCCATGGCTTAAATAACAATAATAAATATGAGTTTTAGCCGACGGGCGTTCCAAGACTTAAATTTAGTTTCCAAGTGATATTTTCTTAAACGTCTTGCCTCCTTTCTCCTTATAGTCCCTTTGGGGAAGACCAGCTTAAAAGTTATTATTTCTTCGGAAAATATTTAAAAAAATAATTAAACTGCAATTTATTCATAACTTTCTGGAATCTCGCTCAAAAACAATTTCCTGGGAAATGAGAAATCGTATTAAAACATTTTAAAAATAAAAATAGAGCTAGTATATATTTTTATTTTTGTATTGAACCGTAACCTAGTCTGCTACGTGAAAAGATAATCGAATAATTGTAGTTAAAATATCATATTACATTAAAACCCCGTAAAAAAATTGAAATCAAATGTGCCACTTTAAATTCTAGATAATCACTAGAAATATTCATTAGTAAATCCATAAATCACAAAACTCAGCGATGAATCACACAGGAATGTTTTCAAAAACAGTTTCTAGCTTTAGGTAAAAGGCTAAGTTACTTTAAAATGAAAATTTTAACCCACCCGATCATCCACTAGTGGCTTACGACTCCAGCTCGAAAATGAGCGTCAGGAAATCTTGGAGCTCAAAATGATTGGGAAAGAAGAGGTGGCAACCGTTAACGAGCTTTAGTTGTCACTCGAAACATTCCCGTGGGAATTTATACTCATTTAATCACCCAAATTGGCCCTTGTTACGCTGTAAGCGACTGAAGTAGGATAGCCTCGAAATCCAAGAGGATCTTACCTTTAGAATTTTTCATGGGCATCATACACTAAGCAATAGTTCAATCTCCCACTGTCTTACCACAAAGGATAATGTCATAAAATCAGTAAGTGAAGTAATCAACATTGCTGCGTATTTAGGATCAAAAGAGTTCTTGGACAATGAAGAGACTTAGGAAATCATCATTTGCATATTGGACAAACTTCTTGCATCCCCAGACTTGGAGCCAATTCATTCTTCAAAATTGTATTTTGTCATAGAACAGATGACATTACTCTTCAAGAAACCCAATAGAAGGATATTGTCAGTTTTCACCCTGTCTTTTCTCTGTTTGCCTTCTGTGGTAAAATTTTAGTAGGACCCCTTATAATCAAATCTTCAAGTCGAATTGCCTTACAATTCCATGTCTCAAGTATCTTAGAACTCTGCCTCCTGCAGTTACAGTAGACACTGGACTACCGTCATCTATAGTTAAATATCTTGGAACAAGGATCAAACACCATAACAGCAAAAAGCGCAATGTCAATCTTATAATTGATGAGGTTTACTCCGCATAAAGAGTCGAGTTTGTTACAGGTAAGAACAACCAAACAACTAAAACAGTCCTTACATTTATGATCAAATCTGTTGAAGAAACTACATGGATGTGGTAGCACTTATACCGGTTGCCAAATTAAACGCTGAATTCTTCCACAGCTAAAATACTACCCTCTATCAAATTGGATTTATCGGTGTGGCTGTATTAGTTGATAACCATCCAATCAACAGGAAGTTCTTCACTCATTTTGTTTGTGGTCGTGAGCTCCAGACTTCAATTACTCACCCACACAATATCAATGGAAAAGCTCATCTCATTTTCGACTCCTTACACAAATTGAAAAATATTTAAAACTGCTTCCAAAGACAAGAATACTTCAGCATTCACCTGAGCCGTCTAGGAGTTAAATCATCATTACACCGTAACTTTGTTCATATAAGAGAAATCCACCATAAAGAGTCAAGAAAGAGGTCAGAAACTACAATCGAAGCAATAGTTGATATTGTGTGTGATCAAGGTCACAAATGGGCAAGCATTCTTGGCGAGATTTCACACGTGATTGGCAAAATTTTGGTTTCCCAACTCAATGACAACATCCTATAGGAAGACCGAAAAAGATAATTTGAAAGCAAGTTCAAATCTAGAAACGTTGCCAAACTTCAATCTGATAATGTTTAAGTCATGAACATTAATTTTTTCTGGTGTGTGCATATAATTTTTGAAATAATTAATATAAATTATATTGGTGATATATTGAAAAATATTTAGTCTTGAATTCTTATTGTCCGATTATGTATAAATATTTATAAATTTTAACTCATACAATCTGTATTCAAAACCCGTATTCATATATATTTTATTAAAAAAATAAAATATTCGTGAAGTTCTTCTAAGCCAGTCCTTGCGTTTTTAACCTGCTGGCCAGGTGTTGAAAACGTCAATGGAACATGGTAAGTTAGCAATGGCAACAACAATAAATAAATCACAGGGTCAAACATTTGAAAAATTGCATTATATTTACAATAATCAGTCTTTCCACAGGGTCAATTATATGTTCCATTTTCGAGAGTTTCAAAAGGTGGTGCAGGTTTGATTATATTTACATCAAATGGACAGAAACAGAAAAAAATATTGTAAATAAGGAGATTTTACAATAGAAATTTACCTATTATATTATTTAAGTTTATAGTTAATCGTTTTAGTTTAGAAATTTAACATGAACAAGCTATTTTTCATTGACTATCTTTAAGATAGCGTGTTCATGCCAGTATTCTAATAAAATAATTTATGATAATAAATGCTTGAAAACTGAGAAGAAACAAATTGAACACAAACTACACGTGAACAAATGTTTTCTAAGCACATGCAGTCGATGCAGATATAGATATTTTAGAGGAATCAGTTTTGTAAAGGGATGTAAGCAAGCTTACCTTTGCAAAATTTGACAAAAGCTCGGAACTTGTCAAAACTTGGGATTCTTTGTTGTTCTTTTTCGATCCCTTTATGAAATGTAAATCTTTCAATACTGACTTCCTTTCTCTCTGAAATTTATAATATAGTTTTTCCTACAGGCAACACTATTTTGAAGCTTCTTGACCTTTCCGCAATGTGTAATCTTAATCCCAGTTCGGTTTGAAAAGTAATCTTTGTTTGATTTTTTTAGACTAGCGGGAGTAATCAATATTGTTTGGAATTAATCAGTTTATTAAACATACTCTCAAAAGTCCTCCTCAGGCCAGTAGACATCCGAAAACTTGACTGCATTAATATAGATGAATATAATGGATAAATAAATACTTCTAAATGCATCATGGAGGGGCCGCTATTAAATATAAATTTAAATTGTCAAATTTATTTTCAATCAACTAGCTACTAATTCATTTGGCAAATCCATTGAAATTTAAGTTTAAACATAATCCCCATTCCATTAACGCTTGCAGCATTTCAATAGTGGAGGATTATCTGAGTAATTATCCTTAGCCTCTTTGTTTAAATAGTACGTACAACTTGAAGTAAGTTTACCGGTAAAAATTTTAATATGTATTCGTATTTGATAAGTTTATTTTTTTAAATCAATTTTCCCTCTTGAAGGATGAATATGTAAAAATAAATATTACCCGTCTAAAAACTTTATCTTTTCTACATATTATCATATACGTTCATATTAATAAGAATGAGTACCACTAAAAAAATATTGGTTATAAATTATAATGTGTAGACTATATTAATTGTTTAAATACCCTTATGGTAATGATTCAAGTAAGTTAAATTAATGTTTAAGATAATTTTTGAAAATGAATTACGAAAACAATTTTTAAATTAGAAGTTTCAATAATTCTTTAAAATCTGATTTTTTTGTGTGTTTTTAGCTAGAAAAGGTGTTTGGGTGAGTAACGCACTTATTCAGGCGAGTAACGAGTAAAGCTCGTAATTCCTCGAGTTTTTTTTAGAAACTCAAAAATACTCATGAAGCAAAATTCAGCTCGCGGTACATCATTTTAATTATTATTTATATTAAATAAAGGAAGGCAATTCATTTTATCAATTGTAATTCTTAGAAATTTATAGCAAAATGTTTTGTTTTTTTAAATCATCTCATCAGTAATGGTAACCCTGACAATATTTACAAATCTGAGAATAATGACTTCAATAATTTTTTTTAGAATCGGGATATTATAATAAGTACATATTTTGATTGTGATATTAGCTAAAAATGCAAATCAAACGTAATTTTATTTTGAATGTGAATTATATTAAGAGGAGAAAAGATGGCATAAATAATTTCACTGTGCAAATATAAATTTGGAAATTGATATAAGGCTTTTGTTTGTTGGCAATGTTATAATTTATACTGTACCCATTTTTAATCTATTAATTATTGAAATACATTACAAAAAAAAAGAAAGAAGAGTTTTAGGACATCGTTCATATTAAAAGTACAGTAGCGTTAAATAAATATTCATAGTAATATATTATAGATCCTAATCACTCTCTTCAAATGTATTTGAATAAGCAGGTAAACTTTAAATAGGAATAGAATTATCACCATCAATCATACCATTATAATTATCCGAAACACAATCAAGGGTGGAGCTCACCTATAAATATAAATCAATATTAATAATAATATTACCATCAAAGATACACATCAATAAACAATTGGGTGGGATCCATAAAAAAAAACTAACTTCTATTTATAGAAAAAAAGGGGGAAATAAGAGGATTAAAATGGTTATACACGAGGCATTATGTTTCTTGGATTATCCAGAGAGTCGGCATTTTGTTTGTAAAATGTTTTTGATGAAAATATAGAAAAGGAAGATGATAACTCTAAAAGCCTTTTTGTGGGGTGTTCTTAACAAATGGTTATCGAATTTATCCATGTGTCCTGAGGGTAATGTAGCACCACATACTTCGAAGTAGATAGTAGACAAATTTTAAAGGATATAAGTACTCATTCTTATATATAGGATCAATAAATAAGAAAGTATACAGAGTGGGGATCCATAACTTGCAGAGCACATAAAATAATTTTAATTTAAAGTTTTCATTACGTAACCAAACGAGAGCTGAAACAAAAAATAAACAATTTTTGTTTTGATCACATGTCTCTATGTATTAAAATGAAAGGGGCACAACACAGAATGCAGTGTGTGTGTGTGTGTAAACTCCTCCCCTCCGATGTCAGTGCCAAGAAGGCTGCAGAGACCATTGGCATCTCTATCCGCACTGTCTACCATGAAGAAGCCCATTACAGCCACATACACCCAAGAAGAACCAAAACCTCTGGGCCAATAATATGGATGACTTCTAGCCTGTCATATATTTTGCCCTCCTCCGACCCTGACCTCAACCCTCTGGACTTTGCAGTTTGGGCTGTTTTGAAGATAAATGTATGTTGAACCTCTCATCCAAATTTGATTTCGCTTCAAGCTGCCATCATGATAGCGTGAAACGCTATGGACACTGCATTTATCGTCAAGAGCTGTAAATCTGTCTTTTTTCCTAATTTCGTAACAATCACGTTCTTCGTATTTTAGTTTTGCTACTAGAATTTTTGGATGATATCTTAAAAAATGGATCCTTATTTTGGCGAAAATTACTTGAGGCACTATCAATACTTTTAGGATATCAGATAATAGTGAGAAAGAATCAAGAAGAAAAGTGGCTTTAGAAAATAATACTTCACTTAGATTAAAAAATATGAAAGTAGATGAGCTTTTCAATGCTCCAAAATCAAAAAATGAATGGCAAAATCTTTATCAATGATGATGATTTATTATCATATTTCTGTCAGGAATTTCAAACCATAGTAGAAGGAGTCATTTTCCTAAAAAGTATCACAAGCCTTCTACACCTTTTTTTTCTTCATCTGAGTTATTATGTAATTATATCAAGGATAAGTTCAAACATAATTAAACGTTTGGACCCGATAGATTTGGAGGGAAAGTGTTTTCATCCTGTTTCAAACGTTTGTTTGTTTGTTAACATCTATGAAGAATAAAGGAAAGATTCCCAAGTCAGTAATGAGAGGCAAAATTGTAATTTTATCGAAGAAGGGAGATGAAACCAATTTAAGTCATTGGAGACCAAAACTATATTAAATGAAAACTACATAATTATTTTTGTAATAGTAGCTCATGAAATGGAAACAATACTTAATAAAAGAATTGGTTCGCATCAGAAAAAGCTTTATTATTGTAGAAAAATGGATGATATGGGAAGAAATATCCACTGTACGATTGATAGTATTGAAAAAATAAAAAAAATGGTGCCATCATTGCAGTAGACTTTAGAAAAACTTTTGACCCCATTTTCCATAACCACATGTTAAGAAAAACAAGATTTTTTTTACCAAGATCACTTTATAATCAAATTAGAGCACTTTTACTCAATGGTACTTCAAGAAGTATAATTTTAAAGGGAAAATAAAGTGATCCAATATTTCTCAGAAAAACCTGTCGTCAAGGCTGCTCTGCTGCTTCTCTACTTTTTGTTATGCCTATAGAGGAGGTGGCATTATCAATCAAGAGGAAATATAGTGGATTTGGTGTTTTACTCCAACATCAGAAACACATTATTGGTCTGTACACAGATGATGTCACTTTATTTGTAAAAGCCAGTTGTGAAGCGCAACTTATAAAGACAATTGAGGTAATATTGATTTTTTTTGTTAAGTTTAAATGAAAATGGTTTGGAAATAAATGAAAAGAAAATATGTATCTACAAATGGGAGAATTGAATCCTGTATTAGATTTAACGATTTCAGGATGTTACGTTAAAGAAAAAGACCATATATTAGGTATAGAATATACAAAATATGGGGAATCAAATAACAATTAGTGTACAGGTAAACTTTCACACTTAAATCTTCAAACTCAGATTGAATGTTATTATAACTTCATTATTCTCTTGGTTTTATATAAGGCTTCAACTCTGCCTACTTTAGAAGACAAGGCAATCAAAGGGGAAAAAAATTTGTCTTTGGGTATTTTCCATGGATCTTATATTCTGCCTCTCTAAAGATTGAGGAAACATCTAGCTGGAGGTTTAGTACTCTTGAGTAAAGTTTTGCCTAAAATTTATGTCAACATTCTAATTGACCTATTGACTGGATCCGAACTCGAATGGAAATATGTAATATCTAAATCGTGCATATATCCGTCTTTAATATTCAGGTCAGACCTCTCCAATGATTACTTGAACTCTCTCTCTCCCTCAGGGGCTGCTGTTCAAAGAATTGTATGGTATGATAAACCTATCTATGATGAACAACAACGGTGGATATAATTAGGCAGAATTCATTGAAGAGAGGTTTTTTTCAAAAATCTTGAAAATTCCCAAAGTTTAGAGATTGAAGCAATGCAGCATAATATTCTTAGGGCGTATGACCTGTATCAAAACTCAGACTCACTATAGAACCAAGGAAAGGTTTTTTTTTTCTCTAATGAGATCTGTAAGAAAACATCAACATCCAGCCACTGGTACATGAAAATAAAGGGTTCGCCATTATTTAGTGAGGAGGCATCGGAAGTGTGCAAAAAATTTGTGAGAACGTTAAAACTACCAGACACTTGGATGATAAAAATTAGGGAATCCCGGAGTGGAGTAGTAGAAGGAAATAAATTTACTTCACAATTCCAGATTTCCACAAATTGCCTCTTTTTCAATAGTCCTTATAAGTACTGCGTGAAGCTCTTTAATACTATTCAGCATTCCTTTGTTGATTGTCCTTTTGTGGGAATACTTGTTAGAGTTCTTATCATTGAACATAAAAATTACAAACCACAACAGGGGGGAAATTACTGTTTTAATTTTATTCGGTTTTTCATCCAGAAAATCCTCAGGACATGCATTTTGCTTTGTTAAGTGATTTCGTATCGTATTTCTAATTCCTTCCGATGCTATTCCATTTTAAAGAGGATCGCCCCGCTGTATAATCATTTTAAGAAGAGGTTTTTCATTGCTGCTGAATTTTTTTTTCTCAGTAAGAGTCATAAAAATATAAAACATATCGTGTCTTTAGCCCTTTTGATACTCGAGAAATTATCTCCGGTTACCCCTACATTATACATCCACTTATAAGTTATAGGCTTCACAAATAGATGGCACTATTTTTTATAAAAAAATCAAATCCTTTTTATTTAGTAACAACCGTCAATAGACAGCTGTCAAGTTTTCATGTTAATCTATTCTTTAGTTTGTGAGTTATTGTGCTAAGTGGTACGCTACTTTTGTTATTTCCAAAATATTGGATCAAAAATAATTTGGTGTCTTAATTTTACACTCCTTCTCTATGGGAAAAATAACATTCAATATAAACTATGGGTTTTAAAGTGTTCTGGGGACTATGCTCCATAAAGTGAAGGAAAGAAAATAACGTAAAAACTATTTAAAATAATAATAAATAAAAAAAACAAATTTTGAACGAAAAACAAAACAGGTTTCCTTTCTTCAGCCCTGTACTTTTCAGGAAGGTTGTCCCCTTATCAGTCTAGCTGTTCTAACGGTTACGTTTCTGGAACCTTTAGAACCGGAACCAACAAAGTCGAACCAAGAACTCAATATATTCCTAATCGGTCTCGGTTCTTGTGCTTTTGTTAGTTTCGTATCAACAAGTTAATATTATGAGTTTTTTGTGAACAATTTCAACGTTTTCAAATGATTTTTGTACGTCAACAGGGTGATACAATAGTATCAGAGTTAAAAATAGCAAATGGCTTCTTATGGATGTGGAAATGTTATTTTTGGCACCAAACGCTGTAAATTAAACAGGGAAGGGGTGATGTAGATTATGGATCCAGGTCCTAAGCTTTTTGGGTCCCTATAATATGATAACTATGTATAATACTTTTTAAGCAAAGGTTTCCCAAACTTTATTATAACATGTTCCCCTTTACTAATACATTTTTAACAGAGGCCCCTTTATACGAAACATGTGTACTGTGTATGTGTAGACTGAAAGTAATCCTCGATTCTCCATCTTCCTGCCTCCACTCACGGCCCTCACTTTTGAAAACCATTGTATTAAGCAACCTTAGTTTTCAGGCCTATAGGAAATTTGGGGTATGTATAAGGTAGCTGCGGCCCAGTTTGTATCCAATATCCGAATTTTCTAGCAACATCCCTTGTTTTAAGTGCTTGTTACCAAATAGAGCCTGTTTAAAACTAAACCGAGACCGAAGATCGAAACCGTCGAAATGAAGGGACAGATATAATTCCTTAACCTGAGCTGGGAACAACCTTGCTTTCCAGCTCATATGTTATATTTGTTGTATTCATATTTCACGAAGATAAATTATCCAATAATTCATATATATTTTCTAAATTAATGGATTCCAAATTTTTTTTCCTTGGAATATCTTTGATCACATTTTTTTATAGAATACCTATAATTCGTGATTACCTTTTTTCGATAGAATATGTAAACATGTTTTTGAAGTTTACCTACATATAAACTTAAAAAAGTAATAAAGCAATATATAAGAAATGACAGAACTGCCAAAGTGAATCCCATTATAAATAAGTTATTAAATAATGAAGGAAAAATATTGGAAAAAGTTAAAGACGGAAATTGACAATATTTAAACTTTTCTAACTGACGCAAAAATGGGAGAAAAACAGTATATGCTCTATTTAATAGAGTTTGATACCCTGATCCCAACTATGGTCTTATTTTTTTTTTCTCACAGCCTCGTGGCCTTCAGAAAAAGGTCAAACATTTTTTGGTATTTCGGAAATTTTTAAAGTTCAAAGCTGTTTGAAGCCCTTGGTGTTGAAGATAGGGATAAATTATGTTAATATATTTTTAAAATGATTTTAAAAAAATTATAAAACCCTTTTTAAAATGTTTGCACCATATTTTTAACTCGAGTAAGCTTAGTTAAAAGTGGAAAATAGGTGATTTTGGAGGCCCATAGCTTCAAGACAAATAGATTCAAAAAGCTTAAAATTATTGAATTTGATAGCTGAAAGTATGAACTTTAATTTAAAAAAAAGGGTTTCTCCAAAAATACTCAATCAATGAGTCATTAAACAGAGTTAAAAAATGTTTAATGAATACACTATGACCATCCAGTGTTGGAAACGATTGTCACATCAAACAAGTGTTAAAACTAGAATAGGTAGTTGATAGAGTCTAAAGCTCTTTCTAAAACCCTTTTTCAAAAAATAAACTTTCAATTGAATTATTTATCTACTTATTATTATTTTTTTTTAATTTATGGTTTATTATGCTTTTTTAACGTTTTGTGTTACCTCGACCTCTCAAAATTATATGGCATCCTAAAAATGGTTTCACTAAAATCCCTTTGTTACTTTTTCCATAATCCTGCTTACAGACAAATCAACTAAAAAGCAAATCGCGGCAAAAACAAAGCCTCACTTCAACTTCATTGGTGGAAGTAACAAGTGTTGCGTGGGTCCTTATTATTACTTATTAATCTAATATTTTCACTTAGTTATATAATTTATTCTAGTATGATTAAAAAAAAGGAAAAAAGCTATCACTGACGTAACGAGGGATCAATTTTACCTTCTTTAAAGACCAACAAGTAGTACCTGACTGGACTGTGGTCATCAGTCTTAAATAAGGACCGATACAACACAAAAATGATAACGTTGTGTCCTTTCAAATGTATCCCTTTAATTTTAGCTATGTTATATGAAGCAAATTGTTTTTACTTATTTACATTACCAAGGACAGTTAGTCACTTACTTTGAAATTTAAAAAAGTTTGATTTCTTAACAAATATTTAAAAAAATCAATTTTGAAAGATTATCACAAAACAAAATATTTTTTAAAGACTTTGAACCAGCATGAACCTTGTTGTCGTTATAGAACCTAGTTATGTAATTAAAAACTAAGCTCTTACATATCAAATATATATCTATATACATTAATTAGTAAACATGCTGCATGAATATTAATAGAAGAGTATTGAATGAATAATTTTGAGAAAAAAAACCGAATAAATGCATTATTTCTTTAGAGCTATCTTTTGAAATGCATCTTCCCTTAAGCAATCAGCAAAAAGTTTATATATTTTTCTTATCCAATTTTGAATACGATAGATTGAACGAATTTATTTTATTTCATATATGACAAAAGTTATAGAGGACCTCTTTGGATGGTGCCTTTTGAGTATGTTTTAGAATAGCACATTTGCAAATATTTTTACTCTAGTAATAATACAAGGGAGGAAAATTCATTTTTATTTATTATTTTGAATAAACTTTCCACTTCATATACTGAAATATAGGACTCTAAATGTGAGATACTATATATTGCTTTAAAGTAACAAACGCATGTATTTGTTTAGCTATACAACAAATAATATGTCAACCTAATACTTTATAAGTAATGATTTTTTTTATTTAACCCTTAGAACAATGATTTATCATTTTAGCTACATGTTTTGGTTCAACATACATATATTTTATCTCACATCCTGCATCAAGATCAAATGCATAATCAATGAATTCTAAAACTCTATAAAACATAAATACAAATTATAAATAAATAAGAAAAAAAAAATGGCCTCAATTGCAACACTCGATACAACTGACGTCTTTGTACAAGAGATTCATACAGGGTACGGCAACGAAATTTCATATTTATAATTGCTGGCAATCAGACTGTAGAAGTAGTTGAGGTTTGGGTGAGGTTTCATTCTATCGGCTGGTCCATTGAAATCTGAAAACTTACTAATTCAATTATTAATTAAGGTTGAGTGATTGAAATTAATTCATATTTCGATATATTGAAGCATACACAATTAGGTACAAAACAAAACAAACCTAGCTTATGTACAAATCGAGAAAAGGACACTCAAACGGGATCAACAAATTTCCATTCACGCACACCAAGAAATTTGGCGTCTCCAGAACCACTGTCTATGCTATCAGCAAATCTTATACGTAGCAGAGAAAGATAAGCTCTATCAAAAATTCCAAGCTGGACCAAGAGGAGTTAAAGAAAACATCCCAAGTCAATCACCTCAAGTTCATGAAGACCCATCCAAGATATCTTGGTTTTTCACACCATATTGTTCAGAAAGCTATCAAAAAGTTGGTGGTAAGAGCCTTGTGATGTTGGAGAGGCCACTTTAGACACAAGCAACGAAAGAAACCCATCTCTCCGTTGCAAAACTCTTTCGACTGAGTTTCATACGAGTCTTTTTAGTTGTTTTGAACTCTTTTTTTATTCTTTTTTTTTTTTTACAGCCCTGATACCAAACCCCTTGACTACGACCTTTTGATTTTAATTGTCAACTCAGTATAAGCAAAATTCTAAAGTCAACTTGGAAATACAGTCCCCACTATCATGCATTGGAGTAGTAAGGAACGGGCGTTTTCAGTCGAAAATAAATATTCCCTTAAAAATGATTGAACTGAATATTTTTTTTAATTAAACTAATCCAAATTTAGCTACTGGGTTTTATTGATGTGGTCTAAGAAAATAAGTTAATTGATTCAATTTTTAACATTCAAAAAACAATTTTTACAATTCATTTTGATTTGAAATTTGTAAATTTTTTTTGGAAGCAAATTACTTTACAAAAAAATTAGGTTAGAGAGCTTCAATTGATGTCATAAGAGTTGGTGTTATGCAAGAATTTTAATTTGCTGCAACTTTTCTAAATCAAGTAATTAAAACTGAATTCATTTTGGAAAAACCAACATTTGTAAGATCTTTTCAATAATTAATTACCTAAACAACTAACTACTGACAACTTTAATGAAAATATGCTGTTAATTAAGTTTTACATCTTTTTGTAAAAAAAAGTGTATTTCTAAAAACTCTCAATGAATGTTGTTTAACAAGAAATGATAAAATCACTCTGTATTAAAATATCAAAGTTCGGTTTATTCAGTAATTGGACAATGGGGGAAGCCACCAATGTTATATGATTTTAAGTAAAGCTATAACTTAAAATGCGTATTAACAGGGTGCCCGCAGGGCGTAGGATTGTGGTGCTGTACCCCCCCTATTATGAATTTTTGTTTTTTTGTAGAAAATGTTATTTTCTTTCACAAAAAAATGATTTTTTTGAACTGTTGTGGATTTTTGAAATTTTTTTTCAATAAATGTCATATTTGAAATTTAATTTTTGAAATTTTTTGTTAATAGCCATGGATTTTTTGAATTTTTTTATTAAAAATTTAATATTTGAAATATATGTACACCCCTAATTACCATAATAAAACAAAAAAGGAACATTTTATGATTTAAAAACTTGTTTCAATGCCTTTTGGGAAAAGGATATTATATTGTTGCACCTTGTACAATAACTCAAATTTATCTTCAATAATTTATCATATTTGGGTAAATTATATCACTTAATAGAGAAAGAATTAATAGTTAATTCAAATGATAATGATGTAAGTTTTAGCAACAACAAAAAAATTGACTTACTTTTTATAAAAATATTTCAAACAACTACTTTTAAACCGCAAAATTAGTTTTTATTCTATGTCTCAAGGCAAAGTGGACAAAAATGTCTGATTCAAAAAAATAGATATCCTTTTTAGCTATACTTTTCTTGATTATAGACATAAGTATATGTATATGTCTATAATCAAGAAAGGGATCAATGTATAAATGTATGTGTGAAAGGCTTACGTGTATTAACTTCAATATATTTAAGCCTTTTACACGGACATCTAAGATCATTTTTTCTTCTTTTTATGTTAATAAAATAGTTTATGTTTCATTTGATTTTTTTTTTTCTTGGTATGGGATATGATTATTTTTGATTTAAAATACTTATAAAGTGAAAATTGAAAAAAATATACCCAATTGGAATTTGAACATTAATTTGCTATATATTTTTGAAAACATATTTCATACAGAAGGTAAATTAAGATTGTCGATTTTCTCAAAATTGATCAAACAATTCTTATAGATAAATTCAATTTAAAAGTGGGTTGAGAGGTCACAAATATGGCTTTTGAAGATTGAAACTTTTTAAACATATTTTTTTCATTAATGTACACGACAGAAAATCCATCCAAAAATAAGACACCTTAGTTCACACGTTTAGATAATTATGTAAAATTTTTACTGTATTTAATTTTTATAAATTATATTTACAAAAACACAAATTAAAATAATCAATTTCGATTCGCTTTTCCTTTGAAATTTGTTATCACTGATGTTCAATATCCATCTTAGAAATGGTGTTCCGGAATTTTAATAAGTTTGAAATTGACTGTGAAATAGTAATTATCAAGGTTGTTCCCTTTATACAAGTTTTTTGGGCCCCTACAGGAACATGGGGCACAACGCACTCTATGTAAAAGGTAGCTAAAGCCCTGTTTGTATCTAATATCATTTCTGGGGCCCAAATGTTCAAGCGAAGGCCCTTGTTTTAAGTCCCTGTAACCAAACTGAGCCTGTATAAAAAAGAACCAAAACTGAAGACTGCAACTGAAACGGATAAAGCTGAACCAAGAGCAAGACCGAAACCGTTGAAATTGAAAGAACCAAGACTGACACCGATAGAACTCCTGTACCTGAACGGGGCATAACTTTGATAATTATACTTAATATTATATTAATTAATGATATTCCAACATAAACCTCAAATTGTGATGATATCGTTATTCTATTCAATCATCAAAACTCGATTTTCATGGTCTTTTGATAAAGAAATGGACTGCATATGAATCCCAATGATTCTTCACAACGGACCATGGCAGTAGTTATTCTGCGATTCCTTCCCGATACTTTGAAACTAACGTACTAAGGTTTAAATAGGTCCTTAGTATATAAATAGGACATTTGTGGTCACATGAGGCCAACGACGGACTAAGCAATACAGGGATACTTTCTAAAATTGTCCCATTTTTTGAAGACTTGTATTGCATAAAATAACTGTCTGGGAGGTGTTGTTGTTCAATGTATTTTTCTCGAAAATACATGTAAACAAAATATTAAATTTTCATAATAACCCTGGATCATATAATTTTGCAAACAATGGAAAAATCCCAAAGGGAACAGATTATAACCTGATTAAAAGCTGGGCAAACTTCCAAGTAAATCCAGGATAATGCCAAGGTCAATTGTAAAATTGTTTACAGGTGCAAAAACGATTGGAGGATGGAATTGAGTCTTATAAGAGGTCAGGCAGTGGAACAGTCAAAAACTGTGAGAACTCCAAGGTTGGTGAAGGCTGTCCGTGAAAAAATTAGGCAAAACATACGAAGATCCGTACAAAATCTGGCCAAAGGGTCACAGTGTAAGCAGAAACATTCTGATTAAGATTGTTAAAGATGATATTGGGGTCAAATCTAAGAAAAAATCAGTATCGTCACTATTTCCCAAGAGTGCAATTACAAAAGAAATGATAGAAGCAATGTTTTACTTAACCGACATGCAGAACATAAGAATGCCATCATTGTTCGGGACGCTGTGGCTTCAAATGGTGCAATATCACTTATACTTCGGATTTCTGATGGGGTAAAAATTAATAAAAAAGTTTTTTTAGACTTTTTGAAGACAAAAGTGAAGCCATGGATTGAAATAGCATTTTAACGTGAAGAGGTTAGCTTCAATCAAGATTAAGCTCCAACTCATGGTGCCCACTTAGTTTAAAAGTGGTGTTCCAAAAATCCAGCATTTTTGGGACAAGTCTATATGGCGTCCCTATTCACCAAATTTAAATCCCCTGGACTTTTCCATTTAGGCAATGTTTGAAAGGGAGGTCAATGCTTATCCTTCAAGAAATAAGGATGATCTCATGGCAACCCTTGAGAAGATATGGAACCAAATTTTTGATGATGTAGTACGTTCCAGTTGTAATACAGTTTGAAAGAGAGATTATTTTAAATAATTTAATTAACTGTTTCAAAAGGTTTCAATTAAACTGGACTTCTAGTTTTAGACTTAGAGCCAATTATTTATGGGACCATTTTAATAAGCAACCCTGTATATATGTATTACTTAACTATTACTATGTATCAGATCGAAAAATTGTGTTTATTTTAGCAGATACAGATAAAGTGATAACCAAAAAAATTGAGCAATTTGCTCTTAATAGAGACACAATTTGTTGAAAAGGAGCAGGGCTTCGACGAGTAAAAGCTATTAAAATATTAATATAATTCTAAACTATCTTTGCTATTGTAATTCAACGGGATGAAAAAATGATTCCATGTCTTATCGACTGCCCATATCGATTTCAGGGAAAATAATTTCTAGTTGCCAAGTTTTCATAAGGAAACTGTGAGGCTCAAGTTCATTGTGTATACAAAATCATTTAAGACTGGGGCAATTGTGAGAGTATTAAAGTAATGTGCTAGTAGGAATGCTGGAGCATATATATTTGTCTAAAAAAATTGGGAAAAAATCATTCACCTGGTTTATAGACACAATATTATCGATCTTATAGTGGGCTCAGTTTTTCAATCATGTTTGTGATCAACATCTTCTCCTGAGATTAAAATGTTGGAGTCATTTATTTTTGCCGATCCAAAGGTATGAAGTGGCAAAAATAATAATAAAGAGGCTCTATCCGATAAATCACTGCCACAATTCCTTCTCCAAGTAGTTGGCAATCAAAGGTGTAAGTAAGTCTATTATAAGTAGTATGCATGCTCTGTCTAAGTTGTAATTATACAAAGAAATGGGAAAACGCAAGAATTTAAAGTATTGTTTAATAAATATTGATTAACAATAAGACGTGAAAATGCATTCGAGGAAATATATGTATAATAAAAATTACATTAAATGTTTTGATTCTTGAGTTTACTTTTGGGTGAAAACGTTTTTGCCGAAGGACAATTTGCTCAATGACATTTCACCGAAGGACAATTTGCCAAACGGATATTTCACTGAAGAACCGTTTGCCGAATGTACATCTCGCCGAACGACAATTTGCCCAAGGGGCATTTTGATGAAGGACCGTTAGGACATTTGGACGAAAAATGATATTTAATTTATTGATATATATGATCCTATATTTTAATTCAATTTTAAATGATAAGTATTGGTCATCTACAGGGTTCGGCAGCAAAACGTGGACTGAATCACACTCCACACGGAGGAAGAAAGCCTTGCAGGAGTTGATGATGAACTTCTTGGACAAGTTGTTCCACTCCTTCACAATGGCGGCCTTCAGGGAGTCCACGTTACCGTGAGATTTCCAGATAGTCTCCATCTCCAAAGTGCCCCACACAACAAAGTCCAACAGGTTCAAATCCGGCGAAGATGATGGCTATATGTCCTTGGGCCAAAAATCAGCCATGTTGTCGGCGCAGAACTTCTGTCATTTGGCCGATGTGTGTGAGGGTACACCATTTTGAGCTCACATAGAGTTATCCTCTGGGTAAGTGGCCTTGAGCTTTGGGAATATGGTGAATAGCAGCACCTTGTGTTAAGCCTCCTGGCCGATTTTCTCCCCATCTTTAAAAAAGAAGTGAGGCATGTTCTTGCCGCCGGACGCCATGACCCCCAGAACCATTGTTTGGCCCAGATATTTTGTACAGAACACCACCTTGACCTCCTCTTGTGATATCCCAAGCCAACAGTCCTTCCGACGGTTGTAGACCTGGTCCAAGGTGAAAATCTTGCAAATCAGAGAAACTTTTTATTGTGTGTTTATTTGCCTTAATCCACGCACTAACTTTCATGCAACTCTGCAGTCTCATTTCCTTCAGAGTGTCCGTCAACACGTGGTGCGGGATTATTGTGTAAGAGGAAACCCCCAAGTCCTCCTTCACAGCCCTCCCGATTGTCCCCTCGTCCACGTCAAACTCGTTAGAGAGGCGATTCATGGATTTTGTGGGATCCTCCTTGATCTTCTTCTTCAGGTCCCCCAGAAACTCAGGAACCCTTTTCAAGTTGTGTCCCCACTTCCTTCATTCCTTGAGAGGTATTTTCCATCTTGGCTACCTTGAAAGTGAGGCTCCTGGAGCACTTAACAATGTCCATACTCCCTGCCACCTCAATTTTGGCATACAGAAGGTCTTCTGCCTTTTAGCTTCTTGCTCACTCATGATGAAAGATTTGGGAAATGTATATTATTGTTTGCTTATGCAGAAAGGGCAGGAGATTCGGAATATGCAGGGAAAAATCACAAAGCCTCTCTATTTTAACTACATAATTAGCATTTATTAACAATCCACGTTTTGCTTCCTACCCCTTTGCTATATACTCGTATGGCATTTAGGTAAATTAATTAGCTTTCTCATACAGAAAAATATTTGTTTGATTAATTATGTAATCGAATGATTCCGGTTGTAGTACTTTATAGATTAAATAACAAACAAAGACGACAACAATTTTAATGGAAGAAGTGTGAATCACTAATTTTCCAATATGAATAATTGTCAAACAAGCATAATATCTTGCAAGAGCAATAAAATTTCCAGAGAGTTGGCCCCAATTATACGTACTGCATTTCCACTATGAATAATCCATCATATCGTATAATAAATAATTGATAACAAGAACTAGAGTCTAACCACATACTACTCCTTTGCGTTTATACTATGATCATTAATGAATATAATTAATAAAATAGTATGTTTGTGCTAACGAACACTCCTTAATTTACCCATATTACATATGCATATAGTATATAAAGAATATTTATTTATAAAATTGCATTTTAAATTAAATTAAAACATATCAATAAATTAAATATCCTTTCTCGGCCAAATGTCTAAATGGCCCTTTGGCCAAATGTTCGATATGATCCTTTGGCATTCGGCAAATTATTCTTCCGTGAAATATCCGTTTGGCAAAAAAGTTTTCGTCCAATTGTTCTAACACCCTTTTATATATATCCCTGCTGCATTTTGGTAGTTAGTTATAGTAAAGTAATATATATTATTGAACTCATCGTAGCTCACGGCCTCAACTCACCACGGAATTCATATTTATATGAAAATGTTTCCCTTAATAAATTTACTTTGTTAAACTTCGTTATTTTTTCAAACATTTCTTACCTATTTTATAAATTTAGTTATAAAGATATTTTTTCCTTCAAATAAAGGTCATAAAAAGATCACACAGATCAATGTGATCTTAATAAAAACTTTTTTGTTTGTTTAAGTAAACAAACAGGTGTACTTGCAAATTTTTGTATGTAGCTGAAAAACAGAAGAAAACTACAAATCATATAATTACACGTATTGTTCTATTGGAAACCGAATTGTCGCAAAAATTTATAAAATATTCTTGATATAAAGTTTGTGTATCTAAATCATAATTTACATTCATTGTTATAAATATTGGTGAAGTTTTTTTGTTTTTTTTTCTTTTATTTTAACTCATTAAGTACGGTGAAATAGAGTGAGTAATGAATACTTATGTCAAAAAATAAAAATTATTATATGTAATATTTTAGCGAATAAATGCATTAAGATAAGAAAAAAAACAAAAAAATGTCTAATGTCTAATAGTAAATTTACAAATATTCCGCTAATCATTTTTCAATGTAAGACATAAATATATTTGTAGAAAATATATATTTTTTTAATTTGCAAATTATAATTATAATTGTTGGTAGGTGGAGCCGGAATGATTTCTCAGCATCATGCATTACTTGTTTGTAAACTTAGCAATCGACCATTGTATTTACCTATGAGTAATTTTATTTAAAAAAAATTGAAATTCAATAATTCAATTCCTTTAAGATCCTTTTTTTTGTAAGCAATATGGAATTAACAACACAAATATCCAAGAGATCAAAAGACACCCCCCCGAAAAAAAAAACAAAAAAAAAAAGATTTTCGATCAAATCTATAAATATTAGTCTTTTAATCTAAAATACCAACGCCTCTCCTACCAGGAGTTGTATTTTTTTATCATGGATGGACATGGGACAACTGTTTTATATTTTTTCCCTTTCACTCTTCTTAGAACTGATGAAACTTGATTGCAGCCTTCCAAACTTGTGTCAATTAAAGTTACTCCACGACTGTCGAGCCACTTGACTGCTATTATGTTATTTGTATATTCTACCTCGATTTTACCTCTACTCATATCTTTGTCTTTCTTCATAGTTGGCATGTTTTTCCTATCTTTTCTTACGGTTCCGATAGAATATAATCCATTTTCAAGAACAGAAGCAATAATCGAAATATAGTGTAAAATAGGAATTCTTTAGCTTCTGAGACAGTCCAAGAATCCCATTTTCTCCAAGACCATATTCCTTATTTTCTTTCTTCGCAAGGTATAAATTAGACTCATTAAGATATACTTTTTTAATGCATTCCCTACATCAACATTCGAATCCCCACTTTATAGGTTTATTCTTCATATATTGCTTGCAGGAAATTTTTCCTTTGAATTTATTAATGTGTTCGTCAATTGACTGTTCTGGAGTATCAGACATGGCAGATTGAAATCCTTTATTGAAATGGTCAATAATTGCTCTTATTTCGTAAGCTTTGTCCGATTTATTTGCTTCTAAGTTATAAGCCAAGATAAGGTTTTGAAGAAGGGACATAAATCCAATTCAGTTCATTAGATTTTTGATACTCTCAGAGGATATAAAATTATCAACGGTCCAATAAGGTTTCAAGTTAGAAAGTTTCTTCACTGACATCATAAGATTAATTCCCAGAAAGGCACTAATTTCTCCTACATTTGCTACAAACTCTCTACTATTTTGGAGTAGAGAGTTTATTTTTTAAATGTTTGTTTGTTGACAGATATAATCTAAAAGTGCTAGGAAATTTGTATTTGATTCAAGAATGACCAATGGGATTGGGTCTTAAGAAAGATCAAGCAAAACTTGAGCACTCAACTCACATCTTTTGTCAGACAAATTTTGGTTTAATTAACCATTTAATTGCAGTTTTTGAAGTTTGTATCGTATTTTCCTGATGTTCATCTTTATTTATGTTGGAATTTACATATATGGTTGCATCCTTCATTGCATTCCTAAACAGGGTCTGGAATAGGTTCTTCTGCCAGATATTCTTTATCAAAATCTTCCAAAAGATTTCCCACTTCACTTTCTGATTCACTGTCAATTTGATCACAAATAACTCATCACTGCCTTGTTCACGATCTATGTTAAAATATTTTTTTTAATCCTTGACTTATTCGCTAGTTTGACAAATGCTAATATCATATTAATAATAGCACAAATTTCTACGACGTTTTATAAGACAAAGAAAAATCCCAAATTTCTATTATATTTCAAAATACAAAGTAAAATATAACATAATTAATAAATATAGTTACCTCTAACATATTTTACCCTTCAGAACAATAGGGAAACCCAGGTAGCTTTATTAAAAAATATTAAAATTAAAAAAATTACGTATAAACTTTAAATTTTCACAGTAGATTAAGTAAATATAATGTAATATAACTTCCTAATTAGTAAAAACTGTATAAATATAAATAATTTTACTTGGTTGCACAAATTGTCAAAAATTAACAAAGCTAAAATCAGCTTAAATAATATATTTATTTAAAAAAGGATCAATATATATGACAATAAAATAAATTAATATAGATGGTCAATTTAAAGTAAAAAAAAGAACATTTTTAAATGATTATAAGAAAAGTTATAGCCAAATAAATTGATAGGACGTCCATTTTTGAGGAGTTGGAAAACTGAAGAGTAATTTTCTTTTCCTAAGCTGTTATCATTATTATTTAATTCATGAGAAGTGAACTTGCTTTTCTACGATATACAAGCTATCATTAGTTGAACCCGTAGTTAACATTTGTGTGTGCACATACAAGACGGAGAGTACCCCTGAGCGTGTTGCAGTGTTATAATTGTAAATCCTTATATTGAGGATCAACCTTGGATTAATCCTTGCCTGTGCCCTTGTTTATTTCTATTTCCCCTTGTCACAGATGTTTGTAGCTGACCTGTTAAAATGTCATGACAGGTAAGTTTCTCTCATCCAATACATTCTTCAAATTGTGAGGGTTACTATATTGATTTTCGGTTTCTTTTTTTAACACCTTCAAAATACTCCAGATTAGTATCAATGATTACTTTGATTCTAAGAAATAATTAATATAAATAAATGTTTCATGGAGTAATATATTAAGAGTTACTTATTACTCAACAAAGTAATATTATCTAACACTGTTTATAGGTAGGTACTTCCAAAAAAAAATCGAGTTCGACCCTTAAAATTTGTTTAAACCTCTTATTCAGAGATGAATATAAAATTTGGAATGCATTTTATGAAATTTATTTCTAAAAGGCCATGTCAACCCTATAAAGTTTAACCTGGACGCAAATAATATTATTATGTCTATTCTGTGTATAATTTTGGACCCAACAACTCGAAGATCTACCTCCAATTTTAACTGCGATCTGTATTTGTTTTTAAATAAGTTAATATGAAAAAATCTTTTGAAATAAACAAGTTAAGCCAAATGGTATAAGTTAATATAAAGCTGTTTGAGCCAGCAATTGGTACTCATTCATCACAGAAATCGAGAATTTGTCAAGTGTTTTAAAATCAAAATCTATTTTTAGTTTTTTGGTAATATGAAAGTTCGATAAGTGCCTCACCCATATGAGACGACAGATTATTAGCTTTGACAGTAAAAGCTGGATATCCAGTTATGTTTTTGTGGAGTACTATCTTCTGGGAAATACTTTTTAAAATAATCTAGCAGAGACTTATAAAAAAATATGTGCATTCATCATTATTTTAGTATTAATGTCACTCAATGATATGACAATTTTAATCATATTTTTTTTATTGGGAGAGGAGGAGAGATATCCTGCAATCATTCCATTGTGTCCGACGACCCCCACTGGAGTCATGATCTCTATTTTGAGAACGAATGATATACACGAGCAAAAAAGGTTCTAAACATCATTTTATGTGATTTTTTTCACGTATGCTGAAGAACACAATTTAATCGACTCCTTGAAGATGACCCACTTAATGATAATTGAATATATAGAGCTGAAAGATACTCACTTAAAGAGAAGGTAAACCAATATTTATTCACTATTTTAGTTTTTTCCCTCAGGTATAGACAACTTTCATATATATTTTTTTAAATTACAAGTAGAACATTCTCTTACATTTACTTCCTATACAATAACATTTAATTTATTTTACAAATAACGGGAGTTCATTAATATAGAGGAATATTAAATTAATTTGAAAAAATAAAAATCATTGAGTGCAGAATGTTCGAATATTCTTCATTAATTATAAATAAAAGGAAATTCGCAACAAGGAGATATTCAAATGCAATAAGGCATATTAGTCGAAGTACCGTAGGTTCGAATTTTACTTTCACTACTGTATCTCAGCTATCAAAACCGATTATAGGGGAAAATGGTTGACTTAAAAACGGTAGAATTATTTTAAACTGATATACATATAAGTAAGCTATACATAAGTAAAGAAGGATCCGTATAAAGAAAAACCTAAGTATAACAAACAGAAGAGGGAAACCGGTTGATGCATGTCCTCTTTCTTCTTTTTGTTAATTATTTATTAAGTTGTGGGGTATTAACATTTTCCTCTAAAAGAAGAATGATCGCCTATCTTTGGTGTAAATTGATTTAAAAATTAATAAAAAAATTAGTATTTATGAATTGTAATATAATTACAATATTTTCCCTGTACTAATGCTATTTTAATTGTATGCTATAATAGTACTTCATTTAATTCCCCCATAATCATTCAACAAGAAACTCATATTAACAAAGGTCTTAATTTAGTAACCCCACATGTATCGCTTCTGCCTTTTCCTTGCGCTCTTACACAAATCTCACCTCTAGTTTTAAGTAAGTACTATTTGTTGATATCTTTATAAAACATAATATATCTAAATACATAAAATTATGTACATAAGTTTGTATTTTTACCCATAAATAAAACCAGATTTAAGGAATATTTTTTAATCTACATCAGTTATCCTGAAATATGGGCAGATTATCGTCAACAAATTAGTAATCTTCTCATGAAATAAGGCCTACAAAATTATCTCTTGCCGGATTCAATATTTTCATTAGCTTGTTTAATTTACCCTACAAAAAATTTTCATATCTTTTTTTTCATTTCCGACTCGCATTGGTCCCTGGATACCCCCTATTTAAGAGATAGCACAGGTAATAAAAGATAGTAGATTTGAGGGGCTTAACTTTTTACTATTATTCTTTCAAAACCAGGGATACGGAAGAAAAATAAAGCCGATCACATCACCTTTACTTTACATTGCCGGATGCTCTTAAGGTGTCGATATAATGTAGTGTTTTCTTATAGCCTACGTTAGCTTGAAAAAATTGTGTCATTTTCTCATCTCTCTTTCCTCATCCCCCCTCCCCACTTTTTCCTGCCATATTTCCTTACCTCATCAGAACCATTTACATAGGCAGTGATACCAGTCAGTAGCATTTGTGGCATCTTAAAAAAAGAAAAGATATCAGCTATGACAAGATGGAGAAGAAAATAACCCTGGGGAAAGGGGAAAATCCTCATTTATACTCTGAGTTCAAAAAGATCTTACAATTAAAATTATGTAACAAACTTTGCAGGGGTACCTCTTTTGAGCTAGGTCAGGCTAAGACGGGGGTGTCGATTTTTGGGGAAGTCGTATAAGTGGGGCTTATACTATACCCAAAGCCCAAAATCCGTTTTTTTTTGCAGCTCAAGGTGACTAAATAGGGGTTTAAGTTATTTATCAAAAAGTGATTGGCGCTTCAAAAAACAACTATACGAATTACTATGTTTTCTAAATTTATTCAAAATCAAAAAAGTTATAGGCTAAAAAAAGAAATCGGTGAAAATTGCAATTTCGTTTATTACATGTGCAAAAAAATGAACTTCTAATTGAATATGGGATTAGTATACACAATAAAGTTTGTAGAAATTTGTCTGGAGATTCGTTGGCATATAATTTTTCACAATAAAAAAATTGTGTTCAACTGAAATATCTGTCATTTTCTGAATAATTTTGGATTGTTTTTTTTTTCATTTTTTCTCTCTTTTTTTATTAAAAGTCAATTTTCCGTTTTTTTAAAGAAGAAATACCACAAAACGATGATTTTTGCACCAAAAAATGTCAATGCTACGTATGCACAGGAGTGTGTTCCATTTCCTAGAATATTTTATTACATAATTTTTGCAATATTTGCAAAAATGAACCAGTTATCCAGTGTTATTTTTTCGATGACATTATTTTCAAAAGTTTTTTGTTTTTGCAAGTACAAAAAAATATTGGTAGTCTTCTGTCTCTTTTCCAATTCTAATAAATACTATTAACTATTTTTTTACAAACTTAGTGCAAAAAAGTTTTTTTTGCAATTTTTTTCGCAAGTTTTGATTTGGGAATTTTTGGAAGTAAATAAAAAACGGACTTCTCATTTAGACAATTTTTTTAGATGCATATATGTCGGTATGTTAATTAAATTTTATAACACATTTTTTTTTTATATTCATAATAATACTATTAAGGTTACAAGAGGCAATAATAAGAGTTTAACCGGATTGGTATAGTGTGAGGAATCCAAGAGAACTACAATTAGAATTATCAGGATATTTACAACAACGAAACATTTTAACAAATTAAGACCATTATGGGGGAAAATACTCACTAGATCACATTTTTATGATGATCTTCAACACCAGCAATCTATAGTATCTTATAATGTCTTATATATATCACACCCATTCTCCAAAAGCCTGTTATGTCTGCACATCTCTCTTGACATATATCTTGGATTATATGAACTTAAATCAAATCAAGTCAACATCAATCTATTTTTATTTATTTTGATAGAGTAAGAGGCCTCAGAAATTCCCCTGATTAAATTAATCTTGCATGTATGTGCAGTTAAAAGCTTTAAAATGAAATTTTCAGTACAAAAAAATGATTTTTTTTTAAATACATAAAAGAAAGTGATTTTCTGGAAAAAAGTGGCTAGTATAAATACCCAGCTATCGTTAATAATCAAAGACTATAATAATACCATCAACTAAAAATGTAAAACTGAATTTTTATGGATAAAAAACTTTTGTAAAAGTGAGGTACGATAATATCTTTAAGGACAGAGATTTTTATTACAGATCTGCTTCGACTAAATATGAAAATATTTTTGAATGAATTTATTTTTTGTTGATGGTATTATGATAGTCACAGTATTTGAATATTTACTCCGTATGTTGTCCAATAGCTTTTGAAAAATTATTAATAACTTAAATCTAGTCACTGTTTCTTTACTTATATACTCATATCGCGCTTTTATGAAATATGATAATAAATTATAAAAAAACTATATATTGAAGTAAACAATAATTTTTATAGTTATTGATGAGTTCGTTCATTCTATGTATTGTATATATATTTATATAATGAAAATATGTATATAATTTTCCCAGTATCTATTTTATTTGATACCTAGTCTTCTGATTATTAAAATTTTACAGTTTTGAAATGACCGGTTTAAAAATCAAGTAAATACCCGTTCAAGATTATATTTTACAAGTTCTTGTAATCAATTTAAACAAGGGTTGGCAACCATCGGTGGAGGTGAGGCCAAACAGCTATTGCTACAGGGTCATGGTGGAAACCATATTATTGAATATATAAGAAAACAAGGATTCAATATAATTTTATATAAACAATACCCTTATATTTTACAACAAGAATTATAATAAAAAAAGGAAATATAAACCAAATTTAAAAGAAAAATCTATATTTTACTAAGAAAAAGGAAAAGTAGGAAAAATACTAATTATTTAATGAAAAACTTTTTTCTACTTATTTGGTGATATTTTTTCCATATAAGGTGAAATATTTGTAGATGACAGGAGAAACACTTTTATAATGGTTATGTCCAGGTTCTTTGTGTCGTTTAATGATAGTAACTTTCATTTTTGATTAGTTTGCCTATATTTAGATGATTGTCCATGATAAGATGGCAAGTCTGACAAAAGTCCCTCGCGGGCTAATATGGCCCTCGGCCCTGGGGTTGCCAACCTCAATGTTAAACAATAATAATATCTAAGCAAAAGAGAATAATAAGTGGTACGAAACCTTCTACATTCAAACTACTTCATGGGGTGAAGGAGGATAAATAAAATCATTTAGCACTTTATTGTGAAAATAGTTAGTGTTATAAACTTTAGTCAGAATAGTGATATATATGTACATCAAGTTAATGACTTCTAAAACAATAAGGATAGTTTGGATTGATCTTTTTCGTGGAAAATCGGAATATATGGATCTGAGTCCACTCATAGCTCCATTGAATTCATATATTTATATGATATTGGGATATCCATAATATTCAGGGATGTCATCTCTTTAGAAAAGGTTCTTGCGCCTTACTGGATGGATTTCATCTCAATTAATGGAAGTGTCAGTCCTTGTGATGATGTCCTTTAAGATCCAGATTGGCTGCATCATCAACTATTTGTTCAACTACACATCCATCGCTCTAGATCTTGTATGGAATTATTACTATTATAAGAACTGAAGATATTTTTAATCAAGATGAATAATACTGGAATTACTTATTATCCTTCATCTGTAGCTTTCTATTAAAACAACCTCCAAAGTCTTCCCTATTTAATCCCCTTATATTTTTGGAAAACTCTTTCATTGATTTGAGTCCTTATGTCTCATTGATGTGCATAACAAATAAACAAGTCATATTTATGGCACTGAATCAATTTATAAGGCTGTATTATTTCCTTAACTCTAAATTTTCATCCTCGCTTCCGATCCCACTATTACTTGTGAGGCTCTTCAGTCATAGTAAAAACGGTAGAAGACAATCCTGGACCATGAATTTAATGTAGTACTCTTTTCTAGATATCTGCATTAGGAAAGCCGCAATATATATTCTACTCTCCTATATATTATTTAGATATATGCATAAATAATTCATGGAAACTCTAAAGGGATAAATATGTTAATAAATTAATTATCAATTATCTTATAACTTTAGTAGACTTATATTGGAAAATTTTTGATTTCGTTTTACATATTTCAAAAGTTAGTGAGTGGGAAGTCATTTTCTGAATTACTACATCAACAGCCATCATATTGTAATATCATTCTTGAGAGGATTTAGGACCTCCATATGAATATTTAACATTTAAATTACCGATTATACTAAACACTTACAATGTGACAAAACTGTATATATAAAAATATTGTTTCAGTATTCATAGGCACTAAAGGATTGATTAAGTGCCTTGACAATTCTAAAGCATATTAATATAACATTAACACTTGAAATTATTTTCCTATTTATCATTTGTAAATTATAGTGTAATGCATCTATATAAATATTATGTACTTATTGTGTTAGTAGCAAAAAACATTTTTGCATTAATTTTGCAAAAAAAGTGGTAAATAATATTTATTGGCATAGTAAACAAAAGCACAAACATACCAATATTTTTTTCGAAAAAAAAGTTACGGTGAATAATGTCAAAAAAAATAACTCTTAATAACTGGCTCATTTTTGCAAATATTGTGAAAATTATGCAATAAAATGTTCTGCAAATTCAAAATCTAAAATTTTACGTACAAAATACATCGTATTGGGACATTTCTTCTTTAAAATTGAAAATTGACGTTTGATGAAAGAAAAGTGAAAAAAAAGAAAAATATTCGGAAAATGACAGATGTTTTACTTAAATATCAATTTTTATTTGTCCAATTTATATACAAACGAATTTCTAGACAAACTTCTACAAACTTTATTTTATTCACGAATGCAATATTTCATTAAAAGTTCTTCTTTTTTTGCACTTATCTAGTCTCAAAGAGACTAGATAAGACCCCCAAAAAATGGGCACCCCATTTTAGTCTGGCCAGGTTCAAAAGAGGCACTCATGCAAAATTTCAGTCTCCTAATTCAACGGTGTGGACACGCATAAAGGAAACACACACAGACATTTTATTTTCTGTGTTATACAGATAAACATTTACGTGTGTATATATTTAAAGCGTCAGATTTTCATTGAATAATCTCATTGGTCTAAGATTTATTCATAAGTGTCTTGCATTGAAATCCATCGATATGGTGAATAATTGTTTCTTCTATTTTTTATTTTTTTATTTTTTTTAGAATGCAAGTTCGTAGTTACAACGAATGGGAGTCTTAAAAAATTCAGTGTTGTGTTTACTTTTCTTAGTTTGTAGGTTCTGTTATTCATATTTTCATAAATTAAAAACAACAGGAGATTTAATAAGAAAATGATATCTTCAAGAGTAGAATCAAAAATAATTTTTTCACCAATTATAATATTTTAAAACTAAAAGCAGAAGATCAATACTTCCTGAAAACTCTTGACGTTGAATGTTATGAAGAATATAATTTTGATTGTTTTATATTTAAGTAGTTATATTTCAAGTGCAAGGCAAAACAATTAGTTTCAGACGTAAAGATGATATTTTAAAAAAATGTAAAGAGGACTTCTATTAAAATGAAAACTAAAGAGTAAAAAAGAATTCAAAAATTGAATTGTAGGGATTAAAATGATCATTTTTTTCATTAAGAATATTGATAAAGTTCGTCAACCTAAATAAAAATTTGGCTTTATCATTGTATTGTACTATATTGGTACTAATATTTTTAAATTCATAAATTGACCTCAATTTGCTCTTACTTATAATAATCTATCTATCAATGAAGTGAAAACACAAGAATACTCCATACCATATCCCTTCATGCTCGCTTTTTCTTCCTTATAGTTTAAGTATAAATTGCTTTCAATAATTTATCATAAATAAAAAGTTTTTATTGCTTAATTATACCATTAAAAAAAAACAAAGGAAAAATAGTATAAAATGGATATAGAAAATTTAAAAGAGTCTTAGTATTAAAAAGTCACTGTATAGTGAAAATTTTATATAATGTGAAAATTTTCCTGTTATTAAAAATCACAATAAGCGGGAAACCCCTTTATATTGTTCAATGTTAATAAATTTTTGTATGTATATAGAGGTTTTGTAGACCCAAAAGTTAAAATATTCCGAGGATTATAATTGAATTATTTATGAAATTTCTAAAATTATTAATTAGTATTTATTTAATTTAGTTACAGATGACATTTATACATTTAACTAAATTAAACAATTTGCCATTATTACTACATAGTTCTATTATTTATTTTAATCAGATTTTTTTCAGTATTTGTTGGTCTACTAATAAGTTTACATACTTTTTCTTCAATGCAATATATGATTAGAATCATTTGTGCTTTAAAGTTACTTTTTCTATCATTTTGCATGTCATATTGTCATATATTATAATTCAAAACAATAAGCTTGTATTTTTTACAAAATCATGAACATACATAGAATAAGTAAGTATACTTTCTTTGTTCAAAGAACTTGGATTTTTTTATATTCGTTCCCGTGTGGAATGAGAATTACTTTTAAGGAACAAAGAATCAAGTATTTATATCATTATTTGAGAATGAAACTTTGTTATTAATTATTTTTTTGTTTTAAGATTTCTTGCTTAGTTTGTTTTAATTTGCTGACGTAAACACTGCATCTAACACTTCCAATATACCTATTTTAAAAGCCTACTTAATTAATTAAATGAATCTTACTTCTTAAAAAAACTTCATTATTTATATTCGGCCAAACTTTACAAAAATTAAGTATAATGATTAAGAAATTTGCTTTTATAAATATTTGCAAATAAATACAGGGGCGTGCCAAAGTTTATATACTATTTTTACAACTTAGTAGCTCAGCATGTACTATAGCTGAGAGTCTATTTAATTGGAATTTATTATCATTTCGAAAGAACAATAATTATGAATATCAGAGAAATCCCCATGAATAATCGTCCAAGAAAATTGACTATTAAAGCTTTAGTCAAAGTCTTTAAAGAGTAGCTGGATCTCTCTATGGCCATGGGCGTCAATGTCTCAAGGTCCACCGTGCCCAAGCTCATCTAAGAGGCTAGTGGTGTCTCTCGGCGACCCCAAAAGTACCCCTCATAACAATAGATATGGTGAAAAAGCGTTTTTGATCAGCAGACATATAGAGTTTGGAAACAAAACGTGGACTGTTAATAAATGCTAATTTACATGTGGCCATCATCTTCGCCAGATTTGAACCCGTTGTACTTTGCTGTGTGGGGCACATTGGAGAGGGAAGCTAACCGTACATTTCACCCAAATGTGGACTCCATGAAGGCCGTCATTGGGAAGGAGTGGAACAACTTGTCTGAGAAGTTCATCATCAACTCCTGCAAGGCATTCCGCCACCGTGTGGAGGCTGTGATTGCTGTGAGGGTGGACAAATATAGTAAACATGTTCACAATCGTCGTGTCTCAAAGTTTTGTAAAAAAATTAAAAATTATTTATCAAAAATAAAATTATAGACATTTTTCTAAAATCAGTCATTCAGTCATGAAAATAACGTAACATTTAAGTGATTATAAACTTTATATCATAATTATTCAAGTATCGAACCCAAAATCGATGATATGATATAACAAACGATTACACAAGTATATCCTGCTCAATTGCCAATTTACTGAAAACTATTGTATCTTACTCATTTTTTTCTGCTGAATCCCAATCTGGCATCCATTTTTTGATTTGAGCAGCCAAATTGGAGAAAATCGTAACTATATAAATTTGTCCTCTTTTTATATGATTACACATGATTAGTTGAAAGATAGAGGAAAAATGATTAAAATGAATTTTTTCTACACTAACTCAGGAAAAAAACTATCCGTTTTTAATCATGCTGTTGATTAAAATTCAGAATATTCCTCGAAAAGGAAGGAAAATGTCGAAAATGAAAATGTTTATGAAATGGTCATAATGTAGAATTCATTCGTCCTTGATAATTATCAAAGTTATTTTTTAACGCATTTAAATAATGGTAAAGAATATTTAATTCTAATAATTATCCAAGGCAAACATGTTGTTACATATATTTTCTTAGATTAAAACACACAGACCAATTGACGAACAAATGTATTTGTACACAAAAATTCTAGTGGTACTTGTACCACCAAACGCCCTTACTATTTATTTGTCGCTTTGAAGCTATTCTTTAGCTGGATCATTCATAATTCAAAATTCATAAAAGATTAGAGATATCTGGAAATGAATGTAAAATTGAGCACGCTTTTTTCCACAAGAGGTAACATTATTGTTCAGCTTGCTTTTTTATAAGCCCCCTATTCCCTTCAGTATTTAGCTCGTTGTTGTTTGAGTGGTTAGTGTCGCTGGTGTTCAAAAGATTTTTTTTTCTACACATATCAAGCTAAATTATTATTTTAAATTTTAAGAATTTTCCAGCAATGAGTTAGGAGCGGTTAGCCAACAAGCCTACAGCAAGAAGTGGAAGAGGGTTCGTCATGAGATGTAATCTGTACGAAATTGATTGATAGAAGAAATGCTACAAGAAAACAATGTCCCCAATGTTGAACAGCTTGAACCGACATAAAAAGAACCTATCAGAATTTGGGACTCTAACCATGAGGATTCCTTACTGTTATTGTCAGATACTGAGCCTGAGAATAGGATGACAATTTCATATGCTATTCGTTTATGAATACATAAGTTATTATTTCAGTATTGGTGTTATATGTACTTGTATACGATGTTAATATTTTTAATTTAATAAAGTATAATATTGCATTCTGTGCATTAGAAAGCGTTTTCATTACAGTAGGGTTATTAAGGAATTGAGCACAACTATTAAACTACTAAATGATAACGTTAGATCAACGTTATTTGAAAGTTGTTGAAAGTTGAAACCATGGAGCAACCAAAATTAACGTTTACACGACGTTCAGACAACTTAAGGCTTACGTTAATAGAACGTTATATCAACGTTAAATTGTTGCCTGGGAAGAAGATATTAAAATATTTTCAATCCTTGGTAGTTATGATTAACAACACATTCTCGTAATATATACAATTTTTATCAAAGGGAGCTGTTATCTAAATCCACGCTCTGTAGTAAAAGCAAAAGTTTGTCTGTCGTAACTTTAGTATTTTAGAAAAAAAATTATGAGTTATCAAACTTGAAAGTTTATTTATGTACTGAAGACGACCATCTAAGAAGAAAACTTTTATCTTCGGGAGAGAAGAGGGAATTTCTATCAAGGCACATTTTAATGGAGTGTAACCCCCCCACACACACACACTGTATTAAGGGGGTAGCTCTAATATTTGAGTTTACACAAATTATTTCCTCTTCAACATTTTAGAATTCATTCCGCCAAAAGAAATTTCAAAAGCTTTTTGAATCTATTGCCCCAAGTCCTCTCAGGCTTTTGGAAGTAGTAGTTCTTTTTATCGAAATATTTATCTTACGTTGAAGGCCTTGGAACGTCATCAATATCTCTGAGGAGATTTCGCTGGCAAACATACACATTTGTAAAAGATGCGTTACTTTTGGAACTATATATGAATGACAGATTTGTACTCGCTCTCATCTATGAAACCTAAGAGACTTAATTAGGTTTCCATTCTCCTTTATTCGGGAAATAATCTTTTATTTATTGTGGTCCATTGAATCCTTCCTAATAACAACTCCAAATACCTTGATACTTGATTTAGCATGTGGTATATATATTAAGTAGATGTAATCATTGTTTCTTATCGGCTCAGATTTTTCTGCATCAGTTCTCACACCCAACAAAATCTCAAACTATGACAGAAGCGTAAAAATTTTAATGATTGATACAGTTGTTAAAAATTTTCCCGTCACTATGACTGCTGATGTATCATCTGCATAAGTATACATGGTTTTCAATCACTTATCCTTGTTTTGTTTGGGTTTTTCTTTAATACCTCTTTATCCTTAATCTGGAAAAAAAAAGAAATTTGCAACAATTATAAAAAGAATTGCCACTAAGTAATTCCCTTGCATTTCTAGCTATGAATTCGTGGCTAATCGAATCAAAAGTATTTTCAAAATCGATAAGTACGGCTGCAAAGTTTGTTCCATTTTATTTAGCTATTTTTATAACCTCTTGATAGGGATATTGGAACGTCTCAAGCTTCAATAAATTGCCTTCAATAAAGCATTTTTGTACTGGAAGAATGATCCAATGCAGAGTTCAGTTAATTCTTTTGTTAAGTATATCATCGATAATCTTATACGATGTGTAAAAAACGGTGATTTGCCTGTAGTTGACGCTGTTGAGAGGAGTTTTTTTCATTTTTTGAAATAAGTGTTCAGAAATTGAGGCAGTGCACTAGCTTGAAAATTTTCATAGTAAACTTTTTCGACGACTTGAAGGTTTGATAAAATTCAAACTGGACACCCGATGGTCCTGAAAATTTAAACTATTTCTTATACCCTGCAATATGCTCAATTTTTTCATTTTGTGAAATTGGGAGGTTGAGTTAATCCGTTACTGTTTTTGGAATATGACTTTCCTTTGTTCTTCTCTCTATTACTAGTTTATTCACATTAAGCAGTATACTACTATATGTGAGATATGCATTTGTTATAAACAGAAAATTGTGATTGTACATATCCCAACGTAAAAAGTAGAAAAAAGATATTTATATGTAAGCAGTGTTCGTGACTTTTTTTTTTTCTTCATTTTTGCTAAACCATTTATTTTTTCTCGGTACAAAGAAAATAAGTAGGTCGAACTATTATCCTATATTTTTCTGAAGTCGTACAATGGTTTTAGTACTTAATTATGAAATTGCAATACGCTTTATAAAAGTCAAATATTAAAGGTATATTTTTTTATCATATTTAAGTATGTACATTGTACAAGTATCTATTTGAAAAAAGTATTATAATATGAGATTATCATTTACAAATCTTTCATAGCCATATCAATGTATATATAGGTTTTACAAAAGCCCAATATTATTTTTCATTTTTATCCAAGCCTGATAAAACGTTTTATGGAGGAAATGAAACATTTATTCAACTATTAGGGTATGAACAGCTAACTACATATCAAAAAAAGAGTTATAAAAAATATCACCTACCTGTATGTAAAAAAAAAAAATAATAATAATCCTGACAATTTGAAGACTGTTTGAGAAAAGAGCAGCTATGTATTTTTCGTTTTAGTAGATCAGTTTTAAGTATCTATGAGAGAACAAGGAAGGAAATATACCCAAATGCAACTCCTTGCATGGATAACAACTACTTTGAGGTCAATTCTCAATTCTACTCCAATTCCAACAGGGACTTTCACTTAAATCTTTAAAAAAAGTATAATACTACTCTTTCGTCATACTTTTTACATATCTCTTTATTTATTTATGAACTTTTTTATACAAGAAAATTATCATAGCCTTGAATTCAATTGTAATAATGTCCTTTCTATTACAAATTATAGTTTATCTTAGATTATTCTTGAATAAAAGAATTTGCAAAAACATGACTTAGCTCGAAAAGCTTATTTTTTCTCACCCAAAAATATTATTTCATCCAATGTTCAACTTCACTCTAGATATCTCGTTAATCCATTACAGATAAAATTCATTTGGATATTAATTTTAGGTAGTAGCACTTTGAACCATACAAATATCGCTTGTTAGGCAAAAAATATATAAATTGGAAATTTTGAAATGAAGGGGTGTAGATAACGTTTTATCTCACTAAAGAGTACACATAATTATCACGTATCTACGAATTGGCAATAAATTATAAATGAAATTTAATTTTTAAAATTAGGAGTTTGAAAGTTAGAATCAGATTATTTTTGGTCAAAATTAGAAATACGAGCATATTTCTATTAATTTTGTCAAAAAAAGTAAAAACAATTTATTTTTTCAAATAAAGTATATCATATGTTTGCATGGTATTTCGTCAAAAAGTAACCTAGTCAAAAAGAAATAAAACCATTGTTATTGCTTTGTTTTTCTTTGCCTTAATATAAAAAGAATATATATTTGCCTTAACTAAATTCAGCATGAATTTACGACTAATGCAAGATATATATGAATAGTTTTCTAAAAAGTACGATCCTTGTTTAGAGAGCACCTTTTTTATAATGTACAGTCAGTTGGTATTATTCGTAGGAGTATTGATAAACGTGTGTTTCCTTTGGAAAATTAATATGGACCAAAAATGGTTTGACATAATACTTTATTAAATCAAATTAATTAAAATTTAGCTCCTGAGTGTTTATTAGTGTGATCCATGACAATCAGTTAACTATTCGATTTTTCTAATATACAAAAAAACGGTTTTTTCCAGTTCACTTTGATTAACAAAAAGTTTTGAACACAAATAACTCCACAAATTATAATGATAAAGAGATAAATTTGATCAAATCAGATCTGGTGCTACGGAAGGACTGTAAATTTGGTCAATTTGTTTAAATCCGGATATTAAAACCGGATTTGTTCCATAAAACCAATATTTTTAAGACTTTTACAAAATTGCTAATGACTAATTACCTAATTGACTCATCTTCCAGAACTATGATATAAGATATGATGCTAATTAAATTTTGCAAAATGAAACAAAATCAACTTTCTTATTTAAAAAAAAAACTTATATTTAAAAAAAGAAGAAAGATGTCATCTGTGCACCTTTTATATATCTCCAAACTATCAAGTATAAATAATTGTGCCTCTTTAGCAATTGGTTTTACTAAATACTTTTATTCATCAAAGTATTTCGTTGCAATATAAAAGTAAAAGTTTATATGTCTAAAAAAAATTTCATCTTATACTTTCCATAAAGTTTAAAGAGATAAAAGTTATAATAAAAATATATAGAATGCGCATAAATTTAACTTTAGCATAAAATATATTGATAGTAATGATATTACCTCATGAATAATTTTGATGTGATGATAATATATCCAATATCAAACCTGTGATATGTAGTTGTATCTACAGTTTACCAGTAGTATGTACGATGTACATATAGGAGGAATCCACATTTTCTTGGGTATGGGTCGTTTGGGATTTTTAAACATAAATACCCGAGTAGATTTTGGGTACCCGAACTTTCGGATCCAGATTCTAAACTAATATTAAACAGATACTTCTCTCAAAATTTATGAGCATTTTACCTCAAAGTTCAGACCTTTACAAATCAGGATCAGGACAAAGGCTACATTTTTACTGATTACTTATTCAGAAACAATAAATAACCAAATGATTGAACTATTAGAACATATTTGTAAGTTATTAGAATAATTATGGATAGAATAACCTTGTACACCTTATTACCTTTTTTGTATCTTGCGAAACTCTCTTGCGAAAAAAACAACAACAGAAAAAGGCTCAAAAACGGTTGGTAGTGGGCCAATTCTTCCAACTATGAAAGAATTGTTGAATAATAGTCAATGATGAAATTCCTGTGTAGAATGGGATGTTAAAAAAACCCCAGAAATTAAAGTGGTACCTTAAATAAATATGGAATTTCAATATAATTATAACTTTTCCCCTACAAATACTATCTTAAATGTAGTTTCAATTCCTTTTCTTCCCCAAAATTATATAACAGGAAGCTGATATTAATAAGCGTATTAGTTCAAAAAATATCCTAAATCTTGCTCCCACCTTTCTCCGCTGTCATTTTTTCTGTATGGAAATTATATGCTTAACTTTAATCAATTTAAAGGGGTATCAGTAGTTTTATCAACTAAATTTAGTATTGGTGTACTTTTTAGATCCAATCTATGGAGCACTGCCACTTTGCCTAAAGCCACTATACCGAAAAAAATATTAATTATATTTGAGGATGATTCATGCTGCAACACTATGTAACTATTCCAATGATGAGGTGTTCATTTATTTATTACACTCTATAATTATCAAGATGTGTTAGTCATTGGACAAGAAACTTGTTGGGTTATCAACTTACGGCGTTTCTATTGATACTAGTACCAATATATTTATAAAAAGGTACATTTTAAAATGATATATACGTTGCAGTTAAAGTAAGAAATCCGTTAATATGCATAGTAATTAGGTATTGTGCATAATAACTGAACAAAACCGTTTATTTGCAACAAACCTAGATAATATGCAAAATAACTTACCAAAACCGTTAATGTGCATAAAAATTGAAAAAGATATTTAATGTGGAAAATCATTGAAATCATAAATTTCACATTATCTTCGGAGACCCTTTCCAGAAACACAAATTGATGCTCGGCTCATGGGATATGCAGTATGTCCACAGACATTCCGGCCCACGGGATGTGTTGAGTGGCAACGTGACTAACAAACGAGTTGTAATATACTGCCAATTCATGTAATATCATCAGAAACGGCATCCACTATAGCCACAGATGATATCCCGGCCCACGTGTGGTCTCGCATGCTAACACGACTAGCAGTGGGTTGTAACCCACTGCATACTCATTTAATATCATTAGATACACCATCAACTATAGCCCGGGTTGATATTCCGACCCACGGGCTGTTTTACGTGACAACGGGACTAACAAACGGGCTGTAACCAACAGCCAACTGATGTAATATCATAAGAAACGGCCTCTACTACAGCTTCAGTTCATATCCCGACCCACAGGTTATCTTGCGTGCCAACGCGACTAACAAACGGGGTGTAATCTACCACCAATTCATGTAACATCGTAAGAGACGCCATCAACTATGGCCACGGTTCATATCCCAGCCCACGGGTTGTGTTGCGTGCTAACACGACTAACAAACGGGTTGTAGCTCACCACCAACGCGGGTTCGAACCGCAGCTATAGTTGAGGGTGTCTCTGATGATATTACATGAACTGGCGGTAGATTACAACCCGTTTGTTAGTCGCATTGGCACGCAAAACAACCCGTGGGAAGAGGTTATCAACTGGGATTACAGTGGATGGCATCCCTTATCATAATTCATGAATAGACGAAGGGCGCTAAATTTTAATCAAGTCATGTGGACATGCTACATATCTCATTAGTCGAGCATCGATTTTTGTCTTAGGAAAGGATCTCGGAAGATAATGCCAAATGAAAGATTTCAATGATTCTGCACAATAACGATCTTTTTCAGTTATTATTCACATTAATGGTTTTGTTCAGTTATTATGCACATTAACTAGTTATTTTGTATAATAACGGATTTCTTACTTTAACTGTAGCATATATATATATATATATATGCTACAGGTTTAATTCCCATTTATCTTCTTATTTATGATGACCTTACATCTGCCCCCAAGACCACAAATACCATAATATATGAAATTTTATATCGCTAACAGATAATTATATAAGGTGTAGAGGTGAGATCGTAACATTTTTTTTGGTTGAGACTTATTTCTCTCTCGCGCTCTAAAAATCGGAGGGTGAATGGCAAGTGTAGACAATGGGCAATGATGGGACTTGAGTTCTTTGTGAGAAACCAAATACCCATTGGGCTGGACTGTGTCCGTCAGATCTGGATGCATTTCTCCATTTTTTGGAAGGATGAACGAAATGAAGCCCAGTCATTATTTTTTTGAGGACCATCTTCATAGATTTGACAGCACACTCTGCATATTCGTTGAATTGGGTAAGTATGGGGATGCGAGCTCATATTTAATACCTAAATGTTTGCAGAAATCCCCAAATTCCATTTGGATTTTTTTTCCACCGTCAGTTCTAATAAACCTGGAAGCCCCAAACCTTCAAACTACCTCTAAATGATATCAGTGACTGACTTAGTTGAAGTCTTTTGTAACTGATTTATGAGGGGACAACCTGAATAGGGGTTCACAAAGACAAAATATATTTTCCCGTTGACCTCCATTATTTCAGAAGATACGGATTCAAAGCGCTTTGACGCTGCAGATTGTTGGAGTGATTCTAGAGGGTCTTGGTATATATTGCAACTAGATATTAACTGCTTGTTTTGTTTGACATTCCAAGCTAAAAATTTAAAGTCTTAGATCTTTCCCGAGTTCCCTGGTACTCATTCAATGTCAAAAAAGTATCCCGCCAGTTTCTAAAAAAGACTTTGGATCTTGAATTTTCAATTAAGTCTATATTAGAGCCACAAAACATTTCTATGAGAAGTTTATGGTCTCTAATGATTTTAAACTGATTTCCCAATAAGTAGGTTCGACATTTGAGGATTGCCACTTGAATGGCCAGGGCTTCTAACACAGGGGAACAATTGGGGGGGGGATTTTGTGCAAATGAATATAAACCAATAGTCGAATTTATCTTTGAGGGGAAACTCCAAAACGGATTCCAGTTTTTCTCTCATTTGTCTGAATTCTGAAATATCCGGGATTATAGTAATTCCGAACTATTATCGTTTGGATACATTTTTTACTCTTAAAACAATCCCCAAATTAAAAGTAAAATAATAAAATTTATGATAAAGTATTTTTTATTGTTATAAGGGTTTTTTATTGGTTTTTATTTTGTTCTGAACCCAATATATTTCCATTTTTAGGCTAAAAAAATGACCCTCTTCTGTAGATCCTTATAATTTATTCATAATACATAGTGATGAGAAATATCATAGCGTATATTATAGAAAAATACTCTATGTAATATTTAAAGAAAGATACATTTAAAAAATATGCAGCTCCAAGGATTTTTGTTCGATTTTGTATTTTTTTAAATGATCCCATTTTTTATGGGGTGTACCATCAAATAGACAACATCATCATCAATTCGGTAATCTGCTCCAAAGTACATAAATTGAGCGAAATCCAGAAGAAAGTCGTCTATGAGTTTCATGTTAAATATTATGTATTTTTGTTATTAGGAGTACTTAGAATTACCAAAACAAAACAGGAGAATAGAGGTAAAATTAATAATGTGATGATGCAAAAAAGTAGTTGGCGTCGTCATAAAAAAAGAAGTAGTTGACCAAAACTGTTTTTTGAATAGAGTTGATGATCGATATAGAGTTTTCTTTTAGACACCTCCATACTCTTAACCCCATTCTTATGAGGAAATTATAAGCCCCATAGTTTAAACAATCTTTCTGGGGTTTCGTCACATGAATTCCCACGAAGACTATTTCGATTATTCTTTGCTGTTTCTACTGTTTTATATAATGTGAGAGTATCTTTCAAATTCAGTAGGGGAGTCTTCTCCAACAACTTTTTTCGTACTTCGTCGATGCCAAAATTTATTAAAGCAGCTAACCAATCTTCTGGCTTCATTTCAAAAAATGCTGCCACTTATACTAAAATTTTCAAGCACCAATAAAATTCATCGAATATTTCCGTACACCCTTACTTTCTTCTTAATAATTTGTATCGAGACACTACTTTTTGTCTTTTTTCTTTTAGGTGGTCCATAATGTATCTTATTACATCATTTAGAATCTTAGAATCTTATTTGTGTTTGCAGGAATTTCTATGATACGTCAACCTTTTGTGAGGAATTCAAATGAGCAACATGTCCAGAATATTGATATTTGCTTTTCACGAGTTTTTCCCATTATATGAGTTAATTTTACATGATTATTCCATGTTTCTAACCATTTCAGAATATTTTGAAGATTAATCTCGTCTTTGAAAGGATTGGATGGCTAGATATTAATTATTGATGAGTCTTTATATTTCATCTCAATCGGATCGACCTTCGTAGTTTGATTCCAAATATGAACTTACTTCACACTCGATTTCTATTAATTCATTTTTATATGAATGGTATTATCAAATTCAGCTTCAATTTCTGGAGATCAATTATTCATTAATGAAAAAATCTCCTTCATTTTCTGATTGAATTTTTCAACAGCTTCACTCCTCCATCATTTTTTTAATATTGAAGTTACTTGGAGTCTTCTCCATTAATATATCCTTCACATATTTAATTTTTTCATTAAATATTCTTTATTATGTCTCTCTAGACCTCGGTTAATTTGGTCACCTTATCGGACGTCATCCTTGAATGGTCCTTCAAATAAGAGTTATTCTTGTATCTCAAGTCTTAAGATGCTTCGATTTGCAATTTAAGTACTACCAACTGCGACATGTAATGATGGAATTGATTTTCTCTAATTAACTGACGATATATTCTATCTTACATAACTTTACAGAATATAATATAGATTTATATATAGTTATTTATACAGAAGTTATACATTAACAATATACAACAAAAACATTTGAATTGTAATAGTTCGGAATGTTAAAAACATAGAGCTCACTTCAAATATTTTTAAATGTTTATTGTAGTAATAATAATTTCTTATCATAAATATATTAATTTTGTGATGTAGAAAGGTTTATAAAGTATTTTGAGTAGACTATATTATCCCAATTTTTAAATTTGAATATAATTTTATTTAGACTTTAAAAAAATTAATGATGGATTTGGTAGATTATTTTGACAATAATTCAATTCAAGAATCAATAATTATTGATTCTTAAATTGAGTAAGATTCTTGAGCATGCTCTCTGAACTTTGGTTCTTTGAACACTCTAATTTTCAAGTTTTCCCAATGATATAATTGTATGCCTGCATAACATTTTGAAATATATTTAACTAGTCTGAATATGTGGTTTGATTCAGGAGATGAATCAAAGACATGATCATTAATAGAATGAAAGCCTAATTATATTTCTTAAAACAGATATTTTGCACAAACTGCTTCTTTTGAGGTACAATTATAGGACACGCAAGTCGGTATGTTTAGCGTGGGGAATATTTCACTTTTAAAATAGCAATGAATATGTTTAGGTTTTATGATTTCCTAATTATTATACTTATATTATTATGCATTCATTTTACGTCAAATAAAACATTGTTGTTGTTTTTCAGTTGAAAAATAAATAAAACACATCATACAATTTTTTTTTCAAGAATTACAAAATATAAGTCGACAAAAGGAACAAAAAACATATTGTAAGGTCAGTAAAGTAGTTAAATATAGAAATGAAGGAAATGAGAAAAATTATGATAGTAATCAAGTTTTAATGGATTTAGGAATGAAATCCTGGAAAAAGATGATAATAATGACAAGAAGGAGCCAAAAAAGAATCCACGAAGGCGTTACAATACAAAAAAGTATCTTGGTAATGATACTCCACAAGATCTATTGGATAGTGTAATAATCAATTTAGATCCAGATGCAGGAGGGAAATACAATGTTCCCCTCCATAGAATCGATAAAACTATTACGCCAACTGGACCCATTTAAATTGTAGAATAATTGATCACCGAGGTAGTTTTGGTATATGTTTGCGATATCCTCGATATATACCAGTTTTTTCTGCAAAGAAGCTTTGGAATATTTTATCCATTCATTTTATTTTTGTAATTGAGTGAGACCTCTAATATCTATGGTAGAGAGTATCATAACTTGGAGGTTTGATATAAGTCTCAAGGAGTCAGATTAGCTCATGAGAAAATGACTTTGAAGTGGAGACGATAATAGCAAAGACTCTCACAATAATATATGCATGGAGATCAAAAAGGACTCCTCTTTCTGTAGGTATGAACAAAATATATAGACTCAATGAACTATACTACATTTTAAATAAATATGGTACCTCCCCATCTTTTATCAACTATAAAATCTTTTATGAGTTTTCAAATAACTGGAGAAAGCTCCATTCTTTATTACTATTTTTAATAATTTTAAACAACTCTACAATTCTATGCATTTGACCTATTTTATCATTTAAAAAAAAATGATCACCTTCAATTATTTGAAGGTGATTAATTACTTAGAAGAATCATAGATCGAGACCACTTACGCCAGAATTCAAATGTGGATGGGGGGGAATTATATAATTGTGACGTCAACAAGGGAGTATTTTGATAGGTTTTTTACCAATTCTGACAGAACTTTTTATTTTATAAATCGAAAATTTGATAAAATACACTTTTTCAAATTTAGGAACAGACTCAATTAGATGAATAAACATTTTTTTATTATTGTGATGCCTATAAAAATTCCTCAAAATTTGGGGCCAACGGTCTTTTTGTCTCCTATGATTCCAGCGCCACTGATCGATACAATGAGAGATCTTTAAAAAAATTTCTTTTTGAAGAAATAGTTTGAATAGTTCAATAAATTAAATCTCTTATTTTGAAAGATTAGGTAATTTTTTTTTTTTTAATTTACAATTTTGAGTTAGTATTAAATCAAATAAAGGATTTTAAATAAAAATATAGATTTCTATTATTTTTGCTTAACATATTATAAATATTATTGAGTTTCAAAAAGTCAAGTAGGGGAGGGAGATACTTTTCTATATTGTAAATTATTTTCAGACACTCAAGAGCTAAGAGTTTTTTTTTTTAGGTTATCAAATATCAATCAATCAACCCCTCCTCTCGTCCACTTGTCCTTTTGATACTCAAGAGTATAATATATTAAGTAAAAATTGTATCGAGTGGAACATCATTTTCACCTGCTTTAAATGGAACTAGATTAATTATAGCACCATCAAGTAGATCTAGTGGAGTATCATTATCAAGAGACCTTTTTGGATTGCAACGTCTTCGTTGTTTTCTTTTTGGCTCATTCTTGTTATTATTATCATTAGTTTTGTGTCAGTCGTCATTTATTCGGTTTTGTCTAGTCTTTGGACCGGTCTTCCAGACTCTCAGTAGTAGAACTGATGAAAAAAGAAGAAATAAAGCTGAGTGACGTCATCAAGGGCTCAACTTTATAAGTCTTTTAGGACTGATATGCAGAACGGAACTGGACCGAACCGATACTAAACTGGACGGGACTGGAGTTTTCAGTCCTGAATAAAGACTGACACAACACTAGTGAGCATCCTTTTTTATGCTGATTCCACTTTTACATACGTCAAACTTGATTAATATCGTAATTTTCTCATCTCTTTCATTTATATATTTAACTACTTAACTGAACTTAGGAATTGCTTTTTGTTCCTTTCGATGTCTCATATCTTAAGTTTTTGAGATCCCATTTGATTTTCCCCTGGACGCCATTTACAAAAGTCATTTCATAGGGGATAATATGTGTTACATGCTTATGCTTAAGACGTGTTCAAAAGTATTTGGAAACAAAAATTACATCTCTTTACTGCCTCAGCATCAACATAATTGTCAAGTACCTATATACATTAACATATCTTCACGCGGTTTCCTTTAACTTCAACTAACTCAATTAAAAGATAGTATGTATTGGTCATATATACTATATTCAGTTGTAGTATTCAATCCACCTTTACTTTCATTATTTATCTACAGAGTCCTCTGAATATGATTGTTGTAAAACGGAGATGTGAAAGGAGTGAACCCAGGCAGCTAAAATAGGGTATCATCAATTATTTAGGAGACGGATGCAAAGGCCAATTGGTACAGTTATTTTGAGGTCATAATAGTTAATAATTATATGTTATGTTGGAGAGGAATATATCAATAGTGTTCCTATTTATGATGGAGAAAAATAATTATCTTAGATTGCAGATATCCACATAAAAATATGGTACCATATGTAGGTGTTTTTTAAGGAACTAAAGAAATTGAATTATAAGTACACCACAGCCCAAACTACATGAAATAAACGGTGAGGGTTAGACTTCTCCTATGGGGATCGGAAAATAGGGAAATCTATACAGGATTGGTCAGCAAAACTTGGACCGAGAAGTAGCTTTAGTACTATATCAATATTTTTTTTTATTTTCAGAAATTACCAAAAAAATAAAAATAAGAAAGCACTATACACAAGTTCTTTGCAAAATTTTTGACTCAATATGGCCACCTTTAACATCAATCACATACTTTACAGGAGTTGTCCCATGTAGCCACTATGGCGGCCTACAGTTAGTCCACATTGGGGTGTGGAGTTTTGTTGGTTTCCTTTTCCAAAGTGCCCCACACATGCAAGTCCAGCGGGTTCAGATATATCGAGGAAGGAGGCCACTTCTCTCTGGACCAGAATCCAAAAAAATAATATATATTAATATAATGTATCATTAAATTGTTCCTTTCACATCCAGCTTTCATGGGGAGGTCTTCTCCATCATTTTCCTGTTGGCTACCATCAGAAACATGACCTAGAGCACTTTACAATCCATAATCCTCACCATCTCAACTTCATCATATAGAAATTCCCTGTCTTTTGGCTCACTCATGATGACGAAATGACAAAATGTGTATTATAGTTTGTTTACGCTTAAAGGATAGCTCATCCTGAATGTCATAAAATTGTCGGTAAACCTTCCTATATTAATGAGAAAATTGAGATTAATTAACAGTCCATGTCTTGGCTCCCCAACCCTGTATATCCATGTTCCTCAATATATTTATTGAGAAATATATATTTCACATAAAATATCTTATGGGATTTTAATAAATTATATAATCTGTTTAGTCTTTACCATTCAAATTATATTTACTAAAGATATTATTTTAGTGAAGCCATTGTTTCTTTTTCTAGAGAATTATTGGAAGCCTTTACCTATTTAATGTCTATTATTTTTTATTTATTCTATGTATTTATGTATGTAAATGATGAACGGTATTCAATACATATTCGTGTTCAACATAGGAAGGGATCCTTACATGCTTCAATACATAATACAATTCAATGGGGAATGAGCGTTGTTTACTTATATTAGCTTGTAAACAAAGCGACAGATAGTAAGGATGTTTTATGTCTTGCGGCAAAAAAGTAATACAACTCCTGGAACAATAATACTTTTTAATAAAAAAATGTAGATCCATGTTACTCATATATAGATGTATATGTTTACAATACATCCATTATTTTATAATAAATATCTGATGAGGGATTTTCGGATAACTCCTTAAATACGGTGAAATTAAGTCTTCAATATCAAAATGAAATACTTCAATGGGTAATTAGGTCTAATTTTTAATACAGATGTATATCATTTATATCCCAAATTTGATGATAAATTGAGATGTAATAATACTTCGGATTATGCGTAGTAGGACCAAAATTTGTACCATATATTAAATAATAAATCTATTTTAATAAATGATTGGTAAAGTACCGTGTTGATCATTAATCCCTCTCCCAAATGATGAAAGCTAGCATCACCGATGCTAACTTTTCACACTTCAGATAATTAATAACAAAATTAAATACTTAAATAATTAAATTATGTCTTGTAGTGATAATCAGAGGTGGAAAAAGTTCATTAAACTACAATTTCATGTCTAATCTCAAGTCTTTGCCCACAATTCCAAGTCCTTGAATCTTTTAATCGCTTTATTGAAATATTCACAAGTTCTAATTACGGAGGGTACAAAGTTGGATTTTCTACGTTATCCATCTCTTCTAGACATTATATATTACTTATCAATTATTTAATTGACTAATTATCAACTATCCATGAATGGTACAATTGGAGCCTAAAGATAGCAGGTCTAACACTAAAAGTGAAAAAAAAAATGGATAAAGAGGGGAGAAAGGTTGAGAGAGAGAGAGTAGAAAAAGAAAATATCACTTTGAACGATTGACCGCTCTAAATCCATCATAAGGTTGGAACTCAGTACTTGTATTAATAATTAATTGATTCATTTCAGAACTGGGCGGTTGTCATGATTTTTGTTACAAAAGTTTTAACAAAGTTCGAGCCAATCGTTGAAACACCCTCTAAATGAAATAAATCAAATATTAATTTAACACTCAATGATTAAAATTCGTGGCAAATAATTAGACATTCTGTCTTTTAAACTTGAAGTAACATGAATGAGAATCATAATTACATTATGACTAAATTTATTATATAATAAGAGTTGATTAAACTAGGGTTCTTTTAAAATTATTTTAAATATAGTTTTAAATCAAATAAAGTTTTTCAAACAAAAATATGCGTCCGGATACTACTAATTACTTAATAATATATTCTCTTTAATTTCTAAAAGACGAATGGGGGAACATTTATTTATACTGTAAATTTTAGTCAGACATATTTAGATATTTAAGACCTATAATTTACCTTATTCATTATCCAAGAAATCCATATAAAAAATATATTTATATAAAATAGAGAAGGAAATTTTATTTCGCACCCATCATCTTGATAATTAGACTAATTACACTGGGGAATGCAAATTTTGTACAAATGAATTGAAGCCAATAATCGTGTTTATGTTTTACCGGAGAATCCATCATTAATCTCAGTCTTTTCTCTCATATGTCTGAATTATGATATATCTTGGATTACAGTAATTTGGGACCATTATCGTAAAAGGCCTTTTTTTACCCTTTAAACAATCACTAAATCAAAAGTAAGATTAATAAAACTTATTTGGGAGTGTTTTTTATTGTTATGAAAGTGTTTTATTGATTCTGTATCTTGTTCTGAACTCGATATATTTCCATTTTTATGCTAAAAAAATATAAAAACGACACTTTTTAGACCCTTATAACTTATTCATCATCCATAGTGATAAGGAACATCATAACTTATAGTATTGAAAAATATTCAATGTTTAATTCCAAAAAAGACCTATATAAAAAATATGCATCTCCAAGAATTTTTGTTCGATTTTGAATATTTTTAAGTGATTCCATGTTTTATGGGGGTGTACTACCAAATGAAAAACATTATCTTAATATTGTGTATGATTTTAATATCAATTTCATGATGTGATACTCCGTAATAAATAATAATAATAATTAAAATCACAATACCGCCGTACTTTGTACAAATTCAAATATTATTGTTAATTATACTTGCAATATTAAAATTCCCTACTCTTCCTGCATTGATCACTTCATTGTTTCGATCCTGGAATCTCCTACCACAAGAAGGAGCCTACTCTACATCCTTATGAAGCTTGGTAGTTTTCCTCAGATGAATTTTCATCCTGTCGTCCCTCGTGGAAATATCTTTTGAGATGAATGATCAAGTTAGAACTATCTTCCATTTATTCAGGTCTTAATTAATGTAGAATAATCTTAACGATTGTCAAATTTAAAGCACATCTATATATAAAATATATCTAAATTAGATTTCTAGCTATACTGTCCCATAAACATAGAAAACTGGTATTTTTCGTGAATCATCTTTGTTGACCAAGAAGTAAAGAAACATTTTAAGATCAACATAGATTTAGTTTATCATATTGAATTATTTCCAGAAATGTCTTAATATCCTCATTCACTTCAGAAAGAATAACAGAATGCCCGGTTGGAATGGCAAGAAAAATATTTTTATCGGGTCGATCAGCTGAGAGTCCTAATTTTTTTTACATGCCAGGAATGTTGTGGCAATAAATAAGGCCCTCCTTACTTTGAAAGTATTCTAGAAAATTACTTTCTTGTTTTCGATAGTATGTGACATTAACAACATAATCATAATCTTATCTCACACAACCGTGAAGCTAGGAGGAACTCATATGCTTTTTTCCCTCATCCTAAATCAAGTATCAAATTATTTAACTTTTGATGGTAGAATTCTTTATGGTGACAAGAAATAAATGTTCAAAAAATTATGAAATTTATTATTTAAGCTGATGAAATTGTACTTCAAAAATAAAGTATCAACTTCAGTTTGTGTTTGTACACGATCATTATTTTGTGAGTTTTATTTAAATAATTAATTAATAATATATGAAATATTATTCCTCAATTGATCTTTCAATACTAATTTGATTAATTCGTAAAGTCGGTAGAGTAGAGTTTATGGATTTATGGATTTGATATGATTCAAATAGTTGGACTCAGGGCCAAAAGCACAAATTATTATTCCAAACTATAAATTAAAAATAATTGGTTCTTAGATGTGTGTAGTTTTAAACTCAATAATCTATTCGAATCATACCCTAAAAATTAAATTTAAATTCTCTATCCTTAAAATAATAAATCAACATAAATAAATAAAGTTATTTCAAAAAATTTCAAAATGGGATCACTTAAAAAAACAACAAAATGGAATAAAAATCCTGGAAAAAACATATTTTTTTAAATAAATCTTTTTTTTTTAAATTATATTTTTCTATAATATACGCTATGATATTCCTCATCACTATGTATTATGAATAATTTAGAAGGGTTTAAAGAAGAGTGTTGTTTTTCATCATTTTCCACTAAAAATTAAAATATATTGAGTTCAAAACAAGATATAGAATCAATAAAAACACTTTTTAACCATAACAACACTTTTACATAAGTTTTATTAATCCTAGTTTTAATTTGGAAATTGTTTTAAGGGTAAAAATGACTTTGAATGATAATAGTCACGAATTACTATAATTCCAGATATTTCAGAATTCTAATTATTTAAAGAAGTACTCAGATCAGTTTTTGATTTTGCATTCAAAGATAAATGCCTATTTTGTCTTAAATTCATTTGTAGGAGAAGGTAGGAGGCCTGTGGCTAGAACCTATTATTATACGTACTAGCTATCATTCCTTATTTTCTTAGACCTTATATTTTTCAATCCTAGCTAGGAGTGAAGAAAATAAAAAGATAGCTAGGAAAGTAAGACTGATGTATCGGTCCTTCAGACCGTTAGATGGTAAAAAAGATAGGACTGAAAAAATCTCCCAAATGAAAGGAGAGAACAACAGACAATAAGAAAAAATATCTACAATATAATGAAGGAAATCCGGTGTGTTTTTTAGCTGACCCGTTAACTTGTAATTGGTAATTTAAAGAAGGAATTTTTGTATTCCTTCGTTTTTGTCCTTATTTTTTTATTCTTGAGTAGTGAACATTCTTTCTTAAATAAATTCAATTATATTCAAAATCTGATTGAACATTCGTGTGTGCACATTAAAGACGCAGAGTAACCTTGAGGATTTGTTACAGAATCATATTTGTAAGTCCTTGTTGGACTCATAGTAGAATTGGGGATTGACATCGGAGTAATTCTAGCAAATGTCCTTGGTTATATCCTTTTCGTCTTCCTTCCTAGTCATAGATGATTATTGCTGATCTAATGAAACGTCATGATTACCATGTTGTTTTTCGGTTTCTTTTTTTTGAATGCCCATTCTAAACTGGATTTTCGGCATTGCTACCTTAATACAGTAGTAAAGTGTTGAAATTTAGGTATTAAACTTCTCTTTTTTTTTGTTACATTATAAGTTATAAAATAGTGCTCCTATAAACATTTTTATTAATTGTTGTTTAGTAATCTATGATATTATTATTTAAGGATTATGTAATAAGTATTGCTTTTCATTTATAATATTTATGTTACGCAAATTAAATTTAAGTTTTTATTTTATTTAATTAAATTATTCCCCTCTGAATAAAGCTGCCTTACAATTTGTCTTCCACATACATTTTGAGGGAAATTTTAGATTGTTGACTCTACCTTGATGAAAAAATCGGATCCCGGAATAAGTTGATGCCAATGTTGAAATGTGATTTTTCGTTGTGTTTCCATTTAACATATGTTCATTAAGAGCATTAAAAAACTAATTAAGTTTTTATTAATTCTTTTTAATACATGGCTGGCGATTGAAAAATAATTAATTTTTTTATTAAAAAGAGAAATTTTGTCCATTAAAATCAATTGAACAGTTCCTTGACGCACAACAATTGCATCTTGTGAAGGATATATCAGGTCTCCTAAACCTTTCATATTAATCAATGCTCAATTGCTCTGATCCAAGTTGGGGGAATCTTCCAATAATGTAAGTATGTAATGTAATTTATAAGAAATGCAACAAAGACGTCTTTGCAATTTTATGATAATAAATCCAGTGATATAGCTAATCTCAGCTTCCTTAAATATAGATAGTGTAGGAGGTAAATGAGGTGGAATCTCACAATAGTTATTTTCTTCTTTAATTGTAGGACTATTTAACGGCTTTCTTAAGGAAGTAGCTACAGAGTCGATTTGCAGACCGTTTCCAGGAGTACCACAGCCAAGCAGCTTTCATACTCTCCTTTGGCTTCCTGATGGACAAGAAGCTTTTTATAACTTGCTTGAATAGATAAATAAATATGGGTTTATAAACTAAATGCTTAAAATTTAACCAGTATTATAAACTTACCATAAATTGACGCCCTGTTGGATTACTATTTTGCCTTAATCTGCAACGTAAAGCACAAAAAAATAGTTTACATGAACTCGGGAGAATTTGTGAGTTAAATAAACTTTTGATCACCATATTTTATATAAGTATTAAAGGTACCATAAATGACTTAAAAGCCACACAGAAACCGATGAAATCAGTGTTTTCCTTGATTTGCATAAAAACGTCGAATAATCCTTTTTTTTAATATAGTCAAAGCAATTTTTAACAACTACCTTTCAAAAAAATTCATTGGAGCACTTCAATGGTGCTTTAAAGCCTCTTTTGAATTAATTTATGCTATTGCACTAATCAAATGAAAGATCCATAATTCTTTAAAAACTTAACTTTGGCTTCAGATTATTTGAATTGAGGCAAATTCAAATCCATATTCCGAAATTTAATTGCATTTACTACCAATGAGCTCAGAGTTTTTGTGGTGTAAGAAACCTTCATTTTTATTCTTTAAAATTTTATTTTATCTCTTGGTTAGCCTGTTTCCACATAAAAACCCTTCTTCATATTGCAATTTTTCTAATTCATGAATGAATCTCCATTCAATTTTATCACCATTTAAATCATAAATGATCTTACTACAGCAATACTGTGCCTAACCAATTTAATCATATGAACACAATCCAGAAAGACATACATTATTTTATACGGAGTTGCTGGAATAGGGAACCATACTCATAAATTATTTATTTCCAAAATTACAAAATACTGAAATCTTGAAGAAGTGTGCTGAAGGTCCATCACATGTATGCGACTGTTATTTTAACAGCATGAAGTTTTTTTATGCACTGAATTACCAAGCTAACTTTTCCTATCCAAATAGACTATTTATGAGAAAATATGATATTGGTAATTTGAACCTCCTTTTTATGCTGGTTCCCATGAAAACAAGGGCATTTTTAGCTAATGAATCTGAAGGTTGGCCCAAATATGTACTTGTACCAAGGTTTCACTTTTCTATGATACCGTCTACCATCATAATCTATGTGCTTTTTTATTGCCCTTTCATCCAACATAAGAGTACAAACGATTTTTTATTCTGAGGTTTCTTGAGTCTTAAATTTAAAGCATTTGAAACTTTTCTCAGTGAACCTAGGTTCACATCAATAGTGCAATACCAATTTCTTAATGTGGTTAGAGATGGCAAAACAAAAATAAAAGTTTTTCGTATATATTCATAGGCTTTTCATGCTATAGAAAGTAAGAGTTGTGACAAGTTTTGTTATTTCTAGAGAATAAGTTTCTCTACTATGTTGATTGAGCAATTGAATTTTTTTGCAGCGGCGGAAAAGTAAATTTGGTATTACAGTTCTATTAAATTCTTGCAGAATTTCTGTTGCTCTTCGATTGTCATACTTCTGCTCTTTTAAGTCCTCTTGATAAAATACAAAGAAAAAAAAATTAAGTTCCATGAAGTTTCCATAAGTAATATTCTTTTTTCACCTTTATAGAAGTGACCTCCTTCTTATATTTTAAAGTCTTCTTGTTGGTTTTTTACAATTTTTGCCAGTATTCCTATCTTTCTGCATTTTCCTGCCATTTCCTTTTGAGTATCTTAAGACAAGAACACTAGAATAACAATGACATTTTTTTGAAGTTTTAATAGTAATTCTTACTGTCTTATTTTTTCTCCCATTCATCAAACCTAATAGGTTTGATGAATGAGAAAAAAAAATTGATTTAATCAAAAGTACAAAAACCAAATTTTAAGTTTTTGAGTGTATTATTTTATTAAATTTTTAATTTCCAATCCTGATTACTGCGGGAAAGAAATTATATTCGTATAGGCGAAGAATGTCGTGACACTCTTTCGCTGGATTTATTTCTGTAAAAGTTGTAGAATTCCTTTGAAAATGTTTTGAATGGCATCTTTTTTAGGCGATTCACTCAGTTATGAGAGTTCTGTAACAATGATCCTCTAGGTGACTCAAACATAAAATTGCAGATTTAGAAGGTTTAAAATTGGCCCTCCCAGCGTTTCAGATCCACTCTCTAAATCAAATAATGAGATCATAATTTTCATAGTTAAGATTTCAGATTAATAATGTATTAATATAAGTTTATAACAATAATTATTAATCAAGGATGAATTTAACTTTTTAAGGGACTCACCCTTAGGGGTTGTATAATAACTTAAATATCTACAATTTTTTTATCATCAGACTTATATTTGCAGTTAAACGCGGAGCATCAAGGCATTTCGATCTTTTAGATGAAGAAATATTTATTAAAAAAATATTAGACTGCTCAACTAATAAGTTAGGTATGTTATCAAAAAATAATAATTTTGCATATTTTATATAATAACTATCATTTAGTTTTAGCTGAAAAATATAAAGATGCCAAAATTACCTTACCTGGTTGGATATAGACGGAGTCATTCCCGATTTTTCTTTGAAAAAAATAAAACTTTTTATCACCGCAATCGTCATACTCTTCATGAGTATTTGTTTGTTTAGTTTATTTTAACACTAGATGACACCACAAATTTGGAAACATCTTCATAAAAAACATAACAGCACATACTTGTTAATACTAAATAATCTATGTAGCACTTGAAATTATGACTATTGCGATTCAATATAGCATGATAAAATTTGGTCACTGAATAGATGAAATACTACAATTTACCTCAAGTACATTCAATATTCCAGAGATCAACCAGAGAGATACGGAAGTCGGAAAAAAACAAAACTATCAAGGACAAAAATTTGAAAAAAAAATATTCATCTCGAAATAATGTAATAATAACTGACGAAATTTATTAATTTGCTGGACAGCAATGTAGCTGGGATCTTTAAGAATATGTTAAATATGTTATACTTTAACTCTAAATCTATCTAAACTTTTGAAAATTGAATAAACTAATTGTATTCAAATCAATGATAAGCAATGTATATAATAATACAAAAACCGCTGAATAACAAGTTTTAAATGAATTATAGGGTATATTTTTTGTAGTGGCACCCTCTACGTTTTTAACATACCTTAAAGTAATAGTAACTATGATAAACACGAAACTGAGTTAAATATTTTTCATACATATAATCTGGACTTCAGCTATTTAACGTACTAAAGCTTTAACTCAAGTAGCCAAACGCGACCATCAGTCTGAGGAGATACAATGGTGGGTGCAATGCTATAACACTTTTGCGCAAGATGCCGTTTTTCATATGACATAATTCTATCATTTCTTCTTACTAATGACGTAGTATGGGATGTAATAAAGAGATTCATTAATGAATAAAGATGGTTTGTTTGGTCAAATAAATTAGTGCTTGAGATTAGAAAAGGAAAACAGTTGGTAGATTTTCCTTTTTTCCTTCATTATTTATTAATATTTCTTGTGTACAACATATCCACCTAATAAAGACTATAGTTTGTCACTTGCCTTAGTAATATTGAATATAATTAATTTTATTAGTCAAATGCCTTAAAAAAGTTCCCTCTTCACCCGTATTGCATTTAATTAGACTTCCATCCATCTATTTTCCCTCGGAGATTATATTTTTCCATTTGGATATCCTATCAACACGCCTTCTGATCCTCTTTTCATGTTCTACTCAAGGGATCTCGTCTCTTTATGCATATTTCAATGAATCTCATCTTCTTTAATGGAAGGATCGTTCATTCTTCGGATGCCCCTTCCCTTTCAAGGTATATGATAGTGACTTCTGACCTCGTGAATCATTGTATCTATGTTCAAAAATACATAAATTCCTCCAAATCTTCTACGGAATAATCGTCTACTGCTATCAGAACTAATGAATTCTATAAAAAGATAGAATAATCCACTGAAAGCTTAAGTGAGGAACAGAAAGAGTTCTCATCGTACATCCACTGGTCCTTCATTGAAATTCTGAAGTTATTTTGTTCTGAAGTCAACTCTGCTTCGTCTCTTACTCTAAGAAAAATATTTCATTTATTAAAGTCTTTCAGTTACCTTGATGTATATAATGCAGAAATAACTGATCTCAATCACAATTCCATTTATAAGGAGGAGTTTGTGATGGAATATATATATGTGTGCCTCTTTTGTCATTGGGTAACAAGTAGAACATGATTCTAGACTCCTAAAAATAATGTGCCTCTCTTTTCTCGATATTTTTGTCAGCATTGCCAATGCATATTCTATTCTGCTAATAAGTATATTTATTTCAGTATAAAAATGTCTCATTTCATTTTGTATATGTATAGTGTCCCTAATAATTTGTTGAATCTATTTGTTTTATTTTATATTAATAACTTCTATATCGTATTATTTGTCCTTTTAAATTTGTCTGATTCTCTGCTTATGACTTCTAGTTATAATTAATATAATTGTTTTTTACTTGTATTTTTAAAATTTACCCATACTTATTTAACTTACTATTATAAGCATACGTTATAATACTTTAATAAATTATCTTAGTAATGTTCACTATTTCAATATCACGATAAAAACGTCATACCTTCTAATAATTAATATTTCTATATAATACAGTGTTTCGTACAAGTTGAAACTAAAGTAAATTATAATTATATTTGAAATATGGAAATTCCCTACTCATTGTGAATGGATCTCTTCAATGTTTACATTTTTTAATTTCCTTTGCAAGGAAGGAGTCGAATCTGCTCTCTTGAGATAGATAATCAAGTTAGAAGTATCTTTCTTCGATTTCCTCTATCTGGTTTATGTACTATCTCTTGGAGAACAAATTTTTATTTTATTTATTGATTGTTTTTATAATAATAAATGTATAATTTAAGATACAATGGTCAATTATTGTCAGAGGTGGGAAATTTGACTCAAAAGTTTAATAAAAAATATATATTTTTACATTAATTATATATGAAAAAATAACGCAGAATAAACATCATAATTTTGGAACTAGAATAAACAAATTAGTGGGTTAATAAAACTCCATATTTAAAAAATCTTCTCTACTTAAGGTAAGTCCGTCTTCCGAACTTCGAATGAACATCTTCTAAAAAGTAAAATATATTAGATAACATCATAACTCTTAATTATATCTCCAAATAATAACTAAACAGTACCTCTAGCGAAGAAAAAAAATTTCTGTGCAACAACACATTTTTCAGCTATTGATCACGTGGGTCCTTTTTTCGTTACTTGGTTTAAAGCTTGATAACGTACTACAAAAGAAATACTACCCGTATTGCTCTTTTAGTTCTTTATATATTATATTCTTTGAGCTACCCTCATAACAATAAGTAAATAACCGGAACAATTTAATACAGGTTTCGTGACTTGACTCAATCTATCCAGGGAACATTAATTCAGAGTGGAAAATAATGTCATCCACCGGTGTGCTAAAAATAAGAACAAACCGAAAAATATTGCGGTACCCCTGACATTCATAATGTTTCGGAGAAGAGTAGCCTAGCTGTCATGACGTATACTGGATTAGCTGTCAACAGCCCTGAGAGGTTAGTAAAGAAAGTAAACACAAATCCTACTCTGTATCTATTTTACTAAAACCATGACCAGGAATTAGTTCGGAGTCGATCCTATACTCTAGTCTTAGTCCAACAAGGACTTTTTACCTAACAACCAATGTTGTATAGTTAAGAATAGTTACAATTACAGTATTAATACATTATATCACTCAGTTTTTATCAAGGTTGAATGACTTACCAAATGTTCAAATTTGAAGAAAACGATCCAATCCTAAGGTCATTTGTGTCCTAAAAAGGTAAAACTCTCAATAAAGTTATGACAAGAGTAGACGATATTGATCCTTGGTATTACAATATTCAACTGACATGTCCTTAAAATATTAATATCATATTAGCTTCTTAATTATAAAACTATTATTGACAAGAATCAGATTTTATACTTTGTAGGACATCAAAGAACAGTTCCATCGTCATCATCAAAATCCCAAAAAAAAGACAACTCAAAATGTTTAAATGTATAATTGTGATGGATATTACCGAAGTTTGATTAAAAATTAATTTTAATGATATCAAATTTAAAGATAGAAACTTATGTTACTTTTATAACATGTCTTCCTTAATGCATGATAAAGTTTCCATATCTATAAAATATAGCTCATATATTAAGTTTAGTCTAATTTTTTTAATTTTATTTATTCTGAAATGCATTGGATCTACAATTTCAATATGACATATTTTTTTTAAAAAGAATTATAACATTTTTTAAATATTCATGTACCAAGAAAAAATAAATATAACAATTATATTTTATTTTTTAACATTAATTTTATAATTGTTATATATAATTTTAATTCATTTTTCGCCGATAAAGAAGGAAAAAAAAGTATAGATTTATGGTTAGGCTGCAAAATTATTGTCAAATGGACTTTGTGGCTTTGGGATCCATCCTTTATAAAATTCGCATTTTAACGGAATAAGAAAAATTGTATTGACAATAATAATTTGAAGTCTTATTCAATGTATATAATTGAATCAAATCCTTATGGTTCTAATTTTATATCAGATTTGAACTAGATGCATGTATCTCACTCCATATTGATAGCCATCTAAATCTTGTAAAATTTATGGACCTTTATACTGGCAAAGCCATTCCTTCTCGCTACACCATCACAAAGTAATTAGAGTCCCTAAGTAAAGTAGGATCGTCAAAGATTACAAAGAACTTGTAGGAAATGATAATCTTATTCCGTCATAAATTGTTAATTCATCTCTGCAAGGGAATTTATCGAACTACTTCTACAGGTAAATTGACTTTCGAGTCCATCAGCCTTTGATGATTATTTGTTATAGCAATGCCATAGAGGTATCTACTGTAGTAGAATTTTTGATCTGTTCGAGATTATCGGCTTTGATAGGTGAGAAATTAATAAGGTTGAGTATTACAATATCTTCAGGACTTCCTTCTGGAAGTGGTTCACGAGACAATACATCATCAATCGGAAATTGAGAACCTGGTTTATAGTTGAGCGTAAACTGATATTTTTGTGTCCGTAAGAGTAATGCTTGTAGTCGTCTCAGAGCTAAATAAAGTGGTTCTGCAACAAATGAAATAAGTGGTTTATGATCAGTAGTGATATCTAAATCACGACCATAAGTATTATGGTGGAATTTTTCAAGCCAAAATACTACGGCATGCATTTATTTTTCAATTTGAGCCCAGTGAGACTCGATGTCACTTAAGGGTCGACTAGCATAGGCAATAGCACGATGATTATGCATTAAGACGGCCCCAATTCTGTATTCACAGGCATCATTTTTTAGAGTAGGAGGTTTAGTAGGATCATACATTGCAAGTATAGGTACTTCCAACACCAGCTTTTTAGTCCTTTCAAATGAGTCTTTTTGCGTACGTCTCCACAAATAGGTGACATCTTTTTTCAATAAATTGCGCATAGGAGTACTGATTCACTTGAAGTTTGGAATAAATTTACTACACCAAGAAAAAGAAGAAGCTCCTCCAAATTTTTTTGTCTATTCATTTCCTTAATCCGGATCAATTTCAACCCCAGAATCACCATTAAGGTGTCCCATGAAAGTAATTTTTGGAAGGTGTAATTCAAGTTTGTCTATGTTTAGTTTGATATTTCTCTCTTGTCATCGTTTCAGGGCTTTATTGAGATTGCAAGCATCTAAACATATCCCCAGACTTGTTCTCTACAATTTCAATTTGACTGATCTAGGTATTAGGTTCACTTATAGGTACTATAACTCTATTCCCCACGAGTATATCCAGCTTACCTTTTACTTTAGGTTGAAGTGCTACAGGTATGCGATGTGACGGTGATATGAGAGGCTGTACTGACTCATCTAGCATTGAAGACACCTGGCATTGTAGTGTGTCCAGACTCTCAAAGACATTCGAGAATAATGTAATGGATACCATTGATACCTGTTCCATCTGACATTCGTTGATTTTCACCAACCTCATTGCTTCTTCAGGCTTAATGCCCTGAAGAGGCGTAAAATTCTGTTTCAAGAAAATAAATTCAACACTATATGTTTTCTTGTTCTTGGGGTTTCCTTTAATAGTAAGTGTGACTCCTAGCAGAGTAACTGGAGAGGCATTCCAAAGTATTCATTTTTTACCTGTAGGGGCAATATGGCATCGCGACGCAAATTTTAGTAGAATAATACTGACAGAAGCTCCAGTATCAATTCCCCCCCCCCTCTCCTTGCACGCGTTTTTTTCTACAGAATTAGGAACTTTACTCGTCACCAAGCGTGTGTTATAGCAGAGCGACTTTATATTCTTCCTTCTGCTCAGCTAATCGAGTGATTATGGAATAGTTCCTCCATTTCTGAGGAAAAGCTTTCCAATTCTTCACCAAATTAGTTGAGAGATCTGGTGGCTCCCACTCCCACTCGTTTTGTAAAGCAATGAGCCTGATTCCGCTCAATGAAAAATGAGCGGCGTTTATTTTTCTGCTCGCATTTGAACATGACAACTGTTTATGTATGTATGTTGAAAAAAAAAAAATCCAATTCAATATTTTCCTGCTAAACCCTGTTTTATCTAATAGATAATGGTAAAAAAATACATTTTGATACCAAAATCATGTCTCTAGCTTCAATATTAAGGAAGTTATGACCAATTTATCATCGGAATTTCACGACATTTTTTCGTAGTGTTAAATCTGTTAATTTTATAGCCTACACCAAAACCTGTGATATAATATTTCAATAAAATATTCTAGCATTTCTTGAGACATTACTTTAACCGTCTTTTCTTGTAATCTTTAAAATTATTCTTTAACTCTCAAATTTTTAGATGTGCAGAAAACTGAAAAAGTAATACAAATTTATATAAATGAGTGAAAATTCGAGCGATTTTTTGGCTGTTCTAAAATGGTGAGCGCGCTCCTGCTCTTGCTCAAGAATTTTGAGCGTCGCTTACTAATGCTTCGAATTTGAAGATAAAGATTCCAACAGTTCTTCAAATAATTGATTAGACATTTATAACATACTTTTTGAACCCAATATTGAAAGTAGAATTAAGAATATAAATGATAATAATCTTTTAATATTAACCAATATCATTTTCCTATGTCAAAAATATAGATTATTGTTTGTTCTTAATGCATATTCAACAGCCTCAATTCCTTAAACAATCCAACAGAAACTCTATAAAATTAATTTGAGGAATAAAATAGCAATTAATGAATATTGATTGAGCTCCTTATATGTGTCAATATAAAAATAGTCTAGTAAAATAATAAATAAATTAAAAAAATTTTAGTATGTTATAAAATTGGCCATTATTCAGGTATACAAGATGATTTTTATTCCCTTCTAATATGGTAATGCTTTGTTGAATAATATAAACATAAAATCTTTAAAAGTATAAAATTAAACATTGGTAGTTTATACACTTTCGAACTCTGTTATGTTAATATTCCGTTACTACGTGCCAAGGAGTGTGTCATGAATGGATTGTATACTTATTTTCTTGAATAATCATCACCCAAATGTATAATAGCTTTCTTCATGAATCATTCCTTGGTCACTAAGGAGGCCCAAATTCCCTTGAAATCATAATAAAAAAAGATATGTTCTCTTTTTTGTAAGTGAGGTTGGTAAAGAGAAAGATTCCGAGGTTTGAACTTCTTTGACAATTCCATCTAAATGAGGATAAGAGCTTGGCAAAACTCATCGACGACCTCTTTCCAAAGAAACAGGAAAACGGACGAAAAGAGACGACTAAGTGGATTGGTCTTGGTAAACGAACGTTCCTCATAAATACACACGATTATTAGTCAATTAGTTTTCTTAGCCACGTACTAATAGTAAAGATAATTGTTTATGTCAACCTATTTATTTCATGAAAATGAGTGTACTCTCCATGTATTGTATATAGTGCTCCCAGATCTATTCCATCCATATATTACTAGAAACCTAGGCAAACGCTCACTAGCTTTATTCTTTTTCTTTTCTTTTTATGCCTTGTAGTGTACATAACGCAAATAAAATAATTGAATACAGACTTGGTATTCACATCGTCGCAGAAAAAAAGAGTGTTTGAGCCAATGTTACAAGAATAAGGTTAGGCAACAAGAAAATGGCGGGGCATACACACCAGATTCATAAAATAAATATATTTCTTTCTATTTCAGTTGACGTCATTGGGAGTCTTGTTTATTAATACTACATAAATTTAAGGAGTAAAAATTTAATTTAAAAGTGATGATTATGATAGAAGTGGTAGCTCCATATTTTTTAAGCAATTGTTTACTAAATGTAATGTTTCTTTAATGACTGTTAATTTTTCTAAATCCTTTGATACTATCTCTCACAAATTCATAATTGAAACGTTATTTAAAAAAGGATTTGGTGATTTTATCGTCAGGATGGCTGGAGCTCTACTAGCCAAATCACAAACCATCGGTCAGTATGGAAACAAATCCGCTATATTTGATAACAGAAGAGGTGTGCGACAAGGGGGTCCTTCCTCTGCTTTACTTTTTATTATGTGCATCGACCCTTCAATAGAGAAAATTCATACGGATGGTAACATAATTGGTTTTTCTATCCTTTGTCCCACCCAAAATGTATTTGTTATGCAGATGACTTAGCCATGCCTTTTTTGGGGGATCCACTACGAACAATAAAGTATTTTAAGAGAACTTTACATCTATTAGATGTTTTTTCTATAGTTTTTGGACTAAAAATAAACCTTGAGAAAACTAAAATACTTTGCCAATATCATGGAATCATTGAAAAAGCATGGCAAACCTTTAACACGATAGACACCATGAAGTTATTAGGGTCTTGGATTGGAACTGAGTGCGTTAAAAAATTAGAAGAAATTACCTGAAAGATTGAGCGGGCTTTTGGATTTTTTTTCAGCCTTCCATCTTAACATATGGGACAAAGTTCGAACTTGGAACACATATATAATTTCAAAAGTGATTCACCTTTTACGAGTAACTCCCTATGATGAAGAAATATCCGCACAGATTCTCATGATGGAGATGACGTTTTTAAAATTTAAAACTCTTTATAAATAGGACAACTTTGGACAGAGGAATAATTCTGGAGTATCATCTTTCAATGTTTTTACATAAAAAGTACAAGAGATAACCCTACAAAGGTTTTAGAAGGATTTTGGAAAAGTTGATAACATCTTCGGAAAAGGTGAAAATACTTTCAAAGGAGGTCGCTGAAATCTTCTGCTTATTTGAGAAGTCCCTTAGGTGGGAAATTCCTACTAGAGGTTCTCTAAGTGATAAGAAGATCCAGACAAGTGGAGTCCATTATGCAAGCGAAACAGCAAATTCAGGTGAGCTGATAAATAAAATGGCCTTCGAACAGTACAAGTTTGCTTTTCGGAGTTGAGTACCAGTTCCAAGATCGGCATTGCCTTCAATTGTTTTTTGTTAGTACTTCAGATCTTACAAAATTCAGTCAAACTCCGATAGGGTAGCCTTTTGTTAAATACCTAGAGAGAAGGGCAATTAATGATTCTGTAAAAAAAAGCATATGCGTTATAAAAAATTACTTACTATCGTCATCAGAAAAATGGCTTAAGTATAGAATATTATCAGGTACCCTAGAAGTAAGTGCAAAGTTTTTTTACGGAGGCTTTTGTAGGACCAACAACGAGACGAGCAATCATCTTTTATTTAAATACGAAACGTTCCTTCCAATTTATAACGTCATCCTCCTTGCATGGTTTTTCGGGAATCATTGGTATGAAACTTCTTTTAGGTTTTTTTTTAAAATAGCCACTGCACAGACTCTTTTAATTTTATTTACCTAATTAAATTAAACATATGACAAATCCCAAATATTATAACATATTATTTATTAGCATGTCTCACGTCTATACCTTAATAATTTATTAAATTAAAAAAAAACTTACCTTTGGCATTATTTTTAATAAAATATTGCTTAAGAGATATCGAGCAACCGCTTGTACGAGAATGATAACTTTTAAATTAAATTTTTACTTTTTAAATTTATGTAGTATTAATAAACAAGACTCCCAATGATGTCACCAGAAACAAAAAGAGAGAGATTTATTTTATAAATCTGGTGTGCATGCCCAGCCATTTTCTTGTTGCCTAACCTTGTTCTAGTAACATTGGTTTAAACTCTTTATTGCGTAGTTCCCCAGATGCATTCTACTTGTATAATATGCATGTACAATATACATTGTCTATACACATATACAAAAATCTCCTCAGAAGGCATAGCTAAGGCATGGTCATGGAGTTTTTGATTTGGCTTAGCGGAAAAATATGGAAAACTGTATACTTTTGATGTCATTTGGACAAATTTAATTGTTATCAATGATTGATAAACTTTTCAAGGTAGATTTATAAGTATATATAAAAATATCATACTCCGAAAGTTTGTAAACATAATTATAATATTAATATAATATTTTTTGCTTAATTCTTAGCGAAAAGTATCAGCTATTTTAAAAATACTAACTAAAATTTTACGACAATAAAATTAATATTCAATTAATCAGAACAAAATTGTGGTTATTGAACAGTGAATGGATAATGACAATAATTAATTAATAGAATAGGTATACATGTAGCATTAAGTAATATAGATATAAATTATAGTAGTTGATTTGGATGATTATGTATATGGCTATGTATAAGGACGTTCAAGAAAAATGTTTTAGTGAAGTATAAAATGTGCTTGGATCATCCAATCCCAGGGAAGAGGGCATGCCATCTCTTGTTTATTGTATGGCAACATTGAGTGAGATTCAAAGATTGGGTAGTACAGTACCAATGAGTTTAGCTCATAAGAATTTGGAAGATATAGTCATTGAAGGTTATAAGTTTCCTAAAGGCACAATCTTTGTAGCAAACTTGAGAAAGTTTCATCTCGACCCAACCGTGTTTGAAAATCCCCAAGATTTCAATCCTCTTCGTTTTTACAAAAAAGAAGCTGACGCACAGTTGGTTCCATTTGGATTTGGCAAACGGATTTGCATGGGAATATCAATGGCAAAGAAAGAGTTGTACTATTTCTTCATTATGGTTATTCAAAAATATAAGATAAGGCCATCATCAATCCATAAGTACCCAGATCCTAATAACTTTAATTTTGGAACAACGTCTTGTCCAAAACCATTTTATGTCAATTTGTTGAAGCGATGAAATTTTATTACCCGACTACTTGAAACTAAGTTATTACCGATGCTTCAGTATTGGGTTAGGCAAGAATTGGCCTTTTTTGAAGTATGGTTATCGGAAACTAATTTTTTACATACTTCTAATTTGAAATTATGTAAAACTAGTTATAATCATAATTATGTTTGATATATTTATGTCTTTTCTTGTCAAGTTAACCACTAAAAAAAGTAATTTCTTTGTTATTTGTATAGGCAATTATCTAATACATAAAAACAAACCTCAATCAATTTTATTATAACGTAATCCGATGAAATAGCAAAACCTTCTTTACTTCTTAAGCTAGTTTACTTCAAATATGAGTTGTGTAGGGTATGATATCTCCTAAGGAATTAAATAACAAAAAGTATATTTTTTGAAATAGAAAATAAATCACTTTTATAAATACCGACAAAAACAAAATACTGCACGCTAAAAATCTTAAAATTTACATGCCTTACTCTTATATTAGTAGAATGGAAAAAAACCGCACGCACTTATAATATTTAAGAATTCTTAAAAACCCCAAAAAATCTAAAAAGTAACATGGTAGTCCTCACAATTTAAAGAATATTTGGGGTAAAAGCTGTTATTTTATTGTTAAAAAAGTGGGGTAACATACCTAGATATTATTTCTTCTAAGGCCTAAAGTGTTCGAAAAATTACTGGGATGATTTATTATAGTCATTTATATACATAAATATGTGTAAGCAAGGCTTAAAATCATTACATTAATAATTAGTTAATTGCAATGCAGGTATACAAACATTTTAAATTAGTTATACTCAAGAGTATTTAAAAGTTTGTTATTATTTTTTACAACCATCTCATAAGGATGTACAATCAATATGAGCATTCAATGCATACTAAAACTATATGTTCTCACGTCCAGCTTAAAGAAATGAACAAAGATACAGTGTATTTTCTTTTCTACTGTTTTCGTTAATTTTGATGAGTTGACTCTTATGGCATTTAAAGCAGTTAGCTCTACGTATCATTAGGAATGGGAAAAATCTGGAGAAAAATACCTGTTTTGATATTAAAAAAGGAAACCCGGTTGGTGCCATCGTTCTTTTTTATTTATTCTTTAATATATTACCGTGGTGTTAACATCCTTTTTGCTCTCTCTGAATGATGAATTCCCGCCTACAGTTGATTCTCACATTTTTTTAAATGTGTTATAAAATGATAATATATCACGTCATTACCTTTATTATACCACGCAACCTCTCCTCAAAAAAGAAACAAACAAAAAAGGACCGGAATCATCTCTTGGTTGCAAAATAAGTCAATCAAAGCCACTATTATTTTGCTCTTAGGAACTGTCAGACTATCATTGTCGTGTTATTTATCTGCAATTTAGCAAAATGAATAACAAGTAAATATTTCATAATATTATAATCATTCATAGTTTTACTTTGATACTGTATTATAAAACTGCATAGTAATATTTTATTACAAGCGTCGCTATATATGGTTTTATTGTTATAAAATAGTCAAAAATGGTCAAAATGTTTACATAGAAATAATAAGATGGCCAACGACGAGGGATCAACAAGGAATTGTATGGGTATCCTTTTGGATACGGAGCATAACTTTTTATCAAAAAGAATGAATTATGAAATAGCCATAACGTATCAAGTGAAACGTGGGAATCGACAGCTGACAACAAAATACATAGGATATTTTATGTTCGCGAGGTAAAGTAAATTGCTCATACTAAGACTTTGTCATTTTATATTTTCCTTAAAATGTCTTTAAACCCGTCGATGAGGTTGTGCAGTAGATCTGGTGCCATTCCATACATTTAGTGATAGCTAAAGAAGTCATGTTACTCTATGCATTGTCATTGAATCAACCCTCATAACAAAAACAAATATACGGAACAATTGTGTATAGGTTTCGTGGCTGGAGTAAATTTACACAAACATGTAATACATGTAAAACATAATAGGCCATCCTTATCTATAATATTATATTTAAGTAGAAGCAGATATTAATACTTTGAATCATTTGCAATTGGAATAGCTCATGATCTAAAATATTGATGACTCGATGTAGAGTAATCCACTTTTAAAAAACACGTAATGAACTAATGAAATAAACTTTGAGTTTCTTTTTCAATTCTTTAATTATTATTTTAATTTGAAAATCCTATCATAGATTACCCAACGTCAGTGTCGAGTAATTGATAGTGGTATTTATTATAGATATTGACACCTAATGTTATATTAGTGAATAGAATTTAACAATTTATTTTTTGCTGTGATGTTGATTTTTTTAAAATAGACGTTTATTTAATTTTTTCAATTTTGTGCTACTACAAAGTTCTTCATCATAATTTTACTATATTTATTCCATATTATGGCAAAACAAAAAAAACACAAAAAATGGCTTGATTCACCTGATGTAGTGCTAGACATTATAACTGAGTCAATAGATTTACAAAAAGAAATTAAAGACATGGATAACTTAGTAATATTTTGAATGTATCAAGGTTAAAAGAAATACAAGGTTATAACATAATACGTGTACTACTGATGTTTAACTTCCACCCCCCTTTTTTAATATTGACGTCATAGTGAATGAGTGGTCGCGTTTTCTGTCAAAATCTGTGTTTCTTGCCACGAAGTTGGTACGACACATCAATTGAAAATTATAGCAAGCCCAATTACATGATGATCTAACCTTGTATTTCTATTAACCTTGGAATTGATTTCCACAAATATCTCATTCCACGAAATCTCGTTAATTTCCAGTAATGTAATAGACCATGGAACATTTTTGTTGTAACCATAAATTTTCTCATTAATATTATTTGAGCAGAGTATACTTCATTAAAAATAAATGAAATTAATTTATCATTTTCAGTTAATTTTTCATTTCTTGCATTTAAATAATTGAATTTTCTTTTCGATGTCCACATTAAATCTGCATAATGGAAGACAATTGTTTTAAATAGGACATAGTTGGCAGATATAACATTTTCAAACATTCCATACAAACTGGATGTTCCATTATATTTGCATGGTTGAATTAAAGTTGAAGGAAGTACCTAACATAAACACACTTGTTCGTGGAATATGGAACTCTTGAAGAAATAAAATAAAAAAATTTGTGCAATCCTTCATCCTGAAATTGGGCCTCAAAGATATGCTTCTTAAAACATAAAAACATTGAAAAGCATTGCATTCCCTTAGTTTTATACCAACTATTCCATCAAATTAAAGCTCTTCACACTAAAAAACATATAACTTGATAACAAAATCATATTTATGTCATAATTATGACCTCTAAAATCAGAGATAAAAGTTTTTCAATATTTAAGAGCCACCTAGTTGTTAAAATTTTTAAAACTGTCATATCTTGCGGTAACCGGTGGCCCAATTTTAAAATTATTGTTTGGAAGTGTAAGTTTAGTTGCATACATGACATTTTTAAATATTTCTTTACATAGTTCAACCATGGGTATATTGCATTTGTTGAAATATAATCGAAATACCTTGAAGTAACTTCTCTGGCAAGAAGGTTGAGTTACCAGCATTAACTAATCGGAATAAATGATATTTTTTCGTCTGAAATAAATGGAGCATGTCGAAAATGATTGGACAGAAGTTGTATGTTATAATAATTTCCTACCGTTTGGTAACGTCCTCATACTGAGTCTCTAAAAAAGTAAATAAATTTAAAACTTCGCTACATCTATTTATCTGCTTTGCAACCCACAAATTAATAACTTGATTCATTAATATCTTAATGGTAAAATGGTAAATATTCCACATTTGAAATTTTAAGCGTCTTTGAATTATTACACTAAATCCAATAACTAGACAACCTCATGGAATTCTAGAATTCCATGACAACCTGTACTTCATTTTCCATAAGATTTACTCTTATTTTGAAGGTAAACAATTGATATCTAATTTTTGTTTGAGCTCTTACTAATTTGAAATGTCCTCAAAAACTCTTGCGTCCTTAATTATATTCCATCACTTTTCTGTTTACGCCTCATCTCAGACATTATACTTGGTTTAATTGTTGCTTCTGTTTTTAATACTAGAAATTTTACAGGATTATTTCTTAAGATACGTCTTAATAGTTTTATACTTTTCCATATACTATTGGTTCCAAAATATCCATGTTTAAAATGAAAAGAGCAAATAACCATTTTAGAGCTATTAACTGATTTACCATCTATAAATACAATAATCATCAGCTATTATTAGAATTGATTTTTACCAGGTATTTAATTTGTTCGTATGGCTGATTTCCGTTTATTTAGAATTTTCATGCTAGATGTTAGAATTTATGCAATATCTTAGAGGTTTTGACCAACTTTTTTACAAAAGGCAACAAAGAATCACACATGTGGATGGCATATTTTATGTATAGGAAGAATAATCACTTTCCATGCAAAATATATATTTATTCATATCCACCTGACTATAAATAACATAATTCATTTGATCAAAGCTGTGATGGTTATTGTGGCGGTTGTTGGCCGAAATCCGTTTTTTCTGGAGGAGTAATATTAATTCCCCTAACTAATTTCAATGTACCGTATCCAATTTGGCCAACATCTTGTACATTATATTTTCTTATGTGTTTGAACACTCTTAACTCCTTGATGATTTTAGAATTGGCAACTGTACAATCAGCTCCAGAACCTGGAAGTATTCTTCGAGTTATTTTCTTATCTCCAACCCTCAATATAGCATAAATAGTGGGAGCCTTCCCGATTGTGGATGCCTTCAACTCCATCGCACGCATTTTCTTTTTAGATTTTCAACATATAGCAAAATGTCCTCTTTCTCTGCACTTCCTGCACTCTTCATTATAAACTGGACATTTTGACCTATCTTTTCCATGATCCGTTGTATATCAACATCAGAAGCACTTTATTATGCAATTTTCGTCATTCTGACTCTACTGATTTCCTAATTTCAAGTACAGCGTAGTCGTTTTTTGATTACTCGTACGCGATACATTTGCGACTACCTCCTGTGATGCAAGTATAGTACTATGTACAGTAGTCTCTCTATTAGGTCCAAATCCTTCAATCCGTGCACAATTTTAGATTCTGAACGTTAATCAGGGATCTCCTTCTTGAGTTCTGCACTTCTAAATAAAGATCTTAAAGCAGTGTAGTAACTAACAAAGGGTTCCTCCTCCTTCAGTCTCCTGCTCATAAAATTCAATTTATTGATAATAATATGTCGCTTCTTCCAGACATTCGTCCGGACTAGATCCAATATCTCTTAAATCTTCTTCCACGTAGTCAATTCGATATTCAGTTTATTTTGGGCAATTTCCAACATGTCCGGCTCGAACGTCATGAACAGATGTTGCACTTGCAGTGTTCCACTGACTTTCTCAACACCCCTTGTTGTGTAGACCATTTTCTAATGTATGAGCCATTGCTCAAAATGCTCTAGAGTTGCTTTACTTGAAAACTTGTAATGCATCGGACCGGTCACTGTTGTCTTCTCCACTGGTAGCCTGATGGAAAATTGAGGATTGATTTAAGTCAACATATACATATTTTCATAGATTTAACTGCAGCTTCTGGGTGTCCATTACTCTGGGGATAATGAGCAAGGGTATCTCATGGATAATATTAAAACTTTTACAAAAAAATTTAACACCGTAGACTTATACTGTGGTTCGCCGTCCGTCCTTATTATATTAGGTATACCAAAAATTGGCATATGGTTTTTAAGATAATTTACAATATCTTGTGAAGATTGTGATCTTCTGTATTGTGTAAGTGATCGTCAACCACTGCATCTATCAACGAATACATGAAAGAAATTGTTACCATATTCAAAGAGATCTGATGAAGTCGATTCGTATGGACGATGACACTAATCTGTTTCATTGGTTCTCAGGTTTGAATGCACTATAATTCGGACATAGTTCACATGCTTGGACTACTTGCTTGATCTCATTTTGGAATCATTTCCAATAGAAAAGAGATCGAATCCTCTCCATAGTTTTATTAATTCCTTTATGACTGCTGTGGACACTTTGTATAATTTGGTATAGCCAAACAATTTGTATTGAATAACATTATACATTCCTTATCATTCTCCTCCGAGAATAAATGTATCTAGACTCTTGCATATATATGTGCATAATGGTCTTGAGGAATTTTCTTCAGAGGCTTTGACTCTTTTATTATCTTGTAAAATAATTGATAATTCTCGTTCTCTCTTGCAGCTGTGTAAACAGCTTCAATGCCAATGTCTTCTACTTCTTTGCTTTCCACATAACTTTGTTTAGATTGAATTTAATCATCTTTTGGTTTATCCAAAGGAGCCCTAAAAAGTGCATCAACAATAAAATGAGACTTACCATTTGATCCAATTAACTTCAAATGTAAAGGGCGGTAATTTTTCCATTAACTTTTGTAATCTAGAGTTATCAATAGCACCAATATATTTGCTATTAATTACTCCATCTAATGGTTTATGCTCCGTAATGACTTTGAAATTTATCCCTTGTAGGTAAACTTTTGACTTTTAAACAGCCCATACGATAGCTAGAAGCTTCAATTCATAGGTGGGATATCTTGATTCTGTTGAAGTCATGAAGTGCAATCCACACTGGATAAGGCTCCTTCAATCCACGTCTACTTGCATCAATATATTTCCTATTCCGTGTGAACGCAATGCATCTGCGGGTATTACTATAGGCTTTCCCGGATTAAAATGAGCTAATGTGTGTGTTGATAAGAGTAATTCTTTTGATTTCTTGACAACCATTGAAATGAATTTTTACTACTAAGCAATCCTCGCAGGGGTGACGTTACTTGAGAAAGATCCTAGGAAAATGAAGTAAGCTGATTCGCCATTCCAAAGGAAGATCTTAAGTCTGAAATATTCTTAATAGGAAGAAAATTCTGTATCGCTGATGTTTCGATGGATCGGCTCGAACACCTTACTGATTAATTATGAAGCCTACTAAGTTAACTTCCCCATTTGAATATTTTCAGGGTTGGGTATGATACCATAATCCTGTCATCTTTTCATGACCTGATTTAGAATTTTATCAACATCCTCACAATCCTTTCCACGACCAATTATATCGTCCACTACTTTGAAAATATTCTTGACCCGACAAAGTGCGATGTCTTTGCTCTTGCAATACTCTTCTCCCAGGGCGTTCAGACACGTTGGGGATCTCATAAATCTCTTCCTCCTCCAGTTTGTGAGGAAAGTTTTGAGGGGCCTTCTACTTTCATCAGGGGAACGTGTAGTATCCTTTAACTTCATCCTGTGTAAAGAATACATTTACATCCTGTGGAATTGATATTTCGTTCAGGTTTTGGAAAAGGGTGAATCGGTCGCTCTATATATATTTGTTCAGACCCCTGTTGTATCTTGCTACACCACTTTGTCCTTATTTTCCTTGGGCAGAATATGCATATGACTGTACCATTCTGTTGGACCTCAATTTATTCAATTATTGCATGATTTTCCATCTGTTTAAATTGTTTGAGTGAAGCCTCTGTGCCGCATGAGGTATAGGTCTTGATACTAACACTCTTATGGGCACAATATCTATATTCTTCTTTAAGGGAATATGCATTTATTTTCCTTTCACAGGACTGAATTCTTCCACATTGAATACCGTTTGTATTTTCTAACCAAATTAGTTTTGCATTCCTCCCATTCTCAAGTCCTATCTGTGCTAGCTCAAATTTAATAAGTCTAGCTCTAGCATCCTCATAATGTAAATACGGAAAGTCTTTATGGATAATTCCTAAGTTGGCCTAGAGGTAGGTGCCACGACATATATAACATATATAGGTACATTAGCTACCCCATTGACTTGTCTATCCTGAATCTCAATTAATAAATTCACCATAACTATACTAACTATAACTATTACTAATGTAATGGTAACTGTACAAACCACTACAACCAAAAAATGTATTTGTGTAGGATGCCCTTGGCATAATAAAGTTCAGAAAACCCTGACTTAAGAAATATTATAGTTATCATATTATATGGCCCCAACAAGCATAGTAGCGGATCTGGTTCTATAACCTACTCCACCCCTTCCCTCTTTTATTTATACCGCCTGGTACATAAAACGAATTTTCCAGATCATGATAAACCTTTAGCTATTTGGCACTTAGATATAACTTTATCATTCTGATGGCGTAGAAAAAATCATGGGAAAACATTGCAATTGCACAAAAAAAAAAAATACCTCTAAAAATTAATTTATTGATTAAGGCTAAATTTTTTAAGATTATAAGATTGTGTTTTATTTATATATTTTATATAGAAAAGCAGCACAAGAACCCAGACCGATAAGCAATATATTACGGTCTCTGTTTGACTTTGTCGGTTCCGGTTCTAACGGTTCAAGAACCAATTCCGATTGAAAAAAGACCGACGTCAAGCTAGCAGATGCCTTGTTCTATGAAAGTACAATTTATGGTCTTGAATTTTATGTAAATAATGGTTACGTTAAGTTCCAAGCAAAAGCAAAGTTTTTCAAATTATTGTGAGAATGGTATCCAATCGAAAAATATATGAGGAAAGGTGTATTTAAGTTATTTAATATCTTAAGCAAAAAATTTTCTCAAGAAATTAATCATTTAATTCATGAAACCCGAAAGAAGCATGCAAAAACATTAAAAAAAAGTATTTAGAATAATGTAAAGAAGTTGAGATCTGGGAAGAAATGAGCCTTATAATATTAATTTGTCTTTGAAATATATATTTATTTAATGATAATTGATTGTAGGATTTTTATTTCTTAATAAGTGGTGAATTTAAGTGCAAAGCTTGAAGTCATATATCTAGTATTTCTCATACATGTAAATAATTTATATTTATTTTACTAAAATGTATATAAAATTCCGACTTATTTATAGTAAAGAATCTCTATGGTCCTATCTCATAATCGCCTGTCCCCACGATATCCTCATGACAAATAAAATATTTCAAGTTTTCTCACTCTCATCAACCACTGAGTAGGTGGACTTTGACTTGCAGAAATCGCCAATTTGCCCTTCAAAAAGGATTCGTATGAAATTAAATAGTGATTCACTATACAGTAAGGGCTTACTTTATATTGCCATAATATGCTCAATAAAATTATAGATGGAAATATTTAAGGATGATACAAATTCATCGTTTTTTATTTCCTTTAATAAATCGTTAGAAGTTTTCTCTGAACTCTTTTCATTATGAACTATTTCAGATCCAAACTGCAGTTCCATTTAGTTCAATTTAGCTAGGAAAAACATCATTTGAGACATTTTCCTCCAAAAAGTTTCAAAAACGGGTTTGAACATCACTAAGAAATTATTTATTTCGAAACAAAGTAATCCAATATTTTCTTGCTAAAAAAATGTTAAATATTCTCATCACCCCTTCAATTAAAAACATTTCTAAATTGAATCCTTAATCTAAATAATTTATTGATATAACTCAGTGTTAAGCTGACGCTCGATAGTGTTATCATTTCCTTTTATTATATGCCTTTTTGGAGACACCCTCCCAAATAGAGGGTTTGTATTCAGTATTGCGTAGTTCTCCAAATACGTTCTACTTACATAATATGAATGTACAAAGGTGAAAATCTTGTGTCGAATGGGCATGTTAAAAAAAGCTACCGGAAACCCTAACAATTCGTAGAATGCTTTGGAGGAGAGAATAATAATGCTTATGACGTTTTAATAGACAAGCTATAATCAGCTGATACAAGAGAGGAAGTAAAAAAGGATATTAACAAGGACATTTACTAGTATTACTCTGATGTCGATCCCCAATTCTACTACTCTAAGTACATCAAAGACATATCTCCGCAACAAATCGTCAGGGTTACACTCTGTTTTTTATAAGCAAACACAAACATTCAAGCAGGTTTTGAATATGATTGAATCTATTTAAGAAAGGATGTTCACTAGATGAAGATATTAGTCGTTGGAGAAAATAACTAACACATGGTATTATAATATTATACTAAAAGATTGATTATGTGTATCTCGGGGAAGATATTTACAATGAATATTATTAAGTAATAATCATATTTGTACTAATTCAATATATGAGTTGTTTCGATGTAACTGGTAACACAAGTACCTAATAACCTGGTCCCTAATTTCTTGGAATTGCTCTTATCTATCTGTTAATAATTATTTGTCCACGAAAACTTATCTATAAAAACCATCCTCGGAAATTTTGTAGGCATAGTTATAATATTGTTTGCTTAATTCTTAGAGAAAAGTATTTGCTATTTTAAAAATACTAACTACAAATTTTACGGCAATAAAATAATTAATATTCAATTAATCAGAACAAAATTGTGGTTATTGACCAGTGAATGGATAATGACGATAATTAATGAATAGAATAAGTATACATGTAGCATTAAGTAATATAGATATAAATTATTGTAGTTCTTGTAAAACAAACACGCTCGTCTTTAGCGTTCAAGACCTGTAGTAAAAGATGTCTTTGTTTACATGTATGTACATATACATTCCCTATAGACATGTTTATATCCTCAGAAGTCATAACTTAGTATTGGTTAAATAAATATTAAGTCATACAGAACAATATAGAGATACACAACCATGTTTTGGATAGTGTTACTAATCAGTTTGTTCTTCATTCACATTATACGGTTTTACTACAAAAAATGGACTCTACCTCCAGGACCACTTTCTCTTCCTATAGTGGGATCCATTCCTTTCTTGCCTTCATCGGGAGGTAATGGAGTTTTTCATTTGTCATTAGCGGAAAAATATGGAAAACTGTATACTGTTGATGTCATTTGGACAAATTTAATCGTTATCAATGATTTTCAGCTAGCAAAAGTAAGGATACACTTTTTATCGTGAATGTGTATAACAATATATAAAAATATCATGGTTCTGCCTAATTGGACTGTCTTTATTTGAAGGATCTGTTTAATAGGGAAGATATGTCAGGCCGGGCATTTATGTTTTTCAACAAGTATATAAAAGGTTATGATGGAATTTGTTACGGAGTTATAAGTAATGAAGGGGCTTCATGGCAAACTCAAAGAAGATTTTCCCTAATGAAACTGAAGAATTTGGGATTTGGGAGGAAAAGTTTGGAATCAACAGTTTATGAAGAAGTTTCTTACTTATTTGACATCATCGGTAAGATTCTACATTCATAAAAAGCCATTTGCTAGTTTCAGTTCTTATTCATTTAATTTTTTTGATTACAGAAAAAGAGATTGAACCTACCGGGGATATTTTTGTAAAGGAGTTATTCAATTTTCCTGTTATCAATGTTATTTGGCAAGTCATTGCTTCAATGAGATGTGACTACAACAATGCCCAAGAAAGAGAAATTCTCAAGGGAATCAGTGATATTCTTACCACTGGAGTTGATTTTAAATCTCTTTTAGGGGATATTAATCATATTTTACCCTATTCTAAGACGGAAATAGCTATAATTAATTTAAAAAAAATAGTTGAAAAATTAATTGATGATCATGAGGAGAATTTGGATGAAAATGCACCAAATGATTTTATTGATATATATCTGATAGAAATGAGAAGAGCCGCCGATTCATATTTTACTAAGAAACAACTGGCTGTCATTTGTATGGATCTATTCGTTGCAGGATCAGAAACCTCAAGTACAACATTGACTTGGATGCTTATGTACATGGCCATATATGAGGACATTCAAGAAAAATGTTTTAATGAAATACAAAATGTACTTGGATCATCCAATCCAAGGGAAGAGGACATGCCATCTCTTGTTTATTGTATGGCAACATTGAGTGAGATTCAAAGATTGGGTAATACAGCACCCGCTAGTTTAACTCATAAGAATTTAGAAGATATAGTCATTGAAGGCTATAAGTTTCCTAAAGGCACAATCTTTGTAGCAAACTTGAGAAAGTTTCATCTCGACCCAACCGTGTTTGAAAATCCCCAAGAGTTCAATCCTCTTCGTTTTTACAAAAAACAAGCTGACCCACAGTTGGTTCCATTTGGATTTGGCAAACGGATTTGCATGGGAATATCAATGGCAAAGAAAGAGTTGTACTATTTCTTCATTATGGTTATTCAAAAATATAAGATAAGGCCATCATCAATCCATAAGTACCCAGATCCCAATAACTTTAATTTTGGAACAACGTCTTGTCCAAAACCATTTTATGTCAATTTGTTGAAGAGATGAAATTTTATTACCAGACTACTTGAAACTAAGTTATTACCGATGCTTCAGTATGGGGTTCGGCAAGAATCGGTCTTTTTTGAAGTATCGTTATCGAAAACTAATTTTTTACATCATTCTAATTTTGAATTATGTATAACTAGTTATAATCATAATTATGTTGGATATATTTATGTCTTTTCTTGTCAAGCATTAATTAATAAAAAATTAAACACTAAAAATAGTATTTTTTTTATTTGTTTATGTAATTACTTTTCACATAATATTAATATAGAATCGGTGTAGAAATCGTTCATAAAGATAGTATCAGAATCAGCTAAAATTTTGGTATCGGTACATCTCTACTTGACACTAATAGTTAGATATCCAGTTCTTACCCATCCATGTTCCATATTCAGTGCAACACATATTGTAGGTAAAATTGCTTAACAAGTAGAAGCTGATTTTATGATGGATGGGGCTGCATGATAATGAGGTTAGTTATTATTTAAAAGTACATTTTTTTATAAACAACAGGTCCAAAATGAAATTGAAAAAAAAAGATGTGGGTGAAATGTAAATAAAACAAAACCTCCAAGGTAGTGGCTTTATTGTTCTAGCAAGTAGAACCAAGACCATAATATATTGCTTAACAGTCTCGGTTCTCGGTTCGGTGCTTTTGTTCCTATTTAGAATATACATAGAAAATACTATCTATATTATTAAAAAAAATAGCTTTAATTAATAAGTCAATTTTGGGATTTTTTTGTTTTTTTGCAACTTAAGCGTTTTCTAATGAGTTTTTACTTGCCAGGGTGATACAGTTGTATCTTAGTTCCAAATAGCTAAGGCCTTCCTATGGATATGGAAAAGTTGTTTTAGTCATCAGAAGGTGTAATACATTTACATCATGTGGAATTGATTTTGATATTTCGTTCAGGTTTTCGAAAAGGGTGAATCGGTCGCTCTATATATATTTGTTCAGACCCCTGTTGTATCTTGCTACACCACTTTGTCCTTATTTTCCTTGGGCAGAATATGCATATGACTGTACCATTCTGTTGGACCTCAATTTATTCAATTATTGCATGATTTTCCATCTGTTTAAATTGTTTGAGTGTAGCCTCTGGGCCCGCATGAGGTATAGGTCTTCATACTAAAACTCTTATGGGCACAATATCTATATTCTTCTTTAAGGGAATATGCATTTATTTTCCTTTCACAGGACTGAATTCTTCCACATTGAATACGGTTTGTATTTTCTAATCCAATTTGATTTGCATTCCTCCCATTCTCAAGTCCTATTCTCCTGTGCTAGCTCAAATTTAGTAAGTCTAGCTCTAGCTTCCTCATAATGTAAATACGGAAAGTCTTTATGGATAATTCCTAAGTTGACCTAGAGGTAGGTGCCACGACATAAAGAATTCGTTAACATATATAGGTACATTAGCTATCCCATTGACTTCTCTATCCTGAATCTCAATTAATAAATTCACCATAACTACACTAACTATAACTATTACTAATGTAATGGTAACTGTACAAACCACTACAACCAAAAAATGTATTTGTGTAGGATGCCCTTGGCATAATAAAGTTCAGGAAACCCTGACTTAAGAAATATTATAGTTATCGTATTATATGACTCGAACAAGCATAGTAGCATGACTTTGACCACACATTTGACATTTCTTTTCTAAGAACCTGACTCCAATTTTGGGATATCCTTTGCTGTGTTCGTAAGGTTTTTGCGTTTACATTCCAAGAGATTTTGCTTTATTCCTTTGGCCTCTCAAAAATGGCATTTCTCCCTTATATCTTTCAATGTTGGATTAGACATTTCGAACACTTCCTTCTGGAGTTCTCTATCAAATATTCACACGACTAAACTTATGCCAAGTTGGTCTTCAGTAGAAAGTTTATCGAGTTGGGGTTCCGTGCATAATGCTTCAGTTTTATTGTAAAACGTAGTAAAGTCTTCTCCTTATCATTGCGCTCATTTATAGAAGTCAAACCTTCTGTTTAAAAACGAGTATTTATTTTTGTATTGTATATCTAACGTATCTAGACCTACATTGATACTTGTGGAGTCAGTATTGCGCTTTGTCCGCTTCAGCGGACAAAAAACAACAACCTTACTCAACCGTCCACCAATCATATAGGTATGTAAATATAGATGAATTAAGTCATAATTAATTATTAAAATCTATTATATATATGTAACTTATGACCAACTCATCATAGTACTGAGTCATTATAATAAAATTACATATTTGTAGCACGTCCACCCAAAAGGAAGCTAGATAATTTTTCTCAAAATTGAACATGGAATACATCTACAGCCCAAGTTACAAACATACAGTCCTCAGATAGATGACCAATACTCCAGAGACTTTCAATACGATTGGTTCCATAAGTTCCTGTGGCTATAATATGACGAGGTTGAAAAGTCAGCCAAGTGTTTCACCTGTTCCAAATTTTCCATTTCCAACCTTGGGAAATTTGAGTTCAAAACATGGAAAAACAGTTCCTTGTTGAAAGTTCATTCTAACAACAAAAAACACAAACTGTCGATGGAAAAGTGGACCAATTTCCTCACATCAAAGAGAAACAATACCTCAGTTTTCGGCCATGTTCAGTCTCAACATGCTGAGGAAGTCGTGAAGTGGCGAGCTTATTTGAGGTATCTTTTCCAAACTGTTGGGTTCCTCGCAATGCAAGGATTGGCTTTTAGGGGCGATTCCGAAACAAGAGAAAAGTTGACGGAATCTAATGAAGACAATCGAGGAAACTTCTTGGAGCTTTTGCCCCTGCGTTCACACGATAATCATATTCTCAAAGATAAACTGGAGGCTGAAGTCAAAAAATTTGGTTCAGCTGGGGCAGGTTTTGCCAAATGGACTTTACCTGACATCCAAAATGAGCTGATAAAGATTATAGCATCCAAAGTGGCGGAAAATATAACTGAATATGTCAGGACTTGTGCCGGCGATGATGACTACTGGTTCTCTGTGTTTGTTGATGACACATCAGATATGTCAACCACGGAGCAGTTCAGTCTGTCACTGGGATATCTGACGAGTGAAGGCATCAAGAAAGAGAGCTTCCTCAAGTTTGTAAAAGTTACCCAGACTGACGGCAAATATTTGTTTGAGAAGCTTCACGAGGCAGTCAAGGATCTCGGCCTTAACCCCGCCTGCACTGTCTCCCTGGCTGTGGATGGTGCCTCCAACATATCCGGCATCAAGAAGGGTCTTGCCGCCAGGTGGAAGGAAGCAGCCCCACTGTGTGTCTTCATCCACTGCTACGACCATGTCCTTAATCTTGTAGTCAAGGATCTTTTCTCAGATATAACCCTGTTGAGAAATACAATGGGGACAGTACAAATTTTATACAACTTCATTGAAGGGTCACCAAAGGTCAGCAATCTACAAGTCGGTGAAGATAACAAGTAAAGATGAGGAGCATGCCAAGGTGATGACTCTGAAGAACCAGTCTGCTACCCACTGGAGTCTCCGCTACGATGCTGTACACGCTGTATCTCTAGGGATGGTCAGAATCATGAAGACCCTCATAATAATGAGAAAAGATAAAGATACATTGTCGAGTTCAACAGCAACTTCTCTACTCAACAGCATCTTTAGTCACGTATTTTTTTTCCGGCATTGAACTGTTGAAGACACTCCTCAGACACACATCTAGCTTGTCAGATGAACTTCAAGGCAGAAAGGTTGACCTAACAAAGGCCCGGAAACACGTCAACCTAGTGATTAGGACTCTTGAAGATCTTAAGAATGACAAAATCTTTGAATCAATCTGGAAACTTGCTGAGTTGAAGTCGTCTGAGATGAAATCAGTATTTGACCAGGAGGACTCAATGATTTGGAATTCAAGGAGGCGAAGATTCCAAGGAGAATAAAGTGGAAAGGAACAACTGAATCCTACTTCTGTGAAACACATTTCGATGTTACAATCAATAAGATTGTATTAGAGATTGAGAGCAGATTTTCCACCGACGATACAAACATCACAATGGATCTCATTTCAATGACAGTGAAGTGGAGACCTGTGTCATTGAGCGTGTCTCCAAGCACTACAGACTTGAACTCGAGCAGCTCCAGTCAGACCATGCAATCTTCCAACAATTCAAGGTTAATATTATAATGTTTCATTTTGCATTATATGTTTAATATTTATGTTTCTCTAGGCAGATATTGACACAGAAGACATGGTTTCATCACAAATTGCTGCGGAGTTAATAAGCTCGGGAGTGTTCCGCCTGATGCCGGAGCTATACAAGGTGATCGTTATCCTGCCTCAATGCCCATCAGCAGCTGTGAGGCGGAGCGGTCATTCTCCTGTCTCAGAAGTCTCAAGAACCACATGAGGACCACCATGGACCAGGACAGGCTCTCCTCCCTCACCCTCTTGAACATGGACAGGGTGATGGTGGACAAGGTGCTCCATGAAGACATGGACAGTTTGATTGACACCTTTGCGTCAAGGAAAGAAAGGAAAAACTTCTTCTTCTAATCATGATAAAGAACACATGCATTTTTTTCTTCATTTTTTTCAAACACATCCCCACGTATACATGCGAGTTAAGAACATCAAGACTTGTGAACATAATTTATTTTCTGTCGATGTAACCGTTTCATGGTATATTATAATCTCGTTCATTTTCTTCATCCGTTATTATTTTAAAAATATTTAAGGAGGTTTAAATTGTTTTACTTAATTGTATAGTTCCAAAATTTTTCTCTCATTCTTGCACCGTACATTTTATACTCCATTATACTCCTTCCTTTATGAATAGGTCGGCATTGACTTTCCGTCTAGAGTTTTTCCTTTTCATTTTATTTTTCCCGATGTTTGCCTGAAGAAAATAATGGTCAGACAGTCCATTGGACGATATTCTTGCAAGATTTAATCTATGCTGTAGCATTTGCCCTGTTTAAATATCCCACGTTCACCACTGAAAATCAACCGTTCACCCTTGTAAAGGGGACCGAAAAATCTTCCTGACATACGGCACTGGTCATAAGTTACATATATATAATAGATTTTAATAATTAATTATGACTTAATTCATCTATATTTACATACCTATATGATTGGTGGACGGTTGAGTAAGGTTTTTTTTTTTTGGTCCGCTGAAGCGGGCATAGCGCAATACTGGCGTATGGCCCTGCTCTAAAGTGTAGGGTCTTAGAGATGTATGGCAGTGCTAGTGAGAATTTCAAGATGTTTCGCCAACAATACAAGATTTATGTGGTTGCCACAGGATTGGACAAGGGGTCCAAAGAAAGAAGAAGTGATATCCTCTTAAACCTAGTAGGTGAGGAGGCTCTTCGGATTTATAATGGATTTGTGTATGCATCCGCGGCAGGAACTGTAGGAGAGGCAGGACATGTCCCAGAGAAGGACAAGAACGACCCAGAGATTATTCTAGTAAAATTTCAAGAATTCTGCACTCCAAAGACGAATGTAACGTATGAGAGATATAAGTTCAATCATTGCATACAAGAGAAGGGAGAAAATTTTGATAATTTTCTATCCAATATTAATACACTTGTGAATACATGTTCTTATGGAGATATGAGGGACGAGTTTATCAAAGATAAAATTGTACTTGGAATAAAGAGCGACAAGGTGAGATCAAGGCTCTTAAGGGATGGTGATCTTACACTGGAAAAGGCCGTTCATGAATGCAGAGCGGAAGAATGTTTAAGGAGATGGGCTCTTGAAATTAAAAATGAGTCAAAGGTTCAGGTTCAGGCGATTGGAACCCGAAGATTTAAGAAAGATAAAAGACATCAGGATAAAGTGAAGCACCAGAACTTCAAACCTCAAGGATCAATGAGAAGGTCTTGCCAGTGGTGTGGAAAAGAGGTACACCCAAGAGACAAATGTCCAGTAAATGGCAGTAAATGCAACAAATGTAAGGGAACTGAACACTGGGGTAAAGTCTGCAGAAATCAGCAAAGGATGGTTCAAGAGGTTGTGGAGGAATTACCTGGTTCACCGGACTATTTCATGCGAAAGTTTTAAGATAAAGCAATAGCAAACAAGAATAGTAATTGCGCTTGGAGTACTGAAGTGTTTGTGTGAGGCAAACGCCTTTATTTCAATATAGATACTTGGGCCGATGTAACGGTCGTACCCAAAAGCGTTTAAGATCTTCATTTCAATAAATATATATTAAAAAACCCTACAAAATTACTGAATGGACCGGATGATAAGAAGTTACCTGTGATTTGTGTGTTCATAGGAGAGATTAAAAAAAAAAGACAGGAAGATTGAGGAAGAAATATATGTTCTTTCTTCTGGTTCTCTTTTACTTGGAAGAGAGGCCAGTAGTGCCTAAGGAGTGGTCAAGTTTATCCAGTAAGTAACAACGGATCCGATTTGTTCTCCGGAATTCAAATCTATTCTTCATGGACTTGGGAGGTTGGAAGGTGAATACAAAATCAAAATGGAATCGAATGTGGAGCCTTACAGTGTCATGACTCCAAGGAGGATATCAATTCCACTTCTACCTCTAGTAAAACAAGAATTGGAAAAGCTCGTAAAATTAGATGTCATTGAGGCTTGTTTGGAGCCATGGGACTGGTGTTCTCCTATGGTAGTGGTTCAGCGTCAGAATTTGTGTAGATCTAACCAAATTGAATTTAGTAGTGAAAAGGAACGACTTATGCTTCCTACAGTGGATTATACTATTTCTTTAATGGGAGGAGCCAACATTTTTTCAAAATTGGATGCCAATGCAGGATTTCATTAGGTGGGTTTGGAAGAAGAATCCAGGAAGCTTACTACTTTTATAACTCTGTTCGGGAGGTTCGGGTACAAAAGGATACCCTTCGGAATAAAATCAGGCCCTGAGAAGTTTCAGAGTGAAATCTATAGGATTTTGGGAAGTCAGCAAGGAGCCGTTTGTCTTATGGAGGACATTGTTGTGTTCAGGAAGACAAAAGTGGAGCACGATGAACGACTGGTACAACCCTTAAGGAAGTTGAAAGATGCTGGAGTCACTTTAAATAAGGAAAAGTGTCACTTTGCTCAAAGCCAAATAGATTTCTTGGGTCAAATTGTCGGAGCAAATGGTGTGGAAAGCTCAAAAGAGAAAGTTGAGGCGATCATGAAGATGAGAGCTCCAGAAAATGTTAGTGAGGTTAGAGGGTTTATGGGAACTGTCAATCAGCTCATGAAATTCTTGCCAGACTTAGCTACCAGGACACAACCCATACGTGGACTTCTGAAATCTACTAGTGGATGGTATTGGGGCCCAGAGCAGGAGAAGACCTTGGAGGATATAAAGAATGAGGATGAAGCTAATGCAATATTCTTTTACGCCAATACATGTTCCTGGTAAAAATTTGAATACAGCTGATACACTTTCACGATCCCCAATGGATAACAAGGAAGAATATACTTTTTACGAAGAATTGGAATTATATCCAAATCATACACTAGAGGAAATACCTATTACCAATAGCAAGTTGGAAGAAATTATACATCATCAGCAAGAAGATGAAGTTTGTAGACAAATTATGATCTATGCATCAGAAGGATGGCCTGATAAGCATCTTGTTAAAGGACTTGTTGGACTATATTACGCTTATCGAGCAGAAATGACAGTTGTAGGAGGGTTGTTAATGATGGGAACTAGGGTAGTGATTCCCTCTGCAATGAAATTGGATGTGTTAGATCAAATACATGAAGGACATCAAGGTATTGTGAAATGTAAAGCTTTGGCTCGGAACACGGTATGGTGGCCGGGATTAATGAAAAATATTGAAGAACTTATTGAAAATTGCCGGAGATGTCAAGCCAACAGGAAAAATCATCCGGAGCCGTTAATGCCAACAAAGCTTCCTCAAAAGCCGTGGCAATATATCGCTACGGATGTTTATGAAGTAAATGGGAAACAGTATATTGTTCTTGTGGACTATTATTCAAGATGGATTGAGGTGGCTACTTTACAAACGACAACATCGAATGAAGTCATTGATAGGATGAAATGTGTATTTTCTAGATTTGGAATCCCAGATCAAGTTAGGTCTGATAACGCCAGTTATTATAAATCAAAAGAGTTCAAACTATTTACCAATGAATATGGTTTCCGTCATCTTACAAGCGGTCCTGGACATTCATCAGGAAATGGAGAAGCAGAGAGAGCAGTCCAAACTGTTAAAATACTTTTATCAGGCAGCAAGGACCCTTATTTAGTTTTATAAAATTATAGAGCTACGACTCTCTCCAATGGATATTCTCCAGCTGAGCTAATGAGGGGAAGAAGGTTAAACACAAAAGTTCCTGTAGCTGCATGCTAGTTTTCTCCCATAGTAGTACCTAGTCAGGCTCTTCATCAGTTAGAGGAAAATAAAAAGACGGCACAGAAGATTAATTTTGATCGAAGACACGCAGCAAAACCTTTGATTACTCTTCAGAAAGGAGATGAAGTTGTAATACCAGATAGAAGACAGTGTGGGATTGTTATAGGAAATTCCACACCACTTTCCTATATCATTGAAACGGATACTGGCTTGTATATAAGAAATCGGGTCCATTTAAATAAGATGCCATCTCCTCGCCTAGAAAATTCTAAATCTACAGAAATTAATCAGGACGCAAAAGATCTAGGTCCATCAGTTCTAAAAGAAACTGTTACTAAGTCGGGACGGGTGTCTAAGCCCCCAGCGATCTGCAATGATTATATTTAAGGTTGAATTCATTCATAGAAAGGGAGATGTGGAATTTGCCATGTTTATTAGCCTCATTATATATTATATGTTATGTATGTATTTATTTATGTCTGTTTATGTTCTTGTTATTTGTTTATCGGCGTCTCTAATGTTTGTAATACACGTGTAAATGATAGAATAAAGTTAGTTAGTATTAAGTAATACAAGACTTCACAGTGATACAATTGTATCTTAGTTCCAAATAGCTAAAGGCTTCCTATGGATATAGAAAAGTTGTTTTAGGCATCAGAAGGTGGGGTAGATTTTGGATCTAGGTCCACTTCTAAGTTTGGGTTTCCCAAACTTTATTATACCGTGGACCCCGTACACTAATACCTTTTTAACTGACGTATCCTTTATAAGAATCATAGCCGCTATGGATGTGTAGATTGAAAGCAATCCTTAATTATCCATCTTCCTGCGACACCCCCCTCTATTCTCCGCCCGTGGCCCCAAATTTGAAAACCATTGTCTTAAGTAACCTTTATTTTTGGGGCCTCTTCTGGAACTTGGGGGAATACACACTCTGCGTAAAAGGTAGGTAAAGCCCTGTTTGTATCTAATATCATTTCTGGGGCCCAAATGTTCTAGCGATGGCCCTTTTATAAGTGTCTTTTACCAAACTGAGCCTGTATAAAAAGAACCAAGACTAATCAGGCTGAACCGAGACCGAAAACATGGAAATGAAAGAGCCAATACCAGGAGCGGTAGAACCGCTGAATCAGGCACAACCTTACAAACCTCAATGTATTTCATTATTTTGCAATCCCTGTAAGGATTGTATAAAATTTTCGAACTGTTGTGCATGCTTTTGTCGAGTGCCTTGGGTTTCCTTTTTCTTAATGTGGAGGGGGGAAACGTTAATTCCTTCCAAGTAAACATATTGTTCTACTTGCCGAAAAAGCAAAAGACGAAAAAGCTCTGAAAATTGGGTAACAGATTTCTCTGTTATGAGTCCCAAAACTTTTATTGGCAATAAATTGAAATGTGGAGATCCAATTCTAGAGAAAACTAGAGAGCAATAGTTTTGTCTTCTGCAGCTATATATGGTGTTTTTTCTTTAAAAAATACCAAGAATGGATGGTGATTCCTGGGATCATGCTATGGGCATTGTCAAATACAAACTGTCATATTCAGCTAGATACATGACTAGTTTAAAAAAAGTTGTTCGGAGATATGAAAGCTTTAATCATCGAGGGAGACCAATGGATGGATTACTATGTTTTAATCCATTTAATGTTTGATTATTTTATATAATTTTGTCCTTGTTGGAATATTTGATTGTTTTTAGGTGTTGGTCTTGTCTAGGAGATCTAATTTTAAGCTCAAATGCTTATTCATGTTAATGTAACGCAATACTTCCAAGAATTTTTTTATTATTTTGCTTTGTATATATATTCGAATGCGGTCTGAAAAGTTTCCGACCTCAACATGAAGATGGCAGCACTTGTAAATAAAAACAAGTTTTGACGTAACAAATTTTCAGCCATTTTGCACTTACAGTTGTTATATAACTATCGTTTAAGTGAGTTGATGTCTATGTTTTTAAAAATATGGACAAAATCGAGTATTGCGCTGTTAATATTTTTTTTTTTTTGAAAATGTAACCTTTCAATAGATTAAAACAATAGCAGACATAAAAAGCCTTGTTGTGCTCAAATTTGACGCGTCTAAGCCGATCCAACTCGGAGTAATTGAGTCAATAAAAAAAAGAGTATTTTTCTATATTGCAGAGAAAAACGCCGAGTAAGGAGACTATGTTAAAAAATGTCTTGTATATTTGTTAGGTTTGAAACTTTTCAGACAACCCACATATACCATAAATCTACATGTATGTATGCTCATGAAAAACTAAATCTAATTAACTTAAATCATTTATTTATCTTGATAACGCCCTGTTTAAAATATATTCGTATATTTAGCAAACTTTCAATCGAGGTCAAGTGAATTTAATAAACTTTTTTTCTAATAGGTTTGTTTTTCATTTTGACCTCTTGGATTTTACTTCTTTTTTTTTCAATGTGAAGACTGAGGCGTACAACTGTAGCTACAAATATATAATATTTTATCTGGGTCATACTAATTGAATTCTCAATGTTCACAAAAAGTTAATAATATATTTTATAGAATTGTTTTTGTTTTTAAATGCTTATCCATAATATCTCTTTCAAATATTGTCTATCATTTTATAATTATAAAGGATTGAACCTTTGAATATACGATTTGATTCGTTTATTTTTCATAAAAATGAATAGTTGTTTTTTTTAAAACTAAACTCCGACATGTAGGTGACATGAAAATAATAGATTGCAGCCAGGATTATTAGAAATACTTTTAACATTGATTCCATCCAGTAACGTTAAACATAATATCTAACTCAAATATCCACTCAATGTAAAGTACTTTAAATCCATACGAAAAATGATGTGTGTGTCTTTGTTTTTTATTTTTGGCTGTAATGTACATACTTTTGAAATCATTAAGAGTGTGATAATGTGTTTCAATGAATAAAAGATTAATTAAATTATTACTGCTTAAAAGAGACATAAATAATAGTCAAGTACATTTTAGAGTGGATTATTGCAGCAAATAGGGATTTAAAAAGTAATTTATTATCAGAAATAAGATAATCAAAACTTGAGAATATAATCCTCTATCTTTACTGTCGATGTAACCTTTTCATAGTCTATTATAATCTCGTTCATTAACTTCATCCCTTAATATTATTTTTCAAATATTTAAGGAGGTTTAAATTGTTTGACTTGATTTTATAATTCAGAACGTTTGCTTTCATTCTCGCCCCGTGCATTTTATACTCCGTTATACTCCCTCCTGTCTTTATAAATCTCCATTGACTTTCATTTTAGAGTGTTTCCTTTTGATTTGATTTTTCTCAATGTTTGCCTGAAGAAAATAATGGTCAGACAGTCCTTTGTAGGATATTCTTGCAAGATATCTTTTATCCTGTTTAAATATCCTACGTTCACCTTTGTGAAGCAGACCACAAAATCCTCCTGACATACGGCACTGGCGATGCTTAATTACTCCGGATTTCCTATAACACGGAATTTTCTTTTTCCTAGAAACCTCAATCAGCGGGAATCCCCGGTAAATTTACAATATTTTTGGAGTAGGTGGGGAGTGGCTTGACTGGAAATTCAAAATTATTTTTTCTAGATTCCTAAGAATATGCTCTAAAATTAGGGCTAAAATTGAAATTGAATTTAACAACCCACTACCCCCAACACACGGAGCAATCAATGGTTCACTTCATAAGCATATCAAGTTTAAATGAAGCCATCCTTCAAGCACGCAAGTTTTTGTTCATAAGGACTGTATCATAGATGTCCCTGATTTCTGCACAAACTATGAATAAAACGCTTTTAAGTAACGTCCATTTAAAAATTTAACTCAAGAGTATCTTCAATTATACTACCTGTTATACTTTTCTTTAGTATTCATTGAAGTTGAGATTACTGCGAATGTATTTTACCACAGAAAACAAATTAAGAAGATATTGTCAATCTTAATAAAATTATATCCATCATAGAAGAGGAAAAGTTGTATTGTATTGTATTGTTTCTGGCTATGAGCTAAATCGCAGTCATAGAGACTGAAATGCACTTGCGCTAGGAGTATTATGTGCCTACAAAAGGTGTTTTCTCTACAACTAAAAAGAAAACTATTCAAGGATTAAACTACGTCGTGTCACCTTTATTACATCTCACGACCTCTCCTCCAAAAATAAATGGAATAATTCCCCAAAATTAGTTGATAATACTTAACTTTCGTGTTCTAGTCGCGAGTCTATCATTGTTTGCTAATTATGAGTCACAAGTCTATAAAATATGCACTCGATTGCAAGTAAAGTCGTAAGTCTCGAGTTCCAGTCATCATCCATACCTGTTAGCACGCATCAATGTACAATAATAACTCTATCCCTTACTAATTCATCAGCATCAGAGAATCAATAAGAAGTCAGATGCTTCTGGCCTGTCAAAAAGCGATAGATTAAAAATTGTTGACCCGCTTTGTCTAGAGAGGATCTATGAAATTATTTAATGACTATACCTTATCTGTATCTAAATATAAAATAGAGTTTGTGTGTGTATGTCTCACTATCTAGATACATTTTTATTTTTCATTTCATTTTCTACAAATTATAATATTCCATTTTTTTTAGTTATGTTTTTAATACTTCGGGAAGTTATATTATAATGAATATTTAATCAAACCTATTTATAAGGATGTCAGATTTATATACATATTTGATTTAGTATATATTCATGGGCCATGTCAAATTTAGGTATGTATATATACTAACATATACAGATATATAAGAGGTAAAACATTCCGCTAGCCCACCTAAAAAAATCCCCTATATGAGATATCATCATATATTAGTTCACTTAGGATGATAACTCTTCCTTGAAAACCTCAGCTTGCTTGATTATTAAGATATCGTAGATATGTTGTAGTGACTTGCATATTCTTTAGTCATCTCTCATAGTATGTAAGCTAAGAAGACCCGTGTCCTAATTATGTTGGAATCAAAAAATCCCATTCCAATTAATGAGGGACCAGTTCGATGTTTTCCATCTTCCTCTCATGAAAGAGGGGGGTATTTTCCTCCATTACAAGGAAATACACTTTTCAGTGCACAATTCGACATTTTGAATCCAATATGACAACAATGACGTAGATACTTATCTGCTTCGTGAATGGCATTTTTAAAAGTGCAAAGCATCACAACAGTATAAATATTTACCTTTTATTAACTAAATAAAAAATGTGAGTTACAGAGGTTTTGTAGATAGTAATCATCCATATACTATAGTAATTTGTCCTCCATTTTGGGAATAGCTCTAAGCTAAAATACAAAACAAATTCACCTTTTTGTTAAAAAACAAATAGGATATTATGCAGTTAAATTTAAGTAATTTATTAATTAATGTGGGATTAATTTTGAGCAGTAATATAACTAAATTACTTTTCTAGTAGATTTAATTTTTTAACTAAGTATTAATTATATTGCAGTATTATATTTTATAGGTACTGTATTTTTTTAGATATGTTAAATCTTGAGATCCAGGGGATCCTAGCTCCACCAAATCAAGAACCTCCGACTTTGCTGTAAGGATGCTTTAAGGGTCAAACAAATATATAAATATATTCTCGGACTTAAAACTAAGTGTTATGTTGTTATATTATGTAATTAATGACTGTTGTTACCAGTTATATGGCTAAAGTTGTTTAAAATATGTGTGACCTTAATGTGTGTGAGAGTTGATAATCTGAGCAGTATTTCTTATATTTTTCGAAGCTGGTCTCATTATTCTTTAATTTTGGCTGCAACACTCTTCAGATGGACAATAAGGTTGGGTGATAACATAGGGTTTTTTTAAATCTTGAGTGTCATCTATATTTCTGGCCTACTCCTGAACAGGATACTAAGCAGGGAACTCATCACAAAGGATGTAGTCTCTTCTTTATCTTTCCAGAACAATCCTCATCTCTGGCATAAGGAAAATGCATAGAGAAAGGTATTCACTCATATATTGTGATGCCATGTTAACTACAGCTTGGATTACTTGCTCTGAATAATTTTTCTTTACTTCAGAGAAACCAGGGCTCCTTGAAGTTGAAGAAATCAACAGTGATAGGTTTTGTCATCTGATAATGCATGTTTCTATAAAAAAAAAAACTTTTAGTTTTGAGTGTGTGGTTTCTTTTGATATTGTTACAGCATAAAGTGGATCAACCAGGCGAACTCCAAAGGCTGGCTTTAAGTATTCTAGATCCTGAAATCCTCGTACAATGCAAGCCAGTCTATTTGTAATATTTTAATTGACGTTTAAAAAATCTTCTAGCCAAGGGAAAAGATAAATTATCACTGCAGCCCCCCTCGACAAACAACCAAAGCGATGGTCTTTATTTGAAAAAAGCACTTGTTCAAGACCATTATTTTTCAGATACAGAAGGAATTCATTATAATAGCTCCAATGTTTGTGATTATATTTTGGAGCCACTAAACGAAGTATACAGTCCAATGCTTATCCTGCAACAGTTCCATGCATGGAATCAAAATCCAGATCTACCATAAAGTTCTTACAGAGATCGCTTCTAAATCCATGTCTCTCTCAATCATGGAGAGTCTTATATTCATGGCTGAACTGAATCCCAGTGTGGTGTGAGTACTGGAGAATAATTGACCAGCTTGAGTTTGAATATCAAACATGTCTGACAGTATAGCGGCAAAACCTTTAGTGTGAAGTGTTGAATCGGTCATGTGGGCATCAACCATTTTATATGCATACTTCCTTCGTATCTTCACCTATAACAGTGCCTAAAATTTGAAAAAATCAACTTGCACTGGTCAGCTATACCCTCCTTTGATTCTCCTTCTACTCTTATCAAAGCAACGGAAAAGGAACATTTTGACCAATGTGTATGCCTGCAACAGAAAACTTCCCAACACCCCCTTCTTTGTTGTACTGTCTGTGGCATGAGTTATCATTGAACCAGATTCAGACGCAAATTGTATTCTCTATGCTATCAAGGCAAGACTCTATCAATTCATTGACATGTCTCAGATTCCTAGGATTAGGTAGTGTATCAGGATCAAAACTTTGTTCATTTTCTTCAAGTAATTTACATTTTCTATTAAATAAAGAGTTATTCACTTTCACAAGAGCTTGAGAAGCTTCAGATATAGAGAAACCTTGTCCTTTCAAATCAGCCAAAGACTCATATATCTTATCTGTTACTTTTCTTTCTGACACTCGCGCACGCTGCATGGAAAGTAGAATAATATCTTGGGATGATTTACTATTATTAGTGTGTCTTCTTCTTAGCTGTTAAAAGTATTTTTACATTGGTTTGTTGTACGTTTTCATCATTGAACTGAGTTTCAATGACTCATTTATTCTGTCAGGATCAGTTGCAGCTATATCAAATATCTTATCTCTCTTCTCTCTAAGCCCTGTATAATGTTCTATTGCCTTTCCAGATTTTCTTCCTGCTTGCCACCTTTTCTTGCCTTCCAATAAAAAAACAATCTTTGCCAATCTTCTTCCAAATACCAGCGGAAGTTATGCAGTATGTAGTGTCATGAAACCATTTACAATAGACCAGATTTTTTACATCATTTACAGCCTTTTTGTTAGGTTGGTTGGCCTTTCCACTTTCAATCAGATGCCTCGAAACACTTATGATATCAGCATTTTTTTCTAATTCACAACCTTAGACACACTCAACAACTGAGTCTAGATGGGAGATATTTATAATTATTAGTTAAATTTATTAACTAGTTAATAATTAAGTACTCCCTACTAGGGAAGCAATTTTAATGGATTTATATCAAAACATTTAGTCTATTATTTGTGAAGTAGCTTGGTAGTGGGAAATTTTTTTTTCAATGACTATGTAAAATACATTTTTGGAAATGTTTTTGGAGTAGTACAGGATGGCATTGGAACAAGCTTGTTTTTTACAAGTTGAATTTTATCATCCCATGCTATGGACAACTAGAATAAAATCTAACACGCGTTAAGGTCACTCATATTTTACATGAATTTGACATTTTGATACAAAGTTCAAATTTAAATCGTAAATTTAGTTCAATTAAATCAGGAATAAGAACTAAACCTAGCGTTAGGTTACCCATGAATAGAGTATCTGGTTCACTGTAACATGAATATGGTAAAAAGGTTATGGTCAAAAATGTTGGTGTTATATCGTTGCGTACATTATCATTCTGAGACGATATGGGTAGTATCATCGTGAAGCAATATCATTTTAGACAATACGATAATGATTAATTTCATTGCAAGACAATATTATCATATGCAATTTTGTTGTAATTTATATTCTATTCGGAGGATAAAACTATTGAATGATGAAGAAACATACCAGGACAGAAACCCTTTCTGGGATGCTAAAATACACCCTGGCCTCTAAGCTGTGTAGGTGAACTGCTGGTCCCAAGAAAGCTAAATTTATCTGCCACCGCTTCCTTGAGCATCAAGGACCCCTTCTAGTATCCCCTAATACCCCCCGCCCCTCAGTGCTAGACCCAAGGTAGTTTAAACTCCACTGCCCCTGTATCTCTAAGAAACAAGGAACAAGTAAACTATAATGTACCTCAGCCCACAGCTCACCTACATAACCTGTGGGCCAGGGTGTACTTGAAGATATTACAAGGGTGCCGGATCATGGAAGCCCTCTTTCAGGATACCGATCTCCCTTTTTTTATTACCTAGATTGGGCATCCCATCTATTTCCCCATGGTGGAAGCACACCCTACTATGAGTATGCATTGCTTTTGACGCTCAAATTCTAACTGTTTACATATTATTCAAGCGTTGAACATACATTGTAGAATAAACAATATACCTATATATATTCTTTAAAATATTTCTTTTTCTATTTATTATTGAGAAAAATTAATCTTTTCTCAAGAAAAACAAGTGGAGAGGACTTATAAATACAAATATATATTATAAAACAACAAGCAAGTCAAAATGCTCTAAAACATCATCTGAAGATGATGTGGAAAATGCAGAAACATTAATGATAGGTGATGAATGAAAAGATAATACCTACGCCAACATACCTATTACTTTTGTAGTTGTAGAGAATGAAAATGAAAACAAGGTTTGTTACGATTTTAACAGAAGTATCCATCTTATTCATTAAGACTCTTACAACAACCATCCATTTTAAGCTCCGTGTCTCCGGCTATTGATAATTTAGTAACTCTGAATACCTGGAGCTAAACATTTTTTTTCAAAAATATTCGAATCCAATTCCACACCTCTGACTAAGTCATCTAGCATTTTTGATTTTTTTTTTTCGGATCATAAAACGTGTTATAATTAGGCGGTTTTGTAACAGGATTGTAGTACAAACTAATAAAAAAAGCATTTAAAAATCAAATTATTTTATTAATAAACAAAACTGCATTCGAGTACAAAAAAGTAAATAAAAATCCATAACATACGACAAAAAAATGCAAAAATCAATACAATTTCCGAATAGGAGTCCAATGTAAACGATTCATTCTGTTGAATTCCTATAATTCAATCACATTTTTTTCAAACAATGTAATCGATTACAATCCCGTATATATTTATTTGTTATAATATCATCAGCTAATTAATTAGAAATGAGTGCATATGTTTGAATGTGAATATTTTCGAACTTTTAAAAAATGACAACCTTAAGTCTGAGATTTATAAAAAGGGAAACTTACTACAGAATTTGACATTACTCAATGTATCTAAAATAGTGTGTGTCAGTTGTCGATGTCTATCTCACAGTAGAGATTAAAAATCTAGTAGAATCGTTGATTCTCCTAATAGAAATTATAATCCTAGTCTCTCCTGGGACAAATTACAATTTTACTTAAGGAGATTGAATATTTGAAGAGGTTGCGTGTTTTCGAAAATATGACGTCAATTCATAACTAGAAGAAAACTTAAAGATGCTATATCATTAATGATTATTTATGGGATATGGAATATTTAAGGAATGTTGAACTGAGGTCAACTAAAGTCAGCTTGTATTCCTTAATACCAATTTGGATTAAAATTAATTTGATCCAAATGAATGCAGCAATGTAATAATAAATGATTCACCATATTTTTTAAATGTATATTTTATATATATTAAATAAATTTATATCTAATACGTTACAATTTAATCTTTAAGAATCGGTTATTTGATTTAATACAGGTTTTTTTAAATATCAGTTTGAATCATGCCTCTTTCTGGATATTGAGAATTGAATAAAAAATCAAGTAGAATCAATAAATGATTCTGAACCATGCCCCAAGTTTTATATTTTATATAGTTGTTTATATTGAACGATTAACTTCTAATGATTTCATACAGCTTCTTTTAATAGAAGTAAAGGTTAAATATATCACAATTTACTGTATTATAAAATAGAAGGGGGTTTCTGACAGCCTATCCTTGTATTTATATAATGCACCTACACAAATACTTATTTGATTCGATTTGGAGCTCAGTACAGTGTTTGTGATGGCTTATGGATCTGAAATAGTTCTTTGTGCAACAATTTGTTTTTTCTCAAAATGGAAATTGAGGATTATATTTTCTCTACGACTTACGGAAGGAACTTTAATGAAACTTTTAAAATTCAGCATTATAACTTTAAAATTAAAACATCCCAATCCCTTAACTAATAGTATAGTCAATTTGACAAATATCATTTTCAAATGGCTAGATAGGTCACAGAAATGGTTTTTGAAGACTTAAATTTTTCAAGCATCTTTTTTTTTTTTCATCTATACACAACAGATCATTCAAAATATGTAATAACCTAGTAAACATGTTATGATAATTATAGTTCATATAAAATCTTGACTTTAAGTATATTTTTTTCATTTATATTTACAAAAACAAGAATTAATATAATCAATTTCGATTTGCTCTTTAAGAAGGAAGTTCCTTATAATTTCATAGTTCACGATGTCCAATGTTCTATCCTAGGCATGGACTTTCTGAGTTTGAAATTTAATGTTAAATAAAAATTATAGTTATTATTATCTTAGTATATGATATTTAAACCTTAACCCGGAAACTGAAGATCTTATCCTATTCAATCCTCAAAGCTCGACAACTCAACAGATCCATCGGCTTTTTGTATTTATCAACCATATGTTTTATTTCAGAAGTGTCTTGAAACCATGTTTTTACTTCCATTCGTTAGGATCCAAAATCATCTGAGTAATATGAAGATGGTTAATTGCTACAAAGAATTGACTTGTTTCTTAAGGCACAGTGAGGGAAGCACATGTAAAGGTCGAAGAGAGCACAGCACAATCTATGATTGTGATAAGTTAATGATATATTTAGATTTATTTAATATGATATATCATATTCAGAGATCTATACAGACTTTTATAGACGAGGTCTCTATCTGGATCTAGTTCTATAACTCTAGTACAATCCTCTCCATGGCCTCTTGATGAAAAAATGGACTGCGTATGAATGTCAATGATTCTTCGTAACGGACCATAGTAGTAGTATGCCGTGATTCCTTCAAAATACTTTAAACCCCACGTATTGAAGTTTGAACAGTTGTGATTAGATGTGAAGTAGATGGATTATATATTCTAGAAATCTATTATGAATTCCAGCATGATCCTATGAATGATGATGATTGTTGTAACTTGTAGGATTCTATCCATAGTTGTGCTTAAAGCAGGGGAGAGTAAGTGATCCTAGAGAAGAAATTAGGGCCCCGAGAAATTTTCTTATAATTATTGTTTACGTCTGAGATCTAATAAAGAGGGATGAAACACGCCTCACACTCTAAAATTGCTGTGGGGAAAGAAGAAATTATTTTGTTCTTTGATTTTTCCTTATTTGAATAATAATACTTAATAGAATATCCCTCCAAAGAGAAGGTGAGTTTTACTTTTAGGATTTATAAGCTGTTATTATAAAAATAAATGTATAATTTAAGATAAATGGTCAATTATTGACAGAGGTGGGAACTTGGACACGAAACTTGCGACTCGAGTTGGACGTGAGTCCAAAGTTTGAAGACGACCTCACAATCAAAGACTCGAGACTTGACTTGTACCCGATAGCTAAGTCCTTTGACTAGTCTTGGACTCCAAAGCTAGTATTTTGCAGACTCAGGAGAAGTGTTGACACTATGGACCCTATATTATAGTAATGGACTTGAAATGAGCTTGAATGACATCTGAGGACTTAACGAAAATATTGAAGGACATTGCCATAGCTTAAGATTCGACGTGGACTTGCAGTATGAGGGTTTCCCTACTCAGATTAAGGATTTATCGTTAGCTGCAGGAATGGAACCGACACTCTTAAATCTTTGGAGGCTATAGATTAAAGATATCTGTAGAAAGGATTAGATACCTACTATAATTCAGTGTGGAATCATTAGATTTTTAAATTAGGACTTTGAAGACGACCTTTCGGAAAACAAACCCTTCCGTTCTACATGCCATGGCCTATTAAAAAGAAGCAAACTAAAAAATAGAGTTCCACCTATTTTTGTAGTTAAAACACACTCTTTAATCTTACACAAGGTGAAATACGAATTTGGCATCTTCTGAAGCAAGGTGCAATAAATAAATGGAATTATTAAATGAAAAAACAGACACGTTCACTCCTCCACTTTTTTGACAGAGCATTTAAAAAAATCATATGTATATTGTTATTGTTCCCTAGCTTGTCTCCAAATCATGCCAAATATCAAAGATTTATTTATTGAAGGTTTCCCCTCAGCAAAAACAAGGTTGTGTGATTTCAATCTCTGTGCTTCATCCCTCTTCATTATATCCCAGTTTACGTAGATTAGAATTGAAAAAGTGGAAGGGAAGGGAAAGAGGATAATGAAATGGATGACTGTCGATGGATGGTAAAGAGTAGAAGACGATGAAGAAGAGGAAGAGCAATTACGGGAATACCTTGTATCTCCTAAGAAGAAAAAAAATATCAACGGATTGGGATTCAAATTTCTATTCACTATCAAAGTTAATAGAAATACAAGGTATACCATAACGAATCTACGACATATGTTTGACTTCCACCACGCTTTTAAGATTGACGTCATAGTAGATGAGTGCTTGGGTGTTTTGTCAATATCTGTTTTTCCTGCCCAGCAGCCGATACAATAGATTAAATTGAAAATTCTAGCAATAGTGACTTCATAGACTATAAGTGGTTGCAATTTTTGGCAAAATCTGCCTGTCTTGCCCTTTGTCGGTACAATACATCAGATTGAAAATTCTAGCAAGCCCGATTATATGATGGTCTAATCCAGGGTTAATAGAAATTGTATTTCTATTAACCTTGCTCACTATTAAAGATTTATCATGACGTCATTTCTAGTCCTTGAACACAATAAATCATTCGTATACGTCGCCCATCCATCACTCATCTCCAGTGCCGACTGCCCACTGTCAAGCCTTCCCCCTACAGCCCTACACAAAAACTACTAAATAGTGTTGAAACATAAACCGTATTACGTCACTATATATCCTTCTTCAAAATGGGAATGAAATGTACGGGAATGAATTTACTAGGAATGAAATTACTTGCCACGGTACCATATCGGGTATGACTTGGCGTCATATTTTCGAAAACACGCAACCTCTTTAAATATTCATGCTACTTTCTCCCTCAGTAAAATTGTAATTCGTCCTAGGAGGGAATAGGATTGTAATTTCTAATAGTAGAATTATTGATTCAAATACAGACTACTTAAAATGGCTGTTTGAAGCAAACAACTAACTCATAAAGGATTATAATGTAGTTCAAAACCTTAATAATATGCCTTGTAATAGTTTAGTGCCGCATAGAGACTACTCCTAGATAGATACTATCAAAAGAGTAGGTGTTCAATTTTTTAGCGATTTAACCTGTACAGTTTTATAAGAAACACATCAAAGATAATTGATCTTGATACGATCATTCACCAAAGTGTGTTGCATTAATTTATTTTTCTAAAAGTGGGTTTCATAGAAGAGCTCCAATGAAAAGTACCTCCAAAATTACGTCCTTTTTTAAACGAAAAAAGAAAACAATTAAGATTTCATAATTACAATTAAGATTGTTAAAGGGCTGATGAAGACAAATTCGAAGTGAGTTTCATTCACAAAAGTAATTATGATTCAACCTTATCTTCTCGATGTAAAGCTCCTAATATCAAACCCCATCGTTTAATCAACCTTGCAGAGGATAAATAAAGTATTTTGAATATACTTGATTTTAAAAGTGATGACCATGAAGATAACAATTCTAAGAACACAAATTTACTTTCATTTTACCATTCAAAAGGTTCTGTACCTGTAGAATTGATTGAAGAATCTTTTACACAATTTTTTAGATGTAGCAAATTATTTACGGGAAACCTTAAATGATAATAGTAGGGAATTATTATTGAAAAATGACATTACGCCAAAATCTTCCTACATATTTTCCACGCATGAAATGGATCTCAAAATAGGAGATTCAATTTCAACTGGCTCATAGAGTTTCATTGGCTTGTTTATTCTTAAACAACGAATAGAGGATTTTTTCTACCATCCTTTCTATTTGCAAATGAAAACCTCATAATATCTGGAAAGATAATCAGAAGTTTTGGACAATTAGTTGAGAGCCCATTTGTTGATATCAAGTAAAAGAAGGTTTACATGGAAATCATGAGCGAACTGATTATCATTAAAGCTGAATACTATATCTTTCTTTATTTCAGCAACCAGGAGCAAGAATTGATATAACCTTGCAAAATATAAAGGATGAACAATTCAAAAAGAGTAAAAAATTGTTCCAAAGTTTTTAGCCACAATCTTCTTCCGTTGTAGACAAGGCATCCGTGGTCTTTTAAGTTGTTACAATTCCAAAGAATATTTTTCTAATTTGGGAAATTTTAAAGATTTTCTGTAGTTTCGATTGGAAAATGATGTAAAACAACAAAATTGTATTAAAAGTTGTCTAATGAATGCAAACTACACCAGTGCTCAACTACAAAATGAATTGATCGATATCATTGGGGACTAAGGTCAACCATGAATGAAACCAGACTAACATCTTTGCCACTCATGAATATCCATAAGGAACCTTTTGAGGTGGTTTGTAAATTCACTACGCAATACTCAAGAAGACTATTTTCGTAGATTTATGAATCTGATTAAATAATTTTAAGCATTGTAACTTGTGATTGTTCCATTTATGTGTATTTACAAGGAATTGGAAAATAAAATATTATTTAAAAGGAAACAAATAGACAAGTATTCAAATATAGGATACAATGGATGACACTGAACTTTAAAAAAATATTTTGATCAATCCCCTTCCACCCCACAAAAAAAACCTAGAGGTGCCCCTGCTACATAGACAGAAGCATTTAAAAATATAACTAATTATAAGTAATAATCCTAGTATACGACTGAGTCTCTTCAATAAAAAAATAGAGAGTGCATCACTGACTCCAAATCGAATATTATTTTTATAATTAGTATAAACTATCCATTCATAAGTTATAATATATGTAAAATTTAATCATACTCAAATGTTTGAAATAATTATATGTAATCCTTTCAAACTTTTATATATAAATTAAAAAGTTATCAATTAGTTGATTTCGTATTATATGTACCTATATAATACTCATTCTAAGAAGTGAACATATATTTAAGAACCAAACATCCAACGTCATTTCCCTAAATACCAAAGAAAACTTCAGACATTTACCCGTTTGATAAAACAGAAATGAATCAACAACTTGAACTTCCTGAGCCCGAAGCGAAAAAGCGCAAAGTCCAAAAGAGAAGTCAATCTCAGTCAAAAGGTCGTGGAAAAGGTAACACTGCTGCTTCAAAAGGTAGAGGTAGAGGCAAAGGAGCTTCTGCATCAAGAGGAAGATCGGCTTCAAAAAGTAGAGGTAGAGGCAAAGGAGCTTCTACGTCAAGAGGAAGATCAGCTTCCAAAGGAAGGGGTCGCGGTAGAGGAGCTTCAAGAGGAAGAGGTCGTGGACGAGGTGGTAGAGGCAAGGCCACCACCTCTACTAAATCCCGTACTTCTACAACTAATCGCGGCACAAAAAGCAAAATAGGCGGAAGAGGCAAAAAATCTTAACATCTTAATCGGAGATTTCAACTCTTGAATCAATCAATATTTTGAATAAAATAATTTATAGTAAAAAATGTAATTGGCAAGTTGGCCAATGGTCAATGATTAAGCTAAATTAGAATATGACACAGTTATCTGAAGAATCAAAAATTATTTAATAAATGTACAATTCAATTGTTAAAAAATAATAATTTTATTGTTAGTATGTATTTAGGTTGTGTCCCAAGGTATATAAAATAAAATACTATTTCTTCAAAATCTGACATGAAAATATGTTTCCCTCTGTTTTATTTCCATTTGTTCCGTTTTTTATCTCAGCTACACAAATATGAAACATAGGTTTCCAACTTATTTGATGAGACATAAATATTATTTCAAGGAATTGATTACTTACTACAATATCACTTATAATTTGCATCAGATATTGTCAGAAGTATAATGTAATGGCTTCCCTTATAATAAAAAAGTTAAACCAGGAATAGTAAGTTCTTGGATCACAGTTTGCTTGTCGTCTATTTAAATCAATGCATACAAAATTAATTTTTCTTTAAATGAATAGACTTAAGTATCAAGGAAATTAGGAAAATTCGAATGCTGGTAAAAATCTGGGATAATTTGGAATCATTCTTCCTCAGGCGATGTTTCGCATATCTAATCATGTTAATTAGTATAATTAACATGATTAATCCTACAACTGGATCTCCCAAAGCGCATCACATGTCACATTTGATTAAAAAAAAATTGCAGTAGTTCTGTATATTCAAAAGTTGAAGGACCTAGATGAATTTGTGATACCGACAAAAAATTATTCATATAGTGAATCCACTTTTTAAGATTACAGTTTTGATGACGTCATTGAAACGACTTTTGGTCATAAATACTACATAAAAAATAATTTGACATTACATTTAAAAAATATCGCTTATGAAATATCGAGCAACCAATTTTATGATAAAGATAACTTTTATTTAAATATTTACTTTTTAAAATTAACTGACAACAAAAATACCAAAGTGACTATATATAAGGCATGCCGATAAGAAATGTACAGCAGAGTCTGGTTGAGGTTAGCTGACAACTTTTTTTGATGACATCACAATGGAGCCAAGTTCAGTGTTAATGACTAGTGTTAGATATTAAATCATATTATCCCAGGAATTATGTATTCTTCTATGTGTATTTGCGCTGTGGTAGCCTGTACAAATCCATCAGATGTCCTCTATTCGGTATATTTATTTGAAAATTTATGTTCTGACCTATTTTAGGGTTTAATAGTTATCCATTCTGATTAGCTTAAAATTAGAAGCTGCTACATGTTCCTCCAGCTAGGCACACAGCCAGTGGGGGAGGGGGAGTGAAGGAGTGAGTCCCCTTCATAATGAAAAGAAAAGAATAAGGGCTACTACGTCAGGATATGTTTCGAACGTAGTCTTCCTTGTTTTTAGATTTAGGTTTTTCCCCCCTTGACCGCTCTTTCCCTCGAGTCCTTTAGATATTATGGATTAAAATTTGTATTAATTTCCCTCTTTCCCTTCGTTATTTGTAGGTAATCTTATAAAACGGCATGACGGCAAAAATGTTCTTCTTCCACAAAAATTATCCAAATTGTCGTGATTAATTGACAAAAATTATTGATTTTTTTCTAGATTAATATTTATTATGGTATACAATTACTAGGATGTACCCAAATTATCTATTTTATTTGGAATTATTTTATTAATACATACTAAGACGACTCACTAATCATCTTCCTAATTTCTTTTTTTAATTCTTATTTAATATTTGTACGTTCTATCTTTTTTTTTTTTTTTTTTTTGATTTTTAATTTTTTTGATCATTTTCCAATCTACAACCTATACTTTTAAAAAAAAACTTTGAAACAAGGAGAATAGATCTTGTTTTATCACAAAAAGAACCAAATTATTAGCGAAAAAAACTTGCACTCGAAAGCCCAGGAATCTGGTCTGATCAGAATAAAAAATAGTAATAGGTACGTAACTTAGAATTCTGAAGAACTTATATTTTATGTCTAAAGTCTGTATTTGTCGCTGTTTTTGAAATAAATACACTATGTTTTTTATCGGCAGACAAACGTGCATCTACTAAATATAATATTATATTATAGTAGGTGTTGGTATGTCCGCGGATTAGTAAGTTTGTCTTCGTATTCTTAGTGTGTGTATAATAAAATAATTCGTAATAAAATGAAAGAAGAGGATTAGCAAGTTTGTTTTAGTATTTTGAGTATGTGCATTATAAAATAATTTGTAATAAAATATATAATTTTTGTACCTCCTCGTCTACTATAATATTATATTATAGTAGACTAGGATGTACCTGTATAATATATTTTATTACGAACTTTTATTTTCTTGTCCAATAGGCGTATCTATATTTCAAATTTTAAAATTAAAACATCACAAACTGTTTGTATCTGATTGTTTTTCCTCAGTGCAGAAGCAGTCATAGATGTTAATTGAAATCGATAAGGCACCGCAGGGCTCGGAACCTTTACGAACTTACCAAAAATTACTCCGAAACATTTAAAAGCAATTTTTTTTAATTTGGCTAGTTGAGCCATAAGTTTCGGCAGCAAAATCGACAATAATGTTCGCAACTCCAATGTCGTAAATGGAATCTCTGGTTGGAAATTCCGACTTAAGAGACTTTTCATGTAATTTAAGTATTTTCCAAACACTCTGTGAGAGTACTTGAATCCTATCTGAAAAAGGAAGACTGACGATGGGTCTCCTTAGCGAATACCTCTTATGTTGTGGAACTTAGCACTTTGACTTCCATAGCCTTTTTGATACAATGTTTGGATTATAAATTTGTTGGATAGCGTGTCATATGCTTTGGTAAAATAAACTGTCTGACGCCTGTAGGACTTGCACCTTAAGTCCTCCTTCACACAAGCCCTCACGGTCCACTCGGCCACACCCATGTCCCTCACCATGGCTCCCATGGAACGCTGGGGGTCCTCGTCGATGATGTCCCTGACCTTGTTGATAAAGGTGACGTCCTGGACAATCCTGGTTCTCTTCTCCTCTTTCTTCTTCATGTCAATAACGTCCATCGGGTCTGATGACTCCTCCGACTGCTTCCTGAGACTTCTGACCGTTCTAACTGGCATTGACAGAAGGCCAAAGATGTCAGCATTGCTTAATTTCATGTGATCACTACGCATAATCTGAATAGCAGCGCACCTACGATCTCTCTCATTGAACATAATGACTTTTCTTGGGCACTTAAAATGATGCTATAACTACAAGTGGTAAACAATAAGTGAAGCCTATAACCGGGGGAAAAAAACAGACGGATCAGACATCAGCTGATGGAGTAATGTCGTCTTTAAAATGCTGTAGATTTTGTCCACACACCTTGTATCAAATCAACAAAAGGTTTTCCAATCGTCAGGGTTTTAGAATGTCAGTATCATAGTTATATTTGAAAAAGTTACAGAAAAATGTGGCTGGATTTGGCCTACTGAGGCCAAAGTATAACAATTGCTAAAACTTGAGGAAAAAAGATTTAAAAAGTTCATAGTTAATAATTGCAAGCCCCGATTATTTTGAATTCCATCAATTTTCAATCTGATGTATTGTACCGACTGATGGGCATGACATGTATATTTTGACAAACTAGGTAACCACTCTTAGTCTATGACGTCACTAATGATAGAATTTTCAATTTAATGTATCGTACCAACTTCGGGGCAAGAAAGACAGATTTCGACAAAACACGCCACCATTCATGTACTATGACCTCAATATTAAGTGTGGTGGAAGTCAAAAGTCAAACATCAGTGGTACACACGTTATGGTATAACCTTGGATTTCTATTAACCTTGATGTTAAGTAATCCATGACTCATACTTAGTATTGATTTGACTATTATTTTTTTCTTTATAGAATGTGATTATTTAATACATATATGATAGCATCCAAATGGTTTTTTTAAATTTATTTTTCTATATTGACATCCGTTTTGACTTATTGATTTAGCTTATATCTTTTTCATTAAGTTAGAGTTGTAATTATTTATTTTAGAATCCATGGATTGTGGCTAATTTCAAATTTATTCAATCACTTGTTTGAATATTATCTAAGTTGGGGGAGAATGATATCGACGTTACTTTTGATTTCCATACTATGCATACAGTTTCATAATTAAGGAAGATGAAGTGCATCAGAAAATTGATGGTGAGGATTACAACAGTTTTTCCACTATTTTATTAGAAATAGATAGGGCCATTTTCGGAACTAAAATTGAGAGTGACAATGATAATTTAAATGATAACAATCTTTAAATGATTATCAATATTATTTTCCTAAGTCAAAAATACAACTTTTCTTCGTTCATCTGTATATATGCATATGATATATAGGTATAAATACTAATAACGTGTCCGCTCATTTGAGCAACATTAATTACAGTGAGTGTCATCTTAGCACCATTCATTTGAGCAAGTATTTATTTTGGGAAGCTTCATTTCAGCGTTGGTCATTTCAGTGGCATTTGTCATTTTTCGCATAAATTACGTAATTATTAAAAGTCATCAGTCATCGACCATCAGAGCGGTGTTCAAGATCAAATGAGAGAAGTCTGGAATCTCTGAGTCTCTTATCCGATTTCGTCCCAACTCCGTAAGTTAAATGGAGGAATGATTTTATGAGGGGTATGGAATTCAAACACTACTCCTTTTGGAGTTGGATCCCTTAAAAAAGGATGTGCATTGACCGATCATTTTCGTTGACCAATATAATGACAGTAAGTCTTTGACTCATGAGCCATTTTTGACTTGATTCAAAACTATATGTGTTGTATATTGTTTGATTTAGGAGAATGATTCACGGGAGTTGGGACAGACTCTTTAGTCACTCTGGTAGCTCCATTGAATTAAGAAATATTCACCATTCTTAAAGGAATAAATAAACTACAATAAGACATTAAGTAATCCATGCCTAGAAGTTGAAATAAACAAATAAATAGTTTTTATCATTTTGTTACAAAATGTACTTTGCCCTTATGTTGTGATTTTATGTCTCAAGTGTCTGCAACATGGAATACTAGATAGCAGAGGTTGAAGTCATCATACTACATGTCCAAGTTGAGTCTTAAGTCCAAATAATGTTAGGGTCCTTGAATATTTCCTTCGAATCCAGTTCAAGTTCTCAAATTTCATTTCAAGCCCATAAAAATCCATCTCGAATTGAGTTTTCCCCTATAAAAAATACTTGAAGGAGTACTTTAAAAAAAAAATTGAAACAAAATACGAGGAAATTTGTTAAGAATGTTATGAAATCCAATAAGGTATCATGTCTAAGTTAAGTCAAGTTTTAAAACTTCAAAATATGTCATCTAGTCCAAGTTTCTGCCACATAGTAGATTCATGGAAGTATCTCCTTTTTTATTTAAAATATTACAGTACATATTTATAAGTAATAATAGATTAATTTAAGAATATAGTATATAACTTCTAAATAAAGTATATCGAAGAAAGTTATATATCGATGAGTTAATAATTAGCCCTCCCCCCCTTGCCAAAAACAAAACAAAAAAAATCCAGCTTAAAAATTAAGGAGCATCACTTTTCACATTTATTAATATCTTTTTTTTTTCATTACACTTTAACAACTATATTTTTTAATTTTAAAAATTATTGAAAATTGAAATTTGTTCCATATTATGTTCCTATATTATGTTTAGAGATCTGGAAAAAAAATCCTTACCTGTGAAAGTGGATCACTCCAAAATCATGTTATGCTTAAAAAAAAAAAAACTTCAAGCTTATTTTATAATATTTATTAATAAAATAAAAACGAAAATCTTTATTAGGATATAGAGCAGCTATCTATTCAATGTAGCCGCCGACTGCGGTCAAACCCCGCACAATGCGGCTACGTAAACTGAGTACAGGCATTTTGGATCTGCGCTGCTTCTATACAACTGAATTTCTCCTTGATGCAGGTGATGAGAGACTGCTTGGTGTTATGGGAGGAACGGTTGGTCATGTTCTCCATGTAGGACCAGACAAAGTAGTCCAACGGGTTCAAATCCGGTGATGAGGGAGGCTAAGAGGAGAAGGGTACGAACGCAAAAGCATTGCTTTTCAGTCATTCTTGCGTCCGCTTAGCTTTGTGGGCCGGAGCCGAGTCCTGCTGCCACATCCACGGCCTGTCGCTGACAAAAGACTTGCCATGGCTCTCATGGAACGCTGAGGGTCCTCGTCAATTATGTCCCTGACCTTGTTGATGAAGGTGACGTCCATGACAATCCTGATGCTCTTCTCCTCCTTCTTCTTCCTGCCAACAACGTACATCGGGTCCAATGACTCCTCCAGCTGCTTCCTGAGACTTCTGACTGTTCTAACTGGCATTGATAAAAGGCCAAGCATTGCTAAATTTCATGTGATCACTACGCATAATCTGAATAGCAGCGCACCTACGATCTCTCTCATTGAATATAATGACTTTTCTTGGGCACTTAAAATGATGTCATCGCTACAACTACTAAACATTAACTGAAGCCTATGACCCGGGAAAATTTTTAACATAAAAACAGACGGATCAGACATCAGCTGATGGAGTAATGTTGTCTTTAAAATTTTTGTTCACGCACCCTGTATATTACTTTATTTTTTTATAGCTGTGGTAGCTTTTTCTTAATTTTCATAGAAAATACATGATGTATTTTATAAATATGTTTTATAATCACAAATTAGTTAAAATATTGCCTAAAACTATATTCTTTGCGTTGAAAAAATGACGCATATATCAACGGGTAGAACAATAAACTCAAACAAATTTCTTCTATAGACCAAGTACAACTCGTGAATGAGCTATGACAAAATCTCCTGCATCGTTCCCTGCTCAAATGGACTGCAACCTTCTTGAATATGGGGTCTGGGGTACCATTGAGAGGAAAGCCTGTGCCACCTCCCATGTGAATGTGGATGATCTTAGCTGAGATGACGGAGAAATACGCAAAGAAGACATGCAGGGCCTTAGGATCGAGGCCATGGTGGAAGCCAATGGTGGCCTATTTGATATTTAATTGCTTACATCAATTCTCATTGTCTTCCTACTTGTACTTTTTGAGAATCTTGATAAAGTTGGGTTCGCAAAAATTTGTTCACAATTTGCAGTAACACACTTTTCTTTTCTTTTTAGAGAATTTTCTGAGAATTAAGTATGCACACTCGTTACTACACAGGGTTTTTTTTGCAGGAAAAGCTAGAAAATCTCCCTAAAATCTGTTTGTATTGATTAAATCTACATAGTCTCAGGCAAGGTATATAGAATATGATTGATCTGGAACCCGAGAAAAACGAGTCAAGGATTGATTAGGAAGAATGTGAGGATGTTTCTTTATTAGCAAATGAATTAGCTTTGCACCCAGATTACATTGTCGGATATTTGACTAAGAAATTCACGTTTAAATATCCTGAATTTAGATGCAAGACATTGGAGTACCGATGTAAAGATTACGCTAATACTCCATGGATATCAACCTTTTCAAGAGGAGGCCTAACTAAGCCAACAGAGTCCTTTATAAAACAAATTAGAAAGTTTGAGATGATTCTTGAGGCCTTTCATTGTCCGGAAATATCACGCCAGCCTCAAATTATTAAATCCTTGATATCTGTACTTCAAACATCAGCTCCCCACTTTCCTTTTGAGGTCATTAAAAAGTATTGTCGATTAAGGACATTCATAAGAATTAAGGAGTTAAATGTACAAATTGATTTTCTTTTTAAATACAGAAATCGCAAGAAAATTCAAAAAGTTGTCACATAATTTATAGTTTTTCGAAAATGTTTATTAATTTATTAAAAATCATATTAAGCCTTCTGAAAAAGAATTTCTTTAGTTACTGTATAAAATTTATTATATAAAAATATGACATTAATAATAATTATTATAATTTGAATGTTATTAGGTAAGTTTTAATAAAGATTTATTCTGTAAAGACATTGAGCAAAACAATTAGGCTATTGAAATCAAATCCAACAATCTGTACACAGCTAATGAAGAAAGTTTGGGAAAAGAAATAATTTATTTTACCCTTTTTTCTCAATGGTCAATCGCAATTCCACATTACAAAGATGTCATAAGTCGTACTGGGCAGCGAACTCTCTTGACACGCTTGGACAGTCCTGAAGCACATACCTTCTATTCTATGTAGCTTGGCTGGGCCCATAGCAGTCTTGCGGTTCTATCGGTTCCAGTTCTTGAACCGCTTGAACCGGAACCGACAAAGTTGATCCCATATCGCTATATATTGCTTATCGGCCTCGGTTCGTGTGCTTTTGTCCCTATACAGAATATATGAAGAAAAGAAAATATATATTATAAAAAATAAATTGGCCTTAAGCAATAACTCAATTACAATTACAGCGTCTTCCAATGATATTTTTACGTTGCCAGGGCCATACAGATTTATCTGAGTTCCAAATAGCTAAGGACTTTTTATGGATCTGGAAAGGTAGTTTTAGGCACCAGACAGTGTAAATACAAGAGGGAAGGGGTGGGGTAGATTATGGATCCAGGTCCGTTACTAAGCTTGTCGGGGCTCCGTAATATGGTATTTATCATATTTCTTAACCCAGGTTTCCCAAACTTCACTATGCCCAACTCCCCCTACACTTATACATTTTAAACTGAGGCCCTCTTTATACGAGTTTTGAGGTCCCGGCTAGAACATGGAGCACTACACGCTCTGTGTATAAGGTAGATTTGGCCCTGTTTGTATCTAATATCCTTTCCTGGGTCCGAATTTTCTTACGACGCCCCTTGTTTTAAGTGCCTGTTACCAAACTGAGCCTGTATAAAAAGAACCGAGACCAGAACCAAAACTGATAAAGATGAACCGAGACCCAACCCGTTGAAATGAAAGAACTGAAACCGGGACTGATATAACTGCTGGACCTGAACCGGGCACAACCTTGGACTGAAAAGATTTGAATATACTTTCCCCAGTTGGGATAACAGATAGTATATCGATGAAGTTCGATTTCTGTATTTGTTCATAAAAGATAGTTTTAGACTTTTACTAAATGGTAAAATATTGTGCTGCTTACGTGTCCTCCAATTTGGACAAAGGTTCTTCAATTTGACTTAGTTTCTATAGATTTACTAGGGATCTAGGTAGAGCTTAGATTGTATAATAATGCTTAATTCAATTTTAAGTTTTGTTTTCTCGTATAATAATAATCAATAGAGATTCGGTATAAATGGATAAAAGCTATCCTTCGAAAGGGCTTCCTGTCGTCCTTTTAATCTATAAAATGCTCTGATTACATACACTGAAGACTATTTAAGCACCCGAAAATTCAGTGAGAATAGTAAAAAAAAATTATAATTCAACGCTGTTCCTAGCAAATTTAATTTAATCTCTCACAAAATTTAGCAAAATGCAAGTCAAAGCAATCAAATTGATGCAGTACAATTTGACCAAAACAAATAATAGATATGAAATCCCTAAAAAAGAAGCACCAATCCTAATGTGCTCTTTGACATATCATACTTAGAGTCCAGGTCTATGATAAAATGACTCCAGTACCACTATTCTGGTAGTATTCAACTTCATAGAAATACATGGACACGATACTATCCTATAACAATATAGTCATAACATCAATTTCAAAACACAAAACAGAGGCCATAATTATCTCCTTATTCACTTAATATATATACGAATTGACCTCTTACAATGCATGTAACACTTCATTCTTGTCATCGTAGTCCCAAAGAAATCCTTAAATATCCATAACATATACTTTTTCTGAGTCCAAATCATCATGCTCCGAGTCCGAGATGAGTCCAAGTCATGATGTCTCTAAACTAAGACGCCGCCGAATCCGATATAATTTCAAGCCCTCATGCTTCGAGACAAGTCCATTAAATATATAAAATTATGAATAAAGTGGGACGTTATTTCTTTTAACGTACCCCTTTTGTCAGCTGCAGTGATTATATATAGTCACCTTGACCTTTTGCACACCTTGTTGCCTCCAAAGCCCTATAAGAAGAGTTACGACACAAAGCAAGATGCTTGAAATCAGCTGACAATCATCTGAAATAAATTTGTGGCCTTATTCAAATATTATTAACTGTGAAGACAAAGTAATTTTTCCAATAAACCGACCTGAAATCCCAAAATTAGAGTAGAAATGCCTTCGTGTAGGGCTGTGAAATGCTCGAGCAAATCTGGAGCCAAAGATGCCACGCTTTTTTCCTTTCCAAATGATAAGAGTATATCAAAGAAATGGCTACTACGAATGGAGAGGGTCAATTTGAAGCCTTCCTCTCATTCTTTGTTCTGCTCAAAGCACTTCGAAAGAAGTCAATTCCAAAGATTAGACCACTCCAAACGGATAAGGAAGCTTTGTTTTGGGCCTACTCCAACCCTATTTAGCCACGTGAACCCTATTGTGCAAAGATAAATACGGAGTTCTAAAAAATCAGAAAAGGAAGGAGAAGGAAAATTAACATAAGAAAAATTGTATTTGTAATACTTTTTTGGGTTATTAGAGATAGGCAACATAAAATTGGGTTCCCATGATCGTACATATGGTGATGATCCTCATTTGGAAGACTCTGCAGTAGATAATTACAAAGGATATTATCTCTCTAGAAAATTTATCAACTATTGAACTATTGAGGAGGAACATTTTGATCTTGAACAACATCAAAGTAGGATTTCTTATTACTTAAAAAATGTAAATAGGATCGTTTTTCTGTACTTAGGACTAAATAATTTGGAATGATCAAGATCATCTATATAGTACTGATCATCCCTTAGAAAGCTCTCCATTGGAGAATATAATGGATTTTTCTTTGGGTACAAAATCTGATGAAAGTTTTCCACTATATTCTCAGGAATATATTGATATTAAAAAATATAAAGGTAGGTAGGATTATATATTTCTTGACTACGTTATCTATTAGACTATTGGTAAAGATTATTTTATTACATCTATTATAGAGCTTTTGCAAAAATTGAAAAAGGTAAAAGACATGAATTACTCTCTTCAAATTCAACCAGAAGTTCGAAAGGAGAAGATTGTTGAGCTGAAGAAAAAAATTCATCAAAGAGATACTAAGGTCCGTAATTACGAAGATAAATATGTTTATCAGAAAAATTCCCTCATAAATATTTTCAACTCAGACCAGATAAATCTATTGAGTCAGATCTCAAAAGTGAGGGCATGGTCAGACAAGACGATTAAGAAATCTCTCCAATTGAGGTTAGTTTGTGGGACAAGTGGCTATCAAATGTTAACTAGTCATGGGTATCTACTTCCAAGCAATCGGACAGCGAAACTTGAAGTGCATTGATTTTCAACCAGGAATCCTCCATACTGTAATGAGCCTGCTCCAACTGAAGACCCACACCATGGAAGATAGCAACAAGTATTGTGGTATTGTGATGGACGAAATGTCGATTAAAGCAACTCTCGAATATGATGTCGGTGACCAATTAGTAAGAGGTTACAATACCCTTAAGCCGTCAAGTGATGGGCTGGCCACACATGCTCTAATATTTGCATTAGTTGGAGTCAAAACTCGTTGGAAGCAGGTCGTTGCCTACCATTTTACTGGATCGAGTTGCAATAAAAAGATGTCGCCTGGGCTTTAAAGGAAATTCCAAATGCTGCTCATAAGTCCGAGTTGAATTTTAATCAATAGGAAAAACTCATGAATAAAATTCCTAATCCCGTCTCTTCCTTGAAGAATCTTTTCATTTTTACTGATGTTCCTCATCTCTTTAAAAAAAAATGCGTAACCATCTTACTAATGGCCAAGATATCACACTGGCAGCAGACATAGTCTCTACGTATAGACTCCCCTCATCTACGATATCATTACAGCCCTTCCAAGATTTAATACTATTCCAAAGAGATCGGGAACTCAAACTCCAGGCTCGTCTTCCTCCCAAAAGTATTAATCTTGGAAATTTTGGAAAGATGAAAGTTTTATTTGCTTCAGACCTTCTTAGTCATGCAACTGGAAGTGTAATAAATTTTTTGGTAGATAAATCTGATTATCCAGAATCTTATTTAACGGCTACTTGGTTTTGTGAGCAAGTTGGTCACTAGTTTGATTTAATGACATCAAGAAACTTGGGAACGGGCTAAGTAAGATTAACATAAAAAAGGTTGATTCCGCAGGGATTGTTGCAACTCTTATTATACGACTCAAGTTGCCTGTATGTATTTCTTTCTCTATACGTAATACATATGTTATACAATCAAAGTTGTGTCCAGGTTCAGCGGCTCTTTCATTTTAACGGTTTCGGTCTCGGTTCAGCTTTATCGGTATTGGTTCTTTTTATGCAGGCTCAGTTTGGTAACATGCACATAGTGGGCATCACTAGAAAATTCAGGCCCAGGAAATTATATATTACAGATAAACAGAGCCTCAGCTACCTTATACGCAGAGTGCATAGTGCCCCAAGTTCCAGCAGGGTCTTGAAAACTAAGGTTGCTTAAGACAATGGTTTTCAAAGTGGGACCTGAGGGGAGGCGAGGAAGGGGGCGCAGGAAGATGGAGAATTGAGGATTGCTTTCAGTCTACACATAAATAGTATACAATATATATATAACAATGGATATTGGTTATGAGTATTATATCAGTTTAAAAGAATCTAGTCATTTTTTCCACTTATACACGTTTCCTTTTTTTCTTTGACGTTTTTTCCATTGTCATTTTTCCCTATCACCACAATATATACATAATTTTTATTCATTATTTATGTGTGATGTATGGTTAGGTTTATTGTGTTAAGTCCCTTGTACAATTTCTCCATTCTCGAAGTTTTAAAGATTTTGGACTCTACGATGGCATTTTTTTCTTCAACTTTCATATTCGATTCCCTCGCTTAAAACATCCACTCCCATTGCCCGAATTTTTTTTCTAAATTACCCCATTTGGAGTAACTTACCCATGTTCCCCGGCCACTGCTTTATATTTATGTCGTCGTTGATTTTTTGTCTATCCGTTCTTTCTCTTTAGTCCTTTACTAACTACAAGCTAGAGAAGGGATTGAGACTAAATTGAGTTACCCATTAACTAAAGTCCTTTGATTTCATTATTCATTATTTGAGACGCTATGAAAGGGATATAATTCAGTTATAATTAATATTAAAATTTAAAAGTGTTCCTTAACGTAAAGACGAGTTGGACAACGGAAGAAGTTAATTTCAAGAATCTAGTCTTTTCTTTTTCTAAATGATCTATTCTATTTTATTCTCTCTTAATCGTAATTTACATGTTGAATCAAAAAATTTTAGTTTGTGAGGCAGATCTGTTTCGTAAGCTGTCATTTGGGAATGGCTGGTATATACAATTTTTTGTAAAAATTAAAAATATATACTTCATTATAACACCGAGTTGGTTAACTATATATTTTTTTTAAATATACATGGAAAAGTGAAATGCAAAAAAAAAAAAAAATGTACCTCATTAATAAATATATATTTTAATAAGAATAATTAAACAGGCACTCAGTCACAATATCATGATTGGATATGCAAAGTAATTAAATAACAAATGAGTAACATAGAATGTAGCATAGAAAATTTTTATAAAGTGTGCATGGTTTTTTAAGCACATAACAATGGCATCCTAATAAGTATTAAATAACAACTGGTAAAGAATATATAAATATTATGAAATAAAAAATGTTCAAAAAGAATGGAACATCAATTTTCAGGAAGATGACAAGTAGATCATATTGACAAAATATTATAAACTTTAATATGCATAAATACTAGAGAAGACAACAAGTTGAGCATTCAACATAGTTTCTTGGTTGTCTTGCATTATTTCAGTGATTGTAAAAGTTGTAAATAGTCTCTTAAACCAAAAAATAATGCAATTTGCAATATGATCAAGGAACCATGACAAAAAAGAAATTATATATTTAAAGAGTATTGGTTCAGTTTTGAACTGAGTAACAATAATTTAGCACTTAGGATCTAGCGATAGAGACTCTAACTTATCGACAGTCGAATCAGGAGTAAAGTAGAATGATGTGTCGTTATTAGAACTGGATTTAGTATCTAAAATATCAACAGTTTGGAGTGTGTCAGATAATTCTGACTTTTCTAAGAGGTTTTCTTCGTCCTCTACTTCTTCAATCTCCTCACATTCTTCTTCTTCCTCGTCAAGATCAACAATTTCTAAATTTATATCTGACATGAAAGTTTTCTGCATTTGAGCATTAGGATTATTTTCTATTTGTAATGAAGAGTCATAAGATACTCCGGAGAAGAAATTTAGTCTTGGCTCAGCGTTTGGAAGATTTAGGACACGTTTGACCTCTAGTTCTTGAACTTGCTTTTCGTAGCTTTTTTGAAGTCTCGCTGAAAAAAAAAATATATATATTGATTTTTAAAATTATAAGAAGACCCTAAATATATAATGAAAAGCAGGTCCCTCACTCGATAAGTCATTGTATTCAGTCTGACGTCGCTCTTGATAAATGGCAATTTGAAACCTTTGATCCAATTGTTTTTCTTGTAGTTTTCTTGTTTCAATAGTATCTTCCAGGGCGAATAAGGCCACTTCAACATCGGTAAAAGATGATTCTAGATTTCCCAAACTGTCCATAATGACACGGATTTCCTTATTGATGGCAGGTATGTGGCTCACAAGACCTTGGAGAAGGGAAATGTTGTTCCACTGGGAATGGAAAGACTCTTTTAATTTAAGGATGAATGTGTCAGTCTCTAAGGCAAGGCGAATGTTTTTTTCATTGGCCTCATGGATATCGGCCCAATCATCCTGGTAACGGGCCAATAAATTACAACCAGCTTCTAGATCCACTCCATTTGGTATATATTTGGGATCATCATTCACAGGGCCTTGGGATAAACTTTTCACAATTTCCTCTTGGAGGGATGCAAGACGGACCTTGAGGTGTCCCAACATTTGATAAGAATTATTTTGATTATTTAGGTAACTATATCTTATATTTTTATACCAAGTTTATAGTTTTTATTGTGAATTAAATGGGAAAGAAGCTTCAAATTGAAAATGATCACGGAATTTAAGTCAATGAAAGCTGATATGAGTGTAAGAGAAAAAATATAGAGACGTGACAAGGTATGAAAAACACTGTTCCATTTTGTTCAGCTGGTAACTTTGGTATGCTTAATAGATATTAATATGCCAAAACAGCCATAATAGGCTGATTTTTTCCTCTGGATTTCAATAGCCACATAATATAAAACTACAAATAGACCCAAGATAACAGCTGCTTTTAAACTTCTCAATATCAGAATATTTCTTGTGTCTATGCCTAACTAAGCCAAGCACCTAAGTTAAAGTCCTTGTCACTTCTATATTTTCCTTTCTATATTTATATATATGGGTGAGAGCAAGAAAAGTAAAGAAAGAGAGAAAAGAGGTTTCGTTGGCTATAAAACTTGCGTGAAAACGCATCGACTTCATGCATTACACAATTAATTTATATTTACTACTACTTCTAAAGTTGTATATTACTATTACAACCTTTTCCTCTTCTCTCTACTCAAGTCATTCACTTTTTTGTATACAGCCAAACTTTCTTCTACTTTCCAAGTCACGTAGCTAGGCATACGATTCGACGAACCTTCTTTTAGTTTCTATTTTGATAATCAACTATGGCTTAAATAAAACTTCAACTATTTCATCTCTGATTCATTTTTCGTAATGTAAGTTTCAAATAAGTTATTAAATATATAAAAATACACCAATTGCATTGCTGTTGTTTTTTGCCAAGTATTAAAATTTAAACTCAGTCTCAAATGTAAAGGAATTACAACTAGAAGAAGTGTCTTGAGATACGGACAAAAAGAAAGGAATAATTCCAAATCCGTTTCAATCAATGAATCACATAGATTGATTCAATTTATGATATAAATCAATAATACGTATCATTACATTTTTTTTTTTTTTGTGATCGAATTTTTCTCTAAAAATATTGTTTTATGCTTAAATAAGTAATGAATGTTGTTCAAAATAGCGAAACCTTGGTTACCTTAGTTAGTTTTGTAAATATCCCTAGTCGCAATAGGTTTGTAACAAATCTTTGATATTTTTAATCTTTTTATTATTATTTTTTGGATGTAACTTAAATCTTTAATTCAGTTATACATTGTATCATGCGGTCAATTATTCCATAAGCTATATATGAAATCATCTTTTGAGGCAGCAATGTTTTTTTGTATTTCTCCTGAACGATTAATAAATATTAAAATCAAATTATGATACTTTAAAAAATATTTCTTAATTTCCACTTGTGGTTATATGGTTTTATTTAACATATTTTGATACGTTTAACCTAGAAGAAAAATATATATTGTTTTATGATTGATGAACCCTAAGGATTCAAGGATTTTTATATATTTATTTAAGGAATCAAAACTCTAAACAAAAGAATGCGCTTGAAGGTTTATGGATAACAAGTTCCAATTACCTAAACTCATGGTTCATATTCGATTTTTCAAGATGATGTATTGAGAGAAAAAATATTTGGGTAAACGAATTCCGAGGAGAACTTTTATATGTATGTATGTATTTTTCTTGTAGTCCCAATATGAGTGTGTTTTCAACTTTCCGTCAGCCTCTGCCTTGGAATATTAAGACAAGATAATTCCATTCATTTTTTAAAAATATGTACATATATTATAAAATACTCTGGGTAGGATATCAATTTATGTAGTCTATGAAAAGTATATTCCATAATGTATATCGGATACATTACGTAATTAGTAAATTATTACTCTTTTAGAATTTTAAGAATGGTTTGGTGTTATCCCTTATGGAATTCAAAATGGTCCAACAGATCAGTCTGAAATTGAGCAAATAGATATATAACATAATCAAGCATGCTCCTATGATATTTTTTGGGCCTCTGAGATCTTTAAAATCCTGTTTTAGACCGAAAAATTACTTCCTTTTCCCTCTCTCTGTAATGTATCTTTCTACGGCCTTCCCTCAATCTCTTTTCTTGTACCTTCGTTCTTTGTTTCCATTCCCCTATATTCAGGCAATCAACGTAGGCGCATTCTGCTAGAATATACGAGGCTGGTTTCAAAAGCTTACCAGCTCAACGTGAAGATAGCAAAACTCTTAAATAAAAGCTAGTCACAATTATCTAGCATCTGTTGACAGTTACTGTGCAAAGTTTCAGCCATTTCAAAGACAGCTCGGTACTCGATTTTGTCCATTTTCACAAAAACACTCATATCAACTCACTCAAAAGACTTTTACATAGCAACTGGACGTTCAAAATAACTGTTACTTTTGTGAGTAACTGTATACAGATGCAAAATAATTGTCACTAGTTTATACTTACGAGTGCTACCATCTTCACGTTTAGGTCGGAAACTTTTCAGACCGCCCTCGTATATGAATGAACCTATTTATTTTACATAAGGAAAACTAATAACTATAAAACAGTTTTATCTTTCATTCAATACAAGAATTCAGTATTTGTGTGTGGAAGTTTGTATCTTCATATCTACTCCTTTAATGGTTAAATGCGTTTATCCATTTGCGTTAGATACTCAATTATTTTTTTTTTCTTTCAAGGATTTATAGGCGGAGTATTTTTTTAAAATAAGGTAACGTCCTCAACAACACACACACTCCAAGGGAACAAAGAATTTTTTTAAACTACCCTGAGTTTTTCGGATCGTTGACCTTAAAGCTTAGGGTCCATTTTGTTGGCTGTGGGATTGTTTTGTTTTGTTTTGATGAGTTTGTGTCTATTCCTCGTTTGAGTATTCAACAGCCAGCCTTTCGATATATTAACTTTTCTTGGTGTAAATATCTATGTCAATGTACTTTTTACAGACATTGTTTTGTTTTTTTCATTTTTTTTTTCATACACTTGATAATAAATTTAAATCTTTGGCAGTTATATGCATATGTTAACGATTAGCAGTAAGAGTGGAGATTGAAAATCGGATTTAAATTTGTTTTTTCTAAATTATTAGAACGTAGAAACTCCGTCAAATAGATTTATTTTTAAACGAAAACTTTTTACGTGATTTGCTTGCAATTTTAAGGCCTATGAAGATATTTACAAGGCTTATAAAATTGCATCTTCAGTTTTCAAAATGGTCTAAATAAGTTCATACTTCCTAATCAAAAATAGATTTAAGATTGATCTTTAAATATGAAGAGAGCTGAGGTGTGCGATCGAGTCAAGGTTGCAAATCGAGTGAAGCAATTTGATTGTGGTGACTCAAGTCATCTCGAGTCAAATAAACAATTACAATTTTCTAGTCACTCAGAATTGATTTGTGTTATGCAATCAAAAATTATTTTGCCTTGAGTTTCACATCTCTGCAGAATAGTCAAAAAGTATCAAACAGAGATGCAAATTATATTGCTGAAGGGACATAAATATTATAGAACTTAACTTTTTCATCTTAAAAAGGGCATACATTATTGATTTAGTACTATTGGATGGGCTTATGATCCCTCTTCCTTAGTTTATATTTTATTATCCTTAATATGTTTCTACATATGTGTATTGAGCATTTTCATATGATCTCACAATTTGGATGTCGTCCGTTTTGGGCCCCTAAACAACTAAGTTTGATTACAATAACCCTTTTTTATTAATATTAAGGAAAGTAGCTAACTATTGGATGTCAAAATGTGACCATCAAATAGAAGGACATAAACCTAAAAAAATGATATGCCTTTATTGCCTAGTTTTATAATATATATAACCCTAAAATTTATTAAAAATATAAAATTACAATACAATCTTATTTTCGTGTTCTAGATAAAAATTAACTATTATAATGGAAATAAATATATATTTTTTCCCCCTAAACTATTTATATTGTTATAACTGTGGGCATTTGAAATTGATAACGTGCAACATAATAATTATATTACAGTGATTTGTATTCAAATAGTCAAAAATGACATAATTAATGTATGGAATATTCAAGTATTGCGTTATCCTCACTCCAAGTATTGGAAATCCTTCACTTAAAATTATTCATCTCATTTTTTGGTTGCAACTTGTACATTTGTTTTTACAAGTTCCACCATGTTGTGTCAGTCCTTATTTATTCAGTCCAGTCCATTCTTAGGACCAGCCCTATTAGTCCTTCGGACCCGTACTTCGGACTGTCTGTTCTAGAACTAATTAAAAAAGAAAAAAGATAGTTGAGTGACATTAAAAAGGACCGAACTTTAAAATTGTTAGTAATGATACGCAGTACTATACCAGGGAAGTCCGCAGGATGACATATATATATTTTATTTTTTTTTGGTGGGGGGGAGCTTGGTTTTTAGAATTTTGTTTAAAAAAAATCCAAAAATTATTTTTTTTTGAAAAAATTTGCTAAAATCCCCAGTGGTTTACAAAAAATTAGAAAATTAAAATTTTTTTCAAAAAAATTTCAAAAATTCACAGTCATTTATTAAAAATTAATTTTTTTGGAAAAAAAATTTAAATAAATTTTTGGAGAAATATTTTAAAAATTTATAACTATTTGCAGAAAATTAATTTTTTTTCAAAAATTAAGGTAAATTTTTTGGAAAACAAATATATAAAATCCCCAGCTGTTAACAAAAAAATTAAATATTTTTGTGGAAAAATTCAAATATTAAATTTTCTAGTAAAAAGCAAAAAATATTTTATTTGGGAGGGGGCTAAAGTCCTCTAGCCCACCGCCTGCAGACGCCCCTGTATACTGGACTGGGCAGAGACTGAACTAGACAGGACTTGAGTGCTAAATAAGGACACACTAGTACATAATCTTATTATATTCGTTGTTTGTATTAGCATATTCCTAAATTGTTACACGTATGTTGATATGACACATTATATCAATATTCACAAGTTTATATATAACTTGTTTTGGACTTTATTCCAGTTTATTTTCCCATTAGAATTTCTAAAAACATTGTTTTGTTTTGTACATATCTTTAGCTTAGTTAATTAACATACTAAAGTATATATAGTCCCTATTTTTTATAAGGCTTCTTTTCATTACTTGCTTTATAAATCAATTTGAGCATACCAATTTATAAGCATTCTCCTAATGAAATAATGATTTAATAATAAAAAATAAAGTTTTAACAATTATTCTTTGAAATCTTATCTCTGACTTATATTGACAATCATATTCATAATTCCTATTTTATATGTCAAAATTAATCCTGTGTGTGTATGTTTGTTTATTCATTTATCTTTCATTTCTCAATAAATACATTTCTTAATCTTAACTAATATAGCTTTGTTTAAATTATTATCTAGGGAAATTTATAATTTTTTTAATCCTTTTTTATATTTTATGAATAAAAAGTGACCATAAATCAATGATTTGTTGGAGTATTCATAATAAATCGATATTATCATTTTTAATTTGCAAAATAATAATTATTAAAGATTACGCTGATTACGATGACGTTGTAAATTATATCACTCCCATATTGCACCATGAATATTATGTAGAGAGATTTTATTGACGTCACAAATTAGTTGATATTTTTACTAGATAAAATGGACAAATTTCCATTAAATCGTGATGACACTTCATCAAATGGGTTTAAGAATTTAAAAAAAAAGGATTTATTACTTTAATTTAATACAAATGTCATAGGCATAAGTAGTATTCAATGCAAGTATTAATTATTATGTACTGAAGATCCCTATGAAAATTGTGACGTCACGTGAAAACGCTTTATAGAGTGATATATTCTTTATAGACATTAAAGTTTAAATCATTTTATTTCTCTGTCTCATTTTAATATCCAATGGTTCTCTATGTAAAAAATTTTTATTCCTTAAAATTTGGTCTTTTAGGGCCCAAAATGGCCAACAGCAATAATACTGACGTCACATCAAAACACTTCGTAGAGACATAGTTTATTATTTTTTTTAAAACAAACTCCACATGAATTGATTATTTTTTGTACATAGTTTCCAAAGTTTCAGTCTCTAAGAGCAATCCAATTTATTTTATGCATTTGAAGGAGTGATAATTTCATAGTATTCTGTGCTCGGAAGTATTTTTTTCTCTCCTAATACTTTTTATTATAATGTTTCAGGAAAAAGATACTCAAAACTTGTTTTTGTACTTATAAATAGAAGGTACGACTTTGATTTGAATTAATTTGATTTTGACATAGTTATGAATATAAGTACGTTCGAATATATGCTACTACTACATACTTATTCCACGTTTATTTTGTTGCAATATTTAATTCCTCAGAATGTCAAGTTATCTGTTCATCAAAAAAATAATTATCAATGTAATCAGTACCGGTGAAAGGATTATTATATATTTATTTATATATATATATTTATTTTTTTTGTGTGAGGGGTGTGATGAAATATTTTTTTCAAATTTTTCGATTGGCATCTCATTTTTTCCCTCGACTCTAATATGAGAAGACTTTAAAAATATGTAATTAGGGTTTTCTTTTATTTGTTTATGACCTTTTTTGAGTCCTTTTTCCTATACAGTGTCAATATATTTAGTTTCATGACCTTTTTTTTAGAAAGTGATGTTATTTTTATCTCTTTCTAAAAAAGTCCTTGTTATAGAAAAATATTTCATTTTTTCAAAGGGCCTTCGTTTCAATTTTTTTATAGTCAAATAATCAAAAATTTCCGACTGCCATCCCATTTGCTCCGACTCCAATACTCCATGGGGGTGTCACACACCTCATGTTATTGACTTATACATATATACACTAATAGCAATTCAAGTATAGTTTAATTTATTATATTTTATTTGTGATGCGATTTGTAGATTGAAAGGGAATTTTGTGCTCTGAAATTAAATGGATTAAATTTGTGTGTATTTATTTTTTGTAACTTTTTTATAATTCATTTTTTGAGAGACACGCAGCAACTTCTTTTTGATATTTGATCCATTTTTAAAGATACATTCGAGTGAAAAAAAAACCCCTCAATGTTTGACCATCAAATGAGTCTTGTTCACGATCACTATTTCATAAATCATATCATATATTTTTAAGCAATTTCTTGCACGATTGTAATGCGTTACTAGGAACCTTCTAATATAATTAATGCCCGCGTTTCTTTACATTCATATATTGAGGTGTTTTTTTTTGGTGGATATGCACTCTTGAGTGCAGTTTTCTAATAGAACAAGGAAGTAAATTCACTTATTAGTTCACAAATTATGCAGTGCCTTTAAATTTGGTAGGGAATATCAGTATATACCTACAATGGTCATATCGTGGGTGTGAAAACTAGGTTATCGTTAAAGATTCACGTCGGATTCGATATTTAACATATTATCGCTAATATGTTAAATAACTATGTACATATGAATTGGCGACGACACAAGGGAGTAGAGATAATGATGAGAATGATCTTCAAGACTTTTTATATTGATCGATGGCAAATGAGTGTGCTGATATGTAGATCTATGTGCATACAAGACGGATTTGATATTTATGCTGCTACGAAGGAACACTTATAAAAAGTGATTCTCTTCTACTTACATAGTGTACAGTTTTATAATCATCCTTCAAGCAAACTTAAGAGCTATTATACACCCTTTAACAACGTCTTTTGCATTACGGGCACATCTCCCTCTAATAACTGGCATATAAAACAAATTATAATAGATTTTGGTCGGATGATTAGATTATGATTAGTTATGTTTCCCCCACATTTTTATTTAAATGAATTCATATTCTTAAAAGGTTATTTTCTTTCCTTGTATGTACTACCATATAAGAGATTTTGGATTTAAAATAAATCAATTTTGGTGTGTGACACTAACAATAAGTGGAATTGATACTTTTGACATCATGTTTTTGTCTTAACTGATAAACCTACATGACAAATATAGACTTAACTGAGAGGGCGGAAAAGTTTCCTTCCATGTACCTTTTCATATTAATAATATGATATTATATGTAATATAGATACCTCAGTCTATGATATTTTACCTTCGAAGTCATGTTGAATGATGCAGGCCTGCTTTATATCAATAGCGCTTTATCCAATACGTATTTTAGAGTAATCATAATTGTTAGTATTGTCAGTTCAAAAGTACATCTCATAGACTCAAGTCCAATTGCTTTCATCACTTCTCTTTTAAGTTGTAAGGTTAGTGTTGGTATTGTTTTGATCCAATTATTTTCTTTGTATGTTATTTTGAATATCCTATGTGTATTTATTTTTCTTCAATTTGTACCTGAACCTTAAAGATAAAGTTCCCTCTACTATGTTTTTTGTTCATATTCATGTGTTAAAAAGTTATTGTTATTTGAAGAGTATCAGTTGTGGAAAAAATTAAAAATAGTCTTAATTAGAGTTTCATTGTTGGAGAAAATGTATCTAAACACTTGTTGTTAACTTCTGGCAGAATGAGTCTCCGTTTCATCCTTTCATGTCTATAAATCAAATTGATTCATACTGTAATAGGAGTAGCGTTTTATATACATATATGTGCATAAAAACACATTAAAGGTGGTCTTTAAAATTGGGTTTTCAAGGATAAAATTATTTCTTTGTCTGAGTGTGAATGTCAAAAATGATGATTGACTTTAATACACTTGTCAAATATATCCTTAAATGTCGTATTATTTATTTTTGTATGTTTCTTCCTCACTTTTATGAATGGTACTCACTCATAGCTAGTTATTTGTTTATTCTATCAAAATAGTAGCACCTGAAATAGGAAGTGAAAACTTATCCATTTACATATATCTTTTTGCCAAGATGGTGTGTTGTTGTTCAAGGTTTTCCAGTATGGATAGACCCACAAGGAAATGTATAGATTAGTGTCTACTTCTGTACCTACATACGTGTAGGTATGCATGTATACCTATATATATCAATAAAAAAGGCAGTTAGATGACTAGTTATCATAAAGTATTGGTACTCCAATCACCACTTTTAATGTATATACATAGATACATAGTTCAATTTCATTCCTTACACGTGTTATATCAATTATTACTTGTTCTCAAATCATTGAAATTGATTTATACTTCAGCATAGTACTAGGTTAAGCACAGTTATTGGTACTCTAAGGGGAATTTACGCATGACTACTAGTAGTAATAACTCTTGAGTTTTACCTCATTTTATTTATAATAATAAGTATTATTAATATAATGCAATATTTTATATTAAAGCAATATAGAATTTTCATCGAATCAATATCAAATTACATTTTAACACTAATGTATAAGTAGACATTTATTAGTGAGATCATTAACTTGTGGAACCATTTTGCTGTTTTTTTAGGTGTAAAAATACGAATAATATTTTTCTTGGGATACTCTCTAGAGAACCCTAACTGTATTTGTGTTGGTTGTTATTTATGCTATTATTGTTATTATCTTTCTTCTAATATCCTAAGGGCTTCAAAAAAATTATTTGATCACTATATAAATGATTGGTAGTTATGGAAAGATATTCATTTGCTGAACTATCGTTGAGCTCTTATCACCTCTCTCTTACTCACTCTCCGTTATCTACTCTTTACTCTTTTGAGGATTACTTCAATCTTTACCCAATGTCTGTTTTTATATTCTTTTTTTTTAAAATGAAAATCATACATATAAAGTATATTGATTCCATTTTTATTGTTTTAGCTAAACCATGTGCGGAATCTTTGCTTACTTGAATTACTTGACCCCAAAAACTCGTGCTGAAGTCCTGGGCTTCCTTATTAAAGGCTTGAGACGTCAAGAATATCGTGGCTATGACAGTGCTGGTAATTTATAATGCTGTATTTTTTGTTTGTTTTTTAATGTAAACCTTGACTCCGTTTTCAAAAATGATTTTTTATAGGAGTTGGGATCATAGGGGACGATGGAAGTATTGAATTGATCAAGAAACGTGGAAAGGTTGCTGATCTGGAAAATGAAATTGCATCAAGAGCTAGTGAATTGGGAATGGGATCCATCTTGAATGTTCATGTTGGTATTGCTCACACCCGTTGGGCTACTCATGGTGTTCCATCTTGTGTTAACTCCCATCCTCACCGCTCTGATGACCAAAACGAATTTGTTGTTGTGCATAATGGAATCATCACCAACTATAAGGACATCAAACAGTTCTTAATGGCTAGAGGACATGTCTTTGAATCTGAAACAGATACTGAGGCTATTGCTAAGTTGGTCAAACACATTTATCATCAAAACCCATCCGATGGATTCCGACAAGTTGTAGAGAAATGTGCCAAGCAATTGGAAGGAGCATTTGCCTTGTGTTTTACTTCTGTTCATTTCCCTGGAGAAATAGTTGCTGCTCGTCGTGGAAGTCCTCTCTTGATTGGAATAAAGACATCCACCATTCTTCAATCGGATTCTATCCCTGTTCAATATAGGTAAATTGACGGATACACTTTCTCTCACATATCATCTTATTGTATATTATTTTGAAGCGTTGAAGATGAAGCAAGTCGTCACAACCACTCCGGGAGTGAGGTAGCCAAGAATTTAGCATCACCTTTGAGCATGAGGAAACCATGCCATACAAGATTCCGAATGGACTCTGCCTCTGATACAGAAGAAATTGCTCCTGCAGATCCTCATGAGGCTATGGAATATTTCTTTGCCAGTGACGCAAGTGCCATTATTGAACATACAAATAGAGTTATATATCTTGAGGATGATGACATTGCTGCTGTTAAGGATGGAATTCTCTCTATTCATAGAGTTAATCAAATGATTAACGAAAAAACACAAAGGTAACTAAATTTATTAATTCAACTTTTAATATCTAACCACTTGAGCTTTATCCTTATCAAAATCAAATTTTTATTTCAATACGTAATAAATTGACTTGAAAATGAATCATTTGAAGACAAACCCGTTAGAATAGAAGAAGCAGGGTGAGCATTTAATATATATATATATATATATATATATATTTGCTTAAACTATATATTCATTTAAGCAAATTGCCCTTCAAGGTTTTAGACCTTCCGACTCTCCTGGAAATTTTTTTAATCTTTATTTTTGGAATTCATTTAATTTTAATATACATCATAACACAATTATATAAAAATAGACATATAAAAAAAAGCTCCAAAAATATGTAAGAAGGTTGATCGTTTATTTTCTCTAGAAAAAAGTTAATTTCAAGATGATTAATTTTTGGTTCAAGGTATTTGTGTGTGTTACGAAATTTTTATCAAAATCATAAAATAGCTTATTTATAGCACATATTACGAAATTTATTTTTATAAATATGAATTGTATATACATTATTTATGGTCCTGTGGTTTCTCATACTTGATATAATCATGATTAATTTTAATGATTATTAGAATATGAAATTGAAAAATAAGTCTAACAAATTCTTACTTTTATTTAATTTTAGGGACATTACCACATTGAAAATGGAGATTCAAGAAATCATGAAAGGAAATTTTGCTTCCTTCATGCAAAAGGAAATTTTTGAACAACCAGAGTCTATCGTAAATACTATGAGAGGTAGAATTAACTTTGAAACAAACACAATCACTTTGGGTGGTATCAAGGATTATATCCCTGAGATTAAGCGTTGTCGTCGTCTATTGATGATTGCTTGTGGAACGTCCTACTATTCTGCTATTGCAACTCGTCAATTGTTGGAAGAATTGACGGAATTGCCCGTAATGATTGATTTAGCTTCTGATTTTATTGATCGAAACACTCCCATCTTTAGAGATGATGTTTGTTTCTTTGTGTCTCAGTCTGGAGAAACAGCAGATACTCTTCAAGCTCTTCGTTATTGCAAGAAGAAAGGTGCACTTATTGTTGGAATCACAAATACTGTTGGATCTAGCATTTCAAGAGAATCTCACTGTGGAGTTCATATCAATGCTGGACCAGAAATTGGTGTTGCATCTACAAAGGCGTACACATCTCAAATCATTTCATTGGTTATGTTTGCAATTGTTATGGCTCAGGATCGTATTTCCCTTCTTGGAAGATGTCAAACCATCATTCAAGGATTGAAAAGCCTTCCTCAACTCATCTACAAAGTCCTTGAACAGGACAGCAAAATCAAAGAAATCGCTGATATGCTACACGAAAAGAAATCCTTGTTGATTATGGCTAGAGGCTACAACTACGCCACTTGTTTGGAAGGTGCTCTTAAAGTTAAGGAACTTACATACATGCATTCTGAGGGTATTCAATGTGGAGAATTAAAGCATGGTCCTTTGGCCATGGTTGATGCAAACATTCCAATCATTTGCATTGCACTAAGAGATAATGTATACACAAAATGCATGAACTCCATTCAACAAGTAACTGCACGAGAGGGCAGGCCTATTTTAATCTGCACAGAAGGAGATAAGGAAACACAAAAATTCTCTGAGACTTTCATTGAGATCCCAGAAACAGTTGATGCTCTTCAAGGCATTCTAAGCGTTATTCCCATGCAATTGTTATCCCTTCATATTGCCGTTAAAAAGGGATGCAATGTGGACTGTCCAAGAAATTTAGCCAAATCTGTCACGGTAGAGTAATTGGTTGAATTAACTTATTGTTATTTTTTCAGTATCATTACCAATTTTATTATTTCTCTCTCTCATTCCTCCTCCAAGATTTGTAAAATAAATCTACATAATATATTACAAACGTTAATATACAATTCCATGTACATAATGCATATGATATTTAGTATTTGTACATTTTTGTAAATAATTTGTATTAAAGCTTTTTATTTTTATAATTGTTTTACGTTTCCATTGTTACTTTTTTATATTAATTTTTTTTTTAAACCACTGAATGTCATTGTATGAAGTTCAGTTTGTGTGTATATAAATTTATATATAACGTTAATTAATAAAGGTAAAAAACCTAATTATATTGTTTTTTTCAAATTTTTCCTTTCCCCTACATATTGATTATCTATTCTCTCAATTCGTCTATTCTACTACGCCATATTAAATTTGTCATGATTTCATTAAAAAAAAATCATAAGTAGATAACGCGGATCCTTCATTAAGTCGTCTTTTTGTATGTGGAGAGATAATAAATCAAGGTTTATCATTTTTATTATATAGCCAAATGTAGCGTATTTAAAACAAATTAATAATAGTCATTATTATTATTATTGGAGGGAAAATCAAACACAACCGTAAAAATTTAAGTATATCCTCAGATTCTGAACATGAATAAGATGAGCTATTCAAATCATATTTGAATTGAAATAGTCATGTGAAGACTGAAATATTAGGAATTAGTGATAAACTAAAGCTTCTTTTATATAATATTCTATGAAAATTAACAGTTGTTATAAAAGTCATATATATGACTACTTTAATCAAGATTTGGTTAGTTTTTATTTTTCCAAACATATGTCTAAAACAGCCTTACACATTGTTTAAATACATATGATATGTAATCAATTCTTCCATCTTTGATATAAGAAATCATTGCGGTTACATCACCTTTACTGGTGCGTAAGTTAATACCAATTAGTATACCTCTGTATTTTCAAATCTTAAGAAAATTAGTCTTCCTTGTAAATTTTTTCTTAACCTTATTCAAACCCATAGAGATGTATTTCTTTCTCTATGCTCAAAACTTGATAGTCTTATATATGTACAGGGAAACCTGGTCTAACGGCCACATGTTTTAAGCGTGTTCTCGCTCTAAGTGGCCATATCCAGTTTATAATTGTTACAAAATAGGAAACCTCTTTTAAGAGGTCACCTGAAGTGTTGTGTCGATACTTATTTAGGACTACAGTCCCGTCCAGTTCAGTCCTAGAACTTGTAAAGTTCGCTCCTTGATGACGTCTTTATTTCTTCTTCTTTATCAGTTTTAGTACGAAGGTACTTTAGTACTAAGACTAGATTGGACTGAATATATAAGGACTGATACAACACTTATCACCTTTAATAAGTAGTTGCTTGCTCGCTTAATATGAGTTATTCATTCTTTTTTTTTTTTATAAGATGATCTTAGTTATTCTTATAAGGAGTCAAATTTGCAATGCTCAATTATATACAAGTGTCCAAATAAAAAGATTTCAGATATATTTTAATAAACCTTAATTTATTTTACAGGCATACAGTTTAACGCTTGGTCTATTAAATAATTATAATGCCCTCAGTTGTTGAACATAGTATAAATATATCTTCCTAAAATCATACTTGTACTAGTAAAATTGTTTGAAGTTAAAACATAAATTAAGAAAATCAGATTGAAACCAACGTACATGTACATAAATATTTAGATTGCTCCACACTCACCTCTTGTCTCATGGGTAAACCATATAAATATAATACACTATTAACTATCTATATGGGTAAACTTATGCCACTATTTCAAACAAGAAATACATAATATAATGTAATATTAAATTTATGTGATTCATGAAGCATGGCAATATACCCATATGAATTGAGTATTTATGAACCGTTTAGGAATAAGTTGGTGCAATGAATGGAACTCAATTTTTATTGTGCCTTAATATTCTGTGGAAAAGTAGAGATTATGATAGGGTAGGATCTAGATCTAATGGGTGTATTTTTGTGCTGTAAAGCTTGTCCCAAGAAATTGGATACTCATTTCAAATTTTTCCTCTTTACATATTAACATTACATGTCTAAACTATCAATTTCACATAGGCAGCATGAATTTATAATTGAAAAATAATTTCAATAAAAGAAAAAAAGTCAGGTATATTATTATCAATGAACAAGAATTAGCCAGTAAAATCAGTATAGGGTTACCTAAAAGCTAATAATTAGAATTTATTTTAGATTTGACGAGTATGGCTTATGGTTGAAATAGCACAAGCCATCGATTTTTTTTAATTCTCTTAAAAATCGATTTATATTACACAGATTAGCGGCAAATGTAAAGGTTGAGTTGATTACTAGTTTTATGCGTGTAATTGGCAATCTGTGTTACATAGTGAGGTCTTATGTAAATCTTGAAGTTGTGTCAGCCAGTACTCAAGAGGGGTTATATAAAGAAATATAACTGGGAGACAGATTAGAGAAATTCTTATTTTTCTTTGTACCAGAAATCCGACTTATGAGATAAAATATATAATAAAAGTTATTTGAACGGATAATAAATAAAAATTTGTGTGGCAGGGGGAAGGCAATGATGTTTTTCGAAAATCCCGGATTTTTGTATATTTGACATTAGTGGGGGTCGTGAGATCATGGGGGCTTGAATGAGTTACGCGTCTGAGATGGAGGATTCCCCTGGGGGGCTACGTCTAGGTGGATGGGACAAGGTATAAAGCCAGTATAAGTGAGTTGGGGGGGGGGGCTCTGGGCTGAAGTTTTCTTAGAAATCTGAGACCTCTGATAATATTAAGTATAACGCAAATATTATTATCAATGAACAAGAATTAGCCAGTAAAATCAGTGAGCTTATATTAAATAAAGAGTAATAAAATATCAATTCTTTTAATATATATACTTTTATGCAACCTCCCTATACATCTAACAACCAAATTTGATAAAACCAACCCCCTCAATATCATACACTCTTCACTCAAATTTATAACTAAGTATAGAGGTAAAACCTTTTTATAGAGTTATTAAATTATAGTCAGCAATTTCACCTTCTATTTACTACTAAATCCAGACTTCATAAATGAAAAGGGATAACCCTAACTTTAATAGACTCCCCACTAACATTAAAGAACCTAAATAACAAAAGATCCCCCAGACTAACAACAAAGACCTAAACCCTTGAATTAAGAAATACTTTATTACCCTCAATTCAGACCCTTTTCTGCCTTCTAGTCACAATATAACAATAAATAGGATAGTATTTAATTCTAATATTCCCCAAAAGATAATACCCTTGCACTTAATCCTCTAATTAAAATCAACTTATTATGAATAAACTTGTAGTTTTATACTTATTTTTGACCTTCTACAGCCCCAAATTACTTAATTCAACATCGAGGTCAGTAATATTCTTTAAATACGGCCTCTAAAGATATTTCACGCTGTTATCCCTAGGGTACCTATATGTAGCAAAAAAATCGGTTAAAAATCACTAAAAACTTTTTATTCTAATTAATGAGCTATCCCAGCCAAATTTGGTAAAGGTCTTATTGTCTTCATGGGGTATATTAGCATTTTTACTAATAGCTAAGGTCCAACTTACAAAAAATAAATATTATTATCCAATGCTACTCAAATGGGTATACCTGACTTGTTTATGCTTAACTTAAAACATTGATACCCTTTCAAAAAAATATATATACCTATCTCATCTTGATTTAAAGACTCTTATCTACACTTGGATAAAAATATTAATCATGTATAAGCCAAATTTTTTTATAAAATTCCATTAAAAAAAAAAGAATTGGTTATAGTCAATTACATAATATGGAGAATTTACTGTAATTTATTTTATATTGAAGAAAAAAGTAAATTCAGGGAGGGAGAGTAGTAGTAGGCGGAGGAAGGAGATCATGGCCGTCTCGAGTTAGAGATGTCCATGAAAAAGATGGAAAATAGACCATCGACAATCTCTATTTCATATGGGAAGAGGACTTTCACTGAAGTCATAAGTAAGATATACAAGAAAAGTAAGATACTTAATAATTAATTAATATTTACGTAAATATCCTTTCATTGAATGAATTATTAATATATGTATACCTAATAAAAAGCAAGACAAAATATCTAATTAATATCAACAAAGTAAAATTCCCATCAACTACTAAGTATGCATTTATTTAAAATGTTAATTCAATTAATTATTTTGCGAATATATACAAAATTAGTTTTGACCTTTTTCTCTTAGTAATTATGAATAATTATAATACAAACGATTGAAATACATTAGAAAAATATTCGTTTATGAAGGGTTTATGCTAATAGTGGAAACAAATTAATTGAATGAAACAAACCAATGTTTTTTTATTCTTTTTTTTAAAAGGTAATGTCTAAAATAAATCAAAATATATATATATATAAGTATTTTGTTTTGATTTCCGTTTCCAATAGTACTCAACACACTAATTAAGAACTATAAATATTTTTTTGTAAATTAAATCATTTTTTTTAGTATTTTAAATTTTAATTTGGGTATAATTTTAACGTTTTTAACACATTTGAGGGTTTAGTCAAATTTTGAGCAAAAATAAAAAAAAAAAATAGAAACCTACGTCAAAATATAATGTTAATTATGTCAACTCCACTTCGTCTCCAATTCCAAGAAAATTATTTTATTGATTCTAGTCCTTCAGTGTTCTTGATGTAAAAACCAATAAATCACTATCTCTATTTCACTGATATCCATTCAATTTATAAAACTGAGTTCGTGCTTTTTGATATATAGTCTATATGAATAATTATGGATCCTGGACTAGATACTTCAAGTCTCCCTCCTGACTCAATTATTCCTTTTAAATATCTCGCCATTGAAAAAAGTGTAAGACTATCCTGGACTCTCAAAGATCATGTGAACCTCTTTTCTTGATATGTACAAGCTTATTCTGCTATTATATTCATATGTTATAGTTGATGGGAACTGTTACGTGATTATATGAGAGAGTAAATATAAGTCACTTATCAATTTCAATAGAATTCCCTAGAAAAATATGAATAACATTACAATTTCAAAACTTGCTGAGTCAGGAATCTTCTACTGAATTACTAAATTGGTTGTCTCTAATTTGGAATATTCCACCCTTGTGAGGAAATTGTATCTTCACACAAATAAATTATTCACACATTATAATTAAATGTTTCCCATAAGTTTTTAGAGTATATTATAAGTTCTTTTATTGAAGAAAATAATTAAAATATATCAAAATAATACGATTAATTTAGTATTTATTTGACAAAATATAATCACTTTAGAAGATTAAAAATATTATATATGCATTCTCCGTCTAGTTTGTTTTCTAGACTTTATTTTACGGTTTTTGTGTTTTTTTATTATTGTGGTTGTATCTTTTAGTGATTGAAAGAAGATAAGTTTTATTATTAATTGTTTAGATATTATTGATTGAATTATTATGCAAGTATTTAATGTGGGGCAAATATAATACATTCAATAAAATTAATAAAATCCTTACTCTATGCTGAGTATATATATATAGACTTATGATGAAGTATTAATTAATTAATCATATTTATGAATTGAAGAAACTGTATGCCCCTATACTAGAAATAGTAGAAATGATGATATAATCAAAATCATGTTTGAATTGAAAAAGTTATGAGAATACTGAATCAGAAATAAAAGATTAATACTATGTAATTCTTATAAAGAGAGCAACATATTTATCTACATGGATACTTTTTTGAATTTGATACTCTATCAAATTAGCAATTACTCAAAACAATAACTACTTAAGTTTAATTAATCTTGAGAAACAATCTGAAAATTTTATAGAATAATATTGAAAGAAAAAATAGGCATCGCAACTTAAAGAAAATCATTCTCACTCAACCTTTATTACTATTTTATAGTTAAGAACTTATTAAAATTGCATTATTATAATTTATCATGTTAAGAACGGATCAAAATTGCATTATTATAATTTATCGTGTTAAGAAAATTCACAGTGAGGAACATTTGCAGGAGTTTTTTTCCAAATCCTTACATTTTAAAAACCTTACTATTGATAAGTTACACTATTCAACAAAGTCATACTTATTTTATGCACTAGAACTGCATACGCTCAACTTTGTAGAGTTTGATCCCTAAATGGTATTAAAAGTTAATTAAATTAAAGTTATATAAAAGCCATAATTCTTTTGTTATTTTTGTCTATTTTTAAGGTTCAAAGCTGTTTTAAGCTTCAGTGTTGAAGATAGGGATAAATTAGGTTAATATATATTTTAAAGCTGAATGTTAAATTATTTTGAAACCTTTTTTAAAATGTCTGCATGATGCTTATAACTGGAGTTATCTTTATTTAAAGTGGAATATAGGTGTTTTTTATTCAGATGCTTATAACTTCAAGACGAATATATTCAATAAGTTTAAAAGTTTCTCATTTGATATCTGAAAGTCTAAACTTTAATTTTTTTTAAAAGAGATTTGCCAAAAACGCTTTATATCGTTCTCAATATGAGATAAGACCACGAAAATATTTCAAGGATTAAATTCATCTTTGAATTGATCTCATAAGAATAGACCATATTTATTGGAATGCTCCAGCTAGAAGAGATAGAAACAAAGAGGGATAAGAAAAAAAAGGAGGGGGAGAAATTAAAAATGTGAAATGCAATCCCTTCTGAGAGTAGAATACTGAATTTGTGATCGCTGTTCATTTATGGAGAAGAGTGCATGTGTGGGGAAGGAACCCTCGCAACAAAATACATGCTGAACTCTCCCTGGCCTGTAGGATTTTCTCCGAAGACTCCCTTGAATGTTTAATATCAAGTGCAAAATGGGAAAACTGTTTGGCCTGGCCTATAAAAGAACAAAATTCAGTCAAATTTTTTGGTTTTAGAAAATTCTTGATAGTATTAACTTAAGTTTAATCATGTCTTGTACCCTGAGGCGAAAGAATATATGCAGCAAATGTCACGGTTTCACCAAGTTGAAACTTATATTTTGATGGTGTGATGTCCCAAATTTCGCATCGTGTTAAAACATCACAAATCCTTGTAAGAAGTTCATATTAGTCTCTTCCAAATATGATAATGTCATCAACTAATTTTTTGGCACCAAGAATGCCTGATAGTGCTTTATCAGTTCTACGACAGAATTCATCACCAATACTGGGGAACTCATAGGAGCTCGATTATAGCGATACCTGCCAAATTCAGTTATACAAGTAGCATTCTTCATCTAGGGGAATTGACAATGTTCATGTTAACAGTCGAATACAGCAGAACACTTTGTTTCAGAAGGAATAGATGTAATTAGGTCCTTGGGAGCGGAGAACGGAGTATAGGACGAACTACATATTTGTTAAGTTCAACTAGGTCTCTATCACATTCCTTACCTTACCGTTATTTTTTGGAACGAAGGTTATAGAAGAACACTACTCCGAGACATTATAGAATTTCTCCAAGACCTTCATCTCCTTCAAACTTACTCTTTGTAGCATCTTGAAATGCATATAGAGTTTTGCGGGCATGGTAAACGTGTAATGGTTTGATTGGACCCGGTTTCAGAAGAATTTTCATGGGACCACCTTTCATGACCTTGAGTTGTCATTTAATTTCATATTCAAACACAATTTTAAAAACATCAATGGCTTTGCAGATTCTCTCTCTAGGTGGGAGATGTTTTGTAGAGGTTATAACAACTTTATCAACTCCAGTAGCTTTAACAAAAAAATTGGGATGCACGAAAAACACTGTCATGAAAAGGATAACGACAACAAAAAAGAGGGTTACATGGGAGAAATATTTTCGAAGCTTCTCTAAACATCCACCATTTCCTAAAATCGATAATTCATCGGTGATATCATCTCTTGTTTAAAGATCACTAATCAAATTAGGCTCAATGAAATTGTTAAAAAGTTATCCTTTCACCACAGCATTCTGTCCAGAAAGATGCTTCTCATTATTATTATAATAAGCAATAAATTTGTTTTTCCACGAATTGAATTCTTCCAGAGTGAACGACCTCTGAAAAATCTCCTTTGGCTTTCATGTATCGTCCATACAAGACTTTTTATCTGGTGTTGCTTCTTCATGAGGTATTGAATAACCTTTTTTCCATATGAAATTTATCTATTTTCTCGCAGAAATAATTTTTGGTAATTTTATGAAGCAAATCTAACTTATCGAAGACCTCACTTATGATCCTCCATCGATAATTTATCCGTCCAAGCAGTATTCAACCACTTAAGCCAGAAATCTTCTGTCTTCTCATTGTATTTCTTCTTTTCGAGTCATTGAAATTAGTTTAAAGGTATCCATAAACTTGACATCATCCCCAAGCTTGTTGTCGAAGTGACACCTGAACATATTCATCGATTTGCTCGGATCAGAAGGCATTATGTTCAGTTTCAGAGAATGAGTAAAAAAGCAAAGATATGAGAATGAGAAAATATAAGGTTATGTGAAAGCTAATTTAAAAAGTTGCGTTTAAAAACTTAGTACAATGCTCCATAATAAAATATTTTTACTCCAGATATCCCTCGTGATTACAAATAGTGACATCAAATCCATCACATATCTAATCAACCGACTTGATGGACGACTGCGCCATAAACTATTCCGTAGTTAATGAAATGGATTTATTAGGAGTCGATATGTAGTTTTTTTTATATAAAAGACATAAGTGAGTGTAATTCTCTATAAGACAATTAATTCATATCATATTAAAGTTTAAATGAAAAAATAAGGAGATCCCATCACCTATGAATCGAAGATATCAACAAAGGAGACCCTCAACAAACCAATTGCATACTGTGATTAGTTATTATTATAAAAATCTGCCCTTTGAGTATGATTAGGTATGCTAAATAGTTTTTAATGTAGAATGTTAATTCTTTTATTTTATGAGGTCAATGTACACAAAAAAATTATCTTTGTTGTCTCATTAAAATTTTTTCTTCCAATACTATAATTTTTATGACCAAAAAAAAACAAAAAAAATACTTCATTGGGGGTGGGAGAGGGGATTGGGCTGTGAACGCCCCTGACGAATGATTATTTATCAGGGTTGTAGGAAAAGTATTTCACCTCTTAACTCATCAGCTGGAAAAAAAAATGCTACCTTGATTACATCATCTCAGTAATTTCAAGAAAGACTTCAGAGAAAGATTGCACCTAATATTTTCTTTTATTAGAGAGGCAAAGAATATAAACAATTGTATACCATATTACTTTATCTAGCTTTCTAAAATAAATTGGAATAATTTTTATTATAAAAATATTTAATGACACATTCAGATACATGATATATCAAAAAATATCTTAATCCTAAAATAGTGAAAAAGTTCTAAAATCTAATATTCGACTTGCAAAAGATTCTTCCCAAAAAATATCCTTTCATAAAGGTTCAAATATTGAGGGGCTGTGCTACAGGGATGGTATGGCCTCCCCACTTTTTTAGAATTTAAGATTATGATATACCAGAGATTTTTTTTTTGAATTACAGTTAATGGCTCATTGATCTTCCACTTTCAAAAAACGGCACACGGAGCCTGATATTATAATCTGTAAAGAAATTAAGGGATATAAATACTATCTGATTTTAATTTAGTTTTAGATACAAACAGGTTCTTGACTAATCAGGTGGGAGCAAGCCAATTACCCAGATTTTTATTTTGTTTTTGCCAGGTGACTTTGACAATTTGGACATAATGTTTTTGGACAAATAACAAACAATTAAACAAACATACAAAAATTTTGTTGCCAAATTTGAAATATTTTGTGTAAATTACCACCGAGGTTGTCGAAAAATGGAATCATATTTGATTGTCATGATAAGAAGTAATTCATTGCTGACAAATTAGCGCCTACAAAACTCAAATGTAATTTGTAGAATGTTCTTTTCAATATAATATTTAGCCCTGTGAGTGAAATAAATAAACATAGGTACATCTTAATTCATTACTTTTATTTAATCTACTTTGACTTTTTATTTTATACTAATATGAAATAATGTCGTTTCCATTAATATTGTCTGAATATCGGCATGAATATATTGTCTAATATAAATTTTATAAATAAGGAATTATATTATTTTCATTTATTTAAAAGACCCCATTTTGAAAAAATAAAAGGTAATAAAAAAGAATGGTAAACACATTGAAACATAGATAGTGTGTAAATTTGGATTTGGTGTAAACTTTATACATTTAAACAACATGGATTATATAGATATAGGTGACATAGCTAATATACACTGCTAGCATATGCAAACTTTATAATACGAAACAACTCTTCAAAAGAGTAGCTTTAAAATACTTAAGTAAATAAATCACTTTCCTTTAGTGCAAAATGATAATTCCAAGTAATCAATAACAATATTTTAAAATAAATGTTATAAGATATAATGGAATTATTATTCCTCGTTAAAATAGTTTTACATGTAGATGTATACATACTTATGTATTTTAAGGGGAAATAAAGTAAAAATTTGATAACTATAGGTACATTTCAATATACTTCATGATTGCTATGATCCCTCCTGATATTTTAGTTGTGATCAATCACCTTCATTCTTCTAATATACATTGATACACTTGTATTAGTGCTTCACTTTCTCTCTCAAATCTATAGTTCTTTCCCATGAAAGTCCATCCTTCCCAAAATGACCATATTTGGCAGTTTCTAAATAAATAGGCTTTTTCAAGTCCAAATTGTGTGCAATGATTCCTGGCCTGAGGTCAAAGTTTGACTTGACAATTTCTTGAAGTTCTTCTTGAGTTTTATCACTTGTACTATAGTCAAATATAGCAATGGATATAGGATGAGCTACTCCAATGGCATAAGACACTTGGACTAAGCATCTCTTACATATTCCAGATTTGACTAATGATTTTGCTACTTGTCGAACAGCATAAGCTCCAGAGCGGTCAACTTTTGTATAATCCTTTCCCGAAAAAGCCCCTCCACCATGAGCTCCCCAACCTCCATACGTATCGACAATCATTTTTCTACCCGTTAAGCCAGCCCTACATTGAGGACCCCCAACGACAAATCTTCCACAGGGGTTGATTTTAAGAACAGTGTTATTATTTAGATAACGTTCTGGAACAGTCGACGTAATAACCTTTTTCGTGAGATCGTCTATTATCCTTTCTCTTGGTGTATCAGGGCAATGTTGCACGGAAAGAACTATAGCGGACACACGTAGAGGAACACATGCCCCATCTTTAATAGCATATTCACAAGTAACTTGAGCTTTGGTATCAGGTCTAGCCCAAGGCAATTCTCCTGATCTCCGAAGATCGGCAACTTTTTTATTCAATTTGTGTGCAAGCATTAAAGTTAGAGGCATTGCCTCTTCTGTCTCATCTGTTGCATAACCAAACATAATGCCTTGATCTCCAGCACCAAGATCCTCATCCGTGTGTCCTTTCCAAACACCAGAAGCAATATTTGAAGACTGTGTTTCAAGACAAATTAAAACACAACAAGTTTTAAAATCAAATCCTTTATCTGTGTGATCATAGCCCACATCCCTTACTACATTCCGTACAATCTATGGGATTGAAATACATAGAATAGTATACAGCATATTATAATAAATATGTTAACATGCCCATAAAATAGTCAATTAACTTTGCTCATTATGCTACACCTTTTGATAGTTAATGTCCTTGGCATTGGAAGTGATTTCCCCAAAAACAAAAACCATTCCCGTCTTTGTGACAACTTCACAAGCCACCTTTGCATCCGGATCCTGGGCTAAATGTGCATCCAGAATAGCATCGGATATTTGATCACACATTTTATCGGGATGGCCCTCACCAACCGATTCCGATGTGAAGAAAAAAGTTTCATCATTTGTCTTTGAATTCTTTTCCATACTCGAACTTTTTTCTACTGAATCTGAAAACATGCAACGTGAGATAGACAATATTGAGTAGTAAAAAGTAAGTGACAGAAGAACAAATGGAGAAGAAGGAATACTGTGTTTAACAATAGCAATATGGTAGAAGTTCCCTTTTAGTATAAAATTATGTACTTCTTTATTGGCGTCTCTCATCATTTATATGTTGATACTTCTAACCTGTTAATTTGAAAAACAATTTAAATGTTTAAAATGGTTTTGGCGTCTAATTTTATTGGAGTATTTTATTGAATGATTAGCATTGTTATACAAATGATTATCTATTGTATGTATTTAAACAGGGTATATTCTTAGATATTCACAACCTAACCCCTTCAGCTGGAAATTAGAAAGCTGATACGTGATACTGAAAACACTAATGCGCAATAAATTAAGTGATTGATAGTTAATTAATTAAAATATATTTTATTGATATAAATAGAATTGAATTGGTGTTAAAATGGAGCCATCTTTAATTTTAAATTCGATGTATTTTGCATGCCGAGGGAATTAACCATATTCTGAGCTACTAGGGAATCAAATAATATATCTAATATTAATAATATAGTATATTACTATATATTGAAAAATGTTTAAAGCTAGATAAGGAGAAATTATTGAATTATTCTTTGGGAGTTAGATTGTGGAAAAATTCGAATTTACATATTTATTAGTAGAACGTTTCATCATTACATACTCAGGTCGGAGCCTGAAAATAATGAAATCATGGGGGTGAAATTTTTAGTAAAGATCAATCAGCATGAAACCTTTAGGGAAATATTAAAAAAATATGTTTAAACTATTGCATGTTTTGTGATAGAGCAACGGATAAAGATTTAAAAATGGTATAAATCCTCCTGATTGTAAATCAAAAAGAAAAGTATATGTTGGCAACTTTGATGGACGACATATTATATTTGTACTGGAAAAGATCACTAAATTAAGTGGAGTGGCCCTCCTTGTCCCTTGTTTGAATGTTCAAGATAGGGATAAATATTTAATAAGAGCACTGATATCTTGCATATTACCATCATACTTTTTTAAAATGTAGACTCGCTAGGATTTGGACAATTTTTACATCCATAGTAATGACTAATTAGTCATCATCGAATTAAAGGGGGAAGCGGTCTTTTTACCTCATGCCAAACCAGACATGCATCAATAATCATTTCTTTAAAAAGGACAAGACGAGAAGATTTAGGTAAATTATTTAGACATGGCTCCATGGGTTTAATAGAATTGTTTGGTCCAATTGTTCATTAACTTTCATTCCATAGATATTGTATTAATTCATACGTAAATTGACCCGCCCGCCCCCTCCCCTTCTCTAGTTGTTCATTTCGTTGTACCTAGGTTACTTATTTATCCACCAGACAAGAAGTTGACCCTTTAAAAAGTCGTCAAAGAAGATATAACTCTGGCCAGTGCTGTGGAATGGAGGAGTGTGTGAGAATTCAGAAACGAAATTTTCTTGAGGAAGCAAGTTTAATATTATTTTATTTATTCAATGATGATGTAAATGTAAAATACTAATTGTGGAGGTACACGGAAGAAATGAGCGTGTGGAGATGAAAATGCGTGCGAGTCAAGATCTATCCTTGCTATTGGCTAGGTGGTGAGTGGTGCGTGTATGCAGCTAGCAGCGATGGAAACAAGTAACTATGTTAGTATGTTCTACAGCTTCTAATTTCTATACTACTACCTAAATGCATGCATGGATTCTTACATGTATTTCTTTGTAATGATGAGACTGAGAGATAGACGATAGTTTGTTTAGAAGTGAGCTGAGGGAAGGAAGGAAGGGTGGAGAGAGAGAGCGAGAGACAGAGAGAGAGAGAGCGAGAGAGTGTGAATGATCCCAGAATAGGGATTGGAGTTTTTACTTTTTAGTACTGTAACTTTAGAAATGAAATCTAAAATATTGGTGTGAAAAAGAAAAGAGAGGTTGTGGAGTGTGGAGTGGTGGAGTGGTGGAGTGGTGGACTATCTGATGAGGAATTGGACTTTGAGTGGGGACTGGGTATTGATGGAATAGGATGGGCCAAGATGATGAGCGCAGAGTCGGGAAGACATGACTCGGCTCTTATGGCCTATCCAGGAGGTCTGTACGATCTTCTTATGGATGCACGTCTCACAGAGTTCTTCAATCCCCTCAAGACAGTGCTCAACGTCATGACACTGCATGAGTTGAAGGCGCGTGTGGACGAAGACTTTTTGTCGATCGGGATGTCCAAGCCGGAGATCCGGCGCCTGAAAAGCTCGACCGCCAAGTTTCTTCCCGCCTCGAACGCGAGTCTCTCGAGCAAGTTGAAGCGGTTTTTGAGTGTTGGGGGCGGCCTGAGCGGACATGAGACTCTGCCTCGGAGTCGTAAAGGGAGTTTGGGTGAGGGGCTGCGTGAGAGGAAGGCGTCGTTCCGAGTGCCTTTCCAACATTTGATTCCTTTGGCCTCTGTGCGCGTGCATCAGTCCTTGGGATCCGGAGAGTTTGGAGTGGTGCAACGTGGCGTGTGGACAGATCCCGAGGGCATTGCTCACCAAGTGGCTGTGAAGGCCCTTTCCAAGGAGCACATGCAGAACAATACGATCGTGTTTATGAAGGAGTATGAAGTGATGCAATCCATTGAGCACCCCTCCATTGTCAAGCTCTTTGGTGTTGTGTTGGACGCTCCTCGTATCATGCTCATCACTGAATTAGCAGCCCTTCGATCTCTATTAGAATGTCTTAACGAGCCTTCATCTCGGAGTTCCTTCCATGTCTCTCGATTGTGTGAGTTTTCCCTCCAAATTTGCCAAGGAATGAGTTACTTAGAGGAAAAAAGACTTATTCATCGAGATTTAGCTGCTAGAAATATCCTTGTATTTTCAAAAGAAGTTGTTAAGATATCAGACTTTGGGTTGAGTCGTGCCTTAGGCGTCGGAAAGGACTATTATCAAACAAATTTTAATGCGAATCTCAAACTACCTATTGCATGGTGTGCACCAGAATGTATTAATTTTCTCAAATTCACTTCGGCCTCTGACGTTTGGGCTTTCTCAACAGCTCTCTGGGAAATGTTTTCATATGGGTTTCAACCATGGGCTGGGCTTACTGGCAAACAAATTCTGGATGCCATCGATGAACCTCATTCACGGCGCTTAGAACGCCCACCTTATTGTCCTAAAGATTACTATCGTATAATGATGGAATGTTGGAGTCATGATCCCATCAAGCGCCCTACTTTTGCTAGACTTTATCACTTACTTTTTGATGCCAAACCAGAGCGTGTTAAAGCCATTGCTCTCCCTAACGTACCAGGACATCTTGCCTATTTTGTGGGGGACATTATGACAGTCTTGGATAAAACAGAGGGTGAAAATGCACTTTGGAAGGGATGTACCGATGATGGAAAGGTCGGTTACTTCTCTCCAAATAATACTGTCGCTTATATTGGCAATTTACCCACCTCTAACAGCGTTGTGGCTTTCCAGAGATCCTCTGTTAGAGGTTCTAAAAATGGTATCAAGAAGAAAATTAGTAGGGATATGATAAGTGGACCTAGAGGTCATGTTCAACACACTGGTCATGTGGGAGTGGATGGGGCATACTTCGGAGACGTTAGTGGGTTTCATGGTTCTGTCTCTTCTTCGAAGTCTGCTGAGTTTGTTTCCATGCCTTGTCTAAGTCGAGCAGATTCGGATTTAAGCGAAAGAGCACCACTTATTTCTTCAGTTTCTCAACAGAATCGTCATGATGGAATCTCAAATAGGAATCCTAAAATGGTATTTGCGACGGGATATCTTCGTAAAAGCTCAAATACTACTGAAAAACCTCAACAGAATCACGAATATCAATCTATAAATGAGGACGATGCGGGAGAGTTATTTTCTACTCCTTTGGATCTTGGTCCTAGTTTAATGGATGAAGTATTTAATGAATTGGACTCTAGTCTTGACTCAGCTGAAGCCGAAAAAAACGAGAGGATACGTGAAATCTTGAAAGAAGTTAAGAAATCTCAGCAACCTTTACCTGTTAAAAAATCTGAATTCAAGGAAGACTTTAAAGACTTGGTTATCTCCACATTAGCTCGTCATAAAACTCGATCTAATCACAAGCGACAACAAGCAACTGTGAAGCCTATTAATGCACAAGACGAAAAAACTTTAGAAAGTGCAATAGCCATGGCAAATGCTCTTGCCTCTAAGTCAATGCACGAATTAGATAAAAGAGGTACAGAGGATTTTTATGAGAACTCTCCTATTCCTTCTCCCCTGACTCCAAATTCTCCTTCTAAAAAGTTTTCCTTCTGGTTTCCTAATGTCGGAAAATCTGTTTCTAGTCCTAAGTCGGAGAGACGTCACTTCAGTGAGGAAGTGAAATTTGTGTCCGGTGATATCGAGTCTTCTCTTACTCCTGGAGCAAAAGATGCATATCGCACACTCATTGAAGGCTCCAGTCGTGCATCTCCTACTTCCAATAACTTAAATAACAATTCACAATCATCTTCTCCGTCCAATGATTCACTCCTTCAGCAATACAATCGTCTTAGTCTTCCTCCGTCGGATTTCCATCAGAAAGGAAATCCTCTGCCTTTGCCTCCAAAATCTATAAAAATGAATAATCCACCGCCTAAACGTCATGTTCGGAAAAATCCCTTAATTATAACAGATGAATCAGACGATGGCTTCAGAAGTATTGCCGAAGTAAATCAGGTAAATATTCTTTTTAATGAGTCCTATTTTTAATCATTATTGTTTTTGTGTTTATTTTTCTTGCAGGGCTTGGATAACACTAGTATTTCTCAATTTGGTCGTGTAAATACCCTTCCAAACAATCGTTCCTCATCCTTATACAACTTTAATAATAATAACAATTTTAGTCACTTCTCAATGTTTAATTCCCTCCATCATCATAATAATAATAATGGAGATGACTTCGAAAATGCCATCGCGTGTAGTATGGATGCTTTGGATAATATTGATGAAATACCAAAGTACTCTAGCCCCAAACATTCGTTGGACATTGGAAATAATGGAGACGAAGACTCTTTACCATTAGTTCAATATAATCAAGATCACGTCTCATGTGAGGATTTATTAGATTTTCATCGTCAGAGGCCGGAGGACTGTGATGAAGTTCGTATCATGAAAAAAGTTCTAAAGCGGGATATGATTCAAGATGACGAAGAAGCTGTGTCTGCTTTGTGTGCTACTGGATGGAATGTTCATCACGCCATTAAATTAATTAAGGTTAAAAATTTGATAAAGACTCGGCCTACTAAATTTTCTGATTCAGAATTAATTGAAACTCTCCGATCTTTTGAATGGGACGTTGTCAAAGCCGTAACGGCATTGACAAAAATTTAGATTGAAAATTACATAAATTTAAATTTTGAATATTTATAACTTTTTTGATATTTATTCATTAATCATTTGGCATCTAAAACCTATTTAATTTTGGTTGAATCCTTCCACTCCATCTCAAAAATACAATTATCAGTGCTCTTATAATGTGCCATAATTAATTTGGAATCTAAAAATATGTGAGGATATCAATTTTTATATATTTATATGTCATTGTTTTTTCAGATATTTCTATTACATATTTTTTATTTAATGTTTGTGCATTTGAATTCATTATCCATAGTCTGTCAAAGGGCCAGTCCCAGTGTTCTTTTGTATTTTTGTCGAGTCCATTCTTCTTCAACATTATCATATCCTCATCAAAGTAGTAGATTTTATTTTTGTTATAAAAGTATCAGTAGCCACAAAATATATAATACTCATTCGTGTGTCTTATTAAGTTAGATAAATAAATAAATATATGTGATTACATATATATTTATATACATACATATATATATATATATTTCGACTATATCTAGTTCAATGTATTTAAAAAAAACATGAAATTATAATAAATTACCGGTTCTTATAAAACTTCTTTCGAGTTTTTTTATATCTACGAAACTTTCCATCTCATGAATTGAAACATTTTAGAATGATGGTATATGCATTCCAACATATTCGTAACTCTATCATTTGACCACACTGAATACCAGCAAGTTGACTTGCATTCTTCTTTTAAACTTTAAAGATTCAAAATGATCCTTAATATGACTCACTGTTAATTTTGTCTTCTTTTGCGACATTTCGTTCCGTCTTTATATTGCCAAGAAAAGAAAGGATTTGGTTTAGTTAAACGAAACATTAAAGAAGTTAATAATGTATTACTAAGTAAATTCTAGGGTATGCTTAATTTGTAGTATAATTGAAGGAAACTCAGTAATACCTCGGATTACGAGTTTAATCAATCAAAGGAGTACTCGTAATATTAAAATGATTCACAAAGACCAAGAACTTTCTTCTTTAAACCAGATAAATGTCTGGTAGCAAACAGAGTTTAGCTTGTAGCATGTATCAAGACTTGTTAGTGTTGATGAATGAAGTTGGTAATTCGAATTTTCCCTCGTATTCTAAAACAAAAAAACACTCACATGTAAATTAAGTTGTGTTCTCACAACTCGAGGATTTACTGTATTTTAAATATTCTTGACAAATGACAATCATTATTATTTTAAGAATAGCAGTGGCCTATATACCTTGTTATTAAGAGTAGATACATACATCCGTGCATAATAAATGCAATTCAAGGAGCTACTTATTTAATAAGTCTAAGTTAATACGTATCAAACCCTTCAAAAATGCATAAACATCTAACTAGGATGGGAATTGGGATGTAGTTGATAAATTAAAGTCTGGTAAACCTACTAAGGCTTCTCTCTGATGATTCTGTTTAACCGGGATATATTTTACAAGATATAATGTATGTTTGGTACCTACAAAAAGGAAATATTATGAAGTAGGAATCAACCAAAAAAAAATAACACATTATTAAATTATTTTTAAACTCTTCCATATCTCCACAAGTTTGAATATAATATGTGTTTTTCAAGCTGTATATGAGATGGGACATTTAGGGTGTTCCATATTTTTATTAAAAAAATGTTACATACCTTCATAATATATCCTAATGATGCGTGAGTAAACTATTATTCCGCGGATCGGGTTGTATATTTAACAGTTATACAACCCTCAGCTCCACCAAAAAAATGAGGTCGTTCATCATTATTCAAGTTTTTAGTTGTGGGTTACGGAATTCCAAGCTGCCGGATTTGCAAGCTATATTAGTGATAATGATAGAATGAGAATATAAGGGTAAGACTAGCTAATTTTTTATTATTTCTTCCGAAAGTATAGAAATAAATACTTAATGTAACTTTATTTAATATTTACTAATAGGATCCCGTTGTTTCCCGGGATCCTGAAATTTAAAAAAATATTTTTTAGGGGAATGAGAAACCCTAATAACTACTGTATGTAATTGAACTGTTCTATCTCTAAAACTGGTTAGTCCAACAGTCCAAGATTAGCCTAAATGTCTGGCTTGATGTCATCTAAATTATTATTAATAAAATAATTTATAATATGCTACTTGATGACTACTTTAGTTTTATTCTATTTTTTTATACATAATATGTACATTTGTATCTTTCTATCAATGAAAATATAAAATAGATGTTGTTTATTTAAATTCATTTGTATTTTAACTTTCTTATGGCAACCACCCCAAGTTGGTTTTTCGTGAAGGTCGCCCTCTTTTTCTTATTAAATCCTTGTTTTCTCTCATATTCGAGTTTAGATATTAACCTTTTCAGGATGTAGAAAATGGATAAAATTTCTTCTAACAATATGTACCTTAGTTTTCTTATCGGAAAGAGATGCCAAATTATATACCTATTTTTTTAAATCCTTTTCCCTCTAGCTAACTCGATTTAAAGTATCATTTAATTACATGTTCTCATCCTTTCTTTTCATTGATCCCATAAAAGATTTGGATTCTAAATTATTTCATTTATAAAGCCTTGAAAAAGCTAAATTATTTTATAAAGCCAAAAAGAAAAAGGAATGCTTGTAAAATATGGAATACTCTAGGTAGTGACTATGACTTTTCTTTGGAGGTGTGCGGTTAACTAGTTCAGAAGTTGTTTTTTATCTAGATAACATTTTTTTAAATTGGGATGTATTTTTTTGTTTTAAACAAAATTTGATACTTGTGGCTATAATTCGACATTTTTTATGTTAGAGGCAAAAACGTTTGGATGACGTTTTTCATAAGAGACATAATTTTTGTTCCTTTAAAAAAAAATATTTGACAACATTAATTTCCCTATTGGACATTTTTTGTCCATATAATTCGAGCTTTGATCTGTTATTAAATATTAAAATTTTTGAGAGCTACCCAGACTTGTACACAGGCACGACAAGACCCCACCAAAAATCAATTGGTGCTTCCTCCTCCCCCAGAAAAAAATCAAACTTTCATTTGTTCTTAATTGCTTAAAGGAAGAATTTTTACATTCGCATTGGAAGTTGAACGGAGGTTATGCTTTTGCCTCTGATTATTTGTCTGTTGGTCACGAGGATTAATTAAAAAGTTAAAGATCAATTTTGGTGTAACTTTTTAAGGAGATTATATATGGTCACTGTAAGAGGCCATTAAATGCAGAGAGACCAAGGTAGCACAAAACGTTAAAAATACATAATAGACAATAACTTTGAAATATATTGAGGTACACAGAGCTCGAATCCGTGACATTGTGTGGATTTAATAAAAATTCTTCATTTAACAAACAATTCAATGTTAAGATTAAAGGTCAAAGTTACAACAAAGGTCAAAACCTCATATTGAACCATTACATTTGAACAAATTGAGATACAGAGCTGAAATCATCATCACTTTGTGGCACAAATAACATATTGATATATAACAAGTAATAACGACTGAATGCAATAGATATTAAGTTCAGCATGTTCAACATTGTACATTTTTAACTTTAACAATGATCATGCCCATTCGAGTTAAAATTCACCGGATGTTCGAAATACCCAGCCAATGCTATGATGCTCGGTGTCAGTGGTTCAGATAATAAGGTGTTTCCACCGGTGTGCATAAAAGGGACCTTGAAGGCCAATGAATATAAAATTATCTTGGCAAAGAAGGTGTTTCCCACCCTCAATGCACCTATGGCATTATAAATTGGTTATGGACACAGTTCCAGTTCTACACTTCCAAGATCACCCAAACGTATTTCAACTACAAATTATGGGCGAATTGATTTTAGTACACGAAGATGTAGCCGTCCAACTTCCCCAGCCTGACCCCAGTTGACTACTACGTGCGGAGCGCCGTAGAGAGGAAGGCCAACACCCACTATCACAGCAGCGTGTAGTTCATGAAGGCCAAGGTAGAGGAGGAATGAACCAATATTCCGGTATTCATCCTCAGGAAAGTCTTTTGTAAGTCTGGAGCTCTGTATTACGGCAGAGGGTGGAATTTTTGAAAAATAATAAAAATTAAATTATCCTTCATCTCCTTATTAATATTTTTTTTTGGATCATTAATACTAGTATGATCCTGTCCGTTCCTCGGACGTATGAGGGGGGATTTGGACAACAAATTCTGGTGGTGTATAGTCCATGTTTTTGTCTGTCAAATAGTTGAAAAATTCAAATGAATAATGTCATTTATAATTTATGTTTGTCTTTTTAAATCAAATGTAAAAGTACCTAATTTATTCCAGAACCACAATTTAAAATACCCAAATATATTTATCAATAAAACCCAAAAAATAAGGGAGCCCCCAGTTAAAATATTTGCGTGGTAGCCTCTTGGGTTTGATAAAAAAAGTTTAAGCTCCTCAGAATGACTTCTGAACGGTGAAACTCTTACAGTTACGTCTGCTTTGAAGATGACCGAACAAATTTGCACTCACACGTGAACCACTTTAAAAGTGGAAATGCACACATACAAATGTCTGAAGTTTGCTACATCAAATTGATAGTTACATTAAACAATCAACAGACATGTTTAACTCCTTCCTTGTGTTTGTACATTTATCTCTATTGATTCAACAACTAGGAGAATTCGTGGTCGCTCCTCGACTATGCACATGTAGATCACTATATATTTTATTTATGTATTACAATTAATGTTGATTTATAGTTGTAATGTACAATGTACATCAATGAATGAGTATGAACAATTAACATATATGCTAGGGGTTCTCTCTTGGTATCCCGGCATTCCGCTTTCCCAGGATTTATCAGAGTTTACTCCAACGTTAAAATCTCAGGAAATATTAATTTAGAAGGAAATCCTGCAATTAGTTATATACAAATCCCAGTTTCTCAAAATTATCTTCATCACTTACTATTTAATTGTGTCAAAATAGGTCTGTCTTGCCCAGCAGTCGGTACGATACATTAAATTGAAAATTCTAGAAAACCCGATTACATGATGGTCTAACCTTGTATTTCTATTAACCTTGGGAATGACTAACTTGCAATAATTTAATTTCTTCTAAAAAATTTAAAATAAATACTTACATTTCAAAGTATTTATTATTTACCACTCGTAACGGCATTCCCTAATTAAAAAAAAAAGGTTTCCCAGGATCTCGCTCGAGCACAATTTCCTAGGAAATGAGAAGCCTTAATATATACATATGCTTTATTGGAATAGTTACAATCTACACTGGATACAATTCATTAGTTGTGTTCCTACATACATAAAACAATTCGTTATTTAACATTTTTTTAGCCAATATGCGAATGAAAAATTAATTATAAAACGTAGGTTCTTAAGTCATTAGCGGTGACTCCTTGTCCGAGTTAATGACATATTATGTACTTCATAATATATCTTTTTCACATTGTAACCTACATAATTTCAGATTAATCGTCCAAAATATGACCTATTGGCTTAATGTACTCATAAATAAGTATATTCTTTATGGCTATAATTGAATTTTGTACATGGATGAAAGCAGTATGGGTAAAAAAGAATATGTAAAATCAGATAATTAATAGCGGATTGCAAAGTATTTATTTAAAGACTTCATTGAGTAGCTTTTTTCGTAGGATATTGTATCAACAAACTTTAGTGAATTTTTGGGCATCATATAGACAGCTTCTCCGAATATAAAGAAGATTTAATTTTCAGAAGAGGAACGGCGTTGCGTCGTGGCACCGTCAACACGGACATCTATCTGAAGTTGATGGAGAAAATTGTGCTGCCTTGGATCCAGCAAATCTCCAGAGATCGCCCTTGTGTCTGACAACAAGTCTCATCACCTTGTCATGTCTAATACAGTTCACTAAAGTGAATGAGTGAGCATTGCTATGAGGAAGGAAATACGGCCTCCCAGCAGTCCGGATCTTAATCTGATGGCTTATTTTTCCTGGGGTCTACATAGACATGTCAACAACGTTTTCATAGTGACTCCTTATTGTACAAAAATAAAGCGCCTTCTATCCAGTCAGAACCTGAGAAGATCTCAAATTTTAAACACAAAGTGGAAGTCAAATTTCTGTCGAAAATGCAAATTACGCCGGTAGCATAATTTTCCTGGAAAAAATTTACTTTTTTTTCTATTTTTATTTTTTTTAATAATAGAAATTTACGGAGTATACTGACAGACGTCTAACCTTATTTTTGTTCAAAAAATAAAAATAACAATGCTGAAAAGCAGATATTGTCAACATAGGTTGTGGACATATGGACCTATATAATACAAAAATAAGTTTAAGAATCGAATGAAAATTGATTTGGCTATAAGAAAATAACGATTTCTGTTTGATTACAGTAGTATATAATATTTATGAGCTTTGTTATGTAATATCCTGTCCTTCCACAATGAGGACTCTGATTCTTATTATGATGCTATAAGATTTGCAACGGGGATGAGAGAAAAACTTGATCCCAGTAGAATTATGGAAGAAGAATAAATTTGACAATGATGATTGAAATGCGGTGACAATTTCATATTTGGCTCATATTCAATAAATAAATAAATATGTATGTACTGTGTAACAAATGAGTCTAAATATTGTTAACTCAAATGCTGTATGTACAATGTTTGTTCGTACACATCAAAAATAAAAAAATTAACCCCATTTCAATCATATTACTCTTCTGTAAGGAATGTACCCTCGTTAAAAAAACTAAGGTGTACTGCATAAATCAAGCGTTTTTTTACTATTAATTTTAAAATTGACTACTAGCCGGATAAAATTTTAATTAAATATCGAAACCTGTTTGAAAGGAAAAGCCACAGATTGCCAATTTCTTTTGAATTAATAAATAACACAAGGCTTCTTACAAAGGACCCAGTCCTCTGTTTCTTATTTATGTACTACTTAAGTATGTTGTGTGTCTACATAAAAACAATCTTGAACCAAAATTAAAAAAAAGAGAAAATCCCAAGTTAGTATTTTACTTTATGTATACATAGAACTCAATATTTCCTGAACGGATTTGAGTTCATTATAAGTTGTTATAGAGATAGTATAAAATCCTTATTTGAGTTAAGAGATTTATATTGGGCCCGAAGTGCCCTTTCAAATAAAATCCATCTATTTCTCACTTTTTTATTGTGACGATCAATTTTGGCTACTAATTAAGGTGCAATTTGCGACACACCCAAAGGGTTAGAGGGACGTCCGCAGGATCATATTTGGAGTGGGAGTATTTTTTCAAAAAAAAATACAAAAATTAAAATTTTTCCAAATAAAAAATTGGAAAAATTATTTTTTTTTGGAAAAAATTTGAAAAAATCCAGTCAGTCTAAAAAATTTAAAATATTTTCAAAAATACATGGACATTCTCAAAACATTAAAATTTTTTGGGAAAAAAAATCAAAAATTTAATTTTTAAAGTACTACATTTTTTCCAAGAAATGTGGTACTATTATTAGAAAATTAAATTTTTTTAGTAAAAAGCAAAAATGCCTAATTTTTTTAAGGGGGAAGGGGCTACAGCCCCCCGGCCCAACTTCTGTGGAGGACCCTGGGTTAATAGAAATAATTTATTTGTAGAAATAGAATATAATTTGTCGAATAATGCATATATAATCTGAACTCAATTTACAGACAAAATATTCTTGCTTGCTTCTGTGTGAGTGGCTCACATAATACTATTCTAAGTAACATTTTCAACATATCCCTCTTTATATTTAGATTTTGAGATACATTTTTGAATATGTAGATAAACGATTTAATTTATTAACTAGCAGGAGTACAGGGTGTCCAGAGGGGGTGGGCTGGAGAGGCTATATCTCCCCCCTCCCAATTAAGGAATTTTTGCTTTTTACAAGAAAATGGAATATAAAAATATTTAAAATTTAATTTAATTTTTCAATCGTTTTTTCCAAAAAATTTAACATTCGAAATTATTCTCCAAAAAATTTTATATTGGAAATATATTTTTTGAAATTATTTTCCAAAAAATTTAATTTTTTGTGAGTAGCTGTGGGCTTTTGACTTTTTTTCCATCCATTTTGATATAATAAACTAAATTATTTAAAGCTGTAAAGGCGTGTGGGTCTAGTATCGAATATGCTGCACGGTTTCTGTTTGATTTTGTTATTGCATTCGAGGATCACTTATTTGTTTGTTTTCGTTAGTGAGCGCTCTAGAGATTAAAGTACTCATAAGTTATCCCATCATATTTTTTTTTCTCGACTCATATTATTATTCTTTTATTTTTGAGGACAAACCACTTCATATGAAGCGATATAAATATCGAGTAGTACGTGAGAGTGTACTCATGATAAACGTGGAGTATCACTAAGAATTTCTTGGGAATTATCTTCTATAATATTAAAAACCAAATTTGCCTTTTAGCCAAAACCTAATTACGCCGGGCAATGCCAGGTACTAACACCAGTAATAATTAAATCTCTACTCATTTTAAATCGGACTAAGTATGGGCACTTTATCAATACAGAGTATGTACATACATTGATGTTAAATTCGTAGAATGGTAATAGAATCGCTGTAGCTCATGGACAACGCGCTCGGGAGATATTATTCTCAAATTACGTAGGTTCGCGCCCAGGTGATTCCTAGAGAAATAAATATACTTTAAATATATGTACTTCATACAAGATTCCTAGGTTTGTTGGAGTATTTGTAATACTAATGTTTACTTATACTTAAACATTGCAACTTCATCTCACCAATTAAAGGAACATTAAAAATAAAATATAAGTCGAACGTTATAAATTATTATAAATCTAACAAATTGAATCTTTCGTTCACTAGTAAATGATGAGTGGAGATTCATTTTTAATCCTACGAAATTTGCCAGGTAATTATTTATATCAAATGTAAATGGGGTTGTATATTTATACATACCTCAATAGGCCTATAGCCAGGTAGGTAGGAATCACTTGACTTGCTATGAAAATACTATAAGAATCTACATTAGGAACTATACGTCTTGGGCAATTATCGCCATACAAATTTAAGTCAATATACAGGTGTGTACATCCGTCATTATATTAATCATGATTAGAATTTTATTCATTAAAGCCTGAAATAAATCTAAATATATGTATTATGTACTCACAAACTAAAGTTTGAGCACATCAAATATATCCGTGAATGCTTTTATATCAGGCCAGTTTTACCGTGAGCTAAATGAATATAACAAATGAAGATAAATGTGTAGGATTTTTCTTTTTCAAATTTGTACATCGTCTAATAAAGATGTTTTTTATAGAAATTTAATTTAATTTTAAAGAACTTTTTTTTTTTTTTAAAGAAACACTTCTAATTATGAAATTTTACCAAAAATACATTAACCTTAAAAATCGAAGTTTAGTGCATACTTTATATGTTTTTGCCTTGTTAGTTAGTGAACAAGATAATATTGTAGATTGATTTTGAAACTTGGTATGAAGATTAAATATGGTCACAGTAAGAGGCCACTAAATTTTTAGAGGCCACGTTGACACAAAACGTACAAAAAGGGCGTAAACGACCATCACTTTGGAACAAATTGAGATATATTAATTAAGTGGAGTTTTTGTGCTCTACCAAGTGTCCATTCTAGTTTATTAATTGGGATCAAGATAATTCAATCAAAGGTTCAGTTTTCAAATGCTGCAATGTTGGTATCAATTTTTTATTAACTTGGATTTTCATTCCACGTCGAAATATACCATTAAATCCTAGTTATAACCTAAAAACCAACTTTAAAAACCAAACCTATAGAAGTTGAAGCTTTTAAAAGTAATTTTCGGTTTCTACGCCCTAAAAAACAATATTAAATGTGGGTTTTAGCAGGAGGATATACAAGACCTGAATTTTGTTGCATATTGTAATAAATGATAGTAAAAATTTCAAAGTTAAGGATTTTTTTTTAAAGTGTGGTACCTGAATGCAATTAACACCCTCAAACCGGCCTTGTCTTACATATTATACATACGTATATCTTGAATTACGAACATCATCCGTCTTACAAAGTTTTTGATATCCCAAACTGACCCATACATTTTTTGTTTAAAAATATTTAATAACACTATATGGCAGGATGTTTCTACATAACTCTGGCAACAGATTGTATTTTCAATATTTTCAAGGGGGGGATTATGTAATGGTGACGCCATTAGGTTTTTTTTAGAGGGGATGAACCGTGTGAATTTTTTACAATTTTGAGAGAAAAGTTTTTTTAAAGTTCCATATGTAACTAAATATATTTTTTTAAACTGACAATTTTTTTTTAAACTTTATAGATAAAATTTTTCAAATGAGACTACATATGTACTAATCTTTGTATTATTATCATGCTGGGACTCATTCTTTGGGGTTTCCGCCGTAAAAAAAGTAAGGACACACATCTATACATCACCATATATTATTAGTTATATATATAAAACCTGAAAAATCAAGTGCCTTGTAATATGGGGTATTACTGAAGGTTCTAGGATGTTTCACCCACATAACTTTCGAACACATATATATATATATATAAATTGACAAAAATATATCTTTTCTCAAGTAATTTAAGGTTTAAAAATGGGTTTCCCTCACATGAAATCATTTGAAATACATTTTTGCATTCATTCTCGAATATACCTTGCTAGCCAATGGAGATAACTTCCAGCTATTCGACAGGGGCCAATTTGATGAGGTTCGTATATTAATTTTTGAAGCCGAAAGTTGGATTCTCGATCTCGTTAATTACATGCTTTGGGCTAGAGAGATAACTTTCAGATTGCCCTCAGATTTTTATAATAATTGCCGTTATAGGACAAACATGTATACTTGTCTTTTCATGTTACTTCAATCTCAATCGCAGGAGATATACGGCCGCCTTTCTTAACGTTGAAGGAGAAAACAGATGCTCTGGAACCATAACCCTTATGCATTGATTTTGGAAAGACCTTGTTGAATTCATTTCGCAATGTTGTTCATTACCAAAAAAAAAAGCAATAACAAGGATTTCATCTGAAGTAAAACTCATTTTAAGCCTGAGAAATTAAGCTTGAAGGTACATTTATGCTCTGAAATATATATGAGGCCAAAAGTTCCTAGGCAAAACTTACCGGGTCAAAATTCCTGGGGCGAATCTTCCAATCACCATTACTGAATATTATGCATAGAGAAACGTCGCGTCCCCTTTACATTAAATTATGGTAAAAATATCTACATGGACCTATTTCTAAATATTTCATAAGTCTTGTCATCGCAATCCCGTTCCATTTACGAATATGAAACGTATGACTTATGAAAAAATACTTGGAAAAATAGTTTTTCAGGGAATGCTATTAGGACCTAATAGCCTTGCCTTAATTGATTTAACAACATACGTTGATATAAATATTAGAAGTTATTACCTATATAGGTCAACTTTTCTTCTCCTCCAATAGCTGCAATTTCTGCACACTCTATTGAATGATAAATTATTATAAAATCATTATTGCCTGAATTGTAGTTTCGTGAAACTATGTTAATACAGATATTATTTGTATCATGCAGTATGATAATTGTAATATTTTTTTTGTATAATACGCAATAAATATACGTATGTAATACAGCATTAGTAAAAGACCAGCTGCAAAATATAAACGAACAGATTTGGTTGTTCAATCGCTCTAATTAGAAACTGAGTCATTATTTTATATGTTATAATAATATTTCTATTCGTTTATTCCGTGAGGGGTTGTGGGAAATGAAAAAAGAAACTTTACTATACATAGAAATGAGTAGTTTATAATTAAAAAAAAGAGCGATAGAAGAAGGTGAGAGTGAGACATATGGTACGCATGAATTTATACCCTTTTCAATACCAGGCTTCTGTAATATATATGAATTTGGGGGAGAAAATGAATTACTACTATAAAGGGGAGAACCTTCTACATTTAAAATAGTATTAGTGTAGGGAATATATGGTAATAAAAATTTAAATTCGTATATATTGTACAAAATTTTAAAGTAATTTAAACCAAGCATAGGCAATAACGCATGCTTCAGAGGGAGATGTTTACACCACGACGACGGATTAAATAATGAAAAAAAAAGAAGAAGAAAGCGCACATGCAATAAACTTTTTTCCTTTTCTAATACTCAAAGGTAGTTTTTTCATTACAAACTATGCAACTCTACCCCTACAGGCTCTGCACTCCGTTTTTGAAAGTGGAAGGACAAAAGGCAATAACTAAAAAGAGAGGAAATCATTTTTTTAAAGCTGTTATATTTTAATTTCAAATTATTACAAAAAGGAAAGGGGTCAGGGCCCTCTAGCCTCCCCTGTTGCACGGTCCCTGCGATAGTCCATGATATCCTTTTGTATTACATACATATATTATTTCAGGTTATATGTAATGTTGCACCAGATATTTTTGCATCTGGTAATTTTGCCTCTTGGATATTTCCTCTCATGACATATTTGCCGCCTTTTTATGAGGTGCAAGGCTGTAGACTATCCCAAATACATTATTTTGATTTCGTCACCATAATATATCATTATTTTTATTTATACTAAATTTTAAATTTCAAAATCTTAAAAAAAAACTCTTTCAACTTCTCATTTCTAAAAATTGTCATTTGGTCAAATTCTAACTCTTTAAAAAAAATTAAACCATAAAAATTTAAAGGAAAAGTTTTTTGTCTCTTTCTAAAAACCCCTCTCTAAAATAAAATGCTGCGGATGCTCCTGTTATTTTATAACTTATAATTTTAATTGAATAATTCCTTTTTTTTACATTTATTTAAGCTCCAACTAAGATCACGACTATGAATAAAGTGCCACTAGTCAATGAGTCCTTTCGAAATAGAACCATGATCATCGATATATTTCCATCCAGGATCATGATCATGGATCAGTGACTCCTTACTCTTTATAAACATTATTCCTTCTTAATTTCTTTACTATTTTTCTTTTCCTTCTTCTTCTAATCTATGGACTATATATAGCTAATGATGTAAATTGTGTGTATTTTTTAGTTGATCTGGTTTTTTTTTTTTGGAATTTTTGGAAACTTCCTACTTTACTCAATTATATTCAAAGCCTGATTAAACATTCGTGTGTGTTCATAAAATATGGAGAGTAACCTAGATGATTTGTTCTGGAGCTATAATGTTAAGTCCTTCATGGACTCAGACTATAATTGAGGATGGACAAAAGTCCTAGTTTATTTCCTTCTCCTACCATGTTAATTTATTTATAACATCGCACAAATGCAGACAATTGTTATCACTAACTTTAACTGAGATACAACCGTAGAAACAAAAGGCAACGATCGAACATATAAGAACATATTTGATACTATGATTATTGTTTAAAGGTTAAATGTCGGAATGTTGATAGATTTCTCAAATTTTGACACTCACGTCTTGTACACCTATGATTTTATCCTGTCATTTTTATTTTAAGCCCAAAGTTGGCGAATCCAAGGCGTAAAAAATAGACTAAAAATGATATAAATTGCATCAATCAATTGCAATTAAAACGAAAACAAAGAATAAGAAAAACTCAATTTACTCAATCCCTATATAAATATTTGTAATACTAATAGGGAATCATTATTGTTTAATGCCCTTTCAGGGGCGTCTGCAGGATTATATATTTTTTTTTGGGGGAGTCTTGGTTTTTGGAATTAAATTTTTCGGAAAAAAAATGTGAAAAATTAAATTTTTGGAAAAAAAATTTAAATTATAGATATAATTATTAATTTTTTAAGAGAAAAAATTGTGGGAAAAAATCAAAAACTAAAGCTGTTCGCAGAAATTTAATTTTTTGACAAAAAATTAATAATATCTAATTTTGTTGGAAAAAACAAACAAAATCATCAGCTATTCAAAAAAGAAAAATTAAATTTTTAGGAAAAAATTATAATGTTAAATTTTGTTGAAAAATAACCAAAATCATCAGCTATTCACAAAAAGTTACAATTTTTGGAAAAAATTGAAAAACCAAAGCTATTCACAGAAAATCAAATTGTGTGGAAAAAAATTTGAAAAATCAAAGCTATTCACAGAAAATCAAATTGTGTGGAAAAAAAATTGAAAAATCAAATTGTTTGGAAATAAATTTTAAGCATGAAATTTTTTGGGAAATAGCTATCCAAAAACCATAGCTATTTACAGAAGTTTAAATTCTTTGGGAAAAAATCGGAAAAATTAAGTTTTTTTGAAAAAAATAAAAAAAAAAAAAAATAATATTAAATTTTTTGGTTGAAAAATTAAAAAATCCATAGTTGTTTAAAGAAAATTAAATTTCTTGGAAAAATTTGCAGAAAAGGAAATTATTTTTTTAGGAAAAAAAATTAAATATTAATTTTTTTTGAAAATTAAAAATCCAGACTTATTAAAAAAATATTTTTTTTTTTTTTTTTTGGGAGGGGGTGTGTGGGCTACAGCCCCTATAGCCCACACCCTGCAGAAACCCATGTCGTTTACATTTATAGTACAATGGCTCATTACTTTGTAAGGATAAAATCCAAACCATTATATATTATGTACTACACATATGTACATGAAAATGTAGTTCGTATTGATACAAAGTGAAAGAGAATGTGGGAACAAACTACGTTATATTATAATTAATCTATGTATGCAGCTACAATACTTAGATAGATTATATATTATAAAACTCATTTACTTGGAGCGAATTACAATGGAATTTAATTAGATTTTTCTTTATATTTACGTGTACAAACGCGGACCATTTACCATGTCAGTCCTTTTATTTGAGCTATTTTCAGTCATTACAGTTATGTCAGATGATTTTCCAATACATTTTACATCTGCATAGTGTACATATATAGAGGTTACAATATGGTTGGCTCTTTTTTTGACCCTACCTATGTACACAATATGTAAAGTCTAATTAATTATCCTTCCATTCAACATGTTATCTAGATCAATATAGGTGTTCGAAATGGGTCCTAAAAAGATTTGTTTTAGGTTAGTCAATTTTTTTCAGACTGATCTGGACCGATACTTCAATTGATTAATGAGTCAAAGGTTTTTTTCAATAGAAATACTTGATATCCGTATCCATCTCATATAATCAATATTGGCTGCTGAGCCCTAGTTAATACTCAACGAGTAGTTCTTTTAACCGATTAACGTTTAAAATAATGGAGAGTACGTCCGGAATGTTAGTCTACCACTTGATTTGATCATTATGTTTCTTGACGAGAACGTATCCTTCTAATCAGGTGCAAAAACGTTGTACACTTTTGTGTATTTTGTCAAATTGAAATGATAAAATAGAAAACTTATTTTTTGTCGGGTGCACTACTAAACTCGTCCAAAAATTCAGAAAACATGTCGAGGATATATGGTGAGGACCATACACAAGCGTATTCATCTTAGTTTTTTTTTTCTAACTATGCATTTTGTTAAAAATTCAAAATATAATGGTGAGACTTGTCTTCTTTATGAATTTGTGAATGGAAATAAGGATAAGATTGAAAATAAAGGAGGTTTGGTTAAAATTCATATTTATCCTTTTCAAAATATTTCAATTTCAAGAGTTTCATAGCTTTAGTTCTAAGTAACTTTGCATGTTCAAAGCTAACTAAAAATTAGGCTTATTGGTGATAATATTCCGGCTCTGTCAATCGTCCTTTGGACAATTTTCCTATTACCGATTTGTGCCTATAAAAAAGTAAAAACTCTCATGAATTTCTATAAAATTGATATATTAAAAAGGAAAACTTCATGTTTCTGGCAGGGAAAGTATTTTATTTATTAAAAATTCGTATCTGAGAGAACCTTGACTATCAGCGTATTTTTTTAATATCCATATTTAATTGCATATGACAAAATGGACATTTTAAAATTGTATGTCTATGTATTGGGGAATCTCAGATCGAACCACACTCCCTCGAGCTCATATTCTGCATAAATTATTCTTATATGAATACACAACTTTTCCTGATGCTTTACTTCAAAGTTCGAGAAAGTGGATCAATTCGGCCCACTCTTTTGGGCATACATACTATATGTATGAAATATAATGGAACCACTTCTATACAAACACAAGAAGAAGAGTCCAGAAGATGAACCCTCTTGATTTATTTTGAAATCTGTGATTTATTAGTAAACTTTAATGTATGTACATATATATATGTATGTAATATGGAGATAAGGTTGTACACATGTATAGCTACAAAAAAATATGGTACATAGTAGTACATACTCTAATCTATGTCCAATACATAACCGAGGGCTAAGACTTTCAATTCTTTTTAAATGAAAAATTAATGAATTCAAGTCAATTTCGAAATAGAATGTATGTAATTGAATATTTTACCTAAGTCTATGATCAGTTATTTTTTTAACATGCTAGAATATATGAATATTTTGGCATACATGCAGGTGTGTCTTCCAAAAGCGACTCAACATATATAAGTTTTTTTTATTTTTAATATGAGGATTTTTCCAGGCTGTAGTTTTCTCTTATAAACAGTACTAGGAAATTGTATGAAGAAAAATTGACTGAGGCAGAATATTGTCACTAAAAAGTAGTGATTGGACAATTATTTAAAAAAAAAATCCCAATACCGATTCCAATGCTATTCTAGTAAAAATTACTGATGCCTATTTCGATTCTTTAATATTTTAAATAATAGAAAAAAAATAAAATTTTTGATATCAAGGGCGTCCACAGGATTATATTTTAGGGGCAGGGGAGGCTTGGTTTTTGGAATTTTTTTTCAAATATACAATACAATATTTAAATTTTTTCCAAAAATCTACAAATATTCACAAAAAATTGAATTAATTTGCAAAAAAAATCAAAAACCTATGGCTATTCTACCTATTTTTGTAAAAAAATTTCCAAAATCCACAATTGTACACAAAAATGGAATTTTTTGAAAAAAAATTCAAATATTAAACTTTCTAATAAAAAGCAAAAATTCCTTAATTTTGGAGGGAGCTATTTTTTTATTAGCTAGCAAAGAAATAAATAATGATCAGAATCTCAAATTAAACTTTCCCAATGCAGATTCCAGAAAAAATACACGATTCTCCGTTTCTGATTGATATTCCCATCACTACTAAAATCTGATTTTTTAGTTAGCTTTGAACGTATGAAGTGACTTATGACAAAAACTATGAAACTATTGATATTGAAATCTTTTCAAAAGTGTTTGATTGAAAATATAGAAGATGGTTAAAATTTATCTTTAACTCAGAAAATCTGAAATAACCTTAATAACAGAGCCATACGCCAGTAACGGCTAAAAAAAACCTTCCTCTATGAGGTTATACCATTGCGAACATGCGTCAAAACCAAGTGCATTTATTCGAGCTGTTAATCATTTACAAGCATGGTTAGGTCCAGATTTATCTATTAAGATATGTCCATCGCTCTCATATGAGATATACCAAGCCATACAAGAAGAGAATGAAGATTTTATATTTATGAAATATACAAAAAATTAAACAAACTATTGATAATAACTATAAAATTAAGTTGGGCTTAAGATCAATTTCTGCTGTAGTAGCACAGATACCCCACATAAAGGGGTATAAATGTTCTTTGCCGTATGTATGTATAGTTTTGTAATGCATGGATATATGTACTATTTTATAATGTATGTATATGCTATTGTAAACAGCAATGAATTCTTAACTAACTAGTAGTAATACAAATGATATATGTTGATTAAAAATTTCGAAGGGAACATTAATTTAAACCCAAAATTTATAATTATCGGGTATAAGCCTCATTTATATATATTTTAAGGTGAAATATCCTTGAGGCAAAATGGCTTCAAGTCGAAACGTCCTAAGGCAAAAGTACCGGACATTTTCGCAAGGACCTTTTCAATTGTCCTGAAATTTGGAATGATATTACAAATTTCCCAGTACGCCCCCCCCCCACCCCTTTCATCGCTTTCTCAAATTCTATTTTTCGACCCCCTCTAATGAACATAATATCTTATAATCATTTTCATATATTTGTTGCTTTTTATTTCTCAAAAGATTATAATTTATTTATGTTAAAGGCCCTTTTTGTTATCCCTTATCTTTTCAAATTTGTATCTTATAAATAATAACAATAAAGTCTTAGTATGTGGTAAATTCATTCTTCATAACTATGTTTGTACATACATAAATATCCATTAAGGCCTTATGGTAGGAAAATGATATAATTAAAAGATATACATATTTTGAACCGTCCTTATTTCAATCATATGTAACGTATGACTCAAGAAACCAAGGTGATTACTCCATTATCTATTAGAACATACATGGGAAGTAATCCTTCAATCATTTCTTCATTTCAATTATGTATGATTTACTTTTTACATGGAACACAACCTTACCACTATTCTACCTTGCAACAGAAAAAAGGTCCCAAAATCAATCGATAGGTAACTAGTATTGGAGCAGTCTTATGGATCACTGTTTCTCTTTGTTTTTGCTATTGCTCTCTTATGTATAGCATAGTTCATATGCATTTTTAGTATATGTTGAGATTTGAATAAAATATAATCGCTGGTATGTAAAAATAGATTAACTATTACAGCCTTTTTCTATCTAGCTACAGGGAGTAGTACTGTTTTTGAAAGTTTGTTTTTGTGAGTGAGAACTCTAGAAACTAAATAATCATTAGTAATCCCATTATTTTATTGTTAAACTCTTATCAGAACACATATGAGCTGATTTTGAGCTGAGTATTGTGTAGTGACTTGTGAGTGTGCTCATGAAATACAGAGAGTAAAATTAAGGATTTATTGGGAGTTATCACACATTTTATTAAATCAAAATTAGCATTTTAGACGACACCTAGTTACTCCGGGCAATGCGGGATACTATCCCTAGTAACTGATAAGTCAAGAAATGTAAAGTAAATCTCAGTCCAAGACTGCCTTGAGATTATAATGTGAGTCTGTTGCCTTGAGTTAAAGATAGATAGATAGATCTTGATATCAAATCACAATGAGAAGCATCAACAAATATGGCTACAGCCTTGAAATGTGTTTTAAGATTACCTTAAATATATGGGTCTACATATTTGTTCAATAAAAGTGCCTACATACATTTTTGTAGATTGTTTAACACATCTTTACTCAATGGACTCATCTCCAAAAGAGGCATTAATAGTTTTTTTTGTTGTTTTTTTTTTCCAAGAGAGATGAAAGAAAGAGAAGGGAATCTTCATTCTTTCGTACAAATATCGTCCATGTATTCACTTCCTCATCGATTAGGTACAATACTCATCACTAAACTACTTGCATTGCATTTATGAATGTGGGATCTTTCAACACATTGAGTATGCATTGCATTTTGATATCGCAAAGATTCAAGAGACATGAAAATGAGATATTGGCATCATTCTTGTACATATATAAATTATAAATGTAACTATGTGTGAGAAATGAATTATTATTATGTAACATGCCCTAAATTTTTTTGGCACGCGGAATCTAAGATTGAACATTTAAAACTCTTTAGTGTTAAAATTAACGATATCAAAAATACGAATAAGTTAGTTAAACACCTTGGTATGGAGGGACGATTACTAGTTCAAAACCAATGATTGTCATTTTTTTATTTTGGTATGAGAATTTGAGACCTCAAACACCCATCCTCAAATCTATCCTAGTCTTTAAGCGAGGTTTTAGGCTATCCTATTTTGAAGTAGGTACTTTTGTCACTCTTTTGATAAGGAAAATCAATCATCTTTAAGCTTTATTGGGAAAAAACAAATTTGATTGGGCTTTAAACAGACAAGATGTTGGCTTAGAAAATGATAAATTAATCATGACTTAAGCCCTTATGCAGAATATACAAATGCTAAATTTCGATTAAGCTTGTAAAAGAAAGAAAATTCATTCGATAAATATTAATCAAGTCATGCTCTAGTTAACTCCGAAGCTTGGAGGAGGATATAATAAACTCTGAATTAAAATCTGGAGGGTTATCCCTCATCTCTTTTCGTTTTTTTCGAACAGTTTTGTTCGAACAAGGATATCCTTTACCCTAATACGTTATTATATCACGCAAATTCTCATCCGGGCGCAGAAAAAAGGCCTAAAATAAGTTGGTAGTTTACCAATTCTTTCCAACTTTGCAATTATTATTCAATCTTTTTTGAGAAATAATCATAGCTTAAAAAGAGCATTCCCTTAGCAGACCATTATCAATATGTCCCAACTTCCGATTTAACCTCAGGAATTTCCATCAATTTCTCCACCATTGGAAAGACCCCACAAATTCTTGCATCAAATATTTAAAGATTTTAAAGATGGAGCCTTGAAGCCTACCGAGAGGGGATTTCTTTCTTAATAAAGGTCAGGGTCTCTTCAGTGAGGGAAACCGCAAGTTATTTCCATATATAACAGAAATCACCTTGTGAAGGTCTTTTTTTCTTAGGAGGAGAGTGCCTGATACTTCCTTTTGGGCGTACAAAGAACAACTTCCGAAGGAAACAAAACAAACTTTCTTACTCAACTTAATTGTTTAAACTCAGTTCATCCTCCAAAAGGACCTCTTGATGAATTTTAGAATGAAAATCCTTTAAAACATGAAACGGGAATGTTTCGGTAGGTTTCATGCGACAGTGAGTAGCAAAACTGTAGAGTCCTTGCGGGGGCGAGTTGAATAATAGAGTAGCAAGAACTTTCCTTCTCTCTGAATTCTAAAATGACTCTTGGTATGGTCAACTCTCCCTTGAAGGACAAGTAACAGAGCTTTCAAGGCAGACCATTCTTGGAAGACTCCGATACATTAATCTTATCACTAGACATAATTTATCACTATAATGATCACTATATGTCTAGCTATATACCGGGTGTCCCGAAAGTTTTGAACGGTACTGTCGATGGCTTTTTTCGAGAATTCAGAGACTTTTTACGTAAATGTTGCGTAAATAAAAGTTAAATACTGTTTTCAGATTAACAAGTTTTGTTTCAATAACATTTCGAAATTCATAATTGTTTTTGACATGGAGGCTAAAAGACATGAAGTAGCTGCTCTGCTTCTTGCAGGAATCAGCCACAAGGAGATCTCTGAGGCCACCAGCATGTCCACCAGCACCACTGGCAGGATCAAGAGGAGGTTGGACAAGGGGAAAGGCCTTGAAGACAAGCCTCGAAGTAGGATACCTGTCTTAAAGGCCACCAAGGCCACTAAGAAGAAGATCAGGGCCCAGATCAAGATAAACCCTCTTCTGAGCATCACAACAATTGCCTAGAAGAACAACATGGGTAAGACTACTGCTGCCAACATTGTCAAGGACATTGGAGGCAAGTCATTGGTCCGCACCACCCGTCCCATGTTGTCCATGGCCAATATGGAGGCCAGATACATCCGATGCAAGAAGATTTTGAACAACATGAACAGCAATGGGGACAGAATTCTCATTTTTTCCGATGATAAAACTTTTACAGTGGATCCAGTCTTCAACCGCAAAAATGATCGCTACATTAGCCTTAATGGTTATGTGGGATCTGAGAAATATGTATCCATGACCAAGCACCCAGTCAGCATCATGATGCTTGGAGTTGTTGGCTCAGATGGTAAAGCCATGCCTCCAGTCTTCTTCCGAGAGGGCTACAGGCTCACCTCGGAGGACTACATCAAGGTGCTCAAGACCAAAGTGGTCCCATGGATCAGGAAGGAGTATCCTGGCAAGAGGGTGTGTTTCCAGCAGGATGGGCACCCGCACACACAGCCAAGAACACCCGGAAGAGGATGAAGGAGAATGTGGAATTCTGGCCTAAGGACTTCTGGCCCCCCTCTTCCCCCGACCTGAACCCTTTTGATTTCAGCTTCTGGGCGCACATTGAGAGACAGGTTTGCAAAAAACGCCAGAGCAGTACCAAAGTTCTCAAGGCCAGTATCACCAAGGCCTGGGCCAAGATGGACCCCACCTACATCAAGAACACCTGCTCCTCCTTCCGTCCCCGTGTTGTGGCTGTTATGGAAGCTAAATGCCAAATTTTTAAAAACATATTATAGATTATAACCAAGCGAAGTTTTTTTATTAAAAACCTTTCTCTGTATCTCTACTTTTAGTCCTTGTAGATATTAATGAAGTTGGAAGTTAGAAATCAGTCAGGACTTTACGGACACCCGGTATTTATTAATTTTCAAATATATATTCTTGTTTCTAGCTAGAAGCTACACATGTTATTCTCTTGAATGTAGAAATAATGACCAAAAACTGCCTCTAGCGCACAAAAAAAGAGTAAATTTTGACCAAGACCTTTTTCAGGTGTTGATCATTCTTGTCCTCATTTCACTACTTGGTTTAAAGGTTTACTCTCTCCCTCCTATGAAAGTCGAGCCAAGCCGTCACTGATCCCCAGCATCAACATGGTCAAAATTATTAAAACTCTATCCTTTTTTATGAAGACAGAAGAAGTTTTCACGCCATGTCCCCCAAAAATACAAAAGAATTTCTGTCATATATCCGTCAATAAGCCATTGCAGATAACAATGACAAGAAACAAACGATGAATCTGCAATGAGCACTTAATGGTGTTATAATTTTGATCAAAAACAGACGAATCTACCATAAAGGATCAGCACAGCAACCCAGTACATAAATAAAACTTATGGATATCCTACGTTACTCATTAGTCATTCCATTCATCATTGTGCCTTTTTCTTATGGCGTCTTGTCACAATTTTCCACATTTTTCTTCTTCAAATGCACATACAGCTAGAGTCATAAATTTATTTAATAGGCTTGCCTTCAAAAATTTTACAAACATATGAATATGTATATTGACTTTTAAATGCATAGTTCACACATTTATGGGCCTTTTTTATATTAGCATAATCGTATTACCTAGTGATGTAAGCAACCCGAGTTTTACCAAGCCCAAGATTTTAGCTTGGTAGGAATGTCGCTAAAAAAACTACACCTAAACCCAGTTATAATCACAGTCGCTATTATTTATATGCAGGAAGGGAAATTGTTCCTGCTCATAAATACTGGAAAAGATTACACGGTCGATTACTCAAATGCTTTCAACGTCACTTATTCCATCTTCTTATGAGGACGAGGAGGAAGAATTAAAGTCGATGATTAGATGTGTCACAAGTAATGCCAAACCTTTCTCATCATGGGAAACTCTGAGATACTACTATTTCCTTCGTCTTGCTCACATCCGAACCATGCTACTGATACTTAGAGCTCAACTAGTTATGATCAATCAACACTATAAAGAAGAATGGTTTAATACATGATGGTATTATTAACCTAAAGGACTGATCAATAGGGTGGTGTGTTTTTTACTTTTTTCGAATTTTAATTACGGGAAGTTCGGAAATGTTTTTATTTGGTAATAAAATGACATATGTAAAATTTTAATTATCTTACGATGTCCTCTTTAGGTAGCAAACCAAGTTCAAAGTTTGAAAGGATACAAAAGATATTTATTTCGTCAATAAAGATTAAAATACAGCATTAATCATTATTTTTTATTAATCACTTATGATAGACATTGTTCTAACCCATAAAAACACCAAAAAGTGTTATTATAAAACTACCCTATGAAGCAAAAAGGGAGAATGACAGGAAAATTTTAATCTTTCTTTTCTGAAAATGCAAAAAAAAAAAAACCCGGATCATCTTTTTTTCTCAACTTCTTCTGTTTCATGCGAAAACTTTTTTAACACTTTTTATAGATAAAATAATTTTTACCAAAATTATTTTATACAAAACAACCAAAAAGTCATCTTAGTATCTATATTGACCAAGTAAAGAGTTTTCGCCTCTTTTCCTAATTTGATCCAGATGTGCGATCTAAAGATGACCTCGTAGGCCAATGCAATTTTGCATAGGTTATTTTTATTCCATATAACAATTTTTCTTCTTTATTCGTAATTGAAATTTGAAAAAGTTGAAAATCGAATTGCTCTTCTGATCAATAAGACTTGCTATACCACTGAAAGTGGGGACATTTCCTGAGATACGTACAATCGGTGATACACATCCAAAAACGGGGATGTCTGATCACTTTTGCTATACCACTGAAAGTGAGAATATTTCCTAGGTACGTACAATCCGTGATACACATCCAAAAATGGGGATGTGTGATCACTTTATCATTAAATACTATGATTCAAATTAATTTGCAAAAACGGGCCTATCTTTTGAAGTCCTGAGTACTTTTTGATATATTTGTCCTAGCTTTTGAAGATTTTTTAACAAGCTCTTTTTTAACCGAACCTAAGCATAGGTTTGTTTGCTACTGTAGTATTTACCTAAGAATTACTGGACTAAGTTATTTATAACAAAAATATCAATACCTAGAAATAGTGTTAATTAAAATACGTTTCTGTCAAATCAGTGACTTTAAAATGTTTAGCAATAATATTTTCATGGCGTCTTGGCAATTTAATATTCAATCAATATTACATATGACAGGTCCAGTAAGAGTTAGCTATCCTCCATTGTAATTAACAATCGTTCTACTTAAAACCAAAATGTACCCACCTATACTTCGTATTTTTAATGTAATACTATAATCCAAATAAAATATCTCCATTTCTGTCATGTTTTCAAAGATCACTTATTACTAATTGTTTTATATGTATGTATAGATAAAGGCTTAGTAAAATGATTCATTCACCTATTGTGTATAACCCCACGAAATGACATGCACTGCGTCAAAAAATGTAGTTTTAATTAAGTGAAGTGAAATTACGAGTTTGCAATGCAAGGATTTGCATGGGGTCTGTAGGAAAAATATTAATTTTTTTTTAATGGCTCAGTGGGATAAGACATTCACAGGGTGATTTTTGTTCTAAAATTAATATACATAAGTATGTACAGCCTATTTACAGCAGAACTCCTGGGGGAGTATCTCATTAACAGAATTTACGTCTTATTTAGACTATTGCTAACTTTATTTCTCATAAAAGCTGTTAATTAACAATAAATTGTGATCAAAGGTCCTCATTAGGTAAAACCGTATACCGCAATTAAATAATATAATATACATATGGAATTATGTTCACTGATGTTAATGCATTTTTTAACTCGCTGTTTTTTTAGTTGGCAACCTGAAGAGTAAAGTCTTTTCCTAAGCTGTTATTAATTGATTCATGAGGACTGAACTTCCTTTTCATCTAGGTACATACAAGCTATCATTGATATATACAAAACAGGATTGAAAATGTACGCGTGCTCATAAAAAAGGAAAGTAACATTGAGTATTTGTTACGGAGTTATAATTGTAAGTCCTTGTAACACTCAGAGTATATCTTTGATTATATCCTTCTCCCCCTCCCTTTGTCTGAGCTACTTGTAGCAGATCTAATGAAACTTCATGACAGCTAACTGCTCTCCACAAAAATATTTTTCAAATTGTCCCAGTTACTAGTTTGATTTTCGGTCTCTAGCTTTTTAACAACCCCAAAATGCTAACGATTTTCATCACGGTTGAAGTGTAAGAAGTCTTTGCTTGACTCAGAGTAGAATTAAGAATCCCCCTCGGCTTAGTTATTTTTTCCCCACTCCCTTGTCAAGACTGGTTATAGCTAATCTTTTAAAACGTCATGACCATTAACCTGTTCTCCACTAAAAATTCGACAAATTGTCAAGGTTACCATGTTGATTTTCAGTTTCTTTTTTTTAACATGTCAAAAATGCTACTAAGTTGCATCAAAAATTGTAATGCATGTATATTCTACAAGAAATGAAAACGTCGAATTTCGTCAAAAATAAAAATAGCAATCAATGTCAAATGACGAAATTAACGCTAGGGGAATATCTTGAACACGTACTTCATATCACTCGTAATTGATTCTATGAAAGGTATTAAAGGAATGCGTCATACGAAACCTAATTATATAATTATTATTATTGTTTAATATGAAAAAAAAGAGAAACTAATTATAGGCAACCATTCGAGGTCAAACGTAATACTACCTACTTTATTCGTCTATTAGGTTTAATTCAGACTATAATATATATATTTATTATACCTCTACTTACAAAACAAAAATAGTCGAAGGCACCGCCAATTAGAAAATTCCAGAGGGGTCAGACAACTTCCCTTACTTTTAGTAAGTAGTAGTAGGGTTTCTCACTTCCAGGAAAGTTGTCTTTAAGCGGGATCCCGTTGGTAAATAAATAATAAATTGAAATTGCAGTACTTATTTAAATTATATTTTAAGAAGAAAGAATACATTTTAACTTATCCGGATATATTCTCAATTCTTCATTTAAAAAAATTCTGTCACAATCGGACCCGCAACTAATAAAAATTAAATATGGATCATTGTATAAGTTTGACTGTACGTCATGCTTTCTCTTTCAAAATTTGAGACAGCGACGAAGGATAGTTGAAATTCAATTATTGCAATCTTTTAATAATAAGGATATAACTTTACTAACTGAAGAATGTATTATTGGATTAGAAAGAGAGAAGGATCTCGACTTTTCCGAGATATATTTGAAGAATCATAAAAATCAATTGAAGGTCTCATTATGGGGAGAAGGTTGTGATTTTGTCTCTCATGAAGTATTCTGGAGGGTTGGGAAGGGACTCGGAGTTGATCTTGAAATAAAGGATGAGCCGGGAGAGATGCCATCTCATTATCTCATCAGAAGGTTTGGCCTTTAAAAAATCACGTTTTTAAGTAACATTTTGTTTCAGAGCCAAATTTCAAAATCAAATAACTATAAATAGAAAAATCAAAGGAAAAAACAATTAATAAAAAAATTCCAGCATGCAAAAGAAAAAATATTCATTAAATTACTTTGATTTTATTTAAAATGAAATGGGTCTAATCTTATCATTTTTGTAAAATTTAATAGGAAGAGTTTCATTTGGAAGCGAAATTTTTTCCATATTTTTTCAATTGCGTTATATTATAGCTTAAACTAAAGAATAAAACCTTATATTACAGCTTAAAGAAATTTGTCGTCAAAAATAAGCTCGATTTTGAATAGAATATTTAATACATATGCGTGAAAATGCATCAAAATTAAATAAAATTAAGTTAATTATTTGACTACTATTTAAACATTTATTGCTACACATCACATAAAAACATACAATCAGTGCGGGCACATGTATCAAATAACTTTAACTTGTGGTACCAACGCAATAGTTTGCTGGTTAGGTCTTTTACTGCAGTCCGTCCTGAACATGTTCTAGATATAGTAGATGGTTCATCCAGCACCATCAGAATTCAGTAAGAAAATGGAGAGGTTGGAGACGGAATGTCCTTGAAAGGTCGAAAATTGTCCAAAAGTTGTGTTCGCTCAATTATAAATTTAGGACATTCATAAGCCATATGAATCGGTTTTTTATCTCTTAAACCATACCTGCGACATAGTGGACTAACTTTATGTTGATAAAGTCGGCGTAGAAGAAAATACCCAGTGGTAAATTGAACCGAAGTGTTCAGTTTTCCTAAAAATTTGACAAATTGTAAGAAGTAATAAATATTTTAGAGGCAGAAAAAGTTCAGAAATCAAATATGAATATGTCGATTAGATTATTTATATCTAATCAATAAATACTAATCAAACTCATTGGATATGAAAAATATTTATATTTTAAATTTTTTTTTAAATGCTTTAAAGACCAGACCTAGCACGACAGAAAATTTTAATAGTTCTTTTTGTTTTGTTTTATAGTTTAAATTATAATAAAAAAATGGGTGGTTTACTTGGAGGGCATAAATGCTGTTGCATATTTTGAGTGATAGGGACTGTTTGATGTACAACATTTGGCAACTAGGGTACCCTCTATTCCATCAAAACATCACAGGATATCAAATTGTAAACACTTAGAGGAAGTAAAAATCTCTGTTGAAAAATTCTACTTATTCAGTGGCTTAATTTTCTTGTGATATAAACTTTGCATTGAGCTTGGACTTTTCAGATTTCATAATATTTTCAGTCATAATTATTGTTTAAAATCTTCTAAGGTTTTGTTGCAATATTAGCACCTTGCATCAGCTGACAAGACGTGCCAGATATTAAACTGTCCATATTATACTAACATATATACATTGTCAAAGATATATACAAGTACATCATACATATAATGCACGTTTGATATTTGGAAGAAGGAAATAAGGCCTAGGTATGACACCAAAATACCTCACATTATTTATGGTTTGGGTAAATGATTTTTAAATTGTTTCATATTGACACAAACGTTCCGTATTTTGAATATAACATGTGTTTTTGAAACTGTATGAGATGTGACATTTCAGATGTTGTATACTTTTCTAACATGTGTACATATACTATAGTGATCGTATTTTATAATTTTACAATTTCCAGCTAAAAAGAAAATTTAGTTCGTTGATTACTTACTATTTCAATTTTTTTTTTTTTTTGCGGATAAGATTGGGTTAATCAATTCCAAAAAAACAGGAACCGTGTGCTCTAAAAAACTAATTCGCGCACTTAATATTAATAATATATGGAATAAGATAAGAGTTTTAGAACTTCTTCATACAAAATTTCCTGCACGGATTTCAGTGCTGGAATTCCTTTGCAGATAAATCCTAAACAAAATATGGGCTTTCATGTGGTTTGAAGGCAAACCCACCAAGCCCAACAGCTTAGCAGTATGCCTTAATAAAAATAAAAACTTAATTAGTTTTTCTTTTCAAAATTTTTATATTTGAAATATCATTTTTGAATTTTTTTAACAACTGTAGATTTTTCCACAAAAAAACTTTGTTTTTTTGTGTGTATAGCTGGGGTTTTTTGAAATTTAATATTTGAGGTTAAATTTATAAATAAAAAAAAATCCTAAAAAACTACCAATCCTCCTCAAAATATAATCATGTTGATGCCCCTAATTATTGACTAACTTACTTCCACAATAGCAACATACACCTATAGTATGATTACTCATACTTTGTTACATTATTTTTTCTGACTCTTTAACTAAAGGAAAAGTTATTTTTTAGATAATGTTCATATGAATCCACGTGATGATTTGTATTCAATTAATGTGTCGTTTTCAAAGCTCATTTCATTTATATAAGCCACATGCATAATACATTCATACATACGACATACAGTACATTAATCTATTTTTACTTTGAAGGTAAAATAGGGGTAATATTCTCTTTTTCTTGTTCTTTTAACTAACGTATATTTAAGTACATATTATGTACACCTAAAGAGTGAAGCTATGATGACTAATAGTCTAATACACTACTCCCTATAAACTATGCTTTATTGTATACTAGCGGTAGTTGCTTGGACTTATTTAGCGCCGACTAACATACAAATTCTCCTTAAATAATGTAGAAGATCTCCCCATTCACTCTAACATACTTTTACTTATTTGAATGAAAATTTTAAACTATTTATTAAGTACTAACTTTAGTAGCCGACACTGCTCATAGCTATTGAGTGTCGACGAACACACAAACTTTGCTTTGATAATGTAAGAAATAACTTCACAACAAATCCTGGATGTTACTCCCCCTTTTTTATGAGCAAGCTCACACGTATTTACTCAATATATGTATGTTCTTCCTTCACGAATGAAATAATAATAAAAACAGCTTGGGGAATTGTTTTAATTTGATTTTGTGAGCCAGGGAGTACCTTAGCTCGTTGCTAATCTCATTTAAAGTCACAAACATATTTATAAAAATTAGTTATAAAAAACTAAGTTATTTGTTTTTTAGACAATGAGTTGATCATTGATTTTTATAGAAAAGTCATAAGCATCATGACAGTTAAAATGGATGTCACATAGCTAAAATTAAATTGACTGTAATTAATCAAAAAGATTAACTTAGGGTGAAATAATTTACAAAAATATCTACGCTTTGGTTTTCGATGGTTAAGTAAATTAAAAAAAATAATCTAATTTATTTTAGTCTGTTGATTTTATTTATTTATTCATAGATAAGTAAAATATATTAAATAAGTCAGCAACTGTGGGCAATTATGTATATCCATCTAAAATTGGTAAATTTAATGAACATGCATCTGTCGGATCCCAATATCAACTATTAGTAATTATGAAATCATAAATATGTAGTTATAAATACTGAATAAGAGAAGATGTACGATGTTTTTTTATGAAAATTATATTTAAAACATGCCAAATTACTAAATAGAAATACTTTTTGTAGATAAGAGGTAATAAAATAACACATTTATTTCAATAGAACATATTAGAGTGGGTTGAAAAATAGAACGTAAGAAATTGATATTTTTACAATAGAGCGGATAGGGTTAGTCATCTTCACAAAGGAATGAAAAATATGGAAAAAAAACAAAAAAATACACATGTAAAAAATGGAGATATATGTAGAAGCAGCATAAAAAGATCCTCGCAACACTTCATATGAGTATTTATTTTTTTAAATTAACTTTTTTCACAAATTTACAAAAATTATATTTTTCGAATATTTAATTGGGAGCCCCGCAATTCAGGATTATATTTGTACACTAATAATAAATTATTAAGCTATTTTCCTTCAGTCACTCTAGATTTTTTATGGAAGAAGTTAGGATAGAAGGAGAAAAGAAAAATAAATCAAATTCAAAGTAAGAGTAGATCGATCTACCGGAGATTTAATTGTTCAAATTGAGTGACTGAATTTCATAATTTATCAAGTATTTAATGTGATGATGAATTAAATATCAAATTGCACTTCTTTATATTAATAAAATTTATAGAAACAGGGGAGTCCAGAGGAGGATCTTAATTTGGACGGCCCCACAAATTTATTTACTTTTTACTAGAAAAATTAATATTTGAAATCTTTTTGTCAAAAAAAATAAAAAAATAAAACATTTCAAGTATAATTTAATTAGTCAAATTTTCTTTCCAAAAATTAAATTTTCTTTGAAAAAAGCAAATAATAATCCTGGAGATGCCCATGAGAAAAGATCCGTTATCAAAAGCTATATGATTATTTAAAAGAAAAAAATAAATTTCAGGCTTAAGTGTAATTTTTATCCATTAAAATTATAAGAGTAATTTCTTATTTGGTAAAACTATCTAGAAAAGAAAAAATGACATTTTCTCATTTTTTTCTTTAGAAATCCGGCATCTTTATATGCTGCCTTTACTTATATATATATTATGGAATGTTTGAAGCCATAGAGAATATATAGAGTAGCGAAGTGTTACTTGATGGTTCTATTATTGCATAAGTTTATATCAGCTGTTTTGGGGGATTTATGATATATTTATATATAAGCAGTAGTACTGGATATTGCCCAGAGTAATTAATAGTTGAGGAAGAGACAAACCCAGCTGTATTAATATAGAAAATTAATCCTAAATGTCACTCTTCTTTTTTCATGAGTATACTTACACGTAGATATTCAATACTTATCAACTCTCTCCTCAAGAATCAAAAATACCACATTACAGTGGCGTACACAAGATTATCAATATATTAAGTTGAATTACAAATATCAAATTTTCTAGTAAAACGCAAGAATTACTTTTTTTGGGGAGGGGGGCTATAGCCCCTGGTAATGCCCCTGCATTTTTCATGTCGACAACAACAATAAACCTCACTTAATATTAACAAACCTAAAAATATATACTCCCCTTCTTGCTAAATCCCAACTGAAGTAACATTTATTATTTTTTATTTGACATATAATGTACTTCCTTTTTTTTTTTTAATATGACCTTTAGCAACACACGCTCCGATGAATATGAGTCCTCCTCAACTCGTATTTTATACAACTCAAGTATATATACACTGTCTTAAAATACACTCAAAAGTGACTTTACGGAAGTCATGACAGACAAACTTTGCTTTATTAATATATCTATTTGAATATTCCATGGACATGTAAGGTTGTAACTTGTTGACTATTTTAATTTCAAATGACTAAAAATATAAGTATTCTGTAGCACAGGGTAAAGTTAAAATGCACAATATAATTTAGTATTTGGTAATTGGAATTACCAATGTTGTAATTAAATAGTATATTTTTAGAATAAGAAATTGCAATTTATACAATTTGCAACTTTTACAGAGGGCGTAAGCTGTTGCACAATGTATGTACATCATAAAGTGAGGACAATAGTTGACATGAACTTATGTAACATTGATACCTAGGTATAAGTAATCTATACTTCTCTAGGTCAGATACCCTCTCCCTGGAGCTCATAATTTACACAAATTATTTTCATAGCAATACAATTACTTTTCCTGATACCTGGATTTCAAAATTAGAAAAAGTTGAGTTGAGCCCTTTAAAGAGACCCACCCTAATGACCTTACATCCATACACATAAAATGCGAATGAAATAAATTAAAGCAAACCTGATGGAATGTACTCGTGGTGCAAGAGGACAAAGGTAAAGATTTATCCAAATCAAGTGATATGATTCGTTAAATGACAACTACGAATAAAATTAAAAATCTCTGATTTATTTTTATGAGATTGAACTTTCCATTATATGTTATTTTCTCATCATTACTGACCCGTTTCTTTTCTTGTCCATGATCTTCTTTAAATAGTTTGAAAAAGAAAATATATATTTGAGCTTATTTCTTGTGGAAATTTGTACATCATGGCTGAGCAAAAGACATGAATAAAGTTCAAGGATTATAAAACATAAACTCATTTCTAAAAAGAAAAGGGAATTATCGTTCAAACAATGGATTACATCATATTGAGTTTTGTATCCGTAGAATATAGATAGGGATGAATGATTACAATAAAGCAAGTTTCATCCATGGACATTAGACCTACTCAAATTCTAACTTTTTTTTTCAAACCTTTTAATATTTAAGTTTTCCCCATTCTCCAAAATCAATAGAAAATAAATATAGCCGTCATTTATATTTTGGACCACGGCAATGCCTGCCGCATGGGCCTTGAAAATTTATTGTTGGTGGCTCTAAAAAAAGGCAAAAAAACGTAATTGTTTATATTTTTTTGACTATGACTTCACAATGGCTTATCGTATAGCATTGATATAGGTATCAAATCAAAGCCAATAAAATGTACTCTGATTTGTATATATATGCTCTTAAACCTTTATTTGTGCCAATGGGTAAATTTTACCCCGATGTTTTTAATGTTTTTTTATATTTTTTCCGTGCAACCTTAAGGAAAAACCCAATAGTGGAAACCCACCAAAGTGAAACTTGAAGACATCATGGAGGCCTTTAAGGTCAACTCAACAATGAAGATGTCAGAGTACGTCGAGAAGAAGAAGAAGAATTGGTTTACTGTGGGCAAGGCCATCCGAAAGGCTGGAGGAAGGTCGCTTAGAAGAATTGTAAAGCCACTTCTGTTCCAACCTCAAAAAGAAATCCGTCTTCACGGATGTCAACAACTCTTGAATGATCTGAAGCACAACACCAAGCGAGTAATTTTTTTCTCTGATGAAAATACCTTTACCGTTGACAGGGGAGGGGGTATGGGGGGGAGGGGTTTATACAACAAGCAAAATGATCTGGTGGCATGCTTTTAGCAAGGCTGACAACAACATCAGGATAGTCACCAAGACCAAACATCCAACCTTTGTGATGATGTTGGGGGTTGTGGCATCAACTTTAGTGAAAATGCCTCCAATTTGGTTTCCTGTTGGATACAGGTTACCTGCAGCCGACAACTTGATGGGTTTGAAGGAAAATATAGTACCATAGATCCCCAATACCATGAAGAAGTCTAACAAAGCTTCCTGCCCATACTGCTAATATTGTACAAGAGGGGATGGGTAGCAACCTGAACTTCTAGTCCAAGAACCTTTGGCCCCCTCAGAGCCGAGATCTGAATCCACTAGATTCCTCAATTTGGTGGAAAATTGAGAAGAAGGCCTTTTAAAGTCCGTAACCCGACTATTGATGTCCTGATGACCTCCGTTAACTAGCAGTGTAGGATCATGCAAAATAACTACGTTGCCAATGTGCACAAGGGGTTCCGAAAACACTGTCATTGAGGCTGATGGTGACCAGATTCATAATTAATTTCATTGTTATAGTAAAAAATATTATAAAATAAAATAATAAATAATTTCAAAACACGATTTTTATTTCACAATTTATTAGTAATAATTATTTTGATTAATAGTGTGACAATGATTAATTATTCAAGGAGATGATGGGTATGAAATATTAAAATATATATATATTATTTTTTAGTATATCTCTATGTGAAGGATAAAAAGCTAATAATATACAGAATTACGAAATGGGTATAAGCATTCGAGGAGTTCAACAACAGATATAGAGGACACAGAGAAAAAATGATGCAGAAAACTTAATAGGGGAGAATAGCAGATGGATCTACCATTTCTTAGTTATTTAGAAATATCAAACAAATATGGATGAGCTTCAACCGGGCAATCAATAGATTAAGGACATGACTTTGAACGATAATGCATGTAATATTATAAACTTGGACACAAAGTAATTTATGCACGAACAATGGACATAAAACTATTTCTTTTTGACTCGAATGAAGGCATATGGGCCTTGTTCCATATGGGGTAGTAATAGCGGGTAAAGGCTTTGGGTTTCTTAGAGATCCGATTTTTTCTCATCTGAAAGAAGAAATTATATAATAAGCTAGATTAGTACTTTTCAGATTGCCTATAAATTAGTGTTCAATTATGTGAAGATTTGAAATAAATAGTTAGCAAATATTTAATATATTTTAAAATCATAAAAAAATGCATTTTAAGTACATACTTATGTAGGTATATTTATTTGTATTTGTTCATTTAAGGAACTTTAATTCCAGCCAATGTAATCTTACCAACAAGTTTTTTTTTTTTTTTGAAAATCATTCATTTTAGCGACATTAAGCTCCTGTGGAAGGATGAATTTACAAAACTTATTGAGTGGGCTGGTATGCAAACCCTTCGTTCGATAGTTACTTGTGGAGTAGGATATTTAAAAAGGATGTGGATTATCCAATCATTTTCTTAGTCCAAATTGATGATGGTAAACTCTTGATTCATGAGCCATTTTTGACTTTGTTCAAAACTATATGTATTTTGTTCTTTTTAGGAAAAGGCTTCAAAAGAGTTGGGACGGATCTTTTTTGGGTCCTCCTTTATCACTCTGTTAGCTACATTAAATGAAGAAATATTCAGCATTCTTAAAGAACAAAATAAACTAAGATATTCCTTATAGTCGATAGCTACTCTTGCTTTACTACATATATAAAAATATCGCTAAAATGAACGACGCTGAAAAGAAGCTCGTCCAAATAAATACTTGCTCAAATAAATTTTCATTAGATGGCACTCGCTGTTGTTCAAATAAATGCACTCAAAAATATGGAATATATCGTAGACACGAAACTAGGACAAGAAAAACACCTGGGCAAACTCCCTCCTCCCCCTCATTAGGATACATAAACAGCCGATGAACAAAAAAAAATAACAAACTAAACTTAAATATTTCGTCACCCTTTTGGTATTATGGCTCAATTATTTTAAACTCTTGTAAAACTAACAAAATATGCTGAATTTTGACCCCTATCTCGATAGTTTTGCTAAAAAATATGACTCATAGCGAATGAAAATGGCGGATTTTACGTTTTAGGTTTCAATTGGTATGTAAAGATTTAAAAACCAAACCATTGACTAAATCGTAGAATATTATTATATTCCGTATACCGTCTATTACCCTAGGCTAGGAATTTAAACGGAAAAACGAGCGTTGTTTATGTTTGCAGTTCATTTTGTAACAAATGAACGACGAACGGAAAAAAATATGAACGGTGTTCATTTTGACGTTCATTTTCTTATTGTCTATAAGGAATCGCTTTTTAGCTATTTTTCCGAAGATTACAGATTATTATTATAGATGTTACTTCGTGTGTACAACTTTTAATCACTTTGTAGATTGATTACTTTTTATTAAATGTATTACCACACAATTGGTATGATTGACCAATTGTCATAGGGGGATGATTATTATTGTCGCAGTTGGACGGAAATGCTTGCATTTGCCTGGAGAGATCATTTACAGACATCACAAGATGAATAAAAAGAATAAACGAAGTAATAAAAATTGGCTTAAGTTATTGGCAGTTCAATGGATGCCAAATGAATTCATTACGATTGGAAGACACTCATATTTATTCACTGAAATAGCCACAAAAATAGGGGATTATCAGATCTTTACTTATGGCACCTTTGTACACAAGGAGTTATTGTTCATTATGACTGAAGTGTAGATTTTTTACATATCTATTTATACCAGTTTAAACATATAGTATATCGATGAATATTTAATAGTTATGGATATACAATAATCTTACCTACGCTAGAATACCCAATTTTATAAAATGATGAATGGGCAAAGCAGCCCCAGAGAATTTATTATTACAATATCAAATTCACATCATTTTTCTTAAACTACAATTCCTAGTTGCTAGTCTTTGACAAAGAAAAAGAAGGTGTCCACGACGTTTGACGCTTCTACCTACTCTTGCCACTTTTATTTAAAATTGTCATTTGTGTAGTATAGTAATCAGCTATGCAATAGAACAGTGCCAATGCGAATCAATTTGGTGCCCTATGTTTGATATTAGCTAATAATTTGTATATTCAATATTATACTCTCACATAAAGCTGAATATATTATATGCCTTAGACTGCCTCAGTTTGGTAACAGGCACTTAAAACAAGGGCCGTTGCTAGAAAATTTGTCCCCAGGAAATGATATTAGATGCAAAAAGTGCCACCCACTTCCTTATACGCAGAGTGCGTAGTGCCCCAACGTCTAGCAGGGACCCCAAAAACTAAGTTTGCTTAAGGCAATGTGTTTCAAAATGAATGCCGTGAGAGGGGGAGGGCTTCGTAGGAAGATAGAAAATTGAGGATTGCTTTCAGTCTACACATCCATAGTACACGTGTTTCGCATAAAGGGACCTCAGTTAAAGATGTATTAATGAAGGTGGCCTTGGCATAACCCCTGGCTTAATAAATATTATAGTCATCCTATTTTAGGTTCCCGACAAGCATAACAGCGGGCCTGGATCCATAATGTAACCCACCCCTTACCTCTTTTATTTAGACCGTGTGGTGCCAAAACTACTTTTACAGATCCATAAGAAGCCCTTAACTATTTGGATCTCAGATACAACTGTATAATCCTGGCAACATAAAAAAACATTGGAAAACGCCGCAATTGCAGAAAAAAAAAAAAACTCAGAAAATTGACTTATCTACTAAGCTAATTTATTTTTTATAATATATATTGTATTATCCTAATATATTCTGTATAAGAACAAAAGTACAAAAACTGAGACCGATAAGCAATATATTGCCCTCTCGGTTGGTCTTTGTCGGTTCCGGTTCTATCGGTTAAACATCCGGAAAAAATGAAGCCTGACTGTGCCTGACAATTATTAAATGCCCACTCGAGCCAAGTGTTCTGGGCCCAACTATCATGTTGGAAAAATTGAGCCCAATACGAAAGTTTGGTTAGGTTTTGGATCACCTTATTTTCTTCGCACCCCTTATGACACCCCCTGAATGAACGACACCCTTAGCATTTGCCTATATTTTCTAGCCTATGAGTTGGCCTTGCTAGTAAGTAAGGTTACTCTGAAAAAATATGTATGTTCAGCTGTTTTTTAAAGGAGGGAGGCCGTAAAGAGTCAATCTAAGGTTGCCTTGAGTAACAATTATGCCTCTAGACACTTTTTAGGCTGCCCTAAAAAACTGCCCGGATTATATTTTGAAGTTGCTTAAAAAAAATTGATAGATTGGACACTACTTTATAACAATTGAAAGCATAATTTCTACTATTTTATTGGAGCCCTTTACATTTAAGGACCCCTAGGATGACATATTTTGCTTTTAGTCATCTAAGCTGTTTTAGTTACAATAAAGGCCGATAAGGATTGGCCTTAGGACTGACAAAATTTATCAGAACCGGAATCATGTGGCTGTGGTCTTTTTATACGGATCCACCACTAGGGATCATGTATTGATATCTTCACTCCTGTCGAAAAGGATAACTACTTCTCTTATATTCCAGTTAAGAGTTTTCAACTTATATAACTTGTGTTAATTATGACCCTAATTAATTATGTGTATATTAACTAACTGTATCTTACTATGATATGATAACATCATCATTCATCATAAAGGAATACTAAAAATATTGCTGAAAAAATATTAAGAATGCTACTTGATTGAGGGACTTTTGAATAAATAATTCTGACATATAAACTAGAATAGGCATATTTCTTTATATCTCGAGGAGACAAACCCATCTATTGCAATATGTATCTATGAAGGTAATCGGTTTTTAGTTTTTTTTAAAGTATATTTTTTAATGCCCCCCCGCATTAAAAAATATACTTTAAAAAAATTATTAAAAGGTTGCAATAATTGAATGTCAAATACCCAAACTTACACAATGTACCCGTATATTGTATGTAATATCTAAAAATAATCCTGTGTACGTTCCAGGATTGTTTTATTTAATTATAGATAAAAACAACCCAGTCTTATTGGTCAAAAGGACGGTTACCAAAATTAATTTATAGCATAAATAAAGTAATGATCCATATTCCTGCTTGTTAGTGGATATCTCAATGTTAATCAATTATACAAAGATTGAAATAAAAACGCACTTTCCAAGGATTATTTAAACTCCAATTTATACAAAATCGAAATCCAGAACTCGATAGTTTAACACTAATTAAGATTTATGGTAATTGAGCAATAATAGTTTTTTGAATGTCTGAGGGAAAATGAAATACCATTTCATAACATCAGTCCCATGTTTTTATTGTTTGTAACGGACCCATGAGGAACTTTACTAAAGTCTTTGGTCCTACAAAAAGAGCCAATAAAATACATCCCAACTACAGCCGTCATATAATGAAAATTTAAATACAGCCAGCTAATAGTAAGTCAAGTTAGAATGATGTTTCTCGAAATGTAGTCTGAGTTGAATTTGTATTCATTTTCTACCAACAAATTATTCTGATTAACTCTTCAGAAATGCCAGTACTTGAACTTAAAGTAGGAAAAATTAAACGTCACAATGAAACGATTAGAAAAGCATAGATTTTATATTAACAGCCTGAACGGAGTTAAATTAAGTCTCATCATGCAAATAAAGATTCTAAACTGTAGTTGAAATAGAAAATATTAAATTTTTTTGCTCTGCTGTAAATTTGCCCAAAATACATTTTCCTAAGTAACTAAATTTTTAAAATAAAATTTTTTGTCTTCAACAAAAAAAAAATCCAGCAAAAAGCAAAAATTCCTTAGTTCCTTAGTTTGAGGGGGCTACAACCCCTCCTGCTCACCCACCGTGGATCATTTTCTGCGGATGTTGAAGCTCTTTTATATTTGATCCAGTCCTGATTGACAATCCTCAATCCCAAGGGCGTTTCTGACTCTATAATTATCAAGATGTGTTAGTCATTGAAGTAGTCTAGTTGATAATTATATAGTATTGCAGTATGAATCATCTTCAAATATATTTACTAATTTTGGGGGAGAAGTGGTCATTCGGAAAAATTGCATTCGGCAAAATAGCTTTCAGAGATAAGGCTTCTGGCAATGTGTCCTAGAACCGAATTAAAAAAAATAAATATCACATTTCATCTTTTCTTGATTTTCGTTCAAGATTGTCTTTGTGTTAAATTAACCAGCGAGAAAATCTCAGGGAAATGCTTCAAAAAACGTAAAGATCGGGTTACTTCACTTTTTGTAGAACCTACCTTCACTTCCATATGATTAGTGTCTATTTGAGCATCAACTATGAACTGATTATTATATAGGTACACTGATATACTTGTAATTAGGTGTAACTCTCAGATGTATCAACATTATCTTTCCAGGTCTGCTCTAACATTTTAATGCTACTTTAATAAAACAATTTATCTTTTGCCTGAAAAAAGTTCTCAGTTTCAGAGATAAGCCTCTTCATTGGAGCTAAATGTCTAACCAACAAGATTTTTTTTTAGGTCTGCGAACAGCCAGTAGTCACTAGGAGCCAAATCTGGAGAGTATGTTGGATTTAAAAATTTAAGTTTTTGTAAATAAAGTTCAAAAATAAAATTATTTTTATAAAATTTTGTTGAATTAAATTTAAAAAATCCATAGCAATTCACATAAAGTTAATTTTTTTGTAAAAAAAAAAATAAAGACAATACATTTTTTTTTGGGGGCTCAGCCCCTCCAGCACACTCCCTGCGGATGCCTTTGCAGTCTTCCGTTGATTATGTATGGATGTATATAATATGACTGCATATTATTTCCTATGTATACTTAAAATCGTTTCTAAGGGAGTTAAGTTATGCAAAAGATAATAAATAATCCTATAAATGTAAATGATTAATTAATTCTAGGTATATTTATGTAATTACGATTCTTTCTCATTGCGTACATAGCATAACCACGTTGTAAATACCTTCCCCCTGTCTTTCTGACATGATTATTTTAGCACTTTGTTGCTTATTGGATAGGTATATAAAATAAAAAGTTAATTTGCGTGATCCCTCGTAAATTTTACGTACATACTTCCATTTCAGAATGAGTCATGAATAGTCGTCGATGAAGGATGAAGCAGTTTGTACGGAATCACTAGACCGTTCCATTTTCAGTTTAATATTTTTTTCCCTGCACACAAAGACCTTTTCTGCTAAGAGGAATCCCAAACCTGTCTTTTACAAAGTTTAAGGACGCTCATGCTAATTTTGGTATGGTATGGGTGATTTTAATTTGAAAAATGGGATTTTTGGGTCAAAATCGGCCCAATTTGTACCGTTATAAATATGATGTTATGAGTAAAAAAATAATAATATACCAACCTCAAACTTTGTAAAAGCCAGTTGTTGAATTGTTCCAAATAAAAAAGATCTTATTCCAGCGGAGAGGGGGAAATGTTAGGCCGAAACCCGGACTTTGGTGTACACTATACATATTATGTACAACACATACATACTAAGCTTTATCTCCCAGGATCCCTAGATCTGGTTTACCGGGATTTCTCGGGGTTATTTACTTTCTAGTTATGTGCAGGTTGACTTTTAACCCACGTGTCGGGTTGTATATTTTACAACTATACAACTCCCATCTCCATTAAATTTACAAGTTAAGGTTTTTTTGTTTCAAGTAGTGAATTTCAAAAAACAAAGCCTAAAAAATACAAACTGTGCACTATTTTTAAAAAATTAAGCAAATTAAAAATTTTATCGGAAGGAAAAAAAAATTTTAAGTATTCAGAATGAAAAATATCTAACTTATAAAAGTCTCAATATGCTTCAATAAAGACAAATCAGCACTCAAAATTAAACTATAAAAAATAAAAGGTCGTATTTTTAAGGGTTTAATTGACAGTTTCCGTACTCCAAAATTATAAATTGGTTAAATATGTTGTCTTATTAGGTATAAATGTATAACAAAAGTATATTTGATAATATTAAATTAGACAATTGCTATCAAAAAAATGCAATAATAAAAATAAAATTGAAGAAAAATATCAAAATAAATGTGCGTGATACGCGGTACCAAAATATATTCATTGGCAACATGTTTGGCACTAAAATACTCATATCATGATTCATGAGGCAAGTTAGAGAATAATTGATGAAATATTTTTGGAAAATATATGTTTTATCTATAATACTTAAAAAAATAAAAATTATGTATCTCGATTCAAATCGATAATGTTAAAGAAACATCATCAAAATTTCCTTTTTTTCGACATTTTACAGGTTTCAAATCAAAATGCATCCATGAAGGACAATTCTTTGGACGTTTGAGTGTTATTTTCTTATTTACTGGAATAAAATACAAAATAAAAAATATCTGACGATACCAAATTCCCAACTTTTGTCATTTCGGTACAGTCTAATATATATCTATTTTTTATACATTTAAAAAAAAGTTTTTATCAAAAATAAGCGAGAATACATTCTTCAGAGGGAAAAATTAACAGCACGGCAACCTGTCAAATAATGAACAGAAAAGAAGAAACAGGACACACAACAACCGTTTTTCCGTTTCTAATTTTAAAGGTTTGTTTGTTCACTACAAAGTACTCAACTCTAATTATTGGTTAGACAAGTTTAAAGTTCCTTATTTCTTCCTAAAATGTATAATTTCAGAGTATTTATTACTTACTAAACGGTAGACAATTCCCGGGGAAACGAGAAGTTTGAATAAATATATGCCTATGTTTCGAAGAGAAAATATCCACCATTAGGAGTGCATATACCCATACATATATATATCTACAGAGATTCATAGATACCTGCGCATGGTAATGATTTATATCATTTAAACTTTTGTTACAAAAATAGGATTTTTGACTCATATATTACATTTATTCTTGCGATTACATTTACGTATGTACTCGGAAGAATTTTTATCTATTTTGTAGAATTAGATCATAGTATGTCATTTTTTTCTACTTTAATTAAGAGCAAAAAAATTGAATTTCGCTCAATGATATAAGTAAAACAATGCAAACTATTTTTTGCAGTGGACGGGGGGAGGGGGGGGGGTGAGAGATTAAAAGAATGAGATCATAAGATAAAATAGACATTTTCCATGTTTGTATATTTCTTGTTCTTTCTCAAATTAATGAACTATTTTTCCCCGTGACCGGTAATTTTGCCGTATGGCATATTCACTGCTTTTTATCATATAGATTCAAACTTCACCTATAGTAATTACTCTTGTATCAGCTCAGTTATAGATCTGAAGAAGAAGACAAATGGAAAAAAGAGTATGGAAATAAGGAAGAAATAGCGTTTATAAGGAGCAAGGATCCCAAATACGGATATTTAGTCTATTTCATGAGGACTAATAGACTTGTGTCTCCTTACTTATAGTCGTTGTCTTAGTTGATGCCTGAAGAAATGCAAGAAAATCCATTGAAAAAGACTAAAGGCAAAGTTCCAACCAATAATATAAAACATACAGATTCGGCGAATATCTCATACCCTAAAATCTACAAAAAGAGAACTTGAATGTGGAAAAATTGATGGCGGAGAAAATATTCATGGCTACATTAGTCAAAAGCATTTTCGAATATATTGCAAACCACAGATTTGGTGTCAATTTTCCTAATGGATAGAATTACCATTCGTATCAACAACGTGTAAAGGTAAATAAACTAATTTAAAAAAATCACAGAGCAGGACATTTAATTTTGTAAATAAAATAGGAACATCATTTTGTAGGGTTTTTTTATTTTTGTTTGTAAGAATGAAAGTTTTTTTTTTTGGATATCTTTGCTCTTTTCGCTTATTAATTTTCTCATCGTTGATCTAGTAATCTTGAATTTAGTCTTGTGAAGCTGTGAGCATATTCTTTATGAATAATAGTTTAACATTTAGGAAAAATGACACTATTTGCAAACTAACGACTCATTTTTGGCCTGTTTTTCTTTATTTTTTTTAAAGGAAAGATTAGAAATAGCTATGTGATAAAAACATTTAAGAAGTCTCTTTTATATTTTCAAAATGTATGTCATGTAGAAATTTCCTTCTGTAATCATAAAAAAGTAAAAATTATAGCAACGTAATCGCTTACTTATGAAAGGATGTACGGTAACTTCGTATAAAACATATTCGTATAAAGACAATTCGTATAAAACATTTCCATATAAGGACATTTCGTATAAAAACAATTTCGTATAAAACTATTTTGTATAAATTTATGAGGAAACCTTAATAGACTTTATGAATTTTCATGTTGTACCCTGAATGTTGAGGGTGTTTTGGCTACTGCCGGGTACCAAAACGGGATGCAAATTACCTCCAAAACTTTAATAAACAATTAAGAGCCTCTTAGAACCCTCCAATTGTACCCTGAATGTTTGGTGGTGTTTTCGGGTTCTTATTGGCTTAAAATTATAATCTACTATATGTTCCTCCAATATGTTCGTGGTACAATGAGGGTCTAGTGAAGGTCTCTTAGTAGTTTCTTCAAGTATCAGTGCTGGGTTGTGTCCCATTTTGGTACCTGGTGGTACCCCCCCAACATTTGGGGTACAATTAGGAGGGGGGTTCTTAGTAGTTTCTTCAAGTATCACCGGGAGGTTTGCATCCCATTTTGGGACCTGGCGGTGCCCGAAAACACCCCCTACATTCGGGGTACGATTGGGGGCGGGGTTGTAAAGGACTCTTAGTAGTTTCTTCAAGTATCAATGGTGGGTTGCATCCCGTTTTTGGGACCTTGCGGTATCCGAAAAAATCCCTAAAATTCGGTGTAAAATTGGGGGGGCCTCTTAGTAGTTTCTTTAAGTATCGGTGGTGGGTTGCATCCTGTTTTGGGACCCAGCGGTACCCGAAAACACCTCAACATTCAAAGTACAATTGGGGGGGTTGTAAGGGGCTCTTGGTAGTTACTTAAGTATTGCCAGTACTCAATACTCAGGGTATAAAATAACAATTCATAAAGTATTCCCCGTTTTCTTATAAATTTATACGAAATGGTTTTATACGAAATTGTTTTTTACGAAATATCCTTATACGAAAATGTTTTATACGAAGTTACCTATTACCTTATGAAAGGTATCATTATTTAAGTTTTCAAGATTAAAACTGGGGGATAAATAACCAATACCATTCCTGATGTCTTTGTAAAAATCTATCTTTATACAATCATTTAGAACTCTTGTGATGATATCTTTTTTATATCCGTCAACCTTTTTGACAAAAAAAAAATGTTCATAACTAAACAAGAGCCAATAAAAATTCCCCTCATCAATGCTCAGATCCCTAATGAGGAGTAAGGTTGAATAAGGAGAAAAATCGACTGCCAACAAAAAATAGATACGGTTTAAGTTAAGTTGTATAAAATAGGACCTGTCGGTATATAAAAATAAAATAAAATGAAAGTTGACATAATGGAGCGACCTAGCTCCATGGACACCGCACTCTGAAGAAATTATTTTCTTTAAATCAATGGTTGCAGGCTCGATACTTGGTTGCTACTAGATAAAAAAATATACTTAGTTTATATGGTCTTTAAAGATCACTACTTAATGTTTACTTATACTTAATCAGTGCAACTCCATCTGACCAATTAGAGGAACATTAAAAAAAAGTCTGACCATTTAATGAATGTTCACTAAGCATTCACGTTCTTCACATTACAAAGTATAAAAAATACTTGCACGCATTCAAGTTACATTTTATACGACTCTAGGTGTAAACCTATTTTTATGTTCGTAGTAGGATACAATTTATTGTGTTCTTCGGATCAAAGTGCAGATTTTTATGTCTAAGTATTAAGTATGTAAATATCAGTTGTATTTCTGCGAATGATTTCATTCCATACTAATCATTACCATAATAACAACCGTTCACATCCCCTTCCCTATTTTATGAGTGAAATCAAATTGCCAAGTGTGACTCCATCCAAATTTTTCAATGAATCATTCAAAAAGTTTTTATGATCTTTCTTGTACATTGTAGCTACATAGGTAGGTTCGATGAAGGAAAGAGAGAAAATTTGTTCTTTTACCTACATACATAAGTATCATTATTGCCTTTATAGTATTATTGTTCAAAACAAAAGCTGAAATTTGAGTAAGGTGAATGCCCTTGTACGTAGGTACATTCATACATAGTTTTATGAGATATCATAAATAATGTACCTACAATCGTTTATGCACATCGTCATAAATATAGGTATATCCCGTCCTTACTTTTAATTTATACCGCAACCTTTCCTAACAGATGAAGAAAAAAAAAAATGTCGAAAATCAGTTGGTAATTAATCCATTCTTGTCAACTACTAAGGAATGATTATTCAACAGTTGATGGGAATTGGACTATAAATGTACTATAAATGTGCTTTTTTCAATTTATTTGCCTAAAATGTTTATCATCTGGACAATCAACACAGTGCTCACATGACGGTCAGACTCACGATTTCCATTATTTTATCCCCATTTTTGAATAATTTGCTTTCCAGAGCGTGCTGCATCTTTGACATCAAAATTACGCGAACGGAATCGACAAAACCAAAATTTTGTGGGATTGACTGTTACACTATTAGGACCATAAAGACTATTCACATTTTCTGCCGACTTGGCTTACATTTTCGCCTTTATTGAAGAAAAACTGTAATATAGTAATTATGTGGTATGTAATATGTACATATGGTGAATTTTCTCTTTGCTGTTGTCCATCTTGGACGCGAGCTCAAACAACACTGACTACATCATACACAAAGCTGTCTAACTCTATCTTTTTAACACCATCTAGCGTAAACTGATTGCCCTTATACAACACGAGTTACATATTACTAAAGCCATCTATTAAAAAAATTATTTCAACCAATCAACCTTTAAGTATTGGTTAAACAATTTTCCTTTTTGGTAGTATGTTTCTACCTTTATTTGATCAACTATGGAACTATTATTCAATAATAATTGTTCGAGATTACTTTCAGTTTTCTAAGAGCTAATTAGAATTCAACCAATCAACGTTCAGAACACTGATTAGGGGAAAATAATTAGAATAATGCAGTGTCATATATGTTTTTGTTATACATATATCAGGGATGTAGGAGTAACAATACCTTGTACATCCTATTTGGTCCTGTTTATAAGAATATTAAATACTTTAATTAAATCTGAATTATGAATAATGGCAAATTATTTTCTACCATTAAATATGGTTGAAAGCTTACCAAACAAATTCAATTGGTAAACTGAGGTAATTTATTGTAATATATTATTAGTGAAAAAGATGTCTCGTAGAGGGTGCTATGATATTTCTGGAATGCTTTTTAAGGATTGATGACAGGGTATGGATTTTGTACAGGGTAGGGTAACAAAACATTGACTCTTAATTAATGTTTATTTTCTCATTGATATGAAAAGTTTAGTGATTTATTTTTTGACATTCTGTTTCTACCGCCCTTTTTACATACACAAACTATTATAACGATTTAGTCATTTTATCGTCATGAGCATGCAAGAAGCAAAAAGGCAGCTCTCCTGGAGTTGATGTGATGAAGATTAAGGACATTGTTAAGTATTCTAGGAGCTTGGTTTTTAAGTTGGCCAAGACGAAATAAAAAAGAAAATTGATAAGAGCTCACCAAGATGTTAGGAAGTGGAGGGCATAATTTAAAGACGGGTACGAAGTTCTTGTTGAATTTAAAAAAGAATATAGAGGAGGATACCACTAAGTCGATGAATTGCCTCGCCAACAACTTATCTGTGCCTCCTAGGACCATCAGCTATAAAGTACAACTTTGATTTAGTCTCTTTCACAAGGCACACGCCACCTTCTGAAAGAGGGAATGAAAGCTAGGAGGCTCGAGAGGTACAAGAAAGTCATCACATGGATCAAGGCAAATGGATCAATGGGGGAAAAATTTCTTAGAACAGAAGATATTTACAGTTGATCAATTCTTCACCCACTGGAACGACCGCTGGCTTACAGGAAACAAAATAAGACGTCCAAAGGGCTTACCACACCAAATATCCGGACCAAACAATGGTTCTCGGCGTTGTGGCCTCTGATGGAAAGAAGATGCCTATGTTTTGTAAGGTTGGACAGAACATCGGCCAGGAGGCCTACTATAAGGTGCTTATGTACATTATCTTACCAAGACTAAAGGTCAACTATCCGTGGGGTAACTACGTGTGGAATCAGGACGGGCCCTTTCTCACATGTCTGCCAAGTGACAAAAGCTCTTTGCAAATAACATGGCTTATTTATGGTCCAAAGAGATATGATCCCTTACTCACCAATTTAAATCTGGACTTTTCAAAATGAGGCACATTGGAGAGAGAAACCTAGAGGATTTCACTTCTAAAGCTATTTTAAACAAAATGAAAAAAAAAATGGACTCACTGAAGTCCTCCATAGGGGCTATATGGGACAACATGTTAGAGGAGTTTTTTGTCATCAACTCCTGCATGCCTTCTAGCGAGTGTAAAGGCTGTGATTGATAATGAAGGTGGCAATATTGGGCGAAAAAAGTTTTCAAAAACCTTGTCTACATGTTTTGTCTATTATTGAAAATATAAAATTATTGATGTATTTAAAACAAACTTGATATTGTTATTGAGTTTCAAAAAGGCTAATAGTAAATGTCCCCTCCCTGTTCCGATATTTCCGGGACGTCGCTAAGATTTTTCTTTGATTTTTATAAACAAATTATCCGAAAAAAAAAAAAAAAAAAAACGTAGTCAGACCCTCTAAAATTTTAATATTTAATCTTTGCATATGCTCAGATTTAGGTATTTAAAAAAAAATATTGATCAAGTTCTTGGCCGTATATTTCAGAACTATCTTCTTTAATAAAATTATCAAAATTGAGGTTTTAAGACATTTAAATATTCTACATTGGACATTATTTTCGAAATTATCACCCTTTCAAATAGTGAGGTACCAAATTTCAAGAGGTTAACTCTATTGGATAAAACAATATACAAGAAACAGTACTGTTCAGTAATAAAACTTTAAGCGTCTCTGAAAATTGTATGACGAAGGGTGAATGATACCTAGTATCTACATATATCTGATAACAATTAATTTCCCCAACTTTGGCACACATGATCATCCCATAAATTAGAGATTGTATGCAAAAAATCCTCCAAATATGGGAGGGTTAAGTTTCTTCTTAATTTTTCTTTTTATGTGATTCGACATGGAATGACTCATCACAAATTTTTCTTAATCAAATATGAAATGACTGTTTCCATTTTTCTCTAGTCATCCAATAAATTTTTATAATTTTCCGAGTGACATCCTATTTTTTGCATGCCAATGGGATGTCTGGGTGTCACTCATCCACACACAACGTCCATCGGTGAGTTACTTACAAGGCTGTATGAATCATTGTTACCCTCAGAATTAATTACGAACTTAGGCATACATTCATAAAGTCACTAATTATATAAGAAAGAATTTTATTCATCTTAAATATGCAAAGTGACGAAAATGAATTCTCGTCGTCTATTTTTGTAGACAACATACAAACAACGCATAGGGTTTGTCTTCCATTTCCTGCTTTTTTAGAGCTTTTTCTTATGTTGCTTTTGAAAAGCAATTTTAAAATACTCATCGTTAAACTTTCACGCCTAACACAAAAAAAAAAAAAAAAAGCTTTAAAGACAATAAGTATGACTTAGAGGGGGAAAAATCATGAAACATACTCTCAGTACAAAAAAACAAGGCTAAATATTTTTCAAATGAGAACTTATGCATGGGAGTAGAGCTTTACTTCCTACATACCTATGTTAGTATGTTGAGGAGTCGTTGAACGAATAATAATGATATAACAGACTTTCCCTGTCTTACAAGGAACTAATGGCCTACAACTTATCTCTTCAAATAAAAAATATTGAGTACTATAAAAGTACTATATTTTTCCTTATAAGAGAAAAAATAGTATATTAGATATTTTTATGTATTTTTAAATATCGATGATGGGGGCAGTGGAGTGGGTAGCGGGTGTTTTTTTTTGGGGGGGAAGAGGGTCTTAAGCCCCTAACAGTTTCTGACCCCCCCCTGTTTTTTATCATATCTTATATATGTATTTATAAGTATGTTTTTGATGTTATCACACATGGAATCCAAAATGGTGGAACAGATCAGTCTCAAATTTAGCAAGTAGACGTATAAAATATCCCACCATATTCATAAGACATTTTTTTGGGCCTCCAAGTTTATTAAGAGGCTGTTTTTGAACGAAAAAACCTCCTATTCCTTCTCTCTATCTACATCTTCTCATTTACCTCCGTATCTTTCTACATTTCAATCCCTGTCTCTTTTTTTCGACACTCATTCTTTGTTTCTATTCTCTCTATTCAGCCCTGAAATGCAGACACCCTCTGCTGTTATATATACAAAATAAACCTATTTAGAGGCTATTTTTGAGGCTAAATGATGAAAGCTAGCAAGACCTTGAAGGGGAGGGGGGCTGCAGAGCTTTTTTCGAAATTAAATCTGGTTGTGAGAGTACAATTGCTTATAACGTAAAAAATAAAATGTGAATCCTTCATTTTTCGATTTCCACAGATTTCTTATACCAGGGGCTCCCACTTGGAAAAGTTTGTTATATTGATGTAACTAGTATGCATTTGTAAATAAAATATATTGATTTTTTAAAAACCATTGAATTACATCATATGGAACGGTTTTGTTGATCAGTGAAACAGCGATCCGTTCTCAATTTAGTGTACTCCTTCAAATATCCAATACCCCCCCCCCCCATCCTAAGAATTCTTTGAATAGGTTTTTTTTGTTGAACAGGTAGACATTGAATATAAACCCTCCCATGAAAGATCATTTCAGTATGATTGAATGTGTTTTGGAGATTTTCTAATTTAGTTGAAATTTAAGTTATAAATATCAAATAGATTTTTAAACATTTTATCTCTTATGGTTATAAATTTGATTTCTGTAAAAAATTGACGGTTTTTTTCTGTCTAAAATATATCCAATGGCTCAGTTTTAGATGTTATTGAAGAAAACAATTTGTTCCTATAAATCAAAGTATTTTCTGTTAAATTTTTAGGTATATTTATCTTTAGGCATGAAGGACGAAACTATAATACTTCAATTTATTCATCCGCTGTCATTTTTTATTTTTGAGAATGAGCATTTGTAGCTATATAAATATTTTTTTTTGTGCAAGTTTTGTTCTTATCGTTGGCAACCTCAACAATGTCTCATTTTATTTTATCAAGCTGTGTTCATTATTCTTTCATTGTGGAAGAGAGAACATCCAAGTATTGAGTAATTACGTGTGAGTTTGCTTTTTGAAAGCGTAGATTCATACTGATTATTTATTGGGTTGTAGTCTTATATTATAAAGCAAATATATATTATCCAAGCAAAATTTGGTCTGCTCGTAGACATTTAATAGCTCCGAGTAATGCTGTGAACTACAGCACCTAATAAATAGTTCATTCTCATAAATATAAGGAAATTAATCTTGTCTTTACGATAGAGGGAATTGAGGAAGAGTCATGAAGAATGAATCATCTTCAGAAAATAAATAAATCAGATGAAAAAATAAACATTTTAAAAAGTGATACCCCGTTTTTTCAAAATTCAAAGAAAAAATTGATCAAACTTCCTCAGAACTATCCACCCTCCTCTATAATTCATTTTTTTTATCGCTTCACTTTTTGTTTATTTTATTCACCCCATATTAATAAGTATCCGTATGTATGAATGTGATTGTGGGTGTTGCTTTTACTAACCTCTTTCCCTTCTATTACTCTAGTTAGATACTCGCATGTCTGTAGTAGAGGCAATCATTTCCCAGGAACTTGTCTTTGTACATAACACTGAATAAGTTGCGGTAAATTTCGGGATACCGGGATCGCTTTGGTTAATAAGAAATACTCTGAAATTTAAATATTTATTTTTATACTTTCAGATCCATTCACATTTTCTTCTTTTTTTAATCTTCATTAATAATGTGCAGTATAGTTTTTTCAAGCCATTAGGTTCCACAATTTCATTACCCGATCTGACTTGTAACAAAAACGACTAAAATAGTGACTAATGAACCAGCTATGACCCCATCATTTGGAAAACAGAAATCGTAAAAACTTTAAACTGAGTGATTCAACGTTTAAATTAATTATGTAACACAGTAACACTATGTACATCTGCATATCATTGTTTGCAATCTAATAAATACATAAGTATGTAACTGTGTGCTCAACTGAATCAACAGTGAAAAATATATTTACCCCATTGTCCATAGACTGTACGAGGGTCGTTTGAAAAGTACGTGTTAAGTCCGAGAGATGGCACTACTTGCGCTAATGGAAGTTATGTTTAGTTAGTAACATCTCTTGGAAGAACATGCACGAACTTTCTACCAGATTGGTCTATTCCTTTCTGTTTGGCAGTCGTTTGAATCGAAGAAGTGGAGGGATTTTCAAAAAATGGACGACTTTCTTTCCGTGTGTTGATTAAACATTATTTTATGAAGACAACACGCCTCAAAGGACTAAAAAGAAGCTAGATAAATATTAAGGAGACTCTGTAACTTCAATTAAAACAGTTTAAAAGTGGTTTCCAAATTTTTGGAGTGGCCATATAGGCACAAGTGACGCTGAACATTCTGGACGCCCTATTGGGGATATTAATCCAGAAATCATTAATAAAATCCATAATATGGTGATGTATGACAAAAGAGTGAAGGTGTGTGATATGACTAGTGCTATGGACATCTCGTATGAACGGGTATATAATATCTTGCATCAACATTTGGGCATGACAAATCTATCTGCAAGATGGGGACTCACGCTTGACCAAGAACAAAATCATGTGAAGTGTTTCAAGGACGATTTGCAGCTATTCCAGAAGAGTCTATAGGAATTTAAGCGTCATTTCGTCACTGTGGATAAATCATGGATAACATGGACTCCTGAAACCAAATAACAATCAAAACAATGGATTATCAAGAGAGAATCTTTCCAAAAAAGGCGAAGACCGTTCCTCGATTCAAACGAATGCCAAACAGAAAGAAATAGACTGATATGGCGTAAAGTTGGTATGTGTTCTTCCAAGAGATGTTACTAACTAAGCATAACCTCTAAAAGCGCCAGTAGTGTCATCTTTTGGACTTTGCACAGAATTTTCAACCGACCTTCCTACTTCTTTCTTTTAAGTCTGAAGTGATTTTTACATTTCTTTGTGTCTCTGCAAATAACTTATAATAAAGAGATTTTAGAGCGAAAGTTATTTATACAAAAATATGCAAAATTGAATTATCAACATATCTCATACCATAAGTGAGGAGAATGTGTTAAATAAGTAGTTGGTTATTTGCACCTTTGCAAAGGACTTAAAAATATTGTTTTTTACGGAATAAATCCAGTTTCAATTACTTGATTTGGACTAAGCCTACCAGTTTAACATTATTTTATGACACAGAATTGGATTGCATCACTTTTAGCTCACTAGCATACAAAAATCGTTTCTGCGAATAAGAAATTGAAGCAAATAACTAATTTTCATGTATTGCACTAATAAAAACTAAAGAGGTAAATTGCAATTATAATAAATTTGAATTAATTTTTTTGTCTGACTATTTTTCGGGAATATTTCTTTTCGGTGGCAAATGCACGTTCCTCACTACTCCATCCCATGATAGTAACTGACTGTATTTCCCAAGAAAACCTTACAGCCTGATTGCCACGAATTATAAAAAAGAAACTTATTTACCTGCACCCTGTACATACAATGTCAGGGGTGTTCACATGATTATATACATATATTTTCTATTATTTGGTGGTTGAGGGGGGGGGGGTTATAATTTTTTTCGAAAAAATTCCAGGTCGAATTATCTTTTTTTTTAGAAAAGAAAGCCTTAAATAACTTTTTTTTATAATAAACAACAAGAATACTGGTTGGATTGGTCGTACTCAAAGATTCAATAACTAAAATTTTGCTTCAAAATAGCAAATATAAAAAAAATACAGCGCCCAAGGATAAAAAATATGTAACAAATAATTTATGTACATTGTTTCTGTTCCTAGTTTTTTTAATATATATATATATATTGAAGGGATATACTTATATATATATATATATAAATATACTTAAAATGTATGGACTTATTATGTATGTTTCAAATTAAACAGGATTTATAACTTGCATCACAATTACGATTACATAAATCCCAAAGTCGACTATTTAAAATGTTGTGTATCTTGTCATTATTACAAATGAAACAAAAATCAAACAAGGGTTTAAGTACATATATCTACAAATGATTTATTTTACGGAATGGCATAGAAAATCCCGTTTTTTACGTAACTCAGCAAATTAATACACATATCAATATGTGTATTAATAATAATTACTAATTATTAGTATATTAAAATGTACTAGCGGTAGTACCCCGCATTGCCCAGAGTAATTAGACGTCGGCTAAAATGCAAATTTTGCTGTAATAATATTGACGTGTTACTCAATGTTTTTCATGAGCACAATCACACGTAGCTAATCAATATTTATATCGATTCATATGACGTGTTCTGTCCTCAAGAATGTCGGAAATATAATAAGCAATGATGTGAATCCGGTCTTTTTTTTTTAGCTGGCCCGTTAATTTATAATTGGTTGGATAAAGAACGACCTTTCCTTGCCTTAGCAGTTATCATTAATATTTAATTCCTGAGTAGTGAACATCCTTTCCTAAATAGATTCAATTATATTCAAAACTTGATAGAACATTCGTACTTGCTCATAAAAGAGAGTGTGTAACCCTGAGGATTTGTTGTTGAGTTATAAGTGAAAGTCCTTGTTGGACTTGGAGTTGAATTGGGGATTGATATTGGAGTAATTTTGGCAAATATCCTTTTTTATATCCTTTCCAACGTCCTTTTTTGTCACTGCTGATTGTAGCTGATCTAATGAAACGTCATCAGAATTATTCTTTATCTCCTTCTAAACATTCTTCAAATTTTCAGGGTTACCATTTGATTTTCGCCTTCTTTTTTTTAACATGCCCATTCTACAATAGATTTCCATCATTAATAATAAGAGTGTATACACTATACACGTTCGATGCTATATGAACCCCCTGCAGTATTTCATCAATATGACTAAATTGTTGTTTCTTAGATCAAAATTTGTATATGATGTACATCAATTACAGTGCATCCGGTGACCCATTTTATAAATTTAGACATTCATACAAACAGGAACAAACTTTGCTTTATTGCAAATATATACGATAATATCTCAGATTGTAAGACTCTTGGTTCCTGAGTATTTTAATTATAAATTTCCACTTTTTAAGTACACAACGATGTCTTGATAAGGGGTAGCAAATTTTCCAGATTTAACAGCTCCAAAAAAGACAATTAAGCCATGTAAAAAGATGATTATCATTTTAGAAGGAGAACCTCAACTTTACCGAAATATTGATAACTAATCTGTATTTACAAAATAGACTTTTCTCTGTGTGTTAGATCTCTATGGGTGCCCATACCGTTGATCCCAGGAGGATAAAATTTTGCAAGGGTGTCTTTATGAACTTGCTCAAGCAAAGAAGGGGGTACCAAGGTGGGGTTCATATAACGAATGGAGGTGGATTATTCTATACCAAAAACACAAAAAACTATGTTTGGAGCTTAAGTAGATTGGATAGGAAGGTTGAGTTATAAATCAAAAAGTGATTGGCGTCTCCAAAAACAACTATATGTAATTATAAGGACGCCTTCTGAATTTATTCAAAATTTTAAAAAATATGACAAAAAAATAAATCGGTGAAAATTGCAATTTAGTTTATTTCAAGTGCAAAAAAAAAAAAAAAAAGGATTTCCATGTTGGATTCTTAAATAAAACAAAGTTTGTAGAAATTTGTCTGGAAACTCACATAAAAATTGATGTGTAACTGAACTATCTGTCATTTTCTGAATATTTTTAAAAAAAATTTTCTCTTTTTTTAATCAAATTTGATTTTTTAAGAAGAAATGGCACAAAACAATGCATTTTGGAGATAAAATTTTAGTTTCTAACAATACATATATTATAATATTTTCAATTTTCGCACAATTTTAATACTTAAATTTTTGCAATATTTGCCTTACTTGGGATACCATTTAATTTCGTAGGATATGAGTTTGTTTTCAAGTTTTTGGGTTTTATATCTTCATTTTTAATGATTATTTTTAAATTAATGAAGCAAAGTTTGTCTGTTTGGATATTTGCTGATACTTCATTTTTGAGTGTTTCAGCTTGATCTAAGAAATAACAATGTATCTATGAGCGAGTAAAGATAAAGGTGTAGGTGTCATATAAAAAAGTATTTAGAAGAAATCATGGTCAATTACCTATACGTTGGTGGCTAAAGAGTTGATAGAAAATAGGATTTCTATATCTTAATATATGGAAGAAGTAATAAAAATATTGATTAAAAATAAGTTCTTTAGGAACTGTGTTTGCTATTTTAAATAATTTTAGATTATATATTTTTTCAATTTTCTTTAAAATAATTCTTAAATGCAACCTTGGGCATTTCTTTATTAATAAAGAAAAGTTTGTTGGCCTTTGAGTGTATGATAAAAATCTTAGAACTACTTGATTAAAGTAATAACAGTGTAGCAACGAGCGCGTGTAACTAAAGCTCAGTGCATCATATTAAAAAAGAAAAGAAAATGGGAATACAAATCTATAGTAATAAAGCAAAAGTTTGTCTGTGGAGGCATCATTTTTAGTGCTCGCTTAATGTCTTAGAACTGTATGACTACTTAATATTTAGCTAAAACTCAACGCGTTGTATTAAAAAAAGAAAAAAGAACTACATATGTTCACAAGTTGCGATGTCTGTACATGATGTAACTTATGGAAGCAAATCATATTCGTCTTAAAATATGTTACTTAATTACAACATTGGTAATTCTAATTGCCCAATATAGATTGACACTATCATTTTTATTTTGATCTATTAGAATACATATATTTCAGTCATTTGTATTAAAATAGTCAAAAATGACATCATTAATATATCTATCATCCATGGAATATTCAACTTTTGCATTATCATCATTCAAAGTATTGTAAATCCTTCATCTAAAATCATTAATCTTATTTTTGTTTTCAATTTGTACAATTTGTTTATACAAGCTAATACTCGTACACAGCATATATTAATAAAGCAAAATGTGTAGGTTTGGGGGGTTGAATAACTCCAAGCAATTCAGGGTCTTATACTAGTTGAGTAATCATGCCAATTTCTGTTTAGATCGTGTATTGTCAAAACTACATAGATATTTTTAACATATTTAAAGCATGAAATTAGTACGAACTGGTATTTTTTGTATATAAAATATTTTCAGTTTTTAACTAGTGTAATACGACCTTATCTCGATTCAAAAATATATCTTAATATGTCAATAAATTCTTAGAGATACAAATATGGTGTGGGACACGAAATGAATTTGTATTTGAACAATGTAAATATGTATGTAATAGTGGCAAATATTTGATATTCTCAATCCTCTTCAAAATAACAAAATGTTTATTTATACTTTTTTTTTTTTGCCTGTATAACATATTTGGTAGATTTTCTGTTTACATAGTTTGATAGTAAACATACTATTACTCGAGAGTTGTTTTGTTCTGATATCATTTAAAAGAGTAACTGAGAAGATATGTATGTATAGTTTAATATCTGAATATGTTAATACTGGTATTAAATATATCTATGTACATTGTACATGGGTAGTGATGTAAATCGTGTATACATTTTAGCTGGCCCATTTGTAAAGAATTGGTAATCTGAAGAATACATTTTATTTTCCTATGCTGCTGTCATTATTATTTAACTCTTAAGTCGTGACCTTCCACTCCTACTACATTTAATTATATTCTAAGCCTCTTTAAATGTCCTCATAAAAGATGGAGCGTGACTCTGAGAATTTGTTGTGGAGTTATAATTGACACATCTGCCACATCTGACCAAGTAAAGGAACATTTAAAAAAATGTTCCTTTAACATAACAAGATTAAATGATTTTTGGTATAAAAGCTCTTATTTAAAGAACGTAGATCAAATTATAGTTTGTTAAAATCTACATACTATTAATTAGATATGGACAATTTATTAAATCTCTTCCCGAGTCCTAATTACTCCTTCTTATAAGAAACTTTTACTCACAGCGGTTGTTTTATTTTATTCTATAATTTTGATGTTATTGAAGGTAAACTCATATCTAATAAACGACCGTTTTTAGCGAGAAATGATTTGCCACATGTTTTTTCCCATAAAGAGCGTCAATACTAAAAATTCTAATCCGAAAAAAATATGTATTCGTCCAATCTTAAGTCACTCAAGTCGATGGAACCGAATCGAGTAGTTTTAAGGTCGATTCAAGTATCGAGACGATTCAAATATTCGAATATAGAAAACCGCTTTCATTGGATACTTCTCGTATATTATTATACTTAATTTGAGTTACAAATAAATATCAGTTCTATAGTTTAGGAATTATGGTCAATAAAACTTATTGGACTCGTTTGGGTTATAATTATGGGTTATTAATTTCATATTAAGTTATAAAAATGAGTAAATTCAATTCAAGTCTAACTTTTCTATTGACTACATATCTTGGTAGTGTTTTAGTGAAGAAAAAAAAAATCAATCACAAAAACTCCCCTACCCCAAAAATTATACGTTGATTTTTAATTTATTTTCAATGTAATAAGAAGAAACTTGCAAATGTCGTAATCATTAAAACCCTTTTATGCTTAAAGTAATAGTTATATAATATTATAAGTTATTAAAATATAGTTCTAATGTGACTTTAAAGGTCAAGGTTTACAAAAAAGGTCAATTTCTTCTAATCTTTTATTTTAGAGCGTGTCTCATTTTTTATGTGATATTTTTATTCAATCCTCTGTTGTATTGTGATTAAAAATGTATGTTTGTAAAGTTTCAGTCTTCAAAGTACGTTTTTGTAATCTCTATAGCCATTTGGAAATGAGATCTTTAACGATAGTCTCTATTTGTAAATGGATTCAAAAGTTTGAGTGTTAAAGTTAAGTTGTTGAATTTTAAAAGTTCCATTAATTTTCCTTTTCTCAAGTGATAGTTATTGTCCATACTTTTTATTTTGAAGAAAAATGAATTGTAGGCCAACAAAATACTTTGGATACGAACACGATCAGAAACACTGTACTTGCCTCCAAATCGTATCAAATAAATATCAGAGCTCAGTTCTAAATTTAATTGAAAGGGGCTAAAGTATTAGAAATAACTGTTATGTTGAGTATCAAAATCAAATATAGACATAGTTGGATAATAGATCATTGCTGAGCCGGGTATCAAACTTCCATACAATTACCATAATGAGTATTTTTGATATTCTCATTCGCAATGTACATATATTTGGGTATTTTAGGATTGATATACTTATATAAATATGTATTAGATGGCATCCAAATTAATTAATAGGGATGTGTACAATACAGTCAGAATCCCTTTCTATATTAAAATACTATAAATTCTGACTTATTTAGCCTATACTTTTCTTTTAAAAGAAGCCATATTTTTCATGGGAAGTAAATCGCAAAATATTAACAATTTCATGAATTATATCAGTTCGGCAATGATTCAGAATGATTGATTGGTTCCAGTTCATTTATGTTCAACTTGCAATGTCCAAGGAAAGAATATAGTATTTAAGGAAAGTTGCAAATTAATTATAGTTTCAACATCCAAGACAATTACAATCAAGGACCTTTTAAATTGAATGATGCTCTCCTTACTTTGTATACAAAATAATTAAATACATTTCTGAACTATTTTGGATATATCGGATCATATCATAATCTTTAAATCCAAATTCGTTTTTCCTTTGTCAATGGAATCATTTGGTTAGTTTGAAAAGAGCAATGACTTTTACAATTCTGTTTGAATTAATTGAAAGTTTTGTTGGGAAAATCTAAGATATCTAAAGGATTTATTGTTTTCCAAGATTTTTTTTTTTTTCTAGAGTGCTTAAAATATGCTCTTGCATCCGAAAACTAGGGCTAAAAGTGAATTTGATTATACCACCTATCATTTACAGCCTAAAACATGGTATATTTTTTTGTAATTAAAAAATATTAAGCATTTTTAGATCATAGATAAGTTTTACTCTTAATACTAAAGGATTGATCGGTGGGGTTGCATAAAATATTATCTAGAACGAGAGCGATAGTTTTTGTAGATGCAACCTGGATGTTTTTATTTTATTTGAAAACTGTTATAGTAATTCTTTAATTCGTCAAGAAAGAACATCTATATAGTTATAGCGGTTAGAAGTGAGTATTGACATCATAGTAATTCTTCAGGGGCGATTATGTTTTTGTTAAGGCTTGATTTTTGGAATTTTTTTGACAAAAAAAATTCAAAAATTAATTTTATGGAAAATAATAGAAGGAACATTAGCTATTCACAAAAACACAACAAAAATTTTAAGCAAAATGTCAAAGATTCAATTTGTTGGAAGAAATTTCAAAAATCCACATCTATTCATAGAAAATTAAAATTTCGTTGCAATTTATAATATATTCGGACGATAAAACTTTTGCATGATGAAGAAACATGCCAGGATAGAACCCTTCAAATCTATAATACACCCTAGCCCACTGGTTGTGTAGATGAACTGCTGGGCCATGAAGCAAGTTGAATTTATCCGCCTCCACTTCCCTGAGCATCAAGGTTTAGTATCCAAAAATAAACACCGGTCAAAAGTTTGTACATGTGAAGTCCTGGGTCCCAAAGCAGTTTAAATTCCACCACCGCCGCGATTATAAGGCGATAAACTCAACTTTCCTCAAGTTTTATTGTCCGAATATAATATCAATTTCAACGAAATTGCACAAGATAATATTTTCTTGCAATTAAATTAGTCACAATCATAATGCTCACAATGATATTGATTTACTATACTATACCCACAACGTTTTGTCTCATATTGATAAGGTACACAACCACGCAAAGATATTAGTCCTACGTTTTTGTCCTCAACCTTTTAACATGTAACGGTTTTTTGTTCCAGAATGAAATAACTTAAGAAAAGTGAAACATTTTCCCGGTTGCCAACAAAACAAACAAAAAACTCACACGCTATAAATGCATGAAATTTACAACCCTAAATATGTATTAGTGTACTTTTAATATGATGCAAAACGACCGCTACTAAACCTCATTTAAAGTCACGTTCTTTATTTTTTATTTGTACTTACTTTTTTTAATATGACGGGATCCTTGCTAAAAATGAGGTCTAACCAAACAATCAATCAAATAAACAAAGACAGACAGACTTTGCTTAATTAATAAAGATGTAATTTATAAGCCATTGAGGAATGGAATCATTAAGAGGCATTATATTTATGCTAAAAGCATACATTCTATCGTATGCGTGATTTACACTGAATCTAAAAATAGAACATATTAATTGAGAGAAATCGAGAAAAAGTATATATATATTCAAAACATGATACTAATGTACATAAAAAACCTTTTTTATTGTATAGATTTCATAACAAAGCCTTGGATTATTTTTTATTATCATTAAAGTATGTTAATTAGTATAAATCAATACTCTGATATATCCCATTAGGCAACACACTACATTTCACAAGACGTTTGAATTCCTTTCTATTTTTGATGAGATGAAGATAAAACAAATGAAAATTAGAAATTTGTTCGTTAATCACTTAATACATAGAATAATAGCAATGCGTGCAAAATATTTATTTTCTTATAATATCAGACGTATATGTAACATATTAGTAATTCTTTAATTGGGTCTCGTTAGCAATCTAGATAACAAGATGTAATTTACTCATCAGCATAATTCTATACCGATCTAATATAATATATAATTGACCTTGCATTTGTATATAATTTCTTTAGAATTTACATTAATAAATACTTATATTTTTTTACATAAGAATCAATATATTTTAATAAAAAAAAGAGTAATTTTATCAAAACCACAGTTATTTCAAAGTGTATTTCTTAATTTGTCTAATTAAAAGTATTGAAGTAGTATTACGTCGGCTCGAACAATTATAGACACGATTTGAGTACATGATGATGACAAGTTTGAAGAAAAAAACTGAGTGGATGTCATATTTTATTGAGTTGGCTTGATTTTACCTCAAACCCTCAGTTTTGTGGCGTTGTCGCCTGTCTCCAAGTGATTTTCTAATCAATTATGGCGACCTATATACGTACAAGATAGCGCATCCTATATCGATGATTTTTTTGAATTTGGCAAGATTGGACGAAAATGGAAAATATTTCATTATTTCGACCTTGGATGCAAGAGATTATGACCAAGAAATTCTATGTTTATTTTTGATAAATTTACATTTAGAGGGATTCATATCTAACTCATGATCCTGAAGTCTTTGGAAAAGTGTTTATAAATGTTGCTTTTGAGATGAGCTTACCACTAGAATGTGTTATAGATAAACAATGACAAAATTAAATCCGTTTAGGAACGGATCTAAGAGTCTCTAGGATACCTGTTCATAATTTTTAAGACCAAAAGGCATACGTAATAATTTGAAGAGACCAAAAGGCTTAATGATGGCGGTTTTTGGTATCAAGGTTTACTGGAATTTGATGATAAGCTTTGACTAGATCGACTATAGAAAAAAATCATCATCCCTCTAAGGGGGGTAAAATCCTTAATGTTCGGACGAGGATTTTGATCTGGAAACGTGACTTTTTGAGTCGTAAAAAATCCCTCCCAGTTTTCCATTTGCCATTAGTTTTTGTCAGCATGTATAATGGGGATGTCCAAGTACTGTTCGAACGTCGAACGGCGCCAGTTTTTTTCATATGAAGAAATTCTTTTTTGCCTATTTTAGGTTTTTCTGGGGATAAACATCGACTTGTACAGTAAAGAGGTGGGCTCATTGTCTTGATGTTCTCAACAATGCAATGTTTTGGTTTCTTTATTGCAAACTTTAGTTTATTAATACTAATTGAGCCCGGTTAAAGTTTGCCATAATTATCCGAACCAATACATACCGAACCGAGATGAGTGGATTTATATATATTAGATGTTTTACATGGAAGTAATGTGAAATCGGAGGCATCGACGAGTCTAATGGGGAGGAGATCAAAGGTAGGGAGAACATCTACCCAACCAGCGGTTGAGATACTCTTGTTCTGATAAAAGTCCAAGAGAAAACACGGTTGTTACAATAAGGATTTCACTGAACATGTTCGTATGCTGGAATGGAAGGCTATGGTAGCTTTTAGACAGAAAGATAGTTTATTTGTCCATTGCTGTATAAGAAGGAATGTCATTCTATCAACCAGGAAGTTTTTCCTAGTTATTTTACCGTAAATTGTAAGTTATCAGTGTTGAGTGAATCTTTGATAACCGATTTAAGCTATTTTTGACTTTCTTGGGAGTTTTTATAGTATTCAAGAGGTTTCTATGCCCAAGGAGGCTGCCATGTCCTGGCTTTAGTTCTATTACGTTGGTTCTAATAACAAATTATTTAATCGGATCTATTTATAAAATCTGAATATATAAACGGATTAGTGATATGTGCTAGTTTGTGTGGGTTTTTGAAAATGGCTTTCTCTAGTTGGAGTTGGAGCTGAAACAACTCGCCCAGTTCCCCAATATTCAGGAATGCCTCAAACGAAATGCTATTTGAAGGCTTATATATGTCAAAAAGGCGACTTTTAATCCGAAAATTTTAGTCGTTTGGGAGAATTTTTTATTATAGGTGCCACGCGAGAAGCTGTTATATCGCCCAGTGATAAGCAGACATAGTCATACTTCATCTCCTTTTGAAACATAGTTTTGACCCAAAATTGGCTTTCAGCTTTGCCAAACTCTTACAAAGGTAGTTTAGTATCACATCCGGAAAGTTTGAGTGACAGTGAACTGAAGATTGGTATTGCTTCCATCCTCGATATTTTAACGTTCGAGGTCAGAATTTAGGGATATTTTTTTTCTTCTCCTGAACGCACTGGCATTATAACTCTAAGTCAGAGTATATCATACCGATTTTAAAGTAAACTGGCACATGTCGCAGATCAGTTTAGTATGTAAGAGGTCGGCATACAACGAAAATTTCAATTTCAATTGATATCAGAGTTAATATAAAAAGGATCAAGTTCTAGCCTTGATGACGTCACTCAACTTTATTTAATTTATTTTCAACTTCCAAAATCATAAAATATTATAAAAGGTCTTAATTCAGGGGATAATATATCTCTCGCTCCCGCCTTCTCCTCCAGCTTTAACAAAAAACCATCTCCCCTTATTTCTTCGTTTATTTATCAAAAATAATAAATTGTGAAATAGTCATACTTCATCAGTTTTTCATATCATTCTTAAAAACTTATAATGTTTGGTCCTTGATGATGTAAAATAATATTTTTTCTTTTTTGATTCAGTTATAGTAATGACAGTCCGAAGAACTGACGATCTTAAGGACCGGTTTTATGAATCTGCTGTACCAAATAGATAGGGACTGATACAAAACGTCTTACGGCTCTTTTTTTATGATTATGTAAAATGATCAAGCACATAAATCTGATAACAATTTCTGTTATTTTCGTATAAAGGACAATTTTGTATCAGACGGGATCAGAAATTTAGGAGATTACGACATGGGTGCGGTAGTATTTATACAGGAGCGTCCGTAGGATTATATATAAATAAATATTTTTTTTTTTTGGTGTGGGGGGGGGGGATTTTTTTTTGAAGAAATATAAAAAAAAATTGAAAAAATATTCAGCTGTTCACAAAAATTAATTTTTTCTTAAAATAATTTCAAAAATCCATAGCTATTCACAAAAAATTGAATTTTTGTAAAAAAAAAAATTTTAAATATCTATTTTTTTTAGCGAAGAATTTCAAAAATCTATAGCTAATCACAGAAAATTAAATATTATGGAATAAATTCGAAAAATTAAATTAAATTTCAAATATTAAATTTTTTGAAAAAAAAAATCGAATATTAAATTTTCTAGTAAAAAGCAAAATTCCCTCTATAGCAAGTTGCAGTATCAGGCACAATTTAATGTAGTACTGTTTTAAAACCGTGAGTTGCCTGGTACCTATACATATGATACCGATAAACACGAGTAGTAGCAATTTTTTTTCCCTTTTTTAATTTATCGACTCAACTCAAGTCTACATAAACTTAGCATGAAGACATATTTTCTCTCTGAGTATAAAAGACATGATGATGTCATAGTACATCCTTTAGAATTTCCTATAAAATGTACGTATATATTATTTTTACTAACTATATCATAATATTATGTATGTCATGAAATGCATGTATAAGATATTTACAAATATTGATTATTATTTTCATATTAGCATAAATCCATTTTTGTATATATGTATATATACAAAAATCCAAAATATCTACTTTAAATAATTCTTCTAATGATATTAGAAGATAAATATGAGGATATCATGATCAATCCTCGTTTGAAAAAATGAGACATTCATAGTTATATAAATGGACTCTCTTAACAATATTTAGGAGAGCGAAAAATAAATGTTCAATATTGATATCTAAGTGTATCACTTATGTAGACATTATGGCAGCGTGGCATGTTATGGATACGACTTTTATGGCCAAGAGCTATCAATCTATTCTTTGGCATTAGTACTGAAAATCGGCATGAAAAAAAGAAGTCGTCTAAGGGCTATAGCTGGATGCCTTTGGAGCAGGTGTCGTGTAACTTTGTTAACGTTACCCCAAAAGAACTTGTAATAAAATTAATCTACCCCAAACCATTGTCATGATGTTTATTTCATTTAACACTAACAAGCAAAAGTCCCATTACTCACACAAGAGGGCGCTAAATTAAAAAAATGTATATGAGATATTCTTCAACACAGTCAAACCTGTATTAAGCAAACAAGTAAGGGGAAATGAAAAAGTAGACCACGTAGTGCTGGTGACTTCTTAACAATATACCAACGGTCGTATAGGACCACCCTTCGCAGACTGCAGATCCATAAAATGATCCCACCAATGTATTAAACTTTACTGACCAGCACAATAAACATGTTTGATTCTGTTCAAATTAGAATACAAGTATTAACTTACTTTAACACTATTCAAAAGATTGAATTCCGATATGTCAGAGTAGATAATTGAACAGGTAAATATGACTGGGTGTAAAAGTGATTCCATCGTTCACTGAGGTAGCATGAACTGTTTTAGGAGTATTAAAAACAAACCAGAAACAAAAGGTTTGGCTTTGACAATTTGATAACGTTTTACGACAAATTTCAATGATCAGGGACGTCCGCAAGGGGTGGGCTAAGGGGGCTGTAGTCCCCCCCCCCAAAAAAAATTAATGAATGTGTGCTTTTTACTAGAAAATTTAATAATTCAATTTTTTTCCTCTAAAAATTTATAATTTGAAATTTTTTTCCAAAAAATTTAACTTTTTGTAAACAGTTGTGGATTTTTGAATTTTTTTACCCAAAGATTTAACTTTTTGTACACAGTTGTGGATTTTTGAATTTTGAATTTCTTTTACAAAAAAATTAATATTTAATTTTTTTTCTAAAATTTTTTCCCAAAAAATTTAATTTTTGTGAATAGCTGTGGATTTTTGATTTTTTTTCTAAAAAAATAATTTAAATAAAATAGCTTGGAATTTTTAAATTTTTTTGAAAGAAATTTAATATTTGAAATCTGTTTCAGAAAAATTTAATTTTTTGGAATAGCTGTGGTTTTTTGAATTTTTTTCTCGAAAAAACCAACCCTCCCCAAAATATAATCCTGGGGACGCCCCTAATGGTAGTCACAAAAAGGATACGATCGTTGTTCTAGTGTTAAACCAAGTTTCCATTTTGTTAACAATTCTGAATTTGAAAACTGGATATGGTCGCTCCGTGGTGTGACACGCTTATAATAGTTGGCCGTTAAGCCAGATTTGACTGTATTATGCTTACATAATAAATAAAATATTTAGTGTAAATGCCTTGGATATTTTGCAATAACTTCTTGTTATACACATATTTATGAACTTCCAAAATAAATCATCATGATCATTAGGATGGAGTTCAAACCAGGTGATTATGAAAAGAAACAAAAGAAAAATAATAATGAATGACTTATAATTTCCTAGTCTTTATTACATTAGTGACACTTCAAGTCCAGAGTTGCTCTATAAGTAGGGATGTACTGATTAAGGTTGTGCCTTTATCAGTTTTGTGGTTCAAGCGGTTCCAGTTCTTGAACCACTAGAACCAGAACCGAGACTGCAATATATTGCTTATCGGTCTTGATTATAGTGCTTTTGTTCCTATATAATATATATTATTAAAAATAAATTAGCTTTAATAAATAAATGAATTTTCTGTGTTTTCATTATTCAATTGCTGCGTTTTCTAACGTGTTTTTTTTTACGTTGCCAGGGTGATACAGTTATATTAGAGTTAAGAATAGTTAAGGACTTCTTATGGATCTGAAAAAGTGGTTTTAGATACCACACGGTGTAAATAAAAGAGGGAAGGGTGGCATAGATTATGGATCCTGGTCTGCTAATACACTAATACATTTTTAGCTGAGACTTCCTTTATACGAAACATATGTACTTTGTATGTGTAGACTAAAAGCAACCCTCAATTCTCCATCGTCCTGCGAAGCTCTTTCCCCCCAGCATCCCCTCAGGGCCTCTACTTTGAAAACCATTGTCTTAAGCCACCCTTAGTTTTTGGGATCCCTGCTGGAACTTGGGGCACCGCACACTCAGCGTATAAGGTAGCTGCAGCCCTGTTTGTATATTATATCATTTCCTGGGCCCAAATTTGACGCTCTGTCTTGTAAATATGTGCCTGTTACCAAACTGCGTGAGTATCAAAAATAACCGAGACCGAAACTGTTAAAATGAAAGAAAGGAGACAGGGACCACCGATATAACATCTGAACCGGAACCGGAAACAACCTTGGTATAATTGCATCCGAATGTAAATTCCACCATTATTTGTATATATACATTATGAAGGGGGGGGGGGGATCAAATTTTATTATTTCAAATGTTCAAGCAATAAAAGGGGGTTAGTCTAATAGTTTAGACAATTAGACTAACCTAGTTTTAAGACTAGGGCTGTTGAGTGTCCGAATAGAATTATTTTTCCTTTAATTTTTATTTCAACATATCATAAGTACAATAATAATATACCTGTATTTATAAAAAAATCAGGTCATGACATGTCTTTGGTCTGAAATCATATTTATTATTGTTCCTGTAAGTTCTAAAACACGAAAATGAACATTAAAACCTGTAACAGGTCCAGGCTTGGCCTTTTAAGTTTTTAAAAAAAATCACGTTTTTGATATAATTTTTCCAATTTCAGAGCCATATTGTGCCGCGAAAGAGTCATATGGATGGAAATAAAAGTTAGTTCATAGATTGATCAATAAGATTATAGCATTTTGGAATTGATGTATATTTATGTGCCTACTGGTTAGTTCTATTTAATAAAAAGTTAAACATCACAAAAAATAAAAAAATCATTTCTGTTATTTGTTTATGTAATTCATTTTTGCATAATAAGGAATGATAATCGTTCATAAAGATGGTGTTGGCTGAAATTTAGGTATTAGTACATCTCTATCTATAAGTATATTATTCATGCATTCATGACACCCCTTTCACGGAATGAAACCGTGTTGTGAACAACCATACCTAGACATGATTGGAACGTTAATCGTTTTGTTTAAAATATAAAAAATAAAATAACATAAAAAATGATTCATAAACTATATATATTATATCGTTATATATAACAAAGAGAATTGTCAAACGATTTATCAATGATATTTGCTTTGCAGGTGCGTTTCTAAGCCTTCATCAAAACCTCCTTGTTCCTATTAGTCTTTTAATTCATGATTATTTTGGAGAAAGAGGGATTTTATTCATTGCACTGTGTTAATATCATATCCATCATATATATAAGTACAATAGATTTGTCTTTAAGGCTCTGTCTAAATAATATATGTGATCGTAGTGTTATTGAGACAATTTCGAATGTTTCAAATACCATTTTTTAATTTACAAATTGACCAGAGGCTGCAAAAATGGTATTAAAATGATACTCAAAAAGCAGATGTACAACTATATAAGTAGGTCTAACTAGTAATATATAAATAGCAATTCCAATCCACTCAATAAAACTACATTAAAATAGTTTAATGCTTTGAGTCAAGCTTTTATGTTAAGGAAAATCATTAATACCTATTCATTATATGGCTGTAATTTACTCCTATACAAATGCCATTTCTGTATATGAAAACAGAAAAATATATTCAGAAAAGCTTCGAACTTTTCGCTGTCTGAAGGTTTACATATATATGTCCACATGACGACCTATAATGGTAGAATATGAAGTCTTTGGGAGGATTTTCTATCGGCTGTGCCACTCGAGAAGCTGTTATATCGACAAGTGAAAAGCAAATGTAGTCATAATTCGTTTCATCTTCGGTTATACCTTTGACCCGAAACTGGCGTTCAGCTTGGGTGAACCATAACGATGGTCGTTTTGCATAAAATATAGGAAGTTTAACGGACAGTGCACTGACAATATGTGTTGTTTCGTTGTCAATTTCCATCCTCAATATTTGAACGTTCGGGCTGACCAATTTAGGGATATCATTTTCTTTTCGAAAAGTATACCGGGTATACATATATAGAGGTAGCTAGGGAACAGTTATTATCAATCCCAAAAGACTGTTTCGAGACTGACTCTAGTCGATGAATATACAATATACAGCGTTGTTTTAATCTGCATTATGCGGGGACCCCCCTGTAAATAGCAAATAAACTTATATAGAATGCAAACAGAGCCGTTGTGAAGAAGAGGTGACCGCGGATATAGCAGTCGGAAAAATTGATATATGTAGATTGTAGGTAATATAATATTTAATATTCTATATTAATAAAGCAATGTTTGTCCGTATATCTAAATGTAAGTATGAAAAACAGTCAAAGGGTCAACTGTATATAGTGCTCCCTGATGCATATCATAAATATATTTTGATCTAAGATATAACAATGTTGTCTAATTAATGAAATGTTGTAGGCTTGTGCATAAAGCATGTAACGTGTATACAAGGGGCACTGTATATAGTGCTCCCTGATGTATATCATTTATATATTTTTGATATAAGAAATAATAATGTAGTCGTATTAATGAAATACTATAGGTCTGTGCATGTATAACAAAGCACTGTTTCAGTTTGTTTTTGTTATTGGTCTCTTATGTATGTATATCATATTATAATTCGTGAACATTTTCATTATATGTTAAGATTTGAAATAAATATAATCACTTTTATTTAAAAATATTTTTGTTTGTTTTATTAGTGAGCACTCTAAATACTAAAGTACTCGTCAGCCATCACAGGATAATATGGTTTTTTTTTAATTTTTCTCAAACTTTTCTTATTGTTCTTTCATTTTTGAGAACAGAACACATTAAGTACTTAGTAGTTTCATTATGATTGCTCATGAATAACGGAGTGTAGGACTAAGGATTACATTGGGAATTATCTTCTATATTATTGAAGCAAAGTTTGTCTTTTATGCACTTAATTACTATGGGAAATGCCGGGTACTACTGCTAGTATTTAATATCTGAAAAAAAATAAAACTTCTTTCCTTTATAAAAATTACAACTAAAATTTAAAAAAAAAAGCCCAAAAAAACAACGACCTAGAGACAACCCTAACAGCAATTGAAATCTGAAATCTTTCTCCCTTTCTTTTTTTTTTCTCTAAAACTGATAATATTCTTCTTAAAAAAGTGTTCTAAGAATAATTTTTAGAACTTAATGGTCCATATTTTTTGTTTTATATGAAGTAATCGTTTGTTATTAAAAAAAATCGCTACAAGAAAGATGCTATTTTAAAGTTGCCATGTTACCAGAACCATTTCTTGAGTACAACTTGTTTTTTGGAGGAAAATCCATCGATTCGTTTGGCTGTAATTCCCGTACACAAACCCCCAGACATTCGCATTTAATATTATAGATCCCCAATTTGCTTCATAGCCTCTCCAAAAGCAAAATGTTCTCGTTTTCAAAATATATTTCTCTTAATATTAAGATACAACTAAAAAAATTAGTATTCTTTCATTACGTTGACTTGGTTACATATGTATGCATAGAGCATCTATTTAATTACATACATCTCTACAGGATTCAATATAATTAATGTAGGTTTGAAACGTATATTTAACCAACATGAAGTTGTAAAAATTATCTTTAGAGTAAAATTTATTACAAAAAATATAATAATACAATTTTTCTATGTACATTTGAAGATCTTTAGACAAACTAAACCTGACTTACATCGTCTTTGATGTTTCATTTCTTACTACTATAGCGATTATTTCAGTTTCAATTAGTTATTATGTGAAATGCACTATCCAAATGTCTCTAAAAAAATATACTTAAAGTACAAAAATTACAATACAAATAAGATTCTGGGCCTCCAGACTTATACATATATAAAAATATGGGCGTCACGTTCTTAAGATTCAGAAGATTAAAAATGATCAAACAGGGCTTCAATTTTTTCCCCCAACCTATTCTACATGACCATCATAGGAAAAATTGGTATCTGTTCTAGAGTTTGAACAGTTGTGCTTTTACGCATGCGCAAGATTTATAAGCAGAAAATAATAGCTGTCGATGTTAGTTAGTCAAAACAAAACAGAATACAATGATTATACAATAATTCAACCGTGGTATATGTCAAAACTTACTTAATTATCATGAATTGGCCCCACTTGTCTGTTCGAACAGTATATACAGTATATTAACATGTTTGACAAAACAATTTGCCTGTCTTGGACGGTTGGACAAGTGTTAATGTAAAAACCCCGTCAATTACATGAATTTCTTTTCAAGCTTATAGAAAAATAATTATTAAGGATCCACAAATGTGTACCCAAATTTCTACCATTTTTGAATTTTAGTTTGAAAATTCCATATTTGGACAAACATATTCTAAAACTATCACGGATATAAGTATACACCATGTTCTTATAACAGAGGTTCTAAAACTTTTTACTGTGTGTACCATCTAGGAAAATATTAATATCTCCAAATATCCCAGTTATGAGCAAACTGAATAAAAAATAGAGATGTCTTCATCTATTTATGACCCTGTACCACGTATTCCTTGAGGGACCTCATGTAATACCAGTCTTCTGTCGCAGAATTCTATCTACTTCGTAAATTTAGCCTATAATTTAGTACATTAAATATGCATTATGTACTAATAATGTTGAGACTTGGTCCAAACCCGAATTGTTTTTCTGTATTCAATCATAAGTGATTTTTCTTAGCCAGCTTGGATCAATATTTCAGTCCATACTGGGATCTGAGACTGTAGTAAAAATTGTGGCCCAATTTTTTCGGTCTCAATCTATGGACTTTGTTGTCTTTCTTATCCTAATTTATGAGTTGCGCAAATAATATACATATAATAGTCATACATTTATGACGTCCACTTGACAAGGGGGGGGGGGATATTGGATATTTAAAGTCCACTACACTGAGAACTAATCACTGTTTCACTGATCAACAAAACCTATTCATTATTTTTTTAAATGAGAATCTCTGGCACATGAAATCTATGAAACCCGAAGAATAAAGGATTCGCAGGTTACTTTTTAAGCAATTGTACTCTGAATCCTTCAAACCAGATTCCATTTCGAAAAAGTATCAAATGAATAAGGAAGTATATTATAAAAAATTGATCGAAGTTTTTTCGCGAGCTTATTCCCTTTAAAAGAAGCAAGAAGTTCACAAAAAAGGTCAAGAGTAGTGAAACCAAGTGAAAGGTTGTCACGAGGAGTACCAAAACATTATTCAATCATTGAAGGGCAAGGCTTTCAGAAGAAAATCCATTCAATTAAAGTGGTGGGTTATTAATTATAAATATACTACAACCAATTTAAGTGAAGGTAATATCACAAATTTAGGACAACCAATCGGAGGGGGTATCGAGTTTTGTACAGACACAGACAGGGGGAAGGGGCGTCAAAAGTTATACTTTTTTGCGGACAGTATAAATATATGACTCCTAACTTTATATAATTGTATGGCGGCGTTCACAATTTTAAACCAACACAGATCGATTATTTTACTACCGATCTAGACCGAATTTTTCTTTGAGATCGGCGAACTTCTTTATACAATCGAATTAGTTCGGTCCAATAAAATTCAAGTCATTACGATCTTTGATCGCTTTAGTATTTTCAGACCAAACCCAGCTCTAGTACATAATAGTACACATAGATAGTGCCAGGATTTTGCTTAAATAAGTCTATTTTGAAGGTCTCGGGTCTTCACATTGTAGAATGATCATATTATGTGTAGAAGAGTCATCGAACTTTTAACTACTTACAATACTGTCAACTCTTCCTAATGAGGTAATTTTGCGCTCCAATTCCTACCCTCCAGACCCCCATGATTGTATGACTTGACTTATTTTGTATGAATATTTATAAAAATTCATGGAGAAGGCGTGAGTAAATAATTTTGAATGAATATTTTTGCAATACACATATGACATATGTCAAATTTTATAATATAAACGATTACCATTCATGGTCTATGCTGAAGGGGTGAGTCATAAATCAATCAAAATATAATTTTAAACTATATTATACATACATAATGTGTATACAGTCAATATAGTATTTGTTTATGTAGATCAAAATAAGACATGAGTATCAGTGATGTCTTGAGATACGAGGGATTATAAGGCACAATATAAAAGTGCTTTTGAGGTACTAGCTTCTTTCAATTTCTATGTCAGTAGAGTTTTCCGGTGTACCACAACTATAGATGAAAACTCTTTGTATTTTTTAGACCCCCCGTTTTTTGTTGATTTTTTTTTTTTTTCCTTCAGCCATTATCATTAATTTTTCACTCCTGATTATTGAACTTCCTTTCTTACTACATTCAATATATCTAAAACCTGATTGAACATTCGTGTTTACTCATAAGGGACAGAGAATAACCTTGAAGAGTTATAATTGTAATTCCTTGTTGTACTTAAAGTAGAATTGACGATCGACATCAGAGTACATGAGCGTCCCACATATAGATAAATTTAAAAATAATCATTAATATGGGGGAAAAAATGCGTTCTTCTCAAATAATTTAATTTCTTTTCTAAAAAAAATGTTATTAGGAAAAAAAAGGCTATTGGGAATTTTTTTATTTAATTTCTAAAAAAAAGTTCCTTCGATTAATTTTTGCTGCGTAAAAACATCGATCCCCAATATATATCTACAGACACCCTTGGAGTAATTCAAGATGTCCTTGTTTATTTGCATCTACCGCTCCTCTCGTATCATACCTGATTGTAGCTGATCTAATGAAACGTCATGACAGCTAAACTTATCTCCTCCAAAACATTATTCAAATTGTCATGATTACCATGTTGGTTTTCGCTATCTTTTTCTTTAATATGCGTAAAACACACACAATATTCATCACTATTCATGATCCACTACCTCACTCCAAACAAAATTGTGATGTATACTCGTAGAACAAGCAAGAATGAAAATTTTTCTATTTAAAAAAAGTTTTTAAAATCCTCAACTACCTGCCACCCAAACAAAAATCCTCCGGGTTCCCTCATTAGGTAAATTGCTTGAGACAAAATGCTTGTCTCATATTCTTAGTCAAAAAAGTATAGAAAAGTACGGAAATACGAACCCTTATTTTCGTACCGGAATCGGTACGAAAATATTGTTATTGTCAAAACACTATGAGGCAGTATACATTTTTCTTTGATATACATAGAAATCCACTCTATACAAGTCAGTTCTTCTAGTATACAAATATTCCAATTAATAAATACCCGTGTTTCAAGACGTTATATTAGAAAATATAATGTAAAACGAATATTTGTTTTGAATAAGTTGTACTTTGATCGTCACATACTAAAGTGTTGTACATATAATTATTATTACGAATAGCCATGTAGGGATGTATTGAGTTATTATACAAGTGAAAATATGTTTTACAAATGATATGATTGTCTCTGTATGTTTGTGGTCCAGATAACTTGAAATATATATTCAAGATGTTTAGCATGGATACGTTGTGATATAAGAGTTTATTTCATTTTATTTTTTTGATAGGAAAGAAAAATAATATTTAATTAACTTTTGAATTAGTGGAAGACATCGATACATAGGCCAGGAGAGATGCTCATTCAATCCAGTTGGCAGCAATAATTAATTTATGTAAGTATTTATTATAGCTTAAATGAAATAAAGTGTCAAAAATATGTTGCATGCTTAGACAAATTCTTTTAAAATCATCAATCTGTTTGTTGATTTAGTATAACAAATCGCGTGTTTAATAGACTACGCTCTCTCTGATGAGTATTAATGTACATATATTATTTTTTTAACTTTGCATATATTTGACATTTAATTACTTCTTGGTTTTTTATAATTATTTTTAGTACATAATTATAACCTGAATTAACTGGAGACACACCTTTGTATATATTTTATATATGTATGTACATATATTATTTGAGAAACAACAAGAATTTGTATCAATTCTTTTTATGTTCTTTTAATTGATTCAAAGGCATACGGATTTTTATTTATTCCCTTCAGCAAGAAAAGTAATGAGTAACTTTAACGGCACTTGGAATTGACTTTTATGCATATATCTAAGCAAAATGTTTATCCAATTTATAGTTATAAGTGTTACGCATTATGAGTTTGCATGTTATAGTTATGTAATAATCCGTACTTTTGAACTCAACATTTTTGATTGTCTTCATTTTATTCAAGGCCAGTTCTCAGTAACCAAAACAGACTTACTTAAATAACATATAAAATAAGCCAATTTATTATTTTGTTTCAAGATAATAATTAATGTATTCATGCAGAAGCTAAATTTGTTTGCATTCTATACTACGGCATGATATGTACTTATACCTATTTATTAGTAGGTAAATGAAAAATATCAGATCAAAATTGGATCATTAAGACTTTAATTATTTTAATGAAGAAAAAAATATAGTTTGACTGCATATAGTTTTATAAAGTCAGTAGATATCTAATGTAATTATGAGAATAAAAAGAACGAATAATATACTAAAGTACTTGTTGAGCCTTTTGATTTGAATAAATAGTAAATACTTTAAGACAAGTACAGTTAATTTTTTTTTTCTTTCTATAAAATGAAAATGTACTTTAGAATTTACTCAATTTTAGATATCTATAATAATACCGTCAATTAAAAGTATGGTGCTTAGTATTTATGGATAAAATAAACTTACGTGGAAATGAGTTACGTTCGAGTCTTTATCTATGATGAGAAATTATTATTTTAACGACTAATTTGTTTACCCAAACATAGAAATATTTCTAGAATCACTTTATTTTTAGTTGACAGTATTATGATAGTAGAAAACAGGCATTGAATAAATATTCGATTCCTTACTTCTTAAGTCAACTGTCGATTGATCTACTCTCACAATGATATCCCAAAACATCAATAACCTTATGTATTTTTGGTAAGAATTAATTTTCTACTTCCCTTTCCCTTTATTAATGATTTTAACGTTTGAATAGGCTAGTTACTTTTAAGCTTTGAAAAATTACTAACTATTAAATGAAGATCTAGCCAACAGTTGAGAAAAATTGGCTAATTACAAATTGATTTTTTTTCTTTTTTTTCTTTCTCTTTTTCGAGGAAAGGTTTGGAGAAGTTAAAATTAGATCTTGCTCCTTATTAGTGTCTTGATTGGTTAAATTCAAATGAAATAGTGTTAATATATTTTTTAATTATGAATTAAAAAATAATCCATCAGTTGGTGAAAATTATCATTAGTAAGGGTTGTTATTAACTAATAGTTAATTTCGGCTAATGTTTATCGTTTCTTTTTTTTTTGAGAAAAGTTTCTTAATCTAAATCATGATTCATCATCATGATAAACAAAATTTGGGGATTTTAAGAAGTAATAAAGAATTGTCATAAACCATCATTTTAAAATGCATGGAGAAATTTGCAACAACATAATATAAAACTGATCTGGGAAGTATATTTTAAAAAATGGAATTTTTTCAATATATCAAATAAAATAAACAGTTAGATAATATCATTTTTTTGGAAAAAAAATCAAAGGATACAAATTTTACGTTGTATTTTCATAACTTAGATAAATAATATAAACAACAAATGCAAATATATAAACAAAGTAGTTATGACTTAGGGTGGAAAATTAATTGTAATATACGATAAATTGACTTGTCATGAAAACGCTTCATTGCAGGAAACTGTTTTTTTGTTTTTTTTGCTCTTTTTTTGAACATTTATTATAAAGATGTGTTTTTCTACTACGTACAAACCAATCTTTCTTCTCCTTTTCAAAAGGTAAGTTGTATGTTATAGTCCAAACATATTCAATTATTTGAAATTTAGATAATAGATTAAATAAAAGCAGCACAAATAGATGCCATCTTATCAAATCGTTTCATAATGAAATATCGGTCAATTAATACCTCGACTAACAAAGAAAAATACTATTTTTCCATAAGAAAATAGAATTTATTCATCACAAGAGTTTCACAAAAGTATATCATTTTTAATCTTTTTTAACATTGACATGTCCACCAAAAAGAATACTTTAATATTATATTTCTCAAATATCTATCATTTGTATATTCCAGCTATCACTTTGTATCATAACTTAAAGAATAGCAATACCATTTCTTTTCTTTATTCCTTTTTTTTTTTTTTTTTTTTGGTTATTTGTTAATAACCAATAGATAATTGAATTTTTACCAGTAGATGGATGTAGAAACAATTGTAATTTGTGCAATTTTGTAAGATTAGAATCTGATAGAGATCACTGGTGCTGTGTCGATTCTTATCTGGAACAGAAGATTCAGTCTAGTCCCACATTTCATCAGGAACATTGGGGGTATTTTTTTTTTCCTTTTCAATTATTTAATTATACTAAATGGAATCCATTTTGAAATTAAGTTAATTTCAAATCTGTCCGTATAATGTACTAATTATAATTAAAGCAGGATTTTTTTTTTGCTGGATATGTGATATGTTCTTAATAAATATCGGATAACTTTGTTTTTCCTTAAACCACTATCGATATTATTAGGAAAAATTAAAGAACCGACGGTCCAAAGGAATGTTTGTAAGACTTGAATGGAACAAAGAAATTGGGACTGACACATTACTAGTCACAACTAAATTATATTTGTAGAGGTTAAAGGTGGGTCCATCATGTACATACACGTATATAATAATTGCACAGGTAATTTAATGGGGTAACCCATATTAAATCGTTCAACAAGCGGATATAGAAAAGTTAGAAATTTGGATGGTTATTTTCTCTAAGAAGAGAAGGACTTATCAATCAGTCTGTTACACATTTAATTATAAAGTATTTGTATGGAAATATGCTTTACTTACATCTTTAACATGTTTAGAGTTGAAATTCCTTGTAAACGCTGCTCCACTGTAAATAAATAGAGAAGAAAAAACAATATTATGCTAAAAATAAAGAGTCGACCCCATTCACTCAATCAATATCATTGTTATCAAATAACAGGATCAAATACAAAAATCCTTACATCATGATTTCTTATTTGGTGCGTCGACATAAAAACAATCTTGAACAAAAATCATACAAAAGAGAACATCCCAATTAATTTATTATCTTTATATATATACACAGCCCAATATTTCATTGACATACTTGAGTCTAATATAAGGTTTTTATTTTCAATTTTGGTATGAGTTATAACATCCAGGAATTTTAGCTATAGTATAAAACCTATGATTTATTTAAGATACTTATATTGGACCCAATATGTCCTCTTTCAAATGTATCAATTTCATTTTTTTCTAAATTGACAATCAATTTTGGATAATTTAAGTGCCATTTTCGGCCTCTTTAAAGGTTAATAATAATAATTAGTTGATATAAATTGAAGATATTTCGTTCTCCAGGATCACAAATTGTATCTACACTCAAGTCTTTTGTGTTGACGAGGTGAATATTAAGATAACTTGCAACACTCTTATTCTCAAAGCTGTAAATCCTAAGCATTTTTTTTTTTTTTTTTTTTTTTTTTTCAGATTGTGACTTATTAAAACATCAGATTATGAAAGCTTTAAAGGACCTACAAATCACATGAGTTTCAGAATCTAACAAAATCCATTACATATTCCCACGTCAACTATCCCAATATACGAGTACATATGTCATTTAAAATTTTTATAATATACATTCATAGCAATAGTCATTTTTATAGGTTAATGTCGATATAAAATAAAGTTTTATGAAATATGATCCAAGGCCTAAAATGTTTGACATTTGAGAAATAATTGTCTTGCATACAAAAAAAATATATATTGTGATAATATCATCCAACTTATGACTCAAGTCAATGGGGTAGTTAGGTTTTCAAACATGAAGATTTGGGAGTAGAATAACTAATTACTTATTTCGATTTTAAATATAAATACAGTTTTTTTAATGTTTTTACGAGGCATAGGCATTGGGAACCAGGGCAGTTGGAAGTGGGGAGGGGGTGTCAAAAGGCTATGTGCACTTCTAAAGGCCCTGAAAACTCAAAATCCAACCCATAAGTTATAATAAACTTTAATCTGCATAAAGAAATACATAAATGGTAACAAAAATGGATTAATACTATGTTTTTGAGGGAAAAAATGAAAATAAATCAAAACCTTGAACTTCACATAGAAGTTTTGTTGTTCTTTTTGCTATAATTACTTATTCACTTTTAAGCTTTTTGTTGAGAATAAACAAAATTCACTTTGAGTTTTATCAAAGACTTCTTTGATGTTTGCTGTAAAATATTCATGAAGCAGATCAAACCTGACTTTAAATTAAGACATTTGTTATAAGGATTTAATTAAGGACCATGTACTTAGCAGTTAGCACTAATGAAATTATAGTAATAGTTCATTTGAACAATATGCTCAAATTATATTGTCTTTTTAAACTCTGAGCCCAAGGGAGGATTATACGTACCATGTACAGTTCAAATCCACGGAAGGCTATAATATTCCTCCCACTAGCTATGTCTGTTGCTCAGAGCCGATTTTACACGAGGCAAAGACAAGATTCCAGGGACGAACTGACAAGGATTTTTCTTTGTGGATGGAGGGAGAGGGATTGACTAATTTATAATTCCATAAACTGTTTAGTTAATATTTATGTTATATTTTTTAAGTCAGAATATTTCAGGAAAACATTAACATTTTTTTTTGATAATAAAGAATAAAGTGTCATCACGAGTGTGTGTGTGTGCTAATAAATGAAGGAGAGTAACGCTGATAATCTTTTGGGGAGCTATAAGCGTAGATAAAAATAGTTATTTCCAGAGATATGTTCAAAAAAGAAACTGAAAATTAACTTGGTCACACTGACAGTTGGATCAATATTTTGAAGAGTAGCAGTTTAGCCGACATGACATTTCATGACAGCTAAGCTGTCATTGCGAGCAGCTATGAGATGAAGGAAATAAATACGAACCCCACTCCGTATCTAGCAATGATATAAGTAGGAATTACTCGGATGTCAATCCTCAATTCTACTCCGAGTCCAACAAAGACTTGTACTTGTAACTCTTCACTGTTACTCCCCGTCATTCGTGGTTACACTTTATAGTTTATGGTATAAGTATATGTTCTCTTCTCAAGAATAATGAGAGCAGGGTTAGAAAATAAAAAATATAAATATTTAGGTAGCAACCACAAAAAACCGGCTCCCTTCCATTATCCTATTATTTTTGTCTGTGGTTATTTATAAGTTGTGATGAAAATCCGCTGTATTTTTTAACTTGTTCATATTTTTTGGAATTGAAAATTTGTGTGTGATCATAAGAGACGGAAAGTAACTTTGATGGTTCGTTGGTTAGTTCTCCATTGTGAGTCCTTGTTAGACTTTAAGTAGAATTGAGGATCGACATCGGAGACATTTTTAACATGTTCCTTGTTTGTTTCCTTCTCCCTCTCATCCCTCTTCACAGCTGGTTATAGCTGATCTAATGAAACGTCATGACAGCTAAGCCACTCCCTTATAAAATATTCTACGAATTGTTAGGGTTACCATGTAAATTCTCAGTTTCTTTGTTTTTAAGAAGCCAAAAATACACACCATTTTCATTCCTAGCTATAAGTGTGAGTCTCTGTTGGGCTAAGAGTAGAATTGACAATCGAAAACGGGGGATTTTGTTAATTGCCTTCATCATACAGCTGCTCAGAGTTAATTTAATGAAACTCATAATCCCTAAGCTCATAATCTCTTCTCAACATTCTTCAAAATGTGAGGCTGATCACTTTAGTTTTCAGTTTTGTTTTTCTTTTTACCCACTGAAAATGCTTACAATTCACTACCCACGGTATGTATATATACAATAAATGTTGGAATAAGTTTTCCAGACTCTTTGAATCATCATGGCTCATAAAAAATCTGGATATTATTATTTGCAGGGATGATGATGATAAAAAATAGGTTATTGCAAGTGGAGTATGTATCATGTTTCATTTCAAGTTAATGTCTTAGAAATGGAAAATAACAAAATGAAAGAAGTGCAATTAAATTTTTAGTACATCCTATAAAATAAGAAACAAAAAAAGCAAAAATTAGCTTCAACTATTTCAACTATGGAGTGCCTGAGCTCATTAGAGCGTATGTATAGTATATATAATTAGAGTACCATTAAGTAGTGTAAAGGCTAGCTATATTATGTACTTTTTATGTATATTAAATATCAATAACAATTAATTAGCGTTACCTTTTATGGAAAGGTCGATCCACTAATGGGATCATTGAGTCCTTCAAATCCAATCCGTTGCTTTGAAAAACTTTGACTTCTCCCATAGGATTATAGAACTGAAAATAAAAAGAATATTTAGTACAAAATGTGCATGTTTACTTAGAGTCAAACCTGTGTTAACCGGTCAGGCAAGAGAAACTGAAAAAAGTAACTGCTCAGAGCAGTTTACCTCGTACGATTCTGCCACATTTGTATCCACATTAAATAAGTGAGACATTTGTACCCACTGTAAATAAGTACGACTTTTGTATCCACATTTTTTATTAATTATATTTTGTCAATCTGCATATTTTTATAATAAAATATGGAAGTCGTTGCTAGATATTTGAAAAAGGGAAGTACATCATATCTACATGATGATGAAAACTATTTATACTCTAAGATGAGCAACGGGAGTGGGATGTTAATGTGACGGTGTCGGAAGTACAGAAATAACAAGCAATGCAATAGAAGGATTTAATAGTGCATTGAATACTACCTTGTTCCGGAATGAGTAATTGTGGTCTGTAATAACCCACATAAGGGATGAAGATGGGCTGTCACGACAAAAGTGGAGGGATGAAATATCTAGCGTCCGAATAAATGACGATGGGATTGATGGGTCATCAAGAAGAGCAAGGATAAGGGACAAGCAAAGAAAAATGGCAAATATATGCGCAAAATACAATGACATTACGGACAAAAAAGAATATCTATCACTTTTGGGTGATTATATGTCAAATACAAAGTTAATTAAAAAATAAATATGTGGTGTGAAATCATTACTACTAACATTAATTACATCGTATATAAGGCTTGAATGTGTTCATATTCAGTTCATAGTCAATTATCATACATATACATTTGGTAAACTGTAAGTTAACTGAGATAAGATATATGGGACAAATGTCATGGATACAAAAAAAAATTGGATACAAAAGTCGCAGATACAAATATGGCAAAATCCCCTCTTACACCCAGTTTTATATTTGTAACAATTCAAAATTAGATACCTAGATATGTCCGTTTAGTGCAGTGACAAGCTTAAAACAGGTTGCCGTTAAACCAAGTTCAACTAAAGATGTGCAAGTTGTATCTTGTATACGTAAATTATACAAATTTCAATTTCTTCGTCTTAAAATGCATTATTTAACTAAAATGTGTATTTAAAATCTCTAATGAGTAATGTATCTCAATTTATCCCAAGGTTATAGTCGATTATGTAATTTTTATCTGAAACGTGTGCCACAATCCTGGTGACTAACAAACAGGAACCAAAATATAACTTCCATTCAACTTCGTTGGTGGAGGTTATTACAAAAATTAGGGTGGACAGGTTTGGGGTTGTAAATAGCCATTTTGGAAATTCATAAATGGCTATTGACAAAGAATTGATACTTAATGTTAAAAAACAGTTTGCAAAATTTCATTTCCGAAAAATGATTTTTTAGCTACCGACACTATGATTTGATTTTGATAAAATACTGACTTTTATTTTATCCGAAAATATTCGAAACAAAAATGTTAGTTATATTGCTATAGGTTATTGTTACTTACATTATTAAGTAGATTTCTATAAAATATTATATATTGGAGTTACAAATAGAATCGAGTTCGATAAAGGTTTTTATTCCGAATAAATCAAAAAACTAATATTTATTGCACTTCATATTTGTTTTGAATTGCAGCATTTTAGTGTTTTTGAACAATAATTACAGTAGTCAGTGCTGGTTTAATGGAACACTTTCTTGAGGTCTCTCTTTTTCACGTAAAATATAGGCCCTACATTTTATGTTTATTCTAGGTCTCACTCACGGAAAAGACAGCCCTGAATTCATTCATTTTTATGAGGATCAAAACAAGTAAACTTATAATTTTTACCTTTTTGCCGAAATGCAGAATAGCAATAGCTCATTAGTGTAAGTGACGTTATATTTTGAAGTTTATCTCATTGCAATATCATATACCAGGGTACATATATTCGATTTATATGTAATACTAACATATCACAATATTAAATTAAACGATTCTTCGCTTTTGAAATATATACGTATTTAAATCATTATATTTCGAAATACGATAAACAGGCTTTTTTGAAAAGCATTGTTTGTTTTTTTGGACTCAAACCAAGATATACGATCCTGCAATGTAAGTTTTGCGAAAATATAATTATCTCTTGTCATGTCCTTCTAATATTTGAATGATGCTTTTGTGACATTTTTAACTGCTCTTTCGACAACTTGAGTGTACAATGAATAATTTGAAAGTGTCATAAATGTTCTTATTCAATAAAGATTTTGTAATGTGCTGGAGGGGTTTTGAGGAGGCTTCAGCCATTTTTACTCATAATATTAGCTACAATTAAAATTTAACCAAGGTATATTAATCAATCTAGGTTACGATTGTGAAAGATTAGCTCATGAAGATAGAAAGTTATCCCACGCCGTTTTTAGAATCTTAGATCTATTTTCACAAGTCGGTCATATAAAATATTTTTGGCATTGGGATTTCCTTGAATAACCAATAAGACAATTTTAGTGCTTGAATAATATGCCTTGCCCCATCTTGTACACACATTTGAATTATTCTTCATGTTGAACCACATAGACAAGCATGATATAATTTACCAGACTATTAAAGTACTCATAAGGACTTCCTTAAAAAAACATAGCGACGTATAATCCTATTAGTAGAAGTAAGCCATCTTGCATGATTTGAATTTCTTGGATTTAAAAAATAATATCATCCAAAACATGGCCCTCTGATATAGAGTTTGATGATATAAATATTTTTGATCTCTACACAATTCTTTATGCTTAATTTATTTGTACTTTTTTGTGATCCTTTAAATGTTTCTTTACACGACTTTGTTTTAACTTAGGACATACTCACAGAGGTAAATAAATACACTATAAATGTCTTTAAAATTAACCTAACAAAAAAAGAACAAGTTAAGTCAGAATCATCTTATTTTCCCTAAAAAATTTCCCTTTTTATTTAATTTTGTATGTATAAAAACCAAAGACCAAGTTTAGTTGACTATACTCTATTACATTTGATATTTAAATTAAATTAAAAAAAATATAAATCAAATATTAATTTTTTTCTAAAACACCACAGCTACTAACAGAAAAATAATTATTTTGGAAAAAAAAATTAAAAATCTATAAAAATCTCAAATATTATTTTTTTTGAAATAAATTTCAAAAAACCATTGCTATTAATAAAAAAATAATTTTTTTGGAAAAAACAATTCAAAATATATAAAAAAATCTAATATTAAATTTTTTCTGAGATAAATTTCAATAATCCACAGTTATTCACAGAATTTTTTTTTTTCAAAACTTAAATTTCAAATATAAAATTAAAAAAAAAAAATTATTTAAAAAAAAAAAAATCAAAAATTAAATTTTCAAGAAAAAAGCAAAATTCCTTTATTTTTTTTTTTTTTTGATGGGGGGCTAAGGCTCCTCCATTCCACGCTCTACGGACCCCCCTAACACACTGGTGCTTCTCAAATGGGGTATGTTGAGAATAGAGATATACTCCAGTGGTAGGTTAGATTTACAAATTATAAATTTCCTAGCCACAAACATATTTTGCACTGGGTAGGAAATACGTGGCTGAAAACATATTTAGAACGGGCTACGTCAATGAAAAAAATTGAGAACCACTGATCTATACTTTTAAAATTCTTTTAAGCAGGATACAAATTAAAAATGTAATAACCTATTCACTATTAAGCATGAATTTTTCGTATGACCATGTAGTATATGCTCAAAAATTAGGTATATTAAAAGAATATGAGACAGTGGTATTTCAATCCCGTGTCGGCAGCTAAAACGTTTTCCCATCCAACTGAAATATAGCATGTGCTTATTTTTATGCACAACATTGAAATATACCTAGCCATATTGGATGTTCTAACTTTTTCTCTTTTGGCACGCCCTATTGGTCATTTTAATATGCAACTATACATTGAACTATCATTTCATTTTGATCTACTAAAATTATATGGTATGGTATGCATTTATGAGTAATATAACTGTCGGTATTTTAACTTTATAATGAGCCACGCAATACTTATATTTTATTAGTCAAAAATTACATCATTAATATATATATTATGGAAATGGAATATTCAATTATTGGATTATCCTCATGATTCATCTCATTTTTAGGTTGCAACTTGTACAAAATGGCAACTTGTACTTATTATATCTACAAACAAAAGAAACTCTTAAATAAAGAACAATTGACTAAAATGTTGATCACAAAGTATTATTATTTTTTTTTTTTTTAGAAAAGTACTTAAACATGATAAAGTCTTTATTCCATTGTATTTGGGTATACAGATATTTCCATATGTGTAGGTAAGTATATACGTACTACATACATTGTAAATTAGCATATGATTGCCTTTTGTTCTCACAATATAATATTATGCTTTAAGGCTGTCAATGTCACCTCTAGTTTGATTTTTTTTTTCTCAAAAAAAGAAAAAAAAAAGTATCATCAAGAATATTCCATTTGTAGGTAATACAAATTAGGTATTTTTTAAATACATTTTGCGAGATTCTTATATATTGATGTTAATGAACTATGATTTTTATTGAAGTCAAATCAAATTATTAAGCCTAGTAATTAATACGATTATTATTTTTTCTATCATACCTATTCAGTCTTTCCTATATATTAAAAGTGACTCCACTCTTCTTCTTAGGTGTCTTTGAGTACCAACATTCAAAAATCTACAACTGTTCATAAACAATTAAATTTTCTTTTAAAAAGCAAAATTCCTTAATTTAAGGGCTGCAGCCCCTCCAACCTACCCCCTTCGGACGCCATTGCAATATCATAATTAATAAACCTGCTCTATTGGCTCACAAAACAAGTTTGAACAAATTTCATATTGACTCAATAGACCCTACAAATAAGTAAGAATTTATTAAGTAATTATTTATGTCTAATTACTCTATTGTAATATTTCTATTATGAGCCTGTCCGTTCAACAGACTAATGGGGAGGGGGATGCATTTGGACATAAAATGCTGGTGGTGTATTGTCCATGTTTTTTTCTGTAAAGTAATTTAAAAATACAAATAAATAATGTTATTTTTAATTTATGGTTGTCTATTTAAATCGAATCTAAAAGTACTTAATTTATTCCAGAACAATAATTTAAAAAAAAAAAAAAAAATACCCGGTATATTTATCAATAAACCCCTGAAAATAAGCAAAATCCAAGTTTAACAGTTTGCGAAGTGGCTTCCTTGTTTTGAATTTAAAAAAAGTTTAAGTTCGTCAGAATTACTCCCACAGTTAGCCCTGTTTTGAAGATGATCGAACAATTATGCACTCACACGTGAACCACTTTAAAAGTAAAAATGCCAAGATACAAATTACTAAAGTTCGGTAAATCAAATAGTCAGTAATAGTAAACTATCAACTGATTGCTACTGAACAATTCTTTCAGTGGCTAAACCAAATTTATGCTTGATATTTTTTTTTTTTTTTTCAATTACAATTAAAAAGTTTATTTATTACAATATATTATAATAACCTTTGTTTACTAAAGTTATGAAAATGAAACCATGTTCAATCAAATGTCACTAAACTAAAAAAAAATATTTATTTTAGAACAACTGGGGATTTTTGAAATTCTTTTGATAATTTCCATAAGTTTTTGAAATTTTTTGTAAATAGTAGTGGTTTTTTGAAAAAAAAAAAAAAATATCAAATTGTGTATTTGAATTTTTTTTTTCAAAAGATTTAATATTTCAATTTTATTTTTTTTAAATCCAAAAAAGCAACCCTAAAGTAAAATAGTGTGGGTGCCCCTAATAGAAGAATAGGTTTTTGTAACTATTATTTAAATTTATTGAATAATCAGAATCAGATCTAGAATTTTTACAAAATCGATTAGGAATCGGGTTTTTTTTAATCGTCTCATCACTAGTTAGTATGTTAAGAAGAACTTCAGATTGTATGAAGAACAGTTATATATTATACTTGTCGTTATGAAATACCATAATGTTATTCTTAAATTAATTTACAATATTCAGCCTATATTACATTATGAGAGGAAATGATTACAACTCTGGCTGCAAATTCACACAAAACATAGCAAAATGTTGATATTTAAAAAACCGACAAAAAATTGTAATGTCACATTGACTCATGTTTGAGCATGGAACAAAAGCATAATATATAATTGAACTATTTAATGTGGATTTGCAAATACTTCTTCTATTTAAATTGTATTATTGTCGAAAATCAGACATTTATTTGTTATCTAGACATATTTTGCATAAATATGCAACATACAAAAAATATTTTATCGCATAATATACAAACATTATAATCAGAAATAGCCACACAGTCAAACCTGTATTAAGCGGTCAATTAAGGGAAACTAAAAAGTGAGTATTTAGTGCAAGTGACCTCTTCGGCCTCGTGGGAAGATTATATACATAGATATATATTTCTTTTTTTAAACAACTGTTAAAATTTAAAAAAATTATACCCTGTTTTTCATTAAAAAAAATTATTCCGATAATTTTTTTTTCAAAAATTACTTCATTGAGGGAGGCTACAGTCCCTCCAGTCCACCCCCTATGGACATCCCTGCATTATATATTTGGAAACTGGATATTACTGCATAGTACGATGACTCACTTAAAACAGGTGGCCGTTAGACCAGGTTAGACTGTAGATAATAACAATGCTCATAGGTGTTACTTAAATGTCACGTTAAGAATCTGATATATAAGAGAAAAGAAAATAATCCACGCGTCAATGAGGTCACAGGAGTCAAACACAGTACAGTATAGTATGTATACTATCGGGACTAAATTTTTTTACTTCCCAGAAAATTCCCAGGAAATCCTGATATACTCAAATGTATAATTTAAAAGTATAACCTAAAAACATACATTGAATGTAACACAAAAAGAAAGAGTGAATATTAATGGAATTAAAAGCTTTTTGGAATCAATTCCACTAATATCAGTGGAATCAGAAATAGGGTTGTGTGAATCCTTATTTATTCGGTCCAGTCTAGATTTAGGTTCGGATGTTAAGACAGTTGGTCTTTCGGACTGTCAGTACTAGAACTGATTAAAAGAATAAGAAATGAAGTTGATTACCATCATCAAGGCCCGAACTTTATAAGTTTTAGGACTGATAAGCAGAGCTGAACTGGACGGGACCGAGATTGAGCTGGACAGTCCTAAAGACCTACACAACAATTATCAAAAAGAGCTTATTCGGCAGTTGGATTATTTCTCTAGAGAAACATTACTCGCTTAAGCGATAAAAGTGTCGATTGTGGTTTTTACAGTCCTATTATATGTTCAGATAGAATGTGGTATACCTAATATAATATCATGGATATATTTATTAATCAAACTTGATAGCAGGATTTTTCCTTTTGTAAAATTGGTATATCATTCACAATTATTAGTTTTGATATATTTTGTATTTGTGTATACTATTTACCAATGTCTTATAACATACATTACATTTCTTGACATACAAACAAACTATTATTAATAATGATTCTTCCGGGATCCCGAGTTTCAATCCTTACATTGTTCCATCAATTCGCAATGCGTAGAAGAAGTAGGAAGGAGTGAATGACTCATTTTTATTTTCATTTTGCAAAATAAAGAGAGATATATTACTCCGAGTAAGACCTCTCTTGCAAATCGGAAACAGATGCAAAAATAATTACAGCAACTTTGCTCTCAGTATGTAGAACATACACACATAGTATAATCCATAAATTTGCTAAAAGTCAAGTTAGCAACAAAGAGAGTGAGGTGAAAAAGGTGTAACACAACACTTTGAGTAAAACTCCAATTAATTATACTTATTTGACAAAAATAAAAATGTACTAGCTCTACATAATTTTTTCGATCCATTGATAATGGCTTTAAATTTTGTCTAATCTTATTAATAATTACATACAGTTTATGCCTTGAATTCAAATGAAGCATTTTTTGTTATGCGTCTAAACCGATGTAAATGATTTTATCTCTTGACACCATTGGAAAGAAAAATGCTTTATTTTTTAAAATCGACTATAAAGTCAGAATTTTTTTCTAAAAACTGCGTAAAGTACTCTCACAGTACTTTCCTTGACTTTAGTAGACACGTCTTTCACCTAGGTTGCCTCCAAGACAGAGCCCCAGGTCCTCCAGATATTATCCTTTAGAGCCTGAACAATGGTGTGCCTCCTTGGTTGATGACCCCTTGTTCTCGTTCTTGCCTCCATAACCTTGAGGGCTCTGATTACCTTCTGAATAATCTTCACGTGATACCCGATAGACTTAACTCTGGTGATCACTTGTATCAGCCTCATGTATGACCTTGATGGCTCCCCGTTTGTAAGTGAATTTGGCCTTGTTGCTCTTTGGGGCCACAGGCACCATACTGAAAATGATCAAAATGACGAAAATGATTGTCCTGGGAATAAATTTGATCATGGAGAGACCTGCTAAGGCTAATTTGGAAGCTTATTACTTTTTGTGTAAGATAAAATTGTTTTTTTGTTACTTGGAAACGGCCATGGATCATTTTTTGTAGCCTAGCTCAGTAATATTGTATTGCTGTACAGCAAATTTTATTTTTTGTTAAAATATTTCGGGCAATTTTTAATGTGAGAGATTTGGTGATTCCATTTCCCATATATAATATTTGCGAATATAAATTGTTGTGGAATCGGAATTATGGCGGACCCTGTAGTGTTGGTACTCTTTCCAAAGCCCATTCTTTCCTGTTTAGTCTGAATTGATATATCAAAATATCGTTTCAGACACCGTTCCGAAATTGTGGACTGATGTTATAGTCTTAGTTCGAAATATATTTTTCCAATAAAGGTCATACATAACAATTTTTACATTGAGACCGGTAGAGACCGAACTTTAACCAAATTATATATGGCGGTTTCAAATCGGTCTAAGATTTTCAAACCGGTACTCAACACTAATACCTATAATGTTATACATAAAATGCATAGATAAGTGTGACTCATTCCTAGGTCTGACTACATATTGTATAGTTTCCGCCCTTCTTTCATGTTTTCTATTCCCTTTTTGCAAAGCTTAATGAGCTAAAATGGTAAATGAATTTATAAGCATCACTCAAATCATAGAGTTTTCTTTAAGACAAGCTTAAAGAAAAAATGAGAAATTATAATAATAATAATATTAAATTTTCCTGTAAAAAGCAAAAATTCCTTAATTTAGGGAGGAGTATAGCCTCTCCAGCCCACCCCTTGTAGACACTCCTGACATTAGAACCCTCAATCCACATGATATGAGGTCTTCAATATTGCTTTTTCACCGAAAAACCATGTATTATACCAATGAAAACTCGTTTATCTATAAAATTAATGAAAATTATTGAACTGTTGGATGTAAAAATGGGACCAACAAATAAATTGTTTTAAAAAACCTTATTGTCTAACAAAAATCCATCCCTTGATTGCCTAATTTTATTATATATCAGGTCCATAAAGTTATTAAAGATATGTTATTACATCGATATACAATTTCATTTCCATATATTAATATTAAGTATTAATTATCTTAGCGTTTTCATTGAGTCATAAATTGCATCATAATTGAAGGAAACGCCATTTTGGGGTCTCAAACTTGATATTTGTGTTACATTAAATGGACTCCATTAAATGGCTTTATAAATAAAAAAGACTTAAACGCCTCCTACATTGTAACTACTTGATGCCAATAATAAACACTGATATAAATCAAAGTAATATGTACTGTAAATACCTATTAAATGTCTAAAATTTGTACCATTAATTTTTATATTTTTGGATTGATTAGGGACAAAACAAAAAGGATAATTAAGTCAGAATATATCAAAATTCTGTCTACAGTAATAGTAAATACTACTCTACACTATGAAAATAAGATTATGTAACAAAATATTTTTTATACATTTTAGGGTGAGATATATAATAAAACAAAGTAATAAAGGGTCAAATTTTTAATATATAGTTTGTTATAAGTTCTTTTATTTGTTCGACTAATTTTGACATCCAAGAGTTCACTATTTTTCCCTTAATAAAATAGGGATTTAATTCTTATAAAACTATGTTGTTTAGTGTCCCAAATGACTGACTTTACAAAAAAATCAAATAAAAATACTCTATTGCCTGAAATATGTTTAATTTTTATTTAGATCGATTAGGGACAAGAAAAGTAGAATATTTAGTGAAATATATATACATATATATTTCATTATGATTGTCAATTTTATTAAAATATATAATACAAGGAGCTAATATTAGGGTGAATATTCATAACTATCATTTTGGTACATCTCGAAACTTAAATGTTTATCTGAGCAAGAAGACCTCTCATATTGCTGAATTAAGAAGTGCATAAAGAGTAAAGGTGGGTTACCACATCTATCGTGCGTGTACACGTCTATATGTATGTATAGGTTTATATATAAATTAAACAGGGGAACAAAAATTTTGTACAAATGAATTTAAGGGAAAAAGGAATTTATCTTTGAGCGCAGAACTTATCTCAATTTTTCTCTCCGTCATCTGAAATCTGAAATATTTGGGATCACAGTAATTTGGGAAAATTACTGTTCGGAGTCATTTATTACCCTTAAACAATCCCCAAATTAATAGCAGGATTAATAAAACTTATGCAACAGTGTATTTTATGATTAAAAAGTGTTTTTATTGATTCTGTAATTTTTTTTGAACTCGATATATTTACATTTTTAGGTTCAAAAATTATGAAATGTGCTAGAGGGGATGGTGTCCCCCTCCCCCAATTAAGGAATTGTTATTTATTATTATATAACTTTTTTTTTTAGAAATGAAAATTTTTTATGCAAAATTAGGGGTAATCTTTTTTTCTTCAAAAAATTTAATATTGGAAACTAAATTTTTAATTTATTTCCTAAAATATTTCATTTTTGAAATATATATGTATTTCTATTGATGAAAATCGTATGAATTTCTGGTATTAAAAAAAAAAGAAATCGAAAATTAGAATGGTAATACTGACAATATGATTTAATAAAAGGAGAGCGGCTTGGCTGTCTTGACGTTTCATTATATCAGCTACAAGCAGCTGTGACAAGGGATTGGGCGGAGAAGGAAATAAACAAGGACATTCCCGAGAATTACTATGATCTCGATACTCAATTCTATTTTGTGACACATGAATGTTCCATCAGGTTTTGAATATAATGGAATGTCATACTCGCTGAAGAAAAGATAATTCATTGTTTATGTTATCAATTCCAAAAAAAATCAAAAAAAAACAGGCCCTGCTGAACTAAACTATATTTCTAAGTTTATATTAATCCATGGGAAATGACTATAATGATCGTATTAGTATTCAACTTTTTACAAAATTGTAAAACATACCTTCTCACTTGATTCTAGAATATAGCTTTTTAAAAGATACCATTTAAAGTAATAATTAGTGACTTAGTTGTATCAAGGGGGAAAATTGATACTAGTTGAGTTAAAGAGTTTTGATTCTTCGAGAATATTCTAGATATAATTTTACTTATTTCATGCGTGTTTAGATCAAGCTAAAGAGGTGTACACTGTACATACTTAGCTTTGATCTGTGAATGTAAGAAGTTGCGTATAATAATGTACTTGAAATGTAACGAAGATTGTATGTATTCCAATAAAAAAATTGAAAATGGAATTAAACGGATATTTGTGTTTAAATAAAGAGCTGAAAATGAGAATTTTGACTAAATATTCATTCATACACAAAGTTTACATTACTTAGTAACTAATTAATACTTGGATAGTAAACATAATGTTTTGCAATCGCCATGACAAATATTTATAAGTCGAAACTTATGACATAATTATATATTTTGATCATTTGTATCTAGGATATTGTTTGTATTGTATTGTGGGTTATAATTAGTGATGGGGCCATTAATTGGAATCGAAATAGGGAAAATATGAATAAGGTCTAAATTTCGACTATCCAATTCAGATTCTTATGTATTATTATTTATTCCTTTTCTAAGTTATATAAAAAAAAAATTGAAATATTTACGCAAAGATTCAGGAAACGACAGGATTTAAAACGTTAGTCTTATAATTGTAAAAAAGAAAGGTATCGTAATAAAATAATCTATGATAAAAAAAGCTCAAAAACTAAGAAAAAACACAAACTAACCGTAAATAAACGAGGTCTAAACAAATGAGCTCCGTCCTGCAATTGTTATTTTAGTGCAATAAAGTTTGTAAATGTTATGCATGTTGTCTCATATCTAGGACCGTGCGTACCGAATGTTTCTAAACTTCTATGATCATTGTATTGTACCCACTAAGAGGCGTCCGCTTTTTTTTTTTTTTTTTTTGGGGGAGGGGGGAGTTTTGGTATTTTGATTTTTTTTTAAATCCAAAATTTAATCGACAGTTCCTTCCAAAAATTAAACTTTTTTGGACAAAAAAAATTAAAATACTCCATTTCAAAAAATTGAACTTTATAGAAAAAAAACTCAAAAGTCCACTGTTGTTCACAAAAAAATGGAATTTTTTGGAAAAAAAAATTCAAAAATTCAATTTCAAGTATAAAATTTTTGAATTTTTTTATAAACTATTAAATATTTTCGAGAAAAATTTCAAAAGCCAATAGTTATTACAAAAATTATTTTTTTTGGGAAAAAAATTTCAATTTCAAATATAAATTTTTTGAAGAAAAATATAATTTTTTGGGAAAAAAATTCAAAAACCAATAGCCATTCACAGATTATTATTTTTATGTGTAGTAGATCTAGACTAGATCTATGTCCCAGTTATACTTGTAATTTTACGTGTATACCTTGTAGTCATCTTTTATGTGTACCTCGGTTTTTATATTCAGTGTGTCTTTTAATATAGTCCTTGTTCACCTATAAAACCTTCATACTTAATCCATTCACTACTCCGTATTTTGTTCCCTTAATCCAGTAGTTAAACACTACACCAGCCAGTGATTGTTTTAAGTAATATACTAATTCGATAAAATTTGAAATAAATTTAAGCAGAATCGGGACTTGATTTTTTTTTTTAATCGGCCATCGTTAGTAATAAGTCGATAAGGGAATGCTGAAATGTCAAACAAATCAAGTATGGATTTGACACTGATCTTCAATCAATAAATCCTATAAGTATTGATATTTTCACGAAGAATAATCTTGCAGAATATTATTTTTTATAATGAAGTCTAAAATAATATAAGGGCTCTTAGTATTTACAAAAAAATAAAAAGGGCCGTGATTAAATATTGGAGTTGATACTTCTTCGATAGCATTTATAAGATATCATTTTGTTGATACCAAGAAACTAGGTGAGGAACTTATGAGGCTCATGAGACTGACTTATTACGAACAATAAAGCAATCAATAATTGATTATGAATGTTAAATTCTCCAAATTTTGTCTTTGGTTTTGGGATACAAGTTGAATGAGCCTTTTCTATTATTTTTCTGATGTGGTTACGAAACGGTTTAGGTTGTGAAGGTCTCCATTTTTGATCTATTTTTTCACCAAAATGTATTGGGGCTTTCTTATAAAGACAACCATTTAGACACAATATATTTTTGGTATCGTATTATGAGGCGTTAGGCCCAATATTGATTGCAATGTTTAGAGTTGCATTTAAATCTGTTTATAAACTATGGATAGGTCAGGCCTAAGTATTTGTAGATTTGATTTGCTAGCTTCTATGGGTCTTACAAATTTTGTTAGCATTAATAATGATTGATGTACATAACATATTACTAAAGCAATGTACGTACATGTCTTTGTACTACGTACAGTTATTTTTCATTTTTTAAATGTATATTAGGACTGGATATATATTTAATGTAAAAAATTAGATTATCAGTGAATTTCCTTTGAATGGGACTGCTAAGTTTATTTAGATTTTAGCCGACAAAAATTTTAATAAGATAATTAGAGGCGATGATTTTGATTATTTTACGGCGAAGATGTAAAAACTCAATCAACTACAAGTAATATTTACACTTTGAAGAATTATAAAAGATGATTAAACTTTTGAATCTGCGCCTAGTGGAAAAACTATCTACTACTAGTGATTTTGAAATAACTGTCACTAATTAAAATAATTTTGTCTGGACTCCATTTTTAAATGTTTATTTCATTCGTTTTTGTGTCTATGGCGAATAATCCAAATTCTAGGACTTCAAGCACCATATGGAAGTAATAAAAAATTATTATCAAGCAATTAAAAGCTTTTGTATTTGTTCCTATAAATGAAGTTGATAATGTGTTTAAAGAATATATTAATACAAATGATGAAGAAACAGAAGAATTGCAAAAATATTTTTTGCAGTATTTTGAATCGACATGGTTTGGAATTATTCAAAGGGGAAGAAGAAAAAAAACAATATTTGATTATATAATTTCAACTGTTTTTGAAAGAGTAGAAAGTGACTTGCTGCGAACCAACAAGTCCATGGCGGGATGGCATGATATTTTTCATACACGTCTATCACTATGCTGTCTCACATCCATAAATATATTCAGCAAACTTCATCTTGAGCAAGCCTCAACTAAAATTTTAACTCAACAACTCCAAAATGGATATGGAGTACATAAAAAAGTATTTGAATATTTAAATAAAATATTATAAACTATTTTGATAAAATTTCTATATATCAACACTATTGGGCATAGTTCGTAAATCTATTATATCTTAGAAGAAAATAATGTACTGAAGAAATAATATTGATATAATCTTAAGATTATTTATTCTCTAAATTGTTTCTAAAATTTACCAAGAATATATAGCTAAGCGAATAAGGGGGAAAGAAATATATTACCCACTCAATAAGTCCCCGGTCTGACAATATGTAAACATTGTTGACAGATACAAGTAATTTCCAATTTTAAACCTGCAATAGTACGTGCTAAAATTTAATTGCATTTTCACCATTAGTTTAGAGGTTACAGTAATTTTAGTGACACCAATTTCTTAAACGACTTTTACCGACTGCTGACAACTGAACTGACGATATTCTCGAATCAGGCGTGTAGTAGTAAATCAATTTTTATCTAATAAATTAATCTATATTTATAAAGAAAGGATTGTCTGTCTATTTATCTTTATTTCTGTCGCTATGAAATCTGTAAGGCATTTCTGATATAAGAAATGACATTGTAGTCATATAAATGAAATCTTTCAGGCGTTTTGTATGTATCAACCTAAAAGAAAATGAATTGTATGTAGTATAGAGTTGTATAAAATATGATTTGAGGACACTTTTTTTTCCTCTCAATCTGTTATCATTATTATTTCATTCTTGAGAAGGGAACATCCCAGTATTGAGTACCTACGTGTTAATGTGCTCATGAAAAACGTAGAGCACAACTAATAATTTCTTGGGGAGTTATAATTTTATATTAATAAAACACTTTCTGTCCGTTCGTCAACCCCTAATAGCTTCGAGCAATGCCAAGTACGACTGCTAGTATATTCTATTCTATTGTCACATATTGATAAAAAACCTTTTCATTTTATTTTAACAGCTTCAACCAGGGCTCTGAATCGTCGATGCGTTGTTGTTTCTGGTCATGTGTGAGCAGCACCAAATTCTAAATCAACTTGTACATGCCAAATTTTTATTTACAATTGTAAAGACACTGCCTTCTGAAATCTTCAATGTGTCAGCTATCTCACACAAATTTATTTTACAGTCATTTTAAACAATTTTGTCGACATTTTTTGTTCTCCGAAAACATTGCCTATTTTGGGAGACCAGAGCGTTCATCAAAATCGACCCATGTACAACCACTTTAAATTCCAAAATAATTTATTTCCCTAGTGCAAAATCCCCATAACGAGTGTCAAGTCACTGTGTGGCTTTAAGAGTATTTTTTCCCATAAAAAAAAAAAAAAAAAAAAACAGTGTTTAATCAACACAGGAAATTATTTTATATTCATTGTCTTGAAAATACCAAAGCAGGAGTCACTAAAACTACTGTAACCTCTAAACTAGTGGTCAGAATGCAATGAAATTTTGACATGTACATTTTGAAAGTTAGTACTAAACAAAAAATTAAGTGGATTGGTCAACAATGTTCCCCTACATGTTTCAGACTGGTGACTTATTGAATGAAGTAGTTTTTCCATTTTCTTATTTATAGAATTTTTTATTTATTTCGAATATTTTGTCCGGCTATGTTTTGTATTTCCAGGCTTGGATATTGAATGGAAAAATGAACGGTGTTCAAGCATTCTGTTTATTTTTGAACAAAGGATCGGCGTTCATTTGGTCGTTATGTATCTATTTGTTTACAAAGATTACTACTTTTTTTTTCTTCATTATGGATATAATTAGTTCTAAAATAATGTTAAATAAATTAATTTATATTTAAAAATTATAAATATGATTTTGTGTGTTCATTGATTAGTGTCTATGAAGTGTCTCATATCACAACAATTGCAAATCCCTTGACTATGAAATGATCGTGTAGGAAATAGGTATTCTTGGGTAGGTAAGTGAGCAATTTTCTACATACCCATTCATTTCTGATACTTATACTAAATATTTTATTAAAATTTAAATATAATTTAAGACAAGGAAGTCAATGAATGTAGTGTAAAGTCAAACACATTGATGGGGATGCTTCTAAATAATATGTAATGCAGCATTTTTTTTGGTTCCCTGAAGTGATTTATTTCAGATTATATATTTTAGTGCTATACTGTTAGGACCAAGGAGGGTGTAATGAATAAAATTTCGAAATTATTTAAAATCTATTAAAATATTTTTGGTTCCTCTACTTCCGATCTCAAGTCTAAACTAAAGATTATTCTATTTAACATTATGAAATATCGGCTATGGACGTAACCAATCAGTTCCAAAATTCCACTAAAATCCACTATTTGTTACAGTTTCCGATTTATATTACCAATGATTATAAAAAATCATAGTAAGTAGTTTCTTTAGAGAATCATAAGCAGAAGGAAAATCAATATAGGGCTCTATTTCCAAAATACCTTAATTTGAAGAAAACTCTCAATTGTTGGTTGGAGGACTTAATTCAAGTTTTTACTGATAGTAAAAATAGATGAAAAGGATAATTGATATAATGGATTTTATTAACTTTATTTTTAAATAGATAATGATTTATCATCAGAGGTAGCTTATAACGGTTAATTTTTTTATAAAACAACTACAGAGCCCGAATCAATTAAATAGTTGAGGTTACGCCAAAGTCTCCCCTTTAGTAATTATAATTACAGATGTGTCCTATTATCAGAGAGATTGATACCATTTCAGAATACATACCATAAAAAGTTGAGATTATTAAGTATTACTCATTATGAACTGGGGCCAGAGCGTAACTATATATATTTTTAAGGAAAACCTATAATCAAGGGTTCTACTTTAATTTAATACTATTTATATTAAAATCAAGCAAGGTTTGTCTGTATCCTTGACTTAGTCTATCTCCTCGAATTCAATGTAGAGTTCTTGGAAGAACATGATCACAGAAACCGAGCTCAAAGATATCTAACTGAAGATATGAGAGTAATGGATGATTCAGAATTTGTGTCCAGCCAAACAGTGCAGACGGAAACAGCTTACTGTAGCTTTTATATCAAAAGGCCAAGGAGAAATGAGACTGTTGAGCAAGAATACAACTAATACTTGTCTGATGAATAACATTTATTCTATGCTGTCGTACAAGATAATTAAGAAAGTCTTCCTTAAGATGAAATGCCTCAAATGAGAGGCTCTTTTCCAAAGTTAATTTATAGCTTCGGCCAAACAGACGGACAATGTCTGATAAATACTTCGAGATTCGGCTACTTTTAAATGGCAATGACTGTTTATAAGTATAGACGTTTATTATATAAACTATTTCTAACCGTGTAAATTCAGATATACAAATGAAATAGACCCTAATTAAAAATTAAACAATCCAATTTGAATAAAATAAAAAGATTTAAATTCATATAAAAGACTGAATTAAATGCATAAAAAGAACATAATTCATACATGGCTAAGCTATTAGATTAGAGAATTTGAAAAACTACCATTTAGTGGAGGTAAAACTAGATTTTCAATCTTATTCAAATTGTACAAAAAACTGGAAATGGTCAGTTTTTGCCATGCCATGCTTTAAACAGTTGGGCGATGGACATGGTCTGACTGAAATAATTATAACAATGGTTTGATTCAGGAAACATTTAATACTATGAATTTATAAAAGCTCCAAATTTACTTGATTTGTTGATATGTAGTCGTGGGAGCATTCATCTTTATCGTCCCCACAAAACTTTCTTCTTCCATGTTTCTTCTTCTTTTTTTTTTCAAAGTTAAAAATAAAAAAATGAACGGGAAAAAAGTGAACGAATGAACGACGAACGAGAACTTTTAAGAAAATGAACGAACGAATGGAAAAAGGGTGAACGGGTCCAAACCTGTGTATTCTAAGTTTTGTCATAGTTCCTTCTTAAAAACAAAATCAACTCCCATCAGGGTCCTTTTTCTTCATCCAAATCAAACAACTTGAAGGACTCACAGATAAAACTATAAAATTCTTCACTTTTCAAAATTGTTAATTTTTTATTAGACAATTTTATAATACTTATATTACGATTAAATCATTCAGATATTAACATTTCTCCCATGAAATTAAGTAAAGTGTAGTGACCTATTCAAAATTTTATATTTAAGTTTTGGCGTCCAATTCAATATATATTAAACATACTTCTAAAAACATATCTCAGGTGGAAAAATGGTCAGTTACGTCACTTTTGATAACAACTTTTTATTATTATTATGTCATAAAAACCTAAGGTTAACTTTGACTATATTTTTGAGCTTATTATCCTCTAATTTTGATGAAAATTTTATTTAAACAAGATAAAAGCAATGCTTGACCGTAGATAAATAGACTAGAGTTATAAAATTAGTCTTGGTCTATTGTCTTTGGTGGTATAAAAAGTTTAATTTTAATTTGTTTATATAAATAATTTTACAATAAAATTTTCTATTTAATAGTTTTTAGAGATGTAATGCTCATAAAGGTAAGGGAATCTTGTGATTTTAAAGCAATTTAGATTTTATATTCTTTTCATAAATTGTATGTTCTTGTTATTATTTATTTCTGACGCAAAACCAATTGTTTAGTTATAACAAAAATTAAAAATTTAGAGTACTTTTGGTTAATAAAGTGCACTAACTGAATATAACAAATGTAAATCATGAAATTTTTGACTCTTTTTAATAGAAAATTACTAATTGAGAAGTATTAGAAGTAGCGTTGTGTCATTCCTAATTTAATACTGCAGTCTTGTCCAGTTCAATCCTGCATATCAGTTCTAAAACTGATAAAGTTCACTCCTTGATGACACAACTCAACTTTATTGCTATTCTTTTTAATCACCCCTATTACTGTCAGTCCCAAGGATCGACATTATTGAAGATCCGTCCCAATGACTGATAGGACCGGTCCAAAAATGGAATAGACTGGACCAAATAAGTAAGGACTGAAACAACACTAACTATTAGGTTCAAATCCCCACAATTATATTCCCCGTAAATACATAATAAAGTAATTTTAATAAATCAAAGTGTAACTTGTACAATCTGCTTATACAAGTTGCAACTTGTACAGAACGTATAATAAATAAATAAACAAATTTTACTATATTTTACTATATCAAAATGAAATGATAACAACAATTAGTTATTGGTAATTAAAATGAAGGACGATCGAAATAAATAAGGTGTAATGAGACGAATTAATTGTATCTTGTATAATCTGTTTGTACAAGTTACAACTAGAAACGGAATTGCAACTTGTACACAACATATAAATTAGTGATGGGCAGACTCCAAAAAATATCCCGATGCAGATTTTTTAATATTAGGTTTTTGGAATTATAAATTGTTAAAAACCATTAAAATAGGAATCGGAATAGCAAATTAAACATTATTGTTCGGATGCCGATCCCGACTCCAGAAAAAACATCTGATTCTCCAAGTACTGATTCTTATTCCTATTAATCGTCTCATCAATAATTTTTATGTATACAATATACACGATGATTGTTCAAAATGCTATTTATTTATTCCATTATCTCTTTATTTGTCGTTTTTGTAAGCTTGAAACAAAAGATACCGATACAAAATATGTCATGATACATTTGAAGATTGCAGTTAATATTTGGGTATGTGTTTTATGGTCTTCATTTTCTTAATATGTTGTTTTTACTACTCATATATTAGTAAAAGTGTATTAACCAAATATATATCTAACTTAATGACAATGAGGATCAATTAAAATGATGATTACTTACTTTTCGTAAAATATGTGGGAACTTGTGATAAGCTTTGATTATTTCACCTTCAATCCCATTGTTCCCATTAAAACTACAAATGCGAAAAAATAGGCATCAAGCTTTTAATTGACAAATTTAAAGGTTTTACTTACTCTAAAGAGGGTCGTCTTTTTGTGTATTCTCTTTTGAGAAAGGGTGTACTTTCTGATATTATTAATTTGTTTAAGTGCTGATTTTGGCCATCGTAGAGTGAATCATCTGCGTAGGATGGATCCCTATTGTACAATGAAGAAGGAAGCCAACTCTGCGAAATAAATCATGAACAAATATTTTATTTACTTAAGGTTGTTACTGACAGGGACATGGGTTTTTTTTCGTTTACAAATCTTTTCGGACATTAATCTCATATTTAGATACACATTAGGGATTGTCTCCCGGGTTACCGTTGTCCTTTACTATTAATTAATTACATTTCGCAGGAAGCCCAAATTATTAGTGAATTATTTTCATGTATTTATAATTTAAAAAAACACAAAAAGTCCGGAGCTTCACACAAAGGGCAATATTTATTTGTATTCCCGCCATTTTCAGTTAGTACCAAACCTCAAAATGAGCTGTCAAAATTTCATGATAATTTGTTTTTTAGTTTGTGCGTTATTGTGGTAAGTGGTACGCTACTTTTCTTATTCCCATAACATTGTATGAAAAACAATTTCGTGTGTTAATTTTACTCTGCTTTTTGATGTTAAAGAAAATACCATTCAAGCTAAGCAAAAAGGCAATTTTAAACGAAAAAAAAAAAAAAAACATGTTAGTAAATTATGCTCACTTTTTCACGCACTCTCTATCCAAAAATGTGTAAGAATGGGACTTTTGTAGAACATAAAGAGAATTTTAAAAACATTTCTCAACAAAAATCTCTAAAATGTGACTTAGACAATTTTAAACCTATTAGAATCCAAGCCCATAACTATTTCCGACTTATTGATTTGTCGCCTCTTTCCTTGGAGTATCTTCAGAATGTGTGATATACCTATATATTATCTATTTATTTATTTTACAGTTCACTTGATTACAGATTCATTATATTTTTGTATTGGAAACATGGTATTTTGTTCACTATTATATATATATATATATATGCATTTGGCCCATTGAAAATTGCTCTAGTAATAAAATTGTCCAGAATCTTTAATAACACAAGTAAATCTAAACAAGAAAACCTAATTATATATTCAACTCTAAAAGTGCTTTCCAAGCTAATTACGAATCTGTAATCATTTTTTTTTGTATCGAATCTGTTTTTCTAGAATTTTGAATTTATTTTATACCCTTTTCATAGCTTTGATTCAACTTTTGAGTAGGAAAAAATTAAGAAATACATAGTTTATTCCTTGGAAAATTCTATATTGATTTTAAATGTGTGTTTATGTTTTATATGTAAGGAGAATATATCCTGAGAAAATGAAATTTAAATGTTAAAAAACAGCCATATTTTGATATTTTTTTGTTGGAAAAAATTTAGCGTATCTATTTTTACTTCTTGTGTTGAACGGAGGACGAGAATTACTCCAAAAGTCAGTGATCGATTTTGATCAAACTTGGTGGTCAGATTATAGTTGATCATAGTAAGAGGTCAAGATAACACAAAACTTAAAAATGCATAATCGACCGTGGAACTAATTGAGATACATAACTTAATTTGATTTTAAGCTGAGGTTTTACACTCTACAAGGTGCCCATTCTGGTTTTGTTGTTTTAAAGCCAAGATAATTCATTTGAAGCATGAAATGTTAAGAGTATTTGGTTTTAAGAAGTATTGTTCAGTAGCAAAATCGATTGGATTTTATTTTTTAACGTTTAAATTTCCCAAAGTTTAGTGCTACAATAATTAATATTCAGAAATTATATTTATTTATGTTCAATAACAAAGGAAAAAAAGATAAACAATGCAAAGTTATACCATAGCACGTGTACAACTCATGTTTGACTTCCACAATACTTTTTAATTTTGACGTCATAGTATATGAGTTGATCTGTGTTTTGTCAAAATCTGTCTTTCTTGCCCAGGAGTTGGTAAAATACATCAATTTGAAAACTCTAGCAATAGTGACGTCATAATAAACTATGATTGTTACGTATTTTGTCAAAATCTGCCTGTCTTGCTCAGCAGTTGGTACGATATATTAAATTGAATATTCTAGCAATGCCGATTAAATGATGGTTTAACCATGTATTTATACTAACTTTGAAACAATGGAGTTTTTATATATGTAGGTACCGAGTGATCCATTAAAATCTGAACATGTTAATGTTAAACTTCAACAAGATATCACTTAATAAATAACAATATAATTTCAACAAAATTAACATTATAAATATATGTGTCTCCGAAATATCTTAATCATTAATGTAGACACCTTTCCAGGGCCGGCAGAAAGCCTGGGACCCACTGCAGATGTAGTCCACTGTCATGACGTTCCAGTAAAGGGTGTCAAAAATGTAAAGAAAGAGTTCAAAAGAACTCAAAAGACTCATTTGAAACTCATTCAAATTATTCTTGCAACATATATTGGTTTCATTCATTGCTGGTCTCAAATGTGGCCTCTCCGCCATCACAAGGCTATTTCCGACCCCTTTTTTGATAGCCTTCTAGACAATCTTGCATGAAATCACAAAATCTCTTACATGGGCTCTCATGGACTATAGAGGATTGGCCTGGATTGTTTTATTTAACTCGTCCAGGTCCAGTTTGGCCTTTTTGATAAAGCCATTCTTCCTTTTCAACGTTTCAAAGAAGTTGACTGCGTAGACAGCCGTCTTGGAGACGCCTAACTCCTTGGAGTGCACGAATAGAAATTTGTTGATCATATTCAAGAGTTCTTTTCTCCACTTGTACGTAAGCTATAGAGCTCAGGTTTGTTTTGTTTTGTAACTAATTGTTTATTCTTTAATATATCGAAATATATATATTGATTTCACTCACTCAATCTTCATTATTTAATGATTAAGTTTTCCGATTTCATTGGACCACCCGTTATATCAACTTTTAATTGAATATATCCTCGAATAAGATATTTAAAAAAAAAAAAATAATGCAGCTGAATTATACCTTCTAGAACCAAATACTCTTTTCATAACTAAGCTTTCATTAATTACTCATTATATATAGTCCTTTTTCGTAACAACAATTGAAAACCCAGGTGTTTTTCTTTTTCAAACAAACCGCTTAAAATATGGGGTTTCTCGTTGTTTATATAGTATTTTTTCAAGCTTCAATGAATGTATACAAAAGGTAAAAACATATTTGAAATTAGCATAAAATTTTGAAGAAATAAAAGGCTTCATGTAAAACACAGTATAAAGGAAATCTCATTTTCTGAATTATTTTTTCGTTTTTAACTCAATTTTGTTATTATTTATTTGTTAAATTACACAAGTAAAAAAATGATTTACTATTTAAATTGTTTTGTTCGACATTTCAGCCATTATAATCAGACTTCATATCAAATGGAGTGTATTTGTATAACAACAGTTTCAGGATAGTTATTAATTAATTAACTGAGCAAAACTTATTGAGGACATTCATATAGAGGTTTCAACAGTCCTTCTAAAACTAAAACAACCAGCTTCAAGAAATAACGTCCAATGATTGTCAGTTTCGTCATTAATGACGTTACACACCTATTTTGAAGGTGTAGGGGAGGGGGTCTATACCAAGTATGTACGTATATTAAGGTATTTCCCTCATAACATTAAACGAGGAATTGATATTGACTCATATTTAATAGGACGTTTTATAAACAGTAGACCAGCTCCAAGACATCTCCTCATCGACAGGATGAAGACCTTAAGGCTTGAGAGATGCAAAAAAGTCCTTAATTACTTGAAGAGTCATACATTGACTGTGAAGATCTTCTCAGACAAGAAGATCTTCACAGTCAACCAGGTTTTGAACCGCAAAAATGGAAAATTTATAGCAGCATCACCTGAGGAACTCCAGGGCACCTTCAAGACAAAACACCCGGTCCAAATAATGTGGTTGAGAGTCGTGGCCTCTGATGGGAAGAAAATGTGGATCGTCTTAGAGAGTAAGGTTGGGAAGACATCACACAGAAATGTGCATGAGCTCAAGTCCAGCACAGCATCAAGATGCAATGGGCCAACATGTCCGCTGATTATATTATGGCAACCTGCACTAAGTTCCGACCTCAAGTGGAGGCTGTGATAGAGGTGGGAGGCCGCCTTATTAAATAATTATTGCTCTAAGTTTTTTCTGTAACATTTTTCATTTTACTTTTCTAATAAAAAGTTATTAAGATTTTGGTTTTGCTTCTTGATCGAGTAATATTTCCCTATTGCACATTACGAATCAGAGTATTACTGCTCATTTTATAACGTTGCTATTTAAAAAGAGTTATCTCTTTATAAAGGTATAATTTGAAAAAAAAAATTAATGACCACAAACTTACACTTTTTTTTTCATAACAAAAGAAAAAAATAATAATAATAGATTTAGTTTGATATAGCTATCGAACAGGCTTTTAATAATGTATTATAACTGGATTTCATTTTTTTTGTTATATATATATTGCTAATCAAATACTCCTCAAGTACTAATATTATTACAAATATATCATATAGTTAATTCTATAATGTTAACTTAATAAAATAATAAAAATATAATTTATAAGTTCATTATTTTATAAAGTGTTGAAAAGGCCTAATTATAAACAGTCAAATCTGGATATAATAAAAATACGGTCAGTGTCAACGTTCTTTCAGGTACTAATTAAAGCTCACTTTTTCTTCCCTTCTTTCGTATCATCTTTCTTGAGTCTAATGGAAAATATTAGAATGAAGAAGTCCGATGAGGATTTTCCTTTTTTATACACACCATTTTTTTCTTCTTTTTTTGAATGTTTATTTTTAAATTCATTTAAATTCTAAATTGTATGCTTTTCAATCCATACAGATGAATAATATAATGAGTGCCCCTCCGAAAAATAATAATAATAATAAATAAATAAATAGATAAAATAAATATGGCATTTTAATGGTAAAAATTTGTTTGTATTTTCCGAAATTGTGCGTTTTTTTAAAACATACTTCGGATATAAGAAAAATCAGTGTATAATCTACTTTCTATCTGGAAATAGTAGTTTTCTTTTTAGGAGATTTGACTGTATATCTCATAACCCCCCCCCCTCCTCCCTCCCAAAGATGAAAGCCCCTTAACATTAGATTAAGCTAAAAAGAGGTAGAAAAAAGATTATTACTCTTTCTAACTACAGTGAAAAAGAGTACTGTATCAGCCCTAATATATTCGGTGCAGTCCAATCTTAAGACCGATCCTATCAGTCCATGGGACCGGTCTTTAAGACTGTTGGTCCTTTGGACACTCTGTACTAGAACTGTTTAAAAAAAATAATAATAAAGTTTAAGATCAAACTTTATAAGTTTCGAAGACTGAACCGAATTTGTCCGAGAATCTGCTGGAAAGAACTACAGTCTTTAGTCATCACGGTGTTACCTCGCTAACACAAAAATACCATATGTATTTTATTATCACCTGTCGATTCCCTCATCTCACTTAATATTTCATTGCTATAGCATAATTAATTCTTTTTGATAAACAAAAAAATTAATAAATTATTCTATACTTATGCTCAGTTTTCAAAAGGACAGGAATATAATTTATTGATGATCCCTTGCTTCAAATAAATTCCCTTGGAGTAAAACAATTGAAAAATGGAGGCATTATTCTTTTTCAAACAAAACTAATCAAAATTGATGTTTCTTAAGCTTTAACTTGCGTTTTCTCAAGATGAATGATTGTATATAAAATATAAGCTCATATTATAAATTGCATAAAATTTTGAAAAATTTAAATTAATTTTTGTGTGGATCATTAGTTTTTTTTCCTATTCAAAATTTGTCTCAAATATATAAAAAAGGTAAAAATTATAATCAAAAGTTCTCAAAAAGCAGATTTGAAACAGAAAAACGAATTGGAGATGCTTTGTTAAAGGATTGAGTAAAGTAATTGAATATTGAATTAAAATATGTTTAAAATAATAATTTTTCCTTATTTTGTCTAATCAGTGAAGGTGTTGAGCTTGTAGGTCTAAAGTTTTGAAAATAAGTAAGCTTAAAATAACGTAAAACACGTAACAAAAGTGAAAAATAACGTCATCGATTTAAAAGTTTATTTAAGAGGTTTCTCCTTTGAATTTTAATAAATATTTATTAGAAACTATTTAAGTGCCATCTAACGGAGGAAAAAAGATTTTTTTTCTATCGTCTCTTTTCTCTACTACAAGCTAATGGAAAACAAATCAAAGAAAATAACTTATGTCATGTGATTGCAACCAGAAGATTCACATACTTATAAAAAAATACCAAATATGCATTACTTGACTTCTCTTGTCATCCCTGAAGCACATTATTCCCTAGACATAACTCCAAGTTAGTATTTGCTTGTCTTAGAGTAACGAGTATCAAAATTTATTTTATGGAAAGTTTGGAAGAAATAGTGCTATAAAAAAAATATATATTCTTCCCTATTTTAAATCCCAAGGGACTCAAAATTTACGAACCTTTTATGTACATTGAATTAGGCGGACACAAGAGATATATTTTCATAAGTATGTATGTTCATAAACAATTTTTGATGTAAATAATAAATTATCTAAATTAGTATAATTCAGTGGCGCAATAGGTAAATTAATACGTCATTACTTTTCTTCATATATATCTACTAATAATATCATATATATATAATTTTCTTTATTTTTCGGGTAATTCAGGAAGGGACAAAAATAAGCATTTTGTGCGAGTCTAAAAAATATTCCATTATCTTCGTTCTAGAAGGAATTAAGAAATAAATCTATACTTTTAAAATTTAGTAAATTGTTTTAGGATTTAAAAAATACAAAATTCGAAATAAATGATGATGTTACTACTACTTATGAAAAAAATAATCCTGTTTATAAAACTCACACATAAAATATATTTAGTAAATTAATACTAAGATAAATTAATATTAACTCATTAACTATATGGAAGAACTCTAATTGCAGCTAACTTATAGTCGATATGGTCTGAATATTTTTTATTTTAAAAATATTGGTGTTACTTATGAAGAAAGTACTCAGAATTTAGATCTAAATCCGCATAGAAAAGAACGGGGAAGGTTGCAAGAGAACCTTTTTCTCATTTAAAAAATATAAGATGTTGTAAAGCTATGAGTAGTGTTGTGTTAGTCCTGATTTCGTACCAAGGACTGCATCTAGAGTAGTCCCACTTGTCGGTCCTTAACCCGGCGTTACCTCAATAACACAAATATGCCCTATTTATTTTTTTGACATCTCTCGATTCTCTTGCCTCACTTGATACGTCATAGCTATTTCATAATTTAATCTTTTTCATAAATAAACCAAGTATTCATAGACTTGTGCTCCATTTTTAAAAGGATAGGAGTACAGTTTCTTATTGATCTTTAGTTGTATATATATAATATATATATATTGGCTATTTTATATGATTTTTTTGGCTATCAATACACAAATATTAATTTATAGCTACGTTTAAATAACATATTACTAAGTAATATAATAATACAGTATCAAATATATAGGATTTTAATAATACGAAATATATATTTAATTCATTTTAAAAGTTCTGAATAAATAATATGACTGATGGTCTAGGAGTACTCAAGAGATAAATAATAGTTGGTATGATTGACTTATTTGGCTAACTACCAAAGGATTTCTTGCCTTTTGTTATTTTCTTTTTGGAGGAAAAGTAGCGTTATACAATAAAGGTAATGACGCTTTAAAGAAGGTAAAGTATATCCCTTGTTACGCCATTTAGGGTGGTTTTCCTTATTTTAATTACACTGTAATATAAAATTAAAAATAACATATTTCTGTTTTATATTCCATTATAATGAAAAAATGAATATTTTTTGCAAAATATGTGCAATGTTCTTAATATATATCCCATAATCTTATTTGGGTTATTACTAAACCAGCGATATTTTAGAAAAATATACGGAAGGACCGACATTTAAGGACTGTTTCCAAAGATTGAAAGTCAGTAGGCCAGGTCCTTAGACTGGACTGGACCGAATAAATGAAGACCGATACAACACTAGCTGTGAGTGTAAATTTCTCTGATTTATAGAACTGACCAGTAATCTATAATATAAATCTACAATAATAACTTGAAAGTTAATAGTAATTCAACAAAATGGGAGCAGGGGGAATGGGGTTATTTTATCATTAAAGAAAAGTACCTATTGTAACGGCGTGTGCATGGATTTATTCTATCTATAATACTAATTAATGATTTATGTATATATAGGTATTAATCTCCAATAATATGTTAAAAATTAATAATAATTCAACACTTTATAGGGATAGTTATTCACATATTCCTTCAAAAATATTCCTTAGTCGAATTTTCTTCATTTGTAACTCAAATTAAAATAATTGTTTAGATTTAAAAACCCTTTCCGGCTACACAGACAGTTGCATCAGTTGGCAGTTCATTTTGTGGAAAAACTACTGACTGACTTTTCCCCAAAGTTTCCGATGTACAGCTCAATCTTTTATTATAAAATCATTTTTTGGTTGGAAAATAAAATATCAAGGCCTTCATTTGAATAATTAATTTTTGGGGGATATATATAGAAAAAAGTTTCTCTATTTTTAAAAAAAAAAAAAGAATGTGTTATTTTATTTTTTGAACACTTTGCACATTTTTTTAATGGTTGACATTTCAATTTTTTAATAAGTTCGGTCAAATAATACAATTTGTCTAACTATGATCGTCTATGAGGGAGGTATCTCCCTCCTCACTATCAAATGCCTGGGTATAACCTTTAAATAAAATCAAAGCATAGCAAATAATATGTGTTCCGATCTCCCCAACTGCGGCACAGGCAAATGTCTTCAATTTAAAAAAGTTAAGTCCTATTTATATAATGTTGTAATATATTTACCAGGGATGTCGCTAGCCCCTTTTTGGAGGGTTCAACCCCGCCCCTCCCATAAAAAAATGTTGTGTATATGTAAACAACTGATTTATATCAAGAATAGTATTACAGTTTTTATAATTTTTAGAGCGAAGCCCACTCCTCAAATGATGAAAGCCCACATTGTATCTACGATGTAGATTCCTTATATACTCGTATTATGTATAAAATTGAATTTTTGTCAATCTCTTATAATTTATATTTGTTCGTACAAATTATTACATGTATTATAGTTGGAGTTTGAGAGTATTCCTAATTAAGATTTATGGGCATATAACTCTTTATTTTAAAATAATCTGAGCAAAATGAGTTTGGGATTTAAACAAAAAATTGGTTATCTTTATAGTAAAAACATTATATTCTTATTTTTAATAAAAATTAATTTTAAATATTTGTTACTTTATGCAAATTCTGGGAATCAAATTTGTAGCCATCAGTTTTGAATGAGATAGAGTATAATGTATAAAATATATATAATTAATATATTGGTAAGCCTATGAACTGAGCCGTACAAATAAAGAGATATCCAAGTTTTAGGAAAACAGCTATTAAATTCACTAAACCTCAATTAAAAACTACTAAATATACGAATTATGAATTTATCCTACACAAGGCATTACAAGATAAATAAAATTGCAAATAATCATATTTAATGTAGGACCAAACTCAAAAGTGTTGGCAATCAAATGTAGACTCAAAGAAATGAAAAACATTTTATTAAGCTCGGGCTGTAAAATATTCCAATTCACTGACGGAGGGCTTAAAAAAGTTAAATAGTTGTTTTTTTTAAATATTTTCAAATAGATTGGTCAACAACTGTTTATATTTCGTCCCTCCATTTCCTCTATTAGATCTCTATTAAAGGCAATTAGAATAAATCACAGCAAATGTTCGTAGTTTTATAAATGAAAAATATGTTTTATTTTATTTTAATAAATAAAGAAAGACAATTATAAATTTTTTGAAAATAGTGCACACTTTTTGAAAATGGAAATATGGTCACTCTAATTAAATTGATATACTACTAAAGAACACTGTCTTGTAGACATTAGCCCTACAGAACCCGTCTGTCCGTTCTTTTAGAACATTGACAATTGAAGAAAATGAAAGAGATAAATACGATTGAATGGATGTTTTACCTTTTTAGCCAGTATTTGATCAGAGAGATTAAATAAAATATGTACAAGGATGTAAATTGTAGTGTAATAGATATTCGAAAGAACCATGTTTAGAAGAATATGCAAAGATATTAATTGAGAGGATCTTATTTAATATCTCCTTTATTTATATATCAACAAGAAAGTTTGAGCGGGAAGAAGAAAGATAGAGAAAAAAATACTCACCAAATTGAATACAAAATTACGTATTGGAGTATATATATATACAGGTACAGCGTACTTATATGAGTGAGGGAGGAATGAAAAGATACTTACTCATGGCTTATGACTTGTCTGCATTAGATTTGATCTTACGTCTCAACGAAAGTAACACAATAAAATAAGTAACAAGGGTTTCATTTGTTTTTTTTTTTTAAACTTTACAAAATAAGTTTAACAAATCATTCCCAATGCTCATGACAATTAATTTTATCATTCAAATCTCAGTCATTTTACTGAAGCTGAAATGCACTCAGATGTCATCTGTAAATAAAAACACCTTACAAGTGATTATATAAATCGTATGCACTTCAGCGTCTGGCATATTTTACAGCCGTCTATTGGTACTCTTTAATGCCCGGCACGACTTTCTGCTGATGTACAGTAATAGTATCGTGGCAAAACTTAATTAGATTTGAAATGATAAAAATATAATTAAATATGACAAATCCAAGCTCAATGCAAAGTTTATATGACAAGAAAATGATACCACGGAGTCATTTGAATTTTTCCTTAGGCATGTTTGATTATAATCTACCAAAATTATATTATAGGAACCAAATTTTATTTATCAATTCAATAGTACCATGATCATTGATCATTCTCGCTTCCGCTTTCTTCTCACGCTCTTCTAAATGCCCATTACTACTGAGCTGATAACTCGATGAAAATTTATGAAGTACATTTTTGTTCTAGTTTTAGTCTGGCCTTTTTTATCAAAGAATAAATTAGAAAGGATCATCAGCTTCTGACAATAATTTTGATTAATTGATTTATCTTACATACTGACTGTTCATTTAACTGCATTTAAAACATTTATAAATTATTGTAGTTGAAATCAACTGTGAATTATTTTATTAGTTTGAAAATTACTTAAGATTTTGTTCACCATTATAAATAACGCTCATTTAAAATTATTTCATAAAGTATATTTTTATTATGTCGGCTCTAATGCAATTAATTATTAAAACCTATACAGCTACTTTTATCAACGACGATTTTCAGTACTAGTTTTTACTGCTCTAACAACCCTTTCTCTTCTTATATAAGATTCCTAATTTGGCTTTCAGATCAATAGGAGGTATGAATTCCCATTCCTATATATACAACTTCAAGGTATTTGAGTCCCATAAGTGACTACGTAATGCAGACTGCTTTGGACAAGTAATACAGTTCATGAAGAGATGAAGACCATCGTTCACATGTTTCTATTTTGATTCTAAATTGAACCAACTGTACTGACCTTTAGAGTTTTCATCGCTTACGTTTATCATTTTCTCATTCTCTCCCAACGTTTGAGTGTCTCTCCGAATCCTTTCAGTGATTTGGTTCACCACAGTCAACCGCTTCTTCTTCTGACACATCCTGGATCATAACGAAGTAGAAATCCTTTATTTTTGCCTCATATGATATATATTCGTCTATCCACGAATGCTTCTTTCCAATATGAATAGTTCATAATGTCTAATAATAATTAATAAGTTAATAACAGAGCAGAGACTAGCACTTCTTCCATTCAAACAGTTTTCGTCAGCTTTCTTTATGTTTATTATTATACTATTAATATTAAATGTTTTGTTTCTGGTTCGAACTCATTACATAGTGAGATGTTGATAGTATGTATTGTAATTTTGAGGCATAGTTCCATCATTATTCCAACAGAAAATAACCATTTAATACTTTTTATAGTAATAAAAATTACATAACTTGGTTAAAAAGTTCTAAGGGAACATCAATTTAAACTAAAATTAAACAAAAACGATGTATAACCTCATTTATTTATATATTAAGGCGAAATATCCTTAAGGGAATCTGGCTTTAATGGGAAGTAGTTTAAAGCAAAATGTCCTGAGTCAAAATAGTTTAAGACAAAAGTACCTAGCGCCATCATAATGCTCGCCTGCACCATAGGGGTCAAACATTAAGAAGGAATAATATTGACCATTGTCAAAGTGATTTCCCCCTCCCTTCTTATCCCGAGCTACGCCGAGTAAGCCTTAGCTAGTATAGAATACAAACTTATCATAGAATCATTTTAAGTTGAATTAAAACATATATTCGTATATATAAATATATTAAATATCCTTTTTTGGTCAAATGTCCGAAATGGTCCTTTTGCAACATGTATGTTCGGCAAAATGTCAGTTCGGCAAATTGCCCTTCGGCGAAATGTCCGCTCACGGTAAACCTGGCAATTTAAAGAATGTTTTGAAGGAGAGCAGCTTAGCTGTCATGATGTTCATTAGATCAGCTACAATTAGCTGTGGCAAAGGAGGAGAGGGAGAAAGAAATAAAGTATTACACTGGCAATAATTTCTTTGATGACAATCCTGAATGCTACTCCAACTTTGCAACAAATTCACAAGTTTAATCTTCGTCTTTTATGAGCACACGCATCTTCAATCATTGAATATGATTGAAGCTAGTAAAAGAAAGTTCATTACTCTAGAGTTAAATTATAACGACACCAGGGGAGGAAAAGGAAATTCATTCTTCAGATTACCCATTCCGAAAAAAGGGGCCAGCTAGAAAAATACATATTATTTACATTACTACCTATAAGACTGTACACGAGCAAAAAGAATCTGACTCGAGTTGGAATTATCTCCCTTCAATGTATCTATAATATTATTGTAGAGTACGTTGGTAGTAGGGTTGTACATGTCCTTAAATTGGACATCAAACCGGTCCCTTCTCGGATATCGTTTTTTGGAAAAAAAAGTTCCAGATTTTAAAGCACCCTCTAGAAAACATATTTATGATATAGTAAAGTATCTTAGTGTTACTATTTGAATTAGTTTAGTTAAACTTTAAGTATCTTTAAAACACGTGAATATTTTGACATTACTCTTAATTTAAGCCAAATTTATGTTTAAATTAGGCTAATTATATTTATAGAAAATAATTTCAGGGGTGTCCGCAGAGGTTGGCCTGAAAAAGCTGTAGCCTTCCTCAAAAGAAGGATTTTTTTTTTCTTTTTACAAAAAAACTTAATATTTAAATTTGTTCTTCAAAAATGTAATTTAAGAAATTTTTTTCAAAAAAAAAATTATTTTTTTATGAATAACTGTGAATTTGTTAAATTTTTTTCCAAAAAGTTTAATATTTGAAATATATTTTTGTAGTTTTTTTTTCAAAAAATTCAATTTGTTGTAAATAGCTGCGGATTTTGACTTGTTTTTCCAACAAATTTAATTTTATAACTTTTTATCCAAAATATGTAATTTTTTTAAATTTGATATATAAAATTTAATTTATCAAATTTTTTAATACAGGAAATTTTAATTTTGGATTTTGTATTGAAAAATCCAAAACCATGTCCACTTCAAAATATAGTCCTACGGATGCCCTTGAATTTATAATGTCATCATTTATGATTTTTCTATAGGATGGCAATTGTGTCAAATTTGAACGCGTCCTATAAATTTAGAATGGGACTTCAAAGTTTGTATACTATGAAGTATAACATCTCATTAAGTAAAGCACTACAACTTTTCTTGTATCTACCATGAATTATTACTGTATAATTACAGGATAAACGTAACAGGTATCATGGAAAGGAACTTGTAAGTCATCAAATCCATTCACTCCTGAAACAGAAAATTAAATGGAAATATACATACATCAATAATTGCCTAATTATGATTAATTGATTTGAAATCCCTCTCCTCCAATAATATATTCTTCGATTTGCGATGCATCGTTGTTCCTTATTTCCTTATTATTAAAGAGTTGAAATAACTGAATTTCAACTATGTGGCGTCGTTGTCTCCAATTTCGAAAGAGAAAGTATGCCATGCAGGCAAGCTTTTACAATGTACCCAATATTCAATATACATGAGTACTAATACATAGTTTAAAAAGTAGTTTTTTTAAATTCGTTCCTTAATTTAAGTACTTTGAACAGATAGTTATGAATTAAAGATTTCACCAATTTTGTCTAAAAATGTTTTACAAACAAAAAAATTTTTCAGCAATTGTGATAAAGTGATTAGAAATGTATTTTCCATTTCAGACAATAAATTGTCTCCTTTATAAAGAATTCATAAGCTAACTTCCTTTATCTTAATTCCTATAGGATGGTGTAGATTAACTTATATAATTGGATTAAGACCAAAAAAAAGTATTGATTAGGGCTGGGACGGTACGCTAAACTTACAGTGCGATACGATCTGGATAAACGATTCACAGTACGCGGTTCGGTACAGTATATTAGTAAAATGTTGTTTTTTTGTAAGATAACTAATGGAGCTTTTCAAGTTTTTTCGATATTTTATTCCTTAACATTTTATTTTCTGCACAAATGAATGATTCTTAAATATACCAAAAAATATAAAAACAAAGATTGATATAAAATATATACAGGTTGAAAAATACAACTAATATTATTATTCATGAATTTATAAAAAAATCCGAATACATAAGCTTATCCACATTTATCGATAATAAACAAGAGCGATTAGCTGTCACAATATCGCCAGCTATCGAAAAAAATATTTTGCTTGATACTGATCACCAACCTATATAATAACTGGATACACAACCTATAGAATAAAGAGGAGAAAAAGAGTGAGTTATCCCTTTTGCTGTTTGTAGCTATCTTAAGTACCTATTTATACGAAATATTTACTTATTCCTTAATGCAAATTATTGGTGCATACAAGTGGAGGATTACCATTTCTTTTGTTGCATTTGGTTGCAAAAACAAGTATGCTGCTAGCAATTCAATTTCATATAATTGTTTTCTGACCCAGGATCCAGAGAGATGTAGAACATTAGTAAGAAACCTCAAGCGAGATGACTTTACTCCCAAAAAGTTTTTGAGAATTTGTTCGGAACGTTTTACTCCGGAATACTTCAATCGGACTATGGACGTTGTAAGGCTGAGAGAAAATGCAGTGCCTACTTTATTCAAAACATTCTCGCCCTACCTTCAAGAAGAAGATGCAAGAACTCGTGGAAAACACAAATCTCCTACAAAGAGGTCCTTCTCACCCCCTAAACAGGTCAAATCATCTCCTGGATTAAAGTTAGATCCTTCCCTCTTCGAGGCTAGGGAAAATATGCTATTAGAGAATCCCTATTCTTTCACATCAGCTCAAGTCATTAAGCAGAAGTTCCAATAGCAAACAAATATGATTTCCATGCTTGCAGGCCATTTTAAAAAATACAGATGTCAACGAAAGAAAATTTACAAGAAGTTAGGAAACTTGGTTGACGTTCTCAAAGACCTGAGGTCTAAGATAATACTATAAGAAGATGCTTTATCTATTCTTGATATAATGTCTGACATTCCTCAACCCCTTTTAAAAAGGATGCAAATCGGAAGTGGTGTAAAGGGAAGTCGCAGTAGCTACTCAACTGAGCTCCAAGCATTTGCTTTGACATTGTCATTCTACTCGACAAAAGCATATAGTTATGTACAAAAGACCTTTGACTTATGCCTACCTAGTCTCAGTACTATTCGAACCTAGTATTCTTATGTGGATAGTGATCCGGCTTTTACTCAATCTTCCTTTGATATTCTTATATCAAATGCCAATAAAGCTCTCGAATCTGAAGAAGAAATTCTCGTTAATTTGACATTAGACGAAATGCCAGTTTTCATTTTCAATTAAGCTTCATCATGAAGCCAGCCTCATTTCTGAGCATTTAAAAAAATAATTTATACGAAAGTATCTTTTGAAACAGATCATTTTTAAGAATAAATTATATTTGTATATCCTAAAAATAAATAGAAGCAAAGATTGTTATAATATAATGATTCTAGTTTATTGTTGGTTCTGATGCAACATGGCTTCTCAAAGAATAGAGTCTTTATAGTATAACCTTTGTTATTAATGACAAGATGTAAGTAAGTGTAGACGCTGAACGTTGAGAGTCTAAGAGTGATTTAACTAAAAGAAGGATTCCGACTATATGCATTAACAGACGATATAGTACATAAATGAATTTCTATTAAAAGGGCAAGGAGAAAAACTGGGATCTTATCCTTATCTTATGCCTTGTATAGCTTCGAGAATAACGTTGTGCCTGCAATATTCGAAGTGAGAGAGAAGTCTCCTACATATCTTCATAATATACAAATTATAAGTACTTAACATTTTTTTTTCGGGCACAAGTCAAGTATCAAGACTTAATCATGAATTTTCTACTGAATGTAAGTCTTTTTTTAGTTTGGTTTCAAAATGCACATGTAACAATAGGTCCATAATAATGTAATTATGAACAGAATATACGAGAACTCAAGTTTATGTCTACATACATATACATATATAATCAAATTTGGATAAGAGCAACCTTTAAATATAAAAAAATTGTCTACGGCAAAAACAAAAGCAACTTAAAATATTACCTTACATAAATGATACTATGTACATTATAAATTCATAAAAATTTCTTAAATTTGTATTTAATACTAATGTCTTAAACATTTCTTAGCTTTTCTATATTTGTTTTTTTAGCAATAATCATTTATTGTTAAGTGGTACTGGCTAGTAAATAAGTTTTGCACCACCTCTTTAATGGTATTTTAGAGAGGTCTAGAGAGTTACAATCTTAATCTTGGGCAAATTAATCAAACCCCATTGTTGTTTTCTTTCAAACAAGATATTGCAAACAAATATATCTCACTTCTGGACAAAGATAGAAACAAAAAGTTTAGAGATTGCAACTTTGATCTGCACCAGCCATGACATCATTACGCAGCTCAAGGTCAACTGCCACATTCTCTACCACAATCGCAAGCGTTTGGAAGATGGATCCGGCCTCAAGAGGCTCCCTCGAAGCGGGATGTTAAATCCCAAAGCTGCCAAACACTATTTGGAGGCCCAAAAAAAATCACTATACCATCTTAAAGGTGATCAAAGCAGCTGAGGAGGGAGGAGTAGAGAGGTTTGAAAAGAAGCAATTCTTTACTCTAAAGCATCAACAATTTATATATTGTACCGAGGGGTCCATTAAAATATAAACATCTAAACACTCTGAATTTTAAACTTCAACAAGATATAGTTTAGTAATTAAATGGAATTTCAACAAAATTAATACAAATGTGTGTCTGAGCTCTCTCAATCATTAGTATAACAACTCTTACAAGCAATGCTGGCTTCCAGGCGGTGGCGGAGGACTGGCACGCACTGTGGATGTAGTTCTCTGTCATGGTGTCACAGTGCTGACTGAGAGTGACTTTAAGGGCATCGGTATTTGGATGATGAACACAGCATGCCTTCCCCTCGACATGCATCCAAAAGGTGTAGTCAAGGGAGTTGGCATCAGAGCTCTAGGGGGCCAAAAGGGGGGAAAAAAGAGTTCAAAAGAGGCTTGCAACAGAGTAAATGGGTTTCTTTCATGGATTGTGTCAAAAGTAGTCTCTCTGCCCTCATATGGCTCTTTAAAAAAAATTGACAACTCTCCCGACAGTCTGGTGTGAAATCCCAAGATCTCTTACATGGGCCCTCATGGAATTGAGGAGATTTGCCTGGGCAGCTTTCTTTAACTCCTCCGAGTCCAGTTTGCCCTTTTTGACAGAGTCTTTCTTCCTCTCTAACGTTTCGGACTTGCTGACGACGTAAACGGTGGTTCTTTGGAGATGCTCAACTACTTGGAGTGCGCCAATGGAATTTTTTCAATCACATTCAAGTCTTCTTAACATGTAGGTAAGCTAAAAATCTGAGACTTGTTTTGTTTTGTAACTAATTCTGTATACCTTGATATATCGAAATATGAATTAATTTCAATCACTGAACCATTATTACTTATTGAATTAGTAAGTGTTTAGATTTCAATGGACCACGGAGTATATTTATACAAAATTTATATAAGATTCTGAATTAATTAGGCGGCTTTTAGCCATACTGAATAATTTAAAATGTCGTTCAAAATGTATTTTGTTCTCATTTATATACTATTTTCATGTATTCGTGCATATTTGAATATAAAATCTTGATCATGATATTTACGAATAATTTCTTTAAATTCCAAATAGTTGAGGAAGAGGGAGATCAATGCTAGTTAATCCATGTGGTATAGTGGAGTTCTTCTATTTCTAGCCAATTTCTTCTTCCTGTTCTCCAGTAATTTCCTATTAGTGTTTCATTAGACATGGCTCTTTGAGATAGGTAAATATCCCGATCCTGAGTTGTGAATCATATACTGAATTCAGACACTCTGAGAATATTTTTTCATGTTAATAAATTTTCATCTGAAATGTAATATTTGTATAACCTTAAATTCTTAAATCCTTTTTTTTTTTTTTTTAAATATAATTATTAGAAGTCAACTTAAAAGTTAAATGGGGCGTTAAGTATTTTGAATATATATTTTGTGTTTGAAGTCAAAGAGTAGCTGGAGAACAAGTTGTCTCTAGTCATGACAAAAAAAGATCAAAAAAGGAAAATATAAAGCGAAAAAGCTGCCAAAAAAATTCTAAAATTCGTGTATTCTTAAAAACTAAGTTGTGGAATCAGATTACTTATATTAAGTTTAATATAATAAGTTTATTGTTTATTAATATTTATTTTCTTTACTTGAATATTATTTGATAAATATATTTTAGATTAAATTTAAGAAAATTCTATTATAACAAGAACTATAATCAAGTTATAATATAAAAAGTAATCACGACTGCGCAAAATTGCTTTATCTATGAGTCGTTTTTGAAAAAATGTTTGCTTTCATCCTTTCTATAGCAGTAAATCATTTTCTCCCCCTTAAACTATGTAACAGGCAGCTGAAATTAACAATGGTCTTAATTTAGTAATAGCTCATTCCCGTTTTCTCCTTGGGCTCTTACAAAACCCCATCTCTATTTACGGGTAAAGATCACAAAAAAAAATTATTGACATATAATCAAATTTTTAGTTCTATCCCTTCGGCTAGTTTTGAGTATCAAGGTTCGTAAAAAGATAAGAAAAAAGTGTCTCAAAAAAGTCCAGAGTCAATAACATTTTATTTTTTAGAGCATTAATCCAATACGATCTTGATTCTAAAAGTAAAGGATTCACTAATCACAAATCTGAGATAATTGTTTTAGAATTAGATCAGATTCTCGATGATTTTCGATTATAATTTCTTTTACGATATTTCAATAGTATGAGAGTCAATTTTTGAGAATATAGAAAATATCTAGAGAATAATATTTTGTTTTGCCAAATTATATTTAGAATTTGTATCAGGGTTCATTATTTCATGTTGGAGATAAATCCAGAGAAAAGGCAATGTTACTTTTAAAGGAATTTTCTTTCTTTAGGAACTAGGCTCTTTAACAGTAAATACATACGACACGCACTGTATATAGGTACAGTATGTTCATATAAAGAGAAACGGATTAAAATCAAATGATTGACAGAGGGGAGGGGGGCTGGAGGGAGATACTTTTTAAGATCAATACACAGAAAAACTGCATAAACTTATTTAATCAGGGATGCAATCGGTAAGAAAATCTTTACAATTGACTCCAAGCATAACCGTAGAAACAATAGATGTATCTGTCTGGCTGATGTCCAACAGACATGAAAACAAAGAATGCAGCTTTGGTTATGTTCCTGGTGGATTTCTGTTCCACTTTGTAGTGATCTCATTTTTTATAGGGGGCGTACTAGCAAATACACAACCATATAATCATATTTTTTTAGATTTCAATACCAATATTATGACGTCATGCCTTGTAAAAGAAAGATGGAGGCAATCGAAGGAAGATACATATAACTTGATCATCAATCTCAAGAGATGTTTGAATTCGGATTCCAAATTACATTAGAGACGACAGGAGGAAAACTACCAGACCTTATAAGGGAGCTGAGTCGACTCCTTTCTTGAAATAAGATACCAGGATCGAAAGAATAAAGCGATCCATTCACGATGAGCATAGAATTTTAATATTTAAAAGTGGGATCTCTTTAAAAAAAACGGAACAAAAATCCTTGGAGATGCAAATTTTGTTTTCATATATTTTTTTAAATGATACATTGAATTTTAAGCCATGATATTTCTTATCGCTGTCTATTATGAATGTTTCATCATTTTTCATCCTAAAAAGGGAAATATATCGAGTTTAGAAAAAGATATAAATTCAATAATAACACTTTGTCATCATGAAAAACACTTTCACAGAAGTTTTATTAATCCTACTTTTAATTTAGGGATCGTTTTAAGGGTAAAAAATGACTGTAGATAATAGTCCTGAATTACTATAATGCCAGATATTTCAAGAATTCATATGACTGAGAGAAAAACTAGGTTCAGTTTTGGATTCTGCGCTCAAAGATTAATTTCTTTTTTGGCTTGAATTCATTTGTACAAATTGAGTGTTCCCCTGTGTTATCGATAGTAAATAAAATGTCTTTGTAGATCACAAAAGCAGAAATGTTATGCTATGAAGGTTATTTTCATGTTTTTCGTGGTAAAAGCAATCAGAAACTCAATCCAAGGGCAAACATTTGTTAAGTAGAGTTGATGAAAATATACTTTATAATAAACAAATTAAAAGCTTGTAATTTTTTTTTATAAAGCTGATAAATCTACTAAAAGCAGTGATTGCAAAGAGAGCGCCATGTTGTTACCTTTATTGTATCTTGCAATTTTTTTTAAATCAGGGGCGTCCACAGGATTATATTTTGAGGGGCAAAAGTTTTTGGATTTTTTTTAAATACAAAATAAATAAAAATTGTAAAAAATTTCAAAAATCCATAGCTATTTACAAAATATTATTTACTTTTTTTAAATTAAAAATTAAATTTCAAGTATCAAAATCTTAGCTAATCCAAAAAAATTAATTTTTTTTGAGACAAAATTCAAAAACCCATAGTTATTTCCAAAAAAAAAATTCAAAAACCCATAGTTATTTCCAAAAAAAAAATTCAAAATCTACAACTCTTTACAAAAAAAATTTAAAATTAAATTTTGTGTACACAAATTTCAAATATTCAATTTTTTGATAAAAAATATCAAAAATTCACAAAATCAAATTTTAATTACTGAATTTTTTGAAAAGAAAAAAGAAATACCAAATCCATAGTTATTCATAAAAAATTTAATTTGTTATAAATAAAAAAAATAGTCAGTTATTTTGATCAAAAATCCAAAGCCATTTACACAAATTTAATTTTTTTTAAATCATTTTCAATACTAAATTTTTTGAGAAAAAAAATCATAAATCCACGGTTTTTCACAAAAAAATTAATGTTTTGGAAAAAAAAATTCTAATAATACATTTTTTACTTTGCTGCATAATTTGCCCATTTGTCGAAAAAATATATTTAGTAAAAAGGAAATATTCCTTAACTTGGGGAGGACTACATCCCTTCCAGCCCATTTCTTGTAGACACCCCTGAAAATAGGTTAAAAAGAAGAAAAATCAGATGATATTACTAGTTAGCCAATTCTTCCGAACTATGGAATATATATTTAATAATTGATTGGAAGCTTACAACTCAACGAGAGCTAATTCAAATTCAACCAATCAAGGTTAAAAACACCGATAAGGGGGAAAAAGAAAAAAAAATCAACTCCTTACAAAAAAAAAAAAATTTAACATTTACTGTGAGATAACGCTGCGGGGCACATCCATACACTAAGATATCACAGTTTTAAATTATCTTTCATCGACCTTCGATTTAATTAAGAAAGCTGACTCAAATGTGGTGTTACAGTCCAAAATTAATGTCTCATTTAAAAAATCTAGTTTTTAATTAAACTATATAACATAATTGATACTTTTTAATAACAGGTTTTTCAAAATGTGGAGTTTGAACATATTAATTCAATGTTTCTAATTAATTTGATACTTTTCTTGTGAAAACCTAATTTAGTGTAAGTTTATATTGATTTCTTACACCTAGGGGACTGTATTGATAAGATAATAAGATATTGATGAAAACATAAACATGCTTTTTTGAAGCTTAATAGTAAAATATTGTTAATCACATAATATTTTAGATGCATCAGAGCAAAGATGTATTATTTAATGCAAAGTGGCTATAAGTACTCATTTTTTCTTTATGAGTCCTCAAAGTTACTTTCCTTAAATGTGAAAGTCACTATCAAATTTAATAGTATTAACTAATGTGTCAAATCAAAGATAAAAATACATAAGGAGATTGTTGCTTACAGTCTAAAAGTTATTTGTTCACTTACAATTCCATTCCCTGTATAGTTGAGAGAACCACAATTTATTGATGTAAAAACTATTTAAATAGTTAAATAATAGAAAATATTAATTACATACCAACAACTATTATTTTTGTATACAAAGACTAAATTCATAGAATATATAAATATATTAAATATGTACATTAAATATACACCTTGTTTTTCATTATTTCTTTTTGTTGTAGAGAAAAGTTTAAGCATATTTTAAGACTCAAAACAAAACAAAAAATGACACCCATTTAATCTTCTTCTAACAAATTGTATTCTACTATGATCAAGAACGATCCAGTTATATTTATCATAAGTGCACTTATAGATGTAAATCCCTAAAGGAGTTTTTTATTATTATGTTGGAGTCTTCAATAATCTATATTAATACAGCCAGGTTTGTTTGTTTGTCTGTCTGAGGAGGAATCATTTTCGAGTGAGCGCTTACTTTCTTATGACTTCGCGATTACTTGATTTTAGAAATAAGAATGTAGTTACGAGTCACTGAAGTTAAACCTAAAGTTTCATACAAAAAGAAAATGGGAGATCATATATCAGGGTATGGGATTTTTGTAGAGAAAAATACAGTTCAGTTAATAGAAAAGGAAAAACGTTTGGAATTTTAAACGAAGGCCCTTGATTGATCAAAATTATCATGAAAATTCTGATCCTATATGATACCTTTTTGGATTTTATAATAGGTAGAGTCAACTGCTTTAAATCATAGAAGAGTCAACTTATGAAATTTAAGGAAAAAAGTTGAAAGGAAAATACACAACATCTTTGTATATTTCAAAATGCAAGCCATAAATAAAGCCTTTGAAAGAAGAATTTTCTCGTTTTGTTTGAGTAATTTGTTTTAAAAATGCATAATAAAATAAATATTATATTTATATATATACATATAATTATTTTAACTTTCTTGCACTAATTCTATAAAAACTGGTTAACGTCCGGCAAGTATCGCAGTAAAAACTCATAAGATTTGTAACGATAATAATGACTTAAAATATTGGTAAAAGTGAAAAATCCAAGCTCAAAACAAAGTTTATAGAGCAAGAAAATGATGCTTGCTACAAAATAGCTTCCTTGAAAGTTCATACGGAAAGAATTATTAAAAGATTGTTGTTATTGTTTTTTTTGAAATATTGAATTGAATTGCCAAGTAAACTCAAAGGATACATGCCAAATTTCAGATGGATGGGAAAACGTTTGCAGCTACCGACGCAGGGATTGAAAAACTCTTTTATTAAATCTCATTTTTTAGCATAATGGTAATTTGATAAATTATTGCTTAATAGTAAATAAATTGTGATATTTTTGTTTGATGTATTGCTTAAAAGAATTTAAAAAGTATAGACCAGTGGTTGACAATTTTTTTTTATTGACTTACCCCATTCAAAATATGTTTTCAGTAACATTCAAAATATGATTGTAGTAAGGAAATTTATATTTTTGTAAATCTCGCCTACCACTTGGAGTATCTCGTCGTACCCTCAGGGGCTATACCTATTCCCGTTTGAGAATAACTAAAGACAACTAAACTTGGTTCTGCAGATTTTTATACCCCTACCATAAGTAAAGAGGGGAGAAATATAGTATTAATAAGACAATTATGACTTAACTTGTTTATTCTTTGATATGTTGTTTTTAAATACATTTAATATAGAATTGTGTACAGATAATATATATATATATATATAAATAACTCATCATGCTATATCGGAAGGGCATGTTTCATATTATATTGCTTTTAAAAATCCAGAAAATAAATATGATGCAAAATGGTTTACCACTGCCAATAAGATTCTACGTCAGTTTGTTTCAGAAGGAAATCCTTCTGATTAATTTATTTGTTTAGTAAATTTTTTAATGTTAGTTTATACTCCTAAAGGGTTCACTATGAAGACGAATTCATTTATAAAATATTAGGCAAGGCATTTATTTCAACCTATATAATAGATTGAAGAATATCAAGAAAGATTTCAAAAAATTGTTTAAAAGTTATACAAGAAATATTTCTTTATTAATTATCATTATTTAAACACAACACAGTAGTATATAATTCGAATCTTTACCGTTGTTGAACTTAAATTAAATGAAATAATAAACAACACAACGTCACTTTAACGTGGGGGTGGGGAGGTGGGGCTGGCAATGACGAAATAGGATTTATTGTTAATGACACAAGTTCAAAAAATAATTACATTAATTGTTGCCAACTTATTTTTACTTCTTTATGTATAGTACGTCAATTTGATTGATATTAATGTATTTTCAAAAAGGAGTCTATGGGATTCAATATGTAAATTAGTGCTAAAAATTGGCATGAAATAGAGTAGCCGTCTAGACTGTAATAGATAGGCACCTTATAGCCGATGAATTAAAAAAATTCTTTGTTATTATTTTAAACGAACGTTATGTGTAATAATGAACTAAAATGTTCAGTAATTTTCTAACACATAAAATATTCCACGAATGATGTCAAACATCATAATTTATAAATTCCTGAAATGCAGTTAGCTGTATAATCAATGAGTAAATAAATAAATTGATTAAACATATCGTGAGAAACTGAGGATCCTTAATAATTTGTATTATTATAATAAATGCCAGACTATAACTGGAACACGGTATTTCATTAATTATTTATCAAATCATCAGTAGTGATAGCCCATCAATGATGGTAAAGATGTGCATTTTGTAGAGCACAAGAAAAAAGGCCCAATATAATTCACTAAAATACAAAATAAGTTATCCTTCACAAATATATAACCATGCATTATGCTGACATAATATATTTTTTTATTATTTATAGGGATGTTCAAAATTATATAAATAAATGTACAAAAAATGGTGTAGAATACAAAACGAAGAGCCGCATATTATAGATCTAATTCTCCTAGGTAGATATTCTTGTCACTTGATGCAGACAATACTAAAAAAGAAAAAGCACAAGTTAATATGCGATTTTTAAGACACACATACAAGGTAATACTAACCTATAGGTTCTAGTTTGTGGAAATCAATTTCGTTCACTGAACCCAAATGACCTGGAAGCTTAAAAAGAATACGTCTGGAAGTTGTATCCCATATATGAACAAAGCGATCTGAAGATCCAGCCGCAATCATTGCACCATCTGGAGACCAGGTACATCGTAACAAATTCTAAATAAATATTGTAGATAAATCTAAATCCAATAATACTGTTAAAAAACATACCTTTTCAAAGTTGTGCTTATGTCCAGAAAATATTTTTACACATCTTTCCCCCGTCACAAACGGTCGGATATCCCATATTCTCAATGAATTATCCATTGAGTTAGTAAGGGCATAGGAACCATCAGGAGAAAGAGAAAGACCGGTAATTGTATCTGTATGACCTGATAGCGTATATATGATATTATTTTTGCGAATGTCCCATATTTTAAGATCGTTGTCAATTCCACCAGTGATGATCTGATCGGCTGTGTCATTATAAGTAACACCCGTGACTTGGAACGTGTTATTAAATGAATGAACACATCCTCTTTTACGTTGATCCCACGTTTTGATGGTACAATCATCTGAGCCGCTTACAATGAGAGGAGGACCTCTTCTAGCCGGATGACACGTATTCACAAATCCAGTATGTCCTTTTAGTCGCTTTATTCTTTGTCCTGTTGTAGAGTCAAATACCCCAACCGTTTTATCCGTGCTTGACGTGTAGAGGTAACTTCCATCTCCAGAGAAGTTTAAGTCAAGGATGGCTCCTGTGTGACCCGAAATCACAGCAAAGTTTTCGCATTCCCCATAGACATTCCACAAATCTAAAACCATTAATAAAAACACATAACATTAAACTAATTACTTTATAACTCAATAACCTACATATTTGTCGATCAAATCCGGATGAAGCAAGAATATTTCCATCTGGATGAAACTTTGCGGAATAAATCTCTCCTTCGTGCCCAGAGAGAAGCATAATAGGGGCTTCCAAATTAGAACTTCTTGGCGGCCCATCTGCAACTTTGATTTCTTTCTTATTTAAGACTTCTAACTCGTCACGAGGCTTCTTAAAGACAGCAACGGATGTATCCGGAGGGGAAGAGTCCGTTTTCCGCTTCAAATTTATATTATTACTCGGCGCCGGAGTATCAATCATATTCGATGTTTTGTTGACGTTGATATGATCATGTGAATTGTGATGATGTTGTTAGCTGATAGCAACCTAGAACAAACAACCAAAGTGAGCGCTCACTCCAAGTGGGTGTTGCTTGTTTTCTCTGTCTCTCCTTAATTAATGAGTTTTTCTAATATCTGGAGTGCAACAAGGCTTTGCCACTCAACCTCATTTTGTATTTTTTATGCTTAAAGGTGGTTTACCACATCTATTGTGCATGTACAGTACAACATATATATTGAAAAATAAACACAGTATTCAATGGGCCTTTAATTGGTTGATCTCACAAACAAACTGCGATATATACGTTTATTCTGAATTCTAAACTGAGCTTCAGTTAATTGTAAAAGTGTCAAATGTTACAATGTCAGAACAAAAGCATCACATTACAATGAGCAAAACTGATAGTCAGTCTCAAGATTTGTCATCAAATGTGTTTCCAACCATCGGGGATATATTAAGAACTTATTTGTGGTATCGAATGTAACTAAAGACTACGTTGTATGATCCGTCTCATAAACTCATTTCTAAAACATTCATTTTTCAAACTTGCCGATATATGGGAATCATAGTCGATACCTATCATTTCTGAAACAAGAATATTTCAAAAGATCTCCATGATCAATATAAAAGCCTACTTAAAGTGAGCAAGGACAGAAGAAATTCGGCTAACTCGAACAAAAAAGGTTAATACTATTCTTAAATATATTAAACCAATTATTCGATATTGCTTCATGGAAATGTAATAATTTCGAAAAATGTGAATGTGAAAAAGAATAAAAGTACTGAAAGAAGAAATGAGTTTTAACAAAAATTCTGGATCGATTCAAAATATTAAAAAAATTCATAAAATATTAGATAAAGAATATAATTTAGTTGGAAAGAGTCTTCGGAAACCTCATGTTGTACAAGTACAGGCACGTCTGATTATGAAGAAAGTTTATAAACAGTAAGTAAATATATACTAAGGAATTATATAAATAATAATTTAACTAAAAAACTACCAGCCTTAAGCGAAATTTGTGACCTCGCAATTTATAATCGTGCTGCAGTTATGGTTGCTAATGCAGTACTTCTAGATTTTGGAATAATGGATCATCAAAACAAAATAGACGTGATTGATCGTTAAGAGGTTTACAGACAAACAAAGATTTAAAAATTGTGAAGCTTGCATCAACTCAAATTGACATACAATTATAGGAGCAATTTATTTTGACGGACGGAGAGATAAAACATTAACTTAGATTGATGGTACTAATATTAAAAGTAATTACAGAGGAAAACATAACGATTGTAAAAGAACCTGGATCAGACTATCTAGGATATATTACTCCAATATCTGGATTTGCGTTTAATATTAGTTTTTCCATTCTTAGTTTTCCAGAAAATAAATATGTCAATATTAAAGACTTACATGCATAGAACTGTGACCAAAACTGGGTTTAAAAATGGGATCATTTCTTACCTATAAAGAACTCTTGAAAGGCATCTTCAATGGGTGTTATGTATTTAATATGTCCTTTCTGGTTTTTATCTTCCTGTATATTCGTTTATGTATTTAAGTACTGAGTTTTGTGTATTATAAATAGTGTCGTCTTATGTAAATATATTTAGAGTATAGTTAGAATACACATGAGCGTATAAACAGTGTGTAGTTTCATTCCTCCACGTCCTTCTTCCTCTCATCTCTCCCGGTCATCCTGGATCTCTCCTATTATAAATAAGATTGCGTCTCTCCCTCGTCAAGACGCAACAATGGGTTATTTACTTTTTACATCAAAATGAGCTTCTGTTAAGGCACCTCGTTACAACTTTGGATGGTAAAACTTCAGGACTCACAGGTTTAACTGGAGAAATAGGGATAGCTTTGACAAGTCCAAAATTGTATAATAAAAACCCAACTTTTTATAACTTACCTAATATTAATGACTTATGTAATAACCAACAATACATATTAGGTATTTGCAAATCAGTATCTATAGGTACTTGTAGGAACTCACTGTCAAATAGATATTCCGGAAAAATGTCACATTCTAGATAGATTACTTCTTGCAATAACATTTTAAGGCTTTATGTTTCTACAAAAAAATCCATTTAAAACCCTAATTTTTATAGGGAATGTATATGTTTCGATATAGTTCAAAATAAAAAGGAAACCATCTGTTATAAACGTATTCAAACTCCTATTTGAATCCATAAAACGACTTAAGAAATTTGTGTCCCCTAACCCAAAAAATTGTCAAGCCAATTATACAATGAAATGGTTACTTTTCTCATCCTGAAAACATTTTGATGTCTTTAATAACCGTCCACAGAACCCAAATCCGTGAAGTTGGGTAGCATTGGATATTGGAAGCAAGGAAAAGTAATATTTTAGACACGGTTAGAAAATTTAGAATTCCAACTATTCAATTTCATGTGGAATATTATTATGAAATGATAGAATGGGAGGAAAATGTTACAGAACCGCCAATGGCAATCCACTTGATAAACAAATATATACAAGAAATAATTATATCAAAAGGAAAATATGGAGAAAATAATAGAAATGGATTTGTCAAAGTAACTTTAGCATCAAGAAAAAAATACTTGTGTTTGAAACTAAGGCCCAATATAAATTTTCAAAATTATGTAATACTAACTTAATGTGTTTTTATTGTTTTTGTTTAACAGTTAATAATAATATATTATTAGGATTAATATTAGATTAAAATTAGGAATAATAAATAAATCATTGGTATCCGTTATTGTAAATGATTCAATTTTTTAGGTTATTGGAGATATGATAATAATGACTTTAACTGAAATTTATGACATATTAGGTGTAAGTCATTAAATAGATATTTACCAAAAGTATATATTTTGCTAAATTTCTATTCGAATTTCACGAGTTAATGTAAGGAAATTAACTTTTTAATGAATTACTATTGAAAGGCATTAAAACAGGTGCTCGTTATACGCGAGTCATCAAGAATTTTGTATGAATTTTCCTTTTTTGCAGGATAAACTATCATTTTATGAAAAAGTTTAGTATATCCTAGATGTGGATTGTACTAACATCTAACAATTGTTTATTTTTAAAAAATCTGATATATGCGTTTATCAAAAATATAGCCAAAATAAAGGAAAATTATTATTTTTCAAAAACTTTGAACAAAATGTGCCACCTGAAGATGAAATCGTAGAGCAATGAAATTTTGTACACCTTATTTTGATACTCCAAGGGAACTTTTCCCCCCTATCTATAATTGAAATTCGACAAAAGTTGAAAATCAAACCTGTCTAATACACACGTCTAAGTGTAAATATAGTTATAAATATATATATGTATAAATGATATTTTTGTGAGAGCTACTATTCTCCCGATATCATTTATATTAATATATAGGTTTATATTTTTTTATTTATAATTATGCTACTATTTACAACCCGCCTTTAGACGTAGTTACCTTTATTGTATCGCGCAAATTTTCATCCTAACAGAAACAGAAAAAAAAGGCCAAAATAACGAGGTTGTTAGCCAATTCTTCTCAACTATTGTTGAGAAATTGTTACCAGTTTAAAAAGAGCTAATTATAACTCAACCAATTAATCTTCAGAGCACTGATTAGGATAAAAGTAGCAAAAAATATTTATAGCTGACAACAAAATACACCTTATATGTTTTTGTTAACGAGGTAACCCCGTGTTAAAATCCAAATGGAAATAAAAGCTACGTGAAATTATACAATTATCAGTTTGTATAAATTGAGAATGATAACTTACCACTAACTCGTGTTGTGCTGAGAACATTTCCCAATAATGATTCATCTCACAACCTTTCCTTCAAGCTCCTCGCACTATTTTTGAAAGTGGTCTATAATCTGCGTTAGAGAATCTGTATAATTTGTATTGAAAATTTCCCTAACTTCATGAAAAAAAAAAAAAAAAAAATGTGGCAACTTTTTTTTTGTAATGGACTTAAATGTTAAAGGGAATCCTAGTAAAAAAAAATAAGCAGGTCTGAACTCTTGCTTAATGTAAGTTTTTTCTATGCAAAAACTTTTGTTTTCATTTAAAACATATTCTTTGGTTAGAAGAATATTCATTGTAGCATGTGACATTGCGCAGATTCCATAGTGATAAACAAATGTATTTTATCTCTATGGCAGATTCTCTGATCCGATACTAATGTATTGACAACCTAGAGAGAAACAAAGCTCACACTGCTCTTGCCATTTGGTTTTAAGCCCTAAAAGATACAAAACATTTACTCAAACATGAGGTTGAGTGACTGAGCGGTGTTCCATTCCAGATATTTGTAGAATTGATTGACCCGATCGTTGAATGACGTCATCATGGCAATCCAAGTGAAATGACCAAATAAAAAAGATAATAATTACTTATTAATAATAAATAATAATTGGAATAAGTGTAATTCAAAATTGTATGTAGTAAGTTAAAGTAGTCACTAATTTGAAGAGATAATAATAAGTGATAACAAATTTTTGTTAGAAAAGAAGACAGGCTGGAGCGAGTAGGTAGGATAAGGGCTTTTATTTGAAAGAAGTTCATGATGAACAATTGGAGATGGGATCTTCACTGAGTTGTATTAGTTGTGAAAATGATGAAAGCAAATCTGGAGGAGGCCATCAGGATTCATGTTGCTCGGCGGAGACTGCCTCCATTAAATGTCTCATTTTGGAGACGTTGTCGGTCTACAGGACCATTGTGGAAAAGTAGGTGGAGGGATCTTTTGAAGAATGAATGAGCTTTAATAAAGAATGAATTAAAATATAATGTGTTATCTTTCCCTTTGAGCAATGAGGATCCTCCGCTGCCAATGCTGAAGCTACACTCCATCGCCTACACAGAGGAAGGATGGCTTCGTATGGTGGAATCCTTGATCCAAGTCATTCCCATCAATGAGCCCATTGGCCCTGCGAGCATTACACTGCTCCTGGATGAATGTCCCTTGCCCTCAGCGGCCACAGTGGGAGAATTAATTCAAAAGTTGGAGCTCAAAAACTCATGTGATACAAAAACAAAACCTGACAAACATCGAAATGTCGCCATTATTCTGGGATGTATAGCGGATAAGCTGGCCGGACCTCGTAGTGCCCATATTTTCTCTGTTCAAGTACAAGATTACCTTCTTTCGAATCTCCAAAATGATAACCATCCTGCTGTGATACTCTTCTCTATTATCGCGATTGAAAAGTTTTGCCAAACCACGGAGAATAAAAGTTTGCTTTTAAAAAGACTTGTAAGTATGAAGGAGAATCCATTCCTTCATTTGGAAAAATGGGTTAATAGAGAGGAATATCTGGAGAGACAAGTCGGAGTGTGTGCTCAATGGCTACTTGATAACATGAGTTAGTAGTATTGTACATTGATTCGATATTCAAATGAGTTATCCTATTCTAGTATGTATCGAAGAAAGGCCCTTTTCTTATAAGAATGCCAATATGGATGGAATTAATGTGATATTGAATTCTAATGATGTCAGCGAATATCTTAAGATAACACCTGATGGCTTAGAAGTACGTTCTTTAGCCGTTTATATTAGTATTATTGATTCTTTTGTAGGCTCGATGTGATGCCTTTTCATTTGAAAGTGTTCGTTGTACCTTTCAAGTTGATGAAGGAGTTTGGTTCTATGAAGTAGTTTTAGCAACTGCAGGAATCATGCAAATCGGTTGGGCCACGAAGGACAGCAAGTTTCTAAATTATGTACGTAATGTTATGGAGATGAGTGCAGCTTAAAACTCTTTTCCATCCATTTATTTTATTATTGCAGGATGGTTACGGCATTGGTGATGATCCTTGCTCTTTAGCATATGATGGATGCCGGCAGTTGATATGGTATAATGCTCAAATATATCAAATGGACGTTCCATGTTGGAAACCCGGTGATGTTCTTGGATCTTTATTGGATTACAATAAAAGACAAATTATTTTTTATGCTAATGGAGTACCCTTAGAACCCTTTGATCGAATATTTGATGAAGTAGACTCGGGTTTTTTTGCAGCAGCAAGTTTCATGTCTTTTCAACAATGTAGATTTAATTTTGGGGCTTCCTCTTTTATTTACCCACCAAAGGATCGAAAGTTTAATTCTTTTAACAATTATGGACATTTATCTCCTGATCAAAAACTTATTTTACCTAGGTAATTAATTCCTTTTAGATTTTGGATTGGGTTCCTTGTTTGGATATCATTATTCATTATTGATAGATATTATTCATATGTTTAATTAGTAGGGGAATCATCTGCTATCATTTGTATATCATATCCAGTTTTATATTAATCTTCGATATAATATAAGTCCTCAATGTTTTATCACATTTTCTTTCAGACACATAAAATTGGCCAAACTAGAAGAACAAAGTGTAAACGAGGATGCTTGTACGCTTTGCTTTGATGATATATCCTCCATCACCTTAAAACCTTGTGGGCACACTGGATTTTGTGAAAATTGTGCCAATCAATTAAAATCTTGCCCCATGTGTCGTATTCAGATAGAAAGCATGCAAAATGCAATTCTCGTTGAATCCTCAGAGTTATGAATATCTTGAATATTGTAGTTGTTGCCTTATGCCTCATTCAGAGCTAATTTTGTATCGTATATTGTTATTGTCGTCGTAGATGGTTTTATATATAAAGAGAAGAGATAGAAAATGCTGAATAATAATTGAGCATGTACTTTGATATATTGTTGAATTTATTTGTATCTTTGTTTAAAAATAATAATCACTTGTTGACTTATATATTTATTCATGGCTTCAAATAATTAAGTTTTTAAAGATATTTTTATTTAAACTGTCTAGTTTCTATGTAAAAATGCTAATATTTTAAGAGATTATTTAATTTATTATATATTTTATTTCATAACATGTTTGTCCTGTACAACCAACACATATACGAGTATGTATACATAAATAAAGGAACATATTTATATAATTGCTTAACTATGTCTACCCTAATGGTTTTTATAAACAAGTACATTTTCGATATGATAAAAATAGCAATATATATTGTTTGTTTTTTAAGTTTTATAGCGTATATATTGTGTTTTTTTTTTGGGGGGAATCGGTTAATTGTTAGTGATTATGATTTATAATGTAATGCCAAGATGAGATAATGTTGGAAAGCAAAAATGAAGCGGTGGGGAACAAAAGTTTGGAAGCGGCAGATAGAAAAGTAAGCCCATCGACTTCTCAGTAGTTGAACTTGGGGGTAGGGTTTTCGCGAGCGATGCCATATTGTATAATTACAACTAAAACAAAAACCTGAGAAAAGAAAGGATCTCGAGCCTATAACTACATTACAAGATAAAACTCAGCATACTATTTCTTTAAAGCATTGAAATGAAGATAATTTATTCCGGGGCTTAAATATATAATACAAGTACATACTATGTACTTGTATATATATTGCATAAAAAAAATTGACAATAATACTCCTAGAGCTTAGAACATTATTGAGAGGGAGAAGGTGAGTGAGTAGAGTAATGATGACTACAAATTGCGACTTGTACAATCAGATAACAATAAAAAATAAGATGTAGTGTTTCAAATTAAGAATCCGTATCTCTTGTAATAGTTGTAACTTCTACCAAGATCCAAACTTGTTTTAAAAAGTTTCCAAAACATTTTTTTGACTTGTAATGATATTAGTAATAAAACAAGACACACATTTTTTGCCTTGAATATCGTATTTTGATACTGACATCCTCATTCAGGGACATATGCAGGTTTTTTTTTGGAGGGATTGTTGCCCCCCGTCCTCTAATAAGTTTTTTTAAGCGTCAACACAATATAAAATTCTTGTATTTATTGAAAATCTGAAATGTAAAAAGCCTCTTAAATATTTTTTTTCCAGTGCTCTTTTCCAATAAAAAAATGATTATTCGGTCGAATTCAGCCCCAAAAAATAAAAATAAATTCAAAAAAGTTTTTGTCTCTTTAAAAAAAAAAACTCAGTCTAAAATGAAACCCTGCAGACACCCCTGTAGTTGCAAATAGGGATCAAGAGTAGGTATATTTGCTCAAAATAACGTGGGCGAGCCGTAGTTTGGTGACATCTGATTTATTCAGAAAGAAGCATTGGGGAGACGATGTGTAAATTTTGGTGCCTCTCAGTCAAATGATGAATAATTATACTAGCAGATGAGAGGATAGTGTAGAATCATTCATAGTATTTTTTAACAATTAAATACATTTTTGATAATTGTCTTGGAAAATACCTTTAATTACATTAATGTAATTTTGTTCATTTTTTTTTTCTATGGCATGTATTCTTTTTTATGTACATTGTACAAATAGTGAGATCAATTTTTGTCAAACGTATGTGTTTGTAATGGAGGAATGAATATTTTCTGTACTTAATTTTGAAAAAAAAAATATGTTTATATATAAAGCATGATAGACATGAGATAAAATATGATTTAACTTATAAAAATAATTTAATCAAGTCTTATCTTATTGAGAATGTGTATTTAAAAAATTAGGTTCACTTGATATTGCTTATTAAGTAATAAGAAATCTCTTAATAAAATGACTCTAATGGGGCTATACTTCTGACGCATATAACGTCCTTTTAAATTGGAAGCATTAAAGAAGTTTCAGTGTTAAAAAATTGGAAACTTTTATTTCGTTGGATGAGAGACACGAGCTTCAAAATCAGATGATGATTGAGCTAAAAATTAGGAAAGCTGTCACAAGGTATTTCGGATTCAGGGTAAAGTGTTTATTGGTTAGAATTTATATCTGTAATGTCTTGTTATCACCTAGAGTAATACATCTGTTAAAATAACACTATTATTCTCTGAAGATCTCGTATTTGAAATTATACAATAAATCCTAGATATTTTATTCACAGGATGACTTATTAAGATAATTACGGCGAAACCTATTCTTGAATAGGAACTTTGGAATGATTTCATTCAAACTCTTTTGGAAGATCATACTGTTCAACTGGCTTAAAAGAGTTTTGAATGGAAAACCAGTGTGGGGAATAATTTTTTTGATATAAAAGGACTGATAAATATGGGATTATATTAGAGGATGTGAAAAACAGGAGCCTAGATAAATTGGCAGAGGTTTCGAAGGATAAAAGCAAATTCTGGAAGAAAAATGTTAAAATCAACCTTGAATTGTATTTCTAAAACGTATTCTCGATGAAATGGTAATAACCAGTTGTAGATAATTTAGGTCAGATATTTGGTCAATAATTCGATCAGAAGGGAAATATACTTTTAAGGTAAGATTTTTAATGATAATAATTGACAATAATTTTAAATTCCTTTGTATTGGATGAAATACAGGTAGGATTGTAACCAATACCCTTCCTCGCATATTTGCCAGATCACAAGACGAATGGACTTGTTAGTCGTTACTTTTGTAAAAATACAATAGAAACTTCTTCTCATTCTTTATTTGAATATGAAGTAAATTTGGGAACCTCTGACTAGAACATTTTATTTGATATGAAAATTGTATTTAAGAAAGAAAAATTACAGTTATATGCATATATATATATAGACTAGTCCTAATCAAGAAGAAGTTAATGTTATAGTTACTAAAATTAAAGTATTTTTACAGATTTAGAAGTACAAAAACCCCACTACCCAACAATTTTATCCCATGTGTCAATAATATGATTAATGAATTTATTTAACTTATCTTTTGTTTTTATATAAAAAAAAGATTGTTAAATTGGTTTCATAACCAAAAAAATAATAATTATAATAATAAGGCTTCCCTTGGAAAAGATTAAGTTCAAAATCTAAATGTAATTATGAAATTTACATTTGTTAAAGATTATTTCTCTTTCTATTACTTACAATAATTATGTATGTACCCAATCCTTATTTTCCTCATATCTAGTATCAAATATTAATATAAAACTATTATTATGGTTTGCTAAATTATCAAGTTACAGTAAATAATTATATATACTTTCAAAGATAAGAATAATCAATTCGGATAAACACTACTCATATTTCCTGGATTTTCAATCCTGAAATTCAGTAAACCATATTGAATTCGATTTCAATTAAAGAAAGTTATCGCAGACCATAGTCAGGACTGTAACTAAAAATTATACTAGCAATTTTTTTTTTTTTGCTGTAATTACAAATTAATTATATCATATTATGTCTTTTATATAGATATATAAAAAAAGATACCTAGAAAATTATGTATTTTCATTATTGATGTGACGATTACAAAAAAAATCCAAATGTGTTTCTAGCAAAACATCCCGATTCTTTAATATTTAAATAATAGTTAAAAAATACGATTTTGCTATAAATTTCTAAGAATTACAATTGATAAAATATATTGCCTACCTTTATTTAATAAAAATAACATTTATATTCATGTTCCGCGGCCTGAATTTTGCTGCATGAGTATTTTCGAGCTCCTAAAAAAAAAAACCTCGAGCAATTACGAGCTTTACTTGTTACTCGCTTAAATACTCGTCGGACAAAAAAATTCATGTTTTTAAAGAATATTGAAAAATGTAATTTAATAATTGTTTTCGTAATTTATTTTCCAAGATTAACTTAGAAATTATTTGAATCATGATCATACAACAGTTTTATATAGTCAACAACACATCAATATTTAATTATGGTCTAGTTGTAAGTTATAAGTCATACCTAGTATGTTTTTAGGGGTACTGATGCTAATTAATATGAACGTGCATGATAATATGTAGAAAAAACAAAGTTTTTAGACGGCTAATATTTATTTTTTACATATTCATCCTGAAAGAGGGAAAATTGATTTAAAAAAATATATATTTATCGAACACGAATACAAATTAAAATTTTAAGCAATATATTCATTTCACTTCATGTTGCAACTACTATTTAAACAAAGTAGATAAGGATAATTACTCAGATAATACTCTAGTGCTGAAATTCTGCAAGTGTTAGTGGAATGGGGATTATGTTTAAGCTTAAATTTCAAGGGATATACCAAATGAATTAGTAGCTTGTAGATTGAAAATCAAATTTGACTAATCAATTTTATATTGAATAGCAGCCCATCCCCCATGCATTTAGAAATATTCATTTATTAATTATCATTCATCTATATTAATATAGACAAGTGTGTCGTATGTCTATTGGTCTGATTGTGTACTTGATTGAATGCGTAATTCGAAGTAATGTCGATTGCTCTAGCTAGTCTTTAAAAAATCAAATATTTTGAAACGAGCTGGCATTAAGAGTACACATTGCACAAAAATCAACAAGTTTCTACATAGTGTTGCCTGTGGAAAGGTTAAATTCTAAATTTCACAGAGAAAGGAACTCAGTATTGGAAGATTTACATTTTATAATCGGTTCGAAAAAGAAAAATAGAGAATCCCATGTTTTGAAGAGTTGTGAGGTTTTGACGAGGTACGAGCTTTTGACATATTTTGTAAAGGCCCCTTTACAAAACTTATCTCCCTAAAATAACAATATCTGCATCAACCGCACGTGTTTATGACATTGAAAATCCATTGACTAAACCTCATGTTTTCGAAAAAATTAATTTTTTGACAAAAAGTTAAATAATTCAAAGATTAAATTTTTAAATAAAAATTTATAAATTGTATAACTTGCTCAAAAAAATTTAAATAATAAACTTTTGGAGAAATTTTTTTAAATTTATAGCTATTTACGGAAAATTATTTTTTTTGTTTTATTTCTTGTAATAAAAATTTGAAGAATGTAATTAAACTTCAAATATTAAATTTTCCGCAAAAAAATATCAAAAATTAATTTTTTTGGAAAAAAAACACAGCTGTTTACAAGCAAATAAATTTTTTTGCTACACAATATAAAAAAATTTTCAAATATTAAATTTTTTTTGAAAATATTTTCAAAAACTATATTTCAAATATTAAAAAAAATTCTTAGAAAAAAAATTTAAATTTCCATAGCTTCCTCAAAAATTATTTTTTTGTAAAAAATTTATATTAACAAAATTTTTAAGAAAATTTTCAAAAATTCCTAGCAATTCACAGAAAACTAAATTTTTTGTTTAATTTTTTGTAATTTATCTTGTATTTTAATTAAATTACAAATATAAAATTTTCTAATAAAGATTCCTTAATTTTGGGCTGAGGACATGTTTGTTCTATTAAGTACGATTAGCGGTGATGCTAATCGTAAGGTTTTTTAACTTTGTATTTATTATCATTATTATTATTTTTTGTTAGCAACTTGAGCATTATTATTCCTTGTCCTTTTCAACCACATGCAGCTTAAACGAAATCATTGATTATGTAAGATTGGTTTGTACATTTACGTGTGCTCATAAATACGGAGAGTAACCCTCGTGATTTATTGCAGTTATTTTTATAAGTCCTTGATGGACTCCAAGTATAATTAAGGATCGACATTGGAGCAATTCTCGTCTATGTTCTTCTTCATTTCCTTCTCCCCCCCCCCCTGCGGCAAAGCTACTTGTATATAGATTATCTAATAAAACGTCATGACAGCTAAGCTATTGTCTGCCAAAACATTCTTCAAATTGACATACCTTTCTCAAAAAATTAATATTTTGAGAAAAAAAAATTCAAATAATGAATTTTTGTAGAAAAATTTCAAAAATCCATAGCAATTCACAGAAAATTAATTTTCTTGTTATATTTATATATAGTACGAGTATATATAATAAAAATGTGGTGTAACAAGTCTCATAGTGTTGTAATTAGAATAAAGGATGTGAACTGAATATTGAAACTAATAGTATATTACAAGCATGTTAATTAATTGAACAACATGCTAGACTATGACATTTAATAAAATCGAATTAAAATCTCATGTTTTATAATAGAAATATATCACCAAACACTTACCGAACATGTTTCATTCTTGTGTCAAAAATATCAATGTCGATATTCTCTATAACTGTATGCATTCGGCAACCCGGTTTTTATGTGGATTTGATAAACAAAGGAAGACATTCAATTGTATATGAACAGGGACTATATTTTAAAGTTATTGACAGTCTAACATGTCTCATCTATGGCAAGTATCCTCACTCTTCCATATATATTATGGATCTATGAACATTGAGATCTCTTAAATTTCTTACCTTATAGTTCCAAATAGGACATGTTATACAATGAGTAATCAAAAACTAACGACTATCCCTTTAGCCGTAGCAGTAAATTACTTGTAAATTGCGAAGTTAAAGTATTATTACGTATATTTGTGATATTAAGTTAAAAAAGTATGGGTAAAATGACTGAAAAACGATTAACTATTACAAAAAAATATTGATTATAAATTTTAATAGAAGCTATACATAGAAAATCAAACAAATTAATGATGAAAAATGATACGAAATAGAAGTTATTAATATTAAATATTACAAATGGATTCAACAAATGTAAATTATATATATACAAACTATAATTATACATTTTTACACAAAAATAAAAAACAAATTATTAATAGAAATAAAATCCGTCTTTATCCTAGCATACTTCAAATACACTAAAAAGACTTATGATTACCTTAAATAAATTGTACATCTGCATTTTGGAATCCAGAGCATATCCAAGTGTTTACCCGAAGAAATGGATCTTAGAAAAACACCTTGGACACTAATTGAAGAAAGTAATTTCCAGAATTCAATGAAGGGTGAATTCCTAAAAATGAAAAGAAATCTTTAGAAACCATCAGATAACTCCCGATTGTGCTATACATTTTGAAGATAATCAATTCATAAAGAATTCAAGGGAAAGAAAAGGCTTCACTCTCAAGCCATTCATAAATTGTTTAAACATCTAGAACCTAAAGTTCCAAGGCTCACCAAAAACTCCAACAAACTTATTTTTATCCCTGAGAACAATGGTGATGCTAGGCAAATTTGTTTTTGCATTATTTACTTTATCTTTAGAAAATAATAATTCCTTTATATGTATTACAGATATATCTCCTGAGGTAAAACATTTAAAGTATATTAATAGCAACATGAAAAATCCAAATTAGAGTACATGAAGCAGAAATAAAGGAATTTAGGAAGAAGTTGAAGGAGAAAAATGTCGATATTCGGGACGTAGAATCAAAGTTTAAGTCTTTAGAAATGCGCCTCTATTCGGTATTTAATTCAGACCAAATAAAAATTTTAAGTTGGAAGTCTTCACAATCCAATCCGCCTTTGATATGAAAAAAACCATCGATAATTCACTTGAGTTAATGTTCGTTGTGGAGCTATATGTTGTCCAATTAATATATTGCGCCAAGAACTGCTTGGATGAATTTGCAAAAATAGAGTCTTTATTCAAATCTTATGTCAATCAATTCAAAAAAATACAACAAGTAAGATCCAACGAACAAATCGTTACATACATAAATACTCTTATACCCACAAACAATATCAACCGGATAAATAACAATTGACTACAAACGATAGACAAAATAATATTACCACAACAAATACGAAAACAATTGGAAGAAGTGCTAATTACTAAACTCTCCGTACTACCTAATACAGCCTGATTTTCTCTCTTTGAATAGGAAAGAAGGTTTATGAAGAGACAAAGACCCTAATTCTAATGCAATTCCAGATAGCTCCAACTGTACTGAGTTTTACAGTTTTCCTTCCTAATTTCCTAGTGTTTATATATTTTTTTTTATTTCATTATATATAATATTGGTGATAACTGATAGGTATTATATATGTCCCCATTGTTTCCACTTTTTCAATTTTCCTTTTTTTCCTGCCATTTTTTCCTGACATGATAGGCTAAACGGTACAATAATACTTCATTTTCATTTTTTCAGGAAAAATAATGATTTTAAGGGAGAATCATATTAAAACTTTTGAAATATTGTTTAATCATCTAAAAAAGACATTTATTATAAAATGCTCTTTTTTGACTTATATCGACTATTTTATAGGTTAGAGTGCTATAATTATTATTATTGAAAATCGTAATCTAGAAAATTCAACGTCAATGCGTAACCTTTATACTTTAGGCAAATAAACATGTTTGAACCATATTGTTCCATAAATTTCAAAAATAACAATTGAAGGGCCAGTCTAATTTCCATTCTTTCCCTTGAGTACTTTTCGTTCACATTTGAAATCTCCAAATGTGAATTCGACACTAAATAATTATTTTTTTATCTCAAAAACTGGCTATTTAGGTTGTTTTTAAATGTTCTTGGAGGCAAAACTGAGTCCCTTCTCGGATCTGGACTAAAAAAAATAAAAGGAGGTAGTTAGTCGAGACCTTAAAATGCTCTGGATTTTATATTGAACTTATGCATTTAGTACGAGGATATTACAAGAATAATTTATTTTGAATATCTTGTAATGGGTTTTTTAAAGAAAACGGGTGAACCTATGCGACAACAGTTTTTCCTTCTTTAGGTAGTTTGTAATCAAATAACTACTTTTAAAAAATAGAAAAAGAAAAAAGTTTGATTCGTTTACTCAACCTTATTTTTTGTTCATTATTTAATATATAGATCGTCGCAAGGTTAATAGAAATACTAGGTTAGACCATGCCACTAAAGTAACTAACACCCTCGTCGAAACTCTTACTAATAAGCTAAACCCTAACACGGCAACTAGCCTATCGTAAACACCGAATTAATAAATATACCCCTGCAGTAACTAAAGTAGATGAGTGAACTAGAGAAGACACAGGAGTAGGAGCAGCTATTGCCGCTTGAGGTCAAGAGCTGAAAGTTAACTGAGCCCTTTTAATTTGATATATTGTACCAACTGCTGGGCAAATTTGGCAGATTTTGACAAAATACGCAACCAATCATCGTCTATGTCCTCGTCACTGTTGGTAAAATTTCCAATTTAATTTATCGTACCGACTGTTGGGAAAGAAAAATACACTATGACGTTATATTAAAAAGCGTGGTGGAAGTCAAACATCAGTCGTACACGCGTCATGGTTTCACCTGGTGTTTCTATTAACCTTGGATCGTCGTCGAGCTAACTTTTATCTGTGCAGTAAGCATTCATACCTATCTTTTGTGTAAAAGACGTAATTAAATAAATATAAATGAATTTAAATATGATAATATATTTTTCCTACACCAATGCCATTTTAAATTTAGATGGGTCTCCTTTTTATAGAAGTAATCCATTTAATCACCTTAAAAACATAGACAGCATATATGCGGCTGATATTAATAAAGTGTCTTGATTCAGTAATAACACATATCCCGCTTTCCCCTTCTCCTCGGCATCTCACAAAAATCCCATCTCTACTTATAACGTAAGTAGATAACGTAATGGAATTTTTTCACTAGTTTAATACTGTACTTGGAAGAGTTCCTATTGAATGATCTTTTTCTAAATATGGATTGCTTTTGATAAAGATGCAGTATTACAAAATATTATTAAACTTTGAAAATTATTCCATAAAAAAATTTATTACTTTTTGAGTCTTCTGAGTCTTCTTGAGTGCCCCTTATATATTAAATATTAGACATATTCTCGATTCTTAGTGGTATTATTCGATTTTCTTGTGTTTTTATAACTAAAGTATAGTATAGATCTCTAAGGTTATTCCAGAATTATTTCGTATTTCTCTACAAGATCCGAAAATATTGGAAATATTTCCATTTCTTTCGAGTTTTTATAATAAAAGTACGGTTCTTAAAATGTGATCAAATGAATCGAATATTTCGTATTTGTTAGCTTTGAACTGCGGTTCTGAACCGATATTTCGCGTCTTTTACGGTAAATTACGCATGTCATCCTGTCATTCACGGTGGGCATGTATCTTCCCCCCTCAATTAAGCTACTAAATGGAGAAGCAAGAGGGGTTCATTAAAAGTTTCAGAAAACTACTGGGAGGTAAACTAGAAAAAAATATAGGTGTGCATTAAAAATATAGATACTTAGTTAACATTTATATATTTCTTTTCATCAAAAGCTGTCATCATTCTTTTATAATTCTCGGAGAAAACACAACTATTAAATGTGTATGTTTTGACATTATGAAGTTGTTGATATCCTGCTTAAATCATAACTTTTGCATTAAAAAAAAGAATGCGATAATATACATAGATATTTCATAATCAAGAAAATGAATTCTTACTTAGTTTTCGTAGCAATGTACTAAATTGAGTTAAATAAAAGCTACCTTTACATGACACAGTTCAATAATAAGACTCGACAGCATATTATTAGCTGACATAAAGTATCTTAGGGTTACTATACTTTTTAAGACATAGCATGGGTTAAAACATCGATACATTGATCATGAGTATTCAGTGTACACAATTTCGTACGATTACATAAATATTTCATAATCAAGAAAATGATTATGAAATATTTTAATTTTTTGTTTAATAATAATTTTTAGATTATTTTTCTAAGAAATCAAAAAACAAAGGCCCTTCCCCTACAAAAAAAAAATATATAATCCTAAGACAGTGTACATTTTAGAATGTACACAGGTGAATTGAAAATGGGTATTAGCCGGAATCGCCCCGAGTCATTAGGCATTGACGTACAAACCTTGCTTTAATCATATATATTTGCTCTATTAATATAGAAAATAAACTCCTTAAAAATCTTTAGTGTTACTCTTCTTTTTTAATGAACAAACTCATATGTAGTTACTCAATTCTTAGATGTTATCCCCCAAGAGTGAAAGTATAATGATTACAACTTGACAAAAACAACAACAAAAAACAAACATTGTTCTGGTGGCCAACAACAAAAAAAACTTGCACACTAAAAAATGCATAGAATTTACAATTTACCTAAATATATGTACTCTAAATTACTTTTAGAATATGACGCGCACGCTCAATGCTATATTGTTATTTTTTTATAACAAATTATTAGGCAGTTCTAAGAAATAAAATCTTGCAAAGAGTGTACACATCATATTAAAATTGAAAGAAAAAAGGGAGTACAATGTACTCATAGACTTTTAAGCCATAATAAAATATGAGTTATGATGTATATAGGCTATAGCTCATACTTTATATAACTCCCCAAACAACAAACCAACAAATAGATAGAACCACATAACTTTTTTTTTTTTTTAAATAAATGCAGTCGTTTGTAAAACTTTAAGGCCACTTGGGATATTTTAATATTTTTAGCAGAAAAAGAATGTATTTCAGAAATAAAACAAAATATGACCGATTTAGTCAAACGACGTGAAATAGTACACTCCTTTCAAATCAAATTAGGCCGACTTTTTTTTTTTTTTTTGGGGGGGGGGAACTATTCGGAGATTATGAAACAGTAAACTTCATGATGACGTCATTTCTCGTGGAGGTTTTCCTTAAACGCCCTATTCTCTTTTTGTATGTATAAATCTCAAATTTTACAAACTTACTGATATCAGTGTGTTAACAACTGTCTTCCTATTGTACATCTTTACTGAAATTTCGATCTCAGAATAACTTTCTTCGTTTAACGTCACTATTTTAGCCCTTTGAATCTCAGATAAGGTAGCTTTTCCCCCATTTCTGAAGACTATCAATTGCAGCTAATATGCGAGCAGGACCTTCTCCTACAAGCATCATTAGGCAACAGGTTGATAAACACACTTGGTGGACCTAGTGGAACATGAAACGTACCATACTTGCATAATATGCGTTCATACACGTCAAGAAAAAGATTATTATTAAATTAGATGAAATATCAGAGGTGATTTTAAACTTTTGCAAATGACAGTATGTACTCTCTATAGAGTAAAAAATACATAAAGGTGACCAAAGGTTTTTTTCGACTGAGAGTTTGGCATAGTAAGCCTTTAGTAGATTAAAATATTCAGATTGGAGCAATGAACGTAAGCCATGACAAAGGTTAGAAACAAATACGAATTTTGACTAATATACGAGCTGATCGAGAGTTGGGGATGGAACGCAAAAGCCACTTCAAGCTTTATTTTTTAAACTTATTTCTACTTGGATAAATTGCTTTGACTTACGAACTTCGTTGCAGTAACAAATTAAACTCGTATGTCAAGGTAGTACTGTATATTATTTTACCTCTGGGTATAAAGTTGTATTATAATTTCAACGTCAACTAACCATAATAAGTTGATTAGTTAACTTTTCAATCAGACTAGATTATCATTTCTCTTGTTTGATTGACCAATTATTAATGTTCGAAATGTGACGTCATATTATATCCCTTTTGTCAACTGATACCTTTGTTCAATCATTTGCAAATCTTGTGAACTCTATGTATATTTGAAATTTAATTTTTGAATTTTTTTTTCCCCCAAAAAGTTATTTTTTGATTTTTTTTGTCTAAAACAATCCAAACCCCAAGCTCAACACAGAATATCAATGAACACGGGTTTGCTTACTTAGTCTTTGAAGCTCTTAGGGATACAATTCCGTTATTGGTTCGCATTGAATTAATTAAATTTTTCGTTATCCTTTGACTTTAAGAATTCAGCTAATGTCTAGTATAATTGCTGGGCATCTTTTATTAGTTAGATTAGGAAGAGGAGCAAGAGTTAATATGCATATTCGTTGACGAGTGTTAATCAAGCATAACACAAAAAATCATTATGTTGCATTCAAAATACGGAAGGGCACTTTAATTTACAGCAATGGAAGGATTCTGGTGTAGTAAAGGGTTAAAAGAAATAAAATTCCCTTCAAACCTTTTTCATCCTCTCTTAGTACGAAAGAACACGGTTTTTTATTCAACCCCTCGCTCATGAACACATTAAGCTACCAATGTGCCCAATATTTATTCGAAAAGTAGTGGGAATTAATCAGGACCCGACGATGATTAAAATTAGACACTAGCCACATCGTTACCTTTATTGTATCACGATTTCTTATCCTACATAAAGAAACGGGGAAACCCCCAAAATCATCTGGTAGTTAGCCAAATAAGTCAATCACACCAACTGCTAATTATCTCTAAAGTACTCCTAGACTATACTTATTTCTCCACAATTTTCAAAATGAATTGCATATATACATAATATAAAATTCCTACCTTAGTATTTTATTCGATACTTGGTTAGAAATATTTGACTAAAAGCATAAAATTTCTTCATATAAATAATAAAAGGTCAATATACATAAAAATAACTACGTATATGTAAACATAAGACGAGGGATCAACAAGGAATTATATTCCAGTCCTTTTGGAAGCAGAGCATAAGTATTGCATAAATTATTACTTCGTTTATTTAAAAAAAAAAGAACAAATAATGAAATAGACATTACGTATCAAGCAATACGAGGGCGTCGACAGCTGACACCAAAATACATAGGGTATTTTGGTGTTAGTGAGGTAACGCCGTGTAGCCAACAGGGCTAGTCATTTTCTTTTTTTTGCTGCCCCTTTAAAAAATTTCTTTGTCCAGAATACCACAAAGTATAAACTACATTTGTACTTGGTATTTGATTGTCTTAGATTCGAAGGGAAGCCCCTATACAATACCGTTTGGTCCCTTTAGAATTAAAGACACAAAGCACTTTAAAGAATATCTTAAATAGATCGGTTGGTTCTCGAAGTGAAATCGTGTTCCACATTTAGAAATGTCAGTTTTATTTTTAAAAAAAAGAAGTATTTTCGATTGGCATAGGAAGTGAAATATTACAAAATTAGTTTTTTTTTAAATATCTTAATTAAAAATCCTCCGTCATATTTGTTTTCAAGGTCAATGCGACGTATAAGACGTTGATACAATGTAATATTCATTATTAGATTTCAAAATTGCCTGTGAATAGGCAGTATATAAGGTACGGCATTACGTAGGTAAACAAGCTAGATACAAGTCACCTAGAATCTAGCCCGACTAGTTTTTTACTAGCCACGGACTATCGTGTCTGTCGAGCCTCGGAATTAACTTTTCATCTCCAAAAATAAAGAGAAAACACTTGGTTTGTATGCCAAAAAAACTTGGAATGCAAAACCCCAATTTAGCATTAAAAACCTTGTAAACATTGCAAACAAATTTAATGCCCCATATAATACAATTGAATAAATTATAGGAATCCTCTCCATACTCCTCCTCTTTGACATTACTACGAAAGTGAAAGCGCAATATAAAAAAGATTTTGAATCTAATGTACAGTTTTATTCTATTTTACGACATTGGCTCAAAAAATCAATCAAAGAATCATTACCTGCCTTTTGAATCTCCTTTTGATAATTAATTTAAATGCAACCATATAATTATGCCAATCGACATTTAAAGATATAAATTATATGTAAACATTGCATAAACTAGATATACAGAGATAAAGAGGATTCTTTTTAAAATCAAATATAGTTATCGATTTTTCTTATTAGTAAGACCTTTTAAATGCATCTATTGCTGTCCTAGTTTATATGGATCAACACAATTTACCATGTAATAATATACTTTACAAGTAATTTAAAAAAAATATATTTTGTATTCTCTTAATTTTTCATTTTTTAATCGTAGATGCAATAAACATTTTTAATTAATAGAATTAATTCTATTTAGATTCAAAATGCATTTTGGCTAATAAGGATAAAGGAATCCAGGGACATCCGCAGGGGTTGGGCTGGAGGTGTTGTAGACCTCCAAATTAAAGAATTTTTCTCTTTTGAAAAAAATTAATTTAATTTTTCGTAATTTTTTTCCAAAAAACTTAATTTTCTGTGAATAGCTATGGATTTCGGAAACTTTTCTCAGAATAATTTGAAATTTTTTGCCAAAATTTTTTATTTTTGTGCACAGCTGTCGATTATGTGAACTTTTTTCCAAAAAAATTAAATTTTCTGTGAATAGCTATGGAATTCTGAAATTTTGCTCCAAATACCTTGATATTTGAATTTTTTTTTTAAATATTTAATTATTTTGAACAGTTGTGGATTATGTGAACTTTTTTCCCCAAAAATTAATTTTCTGCGGAAAACTATGGATTTTTTTTTTTTTTTTTGAAAAACTTTAATTGTTTGTGAACAACTGTGGATTCTTGAAATTTGTTTCCAAAATATTTAATATTTATATTTAATTTTACAAAAAAAATTCCAAAAATTAAAAATTTTTGATTTTTTTTAAATTCGAAAACCCAAGACCTGCCCCCCCCCAAAAAAAAAATAAATATATATATCTAATACTTTCGTTGTGTCGTGGAGGCAAATAAATTCAGTTAACAATTCCAGATTTCCACTGGTTGTCTCTTTTTAATAGCCCATGTGAAAGACTCTTGGAAGCTCTTTAATAGTGTTCGGAATTCATTCTTTGAATCTCTTTTTTCGTCAATTTTTCAAGAGTTCCTGTCATTGGACATGGATATGACAGAGTACACAAAATTAGGGAATGAAAGCCACCATTTTATTTCTTGTTTTGTAAAAAATGATCACAAGAAAGTCAAGCAATACATTTTGCTCTGTTTATTGCCAAAACTCTCACCGCTTCAAAGTTGTTTTTTTTTTTTGAAGAGTTTTACTCAATATTTCATTATTTTATCCCTGTTTTGTGTTAATTAGGTAAATATTTTGATTCTTTTATTGTTGTTTGACCTTGATTAGATGGTCTAATTTTAACCTACAATGTTTATTTATGTTTTTAGTAACGCAGTTCTTTCTAACATTTTATAATTTTAATATCATAATGTTAGTATACATTTAAAGGTTTTGTTTTACACAGTCTTGAAAATCATATTAAATACGTGACCTATTGTCATACACTGAATAAACCGCACTTTGGTATATTAATACCCAGTAATTTTTTCATTGTTAGGTTTCTCTTAAAATAATTTTACATTGTGCAGGTTTAGAGGGATACATATTTTATACAAAAAGATGCAAATTTTAATTGCATATTTAATAGCATATCTTATTAAAGTTGTTTATTTTTCGTTTACCAAGTAATTATTTATTGGCAATTTTGAAAAGCTCTTAAAAACGTTAGTTTTTCAAGAATGAAATTTAAAAGTCTTGTATAACACCGGATCTAATTGCAATAATTTGAGCTCTCTAGCACTATTTTGAAATTTTTGACTCTAGTACGAAACCACACCCCCCCAACCCGCTACTACTTCTGTACCCTGATTGTAACACATAGAGTGTATCTTATGAAACCAATTTTTAGCAATCCAAAACCCGTTTTCACTATGAGTTGATATTTAGTATGGGTAAAAATATACTGCAATATTTTTTTCCTGCAGCAAAAATTCGAAAGACTACTTCCGGTTAGTCATAAAAATGATTTTACATACACAATATTTTTTTGTTATGTATTATCGGTGTACAAAACATTTTGATATTTATAAAAAAAAAATAGATTTCTTTATTAAAATAACGGTTGTTTCACTACACTTGTGGACCTTATCAAAGAAATATAGCTTAGAGTTATATAAAGTGCTTTGCAAATTTTCTTCCTTCGTTTACTTATTTTCAACAAATAATAGTAAACTGAATTATGTAGAATACGCATATTATATGAACATTTATGATATAAATTTTATACTTCTTCATAGTACATTAAACTATTTTCATATAGAAAAAAAAAAGAAGAATATAGATAAGACAAAGTTTGGTATTTGAGAGTTTGATTTGTGAAAATTTAGAAACCCTTGGATTTTTTTTTCTTCTTTGGTTTCTGCGACATCAAGTACACAACATACATAATTTACAAATACTTGGTTGTTATCAAGGACCATTTAAAGAAGATCAATTTACAAAATCAGCTATTGATTTTATTGTTGGTGAGTTTTTAGAAAAGATGTCAGATCTTTTTTTATATTGTTCTATGTTCTTGCTATAAGAAGAAGAAAATTAATTATTTCAATGTGAAAAATCGCACATGCGACTCCTTCAAAAAATATCACAGAGCAGAACAGAGGAAAAAAAAAAGGAAAGAATGGCTACTTTAGATAAAACAATAAAAGAATCGAAACAACAAAATAACATTTTTGGTGATTATAGAAGCAATTTGGATGATTATGATACGCCAAATAATCAAGTATGCCAACCAGCAGTACAGAGAAACAATACCAAACTCCAAGAATCTAGCCAAATTCTTATTAGGTATGGTCTTTCAGTTCGTTTGTTGCAGCATATGAAATTGATTATTAAGAGATCTGAAGCTAGCTACTCCCCAAAATTTACTTTCAACATCAGAAGTGGGTAGACAAGCAAAGAAATATCTCAATAATATTAATCAAATTGCCGAAGAAAACAAAGAATTTACTTACATCAAGTTTGATAGTCGCAAAGATCTTACAAAAACCTTACCAGGGGCTTAAAGATCTGAAATATTTGAGGAACATATAACAGTAATTGTAGAATCTGAAGGAAAATAGCCATTTCCCCCCTATTTCTGGAAAAGCAGAACACATTGCAAGATAATTATTTTCTTTAATTTCTGAATTTAAAAGTCTTTATTCTATCAGAACCATTGGATGTGATGGAAATCCAGTGAATAGAGGACACAAAAATGGCATCAGTAGGCTTCTTTAGCAAAAATTAGACACTCCTTTACAATGGGCTATTTATATGCTCCATTTTAATTAATTACCCTTCAAAAAACTATTTGAATTTTACCATGGAAGATCAGCAGGGCCCAACACATTTAGGGAAAAATTAGGGATGTTTATATCAAACTTTTCATGCCTAACAGATCCAATAAAATATGAAACCATCAAAATACGTCGATGACTCTTTTAAAAACAAACTCAGTACAGACCAAAAGTACTTTATAGAAATTTGCACAAATATTCAAAATGGATCACATTCAATCACAAAGTCTTTCTTAAAAAAAATCCAGGAACTGTCCACAATGCTCGATGGATTACTACAGCATCCACTCTTCTGAGACTCTACATCCAAACCAGAAATCCATCAGAAGAATTTTAAAAGATTGCTAGTGATCATTCCTAATATATATGGACCAACATTCGTATACATAAAAAGAATTATCATGTAAGATATGCTTCTCAGCACTATTTCTTTGCTTTGCTTTGCATCAATGACGTCAGCATCTTAAAAAAGAGAAACGAAATGTAGTTGCGAATTCATTCAAAGTTAATTCATTCGTTACACACCCAGAAGCTGTACTTTTAGGCGCTTTATTTGATTAGGACAAAAATACCAGAAGGACAACAGGCCACATAATCATGAAAAACACAGGGAAAAAAAAACTGGATCCGTTAAGAACTATATTCGCCCAACTGATTACTTAAGCTTCAATGCAAAAAGTTATTTGGATTTAGTTTATTTATCATCGATTCCAAATAGTTTTTAACGGAACCTCCTTTAACTTATGACATAAAAAAGGAAGAAATTTTGAAGTGCATTGAAGGATAACCTTTGGATTTACAAGACATCCCGTGCCATTAGGAAAATGTGATCAGATGTGTCGCATCAACTACTAACGAAGCTAAAATAACGCCGGATGAAAGAACTAGACATAATTGATTATTGACAATTCATCATTCAAGGTCAAAAATATCTAAGAACATTCAAAAGTCAGATTTTATTGCTTTAGATAGTGACAACTAATTATGAATATTACTCTTGCGAGCCAATTCGATATTTCTATACACATTAAAAATCAAACTATCTTATATGTTTTTGTTATTTTTTAAATGCTTAAAATGAGAGTATCCCTTATATTACAAATGCTCATATATGTGTATTGTAATAGTTTAGTTTATTTGTAGAAAATGCGTAAATGAAGGAAGAAAAATTGCAACTCACTTTATATTAATCTACATTATATTTCTTTGATAAGGTCCACAAGTGTAGAAAAAAAACCCCGTTTTTTTTAATAAACAAATCGATTTTTTTTAAATAAAAACATTTTATAACAACCATATTACATAACAAAAAAAAATATTGTGCATGTAAAATCATTTATAGCAAACCGGGAGTAGCCCTTTCGAGTTTTTGCTGGAGAAAAAAAATATTGCAGGACATTCTTACCCATACTAAACATCAACTAATGGTGAAAAGATTTTGGATTGCTAAAAATTGGTTTCAAAAGACACACTCTACTGTATAGTGTATATACATATAAAATAGTAAATTTGAGTGATGCAAGAAGTTTCTTAATCGATATCTCTCATGCTAAGGATCACATTTTATTACATTGGAGTAAAATGATCCATCTTTACTTACTAGGAATGAAGAGAAGATATTTTTTTACAGGCAAAATATTCATTAATCAAAAGTATTTTTCATTGCATGAAAAATCGAAAGGGGAAGGGAACTTTTTTTTTTTTCATCTTTTATGATGTTATGCAGGTTATAACTTGAATTACGAGCAACCGTGTGTAATAAGTGATTCATAATCTGAATGTCATTGTGAGCTTTCTCATTATAAATACATTTAAGAGCATTTGATGACAAAGGTTCGAGTGAAGAAAAAATGAATGGTCCTTGAATCAATGTCCAAGTCTTGTTAGTTGAAAGGGATATGAAAGAGTATTAATTCATATTCAAATTGAAAACAAGCACTCGAAGTCCAAAACACTTAATAATCAAGCGGCGCACGATCCAAGATACTAATGTTTAACCAGGGCGACCAACTTTTCTCTTCACCCCCCTCCCCCCATTCTTCTGTTTTCCCATTTTGTCCAGATACTTTTTTTTCCTCATAGTGCAAATATACTTCTAATGAAATAAAAATCTTAAGTATTTTCTTATCACAAAAAATAAATAAAAATTTGTAATTTCGTTAGTTTAAAATATATATTTCAATAATTTCCCATAAAACGAAACACTGATAGTTATACTCTTTTTTGGAAATATGAATACGTTTACTCCCGTCGTGATCTTGATATAACTATATCCTGAGGCCTGAGCAATCTTAATAATTGGATCCAGGGATATACGGGACTGTTCGAGTCTGTTTGTAGTATTTTTGGAGCTTAATGGTGGATTTTATTCAAATGAAACATAAATCTTGTAAACACTCCTAATTATTGTAATTATTTTAATTTAAAACTCTGATCACATTTATCAATCTTATATGATACTAACAAAGGGTTACCCGGCGTTGCTCGGGACAAAAATGGTCATTGTTATTTCTTCTTAATGTTTAGACCCCTTGGTTGTGGCCCAGTACTATCATATTATTATTGTACTTATATGAATTTAAAAAAGATTGTATTGTAAACTTTAAATAACATACTAACATTGTATATGCAACAAAAAAAGTTGTCTAGTTGAGAAGTCCATTTTTATTTTTGTTAAAAAATAAAAAATCGAAATTCGGGAAAAAAACTTTTTTTTTATTAATTTTGAACAAAAAGTAGTAAATGGCATTTATTGGAATTGTAAAAAGGAAAGCAACCCTACCAAGAGTTTTGTCGTCCTTGCAAAAAAAAAAAAAATAATAATAATATGGAAAAACATTTCTTCTTAAAAATGGAAAATTGACATATGATGAATATAAAGATGAATATGAATTAAAGAAAAACAAGTTGAAAAATTATTCAGAAAAGGACAAATATTTCTGTTAAAGATCAATTTTTATTTGTGTAATTTATATGCAAACAAATTTCCAGACAAATTTCTACAAACTTTAGTTATTTAGAAATCCAATATTTCATTGAAAATCCATTTTTTTGTACCTATAAAAAAAAAAAAAAGTTCTATTTTCACTGATTTCTTAATTTGGCCCATAACTTTTTTTATTTTGTATAAATTTAAAAAACTTTGTTTTCTTAGGGTTGTTTTTGAAGACGGTAATCACTTTTGGATTTATAGCTCAACCCCCTATCTAGTCTCCTTGAGCTCCAAAATTGACTTTTGCGTATTGAGTATAGAATCAGCCATACTTATAAACCAGTAAAATCGGGACCTCCGTTTTGGTCTGACCAGGTTCATTCCCGGCACCCCTGTAAAATTTCAGCCTCCCAGGTCCAACAGTGTGAGCACCAATAAAGGAAACACACTCAAACTTTATATATATACAGATCAATCCGAATACTCCTACGTTACAATTATTCCTTATTTTACAGCAACAAAAGTTAGAACGTGTTAGTTATGGAGCTTGCATTAACGTGGCGTTAAGTACAGGAGAGTTGGAATGTTCAATACTATGGAGGCTCAAATTGCATTCCCAAAGTAACTTGAAAATAAAATACTAACCTTAATATGTCCTTAAAAATAGAGAGGGCTATGAGCATTAGTGGAGGGACAAATCCTTCGTCGGCCCAACTTTTCCGATAGTTATATATTTATTAGTATTAAATTTGATTCAAAATTTTCCAGTTCAGTCAAGTTAGAGTTTTAGAGAAAATGCCCATATACAATGTATTTTTTTTCCATTGAGAATGTATAGAACAGCAAAGTTTTTATTGAGGAGCAGAGAACGACGCGGGAGATCTCGTCATAACTCATTCCTGCGTCATGAAGTGCTGACAAACGATTTATTCTGCACTCCATCTCAGTTGTCCTTGGTCTGATGAATAAATTTGTTTGTTAATAGTTTTTTTGTTTTTATTTGTCTACCAGTTAATATTAGGGCAAAAATTTGTAAATTATTTGGTCAGTCAATGGAATTATTCCAAAGTTTCATTCACGATGATTCCCTAGTAGACTGTTTTCTGTAGGTATAAATATATACTTCGACAATATCATCATGAATGTTCATTAATTAATGAACCATTTATGGATGTAATCCTTATGACATTTTACTCTATCTAAGACTCTCTCCGAAGAAGAGAAATAATTGGAAAGTTGATACGTCTCTCTACTGATAATAATACCTCATGTAATGAAAACAGAATCTTTTTATAGCTATTTATCATTTGTATTTGATGATTTTTTTTCTTTATAGATGAGGGAAAAATAGGAGAAGGAGGATATATGTATGTTCATAAGTATGTTGTATACACATACACAACTTTGCTCCTAGTCACTCATGACTGAGAGAAGGCAAAGAAAAAGCAAGAAAAAAAAAAGAGTAACGAATGCCAAGGAAGACAGAGAAGCACAAGATTCCAGGTATTTAAAGCTCTCCTTCTTCTTGATCATGAAGAACAAAGCTAGAAATAGATAGATAACTTTACTATTGTTTCTTCTGCTCTTCTCTTCTCTCATTTCATGATAATATTATTAGGAGAATCATCCATTAATAATACTGCGCATACAAATAGATACATCGTTACATCACACCATTTGACAATTTATTAAAATACATATTCAATTAAGAAGAAACAGAACCAATTGCTATTAATATTATTTAATAGCAATTGCTTCTATTTCTTCTAAGTTAATGGCCTTATTTTATAGCCAATACCCATCAATAGATTTACAATAAATGTTGATCTTTTGTATTTAAAGATTGTTTTAATAGTAAATCTGAAACCAATGGTAAATGGAGACTTGTCTCTCATTTAAGAGCATTCGGATCTAAACAAAATCCAGATCCGGATTAATTTTACATTTACACTGATTACGTTAGTTATTTTAAGAATGATTTTTATAATAACACTGGACATGTTGTTATCTTTATTGTATATCGCAACCTCTCCTTGAAAAAGAGACAAGGAAAAAAGGCCCAAAATCAGTTGTTAGTTAGCCAATTCTTTCAAATATGGAATTGTGAAGGTATTCAATACTCGTTCACAGCTTAATAAAAACTCACTTGTTAAGAACACTGATTAGAGGAAACGAAGACGAAATATCTCCTGCTGATAGCCATTGTTGTATTTGTGAGGCTAGTAACGCCGTTTGGAACGGCCATGCGATGCAACTGTTTATGTAGATGTCACTCCAACCCCTAATCAAGATAAATATAATTTATGTTTGATAAAAAACAATATATATTTTATAACTAGGATTAAGTATTAAGCAATAATAAAAGTTTTTGAAGATCCAGAAAATCCCACGAATCGTTTTTATCATCCGTAAAAGTTCGAGTATCCGAAGCCAGTTCGGGTTTCAGATCTTTTCGGATGATGCAAGTTTAATTATATCGTACCCTGATACTTCAGAAACGTGGACTATCGGGTCTTCTGGACCTCACAAGTCAACCTTTACGGCCCTCCTAAGGGACTGAGCAGCCATAGAGAAGTCGTTGGTGAGGTGCCCCTTCATCTTCTTCTCCAAACTGGACCAGAACTATGGATCTTTCTATAAAATGTTCCCTCTAATTCCTGATTTTATGAAGAGGTCTTCTCCGTCATTCTTCATCTTGACTGCCTTGAAAACTGGGCTCCAGATGCACTTACTAATGTCCATAATCATCGCCACCTCAACTTCAGTATCAATTAGCTTTAGATTCATCGCTTTGTTACCTTTATTGCATCTCTAACCTTTCCTCAAAAAAAAGAAAAAAAAGTTCCAAAATCAGTAGAGGGATGTCAGTCTATTCTTCCCTCCTATGGAATTATTATACAATAGTTGTTGAAAACTGTTAACAGCTTAACCATAGCTATTTCTAGTTCAAATGGAACGACAAAGCTAAATAGAAAGATGCTCGGGATAAATTATTATCTTGAGCTGAATGAACTTATGGAAGTACGCGTCTCAGTCGTTGCTAGAGAAGGAAAATTATTTTGTTTTGGAAAAAAAATCAAAAATCTATAGTTATTCACAGAAAATTAAATTGTTTGGGGGAAAAGTTGATAAAGTAATTGTACTTGAAGGAAATTTCAAAAACTAAATTTCAAATATTGAATTTTTTGGAAAAAAAATTAAGAAATCTATAGCTCTGCATAGAAAATTAAAATTTTTGTACAAAAATTTAAAAAGTCTATAGCAGTTCACAGAAATTTATTTTTTTTTGGAAAAAAATTAGAAAAATTAATTGTTCTTGAAAGAAATTTCAAATATTGAATTTTGTGGAAAAAAAATTAAAAAATCTATATTTAATTTAGAATATTAAAATAAACATAAAATTTCAAATATTAAATGTTCTAGTAAAAAGTAAAAATTCCTTTATTTCCTAAATTTAAAGCCCTTTCCCTGCGGACGCCTCTGAATAATATTAACTTATAGTTAATCAATGTAACACAACTTTATCTGACCAATTAGAGGAACATTAAGAATAAAATTACGAATCAACGTTCAAAACATTGATAAAGGGGAAAAAAGATGACGAATCGACAGCTGAGAACAAAATATATTTTTGTGTTAATAGGGTATATGTATTATCATATATCAAATCAAACTGGAAAGCAAAAAAGTGCATTATCATAAAAATAGAATCATTAGAAGGATAGATTTTTTTTGCGAGAATATACCTATAAAGATATCAAATATTACTTTGAACTCTAAGGATTTTTAGTACATACACAAAAGTATGTACATTAAATTTTCTGGACGACTTGTTGCCCTAAATGAATATCATGTACACAAAGACCTTGTCAAATATGAAACATACGTTGTTGACAGATATTTATAATTATAACGTGTGTATTTAATATTAGTATTGGGAAAAAGTCATTAAAATATTCACGGAAAAAGCTTGAAAGTAATTGAAATTCTAGCACTCAGCTGCGCTTGAGCCATATTTATCCCTAAATGATACATTATGATTAATTTACTTTTCTTTTCTATTTAAGCGTAGGCAATTGACAATTTTGAAAGTAAAGAGGGGAGGTGTGTAAAGAAAAATCAAAGTATTGGGATTAGAAAAGGAGAAACGGTTGAGCGTGTGCTCTTTCTTCTTTTTTGTTCAATATTTAATAAGCCGCGTGTGTGTTAACATCTCCCTTTAAAAGAAGAATTCTCACTTATCTTCGGAGTAAATTTATTTAAAAATTTATTATAAAATAAATATATAAAAATTGAAATATAATAACAATATTTTCCCCGTACTTATGCGTTTTTAATTGTAGAAGGTTCTCCTCTTTATAACAGTAATTCATTTTCTCCCTCCAAAATCACAAAACAGGGCCCTGGTATTAAAAAGGGTATTTTTCAAGTGTATCAAATATCTCACTCCCACCGTCTTCTCGCGCTCTTGCAAAAATAAAAATAAAACATCTCTATTCATTAGAGGAGCTATCAGTTATCCTGTGAAGGCAATTAAAACAATCTTTTTATATGACATATATACAGGGATGTGCAGGTTATTCATACATTTTTTAAAGTATTATAGCTTTGAAAATTTAAATTTTACGGTTTTTTTACTACAAATGTAAGGTTGGGTTGACTAGTTTGAGGACGAAAAGGTTCGTTCTAATAGGGAAACAAACACATATTTTGCAAGGGGAAAGGTCAGCCGTTATCTAAATGATTCACACGGACACAAGCCTCCTGCGATCGCCAAGACGCTACCGTACCCCATGTGGACGGTATATAGGATCTACGACAAGTGGAAGCTAACAAGCCAGTCCGAACGGAAGTCTCAAAAGGCAAGAAGCGTCAAGAAGAGGAATCCCACGTTTCTGGCGGGCCTAAAACGATCGATTGAGGTGAACCCACTAAAAACAGTGGAGTCAATACACGAACAGTCCAGAGGGAGATAAACTAGATAAGTAAAGGAGATACTTCTTGATGTTAAGTTATTTAAAGAATAACTAAAAAATGAAAAAAAAAAAAATTTGGGTATTAAAATACTGAATTTTGGTTTAATCAGTTCATGGACAATTAGGTACGTCACCTTTCTCATATGGTTACAAAAAAAGTGTGTACTAACATTATGAAACAAAAAAAAAATTATTAATAAAACGTGTTTTAATGTCCTTTGGAAAAAAGAAGTTATGTTGACGCATCATTTATATAGAAACTTATGCTTCTTCTAGGAGTAATAATATGAAAATTTACCACGCACCTATGTATGTTTCTGTCAGCTGTTGTTTTTTCTATTAATGCCTTATATTGTTGCCAGAGAGAGGGGAGATATCCTTAGGATAGTTGTATGTAAAAAAAAAGATTAGACCGAAAAAAAAGACTTGAAGGAGGAGGGGGGGGGGGAGACTGATTAGTTAATCAGTCCTAGGACCGATCTAACATTATTCATTCCCTAATTATAGTAGCTACTAATCACTACAATCTGGCCTTTATGTATTGTCAATATGCTAGTCCAAGTAATCTAAGAAAATATTTTCGATTAACCTGCGCTGCTGAGGCACAATAGGAAATCAGAGGGTCATGGATGCCCTTTTTGATAATTTAAAATTATCATATAGCACCGAAAAAATATTATTTTTTTATACAAAAAACAACAACAATTGTTTTCGAACCAATTTATCAAAGATCATGTCCTCCAATTACTTTGTCCTTGCTCTAATAACTTTAATAATAATACCAGATAAAAACAAAAGTTATATTAATATTATTTAAAAAAATTAGCATTATGTTCATAAAATTGTATTTTATGAAAAGTTGTTGAAGATGTCATGTACTTATGCCCATGAAAAAATAATTTGGATACAAAATACTTTTAAAGTTATTTCAAAACGTGCATATTCTCAAAAAATTCAAGTGCCAAAAGTTATTTTCTTTCAATATGATAAATATATTTCTTAGTTGAATGAATTACTTTCTGGCAAGCAGCCTTCTCAAGTCCAATTAACTGATGTCAAAGTTCAAGAGTTCATTAGATAGATTCGATCCATGCGGTACTTGGTGTCCAAAATTTTGACGTACTTATCAGCCTTCATGCTATATCTGAAGGGAACCACACAGGACTCATGGCCTTCATATTGGAAGAATCCTGTATTAACATCATCACTGATTCAGTGTGTTTGGTGGTGGAGGCATATCGGTGCTCATCTGCTATATCCCCAAATGTCACTACTCCATCATTCCGCTCGATAAAGACAGGATCAACAGTAAAAGTATTATCATCAGGAAAGATAACAAAGAGTCCACAGGTTCCCTTGTGGTGGTTCAGGATCCTTCTTCCATCCTACATAAGGACTGCTAACAAAGGCCGTTGAATACACCACAGAAACTTTCTTCCTGCCTGCTAGCCCTGAACACCGCTGATGGGACTTGCTCATCTTCTTGGATGATACACATCTATATGTCAGCGGTAGTGCCTGGCATTGCGTGGAGTAATTAGGTGTCGGATAAAAGACAAATTGTGCTTTAATAATATTGCCGATAATTCCCAAAAAATAATTAGTGGTCTTCTCTGTTTTTATGAACATGCTCACACGTAACTGCTCAATACATATGATGTGTTCTGTCCTCAAGACATAAAGAAGATTACAGTATGTCCAAAAAATGAAGGGGTTATTTAAAAAATCCGTTTTATATTATTAAAAAAAAGCAAGTCTCCCAGGAAAATGTTGTCTGACCTACCACAAAACAAAAGACACATAGACAATAGGCACAAAAGTGGTGTTCAGACAACTTGGATTCTTTCTGGGGCAAAGGCACATAGCCTGCCAACAGTCCTGATTTGTCTCCCGTTGAAAATTAGTGAGCCTTGGTCCAGAGGGAACTCAATGAAAATGGGCCAGTAACTTCAGAGGATGAATTAAAAAAAAAAAAAAAACTCACAAAAGCTTGTGAAAAAAATTCTCCAGATACTTTGAATGCTCTCCCAAAACGCATACAAAATGTATTAAGCTTAAAGGTCGTCATATTGGGAAGTAAATAAAGCTTTTCGCCAAAAAAAAAAACCCTTGTTAAGGTTGTTTCATGGTTTTTTTTTAAAAAACCACCATCAATTTTTGGGCATACCGTACTAACAACAATAATAGTGAGAGAAAAACATTCATATATCGGGATGTGTGATGAGTACCTTGGTATTTAGAGCGCTCACTAATAAAAAAGACAAAATTCATTTTAACATACCAGTGTGTATATTTAATTTAAATCTGAATATATATTGAAGATGCTCAGGTACTAGGATATACATAAGAGACCATTGACAAAAAGAAAGAGTTTCCTTGTTTTTTATACATGCAAACGCCTGTAACATTGTTTTAATACGACTACATTATTATTTCTTATATCAAAAATATTTATATAATTTACATCTGGGAGCAAAATATACAGTGCACCCTATTTACACATTCGATGCTCTATGCATTAATACGACTACATTGTTATTTCATAGATAAAAATATGTTTATGATATACATCATAATACAGTGCACACGTTGACAAACAGACAGACAAACTTTGATTGATTTATATAGAGCATAATGAGCCTACAATATACATCTCAACACAAATGAAAGTTGGGATGATTTTTCTCAAAAGTGAGCCTGGATGGTGTTTGTATTTAGAAACAATGGGGTACATTTATCAGTTTGTCCGCACATTATATTTTCTCTTTCTATCTCGAAACAATAGCGGATAGTTGAAATTCAAGTATCTCAACCTTTTTATAATAAGGAAATAACTTTGTTAAGTATAGTGAATAATATATTATTCGAGTTCTAGGATAGTATGTACATATTTATGTATGTGTATACTTAATAGATTTGATGACATAGAAGTTCCTCTCCATGATAACTATTACGTTCATCCTGTAATTGTTCATGGTAGATACAAGCAAAAGTCGTAGTGTTTTACTTAATAAGATGTGATCTCATCCAGCCTCATCCCTCAGTTCACGGATCGACTCGAGAGGGGGTCCTAAAATACTTCATAAGAGACAAATGAACTACTTACTCGATACTTTCACGATCCTCCAAGGTGCTATTTGTCCAAATATCTCGAAAAAGTCGAGATCGCTCTCCCTCTACTCCAATAATATATTGCTTATAATATAATATAATTTACTTATTACTTAAAGGTTGCGATAATTGAATTTCGACTATTTGTTGTAGCTGTATCCAATTTCGAGATAGAAAGAGAAAATATGAAGTGCCGGCAAGCATATACAATTTACTAAATTTAGATAACTTTCATGTCTATTTGTAATTTTGTTAAATAATTTGGAGACACCGCAAATTGCAACTCACGACCATAAAAATTATCAATCAGTCATAGAAAAAAGAGTCAATAGAGTCTTCTTAAAATGCCATATGGGAACTAAACAAAGAGGCATTGGATACACATGAATTAAGGCCCTTGTTAATATTTGCTGCTTTTATATATGATTTAGGGTAGAGAAAATGAATAATTGCTATAAATAGGAGAACCTTCTACATTCAAAATAGCATTAGTGTATAGAAAATATTACATTTAGAGAAACCACAACAACCGTTTTTTATTTTCTAACTTTCAAAAGTAGTTTTTTCATCAGAAAACTATTCAACTCTGATAATGGGTAATTTATGTTTAGTGTGTGGATAAATAAATTGGGAATTTCTCCTTTTCGTAATTTTATTTCAATATTGTTTTTGTGTCAATTCGAAAAATCCTCTGGATGTGTTAATTATACCACCTCCCGGTCTACTTTTTATGGACACGTGATGTGTCAAGCAAGGAGGTCATTTCACAAATCCTTATTCCTACATGTTTATTTAATTGATTTCTGATGGTGTGGGTCAAGAGATCAGATAAATGTACAAAGATGTGAGAAAAAGTTATGTTTTCTTTATGAAAGTCATGATAGGGTGAATAGAATGTGTGTATATTTTAGAGAGATAGGTAAGTGATTCACATGTTTACCTATTTTCTAAAAGAAGGGTGATTGTATTTGCGTCATTTGAAAGTACATTCATATAGGTACCTAGAATAGACATTCAAAGCTACTTTTTAGAAAGTAGCTTTGAATGTGTGTAGATAAATAGATGCTATGGTCAAAAAACAATAACAAGATAACATAATATTAATATTGTAGTTTCTTTGCATTCTTTATTTAGTACAAGTTAAGAGCAGAAAAAGTGATGTAAATCCTTTGTATTTTTTTAGGAATTTTCTTTTCTTGACCTATTGTCATTATTATTTCACTCCTGATTAGTAAACTTCCTTCTCTACTACATTCAATTGATTTCCAAACCTGATTGCACATTCGTGTATCCTCATAAAAAACTGAGAGTAACCTTAAAAATCTATGGGGAAGTTATGATTGTAAGTCCTTGTGAGACTTAGAGTAGAATTGAAGATCGACATCCGAATAATTATTATTCTTGCCTATGACCTTGTTCATCTCGTTCTCCACTCCCCCTCGTCATAGCTGATTGTAGCTGATCTAATGAACTGTCATGACAGCAAAGTTACTCTCCTCCAAAGCATTCTTCAAATTTTCAGGGTGTCCATGTAAATTCTTAGTTTCTTTTATTTAACATGTTCAAAATACACGCGATACACGTCTCTTATTATTTTTTGTTCATATTTGATTTTCAAATACATACATACAACTTACTATGCATGGATATATATTTTTGAATATTGTTTAGTTTATTCACAAACTTAAGAATAAAATAAGAAGGCGTTCAAATTGTAAGTCTAACAAGTTTCTTGATGAATAAGAATACATTATGACGTCAAAGACTAAGGACATGTTGTTTACAGTACATTTCTTACAATATTTATTGAATGGGCATTGTGCAAATTATGTCTTTTTCATCTTTCATTTCGGTAATACATGTTTGTTTGTTTTTTATACAAGACTGATTACATAATACAAGAACATTTTCACCTAAATCCACGTTTATTATTATTATTTGAGCCATAGAACACAAAAAGGACCACTAAATTTTTTAATCGTTGTACATATGTTTGGCTTTTAAACACGTTTTTTGAGTATAATTTCGATCCAAGGCCATACTTTGACATGAAATAACAATATAAATGACAATTTGAGGTAATATAATTTGATAAAAACAATTCAACATTGAAAAAAATAAAATATTTATTATAATTTCTTATTTAAGTTTTACCTATAACATAAAGCAATGAAAAAATAAAACTAGCTTTTATAAATGATCCTTCCTTCAATTTGGTTTGTGCAATAATAAACACATTTTGTTGGAACTGTATTAAAGATAACTTAATAAATAATTTACCTTTTTTATGCTTAAATGTTTTTAACAATTTTCATTTATATAATCGTTTCATTCCAAAATATGACTCTGGCTCGAAATTTATTATTAATATTCTTAAAACGTGACTTACAATATACAAGCTTTAAATGGCAAACCTATTGCAATTGAAAATTTTACATATCCTTTTTGTATTCTATGGCTTAAATAACAATAATAAATACGGATTTTACACCTGGGCGTTTCAAAACCTGAATTCGTAGCAATGCTTGAACGGGCGACATGTAGAGCACCTAAAAAAACCCACCATAAAATCATTTTCCCTAAAAATTAACAATCATTTCTGCTATAAATTATTTGTGAAAAGTTTTCAATGTTAAGCATTTTTTGACCTTTTCTTTGACCTTGACATTGCTTTTTTAGAGGAAAATATATATTCAAGAGTCTTTATTATACCTACAAAATGACAATTATTTGAGTTATGTATGTCAATATAGTTTGGTCGATTATGCATTTTTAACGATGAGTTTGACCTCTTATACTGTTAGCAGTACTAGTACTAGAAAAATTTCCCGTGGAAAATTTGCCCGGAGAAAAATTGTGCGATTGGAAAATTTCTCGGGAGAAAATTGCCCCTATTTTGTTCAAACTTCATGATGAATAATAACACCTTATAAAGTCACTTAATATTATTTATGGCAAATATCTAAACACATTTTTTGGTTTCATCCCCCAAGGGAGTACCTCCAAGTGTGACAAATATTATTCCAATACAATTTTCTTTCAATTTTTCAAATTTAATCCAATCTTCTAAGAAATTGATCGAAAGGGTTGGTAAGGAGGGGGGGGAGGCGATAAATAGCCTCTTAAAATATGGTTGAATACCCTCTGCCTTCGGATTGGCCTGGAGGTAGAACAAAATCGCTAAAAACCAACGCCAATACATCCAAGTAACCCCTCTGATACCAAAAAATAGTTTCAAGCCCTGGGGTTGCGCGGGATACTTGAAGGTACCCCTTTATCCTTAAAAACTACCGCCAAAGCATCACATTCCTCCAGAGAAATCTACCACGGGCAATTTTCTCCCGGGCAGTTTTTGGTACACGTGGTAGCATATGTAATGTTCATACAATGTATTACCAAAATAGGTCCTTTATTTTTTCATTAATTCGGATTAAAAACAAACTGAGGTGAAATCATAACCTCTGTTCAACTTTGTCAGTGGAGGTAATACATATAAATATTATTACTTTGAAAAAAGAACGCCAAAGTCTAATTAAAAACAGTTCTAAATCCGCCAAACAGAAATTAAAGAGTCAATTACTCAATTTGCCTTTGGAATAATCCTTTAAAATTCGATATAATGCCCAATTTGGGATCAAGTGAACCTAAAAATATAAAATGTTGCTCTAAGGTGGCATTTTTTAAGATTTTGTTTGATAATTGTCCCGGAATTAGTCTAGAATAGTCAAAAATATGCAAAAGAGAAGAATTTATTAAACTTTGGAAAGCAGACATTTTTTTAAACCTTCAAAACAGTGGACATTTTAGGCGAGTGTTTGCGCTGTTCAAGGGCTTGATTAATAGAAAAAGGAACTCCGTACCTTTTAGATTTTTCAAAATTTAAAGGAATAAATTATTAAAAATATACCATTTTGTAAAATAAATCAATCAAAGTGAACAAGAAATGTCTTTCATAAAAATATAATAAAAACCTTATTAAAGGACTGGATTTTGTTAAGAAGAATATTACCAAATACTTAGTATAAGAATCGTCTCATCAAAAAATTAATTACCACAATAAAGAGGAGAACATTCTACATTTAAAATGGCATGAGTGTAAGGGAAATATGATATTTTATACTAAGGTACATATTTATTTATTTTATTATGCATTTAAAAAAAATATACCACTATAAGTGAAAATCCAACTTTCATAAATAGATGTTATCACCACGAATATTGATCTATTTCAGAATGAACAAAAAACCCACCATTTTTCCTTTTAAAATCTTTAAACTCTGTTTTTTCTCTACAAAAATCCCCCCCCACCGTTGTAACAAGTGATCAAAAGTTCTAAAATATGAAACAATCTATATGTTTTGCAAGCTCTTCTGTGAGTTCACTCCTCTATTTATCATAAATCTGAACAATCCCATTAAAAACTATCTCAACCTCAAATTAATTACCATTCACTTCAAATTGTGTTGATTTAAATAAATATTGCATTGAACTGCTTTGGAACAGACAACGGTATCAGATATATAAATAGATGTTATCACCACGAATATTGATCTATTTCAGAATGAACAAAAAAAACCACCATTTTTCCTTTTAAAATCTTTAAACTCTGTTTTTTCTCTACAAAAATCCCCCCCCACCGTTGTAACAAGTGATCAAAAGTTCTAAAATATGAAACAATCTATATGTTTTGCAAGCTCTTCTGTGAGTTCACTCCTCTATTTATCATAAATCTGAACAATCCCATTAAAAACTATCTCAACCTCAAATTAATTACCATTCACTTCAAATTGTGTTGATTTAAATAAATATTGCATTGAACTGCTTTGGAACAGACGACGGTATCAGAACACCCCCCTCCTCCCACCAAGGACAACTTTTCTATTATAGATTTTTGTTCTATTTATTATAATTCATGATTACTAATTCATGTTCCGATAGATGAAGTAAGAAAGTGAATTATTAATGACGGGAATAAAAATCCAATTTTATACTTAATTATATATATTTTAGGAATAATTTTTATCATTTGTAATTAAATGTAAAAATTCTACAATAGTAGTTGCCTCTCCTATCATAGGGTTATGTAAATCAGAGTTCTAGCATACTCTGCCAGATGCAATTTTGTGCAACGGACACATTGCCAAAGGAACACATTGGAGAATGACATTTTGCCGAAAAAACCCGATATTTTTGCCATACTATGTAATTATCTATTAGAGTACTCCAATGACAAACACAACTTCATAGCTAGGTATTAGGTCAAAAACAAACGTGGGATAGAGGAGTGTCAATCAGGACTTGACCAAATATATTGAAGCTCCAGTAGATTCGGAATAAACGATTGATTTATTCTCATTGTCCATTGAATCTCATTTATTAAATAAATCAATCATTAATTAATCAACACTTAAAGATTGCAATTTGTGACAAATAGTTATACATTTTATCTTTTAAAATCGGTTTAATATGAATAATCTTAACTACATTGTATTTCAGCAAATCATCATCAAATATTTTTATAATTTTTTCGGCAAAATTGTATTTGGAAGAGTGAGGTTCGACAATGTGACTGCGCACGGTATACCAAATTGGAGATACCAACCATAATTCCGGGAGTGACAACATTATTGATATTTTTCTAAAGAAAATAAAACAAGTTTTATTCATTTTTGTTTCATAATGATAGTACATATTTAAAGTTTTGTTTTACATCGATGATGATGTTAGAAGTATTTTCCTTCGATTACCTTGATCTTCCTTTTACAAAGCATGACGTCGTCAAATTGGCATTGAAAATGGAAAAAATTATGATGATACTGTTGAGTATTTGCTAGTACACCCCCCAAAAAAATGGGGTCACTACAAAATAGAATAAAAATCCTTGGAAATGCATATTTTCTAAATAGATCTTTTTTTAAATTATACATAGAATATTTTTCTATAATATAAGCTCTGATATTTCTCATCAGTATGTATTATGAATAAGTTTTAATGGTTTAAAGAAGAGTGTCGCTTTTCATAATTTTTCAGTCAAAAAATGTGAATATATATCGAGTTCAGAACATGATACAGAATCAATAAAAACACTTTTTAATCATAAAAAATACTTTTAAGTAAGTTTAATTAATCTTACTTTCAATTTCGAAATTGTTTTAAGGGTAAAAAATTTCATTTTCTATGATAATAGTCCCGAATTACTATAATTCCAGATATTTCAGAATTAATATGACTTTGAGAAAACCTAAAATCAGTTTTGGATTCTGGGCTCATATATAAATTTGATTCTTTTCTTCAATTCATTTGTAAAAATCTCTCTCTCCCCCCCCCTTATTATTCCCTTGTGTAATTAATTGATTTGATGAAAATGAATTGAAAAAAAAATTATTTTTGTGTATTAGAAATTGAAGCAAGAAACTGATTTTCATAAATCGCACCAATAAAAACTCAAGTGCTAAATCGTAAATAGTTTAATTCAATAAAATATTCTGCCCCAAATATTTTTTGTAAAATTTACTTTTGATGGGAAACTTATATTCCTAAGTACTCAAATATATGATTGCGACTGACTGTATTTCCAAGAACACTTTAGAATCTTGCCTCTAAAAGGAAACCATGTCCACCTACAGCCTGATTGCTATTGATATAAATCGTGTATATTTTTTAGCTGGTCCATTTTTTTATGATCAATAATGAGAAGATTGCATTTTCTTATCCTCAGCTGTCTTTATTATTATTTATCTTCTGAGTAGTAAACTTCCTTTTCTATTACATTCAATTATATATCAAAAATTGATGGAACAATCGTATGCGGTCATAAAAGACAGAGAGTAAGCTTGAGGATTTGTTGCTGAGCTATAATTGTAAGTTCTTGGGGGACTCAGAGTAGAATTAAGGATCGACATTGAGTAATTCTTGCCAATGTCCTTCTTTATTTCTTCCTCCCCCCTAATCACAGTTAATTTTAGCTCATCTGATTAAATGTAATGACAGCTAAGAACAAGAAGCCTCTCACAGCCTAAATAACGAAACTTGAACAGGGGAATGTGCATGTCAACAATAGACAATAGGGTTAAAACACATACAGAAAATGATTTTATACACTTTTTAGCCGTTATTTTTGAGGGTGTAAAAGAATATGAAATGTGATTGATTCAAGGGGGTGTCAAATTGTACAGATATTCTCTCAACTGTTATTATATTCTTGAGATTTCAGTCTTGATTCTTTTGAATTTTAAGGAGGGTATATTAAAAAGTTCAGAGTGGCATCCCTGAGTAGGATTTTGACTCATTGTTTGAGAATAAAATGAATATTCCAAAAGGAGGAATGGAGGATGTAATGGATCGGATGTTCTAATCAGACTCTTTGATAAAGGACCACATGGGTTGTACTGAATGCACATATTGAAGAAAAAAAAAAATAGTCATGATAACTTCTCAAATAATAATAATAAAATATTAATGTGCGTGCATACATAGTTTTTTATAAAAAGGAGAAATACATGCTATCCTATGAATGAAGTGATCTATGGACATTTATCTGGCGTGTCTGTAGAGGGAGGGTTGGAGGAGATGTAGCCCCCCCTCATTTCAGGAATTTTTACTAGATTTCTTTAGATCTGAAGTTTTTTTCCAAAATTTTAATATTTGAATTTTATTTCCTAAAATTTTAATATTTGAAGTTTTTTGCCAAAATTTTATTTTCATAAAATTTGAATACTTGAATTTTCTTTCCAGAAAAATTAATTTTATATAAATAACTGTACTTTTTATAAATTTTTTGTGAATGGCTATAGATTTTGGAATTTTTTTTCAAATGAAATTTGAATTTTTTTTCCAAAAAATTTAATTTTATGTGAACAATTCCGGATTTTTGTGAATAACTGTTGCTTTTTGAAAATTTTTTTCGAAAAATTAATTTTCTAATTTTTTAAAAATTTAAATTTTCTATAAAATAAAAATTAATAAATTATGCAATATTTTTTCCAAAAGTTTAATTTTTTGTGAAAAGCTGTGAATTTCAAATGAAAATCGAAAAAATCTAATATTTGAAATTTAATTTTTGATTTTTTTCCTAAAAATATTTATTTTTTCTAATATTTTTCTAAATTTTTTAAAGAGTAAAAAAATACCAAAATATAATCCTGCGGATCCCCAATTATTCCACCTTAAAGATGGATCTCAAGTAAACTCGTTTCTGGTCTTATGCAATAGAGAATAACCGTAGAAAGACTGAATTTGCGGTTTTTTACCCTAAAAATCCAGATCCGGGCCCAAGAAATGGTAAGAATACTCTTAAAAAAACAAGACATTTTGATTGCTGAAGGAGTAGATGTTTACAATGCGAACCCCAAGTCAACAAAGACAACCTCATGTCTTATCCTTCTCAATTTGTTGATCTTTAAAACTAGTCAAAAACCCTCTGGTGAGCTGGGATACACATTATACTTCTTATTCCTTTGATTCTACATTTTATCACTAATACTTTTAAGAACGTTCCTAAAGCATCTTTATTGATATTGATTATATTCTATAATATATCTATTCTACTCCATCCCTGCACATCTCTCTCAGAAGGAACTTGATCAAGTTCTGTAGATGAAGATTTGTTGGCCATGCTTTCATTCTACATGGTACTCTTTAAGTGTTTCCATTTTACCCTCCTTTATGTCTTTTAACAATTTCAGAAAATCTTGGCACAGAATTGTCTAATTTGAAATTTCAAAGTTATTAGGCCAATGCCATTTTTTTAATATAGGAATACCAAATTATATCTTGTTGAAACCCCAAACTCATGTTGTTGATACTATTTTAATATACATATTTGTTTCTTTCTCGATGTCTCATACCCTTTAATTGATATTTATTGTAAAATGCAAAATGATGGAACAGTTAAAAGATTTATTCTAACTTCAAATTTACAAAATTATTCTCAAAGTGCATCTGTTTATCATGTAATTCAATCCCTTTTATTTTTGGATTTCTTTTTTTATAGTTGAGTTATAAAAAAAATTCACTAACGGAGGATTAAAAAAGAATCAAAACTACCAGGATCCAAATTTAGGACCCAATTCCATCACTTTTTATACAGTACACAATTACCTATATTAGCCTAAAGAAATAACATATATGTATATGGAATCGCCCTAGCTCATAGACAACGCCCTTGGAAGAAATAGTTCACTCGAACTCAATCTACGTAGGCTTGTGCCAAGGTGAGACCTAGAGAAAGAAATATACTTTATGTACATGGATTCCACACAAGATTTCTAAGTTAGTTGGAGTAATTGTAATACTGTAATGTTTAATTATGCCTAATCAGTGCAACTCTGTCTAATAAATTAAAGGGGCATTAAAAAAAACCCTAAAAACAAAACAAAAAAAACATGTATAATCATTGTTAGATTTGGTTCATATATTTATTAATAAAAAAAGGATTCTAGGAAAACAATTCTTACATTTAAACACACACATCTAAAATTTGGCATTATTTTATACCGTGATATAAATTAGAAGACACATTTTTAAGCAAGCAAAGGGATGATGGGATCTTACTAGCAACTATTTTGTAAGCTCAGATACTACGATAAAGGCGGGTACAAAAAAAGAGGAACTAATAATGAAATGGAAAAAAAACCCATGAACCTATATCATGTTGACGTAACCTCAACCAAAAGTCACTAGGGCTGGGACTTTTGTAATTTTTTCTGTAATAAATCCACCTGTTGTTCTGCTTGTTGACCTTCTGATCTTGACAGAAATTCTTTTCATCAGAGAAAAACCACAGGCATCCCGGGCTGCTTTGGGTGCTTGAGCTTGTTGAGCAATTTTGTTGACTTCATCAGTCTGTTGTACTTTGCCTTCTGGGTCAAGATCTGGCCCACCTGCATCTTGTAGCTCCTGCACATTAAACTCTCAGATACACAGTCCCTTATTGTTTTCTCATGGCAGTCTAGATCCCTCGCCATGGCCTTCATGGACCTGGTCGGGTCATCTGCAACCATCTTCTTCACCTTGTCGACAAAGCCGGTGGCCCTGACCTTCCTGTCGGCTCCCTCCTCCTTGAGCGCCCTCTTTATGGTGGCATCAACATCCTAGGTGTCCTCTAGCTTCTTACGGATACGCTGAACAGTCCGTAAATTCATTCCTAAGGTTGAAGCAATCGTTGAATTGGAGATTTCACCTCAATTATTAACCAATGTCATGACTACGGCAGACCTCGAAAGCTCCTCGTTCCACTTATAGCTCTTTATCTCCTCATATGATGACGACATGATGCTAACTGAACTACGTATCGTCAGCTGACAATAATAGCTTTCCTATTTGTTAACCGGTTTTTTATTTGATAATGTCGTATTCAAGTTATCAAGGTTTAAATTAGGCGACAATTTGATCCCCGCTCCCTGTAGCATTTAATTACAGTTTTATCACTATTGTTTTCAATTACAAGTTTTCGCTACGTAGCCAGACGATAGCTGAATTAAATATACACAAATTTTGTTGTTATTCTGCGGTTCTAAGAATAAAGATCTCGGAGAAATAACAAAAAAGGGAACACGTCTGCGATCTCGTCCGTGTAGGTTTATTTTGTATTTTGTTCAGAACCTACACTTAAATAAATTATCACAGCTTGAGTTTTGTTAGGAATATTTTTTACAAAAGTGAGGTTAAGTTATATTTTTATAATCATTTACAAATGTTTTAAAAATAAATATTGGCAAAGGGCCCAAACCGAGATTACCAATGACCTCAGGATTATCCGGACGGGCGTATATATCATTAAGAGCTATTCAATACCCAAAAAAACAGTGGTCAGAAAGTCTGGGCAAGGTCAGAAACGAAGAGTAAGAACAAAGCCCATAATAATGCGTGTCAAAACCGCCTTGCTAGGAATCCAGTCAGTACGATTTGTGATGTGGCCAAGAAGATGAATGTGAGCGGGTATATACTCCTAAGGATCATTAAAGGTGACTTTGGAGCAAAGAGTGAAGCGTCTCATTAGAACGACCACGAAGGAGAAGAAGATAAATAGAGTTAAGCTTCTTTTCAATGTATCCAATAACATGTGTCCTCCCAACTCCCCGATCTCAATCCTTTGGATTATTCCATCTAGCCAAAGTTCAAAAGAGATGCCTGCAAAAAGCCTGATGGATCTGTAAGATCTTTGGAGTCCCCCATTAAGGCTGCATGGGCTGACCTGTCAAAAAATACATTTTTAAGGTTTTGGCAGCCTTCAGGAAGAGAGTGGAGGCTGCCATTGAGGCTGAGAGAGGCGGTATTGAATTAAAATGTCCATTTCACGTATAACTCACTGGAAATAAACTTAGTTATGTTCTCACTGTCGTCTCCAACTAGTTTTTAATAAAGTCTGAAAACAATCTTCCATGTAAATATGATGTATGGGGTACATTTAACATTGAGATTGTTTTTTTTAAATATACGCCTGTGTATGCAAATGTTTCTCTTGACTCCAATGGACAATGACTCAGAGTAAAATAAAATATAAAACGTTTAACACTTAGATGAACTACATAATACACATATATTTCAAACTTTCATTATTCCATATAAGAGCATTATTTATACTCGTAATTGTTGATTTTTTATGACGTGAGCTAAAAAAAAAACACTAACGGATTATGATGATTACAAAATATATGAATGAAAAAAAATTCTGAAATACATAAATTTTTACCCTTTCAATTGAGCCAAAGTGCTGTCAATGTCTTAGTCATCGTTATATGTACATTATATCTACAACACGCGAGTATAAAAGTACATTGCACATAGGTATACATTACACTTTCACCCTAAAAGCATGGCACTTTACAAAAAAAGCTGACAGTTTTTTTAAGGAACATTTATACGATTATGTTTCACCCTTTTGAAAACTTTATTACATATTATATAGAGATGTTCACAGAAAAATTAAGGAGATGGGCAATTAATTAATACAATCTGAAATCTGGTAAACATATGGCTTAACTTGTCGATGAGCTTGGTTATATCGTTGTATATGAAACACGGAATCATTGATTGTGCCAAATTATCATTATAGATTTAAAAAATATAAGATCCAATCGGCGCTTGTGTTATGATACAGGTGTCTTATGGTGTATGGAAGGAAATATGCCTCCCAGCAGTTGAGATCTTAATGATGGATTATGGATTATTTGTCTGGAGCTACGCTGAATATAAAACTAATCGAACATCCCATGTCATCAAGGACTCTATGATTTCCTCCATGAAGGAGGCAATGACCAACAGGCCAAGGGACTACCTTATCCACGCCTGATCCTCCTTTCGGGCCTGGAACCAGGGGCTTGATTAATGCTCTTTCAACATTCATATGTAAATTGAAGCCAATTTCCAAGTAAATCCGAGAAACATGATAAAAATTTATCGGTATTTCAAAAAAGCAAGACTTGAAAAATCCATTTTTAGAATTAAGGAAATATAGATGCCGTCCGAAGGGGATAAATCAAAAGTTTTGCCCTGGATTAGTATTAGTAGTAACTTCAAGCCACTACAAAAATAAAACTATAAACAATAGGTTATATTTATGTACATACGCATCAATACACTCTCCACAATTGTTGTGTAAGAAACGAATAAATAATTTTTCACAATTAATGTATTTATTATGAGTTAACTTAGTACTTTTTGCTAAGATTTTCGTATATTTAAGATCACGGGATCACGGAGGAGTGGAACAACTTGAATTCCTACTTCATCAAGGCCAGCTGTGTTTTTGTTCGTCCCCGTATCGAAACCATCATTCTGAATGGAGGACAATGTATTGAAAAGAAAAGTCTAGAAATTTGTTGAATTACCAACTTTGCTTGAAAAATTTGCCATAAAAGTGGCAAAGAATGATAATATGGAGTAGTTAAAACTTTGAGTTCTCTCCCTCTATTTTTTTTTTTTTTTTTGCAACACCTGGTATATGAGGGACTAGTAGGTATGTTTAGAGTTATTTAAGTCGAAAGTTTCAGCTTATACTTTCCTTAATGTAATGTGATTGATCTGTGATATAAAATATAGATAGTATTATGAGAGAACTGATTGTGTGTCGTTCTTTATACATAACATCACAATTTTGAAGATAATTCAGACCTCTATTTCGAAATTTTATGTCAAGTAGGATTGAATAAATCAAGGCATATATTATGTACATAGGAATATCTTAATTAAGATCGGTTTTTTGAAATAAATAGATTAAGTGGAGGGATAACAGAAATAACCGGAGGGGGAAAGGATTATGTTAAGAGTAATAAAAGAATAGTCACTCTATAAATGCTTGTAACTGAATTTAAAATTTTGTTTTTAGACTTTTATTGACTTCATTTCATATGCTAAGCCTAAGGAGATAATAATATTATTTTAAAGCTACATTTATAAACAAAGCAACAAATGTTTGATATTATTACACTACACTGCTTTTATAAAAGTATAACACCTTTAAGTATATTCTACAATGTGCATTAGACTGTTCCATTTTTGGGTTCATATTTTTTTCCTCCCTGTTGAAGAATCTTTTCTGCTGAAAACAATCGAGACATTATTAGACTGTTCCATTTTCGGGTTCATATTTTTCTCCTCCCTGTTGAAGAATCTTTTCTGCTGAAAACAACCGAGACATTGACTTTAGCAAAGTTTGAAGCCTATCAAGCCATTTTTGGCTTAGTGGAAACTATTTTATTTATGGACTAATATTTTGGGGTCAAAATTGGTAATTTTTAGGCTCCTTGTACCGCCTCAAATACCAAGAAAATATAAAAATTGTATATATTTTTATATTTTTTAGCATTGGGGTTATCAGTAAAAAATATTGACAACTTGTTTTTAATCCTTTAAGGGATCTAAAATGTACTTAATTTTTTGCAATACACAAGAGAATATTTCTCATTTTTCTTCAAGAACATTTAATTCCACTTGGGTAAAATTTTGATATGTTATGTTCGATTAAAAAGGGAACCCTATATTTATTGAAGACATCTTAAAAAACAAGGTGCACAGTATTTTTTTAAATATAAAAAGTACAATTGTCTACTCATAGCATAATTCTTGAGAAGATACAGGAGGCCTAAAAATGGACAATTTTAGAACAAAAGTACCTTTTTTAAAAAATAAAATGACAGATATCACGCTAAAAATGGCCTTAGGACACATTAGGTCTTTTTGTAGAAGGAAAAAAATATTCTGCCAAAAATTGAACTGTTTTATAATATACTAACCTCAATATCAGTAGAGGCTTTACAAAAAATAAGTAGAGTTTTTAGTAGACTAAGGATTTCGAGGAATAATTTTGGTCAAAATGGTCAAAAAAAGAGTGCTAAAATTTTGAAAAATACACAACCGAAATTTTAAATTTTACCAATCTTTATATAAAGAAAAATATAGTTTTATAATGATAATTTAAAGCTATTATTTTTTTTTTCATATTTATCATAAAATATCATAAATTTTGATATATTATATTGACAAATCGAGATTTCCTCCCTTTAATTTTTGCCTTCAATCTGTATGGGTAATTTTAAACCTACTAAAAGGCCGTTCAAAGTACACACTAGTAGTTGGAGCAAATTTTATGTTGGCATGACCTTCAGGGATCTTTTTTAGATAGAGGCATCTCTTCATCATTACCACCGATTATACGTCCAACCTTTTGCATAAATGGAAGGTTAGGATTTCGCAATTAGGTGGGAAAAAATAATTCTTCTTTGTTCCAAAATACAAGTAGGATTATTAAAACGTCAATTTAGCCCGAAATTTCTCCTTTTTCTAATTGGCCGTTGTCAGAATCTGCCTCTCTCAGGAAGGTTTTTCAAAGTGGATTGCAAGTCGAAAAATATCATAAAAGAATAATTAAAAGCTGTGTATTCTACACATTTTGAAATTCTTTTTCTAAAAGCATTAAAGACTCTGAATTTTTTAACCCTTCTTAAATTAATACAATTTTTTTTTTAAGTCTAGTCATTAAAATACAAAACAAAAATAAATAAATAAAAGCAGAGACCTTCACTAATACCTTGAAATGTACTTTCATATAATTAGAAAAAAACTCACTGAAGAACAATAAAATATATTACCGCGAGGAGAAAAATACAGATAGGTTGACCTACTTGTCTAGAGTGTAGTACTAAATATAATACAATACATAGGTGGTGGCTAAGGGGAGAGTTTAAAATATTTCAACTTACACCCATAGATCTTTTTCCACTCCAATGTACAATTTTACAGAAAGCTATTGACTTTGTACTTATTAGACATGAGGAAATGGGTTTTGGTAAAATGATTGAGGTAAAAAGGTGGCAGACAAAAATTTTGGTGTAAAATTGTGGGAAATATTATCATTGGGAGACAAAATGGTTGTGGGTTATATGACCCTGAAGCAATTTCATTGTTATCAATATGATTGTTTATAATTTCATTGCAATTATATTAAAATTTGGGCAATATAACTATTGAATGATAAATAAAAGTCCACCTCAGCATCTTCTCAGATGCTTAGAATCCCCAAATAAAACCCAAAATACACACTGACCCACGGATTGTGTAGGTGAACTACTGGGCCCCAATGTAGTTTAAACTCCACCATCATGCATTTCTAAGCATCAAGGACTACTTTTAATAACTTATAATACACCCCAGCCACCAGGTCGTGCAGTGGAACTGCTGACCCACAAAACAGGTTAAACTTCTACGCCGAAGCTTCCCTCAGTATCAAAGAACCCTCAAAGTAAAGTTTAGCCTACTGGTAGTGCAGGCAAATTGCTTTGCCCAATGCAGGTTAAACTCCTCCGCTGCCACTTTCTTGAACATCCTGGACCCCTTGTAATATGGGTATTGTCCAAATCCTTGTAGTATACAATTATAAAAAAGGATATGCTGGTAGTCTGCAAGATATCAGTATTCTTATAAATCATTTTTTCCCTATTTTGAAAATTCAAACGTAGTAAGGAGTAAGGAGCACTATACTTTATTTAGTGATATTTTTCAGTAGATATGTCTTCTATCAAAGTTTACAGCATATACTGTTCTTTTTGACTTACACTCACGAGGATTTGTACAAATTTCCCATCTTTGCCAATGATAAACATTGATGTTTGAATTTAGTCAATTAGGAACAAAAAAATTGCATAATAAGAGAGTAATATCATTTATTTCCATTGTAAAAGTTAATTTTTATCTACAACACGGAGACAAGAAGGTATAACGATGTAATAACATATTTTTAATACATTTTAGGGTCATATATATATATTATAATAAAAATATATAAAAGAAATGTAGGTTTTTGATAGATAGTAATGTTTAAGTCCGTCTATTTTTCGGTCAAAGGGCGTCCACAGGATTATATATAAATTTTTTTTTGTTGTTGAGGGAGGGAAAGGGCTTGGTTTTTGGAAATTAAGAAAAAAATCCAATTAAGGTAGTAAAAACTTTTTTTTAAATCCAATGCAGTTTACACAAAATTAAATTTATTCGGAAAAAATTTCAAAAAATTTTTTTTTAAATCGAAGCTCTTTACAAAAAAAAATGAAATTTTAAAAGTACACAGCTGTTTACTAAAAATTAATTATTTTGGAAATAAATTTCAAAAATTAATTTTTTGGAAATAAATTTCAAAAATTAATTTTTTGGAAAAAAATTTAAAAAATACTGTTCTTTACAAAAAATGAAATTGTTTGGGACAGAATTTCAAATATTAAATTTTATAGTAAAAAGAAAATATTCTTTAATTTTGGGGAGACTACAGCCCCTTCAGCACCCCCTCCCCCTTCGGACGCTCCTGTGGTCCCATTTCGACATCTAATAGTTCACTATTCTCCTTTATATTTAAGAAAAAAGGGTTTTCATCCTTAAGAAAATTGGTTGTTTAGGCCTCCAATATGGCAGATATAAAAAATGACGACGTCAGGGGAAAACTCTCTATAAAGCGTTTTCCCCTGACGCCCATAAATTGCGACGTAATTGAAGGAGACGCCATCTTAGGAGATCTAAGTTGACATTTTTATAAATTTCCAATAAATGGTGATAAAACTTCATCAAATGGCTTTAGAAATAAAAAAGACTTAACATCTGCATTGAATACCACTTGTGCCAACGATAAACCCTCATATTTGAATTAAATCAAAGTTATATCTGCTAAAAATCCCTATGAAATGTCTAAATTTGTACAAATTTTTTTAGGTACAAAAAAGTCAGTTAATTACAGAAAAATATCTTCTTCTTTCCATTCTAATAGTTAATTCTTATATACTCTATGATAATAAGATTATATTACGATGTAGTAATATATTTTAGGGTCAGATATATGTTATAATAAAACTATAAAAAAGAGATTTGAGTTTTTGATATATAATAAAGTCCTTGTATTTGTTGGTCCATTTTGGCATCTTATAATTCACTATTTCCTTAAAATGAAAGAAAAGGGTTTTTTTATTTTTATAAAAATATTTTTTTAGGCTTCCAAATGGTGAGCATCAAAAATACTGGCGTCCCATCAAAAACCCTGTATTTTGTATTGAACTTGCTACTCAAAGCAAATATTATTTGTTCAAAATACATAGAAAGTCCTTTGATTCCTTTGGAGAGCCCTATAGAGTTGAATAACCTTTTTTTAATAGACATATATCTATTTAAAATCACTTTTTAAAAAACAACCATAAAAAATGTTTTTATGAGAAACAAGTGGCTTCAAATGCAGATGATTTGGGAAGTAAATGTTGCATATACCGGGTATAGCAAAAGTACTGATACCTTGTTCTTAGTAGTCATTCAAATACTCATAATTGATTAGGATGATTTTGTACATAGAAAATTTTACTTTATAATGTTTTTTAGTATAACAATGCACATTAATTATGAATCTCAAAAGACAGCCTCCAACCACCTCTGGAACCCCTTGCACACATTGGCAACGTAGTCCTTTATTATGGCCCTCCGCTGCTGTTTATCAGAGGTCTTCATTATTTGGGGAGCGGACTTTGAAGGCTTTCTTCTTAATTTGATAGCAAATGTAGTATCTAGTGGATTCAAATCTGGGGTCTGAGGGGGCAAATGTTCGTGGACAAGAAGATTATGTTGCTACCCATCTACTCTTGTACAATATTAGGAGCCTCGTCCTACTGAAATACTTGGTGATCTACGGAACAACATTTCCTTCAACCACATCAAGTATTCGGCTGCAGGTAACCAGTATCTAATAGGCAACCAAATTGGAGGCATTTTTTCTCCAGTTGATGCCACAACCCCCAAAATCATCACAGAGGCCGGATGTTAGGTGTTGGCGTCTGTTTTGAGGCTTCACTTTGGGGAGTATTCTAAAATTGGTTTGTCCTTAAGGTTGTCCCCCTCGCCCAAACGATTTCTGAACCAACAGACTGTGGCTTGCTGACGTTTAAGGCCTTCATGATGTCCGAGGGGGTCCTACCGACGCGGATTAAATTGCTTATGATGGCTCTTTTTGCCTCCATCGGGACATATACATAATTTTTGTTTACAACATATACATTAATCAAAAGCTTAGGATCTAAGCTATTCGAAAATAATCGAAACTTTAAGATTTAATCAACAATATCTATTTAAAACTGTATTTTCAGAAGGTCTCTTTACTTTTTCTACGGCCGGTACTCTAAGTAAAGTACATTTTGATTTTAATTTCTTCTTAAATTATGTGTCATATATATTCTACCTAATTAGTTAACTATATAGAGGAGTGCCAATCTGCAAGGGAAAGGAGAGAGTATCAAAAAAGTCATGGGTCAACATGATGTCAAAACAACTTTTCTCTGGAGTACATACATAGGCTGTAAGCATTTCTACCTATAACGTATAAGTAACAAAGCGTACCATGAGCATATGATTGTAAACTAGCTGGACACTACAAACTATTAGATATAAAAATATGCAGGGTGAAGAAAGGAAGAGAAGAAATTCAAAGTAGGAAGACATGAGAGAGGACGACTACTACGAATGGAAAAATAAGTCGTGTGAGGGGGGATAAGGTCTGTGTTGTTATTTTATATATATTTCTATAACAGCTCCTCCGTTTGACTTCATACATTCATAGAGCAATAATAAAAATCTAAATTAAATGAGCCAAGCATATTACTAACTCTTGAAGAGGAGGAAGATTATCAAAAGACAAAGTCAGTGAGAGAGAAGAGGAAAGCTTGAAAATGTACATCGTCAGTGGGAATTATATAGATATATTATTATAAGAAAGCATCATGGCCCATCTTGGAGTTCACTGGAGAAATTCCAAAAATACTTATAGATGTACAATGTACATACATATGTGTGTATTTTTTTATTTTATTTTTTTAAATTTGGCATCTTCAGGAGGATCATACATACCTGGGTAGTCTTCTCTGTTTGTTTTTTTAATCTGTATTATCTTTCAAATGACATATTTAAAAGAGAAAGATTTTTAAGAAATACTTTAGAAACTCCTTGATTTTAAATAGAAAAAATAAGTATACCTTTTCAAAGGAATATATATACATAGATAGGAATCACACGGATTGCAAGACATCTGGTTACCTCCGCCAATAAAGTTGACTGAAGGTTATGTGTTGTTTTGCCCCAGTTTTGTTTATTAGTCATCAGGATTACGGCAAAAGTTACGAATCGATTTTGATCAAACTTGGTTCGAAGATTAAGTGTGGTCAGAGTATAAAGCCATTAGATTTGGAGAGGTGCAGGCAAAGTAACACTAAAAAAATGAAACTAGAATATGGACTCAGTAGAGTGTAATTCCTCATCCTACAATCAAAATGCAGGAGGGAAAAGTCCTTACTCTGCAAGACCAATCTCGAGTTCAAGTCCTCCCCTCTTTTTTGTGACTAGTCACTTCAAAAAAGGCAAACCACATTCACCTTAGCCAAGGAAAATGTCACGAGAACCATTTATCGATTATTATTAAAAATACATGTTGATAATTTATTTATTGCAATCAGCGGCGATAGTCAAAGCAGCGTTCGATAATTTTTGCCATAAACTATTTTGCCTAAGGAAATTTTCCCTTAGAGCCATTAAAAAAGATGTTCCCTTGGAATTAGTGAATCCCAAAATGTAATGTACATTACTATAAAACGCTTTAAATCTTTGTATTCCGTTGGAATAATGATGAAATTATGCTCTATCATCATATGCTTGTTTGTCAATCCATGAGTATTTCTAATCTGAATAATCAGTCATACCTAATGATAATTATTAACAGAGAAGGGTTTTGCAATTTTTTTATTCAAACCGCTGCAGTATTCATATACTTTTGTTTTCCTTTCTATACTAATTTCATTGATTCTTTTGTCTTTGGTTATAGTTCATTACATAGTGAGATTTTGTTAGTGTTTGATTTGAAATTTTGGGCAATTTGCACGTCTGTGGTATAGATTGATGAGGCAAACTCTTTTGAGTTTGCATTGATAGTCGTCTTTATCTCCCAGTGAAGGAAACATTCAGACAAATATTACTTCTTTTTTTTTTCATGGGACTTAATCAAAAAGTTTTTAGAAGGATTCTGGATCTCAGAGACGTACATTAAGATTTATTTTAAGAAAGCAAGTTACCAGTAAATTTTGGTTTTATTAACAATTTGGATGAACTGCACTTCTCAGACACGAAATATGACTGTACTTAAGTAAATTAAATACTGTCAAAAATTTCTACGCCTCTTGACCTGACATATTTATCACATTCCTTTTTCTTAATTCATAACTATCAATTACTTAAATAATTATCGTGTTTTTGATAAGTTCCTTTCATTTTATGTCACTCTAGCATCATGAAAAACAAAAAAAAAAAACATTTTTATGTATTTGTACAAATTCTGAGTGTGATTGTATTTATTATATGTGTTCTAGTTAACATAAAAACAATCTTGAAAACCAAAATCATGTTTAGGAGAAATGCCTATTTTTTACATCATATAATGAATGGGGACCCAGGACTTAGGTTTCATCCTCGTTATTTTTATTTACAAGGTTTCCTTATGCAACCAAAAAACAGCTGAAACAATAAAAAATATATTTTGTTTTTATCCCATATCTATATAATTAAAAATGTCAGATGAACAACAATAAAAGCAAGGCGTGTGCATTCTCCTCCGTGCATGTGTCAGTTCCGAAAAAGGCTGCAGAGACCGTAGGCATCCCAATTTGGATTGCCTACGACATCCAGAAGTCCATTAAGAAGCGCCTTTTCTCATATAGCCAGTATGAATCTAAACTTATTCAGCAACAAAATTGCTGAATTCTAGCCCAACTACATGTTGCCTTCCTCCAGGCCTGACCTTAACCCTTGATACTTTGCAGTTTAGGGCACTTGGAGCACAATGTCTGCCACACCTCCAATCCAAATTTGGATTCACTCCGAGCTAGGAGTGTAGTACGGCATGGACACAACCTTCATCGTCAAGAGCTAACAATCTGTTCGCCAGCGTGTCGAGGCTGTTATTGGATGTGAAGGAAAACATATTGGATACATGTTACAGTTAAATATATTATTTAATATAAGATAATAGAAATTGATTTTGAGTTATTTTTCTTGATTGAATAAAGATGACGTTTTTCGTAATTTAGTCATTCTACGGCAAGTTTTGGGTATCCACTCTGTATAATTAAATCCCAATATTTTTTCAGACATATTTTGGTGAATTATAGGTTTTGTAATCATGAGTTTTGAGGGATGAGTTAATATACTCTAAATTGTTAAATATAGTTTAGAACCTCGTTTTGATTTCCACTGCAACAGTGAGTTTTTCTATATTGGCATTCCTGCTCAATGTCACAGTTGCCAAGAGAGACCGAGAAAGAAAAGGAATGAGCTTCAATCTCCTGACCTTTCAATTAGGAATGCACTGGTCACATTATTTTTTACAATTTATATTTGCTACTCTATGCCAAGAATGTTGTTTGTTCCCTAACCTTGGTGATTTTCCCCTCTTCATTTGCTGTTAAATATATTTGAAAATCTATCTATCTATATAGGTATGAATAACATTAATATGAAAAAGAAAGGTCTTCAAAAATTGCTTTACATAAATACAGGATCATGTATTTGAAAATTGCGATGTTTACTGTATAATAATAGCCAAATAAATAATTAACATATTTCAGACATATATCAGAAGCATATAACTAAATAGTTGAGCACGCGTAACATAAAATAATTATGGATTCTTAATTACTTTTCATCCTTTACAACCTTAATTCTTCGAACAAAATTGTTAAATCCAAGAATTTTAAATTAAACAAATTACTGAGACTTTCAAATCCACTAAATGGCGCTAAGACAATATTTACTTCTATTTGGTGTACCATTTTATATATTCCATGTTTCAGTACAGAAGAGCCCAAAATTTTCGCAAATAAAGCAAAGAAATTTGTCCCCTCGAGTAGGCTCTCATCTAAGAACTCCAACACTTTCCAACATTTTCAATGCTCCTTTATTTATTAACTTCGAATACTGAGTGATAATGATTTCATTAAATGATAGACGATTTCAATTTAAATAATTATTGATTCTAGAATTGAATTAAAGGCAGAATAATCTATCAAATACATCATTAATTTTTGGAACGGCTAAATAATAATATATTTAAATTGAAAAATTGGAATAAAATAATATCTACAAAAATAATTTAATCTCTATACATCTCTAAATTCTTCTTATTATTACAATATATATTTGAATCGCGCTCTATGTTTTTAACAAAGGTGACAGAGACTATATTTTTTATTTGGTATCTGTAACTCCATGCCAAGAGTCTGATTGGTTCTTTATCCGTACCTTCGTATCATTGTTTTCAGATAACGGTTCCGTATCGTGTATATCTGCACCTCTGTATCATTTTAGTGTGATCCGTTACACAACAGTTTGAAGTGATAGTTTGTATCGGTTATCGGTCAATTTTCTCCAAGTTTCGAAAAAAAGTTTCTTTTTTGTTCTCTTTAAAGAAAATTCTATTATTTTCAATACGGAATGACATTGGTGTAAAATTACGGAGGAGGACAACGATACATCTTATCTCTAAACAGAGCAAGCTATGCCGGTTGGAAAGGGCAAAGAAGATTCTAAATTTCCTCAAGGCCAACAAAAGTTCAGGTAAAGATTTGCTCTTTTCTATTGAAAAAAATTTCACTGTTGATAGCACTGTGAATAAGCAAAACAGCTTCTACCTCACAACCAAACATACAGGCAACATGCCTTCCGAACAAAAAATCAATGGTCTTGGGCGTTGTGGAGTCTGACATCCTATTTTTGTGGAGAGGAAGAAGATGCTAAATGCAGATGATTACATTGAACTTCTGTATAAGAAAGGGCTACCTTGTGCCAGATAAAAGTTCAAGAACAACTTTGTTCACACTCAAAACGGACCCAGGCCTTCCTGATAGACAACTTTAGAACTTTTGCGACCACAACATGTGGCCGTCCTCCTCTCCAGACGCTAGCCCTTTCTACTACTCTAGTATTAAAAAAAAATGTGTACCACTAGATATCATCAGCCCTGTACCAATACTATAAAATTGTTGTAGTTTGTAACTTAGGAAATACGATGTTTTCGATTGTTTTGGTCCACCATCTTTTTTCTCTCATTTGCTGTCCAGACGACAAAGAATTTCCCTTAGTATCATCACTCTATATATTTTATCTTTATGATATATTCGTAATGATGTTTCTTGTATGTTAATGAACGTGGATTGACTCAGTAAGATGAAGAAATTATGGTCCCCGAAGGGAAACAATCGGATTCATAAAATCCTTATCGAGCACACGTTTTCTTCCTCTTTTTCAGTATGATATTTATAATGGGTATATTTTTAGTCAGATTTCCTATTCCTGTCAAACACATTCCTTCCATTCTTCAACAATAATAATAAATTTTCAAAAAGTAGATTCAATTCTGTTAAAATGTTGAATTAAAAACAAAACAAAGGAAAAGCTACAGGGAGGCCAAAAAGAAAGAAACGGATGGAATAAATCAATTATAAAATTTGTGAATTAACTTCTAACTATTGATCGAATTATAAAGCAAGGGGGCGTCTGGAGGAGCTGTACCTCCCCCTCCCCAAAAAAAAAAGAATTGTTTGCTTTTTACTAGAAAATTAAATGTTTGATTTTTTTAAAAATAAATATTAAAAATACACAACTATTCGCATAATAGTAACAAAATTAAATTTTTAGGATTAACAGTCTAAAAATCCAACCTTTCTCGGATTTTTTTTTTTTTTTTTAATCTACAGCTATTTACAAAAAATTATAATTTTTTGGAATAAAAATCAAAGATTCGTAGCTATTAAGAAAAAAAATTAAATTTTCATAAAAAATTATTTTTTTTGGAAAAAAAATGTAAAAATCGACAGCTGGTCACAAAAACTAAATTTTTGGGAAAATAAGTTATAAAATTCATAGATATTCTCAAAAATTAAATTTTTGGAACAGTTATTTACAAAAATTATTTTTTTTTTGCAAAAAACATTTCAAAATCCATAGCTATTTTAAAAAAAATTCGAACATCAATAACTGCTAAACAAAAAAAATAATTTTTTTATATTTCTTTCCAAAAAATATGAATTAATTGATTTTTTTTCAACAAAAATTCTAAAAACCAAGCCTCCCCCAATATAATTCTGCGGACGCCCCTGTAAAGATTCCGTACGGATTGTGAAACAAACTTTTGATGACATTGTACACAAACTTATATAGTCATGTAGAAAAGATCTCATGATTAAATAATGAGATACAAAAAAGTTTAATTCAAATGCAATGTTTGATACTATAAAAATGTAGCATATATGAAAATATCGCAAACTAACCAGGATTTCGTGATGATTTTCTACATTTGGAGCATCGATTTTTACTCTCTTCAAGAAATACTTACCTTCATATGTTTTGTCCTAGATAGAAAACATGAAACATAATAAATAATTCAGTTTTCAATTCAATTGCCATCATTGTTGGAAACAGAAGGTCTAAGATTTACAAGAAGAAAGAGAGATAGAGTTTTTCGATATAAAATATATAATATGTTTATGTAAAAGTAATTTGTCAAAGGATCTTCATTTGATTGGTCCCTTACTATAAGTAAACATAGAATAATCACGCATGCAGCTTAGCTTATTTTTCTTAGTTCCCCCTTTTGAAGGAGTATATTAATTAATTACATTGACTCTTTTTTTTCAACCAATCACTCCTGTTACAGGGTAGGGTAGCAAAACGTGGACATTTAACAATGTTAAATTTTCTCATCATTATGAAAAAAGTTAAATGATAATTTTTTGATATTCTGTTTCCGCCATCTTTTTATATAAACAAACTATACTAATCATTTAGTCCTTTCATATCAGAGGTGCAAAAAAGGCAGCGTATCTCAGATCTTCTAGATGCTGGAGTTGATGTGATGAAGATTACCGATATTGCTCAGTGTTCTAGGAGCCTGATTTTCAAGATGGCCAAGACGAAAAAAATGGAGAAGACCTCTCTAGGATGTTAGGAAGTGAAAGGCGTAAGTTAAAGAGGATACCCAGTTCTTGTTTAGTTTGGAGAATAATCAAAAGAAGGATCCCATTACATCGATGAATCGCCTCGCCATAGCTTCTGTGGGCCCCCTAAGACCATCAAAAGGGCTATAAAGCACAAATAGGGATTAGTTTATTTCACAATGACCCCACGCCACCTCGAAAATATGAATACTGATAGGGTAGGATGGGATCAAATTGGTGTGTTTTCAGTCCATATCTCTTTAGTTTTAAATGTTATTACATCTTCAAAAAATATGTAAATGTAAAAAATTTAAATTTTAAGAATAAGATTCGTGAGTATGCTCCAAACTTTAATAATTTTATGCCGATATTGTGAATTATTATTGTGAATATATGGTTTGATTCAAGAATGAATCAAAGACATACATATTGATGTGATGTATTGACCAATGATATGCAAATTATGCCTTTTATTTTATAAAATTGTTGTAGCTTATAGGAGGAAATACTATATTTTCGATAGTTTTAGTTAGTTATCTTGTTGCTCTTGTCTATTGCCGCGACATAAAAGAATTATCCTGGTTATTGTTCAGTATCATCACTCTATGTATTTTATCTCTATGGAATATCCCTTATTAGATTTTAAAGTTTTTACAAAATCACCGTCATATCGCATCTATGAAATAGTATGTTGTACATACTATGTGCCAACCCTCGACAAAGATATACACTACAAACTTATGAGAAGAATGTGGAATATCTTGTTTTTATGTATAAATATAATCTATCTAATTGTATATAGTTCCATTGCATATTGACTCAAAGAAAATAGATTGAAAAACGACTCCAATATTTATAATTCACTTTAATAACATGCAATCCCAAACAAAAAAATGTCGGAAATCCCTTCACTGTCTCATTAGTATGTAAACAAACTTCCTTTCTATGAATAGATTATACTTTAATGTCCAGGGTAGGTATTATAAATTTGGAACAAGTATAAACATCAGCATTTTGGTAATCCTGAGATTTATATTTATGAAAGTGTGCTCATCAGATCACAAAATTGTATAAGACAAAATACAACATTCTTGGGATCCCTCCAAATACAAATACTTGGCGGCCATTATTGTTTACCTCCGTCCTGGACACACAACAAAGGATGCAAATAACTCCATGGATAATTACGCTAGAGAGATTAAATTGATGTTAACAGATCTAGTGTTATGGTAGAATTTTAAATTAGTGCGCTGATAATGGGCTGATTTTCTACGAATTCTACCTAAGAACTTTCCTGGAATAACAATATATTATTGTTTCATTCTAATTAGATACGGCTCTTTGAGGGTTGGGAATACACCCGATCCTGAGTTGTGACTCATTTTCTTAATAATTCCTATTTTGAGACTCATTAAATTTCGTTTTCAACATAAGTATTACATTTAATTCTTAAACATTTTCTGTTTCATGAAAATACAAGCAAAGGATTACCCGGTGTTGTTCGGCCAAGGAGGGAGCGGGAAATCACATTAACAATGGTCAAAATATTGAAAAATAATACAGAATTATTCTATTGTTCTAATAATTATGATATAAATGTTTCGTTGTTGGCGTGAAAGATCCTGATAATTATAGTCGTTCTCTTGCTATGAATACAACGATGGAGCGGAAAATGGACTATATTTTATACTACACATACTAATCACACTATATCAATCCTCTGGTTAAGTCAGGTAATCCACAAAGTATCATCAAACCAACCACAACCCCCCCCTCCCCTCTCCCAAATACTCTTACTATTGACTCGTGTAAACTTAGTTTGATTATTATGAAACAACGGCAAAATGCTATAGTTCTTCTTAATGTTTAAACCCCTTGGCTGCGGGCGAGCATTATAATATTTGTATTATTATGAATTTTGAGGAAAGTAGTGTGGTAGAAACTTCAAATCTACATATATGCATACAAAATGGTCTAGATGAGAAGTCTTTTTTAATTTTTCTCAAAAATTGCGTAATTGAAAATCAAAAAACCTTTCTGCACTAATTTTGAAAAAAAAAAAAAAAAAAAAAATAGCTAATAGCATTTATTGACATTTTAAAGAGAAATGCAATACTACCAATATTTTTCCTTACTTGCAGAGATCAAAAAGTTATGAAAAATAGTGTTCACGAAAAATAACCTTCAATAACTAGTTCATGTAGTAAAATACTGCAAAAATTATTTAGTAAAATTTTTTGGAAATTGGAAATGATATTTCATATTGTTAGGGTCTAAAATTTTAAGTAAAAACACGTTTTGTGGTATTTCTTCTTAAAATTGAAAATTCACGTTTGATGAAAAAAAAAAAAAAAAAAAAAAAAAAAAAAGACACAAAAAAGGATAAAAATTGGAAAAAAATGAGAAATTATTCAAAGCCTGGCAGATATTTAAGTTCAACATCAATTTTTATGTTTCCAATTTATATGCAAATGAATCTCCCGAAAAATTCTTACAAACTTTATTTTATTTACGAATTCAATATTTCATTGGAACTTAATTTTTTTTTTTTTTTTGCACCAGAAAAAAAAATTGCAATTTTTTCAAATTTCTTTTTTTGCCCATAACTTTTTGTATTTTGAATAAATTTTGAAAACGTGGTTATTCCTATACCATAGTTGTTTTTTGAAACGCCAAACATATTTCGATTCCTGAGTCCAACCCCAATTTAGTCTTCTTGAGAACCAAAAAACGGTTTTTGTGTTTAGATATAGCATAAGCCCCCTTATATGACCCCCCCCCAAAAAAAAAAAAAAAAAAAATCGGTGCCCATGTCTTATCCTGACCAGGTTCGAAGGAGGTACCCATGAAAAATTTCAGTCTCTTAGGTTCAATGGTATGGGTACACATAAAGAACACACAAACTCTATCTTTGGACAGAAAAATGAAAATTATATATATATATATATATGCATCAAAAAGCCCATAAAGAAAAACTAAAAGAGATTTTGGAGTAGAAATGAATGCCCTACTACTTACTCAAAAGTAGTTAGCTTGAATTATGATTTCTATATATGCGCCTAGCCAAAACAGTGCGTCGTTTGAATTTTATTTGGAAAGTAGCACTGAAAAAGAAAAACTGTCCCCAGAGAATAATTAAAAAAAAAAAAAAAAAAAAAGGAAAAGAATCTAAGATGACCGTGTCAGAGCTATTAGCCAACATGTAGAGGAATGAAAATAGCAGAGTAGGAAATTCCAGGCGTCTTGCCCCTTTTTATTAAAGAAAAAGATGATAAGAATGGTGGAATAATTGTTAGTTGTAGCCATATCAACGTGCATACTGCAGTAATAATATACATAACACCCTTATAGCTTTAGGTGCACAAGTCTGTTGGGCGCCCTATAATATTTATTCTGCTCAAAATGAAGTTGTACCTGCCTTAGCAAAAAACGATATATCTGTATGGAGAGGTGACGCAGAAGCAAATTTTTAGTTGTACATTGATAAACTTATATTGTTTGTCAATTGGCAACCGAGCTTAGATCTGGATTATTGCCGAGATACAACACATTTACTTTCAAAAAATGTATAACTTGTGGGCTAGAGGGGATGTAAACAAAACTTCCTTGATGTGGTGCCCCCACCCTCCCACTATTTCAAGGATTTTTTGTTTTTTTACTAGCAAATGTTATATTTGATTTTTTCTTCAATAAATTAAATATTTGAAATTTAATTTAATTTTTTTCCAAAAAAATTTAATTTTCAAATAATAACTATGGATTTTTGAATTTTTTTTTCTGGATAAATGTAGATTTTAAAAAAAAATCGGAAAAAATTTAATATTTGAATTTTTTTCAAAAATGTAATATTTGAAATTTAACTTTTCAATTTTTTTTTTTTTTTCGAAAAGTACAATTTAAAAGAAACAAAAAATAATTTTTGGATTTTAATGAAAAAAAAAATCAAAAATCCATGCAACCCTTCCCCCCAAATATAATCCTGTGGACGCCCCTGGAAGTTGTCCAAAAAGTAGAAAATTATTGCCACTGCTACTGGCAATAAGTCCCTTGAAAATTGTGATTATAAAATTGGGCTAAAGTGTGCAATATCGGCAATTCTAAAATAGACACAATTCCTCTTAGAACTAAAGAATTTACATATGAGAAGGTTCTATCACATGTAGAGATTATACTTTAGCCTAATGGAAAGAGAATGGTTTTTCGAGCAGAAGGCCGACACGTTAATCTGTCTTGTTCTACTAAGAAGTACAAACATGTACTCAAGCATTGGTATTGATGGAGTTGTACAATGGTCCATCATGTCGATAGAAATCAAAAGTTTTTTTTTCTTATTAAGTTCATAAATGAATTTGTTGCTAGTCTTCTTCAAACAGCATTTGATTTACATTCAATTAAACTAACTGATTTAAGTTACATGGGTTTAATTAAAATAGGTCCTTTTAAACCCTACTATTACAGATATTAAATATAAATATATGAAGTAATTTATTTATTATTTTTTTCATTTAGTGCATTTTTCTATGTTGCTTTAGAATTTTATTTGAAGCATGCCATTATCTTATCTGAAACTATGATTAATAGATTGCTATAAGTAATAAAAAAATTAGTATGCGTGACTCCTTCATCTATGGATTACGACTGGGCGCCTTTCATCACTATTAAGTAATATTATTATATAATGTTATTTACCATAATCCCTACTGTGGAAATCAAAAATGCTAACATTATAATTGATTTTACAGCTATAGTACCATTAACTATGTAATAAAATTGTTGGGAACATATCTATATTCTTTTGAACATTGCAAAAAAAAAAAATCAATCTGTTTCAGGATAAATATGTTCTATATAGAGAATGTCAAACAAAATCTATACTGTTACCTCCCCCAACGTAGATATGTTTCCCACACGGTTTTTTTTGTTAGTCGCCAGGATTGCGGTCAAAGGTAAAGATAGATTTTGATCAAATTTGGTACGAGGATTATATATTGTCATAGTAAGAGGCCATTAAATTTAGAGAAGTCAAAATACACAGAACATAAAAAATGCATGATCGACCATAACTGTCTAAAAATTGAAATTCATCACTCAATTTGATTTTAGATTTAATAATTAATTACTTCTATTATAGGTAAATTTGAGCCAAAGCTTTAAATGTAGTCCACATAAAAGGATACCTATTGTAAATATATATTCGATTATATTACCACTATGTACATATATATATTAATCATAGTTAATACTAATTGATTATCTTGAATGGCTATGGGCCTAAATTAAACTTGATGTATCTTTTTTGAAGTTTTCCTTCTTTTTTGAATGATATGACACTACTAATTGAACTTCTTTCTCAAGAGTAACATGATGTTCAATTGGTTGGCACATGAAACAAATCTGAGGGCACATGTCTCCCTCAGGGTTTATGTATTCGCCAAAACGCATTTCTTCTCCCTCCATAGATTTTACCATTTATATGTGGTCGAATAATATCTCCCACTCAGTTTAAAAGTCCCTTGGTTTGACATTTAAGTTACTAGGTTAAATATAATTGACTCTATACATAAAGATAAGCGGATATATCGGCAATTGAAAGCACATCGTTACTTAGTTGCATATTATAGAACAAGTTTTTCTAGGTTTTGTCCTTCTACAAAAAGGTTTTCTACATTTTTTGTTTTTCGGCGATTTGTCCTAGTTCAACAATTTACACAAAACATAAAAAATAAAAAGCACGTAATTAATTAATAGATATACATATATTCACAAATGTCAACTTTTTAAAACCCATAGAGATCCAAAAAATATTTTAATACTTTTTTTATAAAATGTAACTAAGTAGCATTGTGGTTTTAATCCTCGGTAAATCCACCTATCATTACAGTTAGTGTCAATCATATTTAAATTAGTAACTTAAAAAACAAACACAGTTAGGATTTTTAAACTGAGAGGTATTCTTTTACAGATCTAGGATAAAACATTGAATGGATCATTTTTATTAAGATATTTTGTAAAAAATACAAAAACAACCAAATAATATATTCCTAAGCTTTAAAAAATTTTCTTATCCACTTTAAAAAATTATATTCAATCTTATTTTCCAATTCATTATCATAAATTTACAAATTACACCTAATACCAATGATATTTACTAAAAATTCCATATTTTTAAGTTTAACAAAATAGTCTTTTATTTAAATTTTTATATTTTTTTTAGTTTTGTTTTTTTGTAAATAATAAAATATTCTAAATTTTCAAATCTCGTTGAAACATAATCGAATAGTTCTCAATAAAACCTTTTTACTTTCTCAAAAACCTTCTTATAAGAGACATAATATTTTTTTGACATTTTTTATAAAAGGTATTTCTTATTTTTTTAGAAGGGATCTTTTTTTATATTAAAAAAACACATTTATAACTTTTTTTCTGATTATTTATACTTGCAATTATTCAAAATATTAAATAACATATCCATATGAGGTCCGAGCCCCCAGTTCCAAGTCTCAAAAAAGAATAAACAAACTATTTAAAAATTATGTTTAAACTTTATAAAAAACTGATTTACTATAAACTACTATTACTTTTTAAAACTTCTAATCAATATTAAGAATGGTGGAGGTTCACTTTTTTTTTTAGTCAATTTAAATCAAATCAAATCTATTTAAGATATAAATACATACGTAAACTCGACCAAATTTCCTGCGAAAAGTAACCTAACTTTGAGATTCCACTCTGGAAGCTATGATAAGTAATCCAATGTAATTTTTTTGTATATTGATACCCCTACATATGTAGAGCATGTTTTCAAAGTTTTATATTCATAAGAGTTGGTCATTTTATTAAATTATTAATGAAGTACTTGCTAATGTATTTCAGATTATTTTTAAATTAAAATTGAGGTGATAAGGAATTTGAATGTCCTACATTTGACTTCATTTTTTGAATACTCACACTTTAAAAATAGTAAAGTCCGAAATTTCGAGAGGTAAGCTTTTGTGGATTAAAAAAATACAAGAAAAAGTAGGGTCCGTTAATATGACATTAAAGCAAGGTTGAAAATTCGGGTTCAAAAAGGCAATGGATCAAGTATATGTGTCTCAAGATAGAGATAAGACTATGTGCTGAAATTTGACACACTTAATTTACTTATAAGTTTAAGCTTACGTGCCAAAAATCAGACAAATCTGAGAGTGTCGTGCAATATGCCTCGATTTTTGCTTGTTTTTTTTTTTTTTTACACAACAAATGACCTTTTTTTCCAAGAAAAAATTCCTTAAATTTTTTTTTTACTTCAATATGACCTTTTTGTTATAAAAAAAATCGAATTTTTTTTTCATAAAGACCTTTTTTTAGAAAACAAGTCCTTAAATTGATTTTTTTTTTTTTTGGGGGGGGGAGAGGCTAATTATTTTTCCATAAATGATTTTTTTAATTCATTTAGCGGGACCCTCCAGCACCTCCCCATGCAGTCGCCCCTGAGGACATACAACCCACTATTTTATATAAATATTTTAGCCAGTTATAGACTTTGTATTCAAATTTATGGGATAAGTTAAGGTAACTGGAAATTTCAACTATCAAATAAAACCTTTGTTTGAGTACAGAGACTCATATTGACCCTGATATGGCTTGTTTCTAATGATTTATATGTATTTCTCTCATTATTTTATTGTAACAATCAATTTTGACTTGTAAAAGCGCCTCCAAAGGGTTTATAAAAACAGTTTGTTGATAGAAATTGACAATTATTTGTGTCAAATAATACAAATTGTATAGAGACTGAATTTTAAGAAAAAAAGAATGGCTTTCTTAAGTGTTGAAGGGCCACATATCTTTGTATAGGTTTATTGATTAGTCATGGGACAATTTAAAAAAAAATTCCAGACCGGTGCCTATAATGATTCTTTAATATTTTAAATAATAGTTAAAAAATACAATTTTGCTATAAAGGGCGTCCACAGGATCATGTTATAGGAGGGGGGGCTTGTTTTTTTTGTTTTTTTTAAATTAAAATTTGTTAAAACAAATTTTGAAAATTAAATTTTGTTAGAAACAAATTTCGAAAATTAAATTTATAAAATATAATTTGATATTTAATTTTTTTTGAAAAACTTTTTATATTCTCACAAAATTACATTTTTTGAAAGAAATTTCAAAAAACCACAGTTGTTCACAAAAAAATATTTTTTTTGGAAAAAAATTTACAAAGTCAATTTCTAACACAAAATTAAAGAAAATAAATTTAAATATTATTTTTTCATCATAAATACATAGTTATTCACATAAAATTATTTTTTTAAATATGAATCAAAATTGCAAATTAAACATTATTTTCCAAATTCTGATCACGATTCTCCGATCTGTGTTTTCGATTAATCGTCCCATCACTATTAATACATAATATTTAAATATCTCCACAAATTAATTACTTTACTCACGAAAATAAACATACTTGTAACTTTGATATAATGTCTAAGAATTTCACAACATGTTGTGGATCATATTACACATATTTGAGTCCAAATTATTTTTAACAGTCGTTTTTAAAGCTTTTATTTGTCTACATATGTTGATTTACACTCAGTATGAAAACCATTTATATATATATATATATTTTTGTCTATTTTCAGATGTACAAATCCAAGTTTTACATTAGGTGAAGGAGGAAATAATCGGTATATATTTTTTTTTTTTTAAAGAGAAATGGTCATTTAGGATAAATTTTATATTGGGAGTTGTTAAATATCTCAAAAACACCCTCAGAAAACACAAATGCATATAATTTTTTAATCTGTTCTAAGAATAAGATCCAATAAGTAATTTCTTACTTCATAGGAGGGGGTCTGAAAAGTTTCCAAACTCAACGTGAAGATGGGAGCACTCGTAAATAAGTGGTGGGCACATCACATCTATCTGGCATTTGTTGACAGTTACTCACAAAAGTTTCAGGCATTTTGGACGGCAGCGAGAGGCATCTGTATGGGGAGGGCAAGAGGGGTTGTAGCCCCTCCCCGCAAAAAATAAGGAATTTTTTATTTTGACTAGAAAATTTAATATTTGAAATATAATTTTTCAAATAATTTAAATTTAATTTTTTTATTTTAAATCCAAAAACCAAGCAGGTGTAATGTAACAATTGTGAGTTGATGTGAATGTTTTTGGGAAAATTGACAAAAATTACCTTTCGACCTACCATTAATTTTATATATATTTATATATTTGAAAGTGTAAAATTTAAGTAGATAGATTAATACAAAAGCAGACATTTGACGCGTCTAAGTTAATTCAACTCTGAGTAATTTAGCCCAAAATAACTGAACAATTATTTTCCAACGAAAAACTCAGAGTACTATTTTGGCAAGTTATAGAGGTGGGTGAATCACTGGGAGAAGTATGTAAAGTTACAAGGAGACTATGTTCAAAAATAAATAAAGGAATTCAGAAAAAATGTGTTGTATCTTTGTTAGATCGGAAGCATTTCAGACGTAGATACAATATGTTTTATACTAACAGCTCTATATAGTAGCATAGGAATCATGTGGGTAGAAGGGACCAATGCTCTTGAGGAGTATGCCCTGGAACGTCTGCAGAGTTGGGCTGTAGGGGCTTTAGCTCCCCCCCGCCCCCAAAAAAAAGGAATTGTTGCTTTTTTAGAACAAAATTTTAGGTTTGAAATTTAATTTGTGAATTTTTGTCCAATAAATTTAATTTCTCAAAAAAATTCCAAAATAATCCAAAACATAGCCCCTCTAAGAACATAATCCTCCAGACTCCCATGATACCCCTCCACTATTTTCCAAATTATGTATAAATGAACGTATATTCTCGGAATTGACAAAGTTCACAATAGTCATTTTGCCCACCTTACCACTTTTAATTTCACTGGTGGAGGAGCTGTATGTTGGTTTTAGGGGTTTTGAAATATAACCACGTGTTGTTTAGGTAAAAATAATCTTAAACAAAAAATCAAGAAAATGAGAAAATCCAAATTTACTTATGTAATTCATATATAAATGCAGATAACGGGAAAGCGATAATCATTCTAGAAACATCCATTTCCCACATGATGAACAATTTTAAAAACAATACTTTTGATACAAAACTAAGTATATACCTTTAATATAACCCCTTAAATTACACAAAATCTAAATAGCGTATTTATTAGATAGATTGTACACGTTTATTCAAATCTAATAAATTAAATAAATATATACTTAACTTATTATTAACTCTTTAAGTAGTTATATTACTGGGAATAAAAAATATTCAATTAGATGTCTGTCAATATAATCACACTTTTTGATCTATAACTCTATATAATCTCGTTGAGCTACAAAAACAATTTTTGGTGATTTTGGTATATGACCTCTTCCCTAATCGGCACCCCGTCTTACCCTGACCAGGTTCAAAAGAGACACTTCCAGAAGTTTCCCAATTTATGTATTTATTATTTGGTCAGATGAAGTTGCACTGAATATTTATAAGTAATCGTTATAGTATTTATATATTATTTGTTGTGTCTAACGAGTAGTAATGGGACGATTAAAAAAAAACATACTCGATGCCGATTCTGATACAACTCCAGTAAAAAATTCCAATGCCGATTTCGACTCTTTGATAGATTAAATAATAGGTAAAAAATTCAATTTTACTATGAATTTCTAAAAATTATAATTGATAAAACAAATCGCCTTCCTTTATTTAATGTCAATAATATTTATAGTGATATTCCATGGGCTGAATTTTGCTGCACGAGTTTCTAAAAAACACTAGAGGAATTATAAGCTTTTACTCGTTACTCGATCGAATACTCTTAACTCGCCTGAATACACGTTATTTACCCTTACAATTTTGCACGCTAAAAAAATAAAAAATCAACAGGTTATATTTTCTACACATCAATATTTTACTATATTCTGGTTATAACTTATAACCAATATGTTTTTATAAATATGAATGCATTGATAATATGTAGAAAAAACAAAGTTTTTAGACGGCTACTATTTATATTATTTTTTTTACATATTTATCCTTAAAGAGGGAAAATTGATTTAAAAAAAAATATTTTTCGAATATGAATCCATACTAAAATTTTAACCAATACCATTTCATTTCATGTTGCAACTACTATTTAAACAAAGAAGCTAAGGATAATTACTCAGATAATACTCCAGTACTGAAATTCTACAAGTGCTAGAGGAACGGGGGTAAAGTTTAGTTTTAAATCTCAAGGGATACCCCAAATGAATTAGTAGCTTGTAGATTGAAAATCAAATTTAGACAATTCTAATTTACGTTTAATAGCGGCCCCTCCCATATGCATTTAGAAATATTCCTTTATCAAGTATCATTCATCTATATTAATACAGACAAGTTTGTCGGATGTGTACTGGTCTGAGGAGGATTTTTGAGTGTGGGATTAATATTAATTCTAAAGTTCACAGAGAAGGAAAATCAGTCCTGGAAGATTTACATGTTATAATTGACTCGAAAAAGAAAAAAAAGAATCCTAAGTTTTGAAGAGTTGTGAGGTTTTGACGGGTTCCGAGCTTTTGTCAAATTTTACCAAAGCGAGGTTTCCTAGATCCCTTTACAAAACTTATTCCCTTAAAATAACAATATCTGCATGGACCGCATGTGTTTAGAACACAATTGTTCACCTTTTGTTTGTATTCAATTTGTTTTTCACAAGGTCGTTTTTTATATCTTGACGGATATATATATATTTTTATTTTTTAAATAACTTAGAAAAGTACTAAATAGTTAAATACCAGTAATAAATAATAATATATAATTGTTAAAATACATGTGCTCTTTTTTTCTTTTTTATTCATTATTTAATCATTCGTAGGTGTATTAACATTTCCCTCTAACAGAAGAATCCTCACTATCTTTGGTGTAAATTGACGTAAAACGTAGATAATAAAATAAATAGTTACAATATTTTCCGGTACCTCATAATATTTTAAATGTAAAGGGCTCTCTTCTTGGTAGCAGTAATTCATTTTCCCCTCTAAAATCATATTACAGGGAGCTGATATTAACAAAGGTCTTAATCCAGAAAATATCATATGTATCACTCCCGCCTTCTCCTCGCCCTCTTACAAAAAAAACCTTCTCTTATAATAATAAAGAAATCACAGAACCAAGAGATCTCGTTGACTTGATCCCATACTCATTGCTTTTGTTGGGTCTGACGAGGCTAACTACATACAAAAAAATACGTAGAGAGTGAGTATGACCGAGAGAAATAATACGTTGTGGACGTGTTACCAGAATAAAAATATTATATTCGACGTATAAGACTCTAAATATTACACTACCTTGCCAATCACACTCACCAAACAAGGAGTGAATGGGAGAGTAAGAATATCAATACATCCAAAAGATTGTGGATACAATCTTTTGCAGTCTAACTCTTCAACGACGTCTCATTTGTCTCTGTCATACTGGTTCCTCTAATTATGGTTTGTACCTAGTTAATATTGTCAGACACATCTACATATATGTGAATCAATTCCCAGTGATTGAATTTATCCAACACTTCAATTTATCAATTTTTCTGATGTTGAATCCCCTTGTTTATGATACATTCTTTCTATATTTTATCCTTACATGCAACATATCATATTTCATGAAAAATCTTTATGTCAGGCTATCTATCGAGGGGTCTATCCATATAGCATTCATATGTACATTAGAGTGTGTCGGAAATCTGAATTCAAGAAATTGAATTGGGTATTTGAAAATTTTTATCACTATGAAAAACCATTTTATGCCAAATTTCAAAACTCATTTTGGAGGCTCCCTATTCAGTTGAAACTAGTGATGGGACGATTAATCGTAATCGGTAATTGTGTGTTTTTTTCTGGAATCGATATCGGAAAAATAATGTTTAATTTGCGATTCCGATTCTTATTTTTAACTTTTTATTACTTTCCTAATTTATGAAAAAAAAATACCCCCAGCCTCCAAATTAAGGAATTTTTCCTCATTACTCGTCAATCTAATAATTGACTTTTTTAATTATTCCTTTTTTTTCAAAATTTAATTTTCTGTAAGTGACGATGTATTTTTCTCCAAATAATGTAATTTTTCAACTTTTTTTCGAACAATTTTACATTACAAATATAATTTTTTTAATTTTTATACAAACATATATTTCTTTTGAGAACAGCTCTTGATTTTAGAATTTTTTTTTTTTTTTTGATTTTTCTGAACAGCTGTAGATTTTGGAAATTATTCTCAAAAAAAATAATTTTTATAGAATATATGTGGATTTTTGAAGTTTTTTCTAATAATATAATTTTATGAGAATACTCATGGGTTTTTGAAAATTTTTGTGAATAGTTGTGGCTTTAAAAAAAAAATTAATATCAAATTGTATATTTGAAATTTTGTACAAAAAAATTATTTTTTTTAATAACCAAGACCCCCCAAAAAAAAAAAAAATACCCAAATATAAATAAATATATATAATCCTATGGACCCCCTTGGATTATCAATACATAATGAATAATCAATCCTTATATAAATATATAGGTTGATCTTGTTTTTACGAAGGAGTTAATTGGGGAGTCGCCCTTACAAAATAAATAAATTCTATGAAATAATACGCATTTTAAAAATGGGTATGCATTAAGGAACCTCTGAAAGACTCTTCTTCGAGCTCATAATCTACACAAATGATTTTTATTCCAATAAACAACTTTTCCCGATATCCCGTTTTCAAAATTAGAAAAAGTTGATCAAAAGAACCTCAATACGAACCCAATGACCCATCCTAATTTATGTACTTCTTATGTAAACTATTCCAAGATCATTTTAAATATACAATTCTGTTTATTGAGACATCCATAACCAATAGCAAAAAAATGTAATGTAGTTTTCGACTCTTTTCCATTCGTAGCTTATGCGTATATTACTATTTAAAGAAGATAGGGAGGAATGGATCTATTGGAAGTCCACGTGTGGGGGAAACTCCTTACATATCATCTTTCATCAACGTGAATGAAATATTCTTCCATATCTATGGAGTCAAAATAGTTGCATATTCTTACATGTAAGGGAAGTTATGCTGGAAAAAAAATAGACGTATCTAGATATATTAAGGGAATGTTTCCTAATTCTGGCGTATAAAAAAACATTAAGCATAAGCATTAAAAACCCGGAATGTGTTTTTCAACTAGAACACCAATCCTATAAGTGTAATCTTTGATTTTGAGCCGTATATTGCCAACAAACGATCAGTTTTTAGCATGTTACATAAATCCTGATCAATGGCGTTCATATTTTTATTTTAAAAAATACGTAGGATCGTCCAAAGGGGTGAATCGGAGGGGCTGTAGCCCCCTCCCCAAATGAAGGATATTTTTTTTTCTTTTTATTAGAAAATTTAATGGTTGTAAATTTTTTCCAAAAAATTTCATACTTAAAATTTAATTTAATTCTTCAAATTTAAAAAAAAAAACATTCTGTGAATAGCTATGGATTTTTGAAATTTTTCTCCAAACATTTTTTTTTTAAGAATTTATGTAAATAGCTGTGGATTTAAAAAAATTTAACATCTAAAATTTAATTTTTCAATTTTTTTTATCAAAATATTTTTTTTTTTTTTAATCTTATCCCCCCCCAAATAATAATAATAATAAGTATATATAATCCTGCAGACATCCCTGTTAGCCCTCACCATAAAACCTCGTTACCGGTATTGTATCACGTAACCTTTCCTCCGAAAAGAAACAGAGTATAGCCCAAAAGTAGTTCTGAGTTAGGCAATTTTTCCAAAGCTCACTCTAATTCAATGATCAGAATACTGATTACGAGAAATAATCATGAACATCAACAGCTAACAAAAAGTACACTGTGTGTTTTTGTGTTCGTTAAGTAACACTAGAAGTAACGGTGGGGACGTCAAAGACATCAAGCGACGTCCCTGGGGTTGTTTTTGAAAATGGATTTGGTCTCATTTTCAAAAGGGAAAAAGGAGGGAAGAGAAGAAAGAAAAAAGGAGAATTTTCTTATTTTATTTTAACAACAATAAAACTGATTCAGATTTAATCAGGGCGAATATTTGAAATTTTTCGTAAATAGGTATGGATCTTTGAAATTAAAAAAAAATAATATTTGAATTTCATGAAAATAGATATAAATATTTTGGAAAAAAATTCCAAAAAATGTAATATTTGAATTCTTCAAATTTTTTGCCCAGAAATTAAATTTTATAAAATTTCAAAGACCCCCCCTCAAAAAAAAATACATATATACTTCTGCGGACGCCTCTGTTAACTGAGTTGTTATTTTTATAGTTTGAACACATACACTCACACAACCATATACCGGGTGATAAAATTTTTGTTTTTTATCACCTGGTATTAGCATTGTCGGGCTTAAATGGTCGTCACGCTTAAAATAGTCTGTGACGTCCTTAATGGCATAGCTCAGGTACGTCTATGAAGGTAATCTCAGTATAATCATAGGAGATAGGAGGGTCCCTCTTAAAACTATCCTTAATAATCGGTTAGTTATAATAGTTTATTCGGACAAGTGCCCCTTCTGCAATTTAGTTAAAAAATAAATAATACTTTGGTACATTAAGGCAATATTTGACTTTTCTTTAAAAAACGTAATCAAAAAATAAATTTACTACTGGGTGTGACATTGAAATCTGAACAATCAATTACATTCACTTAATGAAATATATTTTGGGGTGCCACTCGAAATGTACAATAAATATTTGAAGACCACCGGATGTAACGCTATATTGTTTCCTCTAATCTTTGATGTAGGCCCCGTTAAACGTCCATGATAGCCTCAAGACCCCTCCTGAAGACTTGGCACGTCTTGTTCATGTATTCTTTGGACATCCTGTCCCAGTGTTTGTTTACAATGGCCTTGAAGACCAAAAAAAAATTGTGCATAAGGATTCAGGGCCTAGACTCTAAATACAATTAGAAAGCGTACTCCCAAGGGATGGCGTCTGTTCAATACGGGAGCTATATTTATTTTGGACAGAAATTGATCAACCATCTTTGAGCAGCTTTGACACTCTCGGTCAGAAGTACTGTGTTTTTGCAGAACCACGTTATCTTGGAAGTTAGCCCTAGCCCACAGGAGGAAGTGAGCCTCCATATTTTATTTCCTACATCATTCTTGATAACTTAAAAAAAGATAAAGAAATGGAATACAGTGTTATAAAATGTTCAACGTGCCTAACACGTCTTAATTTGCAAATAGCTTGACGTTCACATTTCAGTGTCGCACTCCGTATAAAAAAAGGGATCAAAGGTATGGCTTGTCTATTAAAAAAAAAAGCGATCGAAGGAATGGCTTGTTTAAAAAATAAAGTGATCAAACAATGATATTCCTGAAAAGGTATATTCTCCCACGCCTATGGCCCTAGGAATCATTACCTTAAGTTGAAGAAAGTATTATTAAGACACCTAATAGATCCTTTGGGATGCAATCTACATATCTTATCCCTAAAACTTATATCCAGTAGAAAATAAATCCTTCATACAGTGAAGATGAATTTGTTCATTATTCTCAGACATAGAGGGTAAATATATTGACCATTATCTTATTCTTCAATCTCATGTCAAAAGGTGTGTTGTGTTATTGCTCAAACATCAAACTTAAATTACAAAAACAAAACAAAAATGTAAATTGAGACAAAAAGAGGAAGAAGACAAATTGATATTATGATATAGTGGGGGTATTATTATATGTAACTATCAGCTTCAACTGAAGAAGAAGATGATGATAGGATGGGAAGACACTTGAAGAAGTAGAAGTAACAAAAATACTTTGAATGTGAAAACGATAAGAAGTTTTTTTCTCTCTTATCAATAAGTAGTGAGTGAGTTATATTATTATTATATGAGTACAAACAAAATGCTTGTTGTAGATTCTTCGTATCCTCCTCCTAGTTCTTCTTCTTCATTTGGAATATATGTGTTAATAATGTGTGCTTTATGCTTATATTGAATGTATGTATGAATTTAATCTCAACGAGGGGTCAGGAAATATAAGTTTATGTGCATACATTACACGAGTATTACATGTATGAACGTCTCTGCACTGAGAAGAACATCATTTCTTATAAATAACTTCCACGACTTTGAATATGAAAGGAGTCAATTAATTCATTAATCATTCATTATAGTTATACATTTCATCTCTCTCTCTCTCTCCTTGATAGATATCCATTGGTAATTAATTAATAGATGTACAGGGTGGGCCAAGCTATCTATGTCGTCATGTTGGGCAAACGCTGTCACGTAGGCTGCCATTTTTTTTAGAGATAGCTTTTTCAAACTTGCACTATAAATAAATTGAAAAATATGGAATCAATTGACAAATTCGTTGTCCCAAATATTTGACAAAGGCACGGAGTCCTCCCTGAAAACCACTCGGAAGCCACAACATAACAATTGCTCGAACTCTGGAACTCAGGTAGACGTTCGTTCACAAGGCTATGAGGAAATTTGAGGCCTCTAAAGGACTCAGTTCCCTGCCACAACTCGATTAAAAGTCTCAAATGGCTCAAAGTCAAATTTGACGACTTCATTACGCCGGATCTGAATCCGATGGATTTGTGTGTGTGTGGAGTGCGATCGAACGACAAACCAACTACACCCCCTGCAACATCAAAGACGAACTTATTAGTCGGATCAAGAAGGAAATCTAGAATTTGCCAAGAAACCAAGAGGCAACGTCCAACTTGTGCTTTCGCCCTCATATATAGACTGTAATTGATAGAGATGATTTTATTGAAGGAAATAAATTGAAGACATCAAGCTTTTAAATCGGGTTTTATTTTTTTAAATCTGACAACTGGTTTGAGAAAAATTGTGTTTGAAAAAAAAAATCCTTGTAGCAGCAAATAAAATATGTGCACCCTGTATGTAGGTATGAAAGAACCACAAAGGAAACACAGACAGGAGACAAAATATACATGGACTTCCTTTGACCTCATTTGCATTATGAGAATATAGAAATATATTCATTGTTTCTTTCATTAATAGAATTTATATTACTCCGTATTTATGAAAAACTTCCTAACTTTTAATATTGTAAAATATATACTTTTGGTTATAACCTATACAAGTGGCTCCTTTTTATATTTCCTAAAACTGTAGAATTGTGCTCGAGACATATGTATTTGGGTCAACTTAAGACATTTATAAAGAAATAATATATTAAAAAAGAAGAGTATTTTCTTTTTTTATTTCTTGTGAGTGAAAGAACAGAATCGCAGACTTGAATGTTAAAATAGTGGAAAAATATTTTTGAATCAACTTATATAGATTTTCAGTCAAAAAAAATTCTCAATTATACTGATAATCATACTTTTTACTCTCTTAACATGTCTTTAAGCTATGCCAATATGTATTCTTTATCAATTGGGTAAGTTGACAGAAAAAGCATTAACATTAACAATGATAATACTATTAAATAACCGTTAACTAATACACAAATCAATGCCAAAAGTTGTATATCGCTTATAACTTTGCTTCAAAAATCAGCTCTCAATATCATTCCTACTAGCTGAGTAATATCCCAAAAAGGTGTAAGTACGTCATTTATCTCCCGACCCTCTTGTAAAATCTGCAATACTTTAAAGCCATCTCATAAGACAATTTAGATGATATACAAACATCTATCCCATTAATTCATCGTTGAAATTAAATCTGAGTTCCACGTTTTATACTGAACAAAGCCAAATTTATCATTACATTTAAGTTAAAAGCAATTAAAAATTAGACTTAAAAAGCATTATAGTAGTCTAAACTAGGGTGTTTGATCCTGCAGGAATCATATTTTTATATTAAAATTATTATTTATCTATATTAATAAGGTAGGGTCTGCCTATATTTTTTGTGAAAGTAAATTATTTTTGAGTTAGATACTTGATCTAAAAATAGTAATACAATCAAGTGTGCATGTCATATTAAACAAAAAGGAGTATTTGTATAGAATTGTATAAAAACGGTAAGTAAAGATGAATGGAATCTCACAGGCGTTTAGGTCAACTCAAATTAAGGAAGAAAAGAAAAAGGGAAGTACTTTATAAAAATAAAAAGAAGGAATGTGATTTTGGAATCAGGTTTATCAAAGAGTTAAAGTGCTCCCTGGTTCATCAAATCAAATGAAAGTATTGAGTAAGTAGCTACATGTGAGTGTGTCCATGAATAACGGAGAGGAACACCGAAGATTTGTTGTGGAGTCATATTTTTTGTTTTTAAAGGAAAATTTGTATGTTCGTTGGTCCCTAATACCTCCAGGTAATGTCCAAAATGTTTAAAAAATAAACATAGCTATAATCTGTCATGGAGTGATTTCCAACTTTTTACTCAGTGCGGAGCCCTTAGACATTTTTTTTTTTGAGCAACCAAAACTTGACCAAATATTTTTCTTTAGGATTTGTTTATTTTAAGCATTTTTATATATATAAAAGACAATTTTTTGCAAAGGACTTTTTTTGATGACTTTGATAAGTTTGTGGAGTGCTAGAAAATGCATTGGGGAGCTTTGGCTTGGAGTCACTGTCGTAATTAAATTATTAATAAAATATAACGTCACCTACTTCATAATAATATACATTCATATACGTAATTTTTTTCATCATCTTTCTTAATGGTTTTGATTCTATAAATGAGAAATAAGTAATTAATTATGGTATATTTGTACTATTTGAGGATGAAGTGATAGATTGTTTAATCAAAAGTTAATATGGAAATGACTCAAAGAATAAAGGTAGAGCTGAATGAGCTTTCATCAAAAGTATTTTTCATACGGGATTAATATTTTGAGTAATTTTGATTAGTTTATATCTCTTATTTTAAGTCAGAGTACGTGATGTTTTTGAAACATAAGGTTGCGAATCATAATAAAAAGTGGCATATACTTGCATAGATTCGCAGGGAACGAGATAGGGACCATTTTCTGGGCATTTCAATGCAGACATCGATATAACTTTAGAAATAATTAAAAAGAAGAAAAAAATGTAAAAGTTTTATCATCATTCTATAGAAGCATTAGATGAACTTTCTAGACTCTAGTGTGAGTTTCATGCCTACATAGTAACAAACGCAATGTCATATTCATGTGTTTCTTTTGTCTTTATGGATAAAAAGATGATTCCTTTTAGGTGAGTGGAAAGTATTTATTTAACTTGACGCAAGAGAGCTGGGATTCCCTTATATCACTATTTCGGCATATTTAAGTTGATACAACCCCCTTAACTCTCTGAAGTCGAACTAAAAGTAATAGATATACAGTCAAATCGGCCCATCAGCAGTTAAGATATAAGTAAAATACCCTTATTCCTCAACGTTCTCTCCAAGTACTATTTTTTAAGATATAAAATGAAGTAAAAAAACCCTCATAAAGTCAACTTTTTCTTTCCTTTTTTTGATATCAACTTTATAGGAATTAATGCAAATGATGAATTCCGTTGAGATTTTCCATTCTTTATAGGTACAAATCATAGGCTGGCGCTCTATGCTTTTTTTAAACTCATTTGACATTTAATTTCAATCAATACGGAAACATATAATATATGTTATGTCGGTCCATTTTATTCCGTCACGGCATAAGACAGGTCCTGTAGGTCTTTGGGACTGACTGGTCCTTAAGACTGGGATTCTTTAGGACTGACAGAACTCTAACTGATTCAACAAAGTCGAGTGACGTCATCAAGGAATTTTTTAGAACTGATATACAGGGCTAAACTAGATAGGCCTTCTTTGTTCAGTCCTAAATATGGACAACCACAACACTACATATCATGAGTGCCCCCTAAACACGCTTTTGTTGAGTTTCCTACCCAACATTTACATATATTTAAGAAAACAAGAACTGTTAATTTTTCACCACGGGGTTCCAAAGACCCCAAAGGAAGACCCATTCTTTCCTCTCATATCAATTAGTCAATCTATTCATCATGTGGTAGAAAATGTTATTTAATAAGTGACAATCTAAATACCCCAATGTAGAGTTCTTTTAAAAGATGCATTTTTATTTAAATAATTATATAAATTCAAAATATTCACACCAAACTATAGGTGCCTTTAATATAATTTTTATTAGTATTCCAAAGCTTTCAAATATGCAAGTACATATTACAACACCTATGTACTAGTGATGTGTCGTTCACGAACGTAACGGCTCTATGAGCCGTCTCTGTGAAGTGAACGACGTGAGCCAGCTTACCTCAAATAATGGATTTCTTGCCTTTTTATTATAATTTTTTGAAGCGAAAATAGGAGTGCCGTTTGGGAGACGTCAGAGCCAGTTCTTTTTAGTGAGCCAAGGAGAAAGAGCCGTTCTCTAAAAAGAATCGGAACTCCTATCACTACTGTGTAAGGAGACATCATCTTGAGGGCTCTAAATTTGATATTTTTACGACATAAAATAGACAAAATTTCCAATCGAACTTAATTAAACTCCATCAAATGGCATTACGAATAAAAAAATATAGCACCTGCACATAAATAAGTATTTTTAATACATTTATGTGTGCGATAGTTACTGAAACTAGTCGATAGAGGGATAGATTTTTGATAGACAATAAGGTCTGTTTATTTGTTGGTCCTATTGGGTTGACCATTTTCCTTAATATTCATTAAAAAAAAGTTTTTATTCCTAATAAACTTGGTTATTTAGGTCCCCAAAATGCCTCACATCAGCAATGCTGACGTCACGTGAAAACGATCTATAGGTACTGTTGAATCAGTCACAAAAACTAAAAAGACTGTAGTCCCATCAGTTTGGTCCTAATAAAATTTTGTCAGTCCTAAGACCGGTCGTTATCGGTCTTTTATGGTAACTAAAACAGATGAAATGACGTAGTTACTAAGTCCCCTTCATCTATTCAACATAACATTTTTCAAAGAGACAAGATACCCTAAGTTGAAAGTATGTCACTAAAACATGATTATTAAAGGTTCTGGGTATCATTCATTATTTTCTTCCTTTTATGTTATTCAATCCTAACTATGAGTGAAAAAATAAAAAGATAGCTAGGACTTAGCTCGGCCCTTAGGACTGTTGAATGGGGTAAAACCGATCGAAACAGATTTAAAAAAATAGACTAAAAGGTGGGGGAAGGTTGAAGGGAAAAAATATTAGATGAGAAAAAAAAACTTTTAATGGGGAAATAACTTTAATATTGAAAACGGTAAGGATTTCTTTTTTAAAATAAAACAAGACAGAACAAAAAATTTTAATTTATTGAAGTTGAAAATTGTGATAATTTCAGGTAATTTGATGAAGAAAAAAAATCATAATGGGATAACAAAAATAATAAAGAATATATATATATATATTATTTTTTTTAATTAAAAAGAGAGAGGATCTATTTAAAAAAAAAAAAAAACTTCATTTGAACAAATCCTGTTGTGTAGAAAAAATTTAAATTATTGAAAAACAGAAAAAAAACCTGATATATATTTAATTAATCTGGCGGACGCCCCTGGAACGTAGGACCTACATATGCTAAGCAAACAAATCAGAGAACAATATCTAAATAGTTATATCCTTCGAGACCTAATATGTTGCATGTTCTACAAAATGATTGAGGTGAATAAGTAAGTAGTTGTTTAAAAATAGGGAATTCGGAACCTTGCAAGAGCTCTTCTTAATAATAATAATCTATTAACTGCCTTTTCTTTTCTTCCTACCCCCCCCCTTGTTTACTTGCTGTGTTCACGTCAGAATCAAAACACGAATTGCTACATAATTTATAGAGTTACTCCACTCTACACCGGGTTTACCTCAATGTAAGTAAGAGAACATGATGAGAGAACCTTTTTAACTTGATGAAGGAGAAGAAAAGAAGGAGAGGAGTTGGATTTTTTTTTTTTTTTTCATTTAATGAATCATTTATGCCTTCAACGATTGATTATTTATCATGATGTACCATGTGTCCCTTGTTTCCCTCTAACCAAACTGCTTTCTTTCCTTTGTAGTAAAATCATCATGAGAAGTATCATGATATACATACAGGGACGTCCAAAGGGGGGTTGGAGGGCCTGAACACCCCTCTAAAAAAATTTACTCTTTTATGCTTTTTACTAGAAAATTTATTATAATTTTTCAATTATTTTTGTCCAAAAAGTTTAATTTTTCAAATTTTTCTTATAAATTTTTTAGTTTCTCTGAATAGCTATGAATTTTTTAAATTTTTCTACCTACAAATAAATTTTTTGTAAACAGGTGCAAATTTGGAAATTTTTTCCATAAAATAAAATTTTTGGTGAACAGTTGTGGATCATTGAAATTTATTGAAAAAATTTAATTTGTTCGAGAATAGCTTTGGATTTTTTCGAAAAAATATAATTTGTCAGAATAACTATGCATTTTTAAAATTTTTAGAAAAAATATTTGAAATTTTCTTCAAAAATTTTAATTTTGGGATTTTTTCTCAAAGGAAAATCCCCCAAAAAAAAAAAAAAAAAAATATATATACATAATTTAGTGGACGCTTTTGACATACTTTCCAGCCCAGGATATATATATATATCATTGTTTTCAAGTCCTATACTAAGGATGATCTTCCTACGCCACCAGAAAGCTTCTTTTATTTATAGCTATAATTAATAAATAATAATTTAATGTTCCTTCTTTTTCTGTTGCGTTTCTTGTATCTTACATATATGTAATTCAATACACCCTTGGGATTTTAAAAAGGATCTCTTTGATGATAGGGATCACTGTAATTGGAGGAGTCCATAAATTGTAGGTGCAATAAACTTACTTATGTCTCCAGAACAAAAAAGATTTATCAATGCTTTGCATGATGTCATGAAAAGGTCATGAGAAGCATGACAGATTGTACTTGTAAGCTATTTTAACTTTTGCTGTGTTTTCTAGTCAGCCAAAGATTTATTAGAGAAGTTTGGCTCTCAGTCCTCCAAATGAAGGTCCAGGAGCAGTGACGCAAAGTGATCCACAATTTTTACTCACCTCAAAAGATGTACGTTGTGAAACGTCTACAGGGTAGCAGGGGCATCAAATATGATCCATGTGGTCATTAGAAGGTCACAAAAAGGTCATCCTGCGCGTTCTCTGCCTTCCGTCGTCGCCTGGACTCCGTGATTGAAGCTAATGGTCAAATTACTATTGTTAAAAAACGTTTGTAGGTCAGTGGCGCAAATAGTATGGATTTTTAAATTGAGGACATTTTGGGGTGACAGAAAAGTATCCCATTATTCCCTTTCTACGAGTGCCACTGAGATAGGTTTCATTCGGGTTTTTTTATGTATGGAATGTATAGCTATAAAATGAGTTGTGGTCCTTAAAACCTATGTGTATAAAGTTAACTATTAAATGAAGGCATTTCTAAATATTACCTATATGGATGTATATATATAAAATATGTTATCTCTATGAAAAAACATAACATACGATAAGATATTTTTACGTTAAGAGCCATATTGAGTGCTTTGTACAAATAAGGATATTTCTCAGAAAATGTGTTGGGATGTTCCAAAAGAGAACACATCTTCAAATAATAAGTAAATAGTATATGAGCCGCGGCGTTTGTAGGGTTATGTATTTCTATAAATATTTTTGGAGGGTGAGTGTTAGGGACTTGGTTAATGGAATTTTTCCTTGAAAAAAAATCCAAAAATCTATTGTTATTCATTTACAAAATTATGGAAAATAATTTCAAAACTCCATTAGTACTGACAGAGATTTTTTTTTTTTTGCTGTAAAGTATAACTTGCCCGAATGGCAAAAATTCCTTGGTTTTTTTTTTTTGGGGGAGATAAACCTCCAGTCCACCTCCTCCGGACACCCCCGATGAGGGGTATTTGATGAAGCAAGAAGCTTCTTGTACTTAAATGGATTTATAAAGGATACCCCCTCCTGTACGGCGCCCATGGCATAGACTGTTTACCTTCATTTGTTTAGGGATTCCAAAAATGGGAGGGATTTGAAAATCATAGTCTAAAGTAGTACCATTTCATGACTTGAGCAAGTGACGTCATTATTATTTTTATTTTATTTTTGCATAAAAATAGGAAAGCAATTGGCTTTTCCCTCCTTTTCTCGCTCCTTTTTCGAACCATTTATGTACGTACATGCGATGTAGGTATACCTCCATCCTCTTTTTTTATTTTTATCTCCTTCTATTCTCTAGAATCAACAAATTATATCGTATTCCTTCCTATTTCATGTCGTCATGATGTCTCTGATTCATGTCTTGATGTGAAAGCCCCATCTCCTTACTCAACCTCCTACTAATAATATATCATTTATGAGTATATTAAATAAATACAATAGTTGATGATGTGATCATCATCAACTATCCTCTTCTTCCCAAACTAATAGGAATAAAAGTTTGGGGAAACAAATAGGCAATAATTATATATATATTACATCTAGCATCATATACCTAACACATGTAATAATGTGAGTGAGCAGCTCCTCGTCGTCTTTTACTCCTTCTCTGCATTTTTCTAAAAGAAACGTTTCTTCCTCTCTCCACATTCACACACACTCATAATAGTCGTCAGATCTTGGACTCTTTTTTGCGTGTTCTTTGCTATATATGTATATGTGCCGTAGACGTATTTAACTAAGTGTCTCCACCACTAGTCCGCGAGGAAGGAGAGGAGAGAGTCGCTACTCCTCTTCAATAGTTATAGACTACTATATACATAATATAGTAATCTATTTATTAGTATTACTATATGTACACAATTTTGCTGGCACTTTTATGAAACTCGACCCTTGAGAAGTTTTTGTATTTTAATTATATTTGTTATTTTTTTTTTTTTTGAACAACGACGACATCAGTTTTAGAAGAAAAAAAAAAATTCGTGGCCACGTCTCAAGAATTTTTTCTTCCCCCCAAATCATTAAAATAAATTCTTGAGTAGACGAGAAATCCTCCTCCTTCAATGACAAGAGTCCAATACTTCTTGCCTCGTCAAAAATAACTCTCTTATTTTCCCTCACTCCTTGTCTTTTGTAAACTTGATAAAGGTAAATATGAATTTCACTATTAAATAAATACGTTTATTCCATATTGACTCTGATTGATAATTAATATCTATTAATAAAATACTAAATCTACCATTTCTATTTGTATCTCACTTCCCTTGTAGGCCCATGATGAAACAAAGGATGAAAGTACTACTCTAAGGAATAACTGAGTTATAAATCGTGTGTTGAAAAAACGCGTGCATATTTCAAAGACTACATAGAATCCTTCATACATTTGGTCTCTGGCAGCGAATATAGAGTCCAATATGGTTTGATTAATACACCATCCAATATTGCACATGACTAGGAATCATCAACATACAAACAACAGAAATTGAACTATGATCAATCCTTCATCCTCTTCACATCTCAAAAATTATCCATATTTGTTTGTAAAGGACTCATCAGAGTCAGAGTCTGATTATTTTTGTACTCTTTGTGAGAGCCACATCAAAGAAAAAGAACACAAGAGTCATTTATTTGAAGGTGTTCACAAGGGCGAAACTCTTGGGGATTTCTTTGTGCGTGCTGAAGGGCCTCATAGCAAGGGAAGTCCACACTTTATTTGTGTCATTTGTTGGTCTAAATTCAATTCTTCAGAGGACATTCCCTTTCATCGGAATACTTGTTCATCCTCGAAAATGCCAAGCTCTACTTCAATCAATGTGACCTCCATACCTGTTCCTCAGCAGAGCGTGAAATTAAATGAGGAGGAAGAGGGGTCTAAAAGTGAGGAGAAAATCAAGTCAATGGATACTTCTTCTACTCTTGCTACAATAATTGATGCGTTGAAGCCGCCATTGGGCCAATCTAGTTCCTCTTCTTCCCGACGACGAAAACAGACTCAACCTCAACAACATATCTCTCAAAACACCCTACCGGTGTTTCCTCCTGCGGAAGAGGACCAAGACTCTAGTAATAATAAAAATTGTATGCCGTCCAATGAGATATTGTCGCCAATGACCACCAACTGTTTTCAGTGCTCACTATGCTCCGTTGTTTTACCCTCTACGATCTCTTACATTCAACATTTAAAAAGTTTTCATCGTATTGCCTCAAATGCCTTTGACAATAACTCAAATTGTCCATTGTGCTTGACATCCATATCCCTACTAGACTTATCAGATCACCTCATGACCATCCATGGTCTCGTTCCTCAAACAGCAGTGAACTCTCTCATCCTTTGGGTTCTCACAAATTTTCAAAAACAAATAAAAAACAATAATAATAACTATAACGGGTCTCCAAAGTCATTTATAGACGAGGATATGGATGCTTATGGAAAGAGCCTGTTGCAGCACCAATTAAAAAACTCGAAGCCCATAATGAGCTCTAATCCTTTGATCCCCATTCCACCCCCTCCTCACACACTCTTACCCCCACTACAAGCATCTGGAGCATTACCAACTCAGCAACATCTCCTAGCCGCTGCTATATTGATGAATGGTGGAAGCATGGATGGAATTTCACCTACTCACCTTCATGCAAACATCCTCCCAGCATCAACCAACGAAATTAGTATAAACGACAGCAATAATAACAACTCTCCTGTATACAAAAACAAACTTTCCCTCAGCTCAATTGTCGGGAAATTGAGTCGTACTCACGTTTCAAACAACAAACAAAGTTTTCAATGTTTCTTATGCAGCAAATGGTTTGCTCTCCTCCCAGTGAAACATATGAAACTGCACATCCTCAAGTTTAAACAAGAAAAGCTCAATTATACAAATTTAATCAATGGTCAAGTGGTTTGCCTTTCTTGCTATTCGATTTTCAACAATCCATCCGAGGCAGCAGTTCACTATGAAAAACATCATGGAAATAATGTGGTAGGAGAATATTCTCCAAACGATGTACAAGAATTTGTGAATAAGCAAAATAATTATCCTCATTACCCTAAATCAACATATCAATTGGACCTCTCAGAATCATCTCCACCTGGCCCTCCAATCAATTTACCACTATCCTTAAGTATGACAGTTGGGCCTCCATTAAACCTAGATTCTTCAAACTCAACCAATGAGCTCTCTCAGACAACTCAGTCTTTTTCACTTCAAATCCCTAAAGGTGTTGAGTTAGATAACGCTGGAAGAGTCAAATCTGGAAAGGTACGTAAGCAATGTGAGCTGTGTGGGGAATGGTCTAACATCAAATGGTTTTTTAAACATATGTCGGAAGTTCATCAAGCTTTATTCTGTAGATGTTGTCGAGAGTATCTGCCAATTCCAGAGCAGGAGGACCATCGCCGATGGCATGCTGAACCTCCATATATGGGGCAAAAAATACGTATTGAAAATGGAAATCCCATTATCATTGATCGAAAGGAAAGAGCTTCTTTAACTCCAATAGGATCTCTGGCCCCCTGGGGAGGATCATCTGGTGGAATGGTTGTTAAAGCTATGGATGAAGCTAATGGAAATGGGAGCATTATTCAAACAACCAAAAAAAGAAAACCCTACGGATCTTCTCATTTTACTACAAATGAAGTCGGAAGTCCAATCAAAATTATGAATTTGGATAATCCTGGTCAAATTAATTCTCACAAGTCAAATTTTATTAGCTCTGCTAATGGAAATAACAATAATACCAAAGATACATTAATGCCAAAGGAAACTTGTCCCGTTTGCGGAATTTTAATAACTTATAAAAATTTAGCTCGGCATATAAAATTGCGCCACAAAATCAAATACAAGTTTTGCCACAAATGCCGAAAATTAGTACCAAATAGCACTTATGATGCTCATAAAGCCTCTCATTCAATGGAGCGAGGCAACAGTAATAATACTAGTAATAATCAGATTTCTATACCCAATCCTCTTAACCTTATCACAAATGAAGTTTCTATTGTTCCAACTTCAGTTCCCTTGATAGAAAATAACTTGATTGAAATTAAGAAACCAGATATTAGCCAAGAATTGATGGATTTGTCGCTCGAGAGCCTTGGAAAAACGGATATTCAAATCGGTGAGGAGAGTGGTAGTTCTGAAATCATGGAACATTCTGAAGATAGTCCAATTGGGGATGGAAGAAAATCTGAAAGCTTTAGAGCCAACACTTCAAAAACAAAATTAGAAAGCCTTTTGGGTAAGGAATTTAAACATCCTCGTAGAAAGTGTGCCTTGTGCGGATACAGTGTCTCTTATTCCAACTTCAAACGACATTTGCGAAATGCTCATTTATCTGAATACTTAGAGGTTCAAAATAATCCTGGGGCCTTTAAAAAAGCACTTCAAACTCTAGCATTAGAGTCTGAAGAGATGAATGCTCTCCCAGGATCTGATGATGAATATGGTTATGAAGAAGAAGAGGAAGAAGATTTCATTGAAGGAGAGGAAGATGAGTCAATGATCCAAAAAGTTGAATGCCCCGAATGTGGTGATAGGATCTTAGAGGAGTTTTTGCCTCGTCACATGAAAATGAATCACCCATCGGATAAAGAAGATGAAACTAACAGCGATAAGAATGAAGAGACACTAACAGATGCAATAAAACCTGAAATCATTGATGAAAATTCACCAAAAACTCTCATTTGTCCATTTTGCTCATTACAATCAGAAGATCCTGAATCCCTCAATAAACATACAAAGTACAAGCATAAAACGTCCATTAAATGGTGTGACGTTTGCTTAAAGTACTTATCCAAAAAGACATTTAAAACTCATCGTAAAACTCATGGAAATGAAGTCGGACGAGAGGATGATGTAGAAAGTTCTCTTCTAATTAGCACCTCTGCAGATGAGGACGATAATCAAAACTTAGAAGCAACAAAAAAAAGTGTTTTTACTTGTCAGCACTGTCATAAAATTTTCCTAGCGATGGAATCTTATCAAACTCATATCAACGAAAATCACCCTACTGAATCCGAGCCTGAATGCAGTGATAGCGTTGAACAATCATAGTTTATTTTATTTATACGTACACAATATATATACATACATATGGACCTACATTTTCACAAACGATTTTTACTGTAGTTATGTTTTGTTTCAATATAATGTACTTTTTGTGAGATATTAATCATATTTTCCCATGTTTTTTTAGTTTTTTTTATCACAGTTTTTTCTTGTATATCACTTGTTTCAAATCAGTACCTTATATTTAGTCTAAATTAATACTAAATTGTCCTTAAGACAATTTTTACCACTATTATTCCCTTCAACTTGTCATCAAGAGTTCAAGTGCTGAATATATGACTGGAGAACATTCTTTTATATCCTATCTTGAACACTTGTATATTGCTCAATACGAATTATTCTGCTGTTATAATTAATATGAAATCCGTTCATGCACATAATATGTAGATTGGTAATAATTATATTCTAGTTATTTTCCTTACAATTACCTAGTGAAATCTTGTAAATGTTAATTAAGCTGTAACCTTACAATTAGTTGAAATAGTGAATATTTTATTAAATTAAATTTTTGTTCGCCATAATTTGTAGTTAAAATAAAATAGTATTTATTTACCGATATATACAACATACATACATATTCTACGAGTTTGTTTCATATTCACGGAACAGCATTGAATTTATTACTTTTTTGATTCGCGCAACCTTTTGTTCATTTCAAATTTCCCTCCTATTGTCAAGATGGATGCCGGTGCTACATCATGTCCTAGCTTTGATGAGGCACTCTTTGGAGAAGTTTTCATCCCGGATTTAGGATCTGAGGTCACTACAACGTCCTTTGATATGATATCTTCGACAACAGGGCCACCAATACTTCCAGACAATGCAGGTGATGAAATACCCCATGGAATGGAGTTATTAGACTACATATTGGATGATAATGACACCTCTGACTTGACAAATCGTAGCCACCTAATTGATTCTTCCTCGTCGATGGATGAGGCATTGGATTCATCGTTATTGACTCAAGATCCGAAAAAGTTTCAAATACGTATTAAACCCACGAAGCGAAAATACATCAAGATGAAAAAAAACGACAATCACAAGTCCAGTTTCTATTTTAATGTGAAGTTTTGTCGCTTTATTTTTAGTACCAAGGAATTTAATTACAACCTATCAATCAGTTAGCTTAGAAGAGACTTACATGTCTCCAGTTTTAGAATGTACATCAACATTTTATTCTTTAGAATTATCTTGGAACTGTTTTAATATGTATATTGAACAGTATGTGGGTATACCTACTTCAGTTAAAAGTAATGTCTCTTAAACATGGTTCAAATTTGATAAAAAGCTCAACTTTCTAGCATTACTAATAAGAAATATTTATAAGTCATTTAAGTTTTTGTTTGAAAGAGTACATTTATTCAAGAAATTTCTCTAATCTGGTATTTTTCGTTAAAAGATTGTATTAAAAAATAGTATTTTGCAAATATTAAAGCAAGTATAAATCCATCAAATTTATTATTGGTATACTTAAAATTATTTGGATCTTTTTATTCATTTTGGAAAATGTTTCTTTTTTTTCTTTTTTTTGTAAAATGATATTTTAAAATTATCTGTTGAAAGATCATGTTACATATTGAAACCGATATCCTTTAATATTTATTCAAATAATAAGATCACATAAAAAAGTAATTGGACTTTCTATCACAGCATCAAAGTAAACGTAGTTAAAAGTTCCGAAAATATATTCAAAAGGCCTAGAGGAAGACCACGAATCTATAAGACTCCTCAAGACAGACCAAAATATTATTATTCAAAAAAGGATAAGGCATTAATGAAAAATTCATGTTATAATTTTGATGCAGTGAATGAACATAGATCATCACTTAAAATGAAGAATAAGACTAAGGATAAAATGCGAAGGGAATGTGTAAAAACCTCTTTATCTAAGATTAAGTTAATTGTACCGGGACTAAATCAAAAAACAGATAAGGCAACTGCTATAGAAAATGCTTCACAGTATGCTTTATACTTAAAAAAGCAAGTGGGTGATTCCTTTGACTTGGAATTTCTGGAAATGTTGAAAAAAGAATCTTTGGGTAATATGTTGTGTTCTAATATCGAACAATTGAATAACAACTTTTTTTAATCATGGATTTTTGTATAAATTCTTTTCAATTTTCATAAAGTATATATTTGTATGTATTATTAAAGTTGAATTAATTGGGAATGGTTTCCTTAGCCAATGAAGATTTGAATTTAATGTCCCTGGAAAATTATGTATAGATTAATAAATAATTCACTCTTATTAAATAAAGATTTCTTATAGTTTATCTAATGAAATTCATTTGAATGTGGCAGAAAGTAAAAACAATGCATGTTTCAATGAAACAAAACAATAATTAATCTTTTAAATCTATAAATTTCCCAAGTACCTGTTTAAAAATATGCCTATATTTCTAAAGTAAAAAAATAGGTTACAAAATCTGTTACGAAATATAAGTATAGCTAAAAATTAGATATCTTGTTTTCACATTTATGTATCAACCTATAAATAAAAAAGGGTCATAGTCAAAAAGTAAGAAGTCTTGTTGGTAATGAGCTAAGAGCTTATAAAACAACTGATTTTCTAGTTGTGATAGATACTTCTTTGTAGCAGTGAATTCTTCTTTTTCTGACCGATTTATCCTATGTCTTTCAAACAAAGAGATTTCTTTTGTAAGGTTTTTCTTGGTTTGTATATAGGTAAAGTCCTTCATCATGGTTTCAGTCTTAATTATTGCATCATACTTTATAGAGCAAGGATCACATTGAAGGGAGTATGGAGTCCAATGGCTATCAATAGAAATGGAATTACCATTCACAATATACTGTACGAAGTCATTAAATGATGGAATTCTATCGATGGTCACTTGATTTTTGACTTGATTATGAATAAGAGGAATAAATTTTCTTCCTTGGAAAGAGTCCGGATTATTTTTAATTCGATCTCTGAAAATAATTCAAAATGTGTACATATTATTCTGTAATATGAAGTTTATTTCAATTTTATTGAACTTAATCAGTGGTATACCTGTAAGCTGAAACAATTCTTGATAGGGGATGACGGATTACCATGAACTTGGTCGTTTCCCTTAAGCTTTCTGTTAGCTCTAATTCTGTTCTGGGAGCCATGTAAGAATTTAATCTGAAATATATAGTAATTATAATCGAACTTTAAAAAACAACAACTAATTATAATTTGGATTAAAATAGTTACATCTTATAGAAACCACTTTAATTTTACTGTAATCTTTAACTGCTTAAATGTTTAAATTCAACAGATTTTTATTCAAACACTACTTTGTTCATTATTACTAGTGATGTGTGATAAGAAAAACTCGTAAATGGTTACTCGAGTTGTATGAAGTAAACAAAAAAGACACTAACAACTAGGCTCGTGTGTCTAAAATGCAATTGTTTACATGTAATTCGTCACAGATTATGTTTCTTTTCTTTTTTGAGAATATTAAAGCTTGTAAATCCTCAAGACGTATTTTTATTATTCGGGTTCAAAAATTTTGCGTCCACAAGAGGGAGAAAACTACTCCTTCATCCGAGCCGGTTAACCATGTGAATCTTATTATTACTAATCAGAGAAAGAAGAAACAATTTTTCAATGGCAAATTTTCAATAATCCTATATAAAATATGATTTTTGACTGACAAATTTGTTTACGTGCAAAAAGTGTTCGATAATGTCAGGGGCGTCCGCAGACGTTGGACTCGAGGGGTTTTTTAAACTCGAAAATACTCGAGTATGCTAAATTCAGCTCACGGCACATCATTAATTTTTACAATCTTAATGATGTAGTTTCATAATAAAAAGCTAAAACTGCGGAATACGCATTTTGGTAAAAATGAATTAAAACCAAAAAAGGAATTTGTTCATTGAAACTTATCTCAGTTTTTCTCTCAGTCATAAGAATTCTTAAATATCTGGGATTATAGTAATTCAGGACTACGCTTCAAACAATCAAAAAACTCAAAGTAGGATTAATAAAACTTATTTAAAAGTGTTTTTATGATTAGAAAGTGTTTTTATTGATTCTGTATCTTGTTTTGAACTCCACATATATTTATTTTAGGTTGAATAATGATGAAAAATCACACTCTTCTTTAGACCCTTATAACATATTCATAATGTATAGGGACGAGAAATATTAAAGCTTCTAATATAGAAAAGTATTCAATGTATAATTAAAAAAATATAATTCTCCAAGGATTTTTGATACATTTTATATTTTTTAAGTGATCCCTTCTTTTAGGGTGGTATACATACAAATAGGCAACATCATCATAATATTGTTTACAATTTCAATGCCAATTTCATGACGTCAAGTACCGTAATAAATAATAATATCATAATACAGGGAGTTCTAGTAAGATTGAGGGGCTGAGGATTCTCGGGATTTAAAAAAAAGGTAATTTGTTAAAATTCAGTAGCAGATAAATTTTTCATAAAGAAAAATCCTGTAGGGGCCCGCTGCTGTTTACCTACTACATTATATTAATAGGATATAAATAACTGTAAGATCTAAGAAAATCCGTCCTTACCTACATTATTTTTATATTTTCTACCTAATGAAGCTGAGTTAAGGAAAGAAAGAAACTCGGGAGAAAAAAGAGTTTTGATTAATGAAAAGAACTAGGTCTTTTGTGTTCAATTAATTAATAAGTTGTTTCCTAAAGAAAATAAAAGATTACCAACTTCTTTAAAGAATAATAATTTTTCTTTTGAGTATAGCTTATTTATATAACATACCTACATGCAATACATAGGTATTATTATATGTAGTAATATATCACGAGTTTTTTTATCGGCTTATGAGTATTATATGTATATGAATTCTAAATAGAATCTTAAACCTATTTTTTTAAATCAAATTCTATGAATGGTATAATAAATGTATGAATTATTACTTCTTCCATTCGATCGAATCCATAGAGATATAAAGTCTCTATGATGTAACGAATCACTGTTGTGTTTGTTTATTATTTAAAGTACTACAACGGTAAAATATTCGAACTCTATGCAACTCTGTTGGGCTCAAATAATGATCAATAATGAATATTAACTTTTGATGTATCCTGATAATTATGTGAATCAATTAATGAACACTTGATTATTGCAATTTGCGACAAATAATGAAACATACTAACTTTTAATTTTGGTGTAACATGGCTGGGAATCATAATTAATTACATACTATTGGAGCATAAATCATCATCAAATATGTTTACTATTAAATTCGGCAAAGTTGTCCTTAGGCAAAATTCCATTCGGCAATGTGTCTGTTCGGCAAAGGGGCTTTCAGCAATAAAGGTTTTCGGTAATGTGTCTTAGGACCTTATAATTATTAGTATATAGAACTATTTTCTCAATATTTTCTTTAATTTTCTCAATTAATATGACCATTTTCAATGTGATTTCCCTCTCCATCCTTAGCCCGAGCAACGCCGGGTAATCCTTAGCTAGCATGTATATATATATATGTAAATGAGAATGTGTGTGTTTAGATGTCCTTTATACGTTCCCACACCGTTGAACCAAGAAGGCTGAAATTTCGGATGGGTCCCTCTTTTGAGCTTTTACAGCCAAAGACGGGTGTGTAATAAGGGGAGGGGCTTATCCTATACCCAAAAAGCAAAAACTTTTTTTTTACAGCTTCGGGAGGCTAGATAGGAGTTTCAGCTATTTATGAAAAAAAGATTGGCGTTTCAAAAAACAACTATACGAATTACTACGTTTTCAAAATTTATTCAAAATCAAATAAGTTATGGGCCAAAAAAGAAATTGGAGAATATTGCAATTTCATTTATTTCAGGTGCAAAAAAAATGAACTTCATATGGAATTAGTAATAGAATAAAGTTTGTAGAAATTTGTCTGGAGATCGATTTGCATATAAATTTGCAAAATAAAAATTGATGTTTAACTGAAATATCTATCATTGTCTGAATAATTTTTCAATTTTTTCTCGTTGTTTTTTTTTTTTTTTTGTCATCAAAAGTCAATTTTCAACTTTTTTAAAAGAAATGCCGTGAAACGATACATTTTGGACATAAAATTTAAGAATTTCAATAATGCAGTCATTTCAATTTCCGGAACATTTTAATACATAATTTTTGCAATATTTGCAAAAACGAAGCAGTTATTGAGGTTTACTTTTTCAAAAACATTATTCTTCAAAACTTTTTTTTTTGCAAGTACAAAAAAAATAATGGTAGGCTTGTGTTTCTTTTACAATTCCAATAAATAGTATTAACTTTTTTTTGCAAAATTAGTGTAAAAAACCTTTTTGCACTAATTTTGCAAATTACATTACTTAACCGGATTGATATAGTGTGAAGAATCCAAGAGAATTAGAAATATAATTCTCAGGATATTTTTCGACAACAACGAACCAAAGCTTATTTATGTTAAAATTCTAAATTAAAACGATTTACTATTAAATATAAATATATAATAGGTAGATTTTTATTGTAAAACCTCCTTTTATAGAACATTTTTTTTATTGTTTCTGTCCATTTGATGTAAATATAATCAAACCTGAATCCCCCTTTGACACTCTTGAAAATGCAACATATAATTGAACATGTGAAAATACTAATTTTGGTAAATATAAAGCAATTTTTTCAAATGTTTGACATTGTGATTTATTAATTGCCATTGCCATTACTAACTTGCCCTGTTCTTTCTTCAAACATAATGAAGATACATATTAAGATTAACTCACTTATCCTCTTACACACATTCATATATATAAATTATTTTAATTATATAGGATATATAATTATTTTCTGAATAATTTTTTTATTTTATCAATTAATTTGACAATTTACAATGAGATTTCCTGCTCCCTCCTTAGCCCGAGCAACGCCGGGCAATGCTTAGCTAGTTAATTATAATTCAATCACTCAGTCATTGGGAAGATGGTTCAACAGTTGGTTCTAACCACTATTAGAACCGTTGTAACCACTGATCGAGTTGTAAAATCAAACCAAGGAGGATGGTCAGAGAGATATTCTGATTATTGAGGTGTTTCTACCCCAATAAAATTTAAAAGTACTGTTGATTAAAGTGCAATCTTAACACAATGTGTGAATATATAAATTAATATAATCATCCAAAATGAAATATATATACATATATAAACTTTTTTTCATTAGTTAAATTACACATTGGTCTGGTGAAGGGATGCCTGTTTAAGAGAGGGATGATTTTAGACCATTTTCATTGTAGTGAGGATGGTATCCCCCTACAATTTGAATACTGGTTGTAACAAAAATCTTGACAATCGCCCAATAAATCACGGCGTTATTTCACTAACACAAAAATATAGAGTCTATTTTGTTGTCCTTTATCAATCTTTGGATTTTTGGGTTGAATATTATTCGTAATGTTTTTCAAATGGATTTGTGCTCCTTCTATGATGTAAGTTTCTCGTCCAATGACGAAACCATATTGAAAATTATAGATTCAGAGATGATAATTAATTAATGAACACTTAATCATTGGAATTCGCGGCAAATAATTAGACATATTAGATTTTAAAATTCAAATAACATGAATGGGTATAATAATCACATCGTATTAAAGCATCATAAAATATTCTTGTTATTATATTTGGCAAAGTGTTCTAGAAACGACATATTCACCTGTCCACTGAAGTATACATCATGATTCATGCATTTCATTACTCACAGTTTTTGTTTCTTTTTGTGCAATATATTATTTAATGGATAGGCGTCCCTTGAACATGTCGTTTCCTTTACAGTATCATGCAACCTTTCTTCTAAAAATAAACCAAAAAAAAAAGGCCCGAAATCATTTATTAGTCATTGAAATAAGTCAACTATACCAACTGATATTTACCTCTTAAGTTTTACAAGACTATGATTGTCATATTATTTTCCTCAACTTTATAATTGAATTACATATATTATTTTTAAGCCAGCAGGAAAAGATATTTTTTTTAAGGGAACAACTTCACTTTTCCCGGAAATGTATATTTTGCAATATTTTCAAAATTTTACCACTTGTTGCAACTAATTCCTTTGTACTGAGAGTTACACAACAAATATTTATCCCCAATTAATGAATTTTAAACTTTGATTAATTATATAAACAGATAGAAAAATAATTCAAATAATATAAGTTAAAGCAAAAGTTTTCCCATTCAAGAAAAATATTTTTTTCACAAGTCCAAGAGGAGTCACTAAGATTTTTCACATTTGGCACACACCCTCCTGTCTCAATAGCTATGTCAAGTAACCCAGCTTATTTATGATAATTGGATTGTCTCTATATATCATGAGTTGGATAAGGCCGGAAAATGAGAAGGCGTTGCCTCACTAACACAGAAATATACACTGTATTTTGTTGTCAGCTGTTGATGTTTCTACATCTCCTCCTATAATTTGTGTACCGCACGTTGATTGGATTGGTTGAAATGAGTTGTTAGGTTGTGAGCAATACTCAACAATTACGGAAAAAAAATTCCGTTGTTGGGAAGAATCGGCCAACTACCAACTGATTTTGTATCTGTTCTGTTACTTTTTGGATGTGAGGTTGCGAGATACAATTCATGTAACGATATTTTAATTAATCGAGATATTTATGTATTTATTGGAGGATATTAATTGCATTTTTTCAAGTGCCTGAATAACAGTATCTGAAAGTATTTTATCTCTTCTGTTTAAAGTGTATGCATGCATAAATATTTAAAGTATGTAGTATATAAGCACAAATTGAGGAGAACCCTTAACCAAATAGACCCTAAAGGTTAATTACTTTTCATTAATTCTTCGTTTATATTCGTGTAAATTACAATCATAAGATGTATAATTTACATATTATGTAGAATGTTCGTACATTCATTAGTTTCCTTTTTAGCCCTAATTAATCAAGGTATAATATGTACACCTATTGATGGGCAATTAATGGATATTAATTACTTTTTTTATCCACTTATTTTATAATAGGTTGGAGAAAAAGTAATTTCGTATGTTTTACTTTATTTCAATTCTTTATTAGAATTGTTACAATCACCGATTTAAACCAAACATGCCCCTTTCTGATGCCAACGATAATCCAACTTCGTAATCCCATTCTCGTAGAAGCCCTTGTCCCTATTGCCAAAAAAACTCAAACAACCAATTTTCACAGGAAAATTCACCCCAAGCGAGTTGGCCATAGACAGAAACAGGTGGTAGTCACATGGTGTCCGGTCCGTACTATAGGTTGGATCTATACGAACTTCCCATCTGAGCTCTCAGAGCTTCTGGCACGTTATCAAAGATATGTGTGGCCTAACGTTGTCTAGATGAAACAAAATAACTCTCATATTTGACCTTCTTTTTGCATCCAGCCATGTTTAAATGTTTCAAAACGGTTTTATGATCGATGTTCAGCTCCAGGGCGATGCTACGACTGCAAACATATCTTAATATCTTCCATGATTTTATCGATATTTTTGACGAGAAGCCTGTCAGTGTATGGCACACCATTCACCTCCTAGAACAAAATTACTCGAACCACTGTTGTGCAACACGAACCGAAATAGTCTTGTAAAATATGGTGAATTTCTTAATTTGAGATCTTCATCCTCGTCTGACTATAATTTGTAACTGAATCGACCAAGCGCAATACTGTCGAAAAAGTGTTTGTATTATATACTCGCACCTTTTCAAAACTTTATCATACCATCCAATTTGATCAATAATGAAGAATATATACTTTGTTAAAAAATGGGCAGGAAATTCAAAATTACTTTTTCTCCAAACTAATATGTATTAGGATTATTTTTCGGGATTTTACACCTACGGGAAATTCACAGGAAATATTTATATTCCCTGGAAATACCGCCATGCAATTATTTCATTATATAAGTTTCATATCATTATATATAATATACAAAAAATTGTTTTTTCAAAATTTAGTTATTTTTTGTTGCAGGTCAGATCGGGTTACGGAATTAGGCTCTAAAAAGCAAGCCAAACTCTATTAATAGAGGAACATGGGAATTTTAAATAAATATATATATAGATATATATATGTATAAGAGGAGACAAACATATCAATGGGGAAAAAATTATCTCCCTTTATAATGGAAGGTATAAAATTGTCTAGTTGCGCAATGAAGATGTTTTGATTCGTATTTTTGTTTCGGATGGGATTTTACTTTTTTCTAGATCAATGTTACACTATCCACATGCATTTTATAAATAAGTTACATCCTTAGTCATTTTTAGATCAAGGATGAATAGATGATCATAATTGTGGTAGGGTGTGTTCCTGCGATTTTCCCAGGCTCAACTTTATCAATATTCTCAACAAGTACAAATTTTAAGACAAGGAGACATAATTGATAAACTTACCTTTATGTAAGCAATTAAATCTCAAAGTGTACACCGTTAGCCTCCACTATGGCCTCCATCACAGGCCTGAAGGGCTTGAAGGTCTTTTTATAAAAAAAAATTATTTTGAAGGTATTCTTCCCTTATGTTGCGACATGTCAGTCCACTCCTCTACAGCAGCCTTTAGGGAATCCACATTCACAGATGTGACACAGACCTTCCACTTGATGTCACTGTAGATCCTATAGTCAAAAGCCTTGCAGTCTGGTGAGGACGAAGGCCGTATTGACCAGAGCCAAAAATTCGCCAAGTTGTTTTCAGTTTTTTGGCTTCCTCTCAAGGCTCTTGCTGTCTTCAAGTTTTTAAAATGGTAATGAAACTCTAGGAGAAGAAAACACTGCAGGAGATCTCGTCACTTAGAACTAATTCCTGCATGAGGAAGCTATGTAATAAGATTTCTCCTCCATCTCAGTGGTCCTTGGTCTGATGAAGAAATTTCTTTCACATGAATTGTTGGGTTTTATTTCCCTATCAGTTGATAATACAGAAAATAATGGTTAAATATTTAGTTAGTCAAAGAAACCTTTCCAAGGTGTCATACACGATTCGCTGAGACACGCTGTAAATCTTTTTAAGCTTAAAATTTATGTTTTCTTAATAAAGTATAATATTAATAATATAAGGTTATTTGTGAGTAAGCTGAAAAAATCGGATCAAGATGTTAAAGCACCCTTATGATTTCAACAGTAAGTTAAACCATATTTGTGCTCCATGTATTTTTTTAATATGTACGTTATTTTGATGCTCTACAATACATTTAATATTATTAAATATCATATTTAATAATTATTTAAGAATAGGAAATACATTTTGATTTATTCAAAATTTTGACAGGTTAAAAATATGATTCAAGGTTGCTGTATACACGTATTACATCCATTTTTTATGTAAAACATGTATATAAACTAATTAATTATTCCATAGACTTCTATGTCTATGAGAAAGTTCAAATCCTACAAATAATAATTAATTACTTAATATTGCCCTTACTTATAATATTCCTTTGATCTAAGAATATATATGTTATTTGTGAGTCGACTGAAAAATTCAGACCAAGAGGTAGAAGCAGCCTTATGATTCCAACAATATGTCAAACCATGTTTGTGGTCCACCATTAAATGTGACATGATGCGTTTCTATAATAATAATAATAAAAACAAGAATGAGTTAATAAATATTAAAAAATATTCCTAAATACTTTCTGACCATAAATTAAACTTTTTAAATATTTATGTGTGTATTATTTTTTTGAGATTTCTCAAGTCAGTTTCATCATAGAAGAACCACTTTGTAATACTTGTATAGACGCGGAACATTTTTTAGTGTATCATCTAAACCTTTTAATAATTAAATATGTAGTTTTCATGTCAAATGAAGTTACTTAAATATTTCATTTATTCCAATTTTTACTCATATTGCTATGACTTATGAGTACAGAGAAATAAATCTATAGGGGTGACAAGTAGTGTTGGATCTGTCCTAGGACTGATTTCCTCATAAATTTGCCCCCTCTCAGTCTTTTTTTTTTTTATCAATCCGATCCTTTTTACCATTCAGTGGTCCTAAGGCCGATACGTCGACATTCAGTCCGACGGTCTTAGCATTCTTTTTATTTTATTCACTCATAGCTAGAATTGACAAATATAAAAAGAATAAAATTATGAATTATAGCTAAGATGTATAATACGTGATGATTATAATTTCTAGTTAAACGATCTAAGAAAAAAATTGGCAAGAAAAAAACAAAGGAAATCTGACCAAGTAGTCCATAAGAATAAATATTTAATGAAAAAAGTAATGCCTTATTGTCATAACACCTTTATTTAATTTATATTTTTGGTCATTTATAGTTGGAAGCAAATATTTTCTGTAAATGTTAGTTTTCATGTTGATTGAGTATATGTATAATAGAAAAAGTCGTCTAATCTTATGGCGTACTCGTAATGTTATGTTATTTGAATTAGTTGTTTAAACTAAAATGAACGTATTATGTTTAAAAAAAAATAATGTTATCATTTAATAATGATTTTATTAGGTTTTATCTACATGCAACGTAATGAATTTAAGTTGTTTAAGGCCCCAATTGTAGTTTCATAAGGTTGACGCAAGGTAGCGCTCAAATCTATCGTCGGAACTCTTATAAAAGGGCTCTGATTGCTTATTAATATTTGATTAAAAGGTGTAGCTATACCTTAGTATTTATGGATGATAGTTAAAATTTCGTCATAGAAATAATTTAATGAGGGATTTATTTATTATATATACGACGAGAGATCAACAAGAAATTGTATTCCTGTCCTTTTGAAACGGAGCATAAGTAATGAATAACTTATTGCTTTGTTTAAGTATCAAAAAGTATGAATATGACAAGTACAAAGCAAAAAAAACTGAGGAACAAATGACATGTATGTAAAAGTTAGATCGTAGTTCTTTACCACCAGATAACTACTCCAAAAAAAAGATATGTTGCACTCATGTAATTGCAAGTTGGTGGGTTACTGCAACTATAAACTATTTTGTATATGGGTTATTCTACGTCAAGTGTACACACTTTTTTGCAATTTTTTGCAATTTTTGATGATTTTTGGTGAGCTGGATTTTCTATATAAAATAAGAGTTTACGATACGAGTTTAAATATAGAACAATAATAGCAATATGCTATAAAAACAGCTCTATATACTCTAAATAATGCTCTTATTGGAAGTGATACCATTAAAATCCCACTCTGAATTTTGGAAATGTTTGAAAAAATATATCGATACATGTTCTACGAAAATTAAAACAAAATCAGGTTTGCTGCTGGGTAGGGGGCCTATTTTGAAGGCTCCACCAGAGTCTCAAACTTTTATTTTTGATTAAAATAAGATTATGATTGAATATAAGTTAAAGTTTTGTTATCCCTTGCATCTTTTGACGTAATTTGTGTTAAAATCGAGCCACTATGAGCGGAATTATGGCACAACATTGGTCAAACGCATTAGGCCCAACTTTGAGCGGGCCTAGAACGGCCCAGGTGAGTCACAGAACCCTAATATTTCACAGACTCTCTTATATCATATAGAAATGCCATGCCGTGAGGGCGTGTACACCATATATGTACTTTATGGTTCAAATAAATCGTCCGGAGGCTATTTTTATAGGGTTTTGGAGGACCGATCCTGCAGGGGGAGGGGAGGGGGAGTCAGGTGACAAAAAAAATCAATGCTCCAGGTGACATAAGTAATTTTAGGGGGTCAAACCTTCTATAACTTATAGGGTGAAATCTTCTGTGGCAGTCTCCCAGACTATAAAGCCGGCCCTGCGTAAAAATATATTCGTTTTTATAAAATATCAATCAACTAGCTATTATGTTAAGTAATTAAATATTAAACACATTCTCGAACACATTTCTGTGAAAATGTTATTTAAAATAGAATATGTACCTACAGCAGTGCTAGCTACTTGATAAATTTATTAAGTAGGAGAAAACATTATTATTCTCAAGCTTGGACTCTGCAAAAATTCATTCAATTATATAATGATATGTCTATAATTAATTATTCCTTTTTTAACAAATGTAATGGAATATTAACTGGGAGATGAGTATTATAAAAGTACCTCCCCCTCTCCTTCATGATGCATTTGGAATATTTAGAGTATAAATATTCTCATCACAAAATGAGTTCCTACTTTTTAGAAAGTTACAATATGTTGATCTCCACCATGTGAACCCCGACAGCAAGGAATTATTTTTCATTATTACATATACGTATAGTAATACCCAAAAACGCATAATTAGACAAACGTGGAACGTGGATATAACGTGTAGTTGGAATTCGAACTGCTCGAAACAGGAGGTGTGTGCAAATGCTATGAACTTGCATTTTATTCCTTCCGTAAGTATATGTATGATTTTATTAATATATTCAAAAATAAGCTGAACCTGGACTGTTCGACCGATCATAATAGATAACCCAACAATTCATAGAATCTGTTCATCCACCTCCATGTCAAAGCTAAATTCGTTTTAAAACTATATTTGACCCCCAATGTCAGTATGATAGAAACAGAAGTTTGCAAGGTGGAATATTGCATTATTACTCTCGTATATTTATCTTTCATTCGTTTAAACTTTATAGTAAAAAAATTACCCCCACTTTTTTTATTAATAATTTTTCTGTACGATAATTCCTGTTTCCAAATGGCAACAAAATAAGTTTTTTCTTTTTTTAATCTGAAAATTTTTATTTTGGCTTCAAAATGATAATACACATTTAGAGTTGGAGTTTTGAAAATCATATCATAGAAGTGATGTTCCTCATTGTCTATAGACTGAATAAATGAAACTTCCGTATTTTAAACCCCAGTGATTTCTGCATTTTTTTGATGCTCTTTAAATTAGTTTTATTTAGTGGAGAAAAAAAGATATTTTAAAATTAACAACCTACAATTTCATAAAATATATTTTGTCGATTAAATTTTACATTGTTTGTTAGTTGATTATGTAATTAGTAATTGGCAATTCTGCAAAGGTCTTAATAATGTTGGTCTGTCCAGATAAAATCTGGTTTCAATTACGCAATTTAGACAAACTAAGGCAATAAAATTCTTGCATATCACCGGCTCTGATAACAATAATTTGTGTCCTCTAAGATCATTATTTGTCAAGTTATTTTCAAATTTCAAATTATGAAAATGAATTTAAAAATTGTTTTTTGAAAATAAAAAATTGAAGCAATTAGATTTTCATAAATCGCGCCAATAAAAAACCCAGAGCTAAATTTCAAGACGTTTATTTTTTTTAATTATTCGGTCAAACCATTTTTTGGCAATATTTATTTTCGGCGGCAAACGCATGTTCCTTACTACTTTAATAGATGATAGGGACGGAGTTTAGAAAAAATAATTAAAATGATGTCTTGCAGAGGCATTATTAAAATTGGGGACGTTTATTCAAGTAACAGTACAAAAAAAGGAAAAATGGACTGGACCGATTTTAATAACATGTTAAGGACCAATAGAAACTAATCAACGCATTTTACTTCTACTGTAAATGTTTTATATAATATGCTTCATTTAATTTTTAGATTGCAGCCTGAATAATATCATTGTAGAACATTGGTTCATGTGAAATGTGAACAGACCAATTATATCTATAGATCTGAACCAGAGTCCTACCTGTCTTTCAAATAAGGATCCATTTTTGGGTAGGTATTTACAAACCCTATCGATTCGTTCAAGTCTCTCTTTTTGAATTTTCTCCTAGTATAAATAAACATTATTAACAAATTATATCAAGGATAAAAAAAAACCTTACCTCTAAATCCGTGACATTCTTTATTTTATATTGTAGAGCCATTTTGATTGCAATGAGTAAGCCTACTGACAGAATGAAAAGCAAGAGAGCATTCTTTTTATTTGAGTCTTTGATGAGTCTCATTCTTGGACTGAAGTTAAAAATAAAACTCGGGAGAAATAAAAATGAAAGCCCGAAAAAGAAGGTTGAAGGCTTTTCTTCTTCTTACTCTACGTACGGGTAAAATAAAAGCGGAAAGGCCACTTTTCATCATAAGTTTGTAGTTTTTGATTTATAAATGTCTGCATTTAACGCCTAAAAGAAGTGCGGACATTTTCTATCGGATAAAATTATATTATATATGATTTCTATTGATTTTAACTTTTAATAAATTGTTTGATTCTCAACTAAAATATAAACTATTCTGCTGTGCTTGACGTTTCCCCTCTTGATGATATAACTCAAACATCAAGAGGTTCCTGATGGCTTAAAAAATAGTTTTTATATTTTTGAGTACATATTCATGGATGGAAAGTTTTTAAATTTGATTTCTTTCCATAAACTTTGACGATAAAATAAGTGCATCAAATTACTTGAAGTCATAAAAAATATTCAACTCTATGACATTGACGAAATTTTTTAAAAAGTTTAACTTTAATTTTCCAGGGATAAATTAGGATCTTCATGTCATAAAATTAAATGCAGTTACCTTTGTGAATTTCTTTTCCTTTTGACATTAAATGAAATTTAAAGTTTTTTTATATGACGTTGAATGTCAAGAGCCACATATATATGTAATGTGCACGGACTCTTAGCCAATAAAACAATCATGAATATATTTGATGATGATTCATGAACCAATACTATGTAATTATGATTCTCATTCATGTTACTTCCATTTTAAAAGATAAAATGTTAAATTTAGAACCCTTGTTAACAAAATTATGACTAACGCCTAATTCTGAATCGAATCAATTTTTAATTAATGCCCATTCAATTATTACAATCTGCAAAAAGGTTTTTGTCAGTGTCCCAGAACCACAATATTCAAATAAAAGAATCTTTCTTTCATAAAAGGACGCTGATTGTAAGATAAAAATGGGATGAACTTGATCAGCTTGGGAACAATCTTTTAACTACATAATATGTATGATTGTTCAATCTGATCTATTTTTGAAAGTAAATGTGATCAAATACACGATTGTGAAGTGTAATTTTGAAAAAAAGGAAATTACTTTAATACATTTTTCGTGTTTCTTATACAATACACAATAGATTGGTAGTTATTTTCTATTATTATTTTTTTCCAAAGCCCTGAAACATGACGATATTAATGCATTTCGTCACGTCCTTTACTTAATATTACGTCATTTGTCTTGAAGGAACTAGGTATTTTGTTCTAACATATTATGTTTGTTTTCTGTAAGTATGAACTAATATAATATATATTGAGTATGTTATTCATTGTGAATAATGAGTCCAATGTGAAAGAATATACAAAAAAAAAACAGACAAAATAATATCCTTAAATATAATGATTTCATCACAAGTACGGATATATAATTGGTGTGGAAAATTTGTTGGAATGATCTTTTTATTTAGAAAAAATACATTTTTATTTATTTTGCACTCCAAACACAATTTTGAATTTAAATTGATGATATATTCAATAATATTATCATTCAGGGAGTTTTACTATTTTGCCGCAAGACGGCGCCAATATTGATCATTTTGTAAGCAAACTAATAAAAGAAAAGAACGTTCTTGCTCCATTGTTATGTGACTTATGACTATTGCAGGGGTGTCTTCAGAGGGTTGACTTCTTTTTTTTTTTCCAAAAAATAAATTTTCCAAATTTTTTTCCTAACAAATTAATTTTCTGTGAAAGGATATGGATTTTTTAAATTTTTCTCCAAAAAATGTAATATTTGAAATTTTTTATCAACGGCTGTGAATTTTTGAGATCTATTCCAAAAAGTTCAATTTTTTTGGTAAATAGTAAAGAAGTTGTGAATTTTCTTCCAAAAAATTTAATATTTGAAATTTAATTTTTGAAATTTTCTTTCACACCATTTAATATTTGATTGTTTTTGTGTTTTGTTATGAATTTTTGAAATTTTTTTCCAACAATATTATTTTTTTTTTTTTTTAAATTCAAAAAACAAAAATTGACAGTTATCATTTATTAAAAATATAAAGTAGTCATTATATATATTTTCTAATAAGTCATGAAAAGATCTAAAAAAATATATTTATGAATGTATCAATACACACACATTGATGGAGTGACTTAAGTACTTTTTTTCCATGGAAGTATGTGTGTACGCTATGATTTCTATTTCTCAGATAAAATTTATGAGACTCATCTCAACTCTTTATATTAATAATTTTTTTATCATGAAATCATGCATATTCATTATTTTTATATTTAAATGAGAAGATATGGAGGGAGGGAGTGAGAAAAGGTGCTTGAGAAGAAGAAGATGGAATGATGATATCATGCACGAACGAGCACCAAACAAATTTATTCCTCTTTCTCAAATTTCTTCTTGTTTTTGTTATTATCTTATTGACTCCCCTTTGGTCTATGAAATAATTTAAAGTCATCTCATCCTTTACTCCTATACATAGAAGGGGAGACCGAAGACTATTTTTTTTTTACTCAATCACACCCAGCTGTTTTGACTTAAACTCTCTTAATCTTAACACAACATACTAATTTATTGTGTTTGTTATTGTTTGAATCTATTTCAATGTTGTACAGTCAATAGTTTTTCCAAAAATTGTATTTGAATGCAACGGCCCACGTATCCAGATAAGGTTCTAACCATTACAAATTTGAGTTATATATATATATTTTTAAATAAACTATATCAAAGGCGTCTGCAAGATTATAGTTTGGGCGGAGCTTGTTTTTTTGAAAAAAAAAAAAAAATTCAAAATTAGAATATTAAATTTTTTCAAAAAAAATTCAAAACTTCACAAATATTGACAAAAAAATGAATATTTTGGAAAACAATTTCGAAAATCCAAAATTATTCTCAATAAAATATATTATTTTTAAAAAAATTTTAAAAATCGACAGCTATTCACAAAAAAAAAATGTGGAAAGAAAATTCAAATATTAAATTTTTTGAAATTTTTTTGGAGAGAAACTTGAAAAATCCGTACATATTAACAGAATGTTAATTCTTTTGGAATTATTTTTGAAAATTAAATTTAAAATATTAAATTTTCTAGTAAAAAACAAAAAATTGTGGGGGACCTGGGGGGCGGCCCCTCCATCCCACACCGTGCAGAGGCCCCTGTATATAAATAATATTTCGTGATGAATAAATAATTATACTTTTCATGATGTTGAATTAGCACAATTCAATATGATTTATATAATAGAGCAGAATAATTCACTCTCAATAACTTCTGCAATCCCCAAATCAAGATAAAAAATATCCTTGATGTGAAAATTTATTGTTATAAAATAATAAAAAAGAATAGACAATGCGAGGAAAGTTGCAGCATCTGTTGCAATTGTCCCCATTGCATTAATATTTTCAACATTATATCTAATTTCATCCAATGAGAGAATTTATTTTATTTTGTTAACTAAACAAAAAAATATGTGTTCTCTAATACATGAACACCAAGATATCAAAAAATAAATCATAATTATCGTAATATCACAACTTTGTATTTAAAAAATATATATACTGAATGTAATAATTAAAATCTAGGAAAAAATAGGCTGTTAATTTAGAAATTATAAGATTGCATTATTTATTTAAACTTTGTAATAATTCCTTCTTTTTCTTGATTCTTAGATGTTGAAAATCTTTGGTAAGAAGTAAACATTCTCCGTCTTTTGCACACATTCCCAAAATATCAAGCTCTCATTCGGAGTGAGTTTTGAATTTTGTTAATATTATATCAACTAATGGTAAAAGAGTCCATCATTCAAACTATTTTATAGGGGCGACTTTAGGGGCGGAATGGAGGGGGTAGAGTCCTCGTAATCGAAGAGTTTTGTCGCTACCAACAAAAAATTATAACTCTGTAGAAAAATGTATATAGAAAAACGTTTAAAACAATTTATTCCCGTGAAAATTCATGCTCGGGCCAACAATTTTAAGCCTAAAATTGAAAAGAAAAGTTTTTTTTGTCTTTTCTAAAAAATTAAGACCATCACTTCTGGCATCCCTCCCCCCCCCCAAAAAAAAAAAAAAAAAAAAAAAAATCCTGCAAATGCTTTTGTGTAAGATACAGCTTAAAAACTACTCGAACTTTTTCTGATGATGAAAATATGAAATAATTGACTGACTACAAGACCTTGATTCTGTTTCTTTTAAAGAGAAAAGTATACGAGATACAATAAAGGTAACAACCCGTCCAGTGTTATTATAACAATAATTCTAATTATGACTAATAGTTATATTCTAATAGTAATTGGTTTATTAATTGTTTCCGTATTAGTAATCAGTTAAATTTACCATTAATACAGGATTATTGTTCGAAATTTGCTTAAAACGCTTATAAATTTATCCACAATTATCCGTCTAATTTTGGTTTCTGGAAATTTTTTGGAGAAAAATTTCAAGATTTAAATTTCATTTATTAAATTTCTCAGAGAAAAACTTCAAAATTTCACAGTTGTTAAAAAAAATATTAAATTTGTAGGAGAAAAATTTCAAGTATTAAATTTTTAGGACAAAAAACTACAGCTATTCAAAAAAAATTTTTTGGAAAAAATCAAAATCTATTCTTAAAAAATTTATTTTTTTGGAAAAAAATTCCGAAAGGCCACAGCTGTTTACAAATGAATAAATTTTCTGGGAAAAAAATTCAAATATAAATTTTATTTGAAGAAAAATTTCAAGCATTATAGTTTTAGCAAAAAAATTTCTAAAATCCACAGCCATTCACAGAAAATTAAATTTTTTAGAGGAAAAAATTTGAATAATTAGATTATATTTCAAATATTAAAATTTAGTAAAAAACAAAAATTCTTTTTTTTCGGGGGGGGGGTGCTTCAACCCCTCCAGTTTTTACACACTGTGGAAGCTCCGGATAGATGGTTTTACAAACAGAAGGCAGGATTGCGGTGTAAATTTTATGGGAGTAGCTTTTTTGATGTTCTAGAGAACAAGAAACTATGTTCAGTCTTCCCTACATAGTATGCATGTACTTACAATATCAATGTTAGTTAGTACAGCACAGCATCACAAGATGTTTCTTTGAAATAAAAAAGAAATGAAAAAATTATATTAGAGGTTAAGCCAGAATAATAATAATAAAATTTTCGACTATAATGATATGGAACCATATTGTGCGTCTCTTATTAGATTCACGTCTTATGTTTATACAATATACACACAATTTTATATGAAAAAGAGAGTGTGTGCTTGTCTTTGCCTAACTATAATATATAATCTGTGTATGCTTTTAAAATGTAAATCCCAAAAAATTAACCTTCTTCTAAATATTATGTTAGTAAAATAAGTTGAAATAAATTAATATTCTTACAATATTTGTGTAACAGAGCGTTAGATCGCTTATACAAAAATAAAGAGTGTATTTTGTCAATACTTCTCGGGGTTTTTTTCAGTGTTTCGAACGCTAAAACTTTAAAATTAGCTATAGTTTCCAACAATCGTGGATAGTTCCATAGTTAGGAAGAATTGCCTAACTAAATACTTATTTTGGTCTTTCCGTTTCTTTTTCTCAGAAAATAGTTAAATTTTTGTGAAAAAGTTATCAACCCACTAAACTAAAGAAAAATCATTGTAACATCCTTGTTAGTATTCGCTTAATGGTAGCATATACATAGATTTGAATTGGAATTGAATTCGATGCATTTTTACAGTCCAAGCTTGAAAACAATTATATGTTTGTATGCTACTTAATGCTATATTAATAAAAATAATTGTAAATATCTTATTATAAATAGCATAGTCACAGAAATATGTTAAATAACTTTTCTAATAATTTAATTACTTAATATAATAGCTGATAGATATTTATAAAAACGGAGATATATATTTACTAGGGATGAGACGGTACGCCAAACACAGTTCGGTACAAACCGCAGTACACCAAAACGTTATGCAGTTCCGTACGATATTTTGTTAAATGTTTTTTTAATAGAACTGATGTAGATTTTCAAGTTTTTTTAGATATTTTATTCTTATAAAATTTATTTTCTTTATAAAAATAAGCTTAACGTCTCTGAAAAAACAAAGTTTTTATATAATATGTATATATGGGTTATATAATACTATTATTTATAAATTTACAAGCTATTTTTTGCAAAAAAAAAAAAAAAAAAAAAGCATTTTGGGGTAATAAAAAAAACTGATTAGCAGTCACAATATCTCCAGCTGTCGAAAAAATATTTCGCTTAATAAAGATGTGCCTGTAGTTGCGAGGTATCGATAAGATAACTTGTAAACATTGGAAAATTTATTTAAATTATATCTCTATCATACTACGGGGTTTTCGTCAACTGGGATTTATTTTATCAATTTGTATGTCATTACCTTTTATTTGTATAAACAAATACATAAATTATTTATAATACTATAGGATGCTTATGGATTAAAATCTTACTTGACTATCTAAATCTATTCATTAAAATGAAAAAAAATAACCGAAATTTTATAACATCAAAATATTTAATATATGATTAGATTGTATATACGTACCGACGTATAACGTAAAACGTATCAAACCGTGAGGATCGTACCAACCCGAACCGTGCTACAACCCCGTAACGTACCAGAACTAATATTTACACAGGGCCGGCCTTCAACATTTAAGACTATAGTGACACCCCCCCACCCCCACCTTTCCATTAGGCTAAGTGCTTGATTGAAAAATTAAAAAATCTGATAAAAGTTCATTTAAGAAAAAATTATTAATTATTTTTTTTTGTGTTTTATAGCTCTAAGAAAAAATTATTAATTGTTTTTTTGTGTTTTATAGCTCTAAGAAAAAATCATTGTAAAATATATCGCTTATATATATTCTAAAGATTAAGATTCGGAAAAAATTCAATGTATTAAAAAAGGAAATAACTTTAAAACCTGCCCAGACCGTATATTTGGTGTGGTGAACCCCTTGGACCTCTTCTTTTGTTTTTACAAGCCAGTGGTCGTTTTGGTGATTGTGGAATTGATCAAATGTGAAAATCTTCTTATCCAAGAAAATTTTCACAATTGAGATATTTGTATTGATCCATGTGAGTTTCTTGCACCTCTCGATCCTCGTGGCTTTCATATTCTCTGTCAGAAAGTGGCGTGAGAGAAAATTATCCCAGGTTGTGCTTTATAGCCTTCCTAATGGTCCTAAGAGCCACAGAGAAGTCATTATTATTCCAAACTTAACAAGAACTTCGTATCTCTCTTTAAATTATGGCCTCCACTTCCTGACATCCTGGAGAGATCTTCTCCTTTTTTAGTTTTCATCTTGGTCAACTTAAAAACCAGGCTCCTAGAACACTTAACAATGTCCGTAATCTTCATCACATCAGCTACAGCATCTAGTAGATCTTAGATGCGCTGCCTTTTTGCTTGTTATTAGCTAATAATGATGATATGATTAGTATATTTTAATTATGTAAAAAAAGAGGACGGAAACAGAATATCAAAAAATAATCGTTAAACCTTACTATATTAATGAGAAAATAAACATTAATTAAGAGTTAAGTTAGTTAAAATTAACCCTGTATATATAAAAAACAATCGTTCGAAATTTGTATTAAATTAGTTATTCATGCTGAGGCAATATTGAAGTTGTCCTCATAAAAGTCCTACCCTTCTACCTATGCATGATTAAATCTTACTGGGGTGCCTACCACCTGGATTGTCGTCACGGAAGGGGTGTAGAAGGGGGACGGGTAAAAATAAATAAATAAAAGGATGCATTAACTGTATTTGGTCACCCAGATTGAATTTATTTGTTGATTTTTAATTGGTCATATCAGACTAAATTTGTTCCATAAATTATCTTATATTTTATTTACGAAAGATATTTTGTAATGAGTAAAAAAATGGTATAAAAACGATGAGATACTTAAAATTATTTTTGTTTTTTTTAAAGATCAAATGGATGGATATTATATGCATCTATAATTATACCGCTTAAATGCATATCCTCATAGTTATGCACAGATATATTGCATTTTCAGTATTATTTAAATGTCAACTTTGAAACTAGGAATTAAAAAAAAAGTGGATATAAGAAAAGTTATTCTGTTCAAAGGACCATACCTACAGAGGAAAAGAATAAAAGATCTTTGGATAATGTTAATGAAAGACTATATGAAAAATCTCATTATAGTGATGATAAAAAAGTTATAAGGTAGTCATTAACTTAAAAGCTTTTTTTGTCAAAAAAGATTTTTCCACACATGTCGCTTTTTAAACTGACACCTATTTGTATCAGTCATACTCTTAAATAGTAGTGATGTGTCGTTTGGGAACAAAACGGCTCTTTGAATTGAACGACGTTAGCTGGCTTACCTCAAATTTTTGATTTTTTTTTTTTAGGGAATCGTTCCCAGCTTAACATGGTATATTTAAAATTTAACCAAATAAATCATAGACAAGAGCTTCATTTGCTCTTATTCAGCTGTGAACAATTTTCTACTATAAATGTTGTTAGAACAATAAATATAAAGGTCTAATCTGAATAACAAATTGAATCTGGTGCACTTGTATTGAACAGAAATGAAAGAGAGGTCCAAAAAAATATAATTTCATCACATCATATTAAAAAGAAATGATAAAACTCTTATACTTCTTCTTTCATTCTTGAGGAAAGAACACGCCTAATGATTTGCTATAAAGAACAAGTATTGTAGCAGTTACGTGTGACTGTTCTCATAAAAAAGAGTAACACTGAGGATTTCTAGCGGATTTATGTTTTATATTATTAAAGGAAAATTTGTTTTTTAACCGACGCCTAATTTCTCCAGACAATGTCGGATACTTCCTAGTGTATAATAAAGATAACGAATATAAACATTTACATTGTATTTTCATTGTCAGCTGTACAATTTTCTACTTCACCAAATAGTGTTCTAAAGCTTGATTGCTTGAACTTGAATGACCTGTTGTTAAGCTGGGAAGTGTTCCTTGAATATAAAATGAAGACAAATAGTCAATTGATCCAACAATTGGGAAGAATTGGCCAACAATAAATTGATTTTTGGGCATTATTTCTTCATAGTTTTTAGGTGGAATGGTCGTCAGATACTCTACAGATAATGTTTTGATATAGGTACAAATGTAACTATGAATCAGCGTTATGTTATTCCACCATGATTAACAATATATTTAAAAAAAGTGAAATTTAAAGGTAGTCCTACCTATTTAGATATTGTGATATTTTATATGAAATTATTAATAGGAGAGAGAACTAAATGTCATGACTATTTATTTTAAGGGATTTGGCAGGATTAAATCGCTATGAAGATTGAGCATGCTTCAAAATGCATGCTTTGAACATTAAAGATGAAATAAAACGTGTCTTGAATTGAAAGTGAAAAGGTCTATTACACATTTTCTTTGCATTAAAATATTGAATTACCTTTTTTTCATCTCTATTTCTAAAAAGTTTCTTAAATCAGAACATATATAGTCAGGGGGGTCCGCAAGATTATATGTTTTTTTTTTTTGGTTTTTGAAATTTTTTAGACACAAAATACAAATGAAAATTTTTTGCAAAAATTTCCAAAAAATCCTTCACAAAATATTTAAAGAATTCAATTTTTTGAATTTTTTTTTTTTTAAATTTAATTTCAAATATTAAATTTTTTGGAAAAAAATTCCAAAATTAAATTACAAATATTAAACTTTCTGGAAAAAAAATTCCAATCTCCACATTTATTCTCAAAAAAATAAAAAATTTTGTAAACAAATTTGAAATATTATATTTTTGGGGGAAAAAAATCAAAAATTAAATTTTTTGTGAAAAGGTTTTTACTTCTATTTTCCTGTAAAAGTTTTTCATCCTGACAGAAAGAAGTTCTAATAGGAAGCAAAAATTCCTTTGTAGGGGGGGGGGGCTACAGCCCCTCTAGCCCACTTCTGGCGGACACCCCTGAGTGTACCTATTATGTACTCACTTACAAACGTATTTAAAACATCCTTTCCCTGGTTGATTGATATATGATTGCATTATTATAATACGTAGGCTTCACTTTACTTTAAATAAGGATTTCATACATATTTTAGAAGTATGTAAATGCATTTTACTTTTTGCGTTGAAGGATTGATTTTCGGTTAAAAGTCCTTCTACTATTTTTGATTTCTTAAAGAATCATTGAAGAATTCTACTTGACTTAATTCATAATTTGGCCATGGAAGAAAAAATCCGAAACAGTAATTAAATATTAAATAGAGTGCGGTCAAACGGGTATATTTTTGCGTTTTTCTACGTATTTATATATTCATTTTTTGATTGTACAGGTAGAAAGTTATAAAATATTTGTAAACTCATCTTCTGGACAAACTGATAAACACAAATACACCTAACTACCTATTAGATAGAAATTCATAATTATACATACGTGTGTATTTGTAGGTATATATAAAGTTAATTAAGCAACTTAATGAGCCATTCAGCCCTGTCTAATTTCAATAGTATGTAGTAAAGGCCATAGTTTCACAAAATTATGAGTTATTTTTTTGTACATTTGTTAAAATCTAATTAAATATATGTAATAGATATATAGTACAAGTCATAATTGAATTTGCTAATTTAGAGCACTGCATTGAAAGATGCTTGCGTTTGCAATAGGTATCTTAATTATATATCAATGTATGTATAATATATGTACATTGATTTCATTTGAAAAGAACTGTTGTTTGCGGCTTAATGAAAGCTAAAATATATTTTTTCTCTTTACATAAGTAGAATCAATTGTAATATGTGCATTGTAGTCATTATAATTGCACAAATGTATATAGATATATATCATTAGTGCTGAAAAAAAGATCATCTACCAGTATATTAAAAAGAAACCGATAATCAGCACCGTAAAGCCTGACTATTTGAATGATCTATAGCAGAAGACCAGTTTAGCTGTAATTATATTTTACAAGATTAATTGAAAGTAGCTATGAGCAGAACAAAATGAACGCAAAATCCCACTCAATATCTAGCAAGGACACTTGTAAGATTTATTCCGATGTTGATGCTTAATTCTACTCTATGTCCAAGAACGACTTACCTTTATAACTCCTCAACAAATCCTCAGTTCACGAACACCTTATACTTAGATGTCCTTTCCTTAAGAATACAAAAAAAAAAAAAAAGATAACAGCTTCGGGAAATAAAAATATTACTCAGATTTCCAACTACAAAGAGACTTGTATCATTATAGGTGACATTTTCTACAACTCTATATATGACGGAACCAAGGTTATAAACCAAGTTACGAAACGAAGACCACGTGACCAATGTTTGTTCAATATAATTGACTATGCAAACACTTTTTTGTCCGCTAGGATTGTAGACTTTATTATTACTCTATTACCTTCTATGCAACCTTCATAAATTCATCCTTTTAAATGAATGAATCAGATGATTTCTTCAATGAGAAGAAAAAGTGGCGTTTGTTATTAAAGAAAATGACAGAAAATGATCAAGTGACGTCATCAGTAGTACCATGAAAAGCGTCGTCTTGCGTTGGAAAATATATTAATTAGACGAGTAATCTACTCAACCTAACACATGCGTTTTACCAACCTCTGTTTGATAGCTGTAGATGAAACTTCAGATCATTGAAATTCGGGGTTGGGAAATAGGCTGGATGAAAAAGATTTTTCTCAATTTATATAAAAGGCACATGATTAAATTTTGCTTCTAAAAAAGATAGATTCATAAATATTACCACAATTCCTCATTTTTAAAGGATGTATTGCAATCTTTTTATGGTAGAAAATTTAGATCAAAATTAAAAAAATCTTTTGTGAAAAGGATTAGAAAATAAATAGTTTTTAAATGATGAAATTTATTGCTCACTGGAGCAAATGAGAACCAAATAATTGGGAAGCTTATTTAAACTAAAATGTATAGATATACACTCCGTATTTTAAAAAATAACGACCACACGTCATTGTATTTTTTATTTTGTTTGGCAACTGTCGATTTATTTACTCAGGTCCCTTACATGAGTGGTTCCCTTTTTTTTTTTTTTAGTTTGGAGTGTATTTTATGTAAATGGATGACTTAAAGGCCATACAATTACTATAAACTTCAACCCAGAGGTAAATAAAATAAGGTATTTGGATATTGATCAAAAATAAGGATTTTTATTCCTCATATATTGAAAAATATAGCTTAAAAAATAGAAAATACAATGAACAAATAATCGAATGTATCATATATATAAAATCAGCGATATATTTTCTACTTGGAATAATTTCTATAGTATCAATTATCTTTCTTGCAGTAAATAAAGATAAAATTCAGACTCACAAAGACAATAACATTAGAGATTGTGGATGTGCATATAGTTTTGTAAACAAATAAAGGTCTTTTTGTGACAGATGTGTATTGCACAAAGCAAGTCTATTCTGGATTTAATTGTAGACACAACTGGAAGATCATCCTCCACATTAAGCCGCAATATGTATTTATTTTGGATATAAGTTAACGGACAAAATATCTTCCCACATAAATAAGTTGAGCCAAAGGATATACGTAAATCTAAAGCTTCTTTAGCCAGCAGTGGCTACTCCTTCATCACAGAAATCCAGAATTCGAGAAGTGTTTTATTACACATGAAAGTTCGATAAGTGCATCTTCCATGTCAGATAACAGATCCTTAGCTGTGGCGGTAAAATGGGTCCGTCCAATTATGTATTTGTCTTCTGGGAAATACTTTTTAAAATGATCCAGAAGAGACTTATAAAAAATATGTACATTCGTCATTATTTAAGTTTTGATGCCACAATTTAAATTTTATTCTTCCTTTTTTTGAAATCATATCGTGACTCCACCGTTGGGAACCACTGCCTGATATGAAAGTGTTTGAAATGTTATATTGTGAACACCCCTACTAAGTATCAATGAAGAATAGTCCAACAGGTGGAATAAATCACATTATTGCTCAACTACCAGTTAATTACGAATCTTTTTTCTTTCTTGAAGGTCGGCAAACACAATTAAGATTACATAGTTTTAATGTTCATTTTTAATTCAAATTAATGGTGAAGTGTATGCTATTGTACTTGACTCTACTCATTTTTAATGGTGAAATTATATTGTTCAGAGATTTTTGACACATGGAGTATGTTCATGGTACTTTTTGGAAAGATAAAAATCACAAGTTCATCTTTAAATCCTCTAAGTGAGTTAGTATTACATCTACATGAGTAGCATATAATTCGAACTGACACGGCGTTACCTCACTAACAAAAAAAAAAAAAAAAAAAATACTTCATCTTGTCCTCTAATAAGTGTTATTAACGTTGATTGGTTGAATTAGAACAAGCTCTTGCTTTGCTTTGAACACTAATTATCAATTATTGAGTAAAAACTGTATCATTAAGTAGATTTGGGCAACTATCAACTGATATTGGGAATTTTTTTCTGTAGCTTTTCGTATGAACTCTTGAGTGAGACAATAAAGGTAACGACGCAGTGAACGTTTTTATTATACCTTGCTCCAGTGTCTACTTTGTAGATTGCTTAAGTTAATCATCTACTTTGTAGATTACTTCATGATCTTTAATGAAGCTCTTAACTTTTCTCACAAAACGAAATAGATACAAATCAGAAATTATATCCTATCTTGTATACGCCATCATGTTTCAAGACTGCTGAACTATTCTTTATTTAACTGCATGAATATTTACAGCTTATATAACTCGAGCTCTACAGAAAAAAAACCCGTTCAGAATAGGCCAGAATAGAGTAATTGACACTTGACACAAATACATTGTACTTTCTTAAAGATTGCAATGTATATTACAACCTAAATTATATCAAGTCATGGGTTCGTCCTTATGTAGGAATGAACACTCCAGTCACACCCAGTTTAGTTCTGATTATTAGTCCTAAAAACTTATAAAGTTCGGTAGTTGATGACGTCAATTAACTTTATTACTTCTTTACTTAATCAGTTGTAGTACTGATAGTCCTAAGGACCGATAGGACCATTCCTAAAACTGAACTGAACTGGACCAAATTGTACCTCTAAACCTTTTTATCTAGAAAGAGAAAGCAGAAAGACCCAAATAACTAACTAATTACGTCATGCATACTCAATGCTACGGGGAAATTGCCTGTAGTGATTTCATTGGTATTATTACATTGCTATTTCTTAGATCAAAATATGTATATGATATATTTTCATTCTAACAAATAAACATCTTTTAGTCACGTGATGGGTCTTAAGTTGAATCAATGTTACTTTTTAAATACTTTTTCACAATAATTATCAAGATTTTTTGCAAGAGAACAGATACTTGACTCAATTCAACCAAATTGTATTAACTCACTGAATACTTAAATTGTATATCATAGTCACATAATGAAACATCCATTTGGATTAAAGTAAGCAAGAGTTGACGATATTATCAATACCCAGGAGGGAAACTTTGTTTATTTAATTTAAATTGGAGAATTTCACGCTTTTGAAAAACCTATTTGAAGAAACACGGGCTATGTTTTTCATGATTTTCTATAATTGAGGACGTTGTGACATTTACCTATTATAACGAACCTTAAATGTACGACTTGTAGTTTTTGAATAAAAATAATCGTGAGTTAAAGACATGACATTTATTTTTTCCATTCGTATGGAGCAAGGAGTAAAAACAAGGTTTCTTTATGTACATACAATAACAAATAGAGAAAATGGATAACACCAGAACAAACAAGGTACAAAGTACACAAATAAATTGAGGGACTATCTCAAAGATTGATTTAAAAGTTAGATTTATATACATGGGTATATAAATGTAAATTAAAATACAATACAATATGCAAAGCTCCTAGGAATAATGTAAAAGAAACATGCAATTTCTTATGCAAAAAAATATATATAGGTTTAATATGTAAATAAAATTGAATAGTGCCTCATTATCACAGAGTGAAAGAAAGAAATCTAAACATAAAAAATGGGTACCGCACATAAAAAATGAAAATTAAAAAAGAAACTAACAAAATGCACAATTAATGCTTTTTCAAGGATTGGACTTATCCAAATTTAAAGCTAAATACTGCTTGTGAAGCCGTTGCTTACAAAAATCATAGAATTCGATTTCCCGAGTGAAGTTACGTCGAACGATAACCTTTGTAGATTCTTTGACTGGGGGTTTGTAAATGTTGCGATTGATTTTGGAAAACACTTGGACCTCATCTGAAATGTGGAGGAAGAATGAGTCAGTAAAATATATATACATATATTACAAAAAATGAAAAACTTACTCCAATAGGTGTTTAATGCCCCTTTAAAGAACCTAGGTACGTAGTGCTCGAGAACAGTTAAAGTCTTGTTCAATTCTTCAAGAACGCCCACCACAGCATAGTGTTTCTCAACATTCTCCATGGCTTTCTTCATTGCGACCTCTGTATTGAAGCCCCTATGATAGTAATAAAAAAGGGATATGAGCTCCAAATATATATATATATCGATATGTTTGAAAGGTGGGATGGACTGGGTTTCCTTTTCCGTGGTTATTCCTTTGGCATTCATTCAATCAATGGAACTACTTATTCTGTAGTATGTTTTTTTTTTTTTTTTTTTATAAAAAAGACAACTTACGTGCATTTTTCATTATGCCCACAAAAAAACATGGTTTGACGTCGATGATCCCCAAAACCATCTCTCTTTAATCCAGTCAAGTAACGACACTCTGGATCGTTTATTCGGACACAGGTCTCAAAGTCCTATGATGAATCAACATAACCTTTTGTGATCTTTTTTTAAGGATTTCAATGCATTTCTTTAACAAGATTCATCGTTTTTCGGTTTTTATTCAAGTATTATGTATGGAATTTATGCAAGTAATTAGGTATGGATCACTCACTCTCTGTACTTACTATGCTTTGAGGTATATATATATTTTGAAATATGTATTGATTTAAGTAGAGTTACATAGATAAGGGGCATTACTCATGAGATATTATAGTAGGTATTTGATAAAGAAAGGGAAGAGGGTGGATAACCACGGAGGATTCAAAGAGAATAATGAGCTTCACTTACGTACAGTCGTCCTCCTGACCACAAAAAAACTCAGTCAATTGCCCAAAATCAGTTCTCTCATCCCCTGTTCTGTAGGAGCATTCCTTATCACCTCTACGAACGCAAAATTCAAAATCCTATTCCAGAAGAAGAAATGTAAGAAAAATACATAAGAAGAGGAAGAAGCTGAAGGACAACTCAAATTTGTCCTCCAAATAGCGACCAAATAATCAAAGAAAGGAGCGAGAGGAAGAGATGTGCTAAAAGCAATTATATATATCATAACTAGAGAAGACATATTTGCAATAAACAAAAGAGCATGAGGAAAAGGCTGCATTGATTCCTTATGGTACTACAGAGTTAAGATCATTGTTATTATCAGCTGCTTTTTGTATGGTTTTGGAGGGAGAAAATGAATTACTGGTATAAAGAGGAGAACTTCCTACATTTAAAATGATATTAGTGCTGGAAATATGTATATTATAATTATATTGAAATTCATATATATTCGTTATATATTGCATTTTTAAAACAATTAAGGCCAAAGATAGGCAAGAATGCCTACTTCAGAGGGAAAAATTCACACCACAACGACCTATAAAACAATGAAGAAGAAAAAAGAAGAAGCGCGCGCAAGGTAGTTTTTTTTTACTACAAATATGTCAACTCTAATCATAACTTATAAGTGTATTAGGCTGGTTCAATTTTTAGAAAAGTCTTTCGCGAAACTTCGTAATATTGTTCCCCTTGATGAAAAATAGTTGTTTGTGAATTTTTATAGATGTGAATAAGCTCTTGGACCTACTAGTAATTAGAGAAAATTGTAAATAAACTCATTTTCAAATCTCTCACGTAACAAAGTTTGTAAAATCTCATGATACGTTTAGGGTAACAAAATGAGAGTGGTGGCAATTTTTTTAGAGCCCTTATGTTTATATTTACTTTACTCAATTTTGTTTTCCTTTTTTTTGTAAACACAGCTATTAAGAAGTTTTACAACGGCTAAAAAACTATGTTTTTAAAGGAAATATCCATTTTATGGATTTTAGTACATGTTTAGATTCATCAAGCCTGTTATATACTAAATTTATATTTAATTAAGTATTTTTGGACTTATTTTATGTTTGAGCTAACTTTTGTGAAAGAAAAAACCCAATAACCTATATTATAATCAACATTTTCTTTAAAAAAATTTAATCTTGATTTTCAATATGTTCTATTTTTTGAAATCCAATCCTGAGAAACTGCAATGTAATGGTTTAAAAATCACTATATCGTAAGGGGTTTTGGTTGAAAAGGAATCAAATCTTGGGTTTTCAATTATTTTTACGCCAAAGAAACTTATTTGAAACAAGAATAGTTTGGATTTGATTTACAATAGAGTTTTGGTTTTTGAAGATTTAATTCAGTAGAAATATGGGTATGTACATATATTATTAATGAAGCAGAATTTTATCGAGGTTAAGTGCTGAACTGTTTATAAGTTCTTGATAATGAGTAATATTGTATAAAAAAGGAAATACATAAATCTTGATATTATTGAGTAAACAATAGAGTTTTTAAATATTATTTTATCATCCCCTTATTCATGATTTCCTCCATAAAATTAAAAACAAATCAAAACTGCTGTTAAATTATGCCTTTTTTAACCAAATCTGTTTTTATAAATGAAATTTTAATTAATTCATAATTTAAATAAATTTCTTTGGCGTTAAAACAATTGAAAAACCGAGGTGTTATTCCTTTCAAACTAAATCCCTAAAACATGATTATTTTTTAACAATTAAATTGCATTTTAACAGAAGTGGATAATTACATATACAATAGAAGCAAATATTTGAAATTGCAATAACATTTTGTAAAGAATAAATTAACTTTTAAGTAAATTATTATTATTATTTTTTTTTCTCAAAAGTTGGCTAAAATCTATAAAAAGAGTTAAAATACACGAAAAATTAAAAAGTTTTGAAAACCAGATCTGATACGAAAAAACTAATTGAAGATTCGTAATCAGCACGCTCATTACAACCATAATTGAATATAGAGTTTAAAAGTGTATTTATTTATTTTTTCACTTGTGGACTTGTGTTAATATTATTTTCATTACAAAAGTGTACATTTAATTCATTACAGGGGACTATAAATTCTTTAAATAATGCAACATTCCAAATGAATGACTTTCCCACAAATTGAACCAGTCTATAGTACATATTAAAAATATGCCCCCTCTCTCAGTAGTTCTGATAGCCGTGTAAGAAGCTAGATAAGTGAAATTATTTAGACTAAAGAAGAACTTGCTCCAAATTCGTTTTGACTACGTCATGTTATATGCTATGACTTATGATCAAACTAAGATGTGAAACAAATGATTGATAGAAATGAGTATTAAAAAACAAAGATGATGAATATAAAGAATATGAAAATAATATCAGGATGACTCTTCAATGGTGTAGTTTGTATAGGTTACTTATAACTAAGTAACCTATACAATATAGATAGGGACTGTTTAACGTCTAGCAAGATTTGTACGGTGCCAAATTCAATAGGACTTGAATCAATTATTATGACTGAAAACATTATGAAATGTAAACAATCCTGTCTGGATAGAGGGCGCTCTAGTGGCAATTCTTGTACATCAAACAGTCCCTATAGGTACATCCGTTATTATTATTTTATGAAACCTATTATTAAAAACAGAAGGAGAAATAAAGAATAGAAAAGGAAGAACTAGCTCTAGCGGATAAGGAAGAGTGTACTGGGTACTAGTGAGTAAGTACTCAGAGGGAGGGGGGGGAACTCTTTGTTTCAACTGATAAAATGTAGTAGTATTATTACAATCAACTTTCGAATAGTGTACATACATCCATATTAGTATTGTAAAAATATATGTATGTATAATTTATATACGATCTTTAAAGGGAGTCGACGACGAAGAAACGGTACCAATATACACGTACATATAAAGGAAATGGAGGAAGGGGGGGGGAAAGGAAAATGAGTAGTTGTACAAATTAGATATTTCTTAGAAAGATGGCAGAAGAAGGAAATCAACCAATCAAATTGAAATAATAAAAAATACAAAGGCAAAAACCAAACATAATAACAATACAAAACAAATAGAAGAAATAAGAGAGTGTGAGATATTGAGTGATTAATAAAAAATTAATTATTGTTCTTTGACAAAAATGTATTTGAGAAAAATCTACGATGAATGTTATTAAGTGTATGTACTGGACTTTATAGCTACATATTAAGATAAGTAGCTATAAAATCTGCTTTGATTAGTGTTGGATCGGCCTAAAACGAGTACGGTCCTATCAGTCAGGCCCAAATAAATTTTATCAGTCCTAGGACCAGTCCTCATCGGACTTTTATGTTAACTACCACACCTGAAATTATGTAGCTACGTCAATTCAGTTGTTGAAGTCTCATCATAATTTTTTTCAAGGAGACAAGATACCTCAAGTTTAAAGTATGAACTGTATGGCTATAGCGTATTATTATTCAATCCTAACTAAGAGTGAATAATATAAAAATATAGCTAGGACAGCCTCATCGGTCCTTAGGACTATTGATTGGTAACAAAGATTGAAGGATAATAAAAGAGAATGGAGGAGAGGGGGGGGGGGAGACTGATTAGAAAATATGTCCTAGGACCTATCCAACACAAACTTTGATACATAAATACATTACAGGTATTTCAGACGAGTCCAAAAGTTTATTGTTGGTACTTATTAGCCACAATAAACCACTCTTGGACTCTCCCGAAGTGAAGACAATCATCACAGGAGTCATGTGTGTGTGTGGATCTGATAATATCAATAATATGTAATGTAAACAAGGAAAAAACACTTACTTTTTTGAGCCAATTGGGATTGGGTAGAGGAAGATCAGGGAATGCTCGTTTCCTTTCGACAAAGTACCATGGGGCTCTCACGTAATAGTACCATGAGATAACGCGCTCCACAGGATCTCGGACCATGTTGACATAGATCGGCATTGGTAAGTTGTATCTTTGTTGTTAAAATAGAGGATTACTAAGACTATACGTAATGTATTTAAAACTCTGGCTTCCAAACTATTCGTAGATACTAGTTTGAATAGGATGACCATATTTAGATTTTCAAAAAAGAGGATTAAATTCGATTTTAAGAGGGAGCAAGATAATATTTTGAAATCAATTGATTTAAAATTAAAATGGATTCTTGTTATTTAAAAAAAAACAAAAAAAAAATGGATTCTCGGGTTTTTTTAGAAGAAAAATATTGATTGAATCCTTTTATATTTCTAGGTTAGTGTAATCATTCTTAATTTTCAATTAAGAGAGCACTGATCAGTGTGTTGGTTTTGATGGGAGGAAAGGTTAAAACTTTAAAGAAAAAGTTGTCATTTTAATAAAACAGTTATTTGATTTTGCATTTCTCTATTTCATTTCACTATTTGATTCACAAAAAACTACCTACATATTATGAATCTACATAAGAAAAAAAGTCCCTTGATAGCATGCACAAAGAGAAAATTTTTTGAAAAAAGAGAAAGATTGGTCACCCTAATTTGGAAGCCAGTATTCTTGGTCACTCATGATGGAGTAAAAACATTATTTTCCAATTCAGCTCTTTTGTAAATTACATTTAGAATACTTGAAAATATGTATATTAGGGTACATCAAACGCCTTTATGTTCTTGGAGTTTCTTATAGTTAGTGATAGAAACATGTATTCAAAAAAATCAACAAAATTAAAGGTTTTTTCTGGGTGGCCACGGAACACTTTTATATAGATAATCGGGACCATAACGTAACAGTCCTTAACTTTCATAATTTTTCCTAAAACTAGCCATGCTTGGTATCAAATTAAAGCCATTGATGTGAATAATACAAATATAAACATATCATGCAAAAATACCAAACATGACAAGGTTTAAAGGAAATAATAAAAAAGTTAAGGATTTGTATGTTATAAATGCGATCATATAACACATGGACTGAAAATGTTGGGGCTTCACACATAGATAGTGCTATTTTTTGAATTCATCTCATTTTGGGTGAGGTCTAACCTTCAAAAGACATCTCTGAAAATGTAATGGCAATCTATTCTTTAGTTTTTGAGTTATTGTGCCAACTGGGATACTACTTTTGTTATTTCCAAAACAATGGATAAAAACAATTTGGTGTTTAAACTGCATATTGATGGGAAAAAATACTTTTTAAGCAATAGCTCTAAAAGTGTTATGGTACTCTATTACATAAAGTGAAAAAAATAATGATTTTTTGAGAACATAAAATTTTGAAGGAAAAAAAATTGTTTACTTTGTTCAGCGTAAGACTTTCCACCTTCGATTATGCATCATACAACGCTCGATGCACCCTAATGTATATCTATAAAAGCACGGAAAGGATGTAGTATGATGATGGGACTCCACTTTAGGGGGTAAGCTGGAGGGGCTGTAGACCCTCTCCTCAAATTAAGGAATTTTTGCTTCTTACAAGAAAATTGAATATTTGAAAAAAAAAAATCTAAAAAGTTAATTTTGAATTTTTTTGTGCAACAGCTGTGGATTTTGGATTTTTTTTTCCCAAAAAAAATTTATATTTGAAATTTTTATGAAAAACAGTGAATTTTTGAAAAAAGTTCTGAAAAAATGTAATATTTGAAATTGTTTTCCAAAAATTTAAAAAAAATCAATCGTCTAAAATCCAAGCCCCCCAAAAAAAAAAAAAAAAAAATATATATATATATACAATCCTCCGCACTTACGTATAATTGTATAAGTGAATGAATGGAAGAGTGAATTGGTTTTATAATGTAGGGTGTAGGAATATGGAAGAAGAATAAGTGAAAGTGTCGTATGGATCTTTTTTGGGGTATTTAGGCAAATGAAGGAAGAGTGTTATACATTATTACATACAAGTCTACATCAAGTATGTTGGTACTTCATAGATATGATGCATAATAATACAGGCATATCATTAGTGTTGAGACTCGGCTAGATAACCAACTTGGAACTTTGTTCGGTCTCAAGACCGGTCTGATCCGATATTCCACTGCAGACTGCGGTTTAAAACCCTGGATCCTAATTTTATTTGTTAAGAAAAATGCATATCTTTCAAGTCCCCCCCCACCCCCTACTCCAAAAAAGAATACAATCTTGCACTCGCCACTGAACAGTTTTTTACTCTCAGACCAGTCTAGGATTTTCAGACCAAAACTGAACACTCCTACATATTAGTGTTGTGTGTTTCGGTTCGGGTGGTCTTAAGTGATTATTTCTAGACCGATCTGGACCGATATTTCAGTCCAGATCGCTCTATGATTTCACTATAATCCGAAATTGAAATCATAGAACGAACTTTCATTGAGCTTATTGGACAATGCATTTGGGAGAAATTATTTTATATAACTGAATGTGCGTAGGTTCAGTTACTCGCCCACTCCTTGAGAAGGAAATATATATTAGGATGTATTGTTTATGGACTTCAAAATACCATTTGCAAAAGTAATTGTAAGACTGCAATGATTACTTTTACTTAATCAGTGCAACACCATATGCCAAGGCGTTACCCCTTTAAAATAAAAATACGATATGTATTTTGTTGTCAGCTGTCGATTCCCCTGTGTCACGTGATAAATCATGGACAATCGTATCATTGTACATATATATATTTAGTTAATTTGGCCGTCTTATTATCATATATTGAAATACAAATGTAAAGCTATGCTTTTAATATAACATTTTCGAAGTAATATAACAATACAGTATCGAATAAAATACTATGTAGGATTTTAATATTATGAAATATAAATGTTATTCCCTTTAAACATTGTGGAGAACTAATACAACAACGATAGTCTGAGAGATACACACAAGTTGGCATGATTGACATATTTGGTTAACTACCAGATGATTTAAGGCCCTTCTATTTCTTTTTGGGGGCAAGGTTGCCAGATACAATAAAGGTAACTACGTGCAGAATAATTAAAGGAACTTATTTCGTCGGCAAAAAAAATTATATTTTGAACTCTTGCGGGACAGACGGATCTAGCCCGAATTTCACTTCGTGACTAGTCCAGACCAAACTTGAGCCGAATTAGTTAAAATTATAACTGTCTCAAACTGAAACTCAACACTTATAGACATGTACATACTAGACTATTAGAAATGATAGTAGAAAGAAGAACGGAGCTCACCTCGAAAAGTTGGAGAAACAAACATGTTTGACGTAGACGGAAGGTGCATCGAAAGAACTTACGAATCTTGTCAGTTTTTTCTTCGGAAAAATGAACAAATATTAAGAGTTTGCAAGTGTTAAAGAAGCTACATAATTTGTTAGAAGCTAGAAAAACACATTTACATGGATATTACATACAACACAGTAAATTGATTTTGCTTAAGTATTATGAGTAATAAGATTCTTAAATAGATTGTTTGGTTTGTAGGTAAAGAAGACTTTAATAACCATTTATAACAGCGTTTCGAAATGAATACCCTATATAAAAGTAATGGATTTCTTACTTGGAAAAGTCTACAAAACAAGTATGCTTTACGTAGACGGATGGAGGCTCAAAATAATTGACTAAGTTCGTCAGCCATTTCTGTGACAAAATTTAAAGTCATTCAAAATTACAATATATTGCAACGGTTCGTTAGTAAAATATGATCATTCAGTGTGATATTTTTTTTTTTTAAACATGAAATTAAAAAAAGGTACTTTTAACATTCATAGTAGGCAACAAGGTGTGCCCAAATGTCTATACCAAACTGCCAATGGCAGTCCCCTAAATGTTTATACCTCTCTGATTCATACTGCATTTATGTAAAACAAGCCTCTTACCTCTTCATTGTTTGATAGTTTAATCATTTCCACTTTTTGGGTTCGATCCTTATGATAATGAAAGTTATTCTTGATTGAAAGGGATTTGAGTAGTTCCATGGTAGTTTGAGATCCAACTTTGGGAACACGGTTAAAAAAAAGGATTTCTTTGGCGGCTTTACGTGTGTTGTTGAGTTCATTTGGATCCAGCTATTCATTATAAAAACAGAGACTCAATACAATAGTGGCAAATTGAAGATTTATTTTTCACTTACCTTCCCATAATTCTCTTCTGGAGCAGTAGATAACTCTCGTGACTGTCGTTTTATCTGGGATCCAGAGGATTCAAACCCTACAATATTAAAAATATATGTATATTACACAAAGTCAATTTTATCATATTTCCAAAGATTATCCTTTTATTAATATATGCTCAAATAGATGGAGAAAAAAATTGGGAATCGATATTCTATAGAATGTTGAAATATAGACCCCATTATATTCAGTATCAATATTATATACACTTTCAAGTACAAACAAAATAATAATATCATTTCATTACCAAAAAGTCAATAGCTCAATATTATGCATAGATACTGTGTAGTGGGTATCACTATATATCTATAAAAACATTGATAAGCTGCAGATATACATAATTAATGATTTTATTTCTAACATATTTTTTTAACAACTTATTTTCACTTCTTTGTACAGTATATATTAATTTATAATATTTCAAAATCTCTATTGTCAATAACAATATAACTAGGATAGCTATCGTCGTCATCCACTCATCTACCTGGATGCCATCATTAACACATACTTACATATGTACTCTGTACATATTTGAAAATATAGTGTGATGATGACATGTACTTTTTGTTAGTTTGTTTTTGACTCATAGTGCAAGTTATTCATCATCATCATGTGTAGATAAATAATTAATATATATATATAAATAGAATGCAATACCTTATGTACAATTTAATTCAAATGAGAAGATAAGGACAATAAATGGGATCCAATTAAAAGGGCAATGAAGGTTTAATGATGTTGACTATATCCGGATTTATCTTATATATGAACCTAGATAAGTCCGTTATAAAACTAATTTGGTACAACTTCATGTAATAATAATAATAATTTGGAGGGAACCCCTTACTTTTTTTAGAAGCTACGAGCAAAAAAAAATATAGAAAAATAAATTTTGCTGAATGGTTTGAATTTTGGTTTAGACCGAAATATCAGTTCAGATTGTTTTAGAAAATCATGTAATACTCAAGCAAAAAAAAAAAAAGATCTCTAACCAAGTTTCAACACTATAATGAACGTCCTTTAGAGAATAAAAATCCTGATTTTAGAGACAAACTTTATCAAGTTAGATTGATCAAAACATATATATTGCACAGTAAAAAAATTATTTTTCTCAAAAATAATCCAATAAACCAAGCCCCCCCAATATAATCCTGTGGATGTCCCTGCACAGACTCATTTTGGAGAAAAAACTATCAAGCTTCTTCTTATGTTGGAAAGGATCATGTATATATATAGGAAAATAATTTCTTAGAAAAACCTCATGGTAAGAAGAACAAGGTTAAGGAAGTCTCAGGTATAAAGAAAAAGAGAAAACAAATTAGTGAGTTTGACTTATACCATCATAACATATGTGTAAATATAGTTACATCCATGGATTTTCAGGTTCAAGTCTGAATTAAAAGATGAATATATTCTCTAAAAATACATATGAATTAATCATCGGGACTAAGCATACATATATTAGGCCTATATCTAGGTAGAATTACTTCATTACTTATTTTGTTATACATATATATCGAATACTTTTCCAATATTCAATTCCTTTAATGTTGACGTAAGGTGGTACTACGTTCCAAGTGATGCAAAAATTTTACATACATAGGTATATATTTTTACTAGGGTATTTGAAGGAATACCTTGAATTTCTTTTATTAGAAAAAAATAATTATTTTTTCTTCATGTTCAAAAGGTGAAAGTATTTTCAAAGAAATTGCAAAAAAAACAACAACTCAAGCAATGATTTGCATAATATGGTTTTCCAAATATCGTTGTATAAAGTTTTATTACAATCAAATTATAATTCTGGGAAACTCTGGCTATTACATAGATTTACAAATGATTGAAGGAATCAAGAATCCTCAGTAAATAAAATGAATTGGATTCAATAGCCATAATATCCTAAGCATTGAGTCATAAAGAGAAATTCATTGCACTTCCTAACTAGGTCCAGTTTTTTTTATTATATACTTTTTGTTGCATAGCTAATGATACACTTTTAAATATAATTTATAGGTACAAAACCGGTTAGGATTGTCTCAACGAATAATGTCACATAAATTATACTCGTATCGCGTCTATAAGCTTTGTTAAATTCAATTAACTTTTTCGAATGATTATTTATTATAATTGTGTTTTTTTCTGCATAGTGTAGAAAACTAAAGTTGGAAATTACTGCAAGATATTATTTGAGAACGGGTCTGTATCTCTGCACTAGTTTATTTTATAAGCATTTTTTTATTTACTATGCTTCAATAAATCTACACACGAATTTTGAAAGTAATAAGATAAAAAATGAGCAAGTTGATTATGATAAAGTGAGAGTTTACGGAAATTTCGGCGTCTTTTTTTAAGGACAATTTATTTAACTTGAATAAAATTTATATGTATATATCTTTGAATAATGAAACCCTTGATATCAAATTCGAGTAGTATCCATAGCTTATTAAATAATTAGCCAATTCTTAGATATTTGGTTAACTTTTGTGGTCGCTTTTGCATGGAATGGCTCAGTTATCAAAGGCGTCTGCAGGATTATATATGGGTTTTTTTTTTTTGGGGGGGGGCTTGGATCTTGGAATATTTTAGAAAAAAAATTTTAAAATTTAATTTTTATGAAAAAAATTTCAAAATTATATTTCAACTATAAAATTTTTTGAAAAAAATTTCAAAAATTTAATCTAATTTCTTATATTAACTTTTCAAGTAAAAAGCAAAAATTCCTTTATTTGGGGGGCATCATAAGCTGGGGCCAACAGTTTTGTATATTTATTTTGACATTGCTTTTCCATCAATACTGATACATATTTACCTTCTCATTTAATAAATAGTACTTTCCTTAATCTGGATTAGACTATATTATGAAATAATTAAAGGCAGGATTTCCTGGGAATTTCCTGTAGGGTTAAATCCCGGAACAAAGAAATTTCGGAAGATATACGTTGTATTGATAAATAAACATTGCGCTCACTGCAAGTCACTTTAAAATAGAAGCATTTTCACTTTTGTATATAATTAAAATAATATACAAAAGTGCAATGATGGAAGAAACAAGTTCAATATTATGTAAGATATAACAACATATATATATAATGCATTATGACCTTAATACAATTACGATTTAATTTGTATTGACAAAAGCCATTGCCAAGGATGGATTCAGTAATGGATCATTTGAACATTGAAATGATTCTTCATGAAAAGTTATACTGTAAAAACGAATAACAGTAGTTTTTTTAACCTTGTTCAACCTATGGATCCAGAGACACAGAAAAAAAAGCCCCACAATCATAAGCGTGGAAAGTTTAGGGCAGGGGAGAAGTTCCATTACCCTCACATTTTTCGGTATATAAGACAAGATTTGGGCATTAACTTTGGGTTCGTGGACATGTTGTGCGGGTCCATATATAGGAGCAAGGACCACGATCCAGTCCAATCCCACTTAGTGGTCTTTAAAGAAGGTAAAATCGGTCCCTCATGACGTCATTTAGTGTAATTAAATATAAATATTTTAGCAAGAATTGTGAAATAGCTATATCGACATTTTTAGAAAAAAAAATCCAAGGACCGATAAGACTCGGTTTTTAAACTGGACTAAACTGAATAAATAAGGAATAACACAGCACTAGTTTCACAAGCCTCTGAATACGGCGGGAAAATATTGTTGTATCTTTTTTTTATTCAACAACAAACCCCAAAAAAATTGAAATTAATTTAGTCAAATAAAAATATGACTATTAAAAAAATGTGATGAAAAAAAAATCTGCAAGTTTTAAAGGTTTTGTCAAATTCAAAATGAAAAAAAGTAATTTCATATTTTTCATGAAAAAAAAGTGAGATTATTGAAAGAAAAACAGCACCCTGCCAATTTTTTGTTGCATTAATATTGCAAAATTAGAACTGCCCTCTAAATAATTCTAATCTTATGCGCTTCTATGATTTTTATTATAGTTTCCTTTCATTGGTCAGATAGATTTGCATTGATTAAGCATAAGTAAACATTATGGGATTGCAATTCCTTCATGTTAGACCTAGGAAGTCCAAATACATTAAGTATTTTTTCTTTTCTAGGAACGAACACATATCGAACCTAGGCACAATTAGTTGAAGAGAAAATTTCCCGAGCGCGTTGTCCATTAACCTAAGTCGTTCCACGTATGATTGTTATAACCGTGGTATAGTTTGAATCTAGTCAATTTCCAATATCTTTTGTTGAATAGACTTCATTTTCATAATAATAAAATTAATGACACCATCATTAATTATGAAAAATAGAAATATATATCAATAAAGAAGTCGTCGATGAAGTTTCAATGCTCTACTCCTTTTCATTTTCGCAAAAGTTTCCCTATTTGTACCTTATCAAAAAGTCCACGATTATACCTCGCACACTATATGTAAGTATTTAAAGGAAAAATGCGTGCATTTGAATTAACAAAATTATTCACTTCTTTTGAGATCCAAGAATATATTCAATAAAATTCACATATCTCCAAACAGGGGAATAAACATGTTTTTGAAATTTGAAAATGTATAACTCTGGGACAGCCTACATATCTGGTAAGTTAACATTTAAACAATCTTGTTCAAAAATCAAAAAAATCCCGAATTATACATTCATTCCAATATTTCAATTATAGGCTTTGTTTCCAAATTGATTGGATGAGTTGAGCTACTTAAGAAAGTCAACTATACTACAGACCATTCACTTGATTTATGATACATAATTTGATCTCAATACGGGTTTTTCAATATTCTACATTGAGAAAATGGGCATTGCTTCTTTTAGTGCAGTTTATAGTACATGCAGAATAATTTGTTCTTATAAATTGACGATAATTCGAGAAGAATATAAATGTAATCTATTTTTAGAAGCTTCCTTCTAGCTTGATCTTGTGTTGATAAGCTAAATATGTACATACATTTATCTTATAAGGAGATACAGTGGCTATACAATGCATTATTCATCATTCAATCTAATTTATTTTTCATTTTGATGCTTATCGCAATAAGCAAAGCAGGAATAATTGGAGAAATCTCTGCTCCATGAATGACGATGATGTCATCATCGTACCCATTTTATCAACAACATTAGTTGATTTCTGGTGATTTTAATTAGGGTTATTACAATAACTATTTTTAAGGAGTGTTTTTAAATAAATAAAACTTTAATCATTTTGACATAACGTTTTTTAGGTCATATATTGTATGACCTTTTTTTAAAAAGGACATAAAAAAGATGGCCAAGAATAAATTATTTCTTTTCAAATTGTGACAAAAATCAAAATTTTCACAACATAAAAAACATTAGTCAGGAGGAGGGGAAGTATTTCCCTTAGAGCATGAGGGAAAAAATATAAGCCACTAGGTAGCTTGTTGTTCAAAAAAATGGCGAGTGATTGGATGGATTATCAAAGTGTCCTTTATATGAGTAACGTACACCTATATTTTTTTAAAAGTATTATCATTCATGGAGTTGTGTTTTTTTGCAGCAAGATGTCGCCACTCTCTATCCATGAGACAGTTGAAATGCTCTAATGGTATTTTCTCCTAGGATTCTGATTGGATTCCAGGATTTGTTTAGGTGATCAACAAAGATGAGGGTACTCTTCTTCTCTTACATTTGTTAGTAGACTAAATTGCAGTAAATATTCGAAAAAATACTACTGTGTCCTAAATTGAATTAAAATATACAATCATATATATTAATATATCTAATATCCTTTTTCGACCAAATGGTACTTCGGCGAAAATGGTTCTTAGGCAAAATGTACATTTGGCAAATTGTCCTTTGGTGAAATGCCATTCGGCAAATAGTCCACCCACTATTGTAGAGATAGGCGAGATAATATGAGATAGTAGAATGGAGGCTAGTTACTTTTTACTGTTTTCTTTTATAAAATCAGGGATATAGAAGGCAAAATAAAGCCAACCACATTGTATTTTTTTAAATCACAAGATTCTCTTAAGGTGTAAATATAATATAGTTTTTTTTAAATATTAAATTTTTATATTTATATGGACAAAAAATTAAAAAAACCTTAGCTATTCTCAAAAAATTAAATTTTTTGGAAAAAAAAATCAAAAATTTAATTTAAAATATTAAATTTCTGGGAAAAAAATTACAACTATTCATAAAAAATTCATATATTAATTTTTTTGGAAATTTTTTTCAAAAATCCACAGCTTTTCACTAAAAAATAAATCTTTTAAAAAAGGTATTTTTACTTTTAAACCATATTTTTTATTATTCAATCATTAATCATTATTATTACTGTTGTTATTATTCGTGAATTACCTTTTTTCTCGTTCTATTTTTAAATCTTACTCAGCATAAAGTACCTCTACGTCGGTAGATCTATACCACATATTTTTACACAATCATTTCGAGAGAAAACATCAATTATTTGCTATCTACTGAAAGATATATATATATATAAAGTACATTTTATTCATAGGCTTGATTGAACAAAATAAACTCCAATTTAACACTATGACGTATAACATACGTATTATATTTTATACACTAATTTTCGAATCTTAAATTTGAGTGATTTGGCAATTTTTTGACTTCAAAACTTCGTGAATATAATATTCAATACAAATCTCTTACTTATGACTTATGCTTAAAACATTTTCCCTCATCAAAAAAGTGCTAAAGCCATTTTCTTTGTCTAAAATTACTAAACTAATTTTTTAGTAACATCAACAAAAGTAGTTAGTCAGTTACTTTCAATACAAAAATTCTCATTTTCTAACAAAAACTCAGATATATCGATTTAAAGAAAAATGAACAAATCACTAGGGCTGTAAATCCTAAGCATTTTCCATTTTGACAATTTGAAGGATATTTGAGAGGAAAACAGGTTAGCTGGCAAAAACGGGCCAAAGAGCTTTCCATCACAAATATGATTCATATTATTTTAAGATGTATATATACACACTGTAAAAACTTTACTATTCTAATGCAAACTAATATTAATTACTAGATACATAAATTATACATCAACATATGGCAAAATTACATGTCCTAAATGAAATAGAAAATGATGGAAAAAGGAAATTATTTATATAAGTTTAGTATTTTATTGAAAAACTGCAGTTCTATCATGAATTACTTATATGTAGAGTATATACATCTGTCTTAAAAATATAATAAGGACTTCACACTTTGTATCTGATGGGCTCACTATAGGAAACTAACAGGAACGTCAATTGCCTCATGATAAATACCTATGTAAGTATTTGTGTTTGGATGAGGTCACCGTTCCTAGACCATAGACCGGTGTAAGACCGTCATGGTTCTTGTAAGATCAAACAATAGAGAATATATAGAGATATGAAGGTTTTATTTAGGAGGTTCCCATAGACTCGAAATGGTGTCAGCTGTTGTCAAGGTATTTATGCTATAATAATTTATATACAATATATATATATATTTTTTCCTTGATTTTCAAAGAATATATAAGTATGATTATATTCTACAGTGGGGGCCTAAAAAACATAATCTTACGAAATACTAGAGCCATCAAGCCATCTATACTTATTTAAGTATCGAACTAATTTGGTACAAATTCGGCCCAAACTGGTCTTGTAGCAAAAATAGGTCTGAAACATTTTTTTAAATATCGTATTACTTTTTTAAGAAAAGGACATTTCAGTCTAACATAGATTTCTGTCCATAGTTTTAGACCTTACCCTCAACCGAAATATAGTCTCTAAAAACATTGATTTAAGACGAACCGGGGGGTGGGTGGGGGTTCTCAACACATGCAAGTATGAAAAGAAATCAAATCAAATAATTGGTAATTTAATCATTATTCATTTCCATAAGAGTGTATTAATGATTAAATTGGCTTGAATATATGTATAGTTCCGTATTTTGACGTGAGAGATACAATTATCTCCCACCCCTCCTCCCCCTCACATAGTTTAGACAAACCAAGCAACATTCGTTCAATTAATTTTCAATATTCGGTCCTTTATTAGGGCAAGTAAAAAGTTCTGAACGCTTTTCGTTATATATCTTTAATGGGCTATATCTCAAAATTAATACTCTACATCAAAAAAATGTTTCAAGTATGCTTTAAGGTTTAGCGTACACTTAAGAAAAATTTGATTTATAATTTTGTGTTTGGTGGAGGCAGTTGTGTGTTACAGCCTTCCAAAATGAAAGTAAAAAAAGAAAAAAAATCGGTACATTATTAAGTATCACTACGACCAAGGTAAAAGGGTGAGCAGGTGGCCTAAAAATTGTGCTGTTTATAGACCAAGTACAATATCAAATGCAACAGAAAAGTGATGATTCTAACAATTCCGTTCTGGTGATATGGATGGCGAAGATGAGGCACGCTCTGGTAGGCCAATCATCCAAAATGTCGATAAAATAATGGAAATAGTGGAGTTGGACTTTGTACTTCACCTAATATATTGAAATTGCTCGCCAAAAATATCATCTTCTCCGTCTATGGTTATATACATATGTAGTATTGTATCGGTTCATTCAGTCCATTCTTAGAACCGGCCCTGTCGGTCTTTGGAACCGGTCATTACGACTATCAATCCTTAGGACTGTCAGTACATACTAGAACTGATTAAACAAAGAAGACATAAAGCTGAATGATGTCATAAAACTTTACTGCAAGGGATGGTATTTTTCAGTCCTAAGCAAGGATTGGCACAACATTATACATATGTATTTCGTAAGGAAATTATTTTGTATGCCAAACATACTATTTAGATATTTAGATACTTGATAGATAGTGGAACTTGTACAAAAAAAATTTACAAGTTGCAATCAATAAATGGGATGAAGGATTTACTGTACTTGGGATGACACATAATACAATAATTAAATATTTCATGGGTGATTGATATACTCAAGGTGTAATTTTTGACTATTTGAATAAAATGACTAAAATATAAGCAGAATGTGGCACTGTATAAAGTTAAAATGTCCACAGTTATATTACTCATAAATACATAATAGCCATATAATTTTAATAGATCAAACTTAAATCATAGTATCAATCAATAGTTGCTAATGAAAATGGCTAATATTCTAACTAAATAATGCATTTGAAGATGAAGAAATTGAACCTTGTAAAATGTGTTTAGACAAGTTGAAACTATGTACAAAAGATATGTATATCAATAAAGTCATATTCAAAGCACAAAGATCTACAAATTAGATATTAAATATATGTAAATACATAAGTCGAATATAATCTCATTTAACTCAATTTCCATCCAAGCATACACAATACAAATGTATTAATAACACTACTTAATATAGAAATAAAAATATGTAAATCCTATTATAATCTTACCTGTTTCATAAGGTCGTTGAATTTCACTTAATCGATGTGATAAATCCTTGGTATGAAAATACAGAAACAATGTCGTGGATAAGGAAAAAAGAGCAATCAGCTCACTGGCTCTATAAACAAAAAAGATTAACATTAAGATTATATGTTCATATGTAAATCCAAAGAGGATTAAAGTATTTTGAAATATAACAATTAATATTTATGCATTTTTTATTGATCTACAATAAAGATAAAACAATTTTGGAAGTGTTGGAGGTCAAAGGAGATAAGTAGAGAAAATGGCATTGAAAATATAATGTTGAAATCTTTTATAGTGAACATATAAATACATAGAATATAAATCTAACCTTTTTTTAAGCTTTACACTCAACATGCTCACAACACTTATTTAGTCTTAACAAGGGAGAATCAAAGGTAGAACTGACTAAGCAACACTTTGCAATCTATCAAGAAACAAAAAAAAATATATATTGTAGAGGAAGCAACGGTTGATTACATAGCAATTTTTGTAAATATGAAGTTAATATCATTATGTGGAACGAGTGGTTGCTGTTGTTACCGTTGCAACATCGCATCGTATATGTTCGGAGTGATATCAATCTTCATTGCATCTCTAATCTATTCTTCTCAGAAAAGATAGAAAAAAAGCCCATTTATCTGGTAGTTAGCCATTGCGGACTGTTTGATGTTGGAGAATATCCCCTAGGACGCCCTCTATTAGGTCAGAATATGACAAGATCTCAAATTGTAAGCACTTAGAGGATAAAAAATGTCTCTCGAAAAACTCAAATTACTCCGTGGCATATTTTTTTTTTTTTTTGTATAAACTTTGCTTGTAGTTGGATTTTTCACATTTCATAATGTTAGTCACAATTATCGTGTAAAATCCTATTGATTATTGTCGCTATACTAGGGCCTGTAGAAAAGTCGTGTCGGATGTTAAACAGTGCCTATAGGGAAGAAAGTGATGTCACGGAGTAATTTGAATTTTTCGACAAAAATTAGACTTCCTCTTAGAGTATAAAAGTTGATATCTTGTCAGGTTTTGACTGGATAGAGGGCGTTCTAAGAACTATTATTGAGGATCAAACAGTCCCTATTACGTCTTATACTATTTGACGATTCTTTATTTTATTATCATTTGCAGTGTATAGTGGTACAACTTTCACAGGGGGTTCTTGGGAGGGAGAAAGGTTGTTGTAAAAACTTTGACAAATCTTTTGGATATCTACAACATTTCAAACATCAAATTTTAGGACTAACATCCTTCAAATATCCATAGCGTGTCCCTCCAACATCATCTTCCCCCCAAACACCCTTTTCTGGCGACAGTATTGGGAAACCATTTGTAAATTTTACCACCCTTATCGTTACAAATTTACAATTGTATACTAATACCCTAAAATTATCTTTCAGGTGAATTTCGGATCTTAAACTTTTATTTAGAAATTAAATTTCAGATTTTCTTTCAATTTGGCTCCATTTTTGGATTTTTTTTTCCGGCGATTTTGACAAGAATAAATGTCTATTCTTGTTTTTTAGTATAAATATTAAATATAAAAAAAATGTTAATCTGCTTAAAAATTGGGCTCCTTTTAAAATATTGATCGTAGAGGGGTCATGTATCCCTTACCACTTTGTTATTGACTAGTGTTTTATAAGAAATAATTCAGTATTAAAGATCTTAATACTAATATCAATGGGGATTTTGAATCTAGTCTATATTTTGAAGACTTGAGACTTGACTTGGACTCGAAAGTTCTTTCAATTTTTTCACTGGATGTAAAGTACTGTTTAAAGAATCTTTATATTTCCGAGGATTTGAATTGTACTCGATGAAAATATACAAGGACATGGACTTATGAGCAAAGACTTGGGACTCGACTATGAATTCCAGTAAATGTACTTTTCCCCCTTTTGCTAATAATAGAGGCATCAAAAACTGACAAAATTGTTTATGTAAGATGAATTTAAGATATGATGGCTCTACATCTTCTTCATGTTACATTTCAACTCATCTTGGGTCCTTATTTCATCCATGAAAAAGATATACAAATATCTACAAAATGGTGATGCATGGATTTCTACTCCTATTCAATATTAGTTTCCTTAATTTAACCTCGTTAACTTTCCCTTTTTTTGTTAAATGTTTGTTGGCCTTAACCTCAATATTAAGAATATAATCAACCATAAAGTCAAAATTATATTTACCCATATTAGATACAAGATCAACATAATACAAAATTATATCGTAATATATATGTGGAATGTAATTAAATACTATATTCTTATTTTTTTTTTTTGTTAACCACCACATAAGAAATGTAAATCCATTATGAATTTTAATAAATGGCCTGTAAATGTAGTGAAAATGGATCTAGTAACTGGTCAATTATGTTGAGATAACGGATGTTTTTAACTTTTTGATCATACAATGATCATTGCCGTGTACTGTTAAAGGAAATAATCCCCTTAGGATTTATTTTATGAGTTTCATTCCATTCAAAGAATATATTTGATCACTTTGTTTACATAACCTTTTAGCACGGAGTCATTCACTCTTACCAAAAGGTCTACAACATTTGGAAAACGATGGTCATGTTTTGATTCCCGTTAGTTAAATAGACATATGTCTCTTGTAAAAACATAAGATAAGAGCTTCCACGGAGACTCCCGTTATTAATAATATAATGATATTGGGTTAAAGGAGCAGTCATTCCGTGTTTGAAAGATTTCACCTTCATTCGTTTTATTATATTTTGCTGGGATTTCGCGCCCTCCGATATATACATTATTGTACCTATGTGCGTATTAGAAACTACCTGCTTCTTGCTGCTAAAAATAAAATGATGGTTGAGTAAATAAGAAAATGAAACGGTACATTGTGAATGATAATGTTGTATTCTGTTCAGTGGATTAGTCTATAGACAAAGTTTATTAGAACTCCATACACCGAAACTGAAGTAATATACCATAGACAATAATATAATATGTGACAAACGACTTCTTACTAAAAGAAATTAATCGTTAGTCAATATAAAAATAAATAAAAAAAAGCATCCAACCAATACTTCAGCTCTAAAGACTTCGATTGTCAAATTTTATTTAAAAGAAAAAGGAAATTCGTCAATTGATCAACGCTGACTTTGAACTTCTTTTTTTTTTTCTTCGTTAAGATACAATCACTGTACTCAAAACCTTTTTAACTAATTATTATTAATCGTGATGTATAAAATATGTCCTGTCTCTACGTAAAAATAAAATAAACAGTAAATCAACAGGGTAACCTTGACAATTTTAAGAATGTTTTGGAAGGGTGCAGTTTAGCTGACAAGACCTGGCATTAGATCCGATACAATCTGCTGTGACGAGGGAGGAGGGGGAGAAGGAACTAAACAAGGACATACGCAAGAATTACTCCGATATATCCCCAATTCTACTCGGTGTCAAACAAGGACTTGCAACTCCCGAAAAATTAATCATGGTAACTCTCCATCTATCATGAGCACAGAGACTTCATTATTTATGAGCTCTGTCTTTAAAAAAATACATAATAATGATAAAAACTTTTGAAAATAAAAAATCATGGTCAAATTACCAACTAAAAATAGTCGTCACCGCATTCTAGGACATATTTTATGGTAGTTAAATTAGCTCCTTTTAAAGATGTTGAAAATCATTTTACTTACATACAAATTCGTCTTTATGGCTTGAAATATGGACAAATCACAAGATAAATATACTGTGAAGTTAACAGTAATACGATATTGAGAATTGTTTATTTTGTCAAAGCAGAGTCTGACTGATGAAATCTTTTGAATCAAAAATAGCATATTATGGGTTGATTTCTATATTTGAAATATTAGAATATGTACATATATTCAAGCATTTTGTTATCATAAATTATTTTGTTATTCATACATATCCCATCGAATACATCGCTTGTCCTTGAAATTTTATGCTATTGAAACAATTATAAAATTTCTCTGGGAATTCAATGACTCACTTAGAGATAACAGAGTAACTCTTAATCACTGGTCGGTATCATTGACTTTATTTTTAAATGTGGATTTCTAGTTTGACAAAAAGAATGCAAGAAATGAATGAATGACCATGGATGGGTCGGTATCTCATTAAGTTGTAAGATGGATATGACGTATGTATGTACATTGGCCCAAGTTAGAGGATCAATTGCCATTTGCATGTAAGGTACATTGGTATTCAACAAACAATGTATGACATATACAATCAATAAGTTGCCCTTGGTTACGTATAACAAGATTAATGATTCCAGATATTAAAATAATATCAATTTGAGACTCACTTTCCATAATAATATGTCAATGATTTTTATATTAGAAAAATATATGTGTTATTGGGACTTTTAGGACTTATATTCAGATATAACAAATGTATTGAGCTCAACACTACCAAGAGTGACAATGTGAGCCTTATAATTTGGGCTAGATTACGTGAAAAATCCCAAAGGAACCAATTACTGGAGAAACATATTAATGAAAATCACAAGAACCTCCACTTTGCAGTTTCCAATAAAGATGACTTTATGAATAAATTGAATTACTTTGGTTTAGATACACCTTCCACCCTTGATGAAAAGGCTCCTCTTGTAGCGCCATGCTCGAAAAATCTGTTATATCTGAAGCTGAGGCGTTGCTAGCTTTCATCATTTTGGGGATTAGCCCCAAAAATTATCAACACCATAATATAATTAATTATATAAGTAAGTTTATTATATATATATATATAATAAACATTTTGGGCAGTTTAAGAAACTTTTGAAAGGGACTAGTGACTCTACTGATTCGAAGTATGGAATGTAGATAAAATATAAACATGGCATTCCTAGTCTATTAATTAATCAAATAAAATGTAATTAAGCTTTACTGAAAGACAGCAAAGTGATGAAATCAAGTACACACACATAGCAACTTTATAATTTTTGACCATGAAATAATAAAATAAATTAATAGTACGTATTAGTATTTATGTGTCACAACAATCATAAAGAAAGGCCATAGATAATTATAATTATTATAAAATACTAGCGTACCTTATGTTAGCATTCATAAATAAAATTCAAGATTGAATAATGCAAAAAAAAAAAACAATCAAACGTCAGATGGTTATTTTCTCCTAAGGACAAATCTTACCTCTTTGGAAGATACTGTCTACCCATGTTTTACTATAAGTCCTAAGTATATCGTTCTTTTTCTTTTCTTTTTTTAAGGGCACATGCAAAGTTTATACAAGCTCCAGATTAGGTGAAGAAAAACCTTTAATTCAAGGCACACTCAATTTAATATAAAATAGAGAAAAACTTTTTACGACTAGTTATGCTTCGCGGTTGAGTTCCAACTGAAAATACCGATCCATGTGAATGAAGAAAAAACATACACGATTCACCTGTCCGCTTATATGGATTATGTAGTATAAATAAAATGTATACACATAGTATTTTTTTTACGGGCAGACATCTTCTTTATTTTGTACACGATCTCTTTTTGAATCAAGGGTTTGAACCTACATTATATGCATTAGGGATTCTCATTTCCCAGGCAATTGTCTTTGTGGGGAATCCAGGGACATATGGAGATCCTGCTTTAAAAAAATAAATTGTAAAGTGAAGTCTCAGTATTTATTTGTAGTGATGTGTCACTCCTTATTTTTTCGGTACAGTACAGTCCTAGGATTGGTTCTATCAGTCCTGGGGGTCGTTCCTTAAGACTCTTAGTCCTTTGAACTTATTTAAAAAAAAAGTTGATTGGTGTCATCAAGGAACGAACTTTTTAATTTTTTAGGACTAATATGCAGGACTGAACCTGAGTGAGAGAGAGATCTGAACAAGACTGCACTCTTCAGTCCGTAATAAGGATGGACACAACACTATTTATTTGCATATTTAAAAAAGAAAGAAGATATTTTTGACAAGTACCTAAAGGGTAGTTCTTGTAAACGTTCGCAATTTTCTTTGGCCTCATCCCATCTCCTTACAAACCGGTTTTAATTAACAGTCCGGTACGAATGCCACTCTACCACGTCAGTTGCTCATTATGCTTCCTTACGACAATATCTTTTAATAAGGAACAAAAACGTTGTGGACTCTTGTGTATTTTGTGATTTTTTTTCGAAAAAATTTAATATTTGACTTTTTTTTCAAAAAAAATCCCAAAACAAAGTCACCAAAAATCCTATATATAATCCTTCGAACACCCCTGTCTTTAGACTAAGACCCTTCAAGTTGTATTTTAATAGGTGTATTGATACAAAATGATCCTTTTATTTAGAGTAACTATTATAATTGTTATTAAATGTGTGATATTATTGGTTTACTTCATAAACAAAACAAAAATCGTTACATTTTCTGATAGCTTGAAGTATGTCTTTGTCAATAATGTATGATATTTTTACTTAAGTATAGGATACTAGTCTAATATTGCATTTAAAAAGTGAAGTCACGCATTTTTTTAAATACATACGCCAAGAATAATGATCAAACTCACTAACAATATTCAATTGCATTATATTTTTTTGTCATTGACTAAATTTTTAATTAATAATATTTAATTATTGCAAATTTGAATACTCTAATTTGAAAAATAAGCATTTAAAGAGATTTAAAGTTCTCAGGAGGGGATCCTAATATATGAAAAAAAATACGTCTATAAATAATACTAACGGGAGTACTCAGCACTTTTGGCACGGTTAACTGACCGGTTTTATACAATTCTATAAATTTATACTCTTTTTTCTTTTTTAGTATAACGCACACGCTCGATTGCATTCTTATTTCTTAGAGCAAGTACCATGGCAGTCCAAATATACACCTAAAATGGTTTTACAGAAAACATGCCTACAGACAAACTTTGCTTTATTGATATTGATTTAAGAGGAGTTATTTCTTCACAGCTTAGCAATTGCTAACCCGAGTTCAGCTAATCAATGTTTATTGGACTAATAAGAGACGAATCTTGTTTTAAAAAAACCGTCGATTGACGGGAAAATTATATTTCATAGTTTTTGTCATTGTTGCTGCGGGGATACTATTGTGATTTGTGATATAAAAACTGTCTTTTGAACGCAATTATATTACTGTCAAATATGTTTTTCTTCTAAACTATAGAATATATACAATAGGTATATATTTGAGCTATTTTGAAATTGGAACACCTATATATTTTCAGGGTTGAAAGTAAAATGATTATAACTATATTGAACTATCTACTAAAAATGTTCACTGGGGCACTTTTTTAACCCTTTGAAATATGTCCCAGTCTAAGAATAAATGCATAATTATGCCATTTTTTAAAATCAGTTTTGTCAAAATGGAGCTTGGCTTAGTGTTTAATTGTTACAACTACATTTACAATATACTGGAAATATTAATCCTTTTGCCCTTAACTTTCGAAAGGAAATTCCGGGAAATAATTATTCCTGGGCACTTCCTCATTTTCTTATTTCATAATATAAGTTTTATTCAAAAGTTAGTCTTCTCAACACTTACTATTTTTTGTTGCTGGTTAAATAAGGTTAATTTTTTTCAAAAAAATTTAATATTTGTAATTTAATTTTGAATTTTTTTTTTCCCCTAAAATTTTGAATTTTTGAACTTTTTTACAAAAACCAAGTATGTGCTGGCTCCTGATTGGTAGGAAGCCGACTCCCGTTGTTCACTTCAAAGTGCCGACTCAAAGAACAACACATCACTAGTATCCCCACAGATTGATGAGATATCTTCATAGTGTCAATTCTTGATTTTGTAATATCTACCTACCTAATTATTAGTATGAAAAAGTACGGCTTGAAATTCTCAAAGATGATTGAGTAGTGAACTGACAAAAGGTATCATTTCTTGGAGTTGAAAATTAAATTTCACTTTAGGGAATGTACATTTAATGTAGAGTGTATATGACTCATAAATAAGTAAGTACACACAGACGGAATGATGAGCATAATGTTTGATAGATGTGACTACGTACATTGCTTCATTTTTTGTCTGGGAAGACGAATTAGTCGCTCATTAATTAGACAAGGACATAGAGAGAAAAGCACCGCATTACCTAATTGACATGAACATTTACAAATATTCATTTCTTACAAATACAAAAATATCAGTGACGTCCGCAGGGTGTGGGCTAGAGGTGATTTAGCAATTAAGGAATATTGTTTTTCCTATAATTTTTTTTTTTTTTCAAAAAATTTAATTTAAATTTTTTTCCAATAAATTTCAGTTTCAATGAATAACTATAGGTTTACGAAATTTTTTAAATAAAAATGAATATTTGTAATTTTTATTCAAAAATTTTATATTCAGAATTTAATTTTTGATTTTTTTTCAAAAAATAATTCATTATGAAGAGTTGTAGATTTTTGATATTTTTTTTCAAAAATTTAATATTTGACATTTTTTTTCTGAAATTTTTTTCAAAAATTTAATTTTTGATTTTTTTTCCGAAAAAAAGAATGCATATTTTACCTTGATTAGTGTTCTGAATGTTGATCGGTTGAATTAGAATGAGTTATTGTTAACAGAAATGGATCAATAATTACTTTTGATAGAATTAGCTAACTCTTAACTGATTGTGGGCTGCTTCTTTTCTGATAAAAGGTTGCGTGATTTTATATTGGTAATGCCACGAGACATATTTTGTTATCAGCAGTATTTTTTTCTTTTTGCTTTTTCACGACTAACTTTTTGAAATACTCAAATATACAGTTGTATTTATGACTTTGTATGATTTAAACCAGCTAATTCTACATGTTATGAACTCAAATATCTCATTTACATATTATCATATATTTACTTTTCACTCAATAATGATATATTTCATCATTTTTAGAATGGTATACTTTGTAACATAACAAACATCGTTTCTTTAAAAATAAAAACTATATAAATAAGAACTAGATTATTTGTAGATAATATATTAAAACAGGAGCGAGGACTATGCAGCAGGTTCAACATTAAATATATTATAAAACTAGGGATGCTCAACCTTTTTGAGTGATGTACCACTTGTAAAATATCTATTTCACCCAAGTACCCCTTTACTAGCACAAAGCGTTGTTAGCTTCAGTGACAGGGTTGTCCAAAGGATTATATTTTGTAGGCCCCCCCGCCTTTGGAATTTTCTTTAAATGATATGCGAAAATTATTTTTTTTTCATAAATCCATAGCTATTATTAAAAAATTAAGTTTTTGAAATAAAAAATCAAAATCCACGTTTGCTCATACAAAAATAATATTTTTGTAAAAAAATTTCAAATTTTATTGCATTGACTTGTTTCTAAAAATAAGGTTTATTTAAAAAAAAAACTTCTTTTATGAAAAATCTTCCTTCAAAAAAAATAAAAAATAGGTCTATAAAAGGTTCCACATTTTATTTACGAAAAAAACAAATATATTTTAAGGAAAGAAAATGATTCAAAATTTAAAAAAAACATATTTTAAGGAAAGAAAATATTTCGAAATTAAAAAAAAAAAATAATTAAATTAATTTTTCACGATTAAAAACTTTTTTAAATCTGTAGCGTAGGGCTGCTACATTTTATAGATAGTTTCCCCTGTGAAAATTGTGCTATATTGCCACTGGTTCTGAACATTGATTGGTTCAACTTGACTTAACAATTGTTAGGTAAACAATTATTGAATAATAATTAGCTAATTGGGAAAAAGTGGCTAACAACCAACTGATTTTCAGTTTTTTTTGTTTTTGGTTTCTCTTTGGTAGAAAGGTTGCAAGATACAGCAAAACGAAGGCTGTTATAAATGTTAATTTTCTTATTAATGTAGGAAGTTTTAGTGATTATTTTTGGCATTCTGTTTCAGCCATTCTTTGAGCATAAACAGACTAAAATAAAAAATTCGTTATCTCGTAATCATGAGTGAAAAAAACGCCAAAAGGTAGCGCATCTCAGATTTCCTTGATGAAGAAGTTAAGATGGCGAGGATGTTGGCAGGGGCGTCTCCAAGATTATATTGGTGAGGGGGGCTTGGTTTTTGTAACTTTTAAAAAAAAAATCAAAAAAAAAATGTTTTTGGACAAAAATTACAAAATCCTCAGTTGTTCACAAAAAAAAAATTCAAAGTAATACACATAATTTTAAATTGTTTCGAAAAAAAAATCAAATATCAAATTTTCTATTAAAAAGCAAAAAATCCTTAATTTGGGATGAGGGATACAGCCCTTCCTCCCCATCCCTTGCGGATGTCCCTGAATGGACATTGTAAAGGGATCCAGGAGACTGGTTTTCAATGTGACGAACATGAAGAGTGATGGAGAAGACCTCTCTAGGAAAGAAAATAGTGGAGGGCACCATTTAAAGAGGTATTTATAGTTCCTATCCAGCTTGGAGAAGAAAATCAACGAGGACCCAAACAACTCTATTCATCGCCTCCTTAATGACTTTTGTGTGGCTGGTAGGACCATCAGGAGGGCATTGAAGGGCAAATTTGGATTTGGACCTTCTGACAGAGAGAGCCAGGAAGCTAGAGATTCTGGCCAAAGAGATATGCCCCCTTTCTCCTCAGATTTGAAGCAGCAGGACTTTGCTGTGTTGAACACTTTGGTGAGGATTTCCCTCATGTGAATGTGGACTCACTGAAGGACACCTATAGTAGCTGTGAGGGACAATTTATCTGATGAGTTTTTCATCAACTCCTCCAAGGCTTTCTGCCAGTTTATAAAGGCTGTGATTGATGCTGAAGGTGGCCATCTTGATTAACCAAGTTTGCAAAGCCCTTATTTACAAGTTTTGTATATATATATATGTATGTATATATTATTGAAAGCCTAACATTATTGAAGTATTTCTAACCCCCCGAGTCCACATTTTGCTACCCAACCCCGTGGTAGTGTAGTATTATCTATTACAACTCAAATCCTGCTATTCTGACCTTGTATTATGAGCAATATATAATATTACCATTATTCTATAAGAATCATCATAAGAACGCAAGAAAACAGTTATTATAGGATTCACGTATCTTCAAAGGAATTGAATAGTTTATTCTTAAATTACACTTTGTACAAAGCTATTTTAAGACAAACTAATCCATAGATTTATTCGTAAATAGAGTTGGAGAAACGGTTTGTTGTGTCTATAAATATATAGTAATAGGTAAAGTAACAGCACTCATAAAACTGTTCCGTATATTGAATATGAATTCGGGTCGTAAAATTAATAATAAACTAATTATATACTTGTTTTTCTCATATATTGTATGTAGAGGCTGTGAAAATAAGTTAAGAATGAGGTCGAACAAAGATTGTTACACAAGAGGCACAAGGTGGAGAAGAAGGTCTTAATCATTGTTTTTAATGATAAATTTCACTTGTATTCGTTTTTATTTTTTTCATTCTTCGTTATTGAGGAAAAGAAGATTATGTTATATGTTTGTACATTGTACAAAATATCCCAGGTAGATAATATTTATAATGTCCCTTCAATGTAATATTAATGGAATGTATTCCTCATGTTATTGCCAATCATCCTTGATGTAGTTTATATATTTCATCAAACTAAAATTTATCACCTGCAAACTGCGAGATTATTTTAGAATTTATAAATAGATACATGTATAAGTTTGGAAATGAACAACAAACCAATTAAAAAAATGATGAAGTTTGTTAACACGCTCAAAAAACATGAGGATTAAAGGTTTAAGTAACATGATATTTTTGTTCAATTTTAAATGTTTTTCGTATTTTACAAATAGAGTTAATGTTTGTGTATCCTGAATGGGTGACCACACCACTGGACCTAGGAAATTTTGGATGGGTTCTTCTTTTGAAACCGGTCAGGATAAGATTGGGTTGTTCATTTGCAAATAAGGGGGGCTTATTCTATACCTGAAACAGAAAAGTTTTTTTTTAGCCAATGGAGACTAGATAAGGGATTGTTTCAAATCCAAAAGTCACTGGAGTCTCAAAAAACACTTACACAAAAAACGAAGTTTTCTAAATTTATTTAAAATCAAAAAAGTGATGTGCAAAAAAAGAAATAAGTAAGAATTGCACTTTCATTTTTTATTCAGGTGCAAAAAAAAAAAAAAGATTTTTAATGGATTATTGGATTCGGACAAAAAATTAATTTGTCTGGAAATTAGTTTGTACATAAATTTGACTGATTAAAATTCAGTTTAACTGCTGTCATTTTCTGAATAGTTAGTCAATTTTTTCTCTCTTTTTTACATCAAACGTTAACTTTCCATTTTTCAGATCAAATGCCACAAAAAAATGAATTTCAGCCTTAAATTTTCAACCTTAACAATTGTGTTTAGTATTTTTAATTTCCGGAACAACTTAAATAACTTTTTCAATATTTGCAAAAATTTAACAGTTTTCGAGTGTTATTTTTTGACGACAGGATTCTCCATAACTTTTTAGATTTTGTACGTACGGAAAAAAAATAATTTAATTTTATGTTTGGCTTCATAATTACAATAAATCTTATTGTCTACTTTTTTCGAAATTTAAGTAAAACAGAGTTTTGCAATTTTCTTTGTAAAGTTAGATTTCCCTATTTTTAATTTACATTTATATATTATTTTAAAATTAATAATAATACATATATTTTTACAGACGCCCTATTATATTGCTCGCTCGCACTAAATGGGTATATCTATTAAGAAGAAATTACATTGACCATAGTCAATGTAATTTTCCGCTCCCTCCTTGGTCCGAGCAACGCCAGGTAACCATTTCATAGTATCTTAAAAATATAGAGAAAAAGTTTAATTTCTGTATATTTATAAGAACATCAACTGTTACATCCTTTAATCTAAAAGGATGCTCCATTAAGGGAATTAGGGCATTTCATTTTGGTACCATAAGAAACAATTTGAATATTCAGTGAGTTGATACAATTTTGACTGAACTGAATGAAATATCTGTTCTTTAAAAAAAAAAATGTTTTGATGTTTGAAATATATGTATAGTGTATTCTCATTTTTGATCTAAGAAATAACAATAATACTTGGCAGGAATTTTGCATGTAGCATGTATAGAGAGTACATCCTATATAGTCCTCTCTGATGTATATTGCAAAATTATTTTTGATCTAAGAAATAACATGTAGTCATATTAATGATACTTCACATGCGTTTTGCAATAGCATCGATCATTTGTAGCTAAGGTGAAACTAGAAAAAATTAAGTATTTCCTGTATCATCAGTCCTAACTAGAGTTGAGTAGTTTGTAATGAAAAAACTACTTTTTCAAATTAGAAAAGGAAAAATGTTTGTTGTGTGTTCTCTTTTTTCTTTTTTGCTCATTCTTTCACAGGTCGTCGTAGTGTTAGCATCTCCCTCTGAAAGAAGAATTATCACCTATCTTTGGTGCAAATTGATTTAAAAATGGATAATAAAATAAATATATATGAATTTAAATATAATTATAATTTTTTTCCTGCACTAATGCTATTTTAAATTAACGTAACTTCGATCACAGAATATATGATAAGTTATTGTTTGTTTTAAAATAACTTTTATAACTTTTTAGAGCATATTTATGGTTTTAAATATTTTTTTATGTTACTGTTTTAATTTTAAAGAAAAATATGTAAACGTAAACTATCCAAAACGTTGACTTATATTATGTTACATAATATGAATCTTAATGAAAAGACGTGATATAAGAATGAACTGGATAAGATATGAAAAAGTGCATATACTGAATTTTAGACGAATCAGAATTAGTGATAAGACAAAATATTCTTAATAGATATAAATGACGCCTTTTTCCCTTGTAGTATCTTTAGTTCTACAGATATATATTCTCAATTTGAATGTTCTTCACATTTATTATAATCACTAATATTGCACAGGTTTTTTTAGATTTCAAGAAATTGTTTGAGATGGACTTCTCTTTGATTTTAAGTGCTAAAAAGTAGTTTTATCATTTTTGAATGAGAGGATCTAGGGGTGTCCACAGGATGATTAAGACCATTATTATTATTTATTTATTTTTCTGGTTTTTTTTTTAAACTAAAATTTTTTCGAATGATTTTTTTTTATAAGAAAATAAATCCTTAAAAAAATTTACCCATAGTTTGCCATAAATTTTTTTATAATGAAGAAAAAACGCAAAAATTCCTTGATTTGGGAGAGGGATATATCCGTCCATAACCCCCTCCTGGAATCTGAGGTTATGACTCATGGTGACTTGTTAGTTTCCCATTGATATTTTTGATAATAATTCATTATTGATAAAATACGTACAAATTTGTGCCCAAGAGTTTCTAATTACTCGTCACGACTATTACTCCTCACGAGATGATGTTTTGTGAAACTTCCCACGGATTTGTGTTAATTTTTTTTTTAATAAATGAAGACTTATGGATGAAGGTACTTAAATATGTGTGTGTATATTATTCATGTATGCTATAAAGCATTGGTTCTCAATCTGATTGTCCAAGAACTCCCTCTAAAGGTACGTGAAAGAAGTTTCATATATAGGTTAAGCCTCCGGCTATTGTACATATAGCCCGAAAGTAATAATGGTGGCAGTACCTAATTCGTGATATGGACTAGTATTGTCACAAAAAAAAATAGTTGTACATGTTCCGGTACCAAAATTGGTATCGGGTTTTCGAAAAGGCAATTAGCATGTACTTACAGTGCCAGTATTAGAATTTTTGTTTAGGGAGGTAATAAATGTTATTTTCAAATTTAATGACGGGCTTTTTTTGTCCTTAGAAAGTAATATCATTTATATCTTTTCTCTAAATATTCATTTTTATTAAAAAATGTATTCATTTCAATTTTTAAAGTCCCTCATAAATAAACCAAAATTATCAACTGACATCCCATTTTCCGTCTCTAACCTTGCATTGTGGGGGAGGAGGAGGGTTGTTATACTCCCAACCCTCGTAGCAATGGCCTCGCTAACAGTGTCCTCTATAGGATTTTGTATATAGCTTTTTTTAATAAATACTATTTTTGTTCTTGTTTTTGGAAGGGTATTTTTTTTTTTTTTTTTTGCGGAGGGTATAGCAATATAATTCTAAAAATCTGTAAGAGTAATTTCAAGCGTGCCCGCTACAAAGAGGGTAAAAAACTGAGGATTTACAACTACAATGCCATAACAGGGATCATAAGTTCATTTGTCAACCATTGGTCATATTTTGATGAAAAAAACACAAATTTCCCATATTCAAATAGTCAATTGTATACTTTTACTTTTAAAAAAAAGCCTGTGATAGGGTTGATATTGGAATTAAAAAAAGTCAAAAAAATGTGATTACACATTGCCTGATTTTTTTATATTGGACATTTCAAATGTAATAAAAACTTTCTGTCCCATAAAAATATGACAAATAATTAACAAACGCCCCTATGAGCTTATGTTATGTCATTGTTGTAATTATTCAGTTCTTCTTCCTTATTTGTAGCGGGCGCACTTGAATCTTCGCGTACAAGCTTCTAGTATTATTTGGTCTAGCTTTGAAATTTTGGAATTACGTTATCGACAGGGCAATATTTGTATAGCCTATCAGTTCTAATACCAATTTAGTATAATAAAGTTTAAAATGCATCAGTACCCGTATACCAAAAAACTCTTGTACATACTATAGAAAAGTTTAAGAACCACTGCTCTGAAGCAAGCGAATCCATTTCTACCTGATATATCGTACATATACACATGAAAGTCTTATATTTAATGAGAATATAAGAAGAAGCTATGTTAGTACTGGTATGTATGTAGGTACTTTGGCCTATTTCACAGATATAACAATACAATAAACTACTGCATTGTTTCATGGTTTTTATTTTTATACTGAAACGGATTGATGGATGTGATTCAAGAAATCTTAATGAGGGAGGAAAAGGCCAGGATTCATATTTATATAGATGGAACTATTTAATAATAATAATAAGATGCCAAGTGGGTCTGTAGCATTATATATATTATTATGATTATTTTTTTTTGGGGGGCGGTGGGGGCTTGTTTTATTCAAAAAAAAATTCAAAAAAGTTGAAAATTATTTTTTTTTTAAATAATTTATTACTCTAAACGGATTTCAAAGAGCTGCAGAAGTGTTTTACTACCAAAATATCCCCTTAACAATAGCTGATAAAGTCATAGAGTGACTATTGGTTCTTTTTTCTTTTTAATTTAAAAATACAATTGGTAAATTTGATTTAAAATTGAGCTATGTTTAGAGCTAGCTCAACCCCTTTAAAAATTTATAATTTATATAAAATAAAATTATACTTAACTATCATTAAGGATTTTTTGTTTTGTTTCCTGCGACACATATTTTATTAGTTTTAACGTAAGATAATTTATATCTTAAAAATTATAATTTATACTCTATGAATTGTTATTGTACAAAGCTAGGATTCGTCAGTTGTTAATTATCTATTGTATAATTAAATGAGTGCAACTCCTTCTTCTGCTGGGTCATAATAACTTTAAAAGCATCAGTTTCAAGAGATTTATTTCCATCATGTTTACTTTGGTACAATTTTGGATTGACTTTAAAACTCTTCTGGGAGTTTCAGCTTCAGAGTGATATTTTTTGTCTTGTTCGTAGCAAATAGTTCTAATTTTTATGGATAAACTTATAATCTGAAGTTTTGAATGGTTTTTTTCTTATTTTTCATTTTGTTATATTTTTTTTTTTGTTTGGATTCCAAACTGACTCCACCATTAAATAGAGCTATACCAACAATCTCTTCAGATAAATATCATAAATGCTGTGACTATTTATACTATTTCATCCAACTCGAATAATTAAATGAAACATCAGAGAAATATACTTACAAATATTCCACAATACTTGTTCCTCTTTACAAGTTAATTTAAACTGCGAAATAGATAACAATTTTTTTTTAAATATACAACACTTTAGACAACCTACGAGCGTGGTGCATTGGACCGGGTGATATAAATTTTATTCCACGTTTTGTAGTACTACCAAGAAATATTATACAAAAATTCTTTATAATCCTCTCTCGTAAGAGTTTGTTGAAGATACTGGTTAGAAAATTGATAATTTATTGTCGTACATTTTCAGTAGAATTGTAATACGTCAATATTTCAATACAGAATGGATTTAAATTGTAAACAAAAGTAATCCAGATGTACATATGAGCAATTATGTTTATTAGAAGTTGATTTGAAATTTGGAACATCTATGAAATACCCATAAATAGAGCTGATTTTACATCCCAAATTAAGGAAATAAACTAAGAATCATGCTTTGTACAAATTGGCAAAATACAAAAGCATTGAATATAACACGTTATATATATTTGTTTTTTCTTGAGCTACTTTGCATTGTAATTCACATGATAAATTTATTTTTTTCCTCAAAGCTATTTATATACTTCTTAGGGTAAATTAAGTCACTTTTAGAAGCTATAAAATATAATAAGCTGTTTCGTGAACCGTTTTCAAAATAATCCAGGGAGACGTCACTTCTTTTTTTTTTAAATAAGCAATTTGCAAAACATTGAGACCATTGAGCTACCTTTATAACAATTTCAATTTTGCTCAAACTTTGCCAATTCTATTTTTATATCAAAAGGAACGAATTTTGACCCGGCGACATGGACATTTCAACAAAATAATAAAGACTCTGTGGGATTACCACTAGATCAATTAAACAATGTACAATGTAACCTCATTATAAATAATTTTATTCCTTCAATTTCTCACACGGGTTCTCTATATCACATAAAACAATTGAATAATTAAAATTGAGAGATGCTCTCTGACATCAAAGTGTCCTAAGATTAGGCAATATCTGACGAGCCGAGCTCTTAACGTCTATCTTAACGAAGTTTTGTGTTTCTGCTACTGTGAATTGAAGGCATGCGTCTAAAAAAAATTTCTTAATGGTCTACCAAATGTGGTAATGTGGTAGAGGAGGCTGCCGATAAGGGACTTGATGTTGGTGTTAACAGGAATTTGTGGACAAGAAGAAAGTTGGAGTATGGGTCGGCTATTGCCAAATAGCACTTGCCTCTGAGTTTAAAAAAATCGTCTGCAAAGTCCTAGAAAACATATACATATAGGGGCAGTGTCCTATTCCAGAAGTTCCTTGGATAAGCGTGATCGATGACTTTGGTATTATTCACAAGCTTCGATGAGGTTGCGTATATCGTCTTTAATTCTAGGCCCTTTCAGTCTCTTCTCTGTCTCCTAATGACTGTAGTGTAATCGTGGGAGAATTTGGCCCCTTTCAGTCGTATGATGATTCTATTGCCGAAGAGGATGAAATCATAGTCAATAGTGAGAGGGGGGAAAATTGTGTATGGGTTACGCACAGGATTGATATTTTGATTATTAATCTATCCCGAAATATTGTCTTTTAAGAGGCGGAAGATGGGGATCGTTCGGAGATGCTTGAAGGGTTTCTTCCAAAATCAGATTGCATACAAGGCCCTTGGGAGTTATGGGGTCAAACTCGATTTGAGATACATCTGAGTTATTAAGAGTGTCTAGGAGATTTGCTTTTATTGTGTGGATTGATCCATATATATCCTGGCTGAAGTCGTTGTTCCCTTGTGCGGGTTTTTTCACAGGTGAGCAGGAGAGTGCTCACCCATGTGATTGTCCTTCTCTCTCTTCCAAACTGTTTTGAAGTTGTAAGGGATCTTCAGCCTCTGAATTCTTGTGGTGACTACGGTGTCATGATTTTTTTGTTGAGGATCGTGACGAGAGGCTGGTGGTCATCTGTTAGCCGACTCTTTGCACCACAGAGGGCAATTGCTACATCTAGTGTTGGGAAGGTATACTCTTCTTCCAGAGCAACCCTTATGTTGTTGTCATGGATCCCGACGTCGACTTTCCTGACGATCTATGCATCACGGCAATGATTGGATAGTTTGGATTTGTCCGCAATGTCATTTATTGTCAAAAATATTTATCAAACAATTCCAAGGTAATTGTTTTCTTTTGATGAAGTTTACCTCTAAACAATTTTGCTACTTTTTCCTCTGTAATCGTGATGAAGATACTCGAGTAGGACGTTAACTTTGAGAGTTGAGGATTCGAAGTTTATCTTATACGAGTACTTTCATATCTGGTGCAGCCGGTGATAAATTTGATGCAGTTGGCTGAGAGGCCAGAAAGGAAGTTTGCGTTGTAGAAGTCTGTGGGTCTGTGGTAGTGCTCTGAGATAGGAGAGCCCTCATTTGTTCCAAGAGGCTGTTTATCTTGGCGTTCATCTGGGCCTCAAGATCAGAAGTGTTCTTCACCATTGCGGCTCGGAATTCGTTACTATCTCCATGGTCTTATGTGTATATTTGGCTTTCAAACGAAGGTTTCAAGAAAAAGTATTCTAACAATCAATTTGACCTCATGCTCAGTAATTACTGATTATCTCTAATGTACCATAACAATTTGTCAACCTGCTCCATCTGGCTCCCTAAGATTTTTTCACTTTCACTTTAATAGAGGCAATAGGCAGAATAAAAGCAAATTGATGTATTTACTTTAACGTGCAGGTGATACAGCAGTCTTACTTGTTCAAATAAAAACTATTATGATAACTAGGTTGAATAACTTAAAATGAATTACTGAAATTATTGCTTTGTGCTGTAAATTATATAATTATACTTTTTTAATAATTATCATTATTTGTATATAAAGATGATATTTCAGAAAAAATAATAAATATTTTAATGTTTATTATTTTTTCTGAAATGACTTGACCATCATTTCATGAAATCCTTAAAAATTTGAGCCATTTTGTTAAGTGCCTAAGTGAAACAGTCATTTCACAACATGCCTAAATATTTTCTCCAATTTCTTCAGATGCCTATTTACACAGTTGTACTGCAACATATATATATATATAGGACATTTAAGACAAGATAAGTTGAGATCTATTTTATTGTTATTTGAGAACTTTGATGAAATATATTCAGTTTATTTTATTAATTCTACGTGGCGTGTTCCTTCATTGGTGACCACTATTGTAACTGCAATATGCCTTCTACCCGCTCAAAGGACCTTTTCCCTGAGTGTGATGGCCTCGCAATTTCCGAGTGCAGTTCTTCCACCAGCGAAGTGCACACCGTAGAATACTCATACATACGACTTGCAAGACTGGACAAGGAGGATTCAGAGACCTGGTTCTTGAGGTCAGAGTTTATTTTGAAATCCCATAAGGTAAAAGAGTATTCTAACAAGCTGAGCATTACTCAAGTCTGGAATGATTCGTGCCTCATCGTCATCGTTCTCATCGGCTGTAAATGTAGAGGAAAAACCAGGCTGTGTGGAGACTACTGCCGTCTCAACATAAAGTCTTAACTCGACAGATACCCGCTCTGTAACATGAGGGATTTCCAACAAAGCTCGCGTGTATTCTCCAAGCTGGACCTATGTAAGGCATACCATCAAATCCCTTTGGAGCCTAAAGACATTCACAAGACTCCATTGTAACTATAGAGGGACTCTTTAAGTATGCTCAGATGCCAATCAGATTGAAAAATGCGGCTTAGTTATTCGAGATCTTTATGGACTCACTCTTCCGTAGCATTCTGGGATTTTTCTCTACCTCGATGACATTCTTGTGGCTTCCAAGTCCCTCGAGGAACATTGGTAGCTACTGTTCAAAGAGTCTCAAAACTGTAGGACGCCGGACTTCGTCTCTCTGGGAGAAGTGTGAATGGGGGAAACCTGCATTGAATTTCCTTGTACATAGAGTGGTAGCAAATGGAATTTCTCCTTTAAATGATCGTCTAGAAGCGATAAGTCTCAAGTCTCCAAAAAGGAACTCCAGGCTTTTCATAGGAAATAGCATGTGAGCTTGAGCATAGAATGCCCCATCACCCACAATCTCAGGAACCATATGAGACCAATGGAGACATTCTTATGGTGTTGCAACGTGACAACAGGACAAGTAAGTTGGTTCATGGACAATGGTTCCTGAGATTGTGAGCGGTGGGGGTAGATAATGATCCACTTCTTGAACCTGTGGTTCTTTTGCACAACCCGTGGGTGGGGTGCATTATAGAATATCTAAATAGGTCCTTGATACTCAGGATAGCGGTGGTCATAGGTTTTGATACACCTACAAAACCTGTTGTCCGAAGTATTTTTCAAATAGATTATCTTGTTACAATTTCTAATCATACTATAGTTTTATTGTCTGAATACAATATAAATTTCATTAAAAATGTACTAGATCAACGATGTCTAGCCCTTTCATATTATGGGCCGAATTAGAACTAGAAATATTTTAATGGGCTGCAGAACCTATTCAGTTAAATTTCTTGAATACTGACTATATAAAGAAAACTATTAAATTCAAAATTATTTCAATTTTAGACTAAATATAAATAAAGGAAAAATTTAATTTTTCATAGCCTAACTGCTTAAAAAAGCTAAAACTGCAAACCCTGTTAGAGTCTCAAAAAATATTCTTCAATGTTTGTACGTATTATGAGCGTTCTACGCGTTTTGATGATATTGCGATAATTTTGTTAAAAATTACTACTTTAAGTGAAAATGACTAGTGGGCCATGCATAAACATTCGGCGGATTGCAATATTGCCATTTTACCATTTGTATCGATTTTGGCCCCCTCTTCTTGACAGAATCTCCAAGGTTCATCGAGATTTGTTGAACCAATTTTTGTACTAAACCTTTATCCAGTTGATTGTCTAGCCAAAGTACATATTACTTTCAACCCATTCTAGATGGATTTGAGAGTTATTGTTGGATTCTTGGCTACCTCTCAGACTGCATATCTCACTTGTGTTGGGTTTAGCATGGACTTCCTCCTATGTCAAGGAAGATTCTTGACATGGACAGTTCTTTCGAATTTGTTGATGATGCTTTGAGCAGAGAAATTTGGGATAGAAAACTCCATGGAAATTTCTTTGTAGCAGCCACCTTTATTATGGCAAATGACTAAAAGCTGGCGGATGTCCTCACTGTACTCATTATTGTGATCATGTTGAGTGTTGAATAAGTCTGAAACAAGAAATTGGCTCATCATACTTTTATATCTCAGAAGAGAGTTCAAGGAAATTTTTGATCTATCGAGTACTTTAGAGAAGTCTGTTAACTTTTCCAGACTTCACCATGATAAAAAAATCATTAAACAATGTTTGGTATTTTTATCTTTTTGGAGGTGTAAGAATACTTTTAAAAAAAGCCAAATAGTTTTTGAGGCAAAAAAAAACTTTATAAGAGAAGTTGATATCTTTAGTCAATAAATAGTAATTATTATCAAAAACATTACTAAAAAGAAAGTTAAAAACAATTGTTAAAGATTTCCGATATAGATATGGGAAAAACTGAAAGGGTACGAATACTTTTGGGCTCAAGTATATAATATATATAGGTAATCAGATATTAAATATTTTGATATTATAACATTTTGAGCTTTTTTAAATTAATAGATTTAGATAGTGAGATTTGATAAATAAGAATCCCTTTATATATGGAATAATTTATGTATTTGTTTATACAAAAATGAAATAAAGACTTATAAAATACATCCCAGTTGATGAGAATGCAGAATTATGGTGGACGGATAATTTAAATAAATTTTCAAATGTTTCCAAGTTAGCTTCACGATACCTCGAAAACTACAGATACGCCTATATCAAGCAAAATAACTTTTTAGACAGCTGATGATAGTGTCACTGCTAATCTGTCTTGTTTATTTCTGGAAAATATAGACATGCTCATCTTGTTACAAAGAAGCTAACATTCATGAATAATAGTATTATATAATCCGTCTATATTCTATATCAACCTTTTCTTTTTGGAGAAGTAAAGTATATTTAGGAATAATTTATTTGTGCAGAAAAGAAATTATTAAACAATCAAACATCCAAAAAACTTGTAAAACCGCATTAACTCTATTTGAAGAAATATTTTACTATCCAAGCCTTGCACCACGAAGGTTGTACCGCGGTTCATAGCGAACCGTCCCAGCACTATATATGTATATATATATATGATAAAAGTAAATCGAAAGTCTTTAATTTTTGTAAATACTCTTGTCTTGTATATTTAAAAGCTATTTAAATGATAAAAAAGTTTCTTTCAGATGCGTTTGATGTCTGCATTTAATGGATTTTCTATTACTTCCAAATTGCAAATAATTATTTGCAATTTCAATAATATACATAAAATGTTTGCAGAAAGGTACATAATATATAATTAGAACACTGAAAAAAAAAAGGTACCCCATAGCGTATTAATGAGATCATAGCACGCGGGCGGGCCACTGAAAAAATATTTTGATATTTTTCCATGATAGTGCATGATAGTGGCTATTTTCTGCTATTTCTCTGGCGTCCAGAGTTTAAACATCACCGTACTAAAATCAGGGATGGTCTTAACTATTGGCTTGTTCTATGCAAAACGGGTTATACGGGGCCCAAATCCCAATTTAAGGAAGGATTTACTTATGAAACAAAGCCATAATTATAAAAGTGATTCCTACACTGGAGTGGCTAAAATTAAAAAGACACTCTCCACTTATTCATCCAGATAAGAGAGATTGTGCAAAGGCTCAAGGGAAATGATCAAGAGTTGAGTTATATTTGGTGATCTCAGCACATCCAAAATTCCTTTACTAGGCTGACGATCTAAAATAGGTCTTTGTTGGGATAAATATGGAAGGTTCTGAACTTTTATTGGGTGAGAAAAAAGGGGAATAGCGAGGAATCCTGGTGTTTTATTCTCAATGACTTTCTAAAAGAGAGACAAGTCTTTATTATCGGTAACCACTATGCTAGTCTTAAAAATGTTCTGAAGAATCTTTCATTATAATCCAAATGAATGCAGTATCTATTTAAAGGATGTTACTAAGAAGTTTGAATTGCCCCTCGGTTGGGAACTACCCATAGGAAGACGCTTTAATTTCCCGGAAGTGAGAAATCGCCTCCGCCGATATTGCCGCGGACGTTTGTTGGTCAACCTCACTAATTGATAAAATGTATTAACAGTTATTTAAATCAAGGTTAAGTCATTTTTAGGGGTGCCAAAAGGTCCCTAGTGCCGTTTAGAATGAAAGTTTTGATTGTTTCTGCGTCAGAAAACAGTTAGTATGTCAAAAAATCCACTTTGGTTCCTTTTGTGATTATTTGAGAAGGAGAAACATCAACAAAGGAGAATATAACAATATCAAAGTGATAATGAGAAAATATTTGACATCTTCTGAGAGATATTTAAAATAGCGCTTACTCTCAGGGATATTGAAGGTTGGAGCCAAGTTCTTAAATGAACAGAGGAGTATTTGCACGTTTTACCTATGAAGCGAGCGAGACTACTGACCATCTCTTTTGGAGCTGTTGGATTTTAAGAGAAACTTATGAGCGGATCTCATATGAGCTCGATAATTTTGGAGCAAGGACTGATAGAGATGAATTTTTAAGACACTCTTCTAGGAAGGAGGAAGGCAAGGTAAACACCATTATTAACAAAAGTCAACAAAGAATATACAAAAAAAGGACTAAGACAGACTTAAACCTTGGAGGCCCCATTATTAATTTATATATCAAAGTTATTAAAAAAAAAATGAATAGTTCTTCCGTTAACAAAAGACTATGCTAATAATGTTATTTCATTTTTAGGGGTTTTTCGGTTGTTTTTATATTTATTTTTAGTTTATATTTTTCTTATGTGTATTAGTGTTTTTTCCTCAAAAGTTTTATATTTCGATGATCCTTTTTTTTTAGGATTAAAAATCTGTTTTATCTGATGAGCAAAGGTTTTAGTTTTGTCGAAAATTTTATATTTGTTTCTGAACAAAGTTACCCAATTGGACAAAAAAAAAGTTGAGCTATATTTAGAATGAGAGGTGCTATTGAAGGAATGCAAAATCCAATAAAGGTCAAGACCCTTGATATATATGTATATTGCTGATAACGCTGTAATAAACAAAATAGCATTACGACACTATTTTTCTATATTTAAAAGAAAATTAAAGTCCAATGGGTAATAATGCCATTCAAATTGAGGTTATCGTACGATTTATATGCATCATTGTTAGAAAAGTATTCTCAATCTCCCAGACTATGCCCTTTTATCGGATATCTGAAAAAGAACAAAAATCAAGAGAACATTTTTGCAGTATAATGGAAACTACTGGTACGTACTAAGGCACAGTATATTTTGTAAGTCCTAAGCAGTTTTAAAAATGATGAGGCTATACACGAGTGATTTGATATAGTTATAATGATACCTTTTTGTATGATCTTCATTATAACATTGTGGATGGTGGTTTGTTTATTATTGTTTTTACATGTTTTGTTTATTTTTTTTCTCTTTTAATAATTTTGTTTGTTTTGTAAAAAAAAATGAAAACCTTTGAATTCTAATAAGACTAAGAAAAACAAATTTAGAGAAGGGATAAGGATTTAAGCATTTATTTAGAATAGACATTTCTTTTTTAAAATCAGGTTTGGGACCTAATGGAAGTGAGGATCCATTGTGGGACAGTATCTTAGTGTCCTCCATTTTCAAAGTATTTTTATTAGAAAATATGAAATTCACTCTTAATTTCATATTTATCACCTTATCTAATCAAGTTGTTCCTTAAATTCAATTACATATGATATATGTAGGTTGATATAGAAAATTAATGGGGATTTCCAAGATGGATATTATTTTTTTTACTTCCCAGTCAAGAATGATAAATTTAATGAATGAAGAAAGAGAAACTATTATTTCTTTACTTTGTGCAAATATATAACATCAAATATAAAACCTTTAAAAGTTTAAAAAATTGCAAAATATATACAGATTATAATTTATTGATAACCTTTAAGAAATAACTTTTCCGATTATTATTTAATGACCGAATATGCACCTTCATACCATTTATAGTTTTGAGAATAGCTCAGTAAATTATTCCGGAAAAAGGTCATGGCAACCTCATTTTACACTTCAAGGGTAAAAACAATGTATGTCCATTAAAACACCAAATTATTTCTTAGTTTTTGATCAATTTTTTTTACCAATTGTCTCTAAGTATACACAAAAATCAACAAAATTGGAGGTAGCACTGGGTAGCCACTAAGCACTCGAAGTCACATAATAATCTTTAACTTTCTTATTTTTTATTAGAACATATTCATGGTTGTAATCAAATTAAATTTCTTGATGTGAATAACACAAATATAAACATACTATGAAAGAATAGCAAACACGACTAGGTTCAAGGAAAAAATAAGAAAGTTAAGGAATTTTATGTTGTGGCCCCAAAGTATATACAGGGTAGGTACATTAAATCCGTAAAATTTAAGAATAATATATATTACAATTTATTTTCTATAATTAATTTAGTATTTCACAAATGTTTTGCTCTTATATGACGGGGTCCATCGTGAAATAAATCACTCAAACCAAGCCCCTCCAGCTTCAACAACAGCCTTCAACCTGGTCTTGAAAATAGCACAAGCCTTCATGATGAACTCCTTGTCCATACTGGCCACTGCCTTGAACATGGAAGACCGCAGTGAGTCTACAGAAGGTTTTTCAAAATGTTGGTTCCAATTTTTAAACATTTACCATGATACCCGATTTGTCAAAATTAATTATAGCTCTCTAGCAGAATTATCTTGGGAGTTATTTAGGTTCTTTGACGAAGACAATAATGGATTAAGGATTTTGTATTATTTTCATATAATTTTCTCAGGTGAATATGTTGATCACATTTCTATATAAATAGATCTCAGGGTTAACAAAATATTGAGGTCTAAAGTTGTTCCAGATATACAATATCCACATTATATACATATGTGTTTAATGGTCACCCAGGACCACCTCCATTTTTGTTGATTTTTTGAATAAATGAACCATCATCAATTGTCACATTTGAGAGAATAAGTAAGAAAATCCAAGATCGTTCGATGCATAAATGACTTGGTAACTTGGATGCATAAATACATCCAAGTTAAAATAAGGCTTTGTTTACTTATATTAGTTTTTCAACTAAACGATGGAGAATGGCTCCTCTTGTGGCAAAATAGTACAACTTCCTGAATGATCATACTATTAATACCTATATTAATTAGGTATTTTACAAAAAAACTTCAAATTCTATTTATTCCTTTTAAACCTTTTTCATCTAATAGATAATGTTAAAAAAAGAAAGACATTTTGATACCAAAATCATGTCTTTAGCTTCAATATTAAGGAAGTCATGACCAATTTATCATCGAAATTTCAAGCCTTTTTTTTCGTAGTGTTTATGTTATAACCTACACCAAAATCTGTGATCTTAAATATGAAGAGAATTGACTGAAATTTTCATGAATTACAGAATACAATATTTTGCAAAAGATAATATTTTTAAATACCTAGAATTGAATTGTATAATATGAATATCTTTCCACGTTCTCCAGACAATTAATGCTAGTTATTGAAGAAAAAAAAAAGAAGAAGTTAGAAATTAAAATAAAGTACTTTCATAAGATAACTTAAAAACCCAAAACAAAAACATATAGACTTCTCCAAACGCCTTTTGCAAGATTTTCCCTCTCCGTTAATCTGAGTTTTGTAACATATCTATATTAATAAAGAACATTTTGTTTGGATGTATCCCGGTACCTCATTGTTGAGTGTTTCTACTTGATCTAAAAAATAACAATGTAGGAACGAGTGTGTGTAGTTTAAGGTCCGTGCGTCATATTAAAAAAAAAAAATAATAATAATGGTCCGATGTAAAAGTATATTAAAAAAGAAAAGAGTAGAAAAGGTTTTATCCATATTAATAAAGCAAAGTTTTTCTATCTCTCGGTTTTCGACGCCTCATAACTCCGAGCAATGATGGGTACTCCTGTTAGTATATTTATTATTTTAGTTGGGGCGGAAGTAAAATAAATTGCAAAAGAATACTCTTTTTTAATTCAATAATAACCCCCCAAAAAAAAAAAAAAAATACTTTTACACTATTTGCAGATAACTTTTTTTTTTTAATTATCCATAGTGATACAAATCGGTTGCATTTTTTAGCTCGTCCATTTTTTGGAGATAACAAACTGAACAGTATCTTTTTTCCCCTCAACTATTATCATTATTATTTAATGCCTCAGGAGTGAACTTCCTTTTCTACTATATACAAGGTATCATGGATATATATATACATGTGCCCATAAAAGCCTGAAGATTTGTTGCAGAGTTATAAGATAGATGAAAATAATACTTACACTTTATACTTTATAGTACATATATGTTCTCTCTTCAAGAATGAAAGACGAATGAAGAAATCTTTAGAAGATAAAGAAACAACTCTTCAGGTAGAAACCACTCAAAGCTAAAGATGCTCCAGAATTAGGATGGGTCCAAGAGTCATCAAACACAAAATATGTTCCAGAGAATATTTTATAAAGAAGCCAATGAATATGGTAATGAAGTTATCAAACCTTTAAGACCTATTTCTCCTATATACATGATTGTCGATATGCCTGTTTCACACTGTTTCTATTTTTTTTTTAAATATATATAATATGGAAATCTATGACAAATTAATAATCTTTTTTATTTTTTAAATAACTCATAGGTGTTTTACTTGTGTTTATCAATCTAGTTGAGACTGTTTGAGAGTTTCTTTCGAGAGTATTAGTAAATGTCTTCTATTTTAGTAGAAACATCAGAAAAGGTCCGTAAACGATGACCCGAGTCTAACCATTCTTCTTCCTGATAGGGTACAGTGCAGGCGTTGCCACTTGATCTACAAATTCTTCATCAAATTCGCATTCACCGGGGATCATGAGTTCCTCTTCGTTATGACTAGAACTGAATGGGTAGTCCATATCTTCATCGAACATTATATTGGTGATTGGTTCTACAGCAGACTCTTCTTCACGGGGAATCCTTCTTCCAGGGATTTGTATGGTGGGTGGATTACAAAATTATTTTCCTGTATAATTATAATCGTTGGTCCTTGAGTAAAATCCCTTCCAAAACATTCAGTGTTAAAAGGTTTTCTTTTTTTAACATACCCAAAATGCTACCAAATAGCATCACTGCTCACTGCCAATCCCCCATTATAATAGAAATAACCTTCTAAAACACTAAAAAGTAAGGAAATCAATCACATCTTACCGAAATAAACAAAGGAAAATAAGTAATTAGAGAGAAATCGTTGGTCTAAAAAAGAAATCCTTTTGAAGCATCGATAATAATAATATATGTTTGTATGTACGTACCAACAATAAATTGTACCTATATTTTTAAATGCTTCAAAGATTATATTTAAATACATAGCTATTAAAAGATTCCTGACGTAGGAATTTCTATATTTAACTATATACTCGTATATAACATATAAAATACATATTTATGTCTTATTTGACATACTCTGTGTGTTTTGGAATCTCAATCCAAAGAAGATTTGAGTCATCAATGAGACATATAAATAGGGATAGAGCTAGGGGGTAAAGGCTTGTTGTGGGCTCCGTACATATCAAAGACGACTAAATATATACAAAAATGAGCTCATTGACAGGACCCGCCTTAATCTTTCATGAGGCCAAATATAAAAAGGATAGTACGAGTCCTAAATCCCAATTTGAAAAGTACAGGCTTGACAAGGTAAATCTGGAATATCTTTTATAACAGATAGAAAGATAATTTTTATTAATTTGAAAGCCACATTAAATGTAAAATAATTTACAGAGATTGAGGCACGGTATGTTGGCTGGCCAATAGGATGGGGGCGCCAAAAATTTGGAATATTTTGCTGCAAGAGCTCTTCATTAATCTTGGTCATATGAGCAGGTGCTGAGTCTTTTCTGAAATCAGTAACCTTATTTATCCATAAAAATACCATGCACGTCCTTGTAGATCCTCTTAATCACCTTCTGGCCTATATGGAAGAAATGGAGGGGGGGCATTTGGCATTTAATTCCTCTCCGTGCTGATGGCCGTCAGGATACCGCCGATTCCCGATACTTAGTAATTATTACTAGTTGGACTTTATGAGGGCCCAGACAGATCCATTGATCGTTTCTACAGTTATGCTTGGCGTCAATAGTGAAGATTTTGGCATTAGAGAAAAACGCGCACGCTCTTCATTTGGTTGATCAAAATCTTTCCTTTGCTCATTATGTTTGCCTTATTCTGCTCTGTTAGCAGATGCTTTGATGCTTTGGCCTGGAAAAAGGAATCCAGGTCAATCCTGAAGGCATTTTAAATTGTTCCTCTGGTCACGTTGTGGTCTTTGGAAAGCTTGGCGATGACTATGCGCGGATGAGTATCAATGGATCGTTTCAAGCCAGCTGTGAATCTTTTAGTACGGATTTTATCAGGTCTTGTTGAATGAACTGCTCTCTAAGTCTTTTTTATCTTCATAAAAGGTCTTAATCAGGTCATAAACTCTAGGTTTTGGATATTTGAGAAAGGAAATAGTCTCTTATGCAGAGTTTTCCGTGCAGCGAGCATTGATGATGGAAATTCTTGGTACTTGGTCCATGCTTGGAAGACGAGCTACTAAAAAAACGTTAATAAAATCGACACTTGACACATGAAACTAGTCGCAAGTTTGAAATGAATAAATTGCAGGGCCCTTAGTTTAAATGGTATTTTATAATATTTATTCCTCATAAAGGAATGTTACATTTTCTGACCGACCCTTCTTATGGCTTTTTAAGTAAATATGTCCTTATTTCATTTGATCACTTTTTCGAAAGGGATATTCCCATCTTTTTAAAATGACCTTTTATTAAAAGACATTTAAAAAAAAATAGAAATAACCATTTTTGGAAGATACTTTCAAATATATATTTTTCTATAAAAGCTTGAGACCTATGGGAAGTGTGTGACCCACTGCCACCGTAGTGATTGCAGTGGTCAAAGGTCATCACTACCCATTACTACAGTGATGGGACTGTACTATCTATGCCTACTTGATCCGATACCACCAATAAACTAGCTTTTCTCAATACATTTTGAACAATTCATACGAAGTGGTGTGTCGATCCTTATTTAAGACTAAAGACTGTAGTACCGTCCAGCTGAGTCCGGTCTAGTTCAGTCCTTCATATCAATCCTAAAAATTAAAAAAAAAAATCTTTGATGACGTCACTCAACTTTATTTCTTATTTTTTAATCAGTTCTAGTACTGAACCTCTTAAGAACTTAAGGGCCATCCGAGTAACCAATAGGATATGCTCTAAAACTGGACCAGACAATAACGAATAAATACAGACCAAAACAACAGTGGCCATACCTAGAGTTGAAATTTTTGTAAGGAAAAAAAGAGTTCAAGGAGAAGGCAAGAGCTTGATTTTGGGGACATCCTAGCATCATTGCTGGGAAGAAGAGAATCTTCCACATTTAAAATGGCATTTATCAAGCAAAATTTTATAATTATCTTTAAATTCATTTATATTTATTTTATCGTATATTTTAAAAACAATTTCCACCAAATATATGTGATAATACTTACTTAAGAGCGAGTCAAGTTATTAAATAATGAAGAAAACGAAGAAAGAGCACACGGAACAACCGTTTCTCCTTTTTTAATATTTACACGTAGTTTTTTCATTACCAACATGTCAACTATTACCCATACATGGGAATTGATTTTTTTGTACAAAGGGTGGCTTATGGTTAAGGGTGATAATTTTGGTAAGAATAGAAAAGCGTGCGAGGAGAAGAGAAGAAATACTTATGGCATCATTGATTAAATAATATACATCTTTTTGTATCAAGAACGTTATCATTCCCGCCTTTATTATTCAATATTAATATAATATTAGATGCTGATAGTCGATAGAGAACTGAATAAAATGTCTAAAAGAATGTCGCCTTCTGTCTGGATCTCTGAAAATGGATGCCCGGGAATTAGGAAAATACTTCCCCTGTCTAGAATTACACGCCACTCATTATCATCATCTCATAACAAGAGTATGGATATTCATCTATAAAATCAAGTTAACGATGAATACATCAACTTTGATCTCACAAAGATGCTTATTGCATGTAATATAACCATATCCATTGCTTATCATCCTACATTCAAAAAATTTATGGAGAAATACACGGGTAAATTCTTCCCTTCCCGAGGAACCATCATTTATTAATGGAGGATGTTGGTAATGATGTCCTTTATAGAAATATCCCCATTGTAAATTGTGAAATTAAGATAATTTTCAGCATGTTTAGAGTCATACACACCAAATTACGCAATGGAACTCTGAATTTTGTACCATCTAACAGTAAGTATTCATTTTTTTTTTAAATCTAATCATAAAGTATGATTCTATTTTAGCTAAAATTATCAAGAATTATGATACACAACTCATTAAATGGCAAAAACAACTGCTTAAATGGTCACAACAACGGGGGTAGTAGCTTTGTATGGTTTGCAACTAGTTTGTCTGGCATTAGTTTCTTCACTGAAAGACTTGGGTATGATCATTAGGTTTTCTATTATTACATAGTCAATAAATATTCCTTTTTTATCACTTAAGGATTAGCTATGGTTAATAAGCTCCAAGAAAAGGTGTTTAGAAACTCATAAAAGGCAAAAACAACTGCTTAAATGGTCACGACAACGGGGGTAGTTGCATTGGGTATAGCATTATAATTAGCAAATGTGTGTATCCTTCATGATAATAGTATGTTGTTATATTAGCATAAATAACGGGGGGAAATCTTTTTTGATGCTTTTAATAAGGAGTAATATCGCCGGACATTACTACATAATTAGCTTTTGCTCTAAATCTTTACGATGGATTTAGTTCTAACATTTTTATATTAGTATATTTATTGTCTAATTTTATGATTTTGATATTCACTTTATTATTAATAATTATTTAGAGCTCATCGATATCTACCTTGTGCACAATTGTATTTCCATATTAGGAAAAAAGAGTGATGATCTTTTTGATTAAACTCCACATCTGTCTTGTGTTTAACAACTTAAAATTATGACATATTTATCTGATTTGGATCAATCAATTATTTCAATATTCTGTATTTATAATTTATTGTTATTACGAGTTATATGCTTACAATTGTTTAATCTTGTATATCTAACATAAATGTATGATGGTTTACTCTTTAGTAGTTAGTTTATATTTAATTTAAGCCTTCTTTTTAAATCTGGAACTTCAAATATATTTCGAAATACTGTACTTTATCGTTTCATTAGTTATTATTCTGAGAACATGGCTCATAATTAATTACAATTTCATGGAGTGTAATTGTAATCAAATCTACTGTAACTGATTAACAACGTCTAAATTAATTTTATGTGGTATATCTTCATTAAACATTTTGCTAATTAATACTTTCGTTATACCCTCGAAAATCATAATAAAGCAGGCAGATGATAATCACATCAGTATTTTAAACAATGATACCATAAGTCTTTCTCCCCCCTTCTCCTTGCACGCGTTTTTCTCTACAGAATTATCAACTTTGCTTATTGTATAACTAAATTAAGACTCTGGTTAACGTCAGCTACCTATCATATGATTTTTGAGGAGAAAATAGGTTAGTTTTATGAAAAAGAGAATCTTCCACATTTAAAATAGTATTAGTACTGGAAAAATATTATAACTATAATTGAATGTACTATATAAAAAGATCAATATTTGATAATGCATATTTAAAAAATGCGAGAACACCATAGATAAGAGGGAATTCTTCTTTCAAAGCTAGATGTTAACAGCACGACGATCTATTAAAAAATGAACAAGAAAAAGCATAGGCACTAACGGTTTTTCCTTTTCACATTTATTAAATGTGTAGTTTTTTGGGGTTTTTTCTTGAAAAAAAGTAGTGAAAAGTCCAAAATTAATTCCTGTTTCCTACGTTACGCTTAAATATTCATTTGTAGTATATTATAAGTCCCTTGTTGGGTTTCATTGTTTGTCGATGCAAATTATTTGCATTGTAGCATAAATTGTGAAAAACTTTACTTCAATATTATGCAATAATTAAATACAAAATATTTTTTTTGGAAAATTCTCGTTAGTAAAAAGCCGCCATAAATCTCGAGAAAACGTGACCCCAAGATACCGGAGCGATACTATAAACTAGTGCTATGGTTCAGTCCTTATTTAGGAAGGAAGACTGCAGTCTCGTCCAGTTCAAACACGCATATTAGGTACTAAAAGCTGATAAAGTTCAGTCCTTCATGACGTCACTCAACTTTATTTTTTATTATTTTTTTAATCAGTTCTATTACTGAGGGTGCGAAGGGCTGATAGTCTTCCCAGACTACCCAAAGACCGATCCCAAAGACTAATAGGACCGGAGATAAGACGGGTCAGACCAAATAATTAAGGACTGACAGAAAACTATAATAAACTCCTCTGAATAGTTGTGCTATCGATATTTTATTCTATTAAAAATAACCTTACCGGTCATGTTCAATATAAATCAAAAATCAAAATGCCCTTGGCATTCCCATTGTTTCTTTCCATTTATAATTTGATTGGTTTCCAAATACATTATATTATACATAATCTATGTTCAAATAAAAATCCTGGGAGTAAAATAACGAACACGCAAAGAGATTTAGATATTACATCAAGGAGATCAGCCCCTTGTAGATTAGCTATCAAAAAATGTGTTCAATAACAATTAGAATTTTTGTTTCCACATAAATCAAGTGTCAGGATGATGAATAAGCATAATTGATTGAAAGATTTTGTTTTTCTATTTTTTTAAATATTCTTTTAAGAGTTCGTGATCCTATTTAAAATGATGCAATGTTGCGTATGATCATTTTGCAATCCTTTTTATTTAATTAACTGTGAAAATCTATTATTATGGAATGATACTACATTAGGAAATACCATTTTAAGTTTTTTTAATTGTATTAATACCATATCAAATAGTAGAATACAAAGATTGGAAAAAGTCTTATATAACAAGTCCCAGTCTTTGCTCACAAGTCCTTGAATATTTTAATTGAATTCATTTCAAGTCCTTAAATATTTAATTAAGTCCAGTTCGAGTCCTCAAATTCCTTTGGAGTAGTTTAAATGCATAATTATAGTAAAACAGGGGCGTTATACTTATATATATATATTATTTTTTTTTTTTTTTTGGGGGTAGAATTTGTTTTTAAATTTTAATTTTTACTACAGAGCATAATTTGATTGAAATTATCCTTTTTATTCAACCGTTTTTCATGATAATTTTTGGTTTTCATATCCATAATTTCTTAAAAAATTCCTTGATTGGGGGAGGGGGCTGAAGGGGAGTTAGGCCCTTCCCCTGCAGATGCCCCTGTATAGGTAAGGCTTATAGTGGGAAGCAGAGATGCCGCTCCTTGGGATATTGACGTTACGTTAGGGACAACCAAATCTTGGGAGTTTATACATGCAAAAACAATTGATTACTTTCGTTCCAATATATGAATCATATCTTCTAACTTTTTTTTGTTTATTTTACAGATTTTATTCACTTAAAGAAGTTACATACAAAATATATATATAAATAAACATTTTAGTTTTAAATTTGTTATTTAAACCAAAGTCAAGTTTATTTTAGAAACAAAATTGACTTAAATAAATTTTCATACAAAAAATATATATAAATAAACATTCTAGGTTAAAATTAATTCTCTAAAACTAAAGTCTAACATCTGTTATTTATCAATCCATTCTCAGCAAAACGTTACCTCTAAAATAATCTACCATAAATTAATAAATAAAACAAAGCCACAAAATAGCTAAAAAGATTCATAAAAAGAATGAGCAGAAACTTCATTTAATTGATAAATAAACGATAATAATTATTCTGATATTTGATATTTGGCATTAAATTTCTTTCCATCCTGGATTTTAGATATGGAACTCTTGATCTGCTTCCTCCCTGTTTTAGGTAAATCCCAGCAATTTAAATATGCGTAACAAATTTTATCTGCAAGTTATTCAGTTTAACTAATGCGTTAAGAGTTTATTACTTGTTTTTTTTAACGCCTTCTCGTTTTTTCTGATTTAAACTGCAGCTAAGTAATATATGAGGAAGAGAGGTAAATACGTTCGAACTGGCAGTCTCTTTATAACCTTAATAATAAAACTTGAACAGGAGAATGTTCACCAACGATACAAAATTAGAATAAACGAATAAAGAAACTGGATCGATACACTTATCCATAGAGATTATGGAAGATGACGAAGAATCAATAATATAACTAATTCAAAATGTATGCTAAATTGTATTGAAATTCCCTAAAATATGTTTATTTTGTTGGGATTTCAGTGTTAATTCATGGGATTCTTAGAGGGATTCTAGAGTGGCATCCCTGTTGTGAAGGATTTTCTTGATTTCAAGTCGAGTAGCAAATCTTTGCTATAAAGTCCAAGTCAAATTACGAGTCTTTGATTGTAAGATCAAGTTGAGTCAAGTCTTCAAAATATGGATTCAAGTAAAAGTCAAGTTGCAAGTCTCGAGTAAAATTCCCCACCTTTGGTGAATATATCGGGGCAATAGTAACCATAGTTTTAAATTGTTCTTCAAGTTGAGTTAAATAAATAATTACCTTTATGAGTGTATTTAGTTATTAATTGTAAAAAATCATGGATAGATTAAATTTTGCTATTATAGGGACCTTAGAGCCATGGAAACACTCGGCCACTCAGCTTGTTAATAAATCAAGAAGATGATTATTTCTTACGAAAATATTCATCGTAACTTTTTTAAACATTTGAAACAGGGAATTTATGAAAGTAGGATTTTTTTAAAAATGGATCAACTTAAACGCGAAAAATCTAAAGCTAATTATCGTAATTCGCAGGACTTTTTGAAGTATAAGAATCTGCTCAATACTACCGATTCCCCCAATAACTATGCATACATGTACTACGGATAAAATTATTTTCTTCATATAAGGTGTGCAACTATAATAGACGTTTATAACAAAATTGAGGTCATGACATGTTTGTGGTCTAAAATAACGTTTATTATTGTTATTGCAAGTCATAAACCCCGAAAATAATCTTTAAATCCGTCAATAGATTCAGGTTTGGCCTTTAGAAGCCAAAAAAAGTCATGTTTAATTCAGAGGCATATTCCACCCTGAAAGAACTATATCCAAAGAAATGCCCACCTTCATCCAATGAAGAGCTGAAAGAGTAAGGAGAGTATAAAATATTAGCAAACCAAAAATAAATTTACTCCTGAGCACAGAGAGGAATTAATTCCTTTATACATAATGAAGAATTGGTATCGAAATCTTTCATAAAGATGGTATCGGACTCGGTATTTTGGTATCGGTAGATCCTTACATAAAATGTCTTAAATTCCATTATTTTCATATCAAAAAATTATTAATTTGACTTTGATAAAATGACATCAAACAAGGCTTTCCGATAAAGAGTAAAAGTTTACAGGCCAAAAAATGTTCTTTTTATTTAAAATCATGGAAATCCCTGTCTAGAGGGGTTTATTATCTTCAACATAATATATTATTAAATAATACATAGAATAATATATATACATTATTTTAATGTTCAAACATTGTAAAAGTATATAGATGTGCCAGTGGGCCAACTAACCCTACATGCATATATTATGGCCCGACCATTTCTACATAAGCAGAGAATATAACCATTTCAGTTTTAATATACAATACATACATATATATTGTTTTTATAGATGTGTTTACTCACATTAAAGTATTTCTTCATGTTGATTGATTTATGTTAATTTAGAAATCAATGTGAACATTGTTTCATAATTTCGCCCTTATATTAAATGGTATCACATCCAAAATTATTAACAGACTCTAAGGAAAGAGGCGATGTATGTCAAACATAGACAAATATCAACTTGAATACTCATAGCTAGTGTTGTGTCAATTCTTATTTAGGACCGCGGTACAGTCCAGTCCCACTTGTCGGTCCTTAAAGAAGGTAAAATTGATCCCTTCTGACGTCATTGAAGGGATTTATCTTTTTTTAATTATTACCTAATATAATACTAGGACGTAGCCGTATTATATATTAATTTTGAATTATTTCACTGATACCCTCCTAAATAACTCCAGGATTTAGTCAAATTTGTCGATAGGCACCAGATTTAAAGTTGTGGACATTATAATTAAAATAATAAGCAAATAATTTTCAAACATAATGGAGTTACATATTAAAACTAACTCGCTAATTATCTTCCTAATTTCCCTTTTTAATTCAAATTTAATATACGTTCTCCCTTTTTCCGTTTGTGCATTAATTCGTTTTTGAATTGTTAATTTTTTTGGTGCACTTTCGAATCAACAACCTAGACCTGAAAAAAAAAATTGAGACAAGGGAATCGATCTTGTTTTATGATAAAAATCAACTTATTAGCAAAAAAAAAAAAAAAAAAAAAAAAAATCGCCCTCCAGAGCTCACAAATTTGGTTTGATCAGAATGAAATATAACCTTATGTACGCAACTCAGAACTCTAAGCAACTTTTATTTTATGTCTAAAGTATGTTTTTGAAATAAATATCTTTGCTATGGGTTTTTATAAGAGGACATACCTATATCAAGTCAATGAATCAAGTATAGTATTATGTTTTAGTAGATAATAAACTAGAATGGGCACTCGGTAGAGTTTTCAAAAAGTTGTATTATTACCTTCACGAATCCTCCACCTAAAATCAAATTGAGTTATGGATCCTAATTTGTTCCAAAGTTATTTTCAATTATGCATTTTTTAAATTACCTTGTGTTACCTTGACCTGGATTTCTCTAAATTGAATGGCTTCTTGCTGTGACCATATATAATCTTCGTATCAAGTTTGATTAATATCAGTTTGGAATAATCCCGTTGACTAACAACCAAATAAACTAACTAAAAAACAAACAAACATAACCTCTGTTTAACTTCGTTGCAGAGATAATTATATAACCAAGTAAAAATATATTATGTTCGTCTTAGATTACATTATAATGAAAACATGAACAACTTTTGCAAGATATGTCCAATGTTCTTAAAATATGTCATATATCTTATTTGCTCTAATAACCTATCGATATTTTTATGACAAATTCAGAACACACAATCCTAAGGACCGACAAAACACTAATATTAGCCAATAACCATGAAATTGTCTAAATACTCTATGTGCATTTTTTTGACTCCCATTATTCTTAGAGATGGTATTTTTGTAGATAAACACTACAATTTTATTCTCTTTGCTCTCTACCAAAGTATCATCACGTCCCTTTATAATCAAAGGTGCGTGAATTAGGAATATAATTTAGATACGTATTTGTTGTATAATTCTTATCTTGTCTTCTCTTTCATTAAAGTATATTTACACCATTGGAATTAAGGATCTGAATATTGGATAAAATGAGGTGAGAGTAACATTTAAAAAAATGTAAATATTGGTTAGAGTAAAATATGATTACATTCATTAATTATTTATACCTAATTTGAAAATAATATCAAAGAGAACTATAGTTTATACTGATCTCTGTTTTCTATTGTAATTTACCTTCAGTGAGGTTTATTTTTACGGAGGTACTTGTCCTTCCATGCTTAAATCTAAATATTAAAATCCCACGTTCTTAGCATTTAGAAGATTAAAAAGTGTGAATTGCACCTACATATTCAAGTTTATATATAAATAATTTATCATTGGCTACACTAGTTCAATTGGCCATTTGTATTGAGACACTAACCATTCGATTTGAAATAATCTGTCTGAGGATTTCGCTCATGTAACCTAAAAAGATATTTAATAGGTCATGAGCCAAACTAAAAAAAAATCCCCAAGGTGGTATGACATTCTGTAGGTTGTTGTTTAAAAATGGCGCTTGTTCAATGGAATTTTGACAGCGCCCTCTATGTGAGAAACAAACCTATATTATTTTTATTAAATAATATTATCATTCAGAAAGTTGTATCATTTTGCCGCAAAACGGCGTAACTCTCTATCGTTTTACTTACAAAACGAATATGCTTGGTTTAGTACTTCTTACCCCATTTATTTCAAATTCGATAAATCTTGATTTTTTGATTGTTTGTGTGATTTAAATTATCAATCTGTTTCAATCATATATATTCATATTTTATTCATTTCTAAATACCGTTTTTTTACAACTCCTTTTACTTTTTAATATGATAGACACGCACAATTGCATTGTTATTTCGTAGTTCAAGTATCTAGATAGTCCTAATATACACTCAAGAAAAATGATAGTAGGTCGAATATACACATACATCTCATTTTTTACTCGCTAGATGGCTCTTAAGCTGAATCAATGGTACTTTTTCCACAACAAATAACAATATTTTTTTTGCGAAAGAACAGATGTTTGACCCAATTATGTCAAACTTTATCAACTCACTGAGTATTCAAATTTTATTTCATGGTCACATAATAAAATGCCCTCATTTCCTGTAGCAAATATCCTTTAAGGTTGAAGCAAACAATTGTTGATGTAAATATAAAGTAGAGTAGGTGAAGCCTTCACATTAAGAAATTAAAATTAATTCTGAACTCTTCCGCTTCATTTAAAAGAAAAAATAAAGAAATATTATATCTGTATATTTGTAAATTTTTTTAAAAGGAGATAATAAGGTTTAGACAAAGTATTCAAGTTGAACTGTCGTTCACTCAACTTTCATATTATTGTCAAAAATCCTTTGTCTTATTCTCTCTTCTTCTTCTTTTTTTCTAAGTCTTATAATCTCCTTTTCATAAAAAGTGTGCAAAGATACATATAACATGAGATAAAATAACTTGTAGATAATTTTCTGTCTCAATATAAGCTCTAATTAACCCACAATATATATGGGCTGCATTAAAGTAGTAATTTATAAAAGTAAATATGACTAATAGTACGGTGGAATACCCAACAAGATATTTTAACGTATATTTATAATTCAGTCATAATTATAGTTCCAAATCCTATTGAGTTTTGCCGCAATCCTAGCGCCGTACATCTGCAAACAAGTCGTGCCGGACGTTAATAGTTCTTATAGAGTTTTTAGTGCCATCACAAATTCCATTATAATTGAACATTTCTAATATTTCTTGATTTGTAAAATTGATATCCTTTTTCACCCATTAGAACCGAGAAAAATTGGATAAATAGTTATTCTTTCCATTATAATAGTTATATTTTATCTACAATATCGAAATAAGATTGTATATGGATTTAATAACATATTTATAATATATTTTAGGGTTAGATAAATAATAAAACTAGGCAATAGGGGACGAACAAACTAATAATATATATTATTCGCAAGGTGGTGTGACTCAATGTCGCTTGGGCTAATATAAGTATTGACTTCTTGAGGGTGCTAGTGTAAAATTGTGTCAAATGTTGTGTGCCCCCACTGTATGCTTGATTTTTATAACGTATAAGATTTATGTATAGCTAATAGTTATATTAATATTATTTATTCATAATTTTTATTTATTTCATATTTGCAAATTTCAATACTGTGATATTTGTAACTTGTGAGTTAGTAATAATTTATAAATATGCCATTGATCTTGGGTGCTTAAGGGGAGGACCATTACGACTCTCTTCAAATGAAAGTACATGTCTGAAATGGGGGATTGCTCTGAGATGAGAAGACGTTAATGGTTCATTCTGGATGCCATAACCATACTCTGTGTTGTGTTAACAACACTTCAAGCCATAAGAAATTTTAATTTATAAACACATAACTTTTTATAGAATTAGCGATGACAACAGGATGATTATGACTTCTGATCAATATTTGAATATGTTAGTGGAAGATGTACAGACTGAAAATATCAACCAAGGTATTTTAAGTCCAACGCAAGATGGAAATGACAAATCAGATCCGTAGACTACAATTGATCAAAATGTTCAAACTATTTCTGGCAAGGAAGACCTCCTTCGACCTATGTTCTCGATCCAAAACTTTGTTAATAATGAAAAATGGTCCTATACATTTCTAATCAAATATTTGGAGAACTTTTGAAATCCTCATCACCCCTTTCCTAATGCACTTCATCTTCCTAAATTATGAAATTGTAAGCATAGTGATGAAATCACTATTTTTTGCTAATTTTCAAAAAACTATAATATTCAACCAAGAGATCAAATAAATTTAAACCAACTAATTTGAAATTAGCCACAACCAATTGATTATAAAATAATTCATTGCATTTCCTTTCCTAACTTAATAAAAACAATTATAAGGTAAACACTAAATAAATAAATTGAAATGGATTTTGATTACAAAAGTAGATTTAAAAAGACCATCTGGATATCATCATGTTTGTATTAAGTATTAACATTAAAGAAGAAGAAAAATATAAGTCAAATTGATAAGTATGAGTTCTGAGTTATTCAAAAATGCTAGAAAATTTACACCAAAAAATTAAAACATAGTTATTTCGTTCCATTGAATAAGGAGATCAGAGATTTATTTCAATAAACATATTATTTAAATTTCTACAAACTGTAGGAAGATAAATTCCTTATAGATGTTAATTATTGTTGTTGTTTTTGTTTAGGATCTGGAAAGTTCCTCACTAAAAATTATCTTGACTTTTCTGAGAAGAAATGTTTGTAACTTTACAAACTAATATTTTTAAACAACGCTCATGATTGAGCTATTTTTTTTAGACAGTAAGCTTAAAGCCCTTCTGTTTGTTGGTCCCATTTGAATATCCAATAGTTCACTATTTTCCTTAACATTAATGTAAAATGGGGTTTCATTGTTAAAAAACTTATATTTTTAGACCCCGAAAATGGAAAACATCAAAATTGTGACGCCACGTGGAAACGCTCTATATCACGGCGTTACCTTACTCACATAATATTTTTTTTTCTGTTACGTCGAATGTTTGAATTTAAATTGGCTCTTTTTTAGCTTTGAATAATTTCAAGCAATTATTGAATAATAATTCCATAGTTAGTAAGAACAATTGGCCAACCATCAACTGATTTTGGATCTTTCTCCAATTTGTTTTAGGAGGAAAAGTTACAAGATAAAGGTATATAACAACGTATTATGATATAATTTTCACGACAATAGGCATTAAAATTAAATACTTGAAATAATAAAACAAATGATTTGCTATAAATAAGGAATGTATATGACTTTACCTAGCATAATAAAGAATGACAAAGGCTATTAATGTAGTTTAAACGATATAAATAATAGATCATACACATTGAAAATGATTTCAAAAACATGAATGATTAATCAAAAAAATTGAACTCGTTGAAATGTAAAAGTCCATAAATAAAAAATTAAACTCATCGAAATGTGAGAGTCAATATATAAAAAAATTACTAAATGCTGAAAATAATAAAATCATATGAAAAAAAATTGCAAAATGAATTACATGTGAATATTTGGTATAGAGGAAATTTTAATTATTGTATAGATTATTTTAGGCCTTTATTTTAAAAAGGACTAAGGGGAATTAGGAGGGATTATGTTTCAGGCGGGAAATGTCTGACTGGGATATATCACAGCACCATTTGGAGTAGCCTTTATTTTATATTCTAGGGTCGACACTCTGTCAGTCGACGTATTGACTGGTCGACGTTTAGTCTATTCGATGTTTTTCGGTCGACGTTTAGCCACGCACCGATATATACATATATGCTATATTTATTTTTTTATCAGGGGACACATATTTTTATAAATTATATAGAAAACTAGAAGACCAACACGTCAGCAGAATGATAGGAGTGAGCAACAGAAAATAAGAAGAAAATTATATGCATAAAAGTAGATATTTTTAATTATTTATAATCATCTGTTGTTATGTATTGCAATTAACCCGTGTCCCTCCCTCTCAATCCCCTTGGCATTTTAAGTCGTTTTATATAATTGTTGAAACAAAAAAATATATCCATTATGTTTCAATAGATGGCTTTAGTAATGTGTGTCTCACGTTGCTTATGTACGATCGGTTTACACTAGTTTGCGTTAGAAGGATAAGATTTCATAATAACAGTTTTATAATTGTTGGTTCAGTATTGTTTGAGCAGTCATCAAAGATGGATACCGTGAAAATAGAAAACACGCCATAGTTAACAGTATTTCTCCGAAAAAGGTGAAAACCAAAGTCAGACTATAAACATTGAAAATGTTAAAATATATATTTCCCTTTTGTCAGTCGAGATTGCGAGTGAATAAAAAAGCTCCATGTGGAATGTAATGATTCTAATACCAATTTAGTATAGTATGGTTTTAAATGCATCAGTACTTTAGTACCACAAATGTACCGGTATTATGAAAAACACTAAGGGTAAGGTTTTAAAAGGTAAAACATAGATTTAACATTGAAATTTCTCTCTAAATTAACTTTATCATTAATATCTTCAATACTATTGATTTTAATTTACTTGCTATACAGATAGGATTTTTCAACTCTGAGGGGGAACCGTTTGTACTTCTTTTAAACATTATATTTATTTATATGGTATGGTTTTTTGTAACATCAAATCTTAGGGAGGAGCAGGTTTCACTCGTCCCAGCTGTTAAGGTGTCCCTGATATATAGGTATTATCGGAAGAAACTATTAATTTACCTAATTATTTGGAGCACCTTTTTTTTTTTTTAGGAAGTAAACAATTTATGATAAATTATAATGAGGCAAAATATTTATTAATAACATTATCGTTTAAGTTCCATTTATAATTTCAGTAATACTAGAAATTGATTCCGAATTTTTAATTAGTTTTTTGTATCAAATCTCGATAACTTTTGACTTATTTTTCATTTTTTAATGTTATAATAGTCTTAGAGTGGTTATATATTTAATTTGTTTTAATTGCTATAGATACACGGATATTTCATTTTATATCAAAATTTTGTTTTTGTTCAATAATAGAGTAAAATATTCTTCCAAAAAAGAGGTTTAACTGTAATTATGTCCATTTTGGTAGTTCTTCTAATTAAATAAGATAATGATATCACAATTATAGTAGTAAATTGACAAAATTGCCAATTTTCAGTTCAAAGCATTTGCTAACGAAGTTTCTCAGAGTTCGAGCTGTATCTGTAACTATTTATACCTGTTGTTTTTTTTTATATTTTTTCTTCTTCTTTTCTTTCATCCAAAGTACAACGGTAATAAAAAAAATCGGTTCGAAGTCATTATAAAAAGATGCAACATTCATGTTTGATATCACTATTATAAATATTTAAAAATTGAATTTAATGCCCTTATTTTACGCTAATGAATACAAAAATGCATTACAAAATTCTATAAGTAGAGGGACTCTCATTTTGAACCTTAAATTATTTGTGAGAAGATATATTTTTGCCATAATATATATAAATATGAGAGCGAAAGTTACTCAGGGAAAATATCCTTGAACCATATTAGGGTGTCTCATATTACACTGGGTCCCATATTACCCCAGTTACTCTTACTTGTGATGAGGGCAATACAATTATTAAATATTCCATGGATGGTCAATAATTAATGATGTAAATTTTAATTATTTTAATGAAAATTATTCCTTTTTTTTCCCTGCGTATTCTACGACACACTATGAATTTCAATTGCTTACAAGGCGTTATAAGAACATAATGATTGGTTTTTATATCAGCAGAAACAACATAATATTTTTTCATTAAACCTTCCATTTAAAGGTTAACCTACAGGGGGGGAGCTCAAAAATTAGAATCCTCTTCGAGACTGTCTATCCTCAGTTCTAAAAGTATGACAATTTCGTACTTGGCGCCATTCAAAAGAGGTGACAAAAAGCTACAATTTGATGTTTGTTTTTGTGCGATCAAAAATGTTTGAGCAACAAGCAAAACGGTAGAGGGTCTGTGATCTTCTTGCACACACAAATAGCTCTCCGACAAGAACAGTGGACGCGGATTTGAACGGGAGAAATGATCGCTTCTTGGCTAAATCGAGAACTCAGGTGAAGGAACCTTCAGCACCAAACATCCAGCTCAGTTCATGGGCATCAGTGTCGCGGTATCCGACGGCAGCAAGATGTCTCCCTACTTCTTCAAGGCCAACGAGAAAGTCAGCACGGACGTCTAATACAAGGTCCTCAGATACCATGTCTCACCATGGCTGAAGAGCACATTCCCCATGGAACATTATGTGTTTAACCCAAGACAGCGCCTCTGCACACACGTCCAAGAAGGTGCAGCATTTCTGCAGGGATAACATGGCTGCCTCCTGGGCAGCAAACTTCTGTAATTCATCCTCAGCCGACAATTCCTCTAATTCATCAAGGGCAGCTGTGCTACTGTTTGTCCCGTATTGAAACCATCATTCCGAATGGAGGGGAACATATTGAATAAAAAGTGTAGAAATTTTTTGAATTACCAACTTTTGATTCAAAAGTTTGCCATAAAAATGGCAGAAAATGAAAAATGGTTGTTGCATATGCTCTTTTTTTTCATTAAGTTATAGGTAGTCGTCCTGTTTTTTAATTACTATTTGGTTTTATAGATATATATATATATATATGACGGAATATCGATCATTCTATGTTGACGTCATTAGGCGGGAATCTTGTTCATTTCTTTATTTATTTAATAATACAGAAGAACCATCCCGAATCCCTCTGGTCTAGACAATTCCCTGGTCCGTCGGTAAGCTTTATCCACGGTAATAATTCATCCTTTTCCTGTAATCACTGACTGGGCAGAGACAGCTGTTAGGATCTCCATTGAGTTGAGTACATACTCTTCCAGCCTTTTGGAATAGGCAAAATTTTATTTTTAACCCTATATATTATCCCTTGGACTTTAGAGATAATATTTTCAATTTTCAGGTTCTGTTTGTATTTCAAAGACGTTGCTACAAGCCAATCTGAAGGGTAGAGTTCTTGGCCTTAGTTTTCACTGATAACACAATCCACCATTTTAACAACGGGAACCACTTTTGAGCAAAAAATAAAACTTTTTTTTTGACTTATTTGTAAATTAAGAAGAGGTGGGAAATTGGTATCTTAACCATTTCTGTTGGGAATCTGTTAAGTAGTTTTTCAATATTATTTTTGGGTTTAATACCTTTACCATTTTTTTCAAGTCTAGTCTCTCCAATCTTCTCTTGGCGAACAGAGACGACACTCCGGTCGTCGTGCTGTTAACTTCTTCCTCTGAAGTAAGCATTCTTCTTATCTTTTGTGTAAATTGATCTAAAAATGTATAATAAAATAAATATATAAAAATTTAAGTATAACTATAATATTTTACATGCTATTTTAAATGTAGAAAGTTCTCCTCCTTATAGCAGGAATTCATTTTCTTCCCCCAAAAATCATATAAGAGGCAGCGGATATTAACCAGGGTCTCAATTCAAGGATTTCACTCCTTGAACCCTTTACCCCCTCCCACTTGGCCTTATTTGTCCTTATTATTGAGAGATAAAGCTAGTAAACGATAGAGGAGCAAAGGCATAAATGAATACTATGGCTGTTATGAGTGGTTGTCGGTCAATGTGGCTTTTGAATTCGAATCAAAAGTTAATTACTAATTAAGAGACGCAAAAATGATGAATAAATATTAACAGGTAAAGGGTAAATCATTCGACTTCGAGCCTGAGATACCACTTTCGTTAGAGAGGCTGAGGCAAAATATATCAAGAGACTTAAATCCCTTGAGTCTTGATTCTTGGGTGATGACTAAGGTCTAGGCAAAGATACATAGTGGGCCTTTCTATACCAAAAACACGGATATCAACTCACTCAAACGACGATTTTATAACAACTGAACGTTCAAAATGACTGAAACTTTCATGAGTAATTGTCAACAGATGCTAGATAGAAGTGACTAGCTTTGATTTACAGGTAATGGCATCTTCATATTAAGGTCAGAAACTTTACAGACCACCCTCGTATGTGAGTTTTACCAAACTTTTTGGTTAGCCCTCAGGATATCCTAAGAGTCTGCATATTAAAGTTCACGTCAAAGAGACGTCAACTTCCACGTCTTCATTCCATGCTCAAATAGATTAAAACAGGAAGAAAAAATGATTTTTGAAAAAAAATATATAAATATATATTCCTCGTAGCATGAATTGGATGAGAGGCTTTACAGATCCCCGATGAACTAATAATAAAATTTAAAAAAATTGAGCAAAAAAATAATAATTAGAATTTATTTCACGCATGATTGTATTATAAAATTTTGGATAGTTTTACATATAAAATATTTTCTTTTTTTCGATTCTAAAGCTGATTTTTGTTCTTTTAACATGGACGATATTATAAATTTATTTATTTGTAACTTTTCATTGAAAATACAATCAAAAGACTTTGAGTCCCACAAAATAAAAGTTTTAGTAAAGGCTCAGTTAACCTATCACTTTTTCTATCCACTATGAAATTTGTTGAGGCAGACCTAATCAACGATTAGCTTTTTTATCCACTTTTAAATTCAACTATCAAAAGGGAACAGAAATATTTTTTTTTAAATATATGCGGGGGTGTACACAGGGGTGAGCTAGAGGGTCTATAGCCCTCCCCCCACAAATATCTAAATTGGCAATAAATCTAATTTTTTATTGAAACAGTTTAATTTCTCAAATTTTTTGTGAACAGCAGTGGGTTTTGAAAAAAAAGTTCAATAAAATTTAATATTAGAAATTTAATTTTTGAAATTTTTTGTAAATACCTGTAAATTTTTGAATTTTTTAAAAAAAAAATCCATTTTTCAGATTTTTTGGTCAAATTTTTTACTTTTTTGTGAATAACTGCGGGCTTTAGATTTTTTTTTTTTTTTTTCAAATATATTATTTGATGTTAATAAATAAGTTAAATAATTGTTGGATTTTTTTTTACAAAAAAAATCCAACAATTTAGTCACCAAAAAAAATGTATATATAATCCTGGGGATGCCCCTGACATGGATCTGGTTTTCAATATTTTTATTGTTGCCAAGTCTTAATTATTATTAAGAGAATAGGTATTAAATGTCATATACCTACATTGAATTGATAAGTATCAATGATAGAGTATGAAACGACACGAATTATAGACAAAGACCCTTGATTAATACAAATTAAAATAAAAAACCAAATCCTATATAAAGCTTTCTTGAGTTCATAATACGTATATTTAAATCGCTTTAAATTATACTACAATCAACTCAAGTAAATTAATTAAAACAGCCAGAAATATTTTCTGTATTTTTTATTTAACGATTGGCTCCTTGCAGAACACGGAACTTTTTTATATCTTTTTCTTTGCAACCTTGACAATATTTATTAAATGATATTAATTCAACCAGTGAAGGCCAGGTTAACTTATCTTTTTAGCTAGTTAAGTTCAATTTAATTTCGAGTTTATTTTTTATGCCTAGTTAAGTTTAAGTTAAATAACTTTAGATTAATTTAATTTAATTTAACTTACCCAAACTTGGTTAAGTTAAAATTAATTTCGATATTAAAAAATAACTATTTAAGTTAGTCCATTGAGAGATTTATCAAGGTTTTATAATAAAAATTATTCTATCTGTCTCTTTGGTAAAATACTCCACTTCCAATTGAACGATCAAGAAAAAAATACAGATTCAAGTTACTACTAAAATGGAAGTCAAAGACAGCTAAAGTGTTAGATTTTTGAGTTTCTATCTAATTTTAAACTATATGTAAAATTATAAAAATGTGGGAGATAATATAAAAACGGCACCTTCTACGAAACTTATAAAATATCCTTTTTATCGATTTGATGTAGAATGACCCAGTTGAAAAGTAAAATAAAACAAATAGTGTCAACACAGTGTTTAACTAAATCATCAAAGAACTAACGGATACTTAAAATTTAACTTTAACTAGTTAACATAATCAAGTTAAGTTGCATTAACTTGCCCAACTCTGATTATACACACCTACAACAAAATAAACGCTCTAAATGAGCAGTTTGTAACTGGCTGACGGTGGTCCTCTGACCAATTGTTGTCCCTATAATATTTTTGTAATGCTTAGAAATTGGACCTTTATTTCCACCAAATATGTTTTGTAATAAACTCTTATTTAAGGATTCCTTTTTGGTAAAATAGTACCAAATTGCAAGAATAAAAAAAAATTCATGATTGACAAAAAATAATCAATTTGGGTGTGTTAATTCTAAGCTTCTGGATGGAAAAAAGTCCGCAAATAAGATGAAATTAGTTCAAATGAGAAACTTTTTCATAAAAAAGTTGCATATCAAAGTTAATCAAGAGAATTAAATGTACAAAAACTTGGTACATTTGAGCTAAAATAAATTACTATGATTGAATTAGCATTAACCTTCAGTGTTCATTAATTTTATCTTGATTTTGTTACAGCTAGCAGTGTAATTATACATCTGTATTTTTTATAAGTTTGTTTACTTAAATTTCATTTTTTTTACGTAGCAATTATGTATGGATTGGTAGTCCCCTTAATTATATATTATGCATATAGGAGTCTGGAAAAATTTAAAGATTGTCGACTGTTGCTCTAGAATCCGTATAGTGTTTCTAATTATTACTTTTGTAGTAATATTTTTCTTTCTTTTTTTAACATTTTAATTTTATCTCCTATTTTTGAAAAAGAAAACAATGCTCATTTTGTAGATCAAAATATAGAAAAATCTTATGTGCGCTAGATTTAGCCATTGGCTTTACTGGTCAAAGGAAATATATTCAATTGATGGTTTCACGTCACTTTTGAATGATATGCTGTTTTTCAGTTTGAATACAGCAATGTTTTGAACAGTTCCTGTAACTGATTTCATTTATGTGCATATATATTGAACTATTCAAGACTGTCACTGCTACAAAGTACATTAATCTTATTACTTAAAGTATTTTGAAAATAAAAAACTGTACTATGTCAAAACCGAAACTGATTGAATCCATACAAAAATATTACAACTATATCTATTGCCTTTTTACCCAACTGAATTTATGGCTTAGGAATATGATTACAGATCAAACTAGGCCCAATTATGCCAAACTCCTAATGAAAATAATTTTGACCATTAAAATAATCAAATTCATTCATATAAATGTGTTTTACTTTAGAACAAATGAAAATTAGTTGTAACGTTATTTATCTTGAAATAGGACACTTTTGTTTCCCATATATTAAAGAAATTAAATAACTTGAACGTGACTGATCGACTAAAATTGATATTTTAACCGATTTGAATGGTATCAATAGATTTGTTACAATTAAATCTTCTTCTTCAAGATAATTATACTTAAAAAAAAAATATTATTCTATACTACGTTTTATACTAATGATTCAGATGTACAGTTAGATTTTCAGACCTTGGAGGTATAATTTTCTATTTATATTCTATAAAGGCAGTTTTTCAATAGATTTAAGAGCTTTTGGGACAACTAACTTCTCAGCTTTAAAAGCATAAATTGGCAATTCTTATGTATTGTCTTTTATTTACTTTTAGATCATGACGTAGGGATTTGTTTTAAATAGATAGTAATGTACCTTGTGTTTTACGAGTTGGTATATTTTAATAGTCATATGTATGTACATCCTTTTAAATGTAATCTCTTATAGAATATATGTTTTAGTGTATGATTGTACCCCCAATCCAAAGGTGTTCTTATTGACTTTACTCCGGTCCGTTGCTTCCGTCTGTTGGTGGTGTTCGTAGAACATTACAACAATACATCTGTATATATAAAAATTAAAGTCGACAACTCCATTTAGACATTTCATGCCTCTTTTGTTATAATAAATTAAACATATTAAAGTTTTTGTGCTAACAAATTTAAAGATATCGCTGGAACTTTGAGCCCTATTCACGACAAGATTGCTGACAAAAGTTGATTCCTAACGAAGGGAAATTTTTTGAATTTAGATTATGAAATTTGTATGTAAAGATTTAATCAAGAACCATACTGTAGAGCATGAGTATTGTGGTACACTTCTTAACTGCGATTTTTTTTCACTGGCTTCCTAGATGATACCAGTGTTTCCTTCATTTTTTTAATTAGAATTTCTCCCATTTGTGTGCATTTGTTTTTCTTTTTGTCAAAATATGTTTAGCAACGAAAAATTCTTGAGGCGAGTCTCCACTTCTATCGAGTGTCTACATGTTTTAGAATGAACATCTTATTTTAAGAATTATGCTAAGTTTATTTATAAATGGTAAATATGGTAAAAGGGAGCTTGGGTTTTATTCGGTGAAAACTAAAAGTTAATGCGTATGTCCATTTATTGCTTATAGAACGTCTGTAAGCAAGTCATACCGTCCAATCAGAGCTCCATAGAATCCTTATTACTTGTAATCGATGTTGGGTTATGAAACAGAAATTGTTCCAAAATTTATCAGCTTTCTTATGTTGTATTATTGGTTCTGATACGTCAAGAAACAACGACAATTGAGAGAAAAAGCCGACGAATTGTAGATATTCTCCTCTAACATCACTCTGTAAAAAAAGACATTGTGAATTGCTCTTTTAAGCTTTTCCATAATGTCAGGAGTCTCATTAAAGCGGTAAGAGCCTCTCCAGACTATATAATTCTTGACCATTGTAGCTTTTGAAATAGATAGAACCACAACCAACAACAAGAAAGGCGATAGCCTTTGATCTCAACGTCAAGGGGGGACAGTGAGGGTCTAAGCCTCTCTCAAGAATCAAGGATTGTTTAAGTAAGTGGACTGTATAACTTACTCTATTATAGAATACAAAATAATGATAACACACGTGTATTGGGTTTGAGCTCTATATTTCGAATGAATAAAATAATAAAGAAAAATATAAAAAACCTCCTAACTTTTGGAGGGAAAAAAGGTCAATATAATCTGGGTTGCTAACAGGTGATTATATGGCCTGATATGTAAAAGACTCAGATTCCAACAGGGGCTATCAGGAATGCAGTCAAAAAGCTGGGCCCTATTCTTAAGTCCATAGGCCATACCAACTCAACCTAGGTACAAGTAAAACCTCATCTATTTCTGACCTCCAAACTTGTGACCCCCTCATCACCGGACTGCTGGCCACTGGACTATTGAATATGGGGCTTCATGAAGGGCAAGGCCTACAAAGTCGCCCACCACAGTTTTTCATTCTTGAAGTCATCCGTTGAGGAGGATTTGGCTGTTAGTCCAATGATTACGTCATCAAGGTATTCAAGGCCTGGAGGCCCAGATTTGAGGTCATTGTGGTAACAGAAGGAGGGCTTTTCAGATATAATTGTTGATATTATAAGGTATAGTTAAAATAAACTATACTCCTGATACAAGGTACGGTATATGTTGCTCTTGATGAAGTTGGATTAAATATTACTGTCAAAAGCGGTACGATTTGCTTACCTCACTGTTCAATTTCTTTATCATTATTTTCTATGCCAAACACAGTTAATTCAACTATAATAAAGGGCAATTAACCTACATCATAGTAAGCAAACGTTTCATGTGAGAATTAACGAAATAATGGAACTTTACTTTTATATAGACCACATTGCTATTGATTTTGCAAACTTTTAATACATGTTATTTTGAACGCCTATGATACTCAAGGACTTTTCAACAATTTTTATAACGTAAAAATTAACACTGCAAAATATGGAGTGGATAATTTTGCTCCTAAAAGATTTATGAAATTAATTTTAGAACTAAATCTCTTACGTGAAAAAAATAAATAGCTTGCTAATTTTAGTTACATACATTTTCTATAAAAATATTTTTTAAAAATCACAAATTAATTAAATAGGCTATTATTAGATCGAGTCTGGAGGCAAAAATCACGTACAACGGTCACAACATATTATGTAGTTCATAATGTGGATAATATTTTGTGTTCCTATAAACTCTCTGATATATACTACCACAACAAAGTTTCACGGAGGCTATGTTTTTCACGCCGTAATCCTTGTTTTTTTCTTAGTCACCGGGGTTACATAAAAAGTTACAGATCGATTTTGATCAAACTTGATAGGCAGATTATATATGGTAACAGTAAGAGGCCATATATTTTGAGAGGTCAAGAACAAAGGTCGAGGTAAAGGAAAATGTTAATTAAAAATGCATAATCGATCATAACTTTTGAACATATTGAGGTACAACCTGAGGGCTAGGGTATATTTCTGGATAATAAAAGGGTTCTTTTGATTTTCAAAGAAACTGTGATGTTGGAATTTGACCTATCTCGGGGTCCATCAGCTCATCTACACAACCCATAGGCCGGGCTGCATTATAGCATATTAGAAGGAGACAGGGATTTTAAATGGGGTCTTTTATGGCAACTTTCTTCATCATACAATAGTTTTATCATTTAAGTATAGTATAAATTGGAACATAATGTTATGCTATGTAATTACTCACAATCATATAGCTTACAGACCCATAAATATATACAATACTATATTGAAAGGTTAGAGCATTTTTCGCTATGCACCCCCCTCTTCAATAATGAAAGCTAAATTTGCTCCTGCAAATAATCAATAATCATGGCCTGGTTAAATTCGTTAATCCTATTATCTTCAATGCAAATAGATACCTTAAAGATTTGTAAAATTTAGTTTACATACATACATATATACATATTTATAAATAGAACTTATAAAATATGAAGAGGGGGGACGCTTTACACTCTCAGGGACGTACAGGGACATAGATATAAATACCTACACCTTCATATACATGTATGTATAAGTAGTAAGCTATATTCATCCTAATAAGGTATGAAATAAATCTTATACAACCCTAGGACAAAACACTTAAAACCTTCAAGAGATTCACACCATTAAAAATATGAAATTTTCAATTGTGACAATATTGATACTATGGATAGTATCTTTGATATCAATTCTCGAAGCCAAAATTGCATCAACCCGCTTTGTAGATCAAACAAAAGGTAAGGAGGGAGAATATTATTTTATTTTGTAATCATTTCTACTTTAAATACTCAAGTAAATATTATTATAGATGATCTCATTTACGATCGACAGATCGTTGGAGAAACCATTTGATGACAATGGTGCTATTGATATCGAAGAAGTAAGGAATGATATTTTCAGTCCAACAGGTCTTGTTAGCCAATTGGGTCAAAACTTTGTTCAATGGTTCTCGTCATCCCTATTTCTGACTTTTCTCATACCCTTCAATTTGGCTGGAAATAAGAGAAAACTATCGAGAACAAAGCGGAGTAGAGGGAATGGTGAGACTCTTCCTTGGTATTTCTCCATGAAACGGATGAGTGCACTAATGAGAGCCATTGCAGATGTTGCAGATAATTATAATAGGTATAAATTATATCTCATCAGAATTTTAATCCCTACTTATTGCATATGTTTTCCTTCGATAGGTACAAAGATGAATTATGAGTGGAAACTATTTATCTCTCTTTAATAATCTATCATTTAAATACTTTTAATTTATGTATCCTGAATATTCAAATATAGACCATTTTCAATAAACAGTTTATTTACTTCAATTATGTGGGTACACATTTTCAATCCATTTGCACAAGTTTTTGTGAGAAGAAAACAGTAGCTTTGAAAACGTAGGATTCAAGGGCACATTGCCCCCTCCCTTTTAGACTACAGGGTAGGCACAATAAATTGAGCCTTTATCATCTTCAATATGATATAAAATAGGGTTTGGAGTTTGTCATACGATTAAAACAGAGACAAAAACAAATAATCTTTTAGTCAATGTGCCCACTCTCCATCTTAATACATTTTTTAATCATTTTCCTAAAACTCTTGAAAGCTGAGGCCATCTCATCTCTTCCCAAATTGGCTGCAACCTATCTAATGCTTGTTGTTAGAGATTCCACAAAATTGTGAGCCTTAGAGCAACTCAAAACGCCCCCACAAATAATAATCACAGGGGGTGTATGTTGTGGCTTTTTGTGAGCCATCCTTGAGGTGGCCAAAAATGGCTACTTTTGACTGCAGCAATGCCAACATCCTCTTGGCTGTGTTATCAGGGACTGAGTCCTGGTGGAATGTATATTGGCTCCCTAAAAAGAACCTGATTCATCTGGGAAATTACAGTGGTTTTTTTATTATTATTATTATTATTTATCCAAATGTTTCAGCCATTTTTATAAAAAATATTCAAATATAACAAAAGAAAAAACACAAATGATTAATAATTCATAGGACATAAGATAGCTTTAAACAATAAAAAAAGGCGTTCACTCCTTCTCGTTGGGATGATTCTGGAATTTCAGTGTTGTTAAGAACATGACAGTAAATATAAGAAGAAGGATCTATGACTCAACTAGGGAAAACAAAAAAACGTCGATAGACTTCCATAAATTGAAAAATTAAAAAAACAATCTAAACTATATAAATTTGTATAACGCTTTAAGCTTTTTGCCTGACTATTACACTTTGTGGAGATAATCCATGTCAAAATGTCCTAACTCATAATTAAAAAAGGGATTTCAGTAAAGAAAAATCTAAGTTTAGCAATTAGAAAGGGGAAAACGGTTAATGCACGTGTTCTATCTTCTTTTTCGTTAATTATTTAAAAAGTCGTCGTGGTGTTAAATTTTCCCTCTCAAGTAGGAATTCTCCCTTATCTTTGGTATAAATTCTTTCAAAAGTCTTACAATTTTCCTAGTAATGTTATCTCCACAACAAAGTTAAACGGAGCTTATATTTTGTCCTCTGTTTGTTTGTTTGTTAGTTACCAGGATTACAGCAAAAGTTAATGATTGATTTTGATAATACTGGGTACAAAGATTATATATGGTTATAGTAAAAAGCCATTCAATTTTTATAGTTCAGGGTCAAAGATCAAGGTCTACATAATACAAAATTTTATTAAAAAATGCATTATCGACCTTAACTTTGAAACATATTGAGGTTCAGAACTCAAATTGGTGTCATTATTTAGATTTAATAAAGAGGTTTTAGGAAAAAAGGCCATAGGTGGAGATTTGCCTAATGTCAATTCTAGTTTATCAATTTTGATGACCGTTAATTTTCATTCATATAGTTATTGTACATCGAAATATAGCTCTGTATCGTAACGATACTTTAAAAACGTGATTTAAAAAAAAGTATCTATAGGCCAAATCTATTGGGATTGAAGGTTTTAACGTTCATTTTCGTGTTTAACGGCTAGAAAAAATAATAAATGTGAGTTATAGGCTCTGGAGCGTTGCAGGACCTGAATTTTTTTGCATAGGTTAAACAATTTCAAAGATTTTTCAACACAATTCAAGTAGTGAGAATGGATACTCGAATATCTAACCCAGGAAATGTAATTGACAGAGCCTCTTATGACCCTGAATGTAAATTTGGATCTTTTGTATTGAAACAAAAGACAGAGAAAAGAAGCAACATCAATTATACATTTATAATTATGTCAAATTATGAAGGATATTTTTATTATTACTTTCTTTAATATCATTCCCAAGATTTTTTTACGAAGACATTCTAGTATATAACAATATTTATATAGATTTAAAATTCGGTAATTTATTATTTTATTCATCATTAGTGGTAGTACCTAGCATTACCCGGATTAATTATAAGTGGGCGAAGATATAGATTGGTTGTAATAATATGGAAGATAACTTCCTAAGAAATCCTCAGTGTTACTCTCTGTTTTTCCTGAACACACTCACATGTAACTAACCAATACTTGTTTCAAATTCATATAACGTGTCTGTCCTAAAGAATGAAGGAAGAAGAATAAGAGTTTGAGGGGAAAAAAACCCTTATGTGATGAGGAATGAGTAATTTAGTCTCTAAAGCACTCACTAACACAAACAAGATGATATATAAAAGGCCTGCGAGAGTTAATTCATATAAGACAAGGAGTACTATATACAACGCACCCTGTATACACGTTCGATGTCATATGCACAACTTTGCAATATTTCATTAATGCGACTATGTTGTTATTTCTTTTTTCAAAATATGTTTATGATATGAATAAAAGAATTTTTTTGGGAAAAAAATTTAATTATTCGATTTGATATTTTCAATTTCTCGAAAAAAATTCAAAAATTCACAGCTTTTCTCAAAAAATCAAAAATTAAATTTCAAATATTAGATTTTCTTGTAAAAATAAGAAAATACTTAATTTGGGTGGAGCTACAGCCCCTCCAGCCTACCCCCTGCGGACACCCCTGCATTGACCTACTTTTGTCATGCCATCAAGTTCTGTAGAGGAAAAAAGAGGTGTTTCTAAAATGAAGCAAGGTAAGATAGACTCACGAAACTGTCTACAAGATAGTTGCTTGAGCCATCTTATAACTGTGAGTTTTGAAACACCTCTTAGTTTTGTCAATATCTTGATAATTATTTATTATTGTTAATTATTTTCATTTACATCTGCCATAATTTGTTCCAATATTTTGTGCAACAGACTGTATAGTGTTGTACTACACTGAGTGCTGGGAGGTAAGTGAAGTATTAATTTACTGTAACCCAAGAACCTTTTGGCAAATCTTTACAATTGACTAAATAAACCAATATGATAAACAAGCAAGCAAATACTTCTGTATTATTGTAATACATACTATTCTTGTAATTCAGATGTTTGGGATTTTGACACAACTAGTACTATCAACCTGTGGAATAAATCTGGAGTGCGAAAACTAACCCAAAATACTTCACAGGTTTCAAATATCCAATAAAGTATTGTACCAGAAGCTGAACTACATGATCCATGCATCATAATTGTTAATACAAGTTCAATTTTTATTTGTACTTTTTATTAAGTATCTGTATACAAAAGTTAAAGCAGAAGGCAATGGAACAATTATTTGCAAACCTTGTCGCCTCTGTATATTTATTTACCTATGACCATAACTAGGAGAGATGAAAAACAAAAGATAGCTAAGAATGAAGTCCTAGGACCGATCCAACACTAATGAAAAGGAAACTCAGTTTTTTTCTTTACACAGAATCCTCATTTTGTTATGATTTAAGCTGAGTAGTTTGTAATGAAAAAAAGAGTATGAGGAGAAGGCCAGAGTGAGACATATGCTACACATTAACTATGACCCTTGTCCACATCAGCTGCCTGTTATATAATTTAGGGGGAGAAAATGAATTACTGCTATAGAGAGGAAATAATATTTAACCTTAGTGTTGGGGAAAATATATAATTATATCTAAATTGATAATTATTTATTTTATTATGCATTTTTAAAAGAATTGACAGCTCCGATAGGCAATAATACATTTTTTTGTATGCATTTGTGTGTATGTGAGTTTGTATGCAATGCATGTCGCGCTTGGAAAAACAATGATAAAAACGCATTTATTTCAAAAAACGAAGACAAATACATACTTTAGAAAAAAAATAAAAGTTGTTCAAAATTTTGTGTTACATGCGTCAGGCTATGTTTAATTCTGATCAGACTAGATTCCTGGGCTCTTGAAGACAAGTTTGATTTTTTTTTCATAAAACAAGATCGATTTCCCATGTCTCAAAGTTTTTTTAAGGTATTGGTTGTGGATTCGAAAATGCACCAAAAAAGTTAAAAAACCAAAAATTGAATTATTGTCATAAGAGTAAATGGGGAGAATGTGTATTAAATAAGAATTGAATTAGGAAGAGGATGAGCGAGTTGATCTTAGTATGTATCTTCAATCTTCATTATGGTTGAAGAAGGAACATGATGATTTAGTAATAGCAATGGGAATTAATAAATCACAGGGTCAAACATTTGAAAATAATGCTTTATATTTACCAAAGTCCATATTTTCACATGGTCAATTATATGTTGCATTTTCGTTGGTGACAAAAAAGACTGGAGGTTTGACTCTATTTACATCAAATTTAGAGAAAAATACAACAAATGTGGTATACAAGGAAGTTTTATTATAGAAATTTACCTATTAATTCATTATAGTTTATAGCACGTCGTTATCTTTATTGTATCACGCATCCTTTCCTTCGAAAAGAAACAGAAAAAAGACCCAAAATCATATGGTAGTTAGCCAACTAAGTCAATCCTACCAACTGCTATACATATCTGTATGTAATTCCATTCTATCACCGTCATATTATTTCTTCACCATTTCTAAAATGAATTATTATTTCACAATATTCAAATCTACATAGTATTTTATTCCATACTGTATTATAATATTGCGTAGTCATATACTATATAAATTTGTATTTTAATATAATAGCCAAAATTTCTTCATATAAATAATAAAATGGCCAATATATATATAAAATAAACGACAAGGGATCAACAAAAAATTGTTTTTCTGTCATTTTGGAAACGGGCATAAGTATAGAATAACATATTACTTAGTATCAAAAAGGACACTGTATGAAATAGCCATGACGTATCAAACGAGAGAAGGGAATCGATAGCTGTCAATAAAATACAAGGGGTTTTTTTATGGAAAATTGTACCATGTATACACTAGGGAGACAATAAAATCTTTTTTTTTTCTTTTTTGAAAAACTAAATGCCTTAGGTTAAAAAATGGTTCCTAATTATACAAAAAAACATTTAAGAAAAGTTTGAACAGTCTTGAAAAATATTGAGAAGTAGCTTAATAGCCCTAAAGTTTAGACAATTTACATTTTTAAGGAAAAAAATGAGTATTTTTTAATTCTGTCCATATACTTCCAACTAAAGATTTTTGTAAAAATAATAAATTGAGGTTTTGAAATTTACAGTAAAATTTATTTTATAATTAACACTGTATACGCTCTTGATTATAGATGCTAGATTAAATCAATATGACTACCTCTGTATTTCTGAGATCAAAAATGTCTTTTTTCAAACGTCAATATATCAAAACATACATTCATACATAGAGATAAACTTGGCTTTAGTAAAATAGATGGATATTTTTCTTCAAAGGAATGCAAGGAATCGAAAAAAAACAGTGAATTCAATCAGGTCCCATCTAAGCTGCCCTAAATATTGTGTAATATTTAAAAAATGTTTCAAAGAAAACATTGATTCTGTTTCAAGGATAAAATTCTTTTCAATGTTACATTTTTTCGCTAAGTATAGTACAAGATAATTATAGGAAATAAATTGTCTCGCTTGAAAATGATGTTTTAAGTGAAGAGAAATATTATTGTATTAGATATAATAATTAGTGATGGGACGATTTCAAATAAAGCCCAATGTCGATTAAGATGCAATTCTACTAAAAATTCCTGATGCCGATTCTTTAATACATCAAATTGAAAATTATAGTAATAATTTAGTCATAGAATATGATTGGTTGTGTTTTTTGTCAAAATCGGTCTGTCCTACCCAGCAGTTGGTACCATACATCTAATTGAAAATTCTAGCAAGCTCAATTACTTGATGGTCTAACCTTGTATTTATATTAAGCTTGTTATAGACTACTTAATATTAATTATAGCAAGAATAGTATTAAAAAAAAAGTTTTTTCGGACGTCATGGAGTTTTTTTGTCACTTTTTGGAAATTTTTCACATGTACATCACCGATTTTGATAATTTTTGGCTTATATGAACATGATTCCATTCAGATCCCATTCTAATTTTTTGCATACTCATAGTCTATGAGGAGCTTAAACTTCTAACAAAAAAATTTGCCAAAATCAAACTTGAAGTATGGCTGGGGCACCAGGGATGTCTGCAGGGGAAGGGCTAGGAGGGAATGTAGCCCCAAAAAAAAAAAAAAAAAATAATAATAATAATGATAATAATAAGTAAAGTATTTCTGCTCTTTAGTAGAACATTTAATATTTGAAATTTTTTTAAAAATTATCATTTAAAAATTAATTAAATTTTTTAATTTTTGTTCCAAAAGGTTTAATATTTGAATTGTTTGTAAACAGGTATGTATTTTTGGAATTTTTTCCCCCACAGATTAATTTATCGAAGATTCTTGAATTTTTTTTAATCCAACAATATTTATAATTTGACTTTTTTATTTTTTCAAAAATTTATTATTTGAAATTTTTTTCCAAAAATTTTTAATCGTTGAATTTTTTTTAATTAAAAGCCATGCCCCCCTTCACCCCCACCCCAAAAAAAAATATATATATATATATAATTCTGCAAACGCTCCTGGGCACCATTTTTTTCGTTATAATGTTTAAATGGTATTTTTTGAAAAATTTTATTTCTTTATTAATAGTTAAATTAAGCCAGCGTGTCCTTGTGAGCATGATAATGTGAACATTTTTGAAATCGGTTGAATTTGAGCGGAGTTATCTTCTACTGGAGTTTGATTATCCTAAAAATGCCAAAATTTGAGGTACTCCGAAACTGGCCCTAGTTCTCACATAAGTATAATATTTAAGACATTATGATCTTTTATTAGGATAAATACCCTCACCAAAAATTATCAAAATCGGTGATGATGATGTCATAAGAGTGTTTATACTTGACATTGAATGTCCCAATGAATACAAGACATAACAATATTTAAATATTTCATTTCGATATCCATGACTGTATTTTTTGTTTTTTGTAAGATACTATTATCAATATCAGCTGCCTATGATATAATTTTTTGAGGAGAATATGAATTACTGCTTTAAAAAGGACTGAGAAGAAACTTTCAATATTTAAAACAGTATTAGTGCAGGGAAAATATTATAATATTATATTTAAATTTATTTATTATGAATATTTTAAATCAATTTACACCAAAGATAGGTAAACATTCTTCTTCTGGAGGGGAGGGAGCTCTTAACACACAACACGACTGATTGAATAAGAACGAAAAAGAAGAAAGAGCACACGCAACAACCTATGCATAGTGTTTTCTTTACACAGATTCCTTCTTTAATAATAAGTTAAACTACAAACATATATAGAGTTGTTTTTGTTTTGTTTTTCTTAACCCTAGAGCATATGCGACGGCACAACCGCCCCAAGGTCATGGAAACTCCAATTTAATGCAGCAACCCGTGGGTATAGCATATACCTCAGAAGTTGAGATATATTTCAAAAATGCAATCATCACATTGTTACGAATAAAATAAAATCCCAAAGGGAATACTTATATTTTTATATAAGGAAAACAAACACCAAAATATAAACTAAAAATAAATTAGACATAAACACACCACAATGAAAATAAGATCCTCTCTTTAAGTAAAAATCAACACACATAATGTCATTTCACGATAGTTCGTGATTACCGTCAAAATTACAAACTTCAATAAAAACATCTACAAAACGACCAGTGGCAATAATTCTATCAATAAAAATAAAATGTACGTCTTGTTCCATTGCAGATCTCGACTAAAACCCCATATATTTCTCCTCACGCTTTCTAGGGCAATACATCTCATTATAAGATGTACAGGAGGTTCTGGTTCTTCTCCATACAACCTGCTTGAGTCATCCTCCACCAAGCCCATCCTCTTTAGATGTTTCTTCAAGGGAATATGACCAGTCACAAAACTTAAAACCTTTTTAATTTATGTTCTTCTCACTTTATATATTTTTCATCCCTAAAAAAAGACGAGGAAAAATGTACTTTGTTTGCCGACAACTTGAATCACCACGCCACTCGTTCAACCAGACATAATTAATTCTTTATTTTATTTCAGTTTTTACTGTGACTAGTCAATGTCGATTTTTCAGCCATTTTACATCCCATTATAGCTAGTGCATCTGCATATTCGTTGCCCTTATTATTTTTATGGCCCTTTACCTATGCCATGTTTACAGAACCTTTCAATCTGCCAATCTCAGCCAATATGTTTTCTTCCTGTCTAGTAAAGGTTCCACTTTTTTTCTTTTCTTTTTTGACAGGCAAGCTATGACAACCATACTATCAGTATGAAAAACCATTGGACAACCTGAATGTTCTTCCATCCCAATATGAGCTCGCAATGCTTGAAGAATTCCTTCCAACTCCTTCTGAAACACTGTGCAATCCATGTGATTGGAACATCATCCATAATTCTTAATCTACTTGTCATCGAATGTCTTTTAATACTAAAGTATAATGGTTCCATATTTTAAAAAATCTCCATTGTTTTTGTTGATGTTGATCGCATCGCACTACACATCAAGGGACAGGCTAGTTTATCGACCCTTCAAAATTTAGTGATGTTTTCCGGTTTATTTATGATATGAGGTGCCCATATTGCTTCCCCATAACATACCACTGATTCCAAACATGCCTCTTGAATATATAGAGTTATTACTTTTTTTGAAAATTACATCCTTTGCTGCAATATATCACTTTCCTAAACCTTTGGCGAAATAACTTTATCGCCGACAGTTTTGGACAGTGTTTACTTTGTTTGTAGGTAATACAGGCCTTTTTCTTAATGGTGCTTCACACATAGTAGTAAAGGGTCAGGTTTGTTGATGACAGCTGTCGAAATTCTCCTAACTCTCACTTTCTTTTTATTGGCAATTGAGTTGCCTTTGATGTCTGGCATGGAGCCTTATCTGGGGTCCATATCCTATTATCAATCCCATAGATGATGCTGTTGGAACAGGAAAAAGATTGAATGGAAAGACGTACCTCAATGGACAAAGTGTGTAGGAAAAATTATTCTCTTGAACTAAATGTGCAGAGATTTGATACTCGGTCGTTCCAAAAGAAGGAAATATACTTAATGAATATGAACTTTAAAGACAATTCCAAAGTCAGATGAAGGAATTGTAGTATTAAAATGTTTATTGTATTTATTCAGTACAACTACATCGGACCAATTAATGAGACATTAAAAAAAAGAAAAAAACGGTGGGTCAAAATAAATTTGTATTGGATGCTATCTATTTTAGATACAGTCCTGTACTTCAAGCCTATATCACTCCTGACAACACTGGAGACAGCCGACTTAACAATGTTTAACTCCTCGTATATGCTTCGTATGTTTTTTGAGGGAGGTTATCCATTTTGACATTGACGTTGTGCACTGTGTTTTTGTGCAGGCTTCCCGAGGCCTTCCAGCAAATGACATACGTTACATAAATTTTCCACTGTCATTCACCAACTTTGGGATATTTTGTCAATATAGTCATGGAATTTTAGAGACCTGGAATAATCGTGAATAATTTTTATTCACACATGAGAAGAATGGTGCTAGGTACTTTCGCCTTAAAGCCATTTTTTCTCAACGATATTGTGTGATAATGTATACATAATTGAGATTAATATGTCGTTATTTTTTATTTTTGGTTAAAATTGATGTTCCCTTAGAATTTTCAAATCAAAATATGTAATGTTTATTACTTTAAAAAAATTGAATGATTGTAATGACAAAAGAGCAATGATTTTCACTTCGTTATGAGCCAGAATTTTGTCAAAAGAAGAGACGGTTAGCTGCAGTAAAGCAAAACACAGAGTTTGGGGATCCAACTTAATGGATAGGCAGGGAATACTAATTTACATTGAATCTCCTCCTACCTATTTTATACATTGACCAACTAAAGGAATAAAAATGCCAACAATATTCCCTGAAGCACTACAGTACTTATCAAAGTTCATAGTTCAGCCTCATTATCCCCTTTTCAAAAAAGGTAAATTTTCAAAAAGTATATATAATTTACTACCTACCACTCATGACTTCATTTAAATATGAGTATAATATTTTGTATTGTATTTCCAGAGCTGAGAAAGAAAACCAGATAATAGATAAACGGATGTCTGACTTTCTTGAGGTGGATATAATGCCGAATTTCCGAACAATAAAAAAAGATCTCGATTTGTTATGCTTTCCTCAGAATATTCAAGATAAGTTCAAAGATGATTGTGCCATATTTTTTGCAATTTAAACTGTCGGCATGATACATAAACTCCTCTACGGTCTTCAAATTTGAAGTGATTTGTCCTTTAATATATTTATCCATGGTAAGCCAGTTTTCCAGAGTGAAATTTGTGATTCAGAAACTATTCAAAGATTTTTTGATGTCAACAATATCCTTGCTTCCGGAAAAATAAATCCTGTATATCTCACCAGTCAAATATATTAATGGCAAAAGAACTATTGAAGTATATCATTGAAGATGAAGGATCGGAGTTTAACGACCACATAAGCTTCATTATTGAACAACTCCAGTTACACTTAAGTCCGCTAAAGGGACAAAGATATTCGTCATGACTTCTGAGAATAGATTGTTGGTGGTAAAACACAAGCCCTACACTCTACAATCAACTCTGTGAGTAAGGAGCGATAATTTTCCCTAAAGATAAGATCGTGTCTTATTACATTATTATACTTCATGATCTAGATTGTACTTGGTCCATATAGTGATATGATCGCCGGATCTTGGAAGATTCGTCTTGAAATTTTCTGCCTAGTACACATTCGCCTTGTACATTTTTGCCGTGTATGTTTCCGCCTGCGACTCTTTTGCCTTAAGACTATTCTCCCTTGGATAATAATAGAGGGAATGCTACTTCTTCTTAGTTGTATCGATTTTTTAGCGGAATTTTTACCCTTTTATTCACAATGGTGGGCGATGTGTAGGTACGCCCCTCTCTTCTTTACAATGTATATTAACGACAATCGGTTTTATAATAATTAATAGTAATAAGATTTATTTGGGCTCAAACATAGGCTCAAAAAGATATAATGATAATATCAAGTTCCCTAGCGACTGCTAAATTCCAAACAATAGTATTACAAAATATTCAGGAATGTTCGATATAATAAGTTAATATTTAAAATGAAGGCAACAATAAATCTTAGAGATCTTCTAGATGTTCCTAGTCAACTTTTCAATTAATTCAGATAGAATTGTAAAAGTCCTTGCACTACTTATTCTCTAAATAAAAGGAGGATTTCATCGAGACAGGGTATAAATCTTTGATTTGATTTGATCTTACCTTACTAAAAGAACTTCATAAATGTATTAAATGATTCTTAAGAAAAATCATTATGAAATACAATTCAAAGGCCTTTGATGGGGATATAAGGGAAACTCTTATAAAATTGACAACTTTTTTTATAGTATATTTCTCCTATAGATTGAGAGTTGAATATAAATAAACTGGAACCAATAAAATATTCCGAATTAAGCCCCAAGTTATATATTTTATGAAATTATTAATATCGTTCGATTTACTTATAATGATTCTATACGGGGTTTTTTTAATAGAGAAGTAAAGGTTAAATTTACAATTTATTGTATGTATTATACAATGGAAAGGGTTTTCTCAATGTTGTTCTGTATATTATACATGTTTCCACATACTCATTTTATGCCATTGGGAGGTCAGTATAATATTTGTGATGGTGTGAGTATCCGAAATATTTAACTGAGTAACAATTTGTATTTCTTCAAAATGGAAATTGATGATTTTATTCTTCTGTATCTCTTGAGGTAAAAAACTATGAAGAAAGATGATATTATACGACACAACTTTACAAATTCTTGCTCTTCAGAGGTATCTCCGGTTCTGATATCCTGCAGAGAAGATTTTCTTGATGTTTTAGTCAAATTAGACATCAGTTACACGATTTGCTTAAGTTCGTGAGAATTTCTAAGTCGCCGATGTTCAATGTCCATGCCTAGGCATGGACTCTCTGAGTCTTTATGAGTTTAAAATACACTATGAAATAACAATTATAGCTCATTAGAAAATCATTTAGAAAATGATATTCCAACTTTAAACCTCAAACTGTGAAGATCTTCTAATCCTATAAAACCCTCGAATTTCGACAATTCTAAAACTCAAGTGGGCTTTTGTATTTACTATTTATCAACCACTAAAAGGATGCTTTATTTCGGAATGGTTAATTCATGAAATGAGCAAATTAAATTTTAGCCCAACTTTTCGGATGCAAAATGCACTCTGGAAAAAAAATCGGTCAAAACCAAAGTATCCAAAATATTTCGTTGGGCTAAAATTTGTTTTTCTTCAAAATGAAAAATAAGGATCTTATTCTTATGTATCACTTAAGAAAATGAACTGAACGAAGCTTTTGAAATTCAACAACAAAAATTTTAAATTTTAACTCCTGAAACACTTTACATATAGAGAATGTCGTTAAAAAAAGTCATTTTCAAATGGCTATGGAAGTCAAAAAACACTCTTGAAGACTGAAACTTTACAAACAATTTTTTTTAATTAAAATACAACAGAAGATCAAATTAACAGGCATCTCTAAAAATTGGACACCCTAGTATACACCTTAAAATAAAAATTTAGAAGAAGTTGACCTTTGTTGTGAATTTTGACCTTTTATATGACCTTGACACAGTACTTTATAAACTTATAATGTTATATGCATATTGCTTTAAGCATAAAAAGGCTTTAATGATCACAACATTCGCGAGTTTCTTGTTATTACTTTGTTAATAGATTTAAAAAATACAGATTTATGGCTAAAAAAGTAAGTTTGGGGGTTGGCCAAATTTTTTTTTTTTTTAACTGTTTAAAAAATTATTTTTGACCCGAAAAGTCGGGATAAAATTGAATTTGATTTTGACACCCTGCCCCCCACCGCTATTGATAACGGGTCTGTAGATGTAGTTACTGATTAGCACTTTTTCCATTTGATTCGCTGTCAGGTATGTTCATTTTTATTTTTCTTATTATATTATTTTTATATAATCTATTTTGTCTGTAGGTTCAAACTCATTATATAGGGAGATTTTGATGATATGGTTTGAAATTTTGGGACATAATACCATCATTTTTATAATAGAAAGCAACTATTTACTGTTTTTTTATACTAATAAACATTACATATTTTGATTTAAAAATTCAATAGGAGCATCTATTTCAACCAAAAATATACAATAACGTATAAATATAATTGATTTATATATTAAGAAGAAATATCCTTGAGGTATAATGACTGTAAAGCGGAATGTCCGAAGGTAAAATAGTTTAAGGCAGAAGTACTGGTCACCTAGAAGAATAATAAGAAAGGTCGAAAAAAAAATATTCGCTGTCATTTTTTTACACCATTCGTCCAAGAAATAAATAAAGAAAAGCAATTTTATCTTCATGCGTGATTATTCCATTGGTGTAGAATTCCATAAATATAGTGACATGGCAATCTCAAAGATATATCTGTGGGAGTATTTCCGGCAAGAATCTGCACATTTACACTTTCTTCTATTACGGTGTTACCTCGCTAACACAATTATACCCGATGTATTTTGTTGTCATATGTCGATTCCCTCCTCTCGCTTGATACGTCATGGCTATTTCATAATGGTGTATTTTTGATAAATAAACGAAGTAATAACTAATAAGTTATTCTATACATATGGTCCGTTTCGAAAAGAACAGGAATACAATTTCTTGTTGATTCTCGTCGTTTATATAATGTATATATTAGCATTTTATTATTTCTATGAGGAAATTTTGGCTATTTCTTCATAAAAGCATTATAATAACAAATCATAACTACTCTTTTAATCAAATATTACAAAGCTATATTATAAATTATAATACAGTATCGAATAAAATACTAAGTAGATTTTAATAGCATCTAATTTATTTTAAAAATATGGAAGAAATAATAGTCTACGAGTATATAAGATATAAATAGTGGTTGATATGATTTACTTATTTGGTTAACTACCATATGATTTCGACACTTTTTCCTATTTCTTTTTAGAGGAAAGATTGCGTGATAAAATAAAGATAACAATGTACTATAGTTAAGACAATTTTAAAAAAAGTCTGAACGTTATTGAGACATACAATACTTAATAGTATATATATTTATCTTCTATGTCACATAAAATAAACTAAATAAAGACAGAATGAATGCATTATAATTAAATTTCTTTTAAACGTTTTACATCTTGGAAAATAGACTTTGAACTTCCTGAACCAGATACTAAATCAAAAATATCTCCTTCACTCTTTAAGGAGATAAAAGCAGCAGTATCCGTTTCATTCGCAGAATCAACAAAAGACGGTGGAATGAAAGCTCCAGCAACAGCTCGTCCTTCAGATGATAGAAAGTTATAAGTTGTAACGGCTTTATTTGTTGGAAGGACTTCGACATTTAATTTCATGGTTTGTTTTAGTTTGAGGATTGTTTTTGGATCTATGGGATCGCCAGGACTTCCATATCCAATGACAATAATCTCAGGCTTAGGTTTTAAAATATTGAACATACAGAGGGACTCTTCGTTTATTTCCTTCGCGCTTCTCACAACCCAACCAAAAATTCCCTTCACAATGTATAATTGATAAAATAATAAAATTATGTTCTGTGTCTGTTTGTGTTACCTTTGGAAGAAGAACAATGGGTCCAAAGGCCTTGATGTTGTTGTTGAGTCGAAATCCAGTGGTATCATAGGAATCTACCATCAGATTAGCGGCATCTTCATTGAGAATCGTTATGGTTGTTTTTCCAGGGGCATCGTAAGCAGAACAAAATGTTCTATTTAAGAGTGTTTGAGTCGTTCTGATGTATAACCTATTTAAAGCCATAGCCAATACCTCTGTAATGAGCAAAATGTATTAGTAATAATTAATTCATCAATCATTAAAGAAGAAAAATTGGGGTGATTTATAAAAATCAATCTGATTATATTGTTAACTTGTCAAAAAAAAAAAAAAATATACATACATACATATCTATATAGCTATTTATAAATAATACTATGTAAAACTTAAAACGTTAGTACTAGGATAATATAAACATAAATAATAAATCCTAAATATTCTAAGTTAGTTAAAAAAATAATACTTTGGATGAATAGTATAAGAAGTATTACTAAAACTTAAATATTAAAATGTCAACAATATTAAAATACTGGCTAAAATACTATGACAACAATCATAGCGATATGCTGCTGATATCGAATATATAGAGTTAAATAGTTCAGTTATTATTCGAAGACGAACATGAGGTGGCAGATTTCATGGTTGATGGAGAGGAAGACATAGTATTGACAAAGGAAGAGGAATAATGGAATCCATACTCGGATGGAACATACTCTATGCCATCCGTCAATATTGAACTTCTTAGTGATAAGCTGCCCATGGATATAGCTAAATTGTCTGGAATAGTAATATCAGGAGTGTTAGGAATTTTTTGGGAAAGGTAGGATAGGCACCCCCAAAAATTTTTGTGTTGTTCAATAACTTTCTGCATTGTTAATGTATCCCTCTCAGAAAGAGACTTGGAAGTATTTGGCATTGGAAGAGGATGGCTCATAAGAGCTTTTGTACACATTACCATTGACAAAGAAATTGATGTTAAATTGTAGCCCCCTTCTAGAGCGAGGATAACTTTTCCATTGGCCAACTTGGATAAATGGTGCGTCATGTGTCCATACATTTGAGGAGAAACCTTACAATGTCCAAGAGGGTCGTTGATAGCTGCATCAAATCCGGCTGAGACCAGAACTAGTTCTGGCTCAAATTCATAGGCTATAGGCATAACAATTTGAAAAAATGCAGCCAGGTACTCAGGGTCACCAACACCAGGTCCATCCCAAGGAATGTTGACGTTAAATCCTTCACCATCTCCTTTTCCTACAAAATTTATGCCTGCGTCATCTTTACAAGGAAAGAAAGAACCTCCGTCAAAGCGATGTATGGAAATATATAGAACAGATGGGTCATCATAAAATGCTTTTTGAATCCCATTTCCATGATGAACATCCCAATCAAAAATAAGTATCCTTTTGAGGCCATATTTCTTTTTTGCATAAGCCGCACCTATTGCAACATTGTTTAAAATACTAAACCCCATGAATTCTTCAGGCTCTGCGTGATGTCCTGGTGGTCTTATCATAGCAATACCGCCTTTGCGTTCGCGTTCATAATCTTGGGACAAAAGAACAGAATCAATTAAGTCTAAAAATGCTCCAGCTGCAAAATGAGCACAATCATGAGAGTGAGAATTAAAAAATATCGATTCAAATTGATCAGCAAACGCCTCTCTATCTTCTTGAGAACTTATTTGGGCTAATTCGTACAAATCTTTAATATGATCATCACCATGAACTAATAGAATTTCTTCATTCGTAATCCTTCTTTCCGTTTGTATCTTGTTCATATTTTTTAAAAGACCAAACTCATCATGCATTTCAAATATATTTTTAATTCGATTTGGACACTCTGGATGGCTTGAATCATCCAGATTGGAATGTTTCATCATTATTTCATCATACACATAGTTCACTTTAATGGTATCCATTTCCCAAAACGGTGAATAGCGCAATCTTTCTTCAGAAATAACATCATTGAAATACTTAAGCTTTTCTGGTCCTAGAGTATAATAATCTTCTCCAATTTCAAAGCCTTCAGGAGTCACTACATCTGACGTTCCTCTCTCATAAAGATAGTCAATGTTAGGAACAAAGCAATGCTCTAATTTGTCTTCTTTCAAATTTGTCTCGTTGTATTTTCCCATCCAGTTTAACTGTTTCCAATACGCTTTGGAATATGTATATACATTAAGAATGGATTCAACACAACTAGGAGATAATTTCCATGATTTGAGTGAGAGTGGTACACAAGGAGCACCTAAAATAGCTCTCACTGTCATGGCAACACCTTCAGCAAGTGATTCAATAAAATATCCTCCTTCCAATATAACTAAAAGTCTTCCCATAGACAAGGCATGGAGAGATTTTATCAAATGACCGTAGAACGCTGGAGAAACAGACATTTCTCCTTCCGGGCATCCAATAGCAGCATCATATCCACCTGAAACAATGACATAGTCCGGTTGAAACTCATATGCTACTGGTAGTAAAATACGATGAAGAATGGATATATATTCAGAGTCTCCCATGCCAATCTCGTTTAGAGGAACATTGAGATTGAAGCCCCTTCCATTCCCTTCGCCAAGCTCAGTAAAGTTTGACTCCCTTAGATGAGGCCAATAATTTCCATATTCATACCGATGAATAGAGAAATACAAAACATTTGGATTGTCAATAAAAGTTCTTTGGGTACCTTGACCATGATGTACATCAATGTCTACTATGAGTATTTTGTTAATTCCTTGCTTTTTGAGTAAGGACTTTGCGACAAGTGCTGCATTATTGAGTATACAAAATCCATTACACTCCTTCTTCATAGAATGATGTCCTGGTGGACGTATAAGAGCAATCCCAGAATTTATTTCATTAGAATAGAGAGCATCAGAGAGAGCAAGTCCACTTCCAGCAGCCGTAAGAGCTACTTTATATGTATCTTTGTTTAAAAATACGGAATAAAAGCTTTTAGAAGCAAAGTTTTTAAATTCTTGAGAACTGTTCAGTTGTGAACTAGACTTAAGCAATTGGATCAGGCTTTCGTCATGAACCTCTAGAATTTCATGCTCCTCCGCAATTCTAGAAGGAATCTGTTTACACCGCTCAAGAAGTCTTGTTTCTTTTAGTCTTTCCATTATCCGTATTAGCCTCTCTGGTTTCTCAATGTGATCCTCATCCCAGGGATTATAATGAAGGTCTACAAATAAAAATAGCGTTTAAAAGAATTTGTATTACATATCTTATATCTACATAAAGTAAAGTCAATTGACCCTCTATCACTATTTATTCATTAACATAATTAATACTACTACTACTACTACTACTTGGAATTACCAAAAATAGAATCGTGGACATAACCAACGGATAATGACTGAGGGAGAGACTTTACGGAGTATGCTCCTTCGTATGGGTCTTCAGGTAGTTGAAATACATCCTTATTGTTCTTCTTCGATCGACCTTTGGCCATGATATCCCTCAAACTAGACATGACTCCAGATACTTTTGTGTTATGGACTGGATGCGATTTTTCCTCGGAGGTTTGGTGATACACAATACGTTACAATAAAACAAAATATTTTGTGTAGGCGCAGCAGATGAAAATATGTGAAATAGAAAAGGAATAGCAACATTTATTCATTTGGTAGCCTTGATTGCAACTATTGCTAACAAAGTCCATGATCTTTCAACCTACAGTGTAGAAAACCAAAAATGACGTCACAAAGGAAGTTTTAATATTAAAAAATAACTTGGTTACAAAATAAACTGAATATTTTTATAAATAGCTTTGAAAAAAGCTACTAATAAAAATGAGTTATTTTGGGTACTGTTCTTATTATTTTCTTTTTTACCTACTAAAACTACATATTTATAAATAACTATTCTTCTTATTTTCCCCAAGGATAAATATATTTATAAGTTATTTAATAATTAATATTATTTTCTTATTGATGCAATTTGTTAAGTGGGGAAATAATGTTGTTTATAAGGGATGACAAATGTATTTTAAATTATTTATTTACCCTTTACATGATAGAATCATTATACGGACTTCGAGTCAAAATTAACTTTTTTTATTAATTGATAAAAGCAGTTAAAATTAGTATAAAATTGTATTTTTTTACATAAAAAGCTCAAAATAAGTCTTAGTTTTTATACATTTCTGAATATACGCGTTAATTTTACAAATCCAAGCTTCAAATACGTATAAAATCATTATTAACCAAAAATAAATAACAAAAAATTCATTTTTAACATATTGATAATATTTTTTTATATTACGATGAATTTTTATTTGTCTCTTTTCAAATACATCCACTTTTTTTTTCTTTTAATACTTAAATTAATATAAAGATCATTAATCTAAAAAACTTTTCGATCCCTTCAGAGGGAAATAAAACTTGCCTTTCTATTTTATACTTTATATTTTTGAAGATGATAATTAAGTTTCTCAATAACATTATCTTCGAATTCCATCTCCATGAAAAAAAAAAAAAAAAGATAACCATGTTTTTTTAATTTTTTAAAAAGCTTCTACTTGATGATCCGAGGGTTGCATTAATCCCTCTTTAGAGACACTTTGGAGACAGGCCGACGGATCCAAGTTACTGTTTTTAATAGATATATGAGGCTATTCCTCTTGAAATTTGAAGGCATTCCAGCTACATACAGAGTGAGGACTCAAAAATTAGAAAATTTTAAAAGCCGTTTCCACTTCTACATATTTTTATTTTGTCCCATTTTTATGGTAAACTTTTGTAGCAAAAGTTGGTAATTCAACAAACACTTTTTATTCAACATGTCCCCCTCCATTCTGAATTATGGCTTCAATACGGGGACAAACAGCTGGCCTTGATTACATCCAAGGACAAGTTGTTCAACTCCTCCGTATCACCCTTCAGGGCATCGACACTTGGGTGATAAGTCTCGTTCGTCTTGCCTCCAAGACGCACCCATCAGCGAAGTCTAGGGGGTTCACGTCGAGCGAGAACAAAGGCAAGAAGTCTACCGGCCAGAAGGAAGCCATTTTCTTTCTACAAAAATGCTGCACCTTCGTGGATGTTTGCCGGGGTGCCGTCTTGGGTAAACACATAGTTGGAATATATATATATAATACCAAGTGCAGTGCATCTACTTCATGTAAGTCCTTTTGAAATGTTAACATTCTTAAAAATATCAAATACGGAACGGACATTTTCCGAATTTCACAAAAAAATCTCCAAAATAAAATCTATAACCATTTAGATTATCGAGCCCTAGGCATTCTCAATTTATTTTATTTTTGGAAGTCTCTCAATAGCATCTGGATTCGTAAACTATAGTACAGGGAGCGTTTCTGTCAAGAATATCTCAATCATATTTTGATACGGGAAAGTAGTGGTTTTTTAGATAACCCATAATTATAATCTCTCAAAAATATTGTCAAGATTTTCAGCTCGAATAAAAAGTTTTTGTGATTGATCTAGAAGCATTTTGGAGAACTATGAACTTTCATTGAAATGGGAGATGCCAATGAGAGAAAGTTTAGATAAAATTAACATAACAACCATCTGCTCCGATATCACAGGGGATGTCATATCGTCTAAGTCCTTAATCAATAAAATTTCCTCTAAACACATATCTTCGATCTTCGCCTCTTATGTGAATTTACAAAGACCAATTGTGCCTTTTAGGTTGATAATTTCATCAATTTCAACAGCCTTCCTAAGGAACTGTTCCAAATCTCCTTCTCTTCTGCCCTTCCAAAATTATTTAAAATACAAAATATATCCCAACGAAGCCCAGGAGATTGTATAAATCCTATAAGAATTAAATTCCTAACTTCTCCTGAAAGAAGAGTTTAAATATCTTTTACGAACAGCCACACTTGACGTCGCTGACAAGTTTTTCAAAAGTTATGATATTTCTACAAAGAAATGCCTGAGACGACAGATCACATCATGTGGGAATGTGTCCAACTACATTTGACCTATATGGGTATTATACAACTCCTTCAAGAGCGACATGGTAAAAAAATTGGAAGGATCGACTTTCTGACAACCAGTAAAAACACTAAAATTGACGCCATGATCACCAATGCACACTATATTTTATATAAGCTAAGGACTATAAAAGACAATGATTTAAATGGAATCATTCCTATTATCACTTTGTACTCAAGTACTTTAAATTGTATTTAATTTGAAATTTTAATTTAAATCGCTTTTAACTTTCTACCTGATATTTTTATTATGATATATTTGGTGTGATTTCGTTGCCTTTGTTTTTAATATTTTTGAATAATTTTTAATAACATAAAGAATGTATCCTAATAAAGGCTGAGAAAAAAAAACATATAGTTGTCCCTGGGAACGTGCTCTTCCGCCATGGCAAAACATGGTACCTGAGTACCTTGTAGTAGACGCCTGTGTTGACTTTATCATTGACCTTGAAGAAGTAAGGAGGCATCTCGTTGACGCCACGACGCCGATGACTATGATCTGAGCTGGATGCTTGGTCCTGAAGGTTTCCTCGATCTGAGCTAATTTCCAATGAGTTGGAGTAGATTGGGGGAGGATCCGCCATTGAACAAAATTATCAATCAAAATCATCTGAAAAAATATATAAATACATTATAATAAATTATTCACCAATTGGTTGATTAATTATTCTCCTGGATGAGTAAAATAGTGTGTATTCCTTGATATCCCCAACTTTATGTAAAGTCTTTAATTGGTAAGGCCCATATCGATTACTATCTGCATCTCTTTCCCACTGTTCTTCTCGATTTCCATTATGCCTTGAAATGAAATGTATTTTAGAATGGGTTGCTCAAAGCCTTAGTTTATGGCAGTTTCGATATCTAAAGTAACACATAACTTGCAGTTGTTTGAATGATTGTATTCAATGTGGTTTCATGAAGTTTAACTTCATTGAAAGACAAAACTGTCAGATAAAAATTTTTTAGCGTCACTAAACGCAAAAAAGTATTTTTCGATAATAGAAGCCCATTCCACATAAGTTTCTAAAACTAAAAGGATTCGCAATCCAAATTCATTGTTGTATAATTTCCTACAAACACGATATTTCGTCTTAATCTGAAAGGTGACAATCGCTGTTAGAATAAATCATTAAAATTAATTTAAAATTAAATAAATATAAACTAAATTTCAAAATGCATCTCATCTCGTTTTCAGTTTGAGTTTTGACAATGATAACGACTTCTTGCATTAAATTGAACGAAAGATGCACTAATTAAACTTGGGTTTTTAATCCCTAATTTAAGTTAAAACTTCCGACGGAGTTCAGCAAAAATAATTTAAACACAATATATACATGTACATCAGTTATAAAAAGAAGTATGGGCAAATTCTGGAAATCAAATCAGAAACACTATTTCTAACGCCTTAATTAATTAGTAAGGAGATATGTTCATTTTCTCATTTTTTTATAGGTGATAATCTAAGAATGATGTACATTTTTATTGATAAGCTCCGAATTCACTGGCTTTGTTGCCATGTAGTCATGGGATCATTCATTTTCTTATTTTATCTTCTTTTTATGGGAAGGAATGAGGGAAAACTTTTCAGAAAATGAACGAAGGAGCGAGAAAATGATAAATGGGACAATCTTGGACTTTAAAAGGTATTATTTTATATAACTACAAGGAAAGGATTACCCAGCGTTCCTATGGCCAAGGAAGGAGCTCGAAATAACATTGAAAATGCTCAATATTATTTCTTCTTAATGTTTAGATCTCTTCGATGTGGGCAAGCATTATAATAATATTGTGCCAGTATAAAGTATGTCCAAAAATTGATGGGATTGTTTTAAAAAAAATCACCTAAAAATTGATTTTTTTGGCGAAAAACTTTATTTACTTCCCAATTTGACGACCTTTAAGCTTAATACATTTTTTTATGCGGTTTGGCATCCCTTTATACAGATTATTCAAAGTATCTGGAGAAATTTTTCCCCAAGCTTTTGACAGTTTTTTTTATATTTATTCTCTGAAGTTACTGGCGCATTGTCATTGAGTTCCCTCTGGACCAAGGCTCACAAATTTTCAATTGGAGACAAATCAGGCCATGTGCTTTTGCCCTAGGAAGAATCCAAGTGTTCTGAACACCACTTTTGTGCCTTTTCGGAGAGGTGAGCAGTGGCACCATCCTGCTGGAAAATGGCTCTTGATGTGCCGGACAACATTTTCCTCTTCAAAGGAGGTCCAGTTTCTTCAATACAAAACAAAGCTGACATCAGAGACTTGCCGAAGATCTCCGTTACATAGTACTCGGCCGTCACAGTTTGGTTTCGTGGAATCAGGTGAAGATCTGACACTGCCTGGGGAGTGATAACGGCCCAAACCTGAATTTTCAGAAGAAATTTCACAGTTGGAGTGGGTTCCATATCTCCCTTATCTCTTGCCCAAACCCGATCCGTTTGGGGATTTGGGGCATGAAATAGCTCAAATGGACTTTCATCACTGAAGAGGATACATTTCCAGTCATCTGCAATCCAGTGTCTCCGCTCACGACATAATTGAAACCGGGCCTTCCTTTGGTTTTCTGAAAGTTTGGGGTGCAGACCAGGTAAGTACGGCAAAAGATTCAAAGAGTGCCTCAGGTAGTCGTGGATCTGTCCATAACTGCCTGAGGCATACTGGATAGCTCTTTGAAGTCAATTTTTCTGCAAGTTTCCTTGTGGATTGCTTCTTTTTGGTCAAAGATTTTGAAATCGCCAGTTTGGGAACTTTGCTATTTTTTTTTCTTCCTTCCTCGACACTTCTGATTTGCAAGGGTTAGACCATCCTTCCTTTTCTTAGACCAATTCTCAATCTGTAACCTTTGAGCAAAGTCTTTCTGGCTTGATCTACCCTCTATCAAGTCAACAGCCTTGGCCGTGGTCTCCAAAGAGTGCTTTCTCACCATTTCGGATACTGAATTTCAACTAACACCCTGATGTGTTTTCTGAGCCCTTTTATACTGATGTATGATGAAATCATCGAAAATTATCGCATCAAATAAATTCAATATTGCCTAATGATTGTATCAGTCAAATTTTATTTTATCCCGACCAAAAATATTTATTTTTACTATAAAACGGATATTTTTAATACCACCATCAATTTTTGGACATACTGTATTGTATAAGATTTAAAAAAAAATGGTGTTATAATTTACAACTAACATACCGATATAAATGCTTGAAAAGTTTGTCTAGATTAGAAAACCATCATTTATTTTTACTTATTTTGAAGAAAAAAAAACCAGTTAATATCATTTATTGGCATTGTAAAGTGAAACACACCACTACCTACATTTTTTCGTACATGCAAAAACAAAAAAGTTATAGAAAATAATGTCGTCGATAAAATAACTTTTGATAACTGGTTCATTTTTACAAATATTACAAGAATTACGTAATAAAATGTTCCGAGAATTGAAAATACTATAAATGTTATATTAGGATTGTTAAGGGCATGTTCAAAATGTATCGTTTTCTGGCATTTCTTCTTAAAAATTGACATTTGATGAAAAACAAATTGAAAACCATCAATTTTTATATGTAATATTTAAATGCAAACAAATCTCCAGGCAGATTTCTACAAACTTTATTTTTTCTACGAATCCAATAGCACATTGGAAATCCATTTTTTTACACCTGAAAAAAAATTGACTCTGATTTCTTTTTTTGTCCATAACTTTTTGATTTGAAATAAATTTAGAAACAGTATTTTCTTCTTATAGTTGATTTTGATACGCTAGTCATTTTTTGATTTATAACTCAATCCCCTATCTAGTCTCTTGTGTTTTGTGTATTGAATAAGCCCCATTTATATGACCTCCCCAAAAAAAAAAAAAAAAATCATGCACGCCCGCCTTAGCCTGTCCGGGTTCAAAAGAGGTACCTATGCAAAGTTTCTTCTTCCTAGGTCCAACGGTGTGGGCACCCATACAGGACACACAAACGCTATTATATATAGATAGATAGATTATGTATTTTTTACATTTTTATTACCTTGATCTTGACCTTGTCCTCTCAAAATTTAATGGCCTCTCACTGTGACCATATATAATCTTCGTATGAAGTTTGGTGAAAATCAATTTGCAACTTTTGTCGTAATCCTGGTGACTAAAAAATAACTAACAAACAAACAAGGGCAAAAACATAACCTCTGCTCAACTTCTTTCGGGGTAAAGCAATAAACCAAGTTGCTCATCGTGGTCCAACGTCATCAATAGCTGAATAATGTCTTGGTCAAAATTTATTTTTTTGTCTCTTAGAGGTACTATTATTTCTTGGATTTTAGAGAATCATTTACTCTTCTTTCGTCAATGAGTCAAGGCGTAAATTTTTACTTTATTATTTGTTGTAGACTTTTGGCGTGAGCCCGAAACAATTGTACTGGAACCTGGTTTACACTTCTTCTAATTTATATTATCTATTTATACAAATTAGATTATTGCACACTAAATAGGAAATAAATAACTTTAATTTCTCTAAACTATTTAACAAAAACATAACTTTTTTTTTTTTAGATAAAAATGAAAGAAGTATGAAGTGTTCTACTTTTGGGCTCAGGCTTTCCAACAGGCCCAAACATCTCTGAATGTATCTTAAGCTCACATCACCAATCAATTCTCGTTACTATTAAGTTCTAATGGAATGTATCTAAAGGAGATACTGAAATATTGACAAAGTGGGGAAAAAAATGAATTCCATCCGGGAAATTAAATAAATAACAAAATAAACTTTTTACATAAAATATACCTTTTAGAAATGTTTTGTAACCTTTATTTTGAAATATTATTCATACAAGGGTCTTGGAAGTAGAAAGACAAGATTACGATAAAACATTCTATAATATAAGTTGGTTAGTTATTCATTTCAACATAGATATCCATGCTAACTTCAATCTCCTGATAAATACAAAATTAAACTCCAGCTATAGGTTATCTTCTTTCATACGATCATATCATAAAATATTGGAATCAGTCGGAATATTTTTCAGATTTGCTCCAAAAAAAACTCCTTCCCAAGAATAAATTGGAGGTCCAAAAGATTTGCAATCTTTAGTCCTACAATTTTAATAATCCTTTATTTTGATTTAAAGTCACTTATATATGGGTTATTCCACTTCAAATCGACAAACGGTTTTCTCTAGACCCTCTCAGAGTTGTATTAAACATTCATAGTGTGTATAAATTAAACCATTCAAATACCTACAAATAGTGCTAATTCTTTTCATTTTTCGTTCTGTTTGATTAAGATCCGTAACTTGATTATTTGAAGAGGGTTTTTTTTTTACCCAAATATAATTGAGTAACATTTTTATGGATACTACAAATATTAATTCCATTTTATTTTTTAAACTTCCCTCTTCCAAGTTGATTAAAAATCATTATCTGCTGTTTTGTTAAAAAAGGAAACCGAAAATTCACTTGGTCACCCTGACCATTTTAAGAATATTTGGGAGGTGAGTGAAGTATAGTTATCAATTATACTAGTGTTTCATTTAATTAGCAGCGAACAGCAATGAGATGAAGGAAATAGACAGAAACCCCACTCTGTTTCTTCAAGAATATAAGATCGAATAATGATAAAAGCCTTTGAAGATTTAAAAAAAAAATATTTTAGAGTAGGAACTACAAAAAGCCATTATGATATTATTTCCATCTATGAAAATAATAATTGTACAAATTACAAATAAAACCATTACAAGCTTTTGGATTTTAATAATCGGTCAAAAAATAACAGAAAATTTCCCACCACTAATTAAATTTGTTAGTTATTGTAAATTGTTTTATTAAAACTAAGAAATAGTCATCAACCTAGTGTATACTAGTGTTGTATCGGTCCTTATTTATTCGGTCCAGTCCCAGGGACGTCCGCAGGATTATATTGAGACTTTTATGTCAAAAATTCACAGTTGTTCATAAAAAAACTTTAAAAAAAATTGGAAAAAAAATTTCAAATATTAAAAAAAATTAAATCTTTGGAATCCTTTGGAAAAAATTTAAAAATCCAAAGCTGTTGACAAAAAATGTAATTTCCGGGACAAAATTTCAGAGCTCGACAGTTGTTCAGAAAAAATTACTTTTCTGGAAAAAATATATGAATCTTGACACATAAATCGGTTTTGACAAAAATGCTAAAAATAACACTTCTTATTTGATGGGTTAATCGCTCGATTGCATAGATTTGTAGTTTTTAAATAGAAAAGAACATTAGTTTACTGGTGATTTGACTTGGAATGCCCCATGTGATGTATGTATACATGTTTCTATGGTATACTTACGAAAGTAATTTTCTGTTTTCAACCCAATACATTAGATAAAAGTTGCACATTTCATTTTCCCTATAGTAAGGTTTCATTTTTAGTCTCTAAATAGATTCATAAATAACTCAGATACATACTTTGTAGCCCCAATCCAAACAGCAGTATCTCTGTCATTTACCATTGTACATCTGGTTGCCAATGTGTCTCCCTTTCTCATTGTTATATTGTTTGTAGGATAAAACATTTGTGGAAGCTGAGGATCTCCTTTCCCAAGAAGTGTCCACGTCTTGCCCTGATTCTCAACTTTATACCCTGATACAACCCTTCCTAAAGCATGTGTATGGACACGGAAAGCAAAGGGATGAATGATTACATCATCATCCTTAAATGTGCAGGCTACATCCATCCATGTCTCAGATCCCGAGGGAATTCTTCCAGATCTTGTTGATGTAAATAGTACTGCAGCCGTTTTGGGCTGAGATTCTTCTGTGTAAACAATTTTCACACCTGATGAGTCACCAGCTTTAGGAATGTATTGAACTGAGGAATAATGCACTTGAAGTACGAGCCATTGAATTTCATTTCCACCTCCGACTTTGAAAGATACTCCTATAGGAATTAGAATTATGAATTAGACTATGGGGTGGAATCATGTGTTATAGATAAATACCTTTTGGCAGAATGAGATGAGTTGCATTTTTTGCCCATGAATAGATTATCTGTGAACCGGATTCGCATGGATAAGTTGGCCATCCATATTGATTCTCAATTTTATTCATAGAACCGCAATTAAATAAGGGTTTATTACTCCCTGGAGTAGCACATCCATAAATAAGCATGTGATGAGCCGTTTTTTCATTTGCATTGGGCTCAAACTGAATTATATCGATTTCCTAGAGTGATCTTAAGAATTATTTCATTTCTTTGCAAAGTGTAAAAAACCTTATGATTGATTTATTTAAAAATGGTAAAAATTGTCTTTTTTTGTTCCGAAAGTGAAAAAAAATGAGAACGTCCACTGATAAGAAATTGAGAAGAATATGAAATCTTTCCAAAAAAATTGATACTTTTTCTCAAAAATGAGTAAATATCAGGAAAAATAACTTGGACAGACATTATAATTTTACTACCGCCGCCTGTGCACCTAGTTTTTTCTCTTTACCTTCATTGTACTGGGAAATTGGGATACTTAGATAATCAAATAAATAAAAAGTATTGTTCAAAAATATTCAGATTTTAGTCAAATGAATTTTTTGACATTCAATCATGTGCTCCATCTATACTTATCGTCCAAAAACTACCCAAAATCATGAAAAATAGTATTTTGGAATATCTTTAAGATGGATATTTAGATTCCTAAAAAATAATCTTCGAGTTTACCACATCTTAAGGGATGGAGAAAAATACAGAAACTTATTAAAATTCAAAAAAATAAATATTTAGATAGGTCAGCCGGTACAGTACAATGATCATACACGTTTAGAAACGTTTGTTACAGCCCCAGATACGATATAACATGCATTACATTTACAAAACTTGTTGCACAAAATAAAATGTGTTTAGAAAACGTTTGTTTAAGTTCAGTTTATGCTCAAATGACTTCTTCTCAGTTATGGAGAATATTTTGATCATATATTACTTTCCTACGAAATCATATAAAATTGGGAGAGTCGTTTCCTGTATCTTGACGGAAATATTTAAATTTATTTTTTCAAAACTTAGAAACTATTGATAAATAGAAATACTTAAGAATCGGAATAGAAGAATCGGGAATTACATCTAATTTTCCCAATGTCAATTACGATTAATTGCCCCATCAGTAATTATAATGTTAGCAATACCGGGTGTAGAAAAAGTAGTCTGCCTCTAAGTAGTCACTAAAATACTCATAACACCATGCAACATAATTTTTACTCGAAAGCTGAAACCCTCTTTTATTATTGTTATTACCGCCGTAGAATACGAATATGACCATTTAAACTTTCAACCTCAAAAGATTTTGCCTTTAAAACCTTTTTTTGAAATTCACGTTTTTAGGGAATAACTACTATTCGTTGCCATATTTCGACATGAAAGAACAATATAAATTGAAAACTAAAGAATATAACATATTGATACAAACATTTCAACATTTGAAAAATGGATAATTTATTACTTTATCTTAATTACAATTAATAAAAATTAATATAACCCCTAAAAAATCGAGTAAAATGAAGAACCTTACATAGAAGCTAATATCTTTTTATTTTCCCTTCAAGTGCTTTATATTCTACTTGAAGCTATAGAATATACCCTATACTTCAAATTTTTAAATTGCTTTTAAAAAATGTCGTTTTCCATTGATTTTTGGTCAATTTAGTTTTTAATACTTATTAAGAAATATAATAAACTGGTTAGGTTGCGTAAAGATATATTATAATAATATTCTGGTGGACAAATTCAATGGTTTATCAGTTTATAACTATCAATTAATCAATTATTTTGAATATAAAACATCTATAAACTTGTTTTAATCCCCTTATATCTAAATTCTTAATTATTTTAGTATACACTTCTTAATAAATATTAAAAACTATATTATCCAGTCTTCCAGGCACGGATTAAACTGCTTATGATGGTGTTTCTTCCCTTCATTGCAACATATACAGGATTTTTGTTCACAATATGTACACCAATCAAAGGCTTAGAATCTAAGCTATTGAAAAATAATCGAAACTTTAAGATTTAATCAACAACCCCTATTTAAAACTGTATTTTTATAAGGTTTCATTACTTTTTCTACTGCCGGTATTGTGTTACTTTTTTGTTGTTTCCATAACTAGCGTGAGCCAACTCGCCCCAGCTACTCTTACTTAAAAAATACTAACTACTCAACCAATTTACTCTATTTAACTATAGTTAACCACAAATAATCATATGCTCATGAAATAAAAAGAGCTTAAGAAGTTAATCGAACACTTGAATTTCAAAAAACGAAAACTAAATTCCTCCGAGGTTGTACATTCAGAAAATGAGTCACAGCTAGTGCTGGATTACTCTTAGGACTGATTTTCTAATCAGTCTTTCCCCTTCCCCTTTCCAGTTTTTATTTTTGATTGTCCCGATCTGTTTTACAATTCAAAGGTCCTAGGGACCGATACATCGAAAAATGAATGATAGCTAGAACCTATACTAATAAGTTATCGACAGGTAACTTCCGGTATATTATCTTTTTGAAAGGAGTAGAACAGCTGGAAGGACTTAGTACTTTTATTAGACCGATCCAACACTATTCGCAGCTCAAGATTAGGTATACTTATTACTCTTAAAGAGCCGTAGCTGATGCAACACTAATATGGAGTTATACAACGAATAACTGCAGCACAGTTCGAAGAAACTTACTAGAAATTAAAGAACACCATCTTTCCCGACTCTTTCTTATTAGATAGGTATACTATGTATACAGAATTTCCCACTAACTCTTTACTTTTCTTTAAATACAAATAATGTCAAAATACTCACCTTCAATGAATTCAATCTTTTAGTCACACAGTATAAGGATTCTTCATGTATTGGTTTTAAATATGGCATTTGAATACTGAAGAACTCTGTTTTTGACGAATTAAGAGTTGAGCACTGAAGTACTAAAAGTGTTAAAAACGAAATTAAACACTTCATTTCTATATATAGTTTCTTTCTGACTGATTTCATTGCCATATTTTCTACGGTACAATTAGTTTGAAAGAGTGAAACCCTCAGTTCAAGAATGTAAACATGTTCAGAGTGAAAAAACCGTTACGTGATTCTTTATCGGTCATGCATGTATGTATGTAGGTATATATTACTTAACTGTTTATCAGAAGTCAATTTTTTAAATAATAAAAGTTTGTAGAAAGATATAGTCACACTATTTTTATTTTTATATATTTATAAGAAGTGCAATAATACTACAGGGTGACTCAGAGAAATTGGGGATTCATAATTAGATACAATTCTCTTGATAACCTAGGCCATAGGGCGCTGGAAGCTTCGGCAGGCTCAGTTAACTTCAAGCAAATCTAGCATGGTCATTCTAATGGTTTTGGACTTTAAATTTATATTCCCTGAATAGATGGATTAGCCCAAGGAAGAAATTACAAGACAGTACACCAGCCTAAAAGCCCAAAAAAGTGCTGGTTGTCTTTGCCACAAAATTTCTTAACTTTTGGAGCCCAGATTTTTGATCTGCAAACAGCCCGGATCTGAACGTATACAATTTCTATCTCTTGAGGAGGGTCGAGTATGAGGCCTGTGCCAAGTATCATTCGTCAGAGGAGAACCCGAAAAAGTCCATTACCCGTACAATAACAAAGCTGGTTCCATGTAAGGTCGCCCGGGCCTGCCAAAGCTTCCGGCATCGTGTGGCTGGGTTATCAAGAAATGCAGATCTCATTGTAAATAATTGAATGTCATTAAACGATTAATCAATAGCATTACAGCATTTCAATGATGTATAAATGATAATATTTTGAAGGCACAAGTATCATGCAAAAATACATTAAAACATGTGACCCCTGCAAATATGTAACTCTCTCAATGTATATGATGTGGCTCTCTAAGACGGACTCCCTAAGAGAGTCCAAATTATGTTAAAAAAGAACCAGATAAATTATGAATAACCCCTAGAACCAGTAGTTTCCTATCAGGGCTGTCAAGACCGACAAGTGGGTGATGATAACTTTAAACTTATTTCATCAAAGTCCAAACCAAGAGTTAGTTGAACACTCTGAATGAAAAAAATCGTGATATTGTTAGCATTAGCAACTTTTATTTGAATCATGTTGTTAAATAAGGACAACCCAAGAAACAGCCGTCCAAAGGACACATCGATATAGCTGTCATTGATCATTCTAGATTGTCTTTAGTCTCTTCAGCAGCTATGAAAATGTCCTTATCTCCAATTTTCTCTTTAATTTTGGAGATTACATTATTGCTGGCAACATTCATTAATGCTGCTTCAACTTCGGACAGTTCTACCGCCATATTTCCCCATAAATTTCGAGAAGTTGGGGTTCGCCAATGTAAAAAAAAAGTATACTACTTTAAACAAGCATCTTTAAGAGGTCGGTTTTAAAGTTAGATTTGCGAGAATCATCGTGTTTCAGATGTTGTTGTTATTCATTTATGTTCTTGATATAGGAAGAGGACATTAAGTGTTGTTTGACTCTATGTGAAAGGACTATAATGGTACTTACAACGACATATTCAACAAAATATTTTACTGCCATACGGCTGGGTAGCTCCAAAGTTTATGGTCTCCATTAATTTCAATCCAGATCTAGAGATTTTTTTAGGCATTTCACTAATAATATTAATTATGTTTTACAAAGGTAGGCGTTAAACTATAGATTTTTTATTAGAGGGAGATGTGATGACAACAATGATTTGGTAAAGAATGAATAAATAAGAAAAGAGCAAACGCAACAACTTTTTTTCCCCTTTTCTATTCTCAAAACAGTAATTTATTGAAACTTGCTGCCTAACTTTAATTGTGATGTACATAGAGTTGACATGTTTGTAATGAAAAAATAGCACGAAGCAGGACAGCAGCTATAGGTACATATGGTACTACTGAATGAAGATCCTTGTTTTTGTTTTACTTTGTTTTTTAATGCTTCTTCAGTAAACATTATAGTATTACATTTCCTCCACCTAACCAAGGAATCTTGTGTGAAGAGCATATAAGTATAGTAAGGGCGTGAATCTACGTGCATTGATTTCAAGAGACAATAATTTCTCCCGAGTGCGTTTTACATTACCAACGTCCATTCGATTAATCTTTTCATGTTGATAAAAAATGCATATTATATGATTTTGAGGAGAGAAAATAAATTACTACTATAAAGAGGAGAGCCTTCTACATTTAAAATAGCCTTGGTACAGGGAAAATGTTGTAATCATATTCAAATATATTTATTTTATTATGTATTTTTAAAACAATTTAGACCAAAGATAGGCAATAACGTATATTTCGGAGGGAGAAGTGAACATCACGGCGACCTATTAAATAATGAAGAAAGAAGAAGAAAGAGCACACGCAACAACTGTTTTTCCTTTTATAATTTTAAAAAGTAGTTTTTTCATTACAAATATGTGAACTCTGGCATGCCGTTACCTCGCTAACAACAAAATACCCGACGTATTTTGTTGTCAGCTGTCGATTGCATCTTCTCCCCTTGATACGTTATGTCTACTTCAAAAATTTATTCTTTTTCATAAATAACCAAAGTAATCTGTTATTCTATACATATGCTTAGTTTCCTTGTTGTATTTAAGACTATTCAAACTACTACTCTTTTAATCAAATATTACAAAGCAATATTATAATGCAGTATCGAATAAAATACTATGTAGATTTTAATTTTGTGTAATTTATTTTAAAAATGGTGGAGAAATAATATGACAGTGATAGTCTGAGAGTACTTAAGATATAAATAGCAGTTGGTATGATTGACTTATTTGGCTAACTACCAGAGAATTTCGGACCTTTTTTCTGTTTCTTTTTGGAGGAAAGGCTGCATGATACAATAAAGATAACAACGTGCTGGATATCCATAAAAGAACAATAACAAAAAACAAACAGAAACAGTGCTGAATATTCGATGCTACAAACACACGCCTGTAGTATTTCATTAATACGACTACCTTGTTATTTCTTAGATCAAAAATATGTATGTGATATAAATAAGAGAGCAATGACAAAAACAAAAGAGAAACAGGGAATATATGGTACACCCTGTGACTGTTTTTACACATAAACTTTGCTCTAATAAGAAGATATATACTTCACTCTTCTTTTCTTTGTTAATATGAGCTCTTTATTAAATTGAATTCTTTTCTGACAATCAAGTATGCAAATATACGAACAGACAGATAAACATTATTTTATTAATATCGTATATATATAGTTTATACTATAATTTTCTTAGTAAATTGGAGCTTAAAATATTACACTTTATAGGAACACTTAAGGGAATGTATGTTTTCAACGTTTCAAGTTGGATGTTGTAATAATAATATATCTCTGAAATACAAGGACATTATGGAATAATATATTCAATTCCACAAAAAAAGATTCAATTTATTTCAGACATGAATTAATTATCGAAATTGACAGACTAAAAATAATAAATCAGGAGAGTTGTGTTTTTAAAAAAAACCTAAGTAAAGGACAAAAGTATCTTCTACGTCTCTATCCCAATGGCCCTGAACAAGGAATTCTTTTTTATGTAGGAATAATTTAGTCTAAAAACGTCTTTTAGAAATCACTTTATATATAAGGACAATAAATAAATGATAGAAAAAGGTTATTAGATTTATGAACTAAAAAAATATCTGGAAAGGGGGTGCAGGGGCGTCCGCATCCTTATATTTTAGAATGGACTTAGTTTTTGGAATTTTAAAAAAAAATTGAAAAATTAAATTTTATAAAAAAAAATCAATTTTTAGGAAACAATATTTCAAAAATTAAATTTTTTGGAAACAAATTACAGAAACTCACAGCTATATACAAATAAAATTTAGGGAATATAATTTTTTATTTAATTTCAAAAATCTACAGCTTTTTACAAAAAGTTAAAAAAAATTCAAAAATTAAATTTCAATAATTAGATTTTTTTTGAAAAAGAAATCTTATGTTAAATTTTCTAGTAAAAAACAAAAAATCCTTAATGTGGGGGGAGGGTACAGCCCAACCCCTGCGGGCGCTCCTTGGGGGGGGATGGCTCTATTATAGGTAAAAAGATTACAAACTGCCGCTATAAACAATCTAGGAGTATTTCACTATAACTTAAGATAAGATGTCTTGTGAGACTAAACGTCCCGAAGTAGATCATGTTTGATCTTTATGCATATGTTGAAAATTTGTATCATGAATGGAGGCTATCATTTCATTGTAATTCCTAATTTATTTATTATGTACTAGCAGTAGTAACCAGCATTTCCTGGAGTTATTAGGCTTCGACAAACGGATAAATTTTATTTTAATCATATATAAGATAACTCCCGAAGACATCCTTGGTGTTACTCTCCAAGTTCATGAGCACACTCACTCAATACTTGGATGTTCTGTCCTCAAGAATGAAAAAATAATGAGAAAAAATAAATCATTTGACGTGATGATCCAGAGAGTACTATCTCGCTGCGCTCGCTCGCTATATATGCTCGTTGTTAAACCTACTTTAAAGTGACATTCATAATTGATTTAATGTGCTTTCTTATTTTTTGATAAGAGCTTTAGCTACACAGACTCATTGTTAAAAATAAGTCCTGCCATATTTCATTTATTTTCACATAACATTCTTATAAAACTCTATACATTATATAGTATAAACCAAGATTAATAGAAATACAACACTATACCATAACACGTGTACGACTGAGTTCCATCATGCTTTTTAATAGTGACGTCAGAGAATATGATTGGTTGCGTGTTATGTCAAAGTCTACCCGTCTTGACCAGCAGTAGAGTTAGTAGTAGGTATATATACATTTTCTACATTAACAACGCTAAGTGGGAATGTACCTCTGTTTCTTTGTCTGAGGAGGACTCATTTTTAAGAACAAGCCTGCTAAAGCTCAGCACCTCATATAACAAAGAAAAGAAAAGTGGAGTACATATACTTACGGTTGTAAATCCAAAGCATTTGTTAGCGTGCGAGTTTTGCGGTTGTAGGAAACCTGAACAACATTTTTTTTCTCTCAATCTGTTATCATTATTAGGGCTGTAAATCACAAGCAAATGTTGTATTAAAAAAAAAGAAATTGAAAAATAATATGGTATTCATATTGTCACCCTGACAATATGAATAATTTTGGAAAGGAGAGCAACTTAGCTGACATGATGTTACATTCAAGTAGCTATGAGATTAAGGAAATAAACACAAATGCTACTCCGTATCAAGCAAGGATATTTTAGATCCTCAATTCTGGGCAACGATACTCTCCGTAATTAATGAGCACACACACACTGGTGCTTACACTTTATATATAGAGGTTCTCTCCTCAAGAATGAAAGATATCTTTAAAAAAAAAAACACTGTTCAGATTGCCAACAACAAAAACAAAAATCGCAGGCTAAGAAATGCTTAGGATTTACTAACCTAATCATTATTCTTTCATTCTCGAGGAGAGAACATCTAAGTAGGGAATACTGAACAAACTATTGAGTAACTACATGTGAGTGTGCTCATAAAAAAACGGAGAGTAACTCTGAGGATTTGTTGGGGAGCTATATTCTATATTAATAAAGCAAATCTATAATGTTAGAGCAAAATGTATCCGTTAATCGATACCTGATAACTCCAAGCAATGCTCTATACTACCTCTAGTATTACGTATTTTATTATGAATTTGAAAAACAAATAAATCCTGATCACCATTTTTACATTGAAAAATGCACTATGGCTCCAATCTAGAGCGATCATCGTCTTGAGTTCTTAATTCTTGAATGATATCATTTGCTGCACCCACCGACTCTATGGCTTGATTCTCTCCACTAAAGAATTTAAAACAACCATTCTCTCCCTCAACGGGACTGAGGGTGAGAAGGGGTTTCATAAACCCATAGTCAAATTGTTTCCATTTCTTAGTGAACCATGAATGGTTTTCCCAATTTTCCAATTCACTTTCCTCACTATTTGAATCTCCATCAAGATTATTGTCTCCTCTATTATTAGAGACACCAACAGGTATCTGATAACAAGGGCATAAAACATTTATTGATTTTTTATGTGATCTGCGCTCATAGTACTCACATGTAGAACAGTCAATACTGAAGTAGTAAATCCTCCACAAAAAATAACCGAGACGATAGTAATCAAACAAGTCGTTGTGAAGAATATTTGTCTTATATCACCGGCTGTATTTCTGACTGACAATGCAAATGCCATGGCTCCTCTAAGTCCAGCAAACCACATGACGTGTTGAAACTGGAAAACAAAAAATGAGCATTAATAAGGAATACAAAAACACTATGCAACAAAACTTATCTTTTTTGAGTCCGGGGTTTAATGGTTATTATATATTAATACATGCTTTTATGTCAAGTAGCACGAATATCAAAAAAATTTCTTTTGTGGTCTTAGATTGAATTTTTTTAAAGAATATTAAAGATTCAGAATTATTTTCAAAATGAGGAAAATAAGTAATGAAAGCACAGCTAATAAAAATGCATTCAACCTTTCCGTATCTTGAACCGAACTTGAGAAAATCATTTCCAAGTGAAGTTCAGGAAAAAATAGCACCTCTATTTTTGGGCTACATACATGCTAAATTTGTTTTATAATAATTGAAGTTAACTTTTTTAAAAAGTCTTTAATATCTATCAAAGTAAAGTCTTTTTTGAATTAGCTCTTTTAAGAATAAATAATTATATAATAAAAAGCAAATTTTAACCATTTTTATTTATTTATTTTTTTCATGTTGAAAAATGAGTCTTAATGCTTAATATGGACTAAAAAAATTGCACATAGACCACAAAAAAAATTGTAATTTTCATTTTGATAATAATTGACACAAAAGAAAATATAAAATAACCATTAAAGCCTGTACATAAAATGGTGATACGTAGTGAATTCGTTACCTTAAAGGGTATTGATTTTTTTGAGTTGATATTTAGCAGAGCACTTAATGGATAAATATTCAGTGCTCTACCTAGTGCGATAGAAATGAAGGCGACAATAATGAATAAAATATCAAAACGATGCCTTGTGAATGTAAAGAGAGAAACCCCTATATAACAAAAGATAAAATTTTCAGTAAGGAAGGTGAGAGTTTCAAAGAGCTGTTTGCTTCGTCTCTTGGATTCTTCAGATAAATTATGAAAGGTATAATGAGCTTGAAAGATCCCACAAAAAAGAACTGATACGATTCCTGAGAGCCCGCTTACTTCAGCCATTAGATAGCTGCCATAAGACATGAGTGAAAACAAGCTGGTCTCTAACAATGGGTATTCCTTCAATCTAGTGAATTTTGTTACAAGAGCAGTAAGTGCTCCTGATAAAGCTCCTAAAATGATGGACCCAACAAAAATACGAAAAAAATCCAACAATGTGGTGAATAGAGCATCTATTTCAAAGAGCTCTCCATTATTCTGTGATATTAAAGAATATTTTTCAATGGCTCCGACTAGAACAATCGCGACAGCATCATTCAGTAAACTTTCACCCAACACCAATCCATGAAGCATTGTGTCCACTTGTAGGTCCTAAAATATTAACAGACATAAAATTGCGTTCAAATTTGAGAAAAGTATATATGTACATTAAATATAGCCAAAACAGTTACAGGATCTGTAGCTGAAACAATTGCTCCAAAATAGAGAGCATCTAGGAATTTCAGGCTCTCTATATTACCAATTACAACGACTAGAGTATATATAAGGGCACCGATCACAAATGTAGAAATAACTGTTCCACAAAGTGCAAAAGTCAGGATGGCGGTCATATTTTCAAAAAAGTGTTTTTTTCTCATGGAGTATCCAGCATGAAATATAATGGGAGGCAATAGGATATAAAAAAATATTTCGGGATTAAAAGTAGCCCTCTGGAGTATTTCATCATCATCTCCTCCCAATATGAGCTCTCTTTCATCATTTGAAATGTATCGATAGTCAAATTTATAGACATAACGATCTGAAATATGAGAAATGGTTCGTATTAAAAAAACAATTACAAGCATGATTTTGATTTTATCTACCAGATGTTCCGTTCAATGCTAAAAATATATTATCTGGAGGATTATCCTTGTAGGAGTTGTATGCAGAGAGGGATGATGGAACCACATTAATGGTGGATGAAACTGTATTAGAACCAAATTGACGCAGAATAAATCCAATTAAAAGACCGTAAATGACGGCTAATCCTGATTCATGAAGGAAACGAATTCGTTTATGCTTAAAAGCCCAGGCTGTTAATATTGTTAGTATAAGGAGAAAACAATAGAGAAGGATGTCTAGACTATCCACCACATGTCCCATGGACTTTACTTGATCAATTCTATAAAGGGATAAATAAGTCTAATTAATTAAGGGATGCGTATGAGAGCAAACAAAGCAATCCTGAACTTTCCTCACATCAATCGGTGAACCTTTTACATTCGTCAAAACAACAAACAGTAATAAGGAGAATAAATTAGTGGTCTTCATCCTTAACTTATGATAGAAAAGTGAATAATAAAGGACTCAAAATTCAAACATTTCTCCAAATCAAACAGCTGTTGGGATTTCTCTTCTTGATTTCTTGGATTTTTAGAAAGCAAGGGCTCCCTCTTCAATAATAACTATTTATTATTATTTCTCTATCTTCCATAAATGTTTGATTATTATCCTATTATAATAAATATTTAGTTGGTACCCGAGACTTAAGAGTGATATTCTTCTATTGATCCACTGTATGTATAATAAATACATTAAGAACAAAGAGGACTATGGTTCATTCTTTAATTCTTTAGTGAGCTTAACTAAGAGCAAACCTTGGATTTATTTTTTAAATAATGTTAAGAAGCATATATTATATCAATGTATGTAAAATAATAATTAAAAAAATGAGTAATTAACGAGTTAATTTGGATTTATTAGATGTCTTTTGTAATACGCGTACTACATAAATAATCAGTTGGACAAGGGAAATAAAGAAATAACCCGTTCAAATGCTAATATTTTCTTGACTTTAGTCATAGGTTTCTTTTTGGTCATGTTTAATTTACACATTTGGGTATGGGTCGACGATCTTCAAAAGTCCCATCCTTTAAACAGAGCAAACTAAAGCTCCCTCCCAAACCGTTTTCTAATCTTTTCCCATTCTCACATCGATAGACAAGAGGTTTCCCCACTGGAACACCCTCTAAACTCTCTTCCGATGCTATCAGTCCGAATGATGTCTCAAGATTTGGTATTTGAGTGCACTTCCTTGAAGATCATAACAGAAGCAAAATAATAATAATAATAAATTCTTCAAACGTTAAAATTACCTATTTCTTTCCTTCGAGGGTAGGGTCATCCTTGGTTCCTGATCACAAAAATGTTGACAGGTTAAATTATTTGCTGGTCTGAAATTAAACACCATATTTAAAAAAAACGAAATTTACATAAGATCATACATAGAGCGTTTTCATATCATCATTTGTTCATGTAAGCCATTTTGGGGTACATACAAGTAAGTTTTATAACAATAAAATCCCTTTTTTCATTAGTATTAAGGAAAATAGTAAACTATTGCTGTGCATTTGACTTTCAAAATGGGAACAAGAAATAAAAGGACTTAAACTTCACTTTCTATCCCTCTATTGCCTTGTGTTAATATATATCAAGCCCTAATATGTATTAAACATATGTTTCTACATCGTTATACAATCTTATTTCCATAGTGTAGATAAAAATTAACTATTACAATGGAAAGAATAAGATATTTTTAATCTAAGGAAGTAGCCTATTTTTGTTGTCCCTTATCAATCAAAAAATATATATTTTGCTTAAGTTTAGCCATTTTATAGGGATTCTCAGCGCACATTTCTTTGATTTAATTCAAATATCACTACTTATAATGGGGGTTAAAGAGTATATAATGCAGGTCTTAAGTTTGTATTTACTCCTTAAACCAATTGATGAAGATTTATTGGAAATTTGTCCATTTTATGTAATAAAAATATCAACTATGAGCCCTCAAGATGGCGTCACCTTCAATTAGGATGCAATTTATGACGTTAGTGAAAGCGCACTAGAATTTATAGATATAAATATTAATTGAAACCTATAAAAATTTTCCAAACTATGCACGAGGTTATCCTTATGCTCACAGCGATCCATGAGAGTTGTTTCAATATTCTCAAAATTACTCTCGTGACTTTGAAGAATATTAAGAGTTTTATTTCGGATTGATAACAATTGAGAGACGGATTGTCGTAGATCTTTTTGAAACTTCCCATATATCTCAGAGTTAGAGACAGCAATTTTAAGATTGTCAATCGTAATTTGCATTTTATCTTTCTCATCTAACAATGAAAAAATAATAAGTTATTTTAAAATGGTGTTTTGACTCAAGGTACTCACTCTCAAGTTGATGTATAAAATCTTGAAGTCCTTCAACTGCTTTATTTTTGCATTGTGCAATATTTAAAACCATGGATTGAACCGTATTCATGAGGATTTTAACTGCTTGATCCTTAGCTCTTGTTAATTCCGCATCATCAGTCCCTACTGCCTAGGAATGTATCAGTTATATCAGTAAGGGATAATCTTCTAGGGTAAACAAGATAGTCAGAAGGTGCCTACCTTTAAAAGACCAATAGTTTCTTGTTGCGATTTTATCAATTTGTCCTGAGAAGTTAGTTTGATTGTAAAATGATCTTCAGACGAGCTTTCCTTGATGTTGTTCTTAAACTGATTCACCACGTGATGCTTCTTAATTAGAAGCTTTTGAAGCTCCGTCATTGTACCCTCTTGATCTTGAATTTCCTCCTAATTATAATGAGAAGGATAAAAATGGACAAGACCTTTTAAAAATGGAATTATTAATCCATTTAATAGATAGATCAGGGATGTCCGCAGGGAGTGAGCTGGAGAGTCCCCCCCTAAAAAAGGAATTTTGCCCTTTTACTAGAAATTATGCAGCAAAGCCAAAAATTAATATTTGAATTTTTTTGTGAGTAGCTGTTGATTTTTGAAAAAAAAAAAATGAAAAAATTTAACATATGTAATTTCATTTTTGAAATTTTATAACAAAAAATTCAATTTTCTGTGCATCGCTATGGATGTTTGAAATTTTTTTCCAAACAATTTAATGTTTCAAAAAAATAATCCAAAAAATTTAATTTTTTGTGAATATCTAAGGATTTTTGAAAAAAAAATAATCCAAAAACAAGATAACCCTGCGGACGCCCCTTTAGGAGAATGTACTACAGTTGATCGAGTATTTGTATATGTGTAATTTTTGTTCCATAAGCCATGTACATAATAATATGTGAATTAAATTGAATTTGCGTAAAATATCTACATGATAAAGGAATTCATATGTTCGAATTACTCACTGACTTTTAATAACTGTATAGTCTCATCCTGTTGACTGAGTTGGGCTTTGATTAATCCACAATCATTGGATCCAAAATTTGTTCTCCTACATATATTAATTCTGTCTTCTAAATGAATGACTTTCTCTGAGAGTTGATTAATCGAGGTCTCCCTTATACGAAGTTGATTTTCACATGAGTTTTGTTCAACTCGTAGTGATTCAACCATTTCGTTCATTCCTCCGGTTATATTCTTTTTAAGGGACTCAATCTCCTTTTCTTGATTGAAGACTCTAAAAAAAGATAATTGGAGCCATTACCTATATGAGCTTTTAAAATGTCTTAAAAACAATATGTGATTCCATTCTAAAAAATAAGTTCTTACTAAGTATTGTACATATTTCTTCAAAATTTCTTGAAATGCGCAACAAAACGTCATCATTAGAATTCAAAATTACATTTAACTTGAATACATTAAGAGTATTTATGATTTCGGAGAGGCAGAATTTGCTTTTTTTATATGTACTACCAAACATTTGAAGTTGACTGTGTTTTGGGGTTTTTTTTAAATCTCTTTAATAGTTAGCCCTATTTTAATTGAAATTTCTCTATTTAGCATAGAAGTTCTATGCTACTTTTGATGTAGAAAATAAAGTAATTCTGTATAAGTGACTCACGATGTTTTTTAAAGCAGAAATAGGCTTTAAAAAATCTCCATAAAATCTGTTTCTATTGATTAAACTCACAGTTTTAGGGTTTTAAGGGTTCTAGATTTTTTAAGAATACAATTCTAACCTTATATCCAAATGAATTACAGGCATTTTTTTATGTTAACCAACTTTTTGTTTCATTAGTCATTTAAGAATTAACGTTAGAAGATATTTATAAGTTTCAAAGTGTATTTATTCAACGCAGATTATATTCTTTAGTTGGTTTACAACTTATATAGTAAGATATACGTATATTTATTCAATATGTTTATAGATGAAGTGATTTATACTAACATCACCAATCAAAAAAGAATTCTAATTTTTGTTGGTGCCCTCTGTCTTAAAATTACTCCAGTAAAGCACCTCATTTGATTTTTCTGAATTTAGACAAAGGTCACATTCTTACTTATTGCAAACTATTTCAACGATTTTGGAAATACAGTTCCATTTTGGAGTAACTTTAAGTCACAAGTTCAAAAATATGTTTTTAAGTTCTGCAATATCAGACTCTCTCCTAAACAAGAAATATGTGCTAAAACAATCTTGTCTGACTTTATTAAAGGCATGGACAGTTAAGACATAAAAATACTGGCGATTACATACTTAAGCTAAGTTCAGGTAGTGGTTGTGGGTTTCTAAAGCCATGGATTAATTAAGGGGGAAACCTCCAAGTCCTACTAAATCGTCTTTCAAAAAGAAATTTCTAGTTGTTTGTAAGTGTTTTTCAGTGGAGAGGTGTGTGTTGTGGGAGCCTGCAAGAATGACAACTTTTGAAAGAGTTAATGAATGCTTTCAAGTTGGAGGTTGCATGAACAGGGCAAAAGATTTGCTCAATTGTATATGTCCTCCTCTTCTATGTGGATATTTTGATACACTCTTTCTTAAACTCACTCCTCCTCTTGAGCTGTATTTGATGTTGGGAGTGGTTAATCAAATTATTGATAGACTGAATCTTGTATTACTGAATTTAAAAATATATTTTTGAATTTGGGATTAATGTTACTCGGAAATTGCAATATATTTTTAAAATTATTGAAATGTTCTGCAATAAGGAAGGTTGTGAGCTTGGTTTAAATTCAGAAAAAGCAAATGAGAAGGGTTTTTTCCTATTAGAAGCAGTGCTCGAGTAATTTCAAGGCAGAAGACAACATCAAAAAATTTGGTCTTGTTTGGCTCGTGTTTTTAAGTATAAATCACTTCATTTGTAAACCAATTAGATCATTTAATCAACGTTGAACCTTTTAGATACCTTCTAAAGTTGATTCTTTAATTATTTATGAAATAAAAAGTAGGTTAAATATAAAAAAATGTAGGTAACTCTTTTTCATATAGGGTTAGGATTGCATTTTTTTTTTACATTCCAGACCCCTGAAACTACCTGAATATAATAACTACAAACATATTTTATTGAGATTTTTTTCCGAACTAATTTATGTTTAAAAAGCACAGTGGACTGTGATTTTAGTCGAATGGGTATTTTAAAAAGGATGGAAATGCATGGTCCTAGAAGCTTAAAAAACATATGATGCATGCATGATATAAATTCTTAATGGAGATGAATATAATTTGAAAATCCTTCAATTATGAAATGTAATATTTGTAAATAATTTTTTGCAAGAAATGACTGCACATTTTCATTCATTTTAATCGGATTAGATACTATTCAACTCCTATAGTCTGTTATATAAGATGATAACCAACCTTTCTTTTAGATCAGAGACTTCCCGTTTACTGTCCTCCATGACTTTTTTTATCATTTCGATGCTGATCTTCAAGGATTTTATTTTGGGCCTTGAGGGAATCCAACCTAATCCTAGTTGAGTTGAGTTTGTCAAAAGTAGACCTAAAGGAATTTTCCTGATTGGCCAATAAATTCAAAGACTCGTCTAATTGTGATTCAGTGAAATTAAGTCTTTGTCTAAGGAATTGAATGAGCTTATCTTGATTCACAATTCTACGAAGGAGATTGTGATGGGAATGCTCTAACAAATTATTGAAGAATTAGATGATAAGAAAGTCGGTATTTTATTTAATTTTACCAATGGTGCTTAGATCATTTGCCATTCCATTACTTGTGAGAAGAAGAGTCTTATCTCCATCGATAAGATAAATATCTTGGTTCTCACAGTGCTTTTCATTTTTTGAGGCGTCTTTAGACTCCATAGAACCAAGAAACGTCGACAACACCACAAAAAGACTCCAGTAACAAGAGAACATATCTGTTGAACACCTAATTTATCGCAATGGCCAACATAAATTAAATTAAGACGTCGTATTTAAATAAAAGAGAAACAGAATAGATATAGTCGTGTATAGATATATTTTTTTTTATTTTTATTCTCATAGTATGTATGTCAGAGACGTTAATTATTTTAACACTATTCAGTTAAAATCACGACATTAAAAAATCTATCAGTGTGTCCAACCTTAAAACAAGGTACAACAAGTTTTGAAAGAAAAAAAAAAATCAGTGAAAATAAAGTTAAAAAGGCAGATATAATAATAAGTACGAATTATTATAAATATGATTTCCTTCATCACAACATAAATATTGGCATTTATTTCTCGTAATTCCCCAGATAAAAATAAGCAATACTACATCTTAAGACAAAAAAATAATCACGAATTTAAAAATATTTAGTTAAAAACTACATTCATCAATTGGGGACTGATTTTTTTTCAATAAAAAAATCTAGCTTAGCAATCTTTTAACAAAAGGTATTTACCACACATGGATGGGATTGAAAATGGTCAAGTCTTTAAATATGTACACTATACCACGACGTAAAACGAAGTACACGCTTTACAAAAACGACAGCAGCAACATGAATTCGGCGTTAATAATCCTCCTTGTTAAAGTGTGAAAGCGTATTATTCAAATTTTCAACGTACAGTATTCTATAGAGTAATTGATAAGAGTCCTTTTTCTCTTAACGATGTACGCTTAACATTCAAAAGAAAAACTTTTCTAAGATCGTACGTGAAATATCACAGAATAGATTTCAAAAAATAAATATAGCATGATTTTTATCAGGATTGTAGGTATGTGCGATATCGAAGCGTTCTTTACTTGTCCGAAGATGATTGCTCTTCTGATTTAGAGTCAACTAATTTATCCAGAACAGATTCTAATTTACTTCCCTTCTTCTTAACACTCGAGTCCTCTCCTGAATCTGATGAATCTTTTTCTTTCAAAAGTCTCTCTCTTTTCTTTTCTCTAAGAAGCACACGCTCTTCACTTGTTAATCCCTTTCTTGTCTCAAATTTTTCAGCTTCCTCGCTAGGTTCTCCTCCTTCTTTATATTCAGAATGTTCATCCTCAGCTCCTTCGGCATCCTCTTGAGAGGGATTTTCTAATAATCCACTTTTCAGACTCTCATTATCAGAATCTGCTGGTATTGATGACTGCTGTGATGATGCAGCTGCAGCTTCCTTTTTCTTTTCAGCTAATGCAGCAGCAACTGTTCCAGGTTTTGGTTTGCATGTTGTACTAGACGAACCAAGTTTAGACGTTTGTGAAGTAGGAACACCATTGGAAATTGATGAAGAGGCACTCGAAGATGGATATCCTAAACCATACATGGATGCTAAGCTAGGATCCATTCCTGCCAAAAAGGCTTTTGGGTCAAATCCCAATACCTTGGGATCCATGTTAGCTATGTGCTTAGGGTCTATAGATTTAGGATCAATGCCCCCCAATAATTTTGGATCTAATGCAGCAAGCAATTTTGAATCCATATTGGACAACATCTTTGGATCAATACCAAAACTAGCTAAAAGTTTCGGATCCATTGACGCCAAAGATTTGGGATCAAGGCCAAGAAGTTTGGGGTCAATTCCCATGAGTTTAGGATCAAATCCAGACATAAGTTTAGGATCGACGCCCAAGAGTTTTGGATCCATTGTTGATAACAACTTAGGGTCCAAACCAGCCAAAAACTTAGGATCCATTGACGAAAGCAACTTAGGATCCATTGATGATAACAACTTGGGATCAAACCCATACGCAGACATTAACTTGGGGTCAAACCCAGTGAACATTCGAGGGTCAAGGCTGGAATATGTAGAAATTGTAGAAGATTTTCCAGACAAGGCCTTACCAGAAGAGGAAGGAGAAGAGGCAGACTTGCTTGTGTTTGGTGAACTACTACTACCTCCATTGAGAAGACTGGCCACAAGTTTAGGATCGAGACCTAATCGTTGTAAGGCCTTTGAGTCAAGACCTTGCAACATCTTTAAATCAAGACCAAGTAGCCTTGGGTCGCCACCAGATGATGAGGTTAATGGATTGGCCATGGAACTACTTGCAGAAGTTTTAGGCATTGACTTAGAACTTTCAGGGAGTCCAAATAATTTAGGATCAAACCCAAGCATTTTGGGGTCTAAACCACCTAGGAATTGCTTTGGATCCATTCCAGCTAAGAATTTGGGATCAATTCCACAGAGAAACTTTGGGTCCATTCCGGCAAACAATTTGGGATCCATTCCTGCTAATAATTTGGGATCCATACCAGTAAGTAATTTGGGATCCATACCAGCTAGTAGTTTAGGATCTATTCCACCAAAAAGCTTAGGATCCATTCCGGTTAATAATTTGGGATCCATTCCCGATAACAATTTGGGATCCAACCCAGTTAACAATTTGGGGTCAATGCCAGCGAATAATTTGGGATCAAAGGCTTGAAGCATTTTCATGTCAATACCTGCAGCTTGTAAAAGCTTAGGATCCATTGATGCTAAAGCTTTAGGATCAAATCCACCCAAACCTAATAGTCTAGGATCCATTCCAAACAATTTAGGATCGAGAGATGATAATGTTTTTGGATCAAGACCAGCAGCTTGAAGCAATCTAGGATCCATTGAACCTAATGAATGGGATAGAAGAGATGATGAGGCTGACGAAACTCCAGGTTTCGGAGATACAGACATAGACGAAGGCACAGACGTTCTAGGTGATCTTCTGTCTGCATCACTTTTAACACTAGCTCTAGACGGAGGTCTTGGTGAGGGAGAGGCTCTCGAGCCTCGAGGAGAAGCAGCAGATGACTTAACAGATTCTTTAGATACAGGTGTAGGAGTTCTATTATTTCTTCCTCCCATATCCATTCCCATAAATGCTGGATTAACCATGCCGTAGCTATATAGAGCAGATAGTTGATTTGGATCCATCATAGCCAATGCAGCCATCAGATTGGGGTTAGGATTTTTGGGATCCAATCCTAAAGCACTTAAAGTAACTGGATCTATCTTTGGATTCTTTGGATCTATTCCTAAGGCCATAAGTACTGAAGGATCCATTTTCTTGAGATCGATTCCTAAATTAGTTGACCCATCAAGATTGGATGATTTTTGAGCATCCGATGCACGAGATGTTTTTGCTGAATCAGTCTTATTAGCTTTAGATTCAATATTACCGGAACTACTGGCCTGCAGGATCTTTGGATCAATTCCCATACTTTGGAGTACTTTTGGATCGAACATTCTAGGATCAATTCCCATAGACTGTAAAATTTTTGGGTCCATTGAACTCAAATTTTGCAAGGATTTTGCATCTAAACCAAGAGATTGTAATACTTTAGGATCCATTCCCATAGATTGCATAGATTTTGAATCTAATCCAAGATGTTTGGCCATTTTAGGATCGATTCCCATTGCTTGAAGAGATTTTGGGTCCATTGCCATAGCTTGTAATGTTTTCTGATCGATTCCCATCATTTGTAACATTTTGGGATCTAATCCCATTGATTGCGCTAGCTTAGAGTCAATACCGAGGTTTTGCAAAAATTTAGGATCCATTCCCATGGACTGTAGGACTTTGGGATCCATTCCCATGGACTGTAAGACTTTAGGATCCATTCCCATGGACTGTAAGACTTTAGGATCCATTCCCATGGACTGTAAGACTTTAGGATCCATTCCCATGGACTGTAAGACTTTAGGATCCATTCCCATAGCCTGAAGCGTTTTAGGATCCATTCCCATAGCCTGAAGTGTTTTTGGATCCATTCCCATAGCCTGAAGTGTTTTAGAATCCATTCCCATAGATTGAAGTATCTTAGGGTCCATTCCCATAGACTGAAGTATCTTAGGATCCATTCCCATTGCTTGAAGTGTTTTAGGGTCCATCCCCATAGATTGAAGTATCTTAGGGTCCATTCCCATAGACTGAAGTATCTTAGGATCCATTCCCATTGCTTGAAGTGTTTTAGGGTCCATCCCCATAGATTGAAGTGTTTTAGAATCCATTCTCATAGACTGAAGTAGCTTAGGATCCATTCCCATTGACTGAAGTAGTTTAGGATCCATTCCCATAGATTGAAGTAATTTAGGATCCATTCCCATAGATTGGAGTAGTTTAGGGTCCATTCCCATAGATTGAAGTGTTTTTGGATCAATACCCATGGATTGGAGTACTTTGGGATCCATTCCCTGGAGTGTTTTTGGATCTAGTCCCATTGATTGAAGGGTTTTATGATCTAGTCCCATTGATTGAAGGGTCCTTTGATCTAGTCCCATGGCTTGAAGTGACTTCTGATCGATACCCATAGCTTGTAAAGATTTTTGATCTAATCCCATTGATTGAAGTGTTTTCTGATCTAGGCCCATTGATTGTAGTGTTTTCTGATCTATACCCATTGATTGGAGTGTTTTCTGATCTATACCCATTGATTGGAGTGTTTTCTGATCTAGACCCATTGATTGGAGTGTTTTCTGATCTAGACCCATGGCTTGAAGGGACTTTTGATCGAGTCCCATTGCTTGTAAAGATTTTTGATCAAGTCCTAGAGATTGCAACATTTTAGAATCTAACCCCATTGATTGTAGAGTTTTTTGATCAAGGCCCATTGATTGATAAGCCTTGGGATCAATTCCCATACTTTGAAAAACCTTAGGATCCATACCCATATTCTGTATAATTTTGGGATCAATGGTCATTGTTTTGGGATCAATTCCAAGTGATTGTAATATTTTAGGATCCATACTAGCAAGAACTTTAGGATCTAGCCCCATTGCCTGAAGCATTTTGGGATCCATGGATAATGATTGCATAACTTTTGGATCAATACCCATATTTTGAAGTAGTTTAGGATCTGCAGACATAGCTTGTTGTAAAGTTTTAGAATCCATTCCCATAGCTTGTAACATCCGGGGGTCCATACCCATTGACTGCATTAACTTAGGATCTATCCCCATTGATAGCTTTGGGTCTAATCCCATAGATTGTAATACCTTGGGATCTAAATTCGACGAAGCTTGAGAAGTTTTAGGATCTAAGCCTAAGTTTTGAAGCGTTTTTTGATCAAGGCCCATAGACTGTAGTACCTTTGAATCTATTCCCATCGACTGCAATACTTTAGGATCAAGACCCATAGATTGAAGAACTTTAGGATCTAAACCCATTGATTGCAGTGACTTAGGATCAAGAGCAGGAGCAGGGGATTGCTGAAACATTTTTGGATCAAGTCCCATTGATTGTAGCATTTTCTGATCTATTCCCATAGCTTGAAGTGTTTTAGAATCAAGCCCCATTGCAGCCATCATCATAGGGTCCATTTTCATAGGGTTTTTTGGATCACCAAATCCTAACATTGCAGCTGTAACAGGGTCCAACTTCTTGGGATCGATACCATACAGAGCAGAAAGTGACAAAGGATTCTTAGGATCAAGAGCAGATAACGAAGACATGGGATTTTTAGGGTCTAAGCCTAAGCCTGACATGCCTGATGTACTAAAGGAAGGCCCAACACCTGAAGCAATTTTTTTAGCACCAGGTTCATTTTCGGTAAGTTTACTTCCTTTACGTTTATCTCCTGGACTTGGGTCTCTACTTTTTACTACTTCAGCCCATTTGGGATCTACTTCAAACATAGGATTATCAATTAGCCATTGAGCAAGAAATTTAAGTTTAGGACCAGCAGTGCCAGATAGTTTTTTACCAGTAATGCGATTAAATACTGTCACATGTTCGTCACCAGAAACGTTGCTCATCCATTCCATTGGATTTGAAGAAAAACTAGATTTAGGGGACTTGCTAAAAGAAGTTGAGGTGGCAGTTGCGGCCGAGGGTGTGATTGGTCTTTCAGGGACAACCCCCATTTGATCTGCCAGCCATTTTTGAACTTTAGCTTCAGCGGGTGAACCTGCTAAAGGTGTAAGAATATCTTGCAACTTGTTCAGATCAGTAACTTTACCAGAAGCAGCAGCAGCTGCTGCTGCTGCAACTGCTTTGAGGGAATCATCATTTGTCTTAACGTCCTTTTTAGAGATATTCTGATTAGAGGAAGGTGGTTCAGATCTACCATTCTTATCCAAGTTTACACCTTTTGCAGCACCCAGACCAAACATGATATCGTCCAAACGTTTTTTCTTTTTAGTTTTATCTTCTTTAGTATCATCACTTAACTAAAAAATAAATAAAAAATTTATCAAACTCAGTAAGATGAAAAACTCAGTAACAACCTTTCTTTTCGCTAGACCAATCTTGTCAAGTGCAGATTCTAATTTAGAGCCTTTATTAGTCGAATTTTTCTTCAAATCCAATATCGGATCACTTCCAGAATCACCATTTACAGAGGAAACTTCGACATTCGATCGGTGACTATTCACCCTAGAAAGGATAAGTTAAAGTTTATGAAAATAGTTTAAAAATCAAAATATATAGCTGTACATGTACAAGGTGATTTTATAGTTAAATATTTAAATTAAATCTTGTACCAATAATTAAACCTTCCCCACAAATTTTAAGAGAACATGCAATTCGACATATATCTTACTTTGTATCTTTATTGGTATCTCCATATAGAGATTGAATGTAGTTGTCCCACTCACTTCTAGCAATAAAATTATAGTTAAAGATATATCCTATTGGATGCAATAGATGATCGAGTAAATAAAAATGCAAATACAAACCTTGTATCAGGAGCCAGAATATCGTCAGCATTAGTCACTCCTACAAGTAAGGATCGTATTTTAGATTTTTCAGCGTCTGTGGATACGGTAGTAGCAATTGTTTCAGTCGATCCAAGAAGTCCACGACGACCTCTGTTGCGTTTATTAAACCTTCCAGTATTATCATCTGTTGATGTTTCAGAGAGACCCGATTCAGAGAGTGGAGTGGCTGTATCCCTAGCAATGGTAGGCGAATCTTCAACAGGGGGTACTCCGAGTGGAGACATATCGCAGTTATCGCCCAAAGCATAACTATTGGGTATATTCCATTTGTTCGTTTCAATACATTGAATCACATGATCTAATCTTAGCTTCAATATTTGATCCTTAGGCCATTTGATAGCAGCAGCATAGCTCTGTGCCATAAGTTCGTTCATCATTTCAATATCATAGAGTAAGCCTCCCTTTGCCATCTGCTCCATTTGACTCAGAGTAGGAGGTGCAATTGTAATTGAAGCTTTCCTTTTTTCATTTACCAAAGATTGTTTTGATGAATCATCCTTATCTTCTTCACCATTACTTTTAAGCTGTAATGTTTGTTTTGATTTATCTGATTCCTCATCATCGTCTTTTACTTCCTCATCTTCGTTATTTGAATTATCAGACTCCTTTGATTGATTTTTCTTCCTTCTTTCATTAAAGAGTTCCATATTTTTTTCGTCAATAAGAGATTGACCTTTAGAATGGCGCTGTACAATATCTTTGAAAGACAATTCTGGATCATTTAATACATAATATTCCATGCGCTGAATTCCGTGCCTAGGTTAATAAAACAACATGAGATCAAAAACATTTACAAGACTGATGAACTTCTACCTTGCAGCTCCAAGTAAAAGATCTTTATCGTGCAAACCAGGAATCCACCATTCAGGTAAATCTTGAACCATATCACAAAGTTCAAGCTTTTCTTCCAAATTTTCATCATTAATTATATCTTCCCTAATTTTACGAAATAATTCCATCCGAACCAACACTTTTTTGGCCCTTTCATCGGATAAAATATCGGGGGATACATTTTGTAGATTGGAATCGGCTAAAATATATCAAGAATGAATAACTTAAATCAAATATACTTTAAAGATGATGATTAAATTTATACCATCCTCCTCATTAGTAGATTTTCCTAGAATTTTTTTGCACATTCCGATAATTGAAATGTAGTATTCATTTAAAATGTCATCGGACTTTCTTTCTAGTTTGGAAATATGTCTAAACCTATCCCAAACCATTCGCTGCTCTTTTGAACATTCAACTCCGAAGACAAGTAAAGTGTTCAAAAAATCACTTTCTTCCTTTTTAGTCCATTTTTTGTGATGCATATCTATTCTATGAATTTCACGTTCACGCATTACTTGTTCAATTCTTTCTCTCTTTTCATTACGTTTGTCCTTTGCTGCTTGTCGAGCTTCTTCTCGTTTAAACTCTCGTTGATATGTAGAAATAAGTCGCCTTAATCGACCATTTAAATCCACTTGGGATGGAAACCTCAAAAAACCCGTATTATTATCATTTTCTTCAGCTTTATTTGAGCAAGGTCGATCAGAAGGAGTCTTTGAACCCAAGCTATGTACATTTATTAGATAAAATAAAGAACATTTCCAAAATTTAAAATCCTCACCTGTCTTCCTCTTCGTCTAATTTAGAATTATCGTCAGGTTCAACACTGTGAGCAGCTTTTAACTCCTCTTGAATATCAGCCGAATCTGGGGGTCCACAACGACTTAAAAAGCTTAGATCAGGATCCAGGCGCATCATATTATATCTAAGAAACGTTGAAAATCATTTCTTTCCATGAAATAACACACTAAATATCACTTACCTTTCATAGCCGTGTCTATATGTACCCACTAAAAGAGACTTATCAGCTTCAACATCCCACCAGAAAATAGGAGGACCATCACAAGGTGGAGGTACTAAAGGAAGATCACTGAAGAAATAGAAAAGAAGAGCGGGTAAATATTACAATAGTTAAAATTCTTTCTTATATTGAAGCCATCTTTTTTTTTTCCATCCACCGTTTTTTTTTTATTGTTATTATTTCATTTATTATTTTCGGTTTTTCCTCTCTCACTCACACTCACAAACACACTCTCTCTCTCTCTCTTTTTTTTTTTTCTCTCTACCCCAATCATTCCTCCTTCCTGTTGTTTCCCCTTACTCTTTTTAATAACAAAAGCATTCTCAAAAAGGAAAGGAAAATGTATTAGCGCCCGTTGATTGGTGAGGAAAAAAAAGAAACCAAAAACTTAATAAATAGTTGGTAAAAAATGGCATACCATAGTGATAAATTTTTCCAGAGGGGGAGCAAAGAAAGCTAACATTGGTGGAACTATTAATGAATAACTATACATGCATATTCCACTTAAATTTTATACACATAAACAATATGAATGGAAACTCCAAAGAACCCAATTTAATAACAGGGTATTCAATAAACAATATTCAATGCTAAGCAAACGTTAGAATTATAAGAAAAAAGAAGGGTCATAAATAAGTGCATAACACTACTTTTTACTTAGTTATTTGATACTAAAATAAAACGGGCGTGCTTAAAGACAGAAGATTAATAATTATAATCAAAATATACACTTAATCATGTATGTATGTATACCTTCAAAATGAAGGAGAAAAGGATAATGTGTCATACACAGATACTATAAGTACGGTTAAAAATAAGTAGGACAAAAATAATAGAAAAGAATCAGTAGATTATTTCTTACCTAACACTACAACCGGGAGTTCCAATTTGTTTAATATGGTCACCCAAGACCTCAACTCTCAAATAATAAAGCATTCTAACACGAAGTAGTACTTTGTTGCTATTGCGATCTAGGTGTTTCCTATAGCTTTTGTCAAGGAAAGTATCGAGATCATATTTCTCATCAGACACCCAGTTAATGCCATCAGTATTGGAGCTTCCTACTGAGTCGTCATCCCCTCGCTCTCGCTTAATTTTTCGATTTTTACGATTTCCTCGAGGAACAGGACCAGAGAGACCACTATGATTCTTGCAAATTTTATCAGCAGAGGAGTCATAAGGAGAAATCAAATCCCAAACGAATCCTTTAATTTTTTCATCACCCTTATAAGTGTTCAAACAGTATAAAAGTATCATTCGACAAGCATCTTTAATGGCAGATGCATTGAAACCCTTTCTCAAGTTGGAATGAATTAGAATTTCATCCCATCGTCCCCACCTGAAAATTGAAAGTAACAAAAAGTTAAAACAGTTCTATATTTTTTTCTTATTGAAATACATTGAAGTTGATCAGCATTGAGTTAAACGCATATAAAACCCCTTTATATTGTGTTTTATCAGTATTAGCATGGTATTCATCATAGAAAATAACCGATTTAATGAAAACTATTACAAAAATAATAAAGAAATACTATTCATATATTAGAAATACAGATTTATCATTTTGCTATAGCGTTTCAATATAATCAGCTAATTTCAAACAAATTAACTAGTTAAGTAAACATTAATTACCCAAAAGCCATGAGAGACTTTTCGATTCGGAATAACTCATTTTTGGACCAGGAGCCATAAACTACATCGCGCTCATCTTCCATATAATCATCATCATAGTCTTTCCCGCGACGTTTCTTTGAAGATCGACATTTTCTCCCTTTTCTTGAATCCGAGTCAGAATCGGAATCTGAGTCCAAGTCTGAGACATCTTGAGGATTAAGTGAATCATGACCACCAAATCTCTGGATTTTTTTCCGTGAACGAGGTTCATTTACCATCAAGGACGTTTTTTCGTCAACTTCTTCAACTTCTGCGCGCTTCGCCCACTTGGCCCAAAAATCAGGATCATCGATGGCAATATCAGCTGTGTCAGCAGATGTAAAAGAAGCTTTTGAAAAACTACCTCCTGCTTTTTCGTTTTCTAAGGTGACTGTGGTTGTTCTTCTTTGTAAAATCTCCTCTATATCCTCTTCACAAAATTTATCACCAGCATTTTCATCATCCATCAATGCACCGTAAGCTCCTTTACGCAATAAATCTTCAATTTCTTTTTTGGAGAGTGTATTTGCTTTTTCTGTAGCTTTTGATCCTTGTGATGTATTCATACTTTGAAGCACAGCTTTGTCAAGACCCAATTTTAAGGATGCTTTGTCAAACATTTCTCTCTCATATGTATTTCTAGTAATCAAGCGATAAATTTTTACCATTTTTGATTGGCCAATACGATGGCATCGTGCTTGAGCCTGCAAGTCGTTTTGGGGATTCCAGTCAGAATCATATATAATACAAGTATCGGCAGCAACCAAATTAATACCAAGACCTCCAGCTTTAGTGCATAATAAAAACACAAATCGATCTGAATCAGGGCGACAGTAGCGATCAATTGCAGCCTGTCTTAGATTTCCACGAATTCTTCCGTCAATTCTTTCAAATTGATACTTTTTTCGAATTAGGTAATCTTCGAGAATGTCAAGCATTTTTACCATTTGACTAAAAATTAATACTCTATGACCACCTTCTTTAAGTTTAGGTAAAAGTTTATCAAGAAGAACCATTTTCCCAGAAGATCTTGTTAATGAATTAAAATAAACCCCTTCAGGATCATTATCGTGCATACTACGATATTCTTCTTGAATTTGTTCTTCGGCTCCATTTAAAAGGTAAGGATGAATGCAACACTTTCGCAATTCCATCATAGTGTTCATTAAATTAGGTACATTAGCGTTAGAGGTTCCTTTGGACAAGAAACTGAAATTTTTTTCAAGTATACCTCGGTAGTACTTCTTTTGCATATTTGTAAGTTCTACTTCTACAATCGTCTCTTCTTTAGGCTTTAAACTTTTTTCAACATCTTCCTTCATACGACGAAGCATAAGAGGTTTTAAAAGTGCCTGTAATTTAGTTACCTGTGCTTCATTTTGCATATCGCCAAATTCTTTAATAAAAGCTTCTTGAGAATTGAATTGGGATGGTTCCAAAAAACTTAAAAGTGAAAACAATTCGTTAATATTATTTTGTAGTGGAGTTCCAGATAGTAAAAGTCTTGTCTCTAAATCTAAAAGACTTAGCCCTTCAAGTAATTTACAATTTTTATTCTTTAATCTATGAGCTTCATCAATTACACATGCTCTCCATTTAATTTCTCTCAATTCAAGTATATCTGTGATAACACATTCATAAGTTGTAATTAAGCAATGGAACTTGTAGACTCCAGGGATTCGTTCACCATTCTCATCTTTATAATACATTTCATACTCTGATAACATATTTCTAGATGTTTGAGAACCATGATACACAATCACATTCATATTTGACCATAATTCAAATTCCCGTTGCCAGTTAGGAATAGTAGAGAGAGGCGCTATAACTAGAAAAGGGCCTCTAATACCATAGTTTAAAATGGCGTCTACAAAAGCCAAGGATTGAATGGTCTTTCCTAAGCCCATTTCGTCAGCAAGAAGGCAATTTCTTCCATTATACCATGAAAACATTAACCAATTTACACCCTCGAGCTGATATGGTCTCAACTGATTTCCGTTTTTGTAAACTGGAGATACTTCCCATTTCTTCCATCCATCTTTACGGGGGCGTTTCTTGTTAACGCTATCTGCGGAGGGGAGATTCTTCCATAAGTCATAATCTTTTATTTTTAAAGGATCCACATCACTTTCTAGTTCCCATGTACAATCCTCGTAGGGCAAGGATCTCCACTTCACTAGATAGTGCTTGGTTGTAACGTTAGTTTGTGGATCAGTATGCTCTGAATAATCTAAGACACGATCCACTTCGACATAATCGGGATTAAATGGTTCATCTTCTGTATATTCTAGTAAGTTTCCACTTTTCTCTCTTTTCATATTAAATCGCCTTATTTTCTGACTTATTCTTTTGTCTCCTCTTTGAAGCTCTTCTTCAGTGAGCCACTGACAATGTAAATAAGAAAAGTTCTTAAACTTAACTAAAAATTCTTCAACATCAATCATTCTCCTAGGTTTTTCATTTTTGGTAATTGAATCTTTACTTTCGACTTTTTCTGTAGATTTTTTTTCGGATTTTTCAGTTTTTTTAACGACCTCTTCGTCACACTTTTCACTTGATTTCTCCACTTTGGGAATATTTTTATCCTTTGAAATTTCTTTGTTTGCTGATTCATCTTTCTTTACAGAGTTTTCTAATTCTTCCATAACTTTTTTGCGCTCTTCGGGAAGAGTGGCTGCAGCAGCTTTAGCAAGAGCTGCTTTTTCCTTAGGACCTCCACGGCGTTTAACAATGACTTCACTAGATTTAATTTCATCTTCGTACACAAGGCGCATATTTTCATCTTCCTCATCACTCTCTAATTCACGAGAACCCGACCTTGAAGCTAATATAATTTGGACTACCATCGTATCTTCTGCCAGAGTATCCTTTAAAAATTAAAAAAGAAAAACATTTCGTATTTATTAAGGTAATTGATTTAAGATATTTCTATTGTGCTAATACATATTCAATACTTCTTCAGAAGTATTGTATAAACCCTAAAGGAACTTGATATTATAATATTTTCCAATTTTTTTATAATAGTAAAAACATTATACTAACAACAAAAGCGTAGTTTGGGCCTGATATCGACGGATCGTTATCTCCGCCTGTTGCGGTATTTTCGCCAATATTAGATCCTGAAGCCGTGTCTCCATGAGTTTCTGTAGATTCTGCTTCATTGTTCGATATTTCTTTAGTTTCACTTCTTTTCATTTGAGTAGCAACATCAGGAGGTAAATGAGATAAAAGATTTTCGTCCTCTGACAGATTAAGATCGACATCATCTACATATTTTTTCCTTTGAGTATTTCTTCCGGATCGACGTTTCTCCTTTGAATCTGTGACTTTTTTTGGGGAAGGAGGAGGAGTGGCATCCAAATCAGCATCACTACCACTGTCTGTTCTTTTTCGTTTCTTTTTTGTAAATTGGAGCAATGTTCTAAAGACAAAATTTGTTAAGTAAATGAGAAATTATAATAATAAACATGAGACTTACTTGTTTGGTTTTGGTTTTTTAGGAGTTGTATTTTTAATTTTAAGCTTTTTCTCTTTTTTATCTGATGAATTTGTAGCTTCAGATACTGGCACTTCAAGACTTTCTGCTTCAGAAATATTTTTTTCAGGTAAAATTTTATTCTCGTTTTCATTATTCAAGTCTTCAAACTTAACTTCCTCAGAAGAACCTTCAGACAATGCTAATTTTTTCTTCTTAGAAGCTCTATAATATATCATTTATAATATTTTGATCAATCCATAAATAAATATAATTGTATTCAATTTCATATTGAAGTTTAAGAAAATTAATACCTAGGTTTTTTCTCTTTAGGCGTTTTGGGTTCTTTAGGCGTTTTATCCTTTTTTGGTTTGGGACCTTTTTTCCCCTTTTTAAGTACAGGATCTTCTGTGTTCCCCAATTCATCCTAAAACATAAATTATTAGCATCAACGATTTAGAGCTAAATAAACATTATATTCTTTTGAAGTGATTTTTTGTTTTTGTCTTCTTCCTTTAATACTAAGGTTAGAAGGGTAAATGTTGAACAATGTAAGCTACCCATTTGACATACTTAATTTATTAGGAAATCAGTTATTTATAAAATTAATAGAGGCCCAATTTATATAAAAAGGAATACATACATATATATATATATGTATGTATAACGATGAAGTGCAATACAAAGAAAATAAGCTTTCCTCCTCTTTCTCTTTCCTTTCTGTCTTTATTTTTTAGTTCATACTCTTAAATGTCAAAATTAAAAGGGAAAATCAATTTCAGCGAAAGTCCCCTTCAACTTGAAACTTTCTTGCAAACCATACAATTTATCCAACAAAATATTTGAATAAATGTATTACAATTGATGAAGTACAATTTCTTGTGTTTCTATATTATATATATAACAAGAAATTTGGAAAACAAAACATGTATAATTCGACAATAATCCATGGAAAGAAACATGAATACTTTAACTTAACATGTAAGGTTTTTGTTATAATTTTCACAAAAAACAAAACAAAAAAAACGGGGAATATTTTAATATACATATGTAAAGATATCAGACAGCCAACATAATAATACTTAAACCATTCATACTGCCTATAATACTTCACGCACGCACAATCCAGTTAAGAAAGAAAGGAAAAAATTACTAATACAGTAAAGAGAGGCGGATGGCAACATCTTTAAAATTTCATATAGCCGGCAGATTTACTTCCTCCTTAGTCTGCCATATTAGAACCATTATATTTTCATTCATTTCTTTTTTTTCTTCTCTAATTCAAAATTGTCGAGGGCGCAATAAATGAGTATTGCGGGGTCTCGTCTTCTCTTCTCTTTTCTCTCTCCCCACCTCCCCCCTTCCCCCAATTCTCTCATAGCAATAATACATTAATACAAAGAATAAAGAAATAAACATAATACATATGTATTTATGATATCTTCATAAAGAAAATGTATAATTGCAGTAAAATAAAGTTAGGCTCGACTTTAACCGAAGTAAGAAATATGAATAAATAATGCAATGAGTAAAATTTAAATATAGCATTCTTTAAGATTAGAAAAAAAAATCTTACCCCATCAACAGGATTCTCGTAGTCTGTTGATCCCCCAGAATGTTGTGGAGCATCCTTAGATCCCCACTGGCTCACACCAGAAGGTATTTGTTGGAGATGATGTAAACGATTTTGCAGATCCTTAATCTGTAATAAAATCATTTATTTTTGTGAAGGATCAAATATATTGTATGAAATCAAATGAATCTTATTTTCTTTTAAAGAGTCAAAGAGAATTTGTTAAATTCATACCTGAATTTGTATTTGAGGACCTTGAGGCTGAGTGTATAAATGGCTAAGTTGTTGATTCAAATGTTGAATTTCCACTTGTTGAGTCTCATTTGAGTATCCATGACTTTTTCCAATGTTATTTTCTGTACCTGCATTGGCGTCTAACTGAGAATTATTCCCAACTAAAGACTGTGCTGGGTGAGGATTTAGTACAATTTCATTTTTGAGTCCAACTTCACCGCAATAGTTTGAACTTGAAGCTGTACTTGAGCTGTATTGAGGTACAGGTAACCCAGGGTGTTGTTGTATTCCTTCAGAATTTTGGTTATCATATGATTTGATTTCACTGGATGGACTTTCATCGGATGGTAAAGAAGATGATTCAGTCGTAGAAACTTTTTCTGACGAGTTTTCTATTCTTGGTTCAGTAGAGGTACTATTAGTAGGGGATGAGATAATTGGAGTTAAATCCTTGGGTTCTGTTGAGTTATATGAACCACTTTCTGGAGCAGGAATGGAATCATTGGTAGTAGTAGAAGATGGGTCTTCTTCCACTTTACTTGCACTACATAAAGGAATTTCACTTTCAGCCTCAGCTACTTGAGTAACACTGCCACTATCATTTTCATTTTGATCATTCAGGTGTAAAAGTGTCTCTTCGTCTTTGTGATCTGATTTGTACTCCCCTTCTTCACATAATTTAGGGGTTACAACAGAAGTGTCTCGATCAGGTTGAGAAATTTGATCATTAATTTCAGGCTTACTAATAAGGGAGGAACTTTTATCGTCCTGATCCAATACCGTTGCGGATCCTATTACAGTACTTTCTGAAGGAACACTAGGAGGAGATTGATGAATAACGTTGGATCTAGTAGGACTTTTAATTTGTCCTATAGAATTTTGCGATGAAGGTACAGACTGTGAATTTATGGAATTAGAAGTATCTTGCTGCTGCGCTTGCGTCATAGGCATTCCAGTTGGATATTGAGATTGCGAAACGCAGGGTTGTGATGATGGTTGTTGTTGCTGCTGTGGTGGTGGTTGTTGTGGTTGCTGCTGTGGCGGTGGTTGTTGTTGCTGTGGTGATGGTTGCGGTGGTTGTTGTTGAGGAGGAGGAGGTTGAGATGCTCCGCCACCCATGTTCTGTGACATTTGCTGATGTGGAGGAATTTGAGAACTAACAGGGTTTGATGACATTCCTTGGTACTGGTTAGGCATTTGCGGTTGCTGCATGTTCTGATAACTTTGAGGAGTGTGTAACATATGAGAACCAGGATGAGGGGACATCCCACGAGGTATGCCAGGATGAGGCATCATTCCTCCAGCCTGTTGCATTCCCATAACCTGACTTGGTTGACCACCCATTCCAGGATGAGATCCGTACATACCAGGATGACGCATACCCATATGTTGTCGATCCATCATCATACCAGGATGCATAGATCTAGGGCCACCCATAGGTCCCATACTCATTCCCATTCCTGGAGGACCTGTGTGAGAAATACTCGGAGGCATTCCACCCATACCCATTGCCTGCTTCTGTGCTTGAGGACCATTTGATGATTTGTTAACAGAGGATGAATTCGTCCTTTGTTGCGAGGGCCATTGCTGAGGTGACAACGGTGAATTTTGACTGTGAACTGAAGGCGAATGAGGCGTTTTGGGAGGCATTGGACTTGAAGTTGCCCCATGAGTTGATGAAGGACTCCGAGATGGTTCTTTAGGACTTGGCATCACCATCTGTTCTAACTGTTGTAAACTTCCTGGTCCTGTAGGTTGAGAACCAAGAGGTCCAGCGCCCCTTGGTGACGTTCCCCTTAAATTATTTGAAGGAGCAGGAGAAGAGGACGAAGACGATGTGGCGGGACTGATTGGATTCGGTGGAGTCGAGTTGACAGCATTGGAAGATTTTGCATTCCCAGTTGGTTGAGGACCTCCATGCGGGAAGGGAGTTCGATACATAGAAGCGTTACTACCAGGCGCTGATGAGGCACGATTATGCATAGGATTAGATGATCCACGACTCTGAAGGCCATAATCCGGTTGCATCGAAGGTGGAAAATTATTTCCAGGAGTAGGAGGTTCACATGGTGGCGCACCACCATATGGGGGATATACAGGGGGCTGTCGGCTTCCTTTAGGAGAGGGATAGCGCCCAGCACCCATTGCTGAAGCCGAAGAGGCAGTAGGATAGTGTTGTTGAGTAGGGTAGCTATTTTGAGGTCCTCCTTGGGGCATGCCATGGGCAACACTATGAGGCCTTGGATAATGAGATTGGCGATCTGGATAAGGCTGACGATATCCAGGTCTGTATGGATGCCCCATAGGTGAAGCCCCATAATTGTTCCATCCCATGGGCGTTTGTGCGTTGGGATTCATGGCTTCAGTATTAAAAGAAGGAAAGGGCCTCATGTACTGCTGGGAAGAGGAAGGTGCTGGACCTGGAGTGGAAGCGGATGTGGAAGAGGCTGAAGGCGTTACTGAAGGAGGAGAAGCGGATGAGGCTCCCGGAGGAGGTGGGGTGTAATAGCCCGGGTGGCGATAGGGGTAGTCATTGTTATACATCTTCTGGGCGTAGGGGTAAGGACCGTCGTTGCTCTCAGTACTGGGATTAGGAGGTCCTGCACCACTCGCTCCTGGAGGCACGCTACTCCCAGGAGGAACAAAATGACTGAAATCGCTTAAGGCTTCTAAATTTGAGAGATCCTCCCCAAATATATCCGTAAAATTTTCCATGGTTCTTAAGTCATCCTCCTAAAAGACATGAAGACCTCCTTCATTCCCATCCTTGGGATCCGGGACACTACCTGAAAAGACAAGCACACACGTCAATCTCCCTATCTAACCACAAATAAGTCAAGGACACTCCTTCCTTCCATCAGAGCACTGGCCTGGAGGGGGCGGCCACGGATGATGAGGGACTCCAGTTCCAAGGGGAAAAGCCATACGCTTATGAAGAGCCCATTCGCAACTGGGATTCTTTGCCTTCCAGCCACAAGCCACAGCTTTTACCCTCAAAACCAAAGACGAAGCCTCCTCCAGTCCATCAGTACCATCACTACCATCAGTACCATCATCCACATGCCTTCTCAACTCACCTCAATTCAACCAATCCGTCCCGTCAAACTCCTCAACATTCCAATCTTCTCACACAAACTCAACATTCTGCACTGCCCTAGACTAATTACTCACTCCAAAACTCAGCTTCCAATATATATCGCGATAACTCAATTTACTAACAAGGCTTTAAGACTCAAATACAGGATTCGAGACACGGAGTCCAGGCAAAGAGAAACACAGATCCACTCACTAGAAATTCACAAGAAGGAGAAAAGCCCTCATAAATAAAGAAGAGAATCACAGACTAAAAAGAGAAAGAGAGAAAAACAAGAGGGCAGCAGCCGAGGGCTGCTTCTAAGCCAAAACAGCCTCACCTACTACAAATTGCGGCCTTTCTCCTTGTCCGCCTACCTGCCCCCTACACTGACTTCAGATTCTAGATCTTTTCTATCCATACTTTTCTTCTTTTTCTTCTTGCCGCCGCGCACGCTTCTCATGGGTTTCAGAGACTCACATGCCAATAGGAATTCAAGAAACAAGAAAAAGAAAAAGACACAGAGAGGAAGGAAGGAAGGAACGAAAGTGAGAGAGAGAGAGAGAGAGAGGAGAGGGAGAGGGAAGAAGGGAAGTAAGGAAGGAAGAATAGAAGAGAGGGAGAAAAAAAGAAATGAGAGAAAGAAAGAGAGAGAGAGAGAGAAGAAATGCCTTTTCTGTTTCTAGCCTCCTCCATCCCTGTGTCAGCTGAGTCAACATAAATCCAACTCTAAATTCTATCCCTACCCCCTGAATCCCTCTATTATAAATTTAATTCATTTTCTTTCTTTCTAGCTCTTTTTCCCTTCTTCTATTCTTTCATTCTCTCTCCCCTTTTGCTCATCTCCCTCCTCCATCACAGAATACTCAAGATTAAATGTATGAAATTGAGAGAAACATTGGCTGCTCAGGAATCCTATTGATTCCAGAGATTTGTTCTCACCTAGTATACTTTTGGGAAGAGACTTTTTCTTTTTTCATGACGAAATGTGTGTATTGTCGTCCATGGATCGAGTGGTTTCCTATCACTTGAAATTCACTAGTCTACGATAATCGTCTCCTGAACACTGATAAATAATAATAATAAGAACCGGAGAAACACATACAACACTAAGTGACACGGCTCTGTTCCTTCTTTCTCTTTTTTCTTTTTTTCTTCTCTGTTGATATTCTAATGAGAAAAAAGTAGTAAGACCGAATCTCGGCTTCTCTTATTCTTTTTTCTTCCCTTCTCTCCTCACTTTTTCTCTCTCTTTCTCTCTCTTTCACTCTCTTTCACTCAGCAGCTCAGAGTTTTTCATTCTTACTTCTCCTTTTCTTCTTCAGTCTTCTTGCGATCGTTTCACTTCAGAAGGGAACAAAAAAGAACCAAGAGAGTTCATGTAAAAAGAGCCCTCATTCGTTTAGAAAGGAGAACCCTGCAGCCGGTTACGCCAATATTCTTCACTTCAACCATCGACCCATGCCGCGTCTCCTCCTCACTCTAGCCCTCCCCCCGGCCCTCCTTCTGTTCTTCCTCTCTTTCTTACATTTCATTCTCTCATTTCTCACCCTCCTTTTTTATTCAGTCTTTCCCGGTTATGAACTTATGTCAGCGTCCTCTGTCAGGAGGTTGTTGTAACTTCTAACTCTCTCTGTGGAATGCGGGAAACCTTCGTTACTTGTTATTTACTTATATTAAATGGACAATCCCTCTTTTATCCTTTGTATCTCCTATAATTTGGCGAAGTGATGTGACGTCCTCTCCAGGGTTCCTTTAGGATTTTAGATCAAACTAACTAGGATTGACTCAATACCAACCAAAATAGTTAATTAATAATAATTTATACTCAAAAAATATAAATTACAAATGTTAGCACGCAGTATGGAAAACGTCCTCTTGCTCCTTTTTAGGTTTATCATTGCCTTTTCAGATGTTAAAATATTACAAAATACATCAAAATAGTATATCCAACTACGTTAGTTTTCGATGTATTGTTGAACGAGTTTACTGCCATGACAAATAGGATATATATGAAGATGATATATAACTTATTCGATTCTAATAGGAACGATGTATACATACAGTGTGCTATTGTTTTATACATATATATTTGGAAAAATTAACAGAGTCAAATTTTTTGTTCATGTTCGAGAGTTCAAGGGGTAATATAGTGAATAAACTGATTAAATATGAACTTTTCGAGAGGTAGTGCACTATGTTTCTCAATAAAACTATTTTTCATTACTTCTTAGTGAGTTTTATTAAGGCTAGCCATAAACGTTGGAAGTCTTTCGTCTAGTATTGAATCTTTAAACATTTATGTAAGCTGAATCTAAAGACATGAACTCCATGAATCGATTCTACTCCTCCGGTGTAAAAATGTCATACAATTCTGTAGCTTAAAATTGCCGTAACATGCTACATTTTTCCAAAATATATGTGTGTAGAAAAAAAGCAATGCGGATATATCTTTTTCATTATTTAACAATGAATCACAGGAATTTCATCCAGATATCTTATTACATCATCTGACGGTACTATAGTCGGTTTTTCAAAAAAAAAACAAGAAATAAATGTATATATCGGACAATGAATAGTGCAAAGGCTCCGTGTCCCCTTGTATAACGATAATAAATTGTGTACAAATTTCAATGACGTTACTACACCTTAATGATTCAATCAACATAATTATTTTCTAAGGCAATGAAGGTGTCATCAATTGAATCCATTTTTGTTAACAAATACTTTAACAATCTATATAAGTTCAAACATATCTTAGTTTATATTTAAGTTGTTTTTTTAGAATTATGATACCTTCTGCCTTTCATAACCAAGTGTACTAAATTGGGTGATGTTTAACTCTTTGCTGTAGAAGCATCAATTACATGAATCATATCTCACTGTTTATTGTATTAAAAAAATGCGAATGCCAAATATTAATTATTATTTGTTCAGTCAGATTTTCGGCAATTTGGTCACGTTTCTACCCATTCTCTAAAGAGAAACGCAACAAATTGAGAACACTAATATTTGATCAAATAGCGATTAAATTAATAATAATGTATTTTTTTAAATAATATATTATGATGTGACGCCACAAGATATGATATTTTCAATAGATTTTCGGTCCAAAATGTTAGGTATCTTTAACTCCTTGAAAAACATGAGAATTCACACAGGATTTAAGTAGTCAATCATTTGCCTAGGATATTGTCCAACAGTAAATGTTCCAATAGAACATTGAGGGGGGATAAATAAGATTTATGTAATGTGACAGAGCTGTAACTTAATTTAAAAATAAAAGAATAATCAAATTTATCCGTACATACTTTACAAATTTGAGATTACAGCCTCCGTGCACTGTTTTTGAAAGTGGAGGGAAAAATAACTAATTTTACTACTATATGTTAAGTGACCATTTGCCGGGACATGTCCTCTTTTTACATCCTGTTCAGGTTTCCGTGGACTTTTTTTATAAATTCATGAAATGTCTGTGTTTTTGTATGGGTTAAATCGATTTTCACGATGTAAAAGAAAACGGTTGGCATGAATGTCTACCTTATTTAATATAAATAAAAGAATATAAGATAATAATAAAATTTACCTCTTCCCCTAAAACCGACGCTAATTGGACCCTAGCTATATGATAATTGTAAATTCTCAAAAATTGGAGTCATGTCATATAACCGACTTAGTTATTAAATATGTGGTACATTTGGATATATTTCAGTCTATTAAGTAATAGAAAATTAAATATAGTAAATTTTAGCCTATTTAATTACTTAAGAATAGTAATTACCAACTAATAATCTCATATATAGTTACTTTTAATCGGTTTCGTTTTAAATATAGTCATTAATTAAATCTACATATTTTTCTTATCTCTTTATTTCAAATTGTATATTCTATCATTGAGTAAAGATTATAAACATATTAAGATTGTGCAACATGCATCGACTGGTTACCCTTGAAGAAAAATTCATTACTAAGTAACGTCATATCTTTACATTTGAAAACTTCATAGCTAGTTAATGAGTCTTTGAGCAATTGTCGTACTCCCACTGCAAATAATGACGGATGTATTCTATCAAATCATCATTAAAATACTAATGTGAATGTTTAAAATTATGGTCAGACAAGGCAGAAGGGTAAATTTAGAAATCTTACAATTAAAGAACGAAACATGAGTAAAATTTGTCATTCCTGAAAAAAATATCATTATGGGCATTAATCAATTTAACTACCGGCACTATTAAGATTATTTAAGGATGAATTAATTTATTGTAGAGACGGCTAGTCAAAACGTGTATTGCCAGATACTAAAATGGCAAGCACAAGACCTGAGGCGGAAAAACAACTTAAATTAATGAATTACAAATGTATAGCTACGCTTTTAATAAAATATCACATTAATACAGTAGACTCAGTTAATGTCTACTATTTAAGTGCTAGAAAAACTGTCATAATTGCATAAAAAGCCATATATAAATATATGTACATCATACGTTTATATTTCTTTCTTTAATCACACAAGTTGTATGAGCTTGATATAAGATTTTATGATTCACAATTAATCGATATTATAAGCTCTGTAGCCTAGCATGAATAATAAAATACTGATTGAATAAAGTAAAATATGCATTATCAACATTTAGATTTTTATAGATACTTTTATTTCACTTGTTTATAAAACCACACTTGCTCAATGGTTTTAAATAATAATATAAGGATGGTAAAATTTAATCACATATAATCTAAATGTTCACTATATTAACAGTAGCAACATCTATTTAAAAAGAAGGTTTTTTTATTTGAGTTTATTTCTTCTTCCACTCGTTCTTCTCATAATCATAATCAGACGTGAAACCAGTCACTGGATTTACACGATTAGCGATCATTTTTTCCATTTGGGACTTCATGTGCTCAGGGTCTGTGATGGTATGTGGTAATTCGTCAAAAACTAAAGAAAAATAATTAATTAATTATTATCATGAAGAATATAAATGATATAACGAATGAAAAAAAAAAAAAAAATGGTGACATACACATTCAGCCATTTAAAAAAACGATACTTTGAATGGCATATCTTTTAGAAAATATACATATAAGGAAATAAAATAGCAAATTTGAAAGCTTGAGATGTAGAAAGAATAAATTGACGGTGTGATATAGGAAATGCAGATTGAGTTATTGTAATATCCTTACAGAACATACTGGCTCCAATGTACATCCATATAGAGATAGAAATGAAAATAAAAACCAAGCCCGTAACTTCCTTCCACTCTCCATCAGGAGCTTGCAACTCTGCGAGGGTTTGACAGAAGGAGGCTCTGTATAATTCTTTCTTTTCCTTTATGGAAAGTTGGTTCCAGTCGCCCTTTTCCTTTTTACGCAAAGCCTAGGAATTACATGGATTACTTGGAGATATCAAGGATTGCAGAGGGAAGAGGATTCCGTATCTAATCCAGAGTCCCGGCTACAAGTATCAACTTACCAGGATTTCAGGAGTATCTTCCTTAAATCGAATGGCGGGATAAGGTGCGATGATATAGTCCATGTACATTTGCTCACCCGCCATGCCGTAACCAACAATCTCACGATTCCCAATGTCACATTGAATGGGAAGATGAGCCGTGTTATCACGAGTTATCATGCTCGCAGCGCCTCCAGCACTCATGTACCGTCTCTGGATGACATTCAACCAGGCTTTCTGTGCACCAAGAGATCGTCGTAGGGCCATATTAGTACTCACGAGGACAACTCAAGAATGAAGTTGGAGTTTTGACGTAGCAGCTGCTTCTCAATTCTTCACTGGATGGACTCAAGATGGCTGCCACCTTCACCTTCAGACTTCATACACTTCTGTAACAAACAAACAACCACCATAACATTCAAATCCATTTCTTCGGCCCAATCTTACTACATAGTTTTAGTAGATTTAATTTAGTAACATTGCTTCGGGCTACAAAAGCGTTTTCAATGACGTCACTAATTGCATCATAATTGAAGGAGACGCCATTTTGGGGGCTCAAACTTGATACTTTTACCATATAAATGGACAAATTTCCTATAAATCTAGGTGGACATCCTATCAAATGTCCTTCATAATAAAATAGGATTGAAAAACTGCTTTGAATACTACTTGATGCCAATGAAAAATAATCATAATATTTAATATTTTAATTCAATCGAAGTAAAATCAAATATTCACTAAAAATCAATAAAAATGACTAGATTTGTACATTTTTTTGGGATCGATTAAGGACTAGAGAAGTAGGATGATTAAGAGAAAATATATTATTCTTTCCATAGTAATATTTAATGTCTATCTACACTATTGAAATAAGATTGTATAACGAATAAAGATGTTATATCATATTTTAATAAATAAGATAAAATACAAGGTTGTGCCCGGTTCATGTGCATCGGTCCCGGTTCTTATATTTCATCGGTTTCGATCTCAGTTCTTTTTTATCCATACTCAATTTGGTAACAGGCACTTAAACAAGAGGTGCCGCTAGAAAATTCTGTCCCAGGGAATGATATTTGATACAAACAGGGTTGTAGCTACCTTATACACAGAGTGCATACTGCCCCAACCCAAACCAAAATTGCTATATAATGGTTTTCAAAGTGAGGGCCGTGTGGGGAGTCTAGGGGGGTTGCAGGAAGATTGAGAATTGCTTTCAGTCTACATATTTATATTACACATGTTAGTTATTTGGAAATCAGATGCAACTGGTATCACCGTGGGGACGTAAAAAAATAATTGGAAAACTTTGAAATTGCATATAAGAAACTCATAAAAATGACTTGTTGATTGAGCGAATTTATTTTTTATAATATATGTATATTGTATTTTCTTTATATATTCTATACAGGAACAAAAGTACAAGAACTGAAACCAATAACCAATATATTGCGGTCTCGGTTCGACATTGTCGGTTCCGGTTCAGAACCGGAACTGCTAGACCGATAAGGACACTATCTTGACAAAATATAATAAAACTAGGTAGTAGATGGATAAAAAATTATAGATGCTTAAGGCTCGTCCCATTAAAAGATCCAGACCTTTACTTAAATATTTTCCTTAATATTAATAAAATAATTGGTTATTATTGTTACACATCTTTGTAACTTGTTATCAACCCCCAAAATGGCAGACATAAACAATGGTGACGTCATATGAAAACACTGTATTGAATTATGATTGATGAGCTGGATAGAGCAATGACAATGAATTCTACTAATTTTTGGTGTGGACAAAGGGTAAATCACTTAATCTTTATGTAGGAGAAATGCATTTTTTATGATGAAAAATCAGAAGGCAAGACCTCATTCAATTTGCACAATATTACTTCCTTTTTATTTTATCAGCATCAGAGAATCTATGTACTCTATCTGCAACAATTAATATCCCTTCAACGAATACAACATTTTTTAACTCAAATAAAAAGTGTTTAAAAAAAATTGTGTACATACAGGGGTTCAACCTGGTTGTGTTACAAATATTACTTTTCATTTTTTTTTTTACAAGTCGATTAGAAAACATTTTATTCGGTAAATTTAGGAATCATCTTTTTGGCAAAGGATGTACAATATGTATAGGTTAAATCGTAAAAATATAATTATATGATTTACGTAGGTAAGATTTCGTAGATTTGTAGAAAAATGTTAAAGGTAATATTTGTAGCAATACTAGGTTGAAACACTCTCTACGCATGTTTTTTTTTTTGTTTTTTTAATAAAAAACTTTATTATTTCAGTTCAAAAATGTTGTTTTTAAGAGATATTAATTGTAGCACGTGACTTCAAATAGATTCTCTGATGTTGATGAAATAATAAGTCTGTAATATTGTACAAAGTAAAATATGTTTTGCCATTTGATTTTTTAGCATAAAAATACACTTCCCTTTACACGAGGTTAAGTGATTGATACTTAGTTCACTCCAGGTATTAGTAGGATTCATTGGCTCGAGGGAGAGAGAGGAAAGACGCGTCATAAGGGTGTAAAGTGACATCAGAGCTCAAGAGATACATTAGCTACTACTGTATAATGTATTGCTGTAAAGTGAATGAGAAGAACAGAATCTAATGTCGGCATGTACGCGTAAGGCTCAACTCATGGAAGCATGCTGATCTGATCTATTCTCAATACTCATCACTGATAAGTTATAGCCTGTACTTGTAAACTCTTAGTCTTGCCTCATCAGACAATCCTCCTCAGCCAGGCATCTCCTGACTGGTATCAGAATGTTGTCCAAGATGCTTCTTCGACGAGGAATGTTCCTCTTGCCCTCCTTCCGTATTCCTCCCGCACTGGGTCTTGTGCCTTATTCATCCCAGCCCAAGTTTTCCTTAGCAGATGAAATCATGAAAGACAAGGCTCGCCAAGAAGAGAGCTCTTCTAGTTCTTCCCAAAAGGATCAACATGGAGGAGAAGAACCTCCAAAAGGCCCTAAGCCATTGAGCAAATGGGAAAAGATTGGATATACATTTTTCGGTGTCACTTTTGTGGGAGGACTCTTTGTAAATGCCATTATTTTTTGTAAGGATACAGTATACTGTAGAGCCATTCAAGTTGTATTCATTTTCAGCTCACAAGGGATCATTCATCATTCCATTCAAATCACTTTAAATCTTCACTGATATTCCACTTTCATTTTCAAAATAATTACATTAGATCCATCTGGTACACTATAAATACTAATCGGCTAATCAATATATATTGTGTACAGGTTGTAACCAAAGAATAAGATGAATAATTTTAAATGAAGGATTTACAGTACTTGGTATGAGTATTATGACCAATTATTTTAATACAAGTATTCTGTGGCACATTATAAAGTTCAAATAGCCATAGTTATACTACTCATAAATATATAATAACCATGTACTATTAATAGATCAAAACGATATAAAAGTATAAGTGTACAGTTGGTAACTAGAATGACCTATGTTTTAATTCTATATTGCATTTTAATACGAAAAAATTACAACTTTTACATGTGCTTAAACACGTTGTAACTCGTACACAACATATATACATGTAATCGTTTAATTTAGAAGTGATTTAATTTCAATATTCTTTTTTTTTTATTCACAGAGCATTCGATTCATAAAAAATGATCCTAATTCATTATTTTAATTTGTTTAGTTTGATATTTCATTACATTATTTTAGCATTGATATGCCCAATTTTTTCATTTGTAGCGCTACCAGATAGAGATGAGGAGGGTCAAAACATTCCAGATGATTATTCGGATTTACCCTTTCCATCTCAGTATTACAAGCGACTATCTAACAAAATATTTAAAACTAAAAAGGATTTAGAGGAACCATTCAGCGATAAACTTCTTCCTGAGCCTTTACAAAAACCTTACTATCAACCCAAATATACTATATTTCTTGAACTAACTGGACTACTTGTACACGCCACATGGACGGTAATAATATTTTTACACTTTGTATACATTTTTATTTTTTTTTATCGGCATCTAAATTTCGTATAATTATACAGCACAAGCATGGTTGGCGTTTCTTGAAAAGACCTGGAGTTGACATTTTTTTGTCTCAAGTTGGATATCCACAATTTGAACTTGTAGTATATACAACTGAAAACGCAATGACTTTTTTCCCCATCATTGATGGACTTGATCCTGAGCATCAACACATAATGCATAGATTGTTTAGAGATGCAACTCGTTATCATAATGGGCATCATATAAAGGACTTGAATTCCGTCAATAGAGATCCTAAAAGAGTACAGAACAGTAATTGTTTATGTTTTCACTGTTATTTTTTGCTTTCCATTTTATTCAGGTAATTGTTGTTGACTGGAATAATGATTCTGTACAACTTCAGCCTGAAAACGCACTATTGCTTAAAAAGTGGGAGGGGGACACAGCTGATAGAAGTTTGATAGTATTAGCGCAACTACTTCAAAGTAAGACTTCAACGTAAATATTCATTATACAATTTATTTTGTCAAATTAGCTATTAGGAACTCCGATGTTGACGATGTAAGGGAGGTTTTAACATACTACAAACAATTTGATGATCCTGTTGAAGCATTTCGAGAAAATCAACGGAGACTTCAAGTAAGATTGAGATAGATATTTAGATAAAATACTTTTGTTTATCTTTGTTTCATATTAATGATTTAATATTTCCAGGGAGAGCTTCAAGTTCAAGAAGATAAACGAAACAAGGAACTAGAACAAAAGAAATCTTCCATTCTTCCTTCATTTGGCTCTTCATTCAGGCCATGGAATAAATGAAGTTAAAAAAAATTCACACAAAACTCCTCGTTTTTGTTGAAACCAACAGCTATTTGTGGAGACAATACAAAGTGAAGAGAGCTTAAATTTATTTTCAAACTCTTAAGAACTAGATGCCTTGATGGGTGGATTGAAAGCGAAGTATTTTAACTCATATTTACTGCATGGTTATTAGACCATCAAGGTCGGCTTCTTCAATTTTTCAGTTTAAAAATGTATTTCGGAAATAAAGGCTGCAAAGACATATATTTTTAATTCATCAGTGAGCTGTAATTACCGTGGTTTGCCATTTTTTAAATGTGTTTTTTCTATTTAAACTTTTTCATTGTCAATTAAATTGATATATATATATATATATACTCTTTCATGAAAGGTCTATATAAATTATTTATCCCATAATCTATCCATTTAATAAACTAGTTGATTGTAACTGACTAAATATCCCTCGATAATTAAGCATAAGTAATTTGCTTGATTACAATTACTTCATTTACAATGTATGTATAAAGCATATGTAGACGAAAATAGCTTTAATTTAATTATACTAAAACTGCAGAATTGTTACCATATTTTAAATTATGGTGCCTAACAGTTGTCTATTTTTAAATCGTGTACTCCAAATTTGTGATTACGGGGTGGGGTGCTAGATGTTGTCAAAGTGTAAATAATTTCAAATTATTCGTTCGAATAATTATTGAAAAAAGATCGATTTATTTGACTTAAATGTAAGAAAATAGACAATTATTAAAGAACTAATTTAGGCTCTCCCTCTAAGTAGCTACACATTGGCTACATTTTTCTGCCTGGTCTCTGGAGCGTCGTTCAATACATTTTTATTTCCTACTTTGACATTTTTTAAAGAACATATTTAAAAGAAACATTTTGCTATTACCTGAAATTTGCAATCTCTTACTTCAAAAATAAGGTTACTAGGCCTTAATAAGTATTTTTTGGGGAGAGTTGCAAGCCAAAGTAGATCAAGATAAAGGGTTCTTTCATAAAATAACAATTATTTAGTCCTATCACTATATTTTTTCACACATAAACTATAATGTAAAAACATTTTTTATAGAAATCCCAAGTAATAAAGTTATATAACAACTTAATTTTAAGATGCCCTGGACTTAAAAACATGACGATCAAAATTGGTGGATTAAACTAGCATAACCAGTTGTAAGAGATGAGAATAAGGGGTATAACTCCCAATTTGTCCAAATATTAATAGTAATAACTAATTTGCAGTACAAAATTGAGAATAGGATCTTTCAGGAAATTTTGTGAATGATTTTTGTTTTAAATTTGAATTACTTTTTTTATATAGAAGACACATTTTTAATAATAATAATTGGGCTATATTAATTTTATTTCAACCCTTTTTTATAGTTTTTTTATTCCAATTGAAAAATACAATTTTCTTTTCCTTGTAGTCACAAGTCTATAAAACAAAGTGATTGCCCGAATATTGCTAGTTAGGTTTGCCAAAACTGTGAGGGCAAATTAAATTAATATTATAATTATTATGTATAACTTTATTGTCCTCCATCCTGGAAAGACTCTTAAAAAGGCCTATGCTGAAGTCCTAATGTTAAAGGGGGATAAAAGTGTATTTGTTATATTATTATATATATTTAGCAATTAGCTACACCGGTAAATATGACCGGTTCTCACCTAAGGACTTTAGCGTTGAATAATAATGTTCATAGATTTTAGTTTTACTTGAATAAAGTCAGTATGTTTTATCAGTCTAAGTGAGTAACACCTCTTATTCAGACAGCCAAACTGGTGACCCGCACGTGATGGCTAGAAGCGGTCGAGTTATAGAAGTCCCTCAAGTGGTAGGCAAAAGTTAAAATTATCCCCTTTGGCTGGACAAATCCAAGTCCTGGTTTCGCTTACCTGAGGATCAATTTGGATTGTGTAACGTCTCAGAAGAGACTGAAAAATATTACTATTTACTGTCGGCTGTTCTTGGTGTCTTTGAAAATGAAAAATTAATATTTGAAATTTTTTTCCAAGGAATTGGATTTTTTTGAAGAAAATTTCCAAAAACTATAGACGATAGTTTCCACAGAATTGGAACTCTCCTTCTCCCACTCTACCACAATTATGTATATGATATCGATTATTTTAAAGGTCAGGTACTAAATATGACAGATGATTAATTATTATCAACTCAACCCCTTACTCTGAAAATGATTCTTATGACTGATGTATAATTATTTCATTTTGTTTTTATGAATAATCATTAGAATGCATCTGTTACAGTGACATCATATATTGCTACTTAAAGAATAGGTACTTTATTGCAAATAATTATACCTACTATTCATGTATATTCATGTTGTTTACAAGTTGCAATTTTGTTCAAGTTGCCATCAAAAAATGAAATGAATAGTTTTAAATGAAAGAATTACAGTACTTAGGATGAGGATAGGCTATAAATGAATATTCGACGGATGATCAATATATTAATGATGTAATTACTGACTATTTTAATACAATTTACCAAGGTATAAGTATTCAGTGGCACATAGTAAAGTTCAAATGCCCACAGTTATATTACTCATAAATATAAAATAACCATGTAGTTTTAATAGATCAAAATGAAATGGTAATTTAATCTATAGTTGATAATTAGTATGACCAATCGCGAAATTAAATAATGCATTTTAAGACGCAGAATGTGAAACTTGTACAATTTTCTTATACAAATTGCAACTTGTAAACACCATATATACAGTGTTGCACCCGGTTCATGATTAGTGGTCAGTCTCGGTTCAGCAATCTGTTCAAACTAGAAGTGTTTAGTCCTGTCCAACATCTTTTCATTTGTTCCTTATTCTTCAATAAATCGAAGATGTCGAATAATATCTTTAGTCGTGTGTTACTTAGCTATTAATCTTGATAACAAATTATTATCAAAAAAATATGTATATAAAGGCATATTGGAAAATTTATACAAATATTTGAGTGTGCCGTTTAGTGATACACATCCTAATTTATTTATAGCCTTAGACACCTGGTACCCGCTAGCTTCTTCTTATTCGCCAGCACGAATTGTTCTAAAATATTGTATCCCTTTGATTTTTTAAGTCGTTAATATAATTTTTTGAGCGAATAGCACTCAAGCCTTTTGGAAATCTTAAAGTAGCCCTCTGCTTTAAAAAGGTTGGTGACCCCTAGCCTAAAATATCTACTTTTTATTACCCAACATTTTACATAGAAAACTATCCCTCCTTTTATATAGTATTAAACAAGCCATTACTATAAATTGACAAAACTGCAAGTTTTTAATGATATGGCCCAGCCAAACCCAAACTTAAGCATATCTACCTCCTTTAAAACTACTACTAAATCAAAAATACCAAAGCAATACTAAAATATATTACAGGTAAGCATGGATTGAAATCAATTGAACCTATTATTCTTTTATAAAGTATAATTTATTCATATAAACTGAAAGTTGCATCTTAAAATATCTCTCAATTTATTTAATTGAGACCGATAGGCAACATTACCCAGTCTCGGTTCGAGTTCAAGAACCGAAATAGCTCAATAGATTTAGGTATAACCTTGTTTATATATAAATTGGATTGAGCGGTGATATTTTGGACTTATTTGGGAATACGAGACAAATACAATTGTCGAATCAATACATTGATTTTTTTTAAATACTGGATTGGCCCTGTTCTACCGGAAATATATTATAATTTATAAATAATAGAGGGCAATTATTTTCATTAATTTTTTACAAATTGAAAATGCAAGCAACTTATTATCGGGAAATGTTTCTAATTTTGTTTATGGATTTTGAGTGTTTATTCATTTATATTTTAACATGAGTAGACAAAAAATTAAAAATACAACATTATTTGTGCTAATTTTCAAATCAACAATATTCATTTTTGTCAAAAAAAAAAAAAAAAAAAAATCATAAAAAAATAAAGTTTAGGTATTTGTCAAATTTGTCTGTCTAAAAAGGTTGTTTGTCAGGCTTTTCTAAAAAAATCATTTAAGGAAAAATATTTCAAAATTATTGAAAAGCCTGAATATTGAAGCATTTTTGAAAAGTATTAAATGTCAACAATAAAGTGGCCTACGTATGGCGTTTGAGTAGTTTTGTGTAATATATGTCCCTGAGAAAGCGTGAAACTTTTTTTAGTTTGTAATCTGAACAGGATGTTTGATTTTCTAAAGCTGTTATCATTATTTTTTAATTCTTGAAGATAGAAGTAAAACATCTAAGTATAAAGCAGAGTTGGGCAAGCTAATGCAACTTAACTTAACTTATATAAGTTAATTAGCTTTTAACTTAACTTGTTAATTATTTAAACAACCTTATTTTAACTTCAACTTAACTAGTTAATTTTTAATTTATCAAAATTAATTTTTAACTTAACTTGTTAATTTTTAAACTGCATTATCTTTAAATTTATTTTGTTATTCTAAGTTGAAATACTAAAAAACTGTCTTTAAGTAAACGTTAGTTTCCGGATAATTTAGTTAAACACTATATCGACACTATCTGTTTTATTAAACTTTTCAACTGGGTCATTCCACATCAAATCGATAAAAAGGATATTTTCTCAGTGTCGTAAAAATGTCGTTTTTATATTATCTCCGATATTTGATCAAAACTTACATATAGTTTAAAATTAGATAGAAACTCAAAAATTTAAGCTATCTTTGACTTCCATTTTAGTAATAACTTGAATCTGTATTTTTTTCTTGATCGTTCAATTGGAAGTGGAGAAAATTTTCAGCCAGAGAGATAGACAGACTATAAAGCCTTGGTAAATCTCTCAGTGGACTAACTTAAATAGTTATTTTTTGATATAAAAATTAATTTTAACTTAACATAGGTTGGGTGAGTTAATTTAACTTAAGTACTCTAAAGTTAATTAACTTAAGCTTAACTAGTTAAAAAAAATAAACTTAAAATAACTTAACTAGTTAATTTTCGTAGAAATAATAATTAACTTTAACTTAACCAGTTAAAAAGATTAGCTAACTTGGGTATCACTTGTATAAAGTAATACAAAGTGCATGTGCTCATGAAAGACGAAGAGTAACAAGGAAGGTTTTCTGAGGGGTTATAAGTGAAAGTTTTTGATGGAATCGGAGTAGAATTGAGGATCGACACCGGAATCATTCCATTCTATATGTCCTTGCTAGATAAGGAGTCGGATTTGTGTTTATTTCCTTCCTCTTACGGTTCCTTGCAGCTGATCTAGTTATAGAACATCATAACAGCTAAACTGCTCTCCTCCCAAATATTCTTCAAACTCTGACTAAAGTACCAGGCTCACTTTTGGTTTCTTTTACTTTTACATACGGGCAAGTAATAATTTATGCAACTCTGTTCTTGAGGTAGGCAACGTCATTGTCCAAAATCAAAGTAACTAGTACATTTAGTTATTTTAGATCTTGAAGAAAGTAAAAAAATTTCAGTTTGGATAAAAGTTTAATGAAAAAGGTTAAATTTGAAGAGGGTTACAGATCATTTTATATACACATTCCAGAAAATAAAAAATTAAAGGTACACATATGCCCATAAAACTTTTGAGTTTAGGATCGTGAAGTCATTCTAAATTTACATGGAATTTTAGGTATCAATAATATACCTATTAATTATAACTTAACTGAATATCTTGTTAGACAATACGCGGAATACGGAATAATAATTAATAAGTAATAAACTAATAAATAATATAGTTTAAAGTAAAAATAAACAGGAATAAAAAGAGGGAAAGTGGCTCATCATTTCACTTCAATTGATTGCTGCTCGTGGTGCAGTTGCCGGCCGGTTTTGAGGAAAATGATCATTCGTGAAAACATTTACAGCCCTAAGAGTATTAAGAATTTCTCTTCGTGTTATTTTATAATCAAGTATATCTATCTGGTAGTCGATTGTTTACTGTAGAGTCGCGTTGGTTAAGCACTTAGCAGAGCTACCTTTGCAAGGAGTTTTTCATTAGCCACGTCACTTTAGGTTAATCCATAATGAGGTTTTTAATATTGACGATCTTTATATATACCGCAAATGGACAGTCCTGCTTCAATGCTCCGGGTAATGCAATAAATGACTATGATCAGACATAAATATGTATTTTTTTAACATTTTGAATTTCCCTTCTGGAAGGTGGTGCAATGCATACCGATGATAAGGCTGGAGGCCATAATCTTCAATGGACAAAAGCCATGATCTCCAAACCGGCTCCTTTTTGGAAAGGCACAGCAGTTGTTAAGGGGGAAATGAAAGAAGTACAATTGAGTGACTACAAGGGCAAATATCTCGTCTTTTTCTTTTATCCTTTAGATTTCACTTTTGTTTGCCCAACTGAGATTTTAGCCTTCAACGATAGGGTTGAGGAGTTTAGAAAAATCAATACTGAGGTTGTGGCCTGCTCTGTGGATTCTCACTTTACACATTTGGCTTGGACCAACTTGCCTCGTAAGGAAGGGGGTTTGGGAAAATTGAACATTCCTCTTCTCTCTGACTTAACTCACAGTATCTCTAAGGACTACGGTGTCTATCTGGAAGAAAATGGTCATACACTTCGAGGCCTCTTTATCATTGATGGTAAAGGAATTTTGAGGCAAATCACAATGAATGATCTCCCTGTAGGACGTTCTGTCGATGAGACTCTACGTTTAGTTCAAGCATTCCAATACACTGACAGTCATGGAGAAGTCTGTCCTTGTGGATGGAAACCTGGTAGTGATACTATCATTCCTGATCCAAAGGAAAAAATGAAATATTTTAAAAATCATGGTGATAATTGAAAATAAAATATTTTTTTATTTGTTACATATTATGTAAAAAAACCTTTTTTATTCTTTTTATATTGTTTCACATTTAGCTTTTTACATCTTTGTTGGTACATGGCTTGCATGGAGGCATAAAGAGTAGGGAAAAATACAAAAAGTAGATAAATCCTCAAAACAGAAGGGAAATGAAATGCAAAGTTGTAAGAATTAGGCAATGATACAGTGAACTTCTTTGTTTCTTCAAAGTATGGTATATTCCTTAGAACGATTACACCTTCACAAATGAAAGTGGCAGGGTATAGGGGTATCCATAATGTATAGCGGATCCATGCAATAAAGCCTTGCTGAATATCGTACGTTCGTAGAAGGTAATAGGGATACTTTGTTAATTCGATGAGGCAGTATATAGTAAAAGTATAGAAAATGACGGGTTTCTCCTGAATCCTGGGTTCTCCGTCTATGAGAAAAAAAAAAGTATAAAATTTCGGCTTCCAATTGTCAAAAAAGCGTTCAAAGATGATGTTTTCGTATATCCAAAAATTGGATGCAGAACTTCTAAAAACATGAGTAGTGAGATCATTTTAAGGACACTTCCGACTGATTTGAAGGCATGAGGTATAAAATCATTGCCTAATCGAGCATATCGAATGTTCAGAACAGAAAATATATAGAGGTATGTACAAAACATGAAGAGATTGTAGAAAAAAAAGATAAATTTTCCTATTGGACTCTGAGACGTAATTCAATTCATGCTTCTGAAGATCCTTATATACGTCAGGGTACTGAAAGGTATTTGAAAAATAGATAGTAATATGTATATTTTAAAGAAGATGTGATTACTTTACTCCGAAGAAAGTCTTCAGACGACACTTGATCACTTAATCGTTTTTTGATTTCATCTTTTGGGTTCTCGTCATCTGTTGAAGACAAATCTTCACTTTTCCACTTTTCAAAGTCAACTTTTAACCAGGGGAGCTTCTTTGGCTCATGAAGGAGTCGCGGCCACCAGTCAGTTTCTTTTTTGGGTAGACTTATCATAATTTCTCTTTCTCGAATGACAAAAGAGGAGGTAGATGCATCAATAGGCAAGAAAAACTCGATGACAAAGTCATATCTTTGTATTCCTTGAGTCCCCGTACTTCCTATTGCACAAAATTCAATTTCTTCATCTTCGATACATATGTCCGGCTCTCTCTGAATATCTATGATTGCCACTTTGAGAAACACATCTTTCGCTGTTTGAGCCCAGTAGACATTGGGATGCATGTTTCCAAGGAATTACAAGCACAATGAAAAATTCAATCCAGCTACAAAAAATAAGAATTGTTCTTTGTAGATGACTGAGGAAAGCAAATTGAAATAAATAATATAAAGGCAAAGGGACAATCGAAGGAAAGCAATCATAGAGTTACTATATAAATTATAATTCTATAAATAATAAGTGTAGCACAGATGAAAAGGTTCCTATGATTATATTAATATTCTTAAAAATGAAATTAATAAATAAACCAACCTAGAACAATAATGATTTAATTTATGAATTAGGTATGATAATTGATTTATGAAAGAGCGTTCCTTTTCGCAGTGCTGTATTGAACATTTTACATTTCTACCTTTTCTACAAATTCTACTTTTATCGAAATGATGACGTACTACGTATTTACTTGACTATGGCCAAGGGTAAGGTAGCTAGCTAGACTCCGGCCATTGTCATTAATAGAGGATCCAGATAATAATTAATGATAGAAAATGTGGTTATTACACCTTTCTCATAGACTTCACACATGTTTATTATGTGACATTTGCAAAGGATAATTTGAATGTATACAATTATTATACGATAAATAATGTGCCCTACTCCTTCATTTTAATTAAAAGCTTCAGTTGCGAAACAGTCAGCGCCACTGTTGGGATTGCATTCTATTCAACACTTATGTAGATGTTGCAGATCATGAACTTCATATTTTAAATAAACTATACTTCAGCTAAACATTGTAGGTTCTCAGCTAATATTCTAAAAAGTAAAACATTTATTTATCAGTAGTGTACGTTATTTTATCATTTCATTAAAAGCAAAGGTTAAATATGTATCAGAGGCCATTTCAAAATGGATTCTCATTTTATTAATCAAACGTATAATTAAATATATTTAGTCAAATAAATATATTTTTCAAAAGGATAGATATAATCATTAGCTTTGATTTGATATGTGGAAAATATGTTGATATCCTCACTGTATCCCAATGGAGTAATCTGTTCATTCTCATCTGTCGGCTATTACCGTAAAGTAACTATGGATTACAACAGTGTTTGTAGAGACATAAACTATAAAATCAATAAGAAATAATAATGTTAGTACTTTCCATAGATCACAAAATTATCTATGGAGCACAAGTTTACTATTTAATATTATTTTTTCTCGATTGTCAATAACACAATTTAATGAGTAGATTAATAAATATTTCAATGATAATCTGTTTAAAATACTTGATAGAAAAGTCAATGGAATAATTCTAAATATTATATTTTTAATGGAGTCCAATATTCATCCCAACACATATTTTTTTATGGAATTTTTGTTAACTTCATTTCATTAGACACACAGATAAAGCAACATTATCTATCAAGACAGCAAACAAAATTTCAAGTGTTATCTCAAAAAAGTCCCTCATACTTCAATAGTTCTTTATAGGACTTTGTAGTAGCCATGATAACAGTCATGAAAGTTCTTGCCTTTATTTTCGCTATATTAATAACAGGAGCCCATGGATCTTGTAACATAGGTTCACAGACGGACCCAAAAGGAAAAGCAACTCCTGAAGACCCAACAAATTATCATGAATTTTGTATTTCTTCATTAAGGAACCAAGTCAAAATGGAATTTGAAGCAGCTCTTCAATATCTAGTTATGGGAGCCTACTTTGATCAAGACACTATCAATCTCAAGGTAGTATTAAAAAAATTGCCATTAATTTAGAAGAAATGTATATTTTTTCAATTTTTAGGGATTTGGTAAGTTCTTTTGGGAAAGTGCTGACGAAGAAAGACAGCATGGATTACAATTTATCAAATACTTGCGACACAGAGGAGACAAGGGTCTCGATTTCTTTCAAGGAGATATTGAGCCTATTCTAAGAAAGTATTCATGGAGTGATGGACTTGATGCTCTTCGTGACGCTCTTATGATGGAAAAAAAAGTTTCGGGTTCCATAAAGAAGATCATAGATATTTGCAGTGTTGAAGGAAAGCAAGATTATCTCTCTGGAGATTGGCTCACTGGTACATGGTTGGAAGAGCAAATGGATGGACAAAGAAAGTTAGCAGGACTAATCAACACGTTAAGCAACTTTAGAATTGACCATGAGGCTCTTGGTGACTGGATGTTCTCTGAATCATTATTAGAGTAAAAATAAATCCCTAAATATGAAAATGAAAAGACTTGAATGTAAAACTACAATAAATAATAAAATTTAAGGAAAAAATAACCATTAATTATACATAACCATGTAAATTAAATTCGAGTATATAAATCATACATTAAAAAAGTATCAACCGTCCATTTACAAGAATAATAAAATTAATGATATATAGCACTGACATATTCAATTTAAGTAAAATTCCATCATCTGTTTCGATTTCCTCGGTCACCTCTGCCTCTACCCCGGCCTCTTCCACGGCCTCTACTACCAGCTTTAGGAGTAGGAGATTTTGGTCTAAGGGATTCGATTTTTTCTGTACATCCCGATGTAGTTCCCTTTTCAAAGTATGAATTATAGATTACAGGATCAAAGTTAGACATGGTTAGTTCAGGACCTATAATTTAAAAAAAAAATATATAAATAGATACTAATTGGCCTTTTGATTCAACCGCAAATAATCATAATCTTACAATAACTACAAAATATTAAAGACTAACTTAAAAATGAAATACATCATAAAGTAATTTAATATAAATAGCAAGTAATATATATCAGATCTTAATTGTTAAAAAGTAATATTTGCATGAAAGAATAATATAATTAAGCCCACCTAAAGTCAGCCAGCCTGGTCTAATAGTCGTGTCACGTCCAAAAATTTGGAGTCTTCTAGTCCCTAGACAAAAATGTTCAATAATATGAAACATTTCAACAGGCTTATCCAAAGACCCTGGCTCAGCTTCTTCATCAATAATTAAATCAATATCAACATTAGCATGGATAAAATCTCCATCCAGAGATCGTCTAACAGTTCCTTTAATACCCATTAAACAATGCTCTTTAGTCCTTTGAAATACTGCATTAGGTTCTAAAACTTTAGAGTTTTGAGGATTTCGGTGATTCGTCTGTATCCAACATATATCTTCACAACGTCGAAATCCCCAATTTTGGAGACAAAGCCTCCCCAAATCAAGTCCATCACTTGAGCCACACCAAAGGAATATAAAAGACCGCGAGGCAGCGATTTCTCCAATATCCAGAGCCATAATACGGTCCCAGTCCCAAAAATCTACATTTGTCACACCACACGAGCGTGAATATTCTTCAAGCGGAGGCTCAATAAGTATAACATCAAATTTAGCTCCCTTAAATAGTGAAAATAATGATAACCTTTATGCGCACATAGCTTAGTAAATAAGAAAACATATTGCAAAAGTCAAGAACAACAAAAAAACATTATCCAAAAGATGTTTGAATCAAAATTTGATTCTTAAAGTATTTAATAATGATGAGGCTTTATTCTTCTTCTTTTGTAATTTTTATTAGTATTGCATTTTAAGTGGATTAGATTCCATTTTTGACGATTCAGGTGAAAAAAAAAAAAAAAAAAAAAAAAAAAAAAAAGACAGATTTCATTTTTTTAGAGAGCAAATCCAATGACAAACTGTTAAGTTATTAATTTTATATGAGAAAGAGAAAACTTCAACATTTTTTTTCTTCTTCTTATGATTTACTGAATCGAAATTTAAAAAAAAAGCCTTACTAAGAATTTTACATAGAATATTCAACTATTTTCAAGTGAATAACTACCGAATCTCGTCAAATGATAATAAAAGAAATGAATTGGAGAAAAGAGGGAATTCTAAAGGAATTCCCTGATACATGAAGGACTTTATAAAAAGCAAAAGAGTGAAGAAAATGGAATACTTTTAATGGTGTTTTCAAATCTTGAGAGAGATCATATTTAAGGTACATGGGAGGATGTGCCGTGGAAGCGACGAGCTCATTTTTTAATCGAATGAGTTCTCTAAGCTTAGGATATTCTTCAAATCGATCTGCAAGTCCCACATCCCGAATGAAGTTCTGTGGCCTCTGACCCGTATCCACAAAGTTTTGACTGTAGTCGTTGTGTGGATTTAAACTCTGAGTTCCTTTGAGGAATGCAGCTGCATGATACTCTCCAGAGATGCAGGACTTCTTATTGCTGCGTTCATCTTCTTCGCTCGAGTCCCCAGAGGAGGACTCCGCCTCGCAGGACGAAACTCCAGCTCTTTGACGTCCGTTCAAAGCTTCAGACAAGTCCTTGACTCCTAACGTCGTGCGCAGAAGCTCTTTCCGCTTACGGCTTTTTTCTCGGACGGAAGAAACGAGGGACATGATGAAGCACCGGATCCGCTATTAAATATACCCATCAATCAATCAATTTACCCAAATAGATGGAATTTAATAACATTCATAGTTTATATTATGATTCCTTTGGAATACATACAACAGCCCATCTTACGTCACTCTCACTTTATAGCCCATCCACCTTCAACCTTTTTTTATTAACCAATCAGACTCCTTCATTTCTGACTAGTATATAATTCTTCTTACTAATAATCCAAAAATTATGGGCGTAAACTAAAAAAAAATACTCTACACAGGATTTATTGTGGATGAAAATAGTTTTGATTAAGTTATACGAATGCCATCAATTCTTGGCTTTCATGGATCTATGATGAGAACTCATATGAGGTCCGGGCCAAGATGAGACAAATAAGAAAAAAGAGTATGTATGGATGTGCTGATTCCTGAGCTAGCTGAATGTGGATCACGGGGTTACCTTACTATTACAATTATTTGCACAGTCAACTGTCCATATTTCTTCTTCTTTTCTCTTTATCCGTGTGCTGAACGTTGATTGGTTGAACAGGAATGCCCCCTTATAAGCTGAGACCAATTCTCAACAATTATTGAATAATAGTTCCATAGTTAGGAAGAATTGGCCCAAAAATATCTTACTACCAACTGATTTTGGCCCTTTAACTTTTTTATTTTTCTATGAAGGTTGCGTGATAATAAATGTGAGGACGTATGATATCATGGAAAAGAAAAAGGAGAAAATGAGAAGAGAACTAAAAGGCGGATATCAAATCTAGAGTAAATACTAATTATTAAAGTAAAATAAGTAGTTATTTCAACTTCGGCTTGATACTTCTACAAGAGAGACGTGTGCTGTGATTGATTGCCTTTCTGGACAAAATGGCTCGAGGTCATCAAAAGATTCAATCTCAACAAAAGGCTCAGGAAAAAATAGCCAAAATGAAGAAGCAGGCGGGACATTCATCCTCAGACCAGAAAAAAGCGGCTCTTGTGGCCCTCAAATCCCAGTGCTCCGTTTGTAAGGTCCGTTATCGACTCTGTCATCATTTTCAACTCATCTTTGACAGTATGCTCATATGTTTTTTTCGTTTTGTTCCAGTCTCAAATGCCTGATCCCAAGACGTACAGACAACACTTTGAGAATAAACATTCGAAATTGCCTCTACCGGAGGAGCTCAAGGATGCCTAACTTCTGAAACCTTCTCTCTACTTCAACATGCACATAAACCTATATATTTAATCCTACAAATATATACGCTCTGTTCATTTTTTTACGTGTACCTTTCCCCATCATTTTCTTTCATTTTTATACGTTGAATAATATGCGAAAACGACTTGTTTTGGATATGAGAAATGTAATAATAACTCATTATTGTCGCAAATCATTCTCCTTTCATTTTTAGTTTGCTTTTAATGAAACTGGATCATTTGATAGGACTATTCATAGATATTATCAATAGTATTATTTCCAGTAATAGCCATGAGTGAAACTATAGTCTAATTATACATCTCTCTCTCTCTCTCTCATTTTTAATAATAATTTTTGTGTGGATTCAAACAGTCAAGAAATATAATGTTTGATGTATACTATATAAAAATTACTTTCATTCTTTTCTGGATTTACCTCTTCAAAGGCTAAAAGTTTTTCCTTCTAACGAAGGCCAAATTTTAAAGAGTCGACCATTAATTTTATTAAAAACGCACGGTGCGTGTTACTCTAAAAGGCATGACAGTATTTAATTTGTATAGTTATGATTAACATTACGAAGTAGTTTTTTTTTTTTTTTCTTAAACTAAAGCTAACTGGATCTTTTGGAGTAAATGAATTAAAACTTTATTTCCATAAATGCATTTGTTTCATAGTATCATCATGTCTTTTGAAGAATGAAGAATTTTGATGTTTCGAGAAAGTCCCTTTCCCTTGCTCCATATTACTTGAGTTTGAGTAGCATGAACTCTTAATTCTATCGTCCACGGTGAATTTCGTTCCTGCAAGTGAGGATGCTGCAGCAATCCCTGCTTTAATCTTTTGAACCATTCTGTATCAATCACTTAACCGGCTTGAAGAGAAAAATGATAGATTATTTAGATCTCTGATATAAAAGTACTTATCCTATATATATATTTATATATAATATAATGACAAGTAAGATGCATCTTGAATCTACATTAACTGAACATTTTTAAATTACAGTCAAACCTGTATTCAACAGTTCGACGAGGCAAACTTAAAAAGTGACCGCTTAGTGCAAATTACTTCTTAATTTGGTTTCCTATTCTGTAATCGATTAAAACAAGTGGTTGTTATACTAGGGTTGACTGTATATGTAAAAGAGAATAAAAAAAACCATTCTACAATGGAATATAAATAAAATAGCTTGTTATCCATTGTTTTTTTAATTATAATATAACAAGATTATTTTTTTAACATGATTTTTTAAAACTTACTTTAATTATGTTAACTTTTTGAACCTCTTAACCATAATCAGATGGCCGCTCTGTCTTAAATTTCGTAGGTGGTATGTTACAGTTCATGGATGAAAACCGAATGACACTTTGATAAGTTTTATATAATTCAATAATTTTATCTGACAGACCAGACAAGATTATTGAATATAGTACACAATAAACAAGTTATCTATGTGTTGTTTGCTATGAGAATATATATTTTTTAAATCGTAGGCTTTATGTAGTACGCTCTTCACAATATTTATTTTAGTATACACATAATATTAATTTTATATTCATTGATATAAGTACAAAATTTGTGTGAGTGTGCGTATAGAAACATCTAAAGCGTGTCGAAAAAGTACGTTGTTTTTGTGTTCATATCTTAATAATGAGCATTGTATCCAAATTTGAAGGGATTACATAGTAAAATATCTAACGACGTAATATTGTTTTATAATATAATCCATTCATGTCTAAATGTATGGCAAATTCATCTTTGATCCATAATTTATTAGTCCATTCGAAGGGGTCAGGGTCATTACTAGGATTTTTTTTGGGGGAGGGAATGTCTTGTACGTTTTGACAAGATGTTTTCGTTATGATTTTTCAGAAAAACAAAATTTAACAAATAATTTTAAAAAAAAGCAAAATTTGCTTTATTACCTTTTTTTTATGAAAAGCAAGGTTTATCAAATATTTTAATGAGGGGGGATTTAAAATTGCAAATACAAGCTATAAATAATAAAGTACGTACATTATGTGTACCAAATGTTAATAGTGAAGAGGGGGGGGTATGTCAAAACGTGCACTTCATTTAGCTGAATAGGACATAAATTTCCAATAAGCAGAACACGTATTCATTGATGAAAATAATATGATAATGGAAGAATGCTTTTTGTAGTCACTACCTGAATATATGTTTTTTTAATTTTCCAAAACTCTTATCATTATTCTTGAAGAGAGTGAATCCTCGAAGTAATATCCTTGCCAGTTGTCGCAGCCCTGACCCTTCTAGAATTTGAAGTCCCGTCCTTGGATATAGCTGATTTTGGGACTTCATATGGGAGATATGAAGTCCCAAAATATAATTATACGAAATATGATAATTTTGCTTATCATATTTGATAAATGAGTTTAGGAATTCTCTTTTTAAGCAATTTGATAATTTTTTTGGATGCATTTGAAAATACGTAAGTATATAATCAGTAGATTACACAGGGGAACTCTCTTTTTGTACAAATGAATTCAAGCAAAAAAAAAAAAAAATATCTTTGCGTGCAGAATCCAAAACAAATCTCATTTTTCTCTATCATCTGAATTCTGAAATATCTGGGATTATAGTAATTTGGGACTATTATCATTCAGAGTCTTTTTTTCACAATCCCCAAATTAAAAGTAGGATAAATAAAACTTAAGTAAAAGTGTTTTTATTGATTAAAAAGTGTTTTTATTGATACTGTATTTTGTTATGAACTCGATATATTTCATTTTTAGGTTGAAAAATCTTGAAAAAACGACTTATAACTTATTCATAATACATATTGATGTGAAATATCATAGCTTATATTATAGAAAAAATATTTAATGTATAATTTAAAAAAATATATTTAAAAATTATGCATTTCCAAGGATTTTTGCTCCTTTTTCTATTTTTAAGTGATCCCATTTTTTATGGTCGTCTACTAGAAAATAGTCAATATTATTATTCTATTTTTTTCCAGATTTCAATGCCTAATTTCATTACCTCATGCCCCGTAAAAGGAAGATCGAGGCAATCGAAGTAAGATACTTCTAATTTCATAATCCATCACAAGAGATGTTCGAATTCGGATTCTGAATTCCACGAGGGATAGCGGAGGAGAATTCCTCCGAGTAAAACAATCAGACCTCATAATGGAGTAGAGTGGACTCCTTCCTTGGGAATTAGGTACCAGGATCGAAACAATAAAGTGATCCATTCACAGTTAAAAGATAATTTTAATATTTCAAAATGGGATCACTTGAAGATACAAAATGGAACAAAAATCCTTGGAGATGAATATTTTTAAATTTGATTTTATTAATCCTTTTTAATTTGGGCATTGTTTTGAGAGTAAAATATCCTTCTGAACGATTATAGTCCCGAACTACTATAATACCAGATAATTCAGAATTAAGATGACTGAGAGAAAAACTGAGATCAGTTTTGGATTCTGCACTCATAGATAAATTCTATTATTGCCTTCAGTTTATTCGTACAAAAATTCAATCCAACGGTATGATAAAAAAACCATTAACGTGGTCCCCATGACAATTTGACACGTCCTTACCTTAAATGTATCACGTAACATTTCCTCGGGAAAAGAAGCAGAAAAAGGCCAAAATCGTCTGGTAGTTAGCCAAATAAGTCAATCATACCAACTCCTATTTATCTGTTAAGTAATCCCAGACTATTATTGTCATATTATTTGTCCACAATTTTTAAAATGAATTACTTAGGTACATAAATTTGATTATATTAAAATCCCAAGTAGTATTTTATTCGATAGAGTATTATAATATTAATTAGTATTGTTTTATTACAAGCGTAGCTATACATTTGTATTTCTATATGATTGCCAAAAATGTCTTTATAGAAATAATAAGATGCCCAAATATATAAATATATATACGATGAGAGATCAACAAGAAATTGTATTCATTTTCTCTTGGAAACAAAGCATAATTATAGAACGACTTATTACTTCGTTTATTTATGAAAAATAATATTTGAAGAAATAGCTAAGACGCATCAAGTGAGACGAAGGAATCGACACTAAAAGCAAAATACATAGGTTATTTTTGTGTTAGTGCGGTAACACCGTGTTCTATTGATTGTGTTTATTACATTTTTCATGATTTAAGCCTCTATTGAGATCTTGAGCATGAGTGGCGTAACTAGTCTTTTGAAATGAAGTCATCAACCTGTGATTTCTTACCTCCACAAATTAGTCCTTAAAACACTATTCCTTCTTAATTTTCTCACTATTTCCATCGTTTCTTCTTTTTTTGATCTAAAGCTGGGAACACACGGCGAACTAAGAAAAGTCGATCGATTAGCATCACTAATCATTGGAAGGGATGCGATTTTTTATAATGAAAAAACTAATTTTAGAAATTAAAAGAGGTAGAACGGCGGGTGTTGTGTTTTTTCATTATTTAATAGGTCGTATTAAATTCTTCCTCTGAAGTAAGCATGCCCCCAAAATAAATTAAAAATTATATAACAGATAGTTGATATTAACAATGGTCTTAATTAGTGTTAGAGGACCGCGGCTTAGTCCGATCCCATCCAGTGTAGTCCCATTTGCCGGTCCTTACAGAAGGTAAAATCTATCCCTCGTTAGGTCAATGAGGGCGTTTTTCCTTCTTTAAATTATTCTGTTATATGATATAATAAATTATATCTTCATGAAAAATTTGAGTAAAATCCATTCATTGGTTTGGCTGTGATTCCCGCCTCCCTCTTCTCACGGCTGCTTGCAGCTGATCTAATAAACCGGCATGACAGTTAAGTTGGTCTCCTTCCGAACATTCTTCAAATTTTCAGGGTGACCACGTTAATTTTTTTGTTTCTCTTAATTTTACGTACTTGGAGGACATATATTATGCATTAATTTGACATGAGTTTTTTAGATTTATTAAAACAATTTTTGATCTTCTATTTATTTATAAAAGACTAATTTTCGTTTGGCTATTTATTAATCTTTTTTGATTGCAGAATTTTATCTGCCCCTGTAATATTAGTCGGAGAAGGAGGAGAGCATGGTCCCCTTGGTACTCCCTGCCAGAACTTTACTGAGTCTGAGGTAAATGCATGATCATTATTCATGGTTGTAGGTAGTGTATTGCCAGTCCTTATTTATTCGGTCAAGTTCAGTCCAGTCTTAGGACCAGTCCTCGGGACCGGTCTTGAAGACTCGGTTCTAGTTCTGTGTCGTTCGCAACTATTCGTTCGTTTGAACGACTCTTTTTAGTAAAATAAAGGACTCAAGGGAAATAATGGACAATTAGTAGAAGAAGAACATGTTTTTATCTTCTCTTTGATGATTGGCTTAAAATTGTCGGCTGTCATCAGACAATTTTAAAGGGTTTTAATTCAATTTATGTACTACTTTGTGAGCATAGTTTAATTATTTTTGTTTTAATTTGGCCATACTTATTAATTAGAATATATTGCTCATAATGGTATCGTGTAGTGTAGTGTAAAAATATATCAATTTTGACTGAACAGTTTCCTGCCTTATCGCCCAAGAAAATGTTAAATTTTTCTAAAAACAATCATCGTAGGAAGTTGTGGATCAATGCCATCAAACGTGCGAATTTGATTCCCCCCAAAGACTCAAGAATTTGCCAAGTAATATAATCAACATTTTTTACTATCTGAGGGATGGGAAAATTAATTTAATGGGTTGTTTTATAAAGATGTCACTGGGCTCCACATTATAATTATTCATACTTAAATTATTCGCTTTAGGGTCATTTTGAAGAATCAATGTTTCTGCGGAAGTCTTCAGAAGGACGGCGGTGTTTGGTACATAATGCAATTCCTACTTTATTTGAACATATTAAGATAAAAATCGTTTAACCGAAACAGAGACGCAGAAGGACTTCAAAGGAAGCAAAGAATTCTAATGTTAGAACATTCGTATGCTAAAACACATGGGACATCAAATAAGGAAGATTATTCTGATCACGAAGTTCAAAACCCATTCTCATCAGATATTTTTATAAAAGAAGCTCCTGAGATTGAAGTTTTCACATACGTACCATGCTCTAATTGTATCAATTTAGTAGCGCCAAATAAATCTTTATCTGCAAAAATACAGCATTTTCAAGCGAAACTTGACATGAACAAGGGTTCAATAATGTCAATGTCAAAAGGTGGTATCTGTAAATGATACAGTAGTCTATTAGTTTTATCATATTTATTGTTTTAGGCTCATTTTTGTCGCAAAACCTATATTGAAGTATTCTTGAATGAAGATCAATTAAGATGTTTGTCTAAGAAAGGAAATAACTCTAGAATCAATTGGTCTAGTCCAACAGTTAAAAAAACCCTAAAATTAAGGTAAACAAATAAATAGAATAAATGAATTAACGATTCTTTTATGCCTTATTTTGAAGCTATGTCCTTTCTTATGAATTTGTAATGGTTTAATACACTTTTCAGATTTGCTTGTGGTTCGTCAGGGTAGAGTTATTCAACAATCCAGGAGTCTGATGGGTCAATCTTATTAATGGAAGAATTTACTGATCTGATTCGTTCCTGGTTCGAACTCATGACTTTTAGTCATCAAAATTGTAGGAAAAAAAGGTTATTGGAAGCTATGGCAAACTGGTATCAATTTGTCGACAACTTCCATCCTTCAGTTGCACAAGGAACTCCTTCATGAAGGATTTCCATTAATTTTAACTGGAAGATTTACTCAAGATGCAGTGGAAAATTTATTCAGCCTTATTAGGTACAAGAGCCCAACTCCAACATAGTTACAGGCTCAAATCAGTATCTAAGAAATACTGCTTTATGTCAGTTAATGAAGGAAAATGGATCTTCCAACTAACTCTTCTGCTAGAAGAAGATACTGTGTTGTCTGAACAGCAAACTGATGTTTTATATTATATTGCATGTTATATTTTAAACCATATTAAGACTTATCAGTCTGTTTGTTCGGATTGTCTTAGTTTTGTTATTTTGGACACTAATGATAGTAGCCCGTATTCAAAACTCCTTGATCTAAAAGATTATACCGGCTAATCTTTATACCGCTGTATAAAGCCGAAATCTTCGAACTTTATTAAAAAATTAATGATTTAAATTTGCATGAGTCATTTCAAATCACTTTATGAAAAAAAACTAAAATATCTTAGAAGTATGTTCGAAATTACCCATTGGCCATTATGAATAAATGTTTGTTTGTGCCTGAAAGAAAACAGAGGAACCAGATAGTTGAAGTTGTATTTGTGGGCACGCTTGCGCAAAACACGATTCCCACAACCCGAGTGATTTGTTCGTTTATACCATAAGTTTCCCATATATAGAATAATATATCACTCCACCTCAATCAAATATTTCTATCTACATTGACTTTTTTGTTAAGTTATTATGAAATATGAATATATTCAAGTATCGTACAGTAGTTCATTATCTTGCTACTTTGAGTGAACTCTAATTCGCGCGCACGAACGACTGCAAAGTCACCAACTCACCAACTGAACTGTTTTAACAAAAAACTGATTCACCAAAAGAACGAATCATCAAAAGAACTGAATCTTTAAAAGAACGAATCATCAAAAGAACTGAATCTTTAAAAGAACGAATCATGAAAATAAATGAATCTTTAAAAGAACAAATCATTAATAGAAAGGAATCTTTAAAAGAACTGATTCATTGAAAGGTATCATTGTAATATCCTATAATACACCTTGGCCCACGGGTTCTGCATTGAAGTGCAAAGCCTCAAGGTAGATTAAACTCAACCGCCGTCGCGTTTCTAAAATAGAAAATTATTTTTATTGGACGGGGGAATGGTCTTAGAACTGATTCGGTGAACGAATCATTTTAGTGAACTGATTCAAGTGATTCAGTTCACTAAAACGGCACTGCAGACTCCAATCCTAAAGAAGGACTGACACAACAATAATTGTAGAGTAACATTTTACATTTTTAATCCCTGAGCTAACTAAAAATACATGTACAAATTTGTTTTATCCTAATATAAAATATATAATCTCAAATATACATTAGAGTTGTAAAGATATAAATATTTTTGTACCGATTCAGGTACCAAAATTGATATTGGTATTTAGATACTTTTCTAGTAATAAAAATAAAATGTCATTCAGGTCAACTGATAAGCACTTACAGGGGCGTCCACAGGATCTTTTTGTTTCGGCTGTGTACTGGGGGAGAAATTTGATGGTTTTATTTCATAAGGGGCAATCTACAAAGTATGTACGCATGTAGAAAGGGGGTGGAGTTGAAATTGTATAAGTTATAAGTAAGGATAAAAATCCATTGTAGAATGGGCAAGTTAAAAAAAAGAAACCGAAAATCAAGATGTTCATCCTGACAATTTGAAGAATGTTATGGAGGAGAGAAAGAATAATGCTCAGACGTTTCATTAGATCAGCTACAATCAACTGTGTCTAGGGAGAAAGGCGAAAAGGATTTAAATCTATTCGATCACTTGTTTGAATATATTTATACCAGCAAAGATTAGGGAGAATGATATCGACGTTATTTTTGTTTTCTACACTATGCTTACAATTTGTTAATTTAAAAGGATGAAGTGCATCAGAAAAGTAATGACAAGTATTGTAACAGTTCTTCAAATACTGTTGAGTAAACTCTTAGAGCAACTGTTCAAAATTTTGCAATGATTTGACACATTGAGATTAAACATAATGGATTATTTTCATTTTATTACATAACATAAATGGTACCTATTTTGTTTAAAATCTGAATAATTTATATTTTCTTTCAATATAGGTTTTAAGTACAAACTGAGTTAGATACCATCTTTTGTTATCCAATTGATTTTGTCCATAGTTTGGCAATTATTAACTACTGGTAGTATGTTTTAAAAGCTTTATCTTGTTTTTTGAACTGTGTTTATATAGCCATTGCAAAGCTTTACTCTCCTCTCCGCGGTATCATTTATAACAAATAGGTTTTTCAAGATCCTTTTTATATTAATATAGCTACCATTTGAGTTCCATTTAGATACAGGTGTCTATCAAAAATTCGAACTGATATTTAATATTCGAAATAGCTTCCAATCATCTTACCCAATGCATTTTGACAAGTCAGTTATCTAAATCTAGTTCTATGTCTATTTAAGCCTCTCAAAATACCTTTCCAATCACTCAATACATTAAAAGTACTATTTGAAATTCTCTGTCTGAGTAGATAGATTGTTTTGTGTCAGAAGGCAGGAAAACAAAGTCATTTTACTCCTTCATTTCCCAAAACAAGTATGTGTAATTTTTCTAACAATCAAATAAGTTTTTCAAGAGTTTCCATGAGTTTTCCATCCCAGTGTACATCCAAAAGGAATAGAGGTTTCCAGGAACTTTTAATTTGTTTTGCCAATACTACTAACTGTTTTAATACGACATTTTAGACTTGAACATAATTTTAATTAATTTTCTTTACGTCCCCGTTTCTTGCTTCATTAATTCTGCCTTTACTTCCGTCAGGGCTTTCACTAAAAAAATCATTTCTGACGGCAAACTCAACTACGTGTGATTTTCAAGAACATAATGTGCCAGAAATCTGTATCTCCATATTTTTAAGGTTTACTAAATAACATAACAAAACGTTTTTATAGCTTGGTAATTTTGATACATTAAGATAAAAATGTTCTTCGCTTAGACACTCAAATAAAATTTATTGTGGGTGAACACTTTATATTTTCATTCCGTACTTACTCATTGGTAGATCACCGATGGTAATAATCATTTGTTATTAAAAAAATATGACATGATATATGACATAAAGAAAACTTGGAACAAGGCAAGGTTAATAGAAATACAAGGTTATACCATAACGTGTGTACGACTGAGGTTCGATTTCCACCACCCTTTTAATATTGACGTCAAGGTAGATGAGTGGTTGCATGTTTTGTCAAAATCTGTTTTTCTTGCCCGGCATTCGTTACAATACAAAATATTTAAAATTATATCAATAGTGACGCCATAGACTATGAATGGTTGCGTGTTTTGTAAAAATTGTCTGTCTTGCCCAGCAGTTGGTATAATACATCAGGTTGAAAATTCTTGCAAGCCCGATCTTATTAAGATTTGAAGGAAGAAATTTCAATTTTTTTGTCGGATTTGACCTAAGTATGTCGAACATCAAGACTATGCGAATGACCAGCAATATCGAAAGAGGTTGGGACAGAGCGATTGCCCTGTTATCTATACATTTGAAAACTTTATACTATTTTGAATCAGGGATTTTTTTTGGAAAAAAATCTACAAATTTGGAAAAACTTTCAAAAATAATAGCTATTCAAAATCAAAAATCCACAGCTACACACAAAAATTCATTTTTTGAGAAAAAAAATTCTAAAATCCTAGCCTATTCACAAAAAATTAAATTTTTTTGAGAAAAATCAAAAATTAAACTTCGAATATTAAATTTTTTCAAAAAAAAAAAAAAAAAATTCAAAAATCAATAGGTATTCTCACAAAATTAATTTTTAAAGAAATAAATTTCAAATATTAAATTTTTTCGAAATTTTTTCCAATAATCCAAATTTCAAATTTTTTTATCATGACCAAAGCAAATCTTTTTTTTCCAAAAATCTAACAAAAAGCAAAAGTTTCTTCAGGAGGGCGGGGATTACAGTCCTTCAATCCATCTTCCTACGATTTGTTAAGATATATTTTTTTTGATAATATCAACTAAACTTTTAAGTAACAACACGATATTAAAATTGTTAACAACTTTAATCATTTATAGTATGTAATTTATGTATGTAATTGTAAATAAGTTTGAATAACTCGTTCTTATTTTTCCTGATACACTTATTGCGTACAAAGTCTTGTTTTTAGGTTATGTCGTATGTGTGACTCTATAGAAGACGTTGAGTTTGAGAAGTTATTCATAGTAGAAAGGGATAATGTACAAAATATATACGCATGCTTTTGCTTTTCTAAAACCCCTCTCCCCTCCTACTGCGTACGTACTTTGTACATAGCCCCAAACATAGACATACCGAAAGGGACGTCCGGGACCTCACGTGACGTCCCTGACGTCTGTCTTAAAATTGCATTGATCTCATTTTCTAAAGGGAAAGGGGGGAATCGGCCAATTTCTTTCTGTTTGGCATTCGTTTAAATCGATAAATCAGCGGAAACGATTATGGTCAATGTGTCTTTTGGATTCACAAGAAATAAGATTAATCATATTTGGACAGTTATAAAAGCAAGCTACAAGAAAAACGCCCAAAATTGCCCCACAAAAAAGTCAAGAGATGCCCACAGCACTGACAATCTCACGTAACCTCACTCTTCTGTCATCCATCCCAATATCATGGACTTTGTCAATGATTTCATGAGGAGAAATCTCACCAGAGCCAGTCACAGTCATTTGTGTCCATATGGTCACTCCAAAAATTTTGAAACCACTTATAAACCTATTCAGAGTCGTAACTCGAAAAATGGGTTGATCATACTAAATTTATCTCCTTGCCCTTTGCTCAGACCGGCCTAAGACATTTCTTAACGGAAAGGCATGACATAAAACTCTCAATTATCCTTTAGTTATAACAGTGACATTACTCGACTATTCTGGGAGACACATGATTCAAAAATGTAATATTAATAATTGCTTACATAAAGCTTCTGAATTCTTTGTTGGATCCAAATTGTGGTACAAATATTTTTTAAATTGAAATTTGTCTTATGAATTACTTTTATTTAATTACGAATAATATTTTACTTGCGATGTGGCTCTACTTCAGGAAAGAAACAAATTCAGAGCATGTTTCTTCTATAACTGAAAATTATGCAATATTGCATCATTAAAAGAAAAAGGAGGAATCAGTGCATAGATTTCTGGAAAAACTTCATTTTAATCATCTGTCATCCATATTACCCCATTCTCTCTTACTTTACTGTAACAAGAGTAAAAAAGAAGCCTGTTATAGGGTCTAATAAAATTTGGGTCGTTTACTAAATACCGATAACATAGACAGGACAGGCTTTATTGTGTCCTTTTTTAGCCAGCTTGTAAGTGTTCTGCTATTTTGGCGTTCTGTTCAGCGTCCCGTTCAATTTTTCGTTCAGCGTTCAGCCATTATTTTCGTTCCGTTCCGCGTTCCAATTATAAGGTAGTACAAGGCTTGTAATATTATACATACATACACTAGTAATGAATAATAATGAAGCTATACAGTTTTTTTTCTACATAAAAAATTCGGACACTCCAAATGATATTGCTAAATTAAATTGAATGTAGAAAAACGAGAACGCTTTCATGTTTGTCTGGGGCGCCAAAGCATTTTTTGTTTCTAGAATATCTATGGGAATCATTAAAAAAATTAATCAAGCTTTAATGATTCGTGTATTTTTCATAAAAATAAATAATGTTTTTTTAACTAAACCCCGACATGTAGGTGACCTTGAAAAAATACATTGGAGCCAAGATGATTAAAAATACTATTAACCTTGATTGCAACCGGTAACGTTAAAGTTTAAGAATATTAATATATTAAATCTAACTCAAATATCCACTGAATGTGAAGTACTTTAAATCCATACAAAAAATTACAGACAAAAATAAAAAACAAAGAGCGTGAGAATGTGTTTGATTGAGTAGAAGATAAATTAAATTATCACTACGTAAAAGGGGCAATAATAATAGTTACTTACTTTTTAGAGTGGTTAATTCACATATACATGAATATTAATATCAGGGGCGTCTGCAGGGGCGGAGGCTTTAGATCCCTCTAAGATACTTTTCCCGTGGATAACATTTTCAAAAAAAATTAAAACCTCATTTTAAGCGTTTATGAATCCGTTCTGTTCAGCGTTCCGTTCACAAGTTTTTTGTGTTTCTAAGATACATTTTGAAATTTTGGGAGATAACAACGCCCCTATTATACTTTTTGGGGCCCCCAGAGTAATTAAGACACTGTTTTTGACCTAAATAAAACCTTCTTTCCCTGATCTCTTTCAATATCTCTCTCCTGCTCTCTGGCTTTCCCCTCTTCTCTCTGTTTCTTTTGTTCTACCTTCATCCTTTGTTTATATTATCCTGTATTCAGCCCCGTAACGCGGGCATCCTCTGCTAGTATTTCATATAATAACGTTTCTTTAGCAATGATTATTTCTTGCTAAAAAAAAAAAAATACATCTTCCACAATTACTTTAATTCTTACAAAAGTTATATTCAGTGTGGGGTCTCAGTCAGGCGCCTGACTTGGCCAAGTGTCCTCTCTAAAACAATCCCAGTGGATGACTGGACGGGACTGATACAATCCGACTGTTTCCCTACTGAAGAGTCTCCTAATATTATCTAAAAAATATATTTTTTAAAGTAATGCAAATACTAATAAGTTTACAGAATCATGGAATCAGCAAATACTCTATCATAATTTGATATGTTGTTAGTTGAGTTTTTTAAACATTATATTATTATCAATTCAATAGATTCATCAAATAAAACATATTTGATATTCATCAAAAGATACATTACGTTTATTTCTTCTTTAACTTGTTTGCATTTCCTATCACGTTTTATTTTTTACTATGTATAGCTTTCTTATCTACAAGAAATGAATAAATGAATTGTTATAGGAGTACTCAAGTATTATGTGCTCAAGCTAAAAGTACTAAAGTCCAAGTTATTATCATGTTTATTAACTTTAGAGTTAAGTCAGGCGAGTTGTATTACTCAAGAGGGATATAAATGAATACTTAATATCATTTATATTAGGGAGTTGGGAAGTCTTCCTTTTTACATCCTGTCTGGAGATGTTACACCCCTTTTCTCCCCAGCTAAAATCTTGTTGTCAAATGTGACGAAAAGACAACATTTTTTAGCCAAAAAATGATAAAATTCTATTTTTGTCATAATTTGAAATCATCGAGATTGTCAAAATTTCCTTTTCTAATATTTGTTAGTTCAAAATTGTCAAAGTTTTCTAAAAAAAAAAGCCTTGTAACGCTCGTGTTTGTGAATTAATGTAAATCAAACAAATATTAGCCATGACTAAGGAACAATATTTGAAATAATATGAGTTGTGTCTGACTAGGTTAGCTGGACCTTAACTAAGACATAAGTAGAGGAGTCAGTATGGTCGAGATAATAAATAAGAGACGTGTAAGAATAATAGATGTATCAGTATATCTTATATCAATGAATACTTAAATATCAACGAAACGAAAACCATATGTTCCACATAAAAAGATTTTACACGTTACTTGCTCCATGCCCATCCCTATTCATAATGTTGTCCTTTTGACAAATAAACAAAGTAATAACTAATAAGTATAGTTGATAATATTGTCAAATAAAACTGCAAGTTTTGAAAGGGGGGGAGAAAACATATGGGATCATTGTTTTTTTTACTTTCTGTTTTCTCACTGATAATCACATCAGTATTTATCAAATACCTACTTTATTATGATTTTTGAGGGCATAACGAAAGTATTTGTTTAATAAAGATATACTACGTATAATTGACTTAGACGGGGTTTATCCGTTACAGTAGATTTGAAAACGTTACACTCCATGAAATTGTAATTCATTATGAACCATATTCTCAGAAGAATAACTAATAAAACGACAAAGTAAGAGTATTTCGAGATATATTTGAAGTTCCAAGTTTAAAATAGAAGGCTTAAATTAAATATAATTTACATACTAAAAAATAAACCATCATACATTTATGTTAAATATACAAGGTTAAACAATTTTAATCATATAACTCGTAATAACAATAAATTATAAGTACATAAGATTGAAATAATAGATTGATCGTCAAATAATATTTTCTTGTTCTGACATGAATTCAGATAAATATGTCATAATTTTAAGTTGTTAAACACAATCCAGATGTGGAGTTTTATCAAAAAGATTATCACTCATTTTTCCCTAATATGGAAATACAATTGTGCACAAGATAGATATCGATGAGCTCTAAATAATTATTAATAATAAAGTACATATCAAAATCATAAAATAATGTTAGATTTAAATCCATATCTTCTTCCAATCTTAGTACGAACAGCTTTTAGAATCCCACTTTCATTTATTTCATGTTTATCTAAAAAAGAAAAGTTAATCCATACAGTCAAATTTTAATAACCTTAAATTACTTATCGCAGATATAAAAATAAGACTCCTTTATAACTGATAAGACAATTCAAACCATTCTTGATTTAATGTAGTTTTCTAACATGACATCGTAAAGATTTAGAGCAAAAGCTAATTATGTAGTAATGTCCGGCGATATTACTCCTTATTGAGAGCATCAAAAAAAGATTTCCCCCCGGTTATTTATGGTTGTATAACAACATACTATTATCATGAAGGGTACGCACAATTGCTAATTATAATGCTACACCCAATGTAACTACCCCCGTGGTTGTGACCATTTAAGCAGTTGTTTTTGCCTTTTATGAGTTTTTTGAATACCATTTCTTGGGGCTTATCAACCATAGCTAATCCTTAAGTGATAAAAAAGTAATATTGGAAAACTTAATGATCATACCCAAGTCTTTAAGTGAAGAAACTAATGTCAGACAAACTAGTTGCGAACCATCCAAAGCTACTACTCCCGTTGTTTGTGACCATTTAAGCAGTTGTTTTTCCCATTTAATGAGTTGTGTATCATAATTCTTGATAATTTTAGCTAAAATAGAATAATATTTTATGATTAGATTTATAAAATTTTTAATATTTTAATGGTCCTCAGAACCTATTAAGTTAAATTCCTTGAAAAATGTTTAAAAAAACAACAACTATTAAATACAATTTTTTTCAATTTTAGACCAAAAGTAAAAGAAGGCCAAATCTAATTCTTCAAGACCAAACTGCTTAAAAAAGCTAATCTGGCAACCTTGTTAGAGTGTCAGAAAATATAAGATACTGTCAAATATTTTTCAATGTTTGTTCGTATTATGAGCGTTCTACGCGTTTTGATGGTATGCGACAATTTTGCTAAAAATTACTAATTGAAGTAAGAATGAGTAGTGGACCACAATTAAACATTAGACAGGCTGCAATCCACTGATTGGACATCCCTACACTGGATTATCAAATTGATTACTATGAAATTGTACCTTAATAAAATCCTTAATCATCATATTGCTTGCCATGAATTATTTAATAATCAAATTACCCACAATCATTAGACTTCCTACTAAGTTTTGCAAAGGCAGTGAGCATCAAGAATTGGGGGAGGGGGGTCAGGCTTAGAAACGTTTAAAAGCAAATATTATAAATTACAAAATAGTATTTGTTGAATTTAAAAAGTAAAATATTCAAAATCTGTTAAATTTTAGTCTCTTGTCATTTATGAATCTGTCAGAAAAAATATTACATTATATTTACAGATATTCTCTTTCTTTGGCCCCGTGTTCCTTTTTCTTTGTATTCGTAGTCGTAATAGGCGATTATTTACTTATTACTGGACACAAAAATTAAAATGTTTGTACAAAAAAATCCAAAAAAATCTCACAGATTCATGAATGATTAACAACCTGGACTAAAATTTAACGAGATTTTCAATATTTTACTTTTTATCTTCAACAAATGCTATTTTGCTCTAAAACATTTCTAGGCCTGAGCCCCCATTCTTGATGCTGACCCAGGGGCGTTCGCAGGATTATATTTTTATTTTGAGGGGGGTATATGGTTCTTGGAATTTTTGAAGTTTTTTTCTTGAGAAAGTTTCAAAAATCCATAGTAATTCACAAAAAATTAAATTTTTTGGAAAAAAAAAAAAATCAAATATTAAATTTATAAAGAAAAATAAGTCAAATATTAAATTTTTTGGAAAAAAATTTGCAAAATCTATAGCTCTTCAAATAAAATTTAATTTTTAGAATTTGTTTTTCAAAAATTAAATATTATGAAAAAATTTCAAAAATTAAATATTATGAAAAAATTTCAAAAATTAAATATGAAAAAATTTCAAATATTAAATATTATGAAAAAATTTCAAAATCCATATCTACACATAGATAATTAAATTTTTTGCTCTGTTGAATAATTTGCCAGAGTGACGAAAACGAATTTGGAACAATAACGAACAATAAGAAATATTTTATTGATTCAATTTTCCTCACTTTCATATTATATAAACAAATAACATGAAATGTTTTTTACATGATCAATATCTTTTTTTTTTCTTGGCCAAAAGGCGTATCTATATTTCAAATTTTAAAATCAAAGCATCACAAACAAAGAAAATATAAATATTTAATTAGAGTTGCACAGCAAAATAAGTACATTTTTATCTCATAAACAGATAAATACTTATAATTGAATGTCAAAAGAAAAAGGAACTATAGTAACATAATGCTATAAAATCCAGTCAACAAAAATATCGAAGCAATACAAAGGCTAAAATTACCTTTTGGAAAATAATTGTTGAAATAATAGCAGCTAAAAGCAGTATATCACTTTTAAAACATTTATGTGTAGCTTCACAACGGATAATACTCCAGAAAGATCGTTCTCCGAGGAGCTCGTCTTTACATATTAAATCTGGTGAACATTTATGATAATGGCGTTTATAAGTTTTTATACATACAGTTTTTCTTCAAATGATAAAAGTCGTAATGTTCGTGTACAAGATTTCCAACATGTTTGTACAAAAATACAATTATGCTACAATCAAATAAAAAATGGTCACTCGACAGAAAGAACATTTTCGTTTTTCTCCCATTAAAATTTGGCTCCTACCTTTAAGTATCAGAAAGAATCCGGTACCTAAGTTGCAGACAAAAGTGAAGTTTCGAGAACATTCAGACCTTTCTGGACGGGGCAGTTAATTTCCCTTTGATCTAAATAGCGGATGAAAGGAGTCAATGTTGCAAGACAACTTGTAGAGTACTACTTTGATGCCGGCTGTGTAATTTTATTTATAAGGATTGACAGTACTTGGGATGGGCTCATGCAGTTATTCAATATTTCATCTATGATCAATATATATGGTGCCATTTTTTACCATTTAAATAATATTGTATTCTGTGGCACACTATAAAGTTGAAATGTTCACAGTTATATTAGTCATAAACACATAATAACCATGTAATTTTAATAGTCAAAAGGAAATGATGGTCACAATGTATAGTTAGTAATTAGAATGACCCATGCTGTGATTCAATATTGCATTTGAATACGGAGAAATTGTCACTTGTACAATTTGTTTAATCAAGTTGTAACTTGTAGAGACTTCACAACTTTTACACAACATATATATTATATATAAGATGAGGGATCAACAAGAAATTGTATTCCTGTCCTTTTGGAAACGGAGCATAAGTATATAATAATTAGAGTTGACATGTTTATAATGAAAAAACTACTTTTAAAAATTAGAAAAGGAAAAACGGCTGTTGCGTGTGCTCTTTCTTCTTTTTTGTTCATTTTTTCATATGTCGTCGTGGTGTTAGTATCTCCCTCTGAAGCAATCATTCTCTCAATAAATATATATATGAATTCAAATAAGATTTTAATCTTTTCCCTCCACTTATGCTATTTTGAATGTAGAAGGTTCTCTTCTTTATAGGAGTAATTCATTTTCTCCCTCCAAAATCATATAACATGCAGTGTTGCCAATGTAAGGATCAAACCATCCTTTTAGGAACTGGCGTTGATGCCTAGGTAAGGAACAACAATTATAATTCTACCACTCTGCCTTTTATGAGCACACACAAATCTTCAATCCAGATCGGTAAATAACTTTTTATTGACGAAACGGAAATTCACTCCTCAAGAATTAAATAATAATGATAGCAGCTTAGGAAATGAACTGCCACTCTTCTGTTTGTCAACCCAAAAAAAACACAATGCAAACATATGTAACAATACTCTTTAGAGTATATTTTATTTCTAAGTTGTACAAACAAGTAAAATAAACTTTTGAAGAATTGACTAAAAGATTCAAATAATAATATCACAATACAAAAAACAAGATATCAACCAAAAACAATAGAAAATACTAAATCACAATGTTTGAAAAAAAAAAGGGATTATTTTTTCTCATTTTGAATCATGGTTTCAGTGAGAAACATGTCAAAAGCGCTATCAATTTCAATTGAATATTCTGGAGGTATTTCAACGTAGAACATTCTCCCCCCCTTGGATATATCCTTTCTCAATGAACTCCCTTTTAGTGAAATAAAACATGCCGTTCTCAACCAATTCCCCAGTCATATCCTGTCTCCTCTTTCTCTGTTTGGGACGAAAGTTAAGAGGGAAAATGCATTCTTCATCATCAACCCATCGAAACTTTTTGTCACGAGTTACAGCAAAGACGGAGTCATATGTGTCCGAAGTAATGAGATTGCAGGCTCGCTCCAAGAAACTCTCTTGAATAAAGGGACTTGTACATTGAATGAGGCCAACAATGTCAACTTCTTTATGGGCAACAAGGAACTCATTCACAGCATCTATAGAGGATGATTCATCTGTGGCATTTTCAGGAGATCGATCAAAGACTTGAACTTTTGACCCTGCAGAACGAGCCACCTCTGCTATTTTGGCATCATCTGTGGATACCCAAATGGAGTCGAATTTGCCGCATGCAATAGCAGGCTCAAGGGATCGGATGATGAGTGGTTTTCCTGCAATAGGGTAAATATTTTTACCGGGTATTCCCTTGGATCCGCCTCGAGCAAGGATAAGAGCCGCCAAATGAGGTTTTTTGGTTTCTTCGGTACAGCTCATGATTAGGTTCTAATCAGTTATCCGTATTTCTGAATTCCTAAAGGAGTATCCTACCTTTACAGTCAATTTTTTTGAACAGTAATGATAAAGGAATTCTAAATATGACTTAATTTTTAGGTGATATCGTTTTTGCAATCAAATATCAATTTATGTCAATATGAACACTTGGAAAAATTGTCACAGATGTTTTGCCTATTTCTGTAAAAACATGCCATCATTAGGGAAAACATAATACTTTTAATTTACATAAAGAAACAGTGTTGATTTACATGACAGGATTCGTATTTATTCATTCTGCGATCTCGAACAAGCTATTTATTCAGACCATTTTAATTTTCTACCCTTATGACATAGCTACTCAACTTCCATGTCTTTACCTTGATTGTATAACGCAACCTTTCATCCGAAAAGAAACAGAAAAAAGGTCCAAAATCATATGATAGTTAGCAAAATAAGTCAATCATACAAACTGCAATATTTCTCTTATTAACCCCCAGACTCTCACCCTTATATTACTTCTTCACCATTTTTAAAATGAAATATATATATATATATATACTTCGTATTATTAAAATATACATAGTATACTTTATTATAACATTGCTTAGTAATATTCTATTAAAAGCGTAGCTAAAAATTTGCATTTCTATATTATAGGCAAAATGTATTCAAATAAATAATAAAATGGCCAATATTTTAATATATATTATAAAGTACGAGGTATCAGCAAGAAATTTTATTCCTGTTCTTTTGGAAACGGAGCATAAGACGTATAGAGTAAGTTATTAGTTATTACTTTATTTATTTGTCAAAGATAATACATTTGAAATAGCCATGACGTATCAAGCGAGAGGAGGGAATGGACATCTGAGAACAAAATATATTGGATATTTTTGTGTTAGTGAGGTGACGCCGTGTTTCTTCTTGTTGACTCCGTGCGATAGATGATATTCATCATTAAAGGTGTGTAAAAGATGTCAAAGAAAGCGTAAAAAGTAGTAGAAATTGTACTTATAAGAAAATTAAATTGTACTTTCTTTTATTATTTTCTATTTTTCTCCAATTTTAATATTGTCTATAAATAACCTTACCTCATGATTGAATACTAAAAAAATGAAATGAGACTATTTCTTCGAAGGCGGTCGTTTTTCCTCTCAACTAAGATTCCTATTATAAACAATAGTTAATTTTTATTATTTTTCAATATTTGGCAAGGTAAGAAAATATTGCAAATTAGTATTTGAAAGTAAAACTTTAATGGTAATCTTTTTTTATTCCAATTTATACAGTGGATGAAATTAGTATTTTATCCACTTTCGATTTTGTAAATTTGCCTACTGATAAATATTGAAAGAGATCCAAAAACTGCCTGGATCACTCCATGACCTTAACGTGCTTCTTCTTGAGTCACTTTTTTGTGGCCTTGTTATTAAAACTTGTATTTCTATTAATCTTGGTTCATTAATAAGTTTCCGAACATAATTTATTTTCTCCTAACCGAGGAACGATAATGCACACATCTCTCACTGCAACACTACACTTTACATACACCGATGACATTCACTATTCACAAGATTAAGTGATGTACTAGAATGGCTAGTGACTACGCTTTAAGACACATAACAATTTAGACTTTAGAGGTGTTTGAGAATTGGGATTGTAACGACTATAGAGCACGTATAGGAAACTTTTGCAATTTGAGAAATCGAGTAAGTAAGTCCTTGTTGGACTCAGACTATAATTGAGGATCGATAGTGCCGTTGCGAGGGAATTTTAGTAGAGGGGTGTAATTAAAAAAATCCCACTAGTATAAATTTTTTTAAACAACAAACACATTAATTAGGATTATAAGTATTAGAGAAAAGAACAATAGGACAAAAATGCACGAATATTGCAAATTAGTACTAAATAATCAGATTAGTCATAATTTGTAACTTATGTTTTATTTACATATCTTAACTTATAACGTGTTAACAATATTTGATGACTAAACCTAAAGGAACTTTATTCTACGAGTTTTCAAGGAGGTCCATGAGTGTGCTATCCTTGATAAATCAATTTTATCAGTCAAATCTTTCTCGTAGGACAAAAGTTTTAGGTATTGAAGACTGCTATCAGTTATTGTAGTTCTTAGATGAGTTTTTATATGGTTCAATCTACTTAATGCTCTGTCGTCCTTTGCAACTGTTACTGGTATTCTCAAGACAAGATGATAACACAATCTAATTAATAGAAATATATATTTCCTCACGTGAGAAAAGTTGGGCACTTCTTTAAAGCTTGCATGTTCCTTCTTGAGAAAAGCTACATGGGAAACAAAGTTGTAAAATTCTGATTGAAGAGAATATGAATCTTTATTAACCTCCTTTGGAAAGAATTCAAGAAGGCTGTCAATATCTAAAACTGATGGATCCGCAAAAGATGGTTTTAGAATTGAGAAAAATAGTTTCAACACATCAAGACTTTTCTTTAAATTGTCACAGTATTCCACAATAATGGCATTCAAAAATTCAATAAATTATTTCCTGTAAAATCGTGTCATTGATAAATTTACTGCCGTATCATTGTTTTTATGAAATCGTGAAGGTTGTTTTCTGCATCGATGTTTCTTGTTAAATTCAGCTTCAGGGTCAGCAATACCGATTTTCTTCAAAAATATTACACCTGCTACAATTTCTTCATTCATAACGTTGGTGCCATCTCTTATCATTGACAAGTTTTTGACTGTTGATTGTATTATTATCAGTTCCATCAAGGATGTTAAGTTCCTCCATTTACAAGATTTTAGTCATTTTGTAAATCCTTTCCATAATATTTTTCAATTCATTATAAGGAAAATCACAAAGTCGACGCATAGCAAATTATCAAGCAAAGATATTGCAATATATGCCGTTTTTTTTTTATCGAAACGATTTGAACTAGAAAGTAATCTTAATACTTCAATTAACTCGTCAAAATTAAACCATAAAGCAAAAATGGATTCAGAACGAGCGAGCCATCCAGTCTTTGACAAGTTACGAAGTTTTAACAAATTTTCGATGTTCTTGGTTGCTTTTCAAATACTTTTGTCCTCAAAAATGTAATTTGATTGTTGTTTGATCATGATGTGTGGAATCAATGATTAGCAAAACAAGAATATTTTGAGCAAGACTAAACAAGAACATCTAAAAAGAGGACGGAAGAATTATTCCTTTTTTCTTTTCATTTCTTCGATTTTTTTTCTGTTTTTGTTTGTTTATTATAATGTTTGATCTAGTGCCACCAAAATTGCATAGCTATCATTATTAAGTGTTAAAAAATATGGAGGTAATCCCACTCAGAAAGATCAAGGAAGAATTTGAATCAATTATCTTTAATGACCAACATTGGGATTGTACGTAAGAAGACCTAGAAGTAACATAGTTCATTTTTCTTCGAAATGGTCAATGGAAGCCTATTCAGAGTCGTAACTCGGAAAGAGGATAGAACATATTAAATTTATCTCCTTGCCCTTTGCTCTGACCGTCATAAGGCATTTCTTAAAGGAGGGACAGGACATAACACTCTCAATTATCCTTTAGTTATAATAGTGCATTACTTCACTATTCTGGGAGACACGTGATTCAAAAATGTAATATTAATATGTGCTTACATAAAGCTTCTGAATTCTTTGTTGGCTCCAAATTGTGGTACAAATATTTTTTGAATTGAAATTTGTCTTATTATTTACTTTACTTAAATATGAAGTTATGTGGTCTAGCTCGGGAACTGTTTGAATTTAAAAGTAGGTTATTTAAAATGATATAAATTACTAATACTAGAGTTATTTATTTATTCTCCCTCTTCTTTTTTGAAATATAGGCCTGAGTTTGTATACTTAGGTATTGTATATTTAGGTCCCCTCTCCTTTTTTCTAGTATGTACTCCTGGGACTGGAATACATATGTATATGTAGGTTACATATACATAAATACGGAGATATAAATGGAAAAAGTGTAAAAAATGTTTCAATATCATTTACGAATATAATACTTAGATTGTGTATAAAGACTCTACTACTATCTACATTGAAGTAGTTTTTTTATTTGCATTACACCCATTTTCAACTACAGTGTGGCTCCAGGGACTCTGACACGGGATGGATGTCACATTTCGTCCTATCAATTCTTGCAGTTTTTGTTGTACTCCGTTGTACTTGCCAGGGATTGTAGCTGCAAAATCGGTTGACTGTGAAGCTATCTTTTTTGTATACAGTTGGTTGTTCAATATTACTGAAATAATATCCTTGGGTTTATACTCCCCAGTTTTACTCTTTAATGTTTAAGAGACAACAAGCGTTCATAAGGTGTCATATCTTTCACGTATCTCGCAACAACAGTCATTTGATCATAACAAAAAAGATTAGGTGTTGTGTCAGCAGATATTCCGAACATTCCTTCTGCATTAATCTCGTTTATAATCGTCCTTCGTACCTCATTACCCAAGATGTCTATCATCCGATATGGGATTGACTTGATATATAAGAAACAAAATGCGCTCGCCCGTTTCTGGTTTCTAACTAGTCTTTCATCGTCGAATAATAATGTCGAAATATAAGATTTAAAATTTGGTTGAAGCTTCTATTACATTCATTAGGACCATCTCCACGAAAGGAGATGTTCTGTCTAGCTAACGTTTTTACAACATCCATTAAAATTTCAACAACTCTAGTATTCTTAAGTCATTCTACTTCTTCTTAAATATATAGGGTACGACAAGATCTATCAACAAGCACATCAACGGGGCATGATGGATCTGAAAACTGTGCAAGAATAGCTATGGTTTCTCTATGATCCTTGGATGAGAAGGACACACTTAATTTGCCCTTCTTTGGCATCCCGACACTTTTCATCTTACTCCAGGATGATACACCATTTCTCACCCATGTATTTTCTCTATTATGCGGCTGAAAGAGAGAGCAAGCAAAGCAATATGCAGCATATTGATCGATACTATACTCTATCATCGGAAACTCGTTGTACCTTAGAACAGGAAATTGTTGTTGTTTTTGTGTCGAAATTGCATTGTTCTTTAGTTTTGGCTGATATGGGCCTTTAGCTATTAAATATCAGCGCTGGGCATCACTTAAATTTTTTGGGTGTAAACCAGGATCTAAAGACAGTAATTCTGATAGCTGAAAAGATTGTCTAAGTTAAAGGCTATTTTGTCTGTGAAACACGTGATTCAAAAATGTAATATTAATATGTGCCTACATAAAGCTTCTGAATTCTTTGTTGGCTCCAAATTGTAGTACAAATATTTTTTGAATTGAAATTAATTTTACTAGGATCATGTATTTATTATCCCTCTCCTTTTTTAAAATATGGGCCTGAGTTTGTAGGCTTGCACTCTCCTTTTCTCTTACTACTCATTGAGTGATCAATGATCATACAATACTTTATACCAGGTGTAGGCAACCTTTGAGACATGGAGTGCCAACTTCAACATCAATTATCAACAATAAAAAACACACAAACTACGGAAATATGTTGCATTTTGCGCGTTCCAGTAAATATACCTCTGCATGCCATAGCTTGCCGACCCCTGCTTTATACTTTTATTAGAATAGAATAACTTTATGTATGACATACATATGAGCTATGACGTATTATTATTTTGAATGAAAAGGTCGTGGCGGGAATTATTATTTATTTTTACTATTATTATTTATTCACTTATTTAATTTTGTATTGCCCAGATATTATAAAAGAAGTTCTTTATCCATTCATGATTGAATTAAATAATTCAAATAAGTATCCAATATGGCTCATATTTGTGTTGCTTTTGGTTTTTTTTTTTTCCAAAATAAGGCTGATATTTTTCAAGATGAAAATAACTATAAGTATATAATTCTTTTTTTTTTTTAATATTTTATTTTTAAACTTAAATTAGTTAACCAAAATATTTCATCTATCATTTGACGAAATTGTATAAAGTATTGTATTTACCTTCTTTGTGATATTTAATCCTTTATTTCTATTGACATGACAATAGCATCTTTTTTAATTCAAGCAAATCATACATTTTTGTCTAGGACTGTATGTATTATTTAATTGTCGAATAACCGTATAAATTCTCAAAACGGTACTTTTAGCGCTTGTTTGAAACGTAAATTATTCAACCAAAATGTTTCATCTATCATCTGGCAAAATTGCAAAAGCAGGGCATTATCCATTCATGCAATATTAAAACATTTTAATTGTTACTGATAACTAATAAGCGATAAGTATTAATAGCTAACAAGATTCAATTCATAACATGACTATGCCTCCAACAACAGCTGACTCATAATCCCCTACTGCAGCGCCATCAACTAAAAACTTCATTACTCTATATATTCTCTATAGTTGGAGCTGTACATTATAGAAAAGAAAGGAAAAGCTTTGTAGTTACTCGTTACTTACAACTACAATTTCGTTACAAAGAATGGGTGTCATTACTACTAAAGCTAAAGCTAAACTTTCTTCATCTTGATATAACTCATCTTCTTTATTTGAAAGGGTAGGTCGTTGTTGCCTGTTGTTGAAAAGGCCAAAATGAACCGCGATAAATATATGCGTCCTTTTGCTTCTTCAGCTCCTATCTTTGTCTTTTCTCTCAATTACTCATACTTTAGATCCATTTCCTTATATCTGACAAGTTCTTTACTCAATAATCATACGAAGCAATGAATAATGATTCCACTTTTTTTGGCTCTTCTTTCTCGATTCTTCTCTCTGTACCGGATCATCTTTTTGTTATTATTTAATATAGGGATATGAAAATGGACTAAATTTGTAATTTGATCAAATTTTCCAATTGATATCCTAGTTTTCCCGAGTGGCACGCTTGAAAACTTCAAGGGGATGGGGGATCACCCCTTCCCCCTTTGTAATGTATTAGGGTTTTCTTCCCCTTCTTCTCTTCTCTTATTTTCTTGTATATATATATGTGTAAAGTACAGTCTTTTACCGTGTTTTAAGTATAAATAGTCGTGTATTTTATGTATGTATCAGAGTAGGTTTTTGTATTAATAATAATATGGATGTTCTTATAAATAAGACTTGTATTATTACTCCACGCCTTTCCTTCTCCTCACTTCTCTCGGTCGTCCTGGATCTCTCCACCTTATAAATAGTTTGTGTCTCCTCACCCTCGTCAAGACACAACACCCTTCTCCGTGGCAACGGCCCTGAGGATTGACACTGCAGTTATTCTGGCCAATGTTCTTGTTTACATCCTTTTTCCCCTCCTCTCTTATCAGTGCTGAGTGTAGTTAATCTAATGAAATGTCATGACGGTTAAGTTGCTCCCCTCAAAAAAAAAAAAAATCTCAGGGTTACCATGTAGATTTTTGGTTTTTTAAACATGTCCAAAATATACACGATTTTCATGCCAATGATGGTTATATTGTATCTTTTAGAAAGTATAATTTTTACTATATACATGCATTTTTCCCCTCTTCTGGCCTGAAATTAATGTGGTCATGGTTTCAATCTTAAAAAGTCAGTTCATAATCAAATTACTCCTTTGATTTGAAAATGATGATTTAAAAATTCCGATTTTTCCAGTTTTAAAATAAAGAATAAAGTGGAACTTTGATAACTAAATTTCCCATTTTCTTAGTACAAATTCTTCGATTAATAGTCTAATTTTCTACTTTCCATTATAATCAGAGAATTATCATTAAATATTAATTTGTTGATATGGGTAGAGTATACATTTAATAGATATTATTTGAAAGCTATGGATGATTAAATTGAATAAAACGCAACACAAAATATGTTATAAGGTAAAATAAGGGAGGGGCGTGCGTAGTATTATATTTTGGCAGGGATTGCGTTTGTCATTTTTTGAAAAAACAATTCAATAATACATTTTTTGGAAAAAATTTCAAGAATTCAGAGCTCTTCACAAAAAATGGAAAAATTAAATGACATTTTTAATATTAAATGTTCTAGTAAAAAGGGGAAAAATCCTTAATCCGTGGGTGGGTGGCTGTTACAACCCCTCTAGTCTAGCCCCTGCGAACGCCCCTGTAAGGATACGTATAATGGATACACATTACATATCCAGGTATGGCAATAGTACAATTAATTTGTTAATAATACGTTGTAATACTATATCGGAATTATATTTTATAGCATAACAACGAAACATTTACATTTAAATCTCTCGGAACCTTTATCACTAAAGCAAGTGTAGTGATGATGCGTAGACTGCGTAAAAAGAAAGAACACACATTAGGTATGTTACAAAAATTTCAAATTTTATTTTGTCCTTTGAAACCTATTTCATCTAATGGATAATGATGAAAATGACATTTTAATACCAAAATTAATGATGGGACGATTCCAAAAAAAAACAACCCCGAATCCAATGCAATTCTAGTAAAATTTCCAATTGCAATTCTTGAATATTTTAAATAATAGTTAAAAGGTACATTTTGGGGAGAATTGAAAAAAAAATTCTAAAAATTTAATTAAAAAAAAAAAAATTAATTTAATATTGATTTTTTTTTAAATCCACAAATATCCTCATAAGATTACATTTTTTGGAAAGAAATTTCAAAAATCCAAGGTTATTCTCAAAAAAATTCAAAATCCACAGTTGCTCACATCAAGAAATAATTCAAATATTTTGGCAAATTTTAAAAAAAACTTAATATTATGCTATTCAATTGCGGGTATTTAAAAATATCATCTTTTGCACAATACTATACTCTGTAATTAATGAATATTTCATTCATTTAGTTTGATAGAAATATGATATTTTATTCGATCAGAGATTTTGCTTAAAACATAAACAGTACAAAAAAAGGCCTGAAATTTTTATTATTTATTGGTCATAAATCCCTTAATATTGAAGCTAGAGATATGAGTTTGGTTAGTGATGGAACAATTAATCGGGAATGGGAAAATCGGGTGTTTTTTCTAGAATCGGGATTGGCATCGGAAAAATAATGTTTAATTTGCAATTATGATTCTTATTTATTACTGTTATTTAAGTATTCATTACTTTTTTAAGTTATGAAAAAAATAGCCTCCCTTCCAACATAAGAAATTTTTGCTTTTTACTAGTAAATTTATCAAATTTTTTTTACAAAAATTTAATTTTCTGTGAATAACTATATATTTTTATTGTTTTTTTTTAAAATTTAATATTTGAAATTTAATTTTTCAATTTTTTCTTTTTTAAAAAAAATAATTTTCTTCAAATGACTATGATTTTTTGAAATTATTCTCAAAAACATTTAACTTTTTGTGAACAATTTTTATTTTTTGAATGTTTTTGTGAATAGCTTTTGTTTTTTGAATTTTTTTATTAATAGCTATTATTTTTTCAATTTCAAAAATAAATAATTTAATATTTGAATTTTTTTTCCAATTTTTGTTTAAATTTATTTATGTTTTAAAAAAAAAATATTTAATTCTACGGGCGCCCTTGTTAATTATTTTCCAAGTAAATAGGGTTTATTATGTAATTAAATTCGTTTTAAAAATCTCATAAAAGTATCTTTTTAAATAATATTCTCTTTTTCTTACATCAGATATGAGACTCAATATATACCATGATCAATTGTCCGTCATCTTCTTGTGTCTGAATAGGTATTGTTATAATGATTTTAAAGTAATTTGAGACATAATACATGTACACAAAGATTGTGAAGAGAGGTGAAAAGGTCGTGGAATTTACCACTCTTTAGAGAACTGATGAAAAAAGAATAGATCAAATCTTGAATAAAATTATGATCGAGGACTACTACAAGTGGGAAAAATGAAAGATATTTATGGTTGGTTAAAGAAATAATATATTGTACGAGTAGATAATATGTAAAAGATCCCTAAATGTGATTTATATATTATATTCGATTCATGGAGTAGCTAGCAGTAGAGAGATTTATTGAATTTATTTGTGCAATACACCATGAAGGAGAAGGAAGGAAGAAGTGTCGTATAAAATATTTCGACAGCGAAATGAATATTAATAGATCCATATTACACGAAGGAATATTCAGTAAATCATTCTTGTTCTCTAATAAATAAGTACAATTTATTTAATCAACCACATAAAATTTGCTTTAAGAGTTTCATCATTTACTTTTCAATTAGAGGAATTTCCTTAGTATTCATTACAAACTAAAAATCAAAAAGAAATAACCCATTTATAGATATTTCCCACACCAATGGTTATATATTACAAAAATCAACTGTCCATTATGATATTACGTTCATATTTTTAACTGTGTAATCATTAAACTTGGGATGTTTGAGTGATTTTCTTTTTTTTTTTTGGCTAAAATGAGTAAAAAATAGAAGATCATGATTTGGTAATTTGGTGCAAAAGTATTTCTTATTTTTTACAAGATTCTATGGGGATGATTCAACAGTCAATTTTGCGCCAAATGTATCCTTCGACTAATTGGCTGTTATTAGCTCCTTCACATATCCGATCATGTAATCATATCCCTGATTTCATCATTTACATATTTTACCTCCAAAAAGAGGGCCCTTGGCAGGAAGATTTTCCCTCGAAAAATATCAATAAATAAATAATCAAAAGCTCTTCTGTAATTTAACTAGAACCCAAACTTTTTATATGTATTTCAAAGTAGTTTAGAAAAATGAGACATTTTTGCATAAAAATAGGGCAAAATGATCAGTTTTTCAAAAAAAAAAAAAAAGGTCAAAGTGAGCAATTTTTGAACGCTCCAGCGATCGCACACAAATCCTAAGTCTAGTTCTCATAATATATGTAGATTCTAATTTATAGCAAATGAGTGAAAGTATTTTGACTAGTGGGATGTCTATACATGATCAAGGATCGTGCTCCTGTTTAGACCAGTCCCAATTTTTGCAGTTAAAGAAAGTAAAATTGATCACTTCTGACTCATTGAATGTGTGTTTTTCCTTTTAGTTAGTTATACAGTTAGATAATATAAAAATTATATAACTAAGTAAAAAAATAAAATATTCATACTATAATGAAAATAGGAATATTTTTTGCAAGAATTGTGCAATGATCTTAATATGTATCCCTTATATCTTATTTGGCTTAATAAACCATTACCATTTTTATGAAATATTCCAAGGACCGACGGTCCTTAACTGTCGGTTAACATTAGTTTTGACTAGTCTTTGAGAAATTGGTATTTAAATATTCTTATTGGATCTGATCTTTTTTTGTATCAGATTAAGTCTAAATTATATACATATTAGAATCTGTCAAAGCCATGTTGGAGCTGTAGTTTTCCAGATGGGTCTTGGCAGTTATATCTATTTTTGAAAGTCTTTGTTAGGACCAGTTTTACTAGGAACAGAGCATGAGGGGAAGACTATATGCTAGGCTCTTTTATTCCCAATAAATATAATGCACGGGACTCTACTACAAATGCCCCCCAATGTCCCATATTTCTATCACTCTATCACTAATCTTTTATATTAATATCATTTGTGAAATAGGGAAACTTTGAACACTGAGAACGCACCCTTAAATTTTGAATAGATAAACACTGAGATGAGTTCCAATTTCCCTCCAAAAATTCAAACAACTCCATTGCATCCTTTTCTTGTGATATAAATTTTGCTTGAGCTTGGATTTTTCACATTTTATGTTTTCAGTCATAATTATCGTTTAACATCTTATTTAGTTTTGACATGCAGTCTAGTCGGTACGGGTTATCAAAAAGAAAATTCTGGCAAGCCCGTTTACATGATGGTCTAACTTTGTATTTCTATTAACCTTGGTTCTAAGGGAATTTTATTATTTTTAAGCTAATGGTCTTTTAATACCTATTCATAATTTTCTATTATCTATAAAATTAATTTATATTTCACTATTAATAATGAAATTAACAAATTATACTTACAATAGAGCAAGATCGTTGTTTAACATATTAGTTTGTTAAAAAAGTAACCGAACGTGACGCCATAAAGAGATTTTTTCTTTAATTAAAAATTAAGAAGGAATACCCTTTTTAAATATTTACGTTGTGCGCCCATGCTATTTATAAATATGAGCGGCAGCAGGGGGTAGGCTGGAGGGGCTGTACCCCTCCTTCCAAATTAAGAATTTTTTGCTTTTTACTAACAAATTTAATATTTTAAATTTCTTTTTTTCAATTTTTTTTCAATTTTTCAATTTTTTTTCCAAAAAGCTTAATTTTTCAATTTTTTCCCCAAAATGTTTTTTTGGTATAAGTAGCTATAGATTTCTTAAATTTTATTTCAAAAATTTAATATTTGAAGTTTTTTTTTCAAAAATTTAATTATTTATGTATAGTTATGGATTTTTGATTTTTTTTTTCCAAAATATAATATTCCAAATTTAATTTCTGAATTTATTTTTCAATTCTTTTTTCTGAACAACTCAAGATTTTTGAAGGTTTTTTTCCCCCAAAATTAAGTGCCTAGCGTACACCCTTGACTGGGGGCCCCACGCTCAATATAACTTTGGGAAAAATTGAATAGATATTTGTAGGAAAAAAAAAATTATAAAAAGACTATACAAATAGAATGTACCTTTTTTTAGAGGTCATTTGCTAAGAAAGAAAAGGATACTCACATTTAACCCAAGGCCTATTCACGTTGGTCTCGAGTACATGGTTCTTTAACCCATGACAATACTAGGTTAAGTACAGCTTACATATGTATGTATATCCATTCAACAAATAATAATTTGTATAAGATTTTCCTAATGAATAAATCTACTTAATCAATTAATTTAACCACATGTTTTGACATAGATTTGACTATGAAAACTCTTCAAATGAAGTACTGATTTAACTTTCATACATAAGTATTCATCACAAACAGAATATATTTGAGTAAAAAACCCAGCACTTGAATGCATCTTTTTATTTTCAAGATGCAATCGTCATGGGACTGACTCTATTTTCAGCTTTTATTTCTCATTATTTGTTTTCATTTATCAATAAATGTAAATGTAAATAATATTATGTTTGTACGAGATGTGTCTTGCGTAAACATTAAACACACATTCTAAAATACATTATAACTTTTTTCAATTTAGACTGAATCTTCTTTTGGGATACCCAAACAATGCGTATATATATGTGTAGATAAAACACATGGTACAAATTGCATTGACGTTACTTTCAGAACATTTTTATGAAAATGCATTCCTTTCAAGTTAATAATGGATCTGTATTTTATCCCTGTACTATGATAATTGTAAATCCTCAGAAAGTAGACAAGCCCTCCGTTTTGCACGGACTTAGATTTAAACTGGAGACTTAAGTTTCTTCATAATTATTAAAAGAACTCGAGAAATATTTTAAACTATATAATTTTTAATCAATAAACACTTTTTCCACAATGTCTTTCCTCCCTTCCTAAAAATATTGGGCCTACAGCTGCAACTCCTTTAGAACATAACTTTCAAATATAATAATAGGTTTTGCCACTAACAATTCTGAGATTTTATCGCATGACATATTTACAGTCTTTTAATGTTTGAATAGTATGGGTTATAACTTTATATTTAGTCTTTACTGTTGAAACATTACTTCATTTCTCATGCCGTTACCTTTATTACATCACACAACCTTTCATACAAAAATAAACTGGAAGAAGGTTTGAAATCATTTGGTGGTTAGCCAAATAAGTAAATCATAGTAACTGCTCTTGATCTCTTAAGCACTATCAGACAATCATTGTCATATTATTTCTCCACAAATTTTGTATTGAATTACATAAATATATTTCATAATATTAAAATCCTACGTATTATTTTATTCAATACTATATAAGAATATTGCATGTAATATTTAATTAAAGAGTAGGCAACATTTTTTAATAGAAATCATAAGATAGGCAAATCCGGTGTCAGGAAAAAATTTCAAGGAAAAAATGGTAGGAGATAAAAAAGGAAAAGTTTCTTAGTTGAAAACATGGGAAGATTCTTTTAAGATGATATAATACCAATCCCCAATATAATATAAATTAAGATAAAGTTCGAACCTATAAAATAATAATCTAAGGAAGAGGCGAATATGTCATGCAGGAAAATGTACATGATAAAATTACTGATCATGATAAATAATGAATAGAATATTTTGCTGATCATATTTTCTATGCCGTAAGATATTAAAAAAATACATTCATGGTAAGGTTGGGAATCACTGATTAGAGTCTATTATGAAATAGTTTCAAATTATTTTCTTTCGATTTACACTTAGTATTTTTTAACATTATACAAATATCTAAAGGACATATATTCTAGGGCCTATCTTCCAAACATAGGTAGACTTTGACATTTGTTCTAGAGGGAACAAATCTCTTGTTTATATATATCAATCTTGAGGATCTGGGTGTGTGTGTGGAGGGGGGATAATCTCCCGGAAACTCCATCTATCCTTCCAAACAGCTCACCAGCAATAGTTTCCTTAAACTCCTTTGTGTCGTATATACAATATACGAGTACATATGACTGGAAAAATGTATATGAAACGTAAGGAATAGGTTTCAACTTATTTTAATGTAAACTCTGTAATATTTAATACAATTCTCCAAAGATAAAAGCTGCTAATTGTATTGAATGATTACACTAGTCAACTCATTTTTGCACTTGGATTGAGCTCTGATTACTTTCAGCCAAGATTACTTAGTGTAACCATTATATCCCAAAATTTATGTTCCTTTAGTTTACAAACTGTAATATTTTATACATATACTATCAATAATCTTTGACAGTTTTAGTTTAATAATTAAACAAAATATATATGTTCAGGCAACAAATCTTTTGAAATATTAACTTTTTTAAGATGTTCTTTTTTTTATTATAAAGTTGTATGTCTTTGCTTTACGACAAATTGTAATTTTTTTTTCGTATGTTAAGATGCATCAAGACAAAAAATGAAGATAATCATGTATATATTGCAAAAACATATTTAAAAAAAAAAAAAAAACCAGACATTTTGTGCAATAAAGGTGCTTTTCATGTTTTTTGTGGTAAAAACAATCAGAAATACCATCTCAATCCAAGGGCAAAAAAAGGAGGTGTTCGTAGAGAAGGTGGCTGGATGAACTGTATCCCAACCCCAATTGAAGGAATTTATGCCTTTTTCCTTAAAGGATTTTATTTTATAAAAAGGTCATTCGAACAAATTCTGGAGCAAAATTAGTTTTATTTATTTCAAAAAATTCAACAAAACGAAGCGGGAAATAATATATAATCCTGCGAACTCCCCGGATACCTGTTATATCTTAAAAGAAGCCATAATTTCTTGGGAAGAAACTTAAATTTGAGAGTACTTCTCATATAAGAAAATCAATATACTGGTAAATTGGTAAAATTACAAAACCAAAATATATTGGAATTTAAAAAAAATAAAAATGTTACCTATAATATATAACAACTAAAAATAAAAAAACACTAAATAAATTATACTAAAACATAAATCATCAAAATTTACAATTCGCGTTGAACATGGGGAGGGTAAGTTATTTTTTCTTACAGGTTAATTACGGGAGATTGAAAACTTGTAAGTCTTTCATTTTTTTTTTTTTTTTTGACACTGAATCCCTCATGTCCACTCTTTTCCTCTTTTATTTTCTTTTTATCTCTTACATAGATGTGAAATTACTCAATCCAAATTATCCAATAGGTTGTGAAACTTTAGAAAACCTGCCCCTACCTAAAAAGAGAATTTTGATCAGGAACTAAACTATTAATGATATAATCGTTAAGTTGTACATGAGTAATCTATTATGTACCTACATATGATTGTTAGTTAGTTAAGAATTTATTGCTGTTTACAATAGCATATACATACATTTAAAATTGTACAAATCCATGCATTACAAAACTATACATACATATGGCAAAGAACACATATACCCCTTTGTGTGGGGTATATGTGTTACTACAGCAGAAATTGATCTTAAGTCCTACTTAATTTTATAGTTATTATCAATAGTTTGTTTAATTTTTTGTATATTTCATAAATATGAAATCTTCATTCTCTTCTTGTATGGCTTGGTATTTCTCATATGAGAAGAATTGACATCTGCTAATAAGGTGGTCTGCGCTTTGTTGTTCTTACCTGCAAATATTGTACATTGAACTTGTATTATTCCATTTGCTCAGATGGACCAACAAGTAAGTTCATGTTTTGACGCGAAATTTTGACATTCTTTTGTTTTAGTGTATTCAAAATGTGAAGCCGGTAAAAGGAGGTAAAAATATATTTAAGTATATTTTACTGCTATACCAAAAGCCGGTTTTTAGGGGCACTTCCCTTAAACCAACAATCTTACTCGGCCCCAGCACTGGAGATAATTTTGTCAAAATTGTATAAACAAAAATAAATTTTTTAATGACAAATTTAATGAAAGGGATAAAAGAAAACAGCTCGATATTTGCCCAAAGGTTAATAAAAATACAAGCTTATACCATAAAGCGTGTACGACTGATATTTGACTTCCACCACGCTTTTTAATATTGACGTCATAGTCTATGAGTGGTTGCGTGTCTTGTCAACAATACCTTAGATTGAAAATTATAGCAAGCCTGATTACATTATGGTCTAACCTTGTATTTCCCCCAGACACAACTCACACTAAAGCCGACCTACAATACACCCTATGTCGGATCTGATTGAATGCATACAGTTAAGATACTTCAGGACAAGGAATATATGTCATCATTTTTTGAACCCTACCATGCAGATCTGAATAAAAGAAGATAAAATAGATGAGTGAAATAGGCAATATGGGTATAGTGATTCTTCTCTTATATTTGAAAAATTTATCTTATTTCGTTAATCAAAATCTTTTTTTTTTCTTCTTCAATGTAGTGCCTCTGATAGACCTTGTCTCTAGATATATTGATACAATATGTAACACAAATTTGGAGAAGACCTAAGAAGGATGATTTTGAATCAAGTTACTCGTCATTCTGAAATTGAATAATCTATATACATTTATATTAGGGCTCGGACGGTACGCTAAACCCACGGTTCGGTACTAACCAGTGTACACCTTTCATGGTACGCATTTCATTAGGATAAAATAGTAAACTGTTTTTTCTTTTTTAAAATATAATTAATGTAGTTTTTCAAGTTTTTTCGATATTTCATTCTTTTATAATTCCATTTCCCTACAAATAAATGATTCCTAACTTCTCTGTTCTTCTTCTTTGTTTATAATTATAACCGATAAGCAATCCCGATATCGCCAGTTGTAGAAAAAATTATTTTTCTTGATCGTAACGTACCTGTAGTTGTGAGGTATTGTGAAGCTAACTTGGAAACATTGTGAAATTTCCACTCACTCAATTTATTTAAATTATCCCTCGACAATACGACTGGGTTTTTGTCAACTAGGATGCATTTAATCATTTTGTAAGTAATTATCTCTTTTTTTGTATTTGCAGATACATCAATTATTTATTATATAAAAGGATGCTTATTGATTAAATCTTACCTCATTAACTAAATCTATTAATTTATAAAAATTACCAAAATTTTATAATTTAAATATATTTAATATGTGATTATGTATATACGTACCGCACCCTAAGGGTCGTACCGAAGCGATCCGCGGTACAATCCTGTATCGTACCAGTCCTAATACATATATATATGTATATAGGGAGAGAGGGATCATGGCGCTGCCTCGCTAATACAATATGTATTTTTTTTGTCAGCTGTCGATGTTTCTGCTTCTTTTCCACTAATCAGTGCTCTGAACGTTGATAGGTTGAATTAAAGCTAGTTCTCTTTAACTTGTGAGCAATTCACAACAATTATGAATAGTATTTCTATAGTTGTCGATATGAATGTCCTCAGCTCCGCCAGAGACACGTGCCGATTTTTGCAGGTCTCCTCCTTAATTTGCACCCAAATTGTGAAAGTCAAGAAGTTCAGCTCCAGCCTGGAAGGGGCCACATCTCCTTTGAAAAGAACTTACCGTTCGGAAGAGAAGTTTCGAAATACACACATCTGCAAGGCAAAAGGGAGGGGTGCCCAAAAACCTGCTGAATCCATAGCAACACCTCTCCCTCGAACCGAGCGTGGTGATTTAGTCAGCCGTATTCAGGTAGTCTGGACCCTCTTCATTAACAAAGAGGTGATGACCTGAGATAGATCACTTCTACGCGTATCCTCCAGTCCCTTCCCTCGCTTGATACGCCCTTTAATCAGGTAGACAGTGCTTCTGGTTGTCCCATTTATCTGATGATTTCAGTCAGAGTCTTGCCCGCTGTGCAAGAAAGTAGCGATCTGGATCCATTTTGTCAATATTTTGTAGACGTTGTTGATCACAAGACAACTTCTTATTTTTACAAGTTGTAACTCAGATATGTGATAAGGAGGGGTTGTCCAAGAACTTTCTGTCAAGACGAGATATTTTATTTCTATGAGAAAATGTCCTTAAATGCTGTAAATGAAAGCCATGATATTATTTGTTTGGTTATAATAGATTTTTGATCTCAAATCAAACTTACAATGTGTCGAAAACGATTTGATGATAGTAGAAACAACAACAACAACATCAAATAACAATAATTTAATTTAATGTATGGAAAACCCTTTACAGATGTTATTCGTGCTAAAGAGCAAATGAATTGCTACTGCCACCATACCATAATAATGCACCACAGGGGAATTTGTCCCAAGTTGTTAAAATTACTATTTTACAAACATTATAAAAGATAAGTGAAGAGAGAGAGAGAGAGGAAGGGAGGAAGCTAGGGGAAAACACGTCGATGGAAGGAAGGAAAAAAGAAAAGAAAAGAAAAAAGGATCCATATTTGTTATTCCTATTCTTTTTGTTATTGTGTATGTATGTATGTATCTGGATGTGTTATGCTATGCTATGCGCCCATGAATCTCTCGTTTTATTCTTTTTTAATGGATGTATTATGCTGGAAGAACCCATCCCCCCCTCACGAAGAAAAAAAGTGTTATTAATATCAATAATTTGATTATCAATTCACGCATTATTTGACATAATTATTTTTTCTTTACGTAAAAGGGATCCTTGAATGATTCCATCTATAGATTATTATTATATCGTGTACAAGTTGGGATTTTGTACAAGTTGCAATTCATAAAACATGAATTGAACTGCTTTCATGGGGCATGAGCGTTGTTTACTTAATAGTAGTTTGCTCTGATAGACTGTTGTTAGTGGCCCCCTCTTGTTAGTTTTATTTTTCGTAGTAGCTTGTTTACCTATTTTTTTATTACTTTAACTAGTGTTGTGCCTGTCCTTATTTAAGACTAAAGTCGTGTCCAATTCAGCCCTAAAAACTTATAAAGTTCGGTCCTTGATGACGTCAAGAACTTTACTTTTTTTGTTCAATCCGTCTTAAATACTGACAGTCTTAGGGACCGGTACAAAAGACAGATAAGACTGGACTGAACTGGACCGAATAAATAAAGACTGACACAACAGATTCTGCACTTGCGATATCATGCGTTAAGGACCATTTAGAATATATATATATGAAAGTTTTTCGTATTCATGATTGCATTTAGGGCACATAAAACTAAGCAACAACATCTTTGGCCTCTGCCTGAAACACAAATGTATTATTTTAGTTTTTAAAATGGCCCTAAAAACTTCGGTTAAAGAGTATAACTTCAACTCATAGCCATATTTCGACGTGAATGAACTAAATAGATAAAAATATTAATATTATATATAAAAGTCGAATTCATGACTAAATTTGTATTAAATACTAATCAAATACATCGGATACGATGTATATTTAAATTTGGATTAATCTCCTTTACTCTAAAATATTAATGACTTATCACATATAATTAGTCAAATTACCCACTTGATTATTGACATTTTTGTAATAAAAAAGAAGGCAAGGACAAAATGGAGTGATACATATGGTACAAGTGTATTAAGACCATTTTCTTGTTAAATATGATTTTGGGAAAAGAAAATGAATTTCGGTATAGTGAGGAGAACCTTCTGCATTTAAAAAAACATTAATTCAGGAAATTTTTTGTAAAATATATTTAAAATTATATATAATCATTTTATTATGGATTTTTAAAACAATTTATGCCAAAGATAAACGAGAATGCTTACTTGAGAGAAGGAGCTGAGCACCACGACGATCTATTAAAAAATGAACGAAAAAGAAACAAAGTGCACATGCAACAACTGTTTTTTTCTATTTTCAGTTTTATATGTGTTTTTTTTTTTTTTTCATAACAAACATGTCAACTCTAATTATAGATAGTGTTTATAATGTCAACCTCCCCTTCTCTTACCTGCATTCGTACTTTTTACATAGCCCTATTGCAGAATTTATAGTAAAAAGTGCAGGTTCTAGTTGAAACCCAAGAAAAATTGACACTAAATCTGTTAATTAAACCAAAAATTGGGCTTCTAACTTATATCCAATCCCCGATTATGTAGTTTAATATTGTGAATATAAAAAAATCATTAGAACAATTTAAATAAATACCTTTTCATTACAAATAGATAATAAAAATTCAATTGTAAAAAAAATGTATTCTCTAAAATATCTGTTTTTTTTATAAAAAGATTTTTGAGGAAAAAAGGGCCCGGAAAGAATTGAAAATTCTTTCGATCATTATTCGACAAAATTATAAAAAATGACAATTTTTGAATTTATAATGTTTTCAAGTAATTTAACATCTTTAGTTGAATAATAGTTGTGCTTCTTCCTGTTGTTGGGGCCCTAGATGGAGAGTGCACCTATTTCGGAGGAGTGATTCATTTTTTCATATTAAATACTCTTGGAATATTTATTATTTATCTTCTGAAGTTCAAGCATCATCTTAGGGCTTAGGGCCTAGTTAATACTTGTAATTTGGGGAAAGTTGATCCATGTTCACTCTTTTATCAAATAAGAAGATCATATTGTTATTCTTTTTTTTTGCGTAATTGTTGTTTTTTCTATAACCTACATATGTTCAATTCTGTACATTTTGAGTCATTATCTGTAACCTGTCTGAGTATAAAGCACCTATAAAATCTGTTATATATATATTGTTAAATTAATAGTTACATTAACAATTTTAGGGTTAAACAATCATTATTTTCTAGTTTCAACCGTCAATTTTCCATTTTTAAAAAGAAATGCCACAAAACGATGCATAATGTATGTAAAATTTGAAACTCTAACATATTAAATTACATTATTTTCAAATTCCGGAATATTTTTTGCAATATCTGCAAAATGAACCAATTATTGAGGGTTATATTTTCGAGAACACTATTCTCCATATCTTTTTTTTTTTTTGCAAGTACAGAAAAAATATCGGTTGTTTTGTGTTTCTTTTTGCAATGCTAATTTATGCTATTAACTATTTTTCTGTAAAGGTAGTGTCATTTTTTTTGTTGAGATTTTTGTTGCGAATATTGATTTGGTAATTTTTTGACAAAAATAAAAAATTGACTTCTCATCTACACAATTTTCTGGATTTTATTATCTTGGTATGTTATTGGAAGTTTACAAAACATTGTTTAAAAAAAAAATCATAATAATACTACTAAGGTTACATGAGCCAATAATAAGAGGGGGGGGGGGAGTTACTATGATGAGCCTTTATATAGTCTGATATAGTATAAAATAAGGTCAATTTCCCGCTACATCGTTATTATCATAGTAAGACAATTAGAATTAGAATTATCAGGATCTTTCTCGACAACAAACGAAGCATTCATATCATAAGTATACTAGAATAATTCTGTATATATAATTATTTTCTGGACTAATTTTCAATTAGTTTGACGATTGTTAATATGATTTCCCTCTCCCTCCTTCGCTGAGCAACGCCTGGTAACCCTCTGCTAATATATACAGATAACAAGTGGTCGAGTTGACCAAAGGAAATGGTCAGATATGGATTCTGATTATTAGGATTTCGAAGGAGTCTCCCGCTAGAAAATATTGAAAATACAATTAATTAAAGTGCAAAATATGCCTGTTTTAAAAGGGATATTTTCTAACCATTTTCATTAGAGTTGGGGGGTTGCCCCCTCACATCGCCTTACCATTCGAGCACTCTATTTAATCTAATATTTTGTACACATATATGAGTCATTTATAATTTTTTTGTTCCAAATTTGTGGTACGAATTTTAGTTAAAGTTTGGAGCCTTCATTTGATTTAAGGGCCTTATTAAAATAAAATAGGTCGTTTTCTAATTCTTTGTTCGTGACAATCAATTTTGGCTACTTTTAATGCAATTTTGCACAACTTCCAAGGGTTAATAAGAATAATCTGTTGATCAAAAATTAAGAATAATTATTTGTGGAAGAATACAAATGTAATCCACACTCCATTTTGAGAAAAAACATTTATCTTGCTTTTGTGTTGACGGGACATGTATAATAATGATTAATTCATGTATAAATAATAATTAACAGTTGGTAGCTCAATAAAAATAGAAAAGGCTAGTTTCCGTATGTTTGATGAAATTCTTATTTGCCCCCCCCCCTTTTTGATACTCGAGGTTGCGAGATAATAAAAAAGTTCGACTTGTCTATAAATAAAATTTAATAGTATTTTTTCAAGTAATAAAGGGTAAATGAAAAGGGAGGAAACTATTATTATTATTATTATTTTTGAAAAGAAGACTAAAAATATCGTTATTCACTCCCCGTTAGGAAAGAAAAAGAGGAAGAAAGAGTAAAAAACAAGGGTAGCAGATGAATATTTCATCATCCACTTTTTTATCAATCTACAATTAATAGGGCTTCGTTTTCTTCTCTCCATTGATTCCTTTCTTCACACCTGCTAGTTTGTATGTATACTATATATATATCAGGGGCGTCTGTAGGATAATATTTTAGGGAAAGGCTTGGTTTTTGGATTTTTGTTCACAAAAAAATTCAAAATCTATTTCTATAAGCATAAATTAATTTTTTAGAATAATATTTCAAAGCTAACATTTTTTTGAAAAAAAAAAATCAAAATCCAGAGCTATAATCCAAAAAAATAATTTTTTGAAAAAAGTATTAAAAATTCACAGATTTACAGAAAAAATTAAATTTTTTGGAGAAAAATTTCAAATAATAAACATGTTTTTTTTAAATTTCAAATGTTAAATTTATTGGAAAAAAAATTCGAAATACACAGCTACACACAAAAAATTTAATTTTTGGAAAAATATTTAAAATATTATTTTTTTTTTGAAAAAAAAATTAAAATCCACAGCTATACACAAAAAATTTCAAAAGTTAAATTTCAAATATTAAATTTACTAGTAAAAAGAAAAAATTCCTTAATTTAGCTCTTAATTTTACTCTATTGCCCCCACTTTGGCAGAATTTTTACAATGATAGGAATAAAAAAAAATGTCACGAGTCTTTATTATTCTCAAAAATATAGCATACATAACATCATGAAATCATAAAAAAATAATTAAGGAAGGAATGCAAAAATAAAAAGCATATGTATCAACATTCTATTTTAAAATAATCCTCCTCAGTTATAGGGCCCACCATCTCATTTGTATTCTTTTGTAAACATCTAGAGAGCTAAAATAAACATGAAAACGATACTATCATTTAAAAAAAAGAAAAAAGAAAGAAGGTTACCTGTTCAAATTTTATCCCTTTCAAAAAAAAAAAAAAAACTTTAAAATTATCATTAAAAAAAACAAAAAAAAACATGCAGTCGCCCCTGATGACGTCAACATTATATAACTCCCCCCCCTCAACTTGAAAATGCATTCCGAGACTAGTAAAAGACTTGATTTCTTCTGATGTGAGAATTAGACAATATGTCAATCAAATAAAAAATATTTAAATACGCGTCTATATAAATTTATTTAATATATTTAATCTCTGGATATGGACTTTAATATTTCGAATATGTTTTTAAAAAAATGATTAAAAATAAAAAATAATGTCCTTAATAAAAAAAAGTAATCAAAATAGTTAACTTTAAAAAAAAAAAAGTCAAATGAAAAAAATAGGTTTAATGTTACTTAAACAATAAAAAAAAGAAAAACTTAAAAGCATTTGTGTAAAAATTAACGAGGATTGTAAATTATTTGATGATCGTTTGACAGAACTTGAAAATGTACAATATTCAACTTTTCATTTGTATTGTATAATTAAAAATGTATAGTCAGTGTAAGTTTTTTTTTTTTTTTTTTTTTTTGTGGGGGGCTTACCCTGCAGTTGATCGAGGGGCCTACCCAGGGTAAATTATTAAATGTTATAACTGGCCAATGAAAAAAACTCTCAAGGGCCACGGAATTTATTTTCTAGAAAAAACAAAATTCTTTTGTTTTTCTTAAATCGTCATTTGAGAAATTTCTTTAGTAAGAAAATCGAAATAAAGTTCAAATTCACAAATAGAAAGAAAGAAAAGGGCCCTGCACATTTATCTTTACTGCGAGAGTCCCTCACGCTAAAACCGGTCATGTCTCTCTTGATAATTGGGTTTCCATGTAAACCCGATTACTTTCAGTCTCCATCCCCAAAAATATGGTCTAGAGATAGAGTATTAATAATTTGTAGATATAAAAGTTATCCACTGCTTCTAATACACCATCAGTATACCATTTTGAACCTATAAATATATGTTGTGTACAAGTTGCAAACCAAAAATGATGAGTTAAATAATTTTAAATGAAAAATTTAGAACTTAGTGTCATCAGGAAACGCAATAAATAAATTCTTTTTTGGAACATGGATATATTAATCTTTGAATATATTTACAACAATTACTGACTGATAAGTATTATGTGGCTCATTATAAATTACAAATGCTCAGAGTCATATTACTTGTAAATGCCTAGATAATCAATTCAGTAATTTTAATATATCAAAAAGAATTTATGATAAATGATTGTTGTTAGAGTTGATATTTTTGTGAGGAACGAAAGAGGGCAAGGGAGTTAGCGGGACCGAAACAATTGGTACTACTAAATTAAAATCTTTGTATATCAACTGTTAGTTATATGATTTTGGGGAGAGAAAATGAACCACTGCTATTCAGAGTAGAAAATTTTTAATGTATAAATATCATTAGTGCAGGGATAATAATATAACTATTTTTAAATTCATATACATTTTATTATGTTTTTTTTTTTAAAAAAACAATTTACACCACAGATAGGCAAGAATGCTTAGTTCAGAGGAAGAAGTTAATAGCACGACGACCATTTCAATAATGAACAAATTTTAATAAATAGACAATAACTGTTTTTCCTTTTCTAATTTTAAAGGTAGTTTTTTCATTACAAAAATGTCAATTCCTTTATAAGATGTACAAATAGTAACTTGTACAATTTGTTTTTACAATTTACAACTTGTACAGATATAGCAGCGTGTACATAAAATAGATATGCAAACCTGGTTTAATACCCACCTGTTAAGCGTATCACCGCTTGTAATGGTCACATCCAGTTTTAAAATTTAGAATTGTTACAAAATAGGAAATTTATTTACCGGACCGCTTAATAATACAGGTTTGATTGTTTGTATAATGGTGGAATTTGAACTTTATACTTGGGGGGGCAAACTGCATTTATTTACATATAAAATATGCATGTTTATATAATAAATCTTGAGGCTAATTCCCCGGCCCTCCTGAAAACTCCACCTATATGTATATAGTATATTCTATTTATAGAGGGGGTAAAAAAAACGAAATCAGTTCCATCACTTTCCACTTTATGTTTTGTATAAAGGAGGTCGTGCTACTTGATTAGGAATGAATTTATACTCATTTATCAAGTACTTACTTTCCTCAGTTCATCTATTAAATGCCATTTGGCTTTCTCGAGTGTGTGGATGTGTGCTTTTTAACGAGAGAGAGAGAGAGAAGAAAGAGGCAAACACCACTATTGTCTATTAGAATATTAATATATGTATGTAGAGACTAGAGATCTCTCTCAGGATCCCAGTCACCCGTTTTCTCGGGATTTCTAGGCGCTTGATCAACTGTGGCACTTTTCATGTCCGAGAAATGTTTTCTCAATTCACCCATTTGCCTTGATCCATGTGAGGATTTTCTTGCACCTCTTGAGCCTCCTGGCTTTCATGCACTCTGTTAGAAGGTGACGTGGTGTCCTTGTGAAAGAAAATAGTCTTAAGTTGTGCTTTATAGTCCTCTTGATGGGCCTAGAAACAACAGAGAAGTCGTTGGTAAGGCGATTTATTGATTTAATGCGATCTTTCTTTATAATCTCCTACCAAACATAACAAGAACTTCGTATCCTTTTTTAATTATACCCTCCACTTTCTAACATCCTGGAGAGGTCTTCTCCATTTTTTTTTATCTTTGCCAACTTAAAAACCAGGTCCTAGAACACTTAATAATGTATGTAATCTTCATATCATCAGCTCCAGTATCTAGGAGATCTGAGATGCACTTACTTTTTGCTTGTTGCTCGCTCATGATGATGAAATGACTAAATGATTAGTATAGTTTGTATATGTTAAAAGAACGGCAGAAACAGAATATCAAAAGATAATCACAAAGCCTTTTCATAGTAATGAGAAAATAAACATTAATTAAGAGTCCACGTTTTACTTCCCTACCCTGTAAATTTATATAATCCTACGGAAGCCCCTACTAATGTTGTGTGAGTCCTTATGTATTCGGTTCAGTCTAGTCTTAGGGTCTGTCCTTAAGGCAGTGAGTCCTTCGGACTGTCAGTATTAGAACAGATTAAATAAATAAGAAATAACGCTCAGTAACGTCATCAAGGACTGAACTTGATAAGTTTTTGAAATTGATATGCAGGAATGAACTGGAACAGACCAAGACTGAACTGGAAGGGAACGCAGACTTTACTCCTAAATAAGGACAGACTCAACACTAGTTGTCACTCACATACTTCCATCAAAATAGGATCAGGGATTCTAGTTTTACAGAAGTTGAGTTTTAGGCCGCTGGGCGGGCTGTGTATTTCACAATTTTATAACCCCTAGCTTTATGAACAATTTAGCTCGGTCCTCACTTACGATTTAATTATTGTTTTGTATGATGATAAAATGAAGAATCTGAGAATTGAAAAACATGGGTATTTCAAACTTAGCTTCAAATGTATTTTTTCTTTTTGAAATATAAAAAGAAATATTCATATATACAGATAGAATCCCGACAACTAAAAATGGGGTTCCCGGTATACCACTCAAAGCCAATTTCCCGGGAAATAAGGAGCCCTTCATACATATTTATTAGAGACAACGATGAGAGAGGAATTGAAATAAAATGAGTCAACTCTCAGTGTGAGAGATTTGATGAGGCAAAGAAATAAAATGTTTTCGCTTTCTAATTTGTAAATTATTATCATTCATTATATGTTCCTTTTAATCATATTTAAGAGCATGCACTAATAGAAGTTAATTACTTTTTAATCTAATCATCATTATTCCCTTCCCTCTTGGAATGAAGCAAATTTGTTTATGAGTAGAATGAAGAAAACAGACTGAAGTACTGATACATTTTATTGTAGAAAAAATAATACAGATTCCATTCGTAGAATTATTCCTTCCTTTGTGTAAATTGTTTAAAAAAGATAAAATAGGAACAAAAAAAAAAAAAACTTTTTATAACATTAGAACAGAACATTAAGCAATTTTAAAATAAGAGTTATGAAATTTTATAAACGTATTTTTCCCCAAGATATAAATATATATATTTGCTTCTATGAATTAATTCAATTAATCATTAAAATAAGTCATCAGTTATTATGATTTTCTAAATGATACTGGGCGTAGTTGGCATTCGGAACATGATCCCTCATAATATTTTCTGTAACCCCAATTCGTCTTCCCTCCCAGATTTACTACAATTATCAAACTATGTATACTTACAGAGTGGGAAACAAAAAGTATACTACAATTTAATTCACCTAAAAAATCTAAGAAGCATTGTATCTTTTTATTTACAATATATGACGCCACGTTTAGAGAATCTCTTTTGATTAGAGATGGTACTTTTGTAAGAGCGCGAGGATAAGACGAAAGCGAGGTATATGCTACACCTGAATTAAGACCATTGTTAATATCAGCTTCCTAAAACATATAAGATTTTGGAGGAAAAGAAATGAAAAACTACTATTTAGAGGAGAGCTTTCGTCATTTAAAATAGCATTGGAAAAATATTATAACTATTTTTAAATTATAATATATATGTATTTATTATGCATTTATAAATCAATTTATACCAAAAATAGGCGTGAATTCTTCTTTTAGAGGGAGATGTTAATACACACGCGGCTGATTAAATAATGAAAAAAAGAAAAAAGAAAGAGCACACGCAACAACCGTTTTTCCTTTTCTAGTTGCTATGCTTAGTTTTTTCTTTAGACGCATCCCTTCTTTAATCATGATGTCATCTAGGAATGATTGGTCCATATGGTGATTTTTGGGTTTGGTTTGGATGCATTCTTAAGATTTAGCCAGGATGGTACATCAAGAAAGTCTGGTATAATTTTAGGAAAGTCCCATTCAATTATTATTATACCTCTGATCACCACTTATTCGAAATAGAACATAAATGGAAATTACTATAGTTTTGAAGATTGATACGTCATTAATAAATGTGTGTTGATTAATTTTATATATAAATCTGGAACAATCTTGAACAAAAATCAAGAAACAGCGAAATCTCCCTTTTTTTTAAATCTGTTAATAATTGAGTTGGTATTCAGATTTCTAGGAAAAATATGAGACAACTAAAAATGTGTAGCATCTTCATTTGTTTTCTGATACTTAATTTGGCCATTTTTTTAATTGGCACGATGAATTTTAGCTATTTTTATTCTAATGATATACCGAACCACCAACATAAATGTACAATCATTATTTCATTATTTACGTTATCCTTATTTTGTGAATGATATTGAGGGTTCATGAGGTAGATAACTTTTCCTAGGGATGACAAATTAAATTCTTATGAAAACCCTAACTTCAACAGGAGACCTGAAAATATTATAAGGAAACATTGTTAATTGGATTCTTCACGCAGGGGTCACTTCCATGAGTCGTGCTGCCAATTCCTACATCAAGGCCCGCCAATCTCCTTCTTTATAGAAATTGGTTCAGTAGAAATGTAAAAAAAACAAAGAGTAATGATTGAAAAACAAAACAAAATCAACACTAAGTTTGTTGGTGGCAAAGGGATGGAAAAACCTTAATAAGGAAGAAGAAGCAATCTTTACTATATGGTCCCATAAGTGGTTTCGGTACAGGCTAGCGACAACCTCGATATACACCAGCAAGTGAAATAAAACAAGCAGTAGATGGTTTTTCTGCAATGAAGGAGTAGAATCTTCGTTCCACCTATTTTCTCATAGGTGGCTTCGGTGAGTGAGACCTCTATTGTTTACGGTGGAGAATATCATTACCGATAGGTTTGACACAAGGTCCAAGGCGTCATATTAGCTCATTGCTCTTACAATGAGAGGAAAGAATGATTTTAAAGTGGAAGCGATAATAGTAAAGACGATTATTTACGCTTGCAGATCAAAAAGGACTCCTCTTCCTGCAGTTCTAAACACAGCAATCACGAGATTTATAGAATCCATGTACTTTTAAACTGTACAAAAAATATAATTTTATTTAATACACGGGACTTTTACCCCATCTTTTAATAACTTTTAAATCTATAATGCTTTTTTTAAAGAACTTGAGAAAATTATGTTTTTTGTATTTAAATTATTAATATTTAGTGGGATATGTTGTATATGTGGAAAGAATGGAAAAACAAAAATTAATAGTATTAAAGTGTCTATGCATTAAATATAGGTACATAATAATTCATAGATATGACTATAACAATAAGTTATAATTATACTTTGAATAAGCATAAAATTGAAAGAGAACTTTGTAGGAACCGTTTGCCAAATGACTCACCTTAGACAACATAACACATTGATATTTATTCATATATATATATAATATGTATTTTGTTTATATACATGAATAACAAAATAAATATCTACAATTCTATTCTATATTATAAAGAAACTGTTTTTAAATAGATATAAATGATATTGCATCGACCTAAATCATTATTCTTAATGGAGGATTATTCATCATCTCTTTGTACTCACATCAAAATATTGTAATGGAGGAAAAGACAAAAAATAAAAAAATATTCTTTTCGACGAACGCAGTTGGTACCTATTATTTTTCAATAATAGAACACGAAAGTATTTTTAAGTATCTTGACACCAAGGGACTAAATATTGTTCATGCAAAATATATTCACATTTTGGGTTGCTTAGATAAATCCGGACAAAAAACAATTGATAATAACACTGGTATCCTGGCACGGAGTTGACATCAGTGTGCCTCAATTAAGAGGAAAATTGCAGTCTTGTGTATAATATTCTTCTGATTTTTTATCAAAATAAAGTCTTAGAGTCATGGTGCAAAGCAAAAGATCCACTGTCATCGAATCCGATCATGCAGACCATGGAGCATTAGCTATCATCATTTCCTCAGATGAGAAAATATTCACTATTGAACGTAAAAGGAACTCTCAAAATGACAAATGCCTCCCCGCGTCCAAGGACAATATCCCCTATGTGTAAAAGTCAAAGAACTCCAGCTCGATCAAGGTCTTGGGCGCCATCATCAGCACAGGGAAGGTCATGCCACCATTCTTCTTCAAGAAGGGAGAAAAGGTCAATTCTACTGTGTATGTGGAGTACTTGAGGTCCATTGTACTTCTGTGGGTACAGGCAAACGTCCCTGACCCCTACGTGTGGCAACAGAACTCACACGTCCATCAGGACCAACTTTTACGATTTCTGGCCCTCCAACTCTCCTGATTGCAATCTGTTGGATTACTTCTTCTGCGGAAAGTTGGAGAGGAAGGTATGCTCAATGCACCACAACAGCGTGGACAGCCTGAAGGCAACCATGAAGAAGGAGTGGGCGAGGATTTCGGCTGCAGATGTGGAGAATGCTTGCAAGAGCTTTAGGACTAGGATCGAGAAAGCGATTGCCGCTGAGGGCAGTCACATTGAATAAAATAATACATAAATGTCAAACCAATAATTGTTGTTAGCCACGTAGTTCTTTTTCCACAATCAGAAATATAATACAGATCCCTTTTTTTTCTATTTTTTTAATAAGATAAAAAAATATTACTATAAATAGTAATATATTACTAATTCTATTTTTCAAAATATTTTTTTCCTTTTTCAATGTAACGTCGTTTATGCCATCTTTGCATATTATTAAGGTCTTCCTAATTTTTGGGCATATACTTCTCCGCCTAATTAGCCATCTGGTTTGTGAATGTCCAATTTGACAAATGAGCAGGCTGATCCATATTCATTTTAATTTTAAAAAGTTCCAGTCGAAAAGTCAATCAAAATATAGAGCCAATAAATATGGAGTGGATATCAATCTAAAAAGCTCTCACATTATTTATATGTGGTTAAATGATTTCAAAATATAATAAGCTGATCTAGACTTAAACATTTTATGAATTGTCAGGATCACTACTTTCATTTTCATTTACTTTTATTTTTACAAACTTTTACGCATCACTGCTTGTTAGAAGAGGTAGGCATACGGTATTACTGAATTTAGACTTTTGTTAACATCAGCTACCTGTTATTTGACTTTGGTAGGAGAAAATGATTTACTGCTATAAAGAAGATAGGCTTTTACATTAGAAATATAATTACTGCAGGGAAAAAAATAGGTTGGGGAAAAAATAATTTTATATTTTTAGGTATATTTCAATGCTTTATAAGGAGTTTTATAATCCTCCGATGTAAGCCAAGGTTGCTCCGTCCAGTTCAATAATTTTTCGCTAACAAAAATTCAACTTCATAGTGTCCTTTTCATCGAAGCTCTTGTATTTATTGGCAAAAAACTCGTACAGGCTTCTATTGAGCCAAATTTGTACCCCCAAGCGCGTTGGCTATAGACAGGAACGGGTATTAGTCACTTGGTGTCAGGTCTGGAATGTAGGGTGGATACGTAAGAACTTCCACCCTGAGCTACCAGAGCTTCTGGCACATCACCAAAGGTGTTGGGGCCTGGTGTTGTTTTGTTGTCTCCTATTCAGCAATGCTGATCGCTTCTGTTCGATCGCCAGCTTCAAACAGTCGGGTTGCTCATAGTTAAGACGGGGAAAAAATCACTGGAATCACTGTTGTGCAACGTGAACCGAATTCAAATTTTCTTGGTCGCTTTCGACGGGTTCTTCCCCTTCAGGTAGTCAAAAAGTAAAATATGATGAATGTCTTCCATTGAAACTACCACACTCAACGCATGATAATTCACGAATGAAAAGACAAAACGTAAAACTGTTCAATAAAGTTTGTAGTATTCACTCCCACCTTACACCACCGTATCGTATGATCCGATGGGACCAATAATGAACAAGAACTATGAACTTAGTTAAATAAAGGAAATGGAAATACGAAATGACTCTTTCCTCAACCTAAATATTTAAATTTTAAACAAATAGGTATATATTTTTGTTTTGTTTTGTTTTAAATGTGTCAAAGGAGGTCTGTGTGAGTTCTTCATAACAGAAATTTATATTAACACCACGCTGACTTATTCAAGAATGCAGAAAAAAGGAAAAAGAACTTTAGCACAAACCGTTTTTCTCTTAAAACTTAATCTACGTTTTGCCCATACCTACTTACTAAAATATCCCCTATGACTTGATTTGTACCGTGTTCTACTTATTACTAATATTGATCAAAAATTCCAGATGATAAATTCTAAATCATATACCAATTCAGTTTATCTCTCCAAAAAACAATAGTAATCCATCTTTTGGTTTTTTTTATTGTTTCTTAAAAGCTAAGATGATGGAGTGAATTATGGGGGTTTATTTCTATACCATGTATATATTGAACATTAAGGAGATGAAATAATCTCCAAGGAAGTATTTTAATAAATACATGAAATATACATTATTTGTTTTTGTTACAAATATGTGTACCACTATATACAACATTATTTGATTCACATTGCTTATGTTATTTTTAGACGTTCTGATAATATCATTGTGTAAATAGTATTCTTACATTAATTGTAAGAGAACCAACTATCATAGTACAAATTAATGAAAAGATATGAATGTGTCTAAGAACATTAATTAAGGGTATCAGTTGACAAAGTTTCCTCACTCTAGAGTGTGTACATATTTGCCTTTATAGTGAATCAAATATTCTTCAGCTATAGAGTCCACTTAAATACATTCAATTAACGTTCTTCTTCTTTTCTTTACAGGAGAATAAGCTTTTATCCTAATAAATCAAAGAGTCAGTCGTTTCAAATCAATTACTCACTCAGCTAACTCAACTACCAATACAAAAATATACTCTATGGGTAGTGATGAAAATAGTGTGTATTTTGGGCATATTAACTCCACCCCCAAGGAAATCAACATGGTAAAGACGACAGTTTGGCGAATGTTTTGGAGGGGAGAAGTTTAGCTGTCATGACATTTCATTACATCAGCTGTGACAAGGGAGGAGGGGAGAAGGAAATAAACAAGGATATTGGGCAGGATTTCAAAGATGTCGATCCTCAATTCAACTTTGAGTCCAACAATGACTTACAATTAAGACTTCACAACAAATCATAAAGTTTACTCTCCGTCATTTAAGAATTTTGGTACCCACCGAGTTTGTTCATATATGTGCAGGATAGTGCACAATAATAATTCCATTAACTTTAAAGGGGCGTCCGCAGTATTATATTTGAGGGAAGGCTATAGGTTTTTGGAATTTGTTATTAAAAAAAAAAATATGAAAAAAATGAAATTTTGTCGAACAAAAATTCAAAAATTTGATCTCAAATATTGCACTTTTTAAAAAAAAATTCTAAAATCCAAAGCCATTGACAAAAAATTAAGTTTTTTCGAAAATAATTGTGAGTATTCATTTTTGGAAACAAAATTTAAAAATTCATAGTGATTCTCTAAAAAATTTATATATTATTTTATATTATATTTCAATTATAAATTTTTTGAAAAAAAATCTGTAAAATTAGATTTATTTCAAATATTAAATTTTCCAGTCCACCACCCGCGGACGCCCCTGCTTAATGTCTTCAAATTAAGAGTATTGTGTGTGGAGATTTAAATACCCAATTACGAAATATTGCGACAGTAGGATAAGGCCCAAACTCACACTGGAAATAAAAAGCAAAATTGGCGCAAGTACAATTGAGACACTTTTGAGTCAAAAACTTTTGGGTCCCTCTCTTCATCGGATCCAGGCTTAGCAAGAGCTTACTGATAGCACCCGTAGAGACTACGTCAGTATAAAATCACGGGACATATTGTCCGTTTCAGCTGCAAGTCAGTACATTGAATAAGATATTATTTAAATATTAGACAATATTAAACAAAGGGTTGAGGGAATCGGAGGATTATTTTGCGAATTTGATTTGGATCTAGTATTGCATATTCTTGGCTCTTCTATTAATAGTAACATCAATTTTGGGGTGTATGTGACGTCATAAAAGTGTAAAATATTAGATGGAATATGTTCTTCTTTGTGAACTTTCGTTTAGCCATACCGAATCCAACATTGTAAAATTGGACGACTTCGACATTGACACCCGACTCTACACCCCTGATTTAAATAATAAACAGTATCAATACATATTCTGATACAAATCAAAATCTGTGAGTGATAATGGGACTTTAAATATTGAGCACCCTGTACCATTCTAAAAAAGTTCCTTTATTTGGTGAGATGGAGTCGTACTGATTAAATATAAGTAAACATTATAATACTCCATCAAACCTTGGAATCTTCTTTGAAGTCACTATACATTAAATATACTTTCTTCTCTAGGAACAGCAGAGACGGGAACCTAAGCACATTGAGATGTAGAGATTGATTTCTCCTAGGCGCATCGTGTTCCATTAACATGTAATATTCATAGGGAGTATCACAATTAAGAGATTGTCACATGTGTTATGATTCACTTAAATGCATATATGTATGTAAATGAATGATAATTAAGAACAAAAATTGATTGACAAGGCTTAATTAAATTAATAATGAAGATGTATGTTTGATATACAAGTCATAACAAATGCCAAAGTCACTATTTCTCCGTAATTGTATTATACTTTCTCAAAAGGTAGGTTAGAAACATCATCTAGAAATGTTTATTTTTAGTGCGAAATAAATATGGCAAAAATATCTCCTTTAGTCCGTATTTTATCAACTGGGATTTCACAATAGTGGAAGCCCATCGAAAATGTAGTTTTAACACCTTTTGGCAATTACTTCAAGTTAGTTAGATTTTGACAAGCCATTTTTTTTAAAGAAATCTATAATATTTAAAAAAAAAATGATTTATCTATTTTTCCAGAAAATTAAAAAAAAATATATTTTTTATTCAAATGAACTTTTTTTATTTATTTAAATTTTCTTAGAAAAATAATAGTTATCTCTATTATTGTATATATATTTTAATATAACAAAATATACAAAACAAATATAAATCATTTTCTTCTATATATGTTATATGTATATAGTTCAATTTAAAAAAAAAAAATCTAGAGGTGGCCCCCAAACCGTCCAAGAATAATGATAAATAGTTACTACGAAAATCCTGCTAACAAGTAGAAAACCTCATTGATACTGTTGAAAAAAGTAAACATTTTTGCTAAGTAAAAAAAATCGAACATTAACATGGTACCCCTGACAATTTGAAGAATGTTTGAGAGGGGATCATTAAATTAGCTGCGAGTAGCTATGCGATGAAGGATTTAAACCCCCAGGTTCATATCAAGCAAGGACATAATTAGGCAATACCCCATTTTCGATCATAGATTATACTCCTAGTCGAACAAGGATTTAAACTTATAACTCCTCAGCGTGACTCTCTCTTATTCATGTGCACAAACACTCGTATCTACACTTTATACTTAAATATTGTCTTAGGGAATATTGTAAATAGGGACTTTGTAGAGCATAGTATTTCTACCTATAGTCATTTTTTCTGATATGATTTTTTTTTATACGAAACATATTTATTAAACCTACATACCGACACTAATTTGAGATCTGTATCTTAATATGTTCCAAAGTTATCGTTGATTATGCATTTTTAACGGTTTTTTGGCTAATTTGACCTTAAACTTGACTTCTCAAAATTCAATGGTATCTACACTGACTCTATATAATATTCGCACATAGTTAGATAATAACCGATCTGTAACTTTTGCAGTAATATTTGTGAGCAGAGATAAACAAACTAACTAATTTACAAACAAAAAGAGGCAAAATCATTACCTCCATTTAACTTTGTTGGTGGTGGTAAAAATATAATAACACTGTTCAGATTCCCAACAACAACTACAAAACTTGCATGCTAAAAAATGCTTAGGATTTTCACCCCATCTCATCCGCTATAAATGTATGTATTTTTTCAAGCTCTACAATCTACATAAATAAAGTAAATGGTTCAATTCTTTACTTATTTACATGTTCTCTCCTTGGATGCATCATAATTCATAACTTCTTCAGACCGTTAATGCACTGCAATGTAATTAAAGTATGTAGACATGATTAGTTTAAAACATCCTATTACATGCTACTAAATGTGATAATAATAGACGAATACTATAATATATATGTACAATATACATATTTGGAGATTTGAAGCGTCATTTCCTTCAAATGCCATTATTCAGAGATGTAACAAATTTATTTAAAGTTGTCTGTGTTATATAGACTCTGACAAATCCCTCTTCATTTAATTTTTGATAGACAATTTAATATGTTATATGTATATCATATCATATAATAGTTTATATGTGAACGATGAGGATGGGTAAGTGAGTGATGGCGGGAAAGAAAAGCCCTTGATTATACCTGAGTAAAAACATAATGACAATACATATATTTTAGGACTATTGTCGCTATGAAGAAAATGCATAAAGCCTAGATATCTACTTATTATTAGGGATGTGAAAATGGTTTAAATCCTTGTGAGTGTAAATCAGAAAGAAAAGTATACCTACATATGAAAATCTAAAAACCTAGCGTAAAGACGGCATTTTTCTTGTTCACATATGAGTCCATTATTCTTTTATTGTTGGATTGGTCTAAAACAACTAGAAAGACTGGTGTCCTATCAGTTCAGTCCTAGGACCAGTCCTTATCGGTCTTTTATGGTAACTGTAACAGCTGAAATTATTAACTACATTATTTCAGATGTTGAAGTTGCATCATAACTCTTTCAAAGAGACAAGACACCTGAAGTTTAACCTGGCCATCATTTATTATTTTGTTCAATCCTAACTAGGAGTGAAGAAAATAATGGAAGAACGTAGTTAAATGGACGACGCGCTTGGATAATTTATTCCCTTGAACTATATGTGCTTAGGTTCGCGTCTCTGTCGTTCCTAGAGAAGGAAGTATATTTTATTTTATGTAACCTTCGATGAACAATAGAAAATAGTCAAGATCGTTGAACAACAAAATGGTCCTTAGACCCATTGATGGGTAATAAAGCATTTTTAACGGCATTTTTCCTTTTCCCAAATGAGTCATTTTTTCGTTTAATATATACAATAATAAATCAAAGTAAAATAGGGACCCTAATTTTTAAAATTGTTATGTAATAATTCATTACTTATCATGGACGAATATTGTTTAATATGTTAATTTCCAAACAATGATACACTCAGAACAGGAAGTGTATAAAGTATATACAAGAAAAAGGATCTCATGACTTTGATGGACAACATACTTTTTTGACAGGGAAAAAAGGAAAACAAAATGACGTTCATACTTAGACTTTCATGTACATAATCAAAACATAAATAGCTGACATCAAAATACAGTGTATAGTTTTGTGTTAGCGAGGGGATAGGCCTCTGCCAATATGAAAAATATGCCTAATTTATTGGACAATTGTCATGATTTTTGTAAGAAGGGTTCTATATGCGGTTCGAGCCAACTGTTGAGGTACCTTTATAATTAAATGAATCAATTATTAATTAATGAAAGATAAATCATTCAATTTTTGGCATATAATTAAAAATTTTATGCTTTAAAAGTTGAGTAATATAAATTAGAATCAGAATTATTTATTGCGGCATGAATCATCATCAAATGCATTTATTATTTTTTTCGGCAATGTGTTTATTCGGCAAAAGTATGTCTGTACACGGGTTTTTAGATGTATTCTCACAGGAATTGCAAAAATTTGACATCCTACTTATCTTATACGGAGAATGGGACTATGGGTACGTTCAGGCAAGGCTGGACAACCAATAATAGTATGTCAAAGATAGGCGTAGAAGATGATCATTTTTATGATGCTTGGTTCAATTTAAAATTGGGCCTAGGATTTTTTTTAAATTTGATGACTTTTATCCCTAAAAGAAGTTGTTATTTGACTTTTTTTTATAAGAGATATTTCTTTGATGACATATCTTTGGGATTTATTTTAAGGACGTTACTTCGATGACGTCTTATATTTTTTGTTTGATTACCGGGGCAAATGTATATGTGCAGGGAGCTTTTCTGTCTATTTTAAGTATATTTTTTTATTATAGAAAGGGTATTTATCCTTTTTTTTTTTTAAATCAAGGGCGGAGGCCGGCACAATTGCCCCTAAAACCGGCCCTGTGAATACAAACGTACTCATATCAACCACAAATTGGAGTATGACCTTTTTATTTGCTGTCCACACAACGCAGTCAACCAGGGGCCAATTGATACTTTGTACACATCTTTTTATTTTTGTGTTATTTTTAACACAAAGACAAGAAGCGAACAAACAATTGTTTGGATGTGTGTCGTCCGTAGTAATAGGAGAACTCCCTCATCCTCAAAGTAGACAAATAATAATAAATATATTTATGTAAATCTAATACATATTTTGACACTCTTCTTATTCAAGCTTCCTTCACTACATAACATGTATGTATGTACATTGTACATCAACACACCAGAATGAATGTTTGCAGACATTTTATGTAGGGTATATCAAGGAAATTCATTTGTAAACAGAAGTAGTGGGGTCCCAAAAATAATGGAGATCCCTGCATTCTCTCTCTCTTTCTGTGAATGACGTGCAATATTACAACCAATCATATAGATATACAGTTGTGTTGGGAAAGTTTCAAACCGGTTCAAGAACGATATAAGTTTTTTAAAAGACTGGTCTATATCGGTTAAATATTGATCGATATATAATCAAACCATGTTTAACGGGTCAACCTGTTTTAAGCTTGTCAACGCACAAAGCCACTATATCATCTACTTTTCAAATTTATAATGGTTACAAAATAGGAAAATTGGAGTAAGGTATCACTTTTACGGTTTTCATTGCCTGACTGCTTAATATAGGGTTGACTGTGTGGACCCATGGATCGGTCTAATAACAAAATTTAGTTTCGATTCATGGTCTGGATCAGGGGCGTTGCAGGCTTTCATGATATGGGAGAGGACTTAGCCTCCAAAAAATGACCAATACCGTAATGTTATTATCTATATAAATAGGTTTATTTTATATGAGCTGTGTACAAGTTGCGATTTTGTAACTTGTATAAGTAAATTGTGCAAGTTACAATCAAAAATGAGATGAATAACTTTAACTGATGGATTTAAATTACTTGGGATTTAAATCCTGCAATAATTGAATACTCCAATGAAGATTGATATTTTAATAGTGTAATTTTTGACTCTTTTAATATAAATTACTCAAATACAATTATTCTGTGACACATTAAATTTCAGACCCTCACAGCTATATTACTCATAAATACAATATAAGCATGTAATTTTAATATATCAAAATAAAATGATAGTATCAATGTGTAGTTGGTCATTTTATTGAGCAATATTGCAATTAAAAAAGCTATTAGAAGAGAAAGAAATTGAAACCTGTACAATTAACTTAGAAAAGTTGTACACCATTAAGGCATTGCAACTTGTACACAACATATACAAGGGTTGTCTAAAAAGTCATCTACCTGAACTTGAAGATGACAGCACTCATAAATAAAAGCTAGTCACATCTATCGAACATCTCACCAAAGTTATAGCCATTCTAGATGCATAATTGTTATGTAAACGTCATTTGAGTGAGTTGATGTGAATGTTTTTGGGCAACATCGAGTATGGCTCTGTTGGCACAGATTACGCGCAATAAATCCGAGTTTTGGCGCTGATTAATTACTGTAGAAAAAAATTGGATATACCATTATACGCCCAAAACAGAAGTACAGTCCAAACAGTGTACCGCAAAGATTTACCTCAATTGAAAAGGCCTTCGTGAAGAATTATTTTGCAGAGAACAACGCCGAGTACCATTTGGGTGGGTCACAAAGATGGAGCATAGCTGGGAGAAGTGTGTAGAGTTACATGGATACATTGTTGAAAAAACACACAGCATTAAGAAGAAATGAATCTTTGTTAGGTCAGAAACTTTTCAGACCACTTTTGTATATAAATATATCATAAAAAAAATTGGTGGGGCTTTAAAACTTTATTGTAAAACTTAAGCCATCTCAAAAATGTAATAGCAGCACCGTTGGTATGTACCAAGTAAATTTTTGTATGCATTCAGTAAATTTATGTCCAAACTAGAGACATATTCATTTTTGGTCCACGGTATGGACCGAAATATCGGTCTAGAAAAAATCACTTAGGACTCAACAACAACAAAAAAAAAACCCGGTTTCAGACTCCGTCTCAACACTAATGTGTAGTATTCTGTTGTTCTATATGTACAACTATCTACCTACCATATCCGCTCTATTTCTTTCTTTCTCTACCAGTGTTCCATGAACCAACAACGCCGCCTCCTACCATAGGAAAGAGAAACATTTATCTTGATTCTATTATTCAATTTTCTATTGCTATTATGATTATTATATTAATAATAAGACTATAAATAATATAATACCACAAAACGTTTCTATTATATCTATAGAATATAGATGTACTACTTTAAGTGTTGGTAGTTCATTCTCCAACGGAATTTCTTCTCTACCTACATATGTATGTATTTCTGTATAATATGGAGAAGGATGTGTTTCTCATTAGACTTTTCAGTAAACCATTTTTAATATCTACATAATACACCAAGTAATGGTGATGATGTAACCTACAATAAAAGTTGAAATAGATTAACGTATTTTACACGTTACTCAAAACATCATGATGATGTTATAAAGTAAAACACGATTTAATCTTGATTAAAGTTAAAAGAACATCTTTTTCTTCTACTAGTTGAAACAAACTTATAATTGTTTTCTTTTAATTTGGCTTTCACTAAAATTATCAATATAGATATCTATATTAATAAAGCAAAGATTGTCTGGACGAATGTCTGAATATATGAAAACAATTCATAGTACTATTTTATTCTAAATTTAAATTATAATATATGTCATAAACATATTTGGATCTAAGAGAAAACAATAAACTGTTGCAGGCGTGTGAATTTAACATCGAACACAGGGTGCACTCTATATAATGTTCCCTGATGTACATCATATAAATATTTTGATCAAAGAATTAATAATGTAGTCGTATTAATGCAATGTTGCAGGCGTATAACAAGGGCACTATTTTTGTGGGTGGTCTCTCATGTATATCATAATTCATGTGTATTTTCCGACTATGTTAAGAATTTAATTATATATACGATTGTATGTTCAAAAGGATTTTGTTTGGTTTATTAGTGAGCCCTCTAAAGACTTAAGTACTCGTAAGTCATCCCAACATTATGTTTTTTCAACTCTTATCGTTATTTTTGAGGACAGAACACATCATTTGATTTGATTGAAGTATTGAGTAGTTATATGTGACTGGGCTCATGAAAAAGGAAGAGTAAGACTGAGGATTAATTGGGGGAGTTTTATTTGAGGCGACGCTTAATTACTCTGGAAAATGCCGGTGGGTACAACTGCTAGTAACAAATACATATAAAAAGTAATGTAATAAAATACTTCAAAAAGGCCAATTCTTGCTTATTCTGATGCATCAATACATCCCCCATTAATACCAAGATATGCTATAGATTTGCAATGCTATGGACTCAAGAAGTAGCAAAGTGAGATTGCGATAAAATTAATCATAAATAAACGTTATAGCTTAAAATTAATCATTTAGATCAAAACCCAACATTGATCTATAATACATTTGTGCTTTACAGACTATGTAAAAATACATTAAAGCCTACCGCTACAATATACGGGTACATATACGTAAATTAAGAAAATAATTTAATTTAAGACATACATTCAATCAAACAAAGAGCAACAACTTATCTTTGATTTTCTTGTCCTCATCATCAAATTATAGTTTATTCTAAATTTAAATTAGACTGTGCTGATTCATTCAGATTCCCTTTTATTCTCTTTAGATCTGACGGACACGTTCTATTAGAAAAAAAAAATCAGACCATCGTCAATTTTTAAATTGCGATGGAATTATATTATTTATCAATTACTTGTGTTATGTATCGGGTTGACTTAAGCACCAAATTTTTTTACTAAGCTTTAGAAACCTGTGGTTTCATATCTTAGGCCACAACTCAAGATTTATATGACTTTATTTTACATGTCAATATCGATCTTGACGTTATACACAATCCTTGGTTTTAAGCTCAATTTGAAAAATGGTCCTTGAATTCCAAAAAAAGCAACTTCAATTGTAACATGGTGTAGTGTTGAGTCTTGAAATCTCCTAGATCTGTCTTAGAGGCTGAGAATATTTTTTAATGTTCCTTTAATTGGTCAGAAGGAGTTGCAGGGATTAAGTATAAGTTAACATTATAGTATTGTATTTACTCTATCTTAGCTAGGAATCTTGTTTGAAGTCCATATACATGAAGGAGTATATTTCCTTCTCTAGGAACGACTGGGGCGCGAACTTAGGCGCATTGAGTTAAAGATAACAAATACTTTGAGCTACGTCGTTCCATGTGATTTTTTTTTTTGGACTGAACTAATGGTGTGTCTGTCAAAAAAAAATCTGCCTTGATCGGTATCATTTTTAATTCGGTATTGACCAATTTTATGGAGGATTTGTTGATAAGTTGCCATGGAGGGATGGAAGTAACACTCCTATGTATTATTTGAGTGAAAAAAAAATTGTTGGACTTTTACCCTCCATAATTGAAAGAAAGAAACTCTCTTACCAATAAGATTGTAAATCGTAAGGATTTTCAGTGTGTAAAAAAAAAACAACAATGAAACTGAAAATTAACATAGTAACCATGATAATTTTGAAAATATTTGCTAAAAGAGCATCATAGCAATTTAGCAATGATATAGGCAGGAATTACTCCGCTTTCGATCATCAATTCTTCTCAGAGCCAATAAGGACTCACTTTTACCGGGTGTTCCATTGAAATCTGAACACTGAATAATTTTATAATTCATGAAGGTTGAGGGATATAAAATTAATTCATATTTCGGTATATTAAGGGGTAAAAAATTATTTACAAAATAGAACAAACCTGACCTCTTTAGTTTACCTACAAATCGAAAAAGTTACACTTGAACTGAATCGCTTCCCACAATCTAAGGAAAGGGTCCCTCCAGGACCACCGTCTACGGAGTCAGTAAGTCCAAAACGTCTGAGAGGAAGAAGGGCTCTATCTAAAAGGCCAAACTGGATCCAAAGGAATTAAAGGAAAACGCCTAGGCCGATTACTCAAGTCCATGGTAGCCCATGCAACAGATCTCGTGGTTTGACACTGAACTGCCTAGAGATCTATAAAAAAGTGGGAGGAAAGAGATTTGTGAGAGTGGGACCTCCACTACAAATTTTGTGTGCATGTTGAAGGGAAGGGATGCAATGACCTTCATTCAAACACTGAGGCCTGCAAGGCCACTGTCAGCTAGCACAAGGACACCATGACTGAGGACTAGATCCACAGCGGGTACCAGGTGTTCCCCTACCACCTGGAAGTCATAATTGCCACGCAGGTTAGCTACATTAATGATTAAGAGAGCTCAAACGCACATCTCTGTATATCATTAATTTTTTTGAAATTACATATAAACTTAATTAATAAATTATATGTTTTGGAAGTTTTAAGTTCAAAGTGTTCAGATTTTAATGGGTCACTCAGTAACTCTTGGGCGTTACTCTCCATCATTCATGATCACAAAAACTCGTGGCTACACTTGATTCTTCGATGTTCTCTCCTCAAGAATGAAAAAAAAAAGAATGATAACAGCTTAGAAAATAAAAAAACATTGTGCAATGTGTCAGCAAAAAAAACAAGAAAACACACACACATAAAAATGCTTAAAACTTACAAGCCTAATTATACCTCAAATATATGGTGCCCCCTGGCTCTTAAAAATTTCAAATCTCTGTTTGAATCCTTCATAATTCATACATATTATTATGGTGTTTATTCTTATTTATTAAGGTAAATGTTTAGTTAATTCTTTTTTACTGATTCTGACATATGCACTAATTGATTTATTCATCAGTCAATCTCATCTTGTCAAAATGTGTGAAATTACTACTCCTTGTTTATCATCAACGACAGCCGACGACGATGACACGCTCCCCTCCCTCCCATACATATGTATGTACATAACAACATATTATCTTATCGACTCAAATCATCTTTTCCCTTACCTCAATTTTGTCATTCCCTTCCTGTACTTTTTAGTAGTATGAAAATTCACAAAGAACATCCAGTCTCATTAAACACTAATGAATTACAAGAAAACAAAACATTCTACTTGACATCATTCAAGATAGAGTAACTGCATATTTTCAACATCTCATGATGACTCTAGAACGGAATTTCTTTTTAAACAAGACAAAATAACTATGAAAACAAAGTCAGATCAGAAGGAAGTAAATACTTTAAAAATAAAAAGTATGATAAAATGTTTGTTTTTGCTGCGTCAAAAAGTAGTAAAAATAATAAATGAAGTACACAGTTTGAATGAAGACGGTAAACATGAAGAGAAAATGTCTTCTCATACATCTCCCGCGTTAACTTCCTTAACTTGACCTTTTGTAATTGCACCCATCCTCTCTTAGAGATCACTGAAAGCAATCCAATTAATCAATCAATCATAATTCATTAATTAATAAGAGAATAATAATTTGCTCTTTACATAATAGTCTTTGAACTTACATATTTTATATTAAAACATTTCCTAAGACAGCGTCAGAAGATCAATAATGAATCCACATACAGTCTTAATAAGATGACTTGGGATTTTTGAGCAATTTTTCTGGGCAAAATGAACAAAAAATAAAAGGACGTCAATATTATTAGTTGAATAAAATTTGAAGATGGCGATATTGTGAGATGAAGGCGTCTCACAATATTATCAGACACTGATATTACGTGTTACCTTTTGCATCAATGGAACATGAGGATTGGGCAATTTTAATCAAAAGTATTTCTTTATTGTTGCAAGATTCTATGAGGATTATTCAGCAGTCAATTTGCTACACAATATATCCTGCCTCTAATTCCCTGTTGTCGGCTCCCTCACATATCCAATGATGTAATTTTAATTTTCATTCATTTATATTATTTATCGAAGATCGGCAACTTGCTTCGTAAATGGAGATATTCTTTGGAATATTTCCAATATTAGAATCAATATGCCAAAGTATAACTCACTTACAATGTTATGAAATTGGTGGTAAAAGTTTTTTTATGAACTTTGCAAAAAATCTTATCTCAATTTAACTTCCACATGCTGAGTAATATGCCAAAAAATGGGTCCAGCTAGCTCGCTCTTTCCCTTTAATATTTGAAATCATATTTGTATGTAAATGAACACATATTCCCTCGCAATTCTAGTTAATATCTACTGCATTCATTCGTTCAAAAAGATGAACTCAAAAGTATGTTATATATTGAGTGGAGGGATGTACTTACGCAGGTATGTTTTTGGGTAGCCCAAATAAACGAAGTTTTAAGTGTCACATCCTCTTCTTCAATCATGATATATCATTGTTTACTTCATCATGCATTGCCTTAATATGTTCTGATAAAGTAAGTTTGTTGTTGTAACTATTAGGGAGAGTAAACACTTGACAAAATCAATCGAGGAGGATGGAGCAATTAAAGTTGAAAATATATGATCAACAGCATTTTTTATTTTCATGAATCAATTGAAAATAACCAAACATATGTACTTTGTACATTACAATGCTAAGGTTAATTCATCAAAAGGATTACATATTACTCTGGTCGAAAATGACTTATATGATTCGCCAGTGTCCTTAAAAAAAGGAAACCAAAAAATTGACTTAGTTCAACAAGAACTTGCACATAAAACTCTGCTACAAAACATCACTTTTCAGACACTTGGGGTTACTTTATAATTATTGTTCTCTCTTAATAAAATAGTAATAATGACAGCTTCAGAAAATAAAAATTAACCTATGGAGGTAAAGAACTACAAAAATGGTATAGATAAATAAATATGAGGGGATGTCAAGTTTGCAAATATCTTCCTCTAAATTTTAACTATTAACAAACATAGATATAGACAAAGGACATATATAATGTCCTTATATATATATATTATTACTAAGGACATCTCTACCCAATCTATTGAAAAAAAAACACACATTTTTGGGGCTTAGCCCAAAAAATAATCAATACTGTAGTATAATTACTTATATAAATTGCTACATTTAAATATATATATATATATAAACGAATATATAAGATAAAAATTGTGGGGGGAGTCTGTGGCGGCCACTGGGAGATACAATAAGGATAATAACATGAAAAATATGTATTTTTATAAAATTATATCATCAAAGTAATGTCCCTTTCTTAAAAAAAAAACAGTCCCAAATTTGTATTGAATTATTTATTAACATTTGGACAAAATTGAAGTTGGATTTTTCTTTTTTAATCCTTACTTTTACCCATGTTACCTTGAGAAGAATCAACTCTTTATATTACATGAATATTTATAAATAAACAAAATAGGCATGCATTCAATTAAATCTGTAAATAAGATGAGACCTCTTATTAGTGCTTCAATTATGCTATTATCATTTTGCCATTTGCAATTTTCCTTCATTACTACTCCAACGTTCAGCACTATTTATTTTTTTATAATCTGCAACATCATGCTCCTTATAAATTATGTATGTACATAAGGGTAATGCTTTTTGAATTTTTTTCTTCAAACATAGTTTCCTCTTTTGCCAACGAATCAAAGTTAACTTTAAAACGACATAAATCACCTGTATTTGATTAAAACATTAAAAAAATACGCATAAATTATTTTTAAGATAATTGATATGAATAAATATGTAGTATTTTTGCTATGCTCATGAGTATGGTTGAGAAATATTTCTCAATAGGATGATCCCGGCCAGAAATGGGTCACGGATCTAAAATAGGGAGATCTAAAATATTACTTTTTAAAGCAAAATAACGAAACGTGAGCATTAGCTTGAGGAGAACAAAGGTGTTTCGTTTTAACATTTTTTGTGGGGAAAGAAGGAATTATTTTATTCTTTGATTCTCCCTACAAAGAGAAGAAGAGTTATTTATTACACATCTATGATTTATTAATTGGTATTATAATAATTATTAGTATAATAATGAATGTATAATTTAAAATGCAATCGCCAATTATTTTCAAATGGTCTTAACTTGGACTCCGTAATTTAATATAAAATATATATTTTTATATTAATTATATATGAAAAATAACTCAGAATAAACATTATCATCTTCAAACTCGAATAACCAAAACTAAACAAAATCTTCTCTAGCTAAGGTAAGTCCGTCTGCCGGACCTAGCATGAGAATAATTTAAAAAGTCAAATATATTAGATAAAATCACAACTCCTAACTATTACAAGGAATTAAAATAATAAAAAGATATGTGTGAATCCTATTGTGAAAAGATGAAATTAATTATATCCAAGGATACTAAGGAACACTAATTTGCATTCTTGAAGGGTCTAAGAAATTTGGATTATTTTGTATACTTGTGCTTCTTAAGTTTGTATTAAAATAAGATAATGTATTTTGTTGTCCTTTAATTAGTAATTGTATAAGTTCATAATAAAAACTTGAAATCATTTTATGCGTGACATTTTTTGCTTAGATCACTTTAAAAATTAAATTACATACAAATTTTATATTAAATTAATTCAGAATTTGTGTGTTATAAATAATATCTAATAAAATATCTAGTGAATGTGGGTAGAAATTATATTTTATGTCAATTAAACAAGCAATCAAGCTCTCAAATCTTATTTGATTTGTGACTTGTCAACACAAAAAGAAGCTGGAATAGTTTTTTTATCAAAATTGAGTGTGGCTTCTTAGTATTCTTAGACGAATTATCTTCCATTTATATCGCCAAATTATAATTATTAATCCCTCAGAGACGCCGCAAATGGCACGTATGTTAGTTAAAATTGATGATCACAATGGAATAATGATAAATTGATGGATTTTATTATAACGGCCATATCGGGAACAATGCAAGTCTTCTAAATCAAATAAACCAGTGTTTTTTAAAGTGGTTGCCACGACACATTGGTGTGCCCTCTGAACCTATATATATATGTATTATTATATATTACATCTTCTTTTTTTTTTAATCTCAAAAAAAAAAAAATTTAATTTATTTCGGGAAAAAATATAAAATCCATTGCTATTTACAATAAATATAATTTCAATTTCTTGAAAAGAAATATAGAAAACTGAAATTTTTTTGGAATTGAAAATGAAATTTCAAATATTACATTTAAAAAAAAAAAAAAAATCAGAAATTCGCAGCTAATCATAGAAAATTATATTTCAAGTATTACTTTTTTATTTTTAAATATCTATTATTATTTTTTTTGGAAAACAGTTTCAAAATTCCCAGTTATTCATAAAAAATTAAATTTTTTGGAAATTAATTTCAAAAATCCACATCTATTACATTACAAATATTATTTTTTTTTATGGGAAATATTTAAAAATCCATTGCTATTTACAATAAATATAATTTCAATTTCTTGAAAAAAAAATAGAAAATTTAAATTTTTTGGGAAAAATTTCAAAAATGATATTTCAAATATTAAATTTACAAAAAAAAATACTCAAAAATTCGCTGCTAATCACAGAAAATTAAATTTTAAGTATTATTATTTTTTTTTTTAATATCTATTATTATTTTTTTTGGAAAATAGTTTCAAAATCTATCCATAAAAAATTAAATTTTTTGGAAACAAATTTCTTAGATTAAATTTTTTGGAAACAAACAAATTTTTGAAACAAATTTCTTATATAAAATTTTTTGGAAATGAATTTCAAAAATCCACATCTATTACATTACTAATATTATTTTTTTTGGGGGAAAAAATTCAAACATTAAATGATATTAATATTAAACTTAGTACAGGGACCTGTACTTCTAAATTTTTTAAGCAAGTACGTTATTTTAAATATATATAAAATATAGATAAAACAAAAATGATTTGTAACTCTGTATCTCTCATAAAATATGTTTGACACTCAACTTCTATATTCCGTATGCTTACATTTTGAAAAAAAATGTTCCGGGCTCTCTTTTTCAATTTTACAGAAAAAAACAATGTCTCTTCTCCGGGTTTTTTCTATACATGTATCTAAAGGATAAAGTTTTTAAGTATTAGTTTAAAAAAATAATTTTTTGTGAACAGCTGTTGATTTTTTTTTTTTTTTTTCAAAAAATGTAATATTATGAAGTTTAATTTTTGAATTTTTTTTCCAAAAAAAAATTAATATTTCTGTATTTTTTTTTCCAAAAAAGTTCCAAAAACTAAGCTCAACCCCTCCCCCTCAGTTTTATATTTTATATAATCATCCTGTGAACGATTTCTACGTACTTTTGTGTTCTTAAGAACTCTCTTAATCTCATATTCCTCAAGGTGAAATCTCTGATGCAATGTCCAGTCAAGGATTTTTAATAAAATGTTCCTGCCAGCCCATTACTTTAGAAGAGATCTTCCTCAATATATGTAGTACATTGTAATTTCTTAGATCACAAGTGGCTTTGTCCAGACATAATTACGAGTACATTCTTAGAGAAAGAACGAGAGATAAAGTTTGCTTTTTTGATATAATTGAAGTTAAAAAATACATTGGGATTTGTTTCCTTATTTGATTTTCGTTCGGGATCGTCTTTATGTTGACAGACACCATTGAAGACAGGGGTGTTCGCAGGGGTGGGGAAAAGCTTTTTACTAGAAAATAATTTAATATTTGAAATTTAATTTAATTTCCCCAAGTTTTTGCTGAATATTTAATTTTTTGTGAATTTTTGAATTTTTTTTCCAAAAATAATATTTAAAAATTTAATTTTTAGCGTACAGCTGTGGATTTTTAAAAAAATTCAAATTATTTTCCAAAACTTTTTTTTTTTTTTTTTGGAATTTTTTTTTTTTTTTTTTTAATATCCAAAAACCAAGCCAAAAAAAAAAAAAAATATATATATATGAATGTATATATTTATAGATACATAAGCTCCTGGACGCCCCTGCGGACATGAATTAATAACAACGAACTATGAAAACTTCCCAATAATAATGAATATTATCATTATGTACCTCCTATGCAGACAGTATTCATTTTTAATTATGAGTTCTGTATTTATTTATTTATTCTATTGACTTAGAATCTACATAGACATTACATAAATGAATACATGAGTTTAATGAGTGTATTTAGTAATGGCTGTAGTCACTTGGGGAGTAATAATCATTTATGTATTTAATTAATATTTATGTAAGTATATCAAAAACATGGATTCCAATTATTCTATTTATAAAGAAAAGGGTATAGGTTAGAACTACTTACATAGATACAAAGTATATTTGTTACTAATAATATGTTTTACACACATTTAATCACCAAGTTTATAATAACAGGGAAGTCCAGATACAGGAGCGTCCACAAGATTATATTAGGTGGATAGTGTAAGACTTTTTTTTTATTTTTTTTTCAGAAATCCACAGCTTTTCATAAAAAAATTTTAAATATTAAATTTTTAGAAAAAATTCCAAAAATCCATAGTCTTTCAAAAAAAAATTAACTATTTGTATTTTTTTTAAATTTCACAGCTGTTCACAAAAAAATTACGAAAAGTATATTCCAAATTTTTTGAAAAAACTTTCATTGCTGTATCAGATACTTATATTTTTTGTAAAAATAAATTCAAATATTAATTTTTAAAGAAAAAAAATAAAAAAATCCACAGCTATTCACAAAAAATTAAATTTTAAACTTTTCTCAAATCTTAAATTTTTTGTAAAAAAAAATTCAAATACAAAATTTTTGGACAAAATTCCAAAAATCAAAAGTATTTCTCAAAAAAATATCAAAGTTCTACAAGCTGCCCAAAAAATAGTTATAATTTGTTTTTCTAAACTATCAATATATTTGGAAAAAAATTTGAAGTTTTTTTTAATTGCAAATATTAAATTATCTAGAAAAAAGGAAATAATCAATAATTAGGGGGGAACATCCTTCCAGCCCCCAGGAAGAAGAAATTCATATGGAAAAGGAATAATTCCATCTTTACTCTTTATCCAGATATCCGCAGTTCACAAAAACTAAAAAATTTCAAAATCCACAACTATTCACATAAAATTCAAAATATTAAATTTTTTAGAAACAAATAAAATAATCCATTGCTATTCTTGAAAAAATAATTTATTTTTGATACAATTTCAAAAATCGACAGCTGTTAAAAAAATGAATTTAAAAAAAAAATCATAGCTTTTTGTGTATAATCTAGTATTGTGTAGGTCCTCATTCAGACTGAGTACCCCGGTCTACTTCAGTTGATCCCTCGTGACGTCATTTTGGCTGTTTTTCATTTTTATTCCGTTATATAATAGAATAAATACATATATTATATAACTTTAAGTAACAATATAATATTTTTGTATCAAATTGTATTATAATGAAAAAAAGAAAATTTTATCAAAATATGTTCAATAATCTTAATACATATCTCATATATTTTATTTAGCTTAATAAACCATCAACATTTTTATGAAACATTCCAAGTACCAACAGTTAAGGAACGGTCAAGGACCGATCCTAAGACTAGACTGGACCGAATCAATTAGGATGTACACCATACGAGTACACTCTATATTAATCAAACAAAGTTAGTCGGTCTAATTCTGTATGAATATATGTTGAAATGTAAAACAGTCGTTTTTGATCTTTAAAATAACAATATATATATATAATTCATATTCTTGAGGAGAGACATACACATGTTAAGTGTTTATTTGTCTTCGTCTCATAGCTGCTTGCAGCTAATTTAATGAAACGTCATGACAGCTAAGCTGCTCTCCATAAAATTTCCAGTGTTCTTTTTTTAACTTACCATTGGATAACATTATTTTCATCTATGATGATATAAATAAAACACTCCGTTGTGTTTTGGATGTAGCATTAAGCGTCTGCAGAGGGTGTACTGTATATAGTGCTCCCTGATGTATGTACATCATATTTATATACATATTTATGAAATAAGAATGTAGGAGTATATATGAAATATTACAGACGTGTGCACAAAGCTTTCAGCGAGTATACATATTTTAACAATATATTCGTATTACTAAATATTGCAGGAGTTTTAGGATGTAGCATCCATTATGTGTAGCTTATTTGGGAAAGGACACCTATGTATTGAGAAACTACGTGTGAATGTCCTCATGAAAAACGGCAAGTGAGATTGAGGATTTCTTGGGTATCTATATTCTATATTTGGTCAACAAAGCTTGTCTGTTCTACGCCGCCTTATAACTTCGTGCAATGTCAGTGAATACCGTTATTGATAAATAAGAGGTTAATAGGGGTAACATTTTTTGTAATTGACATTTCTAAAGTATTAATATACAAATTTCAGCAAAGATTGGTCCTCTTCACATTTATTTATTACCCATTTAAATCTAAACAATCATTTTAATTATTAAAATGTTAATTAATCCAAAGATTCACCAACGAACAAGTAACTAAGCCACTAAATGTAAACATAGTTTAAATTAATGAAGAAGGATCTATGATTAAAGTAGGGGAGGGGAAATAAATGTGACGTTGATAGACTCCCATGATGAAGGGTAAAAGGATCATATTATGTATCCTGGAACACCTTAGGAAGTTGAGATAGAATTTGAAATATGTATTTATCAATAATAGAAATGCTAAATGAATGAGTCATTTCCTCTACCGAAGAAGGAAAGGGGAGTAGGATCTTTATCCCATGAATCAATTGATTGATTTAACCCTACGTTTAACGCCATACGTATCATATTTGATACATGAGTTTTGGAATTCTTGATTTGAGCAGTTTGACAAGTTATTTTTGCGCCGGTACCTGTGTCGAGGAGGCTACAGAAACCGTTTGCATCTCCATCTGGATTACTTACAACATAAAGAAGTCTCTTTCAGTCCTATATATCCAAAAAGAAACAAACCTTCTGCAGCAACAATATGGCTGACTTCTATCCTGCTGCCGTGTGGCCTTCCTCCATCCCTGGACTTTGCAATTGGAGAATAATGACTCTGCTACCTCTGAACTTTGATTCGCTCCGAGTTGCCATCATGACAGCATGCTACGCGTATGGACTCACCTTTCATCGTCATCTATTAGCTGGCGTGGCAAATGATGTTATTGCTTGTGAAGGAGGACATATTGAATACAAAATATAGCTAAATTTTAACATATCACGAATTGGTTTTGTTTTGCATTTTCTTGATTCCATAAAAATCACACCCCCCTGTAACTTAGTCATGCTTCTGCAAATTTTAGGAACCCACTCTGTTATGAGTAAGATAAAAAGAGGGGCATACTCTCATACCTCAAAATCAATTACCTACTAATCAATACATTCTACAACGTTTTATGAGGTCAAGTATTCATTTATTTATTTTTGGCCTATTAATAAAACTTCTAGACGTGCCTGACTAAGTATTTATCAGATGATCGTGAGTCATTACAATTTCTGTCATCAATTAAAAAAGTAGACTTCCTTTTTTTTTTAAATTGAATTCTAAGCTTCTCAAGCAAATGTATGCAATCATCTAAGTAAAGTTCCAGTGAAGCATTTTGTGGATAAAAGCCACTTTCAGGCAAACTATGAAGAATAGTATCTACGTATGGTCAATAAGGCAACGAGATCCATACCGACAGAACTGTTATGTATGTACATTTGTTTACTGATTAAACGAAATTGTCTTCTTTAATATTGTCTTAAAGTGTTTCTTTGTTTTTCACCAAAGATATAAAACAAAGTGACAAAGCGCGCCTGTTAGCTTGAAGAAAGTTTCTTATCTACAAGATGTCGCTTATTGAGACATTGCCTTATCATTTTTTCATCGTTACGAATGCAGTTTTTTTCTTCTATTTGCAGAATTCACATTTTCAATTTAAAAATAAATAAATAAAGATATGAAGCTTCCGTATTTAGTTTTTGAATAATTCATTATATGTTCAGAGTCGTTTAGCAGACAGTGTATCTAACTAAATAAAGATAAAAATGGATCTATTGTCCTTATTTCGCCTATATGGCTTTGGCGTTTGATGTACCAGCCTTTCTATTTGATTGGTATTCTCATTTTGGTTATTAAATAAGCAACAAAATTATATACTATTCTTTTCTTTTCTAATATACGAAAGATTGAATTGGGAACACTTGATTTTTCTACAAATCTATCAAATAATTTTTAATCAGTATTTGTTCTTAGAAACGTCAAAAATTACTCTATTAATATATATATATATTTAAACATCTGAGGGAATTTGAATCATTGCATTCCCTCATCTCTAGGATTCTACATTCTTAGATTAAGACAAGTCACTTTATTTTATTACTTGACTCTTGTATATACATCAACCCACATAAAGGCATTTAATTAATCATACCAGGTTATTTACATAAATCAAAGTTTATGGATTAGCACAACGTTATCTCACTAACACAAAAAATGTAGAATGTATTTTATTGTCAGCTGTTGATGTTTGTGTTTCTTCCCCCCCCCCCTAATTAATGTTCTGAAAGTTGATTGGTTGAATTTCAATTTGCTCGTAGTAAGTGATCAAGAGTTGCCAACAATATTTTTTTTTTCTCTTAATCAATAATTATTTATTTAAACACTTCTAAAATGGCACAACCTTTGAACGCAACGAACGAAATACGTAAAAACACAAGATTTAACACCGTTTCTTAAAAAAAAGAGAACTTGATTAGTTGTAGGGGTAGATAATAAATTAAAAATAGCTAAAACGTCCCAGCCTAAGCTAGATTGAGGACTGTGAAATAGGCTGATCATTGAGTCTATTCGTAAACAAGACAAAGGTTCCAAAAGATATAATAACTTCCTTCCCGACCAATTTATTAAGGCCTTTAGGAATCCTGGACCTATTTGATCATGCGGAGAAGACGACAAGTAAGACTTTAGTAATAATTAGTTTGATTTTGTTGCAGTTTTTAAAGGAAGGAGATGACATCCCCAGCCAATCCGTTTTGGAGCTCGACTTTTGAAACAAAGCCTTCGAAAGCCCCACAGTCATGTTTACTACGTGGCTTACTTTCGAATATCAGTAAATAATGAAATCCAACCGGTTTTGGGACCATATCCCCATTTGCTTTGTGAATGGTGTTTGCGAAGAGATTGCCCTCAATAACAATTTCATTAGATAGATATAGAAACTTTGACTAATTTTGCTGTAGTTTCCTTTTTATGCGTCCATGTATAAACTTAAAAACTCGCTTCAGTGGGACGATCATCAAGGGAATATTTAAGGGAATTGGAGTACCAAGGAAGTAAGGATGAACGCTTTTTATTATCTTATTAATTCAAGGAAGTTATAGAAACGTCTTGGAGTATTTCTTCACAGACTCTTTATAAAGTTGGGCAACCGAAGTAAGCTGCTGTTTGGGCAATAGGATCTCCTTTTGTATAAAACCTAGGATTATATTTGAGCGGTTCATCCGAAGCAGAGATTGCCAAAAATTATTGAAGAATAATTCCCTACTCCATAGTTGGGAGATCAATAACTGCTAACTTGTGCCAACGGATTTTGGGCCTCTTATTTTTCTTTTTTTGGGGGAGGAAAGTTTACAATAAAGGTAAGAAAATAATATATAATGAGTAGTTTGACAAAATATGATTTTATTTTTCATGTAAGAGAGTGTGACTCACACATGTGTCGAGTTATAGCTCACTCTGAAGAAAAAAATAATAATAAGAATGGTGTCACTTTTATCAAAAGTAAGAATATAGCGATCCCAATCAATAGGTTTACATATTCAGAATGTACTTACATATTTGAAATACTATAAAATATGTCAGATGTATTTATGTACATAGTTATGAAGATGGAATGCTGTGCTAAACAAAATTAGATTGACGTCGCAGAGATGGGTTGAACTCTGTTGTCTTTACTTGAAGTGAACTCTTAAGGATCAACTAAAGTCGATCGATTAGGGGGGAAGGGGGAAGAGACAAAACTAAGCAGCTACTCATGGCAGGCTTATTGAAAGGGGTTGCCCCAATCACTGTAATGTAAAAAAGGATTATTTTCCTCCCATATTGGGGTTTAGTTGAAATATGGAGACTTATAAAAGATAGGAATAAGAAGCCCCTTCAAAAAAATTAACAGAATCAATCGAAAAAGAGCTTCACAATTAGACAAAAGAATTAAGATCACTGCTCTACTGAGCGCAGAACACAACCCAATAGAGATCCTAAACTTGACTTAGGCAAGCAGGTAGACTATATACAATGTGAAGAAGGCCATTAATAAATGGCAACACATGTGCCAGCATCTATACAAAGTTCAGTTAATGTATCTCCCCCTAGTTTCTGAAATAGGAACTTGTCAACATTTTAGTTATAAAGTATCGAGTTTTCAATTACTTAACAAGTATGTAAGGCGACTGACCAACTGACCTTCTTTTCCCAGGCATGTCTTCTTTTTACAAACGGGTGACTTTTTAGTAAATTCATGAAATGTCCAGTTTTTATGGGTTGGCTCCATTTTAAAGTTTGTGCAAAATTAGGATAGTTGATCTCTCTTATTTAATGTACAATAGGGATTTTCTGTATTAATAAAAAAGTCAATTCCAAAATAAAGAAAGATACATTCATTTTTTTAAATTAAATAATTCCAAGATAACAAAAAAAAAATCAAATTTTACAAAAATTAAAATTATTTACCCCCCTAAAATTAACACCAATTGGACCACATATCCTATTAGTTGGAAATCAAAATATGAACTTTTATCAAATTGTAATTTCTCAGAAAATGGTTTGGCCCCTGAATGCCCACTGTCCATTAATTAATTTATATTCAGCAAAATATTCTTATAATATTATGTACCAAAAGGAACAAGGCAGGGCCATAACCACCAGGGGGTATGGTCCACCCAAAAGTTCTACAGTAGTCGTTGTTATCGGCCAATTAAGAGTGAGTGATCCATAGGTGCCTTTGATTTTTAAAATAATCCACCCCCCTAAAACAATTGTGATTGAAACATTGATATTGAACTACTCATTTCCAAATTATGGAAATTTTTAAAATTCCGTCACCCGATCCGACCCGTAACAAAAAAAAAACTATTTAAATGGTAAGTGATGAACAGTCTAATTTTTGGTGGATTATATATTTTTGTACAAGGCTGGATTTTGTACATGTTGTAACTTGTAGGAGGAAATTATACAATTTGCAACCAAAAAAATGAGATGAATAATTTTTAATGAAGGATTTAGAGTAGGTTCTTGGGATGAGGGTAACTTTAATAATTGAATATTCCTTGGATATATTATTAATGATATAATTACGGACTATTTTAATAATAATGACTAAAACATAATTATTCAGAGGCTCACAGTAAAGTTCAAATGCCTCAGTTATATTACTACTCATAAATACATCATAACCAATTAATTTTAATAGATCAAAATGAAATGATATAGTTGTTAATTAGAATAATCAATGATGTAATTAATTTTTTTTTTTTCAGACGAAGAAATTGCAACTTGTACAGGATATAATGAAATGAAGCTTATCTTATGCAATAATTAATTGCAGCTATCCCGAGACAGAACCCCTTGTAGCGACTGACAAATTTGCTTAATTTATTTCATAATAAAAAATTAAAAAAACATACTGACATGAAGAAGACTTCTAATTATATGTTTTTTTCTTAAGTAATGTATTTATGGACATTCTTCTTAATTTACAGAATGAAACACGATATTTTCTTTTCTTCTTCACATTATGTTAAATCTGACATTTAACATATTGTACCTACAGCTCCTGGAGAAGAGATGACTAAATTAAAAGTATAATGACTGGTAAACTGAAAGCATTGCAGGTAAGACGATTAGTAAGTATCAACACTCACTCTATTTCGTACATAATAGTAGTTACTTCGAAAGACTTCTTTTTCAGGATCCTGAAGGTTGACTGACACCAACGGGAAATTCAGGGGAATTCTGCACTTAATTATTTCATAACCTACATTATGACTCTTATTTTGTATCCTGTCTTGGAGCACAAATGGCTCTATGGATTACCAATGGATAAACAAAGACTGCTTTATCAATGAGGATAAACAGAAACGGAGTCCCACTCAAATATTCAAGAGGAGGTGAGAAATGGGATAATTTGTACTGAGTCACCCTGTTCCTCTAAATATTATGAGATAAAATAAAAAGTGTTAAAAGGGGAAGGACCCATGAAAGTTGCACGTGTTTCACTTTATTATATGATTATTATTATGTGTGCAAGAATATAATAAGAATAAATAAAGAAGTTGTTCTTGTCCTAAAGAGGAACCAAAAAAAAAAAAGTAATTTTTCGGAGAATTATATTCGCATTGAGAGAAAGAACAGAAATAAATGTATAAATGAAAAGAAAAAAGAGGGGAGGAGGAGGACATAAGAGAGAAGAGACAGGGAAACGTGTCAAGGAATATAATTAAACGATAATAATGATCTTTTAGCTTATTTATCATCCTTACTCTCATCACCATGTATTTGATAATAATAACAAGAAGAATTCCTTAATCCAATTTAATGATGTTACAAATAGACGGATGTAGAAATACACAAGACATGGAACCACATCAAAGAGAGTAACTTGTGCTTAATTAGGATGGGAAAAGCCTCTAACAAGAAGAAGGGTGAGTTAGATCTCATGCAACAATACATCATTTGGAGTTCACCCAAAGAATCCTAGGGCAAATCTAGTAGGAGGAAGAGTCTGCCCAGTCCATATCCTATCCAGAACCAGGGGTGGCCGCTCCAAGGGCTGCCCCTCCCAAAAAAGGATTTTTGCTTTTTATTATAAATTTAATTTAATTTCCCAATTTTTTTTGTTAATATCTGTGGATTTTTTGGTTGTTTTAATTTTTTTCCGAAACAATTTTAAAAAATTTTTACCAAAAAACCAAACAAATTAAAAATTTTTTACTCAAAAATTAATTTTTTGGGAATAGCTGTGGATATTTAAAAAAAAATCGAAAAAATTAATATTATAATTTTTTTTTCAAAAAATTAAATTTTTTCAGATAAATATAATTTTCCAAACAAATAATTTTTGGATTTAAAAAAAGAAAAAACCAAGCCCACCCCAAAATATAATCCTGGGGACACCCCTGAGAACATGTTATATGAGGTGAAGATATAGATTGAGTTCGACCCCCCTTAAATATTATATATACAGGCAAGGTTAATACAAGATAAGACCATTATTTAATCGGGCTTGCAATAATATTCAATTTGATGAATCGTACCTACTGCTGGACAGGACTGTCAGATTTTGACAAAACTCGAAACCAAGCATAGTCTATGACGTCATTATTGCTAGAATTTTCAATTTAATGTATCGTATTGACTGCTGGGCAAGAAAAACAGATTTTGACGGCAAACACAACCACACATACACTATGACGTCAATATTAAAAATCCTGGTGGAAGTCAAAACACGTGTTTCTATTTACCTTGATGTACAGGTATATTTTACATGTATGCTTAGTCTGCAAATAAATACAATTTACCCTCCATCCCTCTCTCTAGAACAAATTTGAAAGTCTCAACTTGATTTCCGAATCAAAGATCTAATGAGCCGGCTTACTAATCGGGAGTATTTTTGGGATGTCAAAAAACAGAAACCCTAATCAATACGATCATCAATACGAAACAATATGTTTTGGAGGAGAGAAGCTTAGCTCTCACGAGGTTTCAATACCTACAATGTTTAGTGATGTAAATTGTGTACGCATTTTTTAGTTGCCTGTTATTTTGGAATGAATTTTCTATTCCTCTGTTGTTGTCATTATTATTTACCTCCAGAGGAGTGAACTTCCTTTTCTACAACATTCAATTATAGTACAAATCTGATGGTATGTTCATAAAAGACGGCGCGTAACCTTGAGGATTTGTTGGGGAGTTTTAATTGTAGTCCATGTTGGACTCAGAGTGGAATGGGGTATGGATATCGTAGTCAATTTTTGTCAATGTTTATTTCCTTCTCCATCTCCTTCCTTGCCACAGCTGCTTTTAGCTAATCTAATGAAACCTCATGACAGCGAAGTTGTCTCCTCCAAAAAATTCTTCAAAGTTTTGAAGGTTACCATGACAATTTTCCATTTCTTTTTTTTTAAGATGCGCACTTTACATATTATTTGCATCACTAGTAATGGTATCAGGAAAAAATGACAAAAATAAACCAATAAAAGTGACTCTGTATGTGAAAGTTGAGATCCGCCACTACGTCATGCATGACCTAATTCAATTTGATTGGATATTTATTACTTTCAATATCTACCTATCTAAGTTAATATATAAATATATTTTAACGTGATCTTAATGTTGAACATTTTTGTGGCCTAAACAATCAAGTTTCATAATAATGAAGACACTTTTGTACCATTGGATGTCAAAATGGGGCCATCAAATAAAAGGACTGCCTATCAAAAATTTATATCTATATTATATAATTGACCCTCAAATGTATTTTAAATATGTTGTTGATACATGGTTATAAAATCTTATTTCCATATTGTAGATAAAAGTTAACTTTTACAATTTTTTTTGTGCCTAATCGATTTAGAAAATTGTTAACAAATTACATTATTATTATTTGTTACAAATCTAGCCATTTTTCGGGATTTTTAGTACATATTACTTTAATTTAATTAAATTAATATGTCTGTTTAAAGTCAGTGTCAAGTATTATTCAATAGAGATGTTAAGTCCTTTTTTTTAAAGCCAGGGATGAAGTTTCATCAAGGTTTATTTGAAATTTGTCCTCCTTTTTATATAGTAAAAATATCAACTTTGAATCCCTTTGAATTGATGACTTCAGTGAAAATGCTCTAAAATTGTCAAAAAATTCAAATTTTCTTGTGATATAAACTTGGGTTTGAGTTCAGATTTTCCCCATTTCATTATGTATTCATTCAGTCGTAGTTATCCTTTAAAATCTTATTGAGTTTTGTCACAATATTATCTCCGTGCATCTACAAACAAGTCTTGCTGGACGTTAAATAGTCTATATATAACAGTAGTTGGAGAAATGGGGTAATTTTCCCTAAAATGGTGTAATTTAGTAAAATTTGGAGTTAATTGGAGTGGATATTATTTGCATGCCATAAAGGAGTTCTTTTACTTACTAGTGTTAAATGAAATAAACAAATAAACATCATGGCACTACAGGTGCGTCCGCAAGGGGTGGGCATACAGGGATGTAGCCCCCCCCCCCCAAATTAAGGAATTAGAAAGTGTCAAATTTGAAATTTAATTTAATTTGATGTAAATAGATGTATTTTTTATAAATTTTTTTTCCTAAAATTTTAATTTGCTGATGAGAAGCTGTGGATTTTTCAAATAAAATTCCAAAAAAACTAATATTTGAAACTTAAATTCCAAAAAATTTTATTTTTAGGATTTAAAAAAAAAAAAATCCGAAACTCAAGCCCCCTCCCAAAAAAAAAATATATATATATAATCCAGCCGATGTCCTTGGACTAGTTCCGGCCAAATTAACTTTACTACAAGTTCTTTTGGGGTAATGTTAAAAAAGTTACCTGTTATAGAATCTTATAGGTAAAATATTGATGCAACTGTTTTGAACTCAAAATAAATCTGAGCACTCGAACTAGACTTTATAAAAATAATCAAGGACTTTTAAGGAAAGACGTGATACTTGACTTGCAGTATATGCAGTGTATACTGCAAAGGGAGATGAAGGCATTTTAGATACGTAATCAAGGTAGCAAGCAGTGAGTCTAGATAGAAAGAGAAAAAAGAATCATCAATTTGTTCTATCATTGTATTAATAGGCAGCCAGTGAGTGGCCTTACCTACGTTCTGAGACAGAGAGGGAAGATTCATATCGTTATTTATACATTAGAATATAAACATCAACAGGGCTCACGCTGAATGACGTTAATTGCATCCGTTTAATAGTTTATGAAAGATGTCTGGACATTCATAATTAGACAATAGCTAATAAGATGTGGACTCTCACTATTCGTTATTCGGAGTCCGCATCAAACTATTTTCCATTCCAATCTACATTCCAGTGGGTGGAAAATCGATAAAAGACTCTATTTTACCCTTTATTCTCCTTTGAATCCCCTCACCAACTTATATTTTATTATTTGTAATACAAAACTATTTTAATCCAAGGGAAGAATTTTATTTAGACATATGTAGACTCAAAAGAGTCTTTGAAAGTCAATGACCAATAATAAATGTTTGCTTCCTTAGTTGTTATTTAAAGTCCAAGAAAGTTAGTTAATGAACTCCTAATTATATTAGTAAAAAAAGGGGGCCTCACAAAAACTATGCACAAATTGGTGAGTTATAATTGGGTTCTTCTCCATTTTGTTCTCTTCTTCTTTTTCTTCTCTTTCCTCTCCTCTCTTCCCGTTGCTGTAGTTAAAACACAAAATAATGTTAATAAATAGACAAAATAGCTGGCTTGCTGCTTGTGAGTGTGGAAGAGGGGAAAGAGAGAGAGAGAGAGAGAGGGAAAGAAATGTTTCGTCGTTATGAAGAAACAACATGGAGTTGGGGGTTAGCTGGCTCCTCCTTCTAGCTCTTTGTAGAGGAGGAAAGTCGTCCAATGTGCTTTAAGCGCGCGTCTTTCCATCATATAGTATTTCACACACAATAGGAACAAATAAAAAAAAAGCAAAGAAAATGTTAATACAAAAAAATAATCAAATTGGTTGAATTAGTTGGTTTCAATCCTGTAATAGAAAGCTAATATTCTCATTATCAAGACAAGAAAATACATACATATTTACATATGTAATCATAGTACGTACGTAGTACTTAGTTAGTTAACAAGAGACTCCATCCATCCATCCTTCTTCTTCAAACAAGAACTCCCGGATATATATAATTGATTTGAATCCTAGGGAGCAGTGAGTGAAATGATTCACGTGGACGATCCCTTGCCTCTCCATCACCGCACACCTAACACTACGACCAACAACTCTGGCTCTTCTTCTGCCTCTTCGACAACCTCCTCCTCAGGATCCACAAATAACAACAACAACAACAACAATAACTCCAGTTCCAGAACTTCATTTCAGCCCAAGAACCCATTCGCAATCCAAGAGCTCCTTGGACTCTCTTCCTCATCCACCTCCTCCACATCCACACATGGAGGCATTGATACCCCCTCAGTTGATCTCAAGTCCAGCTGTTTCTCCGCCTCCTCTGCAGCTGCTGCGGCGGCTTTACAAAGCTATCACCAGCATTCACATTCCTCCCACCATCACCATCTTCTCCACCATCACCATGGTGGGCATCACTCCTCCAAACCCACTCACAGTACCAATGGACACAGTTCTAGTGGCCCCAACAACAGGGAAACAGCTGCTCAGGAATACTCCAGAATGTACTTCAACAGCGCGGGTCTGTTCTCATCTGCTGCTGCGGTGGCGGCTTCGGGCTTTTCAGGACTGAGTGCCTCTTCTGGCCACGGGATCTTTGATACATCTGCTCTACGAAACGAACATCCCATGTCAGGTAAGCCTCAATCTCAATTAATGTGCATCTATTTTGATGTCCAAAGAATATTAATAAATTTGAACCCAGATCAGTGTTTGTTTAAGGGCCATTTGAAATGAGTAAGATTGAAGAGTACATTTTGATTATTGTTTATTAAAGTTTATTTTTATGGTAGTCTTTTATTCTTTTTAAATGAACTCTTAATTTAATGGATCGCGATGTTTATGGCATATGGCGCAGAGTAACTTTGTCAACCTGGCAACGTTCACCAAAGTTGGTACAGTTCTGATTTTAAATAAATAGAAATTAGAGATTCAAAAAATACATAATGTTGACTATTTGAAATCTAAATATATGCTTATACTTTTTTGAGTTATATTTATGCTCCAAGAGATCAAACTAAGTTGTTCGAAGTTGCACTACAATAAACATATAAAAAAGTACACATTTCATGAATCCCCAAAAAAAGTCACTGAACGACGCTCATGATCCGGGCAAAAGATGTACCTTTATAGGTGGATTTTTGGTTCATTACCCTATGAACCCTTCTCAATTGCGGGTATCGTTGTCGCTAGAGCACCCATGTGCAAATAGGCATAGCTTTACTTTGCCCGCAACTCCACCAAAAATCGACCTAATAATATATCTTCAATCTTCATAATTTCAAGTTGAAGAAAAATAAAATGTATTTATTTATCATCATCCTCTTGAAATGAAAAAATAAAAAATAATATTAGAGTGTCTCTCTCCAGCCTTTCTGGACCTCATCGAGTAAGTTGTGAGCCATAAGTATATTGCCCCTACCTACAGACATATAATTCCTCCCAATTCACAAGTGTCAAAGTAATTAAATAATACAAAAGTGAAAAATATCCATTATTTGATATTTGACGATATAATTATTTTATTTTGACACTTATAAGTCAAAATAGGGGGGGATGATGTCCCTGCTGCTGTTGTCGTTCATGTTGATGTTTTTGATGAATTTGTTATCGTCGTCGTATTGACTTAATAATCATAATTGCTACTCGGTATTATTTTGATTGATATTTATTTTCTATTTACATATTCTCTAGGATTTATGAGTGGAGATCTTGAGAAGGACTCATCCTCCTCATCCTTACTCCTTAACTCCAAAAAGAAGAAAAAGAAACGTCGACATCGAACGATTTTTACTTCCTACCAGTTAGATGAGCTTGAAAAGGCATTCAAGGATGCTCATTATCCAGATGTTTATGCTCGGGAAATGCTCTCTCTCAAAACGGATTTACCAGAGGATCGAATACAGGTTCGTCAACTTTTGTTTATGTATGATCCACGCTCAAACCTAAAATACATGTAGTGTCTCAACATAAAAACAATCTTGAACAAAAATCAAGAAAATCCTAATTCATTATTTTACTTCATATAAAATAATCAAAGTCATAATTGAGTCAAATATAGGCTTCGTATTCAAATTTCTGGGATGAGTTAATATACCTTATAACTTTAGTTATAGTTTGGAATCTTTAATTGATTTAAGAGAGACTCATATTGACCCCGATAAGACCCCTTTCAAATCTCTCAATTTCTCCTTCTTTTATATGACTACTTTAAGTGTAATTTGCGATGGAACCAAAGGCTTAGAAAGAATATTGTGTTGATAGAAATTCTTTGACAAATATTCCTCAAAGAATACAAATATAATCCACATTCAATTTAAGAAAAATAGTTCTAGCTTTATTTTGTATTGATGGGCCACAAATAATCATTAAAGATAGGTTAGACTCGGGTTTTTCTTCTTCTTTGTATGGAAATTGAATTAAATATTGTATTTATACAAAGGGAAGGGAAAAGAAGGAGAATCAGCTTTTTAACAACTTTTTAATTTAATTTAATTCAACTTAAGTAGACCAAGATTTTTTCTGTGTGTGTCTCTCTGTCCTTCTGTTTACCATAATAATAATTATTATTTCTATTCATTTGTATTAGCATACAAATGAATTAAATGCTAATAGGTTAAATTACCGAAATTTATATGAAATAATATCAAGAGTAAAGTTATATATAAATTAGACTGCTTCATTTCTGAGGTAATATTTCTCTCCTGCACAAAGACCTTTTCTGCAGGGGACAATATCAAAACTGACTTTGTCAAAGTTTGACTCCTCTCAGTCCATGTTTGGCGTGGAACAGACAGCGGTGCCATATCCATATCATGAACAAATCCATTGAGAACAATTATTCGGTTTTATTTATTGGTATATGCATTTTTAATATGACCTTAAACACTGACTCAATTCTTTAACAGAATGCTGTGGAGGCTTTTATGAAGTCTGCAGAGGGAAGCTTTGCAAACAAGGGCTTGATGGCGGCCTTGAGAGACTTCACGCTATTCTGTCTCCTTAGATATATATTTTCAAGGGGCTCAGGTTTTTGCCAAGATGGATTTCTTCAGACAAACCTTCGGGGAAAGAGTAGCCTTCTTTATCTGAGACCTGGTGATGTGCCCGAAGGTCTCCAGCTTCTTGACAGACCTCCAGATTATGTTTCCGGAATAGCTAGTGAGGTTAGCTCACCTGGAATAATACATTGATCGTGTATCTTCAAAGCTGCTGCATCTCAACAGCTGACTCAAAATGATAGCAGGCGGAAATTTATTTTATATTGTATGAGGAGGATCACGATAGGTCAAAGTTGCGCCAATAGCAGTACAATATAATATATAATAGTGATGTCATAGTCACCCAACCTTGCAAGAATTAATTATATAACTATTACACTTATTCTGAAAAGCCCGCTGGGCCATTTTAATTTGAAAGTAATGGGATTTTTAAACCTCTGTACCGTTCCAAATATAATGCAAGGAATCAGCAACTATCCCTTTAACTAGAGTTAAATTTAGTTAGGTTATATTTGATACAACAGGGACACATCTTAGCCCCCTTAAATATTTAGGTGTTTGGTGTCTACAATATTTTAAACGGAATACTGAAAACATATAAGAAAGTACAATTTCTCACTCATAACATCCAATTTGGGAAATTGCAAGAGACTCATAAATGGTCAATTTTACAAAAGCAACAACTGTTTTTTTCCTTTTCTAATCGCTAAACAGTGTTTCTTTCCTACATGTTAAAAATCATGTACAGCTCCTTTTTAATCATTTAAGGGCCTAAGATGTGCTCCATGATCTGCAGGTTTCCCTGTTTTATCAAAGATAATTTTCCTTCTTTTCGTTCAACAATCATCACGTCAACTAGGGTTTAAGTTAGCTATTTTATGTTCAATAAAACTGGGAAAGTGAAAATCATTGAGCAACTCTTTGGGCAAAATGATTAAAACAAGGGGTAATATATTTTTAACGGATAAACCATAAACAAAAAAAAAAGTGTTTGGAGGAAGAAATTGGCGATTATAGCCCAAGAACACCGTTTCTACTGTTGTTGAGTGAGAAATGACAACTTTTCCGATTAGAAGGGAGGGTAGACCTGGCCATGTATCCTGAAAATCTTGGATGGCAACTTCCTTACCTCAGAGCAGGGGCATTGAAAATGGGTCATATATAAACAATACAATTTTGACTCATTGTATCTCTTTTTAGAACAGAGGCCTAAATTAAATGGCCCGAGTGCCGCAAATGATCTGAGAAGCTTGTCTAAAATCAGTACTTTGATTCTCCCTATTAGAAAAAGTGTATTTGTGTATGTGGAAAATTATATTAAGGCGAAAATGAGAGAGACAGCCTAATGTTTAATAAGGAGTGGATATTTCCCCTTCTTTTCTTTTTGTGCTAAGATCCCCTCGTCTTATTGAGTCCTTTGTATACATAATATAATGGGGATTAACCTTCATGATAGGGTCTAATCCAGTCCACTAATCCCTTGCTGAATAAACTCTTTACATTATTCAGAGTCAAATAAAGTTCTTTGCATGTCCATTCTACTTCAATTAGTAATCATACATAGACTTATGATTAATATAATTATGCTTTGTTGGTCAAAGGAAAGAGCATTTCTTTAATTGAGGTTGAGAATGATTTAATATGAATATTAATGAGTCAGGGTTTTTTTTTTTTTGTTAATTAATTGAGAGCTTCAATATAATAATAGTATATAGATTTATAATGTATAAATATTATTTTTGATGCGGCAAAGCGAGGGAAACGTCGCTTAAGCGCCGTCAAAAATGTTTCGTCAAATGCCTTTCCTTTGATTAGCAGTTCTTTTCTCTAAAAAAAATAAAACAAAAAACATGGCGTCTGTGTTTCGTCGTTTGAGGAGAGAGGGAAGCACGCAGGTATGCACTCACTGAGAGAGAGAGTGTGCGTGCGTGCGTGCGAGGGTGCTATTAGACCCAGTGAGAGTGTTAAATAATAAAAAATAAAAGAATATTTTATTTTCTATTAATTGATGTGAATCCTCAGGTTTGGTTTCAAAATAGACGGGCCAAATGGCGGAAAACGGAAAAGTGTTGGGGCAAGGCGTCCATCATGGCGGAATACGGACTCTATGGAGCCATGGTAAGACACTCCTTACCTGTTCCCGAAACGATCCTCAAGGACTCTGAGAGTGGAGAAAGTGTGGCTCCCTGGTTATTAGGTAAGGGCAGCTCAATTTAATGGTTATGGGCAGTTAGCAGCCCCGTTTTCTTTGTCGTTTCAGGAATGCACCGCAAGTCAATGGAGGTTGCCAAGCACTACGGAAATGAGAACGGCCAATCATCTCCTCTTTCCTGTCCTCCCTCGCCAGACCCTGAAATCGGTGCTGGAGGAATATCCCACCATCATCATCCCCTGGAAGGGGACTCTGACATTTGCAAATACGAAGATCTCTCCGAGGATGAAGATGAGGATGGAGAAGAGGACATGGAAGTCGGAGGAGGACTCCGGGCTGCCTTTCCAGATGAACGCATAAAAGCTGAACTTCGATCCAATAGCATTGCCGTGCTCAGAGCAAAGGCTCAAGAACACTCTGCTAAAATCTTAGCATCGCATAAAAAGTCTGAGGAAGATGATGGCGACGATGATGAATCCTTTGTGACCGTCGTTGGATCATCCTCTTCCTCTTCTTTCCCTCATCTGCGTCCTCCAACTTCTTCTACGAGTTCGACAACCACTTAACTGCGTTAATAATTATCCATTGATTTCTATTCCTTCTTTCTCAGTTTCTCGTTCTCCTCTACATACATTTTCAAATCCACTGTATTTAAAACAAACAAAAAAACTACAAAAACAAATGAAAAATAATAGTAATACCAAGAATAAAAGATACAAATTCTATTCCATGAATGCAGCCGACTTCATTAGAGGGAAATAATGAAATTATTTCTCGATATTATTGAGTGGGAGGGGAAGAAAAGGTCAGATACAAAAAAAAAAGAAATATCTATGGCTTCTGTATAATTGGAAAACACTCTAGAAAATAATTAATTATTCTGTTTCTCTCTCTCTCTCTCTCTCTCTTTCCTTCCATAAAATGTCACAAAAACGCCAAAGCTTCCTTGAAATGCATTGTAAAAAATAATAATCAAAAATGACCTTAGAAACAAATTATACTCCAGGGAAAATAACTCGACAATTTACTTAAACTAACTCAAAATAAGCCAAATAACTTTTTTATTACTAAAATCCAAGTCTATGCCGTGAAAAGTGTATTTGGACAAGTTTTTTTGTCAATTTTTGTCTCCATTTCGTCATTTTTATTATTCATGATACATGTACACTGGTTGCTCATTTCGGGGGATCTCGGGGAATACAGTTTTAAATTAGGGTATCCCATTCGTGAATAAGGAATACTTTGAAATTTATGTATTTCTATTATAATTGCGAAAAAATAGTCATTTTTTTCATTATTATCATTTTCACTAATTGTGCAAGAGTTTATACTTTTAAACCCTACGGGTCCCGCTTTTTGAATTCTGTACACTGATCCGACTCGACATTTTTTTTAAATATATATAATAGGTAAAGTAAAAATAAATTCATTGTTTTTACTAAATTATTTTTTTCTATTTTTCTATTAATCGCATTGGCATTTTCGACAATTGACCTTTCAGAGTGTAGGAAACCTTCAAGGGACTCTGCAGCGGGTGAGCTGGAGGGTTTGTAGCCCCCCTCCAAATGGAGGAATTTTTACATTTCACAGGAAAATTTAATATGTGATTTTTTTTTTCAAAAAATTTAATTTAATTTTTATATGAATAGCTGTGGAGTTTTGTTTTTTCTTTCAAAAAAGTTAATTTTTGATTTTTTTTTTGTGAATAGCTGTGGATTTTTGGAATTTTTTCCAAAAAATTCAATATTAGAAAAAAATTAAAAAATAAAAGTTAATTTTTGGATTTTTAAGCAAAAAAATTTCAAAACCAAGCCCCCCCCCCAAAAAAATATATATATAATCTTGCAGACGGTCCTGACTTTTGACGTGTGCTCAAACAATACTCAGTCAAACAATCACATAACTACTGTATAGAACTTTTTTTCTTTTTTATCCCGTCTAGCGTAAACCGATCGTACTTATAAAACGTGAGATACACATTACCAAAGCCATCTATTGGAAATAATGAATTTATTTTTACTACAGCTATTATTAAATCATGAAGCAAATTTTGATAGAGCTGGAATTTATATAATTGTGAAATACATGACCTGATCCAATTGAATGAAGCTTTTATTATGAAGCAGTTAAATGCAATATTTCCAAGAATTTCCTCTGGATTTAAAACCCCGAGAAATCCTAATATGAACTTAATTATATGTTGTGTTCGCAATTTAAAGCCTCCCACTTACCTGGGTACGTAGTTTGTACATAGTTCTTTGTTGGAAATCCCCCGTAATCAAAACGTTAGGGTAACTATTAATCAAACTTCTAGTATTACTAAAAAAAAAGGCAGTAAAAACAAAATACAGACGCTTCTTTCTTATTAAAATAATAATTATTGTCCTTCTAACAAGAGGAAAAATCACTTTGTTTATGTGGAAAGGATCAGAAACTCGAACTCAATCCACTATACAATTTGGATATTGTCTCTACTCGAACTTTTGTAGAATTCAAAAATTCGTACTCGAAACCCAAAACAAGTCAAAAGTCATTTGACATTCTTATGTAGGTATTTGTATAGCAATTTACTTAATTGTATTGACACAGTACATCACATCCACAGGGAAGTTTAAATTATTTCCCCAAAATATTTACATTCCAATTTTTTTAGGCAAAAACGATCACTTTATACTAGTAACGTTAAAGGTATCTCAATTTGGGGAGGAGTATAGCCCCTCCAGCCACGCCCTTACACTGTTGAGGAGGGGATCATGTCCTCACGCCAGATTTTATGTAATCTCCTTTTAAAGCAAAAAAAAAAAAAAAAAATGAATAAAAAAGAGTAAAAAAAAAATAATCTAAGTCTATATACTTTACATTATGTGAAAAAAATAAATTAAAAGTCCATCCTCAAAAAAAAAAAAGTTATTTCATACATGAGTCGGAACAAATGAGATTTACTTTGGTAAAAGATAGAATTTAACATTTTTTAAAAGGAACACTCTTTGTTTTAAAAAACGTCATGAAATATAATATGGTTACCATTTTATCAAAAAGACCGAAAGAAGGCTGCTTGACCTTTTCTAAAATATCATTTTCCCATTTCAATAGTTCACATTAATCCTTCTAAAAAAAAGTAACTTCATATTAAAGGCGGAAAAAATGCGTCGGTTGTCGGAAAGTTTGAAATTCTCTCAAAGAACAATCCTAACGACGGTCTTGATAGAATTCTAAAGACCTTGAATAATCATTTATACTTTTTATTCCCACACGAGGGGAAAATAAAAGGATTGACTGCTTAAAAAAAGGAGAAAAAAAAAAAAAAAAAAAGAATCAACGTCATATTTGGCTTAACTCCTTCAACAAGCTAAGCTCCATCCCTTTTTTTCATGTGTCGTCTAGAATTCGGTTCCCGTTACTTTTTCCTTAAACTGTTTGGCCTTAAAGCAATTTTGCCTCAAGGATATTTCACCTTAAATGAATTAAGTTTATTAGTCGTTATTGTTTATTTTTGATAAAAATTGATGTTCTCTTTGAATCTTATAAATCAAAATATATAATATATATTACTATAAAATGGGTTAAATGGTTGTTTTCTGTTAGAATAATGCTCATTCCTTGTATTAGGCGTATTCGTCTATCCATGAGTATTTTCTAAAATGAAGAATCCATTACTAACAGAGTAGTGATGATTAGCATTTCTTCCGTTCGAATCGTTATCCTTTTTATAATCTTTACTAATTTTATAAACTATTTTGTCTCTGGTTTGAACTCATTACATAGTGAAATTTCGATAGTAAGATTCTATTGAATTTTTGGAGAATAATTTCATCATTATTTATTTCTATTTAAAGGTGAAATATCCTTGAGGCAAAATGTCCAAAGGGGTTGAAGGTAAAATTTCCTGAGGCAACATAGTTTAAGGTAAAGTACCTTATATCCTAAAATTATATGACCTATATATTGCAAATCTTTTTGTGTCAATTTAAAATAATTGCCTTTAAGGAGTTGAGATCTGACGTCACAATTTGGTTAGTATGTAAAAATTTTGTTATGTGATGTAATGATGGAGATGAAATAGGATAAGATAATATCTGAGTCATTTGCGAGCCCTCAGTCACTAGTGCCATATGGAATGGAAATCTTATTTTTTCCGTCTTCATCAGATGTATCTTATCGACAAAGGCAATAATAATAAAATAATAAAAATAACAAGAATAACGAGATAAAAATCGGGTTAACCAAAAAAGATTATTAAATTACAAGTTCATTCTCTTCTCTTTTTTTTCCAGAGACGTACATTACAAATTTCATTATCTCTTGAGGAACATGATGATATAATCCGCCTCCTTTACCCCTCATTGAGTTTGATAAATTGAACAAGTTTTCCTTGGAGAAGAGAGAAGGGTGGAGGGGGAATCACCAAACATACATAAATATAAACAATCAAAGAATATGACCAAGAGTTATTTTTCTTTTAAAAGAATTATCAAATTATATATTAACCAGGCAAATTATTTATGCAAATCTAGTAGTGTTGAGACTCAGTTTACTCCTTTGTGATTTTTTCTAGACGATATTTTGGTCCACACTGCGACCTCAAATTGTTTCATATTTTCCTACGCCAACAATTTGTTATGATTTTTTGCCTCTGTTTCTTTGTGAGTCTCTAGTTACGGCAAATCGATTTTGATCAAACTTGACATAAATTTCTTAGACTCACAGAAAGAGGCGATTAAATTGTGAGAAATCAAGGTCAAGATTGTACAAAACATTAAAAATACGTAATTGACCATAGCTTTGAAACGTATTGAGGTCAAATTGGTGTCTTTATGTAATTTTGATAAAAATACTTCATACACTAAAAAATTCAATTTCATAAAAAGGACCATAGGCGGAGGTTTGCACTCTACAGAGTGCCCATTCTAGATTTTTTGTCTTTCTTTTCGGCTGAAAGGTTGCATGCTTAAATAGAGGCTAAGACGTGAGCGTTTTTACAATCTGTCTCACCCGCTATAACAAAGTTATCATACTGCCCGATCCACTATTATTTAGATACTTTTTGGGATTAGAAAAATATGATCAATTTGTCAAAAAATCACATAAAACTGAATGGAAAATATGAAAATGTTGGAAGTGATGTTTTATTTCTATTTTTTCATATAACTTTTTATAGAAAAATACATAAAAAATAAAAATTGACCACAAGGAATTAATTATCTGTAATTGTCCAAAAGTAAAAATCCAAAATTATGTTAATATACGTTCATTTTTTTTTATAAAAAGCGACCATATCAATTTTAGTAAAGGGTGTACATTGTGCAAGGGTTGTTATGGGGCTGAATATAAAAAATTAGTTTTAGTTTTCGTTCTGAAAATCTTACATCCGGTCTTATATAATTCTAATTTTGGCCATACGTCAATACAAGTTCAGTGTTTTTCCAGATTACACACAAAATAGGTTGAAAAAGCCTTGAAATGCAAAAATTAAAAAAAAAAGTTTGTTTTTTTTGGGTAGAAAAACCAATTGTACAGGTTCTTTCAATCTTAAAACTAAATGCCGCAATCCCTTTTTACTGTAAAAAAAAAAGCGCGTTCTCTTCACAAACTTCAAAGAACAACTAACTCACTTTGGAGAAATTATTCTCTTGAACTCAGTGAGCGTAGGTTCCTACCCTGGTTGTTCCTAGAGAAGGAATTATTCTTCCTTCATGTATATGGACTTCAAAGTAGCTTTCTAGGTCAGAGCTAGGTTGATAGAAATACAAGGTTCGACCATCGTTTAATAGGGCTTGCAAGAATTTTCAAACTGGTGTATTGTACTGATTGCTGGGCAAGACAGGCAGACATTGACAAAAAAAAACACGCAACCACTCATAGTCTTTGATGTCACTATTGCAAGAGTTTTCAATTTAATGTATCGTAGCGACTGCTGGGCAAGAAAAACAGCAGATTTTGACAACACACGCAACCACTCATGACACGTTATGGTATAACATTGTATTTCTATTAGCCTTGGGTCAGATGAAGTAAATTCAATACTACAATGTTTACCTATACTTAATCAGTGGAATTCAATTTGACAATTTAAAAGAACATTTAATGAATAATAAAAAAAGAATTTAACTAATCAACGTTCAAGACACTGCCAACAAGGGGAGAAAGAAGATGAAACATCGACAGCTGACAATTAAATACATTGCAAATTGCTGTCTTAGTGAGGATTAAATCCTGTTCCCCTTCTTCAAATGAATAAAATAATGTTAGCAGAAAAAAAGGCTTTAGGAGGAAAAAACGACAAGAAGAAAGCTACTCTTGGTCACACAACCTCTTTTTTCTAAATACATATGATAATGTTGATTAAATAAGTAGAAGAGAGGGGTGAGACGTCCAACAGAGAGTAAAAATAATATTAATAATCGCAGGAGTCAGCAGTGTTTATTGTTATTTAGATGGACTCCCTGTCTGGCTCCCACATTTAAAAAAATAAATAATAGTACACACAAAATGAAACGACATTTACTCATTTCTAAATGTGAGATAATTATTATTATTTGAGGATTCTGAAAATTATTACTCATTAAAAGTCTTTAATTAATTTTCTCACCGGAAATTTAATACCCAAGTTTTTCCCCTCTCTCTTTTTGTCATCTTTTATTTCACATTTCCCAACGATTTGTGATTATGATCTCAACCCTTGTCATACAAATGATGACCATATGGCTGATGATAGACGGTGCAGAGACGACATAATATTTACAAGTTCTGATAGCTAACATTGGTGTTCTATTGGTCCTTTTTTAGGGTCAAGGACTGCGGTCAAGTCCAGTTACACCTGTTGGTCCTTAAAGAATGTAAACTGGATCCCTCGTGATGTCTTGAGTGCGGTTTTCCTTCTTTTAAATTATTCACTTATAGAACAGAATAAATTATATAACCAAGTAAGAATTTAATATGTTTAATTATAATTAAACATATTTGTAGGTGGATGCATAACAACTTCCCATTCAAACTCATGGAGCTTCTGGTGTGGTTTTGTCTTGACGAAACATGATTCCTCTCTTATTCATCAATACTGACCACCTCTGCTGGATTACCATCTTTAAACGGTCAATTTGTTCACAATAGAGGGCAGAATTGAGAATAGGCCACAGGGGAGAATCTCAGATTAGATTATTCTCTTTCAATCCCACCAACTGTACTGCAACATCTCTCTGGCTTGGCCAGGGGCTGTGCCACTTTGTTTGGCTTTTGACCGGGATTTCTGTTGCTTGACATTGACATAAGTGATCAATTTTTCATCGCCAATTACAATCTGCGTTTTGCCTTTCAGGTAGTAAAAATTTAAAATATGGCGAATTTCTTCCTTTAAGACATCCATACTGGCCACACGATAATTAACGGCTGAACCGACCAAGCACAATGGTAGCGTTTGTAGTATACACTCACACCTTTGCAACACTATATCCTACGATCCGATGTGATCAATAATGGACAAGATATACTTAGTTAAAAAAAGGTGGGAAATACGAAATTTCTTTTCCACAAACTAATATTTTGCAAGATCTGTGCAATAATCTTAATAGATATCTCATATATTTATTTAGCATAATAAGTCATTAACTTTTCTGAGACAAATTCAAAGGACTAACAGTTAAGGACCGGTACTCAGATTGTAATGGACCAAATAAGTAAGAACCGACACAACACTAGCTTACACCATTCTGTGAGTGATTACAAACAAATTTGAGAGACAAACGAAGGAACAAACATATTCCATTCAATTCAATGTTCATTCCATGAGAAATAAATAAATAATCAGATTTGAATCTGGCAAAGTAAGGCGTCATAAAAGCCCCAAGGGAGTTGTTGTATCCTCCATCAAGACAAATGAGGATGTTAACAACTACTCTGAGGGGTTCTCTAAAGTACATTATATAGATTACATATTAATTTTAATCAAAACAAAACAAAACAAAAAAGAATATCACATTATCTAATAGATTTCTTAAATGTACCCACCCTTATTGCAATGATTTTGTATATTACATATATATATATATTATTCAATTATGTGGAAATGTTTGGCGAAAGTCGTCATATGTACATATTTAAGGGAAAGTTAGAGTGAATCTGGAAAGGAGATATACTCAAAGTTTTTATGCTCAATTACCCTTAGATCATTGCCAAGCAATGGGGAACATAAATGTTTTGGAAGTGGCGGGAAATAAGACAAGTAAATATATATATAATTTTATAATGTAATATTAAAAAAAAAAAAACTTTTAACAAGAGTTATGTTGTGCTTTTTTTGTTGTTATTCTTGAAGAAGTCACCACTGAGGGATGCACCAAAGTCGCAGTTTATAAAACGAAATCACTCAGACTTATTCACTTTGAAAGACGTAGAACAAACATCCTTCTGATAACATTTGAACAACACATTTAATCCTTATAGGCATGAGTGATCAAACTCTAATCTTTTCCATATCTCGTCCACAGCTGTTGACAAAAAAAAAAAAAATCAAGTATTAAATATTTTGGAAAAAAGTTTCAAAAGTCCATAGTTGGGTCGATCCACATCAAGTGAACACATTTTTTTACAATTTAAGGCATGAACATCACCTATTAATATGATTTTTGGTGAGCTGATTTTTCTATCTGAAATAAGAGTGTGTGAGAAATATAGGGTACTGTGATTCACCTGGGCCGTTCAAGGCCAGCTCAAAGGTGGGCCTAATGCTTTGGACCTGTGTTGTTTAGAAGGCCATAATTCCTTTCATAGTGGCTTAATTTTAACAAAAATTACGATAAAACATGCAAAAGAACATAAACTGTAACTTATATTCAATCATAATATTATTTGAATCAAAAATAAAAGTTTGGGGCTCTGGTGCTGCATTCAAAAATGTCGACCCTGACAAGCAGCAAACATAGGACATGTCTCAGTATATGTTTCCTACAAGAGCATTAATTAGAGGATGTAGAACCACTTTTATTATTTATTAGTATTCTTCTTCTATATTTCAACTCGTATTTTACATAATATTCATATTTTCTGTCGATTAATTAAATAAATTAGGATTCTTATTTCATTATAATATAATTGAAAATTTAGATATTTTATAAAATAAAACTAGGATATTGATAAAGTCAATAAGTTAGTATTCATAGCAATTAAATTACGTACTCAAAGTACTTTAAATTCACACATAGTTTTATTTCGCATGAAATAATTGAAAAATCAAAATGCAGTATTGTATTTTAATTGATGCATTGACAGATTCTAAAATTGATATAACCACTGTTAAATGGCAAGGATAGTCGTAAGTCTTGTGCAAATCCTATAGAAACAAAAAGAGTTTTTACGTAACAAATCTTTGGGAGGTTTCAAAGTGTAGGCAAACCTTTCTTTAAAAAAAATAATTTTTCCCGAAAAATATTTGAAAGACCTAAGTTGTTCACAAAATATTTAATTCTGTGGAAAAAATTTCCAAAATCATAGCCATTCTTAAAAAATGGATTTTTTTGGAAAAAAATTCAAAAAATCAAAGGTGTTTACAAAAAATTTAATTATTGAGAAAAAAATTGAAATATTAAATTTTTCAAACATTAAATTTTCTTGTAGAAAGCAAAAATTTGTTAATTTGGGGGAGGGGTGCTTCAGCCCTCCAGCCAACCCACTGCTTCTGTATCTAGTTCAAAAATGATCCATATTGAAATGTTTCCTCTTTTTTTTATTTTTGTAAAGTTTATAATAACATAGGAAAACATATAATTTTCAGGCTACTTATATTAAAACAGCAGTCACGCAACCTAGTGGAAAGCAATTACCCCTTATAGTTCTGACGCCACTGTAATTCCCACTTCATCATCCTGCATTAGCAACAGCGTTCATCCATGACATAATACTTTTTTGATAGTTTAGAATTACCGGCACTGGAATGTGTCATAAATAAAAAATAGTTGTTCGTCATTACGTATTAAATAAAGCAAGAAACCTGCCAATCGCCCAACTAGTGCAATGTTCTGAAATCGATTATTTATCCTGAAGACGATAACACATGTTTTATGCTTATCCATATCCATATTGATATTCTAATCTTAAAAGTTATATTGTCTATTGAGTTAATTATTTTACTTTTGATTATGAATTAATTATGTCAGATGTTCATAATAAAGTTTCGGAGTTTTTGAATAATGCTTTAGTATGTAAGCTCTGCAACCTGTCCAAGGAGCAGACGATCTTCTTGATCATGCAATCATGCAAAGACTCAAATTGAAGGGAATGAAAATAATATTATGTAATATAGAATATACTCACATTGAGGGTGCTGTGAAAATTCTTCACATCATATGCCATTTTTTTAAGCAACAAGCTACAAACTGTCAAACCACATTACGGACAATATACAGAAATTATAGTATGTGCTTTAGTCATTTTTAATAATGATTTGAAGCCATGAAAAGCCCAAAAAGAGTAGACTCGTTATAAAATTAAATGAGGAAAATTACTTCGTGTAATGAATGTCTAATGGAATTAAATGTTTTCTTTAATTGCGTATCTATTAATTATATCCTATCGAAATAATAATTAGTAAAAAAAGTTATTTTAATTCCTTAGACATGCATTACTCGATTCTTTTAATTCAATTCCTTCTTTCATATCATAGCTATTCTACTAATAGAAAAATTGAATTAGTTAAGAAAAATCAATAACAAACAGTTCACTAAATAGCATAAATATTTTATGCGACATATTTTGTAAAAGGGCATTATGAATTAATTATACCTACTCCGGATTAACTGATCTCACACTCACCTCTCAAGCATTATATTTTTTAACTTAGAAAAAAATGCATATTATTAGAGTAATACGCTTTAACTAGCTGAGCCAACAGACCCATTTATTACTGCAGATGTTCCGTAAGGAACTTATAGATCGCTCTGAGACCGTTATAGCTTTAGTAAACTATTTGGCTCATTAAAGAAGTTGGGGTTGGATCGGTCACACGGAAAAATTCGGTCTAGATCGATCTCAGATATATTTATAGAGGAATTATTCATGAATTCATGGTTTTTTTCAAATTGGGAACACTAATTGTGTGACGTCATAACTGAACGGAGAGGACCGTTGTTGGTTGTCACAAACTTAATATTAAAAGGAAATTGATCTATAGTTTTTGGACAAATTGCATAAAATATAATTTGTTCCTTCCTGCATAGAGAATATATTATGAATGATATAATTGAGTTATGACCTATTACCCAGCGGGCTGTTGTACCTGGTATTACCCAGAGTAATTAGCGGTTGACCAACATACAAACTTTACTTTACTCTTATATATATTTATGAGTCTGTTTTTTTGTGTTATCACACAGTGAATCCAAGACGGTCGAACAAATCAGTCTGAAATTTAGTAAGAGAACGTATAAAATAAGCAAATATGTTCCTAATAACTTTTGTGGGCCTCCAAGGTCATTAAGAGGCTGTTTCTGACATATAAAATTACAAAAAAAACACACTGTTTCCTTTCCCTCTTTCTATATCTCTCTCTCTCTCTCTGTTTCTCTCCTTTTCTCTCTGCTTCTTTTCTTCTACTTTCATTCTTTCTTGCTTTTTTTTTCATCTTTCTACGCTCGTATATTCCATTGTAATAATAACTCCCCAACAAACCCTTCAGTGTTACTCACTGTTTTTCATGAGCAGACTCACATGTAGTTTTAGACCCATGTTCTCTTCTCTAAAATGAAAGAGTAATGATTCGAGCTTTTTTTTTTAAATGATTTGATGAGCAGGCAGTAATTTCTTCTTTAGAGCGCTCACGGGCTCTACTTTACCAACACAAACTTGATGCTAACCCCAGTCTAAATTCACATAATTTTTTTATTTTATATTTTACTATATATTAAGTCATAGCAAGACAAACTTGCCAATCAAATTATTTAATAAAAGACAAACTTGCCCTCCATCTATGGCCTGTAATATAATATTATATTACTTGTCTTTTAGTCCGTCTGCTAATAAAAACGCATAACTAGGGTATTTATTTCACAAAATGAGGCAAATATAGGACTTCGACATAGTATAAAAGTTGTTCAGAATTCTGAGGTACATACCTAGAGCAAATCTTCATTCTAATCAGACCAAATTCCTGGGCGCTGGAGTGCAAGTTTGTTTTTTGATAATAATTTGTTTGGTTTTTTATAAAACAAGATCACTTCCCCGTGTCTACAATTTTTTTCAAGATATGGGTTGTTGTCGATTCGAAAATACACACTAAAAAAACCAAAAAACGAATGAATGTACTACCAGAAACAAGAGAGAACGTTTGCACTGAATACAAATTAAAAACCAGACTTTAGAAGAGAATTAGCGATTTTTTTTCGGTATGTATTATTCAAGGGTAACAGAAATACAAGGTTATACCATACGACTGATGTTTGACTTCCACCACGCTTTTAGTATTGATGTCATAGTAGATTAGTGGTTGTGTGTTTGGTCAAAATCTGTTGTTCTTGCCCTGCAGTTGGTACGATACATTAAATTGAAATTCTAGCAATATTGACGTCATAGACATTGATTGGTTGCGTGTTTTGTCAAAATCTGCCTGTCTTGTCCAGTAGTCGGTACAGTACATTAGATTGAAAATTATAGCAAGCCCGATTACTTTATGGACTAACCTTGTATTTCTATTAACCCATGTATATAGTTGATAATATTGTAGAGAAAAACGCGTGCGAGGAGGAGGGGGGAAAAAAGACATATGGTATCATTGTTTAAAATACTGATGTGATTATCATCTGCCTGCTTTATTATGATTTTTGAGGGTATAACGAATGTATTTATTAGCAAAATGTTTAATGAAGATATACTACGTATAATTGACTTCGACGTTTTTATCCGTTACAGTAGATTTGAAAACGTCACACTCCATGAAATTGTAATTCATTATGAACCTTATTCTCAGAATAATAGCTAATGAAACGACAAAGTAGAGTATTTGAAATATATTTGAAGCTCAAAGTTTAAAAAAGAAGGCTTTAATGAAATATAATATACATACTAAAAAATAAACCATTAAACATTTAAGTTAAATATACAAAATTAAACAATTAAAATCATATAACTATTAATAATAATAAATTATAAATAAAGAATATTGAAATAATAGATTGATCCAGATAATTTTTTCTTGGTCTAACATCGGAATTCAGTTAAATATGTAATAACTTTAGGTTGCAATACACAAGCGAGACGTGGAGTTTAATCAAAAAGATAATCACCCCTCTTCTTCATGTGGAAGTTGCTATATACAACAGTGCACAGGATAGATATATCTCTACCGATGAGATCTAACTAATTATTAATAATAAAGTAAATGTCAAAATCATAAAATTAGACAATAAATATATTAATAAAAAAATATTAGAAATAAATTTAGATTTAGAGCAAAAGCTAATTATGTAGTAATGTCCGGCGATATTACTCCTTATTAAGAGCATCAAAAAATATTTCCTCCCGTTATTAAGGTATGCTTATATAACAACATACTATTATCATGAAGGATATACACAATTGTTAATTATAATGCAACACCCAATGTAACTACCCTCGTTGTTGTGACCATTTAAACAGTTATTTTTGCCTTTTATGAGTTTTCTGAACACCATTTCTTGGAGCCCATCAACCATAGCTAAGCCTTAAGGGATAAAAAAGTAATATTTAATGACTATGTAATATTGGAAAACCTAATTATCATACCCAAGTCTTAAAACGAAGTAAGTAGTCTCAGACAAACTTGTTGCAAACCATCCAAAGCTACTACCCCCGTTGTTGTGACCATTTAAGCAGTTGTTTTTGCCCTTTACTGAGTTGTGTATCATAATTCTTGATATGTTTAGCTAAAATAGAATCATATTTTATGGTTAGATTTAAAAAAAAATTGAATACTTACTGTGAGATAGTACAAAATTCAGAGTTCCATTTCGATATTCGTAAATACTTTTTACTGATAACTTGATCGTCATTTGGTGTGGATGACTCAAAACATTTTATATCTATTTCTATAAATGACATCAGTAACAACATCCTCCATTAATTTAATGATGGTTCCTCGGGAAGGGATATGTTTACCCTTGTATTTCTCCATAAATTTTTTGAACGTAGATGATTAGCAATGGATAAGGTTATATTACATACAATAAGCATCCTTGTGAAATCAGAGTTAAAGTCTGACTTGATGTATTCATCGTTAAATTGATTTTATAGATGAATATCCATACTCTAGTTATGAGATGAGGATAATGAGTGGCGTGTAATTCTAGACAGGGGACTAAAGGCACATTTATATCGACAAATCCGACAAACCATCTGTTTCTCATCCGGTAAGTATTTTCCAAATTCCTAGGCCTCCATTTTCAGAAATCCAGACAGAAGGCGACGTTATTTTAGGCATTTTATTCAGGTCTCTATCGACTATCCCCATCTAATATTATATTAATATTGAATAATAAAGGAAGAAATTGATAGAAGAAGATGTATATTATTTAATCAATGATGCCATAAGTAATTCTTCTTTTCTCCTCGCACGCTTTTGTATTCTTACCAAAATTATCACCCTTACCCATGTATTAATGAATATATTTCGAAATATATAATACAAGTACGTCCTAGTTTACTAGAATATTATATTAAAGTAGACTAGGATGTACCCGTTTAATATATTTTATTACGAATTATTTTTTTTTGCACATACTAAGAGAGACTTGCTAATCCGCAGAAAGACGGACAGACATAAAGTATGATATTATATTACAGTATGTAAATAAATGTAAATTCTTCATTTTTTTATTCTTTTTGTATGAGTTGGTTGGTATATTTGAGTCCTCACACAGAACACCCAAATAGACAGACCGGCAGATTAAATTTGCTTTATTAATTCAGATTTTTGTAGTTATAGAAGTAACTTTTAGATTTGTAGAGTGTTCCCGATGTTTCTAGACTCTTTCTTATATATAAATCATGATAAAAAAACACATCTGATCTAAGAAATAAGAAATTTGCCCCCTTGTTTGAGATGAAATAATATTGGTTACAAATTTTGCAAAGGATCTCATTTCTGCGATCCCGAATGAAAAATATGCATCAATTGTTATAGAACAAATTACTTTTAAAAAATGAAAAAATATTGCCCTGGACTCGATTCTCAACAATAACATTTATAGATGGTTAAATATAAAAATAGTGTCGATACATTATTTATACAATTTCAGAAGTATTCAATATTGCATTTGAATTTGTGGGTAATTTGGAGTATTCTTGAAATAGTCTACACAACAAATTATCGTAGACAAATGGCAATTTCCTAAAATATTTTCGAGCATTTTCAAATAATTACTTGATTAAGTGTTTTATACTCTCTATTCAAAGGTAATTGTATTAAATTAATTCGTTAATCGAGTCTCTATTGTTGATTGTAATAAAATTTTATTAACAGGAATTCTACCTCCCCCCCCCCCTTCCCCCACACTACAGAAAAAAATTAACTATGCTGAGTTAAAGTCGACCAATATAAGTATTTCCAACCAACTCATATAGACTCCATATGATCCGCTACTGGAGTTAGAATCCGAAGAGAGTTGTTTGTCTGGACCCTCATCATCATAGACGAAAATAATATTATCCGCCAGTTTGTTAAAAAAAAAATTAAGGTAGAAACTACGAAAATCCTCTCCCGTTATTGTATTACTTTCAAACATGAATATAGCATTTAGCGTGTGTTGAATCACCAGTTCCCAAATTTTGAGTCCTTTTTAACTGAATAATTTGAAAAGAGGTGTTTCCTTCTTTGGTCTGGAATTGACGTCTACACTTCTATTATAACATATTATTAATTATGTTTATATTTACATTTACGTATGGTTTTGATTTAGTTATATCTGTATGAGTGCATTATAAGGTATGAACATAATTTTATATACTCCTATATGTATTGTATGCAGTTAGATTGAATTTCTATTTTATAATCAAATTATATAAAGACAAAATAAAGCTAGAGTAGCTACATAATTTGAAGACTGAACTTGAGTTCCATATCAATGACTCATGACATGACTCAGGTGCAAGATTATATTTTGAGGGAACTTGGAAAAATCCACAGTCTTCACAAAAAGATTTAATTTTTGGAAAAAGTTTTCAAAAACCCAGATTTGTTCACAAAAAGTTAAATTTTTTATAAAAAAATCAAATATAACATTAAAAAAAAAAAAAAAAATCAAATATTCCATTTTTTTAGAAAAAAAATTCTACAATTTAATTTTTTTTTTTTTTTATCTGAAAAATCAGATATTAAATATTCTTCAGAGAAACGGTCAGAAACTTATTCGGTCGTACTTTTTAAACAAACTATTTGGGCCAGTCAGGTAGGAAGTCGTTCCATTGGGACATAAATACATATAGGGAACAAAATGGTCATATGATTCAGAAAAAAATTTTTTTTTTTTTTTGCATTAAAAGCTTAAGAACTTCATTGATACAATAATCGGCCATTCCAATTACGAAAAAGATATCGAACTCAACAGACTCTGATGGTGTAATATAAAGTGAACCAAAAAACACTTTTACACCCATTGCTATAGTTGGTATTTATTGACTCAAAATTTTAGTCTACTACAAAGAGCAATGAAGTATACACAAATCACACTCCATAGCCTGCAAGGACTTTAGATATATAATGAGAGTCGATATTGTCATAATTTGTTGAGGTTGAGTGTTTTTCAAAATTTGAGTAAAGTCGATAGGAGTAAATACAACACACCTTTATATAATCTAAGCTCCAAGATTATCCATGGCGACTGCAGGATTTTATTTCTTAGAAAAACTTTAATAGGGTAAAATGTTTGGACCGTGGCCTGAATTCTTCCCTTTTTTCCATTTTAAATTTGTCCCAGAAAGTGATAATTTTGCATTGATAAAGACCGAAATTCCTTGATCCGGTCATGTGAAAACACTCCAGGACATTGGTTCTTAACATTTATACTAATTTCATGAACTCCCAGAAATCTCCATTCCAGTTTTTATGATGCAGTTATGACTTTTGTTTAATGACCTTTTAAGAAATAGTACCAGCTTACTAACAAAAATGGTGCTATACAAGACCTCAATCCCCCTCCTCCATAACTTCCAAAATTCCCACTGATTGAAACTAAAGCATTAAACCAAGTAGAGCATCGAGTGCCGTTAGCCTAAGGAAATAGTATGGTCAATAATTATCATAATAGTTTGTCGCTTTTCTATGACGTCATTCATTTATTTATTGTAGGTTGTATTAATAAGTTTGAACTAGTAATAATACGTATATAATTCATTGTTGTCTTAAATATTTTATATTTACACTAGCACGAACACGCTATCTTAAAGACATCCCATGAAAAATAGCTTATTTATGCTCAAATTCTAAACTAACACGATTTATTATAAACTATAATAGGTAAATTTCTATAGTCAAACCTCCTTGTATACAACATTTTTTGTTGTTTCTGCCATGATCTAACCTGAATCCCCCTTTGACACTCTTGAAAATGCAACATAAAATTGACCAAGTAAAAATGCTGATTTTTGTAAATATAAAGCCACTTTTCAAATGGTTTTACCCTGTGATTTATTTACTATCATTACCATTACTACCTTCTTTAACCATAAACAAAAATGAAAATTGAAGATACATACTAAGATTAACTCCCTCATCCTCTTCCTAACTCCTTATACAGGATATTATTATAAAGCAAATTTGAAACAAATTACTCCAAAATAATGGGTCATTGTAGTGTCCAAGGGTACAAAAATAGAATTGAGTCAAATTTCCAAAAGCTTCAAAGAAACCTTTGCTTTTTTGAATTTCCCATTCTCAAAAATTCAAAAGAAGTCGCAAGAAGTCGCAAGAAGAAAAAAATGAAATCAAATCTTAAATATCTTCCTAATTGGAAACTTGCTGACCATTCTACTTGTGAAAATCATTTTGAATCATAATTTCTTCTCCATAATTGTTCAAGCAAAAAGTAATGAAGTCAATAAAAGTAGAAACAGTACAGTACTTGACTCATTCACGAGAATACAGGAAAATAATTCTCCCAAATGCTTTTGAAATAATAATACCTCCAGTGGACCAAAAAAGTAAATTTTGTCCAAAATAATTTTTTCGCTAATAATGACGTTAACCTTCGATACGCTACTTTGTTTAATCCTTTAGTTGAATCTATTGATTTTAACAGCTCTATTCATAAGGGCAGCAGGATGAAGTTGCGTGACATTAATTAAAGTTCCGTGATATTTAAAATTTCCTATTGTTTGTTTATAATATTATATATTTTTTTACATATTTTAATTTTAAATTAAGATCCACCATGCTTCATTTTTTTGGGGGATTAAACAAAATTGTAAATAAATTCCAAATTATTGAATATTTAAATAATTTATTTCAGAACAAAACAATGGAGCCCAGTTTTTCCCAATTTTCATTAAATAATGTAATATTTTTATTCAGATATTTCTTATAAATGACCAATTATATCGAATATTCTTTGAAATATATATATGGTTACATACTCAATTATTACAAGTCTTTCTGAATACATTTGCATTTCGTCTTTGTAATTAGAATTGTTGTTGTAATAAAAAATCACTAATTATTGCTAAAGATTATTTTATCCATAAATATTAAGCATTATTATGATAATTAACGGTAATTTAGTAAATAATGAAAATATTTTTCATTTAAATTATTCATCACTCATCTCTTCTAATTCCTTCCTCATCAACATTTCATTTTCAGGACATTTCATCCCCAATTAATAATTTCATTAAGGTTACACTGTACATACTCAAATCAATTTAACATTTTTTATTGTTTCACATATGATTTATAATTGTAATTTGAGCGGGATCCCTCCCTACATACCGTAGGGCCCAGTTTTTGAAATAAACAAATTATATTTTCCTTTCAGCAGTTTTAATTAATGTTCATGAGTTGACTCTTGTATGATTCAAAGTAGCGGGCATTACGTATTATGAAATCATGAAGGGTTAGGTTTTGGATTTTTATATTAATTTGTTTTAATCAAGGACCTTTGTTTATAACTTGTGTAAATTCATACTCATTCTTTCATAAAATTATTAATTGCATGTATATAATAATTATTATTTATTCTCTAAATAATTACTAATAATTGGGAAGACGAAAACTACGGAATGTTAGCTTTCATTTGATTTTTGTTGCAAATTTTTAATTTACCAGGAATGATTTTGAAGTCTAAATACATAAAGTATATCTCAACCTCTAGGAACGACCAAGACGCAAACCTACACACATTGAGTTCAAAAGAATAATTTATTCCGATGGCATTGTCGTAAAATTTACCCCATTCTACCCGTTGTTGACCAGAAATGTCCAGAAATTGACAAAAATTAACTTTTTATATAACACGATTTTTAAAAGTCAACTTTTTTTAGTCAGCTATTAAAACTCAACTTTAAAAAAATGTAGCTGATGAAAAAGTTTTCTTCTAGCTATATCTCATTACTAACTATGTATGTAAGCATAAAAGAAAGTTTTGCAGTTTCAATTTTTTTAGTGGCTTATATAATTTAATGAAATTTTGTTCGTTGATAGACAAAAGATTAAAGTTTTCCTTACCGTATCTGTAATTGGCCAGTCATGTCCAAAAGTTACAGAAATTAATCTTTTTCAAAGCGTGTGATTTAAAAATTCGATTTTAAATGTATATTATTAAAATATTAAAACTATAAAAAAAGTACACAGAGTTGTAGCACGACTCATGAAGAATAGTCAACAACAAAAAAAAATAATAATTGCTGATTAATTAGCAATATAAGAAGTGCAAATATTTAATTATTTTATAAAAAACAAGAAATCCTCGACAGGCAAGTAAGATATTTTATTATTAATGTACACATATACATTATTTCTTAAAAAAGTTATTCATTTAACTAAAGTCATAACTAAGGGTGATAATTTTGGTAAGAATAGAAAAGCGTGCGAGGAGAAGAGAAGAAATACTTATGGCCTCATTGATTAAATAATATACATCTTCTTCTATCAATGATGAACGTTATCATTCCCGCCTTTATTATTCAATATTAATATAATAATATTAGATGGTGATAGACTATAGAGAACTGAATAAAATACCTAAAATAACGTTACCTTCTGTCTGGATATCTGAAAATGGAGGACCTGGAATTTGGAAAATACTTACTGGATGAGAAACAGATGGTTTGTCGGATTTGTCGATATAAATGTGCCTGTAGTCCCCTGTCTAGAGTTACACGCCACTCATTATCCTCATCTCATATCAAGAGCATGAATATTCATCTAAAAAATCAAGTTAATGATGAATACATCAAGTCAGACTTTAACTTTCATCTCACAAAGATGCTTATTGCATGTAATATAACCTTATCCATTGCTAATCATCTATGTTCAAAAAATTTATGGAGAAACACACGGGTAAACCTATCCCTTCCCGAGGAACCATCATTTAATTAATGGAGGATGTTGGTACTGATGTCATTTATAGAAATACATAGAAAAATGTTTTGAGTCATCCACACCAAATGACGATCAAGTTATCAGTAAAAAGTATTTACTAATGTCGAAATGGAACTCTGAATTTTGTACTATCTCACAATAAGTATTCAATTTTTTTTAAATCTAACCATAAAATATGATTCTATTTTAGCTAAACATATCAAGAATTATGATACACAACTCAGTAAAGGGCAAAAACAACTGCTTAAATGGTCACAACAACGGGGGGTAGTAGCTTTGGATGGTTTGCAACTAGTTTGTCTGAGACTACTTACTTCGCTTTAAGACTTGGGTATGATAATTAGGGTTTACAATATTACATAGTCAATAAATATTACTTTTTTATCACTTAAGGCTTAGCTATGGTTGATGGGATCCAAGAAATGGTGTTAAGAAAACTCATAAAAGGCAAAAACTACTGTTTAAATGGTCACAACAACGAGGGTAGTTACATTGGGTGTTGCATTATAATTAACAATTGTGTATATCCTTCATGATAATAGTATGTTGTTATATAAGCATACCTAAATAACGGGGGGAAATCTTTTTTGATGCTCTTAATAAGGAGTAAGATCGCCGGACATTACTACATAATTAGCTTTTGCTCTAAATCTTTCAGATGGATTTATTTCTAACATTTTTTTTTATTAGTATATTTATTGTCTAATTTTATGATTTTGACATTTACTTTATAAAATAATTAGTTAGATCTCATCGGTAGAGATATGTCTATCCTGTGTACAATTGTATATAGCAACTTCCACATGAAGAAGAGGGGTGATTATCTTTTTGATTAAACTCCACGTCTCGCTTGTGTCTTGCAACCTAAAGTTATGCCATATTTAACTGGATTCCGATGTCAGAACAAGAAAATATTATTTGGATCAATCTATTATTTCAATATTCTATATATATAATTTATTGTTATTAGGTATATGATTCCAATTGTTCAATTTTGTATATTTAACATAAATGTATGATGGTATATTTTTTATTATGTAGATTATATTTAATTAAAGTCTTCTTTTTTAAACTTTGAACTACAAATATATTTCAAAATACTCTATTTTGTCGTTTCATTAGCTATTATTCTGAGAATAAGGTTCATAATGAATTACAATTTAATGGAGTGTGACGTTTTCAAATCTACTGTAACGGATAAAAAACGTCGAAGTAAATTATACGTAGTATATATTCATTAAACATTCTGCTAATAATTACATTCGTTATACCCTCAAAAATCATAATAAAGCAGGCAGATGATAATCACATCAGTATTTTAAACAATGATACCATATGTCTTTTTCCCCCCTTCTCCTTGCACGCGTTTTTCTCTACAATATTATCAACTTTAGTCATAACTGTATAAAAAGTGGGAGGGAGATTTCTAGGAGATCCTAAAATTAGTATAACACGTTAAGAACCAATGTCCTGGAGTGTTTTCACGTGACCGGATCAAGGAATTTCGGTCTTAATCAATGAAAAATTATCACTTTCTGAGACAAATTTAAAATGGAAAAAAAGGGAAGAATTCAGGCCACGGTCCTAACATTTTACCCTAAATAAAATCCTGCAGTCGCCATGGGTAATCTTGGAGCTTAGATTATATAAAGGTGTGTTGTATTTACTCGTATCGACTTTACTCAAGTTGTGAAAAACACTCACCCTCAACAAATTATGACAATATCGACTCTCATTAATCATTATACTGGTGTACGCGTCTAAAACTGAACACTCGTTTAAATTTTACGCCATGCACATATTCGTCATTTTATCGAGTTCAAACCGGTTAATACTTCGAGGCAAGGTTCTTGACTAGTTATAAACAAAACTCTAGCAAAATCTAAATAGCAACAGTGAAACAACAGCCGATCATATGGAGGGACATCGAGTCGCAATTTTGGAACTTTCCACCTGGGGAAAAACTCCCCTGAAATTGCCAAGGTTCTGAACTGTAGCCGCACCACCGTTTACAGCGTGGTAGCTAAAGAGACTCCTGAGGCGACCACAAGATCTAAGTCAAGGCCTCGAAGGTCGGACGAAATGGTTGCTGCCGTGAAAAAGTCTGTCGAGGACAAGATGATGTGTATTTACCTATTTAAGAATGATGATAAACTACTAATTAGTTATCTTCCTCGTCGCCGAAAGGGTAGGCCCAAAAAGGCACCAGGCACGCTAGTGATACGAGAAGGAGGATGAGGGATTCCTAAAGGGGAACCGCGGGAATACCGAATCAAGGATTTATGATCAATAAATGAACGTCTTAATACTTCAGATTCCCATCTAGAACTGATTAGAGATACTTTATTCCTACTTAATATTCACAATGTACATACAAGGAACAAGTAAAGATTAGAACGACTACTTAAGTAATAAAATATATAGCACAAGAGAGGCAAGGCCACCGTCAGCGGCCTCTCCAGGGAGTTCAACGTCAGCAGAAGGACCATGGACCGGCTAGTTAAGAAAGATCTTGGCCTTAAGGTCTACAAGTGAACCCCTCAAGCCTGTAGATAAGGAAAAACGCCTTGACAGCTCGAAGATTCTTCTCAACAAGCTTAAGAAAAGGCCAGCCGATATAGTTGTTTTGTTCAGTGATGAAACGCCCTTCAGCCTAGGCGAGATGGCGGCCAACGGCACCGGATTTTATTTGGCGGAGTCTCTCGGTACCAGGAATGATGACGTGGTGCATGTGGGTAAGGAACAGTACTTCGCCAACCTCCAGGTCCTAGCTGTTGTTGCGTCCGAAGGTCAGAAATGTTATCTCATCTTCTTGGAGGACCATGAGAGGCTTAACTCCGAGACGTACTGCCAATACTTGAAGAACAAAATGTTCCCTTGGGACAGGGCTACTTACGTGGACAGGTGGTAGTGGCAGCAGGACGGTGCCAGCTGCAGCACTAGCAACTTTACCCAAGAGTTCCTTCAGATCGAGACTTTAGCCTTCTTCGATCGGAATTATTGGCCACCTCACTCGCCTAATTGTTCACCGCTAGACTTTGCAGTGTTTGGGAGTTTAAAGGGGATGCTGTCGGGAGTCCAATACAAGTCCAAGGACCAGCTGAAGTCTGCTCTAAAGAATACCTGAGCCAACCTCTACCAGAGCTTCATCGCCAAGTCATGCAGCAAGTTCCGGTCCAGGCTGGAGTTGGTAGTGGAGAACATGGGCGGCTATATTGAATAGAAATGTGTCTAAAACTCTCATCTTTCATATTAAATAAATTAATTCGTCGACCACTTTAAAAATTACAGAATTATTTAACTATTTAAAAAAAATTCAGACTGTTCAGTCTTAGACGTGTACACATGTAAATCTTAAGTCCTTGCTAGCTACGGAGTGGGATTTTGTCTCCTAAGTCGACTAAAATTTTCAGTCTGCAGTAATAAATACCAACTATAGCAATGGGTATAAAAGTATTTTCTAATTTCAATTTCATCTAAAGGAAAGAAGTTGATTGGTTCACTTTATATTACACCATCAGAGTCTGTTGAGTTCGATATCATTTTCGTAATTGGAATGGCCGATTATTGTATCAATGAAGTTCTTAAGCTTTTAATGTAAAAAAACAAAAACAACATACGTCATAAAATATTTTTATTTGCTTAATAGTCCGAGAGCCTGTCACAGAAGATTTCACACCATGAGGTATAGAAGGTTTGTCACCGTGATATTGCTTGATGTATGAAAATCGCGTTCAAGTTCCCCACACCCCTATACCCTATTACTACATAAATCTACCTTTGGGAGATTAACATTTTTTGAAACTACTTTGTTTAAAACATGTATGTGTAGCTGATTTATTTCATCCAATAAAATATACCTATATTTCTTCACGGAGTTAAGATTGAGATGAAATTATTATGATTAACTCCCTGTAATTTAGAATCAATATCCTCTCATTCCCCTCCCATTTCGTTATTCAAACGCGTCCTTAATGTACAAAACTGGGGTGAAGTTCTGTACATTATACAAATTATTAAAATATTGAGACGTGTAAAGTCATGAATACTAATTTACGTCTGTGAGAAAATATATCTATCGAGAAAAATCACTTCAAAAAAAAAAAAAAAAAAAAAAAAATAATAATAATATACAATAGGATTATAGAAGATATTTAAAAAACTAGGGATCTGAAATAATTTATAATAAATAAACGACGACCGATTTAAAACTATCTTTTATGTTTCATGTTTCATGTTTTTAATTCGTTTATCGTTCATGAACCATTTTTTGAACACTTTATCAACAAGACTGATAATAATGTATATTTATTGATCGCAATAGTAACTTGACATATATAGTCTGCAAGATTATATATATATATATATATATACTTGTCTCTAAGTATCTTGGTCTCAATATTTTAATGCTTTAGCCCCAGCTAGACCATGGTCCTAGGCAAATAATTCTGGATCAAAAAAATAATAGATTGACGTCATAAGAGTATCGAATAAAGGTTACCAGAAATAGCCAAGGACAACTAGACTCTTTAGCTAGTAGTTCTTGGAAATAGGTAGCTAAAAAAGAAAAAGAGAATAATTTCTTAGCTAGCTAGGGAATAAAGGAAGAGAGAGAGAAAAAGAAAGAAAGCTACAACTGACTCAGAAGGAATAACTCCGGCTTTTGTAGTACTGAGAAATAAACTGAATAATTAATTGGTGATTTACAAATTCCATTAGTAATTAGACTATTAGTAATAAATAATCTCGTATCTGAAAAAAGAGTGAGCCATGGGAGATGTCCTGGAACTTGAAAACGTGGAAGAATTCGGGGAAGAGGAAGACTCTACTGTCCTTCAGTCATTAAAAGATAAGGCCAAGAGACGAAAGGGGCGCGGGTTTGACGATTTTGCGGAGCCTCGTAAGTCTACAGGATCTGCATTTGATCGACTTGACACGACCACATCCGTAAGAAAGGTCTGATGCAGCGAGTGATGTATTAACTTTGTTTGTTCTAGGTGGACTCTGCTTCCGCTCCTCAAAGGTCCGTGGAGGGCTGGATTCTCTTTGTGACAGGGATTCACGAAGAGGCCCAAGAAGATGACATCCACGACTCCTTTTCAGATTTTGGGGAAATTAAAAACGTTCACCTGAATTTAGATCGAAGAACGGGGTTCCTCAAAGGATACGCTCTTGTGGAGTTTGAGACCTATAAAGAAGCACTCTCTGCCAAGGAATCTCTCGACGGCTCTGACCTTTTGGGTCAAAAGATAACTGTGGACTGGGCCTTTGTCAAAGGACCCAAAAAATCTTCACGACGAAGATAATAACAGAGACTCTACTCCTTATTAGTTATTGTGTTTTTTATTATTAAGTACAAATACAAGAAATTGTCATTAAACCTTAATATGTATATTATATGATATATCAAAGTACTGATCTTAGCTTAACAATCTTTTTTTCAGCATACCCTTCCATTTAACGTACTGTTATACTACGATGTCTAATGCTCTTGACCAATTAGAGCAACAGCTAGAAAGATCCATTGAAAACGTACGACAGATTCGTATTATTGTTAGTAATTTTCAACCTCAGGGACAGCCTGCACTTAATCAGGTATAACAAGACCTAAGGTGGACTTATGTAATAATAAATATTTATTTCTATGATATATATAGAAACTACAAACGATCGTTAAGGATTTACAAGAAATCGACAAATTACGTCCGAAATTAAATGATATCCAAGTTCCCTTAGAAGTATTTGACTATATTGATAGCGGAAGAAACCCACAATTGTATACTAAGGATTGTATGGAAAAGGCTGTTGCCAAGAATGAAGAAGTAAAAGGCAAAATTGATGCTTATAGAGCCTTCAAAGCTCGATTGCTGGTTGAATTACACCAAGTCTTTCCTAAGGAAATGGGATATTATAGGGCAACTCGTGGAGAAGAACGTGCAACTGGACCTAATCTTCCATCCGTACCCAATAATTAATTGTAAAAATGAAACAAGCTACTTATGAGTCTATTATTCTAGTGATTGACGAATGTGAATTCGATTTTGATCAAATTTTGGCTCAGATTATCAAAAAATTTCCAGATATATCACCTGTCCTTCTTAGAAGTATTTTATCATTGGAATATCAACGTCGAATTAAGAAAAATTTCTACAGGCATTCTACACCTCAGGACAAGAAACGTCTCTATGATAAATTTGTCAAAAGAGTAAGAGCAGGAGATCCACCTGGAGTCATAGTTCAATTAGCTAAAGCTAATAAATTTGCACCTGCTCTTATTGGTCGTTCTATATTGGAAAGTTCTCTCTCTGATAATTACAGTAAGAATCAAATATCTGATTTTGGAAAATATACAAGTCTTGTGGAAGACAGAGATTTAGCTTATGAAGTTTTCCTGGCGAATGTTAAGGATGAAATGTATGGAAGTTTTTCTAACTCTATTAGACATTGTATTGGAGCTGAATATGAACAATTAGTGAAAAATAATCTTAAAAAATTGGACATAGCTTTTCTTGATGAAAATGATTTGAGAGATCGTGGTTATGACAAAACGCCTGATGTCAAATTAGAAGTTCCCATAGCCGTGAATGGTACAATCATCAATTGGATTGAATCTAAAGCATTGTTTGGTGACAAGAAGTCTCACAAAGGTTACTTAGACGATCAGTTATGGTCTTATTGGAATAGATTTGGACCAGGACTTGTCATATACTGGTTTGGTTTCATAGATGAACTCAATGATCTTGAAACAGGGAAAATTCTACTCTCTGATTCGTTTCCTGAAAATATTACTTACTTTAAACCATAAAATATGTTAATGTGAATTACCTCTGCTCACCTTTTGATTTTTTATGTAAGAAAAAATGTTATTAATTAGTAAAGAAAATGGTTATAAAAAATAGAAGTACAAATTTGAACTATTCAATGTTAATATAATAATTTTTATTTGAAACGATTTATGAGGTTATTATGACATGTCATTTTAGTACGCTTTTTTTTTGTTACAAGTCAGTGTAATATAATATTCTTTTAAATTCAAGGACGATCAACATGTTATTTATAAAAGAAATATATATTGCTAACCTACCTATTATATTGATAACAGGTGCAATTATTTATATACATACATAATATACTGTTAATACAGAACAATAAATAAAAAATACAAATGTTGATTCATGTAATAAAAATATTCAATTATTGATGATTTTGGTAAATACATAAATTGTTACTCGTTACCGAGCCAACTAATTGTTCGTCAAGATTTTGAAGAATGATCAAATTTTATGAATAGTTCACAATGCCAGGAAGCTGTCAGTATATTCGTACAGTGATACCTTGTTTTATTTCGTCATCAATAATATTTTCTAGAAAAAAAAATGAAGAAAATATATAGAATTAAAAACTGCTAATTTATTTGGGTAAAATTTCAAATACCTCCACCCTAAAAAAAAATACTACGATACTGAGGGATGTAAATCTTCACTTCAAAACATCAAATGAAATATTATTTTTGTTTCACTCGAGTTGGGGATCCTCCGCTTCCAATACATATTTTATAGGGAGGTAAAAGTTAGAAGGGACGTCAATTTATAATTAAGGGTGATAATTTTGGTAAGAATAGAAAAGCGTGCGAGGAGAAGAGAAGAAATACTTATGGCATCATTGATTAAATAATATACATCTTCTTCTATCAATCATGAACGTTATCATTCCCGCCTTTATTATTCAATATTAATATAATAATATTAGATGGTGATAGACTATAGTGAACTGAATAAAATGCAAAAAATAACGTCGCCTTCTGTCTGGATTTCTGAAAATGGAGGCCTAGGAATTTGGAAAATACTTACCGGATGAGAAACAGATGGTTTGTCGGATTTGTCGATATAAATGTGCCTTTAGTCCCCTGTCTAGAATTACACGCCACTCAATATCCTCATCTCATAACAAGATTCATCTATAAAATCAAGTTAACGATGAATACATCAAGTCAGACTTTAACTTTGATCTCACAAAGATGCTTATTACATGTAATATAACCTTATCCATTGCTAATCATCTACGTTCGAAAAGTATATGGAGAAAATACACGGGTAAACCTATCCCTTCCCAAGGAATCATCATTAAATTAATGGAGGATGTTGGTACTGATGTCATTTATAGAAATACATATAAAAATATTTTGAGTCATCCACACCAAATGACGATCAAGTTATCAGTAAAAAGTACAAAGTATTTACTAACTTCGAAATGAAACTCTGAATTTTGTACTATCTAACAGTAAGTATTCAATTTTTTTTTAAATCTAACCATAAAATATGATTCTATTTTACCTAAACATATCAAGAATTATGATACACAACTCAGTAAAGGGCAAAAACATCTGCTTAAATGGTCACAACAAGTGGGGTAGTAGCTTTGGATGGTTTGCAACTAGTTTGTCTGAGACTACTTACTTCGCTTTAAGACTTGGGTATGATAATTAGGTTTTCCAATATTACATAGTCAATAAATATTACTTTTTTATCACTTAAGGCTTAGCTATGGTTGATGGGCTCCAAGAAATGGTGTTCAGAAAACTCATAAAAGGCAAAAACAACTGTTTAAATGGTCACAACAACGAGGGTAGTTACATTGGGTGTTGCATTATAATTAACAATTGTGTATATCCTTCATGATAATAGTATGTTGTTATATAAACATAAATAACGGGGAAAAAATCCTTTTTGATGCTCTTAATAAGGACTAATATCGCCGGACATTACTACATAATTAGCCTTTGCTCTAAATCTTTAAAATGGATTTATTTGTTACATTTTTTTTATTAGTATACTTATTGTCTAATTTTATGATTTTGACATTTACTTTATTATTAATAATTAGTTAGATCTCATCGGTAGAGATATATCTATCCTGTGCACAATTGTATATAGCAACTTCCACATGAAGAAGAGGGGTGATTATCTTTTTGATTAAACTCCACGTCTCCCTTGTGTTTTGCAACCTAAAGTTATGACATATTTAACTGGATTCCGATGTCAGAACAAGAAAATATTAAAAGGATCAATCTATTATTTCAATATTCTGTATATATAATTTATTGTTTTTAGTTATATGATTCCAGTTGTTTAATTTTGTATATTTAACATAAATGTATGATGGTATATTTTTTATTATGTAGATTATATTTAATTAAAACCTTCTTTTTTAAACTTTGAGCTTCAAATATATTTCAAATACTCTACTTTGTCGTTTCATTAGCTATTATTCTGATAATAAGGTTCATAATGAATTACAATTTCATGGAGTGTGACGTTTTCAAATCTACTGTAACGGATAAAAAACGTCGAAGTAAATTATACGTAGTATATCTTCATTAAACATTTTGCTAATAAATACATTCGTTATACCCTCAAAAATCATAATAAAGCAGGCAGATGATAATCACATCAGTATTTTAAACAATGATACCATATGTCTTTTTTCCCCCCTCCTCCTTGCACGCGTTTTTCTCTACAATATTATCAAGTATACTTATAATATACTTGTAAGCCTGTAGTGAGGGGTACTCTGAAAGACGAGTCACTCCGCCACTACTGAAACCCATTACCAAAAAGGGAAAAAGTGCTGGCTTTACAAGGTGTAACCATATTATATTTTATCTTTTTAAAGATTATCTGTTTTTAGGAAATAGTTATTTATTGGTGCTATGTCAATACACTCCTTTAAAATTCATCCTCGGACCAAAGACGAATCTATGCTCTGGACTAGTCATGCAGGGAGCAGTGTTCCCTGTGTAATGAATGATGATATTGTTTTTACTTTGGGCATTTTGGGAATTTTGACTCTTTTCAGTGAACTGAATTGAATCACTAATAAGATTCGTTCACTGAATCAGAAGATTAAATTGTAACGGAAAAACTGCAAACTATTAGATATAAATTTATTATATATATATATAAAATATACATAAAAAAATATTTTGGATCATTGATTACTACATTACGGTATTCATTCGGAACGAAATGCATTTAATCCATATTAGTATTAAGTAATAAAAGCTCTCTGAATTTAGTTGGAATTAAACAATATCTACGTTCAGAGATTATTTGTCCTATCTTCCTGAAAATACGTTCCGATGGGACAGATGTAGCGATGTTGCATAGTATTTTTTTCATGAATTAATCAAGCTTAGGATAAATAATCTGCCGACTTTGCCACTAGACTAGAGGGTCTGAAGTTCTTGATAATAAAGATTCTGCTACAAAAGTACGAACTTATAAAAATGTATCTGAAGAAGCATTCTAAAAATCTAAAGTCTAGCTTTATCTAATTCGAAATTAGACGTCCTCACTGAACATAAATTTGATGGGATGAAACAAGCTTGGGAGGTTTTAGATTCCTCTTCCCAATGTTATCTTATAGATTTGTCCTAAAAAAAAAAATATATATAATAATATTTTTAAATGGGGCCCTTTTGTTCGTGGGCTGGGGTAATTTCTCTCTTCTAACTCCAAGCTTGTTCCAAAACTTCCTCCTCAATAGGATGATAATGTTACCTTCCAATAGCCATGCATTTCTCGAAGCATAGGGATTAGGGATGCTATTGAATAGTAATGGAAGGGCGTAGGGGCTTCCCATAAAATGGGTGCCGGTAAATGTATTGTGAAAAAGATCGGGGTAATATAGTTGCTTGATAATATTCCAGCAAGCAAACTATGATTAAAAAAAATCAATCTTTAATACTAAAACACACCCTTAGTGTGCAGTTTAAATTCTTGCACAGACGCTTCTCTGAGCATCAAGAAAATCTTGTAATATCCCATAATACATTTCGGTTCACTAGATAACTTAATGCAAAAGTTCAAATGCCACTTCAGCACTTCTTATTTACTAAAAGTTGAATATCACACGAATAATGATATATTATCTTTGTGGAGTTTAACCTACCTTAAGCCTCAGCACTTCACCTGCACAACCCATGGGCCGGGCTATATTTTTTGGATATTACAAGAGGTCCTTGGTACTCAAAGGAGTGCCGGCAGGGGAGTTTAACCTGCCTTGGGGCCCAGCAATTCACCAGAACAACCCGTGTACCGGGGTGTATTATAGCATATTACAAGAGGTCCTTGAAAACGCGACGGCGGTGAAGTTTAAATAATCTTGTGGCTCATCTCTTCTCCTACACAACTTGTGGGCCGGAGTATATTTTTGGTTATTACAAGAGGTCCTTGATGCTCAAGGAACCGGCAGTGGGGGTATTTAACATGCCTTGTGGTCTTCACCAAAACAACCCTGGACCGAAGTGTATTATAGCTTATTAGAATAGGCTGTTAATGCTTAGAAACCCGATGGTGGGGGAGTTTAAACTACCTTGGGGCTCACCACTTCACGTGATCAACCTGTGGGCCGGGGTATATTTTTGGATATTATAAGATGTCCTTTAGTGAATCAGTTCTTTTGACGATTCAGTTCTTTAAAAATTAAATTCTTTTGATGATTCGTTATTTTAAAGATTCAGTTCTTTTGATGATTCGTTCCTTTAAAGATTCAGTTCTTATGATGATTCGTTCGTTTGATGGTTCAGTGATTGGTTAATCAATTCTTTTGTTAAAACAGTTCGGTTGGTGAGTTATTGATTTTGCAGTCGTTCTAGTGCGCGAATTAGATTGCACTCAAGGTATCAGCTAATGAACTACCGTGCAATACTTGAATATATTTATATTTCATAATAACTTAACAAAAAAGTCAAAATGGATATAAATATTTGATTGAGATTGAGTGATATATTTTATATATGGGAAACTTACGGTATAAACAAACAAATCACTTATGAAACTGAGTAGGTTCAGAAAGTTCACTTAAAACGTTCGCGAACAACATAGCACTATTTGGAATAGAGCAGCTTAGCTATCATGACGCTTCATTAGATCAGTTACAATCAGCTTTGAAGAGGGAGGAGAGGGAAAAGGAAATAAACAAGGTCATAGTCATTTGCAAGAATGACTCCTCAATCGATCCTCAATCCTACTCTGAGTTCAACGAGGACTTACGATTATAACTTTACAATATATTCTCAAGGTGACTCTACGTCTTTTATGATCACTGACTAAAGTATGTCCAAAAATTGAAGGTGTTGTTTAAAAAACCAGAAAAACATGAAATAACCTAAACAAGTGATTTTTTTTAGCAAACAACTTTATTTACTTCCCAATATGACAACCTTTAAGCTTAATACATTTTTTTATGCGTTTTGGCATCCCTTTATACAGATTATTCAAAGTATATGTAGAATTTTTTCCCCAAACTTTTGTCAGTTTTTTTATTCATCCTCTGAAGTTACTGGCGCATTTTCATTGAGTTACCTCTGGACCAAGGCCCACAAATTTTCAATGGGAGATAAATCAGGACTGTTAGTAGGCCATGTGCCTTTACTCCAGAAATAATTCAAGTTGTCTGAACACCACTTTCTTCAGTACGATACAAGGCTGACACCAGAGACTTGCTGAGGATCTCCGTTACGTAGTACTTGGCCGTCACAGTTTGGTTTCATGGAATCAGGTGAAGATCTGACATTGCCTGATAATGACCCAAACCTGAGTTTTCAGAGGAAATTTCACAGTTGGAGTGGGTTCCACATCTCCCTTATCTCTAGCCCAAACCTGATCTGTTTGGGGTTTTTGGGCATGAAATAGCTCATATGGACTTTCATCACTGAACAGGATACATTTCCAGTCATCTGAATTCCAGTGTTTCCGCTTACAACAGAATTGAAGCCGGCCTTCCTTTGGGTTTCTGAAAGATTGGGGTGCAGACGAGGTTTATATGGCAAAACATTCAAAGAGTGCCTCAGGTAGTTGTGGATAGATGACTTGGATATTGGATAGCCCCTTGAATTCAATCTTGATGCAAGTTTCCTTGTGGATTGCCTCTTTTTGGTCAAAGATTTTGAAATCACCAGTTTGGGAATTTTGCTAATTTTTTTCTTCCTTCCTCAACCATTCTGATTTGCAAGGGTTTGTCCCTCCTTCCTTTTCTTAGACCAATTCTCAATGGTCCTGAGAGGAATTTGTAACCCTTGAGCAAAGTCTCTCTGGCTTGATCCACCCTCTATCATGTAAATAGCCTTGCCCCTGGTCTCCAAAGAGTGATTTCTCACCATTTCGGATATTGAATTTCAACTAACACCCTGATGTTTTTTCTGAGCCCTTTTATACTGATATATGATGCAATCATCGAAAATTATTGCATCAATTCAATATTGCCTAATAATCGTATCAGCCAAATTTCATTTTATTCCGACCAATTTTTTTTTTAACTATAAAACGGATATTTTTAATACCACCATCAATTTTTGGACATACTGTAGTGGGAAGGAATTTCATTACTCAGGATTTAAATAATAATGACAGCAGCTAAGGAATAGAAGATTTATTCTTCAGATTAAAAATTCAAAAAAAAAAAACGAAAAAAAAACCGGGGCACCTAAACAAGGGAAAGGAAGAAATACGAAATCGGGCTGTAATTTTTATTGCACTACTGTCTACATGTTTTAAAAGAACATAAAATGTAAAGTTTAACCAAGAACGTCTCTATACATGGACAGCATGCTAAAAAATGCGTTCTCCAAAATATGGCTGATATATTGATATCCATAAACTCAATTTCTTTTTTCCCGCCCTATACAATGTGAAACAATATATTGTAAACATTATTTTCCATGAATAAAGATAATTTTTTTCTTTAGCAAACAGATACTGATAAAAAAAATCATTTATCTAATTTCAATATTAAGAAAGTTATGACTAATTTTGATCGAAACTTCACGCCTTTTTTTATAGTGTTTACTGTTAATGTTATATATATAACCTACACAAAAATTTGTGATGTAATAAAATATGATATTTCAATAAAACAATACAACTTTCTTAAGCATCAAGAGAATTGAATGAAATTTTCATGAATTAAAGAGTACAATATCATGCAAAAGAGGATATTTTTAAATATCTGCAATTGAATTGTACAACATTCGCACGCTCTCCACACAATTAATGGTAGTTATTAAAAAAAGGAGAGGTTAAAAATTAAGATAAAGTACTTTCATATTGCGTAGGAATAAAGATTAAATTGTATATTTGTCGCATTAATAGATTTTTGAAAACTTTATAAGATACTAGGTAAATAAAAGTTTTAAAATACATTAAAACTTTTATTCTATCCATCACACCATATTTTGTGATTTTGAAGACTATCTTAAGATGACTTATTTTCCAGCAAATGGTGCGATTAAACGGCACCACCAGTTAAAAAAAAGGCAACTCGGAAAAAGATTAAAAATTTATCTACATTAAGTATAAATGCCGTCAAATTGATTTTCCAAGTTTAAGTAATAAACATCCAGCATTTCTACGAGAATCCCAAAAACCCTTATAGACTTTTGCGATACCTCTTGCAAGTTTTACCTCTACGTAAATCGGCATTTTGCAACATTTATTATGATGTATAACAAAAAGTAAATACAAAGGGTTCAAATTCCTAATAGAAACTACCAGAGTGTCTGCAATAATTGGAGTACCCTTATGTAGATTATATGAGATACATATAATCATTTGGTAAATATTTAGCTTTTTATGTTTCAAATTTGAAATAACAGTAGCCCTAAATGTAGGAATCGGAATCGGGTGGATGGGGGGGTAGGCTAATATGGTTCAAGGGACTAAGAAAATTGGAAGTATTACTATTATTATTTTTGGTAACTTTACTTAGCAAAAAATATGGTACTGGGCTGGAGTAAATTGATGAAAAATGACTAATTTATGCTGATTTGACGTTAGATAAGCTTAGGAACTAATTTATAATCGAGTCTTGAGCAGTAAATCTTGAACCATAGGGGATATTCTGCCCTTTAGAGAAATCTAGCCTAAGCAAATTTAAATGTCAAAATCTTGAAAATTCTATTTCTTATTTTGTTTTATTTTGTCTTTTATAAAGAAAAGATTATCCATTTAAATGTAATTTCTGCCAATAAGTTTTTTATATCTTCTTTAAAAAAGTCCATTTATTAATGTTGTTGAAAAAGGTTCTAGGACACGTTGCCAAAAACTTTATTGCCAAAAACCACTTTTCCGTATGTCATTTTGCTGAACCGACACATTGCCGAAAATATAGTTAACATATTTGATGATGATGATTCATGTAGCATTATTATGTAACGATCTATTAGACTACTCTAACGACAAATACATTTTAACAGTTATATGGTCCTAGACAATCTGGGGATAGAGGAGTGTCAATCAGGACTTGACAAAATACAAAGGAGCTCCAACAGATTTGATATAAGCAATTGATTTATTTATCATCAACTAGATATATTTATAATTTTTTACCAAATATATCTGTGATATTAATGGACTAAGTTTGTATAAAATAGATAAACAATATAATAGTGTTATTAATGAATATTCGAGCAATTAAATAATTTTGGATACATCAATTTGTCGTACGTTTTTAACGTTTAATTTGAGATTTGAACACTTTATCAAATGAAGGGTTACAGCTTTAATTTGTTTTAAAACAATAATAAGCATTACGCCGTTGTGGGCCCCAATTATACTCATGGGATTAGTTGAAAAAAAGACACATTTAGGGAAGCTTTTTAGTAGTTTAAAATCTTATCGTAGGGCGAATTTAAAAACTTTTTGATTGAAATGTACATGGTGCAAGTTATCGGTAAAATAATTTTTTAAAACAATATAATATAGGCTATCGCGCAGAGTCTACAGAAAGAAGTTGAAGTAGACTAGCTGTAATAGGTCGTCGGAGTAGGAAATTAAAATGGTCTGAGTAGATTCGTGGGTCAGGATCCAATAATGATTAAATACGAATCCTGTGATGTAAATCAATATTAACTTTTTTTTGTTATTACAGGAAATCCTTTTTGCTTCAGTCAGAAAGAGAAGAACATCTGTGACAATTTTTCCTCTCTATTCATATTGTCATTTGATTGCAAAAACGCTCTCACCTACATACTAAGTCTATTTTACATTTCATTTATCATTACAATTCAAGATATTATTAACTACTGATTAGAACATAATCATGAGTTGTATTGAAGACAACAAAAAACCTCATTTGGCGGCTCTTATCCTTGCTCGAGGTGGATCCAAGGGAATACCCGGTAAAAATATTTACCCTATTGCAGGAAAACCACTCATCATCCGATCCCTTGAGCCTGCTATTGCATGCGGAAAATTCGACTCCATTTGGGTATCCACAGATGATGCCAAAATAGCAGAGGTGGCTCGTTCTGCAGGGCCAAAAGTTCAAGTCTTTGATCGATCTCCTGAAAATGCCACAGATGAATCATCCTCTATAGATGCTGTGAATGAGTTCCTTGTTGCCCATAAAGAAGTGGACATTGTTGGCCTCATTCAATGTACAAGTCCCTTTATTCAAGAGAGTTTCTTGGAGCGAGCCTGCAATCTCATTACTTCGGATAAATATGACTCCGTCTTTGCTGTAACTCGTGACAAAAAGTTTCGATGGGTTGATGATGAAGAATGCATTTTCCCTCTTAACTTTCGTCCCAAACAGAGAAAGAGGAGACAGGATATGACTGGGGAATTGGTTGAGAACGGCATGTTTTATTTCACTAAAAGGGAGTTCATTGAGAAAGGATATATCCAAGGGGGGAGAATGTTCTACGTTGAAATACCTCCAGAATATTCAATTGAAATTGATAGCGCTTTTGACATGTTTCTCACTGAAACCATGATTCAAAATGAGAAAAAATAACCCTTATTTTTTTTTTCAAACAATGTGATTTTTTAGTATTTTCTATTGTTTTTGGTTGATATCTTGTGTTTTGTAGTGTGATACTTTTATTTGAATCTTTTAGTCAATTCTTCAAAGTTTATTTTACTTGTTTGTACAACTTTGAAATAATATTTAATCTGAAGAGTATCGTTACATAGGCGGCTTGTATAAGTTGCAGATTGTACATAATATGCTTATCAGGTAATCATTTATAATCTGTGCTAGAGAAAGATCTAACATGTTTTCTCATTATTATTATTTTTATTTTTCATTAAAACTTATATATGGTTTATTTGCGAAGCCTAAATATATGGAACACACTTCTTATACTAATGCCTACCATTTATTAGTTCCTCCATTTTTTTGGGGAGTTGGCAAACACTTCCTAACCTGCTATCCTTATTATATAATTTCTGAGGAGTCAACTTCCGTTTCTAAAACATACGAAACCGGATAAAACATTTATGTGTGATCCTAAAAGATGTTGAGTAATCTTTGGCAGAGTTATAATTGTGAGTTCTTGATGGACTCATAGTAGAATGAAACGTCATGTTAGCTTAGCTGCTCTCCTCCGAACATTCTTAAAATTTTCAGGGTTACCATATTGATTTTTGGTTTCTTATTTTATAACATGGCCAAAATGTAAAGGATTTTCATTATTAAACATACATGACAAAAAGCTTCCCTAACTATAGGTATATATATTGAATTATTCCAATGTGCTTTCCCTCCTGATTGTAAAATTCATATAATTAAATAATACACTATACAATCAGAAGATCGTTCACCTTTAACTATAGTTTTAATATCTCAAGCCTGTTTAAAAATGACCATGGAGTTTAAAGTCATTCCATGGAAGCGAAGAACGATCTCAGATGTGACTCCATTTTTATACGTGATGCGCAACTCCTCTTTCATTCTCACTGATGTTGAAAATATATTTGAACACAAGTTCCGTTATGATGTTGTGTGTAAAAATGAGACATTTGCTCAGCCCTGCTCTGGAGTTCTCAGAAGAAACAGATCTCTGTGAATAAATGAATTGTATTCTCGAATCAAAAGACTCAAAAAAAGTATTTACTGATACAAATCTTGAAGTTGAGGAGAATGATGACAATTTAATTGGGACGTTGATACCTTCATTCTATTACGCAGTCTTTCTTACAATAACAAACAGGTGGACCCCCCCCCTAAAAAAAAAAAAAAATAAGTTGGTATTAAGCCATTTCTTCTCAACTATATAATTATTCTTTCATAATACTTGATAATTGGTCATATCCTAACAAGAACTACTTCAAATTCAACGTATTACCGTTCAGAACACTGATTAGGAGAAAAGAAACTGATAAATCCACAGCTTGCAACAAAATACAAGTGTTGTCTGTGATGGACAAAAAAAACAAAAAAAAAATAGGAACTGAAAACAAGTTTTGGAGCATAAAATATTAAATGATTCTAATTTACAAATTATTATTTGGAATATAACACTAACTTGAGTAGATTTACCTGGCATTTCCCTGGACATTATTAAGAAATTATAATTATGAACTCTTTTGCTTCATATAAGACACAAAATAAATGTCGATGATTTTAAGAATTATTATCATTTCATGTTTTTATGTATCCTTGCACAATTTTTTTAAAGAAGATTTTATGGTTAAGGAAAGAAAACATATTCAAGTTGAACTGTCATTTCCTCAATTTTCATACTATTAAAAAAATCCTTTGTATTATTCTGTTTATGTTTTTCTTCTGTGAACCTTATAATATCTTTTTTTTTTTAAGTATGAAAAGATACGTACCAACATACAGCCAGAATAATTCTTAGAATTTTATAATTTTAATTTTTTGTTGTATATGAAGTAGTCGCTTGTTTGTCAAAGAAAATAGTTTTAGTAAAATACTATTTTAAGGTCGCCTTAGCCTTGAAAGCCAAAAAAATGGTAACCATTTCATGTGCCTTAAGAGCCTACATGAAAAGTTTCAAAAAAATCCACTCTTTGGGTTGGCTCTAATTCTCTGACACCCACGCCCAATATTAATATATATATGCGGGGGATGTAGCCCCCCCTCAAAAAAAAAAAATAAAGGAATTTTTGAAAAATTAGTGATAAGGAAGAATAAATTATCATGAAAAAACATGGACGATTTTTTTTTTCTAAAAAAAGGTCATTCGATCAAATTATGCGACGGAACAAAATATAATCCTACCCTTGAGATGAGTCAGGTGTATTCCAAATTCTTATAAATATATAAATACATTTTAAACATCTGAAGTCTGAAATATCAAAACTCCCAAAAATGGAATCCATAGGATTCTCCATTTCGTTAATTAATCTCGTCCCAGAGATGAACTGTTATGTTCTTCGTTATTGACAAAATAATTCATAATTCGTGAGAGTTGTATTTAAAAATTTTTTTCTCCCATAGTGTTTGCTCCACGGAGAAGATTGTTAGCTTAGCCATATAATACTAGAAACCTGTAAGCGTAGGCTCATGTGCGCCCGCTACAAATGGGGTAGAATAACTTAGAAATTTCTACACTAACAGTACATAAGTTTATAATCCCATTTCTCAACCATTTGTCATATTTGTAAGGAAAAATACACATTTATTAGATTTAAATAGTCGAATATATGCCTATACCTAAAAAGAGGCCTGTGATAGGATTGATATTGGAGTTAAATAATGTCCTAAAAACTGGGATTTATTAATTTCTTAGACCTAAGATACCTAAAGCTATGTTTCATTCTGATCAGACCAAATTCCTGGGCTCTGGAGGGCAAGTTTGTTTTTTCACACATAAGTTGATTTTTTTCATAAAACATGACCAATTTTTTTAAGGTATGGGTTGTTCATTCGAAAATACACCAAAAAATATTAAAAATCCAAAAAACGAATTATCATACTTACGGAAAAAGGGAGAACGTCGTATGTTGAATAAGAATTAAAAAAAGGGAAGAAGGGAATGAGTGAGTTGGTTGATGGCGGAACATATTTCCAATTTACGTGTGTGGCGAACAAATCTTTGTATTTTGTTTTTCCCACATACATATATCAAGGTTTTGGTGAATGCAGTAAAATTACTCCGGTCAAATACTAAAAAAACCAAAAAAACCACAACAACATCTATATCTTCCTAAGGGTCTTAAAAGGCGATAAAATGCCATCTGAACATAACCAATGAACTTGGGTCCGCGGACTTTTGGACGCTGGTAAGAAACCAACGAAGATTTTCATGTTAGCATGGGTCCAGACCAACTATACGGACATGAATGGTGCGCCTACACACACGTCCAAAAAGGCCCAGAAGTGGTTGGAGGACAACTTGACTTTCTGGCCAAAGAAAATGTGGACCTCTACTCACCAGATGCCTACCCATTTTGAGTACAAGGCCTGCACCGTCTGTCAGCCAAATATCAATAAAAGCACACAGTCAACCAGTACTACTACTGGGATGCCATGTCTGAGGACGTCTTCCATAATGGGTGCAATGCCTTCCATGACCATCTGGAACCTATAATTGTTGCCAAGGGGGGAGGGGGTGCTACATCGATGATTAGGATGGCCAAGACATAATATTAGTTATTTTTAGTGTAAAGATTTTTTCGTCACACCTGGTATAATGGCCACAGGGATGGAATAACTTCAAATGTTTTCTTATCGAGATGTATTACTAAATTCTGGAGTTATTTAAACCATTAATAAAATAATTCGAAATAGAATCTATGTATAATACGATTCATATGTACATCCTAGTGGATTTATAAAATTAAATTAAAAAAACATTAAGATCTTTGTCTATTGTCTATTAAAAATAAACTGATTTGTTCCCACTTAACGTGTTTTATTTAAAATCAACTATCGATCAAATAATGTTAATTATATACATGTCAAAATAGTAGTTTTTCATTTATGGCCCTTTATTTTTTATTAACAACATCTGATATCTTTATTACTAATTCTAACTAACAAGTAATAATGATACTCATCATTTTATATCGATGTTTTGCAAATGCATTTTCCTATTATCAAGTAGAACTAAAATAGAATAATTAAAGTCATTTGCAAAAACAAAAACAATATAATATTCTAAAAAAGTTCAATTCAATGAAACATGATTACTATTTATCCATAAAGCCACTTTTAGAAAATAACAGTTAAATATTCTCCAAAAGAAGAGGTCACAATAAGGGTCACCTCTTCAAGTGAGTTAATACATCTATTATAGTTAAGGGTGATAATTTTGGTAAGAATAGAAAAGCGTGCGAGCAGAAGAGAAGAAATACTTATGGCATCATTGATTAAATAATAAACATCTTCTTCTATCAATCAAGAACATCGTCATTCCCGCCTTTATTATTCAATATTAATATAATATTAGATGGTGATAGTCGATAGAGAACTGAATAAAATCCCCAAAATGACGTCGCCTTCTGTCTGGATTTATGAAAATGGAGGCCCAGGAATTTGGAAAATACTTACCAGATGAGAAACAGATGGTTTGTCGGATTTGTCGAAATAAATGTGCCTTTGGTCTCCTATCTAGAATTACACGCCACTCATTATTCTCATCTCATAACAAGAGTATGGATATTCATCTATAAAATCAAGTTAATGATGAATACATCAAGTCAAACTTTAACTCTGATCTCACAAAGATGCTTATTGCATGTAATATAACCTTATCAATTGCTAATCATTTATGTTCAAAAAATTTATGGAGAAATACACGAGTAAACCTATCCCTTCCCGAGGAGCCATCATTAAATTAATGGAGGATGTTGGTACTGATGTCATTTATACAAATACATGTAAAAATGTTTTGAGTCACCCACACCAAAGTTATCAGTAAAAAGTATAAAATATTTACTAATTTCGAAATGAAACTCTGAATTTTGTACTATCTAACAGTAAGTATTCAATATTTTTTTTAAATCTAACCCTAAAATATGATTCTATTTTAGCTAAACATATCAAGAATTATGATACATAACTCATTAAATAGTAAAAACAACTGCTTAAATGGTCACAACAACGGGGGTGGTAGCTTTGGATGGTTCGCAACTAGCTTGTCTGAGACTAGTTTCTTCACTTAAAGACTTGGGTATGATCATTAGGTTTTCCAATATTACATAGTCAATAAATATTACTTTTTTATCACTTAAGGCTTAGCTATGGTTGATAGGCTTCAAGAAATGGTGTTCAGAAAACTCATAAAAGGCAAAAACAACTGCTTAAATGGTCACAACAACGGGGTAGTTGCATTGGGTGTAGCATTATAATTACCAATTGTGCATATATGTTGTTATATAAGCATAAATAGCGGAGAAAAAAATCTTTTTTGATGCTCTTAATAAGGAGTAATATCGCCGGACATTACTACATAATTAGCTTTTGCTCTAAATCTTTACGATGTCATGTTAGAAAACTACAATAAGTCAAGAATGGTTGCCTGAATTGTCTTATCAGTTAAATTTGACTGCATGGATTAACTTTTCTTTTAGATAAATATAAAATAAATGAAAGTGGGATTCTAAAAGCTGTTCTTACTAAGATTGGAAGAAGATATGGATTGAAATATAACATTATTTTATGATTTACTTTATTATTAATAATTATTAAAATCTCATCGGTAGAAATATATCTATCCTGTGCACAATTGTATATGCAACTTGCACATAATGAAAAAAGGTAATGATCTTTTTGATTAAACTCCACGTCTGGCTTGTATTTTGCAACCTCAAGTTATGACATATTGAACTGAATTCCGATGTTAGAACAAGAAGATATTATTTGGATCAATCTATTATTTCAATATTCTGTATTTATAATTTATTGTTATTATTAGTTATATGATTCTAATTGTTTAATTTTGTATATTTAACTTAAATGTATGATGGTTTATTTTTTAGTATGTCGATTATATTTAATTTAACCCTTCTATTTTAAATTTGGAACTTGAAATATATTTCGAAATACTCTTATTTTGTCGTTTTATTAGTTATTTTTCTGAGAATATGGTTCACAATAAATTACTATTTCATGGAGTGTGACGTTTCCAAATCTACTGTAACGGATAAAAATCGTCTAAGTCAATTATACGTAGTATATCTTTATTAAACATTTTGCTAATAAATACTTTCGTTACACCCTCAAAAATCATAATAAAGCAGGCAACTGATAAATACTGATGTGATTATCAGTGATAATCACATCAGTATTTTAAACAATGATACCATGTGTCTTTCTCCCCCCTGTCTCCTCGCACGCGTTTTTCTCTACAATATTATCAACTATAATTATAGTTATACACTTACCCGTAATTAGTGCTTCGTTAGTAGTGATGTATTTGGTCTGGTCCAGTCATAAGACCAGTCCTATGAGTCCTTCGGATCGATCCTTAAGACTGTTGGTCCTTCAGACTGTCAGTACTGTCTATAACTGATTAGAGAGGAAAAAATAAAGTTGAGTGATGTCATGAAGGACCGAACTTTATCAGTGTTAGAACTCATATCAGGGGAGTCTGCAGGGACTATAGCCCCCCAAAAAAAAAAAAAAAAAAAAACACTTTATTGAATTTTTGCTTTTTACTACAATTTTCTCCGTCATTCGGGGAAGATGAATACAGCAGAGCAAAAAATGTTGTATAAGAACATTTGAGTAGATTCGTGGGTCAGGATCCAATAATGATTAAATACGAATCCTGTGATGTAAATCAATATTACCTTTTTTTTGTTATAACATGAAATCCTTTTTGCTTCAGTCAGAAAGAGAAGAACATCTGTGACAATTTTTCCTCTCTATTCATATTGTCATTTGATTGCAAAAACGCTCTCACCTACATACTAAGTCTATTTTACATTTCATTTATCATTACTGTGAGGATAGACGTTAAGAGCTCGGCTCGTGAGCTATCGCCTCATCCCTAATTATAAGACGCTCTGACGTCAGAGAACATCTCTGACCATGTCTAGAACATTCTATCAATATTCATTAGTATTATTATTGTGTTATAACTCAGTAATACATAATCATGAGTTGTATTAGAGAAAACAAAAAACCTCATGTGGCGGCTGTTATCCTTGCTCGAGGGGCATCCAAGGGATTACTTGGTAATAATAATTTTGACGGCATTGCTGTGAAACCTCTCCTCCTTGGAACTCTTGAACCTGCTATTGCATGTGGTAAATTCGACTCCATTTGGGTCTCCACAGATGATGCCGAAATAGCAGAGGTGGCTCGTTCTGCAGGGCCAAAAGTTCAAGTGTTTGATCGATCTGACGAACATGCCACGGATGAAGCATTCTCTGTAGCTGCTATCAATGAGTTCCTTGCTATCCATAAGGAAGTGGACATTGTGGGCCTCATTCAATGTACAAGTCCCTTTATTCAAGAGAGTTTCTTGGAGCGAGCCTGCAATCTCATTACTTCGGATCAATATGACTCCGTCTTTGCTGCAATTCGTAAACTAAAGCTTTCGGTAGTTTCTAATGGTAAAGATTTCGTATTACCTTGTAACTATCTTCGCAAAGATAGGAACACGAAAAAAAATATGATTGGGAAACTTGTTAAGGAAGGCATGTTTTATTTTGGCAAAAGACATATAATTGAGGCAGGGGCAATGCAAGGGGGAAAAAATTGCAACATTTAAATACCTCTAGAATATTCTATTGAAATTGATAGCACTTTTGACATGTTTCTCACTGAAAACATGATTCAAAACGAGAAAAAATAATTTACTATTTTCAAACTATTTAATTTGTTTTTTCCTGCCATCTTGGGTTTTTTTTGTGATATAAATTCTTTTAATCAGTTAATAAAACTTTGATCTACTTGTTAGTACAATATAAGAATAAAATATGTTCAAAAGATTATCGTCTCATATGTATGTATATCGAGAAAATTGTAGCACATTAGTCATTATAAGGTTTATCAAAACTGAATTTTGTTCCAATTTCGAAGCTTACTTAAATGTTTGAAATATATGTAACATCATAAGTCTTTACACTAAATTTAGAATTTAAATGTTTCTCTTCTAAAGGAAAGAAAATACAACACGTTAATAATTCATTGTTTTGATTCCTAAATGTAATTCCACAAAGCAAGAAACACTTGTTAAATCAATGCGTGATATGTTTGCTTAACTCTCTACTGTATGACGTGTAGTATAATTCTGAGGCACACTAATTATCCATTTATTTGTATGAAGGACTAGAAGGGACATTAACTGGGTGCATGATTGAGTCAGTTGTTGTATCAGAATGAAATTCAATTCCGAAAGTATATATGTTACAGGCAATGTAGAAAATGTCAGTTAGAGCAGGCAATGTGCGAAATGTCCCGGGCAATCTATATAATTTCCATTAGATTGGTCAATGGTAATTTTAACTTCATTAACGTTGTCAGCTAAAATGATTGTGGGTAATTTGATTATTAAAATATTCGTTGCTCAGCAATTTCATCATTAAGGATTTGATAAAGATAATATTTAATTGAAATTAATTTGATAATCTATTGAAGGAATGCTCAACCTGTGGATAGCGGGCAACATTGTTGTCCACCGAATGTTTAGGTGAGGCCCACTACTCATTCTCACTTTAAGTAGTAGAAAAAGTTAAACTGCCAAAATGTTAGAGTTTTTGAAAATACTTTCAAATATTTTTCAATGTTTGTTCGTATTATGAGCGTTCTACGCGTTTTGATGATATTGCGATAATTTTCCCAAGAAATACTACTGGAAGTGAAAATGAGTAGTGTGCCTTAGGGGTACCATGGTAGCCAAAATTGAGCAATCACGCATTCTGGTCCCTCAAAAGTTGTGAATGGTGAATAGAAATACAATTTACTAAAAAAATCCCGGAGAAAAAAATTACTCCACTCCATTTTTATCGGGAAAGGTTTCTCTATGAGTTAAAAAAAAACAACTATGAAATATACTTTTTTTTTTTAATTTATAAAAAAAACTTTATGTGCTTTAAAAAATGAGATTGCACGATAAGTAATTATTTTGCTAAAGTTAAATCCCTTACTTGTACAGCTGGATAAACGTTGTGCATCCCCGGATTTAGTGCAAAAATAGACAAAAAAGATAAAAATTACTTATGAAAAGGAGAAAATTCTGCCAATATCTTATTTTTTTAATTCTATATAAGTTAGTTAATAATAATGTAGATAATTATCCTTAATCTTTGCTGAATGTTATTTTTAAACTTATTATATTAAAAATATCAAACGGGGTACTGACATTTAGTTTTAAATTTACTTCGTTTATCTCTTGATTTTAAAGTTGACAAAATGTATTTGTGTCTTTGGTTATATCCGTAAACCTTACAGGAAGTCTCTGAAACTAGTTTCACTGCTCTTTCTAGAGATTGGGAATGACATGAATATTTCTGTAATTTCAAAGGCTCATTCTTTGCTTTCATAAGTTCTTTATCTGACCAATATTGTAAATTTTTTTCTCCGTGATTTTATTATATTAGTAAAACGGATTTCTATTCATCATTTGCAACTTTTGAGGCGTCAGAATGCGTGATAACTCAATTTTGGGCTCCCGTGATATCCCTAGTTGTCCTCACCTAAACATTCGGCGGACCACAATGTTGCCCGTTATTCAAAGGATGAACATCCATTAACTAGATGATCAAATTAAAAGCAAAGATATATTATCATAATCAAATCCTTAATGATCAAATTGCTTAGCTATTAACATTTTAATAATCAAATTATCCACAATCATTTTAGCTGAGAATGTAAATAAAGTTAAAGTTACCATTGACAACTCTATTAGAAATTATATAGATTGCCCTGTGCATTTCGCACATTACCCATTTTGTACGTTGCTCGGATATTTTGCACATTGCCTGTAACATATATATATATATTCTTTTTTACTAAATGTGCGGAAAGAGTCAAATAAGTTTTAAACATTCAAACACTGTTAAATAACATTTGTATTAAGCCATTTAGCCTTAAAATACGAATAAATTAGAATTATACGTAGTTATTGTTTTTTTTTTTTTTTTTTTTTTGGTGGAAATTGATGTTCCCTTTGAATTTTTTGATCAAAAAATATGTAATGTGTATTAGTATAAAATGTGTTAAATGGTTGTTTTCTATTGGACTAATGAAGGAAATATGCTTTTTCCTCGTTTTAAGCTTGTTTTCCAATCCATAAGTCATGAACAATCCAACATGTCTAATGTGATTAGGACTCCTTCCGTTCGAATCATTATTCTGTTTTCATTTTTCTTTTTCTTATTATACTTATTTTATTAACATTTTGTTTCTGGGTTGAACTCATTATATAGTAAAATTTTGATAGTATGTATATATGGAAATTTTGAACAAAATTCTATCATTATATATTTATATTTTAAGGGGAAATATCCTTGAGACAAAATGTCATAATGCGAAATAGTTTATGTTAAAGTACCTAAGGTCATCTAACCCACATTTATTATTGTTGCTTAAGCCGTGGAAAACGATTCCAACACTTATCATAAACATTGCATTACATTGGTTTAGCCTTTTTCAAATCAAGTTTTTAGTATATTATAATTATGATTCAAAGCCATATTTGGACGTGAAAAAACCATGTACAAATACATCAAAGTTCAATTGAAGTAAAAAAAGTATCAATTGATAAAAAAAATAATTGGGAAAAGCATATTCTTTTGGTTTTTTCAAATCCTTTATATTAGCCCCAATATTACAATTTAAAACAGGTCGATCTTAATTGATTTTTTTAATTTTCATATTTAATAAATAATCAATGTAGGTTTGGGTTTTAATATTGTGAGATTAAATACAATCTACTGTCATTTCAAAATTTCAACGAGTATTTCGACGTGCGATCAGAAAAAACACTTGACCTCTCATTGACTCATCTATGATTTCTCTTCTTCTACGTATTATAAACCATTATTAGCTTTCTTTACCAATGACTTGATTTGAAAGAAAATATTTCTTGATAAAGAAATTTACATTAAAGATTCATCTAATAGAATGAGCACAACATTATTTGTAGTGATGTGACGATTCCGAAAGAAAAAAATCCTGATACTGATTCTGATGCGATTTTAGTAAAAAATCACGTAGAAGAATGTCTATAAATATTCATTTATTAATTATCATATATATGTCTATTCTATGTATAACATGGTTTGAGACTCGACCCTGGTTTCACTGCCAAAATTGGAAAAATATCAAGTATCGAATTAAAAAAAAAAGAAAAAAGAAGACTGTTATATATATTTCTGTCCTAATAATGAAGATGCGAATATTTATCATCAAAAATAGTTTTATTGATTTTCAAAGTATTCTCCAGCATGATTCATACACTTTTGCATGCGCTCAAATCAATTGTTGAAGCTCTTTTTCAACTCCGATTGAGACACCTCCAAAACATCGTTTTTAAACACTTCAACAGCATCTTTTGCCTACCAAAATCGTTGACCCCGCATTTTTTTCTTAATGTGCAGGAATAAAAAGAAGTAGTTGGGTGCCAAGTTAGGACTGTACGGTGGATGCCCCATCAGTTCAACGTTTTGGCCGGTCAAAAAGGCACTGGTTTGAGCCGATGTGTAAGAGCTCGCATTGTCATGGTGAACAATGATTCGTTTTCTCCTGTTCGTTTTTCGAATTTCTCCGATGACTTCAGGCAAACAAACTTTGATGTACCACTCAGAATTGACCGTCCTATGATGTTCAAGTAGAAAAGTTGCCACATGACCAGTTTTGCCGAAGAAACAGGCGAACATTTGCCTCGAAGTGCTTCTTCCACGAATAACTTTCGTTGGATTTGGCTCGTCTTCGAAGACCCACATGGTCGAATGCTGTTTTGTTTCGGACTCATACACAAAGATCCATGATTCATCACCAGTGACGATCTTAGAAACGTCTTTTGAACACCGCAAGCGTATTTTTTCAACATTTCTTTGCATCAATCGAGACGAGCCTTCTTTTGAGTGATTGTCAAATTGTGCGGGATCCAACGAGAACAAACCTTTTTTACCGCCAGGTGTAGATGCAATATCGAATGTATGCTGGTGGAAGAAATGCCCAAGGATGCATCTATCTCGCGGTATGTCACATGACGATCTTGCATTATCACTTCACGCACGGAATCAATATTCTCTGGCACAACGGCTGTTTTTAAACCACCTTCACTGAATTCGTCTTTGACCACGATTGAATTTATTAAACCAGTTTTTCAGAGTGCTATAGGATGGTGCTTCATCGCCATACAAAGATTTAAGTTCATCAATGCACTCTTTTTGTGATAATCCACGTAGAAAGTTGTGAAATATGATTGCACGAAAATGTTCACGACTTAATTCCATTTTTTTGCCAAATTAATTTTTTCAAGTCACTGTAAACAACACAAATGATGGTAGTACGTCAAAACATTCCGAGTACAATTATGCTACAAAAATGTCAAACTTACTAAAGGAACTGTTAAATTCCAACTGGCAACACTTAGTGTAGCCAAGGCCAGAAATATATAAAGCAGCCTACGTATCTGTTTTGTAGACCAAAATTTTATGAAGACTTTAAATCTGAAGTCAGAAATACAATATAGGCAATTATTTTTTTGTATATACTCATTTTTGTAAAGGCAGGTCTAATCTGATGGAAAAACAAATATCGCTTCAGCATTTTTTTCACATGTCAATATTTATTTTCTACCCTAAATATTTTTTTTCACACTTTTGGCAGTGAAACAGGGGCCGAATCTGAAGCCACCAAATTGACAATACCAACCGAATATTCTTTCAATGGAGTAATAGTTTATTTTTCTTATTAATATAAACTGAACGTCTGTTTTATATGTAGAAGAAAAGTCTTATGTCGATCCTTTAACTGTGTGAATTACACCTTGAAATGTATCATATGATAAACTGTTGCGCTTACCAGATATTGTTTTCCATTTTAATAACTATTCTCCGAATGAAATTAAATACTATATTTGTATTCTTTGATCGTTAGAAATTGGTTTTCTACTCCCATCCCTTCATTTTATATGAAAATGTTTAGATGTAACTTTGCAATTCTTCGTTATTTTTACTATAATGATATAAAGCCTCTATTGTAAATTCATACATTTTTTAGCGATAAGTTAAAGATTGTTTTATTTTCTATAGAATGTGGATGAATTATTTGATTAGTTCATTAATACTCGTATTTGATTCCCATGCTTATTTCCTTTTCAAACATTGGTTTAATGTCGTCTAATTTAGCAGTAACAGGAATTTTGTTATTTTCAAAAGATGGGAAGACGAAATTTCGACGGCATAAGAAATTATTAGAGCAATTTTTGAAAATATGTACTAGGTCAAATAAGAAATTTTTTTCCCCATCACTTTAAGAATAATTTTTTTTATATGAGGTGCCTTAATTGATAACCTATCGAAGAATAATTATATGAATATACATAAATATAATATTATCTACTTTTATTCAATCCGATAATATAATTAAAATACATTGAATGAATAAAAATTTTTGCATGACAACTTGTAAAATATTGAAAAGAATGCAAACTTCTTCTCTAGAGCCATGGACTAGAAAACGCGTGATCCAAGGGATGACTAAGAAGAAGTTCACAAATATGTTATTTAAAAAAAAATAAAAATATAATAATACGGTTTTTCAATACGGATTGTATGAGTTAAAATCAGTAAATTTTTATTCATAATGGGACAAATAATAAAAAATCAATACTAAATAAGCTGCAATATAATTTACTTTTAAATACCCCAGAAAAATTAATGTTCATAGCTTAAACACCCTCAACATTTTACCAACTTTCTAGATTTGAGCTTGTTTTCAGTTTTCATTGAGTTGATAAACCAAATTTTTCCCCATCACGTTGAAGAGGATGGTTGAAATTTTGCCAAGAATGCTTTTCCATTTGTGACCTTGATCAAACTATTGCCTCTATTGTAGTTTCTGAGCTCTTTCTTGACTCTTTATGGTGGATTTCTTTTATATGAGCAAAGTTAGGATGTAATGATGATTTTACTCCTTGACGATTTGGGGGAATGCTGAAGTATTCTTGCCTCTGCAAGCAGTTATAAATATTAAAAAACAAAACATTTTAAACAACGATAAATCCAATTTGATACAGGGTTTTCATAATTAGAGTATATTTGCTATAGAGGAATTCACCGTTTAATTTGATACACGGTATAAGTGCTACCACATCCATGTAGTTTCTTCCAACAGATTTGATCATATTTGTAAGGACCGTTTTAGTTGTTTGGTTGTTCTCGCAGCTCAAGAACTTACCTATAACTAAGGGTGATAATTTTGGTAAGAATACAAAAGCGTGCGAGGAGAAAAGAAGAATTACTTATGGCATCATTGATTAAATAATATACATCTTCTTCTATCAATCATGAACGTTATCATTCCCGCCTTTATTATTCAATATTAATATAATATGAGATGGTGATAGTCGATAGAGAACTGAATAAAATCCACAAAATGACGTCGCCTTCTGTCTGGATTTATGAAAATGGTTATACCTTTATTATTCTCAGAATAGTCGATAGAGAACTGAATAAAATCCACAAAAATGACGTCGCCTTCTGTCTGATTTATGAAAATGGAGGCCCAGGAATTTGGAAAATACTTACCTGATGAGAAACAGATGGTTTGTCGGATTTGTCGATATAAATGTGCCTTTAGTCCCCTGTCTAGAATTACACGCCACTCATTATCCTCATATCATAACAAGAGTATGGATATTCATCTATAAAATCAATTTGACGATGAATACATCAAGTCAGACTTTAACTTTGATCTCACAACGATGCTTATTGCATGTAATATAACCTTATCCATTGCTAATCATCTACGTTCAAAAAATTTATGGAGAAATACAAGGGTAAACATATCCCTTCCCGAGGAACCATCATTAAATTAATGGAGGATGTTGGTACTGATGTCATATATAGAAATACATATAAAAATGTTTTGAGTCATCCACACCAAATGATGATCATGTTATCAGTAAAAAGTATTTACGAATATCGAAATGGAACTCTGAATTTTGTACTATCTCACAGTAAGTATTCAATTTTTTTTTAAATCTAACCATAAAATATGATTTTATTTTAGCTAAACATATCAAGAATTATGATACACAACTCAGTAAAGGGCAAAAACAACTGCTTAAATGGTCACACCAACGGGGGTAGTAGCTTTGGATGGTTCGCAACTAGTTTGTCTGAGACTACTTACTTCGCTTAAAGACTTTGGTATGATCATTAGGTTTTCCAATATTACATAGTCTATAAATATTACTTTTTTGTCACTTAAGGATTAGCTATGGTTCATAAGCTCCAAGAAATGATGTTCAAAAAACTCATAAAAGGCAAAAACAACGGCTTAAATGGTCACAACAACGGAGGTAGTTACATTGGGTGTAGCATTATAATTAGTAATTGTGTGTATCCTTCATTATAATAGTATGTTGTTATACAAGCATAAATCACCAGGGTCTTTTTTGATGCTCTTAATAAGGAGTAATATCGCCGGATATTACTACATAATTTTTATATCTAAGATAAGTAATTAAGGTTTAAAATTTTACTGCATGGATTAACTTTTCTTTTCTTAGATAAACATGAAATAAATGAAAGTGGGATTCTAGAAGCTGTTCGTACTAAGATTGGAAGAAGATATGGATTTAAATCTAACATTATTTTATGATTTTGACATTTACTTTATTATTAATAATTAAGATCTTATCGGTAGAGATTTTTCTATCCTGTGCACAATTGTATATGCAACTTGCACATGAGGAAAAAAGGGTGATGATATTTTTATTAAACCCCACGCCTGGCTTGTGTTTTGCAACCTAAAGTTATGACATATTGAACTGAATTCCGATGTTAGAACAAGAAAATATTATTTGGATCAATCTATTATTTCAATATTCTGTGTTTATAATTTATTGTTATTATTAGTTATATGATTCTAATTGTTTAATTTTGTATATTTAACTTAAATGTATGATGGTTTATTTTTAGTATGTAGATTATATTTAATTTAAGCCTTCTATTTTAAACTTGGAACTTCAAATATATTTCGAAATACTCTTACTTTGTCGTTTTATTAGTTATTATTCTGAGAATATGGTTCATAATGAATTACAATTTCATAGAATGTGACGTTTTCAAATCCACTGTAACGGATAAAAACCGTCTAAGTCAATTATACGTAGTATATTTTTATTAAACATTTTGCTAATAAATTCTTTCGTTATACCCTCAAAAATCATATAATAAAATAATATATATAAATAATCATAATACAGCGGGCAGATGATAATCTCATCAGTATTTAAACAATAATACCATATGTCTTTCTCCCCCCCTTCTACTCGCACGCGTTATTCTCTACAATATTATCAACTATACCTATAACAAACTTGAATCATTCTGTGGAGTAGAACTCATCGATTATAAGATTGATATTAGACTCTCTGCTGTCAAGATGTTTGATACTTATTCCAAGATATTTAAGTATAGATGACAGTAGTCCAGTTTCTACGGTAACTGCAGTAAACAAAGTTCTAAGATATTTTGGACATGGAGCTGTAAAGCAAATCGACTTGAAGATTTGATCATAGAGGGCTGTACTAACATTTTGCCACAGAAGACAAACAGAGAGAATAAAAGGAAATAATTTCCTTCTTATAATAAAAGAAGTCATAAAGAAATGCAAAAAGGGAAGAAAAAACACAATTTATTTAAAATTCCTTCCCCGGAACAATTCTATAAATTTAACTTACGCAACCTGCATTTATTATGATGGTTTGTGTATGTGACTTTATAAACATATAAAATTAATCTTCTACAGCCCCGAAAAAGGTCAACGTCCTAGATGAGATCGACCATACTTGTGGGTAGGGGTCACCCTATGCACCTTGTTGCGTACATTATGGAGATGACTTTGGTGAGAATGGAGTTCGCTTTGCTGGAGTGAAGACCTCCAGCAAACATCCAGTCTACCTTCGTTGGAGTTAGACCAAACTTCTTTATCATAATTTCCTTGACTTTGATTCTGAATGGTGTTGTCACACTCATAAAATATATGTAGCAAGGTTTCCTGCTCTTTGCCACAAAAGAAACATGTCCTCTCTTCTTCGTTCATTTTGGATTTGTTTGTATAATGGCTGGAGGTAGCGAGCCTTTATCTGAGCCATTTTTGACTTCAGTTGGTATAAGGGTTCTTTATTATTACAAATGTTTGTTTCCCTCTTCCCCAAGGTCTCGGATTCTTCTTTTTACTATCGTCTTTGAGAAGTTAGACTTAAAATACGTATTAATTTCTTTCTTAATTGATTTGCAGGGAAGGTACTCAAAAGATATGTAAAATGGAGTGAACAGCTGATGTTCATACAGGGTGTCTACGATAAATTGGAACTATCTTAACCTGCTTGACAAAAATGGAATTTGGAGTGTATTTGTTAATATGAAAAAGTTAGACATGATATTAAACAATAAATTTATTCAACATGTCCTCACTCAGCAGCCACCATCTTCTTTTCCTGCCCCTAAAGGATTAGCATGCCCTGACGACTTCCGCGGAATCGACAGCTTTCCACTCCCTCGTAATGGAGCCCTTCAGGGCCACGATGCTCTTGTGGCTGACCTTGCACACCTCCCTCTTCAACTTCCCCTACCAGTAGTAATCACACGGATTGAGGTCGGGTGAGTTGGAGGGCCAGGTGTTGCAATCCCCAGAAAGTGATGTCGTAGGAGTTGAAGAGGTTAGTGTCCTCTTGGCGATGTGTGCGGGCACGGAGTCTTGTTGGAATTATGAACTCCCTCCCAGCGGCCGTATCCTTCATCCAGGGGATGACGAACTCCCCCATGACTTCGCAGTACCTTATCGCGTTAACTCTTTCCTTGGGATTGAAGAAGAAAGGAGGCATCACCTCACCGGTGCTGCATATGACACTCAGGGTCATCAAGGAGGCATCACCTCACCGGTGCTGCATATGACACTCAGGGTCATCAAGGAGGCTGGGAACTTTGTGGGGAAGACTACAGGGACCTTTTCTCTCTCCTTGGCAAGCCACCTGTCATTTTGGACGTTGTAGCATCTGTCGACAGTCCAGTTCTTCTCGTCGGAAAGGAAGATGATTCGTCCTCCATGACTTCTCAGGTCATTGAGGAGACGCTTACCGTTGGTGAGCCTGGTGGCCTTCATTGATGCCGTGAGGATGTTTTGTTTGGCCATTCGGTATGAACTGTACCCGAGGTCCTCATTCACAGCCTTGGAGATCAGCCGCTTGCTCACTCCACGGTTCTTGGCCAACCTGGACAGGAAGTCCCCGGCAAAGCCTTGATGGACTTCCGGAGGCCTTCAAGGAAGCGAGGAGTGCGGATTTGGTCACTTCTCATGTTGTGGGCCTTGCGGCAGACCTTCCCCTCAACCTCCCAGGCATTGAAGACCCGGTACACCATGGTCTTGGGTAGTTAAGAAGCTTGTACATAGCAGAGGGCTTGTGTCATGCGCGAGCCAATTCGAGGATGGAGTCTCTCCTTGCATGTTCCATGATGACTATTGTTTGTTGTCAAAACAATTGTGGTGGAAGTTATAGTGTATTGTTCATGCAACCTTTTATATTAGTATGATTTAACCCTGAGTATCCACATTATGGATCTAGATGAAGTTTAAAGTAGTTCCAATTTATCATGGACACCCGGTATGGTATTTCCAGCTTTCTCATTGCCAATCTTGAGGCAAGCTAGAACGTCTGAGGACGATGTTCTGTTTTTGATTGCAAGAGTTGACCTCTAGAGGTCATTCCTGCGTAATAAAAGAAGTCTTCTCTACTGTTGATCCTTGTGTTAAAGTTTGGAGGTTCATCTTGAATGAAAAGTGGATGTACCTTTTTTATTACTGAGTTCCATGAAAAATTCATGTTTTTCCAGAAAATATTATCATTTTTTATTATATAGAATAACTCCCCCAGAGTTATCCACTTCCCCTTAGACTTTTTAGCATGGATAAATTTAAAGTTTTTTCTGAGTGAAATTTAGATTTTATGTTTTCCCTCAGGCAACACTATGTAGAAACTTGTTGACTTGAGTTGTACTCTTCATCACAATTCATTTGAAAAATAATCTTTGTTTCATTTTTTTAGATTTCAACATTCGTAATCCTAAACTCCCATTCATAGATTGACGTTTGGAGCCTAGTTTCGGATATATATGGTCTTTTCGGGTTCCAAAGAAATCTTTGTCTGATGATGTCTATACTGCTTTTGATTGGAGTAGAGATTGAGACCTACATGAGCAAGTGAACTACTTTTTCCACACATTAATTTTTTCTCTATAAAATTTATACTATACTTGAAGAAACTTCAAGAGATCTCAAAATATTTTTCTCTTTTTGTAGAATGAATCTCCTCCTCTGATTGGGATCTCTGGATGCCAAGTAAACCAGCTGATAAAGAATCACAAAAGCTCATGAAAATTTCCCTCAGATTTTGGGATATGGACGAAACAACTTTTGGAGAGTTTGGAGATATTTAATGAGAGCCCAGACTTTTTACCAAATGACTTCAGGACAGATAGAAGCTCTTGAACTGAGGTATGTTGGACTGGTGAACTCATTATTCAAGAACTTTTTTATACTAAATACGCAGTAGTGTTCATTACTTCAGTTGCTTATTTGATGACATTAGCCTTTGTTGTAAGACAGTGGGAGACTGAACTATTGCTTAGCATAGGATGCCCATGAAAAATTCTAAAGGTAAAGTTTTCTTGGATTTCGAGGCTAGCCTTAACATCAAGGCCCCTGCCTTCAGTCGCTTCCAACTTAAATAGGGCCAATTTAGGGGATTTAATTAGTATAAATCACAACGGTAATATTTCAAGTTACAACTTATCATAAAGCTTGTTAATGGTTAACCCCTCTTTTTCCTTAAATATTTTGAGCTCCAACGCTTCCTGACCCTCGTTTTCGAGCCGGATTCGTAGGCAACTAGTGGATGCTCGGCTGGGTCTAGGAAGACTCGGAGGAGAAGAGAGGTAGAGTGGAAGGTTTGGCCAAACTCAAGGCACACCATCCTTTTTTAGTCTCCCATAAAGTTAAGTACATAAATCAATCCTTAGTTCTATGTTTTCATTTAAAAGTAACTTTGCCTTTTAACAAAAAACTAGAACCTGTTTTTGACGTGTACCCATGAGAGCTCTACCTCAGTTCCAGTTGCTGATTAAATTGACGACCACTTCCTGTCTTTGGTCTACAGACTGGATAATGTAATTCCATTTTGTGAAGTGGAGTTTTCGCTATTTTATAAAGTTGATCCAATCCAAAATTATCATGGATGACAAGATGTGTTAAGGTGTTGGTAATTACCTCCTCATTTTTTTCTGTACCATCGAAAACCGTTACCCTCCATCTGGTCAAAGTTCAAGTGTACCGGAATTACTTCAAAATTACATCAAATTAAAAAAAAAGAAAAAATCTTGTTACAATTATGGCACATGGAAAGAAAAAATGATTTGATTATTTTTTTGAATTTGTTAGTAACTTTTTTTACTTTATTATTAAGTCGGTTTTGTTACTTAAAACTCATGAATGATTTATTAACGGAATACAAACATAAATAAATAATTATGGATTTTCTATTTATTTAGCAAGTGATATTATAATATTTTTTTTTAAATAAAACTATTTTGTTACTTTTTTCAGATTAAAACAAATTTTCTTCTATAAACTTTTTTAGTATTTAACATAAAAATGGGCGTATACATGCAAAGTTTCTAAATCTATGAAATCTCAGTAAATTAATTCGTGAAATCAGACTTTTGAAAGTGTTTTTTAAATTCTGATCTTGAATTATGTGTAACAATTAATTTTTTGTGTCTTTTATCGCGATCATATGTTTTCTGGGATTCTTTTGTTGCTGATGCAACATATCTTAGTACATATCTATAGTTAAATTTTCACCTTGTGCATATTTTAATAATTTATTATTTGTTGTATCAAATGTTAGAAGAGGTTCAGTTTTGTATTAACTTCTTTTACAATCTTCTAAGATGATGTCAACTGCTTTTTTCTTGTCCTCAGGTTTGAATCGAACAATGCACATATAAGGACATTTTCTGGATGTGCAAAGAAGGAATTTGTCTTCAATGAGGTCAATGTTACATTTATTTCTTCAGAGTTGATATGCTGGCTTGCTTGATTTATTGAAAAGAAAAAGAATTTCGATCCGTGCTTGATGTGAGGGAATCTTTTTATATTAAGGAAAGTATGATAATAGACATTTAAAATCATTAAAACAAGTCTTTTAAGCTCCATTGATGGATTTTTTAATATAACGTGTAATCTTAAAAGGGTAGAAACAGTGGTAATCCACCTTGCATTATGCACTATTCCAGAATATTTTTCAAGAAACTTTTCAGGTACATAATGTGGGCCCTTTTGTACAATCTGAAATATCTGCACAAAGTACTGCTGATTTCTGCTCAAACTTTTATAAAAATCTTATTCTATGTCTGGTACACATCCTCTGATAGCCACAAATTTTATAGTCTTTGTTTTTCATGAAAAGTTTGAAATTTGAGAGCCTATCTTACCTGTATAAGATTTTGACGCTGTTGTTTTCGTTTCATAGTATTACAATATTTTTTTCAAAGTCAGTTCATTCATGTGAAGTAAACATATAACCCATTGCAGTGGTGTTTCCAATTTTAGTTCAATCTGTCTAATTATTCCACCTTGGTATCCAGTGTTATCAGGGGCACCATCACTTCCAATAGCTCTGATGGAATTGACACTTCCAGATTCAACAATTATGGAATGCAACTCATTTGCAATGTGTAGTGCTTTGCGTCTATCGAATTTGATACAAATAAATCTTTTTTTTTATTTGTGTTTCTGGAGTAAGATATTAAAATATTTTTTTGCTTGATAAAATACTTTTGTTGTGGAGAGCAAACTTTCTAAACTACAAAGTTTAAGATTTTTCAATAAGGCATTGCCATAAGCAGTCGCAGCTCTTACGGACAAACCATATCTCACGAGTGCTTGACTTGATTCTGAGAGATTGAGTATGTTTTTTTGAGTTAATTATTTTCCTCTTCATTAGAAGAATCATAATCAATTGCAGCGATGGTTTCATAACTTTGACCGGATGGAGGGCAACGGTTTTTGATGGCACAGAAAAAAAAAATGAGGAGCTCATTACCAACACCTAAACACATCTTGTGATCCATGATAATTTTGGATTTGGTCAATTTTATAAAATAGCGAAACCTCTACTGTACAGTCTTGAATTCTTCGTAATTGTCTATACTTTTTAATTCACTTTGAGATCCACTTTCTATTTTGGAACAGTCCTCTTCCATTTGGATTCAAGTTCCGGATTAGGAGATACATTGAAACCAGGAAAACTATGGTATTGGATCTTAGGGGTGCTGTCATAACCTTGACGGCATCCGGGAGTACAGCACTTGCATCCCATCACCTTAAACTTAAGATTCAAGATCGGAATCCTGAAGCTATAAGTACCTTTCACACTAATGAACATAATGACTAATTAATTTGAGAAATAAGCCGGGTATTGGAGCCGGTGCACTTTTTATTCTTCTGTATGTAGTCCAGATGGCTAGAAATATCCATGACTTGAATGCTAAAAACGAGCGTCTGTATTTTACAAAAACTACGGTTTATTCATTTTCTTATTAGTAGTTCCTATTTTAATTTATATCTATATTACTTAATGCTAAATGTATAACTATTCTATTAATTAATTATCTTCATTATCCAGTCACTGTTCATAAGCCACAATTTTGTTTGGATTAATTGAATATTAATTTTATTTTGGTAAAATTTTTGGTTATTATTTTTTAAAGATGTTGATACTTTTCACCTAGAAATAAGCAAACAATATTATGTTGACAAACCTCCTGAGAATGTTTTTTATTGATAATTTTTCATGAGCAAATATTTATTAATAAGTAGAAAGGAGTAATTCCAAGAAATTAGGCACTGGATATTAATATATGTATATTTAGTATAAATATGATGATTACTTAATAATATTTATTGTATATATCCAGAATTACACAGAATAAATCTTTTATTATAATATCATGTGTTATTCTCTCCAACTACTAATATCTTCATCTAGGACATGTGTATATTTTTATTTTTGGAGTTTAGGTATCTGTTGTTATTAATACAGCCTTCACTTACTTTGTTAGGATTTTTTTTTTATTGTTATACTCTCATTTGATCATCTTCTAATCTCTGATAATGTTGTGTTTAAAAGATCCTTATAAATTTGCAGAAATAGTGAATCAAGCGCTGCCCAATATTAACATCAACATATAAGTCGAATTCAAGAGGAAACAGAGTTCAGTTCCATATTAACAATTGAATGTGATGAGAATGATTCTTTAGTAGAATTCTTAAAAAAATTTAAAATTCATATAAAAATTCAATACTACGAGTATGTCTATACATGCATATTCTTAAACAGATCTGTTCATAAGTAATTTTTACGACCACTAGTAGAATCTCAATTATTGAGAGATAAAATCGAGAGAAGTCTCAAAGGTAAAGTCTAATATCTCAAAATACGAGTCCAAGTAGAGTTGCGAGTTTCTGGGTACTTGGGACAGTGAGTTTCAAGCCTTGCGTCTTATTAAAATCTGGACCTTGTCGATCTGACGACGAACTCTAGTTGGGTTACGAGTCTTTAAAATTTAGTACTAGTCTAATCTGAAATTTCTTTTTGTAGTCCAAATCAAGTCCTTGTGGAGAATTTAATAAGAATTAAGTATACCCGTGTCCGAGTCTACAATTCTGATTAGTGAGTCATAATTACAATTAATTGATAAACGAATAAACTGAATAATATTTCCTTCACTTCACTTCTATGTATTGAATGTAACTAAAGAAAACAGCATATGTCTTTGAATTCTAAGCAATATTGATTACTCAGGATAGCCTATAAAAATTATGCAACGGTTAGTTTTCAAACAAACTGGGATTACGAGTTGAATATAGATTACAATAATATTCTCGGGGAAAAATGAATCGCTTATGACTTTATAATTATCAACTATTTTGAATATGAAGTATCTTTAAACTTTTTTTTTAATGTTCCTTTAATTGGTTAGATGGAGTTGTACTCATTAAGTATAAGTGAACATTATACAAAATTTACTCCATCTGACTTAGGAATCTTTTGGTGAAATCCATATACAGAAAGTAAAGGGAGCGGGGATCAAATTGTCGTCAAAATATTTTTCTACAAAAAACAACACAAAATATACATTTTTTAACTTTTTTATCGAAAATTAAAACTATGACAAGCATATAGGTATAGAGTAGCCATTCATTCGATATAATCACCGTTGGCATGAATAACGGCTTCAATACGGCCTCTGAATCGGCCGCAGACTCTTCTGACCATCTCATTGTCCATGTTGCCGAATACCTCCTTGATGGAGTCCATCAGGCTGGCCTTGGTGCTATGGAAATGTCTGTTGGTATGTCTCTCGACATAGCCCCAGACAAAATAGTCCAAAGGATTATGGTCGGGAGAGTTAGGAGGCCACAAATCCTTGGTTACAACGTCATAACAGTTCTCGGTTAACCACTGCATGGAGATTTTGGACACATGGCAGGGTGCTGAGTCCTGTTGCCACACCCAGGGCCTGTCTCCGGCCTTCATGGACCTGGTAGAGTCATCCTCAACCATCTTCTTCACCTTGTCGACAAAGTCGGTGTCCCTGACCTTCCTGTCGGCGCCCTCCTCCTTGGGTGCCCTCTTTATGGTGGCATCAACATCCCAGGTGTCCTCTAGCTTCTTACGGATACGCTGAACAGTCCGTAAATTCACTCCTAAGGTTGAAGCAATCGTTGAATTGGAGATTTCACCTCCATTTTTAACCAATGCCATGACTACGGCGGATCTCGAAAGCTCCTCGTTCCACTTATAGCTCTTTATCTCCTCATATGATTACGGCATGATGCTAACTGAACTACTTATCCTCAGCTGATGAGAATAGCTTTCCTATTTGGTAACCGGTTTTTTATTTGATAACGTCGTCTTCAAGTTATCAAGGTAGGCGACAATTTGCTTCCCGCTTCCTTTATATTTCTTACTCTAGGAATCGCCTGGTCACAAACGCACATTGAATTCAAGAGAATAACTCCCCCGAGCGCGTTGTCTATGAGCTATGGTGATTCCATAACTATTTTAATCCCCTTGGGTAGTAAACGTTAACTATAGAGCCTCCTGACTTCATAACCACTTTTAGAAGGTGAGCTTTTATGAGCTCCTCGTGTATGATGACAATCACAAGTTGGCCTTCACGGCAGTCCTGATGGCCATAGAAGCCTAGGAGAAATCGTTGGCGAGACAATTCATCGATTAAGTGGGGTACTCCTTGATCTTCTTCTCTAAGCTGGGCAGGAACTATTTTATAAATAAATCAATCAAGAACCAAGATACTTTGATAGTATCCTTACGGTCGACAATTTTTGAAATAAGGATGTTAAGTTGCATACATAAATACTTAAAATATACCCAATAATCCATTAATACTATTTATGTACAGTGATTCTCAATGCAGAGTTACTAGGTCTCAAGGAAAGGAAAAAAACAACTTTGTTATAATAATATAACAATAAATTATAACTGCCGAACAAATTCCTACTGTAGCTCTCCGTTTTTTATGAGCACACTCACATGTAGTTACTCACAACTAGGATGGTCTCCTCTCAAGAATGAAAAACTAATGATAATAGCTCGATAAAAATAAAAAAAAACATTGTTCAAGTTAACATCAAAAGTATTACGTGATGAGCTTAATATAAAGTCACATTAATTATTTTTTGGGTTATTAATGTAGGTACTTTCCTTTTTATTCTTTTTAAATATGACGTGCTAAGCTATAGCTATACACACTTGTTGCTATATTCTTATTTCTTAGATCAAGGAGTCACACAGTTCTAAAGCTGGGTTCACTGATGAACTTAACCACGCTGCATGCGTAAGCTAGTCTAATAATAATAAATGGAACGACTTAGCTCAATGAACAACGTGCTCAGGATAAATTATTCTCTTGAACAGAATGTGCGTAGGCTTGATAATTGGTCGTTCCTAAGAAACGAATATAATTAATATATATGGACTTCATAGGTTAGATGGAGTCGTTGTAATATTGTGATGTATACTTATACTTAATCAGTCCAACTCCATCTAACAAATTAAAGGAACTTAGATATGCATACGCAATCAATCAAGTGTACTAACCATAATATATTAAGTGTACACTTAAAAATGAATCTACGACAAACATCCAGACAAACTTTGCTTTATTGATGTATGTAGATTCGAGATATAATTTATATTTTTAATATAAGAATCACTTCAATTCTTTATGAAATCTAGAAGTTGTTTTATTCAACTTAGCGGACTATAAACGTCCATTCCTCAAGATTTAATAAACTAAATATTTTAACTTATTGCAAATCTATTAGCTATATCAAATAAGTCAATTCCTAATTTAAGAACATCCAATGTCTAGAGCTCAAATAATTTAACTAATCTTGAATAAGTCTCCAACCCGTAGAATTCCCAAACTGTTTTTGTACAATAATATAGCTAACTCATTTTAATTTACAAAAATGTATTTTTTTTCCCAAACTGCCCTGCCACAAGCCTAAAATTGGCTTTGAATTTTTTTATAGAAATTATGTCTTTTTTTTAATTACATTACTTGCAGATTGCCTGGTCGTCCTTGAAGAGCCCTTTTTTGAAAAAGACCCGAGACGAAATACAGTATTTCAAGTACATCTGTTTTGGCTTAAGGATAGGAACTTAAACACGCTTGATGAAGTATTGATCTCTTTTTGTTTCACTCGCTTCCTCTTTAAACTTGTCTGTATGGTCTTGCCAAGAGATGTTGTTCCTAATAGTCGATGTGGCCACTTTGAAAGGGTCCCCATCTTTTTTCCTTTTTGGATGCAATGAGTATTGCTGGAGTAGATTCTTCAGGATCACGAATAGAGAATGAACTTCTCAGACATTTATCACATCTTCCACAGTCACTAGCCCCAAATTATTATTCACTTTTCAGGTAGATATATGGACATCAGTTTTTTTCCTTCGATTGGGGCACCTGAGCCTATAGCTAGCCAGTATCCTTTTCCTGATTTAATCGGAACGCTAGTCCTTTCTCTCACCTCTGTAAACTATCTGTATACTTTGTACCTTCAGCTTCTAGTATCGCCCTCTTCCACGGGAACCCTACATGTGGGCCCCTCTTCCTCCTCCTCCAAGATAGTAAAAGGAGATGTCACTTTAATTTTAAGTCAATCATTCCCAATTCTTCACGTTTCATTTGAGTAAAAAAACGGCTCTTTCCAACCGTTTTTGGGAGCCGAATGAAATTAATTCCTTTCTTTCTCCAAGTATGGCACAATGTCTCATCATATGGTGGACATCTCAAGATGTGGTTTACTCTTGGAATTACTACTTGATTTCAATATTTTGTTTTTCGATAAGGTTGAGTCTATATTTCAAAATTCCATCAATGGATTTACTAATAATGTTTATCTTCCGTAGTTTTTTTTTACACTATCGTTCTTGATGGTTTAGATGGTATTTCCTAGGATTGTTGCTTCTTCCACTAGATTGAAGGAATATAGATTTTGAGGAATCGTTGTCATATTCGTAAGCATCTGAGATTTAGATACCTTCACCCTTAAATCAGATCTTTCTCCGAATATTTCCAACACTTCTCCTATCCTAGACGCTTGGGAGTCAATGTTGCAACCACTAAGAATGTCAGTTCCATCATCTCCATAAAACAGGCTTGTCACTTTTCCCCCCTCCAATATTTGCAGCTCTAATCTCGGTATCTAACATTTTTTGTAGGCGAGCGACAGCTAAAAGAAAAAGCATGGGACTCACAGGATCCCCTTGTCTCATACCCCGCTGGTACCTTCCTCTTTTTTAATATCAATGATTGATTCTGATTCATGCGCTAAGTTTTTCATAACCGAAAAAATAACTCTAGGGAAATTCATCATCGTTAGTTCGTCAATAATGAAGGAATGCTCTCCGCTTTTCAATGGTCCAGAAGAATCAAGGCAACATCTTCTCCTTTTGCCTCGTAACAACTGACAATGGTTTTAATGACATCTTACATCTTCCATTTGATGATCAGGATGGAACACGAATTGAGTTCTAGGAAGCTTTTTGTTCAAAATCAGTTTTAACCTCTCAGTAATACAATACCTGAATAAATTTTATACTCATTTTCAAGTAGTGTGATTGGTCGCCAATTTTTAATCTCTGTCTTGTCTTTTCCTTTTTTTTACCGTTTGAGGATCCTGGCCAAAAAAGAGATTCTTGAAGAGTTTTACAAAGTATAAGGTTAATTGTGGAAAAAACTTGTAAAATTCAGCTCTAAATCCGGTTATATATGGAGATTTTTTTACTTTAAGTTTTTTAGTTATGTATTCCTAGATCTGGGATGGAGTAAATCTCTTTGTCAGATCCCTCTGCTCTCTTTCAGACAGATTATTTTCTTTTATTATTTCTCTTTTAGTCACAAGCTCTTTCTTGGTAGTGTATAGGCGTTGATAATAGACCTGAATGAACTTAATCTTCTGGTCTGTGGAGGATTTTTTTTTTTGTATTTTCAGTCTTAATGCCATATAGTATATCTACTCGATTAGTTTTTTCCATGTTTTTTAATAGATTTAAATTTCTTGTATTTATATTTTCATTTAAAGTAGGGGCTCTAATACGTGGCCTTCCATTTTTATAATTGATTAACGTTTCTAATTCTTCACATAATATACATTATCTTGTTTTATTATTTTTGTCCATTTTATTATGATAAAATAAGGAAACTTTGCTTGGGAGGCCTAAGGCAAGATTGCTAGTATGTACATTGTACATATATAGTATGCAAAAGGGAAAATATTTATATTAATGAAGCAAAGTTTATCTGGATATATTATGAATACATGATTGAAAAAAAAAAAAAACATTTTTGATGAGAGAAATAATAACGTAGTCCTATTCAAAGTTATTAGAAATACAAGGTTAGACCATCATGTAATGAGGCTTAAAATAATTTTCAATTTGATGATTCCTACCGACTGCTAGGCAAAAATAAACCGATTTTGGTAAACCACGCAACCAATCATATTTTATGACGTGAGTATTTATAGAATTTTCAATTTGATGTATCGTACTAACTGCTGGGTAAGACAGAGAGATTTTGCCAAATACGCAACCATTCATATTCTATGACGTCAGTATTTATAGAATTTTCTATTTTATGTTTCGTAATGACTTCTGGGCAAGACAGAGAGATTTAACAAAAACATGCAATCAATCATGTTCTATGACATCACTATTAAAAAGCTCGGTGAAAGTCAAATATCAGTCATACAAGCGTTATGTTATAACCTTATATTTCTATTATATTGGTCCTATCAATGAAATATAGCAGGCGTTTTGTAAGTAAAGAGCGTGTATACAGGGTGCACTATATAATGTATATAGTTCTGTATGATGTATATCATATACCTATACAGTATAAAACAAAAAGGAAGTATAATATACAGAAGCACAGTATAATATTGCTCTCTGATGTATAGCATAATTCCTATACATTTACAGTATAGGTTAAGAATAGTATAAAATATCAAACGCTCGCAAGTAAAAAGGAATGAAATCACCCACTTGTTAATTTCAACTCATACTAAAACAGAGAGAAATTAAACAGCTGATATCTCAACTGCATTTGCATTCAACACTGCACAATTTTTTCTATGTATAAAAGTGATAGATATCTAAATTTTCTGTGCTGTCAACAAAAAATATCAAATGGTTTTACCAATAAAATATATATCTAGATCCATATTATCCCACCATGTGGCATTTAATGCTACATTGTTACGCAATATTATTTATTTGATTTATTTAGATACCTGAAACAGTAATGATAATATTAGATTGCACATACTTGAATATTTGCCTCTTGATGGCATGTCCAGGCATCTTAAGTCTAAAGCATGCCACAAAATATTTTTCATATAACTACTTATTTTACATATTACACGGAAATAATGATTCATAATTAGTTGTATACTTATTTGTTGATATAAATATATGATAAAACACTGTCTAGATGCATGATCTGGAGGAATATGGGCATGAATGTGAATTAGTTGAAGTTTAGGAACGGGCTAAAGTACTCCCTGGCTCAACGAATCATATTTTAAAAAATTATCAAGCTGGTATTATTATTTTTTAATTCTTAATGAGAGAATATTGAAGTATTAAGTAATTCCGGTTGAGTGTGACTAGATAAACGGAGAATAACAATGATAATTAGTTAAGGAGTTATCGTCAATATTATTGAAACAAAAAATCTATGTACGTCGACCCTAATAGCTTGGCAATGCTGTGTACTCCTGTTAGTATTAAATATTTCAGCAGAAGTTGTAATACCTACCGAAAAAAAAAGTAGTAACAAATATTCGCAATATTTGACCTCCTTTTTTTTATATAACTTAATTAGACATGAAATCCCATCTCTTTAGGATATCCCATAATTCCAAAATTAATTTAGAATCAATCATTGAGTTTTAGTCATTCTTGAAAAAATGAAAATGGATATACCCTCCATAACATATATAAATACATAAATAGGGGATTACATTATAATAGGATGGCCATAAAACAGTACCTATTTGCAAAGCAATTTTCTACCCAATACTAATTTGTGTGTTCCAAATAAGAAATTATATGAATCATAGGTACAAGTTGTATAATTAAATGCTCTTTTTTACTCAGAAAAGAATATATACACATTATGTGCCTATTCATGCCACTAATATCAGCACAACTGAAATGTGATCAAGCATTGTCGACCAAAAGGTACATTTGTAATAATTTTTTATCCAATTAGGATAATTGGACAATTAAAGAGTGAACATTTTTCTCTTACAAATATTGTTTTGTTTATCAAATCATTCCATATGCTACTACATACTCTTACTTAACATCTGGATACACATTGGACACGCGACCACGTTCATAGAGCCTTATAAGTAATAGTTAAATAATTTATCTATTAAATAAGAATGGTAAAATCCGCAAAAATCGTTTGCCAATTGCCCAAAATCAACAAAGCTTTGTTTTAAAGACAGTTTATTTTATTTTTGGAAAATGTGGTTGCTTCTTTTACTTTTATCATTTGACTGGCTTAATCTACAATATTAAGCATATCATTGCAATATTACTATTTTTGACATTTTGAGAAGCGTTGATTGAAAATAAAGGAGGATGGTTAAAATTTATATTTTTATTCACAAATTCATAAACTAGACCAGTTTCAGCATTGCAAGAAATTTATTTGTTTATTTTCTAATCTAGTTCTGGAGGGGGGGGGGTACTGAATCTTCTTTAAAATAGTGCTAATATTGCTACTGAAAATGAGAGATAACCTTCCCAGAAGTATCAAAACTCTAATAAAAATATAATTAATCCCTGCCTACAAATAGATTTTTGTAATTACGACATGATTCCTTAATATGTATTTTCGGTTCTATTTCACTGTTAACAGTGGATGAACCACAAATTAGTAAATATTGATGTATGAAGTAATATAAAAGTGTTATGTAAAATGTGATAATTTGTTGATTTCAAAATAAAAATAATTAAGAAATCCATTTTTGGCCAACATTTTTGTTCTCATGGCCATAGAAATTCCATTTTATTTTTTAAAAGGAGGAGTCAATATTTATTATTAAACCATTAGACATTGGTTTTAAGAGTTCAATGTGTTTTTTTTTAAAACAAAATGTAGAAAATATTGTTGTTGTAAAAAGAAATCGATGAGAAATCCATTATTTGATTGGATATTTTTTTTACAGTGTCTGTTGCATGGCCATTATTTTATCCGCATTTTCAACCATTATCCTTCCAAATCGTTTTGCATATTTTACATAAAAATTACCGAAACGGAGTAGATGAAACCAAACTTGTGTATAATTTCCTGTTAGAGTATCAGGGTCATAAACACTATTTACATTTTCAGCCGCCTGCCTTACATTTCTCCTTGTTCAAAGAATAATTATAAAATATGGCATATTCTCTATTTGCTGGTTGACGCGTTATTTGACGCGTGCTCAAACCATACTGAGTCAAACAACACAAAACTGTCTTAAAAGATTCTTTAGTAGATACTCTTATTTTTCTTACATCATCCAGCATAAATCAATGTCATTTATACAATGCAATATACACACTACTAAAGTCATCTATTAGATTTCCGTTTACTAAACCAATTAAATTACATTTAATATACTTTTTTTAAGAGACTTCAAAGTGAAATAAAATGTGATCAAATGAAGATAAATTTCCAAAGTCCTCATTTTTATACGAGGATTAAGCTCCAAACCTAAATTAATTTTTCAGTTTGCAAGATCCATTAAGGTACAGGTCTATGTATACAGGATGCCCGCATTTTATGGAATTTCCCCCCTCCCCTCATCTTGATGAAAGTATTTTGTAAATATAATACAATTTTTTATAGCAATTTTAACCTCCTATTTGAGTACATACTTTGTAAATAATCCCTGAATGAATTATGGGGTACCAGTTGTCTATACGTCTTATTTTTTCAATCATCTTTAATATTTGTAATACATTTATAAATATTATTATTATCTCAAAAAATCGATTTCATTCAATATCTTATATACAGAAGGTTGCATAATTTCTTCATTCTTTAGAAATTAGCAGAACCAGTCAAATCAGTATCCCTTATTCCTGAACGTTCTCTCAGAAAGATTGCATATAAGAAGCAGAAAGTAAAAAATTCCAAGAAAGATCCCTTTTTCTTTCTTTTTTTGGTATCAACTTCATGGGAATTTCATGAGAATAAAGAATTCCATAGGAAGACTTTTCCTTTTTAAAGGCAATAATCATAAGCTAGGCCCAAAGTTTTTGTCCTATATGTTCTTTAAAAAATAATTTCACATTGCTTTTCAATCAATACCTATGATGAATGCCCTCAAAAAACTTTTTTGCTCAATGATAAGCTAAAAATCATCGATGATTCCTCAAAAATAGGATCTAATCAAACACGAATTGCCTCAAAAAAGGGAGTTTCAAAATTACTTATTCACATAAGTTCCCAAATTTTTTGTTTTTCCTTATATACATCTTATATAACAAAAACCAGATATAGTGAGGGTCGACCGCAGGATTATATATATCTTTTTAGGGGGAAAGGGGTTTGATTTTGGAATTTTTCTGAAAATAAGCCATAAATTAAAATTTTCAGAAAATAATTTTTTTGGAAAAATTTTTCAAATTTTAAATTTGTGAAAAAAATCCAAAATCCAACGCTTAACACAAAATTTCAAAAATCCATAGCTATTCACAAAAATTTAATTTTTTTGTAAAAAAAATTCTAGATCCATAGCTGTCCACAAAAGATTTTATCTTTTTTTTAAATTAAACTTCAAAAAAATAAAATAAATTTCAAAAATGCACAGCTATTCACAAAAAATTAGATTCTTGGGGGAAAAAAGTCTAAAAGCCCCCATAATTTGACCAAATGACCTTTTTTATAAGAAAAATAAATATTTAAAAAAAAAAAATCCCCGTTTTTGCGTCAAAATTTTAAATCCTCACCAAAAAATTCCTTTATTTGGGGGGGGGGTAGGAGCTACACACTCTCAGCCCAGCCCCTGCGGACGCCCCTGATAGTCCACTTTTTATCTGAGAAATGAAAGTTTCTCTTAGCCGGATTTTTAGTTCAAATAGACTAACTATCCTTCGTGATCTACTTATAGTTATATAATACGTACACTTTATACTCATAATTATGTAAATCCCTCAGCAAATGGTACTTGAGCCATAAATGTTCAAATAAGGATAGTAATTAGTGGGGTGCTCTATTTTACATTTTTTAGTAGAAAGATAGATATATTTATAATTGGACTTATCTGGAAAAAACCCGGAAGTTTTTTTTCATAGAAAAAACAACAACACCAGATGTTAAACCTATTTGTGGACCTATGATTTAGTTAGTTAAGAAAGAACACAATGAGATAACATGGATCTATGATCAACTCATAAAAAAACTATTTAGTCACATATATATGTATAACATGATGAATGTTGTAAAAATAAAATAATGAGAAATAGGAAGTCTTCTGGCTTGTCCCTTGTTAAGTCCTTAACATGCGAGGCTTGTTCATCCTATTTTGTTGAGATAACAAATATATTTTATTATTATTTTTATATTAGGTTATCCAAAGTCATGGAACTCAGGAGTGTAACCACCCTCCCCCCACAAAAAAAAAAAAACATAAATAAAAAATATAAAATAATTCTTCCTTTATACTAAAAAAAAAAAAAGACTTTTTGTAAACACCTAAGACCTTTTCATTTTATTTTCCAAAAAATTGAATTATTTCAGAATACCTACGGATTTTGGAATTTTTTTCTAAAAAATTTAATTGTTCGTCAATAGTTGTCGATTCTTGGATTTGTTTTCCAAAAAAAAATTACTTTAATTTTTTTGCCCCTATTTTTGTTTAGAAATAGCTTTAGGTTTTTGAAAATTTTGCAAAAATTTAATATTTTTAATAATTTAATATCAATCTTTTTTGAAAAAACATTTAATTTTTCATTTTTTTTCCAAAAAACCAAGCGCACCTCCTCTTAAAGGAGGCGCTAAGGAAAATAGAAAAATAAAAAGAATTCTACGTAAGGCAGTAGTATTTTATAATCCCTTCCTAAAAACAAGAAAGAAAAAAAACCCATTCAGGCAGCTTTTTTAATTTAGCCTAAACTACTGAGAAAGAACTTATTCATCAGTTGAAATTTGAGTTTTATTTGGAAGAAGTAGAAAAGTTATAATTATGTCTAAGGATCTTGACATAATAATTATTGTTATCATATTAATATTGTTATGGATTTCTATTTATTTCGAATTTCATTCCTTTGTCTCTCATCTAGCAACACTCATCACTCATCTAAACAAAAAAAATGTTGTATTTCTGAGGCATTTCTTTAATGCATTTGTCTGTTATTTTGCATGGTTCTTTTGAAAGGTTATAGTTTACATACTTATCTTTATTTTAAAAGGCTGTTGACTGAAAATTGAATAAAGTGAGATATGTTAGCTCTGTGTATATTTTTTGAAACTATTTTGACCCCTCTTCCCCTGTAAATTAACGTGGCTTGTTACCCTACAAAAAAAACAATAACTTTCATTAGTTATTCCATCAAATAATATTCATATGTCTATAAAATTCGCTGTGTATTTAATTTATGACCAATTTCTTCATGTAGGTCTGCTATAAATTTATTGAGTATATCTCTCGATATTTCTTTTCGTAAGATGACATTGAGCAAGCATTGAGATTTTTTTTAAATAACATAATATTAATCGTTTTGTAAGAAACTAGTGGGCAGACACTTTGCCGAATGTCATTTTTGTCGAACAGACAGTTTTCCGAAAGACTTGTTTCTCAAACTGACACTATGCCTAACATACATACTGGATGGTCTATTGAAACCTGAACTCTTACAAATTCAAGGATTAATGAAGGTTAAGTGATTATAATCAATTAATATTTCGATATATTAAAGCATAAAAAATGAGTTATTAATAAAAACAAACTTGATTACTATATCTTACGTACAAGTCGAGAAGAAGACACTCGAAAGTGATCACAGAATTACCATTCGCACACTCCAAGCAGTTGGATGTCTCCAGGACCACCGTCTACGCTGTCAGCAAGTCTGAAACGTTGGCGAGGAAGAAGGGGTCTGTCAACAAGGCTAAATTTGACCCAGAGTAGTTAAAGAAAACAGCCCAGGCAAATACTCTCAATTCTATGATGCCCCATACAAGAAATCACCAGACTGTCCAGAAAACTATTAAGAAATGGGCCAAAAGAGTCTTGTGAAGGTGGAGAGGCCACTTTTGTCACGAGCAATGAAATAAACCCATCTCCTCCGTTTCAAAAATCTTTTGAATTAGTCTTTTAAACTCTTTTTTGACACTTTTAGCTGCCCTACGGCCCTAATGCTAACTCCCTCGACAACACCTTTTGGGTGGATGTCGAGGGAAAGGTCTGTAGTATCTGTACTCCAAAACTGAGGCCCTCAAAGCTACCATCTGCCAGCACTGTAACGCCATGGCAGAGGACTACATCTGCAGCGGGTGCCAGGCCTGCAGCCGCTGCGTCACCTGGAAGCTGTCATTGCTACCAAGGAGGGCTCCTTTAATGATTTAGTGTGGTCAGACGCACATCTATTTATAGTACTAATTTTGTTGAATGTCTGATGTTAATTAATAATTAATATCTTGTTGAAGTTTAAAATTCAAATTATTCGATTCTAATAGACCACTTGGTAGAGTGGATGATGATTTAGTTAAATTATATTATTCCCATTACTGTTAATCCAATCAAAAAAAATAATATATATATATATTAGCCACGAATTACAATGATTAAACGTCTATTAATTAATAGTTAATTGAGTTATTTCAATATGAGAATACTTCAACAGTTGGCTCGAACTGTTATTAGAGCCGTTGTAGAAAAAATCATGGCATTACATCGCTAAAACAAAAATATACAGTGTATTTGGTTGACCACTGTCGATGATTGGATATCTTGTGTGAGTATTTTTTATATAATTTTTTTTTTTTTTACAATGAACTCGTGCTTCTTGTGTAGTTTCTTGTCCAATGAAAAACTCATCCGGAGAATTATCGAGTGGGAGATGATTTTTAATAAAGAAAACGCTTAATCATTGCCATTCGTGGCAAATAGTTATACATTCCATCTTTTTAAATTGGAGTAACATGAATGTGAATCATAATTACATAGTATTGGATCATGAATCGTCATAAAATATATTTATTATTTTTTGGGGGGCCTTTCTGCAAAATGGTCAATGTGTAAGTTCGGCTGTGTCCTAGAACCGTAAAAACTTGAGCCTACAAAAACCACTCGTTGACAAACATGTATTTTTTTTATTGCATACATAAACTATTGATACTTATTTTAAATGTTTGAAATAGCTTAGGGCCTGATCAATTAAAAAAATGTACCTTCGTACCAATTTGCAAGAATGTAATGCAATAATGTTTTTGCATCCAATTTCACGTTCCTAACACATCCCAACCTTAACATGCTTAAGCATTACATGTTCCTAAAGTAATTAAAACAAAAAAACTAACGAGTAATTCTTTAGAACATTGTACCTTGAGGGATTATAAATGAATTTAAATATTCCATTTAGTAATGAAGAAATCAATTGGAAAAGTTATACAGGCCCAATATATTTGTCATCTATTTTATCTATACCAAATGATAAATATCCCAATTTCACCCGATTTTAAATTTAATTTTTTATTGAAAAGCTGTGGATTTTTAAAAAAAAAAACCAGAAAACTTAACTTTTTGTGTTCAACTGGGGATTTTTGATTTTTTTTTTCGAAAAAAATTAATTTTTTGACATGCACACACATAACACAGTCATTCACATTTAATATATATATTTATACATATTTTAGGAGTAATATAACAATTTTGCTTAACAAAAAGAGTAATATACTTTCTATACCACATGCACGGAAATTTTTCTTGAGAAAAATTGTATTTGTTTTCCTTGTGAATTATAAAATGTAAAAGTAGATACGAAATATTTTGTTTCTTTTTTATGTTAATCCGTGCTCCAAGAAAATTCACATAAATGCATTTACTTTATAGAGAAATTTGCTGATAATACCTCATATTTTTCCCTCATCTATCATTTTAAACGTTGAAGATGATTGAATTAAAAATATATTATTATAATTCTTTTTATGAAACGATAAAATATTTATTTAAAAATAAGTAAAATAAACTAGGTATTGTTGCATAGCTGGGGCTTATGCATATAAAAAACTATAAATGTATGCATGAGTACTTCAACTTTATCAGTCGATGAGATATAAATCAGTAAAATATAGCCTAATATGTGGTGTGTTAACATAAAAAACTAATCTTGAACAAAATTCAAGAAAATAAGAAAATCCATTTATAACAAATTTAAAAAAATTAATTTTTTGTGTATAGCTATCGATTTAAAAAAAAATATTTTTTAAAAATTAACTTTTGAATATTTTTGAATAAAATTATTATTGATAGAACAATTTTTTGGAATTGTTTTCAAAAGGTTAAATGGTTGTTTTTTCTGGAATTGGGAAAATGTTGAAAATTTCGATTCTTATGTATTGTTAGCTATTACTGGTTGAACTATTGAACTATTTATTGCTTTTCTAAGTGGTTTGTTATGAAATATATCTGTCTCAGTTTTTGAAATAAATACCCCATGAGTTTTTATCAGCGGAAATACAACTATCTTATTATATAATAGTAGATCGTAATAAATCATTATTAATGCTCGCCAACTGAGAAGAAACAAATTAAGGACAAACTGAACGTGAACAAACGTGTTGTAAACCCATGCCGTCGGTACAACAATTTTTATTTTAGGGGAATAAGTTTTGTGAATGGAATACTGTGCGCATGTTGTCTGATAGAATCTAGAAAACTCGTCTTTAGAAAATTTGTCTTTGGATGGTTTGCCGTGGAGAAATTTGTGTTGGGAATAAATAGCTCACTGACAGAGGAATCTCCTTTTTTTATTTTATATAAATATGATTTACATTAAATAAGAAAGGCCAATTATTTTATGAATTGTAACTTTTAGAAATTTACAGCAAAATGGTATTTTTTTATTATTATTTAACATAATAAAGAATTGACATAAGGAATTTTTACTAAAATTGCATCGGATTTTTTCTTTTGCTTTTTGAATCGTCCATCACTAGAATATAGGAATAGTTTTTGTAAAATAAGTGCAATGCACATTTTATCCAAAAAATATGTGGCTACTCGTACTTTTTGTTTAATTATAATTTATTCCATGAAATATCCCTATACCAAGACAAAATACCCATTGACTCCTACAAGTCCATTGAGTGATTAATATAAATTATAACACGACCCCTAAAAATGTTTATAAATAACATGATCCCTAATTCAATTATCTTAAGTGTATTAAAAATAAATCCATTTTTTAATGAAGAGAGAGCATTTCAATGTTGAGTAGCTACGTTATGAATGGGTTCATAACAAAAAGAGAGTAAGAATGATATTTTTTTATAGTATTAAACTTAATAAGTTCGTCGGCAGCTAATTACTCCGAGCAATGCCGTGAACTACCGCTAGTATTACATAACAGTACAATATATCGTTTATTATAAAAATATAAATACGCTTTCTAGTTTTTAAATTAGACTCCAAGAGACAGTAGTGTTCTTATTATGTCTTAATTTTAAAAAAATCTAGGAAGTACAGGGCTGTCCAGATAAATGGGTAAATAGTTTCAAGGCTTATAACGAACGAACCAAAAATAAAATTTTATTTTAGAGCTATATAATGAGGTTCGCCTTTCTCTTGATAACCTTGGCCACACGGCATCGGAAGCTTTGGTAAGGTAGGGCAATCTTGTACACATTGAGCATTGTCATTGTACTCGTTCTAATTTCCTGAATATATGGAGTAGCCCAAGGAAGAAATGTTACCTTCTAACATGACAGTGCACCAGCCCACAAGGCCAAAAAAGCTCAGGATATCTTGGCCACAAAATGTCCTCACTTTTGGAGCCCGGATTTTTGGTCTGTCAAAATTTAATCCTGCGGACCCCCCCTTCCCGTCATTATGCACACCTATATTTAAAAAATGAAGCAAAGCGGTGTAAACACCTGAGAAATCCCGGGAGAGAACCCTTAGTATATACATTAAGGTATAACATCTATGAATGTAGATGTAACTATTTTTGCTTCTCTTGGTATGTGCATCACTACTTAATTTTTTTAGTGGTGAATAAGTACCGTTACTCATTAAAATTAGTACGATCAATAAGACTGAGTTGAGTGGTTTATTTGAGGTATAAAAGATTATAACATTTTATTGACAAATAGTAATGGCAGTATAGGTCTGCGATGCGTGTACGTCCATATCTACACTCCTTATATTAATACTTTTTCAAACTATCAAAGCAAAACCAAAGCTTCACATCTATTCACATATAACATGGGATGAAAAGTTCCGTACTTCACACATAGAGGGTCTCAATGAAAAAGTTATTCCCCTCATTTTTAGTTGGTAATAGTGATGTGTCGTTTTCTCCATGAGCCGGCTATTTGAAGTGAATTACAATCCGGCTCTCCATCAATCAAGAGCCTCTCAGAGGTTCTGCAAAGGGGGGGAGCTGGAGGGACTGTGCCCCCCGCCCCAAACACACACATAAGAAAAATGGAATCAATCGAAAATTATAATTTTTCGGGGAAAAAGTTCAAATATTAATTATATAATATTAATTCTTTTTGATAAAATTTCAAAAATACTGAATGTGACTATACATATGCGGGGATAGCATAAAATCGAGCTGGGATAATTTTTCTCAATATTGCCAAAGTATGGCAAACGTATCCGTTGATATGAGTTCTATAATTTTAAATATTAATTCAAAAAAATGATAAAGTCCATACGAGCCGCGGGTTTTAAGGTTAAATGAACCTGATAAAAATAGGATATTTGGTAAGACGGATCATAAAAGATCTGAGACGTCATTACGTGAAAATTATTAGTAACGAAGAGTCTATAAGTATTCTCATTGCAAGAATAACGAAAAAAGAAAGGGATTAGTTGGTTAAGAACAAGCCTCACCAACTGAAATTGATCATACTGATGAAAACAAAATTCAATTTAACGTTCGCATACCGCACGATCAAATTGATTGAACCTGTATATAATATGATTATGTAAAAATTTAAAGAAATATCATTCAACTTAATAACTTGTTGGACAGTTTTTCAGGGGTTTAATATTGTATTTGACTCTTTAAAAAATCATCTTGAGTTTTTCATTTAAGTAAAAACTTATAATGCTTTTATCACTGTCTCATAATAAAATTTCTGCTTGTTTTTATGTTATCGCCACACATATGAGGTGTAGCATCGAGCTAAAATACTGAATGGCACATTAAATCATATTTAAAAAAAAAAAAGTTAACCAGCTGTTATTATTCTTCCGTCATTCTTGAGGAGAGAAAATCTAAGTATTGAATAACTACGTTTGAGCATGTTTATGAAAAACGGAGGGTAACACTGAAGAATTGTTGGGGAGTTATCATTTGCTACACATAAGGAGGAGAGGGAAATCCCATTCAAAATTGTCAAATTAATTGAGAAAATTAAAAAAATATTCAGAAAATACTTTTATATACTACATTTAGTAATAATTATTATATAAATTCTTGTCCAAAAAATCCTGATTTTAATTCTAATTCTCTTGAATTCTTCACATTAAATAATTCCGGTTAAGTAAGGTGATGGACAAAGTCTCATCATCGCAAAAAAAAACCCCACTTATTATTGCTTCTTGTAAACTTAGTATTATTATTATGAATATGAAAAAATAATGTGTTATAAACTTCAAATAACATACCAACATGTATATACATCTAAAAATGGTCTAGATGAGAAGTCCATTTTTTATTTACTTCAAAAAATTCCCAAATCAAAATTCACGAGGCAAATTCAAGAAAAAACACTTTTTTCGCATTAATTTTGCAAAAAAAAAAAAAAAAAAAAATGATTAATAGCATTCATTGGAATTGTAAAAGAAACACACACCTACCAATATTTTTTTCGTACTATCGAAATTAAAAAAAGTTGAAGAATAATGTTGTTGAAAAAATAACCCTCTATAACTGGTTCATTTTTGCAAATAAATCTTCCAAAAAATGAAAATATTAAGTGTTTCAAATTTTATGTCCAAAATGTATCGTATTGTGGCATTTCTTTTTAAAATATTGAAAATTAACGTCTGATTAATAAAGGGGGAAAAAGAAAGAAAAAATGAAAAAAAATTGAAAAATTATTCAGAAAATGACAGATATTTCAGCACAATATCAATTTTTATTTGGAAAATTTGTATGCCAACCAATCTCCAAACAGATTTCTACATACTTTATTCCATTTACTAATCTCATATTACATTGGAAGCTCATTTTTTTGCACCTATTTATTTGTATAGATGTTGTTTGATACGCCAATTTTTTTTCAATAAATAGCTCTAATCTAGTCTCCATGAGCATTAAAAAAACGGTTTTTTGTTTTGGACATAGCATAATCCCCCATTCTATGACCCCCAAAAAATCGACACCCTTGTCTTAGCACGTTTAAGCTCAAAAGAGGGACGCAGGAAAAAATTCAGGCCCCTAGGTTAAACGGTGTGGGAATGTATAAAGGACATCACCACACACACACACACAATCTCTCTTTTATATATATAGATAAATAAGATATATCGAGAGAACAGTTGCTCTTACAAAAATAGCATTTATATATACACTTAGACGTGTACAGGAACGATAATTTGGTAACCTACATTTAGCTCCGAAAATTTTATGATTCATTAAATTGAATTAGTCTATTCTACCTATTTTATATTTAATTTTTGTTGAACTCTAATATGGGTGATATTTTCCGTTCATATTTTGAAAGCATTTCTTACCTCCCAAATATAGTTTCAAAAATATAAACTTGATTAACCATACAGAGTTTCATAGCAAATAGTATACTCTATATTTAAATATTTAAAAGAAAAAAGTTACATTTTATAATTTTGCAAGCGCGTTTTACATTTTCTTTCTATCTGGAAATTGGAGACAGTAATAGGGGATAGTTGAAATTCAATCCTTTAATCATTGGTAATAACTTCGTCAAGGGAAAAATATAATATTGGAGTAGACAGAGAGGGATCTCGGTTCAATCGATCACAATTGCTCAAATAAGTTTCCATGTAGGATTAGACAATCATTGGGGTTTGTACTGTATATTTCTATGTTTAAGGTTATTTTCTATTTTAGGATTTAATTGATTTGATGGCATAGAAGTTCATCTAAGTGATACTTATTACGTTTATACAGTAATTATACTATAATGGTTCATAGTAGATAGAATAAAAAATGCAATATATCATACAATATATCGTGCTGGCAAACTTATATAATGTACCCAAGAAAAATTTAGGATATTTGTAACTGAAGAATTATGAACCGAAAACTAAAATAAATCCATTTGACCCCGCCCTAGCCTAATGAATGTATAATCAAATTTAAAATAAGTTATTAAATGATGGTAAATGACATAAGTAATGATTAATTATAACAATAATGACACTGATGAACGAATGATATTACCTGTGCTCGTAGGTATAACTAACTTACCTCTTTCCGTAATAAACACTGACAAATACCAAACAAAAACCTTGAAATATCTAATTATATAATATACATAGGTATGATACAAATTAATGACATTCCATGATTCTTAAACAGAGGGATTTTAATATTCAGTATATTCATATGAATAACAGTAAATACTAATTGGCTTCTTACTTAGCATTGAATCATGCATAAATCATACTGACCCACAAAGAAGTCATCGTTGAACGCATTGTCTATCATTCAGTTATTTGTATGGTAGACTAGTTGTTAAAAGATCTTTTTTAAATTGTTGGAGGGACATAGTCCAAAAATGTTCCTTTTGGTGAGAAATGAAGAACCAATATTTATCCAAGTTTAGAAATTTATTTATTTATTTTTATTTATGTTCCTTTAATAAGTCAAATAAAGTTGCATTGATTAAGTATAAGTAAACTAAAATTACTTCCTCTGACCTACGAATTGACATTAGTATATTTCCACTCTAAAAACGATCAAGACGCAAACTTATGCACATAGAGTTCCAAAGACATATTTTACACCAGGACTAGAACGTTAAAAACAAGCGTGTGTATTTTACAAGAACTATGTGCTATTCATTTTCTTATTAATAGTTACTGTTATATATATATATATATATGTATATCACTAACTTAATGCTAATTGTATACCCATTTCATTTTCTTATTAATAGTTACTGTTATATATAATTTATATATATATATATCACTAACTTAATGCTAATTGTATCCCTATTTCAATAATTATTTATAGTTATTATCCATTCACTATTTATAACCTACAATTTTGTTTGGACTAATTGATTTTTAATATGATTGTCATAAGATTTTTAGTTATAATTTTAGTTTTTAAATATGTTGATACTATTCGCTTAGAATCAAGCAAACAATATTATATTAATATTATGTTTACAAACTTTCTGATGATGGTTTTTATAGGTAAGTTTTTTTGGACTAATAATTATTAATAAATGGAAAAGAGCAATTTCAAGAAATTAGGCACCAGGTATAGTATTTAACTTATCAGTTGCATCGTAAATCATTAATTTAATTAGTATAAATATGATGATTACTTAATAATATTTATTGTATCCATCCAGAGTTACTCAGAATAAAAAGATTAGTATAATATTATAAAGCATTTGTTAGTTAATTTCTCTAACTACTTATATCGTTATCTATGACAAGAATAAATTTTTATTTTTGGAGTTTAGGTATCCGCTTTATTGATAAAGCCTTCTTTTATTTTGGGATTATTTTTTTAATTGTGATACTGTTATTTGGCGATCGTTTAATCTCTGATAATGTACTATGGTATATAGAGTATCCTTAAGGATTTGCACAAATAGTGAATCAAACGCTGCCCTAGATTGACATCAACAACCCTTTTAAAGATATCAAGATGTTAAAGATTCGTCTTGTACCACAGTTTTATCTTGCTATCACAAAAATACCCTATGTATTTTGTTTTTAGTTGTCGACTCCCTCATAAAATGGTCAAATTTACAAAAAAGTCTTGATAAAACTTGATCAAATGCCTTTCAGAATAAAAACAAAACTTATCAATTGGATAAAATACTTGATGACAATGATAAGCAATGATATTTGAATTAAACCCTAGTAATATGTACTAAAAAGGGATGGATTTGTACAACTTTTTATTGATTTAGGTATAGGGTGGAGGGATAAAATCGGCCGACAAAACGTCCCTACCCAAAAAATTACTTTTTTTAACTGTGATTGCTTGTTTTTTTAAATCTATTTTTAAAGTTAAAAGAATAAACACACGAATTTCATTATCATTAAAGGCATTTTATTCTTAAAGCAATAGTTATATACCATATAAGGGAATTAAAGTATATTTTTAAGGTCATATTAAAGGTCAAAACTTCTTTTGAATTTCTATTTTAGCGTGTTTAACTAGATTGCCTCATTTATAGAGTGACCCAAGGTTAATAGAAATACAAGGTTATACCATAACGCATGTACGACTGATGTTTGACTTACACCACGCTTTTAATATTGACGTCATAGTAGATGAGTGGTTGCGTGTTTTGTCAAAATCTGTTTTTCTTTCCCAGCAGTTGGTACGATACATTAAATTGAAATTCTAGCAATATTGACGTCTATAAGTGGTTACATGTTTTGTCAAAATCTGCACATTTTGCCCAGCAGTCGGTACAATACATCAGATTGACAATTCTAGTAAGCCCGATACCATTATAGTCTAATCTTGTATTTCTATTAACCTTGGAGTGACCTATTAATTCGATCTTTTGTTGTATTTTAATTTCGAAAGGGGTGACCTCAATAGGTATTTGAAAATAACTTTAAAAAAAAAATTCTTTATTTGTAAAGGGATTCAGAAGTTTCAATTTCAAAATTATGTTGCTGAATTCTAAAAAATCTTATTAAAGTTCCTTTTTTCAAGTAATACATAAAGTTATACTCTTATTTTTTGATTTTGAAGATAAGAAAATTATATCCCAATGAACTATTTCTAGGGGCGTCCGCAGGGGGAAGGCTGGAGCCCCCCTCCATATTAATGATTTTTTCATTCTTAATAGAAAAATGTAATATTTGAATTTTTTTTTCAATAAATTTAATATTTGAAATTTAAATAATTTTTTCAAATTTTTTATAAATCCGAAAAGTTTAATATTTGAATTTTTTTCCCAAAAAAAATTTATATTTGAAATGTAATTTTAAAAACAGCTCTCGATCTTTGAAATTTTTTTCCTACAAATTTAATTTGTTGTAAATAGCTATGGATTTTTGAAATTGTTTCCAAAAAATTTATTTTTTCAATTTTTTTTCAGAAAAATTTAATTTTACAAATTTTTTTCCAAAAAAAATTTCGAGAATAGTTATGAATTTTAGAAATTTTGTTCCAAAAAATTTAATTTTTTCTAAATAACTATGGATTTTTGAAATTTTTTCCAAAAAATTGTAAAATTTAAAAAAATCTTCAAAGAAATTCCAAAAACCAAGCCCTCCCAAAAATATAATCTTGCGGACTTCAGATACAAAAACGATCAGAAGCACTGTACTTACCTCCAAATCGAATTAAAGAAGTATCAGGGCTCAGTCCTAAATTATACTTTAAGTGGCTAATGTAATAGAAATTACTGTTATGTTGTGTATCAAAAAATAAATGTACACATAGTTGGACAATGGAGAATAAGAAAAATGCTTATGACGTAAAAGAGGAAATAAAAAATAAATTTTGTAGAAAAATAATTAAATATTACTGAATATTTTTTTATTTCCATGCAAATACTATACCGAATATTTTAAATATTCGTAACATATATTTTTGGATTGATTGATGTATATATAAACTCAATTTCCCAGATGGCATCCAAATAAATTATGATTGAATGTGTACAATAAACATAGATATGCAGTCAGAAAACCTCTTCCATAGTTCAATACAATGAATATTAACTTTTTAAGACTACACTTTTCATTTAAAAGAAGCAATATTTATCATTATGAGTAAATCGCTCAATATTAACATTTCATAAGATATAATACTTGGGGCATGATTAAGCATGATTTATAGGTTTCAGTTGATTTATATTCAACTTCAATGTCCAAGTGAAAGAAATGAGTATAAAACAAAATTTGCATTTTGATTATATAACTTCAAAACTTCGTATGACAATCACCATCAAGGACCATTGAAATTGTATTAAATGATGCTATAATTACTTTGTCTAAGATATCATATAATACATTCCATGATTTATAATTCAAATAAGGACTAAAATAAGTGTTCATATAAAAGTATATATAAAAAAGAAGGATATCACGGCGTTACCTCGCTAACAGAAAAATCGTCAGCTGTCGGTTCCTTTTTCTCCCTTGATACGTCATGGCTAAAGCATTAAGCCAAGTAGCGCATCGAAGGTTAACGTTATTATTAGCCAAAAAAAAATATCTTGGTCAAAATCTTACTTTTTTTGTCCGCTAGAGGTATTATTATTTGAATCCTTTTTGAGAATCCCTTCCTGTTCTCTCGTGAATTAGAATGAGTCAAGTACTGTTTCTACTTTTATTTACTTCATTACTTTTTGCTTGAACAATTATGGAGAAGGAATTATGATTCAAAATGATTTTCACAAGCAGAATGGTCAGCAGGTTTCCAATTAAGAAGATATTTAAGATTTGATTTCATTTTTTTCTTCTTGCGACTTCTTCTGGATTTTGGGGAATGGGAAATTTATAAAAGCGAACGTTTCTTCGAAGCTTTTGAAAATTTGACTCAGTTCTATTTTTGCATCCTCGGACAATACAATGACACATTATTTTTGAGTAATTTGTTTCAAATTTGCTTTATGATAGTTTGTAAATATAACATATTTAAGACTAGAATAAATTATATATGTATTATTACTTATTCAAACTTATTAATACTACGTATAACGTACAATAAATAAATGAGTGACGTCATAGAAAAGCGACATCTTGCAAAAATATTATGACAAATATTGACCATACTATTTCTTAAGGCAAATAGTGCTCCATGTGCTAATTGGTTTAATGTTTTAGTCATGGCTATTTCATAATTTAAGATCTGGCCCGTGACGTCAATTCGTGCAATTTCAAAACTTTTTACATAATTTGATTACTTTTTATAGATGTTACAAAGGCAAAGAGCAAACATTTTCGTGTAGTTATTCACAAAAATATAACTAATTATGCTTTTCCATATGAAATTATGAGAAATGCTGTTGAAAGTTTTTTTAAATCAATGCCACTTTATGATCTCTTTCTTTTTCCGTCTCTATTGAATCCATAATTTCCCTATTCACATCCTCTATGAATCTTCCTCCAAAAAAACCATTTTTAGCATGGCGAGTCATATAAGGAAGGTCTTCCCAAATTATCTTCCTAAGCACAACATTGTATATTTTATAAAAATGTGTTTAGAATTGTGAGTGACCATAGGTTTTGGACATTCTTGTATCTTTATAATGTAAAAGTTCCCAGTATAATGTATTTATCAAAAAAAACAAAAACAAAAACCTCCTGAGTATACAAATGAAAATATTGTGAATACCAAAGTAGAAACGTTGTTGTACATGTCTAAAATTTATTAGCATAAATTAGTTATCGTCTCACAAAAACTCTCAAACTACATAAATACAAATTCATTATTGATATAATTTAATATCAGAAGTCCTAAATAATTTCTTAAACTATATAAATGAAATTATTTATTTGACGATGTTCCATATATATTGAAAGTAATTCCAAGGGCTACTTTAGTACAAATGTATAACAACGGAAATTTGATCTTATCAAGTATCATTGGGCTGATGCTCTTCCATTCAATGTTACAAAATATCCCTCAAAACAACAATCTGTTTTAATAAAACAAAGTTTATCTGTCTCTCTGAGTGTCAAATAGTTACAGGGTGGACTGTATATAGTGAACCCTGATGTATATCATACACATATTTTTATAGAAGAAACATAATGCAGTCGTATTCATGACCTATTGAAGGCTTGTACATAAAGCTTGTAAAGTGTATACAAGGTGCTTTGTATGTCATATACATATTTGTGACCTAAAAAATAACAATACATTCATATTAATGACATATCGCAGGCGTGTTCAATGTGCATTTAGCATCGAATATGTAGCAAAGTTTTTGTTTGTTTTTATTATTTGTCTCGTGTGTGTTTTATAACTCATATGCATTTGTAGTATACAGTATGTCCAAAAAAAGATGGTGGTATTAAAAATATCCGTTTTAGAGTAAAAAAATTTTTTTCCCATCGGAATAAAATGAAATTTGGCTGATACAATCATTAGGGAATATTGAATTTTTCTGATGCAATAATTTTCCATGATTGCATCATACATCAGTATAAAAGGGCTCAGAAAACACCGCAGGATTTTAGTTGAAATTCAATATCCGAAATGGTGAGAGAACACTATTTGGAGACCAGGGCCAATGCTGTTGGCATGATAGAGGGTGGATCAAGCCAGAGAGACGTTGCTCAAATATTACATATTCCTCTCAGGACCATTGATAATTGGTGTAAGTAAAGGAGGGATGGATAAACATTTGCAAATCAGAAGGGTCAAGGAAGGAAGAAAAAAATTGGCAAAGTTCCCAAACTGGTGACTTCAAAATCTTTGACCAAACAGAGGTAATCCACAAGGAAACTTGCAGAAAGATTGACTTCAAAAAGTTATCCAATATCCAAGTCATCTATCCACAACTACCTGAGGCACTCTTTGAAGGCTTTGTCACACAAACCACACAAATGACTATATCTAATGTGTACGAACCAGAGACAAATGATTAAAGAAAAATAAACAAATACAAGAATAATTCGAATTGAGAAGAACTAACAACAATCAAGGCTTAAATAAAATTGTTAAGATATTATTGTGATCACTTAATTATCCGTTATGAATTATCTTTAGACTTTATACATGATGGATTTTTCATATTGGAAAAGACTCATTGTGGGACGAACAAGCATATCATCAGATTAGGCCAGAGAAGTGATTTCATCTTCGTTATGAGCCAGGATCTATCAGTTGAAGAGATGGTTGGATGTAGTTAGGCAAACCACTGAGAGGATTCGAGGAGACATCAAAGGCCGGATTGTAGGAGAACACGAAGAGATGAGAAAGTAAGGGAGGAAAAATGTAAAGCCTAGTACATTTGGAGCAACCTAGAATTGAAATAGCGAGATGAGAACGATGTTCTTCGTCTCTTCATTAATCTTCTTTCTTATTTGAAGAATAGGAAGCAGGTTGCACTACTGAGTCACTCATGGGACTTGAATCATCAGAGTTATGTATATATCAAGAACTGGGCATTAACACCTCCAATGGATCTCAAGCCAATTGTGAGACCTTAACAAGTGACTTATAAATTCCTTCAGCGAATTTTTGATTGAATTTTCATTTGAATATGTAACTTCATTTATAGTAGTAAACTTCAGTGATATTTACCAAACAATATTAATGGTACAACTTTATATATTTATTCATTCCAATTCAGAATGAGAATCCGGCTCCCCCTTTATTAATGTGTATAACTAATATTAATGTCCATTCCTTTGTGAATGTTTAATTTCATTAATTAATGTATTTGTTTTAATAAATGTAATTTAAATACTACTGAAACAGCTTTAAAAATATATTTTTTGACACTTCATGTAATTATCTAATTTGATTAATTATGGTACTTATGGTTGGAGAATGTTCCAGTCCTCCAACATATCAGGGTCCTTATATTTCTCTTAATGCTATTGTATTTTAAGTCCTAATTCTATGCCTACGAAACTTTTTAGAAATAATTCTCATCAATCTGGATAATGAAAAAACTATTTTCTAAATATTTGGGTATATTGTCACGTGATATAGTAAAATGCCTCCATAAATAATCAATCAATACATGTAATTTAAGAAACATTTAAATTGAATTTGAACTGTAATTTTGTTTTAATTAATAATTAATTATTCACATACAAATATACCTCTAAGATAATATTAAATATTTAAAAATAATGTAAATTCCAAGATATTGCTTTCAGAAATTTTAATTTTTCATTGGGATTATATTGTGCGATTACTTCTTGCAATCTTAGATTACCAGTTTTGTTAACACTTTTCATTGGTACAATATTACCACGTTCTAAATCACTTTCTTTTTCATGCCAAACCTTCTTTTATATTTAAATAATTTATCAATTTCCAAAGATTATTATTTTTTTATTAGTAATAGAGCTTTAAAGGCCATTGTGAAATCCTTCTACACTTTTATTAGTTCTTATTTTGTTATTATATGTTCTCGAGCAAATATTCCACAGTTCGATTGAGAATTGGTGTCACTCTCCTTTTTTCTTCTCCCTGGCCTTGTATACACCCTATGTAATACCTATAGTTATAGTTGATTATATTGTAGAGAAAAACGCGTGCAAGGAGGAGGGGGAAAAAAGACATATGGTATCATTGTTTAAAATACTGATGTGATTATCATCTGCCTGCTTCATTATGATTTTTGAGGGTATAACGAATGTATTTATTAGCAAAATGTTTAATGAAGATATACTACGTATAATTGACTTCGACGTTTTTTATCCGTTACAGTAGATTTGAAAACTTCACACTCCATGAAATTGTAATTCATTATGAACCTTATTCTCAGAATAATAGCTAATGAAACGACAAAGTAGAGTATTTGAAATATACTTGAAGCTCAAAGTTTAAAAAAGAAGGCTTTAATTAAATATAATCTACATACTAAAAAATAAACCATTAAACATTTAAGTTAAATATACAAAATTAAACAATTAAAATCATATGACTATTAATAATAATAAATTATAAACACAGAATATTGAAATAATAGATTGATCCAGATAATTTTTTCTTGTTTTAACATCGGAATTCAGTTAAATATGTCATAACTTTAGGTTGCAATACACAAGCGAGACGTGGAGTTTAATCAAAAAGATAATCACCAGACTTACCAGATGAGAAACAGATGGTTTGTCGGATTTGTCGATATAAATGTGCCTTTAATCTCCTGTCTAGAATTACAAGCCACTCATTATCCTCATCTCATATCAAGAGCATGGATATTCATATAAAAATCAAGTTAATGATGAATACATCAAGTCAGACTTTAACTCTGATATCACAAATATGCTTATTGCATGTATATAACCCTTATCCATTCCTAATCATCTACGTTCAAAAAAATTATGGAGAAATACACGGGTAAACCTATCCCTTCCCGAAGAACCATCATTAAATTTATGGAGGATGTTGGTACTGATGCCATTTATAGAAATACATATAAAAAAATTTGAGTCATCCACACCAAATGACGATCAAGTTATCAGTAAAAAGTTACTATATATTAGTTATATTTACTAATTTCGAAAGAGAACTCTGAATTTTGTACTATCTAACAGTAAGTATTCAATTTTTTTAAATCTAACCCTAAAATATGATTCTATTTTAGCTAAACATATCAAGAATTATGATACACAACTCATTAAATAGTAAAAACAACTGCTTAAATGGTCACAACAACGGGGGTAGTAGCTTTGGATGGTTCGCAACTCGCTTGTCTGAGACTACTTACTTCGCTTTAAGACTTGGGTATGATAATTAGGTTTTCCAATATTACATAGTCAATAAATATTACTTTTTTATCACTTAAGGCTTAGCTATGGTTGATGGGCTCCAAGAAATGGTGTTCAGAAAACTCATAAAAGACAAAAACAACTACTTAAGTGGTAACAACAACGGGGATAGTTACATTGGGTGTATCGTTATAATTAGCAATTGTGTATATCCTTCATGATAATAGTATGTTGTTATATAAGCATAAATAACGGGGAAAATATTTTTTTTGATGGTCTTAATAAGGAGTAATATCGCCGGACATTACTACATAATTAGCTTTTGCTCTAAATCTTTAAGATGGATTTATTTCTAACATTTTTTTATCAGTATATTTATTGTCTACTTTTATGATTTTGACATTTACTTTATTATTAATAATTAGTTAGATCTCATCGGTAGAGATATATCTATCCTGTGCACAATTGTATATGCAACTTGCACATAATGAAAAAAGGTGATGATCTTTTTAATTAAACTCCACGTCTCGCTTGTGTTTTGCAACCTAAAGTTATGACATATTTAACTGGATTCCGGTGTCAGAACAAGAAAATATTATTTGGATCAATCTATAATTTCAATATTCTGCATTTATAATTTTTTGTTATTAGTTATATGATTCCAATTGTTTAATTTTGTATATTTAACATAAATGTATGATGGTATATTTTTTATTATGTAGATTATATTTAATTAAAGCCTTCTTTTTTAAACCTGGAACTTCAAATATATTTCGAAATACTCTACTTTGTCGTTTCATTAGCTATTATTCTGAGAATAAGGTTCATAATGAATTACAATTTCATGGAGTGTGACGTTTTCAAATCTACTGTAACGGAAAAAAAAGGTCTAAGTCAATTTTACGTAGTATATCTGCATGAAACATTTTGCTAATTGTTATACCCTCAAAAATCATAATAAAGCAGGCAGATGATAATCACATCAGTATTTTAAACAATGATACCGTATGTATTTCCCCCCTTCTCTTTGCACGCGTTTTTCTCTACAATATTATCAACTATAGTAATACGTCTCAATGTAAGAAACCAACTCTTGGTCTAAAGCATGATCATTGGCAAGCTCGACAAATCCATCAATAATATCTGCAATCGGCAAAAAAGCTAACGTGGTGAAACATTTAATTTTGAAATTAAAATCAGTGTCAATGGAATATCTCAATTTTAAACCTAAGTTTAGAATATGTCTGTATATATTTTTAAATATATGGAATTAACATCCCGTAATGTTTTTTACAGGAAACACATTTCCAAAGGCATTTAGAATTGTCTTTTCGTTATCCATCATTAATTAATCGGGGCAGAATGATGTTTTTAGATACTTCAAAGTAGTTAACAGTCTATTCTATACATCTCCATACTTATTTGGAGTAAGATAAATAATCTTGACAGCGATACATGTCCAAGAATGATGTGCAATGTAAAAAGTTGGTAATAATTTTAAGGGCAACATTTTAATATTCCGTCACAGGTCTTCCCATGATGCGAGATCTTCTAATGCAAACCCAGATCCAAAAAAATAATATTTTTTTCAGGATTGTGTTCACCACTTTCATATTGTAAAAATTGTTCTCCGTTTTTCAAGAATCAGTAGTCACAGGGAATTGAAAAACCACATCTTCCAACAGGAATTGGAGGAGATTGATTTACTCGCTGTCTCCAGCCTCGAACACAGTGAGTCAAATTTGATGAATTGGATATAAATGTTTTCGTTAAGTTGAATGACATTTTTCCAATTAACATGGGCGAGTATAATTGTGAAGTCAGAGCTTGGGATTTCAATATTGTTTTTTCTACGTACATCTTGGGTTTGGATGGATTGCTCAGATGTCAGTGTTCACCTACTGTTTTGAAAACACGTATATTGTCACTATTGATATACAATTGCGTTACAGTGTGGAGCCTAGCTTTACACTTTTCATATTCACATATCAAGTATGTTTTTGGGCCGTTTTTTTAGTTAACTCTGTAGATATAATTATATTTTTTTTTTGGCCACATAGTGTAACTTTATTCAGAATCAAAATAAACTAAAGGCTTAGCACATCGCATAAAAAAATAAAATTTTATCTTAAAAAAATAATGGTAAAAACAAAAAAAATATCAAACTAAAAATCAAGATGAAAAAAAAAAAACAATGGCAAAAACTAGCTGATTATCAAACTAAAAGTAAAAATAAGAGACAAACAGAAAAAAAAATTAATAATTAGATAACGTTATTGGCATAGTCCTCATTTACCTGAAGAAGTAGTCCATATCTTTAATTACTTTGATATGTAAAATAATAATAGGGATGACGTCTGTAAGGTTTTAGTCCTTCTTAGTCCTTTTTGCATATATTAATTGTTGTGTTTTTGAAATAATGGGGTTGACCTTCCCTTCCTCTTTCCCACAATAGTTTCCTAAAAATTCATCTGTACCAGTTGTTACTCTAAAATTATCTACGAGTCGATATGAGATCCCCCATCTGTTACACTTAAAAGCCTGCAGCTCCAGAAGTGTTGGCTGGTAGTCTCTCTTGCTTCATTACAATATATAATTATAATTATCCACTAATTTCATTCTATCTCTTTAACTTTTTATTAAATAAACTATTTTTACAGTTTACATATATGTAGACTGTAAGTACTAAATGCTAAAGGAATATAGAGTTTCGCTAGTGTTTAAATATGTATTTAAATTTATTAAAACAAATAAATAAATTAATGAAATGAAACATTGACAAATGAATGGACCTTAATATTAGATATACATACACATTAATAAAGTGGGGGCTGGATTCACATTCTGAATTGGAATGAATGAATATATAATGTTGTATTATTAATATTGTTTTGTAAATATCACTGAAGTTTACTACTATAAATGAAGTTACATATTCAAATGTCATTGTATCATAGTATGAAAATGCACTCAAAAATTTGTTGAAGGAATGTATAAGTAACTGGTTTAGGTCTCAAAACTTTTGAGTGCTCTCAGTGAATTGCCTTACCACATCTAACCAAATCTTCTACTGATAGATCCTGCCTCATAACGAAGAGGAAATCACATGTTGTGCTTGTTCGTCCCACTATGAGACTTTTCCATATGAATAATCAATCATGTCTAAAGTCTATTGATAATTGATTATTAAGTGAATAGGACTGTTTCCATTCGAATTACATTACTGTCGTGTTTGTTTATTTCTCTTTAATCATATATTTATTAATGTAATACTACTTATTTTCTCTCTGGTTCGAACACATTAGTAATTACATAAGTGATAATATTATTAATATTAAATAAAAGAAGGCGAGTCTTCCGCCGAGCAAGGCTTTATCCTATAAGAATTTTCCCAATGCGAGTAATCCCAGTACAAACTTTCACTATACAAATTTTTCATGAGTGAGCTTTCCTAGATCCCCAGATACTCCCACTAGTCAAATAATAATATGAAAAGTCAATTCAGAATGGTGTTGTTCGGTATCCGGACCGGTACTATAGTAGTACCAGAGTACAAGCTCTGCATTTAAAACGGTAATTCCCTCGATTGATTTTGAAACTGGTACTTGCAACGTCATTACATACGTAATAAAACAATTTTTCCGTTGATAACGTAAGCCCCAAAAATATATGAGCTAGAAAATTGTTTTTTATAACTCAAAGAAAGGCTGAAAATTGTTAGAGTTTTCGAATCTTTCGTTTCATTAGATCAGCTACAATCCGTTGTGAGGAGGGATGAGTGGGAGAAAGAAAGAAAGAAAGAAACACATAGATAGGATTTAAAAATATGCAATCCTCATCTTTACTGAAACCAAGAAGGACTTACACTTAAAAATCCCAAAGAAATAATCAGAGGTACTCTCCGTCATTCTTGAGCACACACACTTAATACTTAGATGTTTGCACTTCAATAATAATGATAATAACTTTGGAAATTAAAAAAACAAAAACACTGTTTAGGTTGCAATTACAAATTGTCATTAATAATGTTCTTAATTTTCTGAGCTAACTCTATATCACCCCCCGAAAATTAAATCCTTAGGACACCTCTGTAAATTCTGCTTTACAACATTTTTGTTTTACATTTTTAGTCGTGACAACACTATTCCAGAATATTTGATCTTTTGAATATATGTTTTGATATATGTACATATACAATGTAATTGATTGGCGTTATTTTTGTAAAAATATAGAAAATACTCTTAGGAAGTAAGGATATATTGAAGGAGTTTTGGCATTAGGTTTCATTTGAGTGAACATAACTATGAAATCAGTAGAAGTATAGCGTTTTTTCTTTGAGTAATCATTTATGAATTGTGTTCTTGTCAGGTATTTTAAAATACAATGAAAATATAGGAGTAGAAACGTTTTACTGTTGCTGTTCTTTGATGATTTTCTGTTTGGTTTTCATTGCTATCCTTCAAATTCTATAAATACATAACTCCACATATTGCAATACCACATAATTTATTCAGGGACAAATATTGTTTCTCAATTCATTATAATATTATATAAGTACATCGATAATCTTAATTTGATTCTTCACATATTACTCCTCATCAAGGCCAATGCCCCGGGCCACGGGTTATGTAGGTGAAGTGCTGACTCCAAAGGTAGTTCAAAATCTGCCTCCTTCGCATTTAGAAGCATCAACGACCACATTTTATTTGCAATAATTCCAACAGGTTGCGCAGGTGAAGTGCTAAGCCCCAAGGTAGTTTAAACTCAACTGCTATCGCATTTCTAAGCATCAAGGACCTCTTCTATTGTTATAATACACACCGACCCACGGGTTGTGCAGGTGAAGTGTTTCTATTCAAAAGCATCCCTAATCCCTATGCTTCGAGAAATGCATGGCTATTGGAAGGTAATATTATCATCCTATTGAGGAGGAAGTTTTGGAACAAGCTTGGAGGTAGAAGAGACAAATTACCCCAGGCCACAAACAAAAGGCCCCAATTCAAGGATATTATTATATATATATATTTTAGAGAAAAATCTATATATCATTGGGAAGATGGATTTAAAACCTCCCAAGCTTGTTTCATCCCTTCAAATTCATGTTGAGTGAGGACGCCAAACTTTGAATGATTTAAAGCTAGACTTTAGAATATTATAACGCCTCTTCAGATACACTTTAGAAGTTTGTACTTCTGTAGCAGAATCTCTATTATCAAGAACTTTAGACCCTCTAGTCTGGTGGCAACGTCGACAGATTATTTATTCTAGACTTGATGAATTAATGAAAGTAAGAATAAGCATTATTGCTATATCTGCCCAATCTGAACGTCTCTTGAGCAAGATAGGACAAATAATCTCTGAACGTGGAAATTGTTTCAGTCTTACTAAAGTCAGACAGCTTGTATAATTACTTAATATTATTTTGGATTAAATGCAACTCAATCCAAATGAATAATGTAATGTAGTAATTAATGATACGCAATATTTTTTTATGTATATTTTATATATATTAAATGAATTTATATCTAATAGTTTACAATTTTTCCGTTACAATTTCATATTTCAAAACTTTTCTATATTGATTCAATACAGGTTTTTTCACTTTATGTATATTTGAGAGAGGCACATTTTTATGTTGGCTGTCTGAATGAACCATATGTTTCATCTTTTAAAGTTGTTACCATTATTCTTTCATTCTTGAGAAGAGAACATCTGAGTAATGAGTTAGGGGAGATTAACACTGAGTTGTGGATTTATCTTCTACATTCATCAAAGCAAAGTTTATCTGTTTGTTGACACCTAATAACTCCAAATGTGACACACTAGTATTATATAATAGAAGAATTGTCTATAAATCTACATTCCTTATTATAATTGAATATATGTTCTCAATAATATTAAAAGCTCAAACTACTTGTTCTTTTTAAAAATTTGATGACATTCAAGATTAGATTAAAACTTATCGAATTATGGAGCCTTCATCAAAAGTTATCTAACATGGAAGAGTCAAACAGATGTCAATATATGAAGGACAAGTAATTAAATATAAAATATTATCTACGTTACAAATTAAATCACTTTTGACATTGTGACATTTCATGCATAAAAAAAAACATAAGTAAAAAATATTATGGTAATATAAAAACCATCTTTTTAATAAAAAGGTGTACGGGGTATAAGTATGAAAATAATATAATAATAGAAGAGGGAGAGTGGTTTTTTGTAGTGTCTACATGAATAGATCTTCTTTATTTTCTAAAGCTGTTATCATTATTCTAGAAAAAAGACCATGTAAGAATAAATTAAGTACTTGTGCATAAAAGACTAATAGTATCACTTATGATTTGTTGGGAAATTTTAAGTGTAAATCCTAATTTCCTTAATCTCATAGCTGCTTGCTGACATGATAGGTAACTAATAGTGGGTACTTGAGACTTTTTTGACGGTTTTTTTGATATATTTCAATTTATCTAAAATGAATTTTAAAATTTTTTCTTTTCAAGTGTAAAAAGAATCTATATATATCTATTTAAATATATTTATATATGAAATGTAAGGTGTTTTTTTTTAATTAAATTTTAAAATACATGTTTTTTTTTGCAGCACCCCTGATACGGTCAAGGGAACCCCAGTGTGACGGAGGACCTACTTTGAGAAACGCGGCCGTTATGAAATATTTTAGTGTACATTGTCTGAGTTTGTCTGAACATCATACTTTCCCCTTTTATCTCGAAATTGAAGACAACGACAGTGGAAAGTAGTTGAAATTCAATTCCCACAACTTTTTAATAATAAGGAAATAACTTTGCATAGGAAAGAGGGGTTTCCACTTTTTCGATAGCACTTTGGAGGATCATAAAAGTAGATGAAAGGTCTCATTATGTAGAGGAATTTGGGAATTTGTCTCTTATGAATTATTCTCGGGAGGGAGGGCTACTCTAAGTCGATCCCTGAGCTGAGGGATGAGGCTGGAGGAGATAACATCTCATTAATTAAAGCACTGCAACTTTTTATTGTATCTACTATGAACCATTATAGTATAATTACTGTATAAACGTAATAAGTATCACTTAGATGAACTTCTATGCCATCAAATCAATTAAATCCTAAAATAGAAAATAACCTTAAACATAGAAATATACAGTACAAACCCCAATGATTGTCTAATCCTACATGGAAACTTATTTGAGCAATTGTGATCGATTGAACCGAGATCCCTCTCTGTCTACTCCAATATTATATTCTTCCCTTGACGAAGTTATTACCAATGATTAAAGGATTGAATTTCAACTATCCCCTGTTACTGTCTCCAATTTCTAGATAGAAAGAAAATTTAAAACGCGCTTGCAAAATTATAAAATGTAACTTTTTTCTTTTAAATATTTAAATATAGAGTATACTATTTGCTATGAAACTCTGTATGGTTAATCAAGTTTATATTTTTGAAACTATATTTGGGAGGTAAGAAATGCTTTCAAAATATGAAATATGAATATGAATATTAGAGTTCAACAAAAATTAAATATAAAATAGGTAGAATAGACTAATTCAATTTAATGAATCATAAAATTTTCGGAGCTAAATGTAGGTTACCAAATTATCGAAGTTATTACCAATGATTAAAAGGTTGCGAGGATTGAATTTCAACTATCCCCTGTTACTGTCTCCAATTTCCAGATAGAAAAAAAAGTAAGACGTGGTGGCAAACTATGAAACTCTCTATGTTTAATCAAATTTATATTTTCACTGATGAAAAGGTTAATAATTAATTACTTTTTTATGAGTATGATGTAAAAAAAAAAGAAATCAGAAATTTTTCCTTTTCTTAAATTTTTGATTCAGATTGTTTTTATAATACGACACTACATATACTATTTATTTATGTATATAGAATATTCTTCATGATTGTCCATCAGAGTTAACCACGAATGATAAATCAATTACTTACATATTATATTGCATAGGATATCAATATTATATGAATGTACGTTCTATGTCTTGAATACATTGCTTCTAGAGGTGTGTAGTACATATTGTACAGGGAGTCTAGAAATGAAATCAACTTGATTGAATTAATAGATAATTACTTACACTACATTAGACATAGTTCATTTAATTAGAGTGCGCTGAGTTAAAGTAGGAAGGATCTCCTCTGTGTGAACTTTTTTGCTTTGAGCAATGAATCAAACATAGATCTACAAATAGATTCTCACATATTTGAATTTGTAAGACTTATTTTAAGTCGTATAAATAGAATAGACACAATATTTCATTTCCTTAATATAGAATTGTATGAACGCGATCGTTTGAATCAAACTAATTAAATAATCAGGAATACATATTATAGAAAAAGGAATCATGATCCTCGTTTTTTGAAAATCCATAAATGTATATATACAGATCTTAATTCAAGTTGTTTTTAATTAATTAAAATTAAATTTGTATGCATTCTACATTAATTTACAAGTTTATTTAACATAAAAACTACAACATATAACTGACTATGATGGTTATCTTATCGATCATTCGCAGATTTTTCTATTTATTCCTAATTAACTTTTTTGTATAGGATATTTACACCACACATTCTTCATATATAGGGTTGCTGAGATAAATCCGGACACAATTCAAAAGTGTCTTTCAAAAATTGTAGACTGGATATAGATGTAAGCAATAAAACAAAAATTATTTGATGGACATTTATGTATTATTTTATTCAATCTGACTGCCCTCAGTGGCAATCTCTTTCTCGATCAAGGCCCGTCAGGTATTGCAAGCATTTTCCACACCTGTATGGTTGCCTTCAGGCGACTTAGGTATTTATTCCTTTGACATTTTGAAGCTTCTTGAGTATATATTTCATGATGGAGTGATATACATTTGATCTGCGATTGCAAATATTCCAAATTTATTAACAAAAAATATCTGTAATAAAAAATAACTGATTTTCATTCCAATATCATCTTCAGTGATGAAGCTCATTTTTGGCTCAATGGCTTTGTTAATCATCAAAATATGCGTTATTAGTCAGGTAAAAATCCAAAAGTGCTTCACTAGACATAATTGCATCCCCAAAAAATGACTATTTCGAGTGGACTTCATGCTGGAAAGATCATTGAGCCATATTTTTTCGTTGATGAAAATCGCCACGTTAGTGTAAATGGAAAGTCGCTATTGCAACATGATAACTGATTTTTTCGACCCAATTATAAGTATGGACTTGAAAAGCTTGTGACTTTAGTAAGAAGATACCACTCGTAACACAGCAAACGTTAAAATCGATTTATTGCAAAGCAAATTTGGTGAGCGTGTTATTTCGATAGATGTACCAGTTGATTGGCCGCCTCGATCCTGCAGTTTAACACCTTAAAATTATTTTTTTTGGGGTCACGGGAAGTTATTGGTCTACTCCAATAAGCTGGCGACGTTAAAAGAGCTCAGAGAAAAATATCGAACGTAAAATTGCTGCAATATTGGTCAATTTATTCGAAAAAGTAGTGGAAAATTTGGTTCAGCAATTGGACTTCTGTAAACGTGCTCGTAGTGGTCGCAGTAAGTAAATCGATTTTTATACATAAATGTATATATTTATAATTTGTATTGAAAAAATAAATTTGGTAAAATATTTAATGGTTTCTGTTTTATGAATAAAAAGATTTGAAGCGCTTCTAATGAAAAACCATTTATATAAAGGATTTGACTAAATAGAGAACATTAAAAAGTTAAAAAGAAATTATACAAATATAAATTAAAGGCACTCAGTAGAGCACAAAAATTCTCCTAAAATATTTTTCCAAAACAAATTGAGTGCGGTATCTCAATTAATTCCAAAGTTTGGTCGATTATGAATTTGTAGGGTTATTTATGGCTTTGACCTCTCAAAAGTTAATGAACTCTTACTGTTAACATATATCATCTTGCTACAAAATTTTACCAAAATCTGTCTTTAACTTTTTTATAATCCTGTTTACAAACCGAAGCAAAAACATTCCCTCAGTTCAACTTTTTGGTGGAGGTAAATAGACAATTAAGTAGATTAAATAATCTATAAATAAATCATCCGTATGTCGTTTACATTCATTTTTCCTCACTTGGATATTCAAGGACAATTACACAATGAACTAATGAATTAAATTATTCATATTAAAACGGTAATAAAATCAGGCATGAATACTAGTATCGTGTATCGGCCTGGAAGCCCTAAACCACTTTGAGACCGTTATAAATTTTGTTGAAGCAATCTAATTCCCTCTTTTAAAGAAGTTCAGTCTGAGTCGGAGACATAGATAAATTTAAATTAGTTCTATCAGAAAAACAAGGATTTAAAAAATCCAGCCCAACAACTTGAAATGTCTGACCTTGGGCCTAATTAATGCACATGGCAAAGCTCAACTTCACAGAAAACTGAGGTTTCTTAAAATGAATCCCTGTATTTGAAGATTACAGCATCTTTAGGATAAAAATATTTTTTCCCAGTATTGTCACTACTAATGACAGTTAATACAACTCTCCTTGGGAGTGAAGTCTTTATGGTACCTCAACTCTGCTCTCCTGGATGCACCCTTCCCTCTAACCTGATTCTGTCATCAAATTTTCCTCTTATCTCGCCGAGTGAAGCCATCCTGTTGTGGAGGACAGGTAAAATCCTCACTCTCTATGCACGGATGTAGTCACCATTTGGTTATGTAGGACGGATCGAAGTCTGCTATCTATCTCTCTGGGAGAAGCCACCATTGTTTCATGGAGAGGAAGTGGAGTTCTTACTCTGTATCTTCAGATAAGGTCACCATTGCGTCATGAAGAACACATGGAATCCTCCTCCCCCCCTGAGGAAGATGTAATCGTGTTGTGGATTATGGTTGACTAATTTATGGATCTCCTAATTTATTGTTTTAAATCATCTGCATCGAATGATTTGGGGGTGATGCTATGTTCCTTCGTTGTTTCGGATCCTGATTTATTAAGAATTTAAACATAAATATTGTTTTGTCAATATCTTAAAAGTATACATTAAAACTCATCAATATGAAGAAATTTGTAATCTTCTATTCCTATAGAAATAAATGATGTATACTTATTTATTGACTATTATTTTGATTTTTTTGCTACAAAAATGTTCTTAAATATAATGGGACAATTTCTTTAACTTTTACTTGTTTTTTTAAGATTGAAATTAATATTTATTATTTTGATTATTACCTCATAAGGGAAATCTAGAGCCGAACTTTGTAAAATAGAAATCATTCTTTCAATAACCTAAGGTTGATGCTATTTATATATGGAATCCATGAAAGGCTTCAAAGATTAACTATATTTTTTTGATTGGATTAAAAATTAAATTTGAGGGTCTGTTTAAATTTGTTTAAATAATTCCTCAATTCCAGTGGCCTCACCAGAAAACATTGATCATCTGCTGTTTTAATAAAAAATCAAAAATACTTCAAAATATGTGTTATTAATTAGGCTTCTATAGAATACAAATGTGTTAATATCTCCCTCTAAAATAAGAATTCCCGCCTATCTTTTGTGTAAATTGATTTAAAAATGCATAATAATATAAATGTATATACACTTATATTAATTATAATATTTTCCATACACTAATGCTATTTGAAGTGTAGTTTTTTTCTCCTCTATATCGCAGAAATTCATTTTCGCCCTCAAAAATAATATACGAGGCAGCTGAGATTAACAATTGTCTCAATTCAGTAATAGCGCTCCCGCTTTTTCCTCGCACTTTTACACAAATCCTACTCTATCTATGATGAATATATATGAACCACACAACTTATGAATTCTTTCATTCTTGGAGGATAGTAGCAATTAGTGTTGAGACTCGGTCCAGCACCAATTTTTTGTTGGTCTCACTTTATGGACCAATTTTGATTCGGTATCACTTTATGGACCGATTTTTATCGGTCTCATATATTATGAGATACTATTTTTTTAATCAACTGTCATTCACTTTTTTGTTTTAATTATCAAAAGTATACAATAAGCTCTAGAACAAATACTGTATAAATATAAGAGAGGGTGGGATCAAAATTAATTCGGACTATCTCTGTTCAAACTTCGTATAAGGTCATTGTACTTGAAAAAACATACGATGCCATGTTATATACAGTTTATCTGTAAAATCGGTCTAGACCATTTTTTTTGGGCCAGAACTAGACTGAAGTTTTCCATTGAACCGAAAGCCAACACTAGTAGCAATATAGTTTCCCTTTATTCAATACGTCATGTCTTTTGTTTTTATGACTTTACATTAAAACTTAAGAACAGGCGTAAAAAACAAATAGCGTAATAAAAGATTAGTAAACTAGTGCATTAATCAAAACCTCAAGACTTTTAAATGACTAAAACTTTAAAGTGTTTCAAATCTTTGCAAATGGATTGGTGAGAAAATTGGTCCATAGGGCGAGACCTTAAAAATCAATCGTTTGAATGAGGCTGAAAAAACATAAATACACGATTGGAACAAGATTAAATATCTTTTCCCGATCTCAATTAAAATATTGGTCCAAATTAATAAAATTAATTAATTATGACCCAAAAGAAAAAAATTGGTCTTGGATAGTCTCAACAAAAATTAATACATCTTTAACAAATGATTTATCTAAATTATGGGTAGATGCAGTTTCAGGATCTCAACATTAAGTTAAGTATAAGCTCCTGTGGGAACACCCAAATAATTAGACCATTTAAATAATGTTTATTATTGACAGGGTTCTCAGAAGTATTGCAGAGTGATCCACTAATTATTGTCTTTGTTGATAACTATAAAATGTATTAGTGAGAGACTAGTTTTCATTGTCAGTCAATTTTCAAAAATATTTACAGGGTTTGGAAGCAAAATGTGGACTGAATGACTGACTTTAGAAAAATGGCAATAATTTTATATTTGATAAATAATTTGGAAATTTTTTTGAAAAATAATTTGGAAATTTAAAAAAAAAAATAATTTTGAGACACGACCTTTGTGAACATCTTCACTCAATATGGCCGCTCTCAGCAGCAATCACAGCCTCCATACGGCGGTGGAAAGCCTAGCAGGAGTTGATGATGAACTTCTCAGACAAATTTGTTCCACTCCTTCACAATAGCGGCCTTCAGGGAGTCTACGTTCGGGTGATATGTCTGGTTAGTCTCCCACTCCACACAGTAAAGTCCTACGGGTTCAAATCCAGCGAAGATGATGGCCACATGTCCTTGTGCCAAAAATACCCCATGTTGTTGGCACAGAACTTCTCGTATTTGGCCAATGTGTGTGAGGGTGCACCATATAGGGTCACACACAGTTGCCCTCTGGGTAGGTGGCCTTGAGCCACGGCAGCATGGTGAACCTAAGCACCTTGTAGTAGACCTCCTGGCCAATTTTCTCCCCAGCCTTAAAAAGAAGGGAGGTAACTTCTTGCTGTCGGACGCCACGACCCCCAGGACCATTGTTTGGGTCGGATGTTTTGTACGTAACACCTTCGTGACCTCCTCTGGTGATCGCCCAAGCCAACAGTCGTTCTGACGGTTGTAGACCTGGTCCACGGTGAAAATCTTCTCGTTATAGAATTTTTTGAATGTGGATCCATTTGCCTTGATCCACGCAAGAACTTTTTTGCGCCTCTGCAGTCTCCTTTCCTTCATAGAGTCCGTCAACAGGTGGTGTTCGGTCCTTGTGTAAGAGGAAAAGCCCAAGTCCTCCTCCACAGCCCTCCCAATTGTCCCCTCGTCCACGTCAAACTCGTTAGAGAGGTGATTCATGGATTTTTTTGGGGTCCTTCTTGACCTTCTTCTTCAGGTCCCCCAGAAACTCAGAATCCCTTTTCAAGTTGTGTCCCCCACTTCCTTCTTTCCTTGAGAAGGATTTTCCATCCTTTTTCATATATGGAGCACTTCACAATGTCCATAATCTCTGCCACCTCAATTTTGGCATCCAGAAGGTCTGACATCCTCTGTCTTTGTGCTTCTTACAAACTCATGATGAAAGATTTGATAAATATTTATTATTGTTTACTTATGCAGAAAGGACATGAGATTCGGAATATGCAAGAAAAATCACAAAACCTCTCTTTTTAAAATTACATAATTAGTATTTATTAACAGTCTACGTTTTGCTTCTGAATCCTGTATATATTATGAGGGTTTCTCAAGAACTTTCCTTATGATTTTGTGTTCTACTCTTTCATTTTTGCATAATTGTGTGTCCCAAGACTCGACATTTTCTTACAAAACAATGGTAATTTCGGCTTTGTATCATCTCATATTTAATGCTGTTATGAAATATTATTTGATATCGACACAAAATATGCAAAAGACTAGTTACAAATTAAGACAAAGTTGTATAAAATTTTTGTGCGTAATAAACATAAATCATAGAAATATAGGAGGTGTATTATATATTGCTTCGTTAGCGCACTATTGGCAGACAACATTCTTGCCGATGGAGATTTCGCCAGAAGGGCATTTACCGAATACAATCTGACGAACGGATATTGAGCCGAAGGACCATTTATACGAAAAATGATTTTAATGTATGTATTAATCCATTAATTTGTAAACTAATATTTATCAAATACCTTTGATAATCAATAAATTTAATCATTGAGTAATTGTATAATTATATATATTAAATGACTATTCATGTCCTTGTGCTCTCCTACGATTGGATGGTAGAGTATCTCTCCTAATCTTTCCGGTGATTTGTATCACCACAGCCAACTATCTCTTCTTCCGACACATTTAGGATCCTAAAAAAGTAAAAATCACTGTTCTTGCCTGATATTATGCTTCTTCGCCAATCCATGTGTCTTTTCCAACATAAATAATCCATCATGTCGAATGATAATTAATTGATATCGGATACGTGATTAGCACTTCTTGCATGCGAATTGCTGTACTGTTTGTTTAGTATATAATTTATTTCGAGTATTATAACATTAAATGATTCAAACTTCATTCGAACCACGTCCAACTCTGTTGTACTTTTCATTAACGAATATAATTAATAAAAAAATATTTTTCTGCCAAATAAAAGTAATAATTTTATCTTAATGACATATATAATATATGAACGAAACCGATTTATCATAATATTATTCTAAGTTGAGTTAAAATATGCAATCGCAAATACCAATATATTAAATATCATTTTTAAGCCAAATGCCCCAAAAATGTGGCAAAATGTTGAAATTACCTTTGGGAAAAGTTTCTTGGCCAATAGTCCTATAGCTATATCACCCTAACGAGTGCATTGAGTGTCTATTTGCTAGATACTATCGAACATTCAACTTAGATACATTTTTTTGTCAGATATCCCTGCCACGGTTGGAAAAGTGAGAACTAATATGTATTGTCTCTAAGGGACTTTTTCTAAGTTATGTACATCAATATAGCCTTCTTTGGTTATTGTTTATCAAAAGTTACGAGGGGTAATAGCTCTTTGGCCAACCCTTCTGTCCTGTCATCCATACTTTCTTTGATGTCTTAGGTGTTCGAATTTTCATTTCATTTCTAAAATGATATTTTGTTTGTCAAGAATAAATTATCTTAGATAATTGTGTTAAGTCTATCTTTTCAACTTTTGTGATCCTTGAGAATAGAAGGAAGTAGATTAGTACGAAATATATGAAGAAATAAATTAGTAAAATATCTCTTCGAAATAGGCATTATATATTTCAAAACTCGTTTATCGACCTCGAATCGATAGGGTATAATGTATATAGGTACGTGTACCCATAAATAATAATTCCTCATCTAATTTTTTTTTCTAATATAATTATTGGTTGGCTTCTGACAACCTTGTTCCAAAGGCTGCTGAATGACTTTGTAATATAGTAACTAAATATTCAATATTCATATGTAATGAAGAAATCTAACTAGTCTTTCCAAACATCTTTACAATTATTAATTAAACTGATTCATTCAAGGATTCCGTCTCTTTTAGTTAATAAATTGCTTAATTATGTCTGAAAAGTACATAACTGTACGTACAATATAATCAAATTTGCATGATAGTGAATAATTTTGATTATTTAAGTAATATAATCAAATCAAGTAAAGATTAACTGTAATAATTTAGAATACAAGCAATTTCTGTGTCATGGAAGTTCTCAACATCCAAAACTGCACCAAAAATCGTTCCTTAATAATCCTAGATTCCATTCCATTCAATGAAAATGTGTTTAGGTTCTTTGCATGAGAGTTTTGCTCAGTTCAATTTGACTAAAGTTATGAGACTTGTTACCAATGTCATCTCTCGGTAACAAAATGGAAAACAGGTGCCCAAATCAATATCCAACCTAGTAACTCCGATTTTATACTTAATATAGTTGAAAAGTTGAAAATTAACGGAAATGAACCAAGACAGGTTTGTATTATTAAATTTGATGTATTTTAAAAAACAATTACCTTATTAAACTTTTATAATGAACCTTAAGTAAATTTAACTACCTACATAGTCATGAATAAAATGGTTTGCTATGAAGATTGAACAATTATTAAGGCATTACGTACTTGAAGATTCTACTTAATCAAACTATTTGCCCCTAAATCCGATTTATATAGAGTGTTCATACACAATGGACTAACTAAAATAGAAATGTCCTGGGGGATTGAAGGGAAAAATAAACGGCGTTTACCCATTCCCCTCATTTTCAGCGAATACACGAGAAACGATGAACAGCGTTCAATTTGTCGTTCATGTTCTCATTGTCTCTAAGGGGTCCTTTATTGACCATTTTTTCCAAAAAGTGCTACAATATATTTTTCTTGATTATGGGTATAATTATTATTTTTTATGGTCCTTATTAAAATTAATATATTTTGGGAAGTCTGGATCTGATTTTGTGTGTATAATTATCAATTACTGTGTACATTGATTAGTTACTTTCTATTAAGTGTCTTACCATTTGCAGTCTTGTATGAAATAGGTATTCTAGGTTCGGTAAGAGTGCAATTGTCTACTCTCCCATTCATTTCTTATTTTTATTCCTCAAGATTTCCTTAAATCGGGAGTTTATTTAAGACAAGACAGTGAATGTAGTGTAAAATCAACCGCATTGAATCGAACGCTCGTAAGCTGTTTTAAGATATTTCGCCCCGGGAATTTTCATTTTGTTCTGACACAAATATATTTTATGACTTATAATTCAAGATTTAATATGGACCTCTCTCCTCTTGCAGTCAAGTGTAGTACATTTTTGCATTCATTAGCGTAAAATGAACGCATTTAATTTTTATATCTTTAAAATAGAAAATATCAAACATGAATGTTATTATACCTTTCCATAATAAGTTCAAACGGACTTTTTTATTAACGTTGTACTTCTGACTTCTGATGCATGTACTTTGGGAGAGGGGAATTATTTGCTGCATCCCGAAAAATCCTTGCAGATCTCGTCAGTTAAAAAATGAGGCAACTCAAACTACTCATGTTTCGTTTTCTTGAAGATTGAGGAGGCCTTCGTCTCCCCGACAGGTTTATCAAGTCCTGAGTCGAAGTCACAAAATTCCTAGAAGCTGAGGTACATCACGGACCAGGTTTATTTAAATGTATTTGCTTGTTTTCTTTCTTCCACTTTTCTCTTAGCTAAAGTACACCTGTAAAAAAACAGTTCAAATTCATCATAATCAGATACAAAATTCATCTAATATCACTGCTATACATTCAAATTGAATGAAAATGCCCTCATTTCAAGTTATTACAATAAAAAATGAATTACAAAGAACTTTAAATGAAGGAAGATCCCTTTTAAGAAAGGAAAAATATGCACGAATATACACTTGTACTATAATATAAATGCATATATATTATAGGCTCTAAATTTCCCAGAGCAAATCTTCTGGTGATCCTCGTTAAACGTGTAAGGTAGAAATTTATTATGGACCTGAATTGGGAGCATTCATTTTTATAGTCCCGACTAAATTTTCTTCTATGATGTTTTTTCCAAAGTTCAAAATGAACGAATGAACATAAAAGAGTGAACGAGTCCAAGCCGGGATAATATGGCTATAAAGTCGTATAACATAACACTGAACAACACGGGCGTAAAATCAAAGCAAATGAATACACATTATACAAGTAAAACAATGTCCTTCAATGGTCTACATAATTACAAATAAATATAGGTATGTATATACAGTTTTGAGTTAAAACACTATTGTAATTAAAATCAGGAATCGTCAATGAAACATGTGCTTCATACTACACATGTCTATGTACGAAGACTAACCATCACACGCTCGCTTTGAATCACCATAACTTCAAAATGAATAATTGACGTACCTTTAAATCCAAATGAGAACAACATAGTTGTTTCTGTAATAATGAACTTATTTGATGTGTGGAGTCGAGACTATTACTTCACACATTCAGTTGTTGAACGAAATCCGAAATATTCAGTTATAATTTTAGTAAGTGATTCCTCTTCAAAACAAAACTAACCCAAAATACTCCAAGAATAAAGAGAAGTAAGATACGAGTTGCATATATTAATATAAGGTATTGTGTGTCAATCTTATGTGTTAATCCAGTACTAAAGAAAAATAATATCTAATAAACATATGCAGGGTTAGATAGAAGAATTTATGTGATAATTAATTTTTTAAATGTGTTTTCAAAAGTATTGTTAGTACTTAGTATGTTCGTACCATCAAAACATCAACAACTACTAAGACTTTTGTATTAGTTATGTGAGGTTTTGGGGGGATTTTTTAGCACAAAGTTCCTGCATCTTGTGATTATTTGTAGCCTGTAACATTTTAGCTTGATTTAATAACACGTAATACATTATTTTTTACTTGTCGAGCACATAATAATTCAATATATTTAATTCAAATTTAGAAGTTCATTTACGAAATTGCCTGTACATCTATTTACTTGTCATAATGAAATAACATTCTAAATTGTATTGTAGATGACATATCGTTTTTTTATCCTCAAAATTTATGTAATAACATGTATTCGTAATAGAAATGACAGAGTTTGCCATGCCAATCTACACCATATGTTCAATTTTAATATTTTTTAAAAAAGGTTCTCACCTCAAATTACTTGGTTATTATTGTTTTTTTATGTCGGGAAAAAATGTGTGCAAAATTCAATATATGGGATAAAAGCATGAGAAAAGTGTTTAGTTTCTTTCTTATTGTGTGGAACTTGAGAGCCTTGGAATGAAGGTACTTGTTAATTAAGAAATATAATAAGTAAAAGGATCCATAAATTAGCTACAAAAGGATGAACAAGCTGATTTCAGTAAGAAAAAAAAAGGCTGATTGAAAATGTACAGCACGACCCAAGCTCACCAGGCTAAACATCAACCCTTGCATGACTGCTGTGTTGTACATATTTTTATAACAGCTAACCATTAGTTGATTCTTACTCCCGAGTCGTTTTTTGAATGTTTATTTCTGAAACTTGCATTAAAATCTAATTAAGGAGCGGAAATATCACTAGTATTAAATAAAAACCAATGCCAGAGATACAAATAATATGAAACGCCGGTATTTTAAAAAAAGAAACTGAAAATTAACATGGTCACCCTGGCAGTTTAAAATATGTTTTGTTGGAGAGCAGCTTAGTTATCATTACGTTTCTTTAAATTAGCTGAGAGCTGTTATGAGATGAAAATAATAAATGCAAACAACTCTCCATATCTAGTAATGATTTAGGTAGGAATTACTCCGATGTTGATCTTCCATTCTACTCTGAGTCCAACAAAGATTTACACTCATAATTCTGCAATAAAGCTCTCGTGTTACGTTTCGTATTTCATGGCCTAGTGATTACTTTATACTTAAAAATGTTCTCTCCTCGAGAATAAAATAATAATAATGAAAATTCCTTTTGAGTATTAATTACAAGAAGAGTGGGATCTTCAAATTTAATATTTTTTAAGCCTATGTAGACTAACCTTTGCAACGGTTAGTCTAGAAGGCCTTGGGGAGAATGACTTGATTTTAAACGTTTAAAGGGATATTTATAAATACTTACATACTCTGTAATGTATATATGAACAAATATTGGAAAAACCAGATGTTTTGCTTACGATCTTAACCTCAAATCTATAAACACAAAATATAAATTAATAAGTAAGATTCGACTATTATTTTTAAGGAGATACAATTTTAATCGAAAAGTGATTTTATTCATTGGATGCTTTACTTTTTTTAAATTAAATAATATTTTAGTTTACTTGTGGTTATACACCATCATTACACTATTAGGGATGGTTTTTTAAAGAGAGTATTTCATGTCTACTTGATATATAATAATTTTGGGAAAAAAAATTGATTTAATTTTGACTCATTTAAATCTTTAAATGTATGTATGTTGTGTGCAAGTTACAATTACTAACTATGTTCCATAATGTCATATTAAATTAATCATTATTTATTGATGCTGTTTGTCATTTTTTTAATAATCATTAATATTGCATAGTTATTATCTATACTGGGATGGGTAAATGCGTGAGTGCGAAGAGTGAAACATATGGTACAATTGATTCTTTTATAAAAATCAATTGTCTATTATTTTATGATTTTGAAGGATGGAATTTGACGTGTTTCTCTTCTAGAATAATGAATCTTCTATATTTCAAATAAAACTAGAGAAGAGTTGATCAATAATATAAAAATAGTTAAACCTTTAATAATATACTGTGGCTCGAAAGTTTCGAACCCGTTCGGCGCCCGTTACATAGCGAGGCGTTCTAATTACATGTCTCTGTTTTGGCGCGGAGTTGAAATAAAGACCTCAAGAGAGGAAGGTATATATTCGATATTTATTTAGAGCGTTACATATACATTTTATGGAACAAAGGTAGGCGACAAAACTATATATTCATATTAGTAGGAAATATTATCCCAACAATGATTTTGCAACAATTGAACAGAAAAGAAAAAAAAAAACCACACGCCTTTTAGTACCTTTCTGATATCAAAAACAGTTATTTATCCATACTTTTTGCTCAGATTTATTTGTATACATAGATACACAGTGGAGGATATAGGTATTTGATCCCTTGCCCAATTTATATGTCTACTCACTGATAAATAAAAGAACGGTCTATAATTTTAATCGTAGGTTTATGTTAGCAGTGAAAGACATTATATGAAGAAAAGAAATTGGTCAAGTCTTCTCTTCTCCTTGGAAGAGAAACCCACCCAAAAAGTTCACTTTCCAGTCCCAAGCTGGGATGGTATTCTTGAGATTAATCTCAGTATTTTTCTTCCTCCAGACACGGCGAGTTAAATTAGTGCTAAAGAGCTCGATTTTGGTCTCACCTGACCAAATCCACCTCCTCCTAAGCCTCGAATTATTCAGGTGTTCACTAACAAAGTTCAGACAAGCCTGTATGTATTTTCAATTTTCACGTATTTTTAATTTTTTTAATATTCTGTCTCTCACTGTTAAAATAAATATACTTCTGAAATTAGTTCTTTTCTTTATCAGTGAACAAACTTAGAAAATCAGCAAGGGATGACATATTTCCTCCAACACATTTACTAGCCGGTGTACAATTAGTATTTTTAAGCGTTGTGTGGGCCATTCAAGGTGTCACCACATAAGTGATATAAAATGCCATATTCAGTATAGTCTATACGGATATGAGTCTAAAACATAGCTATTCCTAAACGATTCTGAGGCATCATGACTGCAATCATGAGTCCATTTGATTGCGAGCTCGAAACGGTCCGTCCCTATAAAAAACTGGGGCTGGTTTCAGGAGGCATTGGGGAAAATTTTCCTGTGCTTAATTGTATTAAATAGGAGCCTCAATAGAGGCCTGTGAAAATTGGTTGTCCATTTCTTCTACCAAAAGGGTATTATGATCTTGGGTTCTCGGTGGTAACAATTTATCGCTTAGAAATGGGCATACTTGGCATAAATCGGATGATTGGAACACATCTTATTAAGTACTGAAATATGTATAGCGAAAATTACGGAATTACTTTTTCCCCAAGCTAATGTTACTGATAATAACCATGTTATTATAATAGAACAAAATAAAATGAAGATATCAATATAAAGTTGGTAATTAGAATGACCCATGTTGTGATTAAATAATATATTTTAAGACGAACAAGTCACAATTTGCATAATTTGTTTTTACAAATGGTGACGTATACATACATTGCAACTTGTATCCAACTGTGATGTACTTGGTATTAATTAATACATACATATATATAAAACAAGGTGACTATATATATATAAGGTGTATAGATAAGAAACTTTCAACATAGCCTGGTTGAGGTTAGCTGACAACTGTTTTGATGTGTTCCCAATAGAGCCAAGTTCAGTGCTACTGACTAGTGTCAAGTGTTAACTCATATTATTATTCTAAGAATTTTGTTTTTTCCTAGAAGTACTAGGGTATTTGTGCTCTGGCAACCTGTACAAATCCATTAGACATCCACTATTTTCGTTTATTTATTTAAAAATTTATGTTCTGACCATTTTTCTTTAAACACAACTTTTAATAATCGTCCGAGAATAAAAATTTACTCTAATAGTGTTATCTGATGAGAAAATAAAGTTCTATATTTTGTATAAATACATTTTATTAAATCGAATTTCCTCCTAAATTGGCTCCTCTGTGACGTCATCAAAATAGCTAGTAAATAAAAGCAAAGTAATTTCTTATCGACACACCTTATATATATTCCCCTTCAGAAGCCCCTGCAATACCAAAGATGAACTTAACACTTGGATTAAGAAGGAATTACAGGATTTTCCAAGAGACCAAGCGGCGAAGGCCTGCTTGCACTTTCGGCCTCGTAAACAGAATTTAATTAAGGCTGGAACGATTTTATTGAATAAAACAAAAAAAAATCCACCTTATAACTGGTTGAAGAGAAAATTGCATTTGAAAAAAAAAAATGTAACAACAGATAGCTTGTGCACCCTGTATACTTAGATGAATAGACGTTCTTTCAAAAGTTTTAATAAAGTTTTCCCTTATAATGAGAACTTTTGATGAAAAAAAATAAATAAATAATCTTGTTGTTCTACGTATAGTGCGCACTTCCCCCCTCTTAATGTATAACATAAGTTTTTAACTTTTTTTGAAAGTGAAGAGTTTTTATTAAATTATATATTTTTAATAGAATTAGAAACTTCAAGGGCAAACATTCATCAATTTGGTTCAAACTTAACATTTCTTACCAAAAGAAACATATTTTGTCTCTAATGCACATAAATAATAAATATACTCGTAACTTAATAATAATTCATAGCTTTAGTATATATTCCCCCTGTTTTTAAAAGCAAAGATAAACAAATTGAATTAATATATATCTGTATTTGATATATGTATACACTAGGGTTGCTATCTTCTCAGAATTTTACACCTACGGGAAATTCTCGGGAGATCTCACATTTAAATATTTCATAATATAAGATGTATTTAATTACATATATAATCCAAAAATATATTTTTGTCTCCCGTAAATGATTTGCTACCTGTTCCATATCGGCATAAATATTCCGCATTCGTGAATTTAATCCGTGGTTTGAAGCAGTATAAGATTTGATGTGCAGGGGCACTGCTGTTTTTTATCATTGGGGAAGGGGGGTCAATTCTCTTATATAACAACTCATATAAATAGACTTATTTTATATAAATACGAGCAGATATTGCCCGCGTTGCAGGACTGAATAGAAGGGAATATAAACAAAGGATGAAGGTAGAAGAAAGAGAGAGAGGGTTGTAGAAAATACAGAGGGTGGAGGCTCTTAATGACCTTGGAGGCCCAAAAAAATATTATAAGAATGTGCTTGGTTATTTTATAGGTCTACTTACTGAATTTCAGACTGATTTGCATGACCATTTTGGATTCAATATCTGATAACAACAAAATAGACCCATGAATATACGTATATATATATTCTTTTTTTAGGGAGGGGGGGTGGAGCTTCAGAAACTTTTAGAGGACTAGCAATGCGACTGTTGATGTGTAAATTGACTTTTAGCAGACGGGTTGAGCTCTGCGTTGCACCATTATACAACCTCCAGCACCCCCAAGTTCATTCATCACTTACAATTTCAGTTTTATTTTTTGGGTCAGATCGGTCTATATAATTCAAACAAGCTGGATAAAAATACTTAAAATTTATGCTTTGAAAAGAAATAGAAAAGCTTAAGAATATTTATCACAAGCGGTAGTACCCATCATTGCTCGGAGTTATGAGGCGTCGAAGAACAGACATAATTTGCTATGATAATACAAATTGGGTTTATCGATGTCAAAGATAACCTCCCAATAAATTACCAGTGATACTGTCCGTTTTTTAATGAGCTTACTCACACTCAGCTACTCAATATTTGATGTTCTTTCCTCATGAATTAATAATAATAATAGCTTGATGAAAAATATTAATAGGACATAATGAGTCAAGGAGTACTTTAGTCTCTAAAGTGCTACCTGGTGAGCTCTAGCTACTCACAGTCGTAACTGTATCTAAAGTACAACCCATTATTGTAGTTTATTATATTTTGAAAATATACTTATTTTCTTTTATAAACGAGCTTAAGCTACACAAGGTTGTTGTTGAAAATGAGTTGACTCAAATGTTTGCAAGATTTTATCCATTTTTACGTAGTACCGTTTTTATAGAACTTTATAAATTTACTCCATATTTTTTTTATATAACAGAGAGAGAGAGAGATTCAGTCGAGAGGATTCATTTCGGGGGAGGAGGCAGGCCACAAATCGTGTTTTCCGAAATCTGTAAAAATCTCCTCGAGCCATTGTTGCGTGATCCTGGCCTCATGCCGGGCGGAGTACTGCTGAGAAACATAGTTTCCCTCTGAGTAGTTGGACTTTTCCTAGGGACGGACCACCTCCTTGAGGACGTCCTGATACTTCTCGGCGCCCTATTTTCAGGCCTTTCGAGAACCAATATGTGGTCGTCCTTTTCCGGTCTGAGGCTACGATTCCTGAGTAGGCTGAGAACTTAATCTTTTTGACCGACAGAACCACATCGATCGTGTAGGCGAGATAGCGGCCGTTTTTTGAGTTTCTCCACTAATCCACACTCCAGTTTTTCTTGCCTTGTTGCTGTGCTGGGTGCGAATCAAATCAGCTATACTTTGCCTTTTGGCTTTCATCTCGACAATAAAGTAACTGATTTTAGTCAGGTTTAGCTCATTTGAACGATAATATTCACCTAATTATTGTGTTGAAAAATATCTTTAATCCTAGTTCTCAAATGAGGCCTCCCAGACACTATCAAAGTTGAAGTCACGATTTGCTGTAGTACAGTGTTTATTGGAACGCGGAGCGGAATGGAAGTAATGGCTGAACGTTAAACGACAAAAAGAAAATAGAACAGAACGCCAAAATAGCGGAGCCCTTATAGGCCTGTTAATAATAAGTATAATATAAAAGATTAATAAACACGACAATAATTCAATTGGAATGGTATCCTAATCACTTGATTGGATGTAATTGAGGGAAACTGTAAAGCTCTGTATAGTTGGAGCAACAATGGTATTCAGTGTTCTATTACCAATATGCAACCAAATCTTCAGAAATTAATAGACATTTATAATAGAAGAAGAATTGGCTTGATTAAAAAAAATTACATATAACATGAAAAAGAATCAATGAACATGATCAATCAAAAGAATGAATAATAATTGTTAGGAAAGATTGCAACGAGTAATATCCCAATATAATCCGAATCAAAAAGTATAATATCTTAAACCCATATCTTGGAACTTACATTCATTTTAAATGTTTATTAATATTTAACATTTTCTTATGCGTAAATAATTAGAAAATAAAACACTAAGACAAAATTTGGATCAAATCTAATTTAAATGTGTCTTGAACTAAATACAATATTTACAGTGGCTATATCAAATTTTGTCATGTAACTTTACACTTAAATATTATTTTTATATCATCTGGATTTGCGAAAATTATTTCTAAGAGTATCGTAATAAGACATAGATAATCAGGACAAATTAAAGTACAATGCCGTTAAAAGCATATATACACGACGCTTATTTATAATCTTCGAGAGGCTGGAACCTTTCCATGTAGTTGGCCTGAGCCATACGTACCACAATTACGCAAATTAGATAATTACATGAGGTGACAAATAAATTTTTAGGCCATTCTGTAGTCATTAAATGTGTATTTACATTTATTCAATGAATAAGTTAATTGATAGGATTAACAAGGAATTTATATTAATATTAGTTTTACAAATTAATGAAGTTGCTCTCATTCTAAATAGCTAATTGGATGGAATAAATGTATAGAGCTATAATATTAATATTCTTTGATAAATATCACAGAAGGTAATTGTTACAAATAAAGTTAGATATTCAAATGTCATTCTATCATATAAGAAACATACACTTAAAAATTCATTGAAGGAGCCTAGGTATGTAAAAGCTACTTGTTATGGTTTTAATAACTTTGCATGAAATTCATTATTTGTCCATTGAGTGACTACTAAATGCAGCCAACTTTGTACTTTTTGAACAATATTGAAGGTCCATGTAGAGACGAAGAACATCGTTCTCATCTCTATATTCCAATTCTTGGTTACTCCAACTGTACTGAGCTTTACAGTTTTCCTCGCGTCTCCCATTTCTTCGTGCTCTCCTACGACCCGACCTTTGAGAGCCTCCCCAAATCATCTTAGTAATTTGCCTCATCACATCCAATTGCCTCTTCCCCAGACACATTTTACCTCATAACGAAGTTGAAATCACTACTCTTGTATAATCTGATGCTATACTTGTTTGTCCATCTATGAGTATTTTCCAATATGGATAATCCATCATGTTTTCAGTCTAATGATAAATGAAAACGGATAATTAAGTGAGTTGCACTTCTTCTGTTGGAATGACTGTTGTGTTTTCTTAATTTTGTTTCATGTTATATTTATTGATAATTTAAGCAGTTGTTTTTGCCTTTTATGAGTTTTCTGAACACCATTTCTTGGAGCCTATCAACCATAGCTAAGCCTTAAGTGATAAAAAAGTAATATTTATTGACTATGTAATATTGGAAAACCTAATGATCATACCCAAGTCTTTAAGTGAAGAAACTAGTCTCAGACAAGCTAGTTGCGAACTATCCAAAGCTACTACCCCCGTTGTTGTGACCATTTAAGCAGTTGTTTTTACTATTTAATGAGTTGTGTATCATAATTCTTGATATGTTTAGCCAAAATAGAATCATATTTAGGGTTAGATTTAAAAAAGATTGAATACTTACTGTTAGATAGTACAAAATTCAGAGTTCCATTTCGAAATTAGTAAATATTTTATACTTTTAACTGATAACTTGATTGTCATTTGGTGTGGATGACTCAAAACATTTTTATATATATTTCTATAAATTATATCAGTACCAACATCCTCCATTAATTTAATGATGGCTCCTCGGGAAGGGATAGGTTTACACGTGTATTTCTACATAAATTTTTTGAACATAGATGATTAGCAATTGATAAGGTTATATTACATGCAATAAGCATCTTTGTGAGATCAGAGTTAAAGTCTGACTTGATGTATTCATCATTAACTTGATTTTGTAGATGAATATCCATGCTCTTGATATGAGATGAGGATAATGAGTGGCGTGTAATTCTAGACAGGGGAATAAAGGCACATTTATATCGACAAATCCGACAAACCATCTGTTTCTCATCCGGTAAGTATTTTCAAATTCTTGGGCCTCCATTTTCAGAAATCCAGACAGAAGGCGACGTTATTTTAGGAAATTTATTCTGTTCTTTATAGAATATCACCATCTAATATTATATTAATATTGAATAATAAAGGCGGGAATGATAACGTTCTTGATTAATAGAAGAAGATGTATATTATTTAATCAATGATGCCATGCGTATTTATTTATTTCTCCTCGCACTTTTTCTATTCTTACCCAAATTATCAACCTTAGTTATTACGTCTTGTGACTAGTATTAATCTAATATAATTTAATACAAGTCAATGTTTCTGACAGGGCTATACATTTTTCTTTATAATACACCAGAAACATAAACTATTAAGTAAAACTATAGTTCATAGTATCTTAATCATAATTATAAAAGTTGCTTTAAAACAAAAATACATAATCCTAATCATCTACGAAAGGTATTTCACGTGAGATCATCATTGTTGATGGCAGCCATTTTGGAGTACTAAATAACCAAGTTGTATAACAATAAATTTCACTTTTTTCATCAATATTAAGGAAATGGGATTAACAAATAAAAGGACTTAAACCTTACTCTCCATTTAAATATTATCCCTTTATTACTTACCTTCATTATATTTTTATCGGAAACTAATATCTATTACAAATATATCATTACATCGTTATACAATCTTATTTCCATATTGTAGATAAAATTTAACAATTACAATAGAATTATCGGATATATTTTCTTATTATCTTACCTTTTTTGTCAAAAATCAAGCAAAAACAAAAAAAAAATAGGTACAAGTCTAACGTAGTAACCCTGAAAATTTGAAGAATGTTTGGGGGGGGGAGAGTAGCTTAGCTGTTAGGACGTTTCATTAAACTAGCTACGTGAGGACTCAAAAGTTAGAATCCTCATTGAGGCCATCTAGCCTCACCTCAAAAAGTCTGAGAATTTTGTACTTGGTTAAATTCAAAAAGAGCTGACAGACATTTACAGTTTGATGTTTGTTTTGTTTTTGTACGGTCAAATATGTCCGAGCAACAAGCAAATGGCAGAGGGTGTACGATCTCCTGCCCACAAGTCGACAAGTGACGCTGTTTTTAAACAGGAGAAATGGTCGCTTCATGGCTGAATCAAGAACTCAGTTCGAGAAAACCTTCAGGATCAAAACTCCATCTTAGGTCAAGGTCCTTGGCGTCGTTGCGTGCGATGCGACGGCAGTAAGATGCCTCCTTACTTCTTAAATGACAACGAGAAAGTCAATACGGACGTCTAATACAATATTCTGAAGTCTTTCCATGCTTGAAGAGCACGTTTTGACTGGCACAAATATGTGTTTACTCAACACGGTGCCCCGGCACACACATCCAAGAAGGTGCAGAATTTCTGCAGGGAGAACATGTCTGCCTTCTGGCCGATAGACTGTTCGCCTTCGTCCTCACCTGACGTGAACCCCTGGATTTGGCTTTTTTGTGAGTCTTGGAGGGTAAGACGAACAAGTCTTCTCTCCTGAATGTCGATGTCATGAAGTCCATGATCACGAAGGAGTGGAAAAACTTGTCTTTGGACTTCATCAAGGCTAGCTGTGCTTCGGTTTGCCTCGTATTGAAACTATTATTCAGAATGGAGGGGGCATATTGAATAAAATGTGTAGAAAATTCTTTAATTATCAACTTCAAAAGTTTGCCATAAAAATATGCAGAAGTTTTTTTCTAATTTTTGAGTCCTCACCCTGTACATAAATTGATATGACGTATACGTGAATGGGAAATAATCACAAGAGTTCTTCAATATTTCATAATCCTCTTAGAATGATAGAATTGTTGCGCATTTATCATATCTTTATTCACAAATCAATGAGCTTATTGAATAAAAAACTTGTATCGGTGAAAGTTTAAGATAAATATCAAAATGATTCCAAAGAGAAGGAGGGGAAACATAATTACGTCATATATTAAGTACCGGTCATAAATTATGTCCACTTCATTACTCATTAGTATTTAAGACGTTATAAAGCTGATCAATATAGGATTCCTTCATGTTAAACCCCATTCACCATATTTAAGTTTATACGTAAAGAAATGATTACATCTCAAGTTTTGATGGGATTCTTTACAAAAGTGAGGTTGTGTACTATTTTAATAATGACAAGTAATTGTTTTTTTTTATAAATATTGGTTCCATCTTCAAAGACGACAAAAGGGAAGGCAAAATAATTCTTGTGCTGGAAATATTCACGGTCCAGAAGACCAACAGGTTAATTAATACATAAATCTTCCTTCCTCAAGAATAAAATAATTATAAATAAAAGCATGATAATTTTTTGAAAAATATGATTTAATGAGACAAGGAGTACTTTAATTTTGTAACTAAGTCTCAACTAAAGTACCATTCATTTTTTTTTAAAACTTCAATAGGGTATTTATCTAGTTTTTTTCTTTTTTTATATGAGTTGAACTAAACGGCTGCAAGTTTCATTCATTTTTACACAACAACGTCTTATATTTGTATGAATTTTGACATACATCTTCATACTTCATTGATATATTATATACATCAGGGAAAACTATATACAATGAAAGATCCCTTGATACTTAGACACAAAAAAGATGCAAGACTTGATTAATATGACAATATTGTTATAGCTTAGATCAAAATATGAATATGATATATATCAAGGAGCAAAATATAGTGTGCAGCCTGTGAGATATCATTATGTTCTTATGTCCTTTTCCAAAAAATACATTCATATATACAGATAAGCTTTGCTTTATTATTATATATGAGTGAAGGACAACTGTATAAATACAGTCAAACCTGTATTAAGAAGTAAGGCCAGAGAAACTGAAAAAGTGAGAGCTTACAGTTGTGACATTTTAAACCTGGTTTCCTCTTATGTAACAATTTTATATTTGAAAACTAGAAATGACCGCTTAGCTCCAGTAACATCAGGGGCGTCCGCAGGGTTGGATTAAAGGGGTTGTAGCCCCCTAAATATATGTAGATATATATACATAAAAATTCTTCAAAAAAAAGGTTTCTATAAATTAAATTTTACAAATTTTTTTCCAAAAAATTTAATATTAAAATTTTTTCCCTAAAACCTTAAATAAATTAAAAATTTAATTTTTGATGTTTTTTCGAAAAAAAAAATAATTTCAGCAGTTTTTTTTCATAAAAATAATTGTAATTTAGTCTAACCCACATTATTTTAATCCATTTTGCTTTTTGTAGGAATAATTGTGGCATTAATCATTGATCCGTAATCAAAGAATCATGGCTCATGGAATTTTATTCAGTGGTATTATTTTTATTTGTGGAACGATATCAACACAGGTTCAATCCTCCTACGGAGGTACGTAAATTACTTTTTCAGGCTCAACATAATTATGTAAAATATCTGTAAAGCATATTTTTAATGTACATTAGAGTGGTTCGTAAAAAGATTTGAGAAATAGTTTTTGCAGGGGGGGGGGGATATATTTGGAAGTTTATAATACTATGAAAGACTATCCAGTTTGTATATTTCTTCTTTTTTAACTTTTTGTCATCTTTTAATATGTTTTATATTTATTTATGTCATAAAGTACTTAATCTGTATTTCTTATTATAAATACCTAGACAAGATTATGAAAAATGATAAATATATTTAGGTAGTTGTATATTTATTCTATATATCCTTCTGTACAAGCAATAACATTCTCCTCACGCTGGCGATAAGTTTGGCAGTTCTAGACGATGAACACCGTGTCTATGTCGTACCACGCTGTAATAATGACAGGTCAGAACAGAGCCAAATTTGGATAAAAGGTGTAGCAGGCATTCTTGTCCAAGACACACCGAACGGTAAAGTTCAGGGGGTTGAAATCAGTGCTGGAGGAGGGCAAGATGAATACAAAGCAGAATTCAGCCATATTATTACTGCAGAAGTTTCGGTTCTTCTTGCCTGTATGTGACTTTATTGAACGTCTTGATGCTGTGGCAGTCCCAGTGGAGATACCCGCGGTCTCAGCAGATTTCTCGGGGCTGACACTGGTGCGGAGGAAATCGGATACACGTTCCCTTTTTGTGTTGTTACTCCGACATTTTTAAAGTTAGAGACGTGACAGAAAAAAACAACTTTGTTTATTTTTGTTTCAGTAATGAAACATCAGAATTCAATTCTACTGTAAGTTTTGATCCCACTTCTGTACATATTTTCTAATACAGTTGATATTTTTTCTAAGATAACAGTTATATATTAACCGTCATCAATGCCAATGCCAATCGTAACCGAAAGTAAATCCTCAGAAAAATGGATAAGTTGATATTTATCTTACGCTAGAGTGAATGGGGGAGTGAAGCATCCTCACAAAATAAATCAATTACATGAAAAACTAGCAAAGGGTTACCTGGCGTTATTTTGACAAGGAGGGAGCGGGAAATAACATTGACAATGGTCAATATTATTTCTTCTTAATGTCCAGACTCCTGTATATAATATGAAATGTATTATTATCAATTTAAAAAAATAATATTTGTGTTATAAACTTCAAATAGTAACATACTTACATATGTATATGTATGAAACAATTTGTCTTGATGCAAAGTCAATCTTAAATGGGTGTCAAAAATTTGCGAAATCGAAATTCGTCAAAAATATTGCGAGAAACCAGTTAAAATAAAATATTTAATAACATTTAATGGCATTGTACACAGACATACCAAGATTTTTTTCGTAGTTGCAAAAACAAAAAAGTTATGGCGAATAATTTTGTCGAAAAAATACCTCTCCATAACCGGCTCATTTTCGCAAATATTGCAAAAAAATAATAAAATGTTGAGGGAATTGAAAATGCTGTAGAGTTCTGTTAAGCTTTAAGATTTTATCTACAAAATGCATCGTTTTGTGGAATTTTTTTTGTAAAAATTGAGAATAGACGTTTGTTGAAAAAAAGAGAGAAAAATAAAAGAAAAATTATTCGGAAAATTTCAAATATCTCCGTGAACCATCAATTTTCTTGTGTCATACATTTATATATAAACAAGTTTCCAGGCAAATTTCTACAAAATTTCTTTTGTATTTACAAATCCAATATTTCAATGGAAGTTCAATTTTTTGCCCATGAAAAAAAACGAAATTGCATTTTCCCCCAATATCTTTTTTTTTTCCCATAACTTTTTTGATTTGGAATAAATTTAGAAAACTTTTTATTCGTATAGTTGCTTTTTAAGACACCAGTCACATTGTGATTTATAACTCAGCCTTTATCTAGTCTTCTTCAGCTCCAAAACAGCATTGTTTGTCTTTTGGGTATAGGATAAGCCTTAATATGACCTCACCAAAATTGGCTCCCCAATCTTAACCTGACCAGGTTAAAAAAGGCACCCATGCAAAGTTTCAGTTTTCTAGGTCTAACGGGTGGGTACAATTAAAATATACCATACACACAAATTTTATTATTTATATAAATTTTGAAAATGTAAATATTTTGGGGAACCTCTGAATCCCACTTTCGTGTTCGTATATTACCCAAATTATTTTTCCCGATAACTTATTTCCAAATTTAAAAAAGAAATGATCAAAAAACCTCAAAGCTTGTACCGCTAAGGTTGCGGAAAAATAGATGCTCAAGCGTATATTTCTTCTGAGTGCTTCAAAACGGAAGAAGCTTGGGTGCTGGCACGAGGGTTTGGAATATAACGGAATTATCAGAAAAAGCATGGACTTTATAACCGTTTGTTTTTCAACTTTTTTTCGGAATTCGATTATGGCTAGTTGGGATTTGGTAAGGAAATAACCTACACAAAATTTCATTTTTCTACGATATTATTTTAGTTAGCACATCTATTTTAAAGTATGGAAGGAGACAAAAGTTATTTACTTCGTCAATAAAGATGAAAATACTAAATTAATTCTTAGTTTACATGAAATAATGATGATAGACATTGTTCTAACCTATAAAAAAGATTACAAAAGTTTAAAGCAGGAAAGAGAGAGAATAACAAAAGAATAATGTGCTCCTTCTGAATATGTAAATAAATAATGTGCACTGTACAGGGTTCATCAATATTTCCTAGGTTATTTCCCTTTTTTTTCAATAAAACCATTTCAGAAAGAAAAAAAAACCAGTAAATAAAATGAAGCATATCAAGTTATGAAATTACTTGATAATTCTTTCTTTTTTGAGAGTGTCCATAATATATAAAATGGGACAATATATATTTTAAGAAGAGTCAACATCGTCTCTTGAAGAAAGTGAACACGTTTCTAATATGTCAAATTCATTTTTTTGTGATTTTTAACTAATTGTTATTCATTACAGTTTCAAATGTGAATTTAAAAAAAAAAACATAAAAAAGCCTCAAAGTGACTAATATCAAAGACATAAATTTAAACAGGGTTCTTTAATCACATTACGTGCAAATATTTGCAGATTATGAAGAACAGCTTCACAGAATGTTTATCCTTCCTTATTTGAAAAATACATTTAAAATAGATAATTAAAATTCATTGAGCGTAAAATTTACTTGATAGAAGAGCTCATCATTCGCATCCCTTTATCACAAATCCCGTCATGCATAGTTATTTCATGGTCTTAAGTATATAATAAATAAGTTCTTTTTAAATAAACATACCATCCAAGTCAAAATAGGAAGTTAGTTCAAACATTTTTTTATCATACAATGCAATGACATTTACCATTCCTTTTCTAGGAAGCATTCAATTTTCCATTGAATAACTCAGACTTTATACAATGTACATTAGGGTTCATCGAATGATCATATTTTCTAACCAATTATCTCATATATGATCCCTGGTGATAGAAAAATGTAGTAAAAATCAACCAAATCAGAGGTGCTCCTTGGTGACCACCAAGTACTTAAAAATATATGTACTTGGCCCATCTTATAAAAATCCTTATCTTTCTCATTTAATATTTAAACATATTATACAAGAATACTAAACATGACTCAATTTATAAGAAAAGATATTTAATGATATTATGGGTATGAATGCAATACAGAGTGTTGACTACTCAAAACTTGCAGTATCATTTAATTACAACTTTATCCCCGTTACTATTAGTTACTAGGGTTTTGTACGCAACCAAACGATAGTTGAAACAAACAAAAAAAAAAATTATCCCATGTCTCTAAGTGTAAAAAGACAACAAATGTGTAATCTCCAGTGTGTCAGTGCCAAAAAAGCTGAAGAAACCGTTAGCATCTCCGAAAGGATTACCTTCAAAATCAAAAAGCCCAATAGGGAGAGCCCCTCACACACAGCCAAGAATAGTCTAAAATTCTACAGCAACAATAGGAAGGATTTATGGCTCTATGTGGACCTCATCAAGCCTTTACATTTCACCCTTTGGTGTTGCATTTGGGAGGGCCTTGAAGGAAAATGTCTGCTGCACTTCTCTTCCAAATTTGGATTCATTCTGACCTGAGCTGAGTGCTGTGTAGTTCTTAATTAGATATATTAACTTCAGTCCCGTCCAGTTCAATCCCGGTCCAGTCCAGTTTTGTCCTGTATATCAGTGATAAAAAGTATCAAGTTCAGTCCTTTATTGCGTCACCCAGGACCACCTCCAATTTTGCTGATGAAACATGCACATTCCACATAAATAACTTATGTTGTTTCAACTTCCATATTTTCCTTTATTTTATTGCAAATAATAATACTAGACTTCATAGCATGGTCAATGCCCTATAATAAGTTGAAGAAAAAGTTAAGATGTAAAATATTGCAAATTTATTCCATGGAAATCTCAATAATTGACGCATGATAAATCACTACTGAACCGGACAAGCGCAATACTGCACAAACCGCGTTTGTAGTATAAACTCACCTCTTTACAATACCTTACCGTATGATCATATGTTGCTAATAATCAAGGTACTCGATAATAAAGGTGTGTCTCTCACGACTTTTATAATTTGACAAAAGTAAGCAAGCCCATTTTAATGACGTCACATATGTGCGGAAAACACTAGAATGTAATTGTACTTTTCCCTGAGATCACAAGGAATCTAACTCAAAATGGAAGATTTTCTACCTGCAAACTGAGCCTGGGACTATAATTAACTTTTAATTTCAAACTAAATAGGTGAACATTTATCTATGTACAATTTTGAATATAATACGGTAGACCACTACTACTATTAGTTGCATTGCAGATGTAAGTTTGAAAAACTGCATCTAATCATTTGTGAATATTTTCCAATTTTCTTTATATAGGGGATATAAACCATTATTTTAATAGTAGGTATAGTTTTATGATAAAAAACAATCATTATAGCGAGGAAATAAAATGTATATTATAAATAACTGTATATTATTTTTTCTTAAAATGAAACACTCATGTGAAAAAAAATAAACTTACAACTACATCTTAATTTGTTATTTATATTGATATAGAGTTGCTAAGAGAACTGAATATGATGTATTGAAGACGCCTCCGTTGCCCTGAGATTTTACTATTTTCTCCAGAGAGAGATATACATTTTAGTAAATATTTGAATAATACTCGAGAAATAAATTTTTCTAAAGATTTTCACTTTTATATTGCTTGCAGTAGTTTATAATAGAGACCAATAATAGTTCTGCAGCTAATAATAGGAAGCATTTGAAATTTCAACTCGTCCGACAACAATCACAATAAAAAATTGCATTTGCAGTTCCAAAATAAAACCGTATTAATCAACACGAGAAAAAAAATTAAAATAAGTGAGAACTCATGAATAGGTAATATAAAATTTTGAAGAATATCATTGAAACTGTATTATTTTTTCTATCAATACTAACACAATTGTAATATTATTTTGTTACATCTTAACTATTGCTTTAAGTAAAACAAATTATAATTGTCTAGCATAAAAAAAATTTAATAATTTATTTATTTGTGTTGAGATCCAGGATATTTGCGAGAGTAATATTTCAATATGCTGACAAGCAATTTGGTTGTGTAGAGAAAGATTCCCGATTTACTAAGTTTGGGAATTTCATTGACATTAAGATATTTCAACATAAGTCTACAAAAGTAAGGAGGTTTGTTATATATTTTGTGATACGCCTCGTCACTTAACATCTCCGAATAACTATTTATATGTAATAGCAGAATAGAATTTGCTTTCCAGACCAAAATATTGAGAAAAGAGAAGCATATTATATTTACCAGTCTTGAATCATGTCCACCTTGTTTTCCAATGCCAAGTGACTCAGTAATAATAAAGCAATCAGGCATGAGCGTGAAGTGTTCATCTGATATAATTATCTGTATAGTCCGTATATCACGAAGTCCAACTTATAAATGGAATTCATATAGATATGATTGAGATGAGGGATTTCTGCATAATTTACATCTAGGAAACTGAAGGACTCTTATTAATGGAACAGTTTTCTTAGAGTAGGGGACGAAGCATTGTTGACTTTTAATAATTTCAAAGAAAGAGCTGTGAGTGGAGAATGACAACTCTCTATGTTTCTCACAGGGTGTCTCAGTCGATTATTCTGTCGTTTTATGGGGCTCCTTAGTTCTTATTTTTTAAAGTATACATACGATGATTTCGTAGAAGATCTGAAGGAATTTATGTATAGGAACAATTATTAACGAGATCTGAAGTCACAAGTCACCATGATGTGAAGATGTATCTGCACAATGAACAATATTTCCAATTAAGGAGAAGAGATCCACTTGTTCATTAGATCTCGCCTTAAGAGTAGAGATCACTTGACCAAACCATGACATTGAAGAGAGTTATATCATCCACCACCTTGATATATTCTTAACTCACGTTATAATATTATTGTTTTCATTTCTGAGTGAATATAACATTTGTGACGTCACTCAGCTCAGCCAATCAGAATGCAGATGCTAAGCGACACACCTTTATTATCCAACTACCTTGCTAATAATGAACAAGATAAATAGTTAAAAAAAGGGTGATAAATACGAAATTAATTTTTCCCTAACCTAATATTATTTCAATTTCTTTGTTTCTGTTGGAATGCTGTACGAATATTGATATTATATCCCTTAGGGCCGATTATAGAAACAAATGGAAAAAAAGAAAAGAAAAAAAGTATAAGGTGTAAAATATGACATAATTATTTTAAGCATATAAGTAGGTACTATTCATTAATGCCTCTATAAAACAATTTATGCATGTATTTGCATATATACAGTGTGGTTGACCCAAACTGCCACTTTATTTTGCACAGCTGTAACCCTATGACATTTATAATGAGGTAGTCAAAGGAAGATGAAAACACTTTTAACAGTTGACTTCTGCTGTTCTGTCAGTCAACAATTGCAGTCCTCACCCATTACTAAGATTGCGGGAGTTCATTCAAGAACTGTAGCCCGGACTGTGCCTCGGTATGAGGGTAGATAAAGTGTTGGAATACTTCCAAATGGTACTCTTACAAGCAAGAAGATGAAGTCGGAATTAAGGAAGATGAGTGCACACATCTGGTTTCCCTATAGGACCAGGTTGGAAACTGATGTCTTGGCCATGAAAAGAATGATAAACAACTGTTTGGAGGCCAACTAAACATCCGGAAACTATGTATGGCAGCAGAATAGTGCACCAAGCCACATAGGGAAGATTACACAAAAGTGGCTCTCTGAAAACAAGAAGGACTTATGGGAGAATAAAATGTGGCCCCCATCCTTCACCGATCTCAAACCTCTTGACTGAAGGTTGGACAGGCCCCCTACATATATGTCCTGAAGGTTGCCGTGTACCAGGTTTGGGATGTAATATCCAAGGACTTTTACAATAGAGTGTGCTCTGGCTTCAAGAGGAGTTTGGAACTGTGTGAGTTGTTTATTTTCATGTTAAATGTCAACTTATTTATTTAAAAAGAAATATATATATGAGTTATGTAGTCAAGCATCAGCAGGATTCCTTTAGTGACAATTAGATATATAATGTACATTTTTATCATTTGAACCATAAATATAACCAGGTATGCGAGTATTTTTTTAATCTGTATCAGTTATCCTGAAATGCAAAACACTCCTATTAGATGGAGAGAAAGCATAAAACTATATACTGAAGCTCGTTAATGAAAAAAAAAAAAGAAAAAAAAAGCAATCTGGAGAAAGGGGGTAGGTTAAATAGTTCAACGAGTACACGCCCCTTCTCCACGAAAGCTCTTACTAATACTCTTCTTAATGAAGGCATACTAAATCAAATCTTATATTACTAGCCCATAACATTAAAGGCATCAATCAATTTCCAAATCCTACAATTAATACATACAATTCTATGAAATAAACTATAATAAAAGCATTCGTTGTAAAAATAAAATTATACATCTGGGAATCTTCTAAATATATTCCAGGTTGAAATAACTCTGATTGAATGTTAGTTGGCGAATAATTGAACGATTAGATTACATTAAGCTACCCCTTGTCGTCAATGCATCAATTAACTGTTATTATTTACCCATTCTAACACACGAAGTATTCAAGTCCAAGGCAGGATCCTGGGTGAATTAGTAAACAAGTTTGTTAACTTTGAATTATTTATTGAAAATGTACTCATCATCCTTCAGCCTGTATCCTACAAGGGAATTCATAGTCTTCTTCCTGTGGGATGCAACCAGACCTAAATTCAACACAGAAGTAGGGTGTATTTTAGTGGAGGCATGTCGGTGCTCCTATACCACATTCACAATTTCACTACTTAATCATTCTACCTGTTGAAGACCGAGTCAACAGTAAAGGGACTTATTATCAGAAAAGATCAGAAATAGTCCCCAAGTTATCTTGAGGTGGTTCAGAATCTTCCTGGCCATGCCAGTAATCGGGGAATTCAGCTTTTTCTTGAAGGCTGACACCCGGCGGTTGAAGGACACGGATGCTTTCCTGCATGCTCATGGAGAGTGTCTGAGGTCTTTTCCGACATTCGAGGGCTGAGTTGGCTCCCAGATGGCCTTCCGGGACAATCCTATGCAGAGGAGTGCTACTATCTTAATCTTCTTTTCCTACTTTGTGCTCATGGCGGGGGCTAGGTCAATGTTTTTCTTAGCAATCGACAGCTAATTATGTGTTCTCCTAACCCCTCAAAGTTTGGAGAATAGAAATGATAAAATAATGCAAAAATTGGCCTTGTATTTTATTATAAAATCAGGGGCCCATGTTTATTTATTGTCGGGTTCAAAATTTTGAATAATTTTTTTTACAAATAGAAATGTATTTTTACTTTTCCTACTTGCCTTGATCCCCGGATACCGCGTATTTAATAGATAGAAGGGAGTGGAATGAAAATTGGTAAGTTTTTTATTGTTTTCTTGAAAAAATAAATCTGATGACATCCCCCTATCTGTTAAATTACAAGATTATCTTTCAATGTCAATAAAACATAATTTTGTCTTATAGCCTACGTCAGTTCAAAAGAATAAGACCTTTGTTACTTTTCCCTTTTTTTCTTTGCTATTGTTTTTTATGACCGCCAGGACCACAACCGAAGCCGGATTTTTTGTTTTCATGACTGGTTGGACCACATCAGAGTCCAAACAGTTTCATCTATCGCTTTTAAGCTTATGCTTGGCGTAAATGGTGAAGTTTTCTCTTCTGAAAAACAAAAACAAAAAAAAAAAACCCGCACGTAACCACCTTTGCTCTTCATTTGATAAATAAGAATCTTGCCCTTGCTAATTCTGTCTGCCTTATTCTGCTATGTAAGCAGATGCTTTGAGGCTCTGAACTGAGGCTAGAAACACAGGTCAATCCTGATGGCATTTTTGATGGCCCTTTGCTCACGTTGCAGTCCTTGGCCAGCCTAGCAATTGGTGTGTTTAAGTATCAATTGATCGTTTCAAGCTAACTGTGAGCCCTTTTTTTTTTTGGATTTTATCAGATCTTTTTGAATGAGCTCATCTCTCAGTCTTTCCCTCCTCATCAAATGCCTGAATCACGCCATAAACTTTTGATTTTTGATATTTGAAGAAGGAAATTATCTCCTGTGCGGAGTGTCCCACGCGGCGAGCTTCGATGATGAAAATTCTTCGGACTATTTCCGAAAGACATGTTACTTAAAAACTTGTTATTAAATTCGACAGGTAACACATTTAGCTTGTCAAAAATATTAAATTTTTTATCAAATAATCTCTATAATTATCATAATTAGCCATTAAAGTTATTCCTTGATTTACCTTGTCCACCCTGTATATTAGTAGACGACCTAACTAGAGACTAAACCAAGACTTAAGTAAGCAGATACATAAAATTTGAGGGATCGAGACCAAGAGACAGCAAAATATCTGGTTTTTGTTTTCAACAAGTTAAATTGTCGGTCCATTTTTATTAAGTTATACTCATATATTCTTAGCAATATTTGAGGATTGTTATTTGGTACGGGTGAGATCGATGATCCCCTGTTCATTGACCTCTTCCATCTTTCCTTTTGACAAAAGAACAAAAGTCAACTAGTATGTGGCTTCAACAGCATTATTCCTCACCAAAAAAAAAGTGTTTAATCAACACACGAAATTCCTTTATATACATTGTTTTGAAAATTATAAAACTAGGGTCACTTAAATGACTGTTATCTCTAAACTAAAGTGGCTTTAAAGGCATACATACATATATATTTGATCCTTTGTAACCTTTGAGAAAAATTAATGAAGTTATCATTTCGAAACAGGGGTTTCAAAAAAAAAAGATTCAAAGCAAAGGAAAATGTCTGACTTGACCGTACTAAATTTTGAGTTTGTAGATTAAGATTTACCGATACATTTAGCATTGATGTGGTCGAAGTAAAATGGTGATACTATTTTAAATACAAATCAACCAATGCTCAAACAGTTTTGATCTTTTAAAGTCTGTAACATGGGCATGATTCTATATATCATAGCCTTCAGTAAAAATCCCTCACTATCTATACCCGTGATGATTCATCCGTGAAACTTTTTCTACAGAGAGAAAAAAAAAAGAATTTTTTATTTTGATATCTGCTCGGGAGAATTTATTCTCTTTGAATTAATGCATTTAACTTCACGGTCAGTCCTAAAGAAGGAAGAACAGACGTTATGTGTGTTGTATGGATTACAAAAATTATTCCCAGGTCAGATCTTAAAATGTATTCAAAATAGTTTATTACATCGTTATACTCCCATATTTCGTTATTTCAGACAATTAATTAACTATGAAACGACGTAGCTCAATGGACAACCCACTCGGGAGTAATTATTTTTTTGAACTCAATGTGTGTAGGTTCCTGCCTCAGTTGTTCTTAGAGAAGGCAGCCTATATTATGTATATGGACTTTATAGAAGATTCCTATGTCAGATAGAGTAATTTTAATACTATTATCTTGTCTTATATTTAATCACTATAGCTCCATCTCAACAAATAAAGGAACATGAAGAAACGGTATTGGATGATCTCATATCATGAATTATGCATTGCTACATTCGAATTTGCAAATTAAATATTAATTTAACTCCAAGTGTATTTAAGAATTTTTTTTTCTTTTTATTAATGATGACTTAGTATTTAGGAAATTGTAATTGAAAATGTCTAAATATCTAGCCTGATTTGAAAAAAAAATTATATATATACATATACAGAGTCCTGATTTAGGTGTGATATAGTGCTACATTATTACAAGGAATAAGACATTGAATAGTTTGATCAATTTTGATGTGTACTTAATAGGAAATTTAATTTGATTTATGATGATGTAACAAGAACTAGGGCATGTATAACCATTAAAATGTTCTCCATAATTTTCTTAATTATTATTCTTAGCCACAAAAGTAATTTGAAAAATAATTAATCATTAACGTATTTAAATATTATTCGTTTTCAAGGTTTGCCCTTAATTTTTATTTTCTGGAGTAACATTTAGTTTCCTTTCATTTTTATTCAAAATTCAAGAATCTCTCCTCTCCCTCTAATGGCATTTTAATCAATGCTTCATCTTCATCAAAAATAAAGTAAACTTTTCACAAAAAGAATATGCATCAACTGCAACAAACTTATACAGAGCAAAAAATGTAATTATGCAACTAATTATAAAAGGAGAATTGTAGAAAAAAATTAATTATAAATAAGTTCATTTGAAACAAAAAAAAACTTTCTTCCTAAAAAAATTAAATTTTAATTAGAAAAGGGCACCGCCCATTCATCTTTTCACCAGGCTAAAAACGCTGAACCCCACTAAAACTGACTCCTCTATAAGAACCATAGTTTATTAATTAAATATATTTTTAAAGCTAATATTTTTTTTTCAAGAAAAAGATTGAATTTTCTTTGATATTTCAATATGATTTTTAAGATCTCTTTACATCTTTTAAATTAATTTGATTTGTTGATTTGAGTTTCCATAATATGTCCATATGACTGATGAACTAGGAAGTTTTGTAGTTTCGGGAGCGCTACCTTAAGTATTTACGAACGATGCCAAGCGCCTGTCGGATTGTTTTTAATATGACTAAGTTCTACCTTCTTAGATCAAAATTATGACTATAATATACATATCTGAGTACTATATACTGTACACCCTGTAAACCCTCACGATTACGCATACAAAACTCATGCTAGCTTTCATTAATATGACCCCAATGTTATTTTACTCCCTAGGTGGCTTAATTAATTAATTATAGGAGTTAATTATATCTACTACATACTTTTTCTCGACAATTTACAAGATTTTTTGGAAAAGAACACATGCTTCCCTCAATTCAGTTAAATTGCATCAACTTACTGAATACTCAAATTGTATCTCATGATCACATAGTGAAATGTCCTAATTCCCTTAATGGAACATTCTTTTAGATTGAAGGAAGCAAGAGTTGGTGTTATTATAAATACCCAGGACTAAAACTTTATTACATTAATTAAGAAGATATGTGGCCTATGAAATTAAAAATGACAGCAGTATGTAAATTCAGTATCTCTTAATTCCATGGATATTTGATAAAACCAAAATATACTGTGCTCAAAAAGAATCATACCTCTGACAATATCTCAACATAAATGTCCCTAACCTGTTAATAATCTCTTTCCTATCTCGAAATGGAACCAATAACTTTTTTTTATTGACCAAATAATAAACTCTAATAAAAAATTTCGAGAAGAGTATGTGTAAAGAGAAAAAGTGTTTATGTGATACCCCATTTCTAGTAATCATGGTCAAGGAGAAGAAACCTAGCGAGTACCTGACTCAGCGTTTTGTGTGTCGGTCCACAGTGAAGGAAAGGGTTACAAGGCCAATTGAAAGGAGTATGATGTACCTGTGACAACATCCTAGTGTATAATATATAACAACAAGAACTTCAACACTCAGTGGGCGTAGCCGGAAGCTTAAAATGTCCACCAAATTTAAAAAACAAACAAACAAAAAAAGTATCTTGATTGACTTGACCAGGCGGGAACAAAGGTGTCAGAGTTCCAGCTCTACAATCGCCTTTTTATAAAAATAGTTACTTGAGCATCCTTGATTGGCATTATTGTGAGGGATGAGAATTTCGTAGATAAATATTACAATTTCAATCTTCTTTCTTTTCTAAAATATTTCTAGAGATTTAAAAAAAAAAAAATGACCTAGAGCAAGTGAGGGTCTTTTTGTACTTTTATTTTCCAAATCTATTATCAGGATTCTTGGAGAGAGAACATTTATATTAATAAAACAAAGTTTGTCTGTCCAGTTGAGCGTGTGTAATTATTGCTATATTTGTCATATTAAAAAAGAAGAGGGAAGTACATGTATGTATAAGATAAAAATATTGAATGTGCTTAAGTTGAGGCTACGAGCGTGTTTAGCTAAAACTCAGCCAGGTAGCGCTCTAGAGACTAAAGTAACCTCTTATTAATAACGTTATATTAAAAAAAATAAAAATACAATGGGGCTTTAGAAGAAGCGTTGCTAAAAGTGTGTGTGTGAGTGTACATAGCTGAATGCATGGCATTGAGCGCTCTAGAGGCTAAACTACTCCCTGTCCTATCATGTCATTTAAAAAATATTTAACTTTATAATGGCTAAGTATTCTTTACAATGTGAGTTTTGCGAATAGGATTTCTTGTGTGTAACGCTCAGTATTTGTTCGGGAGTTATTTTCTATATTATTTCAGCAGACTCTGTCTTTTTGTCTACACCTAATAGCTCATGAATAAAGAGGATGCCTTTGGAAATATAACTCCTCGCTAAACCAGGAGTAGAGTTGAGAATCGAGAACAAAACTCCTGCCTTCGTCTTTGTTAGAGTCAAAGTGGGGAATCGTGTCTATTTCCTTTTCTCTCATAGCTGTTCGTAGCTGATCTAAAAAAATGACTTGAGAGCTAAGCTGCTCTTCTTCCTAATGACAGGATTACCACGTTCCTTTTATTTTTATTTTTACATATGGTACCTCATATTTTATTCAAGTATAAATATGTCCTATGCCTTGTCATTTTTTACCCGAGGGTGTGTGAATGATTGAACATATTTGAGTAATATGTTTTTTGATTAATTATTATTATTTGAACCGACATGTTGCTTTCCTTAGAGTTTATTTACTCGTTCCTATCTAGGTACATGTCGTATGGTACATACCCGTGAAAAGTTTAAAAATACAATATATCATAATGTATAAAAATAATATCACATTGAAAATATGTATCTACTTATTATTAAACCCCTTGAGAATCGATTACAAATACTTGAAATCAAAAAGAAAAAGTTGAATGGTTTGAATCTTTAATGAATAGATAGAATGGTAAAACAGTAAATATTGAAATCAATTAGCCATTACATTTTTATTCTTATTACGTTACGTCATGAGTGGAATAAGCCATTGCATTGGCTACGAGAAAACTTTTTGACCACTAGGGATGGAGAGGATGTCATGTATTTCTCTTTACCTATTTATGCAACCTCCTTAAATTTACCCTTATAATTGAATTAACAGGATGAATTCTGAGAGTTGAAGGCAAAACGGTTCAAGTCACTAATGAAAATGCTAAAGTAACTTCAGAGGATCTCAAAAGTTGCGGAAATAAAAGTTTAACCATAACAAATGAAATCTCCTCAAGCTAATACCCGGTTTCCGCCATCTTGTTTTATAACTTTACCACCAACTAACCATGCACTATTGTATATATACATTTATTGTGTACAAGTGTTTGTGTTTTGTGTGCAACTTGAATAAACAAATTGTATAAGTTACAATTTATTCGTCTTAAGGTACCGAAAGATAATATTTATTTATTGGCAGCATGTTTGGAATTAAAATACTCATAGAATGAGGCAAGTTAGAGACAGATTGTCAAAAAGTTGTAGCAAAATATATGTTTTATCTATAATACTTCATAAAATAAAAATTATTAACTATGATTTTTTATGAAACAACACCAAAATTTCCTCTTTTTCGACATTTTACAGATTTTCAAATCAAAACGCGTCCATGAAGGAATATTTTTTGGACGCTTGATGATTGTTTTCTTGTTTAGAGGAATAAAAATTTCGGGGGATATCCAGTTCCCAACTTTTGTCATTTCGATACAGTCTAATATATATATATAAGTACCTTTATTAAAGATTCAAAACCTTGTTTTTCAATATTAGGGCAACATAAATATTTCTCTAAATGTCAAAGAAGGGATAGGATCTCTAATGTCATCATATTTCTACTTAGTACCACATATATCACAAATTTAAAATTCCATTAAAGAACTTGGATTTGGACATAGATCTATAGTATACTTTTCTGCTCTGTAAAATATTTGTAACACATTATCACATTCTCGTTGATAAAATATAGTTTTAATAAGGTAATAAAATTGAAGAGTTTGGACTATTTCATAGTCATTACTTGCATATATATAGTTCATTCAAATACCTAAAAAGGCCTATTTTATATATAAAAGAGAAAAGAAAAAAAAACACAACATAATTAGTACACGCAAATAATGCATTTATCCAATTATATAATACATTCACTTTCTGCATAAAAAACAGCAACAATATTCATTTTAATCCTTCTAACCGGGATTAACATAATTTTAACTTTCCTTATAAATTTTGTTAGTAATATTTATTGAATAAACCTTTTTTTTTATTAATATTTTATTTTATAACGTTTTTTCCCGACTCACATTTGAATTAAAATTTATTTTAAGAATGTCATATAAATATATTCCCTATCATTACATAAATAATTCAAATTTCCAACTGACACCCATTTATTCCGATTCTAATGATCCATGGAGCTCTCCTACTCGATGTTTCTAAAATATTTTTTTATTTATATCCCTTTATTCAAAAGGATGAATCCCTTAGTAGTTCATCATTATTTAAAACTAGCAGTAGTACCTGGCATTGTCCGTAGTAATTATACACGGACAAACATTGCTTTAATAATATGGAAGATTATTCCCCCAAAAAAATTTCAGTTTTTTTCATGAAAATACTCAATACTTTGAGTTTCTCTTCTCATTAAATAAAAATAACAGCTTAGAAGATCAACCATCATTGTTCATATTGCTAGGAACGGAAAAACTCGCATGCTAAAGTATATGTAAATCTAAATATATGTGCTTTCCAATTTTTTTTTTTCTTTGATGCTTGATGAGCCAGAGAGTACATTAGTCTCTGAAGCGCTTCCTGGCTGCTAAACCTCATATGAAGTCACAATCAATGTTTATATTTTATAAATGTACTTAGTAGTACTTGTAAATAGCAGTTGACCTAAACGCTCTCGAAATTTAATTTATCTTACATACCGTCTTTATACAAATCTATACATAATTATTGAGTGTACTTTTTAGCTCACCCGTTCTTTTGGAATTGTACAGGCTGTTAAAATAAAATCGGCGCTTGCGTCCGGTGACGATTTTGTTATGATCCAGCATTAGTGAAGTTATGGACATAATGGTGAGAGCTTCTTCAGATGTAAAAAAAGATTGAATATACGAAGGAGGAACGGTGTTGCTCGGAGACGAGGATTTTTGTCTTGGATGCAGCTAATTGCTGAAAATCGGTCTTCTGTCCGACAACAAGGCACAGCATCTTGTCATGTCGTAGACAAGTTGCTGAAGTGGCTGAATTAACTCTGCTATGATGTCATTTCGAAGGAAATATGGACCCTCAGTAGTCTGGATCTTAATAGATATTTGTCTATGATTTTTTATTTAGATATTACATACTTAAATGAAATTACAAAAATAGAAAACGTAATTTATTATGTTAGCAGATCTATGGTCTTAAGCACAATGATATGTTTACAACAAAACTTTTGGTGTTAAATTCATAAATTTTGACTAAGTTTCTATTTATAAATAAGTAAATATGTCAAGTAAAATTGTAAACAATCTAATGACTTTATTTTATTTCTTCTATAAGTTTGATATAAATCATTTAACTATTAGACATACATTATACATATTCACATAACATAATATCAATTAATAGTTTTTTTCCGATTGATTTCAAGAAATGTTGAGCTGCTTTGTTGATTATAGAAACATTCAGAAGTGGATGATTGAAAATTGAAACAGTATTTATAAGAATAGTATATAATAATATAATGTAATTCATTACCACATTCATGGACATCGTCATGAATAGACAATTATCATAATCTGAACGCAGTCCCAAACATGATCCAATGGCCTTTGAAAGTAAAATACTACATGATTGCCGTTAATTCGTTCGTAAGTATCATAATTTATAAGCAATTAGAAATTATGATAATAATTAAAAAACTACTTACAAAGGAGAAAATTAGTAAATGATGGCTTGTCAGTTTTATAAGTTTGGCTACTGGGAACAAAAAGAATGGTCTATAATTTTATAGTAGGTTTATTTTAACAGTGAGGGACATTTGATAATGTAAACAAAACAAGTGTTTGGAGGAAAAAATACGGACTATAGCCCCACAAACACCATTATCATTCTCCACCGTCAAGCATGAAGGTGGAAACATTATGTTTTAGGAGTGTTTCTGTGCAAAAGGGAGAGGACATCTTCATCACATCTAAGAGAGGATGGACCACCCTCGAGAATATCTTGTGTTGTGCAACACCCTCCTGACCTCAGCAGGGGACGGGCATGACAACAAAGGTGTGACTAAAAAGAAAGAAGCATATTAAGGTCATGGAGTCTTCTACCCAGTCTTTGGACCTCAATCCCATAGAACATCTTTATAGGTAGGCAAACTTACAAAATCGTCAAGAGATAATTGCTTTATATTTATTAATATTAATTATAAATGAATAGGACCTATAACTTTACAACACAAAATATTAAGAATTGAGTTTTTCTCACCAGTTATGAGTCAAAAGGATTCTCGTTGAATGTAATTTGCTATTTATTTGAAACTTTACTGCAAAATTGTATTAACAAACAATAAATCAAGACTTATAATCACACAAATCGAATATTCAATACACCTACTGGAAAATTGTAACATAACTTATTTGAATACTTGTTCTATAGGGCTAGGTTCCTATAGTTGATTATGTTATTAAAATATATGAAGTGAATAAACTGTCAACATATAAGAGTACATATGTAGTTTATTGGATATTGGTATTTTGTTTGTTTTGTATTTCTATAACATCTAGGAAGAGTTATTCTCAAAGATATTTAAAGGAAAACTATACAACAGTAGACTTAGAAAAAATGTAGGCTCAGTAATTCCTCATACTCCGAGTTTTTATATTACCCGTTTGGATCATATTTTGAGAAAGGGTTATTCAATACATTGTTTCATTGGTTTAGAAAAAAGGACAACAATTAGGTAAATTTGCTCTATATAGTGACTATATTCTGGGCATTTCAAAAGTCTTTGCACCGATTATAGTATATTGTTATGAGGTTTTTAGTAATTGTAAAGTACCGCACATTTTTGGAGAATTCCGTGTATCAGCTACCGGATACCATGTAGTTTTTATACAAAGACAATTAATTCAACATCATGAAAGAGAAAATAATTGAAGGGGTGACTTTATTCCCCTACGACTATCCCATTTCTGAGGTAATCAAGATCACTAACGTGTACAAAAGGACCGTGTTTAACGTCCAAAAATGGCTGAGTGATGGTGAAGACATAAATAACTGAGATCAGAGTGGCAAACCCGCCATCTTAACATCCAAGAACTATGGAAGCAGCCTTTAAGGGTCATCGATAGATGACTACTTTTACCAGGAAGAAGAAGGTGTCAGTGTCCATGATGGTGAAAAAGGCAGGTGGTAAGTCTTTCAGAGATAAGGAAAGGCCTCTTCTAACTCAATATCTACTCTATGATAAGGCCTTTTCTGTCGATTCTATTACCTCAGCATAGCTTCACACAGCATCTGTGATGCTGTTAGGAGTAGTAGCATTTACTAAAGACAATATGCTACCTGTGTGGTTTCTGAAGGGCTACAGACTGACTACTTAGAGATTTTTGAGACAAAGTTCACATCATACGTCATAAGGATCACCAATGAGTCTGCTTAGTTCTTCCAACAATATGATTCTCCGACCCACACCGCGAAGAAAGTACAGTCTTAGTTGAACAAGAACTTATCCTTTTGGCCCACGAAATTCTGCCCCCCCCCCGAGCCCAGAGCTTAACTATCTGAATGACAGCATATCATCAACGTGTGCAAGGCCTTCGGGGCCCCCTGGAGTGTGATATTGAAGGCAATGACACAGACATTGATTAAGTTAAACTAAAATAGTTTAATTACAATAAGTATTTGCAATAAACCTCTCAGACTTATCATATCATCATGATCTCTATCATAAGCATGATTTTTAATTCACAACAAGACCAGTGGATTTGTCACATTAGACAATTTATTTCTAAGACATAAGCTAAGGGTCAATTTAGAAGTCGAACCACTCATGTAACACAAAAGTTGTTCGTTATTAAAGAATAACTTCATAGTTATTCCTTAATCAGAGACATAAAACATATTCGAGTATGTTGTGTCGCATAAGATGAATTATGATGTGTCATAGTTAACTGTTTAAAAATACATAAATATTTCAAGATTTTTGCTGAAATATACTGCCATTCATAAAAGAGATAAATTAATCGTTTTTTATTTAAATTAGTTATATTGTACAGATGTTATGTGAAATTTGTAGGATTAAATACAAACGTCTTAATGTAAAAATGAGCTGTTACAACTTTTACATTGTATACCTTTTCAAAATTATATATTTAGAATAACACATATGTCAGCCCTTCTAATTTTTAATTTTTCTTTCTATTATAAGTCACCTTAGACCAAAGATTCCATCCTGGACCCTATGTTGAGTCTCACTTAAGAAGCTTAAACGAACTACGGAACGGGGATTTCCTTCAAAAAATATTCAGACGAGGAAGAGCAAATTCTATTTATTTTCGCCCAGAGAAGCAGGAACCTCCAAGGAATAAGACAAGAAATCAAGTGAGTCATCTTCAAGCAGCTCCAGTATATCCGCCGTACGATCCCTTTGGAACTACAGAGTTCATTCCCCTTCCTCCTTCAAATCCTTCATATGCTCTTCCAATAACACCTAATCAAAATCCTCATTCACAAAGACTTCCTACTCGCGCTGTAACTCGACATCGAATACAAAACATCGAGGAGTTTGGATTCTCAATGGACTCTTCGGAAGAGTTTTTAAATGAAGATATTGACTTTACTCAACTTAAACGCCCATAAAGCTTTAAAGATATATATTTATTTATTAGATTAATTATTATTATTATAAGGATATGCATTGGATTTTTTATGAACATTGATTAATAAATGAGAAAATGCTGGGATTGTCATAGTTGTTTTTTACGGTGGGATATTTACTGTATCTCTCAAACCTTCCTACCAAAAGGTACAGAAATAAGGGACCAAAATCAGCTGTTAACTCTTCCCAAATATTGGTCTATTTTTCAATATTAGTAGATGAGCAAACTAAAAATATATATTCTCGGCAAGATGGTGTGACAGACTTTAGGTTGTTGTTTTAACAAATATTCCATGCTGAGAATATTTTTAAAGCTATGTGATTATCATACATCTTTATATTACACAAATCAGGGCGTCCGTAGGATGATCATTTTTTTGAAGGGGAGCCTTCGGATTTTTTTGAAAAAAAAATCTAAAAATTATATTGTTTGAAAAACTTTAGAAAATCCGTAGGTTTTCACAAAAAAAATACATAAATTAAATTATTTTGAAAAAAATTTCAAATATTAAATTTCAAAAAAAAAAAAAATTTACAAAATCTATTGACAGAAAATTAAATTTTTGGAATTTTTTTTTAAAAAAACTGCATTATTTTACTAAGGGGAAAGGGGAATTAGGTAAATGAAGGAAGAAGAGGATTAGCGAGTTAGTCTTAATATGTATCTTCATTATGGGGAAAGAAGAAACATGGAAAGTTAGCAATGATAATAAATAAAGTACAAGGTCAAACATTGAACAAAAATTACTTTATATTTACCCAAATCAGTATTTTAACATGTTGCATTTTCAAGAGTGTCAAAAGAAAGTGTAGATTTGATTATATTTACATCAAATGGACAGAAGCAACAAAAATGTTGTATATACATAATTAAGTTTTACAATATAAGTTTACTTATTATAGTTTAGATTATAATTATAGAATTTTAACATAAACAACCTACATATAAATAAAATCTTTTTAAAATTTCATTGGCTATATTTAAGATAACGTGTTTGCGGTAGTAAATATAAATTCATAACTTACTATTTAATAGTAACATCCAGATGCCACAGTTTTCCAAAAATGAAGTTTCATTTATTAGAAAATATTATTTATCTTTTTATTTTTTTTTTAAAGAAAAAAGTCTTTTAAAAAGATATGTTTAAAAATAAAAAAAGTTAAACTTTTTATATTCTTAAATAAATCAAATAAGATTTCAGTCTTGCCTTCAAATTTTTTGTTAAAGTTTGATATCTTATTTATGATCAATATCATTGTAGTCTATTGAGAGTACCCAGCTTTGTCTCCAGTTGTTTGTTAAACTATTATAAAAAAGTTTTTCAGCACCTTCGTTACCCACATCCCTCATGTAGTCAAGTTTAAGAGTTTCATCTTTTTTTTTATAAGGTAATAAATATAACCAAGTTGAAATTTAAGCATGTATTTAAAAAATATAATTACTTTACGGAAAATTCAAAAATATTTTATATAAAATTTAGAAAAAAATATTCAAAAATGCAAACATGAATGTGTAGTAAAACGTGTACTCTTAATTAATTTTTATTTTCTCAAACTATGAAAATATTTATTGATAAGTTTTTGATATTCTGTTTCCGCCACCCTTTTTATATAAACAAAATATACTAATCATTTCATCATCATGAGCAAGCAACAAGCAAAAAGGCAGCGCATCTCAGATCTCCTAGATGCTGGAGTTGATGTGATGAAGATTACGGAAATTGTTAAGTCTTCCAGAAGTGGAATTTTTAAGTTGGCTTAGATGGAGAAAAAATGGAGTACACCTCTCTAGGATGTCAGGAAGTGGACAGCACAATTCAAAGAGGGGAACGAAGTTTTGGTTAAGTTTCGAGAAGAACATAAAGGAGGGTCCCACTAAGTCGATGAATCGCCTCGCCAACGACTTCTCCACTGCTCCTAGGTCCATCAGGAGGTCTATAAAGCACAACTTGGGATTAGTTTTTTTTCACAAAGATCCCACGTTACCTTCTGACAGAGGGCATGAAAGCTAGGAGGCTCGAGAGGTGTAAAAAAATCAACACATGGATAAAGGCAAATTTTGAAAATTTTCTCGTACAAGAAGATTTTCATAGTTGATCAATTTCCCAACCACTGGAACAACCGCTGACTTGCAGAAACAAAAGAAGAGGTCCACGGAGACCAAACAATGGTCCATGGTCCTCCGCGTTGTGCCTCTAATGGAAAGAAAATTCATCTGTTCTTTTTCAAGGCAGGACAGAAAATCGGCCATGAGGTGCTTAAGTACAACATATTGCCATGACTGAACACAAACTAACCGGAGAATAACTACTTGTGGAATCAGGACGGTTTTCCCTCTCACACGTCCTCCAAAAGCCAAAAGTTATTGCAGATGACATGGCTTGATTTTGGTAGAAAGAGATATAGTCCCTTCCTCACCAGATTTGAACTCACTGGACTTTTCTATATGGACCACATTGGAAAGGGGAACTAACAAGACTTCACAGCCAAATATGGACTCACTGAAGATATACATAGTAATTGCATGGGACAACTTGTCAAAAGTGTTCGTCATCAACCCCTGCGTGGCTTTCAGGTGACGTGTAAAGACTATGATTGATAATATAGGTGGCCATATTGAGTGAAAAAAGTTTTACAAAAGCCTCGTCTACTTGTTTAGTTAATATTATTTTTTGGGCTTTTATTTAAATATAAAATTATTGATGTATTTTTAAATCCATCTCTCGAGTCCAGGTATTGCTGCACTAACCTGTATACTAAAGGATTTCTTTTTATCAAAAGTATTTTTAGTATTCTGTCTTGGTTTAAGATATATAATCCTTATCACTACTGACTCTTGAGCATCCAATGCTAATATAGTCAAAGACAACATCCCAAGACAATGAAGCCTATTAGAAATAATCTGTGTATTTGAAGGAGGTAGCGTTATTCTTGGGAATAGAGTTAAAAGCTGGTTATGCGATAGTGAATACCTGATTATTTAGGCTCTACTTTTAAAACTTATATTTTTTATTACACGATACCCTTATCTATGAAACCACGCTCATGTATATTTCAATTCATTTTTAGAGATATACATAAAATCTCACGGATGACATCATAAAGAAAAGTCATAATATTAATGATAATCATTTTTGTGTGAACACTTAACAAAATAATATGGACGTTAATTGTGCCTTCATACATATATTGGCGCCTATGTAGCCTTGAGCCAGAATATTATATATTCTTATTTGCTTCTTTACTACTGCCTCATAAATGGAGAGAAACACAAACAGAAAACTTTTTGATGACTCAACAAATTTGAATAATATCCGCTCGTAATTTATCAACATTACAATACCAATAATATAGATTGCACGATGTAGAGCTCAACGTTATTAACTAAACTTGTAGTAAGGATTGACTATATTTTAAAATATATAATGTATCATATTAAATCAATTTTCCTGATTCATGTGGTATTGTTCAGACATTCCCAACGAAATCCTTACCTCCTGTGTTGAATAGGGCTGGACATACAATGAATGGTAAGAAGAAAGCGGAAGTGATACATATGGTACTATTGTTGATTGTTTATTTTAAACAATCAACTGGATATGATGTTATAATTTTTGAGGAGAGAATATGACATGTTTTTGCAAAAGAAATATTTCAAATAACACTCAAAGAGAAATAATATAAAAATTTTCAGTATCAGGAATATTCGATTTACTTCGTGAAACTTATGAAATAACATCAATATTTTGCTACAATAGATTTGCTAATATTCTTCCCTTCAAGTCACAAATATGATATGTAATATTGCCATAAATTAAAGAATTATAATTATCTCTTTACCTGGGGCAGTAGGTTACTATTAAATTGGTAAATTAAACTATCAAAACGCATATTTGTCATAGCATGTTAAATAATTACGGGTAAATAAAAAAAAAAACACACACACAATTTAAAAAAAACAACTCTAAACTACTATAAAATAGAAATTATATGCAGGAAATCAGACAGATTTTAAAAATACAAAAAAGTTATTAATTAAAACAAATAGATTCAACAAATTATTAGCAACAAATGTAATTCATACATATAAAAAAAGAACTCAAACATATTTATATATAAATAAATATACTAATTAGCAAAATAGAATATGCTTTGCACACAAAACTATCAAGAAAAGAAACACACATTATCATTAAGAGTCTAGAATCATCTTCCGCCTGTTTTCCAATGACAAAAGAGGCACACAATTAATAAAGAAAGAGATTATACATCACAAACTCCACGTTATAAAGGGAATTGAAATAAATGCCGTTGAGTTGAGATATTTCTGCGTAATATATGACAATGACACAGAAGGACTTCTATAAATTAAATAGTTTTTCTTAGAGGAAAAGACAAAGTAGAGTTGACTCAATGAGAAAATAACTTCAAAATATCAATTTCTTAGTTCTTATAGAAGTATACGATGATTCTGTAGAAGATATGGAGGAATTTATGTATTTTTGAGGATAGAGTCAATGCTTCATGAGGTCAGAAGTCATTATCACAGACCTTGATGTTATCCGATTCTATCATGGATATAATCTTGAAATAAGCATGGGAGAATTGTATATCAGTACCCTCGTATCACACATATATTCTATATTAAAAAGAAGTATCTGAAATAATAACATATACAATACAATCTCCCGGCCTTCTCTTCAAATTGCAAACGAAATATTAATATGTCAGTATGGTCACCACACTAACGTTTCCCCTTTTTTTCTTCTTTTGCGTGCATTCTCAATATTAATATAAACAAAAGATTTTAACAACATTAGTAATTAATTAAGTTGAAACATGACTCTTTTTTCGGGTTCTCTCGGAACCTTCTTTTAATGTGCGATTCAATAGGATTTGACCATGTTTCTGTTGTAATTTCCTATTCCTCACATAAATACAATAGTTTTCCAGGCGTATAAGTTCGATTTTTTCTTTATATAATTATTCCAACGCTATCCCACAATTTGGTTGCAGGATTCTGTATCCAAACTTGATTTCCAATATCCAATGGCCTCTTTAAGTGTCTTTATGGGGGGAGTTAAAATCTTTACTTGAGAATTCAATTTGGTAAGATCTATTGTTAACTTTATTTTTTCGGCAGTTGCGGAATTGATAATCTGCAAAAATCTTCTTGTCCGAGACTTTTTTTAAAAATTTACCCCTTTTCCTGGATCCTGGATGGGAGGATTTTCTTAAGGCTCTCCAGCCTCCTGGCTTTCATGCCCTCTGTCAGAAGGTGGAGTGAGATCCTTGTAAAATAATCTAATCCCAAATTGTGCTTAATAGTCCTCTTGATGGTCCTAGAAGCCCCGGAGAAGTAATTGGCGAGTCGATTTATCTTCTTATATTCTTCTCCAAACTTAACAAGAACTTCTTATCCCTCTTTGAATTATACCCTCCACTTCTTAATATCCTGGAGAGGTCTTTTCCATTTTATTTTATTTTTTTCATCATGGCCAACTTAAAAATCGGGCTCCTACAACATTTAACAATGTTTGTAATCTTCATCAGATCAACTCCAGCATCTAGGAGATCTGACATGTGCTGCCTTTTTTCTTGTTGCTTGCTCATGATGATGAAATGACTAAATGAAGACTACAGTTCGTATGTGTAAAAAAGGCGGCAGAAACAGAATGATAATAAAAAAAATCAATAAATTTTTTCATAGTAGTGAGAAAGGAACATTAATTAACAGTCCACGTTTTGCGGGCAGCATCCAATATATATATATTACTTATTCCAAAAAATGAAGGGAAATTAATACAATAAATAAAACTTAAACATCTGAAACTATATTTAAAATTCAAAAAATGGTTAAAACAATTTTTTAACGCTTAAATATATGCTTCATGGACAAAAGATATTTTTTGACAATATTTTCATCTTTTAAACCCTTGCATCTATCCTTTAATAATTAGCCACCCTTTGAAAATACTATCGTTGTGGTTGTTGGAGATAGCAGTAAATATCAGAAAGTAATATTTTTACTTGATTAGATGGAATGGTAATTTTACCAAATATTGAAATATATTTGAATGACAATTATCTAGTTGATAATGTTCATATTACCACATGCATACAACATAATATTAAGTCCTAATGGGTAGTGGTTCCCAAACAGTGTTTCATGAAGCAAGTATATGTGTGCCATACGTAATTTATTTGCATTAGCTTGTAATAATCCAAATAATTGGTTAAATTAAAATAGGCGTGTCAAGATATTTTTATTTGTCTTTTGTTGTGACTTGCGTACAAAAAGTTTGTGTCCACGGTTTAGGGGACATGTTATTATAAGGTTTTGTCTCCTGAAAAGGTAAGTCTGATAATCAGGTTAAGCTCGAACACAGAGTTTTCAAGTTTTTCATCTTATGCCTGCGTGAGATTTTGAGATGTTATGTTAATTTACTAGATAAAAAAACAAAAAAAAAACAATTTTATTTCGGTCGGGAAAATTTGTGTACAAAAAAGAAAGATTTCTCTTCCAATGTGACATAGTCACCCAAATATTAAAGTTTAATCTTAGCTCAAGATTTTGCCTGTATAACATGTGCTCGCGTAGGATCAATAATTTGTGGAACAATAAGTTAGACCAACTTATGAGCTAACGTTATCTTTAACATGTAACATGCCCTCTTTTAACGTCATGTTCTGCAACAAATCTTAAGAGTGACGTTTGGTCTTTTATGAACATACTCAAATTTTCAATCCGGTTTCGTATACATATGCTGTATATAAGTAGAAGAAAAGACAGGTTGCTCCTCAGGAATCAAATAATAATGATAATGGCTTAGAAAAATAAAATCCACTCTTCATATATACCAACTCCAAACAAAGGACCAAGCTAAGAAATACACCCAATTTTCATCAATAATCATACACTTAATTTAAAAAGAAACAAATAAGAACACTAACACATATGATGATCATAGAGGGCGAACGATTCTACAGGGAAAGAAAATTATTTATTTACATTATATTAAACATTAAATTGCACTTGTGGCTTGTTTTAAGGCCTTTATGGAGGAGATGGGTTACTTTCATTTATAGTTTAATCAATTTGACAATAATAAAAATGGAATTCTCATCTAGAATTTTTTTTTTGATGCTTATGCATATGTTATTTCAAGTTTATAACACATTATTATTTTTTTTACATTCATAATATTACTACTAAGATTACAAAAGGTAATAGTACGAGTTGTTTTTTTTGGGGAGGGGTGGGGGGGGATGCAATGATGAGACTTTGTGGATAACCTTACTTAACACCGGATTACTGTAGTGTGATTTGTACATGTAATATAAGATATAGTCCAATTTCTCACTCCATTGTTATTATCATAAACAGAATTAGAATTATCACAATCTTTCTTTACAATATCAAAATATTCATATTATAATAGAATTATGTTGTTTATATAATTATTTTCTGAATAATTTTTTAAGTATTTTGACGATTGTCCATGTGACGTCCTGCTCCATCCTTCGCCGAGCAACGCCTGGTAACCCTTTGCTAGTATTACATATGTTATAAAAAATGATCCTTAAAATCTTTGGAGATGGAGTGAGTTTTTTCATATATTAAAAAAAAAGGAAATTTTGTATGATATCTGAATACAATTGCTCCTCAAAGTTAAGAGTTCATTTGCTAAATCTAAAAAAATAAAATAAGAATCAGCCCAGGGGTGTCCGCAGGATTGTATATATATATAATTTTTTTTTTTTGGGGGGGGGAGATCTTGGTTTTTGAATTTTTTGGAAAAAAATATCAAAAATTATTTTTTATGTAAAAAAATTGGAAAATTAACTTTTTGTAAAAATTTTAAAAATTAATTTTCAAATATTAAATTTTTCGAAAAAAGTTTGATAATCCACAGTTTTCCACAAAAAATTAATTTTTTGTGGAAACAAATTTCATTGATCCAGACCTGTTCATACAAAATTAAATTGTTAAACTTTTGCAAAAAAAACTTCAAAAATCTATAAATATTCACAAAATATAGTTATTTTGTGAAAAAAAATATCTAAATATTATTTTTTTTTATTCTAAAACAAAAATTTAAAAAATTCAATTTTAGATAAAAAAATATCAATATTAATTTTTTGGAGAAAATTTTCAACCATCCATAGTTATTCACAGAAAATTCAATTTTTTCGAGAAAAAAAATTGGACAATTAAATTAAACTAATATGGTAATATTTCAAATTTAATTTTTCAAATTTTATTCAAAAACCTGTAGAGTTTAAAAAAAAAAATCAAAATTTTCTCCAAATAATTAAATTTTTCAAATTTTGGATTTTTTTTGTGGAAAAAAATCCAAAATCCAAGCCCACTCAAAAAATAAATATATATAATCTTGCGGACGCCCCTGAAGAATGACAGCTAAGTCGATCCTCAGTTCTACTCCTAGTCCAAAATGGACTCATTGAGCTAAGGTAATTAATTTCATCGTGATAATATTACAATAAGTTTTCTATTTAAAAAAACTGTTGTAAAAAAAAGAAAGAAAATTAGAATGAAGTCTATTTTGAGGACATGTATGTTTTTCTAATTATATTTTAATTTTTGAAAGAGAGAGATGTTAGGACTTATTATTGCTTGATTAATTTTAGCATGGAAAACAATCTTAGACAAAGATTTTCAAGATAATCAACTGTAAATGAACATTGTTTTAAAGATTTTACTTTTAATTCTTGTGGCTCTGAAAATTTAGATAATCTTGCACCAATAATCGAGCATACAGAGTCAAGGATTAGCCTAACTCTGAAAAATAAAGATATTATCCCTCTAGAGTTAGTATCAACATTAGACAGGTGTCAATTAAGTATAAGAGATACAGTTTAGATTGTTGAAGAGACTATGGAGTCATTAGTATTAAATATATATGAATTTTTGATTATCCCATCCAAAGAATGAAAAATACGGAATGAACGAAGAAATGATTGAGCTGATCCTATAAAAATTAATTTGAAAGACAAAGCCTCAGATCTAGTAGCTTTATATTGGGAAAAATATGACTGCCTGCCTTGAATAGCTGGAAGATTAAAATAAAATGTTGTCCCATTTTCATTACTTATTATTTATGTTCTAAAGTTAAATAACTTAATAGAGAAGGAGGTAATGTTCAAGTTCTATATTGTGATACTGCATTTTTAAATACTGGTCGTCTTAATTGAACCGTTATGCTGCGGGAGCAAAATATTGAAAGATAAATGTGTTTTCTTACTTGTTACCATCTTATTCATGAATTAATTTTGAAGAGCATTTTTGAAGTGAAAATCAAACAAATAAAAATAAGTACCAACATCCCACTCTTTCAAAAGTTAAGATTATCGGAAAAAGCCTCAATTCCATTAAAATAGACTCATTCCAATAATTTGACACCAGCATTCTTACATTTTCTGAAATGACGTTTTAGGTCTTCTATTATTTCCCCGTTTATTTTCGTGAAAATGCATAGTATATTATTTTAAATTATACTTCACTACTTCAATTTGCCCGTTGGGTTGTCGGCGAGTCTTTATATTAATATATATTATATCTAAAAGCACAACATTTTGCTATATCAATATAGATTATTGTAATGAAATTTCTCTTGAAATTGTGCGAGATGGTTACATCAAACTCATAGAAATCTGAAATATATATTTTTCGGTACATACCCAGAAAAAAAAATTATAATTGAACCTCCCAGTGCAATGTACCAGGGTATAGATGACAAGAGCAATTGACTCCATAAAAGTATATTTAATATATTTCAGGTTACAATAGAGAAATATTACTAAATATTTCTTTCTTAAGTGTAAAAAGCAATTTTATGATATTATTATTCAATGTCAAACGCTGCATTAGAGAGACTATAGTGATCAGTTATAGTATTTAAGTGATGAAGCTGGTGCTTTTTCATTCTTCGAGGATTACATCGATCAAGAAAACAAAAATAAAAACGTGTGTTAATTTGACTAAAGAAAATTTATACAGTGTGTCCAAAAATAGATGGTGGTCCTAAAAATATCCGTTTCATAGAAAAAAAGAAAAAAATTGGTCGGAATAAAAATAAATTTGGCTGATACAATTATTAGGCAATATTAAATTGTTCTGATGCAATAATTTTCGATGATTTTATCATACATCAGTATAAAATGGTCTAGAAAAACACCACAGGATGTTAGTTGAAATTCAATATCCGAAATGGTGAGAAAACACTCTTTGGAGACCAGGGCTGTTGGTATGATGGAGGGTGGATCAAGCCAGAGAGACGTTGCTCAAAGGTTACAGATTCCTCTCAGGACCATTGATAATTGGTGTAAGAAAAGGCACCGGGGCAATCTTTGAATCCTTTGCCATTCAAACCTCGTCTGCACCCCAAACTTTCAGAAAACCAAAGGAAGGGACGGCTTCAATTCTGTCGTGAGTGGAAATAATGGACTGCTTGAAATGTATCCTCTTTAGTAATGAAAGTCCATTTGGGCTATTTCATGCCCCAAATCCCAAAACAGATCGGGTTTGGGGAAGAGATAAGGGAGATGTAGAACCTACTCCAACAGTGAAATTTCCTCTGAAAATTCAGGTTTGTCCGTTATCAGCTACCAGGCAGTGTCAGATCTTCACCTGATTCCACGAAACCAATCTGTTACGACCGATACTACGTAAAGGTGATCCTCAGCAAGTCTTTGATGTCAGCTTTGTCTCGTACTGAAGAAACTGGACCTGATTAGAAGAGGAAAATGTTGTTTGACACATTAAGAGCCATTTTTCAGCAGGATGGCGCCCCTGCTCACCACTCCAAAAAGGCCCAAAAGTGGTGTTCAGACAACTTGGATTCCTATCCACAGTCCTGGTTTGTCTTCCATTGAAAATTTGTGAGTCTTGGTGCAGAGGACGAATTAAAAAAAACAACTTACAAAAGCTTGGGAAAAACTTTCTCCAGATATTTTAAATAATTTGTATTAAGGGATGCCAAAACGCATAAAAAAATGTATTAATCTTAAAGGTCGTGATATTGGGAAGTAAATAAAGTTTTTCGCCGGGAAAAAAAATCACTTATTTAGGTTATTTCATGATTAAAAAAAAAAAAAACACCATCTATTTTTGGGCATACTGTATACACATGGCAAAATATATGTATATCACATCGAAAAAAGAGCTTGATAGTTCCTTCTTTGATAAATTATAGTTACTAATATTATGTCTACTCATAACTTTAATTTTTTTTACATTATAAACTTGTCTATCATTATTTAAAATTTGATTTCATATAATAGTCTAATATGATATCATATCAATCAAAAGGATGTCATTATTCCCCTGTTTGCAAATTGATGAATCTTTTCTCAGCGAGGATCCTTCTTTATGGGATGGTAATGCTTCACATATTCAGGCAGTTAATGATACAGCTGAGAGAACAGACAAATTGACAAAATCCTTTAATTACAGAAAATGAAAAACAAAAGCAATTTTTGCAACATTGCATTCATAAGCACAGAAACGACTGTAAAACAAAAAACAGAAGCGTCTGCTGGGGCTGCAATGAAGAGCTGTATCCCCCAAATTAACGAATTTTTGTTTCTGAAAAGAAAATTTAATATTAGATTTTTTTAAAATAATATTCCAAATATTTGAAATTTAATATAATTATTCATTTTTTTTCCAAAAAAAAATATTTTCTATAAATAGCTATGGATTTTTGAGTTTTTCTTCAAAAAAATTAATATTTGAAATTTTGTCCGCAAAAATTTAATTTTCGTGTACAGCTGTGGATTTATAAAAAAATATTGGCTAAAATATAATATTTGAATTTCTTATTTATTATTCATCGTTCTTTTGTGTACAAAGCAATTACGTAAATAAATATATATAAATAAACATTATAATTTAAAGTTATTGCTTCATATAAGAACTTTGAAAAATTTCTATCAAAGAGGCCATTTGAAAAATAAAAATACAAAATAGCCTATTTTATACAAGAAGTGTATTTTAGAAGGGGGGAGTTCAGTGTCATTGATTTAAAATAATAATAATAATAATGAAAAACGAAATGCATTAATAATATAAAAAACATCATTACTAAAACCCATCCATAAAAGTTGCTAAACAAAAGTAAATTAAATATTATCAATCAAGAGTCCTGGATAGAAATCCTAAAACTTCTGAGGATTGACACTAGGTGCTTCTTATATTGGAGTGATACTATTGCGGCCAAGATCCAGGACATGTCATTAGCATTGGGGATTTTCAAGAAAACGGGGTAAATTTAGTAGCAGCTGCCATAAAAATTCGTCAAAGTTCTTAAGGGTATATTGGCTCATAGGATGTAAGCTTTGAACCCCCAATTAATGTCTTAGAGTTTAATAAAGCAAGATCAAATGTTCTAGACTTCTGTAGAGACTGCTTCTGGATATTTAAATATAGGTACATAGTATATATTGAATAAATATTTTTTCTTTATAAGTCTGATGATGATGTAAAAAATAATTAATTTTTACAAATGTTACATTAAATTTTATTTTAATTTACTTTTATGGCTTATTATTATTATTGGGTATATTTAGGCATTTAGTACACCAAAAAATACTTGCATAACGAGTTATGCATATACATATGTAAGTCAAAAACTTAATTTGTCTTTCCATTACGTCTAAGGAAATAGGGCAAATAACTAATAAATTAGCAACTCATCAGGATTCTTTTCCATGTACTACATACAATATAATATGTATAGAAGATGCCCGTCTTACTTTAGTATGAAATGCAATTTCTTGAATAAATTGCCTTCTTTACGTAGGAAAAGATGGGGAATGGAAAGTAGAGATTGATTGAATGTAAGTAATCTGTTATCTCTTTTTCAAGCAGATTTCCAGTATTCTGAAATGAAAGCTGGGAGCATTCTCAATCCTCTGCTCAAAAATCATTTAATATTATCTTAATGAAATAAAAAAGATGGTGAAGTAATTATGCAACAGGTTTTAAGATACCATTGTACTTGAAGAACCTTGGCCAAGTTGAACCTTAAAATCTCTTACTGGTATAGGAGATAATAAGAAGTTCACAGCACAATTTCAAATATCATGTCGATTATGTCCTTTTAACTTTTTGTCCTATCTTTACTTTTGACCTTGACCTCTCAAAATTTAATGTCCACTTATTCTGAACAGATAAATATCAGTTTGTTACTTTTGTGTAATCTTTGTGACCAAAATACACAAAAAATAAACAGAATCAATAATATATCCCCTGTTCAACTTTGTTGGTGGAGATAATTACATTTTCATGCATTTTAACCAGCTTTTATGACAGAAATGTTGCAATCAAACAAATCACCAACCAACAATACAACACCACTAGACTGTTTCTTCTTTTTTATTCATTATTAAATAGGTCGTCTTGGTGCGCGGAAAACTGGTCAGGGGAAAATTGCCATGGAGGAAAATTTCCAGTTAGTTGTTTGTAACAACATATTAGTTTGTTCCATCCCCGTGGGAGTACCTTCAAGTGTGAGTAATATTAATGGAAATCCAATCTTCTAAGAAATGGATCGAGAGGATTGGTTAGGAGAGGGGGGGATAAATAGCTGAAGTCTCTTAAAATATGGTTTAATACCCACTACTGGCCTTAGATTGGCCTGACGTAGTGTGGGATTACCAAAAAACAACCCCCAATTCATCCAAAACATCCAAAGAACTCCTCTAATACCAAAAAATATTTCCAAGCCCTTGAGTTGCGCTGGGTACTTGGGGGTACCCCTGGATCCTTCAAAACCACCGCCAATGCATTCAATACATGGAAGGAACCCATCTAAAAATACAAACTATTTCAAAGCTCACGGGTTATCTGGGATACCGTTGATAGTGTTGGATAGATAAAAACCACCGCCAATGTATCACATACATCCAATGAACCACTTTTATATCAAAAAATAGTTTTAAGACCTTTGGATGTGGGGGTACTTGAGAGTACCAATGGATCCTCAAAAACCACCACCAAAACATTACAAACACCTAAGGAATCCCTATAATAACAAAAATAGTTGAAAGCCCTTGGGTTGGGCGTTGAAGTCTTGGTAGGTGTTAAAAGTATAAAGGGCCGAATTACTCACACTCGCTAAAAAAACTTTAAAATATTATAAACCATGTTAGCTAAATATATATTTCTGAAATATTACTTCAGCAAGCACATATTGTTGACACTTTTTAAAATCCTCCTTCATTGTGTATGCAATATAATTGTTTTGCAATTTTTTAAAGATTAAAAGTGTGAGCCCTCTTTCGTGAAACGAGAATAGTATTCTATATTTTTTACAATACATAAGATGGCTCTAGCATTAAATCAGTTACTTTTCTGTTATTTATTACCCATCCCCTCATTACCAAACCTCTCGACCCATTTCTTAGAAAATTGGATTGATTTTAAAACATTGCAAGGAAATTGTATCTCAATAATATTACTAACACTTGAAGATACTCTCTTTAGAGATGGAACAAACAAATATGTTTAAGAATTTGTCATAAAAAATATCAAGCGAATTTATGTTTTATTATTCATCAAGAACTTTGAACCAAATACGGGAAATTTTCCTCCAGGGCAATTTTCCTAGTACCATTATTCCCTATCTTCGTGTAAATTGTTAAAAAAAACATCTAATCAAATACATGAATTTAAATATAATTATAATATTTTTCCTCTCTAGTGCTATTTTAATGTTCTCCTCTTTATATAAGGCAGGTGATATTTAACAAGGGTCTCAATACAGCTCTAACATTGGTCTTTCTAGTCATGAAAATCTGCTGCGTTTTTCAACTCACCCATTTTTTTGGAGTTAAGAGTAAACTTTCTTTCTCTAAGCTGTTTTTATAATTATTTAATTCCTTACATCAATCAATTATCACCAACCAATTTAATCATATTAGAGCATGAGATTTAGGTCATGCGAATATAGTTGAATTCGATAATATTTGTAATAACATATCTAATAAATGAATATTGTATTAAGTGGTAACCTTGCCACTGTTTTTTTGGGATTTCCTTCCTTCGAGTCTCTATTCGGGAGTTCAAATCAAGTTCGTGTCTTCGTGGAAATGGTCAAGTTTCATATCTTCGATACAGTAGAGAGTTTTAGCGGTATAATTCAAGTAAAGTCTATTTTTATGCGAGGATCATTATCTATTTATATGAAATCAAATTATAATCAAAGTTATTGAATCGGATCATTTTCTCATGTAAAAGACATCAAACATCTATTTTTTTTTAGTATTTAACAAATTTATAAATTCATTTTACTTAATCCTTCTTTATTCAACATCCTTTTCTAATATCAGCTAGTGACTAGGGGAAAAATAATCCCCTATAATAAAATATAAACACCACACAGGCAATATAGACTTAAATTTGTGATATTTTCTAAACTATTATTCTCGATAATGCGCAAAACCTCCGCCTTAAACCAAATTGAGCTTTGTATCAATATTGTTTTTTAAGGCTAAATTTATATTTACAAAAATATTATATTTGTATCAGTATAGGCTTAAAAGTAAGACTTTTTTTTTGTCATTCAAGTCATAAACTTATCAAAAGCAGTCTACTACTTTCAAAAATAGGTAAAAAAAAAAAATATTATAAAACATACAAGAAAGGTTTTTGAAAAACTTTTGATTTCACTAAATATGGGCAAGTTCATTATCAATCACAGTCTTTACAAATCGCCCGAAGGCCATGCAGGAGTTTATGACAAATTCCCTGACAAGTTGTCCCATGCAGGCCCTATGGTGGAATTCAGTGAGTCCACATTTGGGTGTGAGGTTCTGTTGGTTTCCCTCTTCAAAGTACCCCATATAAAATAGTCCAGTAGGTTCAAATCTGGTGAGGAAGGGTGCCATATCTATTTGAAACAAAATCGAGCCATGTTATCTGCACTGAACTTTTAGCACTTGGCGGACGCGTGAGGAGTTCAGTAATAAATCAAAAAGTGATGGGTGTCTAAAAAATCACTTTACAAATAAGGAAGTTTTTAAATTTCGTTAAAAATCAAAAAAAATATGGCCAAAAAAAAATAAATTCCGCCTTTTTTTTTACAAGTGGACTTTCCCAATTGCCTGTATAATTTTTCTTTTATTTTATATCGAATTTGGTGGAGTATCGGGGAAAAAGGTAAAGTAGAACTATGAAATCATCTTCCACAAAATCCGGAAATAACGATACGGGCAAATGAGAAAAGTTCATAGGGCAATGAGGAATAGTTATTTTTTGTCTATTGCTCCAGCAAAAATCGACATATATTATTTCTCCCGAACCAATATTTTTTTAAAAGATCATTTTCTAGACCCCTATACCCGTGATTTCTTAAAATTCCGTTCTCATGAAACCTCTCATACACATTGTAGATTTTATATTTTAGCGGTAGTACCTGGAATTGCACGGATATATTAGGCGTCAGGGAACAGACAAGCTTTGCTTTAATAATATAGATATGCTTGATTAATATAGCAGATAACTACCCAATAAATCCTGAGGATTACTCTTCGCTTTTCATTAACACACTCACATATATTTAATCAGTACTTAGGTGTTCTCTCCTAAAGAATGAAATTATCTGCTTGGTAAATAATAAATAATACTCAGACTGACAACAACAAAAAAAAAACTGGAACACTAAAAATTACTTAGGATTTACAACAATAAGAATATATGTTCTTTTCTTTGTTCCCTTCATTTTTAATATTACGCTATGAACTTTAGCTACACATGCTGATTGCTAAATTTAATCCAATTTAACATCCATTTTTTTATTTTACATATTTCAAGGACTCTTCAATATATGTACTACATATCAGACGGGAAAAACAAAGAAGCAGTCGTACGGCTTTTTATAAAAATACATACATAAATGAATTGTGCTTAAAGCAAAATAAGTAAATTTATTTATTTCAAAACTTTTAAATCGGTAAATAATTAATTCAGCAAGATTTATTTTGATTAATCATTTTATTATTTGAAATATCAAGTACAAATATAATATTATTATATAATAATATTTTAATTAAGAAGCAAAACTGTTGATGAATTATTTGGATTAAGAAATTGTATTAATTGAGACTACCAGAACATATTTGGGCCATAATTAATAATATCATTTGGAAAATAATTTAAAAAATATTGTGATATTAAAAATTGTTACTCATATTTTGTGAAGAAAATTGGATAAATAATGTTTTTCTCCACAAAACTGGTCTAATAAGGAACAACAGTTCGAATCTTCTCTTACTGTTAAGAAGAAAGTTGAGAGAAAACATTCAATGTTTCATAAAAGAAAAGAAAGAAAAATTATTTTGAAAATTGATAAAAGATTGTATAAGAAATTTTTTTCTCTACCTTTAATTTTAGTTGTAAACTTTTGTGTATATCATATTTCGAATACTAGTTCTCTTTCATATAGCTTTTTTATATTTTAAAATCCGTTGGTATTGAGTGCCCTTTGTAATCAGGACAAATAAACTGTTTTCTTGTTAGTAAGTTTTAGTAAATATTTTTGAATATATGCACCGAATCTAAAATTAAAAAAGAAGATTTAGGAAAGAATGAATTATTGATAAATTGTTGACCAAATTCTCACTCTTTGAAAACAAACTTATTATTAACCATATGTCTTTCAGTAATTGTAATGAGAAATCCATGTACTGATAGTTTTGTTAACCTGAACAAGTTTTATAATTAAACCAAGAATACAATCCTTATTTTTACCTATGTCTATAACTAAAATATTTATTTTATTTCTTATTTTCTATTGCTTAATTCACGGTAAAAATCAATTACCGTGGTTGAAATGGTTCACCAAATTATTCAATTTCAGAGTTCTTTAAGCATAACAAACCTATTCATTAATTGCCTAATAACCTACAATAATTGCCAGTGGAAGAATGCATAAATCCAACTTAAGTAAGGACTGTTGGTAAAAATATATCGCTGGTAACGCTGCAATAAATTCACCTTTGGTAAACAAAATAGCATTACGAAACTATTTTTCTACCTGGCCAACCGTTATCATACACTTATTTCTATTATACAAATTTTGAGCGGTTAAGTGTCATTTGAACGAAATTATTGAAAGAAAAAAAAATCGCCATACCAGCTGTAGGGAGTTATCTCATTGCCTTAACATAACTCACGAGTGGGGTTCTACCATTCTGATTAAAAATTTGGACATGATACGCCTCACTGCACGGCTTTTTCCAAAAGAGCTGAATTTTCTGTAAAAACAGTTATGGAAGCAAGTTTCTTCGGACTTGCTTGATCGTGCAAATTCACACCAGGCGTTTAGGGAACGCATCAAAACTGGTGTTGAGACATGGGTCTACGAGTATGACATGCAAACAAGCAAACAATTATCAGCATGGACGAAGAAAAAACATCATTGTAAAAATTGTGGAGCACCAGTGCGGTAGACTGACTTATTCAGCTGTTGTAAGCAAACAGATCGCCCTCAAACTTGGTATCATGATGAAAGACAGTGCTGTCGACCTTTTTTTTACTCCTTTCAGCGCGGGCAATTTAAATAAACAATTCCCGGTACTTTTTTGGCAGAATGTACGTTCTTACGGTTTTAGAAAACTCTTCTTGGAGCAAGCTCCAAGGATATGATTATTTAACATTTTTTAGGGGGACAGCAAAAAAAAAAAAAAAAAAAAGGACGTACGGTTCTTACTAAGGGACAGTATATTTTGTACGCCCTAATATAAAAGAAGGAGAAAGCCACTTAAGGAGTTTCAAAAATCATATAGCTGTACATGAGTGTTTACAACATTTATTATTGTAGTATTTGTAAAAGTGATCTTCATTACGACATTGTGCATGTGGTTTATTTATTATTGCTCTTACATGTTTAATTCACTTTTGTCTATTTTGTTTGTCTGTAAAAATTTAAAAACATATGAATTCTAATAAAGGCCAAGAAAAACAAATAACTTAAAATAGTTATTAATTTCCAATGATTTGAACACACTCTTTATGTAGTACAATTAAGACTGATGAAGAAGACGGGGCACCGTAAATACTCCACTCCATCATTCTGTCTGGTCTAGTTAAATAAGAAATCATTGCATATTTACTCTCGTTTTATGTTATTACTTAGTATGATAACTCGAGCTAATGGCCACACTAGTTGCTACATTGTTAATTCGTAAATTAAGAAGTAACATCCAAAAATGTGGAATCAAAAAACATCTTAAATAAATATAAACGTATGCACTTTAAAATTTCTTCACTAATAAACACAACAACATGTTGGGTCTATCTTGAAATAAGTTAAAATTCCTTCATCTGGCAATTGCAAAATCTAAAATACGATTCGAGTCGTATTCGAAAAGACCTTCCCAAGTTCGAGTATTGATAGAGTTCTGACTTCTAGTTAGATAATTTGTAAATTCAGCGTTCATAAGTTGCCAATTTTAAAAATCTATCGAAATATTATATTGCTATTTATAAAGCTACGAGCCTCAACTAAATTTACACAGCACTAAAATTATATCAGAAAAACTTGAAATACAGTTTTTATAAGATTATGTGTCTTATCTGAATAATAGCTATTCCAAAACAACTCCGAGCACAAATGTCTAAGCCTATGTGTTTCTGATTTCACGTGGCTCAGAGCAGTGAAAGAGAAACACAACTTGTACAAATAAGTTCATGTGAAAGTTTTAGCGCCTCCAGACTAAAGACTCACAAAACACAATTTCTTAAATAGGAATTTAAGTCTTTAATACATGAATTTCAGACCTCTTTTTATTAGCCACTCCCATATATTTTTTTTACCACACTTTCACAACTGATTTAATTTTTTATTATATTCGACCCTTGTTTTAATTTCAAATCTTTTTTTTTTTAATTTCTTAACGTTAATGTTCCCAGTTTGTTTTTTCTTTAGCAAATTTCCCTTCTTATCATTTAAAAAAAAATCCTCTAGTTTGGCTCCCTATAAAATATTCCATGGGTCCATTCACGGAGAGTGCATCTATAGAATTAAATCAAGTCCAGAATTCGTTTTAGACGGAGTACGTCTCTGTTTAAAAGTTTTTCGGAATAATAAATAGTAATAGGCCCAGCTCATAACATTTTCCAAATACTTTCTATATGGCTGCTGTATAAAAATTGACCCTTGCGTAAATTGTTTTTTGTAGTTGTAACCTGAACATAGTTATCATTATTCTTTCATTCTTGAAGAGGGAACATCAGAGTATAAAGTGTTTTTGTTCACGGATGACAGAGAGTATCTCTGATTAGTTGTGGCAAATTTTTAAATGAAAGTTCTTATTAGACCCCGAGAAGAATTGAAGATTGACATCGGAGTAATTCCTGATTATGTACTGGGTAGGGCAGGAAAACGTGGACTGTTAATTAATATTTATTTTAACATTACTATAAACTAGTGACATTATCATTTAGTCATGTCATCATCATGAGTGAGAAACAAGGAAAAAGGTTGTGCGCATCTCCGATCTCCTAGATGCTGGAGCTGATTTAATGAAGAGATAATAACAGTGCAAGTGATCTAGGAGCCTGGTTTTTATATTGGCCAGGATAAAAAAAATGGAGAAAACCTCTATGGATGTTCGGAAGTGAAGGACAACATTTAAAGACGGATGTTAAGTTTGGAGAAGAATATTAAGCCAACTATGTCGATAAAAACTTTCCAACAACTTCTCTGTGCCCACTATAAGGTGCTTAGGGACAACATTTTGCATGTCTGAAGACCAACTACCTGGAAGGTAACGACGTGTGGACGGAGGACGGCAACTCTCTTATACGTTTTCCAAGTGGAAAAAGTTCTGCGCAGATAGCATGGCTCGATTTTGGTACAAAGAGATTTATGAAAAAAAAAGAAAATTTGAAATATAATTTTTTGGGTATAAAAAAATCCAAAATCTACAGACATTTATATAATTAAATATTTTCAAAAAGGATTTAAAAATTTCTAAAAATTTCTAAAAATCTTTAGTAATTATCTAAAATTACATTTATTAGAATATAATTTCAAAAATTAACAACTACTCAAATAAAATTAAATTTTTTGGAAAAAAAAATTCAAAAATCCACAACTATTCACAAAGATTTCAAGCACTCACTGCTGTTTGCAAAAAATTTCAAAAACTATATCTCAAATATAAATTTTCTGTAAAAAAAATTTCAAAAATCAAATTTTCCAGTAAAAAAAGTAAAAATTCTTAGAACTTCTAAGGACGCCCTTACATGCATTTAATAAACAATAATAGAATACCTATAAATATTAGGAAATATGAATTTAAGAGATAGCAAACTTTAATATGAAATTTTTACAATGTGAATGCACATTAAAGAAGACTCTATATTCATACAACATATTCATTATATGTAATCTTTGTAAAGAATGCACTCAAGTCGACAAAAGTAGGGAAAATGCATATTTTCTTTCATATATATAAACATACCTATGTAATCTTTCAACAGATTACACATATATAGTACCTAACCTATGTTATATAATTAAATGCAACACTCATAAAACAATGCCAAATTTTGTCAAGAAAAGACGGTGAGTAAGATTAAACCACAATTTATTACTTGAATGACACAGGGGAACAATAAAGGAGAGGGGGGGGGGAGATTATCTACAAATGAATTGGAGATAATACACCCAGAGTCCAAAACTGATCTCAGTATTTCTTTAGCTATCTGAAAAATTCATTTAAAAGAGATCTATTTAGAAAATATACATTTCCAAGGATTTTTGCTCCAATTTGTAGTGATCTCATTTTTTATGGGGGTGTAATGACAAATAGTCAACATTATCATCGTATTTTTTCTAATTTCATGACGTCATACCTCGTTAAAGGAGTATCGAGACAATCGAAGGAAGATACTTCCAACTTGATCATCCATCTCAAGAGATGTCCGAATTCCGAATTCCACGAGGGCCGACGGAAAGAAAATTCATCTGAGGAAAACTACAAGACTTTATAATGGAATAGAGTTAAACCCTTATTTGGGAAGGAGATAACAGGATCCAAGTAATTCACGATGAGTAGATAATTTTCAAATTTTCAAAATGGGATCATTTAAAAAATAAAAAACGTACCAAAAATCGTTGGAGATTTATATTTTTTTAAATTATACATTGAATATTTTTCTATAATATAACCTATTGTATTCCTCTTAAGTTATATAAGCTATAAGGGTCTAAAGAAGAGTGTCGTTTTTCATCATTGTTCAGCCTAAAAATAGAAATATATCGAGCTCACAACAAGATACAGAATCAATAAAAACAATTTTTTATAATTTTTATATATCCTATTTTTAATTTGGGGATTGTTTTAAGGGTAATAAATGACTCTGAACGATAATAGTCCCGAATTACTGAAACCCCAGATAATTCATAATTCGGATGACTGAGATAATTTTTGCATTCTGTACTCAGTGATAAATTCCTTTTTTTTGGCTAGAATTCATTTGTTCAAAATGAGAGTTCTCCTGTATAATTTATTAATTGCTTATTTAATCATTGTTCTGGAGAAAGATTAGTAGGTATATTTTTTAGGTTGAAGCAACGATGATTGAATGTCCATGTTTGATTTAAAAGTGAATTTTGTAACGTACCCACGAGGCTTCATTGGGCTTATATAACTGTCTGTCCAGTGGTTGGAGACTCTTTCAATCCTGAATAACTTCTTACCAGAAATAAAAATCATTGGTGGGCTTGTATTCATGCCGAGTAGGATACATTTTTGATCTGGCCAGCTTTTTCCTCTTTTTATTGTCATTAATCAGTAGAGATTCAAATAATTTGGTACGCTGGTATGTTAAAAAGAAGAAACTGAAAATTAACTTAGTAACCCTGACAATTAGGAGAATGTAGCTCTTACTAAAATTAATTAAATTAGCTAAGAGTAGCTATAAGATAAAATAAATCAACACAAACCCCACTTCGTATCTAGAAATGAAAAAGGTAGGAATTATTCCAATGTTGACACTCCCTTCTACTCCGAGTATAACTAGTATCTCTGTTAATTAATTTTTTTTTTCTTACAGCTCTTCACTTAGCTCCATTGTTCACTTTGATGATCTTATAAGTGGTTGTTGCTGACATTCCCATTAAGGCTTTGGTGTGTATTTTTTTTTAAATCGATCAATTCTTTATGATAAAATGTAGATATGTTTTGTTAAAAAACAATAAGTAAACTTTCACCTCTAAAAAATAATTTATTTACCTGCCGAAATTCGATTGAATATTACTATTGAGCGGGTTTTATTAAATAACAAAATATTATGAACAAAAATGTTAGATCCATTTTTAGGAGTTATTGCTAATCACATTCATAAGTCAATTCTCTTAAAATATCATTTATTAGTGTATGAAATAGAAACGAGAGCGATAGCAATTAAAATCAAAAAATCTGGACTAATCAAAATATTTTCTGACTTTATATAGGAAATAGTAGTGATGGGGCATTTCCAAACAAAAATTCCAATGCCGATTCCGACATGTTTCTAGTAAAAATTCCTGAAGCCGATTTCGATTCTTTTATATTTAAAAAAAATAATAAAAATATCATTTTGCTTTCAGGAGCGTCGACAGAATTATATTTTAAGGGCACTGGGTTTTTGAAAAAAAAATCAATGCAATAAACCTCGTATATTGAAAATCATAGTTTTTTATAAATCGAGCCAATATATGTAATTTTGGAATTATGTAAACATCTTTTATGACGTCATTGTAATATTTTGATGGTACTTTAGTCACAGCTCTTTCGACATGAATGAACAGTTTTGAAATTTTTATGAATGTTTAGATCCCTTTTTCCTTCGTGAAAGTTCTGTTATCTCTTGGGTGGTCTATTGAAATTTGAACACTTACTAATTCAATAATTAATTAATGTTAAGTGATTGAAATTAATTCAGATTTGATATATTAAAACATACGCAATTTGTACAAATCAAAGCAAACCTGAGCTCCTTATCACACGTAGAAGTCCAGAAATGCCACCTTAATATGATCAACGAATTATCATTCGCTCACTCTATGCTTTTGGGCGTCACAAGGACCACCGTTTACTCCATTAGCAATCCCAAAACAATGGAGAGGAAGAATGGTTCTGTCAAAAAGTCCAAACAATCACGCTGTTGCTAGTTAAGTTCAACTTAGTAGTATGTATGTTTAATCTTAATATCGCTTCGACTAGAAAGGAAGCAAATTCTTAGTTTCTTTATATGGACTTTTGAAATATTAACTTATATTTCTAATTATATGCACTTCCTTCTGACACAAATCCTCCTCATAATCTATGGCATTAGTGTATGTAAATTAAAAAAACTATTAGAATAAGTAAATTATGTAATTTTAAACATATGTGTATTAGGGTGTTTCTTATTTTTCATTTTGTTAAAATGTCCGGATCGCCGGGTCAAAATCCGTTCTTGTTGATAAAAAAAAATACAATTGGTAAAGTTTCAGCAAAATTGAGAAGTATTAAGAGGTAACTCAGAGGCCTAAAAGTTTAGAAAATTGCCTATTTCTCAAAAGAAATTACTTCCTTCTCAATTATCGTGAAAACAATTCATAAATCAGCTTCTTGTATTCTATAATTTTTAAAGACGGTGTAATTTACTTTAAGTTTTTTTAATGCTATTTTGAAAAAAAAAAAACATAATATGAATTACAATGCAAAATAGTTGAAGAGATAAACATATTTAACTTGTTGTTTGCAATGTTTTTACATTTTTACTATGTTCCTGTTGATAAACATGATTCTTTGTTATAATTGTATTGGTCCTTAATTTGAGATGTTAAATTTTTACAATTTATGTGTCCTGTATATGTGTCCAAAATATCACAGCGCCCTCTATGAACCATAATTTTTGATATTCACATTTGGAGTACTTTTCTTTACAATTTAAATCCATTTGGCATGTATTGTCTACTCGTATAATATTTATACAACGACAATATTAAGGACTAAGAAAATCTTAAGTTACTCCAGAAGTTGCATCAGCTCTTTATCACACAAAAGTGTTTCATCGAAAAGCTGTTTATATATATAAGAATAAGTCAAGAGTATGTGCTAAGACATTAATGATTTTTCTCTAACCAAAGTAATATTCGTAGTATGATAATTGAATATAGATATACTTTGTGTTTACAAGCTTCCATTTGGTACAGGTTAAGTGCATGCTACTTCAATTTTTGTAGCCATTCAAGATTGGGGAAGTAGCAGACAAAATTAAAGTTATGCGTTTTTGATACAGCCAGCTCAAATACAGGTAGAAAAGCTGGAACTTGTGTTTTATTAGAGAAAATGCACGATAAAAAGTTATTACCGCTTGCGTGTAGACATAACATTATATTATTAATAATTAGCTTAGTTTTTAATGGATGCATGGGAGATACCACTTATACCGAGGTTTTACTCTTCAAAAGATTCCGAAAATGTGGTTAATGATATACAACACTAACTGCGAGCCTGGAAATGTAAATAGTAAAATAGCATGTCACACTAAAGATAAACGAGAAGAAATTTGCAATTTTCCCAACGACCATCTTCAACGGAGTCTTCCAAGAGATAATTATAAATAATTTTTGGATCTAGTAATAATATGTCTTGGGTGTTTTCATAAAAAAAAATTATACATATACCAGAATTCGTATCTGTATAGAACAAATATATTTAAAAGCATGGATCTTCATAGATCCTACAGCCTCAGATGAATATGTTAGACATATTCCTCAGAAAAAAGGATAACCATTTATTAATATGCAAATTGAATAGTAATGCTTGACAGAGTAAAAACTATTATTTTTATCATATAAATTATCTTGTATTAATAATGTTTAACTAATAAAATATATATCATACAAAGCAAAATAAATATTTATTCAGGATAATTGAGTATCATTTTTAAAATATTAATTATCAATGATAAAAAACCGCTCTAAACATACACTTTACCAACGGTATTCTGTTTACTAAAAAAAACTAATTGTCACTCTAAATCTCTAACTATTTAACCAAATGAAAATTTGTCATAAAATTTGGATGTTTTGTAGGAAAGAAAAGAAAAAATATAATAACATGGCGGGCAATACGTTCTATATATATATATTATATTTCTCTTCAACTATTTTTTATTATAACCAAAAAAAAAATTTACCAATATACAACATTAATTTATCTAATATTAAATTTAGTCATCTTAAAAAAACTATTGAGTATAAAAAGCTGTATCTTGAACCATTTTCATGATAATTGAAGAAGAAATCACTTTTTTCGAAAAAAATGGCAATTTTCAAAACTTGGAACTTATGTTAGCTGCAGTTTTCAGTTCTAAATAAGGACCGACACAGTATTGAGTTCAAGTGAATAATTTCTTCTGAACGCATTGCCATTGAGCTACGTCGTTCCATTCTAGCCAATATCATTGCAAGATCCAGAGTGGGATTAATAAAAGATACTTTCAAGATATTTATTTCGTTATAGAGTAAAAAAATATATTTATTTTAGCAAGAAAAAAAACTGCAGGAGAAAAAAGATAGGCTAGTGTTGGAGATAGGGAGTAATTAACCCCAGAACCAAAATCAACAGAGGAACACTAATAATCCTGCAACAAATCCTTAGGGTCACACTCCGTATTTTATGAGCAAAAACATTTTTTCAATCAGGTTTTGAATATAATTGAATCTATTTAGGAAACGATATTCACTACACAAGAATTAAATAATGATGACAACTGTTAAGCAAAAGAAACTAATTATTCTGATTTACAATTCCAAATATGGGCCAGCTAAAAAATACACCGGATTTTCATCTCTAGAAAATCCGGTGCACTAAAACCGAAAATCAACATGGTAAGCCTGAAAATTTGAGGAATGTTTTGGAGGATATAAGCTACAATAAGGTGTGATAATGGAGGAGGGGGACAAGGAAATAATCAAGGACATTTGCATGAGTTACTTCATTATCGATCCATAATTCTACTTTGAGTCCAAGAAGGACTTACAACTCTCAAGGTTACGTTCTATCTTTTATGAGCACACACGAAGGATAAATCAGGTTGTCAATATAATTTAATCTATTTAGGAAAGGAGTTGCACTACTCAGTTGTTAAATAATAATGACTGCTGCTATGAAAAGAAAATTCATACATCAGATTAGTAACTCAAAAAAAAAAAAAAAAAAAAAAACGACCAGCTAAGAAAATCACAGGATTTACATCAATAATGGTCAGAGATGTTTTAAAAGCTATAATAAAAGAGTACCCAGATTTTTTCAGTTGTCACCTTACTCAGGGCTTAAGCTTCCTGCCTAAATATATATTTTTATTTACCAAAGCTGTCATCATTATTTTTATCCCTTTTTTTTGGTACAAAAGTTTTAACATGAATACATTAAAAATAATTAACTATTTATATAATACACGCATTATATTTTATACAAATGGAAATATTTAATTATTATTTTATCTTACATAAAGGAAGACTAAAAAATTAATTATATTTTTAAATTCCGCATCATTTCTATGAAATTTTTAATCATATTTTGGAAATTTTCATCACAATTATACATTTAAGCAGTTTGGATTGTATTTTTCTTTTGTCTTGATGATAACAAAGGAATTCTTCTTTGAAGTCCTACATAACATTGAATGCGATTCACGACTATGACAATTTTGGAATTTAGAGGTCATAGCAATTATATATTGTAATACCAATGATCCATATCGTCAACTCTTCTCATGCTTTTATTGAAAGCAATGCCACTTTAGGGTACAAATGATTCAGGAATGTATGATTTTCTTAAAATTTGAAAATTTAGTAAATCATTCAACCTTGATAAAAATTGAGTAAGGTAATGGATTAATACTGGAACCATTCTTTGCTATACAACATTGGTTCGGAAGTTATGATTATGTTAGGAAAGATTAGGAACTGAGTAAAAATATAGGATTATGTATTAATTATTTTTCACACGAACACTATAAATTTGAAAGAACGGATTCTTTAGATATTTGAATCAAACCTTGAACAGTTTATAACAATTCTAAATACCTTTGAAAATAAAGAAGATAATTTTCAAAGAAAAATAACTTTAATAGCCGAACAGTTGAACAATATATCAAAACCAAGAGGAGAAGATACTCATTAATTTTTTTAGTAACAGGTATGCTATGGGCAAACTGTAGTCATTACTTATACAGAAGAATTGTACATGATGGCTCTTTTTGTATGCCAAGCATGTAATACTTGAGAAAATTGTCTGGAGTTTTAAATTCAAATACAGGGATATCCTCTTGTATATGCACATATCTCAATTCCTGGTCATAGTTGCTTCTTTGAAAATATTGAAAAATAACAATAATTTTTGATTTTATTGGTAGAAATAAATTTAAATTTAGAAATTTAGTCAATAAGCCAACAGCATTATGCATATGGCAAGAGAAAAATAATTATCGGATGGTCCAATTGTTAAATTAAATTCATAATCTTATATTTGTTATCAATTATATTTCAATATCAATTAAGTATTAGTTTTAGGATACTTGAGTTTAATTAAATAATTACATATTAATGCATACTAACTTTTTTTAACTGTATTTAATCCTAATTGATGTATGCTGTGAGAAATTTTTACACGTAGTGGGTATTTGAATTAATTTATGTCTCTTTATCACTTAAAAAGCTCACTATATGTTAAGAGTGGAATAAAACTGAAAGAATGTTTTAAAGTAATTATTCATTATCACACTATGTTCTTTATCACAGTGATTTGTTCTTTAATGCCGGGAGTGACGAAGTTACACGATCTTTTGTTAGATTCAACTAACTAACATTCGCCAAAGAGTCGCTATCGAGTATCTTTTACCATTGATGAAGAAGCCTTATTATTTTATTGATATTTATTTCATATATATGTATTAAATACAAATATACACCTATTCAATATTATTGATAAAATTATGTACTTTCCATAAAAAAAAATTACAGAGTGTGAAGCTACATTCCTACATAAATATATTAAAATATATAATCTGTTCATCAATACATAAAATGTAAAAAGTACTTTGTATATTTTTATTTACGCCTGCTTAACGCGCAGGCAGTACAAGCTTATAAATGCTTTATAAACACAGGAAATGCAACGCCTCGTGTGATGGTTGATGTGATTTCTCACCCTCCCACGCTCTCGTAAAGAGACGAGGAAAATAATGTAAAATTATAATAATAATAAAAAAATACACACAAAAGAGATCAATAAATCTAAAATCAAATATCTTCCCCCCTTCTTTCCTAGATGAACTGGTTATAGAGTCCTATTTTGTAATGATATTGTATCCAGTCAAGCTCCATTAATAATCTTTTGAGTAATTGTCCAATCCCTACTACCACGGGTTAATCGTTTACTTTTGTCGCATATATTATCCCCTGAGCTTTGCCTTGGATAAACTATATCTTTAGAGCCTCCTCCATATTTACTGACTTCAAACCAGCCAGTATGAAGGGCTCAACCTTTTCTTCTAATGGAGCAAGATCTCAGTCTCTACTACTCTCACCACAAGGGCGGTAGGAGTGCACAAATAAAAGAGGTGGAAGGAAGTCTCTATTATAGTTCCACAAAAATGACAGATCCGCTCCTCAGGGATATGTCGACGACTCTTGTCGGTAAATATAGACGATGTTCCTTATCTATATCTAAACCATTTTTGTTTTGCCTCGCAAATAGGATTTTGGAATATCATGTGCGGACTCACATTTGAAGAGTTCCAGTCTAGACCAAGCCTCTCCATTCTTCTCCTCACGAGGACTTTGGGGTTAGTACATCGTTGACTTTTCTTTAATGCCGGGAGTGACGAAGTTACATGACCTTTGGTTAGATTCAATTCTACACATTTGCCAAGGAGTCACTATCTAGTATCTTCTAATTGATGAAGAAGTCATTAATGGACATCCGAACAAATGACAGTCAATATAAATTAGTAATTACAATACATATGGATTGAGTAAATTTGGTATTGGATTGAATTATAGAATTAATGACGACAAGGCTAAAGAGTTAACACATAATAATCATTTTATTTTATTTTCCAAATAGATTTGCCTGAAATCAGACAGATTTCTTCATTCTCAATGTAGTGCGCTATGGAAAAGTGATCCTCTTGAAGATCCTCAATGGGCTTGAAGTGAAGGCAAATTATAGAATCAGTACTTCAGATATCCTTCATCAGAGTCTGACACAGGAGACGAATTTCCTTCATTTTAATAGCGGAAGATCCTCAATAGGGATTGAAATGATGACTTAAATAAAATGAAGATATTAACAAATTATAGAATCAAGAATGTACATTGTTGAAACAGACTACAGCTTCATGACAGACTCCAAAACATTCTTCACATTTTGAAGTTTTTATTTAATAGATAGTATTTTGAGCATCTTTGATAATGATTACATAAATGAGATATGTTTGTTAATATATCTTGTTTCTGGAACGTAAATTCGCCATTACTGTCAATGATACAATATGGTGATTCTGTTATCCGGCTTAATACCTTTCGAAGTTGATGAACTTATATATCCATGCCATGCTTAAACTTGCCTAAGGTGTGCTAAAATTCCACTTCTTACATTCAAATTACTGTAATAATGCTACGTGAAAATGGATATAGTATTTTAAAATGTACTTTGATTTTATGTCAACACAAACACACAAAAAAACCAAAGTAACTTACCTGAAGTTCACTGATTCTACTCATAACCAATGCGTTCAGTCACTTTGAAATAATTTCTAAAAAGAGAGAGGGAGGCCGAAAGAAATAAAAACTATAGCATAAGGTCATGGAGGGAGGCATTTTCAAAAAAATACAAAAAACAAGCGAGTAGAGACTTTCCACACTTTTCAACATACCACAGTCTTCCCTAGATGTAATATAAATAGTTTTGATTTTCATTGAACGTGATTCATTCATGATTCGTTACTATAGTTAGTTCACAAGCTTTGACAATATCTATGTAAGAGAATAAGAAGCGCTACAAAACCTCTTATGTGCAAATTACATCATAGGGAAAAAATAATAGAATGAAAAACTCCACGAGGAACAAATTCTTCATTCACAGATAGTCAATTTTATTATTATTCTTGAAACACTTGAAACCTATTCCTTTCCATGTCTACTCTATTTCATCTCTTATTCATAGAAACCCTTTTACAGATTTAAATCCCTAAGTGTCATTGATGTACATAAAAAAGAAACAACTCATTTCTATGACAATAAATCCATTTATAACTCTAAATTATTAATGTAATTCAAGATACATCAAGCTGCTCTTCCAAGTCCCGTATTACTTATAAGTCTCTTCTGTTATTGGAAAAAAGTAAAAAAGATCCTAGAATATATATGATAATGTAGTCCTCTTTTTTAGATATTTTTATTAGCTAATCAGCGTAGCATATTCAACTTTGCTATGATATGAATGTATAAATAGTTCTTACCTAATGCAGTGAGGAAAAATTATAATAAGTGATCTCATATTAGAAAATATGAATTTTTGTGTAAGTTTTTCCATAATTAGTGTGTGTTGGTATTCATTTTCTGAATGACTTAATAACATATCCCTATATTTAAAAATCACTCTTGTTAGGATTTAGGATTTCCTCATCCATATTCAGCAAATAAATTACCTGTTGTGTATCCCCAGCGTTTTATTTACTTTTATAAATATGGCGTAAGGATTAGTTTTAGCCATAATCAATCAATATATCTTTTCAGCAGTAGGTTCTACTGGTATATATATATATTATCGTAGTTTTATGTACAAGGTCTCGTTGGAGGAATACATTTTTCTCAACGTGTTGATCTATAACACTTCGTCCCCACGGCTCCGCCAAACTGTCTTCGAGAGAGGCAGCAAAAAGTTGACAGACGCGCTCCCAATATCAAGATAGTTAGAAACCTCCATCAGCCACGCTAACAAAATGGGATTGAGTGAATCTGTCACGTCTTTCGAGTTCAAAAGTTCTCCATTGTTCCAAAGGGATGTGGTATACATCCAAGACTGTTTGGCCAGGGATGTACCCAGTGTGGGAGACTGGGTCATTTAAGGATATGTTGCCCGTCATCTGTGCCATTCAGTTCATTTATCTCATTCCCGTTAAATGATGGATTAGGCGATAAGCTTATGCCTTCTTTATGATAAATGGGAGAATAATTTTTACTAGACCTTCGATCAAACGTTAATATCTGGTGGACATGTCAAAGGGTGTTAGGAATTCTGGCTCGTGTTACCTTAAATGGTTCTAACCCTGTTTGTCGTAATTTTATTATGTCTCCTATTGGGTAGCCAATAGGGATTGCTTAGATTTCGTTTTTGTTAAGCTGCTCAGTTCTCCAAACGCATGGCTATGGCGTATGGCACGTTGACTATGGAATTCTGAGTGGAGGTTCAGAAAATTAAATATAGAGTTATATCCGATGATTCGAAAGGAAGTACAATGAGGCAACTCAAGCAGTGGTTCATCTTCAAGAGCCTGTTCAGTGCCGCCGGCACTCCATGATAATTTCCGTGAGAGATTCGAGAGATAAGAAGCGTGGTACCATTTCCAAGATTTATTGTTCAGAGTTAGCCTCTCCCATTGTTTCTGTCCACAAACCAGATTGAAGTGTTTGGTTTAGTGCCGACTTTAGCTAAACTATATCTCCCATGGCGAACAAGATGTTGCACTCATACATCCTCATCCACAAGGAATGTTTGCAGACCTTTTTCAGGCCTGGTTCTTTTCCAAATTGGATTTCGCAAGATGTTACGAGTAGTATGAGTTGGAAGAAAAATTGAAGGAGTTTTTGGTAATTAATACTCAGTTACGACTTTATAGATATAATTTCTAATCATATGGTCTTGCCTCGGCTCCTGCAACTGTGCAGACAGCTCAAGAGAGGCTATTGAGAGGTATTCGATGTGTGAAGATTGACATGGATGATGTCCTAATATTCTACAAAAGTTTAGAAGAGCACTTTCGAATTTTAAATAAAGTTTTATTTCGAATCTCGAATACTGGAGGTCATCTGAAGCCCAGAATGGGTATCTACGTGGGTAAGGAATTAAATATTCAGGGTTTTGCATATCTCAAAGTGGCCGACCCCTCGATATATAATTAATTCGATCATTTCTAGACTTCTCTGTTCCTGCATCATGTGCTCAGGTTAAATCGTTCTTGGACCCCATACATTCACATCTATCAGCGAAAATTTATCCCCTTCACGAGTTTTCCACATGTTCTTCTCTTGGTCTGAAAAAATACAGGTGAGTTTTTAAAATATATTGTCTGCTATGGCTAACTCGCTTGTTCTCACTTCTTATGATCCGTCTTTGCTATTGGTGTTGCCGACCAATGCCTCGCACTTTGGTGCTGGGGTCATTTTAGTACAGTTGGTAAATGGTATGGAGTGCCATGGGGTTTTTGCTTCAAGAAAGCTATCAAATAGCGAAGCTAATTATTCGCAAATTGACAAGGAAGCTACTGGAATTATTTATAGGTTGAAGAAGTTTGAACGGTATATGCTAGATCATCAATTCAAGACCAAGACGGACCACAAACCATTGCAGTTCATTGACCCATTTAAAGACTTGTCACGTGTTTTCCCAGCACGTCTTGCCCGGTTTTCGATGTTGTTGTCATCGTTTAGTTATATAATCGAGCATGTGAAAGGCATCGACCATTCCCACCCTGTTACTTTTCTTCCATGTAACAATCGACGAACCTCCGTGTCTGGATTACCCCACAGAGTTACTGGACTGTAAATCATTCTCGAGCTCATGCTCCTCTAAATCGTCCCTCCGGTTTGCTATTCAGGAGGATCTGGAAGTGTATATAAGTGACGTAGATGATAAATATATCGTCATATGCTACTCTTAGGTATCTCTTTGTGTAGTTTTCACGCCTTGAAATCTTGATGAGGGAGCATTCGTAAAAGGGTCCACAATTCGTAAGCAGCTTCTTCAAATCCAAGAGGAGAACGAGGAAGAAGGACTGACTTACGACGTTTGTGTACTTGCTTATTTTGTTGAAATAAATCTTAGTAGTTTAGGGATCTTCCATTCACCTTCCGTTTATAAAAGTGATGGTGTCCGATGGGGCCGTCCAGGAGAAACAGGGTTCGTGGATTGGGAAGAATTCGACCTCTGGAAGCAATATTGAAGGTGAGAAGTTAGATAAAAATAGAAAGAAGAAATTATTAACGTATAGGGATCAAGGAAAAGCTGAAGGAAATTCAAAATAAAAAATAGATCAACAACAGGTTGACTATAAAGCTAGTCTTAATAATCCTCTTTGGACCAAAATTTATATTGAATAGAAAGATGAGAATGGATTTCCTCGAAAGGGATTTTCCCCTGACATTCTCCATTATGAAAAGTTAATTAATAGTTTGGAAATTCAATAAGATAATATTCACCGTATTAATTACTGTAAAAGGGGATCAGGGTTTATAATACTTACTATGAAAACCCCAATAAATGTTCTCTTGAAATTTAACCACTTGAAAGAAGAGCAGAATATTGACCAAGGGATATCAATCAGGGTGAGGGGACTAAAAAGAATGAGGATGCTACAGCAATCTGTCGAAGTAACAATTACAAATGGAGCCGAGGTTAATCTTGTGAAGCTGAAGGAAATATGAATGAATATGGATTGCTTAGTGGAAAAATAGAAAACATACCAAACTCCTTTTAGCATAGAGAAAAAGTCAATAAGATGAGCACAGGGCGTTTGAAATTTAAATTTATATTATCCAAGCCAATTCCCCCAAATAGTCCCAGTTACAAGGAAAAAGGTGAAATTAATTTGCAAAGTTCAGCAATTGAAATGTTTTAAATGTCTTGAATTCGGACATAAAAGAAGTAATTGCAAGGTGGAAAAAAGGACTTCGTTCGAACAGGTTAGAGGAAAAGTTCATAAAAAAATTGGAACTCCCAATGGAAATATCAAGTAATTTGACCATGACTGTGGATGGGTATGACTCTTTCTCTTATGAAGATGCACCAGAGTGAGCAGTGAAGAATTTTGAGGAGATTTCAACAAATCTGGAAGGTCTTAATGTAGGGGTGAAGACTGCACAAATACTTTTAGATCAACAGGATAATCTGTCGGACAAACAGGAAATTAGTAAGAATTATAACGAACGTATTGAAAAGTTACAGGAAGAAGTAACTGGTTCCACATCTGAAGTTGCAAACGCTATTGGTCTTAGAGATGACTGGAGAATTGTATTGAGAAAACGGAAAGAGGGGCTCCAGAAGCCTACGCCAAGTCCTAAACCCTTTATAAGAAGATTCTAAAAAGAACATAAAGTCCTGTGAAAGAGTTGGAATAGAAGAGATCAAAGGAAAATAGTGCTTCTGAAGATGTAAAAGACATTGGAGAGATGAATGAAAGAATGGAACCTCATACTGATTTATAAACAAACTATGAATATTAGATTCCTTAATGGGAGTTCTATTGCCAGTTATGAGAGGAGAAGAGAAATATTGAAATATGCGGCATCTTATGTTGATGCTGACATAGTGGCTCTAGTTGAAACAAGAGTAAAGGAAAACACTAATTTTTTCCCCATTACTGAGGATTACAATATAGTGTACTCCTATGCTACCCAGAGAGAAAAATTAGTGTTTTTCTTAATTCTTGTGTCAACTAGAGCCACTATGTCAGCATCAACATACTACTGATAAGAAAAGGTATTGAATACAAGACCGTGGAGCAGGACAGTGGTGGAATTTTTTTTATTTGCCATGTAAAAAAAGGAAGGGTGCCTGATAAGGCCAGTGGTGCTTTATGGCCCAAATGTTGGTAACCCCTTTTTTCCAACGATATCACCAATAAATATCTGTATGATCAGCCTGAACGAATGTCTACTATTATAATGACGATTTCATTGCTGTGAAAGACAACGTTAAGGACACAATGAATTATATCCATGGAAATAATGGCGGTTCTGTAATCAAAATCAAAGAATTGATTACTACTTTAAGAATGTGGGACGTTGCATATCACATGGAAGTATTACTGCAGCACAGAATTGAAATTAAACCTAAAGATCAGGTTATCAAATCGGCAAGACTTGACATACTTTTGGTCTCCAATGACTTGAGAGGAAATGTTCAACAACACTCGCTACTGCCAAGATTTTACTCTGACCATTATCCGATTTCTTTGACCTTGAGTGTCAAGAGGCCCAATATTAAAAAGATATGGAACCTGCATGTAAGCCATTTGTTAGAAAACAATGTGAAGAACGAGTTGTAAATTATTATAAAACGCTCTGGACAATTGTTTGAATTAGAAGTGAGTGTGGCTCCTGGCGATGAGTTGGAAAAAATGCTCAAAAGATGCAGAGTTTTTCTTAGAAATTATAGCTCAAAGATCCAAGAAAAGAAAAAAACGCTGTTCGTATCTCGAAAGCCTTATACATATATATGGCAAAAGACAGGAGTGGGAGGAGGAAGTTGAGGACTTGGTTGGAAAAGACATTAGAGGGAAGATGATCTGTTGTAAGTTAAAGATTGGAACTGAATACTTTAAGGGGCAGAAACCTCTCCAGAGAATGGTGAATGTAAAACAAGAGAAGATAAGTTTGAAGACTCTGTTCAATAAACAAGGTAGGATCACTCAAGACCCAAACAAAATTGCTGCAACTCCGAAAGATTACTACAAAACCCTTTATAAGTTTACAATCTGTACCTGAAAATAAGTGAATATATACTGCAGATTTTGTTGAAAATATAACTTGTACAGAGAGTAGTGATTGAATTCTGAATGAGGAAGACAAAAAATTTATGGATACTCAAATTATTACAGAGTAGATTTTGATTTATTTGAAAAATTATAAGAAGAAGAATAAGTCACCTTGAATTTCAGGATTCAAGATGGAGTTCTACATAACCTTTAGGGAATTGCTGGCTCCAATACTGAGTAAGGTATATGAAGAATGTTTTGAGAAGGGGCATATTCCAACTTTTATGGCGGAAGGTTTAATTTCTTTTATACCAAAAGGGAATAAAGATCCCCGGTATGTACAAAATCTTGGACTCATTACTCTTTTAAATAGTAGTTTTAAAATAATGACGGAAATACTCACTGAAAGATTAGAAATGGTTTTATGCAAAATTATAAATCGAAATTCGAAAGGGTTTGTCCCTGGTAGATCTATAGAGGACGCAGTGAGGAGTGTGCAATACTTGTTGGAGGAAAAAGAAACGACTGCGATATCAGTAGACTTTGTTTCACACATTCACATTACCAAATCATTGAAACGCAAGAATGTTGGAGACATTTTTATTCCGTATGTGGGGACATTGATTTTGAGAGCAGAATCTTGCATAAGTGGAAGTGTTCAACTAAGACACTTCATGATCCAACGTTCTTGTAGGCAATGATACCCTTTATCTGCCTATCTTTTTATAATTGCACTAGAAGAGCTAATGGCCGAATATGTGGGATATTGGTCGGCGACATGAAGGTGAAGGCATAAATTTATGTAGACGACATGACTGTCTTAGTATCTTCTTAAGAAAGAGAGGCATCAATTTTAGAATTAATGGAAGTTCTAGAAGGCTTCGGAAGTAAAAGTGGATTAAAAATGAAGACTGAAGTGATGGCTATGGGGAGCGAAACCGAAGAAAAAAAATAACAACTAAGGAAAACTACACATACTAAGCTATTAGGTATAGAGGTCGGGAGAACAATTGTTGTGAAGAAATAGAAAGTAGAATGAAACAAATGTGCTTTCACTTTCAAAATTACGGTTTGGATCTGGCTGGAAGAGTACTTATATGGAATCAAATGATCGTGTACAAGATTAGTCATTTAATGTGTTTTGTCCCATACACTGAAGAAAAAGAAATAAATAACTCACCAAATGAAGAAAACATACGAACATACAAATTTTACTTTAATAATATAGAAGATAAATCCTCAAGAAATCCTCAGTAAGGCCCTCCATTTTTTATGAGCACATTCACACGCAGCTACACACTCAATATATATAACTTTATTTCTGAAGAATAATAACAATAAAAAAGAATAGGTTCAAGAAAAAAATTAAATAATATAGCTTGTTGCTAATCCTCATCTAAAGTAAAATTAATTTTTTTATAAAGTACTTCTCTCATTTTGTTTTTTTAATATGAGTCAAACTTAACACCTGCAAGATTAAATTAATTTAGAGAGTGCCCACTCTATATTATGCTCTTTTTTTTCATTATACTGTATTGGTTGATGAATGATAATAAATCCAGAAGTACTATTTGCATTGCACCCGGTGACTTCATTTAATACATACATACATTATTTTTTACGCCCTTAGAGGGCTCTCAATTTGAATCAATATTAATTTTTAAAGACAATTTCTCGACAATTAGTAAGATTTTGATTCAAAAGCACAGTCAAAGTTGTATCAACTCACTGTATATTCAAATTGTATCCTATGCTCACATTTTAGATTGAAGGAAGGAAAAGCTCATGGTATCATATATAACCATGGGTTAAATTTTATTATCCTAATATTTTTTTTAAAGAACGATTTTACACTATTATTACCTTTTACATAGTTTTCAATATATACAAGTTTACCTAATTAGTAAAAACCTGAGAAATTGGTTAATTTTCTCATACACCTTTTCAAATTTTTAAAATGTTATTTTATTAGTTCCTGCTTCATTTTCTCATTGTAAACGTTTCCAGAAATTAAAAAAACAAAACAGAAACAGGCTAATTTTATCTTTCCAATCCTGAAATGTTTTTTTTATCAATTGTTATTATTACCTTTAATTTTCATTTATGTATATATTTTACTTAGAAACAATTTCTCTGAATCAAAATTATAGTTAAAAACGGCATTTAAAAAAGTCTGTACAGGCTTACCGATTCAAAATTTTAAATAATTACATTTTTATCAGTATATAAGTTGAAAATTGTGTCAAAACGGTAATATTATCGCTTTTTGCAATAATTTCTGGGGCAATGAATTGCACAGAAAAATATATTATCGTGACAGACCTAAAAAAGCATTCAAAAATTGAATGGTGAGGATTAAAATGATTATTTAGTTCATTAGGAAAATAGATAACGGTTTTAGCCATCAGAATGTCACTTGTTTAAGTGTTTTCTACAATATCATTATTGATATTTAATAAATTCATAATTTTACTACAATCTACTCTTATTTATAATCGGATACCTATCAATCAAGTAAAAAATAAGATGAATTTCCTAGCACACGGTTTATCTTCCTTTTATAATGTTTTCGTTTCCATTGGTTTTAATTATCTACTTCATAATAAAAAGTACATATTATACTTATAAACAGAATACAACCAAAGTATGTTCAATATAAAGCAACAATAAGTACGATATCTATATTGATAAATCAAAGTTATGAATATATATATGAATCTTTGAACCGAATCAAAACATTTTTAAGCTGAGTCAATGTAGATCTCCCAGTCGTTTAGCATGACGCATCTAGCAGGCATTACCAGGTCCTGCAAAATGGATGTACCACTACTCAACATGAGCAAACTTTTGTTCCTCCTGAGTTTCAATTAAGTAAGACGTGATAGATTGTCCAGGCTTGCGCTAAATTAAATGTTTAGGCTGGTGCCTCATCCTGCTGCAATACTTAGGACGTCTTGCCCAACTTCTTGGTGATCTTGAGGGCCTACAAGAGTACCTTGGTCTTCAACATCTCCAGTAGATGGCTGCCGTCAGCCTGTATCCAGTCTTATCGGCGACATTTTGTCTGCAGTCGAAGCCACAACCCAAAGCATCATCACAGAGGCCAGATCTTTTGTCTTGGACACGTGGCAGAGGTATTCAGAAGGGTGTCCAAAGCAAACAACTTGATTATTCTGCTTGTTGAAGACGGGCTCGACAGTTAATATTTTTCATCCGAAAAGAAGATCAAACGGTTGGCATGATGCTTCAGGTGGTTTAGAATGCGTTTGACTCTGTCCACAAGAGCATCTAGTTGCTGTCGAGTCATTAATAGTTTTTCCACGTACCTCTTGAACTTTCTCCCAACAGCCTTGATCGCCCTGGACACGGTGGAAGAAACCACTGACATCTTTTTGGCAAATTTGGCCATGGAAATAGTGGACTTGGCCTTTAACACCTTCTTGGCCACTTCTGGGATCAGTTTGGCTGTACCTCCTCTACTGGGCTCGATTTTAAGGTTTAAGGTTTGCTGGTTTCAGTGCAAATCAAAGCAGCAATCTAATTTCTTTTGGCTTCCATTTTTGTTTGCAGAAATGATAGAGGCGATTTCAATAGCTCATTGGAAAGCTTAAAAAAGTCAGCCGTGTTGTGAAACATTGAGAGTTTACAAATTACAATCCCTATACCTCGAAAAAGTTTTATATGGTAGTGGTACATCCATTTCACACGACCCTATATATATTTTTGATCCAAGAAATAACAATGTTGTCGTATTCATAAAATATTGATAGACATGAAAATTTCCTGTATAATGGCCATGTTAGAAAAAAAGAGATGATATATGAACCATTTTTCAGGTGAAGTTAGGAATTTTATTCTTATAGCATCTATACAATTTGCTCGGCATCGTTGATATTCATTTATATTTTGTCTTTTTAAATAATTTTGGAACGCCAGAAGAGAAGGACTTTTGGAACAGTTCCTTCAGAATGCCCTATGAAATTGATGAAATTATCAACCTGAAAGGCACAATTGATCTTTGGAGATTCAAAAAAGAGCCGACGATCCTAGAAATGCGTTAAAAGGCAATTTTATTGTTCAAGGACTAAGAAAGGAGCTTCCTATTGTGGTGTCTGTTAGACTGTCTCTTTATGGTATGATCCTGTTGTCATTTATGTATATTATTGAATATATAAAAGGGATTAACAACTCACAAGCAGATGCTTTGTCTCACCTTCTGGTTGATGAGTCCTGTCAATGTACGGATCCTACTGACTTATTTATGGTTAAATCCTTGTCTATGGTAAGTTCTCCAGTGTCGAAAATACTGGCTGGTGTAGGAGGTCTAAAGCCATTGAACAGAAAAAAACGGAGAATTGGTCTACAGTGTCCTAAATGGCGTACGTTCGGAAAAGAGATTTTCTATCCCTAAGAATTGGCCTGTTGTTTTTGACATCAGAGTCGTGGTACCGACTGCCCTCTGTAGAATGTACCTAGATGAGCTCCACCTGAATAACAGAGGAATAATTAAAATCAAAATGGTAGCACACAATTCCATGTAATGGCCAGAATTGGACCAAGATAATCATGAAGTTTTCTAATCATACAAAGTTTGCCAAGAACTCAGACCAAATCCTCCATCTGTGTTTACATTATTTCCTCCGGTCTAGGAGTGGGAGAGAGCACATATTGATTATGCTAAATTCTAGGGTAGTTTCATTTTAATAATTATGGAAGTAGGATCCAAATAAATAGAAGCTGGATATATTAAAGAAACTTCAACGTTATCTACGCTGATGCAATTTTTTAAATGATTCACGCGTTTTGGTTCTCCTAAAGTCATCCACTAGGAAAACGGTCTGCAATTTACAAACTCTTCATTCACATCGAAATTGTCGGAATGAGAGGTAACTCTCTCATTGTCTGCACCTTATCACCCTCAATCTAATGGCCAAGCTGAAAGAGCAGTCAGAATAGTATAAAATATTTGTTGTTCGATAATAAGTCGACGTCACTAGCCAATGGTAAATCTCCGGCAGAGTTATTAATGTCTCACTCTATGCGTACTCGCCTAGATGGTTTGTTACCCGAAACAGATAAAAGATCCCCAAATAAAATTTGCCCACTTATGGTTGTATGGGCTAGATGCTTTGGTCAAAGGTCGTACTAAATGGATGCCTGGTCGGTTACATTGACAGTTAGGAAAAACAATTTTGAGTGTGAAAGTAGGCAACGACGAAATGACTCGTCATGTATATCAACTTTGACCTCGACAGTCTCCATGATTGGGGAATTATGCTATTTGTTATTATGTTTATGTCTAATAAATCTAGACGAGAACTATGTCCCGGTGTTACGTGTAATTTTTTGTGTATACATTGTGTTAATCTTTTATGTGGACCTCGATTTTTATATTCAGTGTGTATGAGTAACCCCTTTAATATGGTCCTTGATTCACATAAAACCCTACGTACATAATCCTTTTACTACTCCGTAGTGTGCTCCCTAAATAAATTAGTTAAACACTACAATTTTAAATTGTTATTTTGAGGTTACATCCATGATGATTTCTTGAACCCATTTGGTGGTCTTGTAATACAGCCCAATTTAGTTTCCATACCTTCTCCATATGTTTTGGGAGATAATTAATAGTTACTAAATGGGCTTATGTTCAGATTGCTTTGGTGGTATGGCTGAACACCGACAAATATTATGGGAAAATGAGCTGATAGAAAAATATGTTCAAGTCTAGAGCTTTTGACAACTCCATTCTGTTTCATAAAAATTGCATACTCAGGATTATCCCTAAGGCTTGCTGCAGAATCTACCAAACCTCTCTTTTCTATTACTCCTTGAATTTATTTGATGGTTTTTTTAATTATTTTCATACACATAATTACGTATACATGACTAAATTAATGTGTCCTGGTAACACTAGGCCCTCATTTTTCATATTTTTATCTGACATGAATTTTGAATTATGTGATTCAAAAAATTCTGTACTATCAGGGTTGAATCCATAGATCGATATAAATTCTAATTTTTGTCCTCAAGATGCAAGGTTATAATAAATTATTTCCCTTCTCCACCTGTTGCTATTATTTTGGAATCAAATGTATTTTTAACTCCAATCAAAATACCCCTCGAAGAATTATTTCCCGTATTTCTTTTTGCTGGACCTTGAATTATATCATGCTCAATTGGAAACAAAGACTGCAAACTCATTTTAGGTAGTATTGTGTCCCAAAAAGATAGAAAATCGGGATTTAAATTCTCATTTCAAATTTTAAATGCTAAAAAAAAAAAAGAGGAAACTCAATCCAATTTTAACAAGAGGGTAGCCAAATAAACAGGGAGTTAGGGTGCAATAAAATAACATAGGAAAACTGTTAAAAAGTAAAAATACCTGGGTAATAACAGATGATTTTAATGATAGATATTAAGATCATTTTTTTAATAGGATAAACACTATTTTTGAATTTAAGTCCTATTAGGAGACAACTCCGTATCAGGTCGAAAAATCTTAGATATGGATCCAGATTTAGCTTGTGAGTCCAATTTGTAACTCTCATTTAAAGAAGGCTTCTTGGGTTTCAATGAGTTCAATTCATTTCGCTTTTATAATATTCTCACTCTTACCTCTAGATTCTTCAATCAAATTAACCTGAGATGAGGTGTCCTTCTTTGACTACCAGAAGATTCAACAATATCCTTCTAAGTTGAATTAGACCCCATTGATACAGCTCCATTTACCAATCCTTCGTCAGTCGTATATTCATTTTTGCCTTGTAAGTGCTCTTGTGGCGGATATTTATTCGTAGCTCGCAATTTATTTTTTTTCAATTTTTCTACATATTCTCTCCATTTTAGAAATGTATTAGAACATTCTTTTGCAAAATGTACCAAATTATATAGAAACAGGCAATGTTATCAAGGGTCTTAAATCAGTATTGCCATAAGTCTTGTTCCTGGCTTTCTGCCATCGCTACAGATCACCCATCACTAAAGATGGGATGCAAATTTCAATAAATTACTGTTTTCGTGATTAGAGAAGAGAAAAACTGTTGATGTATTTTCTCTTTTTTTATTATTATTAATTAGTGTACCCCTGTACAATATAATTCATTTAAGCTCAATTTAATTAATATTGTTAGTAAAATGCTTAAAAATTATCTACCTTTGTCTAGATTGAAATTAATTGAAGCATTGTAATTTTCTAGCTGCCTACCAGATGACAACAAAATATTATATCGAATACGTTGTTGTAAGTAGCCTTATATTCCCCAACCATAGTCAAACGACACTGATAAATTATATATGATGAGTTTATATATGAAGAATGATCAATATTAATCTCAACCCAATCAACAAGGCTGTAACCGCTTAACTAGGGAGTCTTTTTCACTTGTAAGCTTGACTATTGTTGAACATTTACGCATTGAGCTAGAGCCAGTTAAAACCAAATTGAATACATTAATAGAGGAAATTCCAGCTTAAATCAATTTACAAGACCTATCAAATTCCGAGGAGACAATTTACAGGAACACATATATTGTAAATGGTAAAATACAGAAATATGGACAAAAAAAACTGCTTGAATGGTCTCATGGGGGGGTAGCTTCAAATGGTATAGATATAATCTAAAATTATCGCTAATGGTTTTTTGAATACATTTGTAATAGTTAATATGAACTTCTATATTGTATCATTTTTCATCATTAATTTGTTTGATTTTTCTGTGTTTAACTTCTATTAAAATTTCTTAATTTTTGTTATAGTTATTCGATTTTTTTATTTTAACCATACTTCTTTTACTTAATATCATAAATGCACGTTATAATTCTATAACTTATCAATTAACTAGTAATTTAAACCCACGACTAAGAAATTATTTTAATCCATAAGAATTCTTTTATATCAGAAATAATTTCAAATGACTTATAAAATGATGAAATATATCCCAATTGACAAAACCCCAGTGGTATGGTGGATGGATATTTTAAATAAATTACCCTATGTTTCCAAGTTAGCTGCACAACTATCGAAACATTTGTATCATGTGAAATAATAATTTCAATAGCTGGTGCTATTATTACTGCTCCTCAGTCTTGATTATTATCGGAGAATGTAGAAAAGCTCATTTTTTAGGAAAAAAAAAAAAAAAAATCATGAATAATAGTATTATATAAAGAATATAGATTTCACATCAACCTTTCATTTTCAGAGCAGTTAATTAAATTCAGGAATCATTTATTGGTAGAGAAAAGAAATTATTTACGAATAAAATATCGAAAAAACTTGAAAAATTATATTAATTATAATAAAAAAACACATTTTACCATTATACTTTAACGAACCGCGTACAGTGAAGGTTGTACCACAGAGCATATACATATAGAGGTCTAGTAAGACAATATTGTGACTAATGTTGATAGTGGCTCTCTGGTGCGCCCAATCTGTATAACTAGTCTTATGAGCAATCACAAGGATGATATAAACTATGACCGAAATAATATTTATTGCAAATTTCTATGACATGATGTTAAAATGTGACAACAGTTACGAATGCTTTATAATTTTTAGTTTCTTTTGGCTCTTTTTGAAAAAGTGTTCTTTAGCTTGTTATTGATCTATTTAACTTTAATGTACAAGTACGAGCAATATGTAGAGCTATATTTTTACATACGTAGTCTTGGCAAAATGTTGGAGGCCATATATACTTCAGAATAGTGATGTTTAGGAGCTTAAGAATCCCATTACATGATAAGTGATGAAAGAGGCAGAAGTTGATCTCAAGTAAAATGGGAAAAGGGTTGATGAGTCTGTATCGTATCTTTTCAGCCACAAGAACATTTAACTGGTTTCAATTTAAGTTATAAACACAGTTAACTTTGTGCTTAGGTTACTGCATGTCTCACAAGAAGCAAGTAGCAACTTGTTGAGATTTCTTAAACAATATCCAGCAAAATATTCTAATGCTTGATTCTCTGCAGCACATCAAGGATGGGGTCAAAATCTACTCCTTTCCGCAATGATATCTCATAGACAATTAAGTTGCCTAATCGATCCTTTTATTCCAAAGTGTTACATCTCAATGTCAATAGCCTTAGCAAATTAAGACAGAACCTGTCATTCAGGAATTCAATTTATCGAAGTACAATAAGTTCCTCCGGCCTTTTTCATTTTGGATTAAGGGCACTAAAAAGTAAATGAGCTAAGTGAAATTTTTTATCAAACCATTAAAATGTGGTAGTAATATTAAAGTGTCTTTGAAGGGGCTTAAAGTTTATTCTAACTAACTTACCTAATTAATATTCGTTGAAAGATTTAATTTTTTGAAGATTTATTTACTTATCTGTTGATCCACATTGAACATTTGGGAGGGTTAATGTCGCACATTTGCCAATAGTGCTTGCCTGAAGATAGACCTTTATATTTATATGATCTGTGGTTGTACTGCGTTTTGTACCGAACCTTGGGTTTGGCATACCGTCCCGGCCCTACTAGACTCTTCTTTTTTTACTTAAAATTTATTGCTGCTGACCGTAATATCCGTACATGAATGTAAAAAGAATCTTAAAAAAAAACTAAGGGAAAGAATACGACTGACTACACATTGGGGTGTTTGTACTACTGCAGCAGATCCTACTTACCAGTTCAGCATGGAAATTGTTATCAACAATTCCTGATATTTTTGTTCATTTAATCAATTTTAAACACGAACATATCTTCTTCTTGCATTACTTGATATTTTTCATACGGGAGTATCGGGCATTGGTTTATAAGATAGTTTGCACTCTGCGATTCTTTCATGTAAATATTACATGTTGCATTTATCCATTTACTCAGGTGGGCAAAAAATGCCTCATGACCTGCAGTTTATATAATAAGTTTGATTTTCTCACGTCCAAGTTTGACAATTATTGGCTTTGGCTCATTCAACTTAATATGTGCACGTTTCATGCATTGGTCTTCTTTGTATCACTTGCATCAGACTTTGCATCACTCGCTTAATAACGCTTTTAGGGAGTCCAACCAAAATTTGGTTATGATTCTTAGTCTCTATTTTTGCAGGCAATATGCAAATTTTTGTCCTATCACATAAGTATGCCCTTTGAACCATTCAAGATATACTTTTACCTCTGTTCAATATTTGTTTGCTCTTTTTGGCTTCATCACTTGTAGTACAGAGATTGATAATAGCAGCAATGACTGATTGAGAATCTGACCGAACTATACCCTTTCTTAACAGGTTCTCTTGCATGAGAAGAGCTTTCAATGATTGTGAGATGGTGAATACTTCTGTTTGAAAGACCAATGCTTCTTTATTCAACAAGGTCGATGATTGGTAAATGGACAACCCACCGCGAGTGATAAGCCATCCTGCGCCTGTTTTTCCTTGTTCATCTATGGGTCTGTCTGTGTATATGACTGTGTCAGAGTTGTCAATCTGGCAGTTGTTGATCCAGATAAGATTCCCATTGATGAAGTCACTTGGTTGATTCAATTCACTTTAATCAAGTAATGTATCAAAGGAGAAACGATGCATACGGCGTATCACGACGCATAGGCAGATTACCAATGCCATCCCAGGTGTACCTTAGAAAATACCTTGTTCTCCATCATAAATCCGTTACTTGTTTATAGAGTTCAAGGGGAGTGAAGCGCAAAAAAGTCTCTATTCCTGAAGTCAGCGTGAGTCATCCTCAAGATTACCTTTCATTGAAAGGTATTTAATGTCTTAATTCCACCTTTCCTTGAATTAATGGTGTGTCCTCAAACAAGAAAACCATAGGTGATGAAGGAATGATCATGGCCTCGTAAAGCCAGATCACTTTATTTGAGGTGAACCCCCACTTTTTTCCTATAATTGCCCTACCCATGTTCCAGATATAGGCACACTTGACAGTTTTTTATTCGATGTCTTCGGTCAAGGTGAGTCATTGATCGAAAGTTACACTCAGGTACTTCATTTACATTGCATATTCCATTACTTTCCCACCCATATCTAATCGTTGGAAGTATTAAGATCTTAATTTGTATGCCTTTACAAAGGCTAAAGTTTGATTGAAGATGAGCTCATTTACTCATTCACCTCATTCACAAACCATATTTATTGATTCCTGCATTACTTTGACAAGTAGTGTGACGATGTGTTCCACCTATCAATAGGATGACATCATTAGCATAGTCCACAGCTTTGACTGTACCTTCCAAAACTTGGTCAAAAGAGTTTCCATAATAATGTACCAGACCGCAGGAAATAACACTTCACTTTGAGAAACCTAACCTCATTTTAGATTGACAATGATTTTTTCACCTTTTAGTACGGATATTACTGTTCGAGTATTGAAAAGACTTCGATACGAAAATCTGATAATCTCTGCTATTCCCAGTTTTCGCTATTTCTATATTTGCATAGCGGAATTATACAGGTAGTTGCATAAATACGCGGACTAATTTTTAAACGCTTATATCTCGAGGTTCCGTGACTGGAAATAAAAAATTCCACCACAAGTAACTCGGTAAATCTTTTGGCTTTGTTTTTGTTTTTCTTACTCGCATCAAACAAAGTCGTTTACGATGAATGACGAGGCCATATGTCATATGGTTGCCACTCTCCTCCACGTCGGTAGGTCTGTCAAGAAGATAATCAAGAGCACTGGACTATCCAGGACTACTGTGTTCAAGGTCCAGAAGCTCCTCAATGAGGGAAAAGATCTGAAAGACCTGCCCATACCTCTGGAATGACTCATGATTGGCTCGCTACCAACATGCCATTTTGGGACAAAAACATTTGGCCACCTCAATCACCTGAATCCCCTCGACTACAGTGTGTGGTGGCAAATTGAGAAGAAGGCCTGTGCTACCCGCCACTCGAATTTGGACTCACTGAAGGCCAGCGTCAATGAGCAATGGACAGCCATGGAAGACCATTACATCATCAATGTGTGCAAGGGCTTCCGCAGGCGCTTGGAGGGTGTCATAGCAGCTGATGGTGGTTATATTCAATAATTATTTTAAATTTTATACCAGAATAAAATTTCTATTATATAATTCTCAAAAAAATACATCAAATGAATTTTATTACACATTTAATCATTTGCCACGAATAGTCCGCGTATTTATGCAACTACCAGTACATAGTAAAAACTTACAGGATTTTGTACATTGTTACTGATAAATAGATTTTTGGAATAAGTCTGTTGCGTGTGATAAGACCTTCTCTGTTGATAGGCCCTTTTTTTAACCCGACTAAAAAATATACATATTTTTAAAACATTTATTTTTTCATGTAAAATATTTTTTGTGTCTAGATAGCTCACTCCTTTCCCTCTATCATTGTAATTATGAGGATTAACGATTTATTGAGTTTTGACTATGATTAATAATGATTATGTTAGAAAAAGTGAATTATTACTGTTTCGCTAAAGATGAACATATTTCAATATTATACAAAAAATATAATGAGATATATATGAAAGACTTATATATTTTTTAATTCCAGAAGAACAAAATTGAGTCATTTCATTTTTATAGTTTTAAAATACTAGTCAAGTTTCATAACCATACTTTGTAATAATGGAAAAAAAAATATTTAAAAATCCACAAAATCTCAATACAGAAACTTTTAACTGAACTGTCAAACTCCAAAATACGTTCAATCAGCCCGAAATTTGGGATGGAATAGTGTTTCATCTGCAACAAATATAGTTAATTATTATATCTATTTCTAAAATTATAATTTTCGGCCCACTCTCCTTTATGTGCTCCAGATTATGATAATTGCCCGTCACCCTATATCTACTAGTATTTTTTTAAAAGTTTCCTTGTGAGCAAAGTAGGGACCCCAAACTTCCAGTAACATTTAATTACTATTATATACCAACCACACGGTAGCTATAACATAAGAAAACTAGATTTGTTGAAGTTCATGTCTCTAAGTGTGAAAGTTTCGGAGTAACAACGAAAAAGGCAACACTTTTGCGTGCCAGTGTCTTTGAAGAGAAGGTTGCAGAGAACGTTGGCAATTCTTCTTCCAAAACAAATTATTCAGATTAATCCTTTTTATTAGACCGTTATAAATTACATTTAAATTAGCAAAAATTAAAGTGTTATAAATTTATTTATAAATTGATATATTTTATTTAAAATACCGTATCAGAGTCAAATTAAATATCTTTCATCAATTGAAGGTTTTTAACTTTATTTAACATTCTTGGATATCTCAATATATCCCAGAGCCTATAAGTGACCTAAATAATGGGATGCATGTAATGTTATGCCAAACCTTATGTAGGACCGAGAACTGCTGTTCAGTTTGGTACCATCCAGTTCCACTTGTCGGTACTTAAATAAGGTATAATTGACCCATGATGACGTCCATAGGAGGTTTTTTTCTTTTTATGTATTTTGTAATAAGAATAAAATAAATTACATAACTAAGCAAAAATACTATATATATTCGTATTATATTGCATTATAATGAAAATATGAATATTTTTTGCAAGATATGTGCACTGCTCTGAATACATATCTTATACATTTCATTTGGCTTAATAAACCTTACACATTTAAAAGAAAAAAATCCAAGGCCTCAGCAAAGGACAGATTTCAAGGACTGCCATTATTTAGGACTAGTCCTAAGATTGGACTGGAACGAACAAATAAGGACCAAAACAACACTATTTCTATGTTTATTGTGGGGAACCAAAATCTGACCAAATATTAATACATCAATATTCGATAGCATATTTCAAGAACAAGAGATTTTATATAATAAATCTTCATTTCATTAAGCTATAATTTATTTAATATGATTCCCATTGGCTGCCACAGCAGCCTCCCAACGGTTTCTATATATTGAGCAATCCTTACTGATATAGGGCAGATTTATTTTATCCAGGCTTTCAAATCATCCACATTCCCACAGGCTTTCCTCTTTATAACGCTCGATATGCTTTAATCTACTGGATTCAGATCTGGTGATGATAATGGCCACGTAGATGCAGGCCAAACATAAAATAAATTGGACTCAAACCAAACTTTGGACTTTATTTTTCAAGTTGACCCAGATACCTCAAATTTGTTCCTAACTACATACATAGTAGTGCAGGGGCACCTCAACGGGTTGGCAATGTCCCTAGGCTTTTCCCTAGTGCATAGCAAAATCTGGATGTTGTTTAGGTTTTGTTTGTTCCATGATTTAAACTTATTTGGTTGGTTTCGACCAGTGGCTAAAAAAAGGCCCAATATTGTCGACTCATAATAAAATATAATAAAACATTATGATAAAGTATAATACAACTATAAGATAAAATTTAATGAAATAATATGGTAAAATGAAATGATACAATGCGGTGTGGAATTAAAGTAGATGTGGATTATTTTTTTAAAGTCTCTTAAAACCACAAAGTGAAGACATTCTTCTCACCTCGTCGGGGAAGCTGTTCCATATCCGTATAGTTCAATTAAAAAAGCTATGTTGGAGGTAATTAGTATTTGCCGATGGCTGAACTAAGTAAAAATGGGAAGACAACCTAGTGTTGTACAGCTTACTACATACTTTGGGCTTGATATTAAAAATAGTCAGACCATTAATAACTTTAAACATCATATCCACATTCGTTAGTTTCCTCCTATTTTCAAGTGACAACAGCCCGACTAGATGTAAACCAACATCATAGGATATATCGCCGAATACCATCTAATTAAGCGCTTCTGTACATTTTCAAGAGGCCTGATTTCCTTTCTATACATTTTTATACAATAAAAACTAAAAATTAACTAAGTTACTCCGAAATTGTCTTCATAAAATCATAAAACCTTGTTAAAAATTTCAGAATTGTAACTTTAGTGCTAACTCTTCATTTACAATCCCAATGGACTGGCAGAGGAATGATTCATCGGACTTTTTTTAAATATTTTTTTTTTTTTTTAATCAATGTTTAGTTCTCTTACTAGAAATTGTACATTGGTTAAGAGCAAACTCATGATTGTGTTCATCCATACTCTGGACTGATTCTGCTAATATAAAAATATCTTTTCGATTACAAAATTTTGTGGGAACAAGAATTGATGCTACTTCTGGAGTAATTAAAGTTTTCCTTCCTCTTTTACAATTTGATTGAGTAGACCCTAGTTCTTCTCCCTCCTCAATAGTTCCGCTGTATAAATATAATACAAGTGTAGTTCCATGCCAAATGGATTTAAATTGTAAACAAAAGTACTTCAGGTGTACATCTCAGAAATGATGCTTCAATGAGGGCGCTTTGATATATAGGACACATTTGAAGGACCGGTAAATGGGACTAATTTAACTTTGCAAATTTGGAACCAATACAATTAAAACAAAGAATCATGTTTTGCAGAAGGAAATTAGTAAAATGTAAAAAGATTGCCCCCAACAAGTCAATTATGTATTAGTTATCTCTTCAACTATTTCGCATTGTCATTCATATTATGAATATTTTTTTCTCAGAATAGCATAAATATATTTTGATTAAATGACGTCATTTTAAAAAGAAAATTACAAAACATAAAAAGCTGTACTGTGAACTGTTTTCATGATAATCGAGGAAGAAGGAAATTTTTTCGAAAAAATTGGGAATTTTCAAAACTTTGAGGCTCTTGAGCTCCCACTAAATATTTTTCAATTTCGCTGAAACTTAGCCGATTGTATTTTTCATCAATAGGAACAGATTATGATCCAACGATCCGGAGATTTCAACTCAATAAAAAATAAGAATGACCCTAATGGTTATGATATCGAAACCAAAGCCAAATCGTCCCAACGGAAGAGTGCAATGGAAATATCAAAGAATCACCGAATACGTAGTAGCATAAAAAAATATAGCATATCAAATTTACAAAATTTAAAAAGTCATTTTACTTTTTGAGCACACCTCGTTTATATGATGTGAAAACATAATTGGGTATATTACCTTTTATTTATGTATAAAAAGAAAATTATCGGCCAGCTACCCTAACTTTATTTTTTTTAAATGTAAACATCTGGACATACTTTAAATAAAAAGGTTTTGTACATTATATAATATAAATTTTTAATATTAAGAATCAAGCAAAAAAGGGGTATCGAAATGTAAAACTTTTGATGGCAATATCCTTGCCGTCCTTCTTACCTCGAGATTTAAAAAAAAAAATTAACTTTATTTATTTGGAGAGATAACATATATTTATAATCCTTTTAGGGAATAATTAGTTCTCTAAAAAAAAAAGTAATAAACAATAAATAACAATGACTTTTGTTAAATTTAATGAATAAGAAAATCCCATAAGTAAAATACATTAATAGCATCGAATTTTTATATGATAAATCAATCAAAAAATGACTACAAATATACGGCTTTTAACTTGAGTAGGAACTCAATTATCAAGCTAACTAAGCATCTAAACAACTTTTAGGGAATATAAATATACAACAATAAGCTATAATGGGGGAAAAAATTCATAGGGGAAGTTTTCTAAAATTGTGAAAAATCGATAGAGGAACATTAAACTTTTATCAGACAAAGGAAATCTTATTGGATCGCCGCCATAGCTCCATGAAGTTAAATCAATCTTGATGAAGAAAGATGAAAATCTTTCTGCAGGTGCATTGCTCTAAGATTTTTACTTTGATGGGCTCTATAAATATTTTTCTGCAATCAAGCTTTAATAGCTTGAAATGGAATGTTCCAGTACTCGATTTTTATCATTACGGCTTTTCGAAAGGAGTCCAAATAACAATAAAAGGGATACAAACTTCTCTGTTAGTCTTTAGAAGTTCAATGTGATAAACTCTCCTTCAACTTTGAGAGCCAGGAAACTGACAAAAGTATGAATTATAGAAATCTAAATTTTTAACATAACCTTTACAGGTAACGATAAAATAAATCCAGCCTTAAGCCTTATATGACATTAGGAAATATTTTTTTCCAATCCTTTATATTTAAGATTGAGATCATAATCGTGTGTTTCCATTCGCAAATTAAATGTAGCAACTCTAGAAAATCATTAGATATTTACAATATACAGGGCGTTAAAATCAAATGGGCCCTTGCGTGCACCGGCAATTTTCGTTATGATGCAGGTGTCTGATGACGTCTCTTTTTTTTGGCGGCAGAGATATAAAGATGATTGAATTTAAATAGTTAGAGACGGGGTTGCAACGTGACAATGAATTTTGTCCACAACCACATGGAAATATCAAATGGCGAGGTTTCAAATGTGACTGGTGTCCCAATCCAGGCAGTCCAACATATTCGTAAGGCTCTTCTTAGATCCCAGATCCTTCCTCATCCGCTAAGAAAGTAAGGATTATGTTATGCCTCCTCACATTTTCAAAACGGGTCGGAGGTTCAATGCGGACATTTTTCTGAAGATGATGGGCAAATTGTGCCGCTTTGAATCCTGCAAATCGTTGGAGGTGGGCATTGGGTCTGGTAACAAGACTAAGCATAATGTCATGTCCCAGACAGGTCTCAGAAGTGGTTGAGTGAGCACTGCTATGACTTCATTGGGTAGGAAATATAGCTCCCGAGCTGTCCGGACCTTAATATGATGAATTATTTTGCCTTGTGTTATTTTGAATCTACAAACAAGTTGTTCATCTCATGCCATCAAGGGCCCTCTGATTCCCTCTATCAAGGAGACAATGACCAACATACCAAGGAATTACTTTGTCAACGCCTACTCCTCTTTTCGTGATTGATGCCGGAAGTGGATGCTTCGAATGAGCTCTTTTTTAACAATTATATGTTCAATTCAATTTTCAAGTAAACCTGCCAAAAAATGTGGCTAGCAACGCCACTGTTGGGCGTGTACGTATGATGTAAAAAAAAACTTCTTTTTTTTTCAAAATTGTTTTAATGTTAATTTAGCACAATCATGTCCATAAAATTAATCCTTTTATTAAATTAATCTCTAGAAAATATCATTGGATCTAATTTATCTTAATGATTGTATTGATGTATCAATGTCCTATTATGTTTAAATTTTGTTTCTTTCAAAATGTGTAAAAATAATTTGGAGACTGAATGCCTTGTTATCAAATTCTAAATCATATTTAGAGTTGAAATTAGAAACAGATAGTTTAGCAAGTAGGTATATACAACAAAATAAGGAGGTATAATAAAATTAAAAGATAATCAAAAAGAGACTAAATCGGTTTTACTTTTTACTGCGTTTTACATTTTAATATGTATTAAGATTCTGCAGTCGTAGTTTTTATTTCCCAACTTTTTAAATTATTAATGGATGTAGTATTGTGTTGGACTGCAAATTATTTTGTCCACTTCAGTCTCAAGCCCAATTGTATTGTCCAAAGGACTGTTGTTCCTTAGTTTAGAGTTTTCACTGACGTCATAAATTGCATCATAACACTTTCCAACAAAATCAACCTTTTTTGTATGCACAAGAAAAGTATATGCTTAACTTAGTACAATTTGATCCCCTCATTCCAAATGTGCTCTTATTTTTTCTCTCATAGCCTTGTGGCCTTCAGAGGAAGGCCATACATTTTTGATATGTATGCCTATTTTTATGCTTCAAAGCTGTTTTAAGCTCTTGGTGTTGAAGATAGGGATAAGTTATATTAATATATTTTAAAGCCGAATGTTAAAAAATTCTAAAACCGTTTTTAAAATGTTTGCATCATACTTTTAACTCGAATTATCTTTTTTTAAAGTGGAAAATAGTATCACCTTTTTCTGAAAACTACGAGGCAATGAGAGAAAAAATTTAGGCCATATTTGTAATTAGGGGATCAAACTGTACTAAGTTGAGCACATACTGTTTTTGTACCATTTTTTCTGTTGCACAGTGATAATTGAAGGAGAATCTTGGAGGATGAATGTTAATAATATTTTTACTAAATAAAAAGAACATAATTCCAATAAATCTTGATGAAAACATCATAAAATGGCTTTAAGGATAAAAATATACTTAACATCTGCATTGAATACTACATAGTCCTAATGTTAAGCGAATATGTATATTTTAATTAAGTAAAAACAATATATGTATATATTGAAAATACCTATTCCTTGTCTTCGTTGTCCCTATGATATGTCTAAATTTGTATCGTTTTTCTTGTAAAAATGAAAAAAGGAAGATATTAATAATAAGGGAAAAATATCTAATAGATAATTTTTATCTACAATATGGAAACGAGATTCTATAATAACATACTTTTAATACATTTTCGGATTATATAATATTTATATAATGAAACTAGACAATAGAGAAATAATTTTTTTGATGGACAGTTAGGTTTATGTCATTATACTTGTTGCTCCCATTTTAACATCCAACCGTTTATTATTTTCCATACTAGTTATATTTTATTTATTGTTATTCATATCATACATGTAGATATATACAAAAAATAACATAACATAATATGAAATTGCAAGGAGGAATTGTGTTATATTAACATGAATAAGTATTATATTTAAAATTATACCCCCTTACTAATACTTACACCGAAAAACAATTAAAAATTCCAACGATCAAATATTTATATAATAAAACACACACTAAACAATTGAAAACATAATAATCATTCCATTTGTATCCCTCAAGAAAAGCATTCATACCTCTGAACAATTGTTTTTAAACTAGTCATATATCTAGTTGAATCTGACAATTTACATTTGTCAATGTCAATAGCATGACTCTAGGAATCACTACCCATATTTAGCTGCTGAGAACACAATTATTGTTTTGTATTTAATATCTCCTTACATGTTTTTATCTTCTTGTATATTCGTCTATGTATTATAAGTACTGTGTTTTACGTGTTATAAATAGTCTCGTCTTTTGTAAATATATTAGAGTATAGTTAGAAGACACATGAGCATATAAACAGTGTAGTTTCATTCCTCCACGCCATTTCTTCCTCTCATCTCTCCCGGTCATCCTGGATTTCTCCTATGATAAAGAAGTTTGACTCTCTCGTTCGTCAAGACGCAACTTTGGCGACGAGGATGGGATCAGGATCACGTGACCTCCCTGCTGTGGGATCGTCGGCGAAGCTAGCCCTGTTGGAGTTGGGTAGCCCTTTTTCGTCGATGGGGAGAACGCTCGTTCGTCTGCAGAAGGCGGAGCAATATGGACTGTGCCTCAGTTTGGGCCTCGTGGAGGAAGGAAGAGAACCTTGGTCACTTTCAAGAAGTGAAGTGTGTGTCCGGGTCAGGGACCACATAATTAAAAATGGATTTATTCCTACGCAATTTTGGTTCTCTACTGTTCCTACTCTCCCGTTCACATCATTGGTTAATGGATGTGGAACGGTCTCTCTTCTGGATCATCCCGAGTTGGATGAGGGTACATCGAGCAAGATGTCTCCCAGGGACGAGCAGGGTGCTCGGGTCCTTAAAACCTCAACAAGGGTGAATGTTATTTCTCCCAGGGACGAGCAGGGTGCTCGGGTCCTTAAAACTTCAACAAGGGTGAATGTTATTTCTCCCAGGAACGAGCAAGGTGCTCGGGTCCTTAAAACCTTTATGAGGAGTATTGTCCTCCTTTCTCCGGTGCGCATGCTGAGAGCACGGCACGTCTATGGAGATAAAGTTTTGCAGCACAAGGAAGAATGTTTTGTCCGCGCCTGGACATGGATGGAGCGGATCTATAGGCTGCTGTTCATGGAGAGGAACCTGTGTAAGCACCGCCATGGATTTGGTGCTTGGGGGGTGATGTTATGTATTTAATATCTCCTTACATGTTTTTATCTTCTTGTATATTCGTCTATGTATTATAGGTACTGTGTTTTACGTGTTATAAATAGTCTCGTCTTTTGTAAATATATTAGAGTATAGTTGGAATACACATGATCATATAAGCAGTGTTACATTATTCCTCCACGTGAATTCTTCTCCTCATGTCTCTTGGTCATCCTGGATCTCTCCTATTATAAATAAGCTTGTGTCTCTCCCTCGTCAAGACGCAACAATTATGCTCTTCAGTTTTGTATAAGAATTGGTTCCCCATATTCCAACTTAATGGCAATAAGAACTTTGACGCTCAAAAGAGCGAAATGTATTGGCCAATTTTCATAGCTTTTTGTCTTTGCATTGTAGGCAAGCCGAACAAAACTGTTGCTTTTAAGATATTAAGGTTTTCACCCTCCACATTCAGGGTAAAAAAAAATCAAGTAAAAAGGAAATCAAAGGGCACTGGACCAAACCATCCAAAATATTTACAAAAAACATTCCACAAACTTTACAGGGATCGTACAAAACAATACAATCTGTCTAAATCTGGAATTGAAATATATTTTTTTTTGTTTCGACAACTTCACACAAAAGATTCCATATGGTGTAAACCCAATGCTGCAGACATCAACGCATGAAAGCAAAATCATCCTCTTTAAGTGACAGGTCCCTGGATATAAATGAGGCCAATTATATAAGGGGAAACCGATATTTTCCATCAGGAAGTTTGTGGTCGGGGTCAGATCATTAACGTTAATTATATTACCATTTATTGCTTCCATTTCTAAGCCCTAAATTTTCTATACCCTTGAAAGAGACACAAAGCCATTTGATCTCCTCTTTGATTGTCAAATCTGTCAATTATGGTAGAGCTGGTGCCTTTATAGGACTAAAGGAATGATAAATGTGTTATAAAAATCAATACGCGTCTGAGAATTCAAACCTCGACAAAAAAATATTTTTTATATATTAAAACCCTAAGTGTAACTCAATTTGAACTATATTCTCCTTCACTTTCATACCCAATACATTATTTTTTCCTTTTATAGTGCAACCCACAAGCTTTGATCTTGCAACTGTACTCCATTCGCCTAATGGAAGAATAATAGTTTTTCTTTAATTAATTTCTAACCCAGACATATTTTTAAATTCAAATGAGATGAATTGATGAGTTGGCTCAATTAACAACATCACATTGCTGGTGTAAAGATCAATTACATAATGTTTGCCATCAACTAAAATACCATAGCTACCATACTTGTGCTTAATTTTTATGGCTAATTTTCCATGGCCATAAAAAAACATTTGAGGAGTCGTCCGACATCCTTGAGGACAGATTTATTCAGCACTATAAGATTACTTTTTCTCCCACTTATATCAAATGTAGAGGTCTTGTTAGAAAGTTAAGATCGAACAAAGTTGGATAAAATGCTTTAAAAGAAATTTCTTCGTAGAATAAAGAATATGGTCATGATTAACTGTATCAAATGCCTTACGAAAATCAACTACGTTTAGGGCCCCACATTTTCTCCTACTTTTTACAGAATTAATCACACTTTGGATATTTTGAGGGACATCTGATACCTTTTTTCCTTCTAGGAAACTTTTCTGATGAGTACCAATCTTCTTATACAATATTAGCTGAATTTAATGGGTAATTCCTCCAGATTTAATTCGATATATCTCATTTAGCACTGTTATCGGCCTCCAGCGACCAATGTCAGTCCCATTTCCCTTTTTTGTTAATTAATGATATTATTCATTTAATTGATTTATTTAAAAAGTTTTCCGTATCTTTCCATAGATTTATCAAGACATATTAAATAAGGAACAATCTCATCTTTAAACAGAGAATAAACATTTCCTCCTATTCAATCAGGTCAAGGGATTTACTGTTATTAAAGTTATTTTTAGTGCAGCTCAACATTATTTCAGAGGAATAAACAGGAGCATATAATTCTTATAATATTTAGTAAAACGAACTCTCTGCTCACCCATCGTGAGCTGAAAATCTTTCTGAAAGCATAATAATATATCGTCGGTTTTAGTCAAAACCTTAACAATACAAATTATCTTTTTGACTTTTAAGGGATTTAATTTTACTTATTTGAATATTTTCCTAACAATTCAAGATCCAAATTCATGGCACTGATTAATAAAAGTGGAATAAGGCCCTAATATATTTACTAAATAAATGTTTATTCCACATGTCGAAATTACAGTCATACGCCATTGACTAGAGCCGTTCTAAGACTTTATAAATATAAAATCTTATACTTTCTTCGACACAAGTGTCAGTACCCCTCTTGACGAAACATTCCCCGTAGAGGGATTTAGGCAGGCAAAAGTAGCATGCTATGTCGCAAGACGAGGAAACTTTCGATTTAACATCAGATTCCATCAGGTCTGCAAGATAATAAATATTTCATCAGGGTATGGCGTGACTTCCTATTTTTTCCTTCCCTTATCTTAAGCTTTATTAATCCCGAGGATCTTTGGGCTATCATTCTTAATCATTTTTACTCTATATTGGAAAAAGTCATCGAGTTTCATTTCTAATTTTCCTTGCGTGTTTATTTTTGGTATTACATTTGACCAAAAAAAAATAAATGGACAACTATATAAAGACAACTTGTTATAATGTGTAAACTTTTAAAGTATCCACAATCTTTTATTTTGAGCTCCTCACTTGCTTAAAGGGGTTTTCCCTTTTATTTGGAGATGGCTATGGATCTGGCTTATTTTTTCCCCCCCAACTGACCGTGAACAAAAACATTGGGACAAAATTTGTTGTTGATCAATATGAGACTTTGGGATTATATTTACTTTTCATTTGGAACCTTAGAGCAGCTACTAATATCATCATAGATGTAATTAATTCCTTTTCAAATTTTTGATACTGCCTGGATCTCTTTATTACTATTTGTCTTTGTCGGAGCTGTATTTTCGCATATTGTATTCTTGGACAATAAGTGTTTACTCTGTCATTTCTTGGAATGTTTCATCACCAGATGTTTTTCTCCTCCCACTTGAATTTACCACACTATACGTGTTATCTTCGGTCCTCTCAACAATGATGCAACTATGATCATTGTTTTAAGTTGTCTCATTATTATCGATTTATTTGTATTAGGATAAAACTTCCTGAATTGACTTAAGATAATCATCCCTTTTCACGAACTGATTTTCCATAATATTAATGAAAAAATGGTTGCAATTATTATAAAATTTAACAATGTTGACGTCACAGGAAAACTTTTTATATAATTACACTATTTAAGTGGTTGTTTTTGTATTTTAAATTCATTTTCATTTATTCATTTTTCCTTGCAGCAATATGCTTTCTTCTACACTTCTCTTCTAACTTTGAAGTGACAAAGTCTCTCCCGTGATATGAATGCATGCATCTGTCTTCAAACTTCTGAGGAATGTAATATAATTGATTTAAGTTTTTGTCTTTCTGTAGTGATAGAACACTTCATCCAAAACTTTATGGCCACTTTTTCATAAATTTCAATTTATCAATTGCAGTTATTAGTTAATATTTCCATGAAACATAAAAAACACCTGTGCCTAGAATAGGGTTCAAAGACATTTCGACGAATATATATCACCAAAAGTATTATATAATGAATGTATATACATAAGCATATTTAATACAATTTATAATGATATAGGGATATTCACAAGCCACTTAGGGTGGAGGAGGTAAACCCTAATACTACGTTTATCCTTGTTGGAAAGGAGCAGGTTAATTTAAAACCACAATACATATTGTACTAAACTCACTCATCAACACTTAGATCAGATAATGAGGATTGCCTCAACCAGTCCGAATGTGAATTATAAAAAGATAACTTAGAATTCACGGGATATTATAGTTATAATATGTAAAAAAATAATATTGAAACGTCCATGGCATTTATCATTTGTACTGCTCTCGAGATGATCTCTTTGTCTCATTTTGGCTCGGAACAAAAAACTGTTTAGTGCCCCTGGTGTTAGGGGTACAATGAGACAATGAAGGGGGATAACTCTTTTGAAAGTAACTATCTTTTTATTTATCTCGTACCACAAAAGTTACTTAAGTAGAGATATAAATCAAACTACCAGAATAACTAATTAAACATTTTCAACTATAGGAATAAAGAAGGAGATGACACTTTGAGTCCTCCCCACGACTGATTTGTTTCAAATAAAAAAGATCAATGGTAAATAAAAATGACTGAGCTCACACTCTAATGTTTGAATTTGTATTTAAAGATTTAACTAAGAACCAAAGCATTGATTTACAGGGTGTCCATAATAAATTGGAACTACTTTAAACTTCATCCAGATCCATAATGTGGAGATTCGGGGTTAAATCATACATATATAAAAGGTTGCGTGAACAATACAATATAACTTCCACCATAATTGTTTTGACAACAAACAATAGTCATCATGGAACAAGGAAGGAGAGACGCCATCCTCGAATTGTCTCGCACAGGACACAAGCCCTCTGCTATCTACAAGCTTCTTAACTACCCCAAGACCACGGTTTACCGGGTCTTCAATGCCTGGGAAGTTGAGGGGAAGGTCTGAGAAAGGAGAGAGAAGAGGTCCCTGCAGTCTTCACCATAAAGTTCCCAGCCTCCGTGATGACCCTGGGTGTCATCTGCAGCACCGGTGAGGTGATGCTCCTTTCTTCTTCAATCCCAAGGAAAGGGTTAACGCGATAAGGTACTGCGAAGTCATGGAGGAGGTCGTCATCCCCTGGATGAAGAATACGGCTGCTGGGAGGGAGCTCATATTCCAACAAGACTCCGCGCCCGCACACATCGCCATGAGGACCATTAACCTCTTCAACTCCCATGACATCACTTTCTGGGATCGCAACACCTGGCCCTCCAACTCACCCGACCTCAATCCGTGTGATTACTACTGGTAGGGAAAGTTGGAGAGGGAGGTGTGCAAGGTCAGGCACAAGAGAATCGCGGCCCTGAAGGGCTCCATCACGAGGTAGTGGAATTCTATCGATTCCGCGGTAGTCGTCAGGGCATGCAAATCCTTTAGGGACAGGATGGAGAAGATGGTGGCTGCTGAGGGAGGACATGTTGAATAAATTTATTGTCTAATATCATGTCTAAATTTTTCATATTAACAAATACACTCCAAATTCCATTTTTATCAAGCAGATTGAATTTTAAGATAGTTCCAATTTATCAAGAACACCCTGTAAATGCCGTAATATTTAATAAATAAAGTATTCATTCAAATAACTCCATATACAGCTATCACCTCCAGTTCAATCCAGAAGGGGCAGAAAATTACATACTCCTAATATTTAAACAGCTGTTTTAGAAGCTACCAACTTTTCTTGTATTCCAGTTAAGAGTTCCCATTTTAAGTAAATATGATTACTTTAAAATATATAGGTAGTAATCACGTTTTTATTTTTATGTTTATCAAAATTTGTAGGTATTTCCTAACTAACTGTTTCCCAACATAAATTACAAAAATCATTAATTAATATAAGAGAAAATCATTCTTTAGTTGATTGGAAAATGGAAGAAAAATCTAAGGAATTTGACTTGATTGGGAATTTTTAATTTAATAACTCTCACGTATAAACTTGAAGATATGTAAATAAAAATGTATTTTTTCGAATCATTGGTAGAGTCCCAGGGATATTTTACTCTAGAGGAGTTTTGTCCTCGAGAGAGTTTGAGAGAGTACGTCTGATGCTTGACTTCCACCACGCTTTTTAATATTGACGTCATAGTGTATGAGTAGTTGCTTGTTTTATCAAAATCTCCCTGTCTTGACAGAGTGATGTACGATAAATTAAAAATTCTAGCAAGTCTGATTACATGATGGTCTAACCTTGTATCTCTATAAACCTTCGTCCAGTTTTTTTTTGTTTTTTTCACCAAGGGTTTATGTCCTGGTAATTATTTATCTGACTCGGATGTTGCTTTTTGTTCTAGATGATGATACAACCGCATTTGCAATCGACAATGCAATTTTTTTTGTAGGATTGATAAGTGTCGGATTTTTTTAAAGAAAAAAAAAGATATTAAAAAAGTAATGACAGTTGATGTATTTGCTCTTATTTTTATTTTATTTTTTTAATTCTTTAATAGATCTTTGTGGTGTTAAGAGTTATCTTTGCAGGAAGAATTCCAACATATCTCTGGTGTATTTTTATACAAATGTGTAATGAAATTTATGTGAATATACAATTGTGTCCAGATAAAGGAAATTACTATTTTTCAGATAATAAGGTGACTATATCCAGATTATCATTTATATCTAGAGTATATAAAAATATTTTTTTTTTTTTGGATACTTATGAAAATCCGTAATTTTCAAATTCCGTATTTTGAGTCAAACAAATATTTGATGAAACCTCTTTATTGACAGATCATCGATGATTTATATCTTATCTTTCCGCAAAAGTGGTTTTTTTTTCATTTATTTGGAACACTCACGATATGTATCTGCATTGTTTGAAAAAGAATGTAAAATGAATTTAAAAATAAATATGCAGAACAAAAAAGTTAGCTCTATCTAACCATTTGTACCTATTCAAGGGAAATGTCATGATGGGAATTCTCCATACATAACAATTCCTAAGAAAGTTGAAACCTAAAAAGTGAAGAAAAATGTGACTCTATGCAGATTTTGTACTTGATGTTTCTTCTATAAGACTTATTTATTGACTAGAAGCGTATTTTTTATTATTTCTGGATTTGACTGTATTTATAATATTTTCCCGGTTTTAATGCTATTTTAAATGAGGAAGGCTTTGCTTTCTATTTCCTCTCCTCCCCTCCCTCCTTCCAAAAAAAAAAAAAAAAATTATATAGCAGACAGCTGATGTTAATAATTAGTAATGAAAATACTTTGCATCAATGGACCTATTAAAAAAAACGAAAATCAACATAGTAAACCTGACAATTTTGACGTTTCATTAGATCAGCTACAATCATGCTGTGACAAGGGAGAAAGGAGAAAAGATATAAACAAGGGTGTTTGCTAGAAGTACTCCGATGTCGTCCTAATTCTACTCTCAGTCCAAAAAGGGCTTACAATTATTACTCTGCAACAAATCCTCAGCGTTACACTACGTCTTTTATGATCAAATATAAACGTTTTATCAGGTTATGAATAGGATTGAATCTATTTTGGAAAGGATGTTCACTACTCAGGAAATTAAATAATAATGACAGCTGCTAAGAAAAAGAAAATTCATTCTTCAGACTACTAATTCAGAAAGCAAAACAAAAAACAGGCCAGCTAAAAAATTCAATTAATTTACATCACTGTTAATAATGCTCTTAATTAAGTTTTGCTCTTGAATTCTCCTGGGTCTTTCCAAAAATCCAATTCCATATAACTATTACAATTTGTTTGGTTTAATTTAATATTATTTCTTAATATATATATATACTATACTGTACCAAAATGACAAATCCTTCATCATTTGCGTTGAAAATCTGTAAAATGTCGAAAAAAAGGAAATTTTGATGTTGTTTCCTTAAAACTAACGATTTGAATCAAGTTACAGGATTTTTATTTTATGAAATATGAGACATATATTTTGCAAGAATGTTATAAATAACTTTCTATATCTTGCCTCAAAGGATGAGTATTTTAGTTTCAAACATGCTACCAATAAATAAATATTTTCTATTTCTGCCCCGTATAACGCGCATTTATTTAGATGTTTCTCTTCATTTGACAACTCAAATCTCATTTTTTGACACCAATTGTGGAATATATTATTACTAAATATACTTTTGTTGTTCATTTTTGCCAAATAAGACACTCTATTTTACCAATTTTTAATTTTGGACAACAAAACACTTAAAAATACGACCATTGATACTTTTTAATTAATTATGAGTATTTAATGTCTTTTTTTTTCCCCCATAAAACTTTCGATATCAGTTGACTTTATAGAATGACTACCGTGGTAAAAAGCTCAGTGGCGTTATTTAAGCCCTTGATATTATTAATTAAAGTATCATCCAGATACAGTTAGGTGAACAGTACGCCCGTAAACTGATATCTCCCAAATCGTTTTTTTTTGTCTCTTTTTTGAAATCTCGAATTGGTTATCTTCTTGCTTAGAGCTTGATAATAAAGATAGAAGAACATGCTCAGAGTGCAATTAATAGAGAAACTTTTAGTCTATATATAGACTTGTTTCAATAGTGTTTGACCTTCCAACCGACAAATTACAGCTATATCATATAATAACTGTGCTCAATGGTTCCAAAAAATTGAGCTTACTCGTTTTCAGGTGCCAAGTTTTCAGGTGTTCACGAATTATAAATTTAGAAAAATAAGTACAAGTTTCTCCCAGCATTAAACGTCTGAAAATGTCGTTGATGATTTGTCTAATGATCAATTTTATGCCTATCACATTACAAAAATGATTATCCTTATAATTGTTGATAAATAACTTCTTAATATGAAAATCGACATTGTTTCACATTAAATATGGCTCATATAGGGAAGTCATTTCGTACGGCTCTACATCTCAAAGCATGTGTTGCCTAAAGATAAAACAAAAAAGTTACATGTTATAGTCGAGTCGATTGTGAATTATTACTTCCATATGTGGTTGTAAATTAAATTGGATTATATATTTTAACAGGTCCATTACATACGTAATAACAAATACAAATTAATTAATTCAGAATATGAAAAAAAAGATTCACACTCAAAAAAAGTAAACCGTATTCCAATGAAATTTGTAGAGAAAGGTGTGGGGCAAATGTACATGTAAGGCCATACTGTGCACCTAACCTCAGTTGGATACTACTTCAATTATTAATATCCTGGATTGGATCAACGTCACTAGACCTTTTATCACAGTAGCCAATACTCAAAGTCAACTTATTAGTTTTGTCTGTTTCACTGCTTCGCCTTTTCAAAATGTCATGCCACACACAAAGTTGTGAATGTGCAGTGAAAGAAGGAACCAACACTTCAGCTCAAATTGGTGGGTAAGAGAGACGGCCTATAACAGAGCAAAAATAAAATTGCGTTTAATTTTCCCTATTAATGAAAGAAAGAAATAATTGGAAGCAATTATTAATTCATAGTTTCTTTTTTGAAGGTTTATCGAAGAAAAGGAATGAAATATTCATAATAAATTAAAAATATCAAACTTATAGAATACAAAAATAAAATTATGCCTAAATACAAACAAATCAAGACTATGAATTAAAGAATAATAAGTAGAAGGTAGTATTTTTAAGAAATTTTAATTGGCAGTTTGCGTAGTCCCAAATTAGGAATTCGTAAAATAGGGTGTCTTATTTGGCATAACTGAACAACAAAAGTATATTTAAAAATAATTTATTGGACAATTAGTTTCCAAAAATGAGTTTTGAGTCGTCAAAATGAAGAGAAACGTCTAAATAAATAAATGGGCGTTATACGCGGAATTAAAAGATAATTTTTATTTATTAATAACACACTTAAAACTAAAATACTCATCCTTTGATACAAGCTAGAGAAAGATTGTTTTAATATTATTGCAAAATATCAAGAAGTGTATCTATTGTTTTACCTATAATACTTAATAAAATAAAAATCCTGCAACTTCATTTAAATTGAAAATTTTAAAGAAACATCATCTACATTTTTCGACATTTTACAGATTTTCAAATCCAATAGCGTCCATGAAGGACGATTTTTGGACGTTTGATGGTATTTTATTGTTTAGAGGAATAAAATGCAAAATAAAAAATATCTGGTTATAGCAAATTCCTGATTTTTGTAATTTCGGTACAGTTTAATATATGTTTGACTTTTATTTTTCTATGTTTCTTCAAAGAATGTATTACAAGTTAATGTGAAAATAATAATAAATGGTTGGTTATTATACACTAATAAAAAATAGTAAAAGTTTAGACAGAGGGACCCGGGAGAGTTACAATACGGGGTGGTTGCTCTTGAAGGGGCTGTGAGAGAGAGCGTATTCACTCTTACTACTTCTTGATCTACGGGGTGATACACTTTTTTTTAAACATCATAATTCAAATTTAATGTCCTGAAGAAAACCATTAGAATATTGTCGATTCATGATTTGTAATTATTTTTGTTGTATTAATATGTATATTTTATATACATATATTGAACAAATCAATCTACATCCAATATTTATAATTTTATAAAAATATAATTTGGAACCTTCATTAATAATTCTTGTTAAAATATATACATACCTTTTTAGATCATTTACAAGTAATTTAATTAAAGTATATTTTTTAGAATTTTAGTGAAAGTTGTTGAACATGTCTACTGACTTTCATGCCTGTTTCAATTTTTCAAAAAAAAAACAACCTCAAACATCATTTATGAATATACAAAATTGTAAATTGAAGAATCAACAGGATGGAAAAGGAGGAAATATGTTGTTAGAAGGAAGAGTGAAAACACCTTGTACCTTCAACCGTTTACATAATATATACTATTACTAGGAGAGAAATTCTTTTAGAATGAAAGAGAGAAAGACGGTAAATGAATGGTTTGTGAACCAAGAGGAAGAGTAGTTTTTATCTTTCGACGGTTCAAGAGAGAACCCAATTAATTCTCCTGCTGGGAGTATATTTTCATCTCACCAAGATGTAATGCTGTTTTAATCATAGTATTAAATTAATTCAAGAAACCTCAAATCATGAACAATTTATCCACAACCGAGTTTTTTAATGTGTCCTCCTTCTCCTCAGTCGAACCCCATCATATGTGTCAAGGAAATAACTGTCAAAGTAATGTGAGTTTAGTGAATGGAAGTGAATCTCAAAGTGGAGGATTGGAGCCTGTTTATATCCTATGGACTTGTGGATTTAGTTTTATTGTGGTGGTAGGAACAGCAGGAAATGGGATTGTTCTATGGATTGTTTTGGGTATGTACAGAGTTATAAAAAATAAATCTTGTTGATCCAAATTTTTATACATAGATTAAAAGTTATAATCTACGAATATGTTTAAGGTTTATTTTTACAATCTAAGTTACTATCAAATGCAATTTAATCATATTTAAACTATTTGTACATTTTTTTTAAAAGTCAATTATTGTGTTCAAAAATATTATGCCTTGAATGTATATTTTAAAAATTCCACGTTTTATCATACTTATCCCGTCAACACAAAAACAAGCTGCCATGATTTTTCTCAAAATGAACATATCTTTTCTTCAATGAACTATTGACAATTTCTAACACAAAATAATTATTGTTAATCATGTAGGAGCACGGCAAATCGCCCCCAAATTAGTACAAATTGATTGAAAGAATAAGAAATTGATAGATATAGGGGCGAATATAAGTATTATAAATCCAATGAAGGATATAAACTATCTCTAATATTCTAGGGTATCTTAATTTATCCTAAAAATTTAAATATAAAACCTATTATTGATGCAAATATGTCAATGAAATATTAAGCTGTTTGTAAATATGAAATATAAAAACAATTTGGGATTTTGTCCTTTTCTTGATTTTTTTCAAAATTGTTGTTATGTTGACGCACTCATGTATCACTTTCCAAAATGTTGTTATAATAGGGTGGTTTTCAAAAAATACCTATCCAATAAAATGATGCTGAAATTTTATGCCTCAATTACATAAAAGTAACTAAAATGACTTGAAAAATTCACCAATAGCAGCTTTTGTAAAGGAAAGTTAGTATTTCTAAAATAAATATAGAGCACTAGGTATCTTAGCTAATCCCGATAATTTAAATATAAAGCCCATAATTGACTCATATACGTGGTGCGTCTAATCATTATTAATTATCATTATTTTATCATGTAACTTTCTGGAGTTTACTATTTTGTGATCATCCGTTTCTTCAACCTTTTTATTATTAATTTATACATGTACTGCTAATAATATTTTGTACTGAACGTTATTATACATATTTAATTATGTTTAAAAATGAATTGTTTGTTGAGAGTCTTGAAGACAATACATATTAATAAAATCTGGACTTAAAAGACCCGGTGTAAACAAATAAAACACTTTTCAATAAGTATTTTATTATTCATTTTTTTATTTGCTTCAAAAAGTAGACTCCACATAACCCTTTTCAAGCCACTGCTTATTTTAAAAATTAATTTCCTCTCATCAATAAGCAGTATAAATTTAAAAAACGAAATTGTTTTGGAAATAACAAAAGTAGCGTCATATGAAGTTTTGACATCTGGCTTTTGAAGGTTGATACTAAATGAAAATAATGGAATTTAAAAAATAACACCAAGTTTTTGTGAATCCCGGGACTTTTCAACTCATGTATTTTTTTATGACTTATTGGGCTCTATTTATTTATGAAGTTCGAAAATATATTTGGATTTTCTCATTATTTTGAATTTAGTTCAAGATTGTTTTTAAGTTGCCACACTACATTACAGAAACATACATTTTGTTTTAATTGTCTAAGTACAAAAAATAGATTTTGAAAACAAATAGCAAAAGAAAAGGATTCTGTAGGATTTTGCTATAAATTACTTGGGTCTACTTAATGAAATAGGTCAAAATATTAATTATCCAAGGTATAACATATAAAACCTCAAACAAACTAACTTAACTATTCTTTTTTTAAACTAAGAATGAATCAAGTAACAAGTCTCTTAAAAAACATTGACGCAAAATAGTAATAAGTTAATAAAAAAGGAACTCGTAAAATAAATAAAAAATTCTGTAGAAATAATGTTCAAAACTACATAAAAAGTAATGTATGTTTATATCTTTTGAGCGTACAGCAATGTTAATGAACTATTTGTACATATTTTGCTATATATAGACGCCAAGAACCCTGGCTTGGATCAAAATGGACTATAATTTAAAAAGTTTGCATTGGTAAGTAAAAACTATAAAAAAAGGAATATAAAATGCAGCAATAAGTCCAAAAATTGCCAGAAAATGTTTTCTTCGAATTGTGGGATTTTTATTAATAAATGAAGGACATTCTTTTTCCAAGATTTAAAAAAAATAAAAAATACATTGAGCAGTATTATGGCCCAAATTGTCGTAACTTAAAAATTACAAATTGCACATATATCATACTAGAAGTCTAAAATTTAATTTTGTTATTTAGAAACAGAGTTAATTCAGATTCTTGAAATGAATTTCTCGGATACATGTTATTGTAAGAATTGAAAACATTATTTATATTGAAAGAATGGATTTTTCATGCTAAATTTGTTCAGTAAATATGTGAGCGAGGTATTTTTCTCTCGCCCACCACATTCTGTCCGATATTTCTTCCCCAAACAATTTCATTCCAATAGTTTTTTAAAAGTATTCCGACATATTTGTGCATCAAAGCACAAATTTTAGCTGATATCGATTTGATTTGAACGCCATTTAAAATATGTTCTACCACCATACTAGTGTTTAATACTAGTACAATCAAACTTATCATGAAGGTACTTTTTGATTTTGATTTTAAACGAAATCTAGAAGTTATTTTACCCCTTGAATAAAAAAAAAATAAACACAATATATAACATATGAAAGCTTATCCCAAAATTAATTTAGTATAATACAAATGAAATATTTATGAAATGTTCTTGAAATGGAATTTCATACATGAATAAATAATTTATCATTTGTATCCAATTATTATTATTTTTTTTTGTTTTGTTCGACTTTATCATTTTAAAAAGACTACTCCAAACATATTTGCCTTTCATTTCCCTCACGTCTCCTGTAAAGTCCTGAGGATCCCGAAAGCAGACAAAGCCATATCCTTTGTCTTTATTTGATCTTTTATTACATATCACTCTAGCTTACAACATTCCTGAGATCCCCAAAAAATATAGGATAGTCATTTATTTCCCAATCCTTTAGAAACTCATCTTTGCAAAGTTGTCCCTCACCGACATGAACTATTTTTTTAGGCTTTCACTTTTCCTAATTAGATTCTTCTAAGGTGTTCCCGTGAGATGTTACATTGAGGTATTTCCCGGACCCCTTTACAAGTTTTCCCGAACGTTATACTTTCTCTTTATCTCGAATTTGGAGACAGTAAAACCGAAACCTTCTGATTCAATTATCCCAACCTTTCAATAAATAAGAAATACTTCTGGTACGTCAAGCGTAGGGACACAAAGTGAAACCAAGTATAAGTAGATGGAGGAAGAGAAGAAGGATCTCGAATTTTTGAAGTTATTCGATTAATTAGCACTTGGAAGGGTCATGAAAGTAGATGGAAGGTCTCATTGTGTGGAAGAAGCTGGGAATTTGGCTCTTATTGAGTATTCGGAGGAGGGGGTGAGTTCTCTTGGAGTCCATTTGACTCTAGGATGAGGCTGGAGGAGATCATATCTAATTTTGTTAGGCATTACTACTTTTTCTTATATCTACCATGTATTCATGACAGTAGAATTACTTTTCAGGAATACTTTACACAGGAGTCGTAGTGTACAAATCCGTACTCACGTTTGATTAACCCCCATAAGAATTAATTCAAAGGCTAATTGAATTATTTTTCCCTTAGTTTACAGTCTATAATCATGGTCTTAACTCAAACTTATTTATTTGTTATCTAATAATAAGTCTTAATATTATATTACATTAATTATCATTTGATTTTGTGATGATTTTATTGATAATTATCGTCGGAATAAGTTTACAATTCGCTCAATATATTCTTCGCTTCGCGTCCCTACGCTTGACGTATCGTAGGTATTTTTGATTTATTGTATATTTGAAGTATAATAATATAAATAATTATGTTATGTCATTATCATAAGATCTTGCACTTGTAAACTCGTGGAAGAACTTAAGCCTTAATAAATAGATGTAATGCAGTCATTGTTTATTCATATAAGTATTATATTACCTATTTTCTTATATTTTTTGACATGTAAGTAAATAATTAGTTTTTTCAACGAAACAGTTTATTTTTGATTATAATCCAAGAAAATAATAAAGTTTGTATTGTATACTGAGTTTTCACATGATTTGTAAATCTAGAAATGATCATAATTACCTCATTTAGCCCACTGCTTGCAAAAATTGACTGTTCCTGCGCTAACAGTTCTGCCCTTGAAACTATGTAATTTATACTTATTTCAACATTATAAATAGAATAAAATTATTCCAAATAATAAGTTTTGCAATTTGAATCAACTCCAAATGAAAATATATTTATTATATACATATAATAGGTCGGGGAAAAGGTAATTTCGTATTTCCCAAACTTTTTTTAACTAAGTATATATAGTATCTTGTTCATTATTGGTCACAGAGTATAATACGATAAAACGTGGCTAAGGTGAACATAGATGTATACTACAAAAGTATTGGTGAATCCGAGAAAATAAGACATCAAAAGACAACAACAGGCTGACACATCTTTTGTCGACAAGCCAGAAGCTCCTTGAGCTCGGATAGGAAGTTCTTATGGTATGCATCCACCCTACAGTTTGAACATGGCACGAAGTGATTACCACCTGTTCCTGTCTATGGCCAATGTCCTTAAGGGGACAAATTTGGCCTCAATACATGCCTGTGAAAATTAGTTGTTCGAGTTTTTTTAGCACTCGGGTTTCTTCGAGACGGACATTATAAATTTGGATTGTCGTTGGCAACAGGTTATCGAACAGAACGGGGTATACTTGCCTTAAATTGGATGATTGAAACACTTCTTATATAAGCATTGAAATAAAACGAAAAATTATAAATGACTTTTTTACTCCATCATTCAAGGGAATGTAAATTCAAAGTGAAAAACTAGAACCACTGAACTGTACAAGATTTTGCAAGCCTGCCAAAGCTTCCTGCCCCGTGTGGGCAAAGTTATAAAGAAAGACGGATCTCATTATAAATAATTTCAAGTCATTAAATGTAGCATTCAAATAATTAAGTGTTTTTAACCCATCTCGTTCGTTCGTTATAAGCCTTTAAATAATTTCCAAATTTATCAGGACCATCCTGTATAGGTATATTTTAAAATTAATATTTGTAAATTCATTTTTATTTGATGATACTGAATAACCTCGTAGTACAGCAAATATAAAATTATAACTTACTTTCTAAAGCAATCAAAAAGTAAAAATAAACAAAAATCAGAGCAAGATTTTAAATCTTCATAACTGTCATAGTGGATCAAATTTAGCTTATAAATTTTTAATATAAGCAATTTTAAAATATCTCTAAAAAAAAATTCTAATTTCATTAAAATCCGTCAGAGTAGTTGCAATTTCTTATCTTTTAATAAAATTTTATGGAATCATTCATATGTACATTGTACACATTTTAATTTGGTTGATCCGATCAGATGGATCAATTATTTTCAACAGATATACCAGACTCCAGCCAGTGACTATGGGGAGTGTTGATTAAAACTTAGTTGTCACATTCAAAATATTTTCTTCCAATGTCAGCGTTTTTTGTCGACAAATGAATTTATGTTTCTATAAAAAAAAATGACAACAGCTAAATTATTTTGAATTATGACAAAAAAAAATTGATCAACATTTCATTATGTCTTTCAAAAGAAAAAGGTCATTCAAACAATGTATGTATAAAAACAGGAATTTAAATAATCTAAGAATTTTTATAGATATTGGAAAAAAAATTAATACAAAAAAGATATTTTAAAGGATATTTAGTCTTTACGGTCGATTCACAACCCAGGGAAGTGATAGATAGTTAAAAATATGCATTCTGTAGTGACACTACCTCTGTTAGTTTACTTATTAAAAAAGGATTAAACCTTATCAAAAGGATAGGGATTCTTTATTACAATTTTATGGAACATATATACATATTTATTATATATTCGAGTATATAGGGATATAAAGATGGCTACATATATTTTTTAAATCCAAGCAGTATAGTTTAAATTAGTCCGTAAATTATAAATTTTGTCAGATTATTAACACATATGTAGAATATGGAGTCTATTAAATCATTTTTTAATGAAAAAATAAAGATAAGGAACAAGGGTTTAAAAGTAGTTCAATGGCTTTACAGTTTAAAAAAAAAAAAAAAAGGATTTCAAATCATTCATCTATAGTGTTCGGAAGCAAAGCGGGATTGTTAATAAATGCTTATTATGTAATAAAAATTGAAAGGTTTTGTGATTATTTCCTACATATTCTGAATCTCCTGTCCTTTCCTGCATAACTAAACAATACTAAACATTTCTCAAATCTTTCATCATGAGTGAACAAGAGAAAGATTAAGAAGGACCCACCAAAATCCATGAATCGCCTCTCTAACGAGTTCAACGTGGATGAGGGGACAATCAGGAGAGCTGTGAAGGAGGACTTGGGGTTGTCATCTTACACAAGGAGCCCATGCCAGTTGTTAACGAACACTCTGAGAGAGACTCCAGAGGTGCAACAAAGTTCTTGCGTGGATCAAGTCAAATGTATCCAAAGTAAAAAAGTCCTCTGACGAGAAGATTTTCACTGTGGACCAGGTCTACAACCGTTGGGCTTGGGGAATCACCAGAGGAGGTCAATGGGGGATCCGTACAAAATATTAGGCCCAAACAATGAGCCGGGGGGTCGTTGCATCCGACGGCAAGAAGATGCCTTCTTTTTTAAGGCTGGGGAGAAAATTGTCCAGGAGGCCTACTACAATATAATGAGATTCACCATACTGCCATACGAAAGCCCACCTACCCAGAGACAGACTATGTGTGGACCCAAGATGGTGCACTCTCACACACATCGGCCAAATGCTAGAAGCTCTGCATGTACAACATTGCTGATTTTTGGCACAAGGACATGTATAATAAAGTATTATAAAAAAAAGTTACCACCGAGGGCAAAAAAGGGTTTAACATCATAAATAGATATTTTTAATTCTTATGAATAAGTAATATCCTAATATACTGAACATCATGTAATCATACAATCATCAATGGTCTTCAATTCACGCAGAATAAATTGCAGATATAAGTCGTAATTCGTTATTAAATCACTATACTTTTGTATAAGCGTAATTTCCTAATCGGCTAGATTACCAATAACATTTAGAAACGTAATTTTTTCTTATGTCTGTATGAAATCATCTCTATTCAGTGATTTAGGCTCAGCTTTTTAAAGATCTCTTATTATCCCCTGTCTTATTTGCGATAAAGTATACTAAATTATTATGAACATTAATAATTTTTATTGATATTTTTTTTCTTGAATATTAATATGAAAGGAGCTCAGCAACAGCAAATAATTATTTATTTAAACCTATTTGATATTAATAGTGTTACAAATAGGAGACTATTAAAAAAAAAAAAAAAAAAAAGTTTATTAAAATTTTTTTATCCTCCTCCGTTTATGATGATGAAGAATACTTGTTCAAAGAATTAATTAATTATTCATAATACATTCATTGTCAGCTAAAGAATACAAATAAATACTTTCGCTTTATTTTTCAATGATTAAACCTAAGACAATCAGCTATAATACATACATTAGGATATTACTTATTAGTAGTAAAAATATCTGGTAATCAAGGGGGTCCACAGGGTAATATATCTATTTATATACTTCTTCTTTTTTTTTTTTGGGGGGAGGCTTGGTTTTTTGATTTTTTTTTTAAAACAAATTTCTAAAATCAATAGTACTCACAAAATATTTCTAAAATGAAATTTTTTTGATAAAAATTTCAAGAATCCAAAGCTGTTGACATAAAATTATATTTTTTAGAAAAAAAAAATCAAATATTTAATTTTCAATTGAATTTTTTTCATCCTGAGCAAAAACAAAAAATCTTCAGTAAAAGCAAAATTACTTAATTTGGGGGTGATGGGGCTTACAGTCCTCCTACCCTTTGTGGAAGCCCGTCGTTATTTAGATTTTTTTTAAATAAGCTCTTTCTAAATTTTTATTGCTATGACGACCTTTAATTGTACTTAGAGAAACAAAAAAGTGATAATTTTTAGGATTTTAGCCGAGATTATCTCTTTGTGAAAAAGACCTATACAGACAAATTTTATAAAATAGATTAAAAATTTATGACTTATTTATATATCTATGTAAAAAATAAACGTGCTTACAAATTTAGGTAAATATCAGTAGCATTTTGGTCATGGTAAAAAAGAATCCGAAAATCGGCATGGTAACCCTGAAAGTTTGAAAAATGCTTTAGAGAGGAGTAGTTTAGTTGTTATGATGTTTCATTAGATCAGCTAACAATTATATACAAAACAGAATTGAACATTTGCATGTGCTTATAAAAGACAAAGATTAACCTTGAGGATTTTGTGTTGAGTTATAATTGTAAGTCCCTATTACATCTAAAGTAGAATTGAGGATCCTTATTTTTTAGATTTTTCTCGTTCAGCTTCTGCTTTGATACCCCAAGTCTTAAAAGTCTGTTAGCAGTGGTGAGCCAGTGCCTGTGATAAACAGGCCCAATCTCCAAGAAAGCCATCCATTCAGTAAATACTTCTTCTCTGATGGTGCCCACTTTCTTATAATCGTAGTGTTGATCTGTAGACAAATCTTGAATAATGTCGTCACACAGTGGGAGCCATTAGTGATTCGGAGAATGTTTGAATTGATATGCAAGCTATTAACTTAGTCTAACTGCTTTACTATTGGTCCAGATAATCTATTATGTGAGAGAGCTGAGTCATCAAGTTCAAGAATTAGACAGTGTAAGGATTATGTACATGCAGATTACACACCAACCAAAATAGTTTTTTCCCATAATACATTTCAAGTTTTCACATAAATGCAGCATTTACAGATGCGGTGTTGCTAAATCCATTTCAAAAAACAAATTCAATCATTTATTTATTTTAGTAAAAAAAACCAATTCTATATATGTATATATAAGTTGATATTAAAATAAAGCCATGCAGTTGTAGCTGACCGTTTAGTTGGTATATTGAATAAGGCCTCGACCTAAAGAAGACAACAGAGACATAGTAGTACTTTATTACTGCAACTCTTTCCGGTAAAACCCCTTTTCAATATAAGTATCACTAAAAAAAAATCAATTTACAGCAGCACCAGTCACATGGTAGCTGGCCAAAATTCTTTTGGAAATAGTTATAAATTATTTACAGTCACAATGAAACGTCAGTCAATACCAACCAAATCAAGGAGTTTACCAGAACATGACTGTCTAGCGAAGAAGGAAATGCTACCTGAGCTTGATAAGCTAGTGGAGGAGGAGAGGCCAGCCGAGATGCAAGCAGGACAGGAGAGGTAAGCGAAAGTAGAGAGCAGACAAGCATCCCCGTTCTCTTGTGCGTCTATCTTCAGCAGAGGGGATACCTTCGTGGCAATATCCATCATCAGTCTGAACAGCACACTAAAGATCGAAAATATCAAGAGGAATTTATACATTATGGATTAACATGTTACATAATCAATGAACAACAACATCCTCAATGTGTAATATGTACTTAGATACTGACACATAAAAGTCTCTAACCGACAACAAAAATACTTGGCCACTTGATAACCAAGCGTCCGTCACTTGCTGATAAACCATCAAATTGTTTTCCCTAGAAAGGAGCTACAGGTAAAAGGCCAAAAGGAAGTCCTTACCAACCAAACAAGAATCAAAGGATATTATATGAGGTGGGATATTGGCCCTTCTCGTTTGTTTTGCAGAAACTAAAACAGCTAATAGGAGAACTACGCCATTTAAGTCGCTGAAGTTACATTGTACTTCATAGCCTCTTTATACATGTAGGAGATGTGTGACTAGAACGTATTATCATACATTCTAGCTATAAATTCTTATTTATTTAGTTGTTATATTCTTCTATGAGGGAAGAAAATAAAAAGATAGCAAGGACGGTAGAACTGAAAAACTGTTATATCAGTCCTTAGGATCGTTGAATGGTTAAAAATATTGGACTGATAAAAAAATGACTGAAAAGGTGGAGGGAAAAGACTGATGAGGCAATCCGTCCTAGACTTATATAACATTGAATAAGCCTTAATGATAGCTAAGATGGTCTCTTTTAAAACATTCTTCAGTCACCATGTTAATTTTTGAATTATTTTTTATTATACATAGCGACATGCCATATTATTTGAATCTCTGTCTATATTGGTACAGGAACCAATGTAAAAATATTGGTATCATAGCAACTGACAATACTTCTACCTAATAATTTACCTATAGTTAATGAATGCTCAACTTTATTATAATACAAAAACCTAAAAAAAAATAATCAGAAATATTTCTATCTAATATGAATTAACATTAAAATATTGTAAATGATAGTTATCATCTATTGAGGAGGTTCAATAGTAGAAAACCTCAAAATTGTTCCGACTAATTAAGTTTGATATATAATTATAATTATATTGATAACTGTATTAGCACATTAATCCTTTTTTAATTATGAATATAATTGAACACTCATTTAGGAACTAAAATACTCTTTTAAATTATCATTTCATGATATCCAACCCCCCAAATTAAGTAATTGTTGCGTTTACCTTTAAAAAAATCGTCCTTCGGGCAAATTATGCAACAGAGCAAATTATTAAATATTTCAAAATTTTTTTTTGGAATTTATTTTCGAAATAAATAAGTTGTAGTGAATAGATATGGATTTTTGAAATTTTTTTCCAAAAAACAAAGAGCAAAATCTGATAATTGAATATTTTAATTTAAAAAGAAGGAAACTGGGATACAGTAGTGGATGTAGTTTCCTCACGATTTTCTATTTAGCCCTGCTCTCTTTGTGATAAATTTCCAAATCCACTCTCCCTCTTTGGTCAATCTCATCACTTCTGGATCTCGGGTCACCTTTTGAATTATTTGTACTTTCATATATTACATCTTGTGGGCACCGGTGAAATGTAATCCAGTAGATCCTTCCCCTCTATTAATGTAATCTATATTTTCTCTCACTATGTCTTTTAATCTTCTTCCTGTTTTGGCCTACATATTGGGTTTTGAACAAGTAATGCAATATATTGCTCCAGTTATCTCACAGTCAACCAAATGACGGATATGTACAACAAATGTTGATTGAGTAGCACATACTTTTTTAATATTATCCAGAAATGGGCAGCAATTGCATTTCTCCTTTTTGCACTTTTTGAGCCTCACATTTAACCTGGTAGGCCTATCACTTGAAAGTCCTGGAACTTTGGCATAACAGATCACAGTTTTTAGATTTCCTGGTTGTTTAAATGCAACCATTGGTGGGAAAAGGAAGATTTGTTTCATAGTGGGATCCCTCACTAATGTGTTTCAGTCTTTCTTAATAATCTGGGGAAAACGTGGTAACTGTGGGTAATATGTGATGCGAAATAGAACTCGATTACATTTCACTTTTACAGTGGGTTTGAGTTCTTCTTCTCTTGGTATGGACATGCCTCTGTTCAAATAATCATTATCATTTCTTCCAGAGTAACTTCTACTCGTTAACATTTCCTTCCGTTCGACCATCCTTTGTTTTCTTTGTTCAAAGTCACTGCATATCCTAGCAATTCTAAGGACCAGACTCTAGGGATATTTTTAGGTACTGAATTTTGTCACATTCTTTCCTGTAAAGGTCAGTTATCAACTTGCCTTTTTTGATAGAGATAGTAGTGTCAAGGAAAGTTGTGGATTCGTTCTGGAAGTGATATTTTATCTTTGCATGAAGTTCATTGATCTTCTGCATGAAGATCTTGAATTCTACCTTTGTACTAATCCTTATCAAGAAGATGACATCAATGAATCTCTTGTAGATTATAAGAGACATTCCAAGAATAAGATTGGCTAGTCCTTTAATGAGTTAATCTATGAATCCTGTGAAGATATTGGCATATGTGGGTACCCCCCTTGTCGCTTGAGCAGTTCCTAGTAGTTAAATGAATATCTCCTTTTTGAACTAAAATATTTTGCAGGTGAGGACCAAGGCAAGAGCTTCATGGGAACTACTGTAGGAAGTGATAAGGATTTTTTTGTATTCAAGGCTTCTTAAAAGCATTTAATTCCCTCATCATGGGATATGTTGGAATAAAGACTAGTAACACCCACTAACACTGAGAAGGCATGGTTAGGAAGTAGTTCGCCCTTTTTTGATTTCTTTCGAGTCTCTTAGGAAGTGGGGAGTGTCTTTGACTTAGCTTGGGATATCCTATACTAGATCTCTTGCACAGTGATCTACAAGCATACTCCTGTTCTCAGTGATAGATTTGTTCCCACTAATGATTGGTCTTGGAGGGAGAACTTTTCTCTTTACTGCTTTGTGAACCTTGTGTAGAAGGTAAAACCTGAATGGGTTCTTTTCTTTTGAATTTAAAGTTTTGATATCTTCTTTGGAAATGCCATCAGTGACTCCAATTTCCTTTACGTCTTGAGATATCTTTGACTTAATGTTTCTCACTTTTTTCTCATTAATCTTAATGCAGTAGATTGGGTTTGTCCAGATGCTCCTTTGCTGACTCAATGTAGTCCTCATAGTCCGTGATAACAATCCCCGATCCCTCATCGGTAGACTTAATGACTATCACTCCTGAACTTGATCAGATTTGTCGAGGCTTCTTCCTCATTGTTTTTTTTTTGGGAATGCCTTTATTTTTTTGTGATACAATAAATTCCCTTGTCATAGTATTACAGAACATTAAGTTTTGTACTTGTGTTTGAAGGTATGTTGGTTTTCTTTTTCTTGCACATGGAATGTGGAGGTTTCTCTTCATTTGGATTATTTTCTTTGAAGTGAAAAAAATCTTTCCATTTGAGTCTTCTTTAAAATATTCCATGCTTTTAGAGAGGGTCAACTGTAATGGGGTTACACAATAATTGAGATATCTGTTCAAAAGAAATATCATTGAGAAAGTGAGTTCTACCTGGGAAAAGTCGTGGAGCAGGCTAATAAATTCTGATTTTTTTTCTTTTCCAACAAATTTATTTTACAATTGAGTAACTATAAAATTTTTGAAAAATGCAACAATACCTTGTTGGATATAGACGGAGTATTTACAATTTTTCTAGGCAAAAAATTAAAACGTGCAATCTATTTGTACAAGTTGTAATTTTTATAAGGAAATTGTACAAAATAAAAGGAGCAGTTAATATTTACAAGCCAAATGCTTCCATTTTACCTTTTCGATACGATTTCCGTCAATTAGAAAAAACATCAAAACTCTTAAGGGGCTAGGTTTGAACATATTTCTTTATTGCATAAACTCAAGTAAAATTTAAATGAAACCAAAAAGTCATATTTATAGAGAATAAAGATGTTTTGCCACATTTATGAACATAAATAGGATAATCTCTTGCATAGTTATTTCCCGTAATTCTAAGGAATAAATATGCAAACATTTGCATATACTTAAGTATTCATACAGCTATAGGTATTTACAATCATATTTTAAACTTATTAAATGATAAGGCACAATATATACCTACATATATTGTATATCATACCAGCAGGTATACAAATTAAAAAATGAGACTATTATATGACAAAAAATTTCTTTGATGACATATTACCGGGCCGTGCAGAATTATTTACCGATTTTTGTTCAGAACATATTGCTGACAATAATGACATTTCGAATGACTTGAGAAACAATTTATTCATACATTTTTAGAATAATAAAATAGTTTGTGATCAAATTTAATCAATGTAGCCACCATTCGACTCAATGACACTGGTCAGGCGACGTCTGAAGCTGCCACAGACTTGCTGGATGTAATCAGCGTCCATGGAGGCCCAGGCCTTGTTAACAGCAGCCTTTAAGGCATTTATATTCTTGTGTCGTTTTTTGCAGGCCTTGGTCTCCACGTGCGCCTAGATAGAGAAGTCTAGTGGGTTCAGATCTGGGCTCTGAGGTGGCCAGTAGTCCTTGGCCAAAAGTTCATGTTGTCCTTGAGCCACTCCTGAGCTTTGTTGGAAGCGTGGGCGGGTGCTTCATCTTATTGAAAAACCCAAGGAGAGTTGCCGACTATGGATTTGATCCACGGAAGGACCTTGGACGCCAGAATCTTCACATAATCCTCCGCTGTTAATTTGTAGCCAGTGGGGAACCATACCGGCTTCATGGCCTTCCCGTTGATCTTGCACATCTCCAAAGCTCACAACACGGTCATTTTGCCTGTTGAAAACAGGATCGACCGTAAAAGTTTTCTCATCTAAAAAAATGATGATGCCCCCAGATGAGCTCTTGATATCATTCAAGATTTTCTGGCACGCTCTAGTCTGACTTCTCGCTGACGTTCAGTTAGCAGAGGGCGTTCAGTACGCCTCAGGGACTTTCCTCCATCCCTTTTCAATGCCCTTGAAACAGTTGATCTCGACGTTCCGATCTTTCTGGCCATGTCGGCAATGGACCTGTTGGGAGTCCTCTTGAACACTGCCTTTACTTACCTTGTTGAGACAGTGGGCTTCCTGCCAGCCCCAGGGGAATGCTTGAGATCGCCCCCAGCCTCCAAGCGCTTGGAAATGTTGTAAATTGTCTTCAACGAGGCCCCAACCTGTTCTTTAATTTTGTTATGAGGCACTTCCGCTTGGAGGAGGGCTACAATTTTGATCCTCTTTGTTTCCTGATTGGACATGGTCTCACGTGTGGAAGCTGTTACGCTCTCACAGGAAGGATTTTTGTTTATTTTAACAGTAAAAATACGAAACAATCAGATTGGTTGCCACAAAACCTCTTAAAAAAATATATATACATCATCGGTAAATAATTTTGCACGGCCCGGTATATAACAAATGAAAAACGTCTCGAAAAGTTTAAAATAAATCTTAAAAGCTATGATAATAATAATTAATCATTCAAAGGTAACAAATATAACCATATTAGGGCATGAGCATTGTTTACTTATATTAGTTTGCTTACAAAATGATCTCAGTTGGTGCCGTCTTGTGACAAAATAACACAACTCTGTGCATGATAATATTATATGAAATGTCTGATATTAGCAGTTGTATCAGACATTTCCCATAGTTTTTAAGCGTCGACGTAAATAAAAAATTGGCTTTAACTTGATTTAAAAAAAAAATTATATCAACGCTCCATTTTATATGATTACACTGACACGTAGTTACTCAATACTCAAGAATTAAAAAATATGTTGATATGTATCATTAATGTAAGTCCTCTGAATTTTTTAGCTGGCCCGGTTCTTTTCGGAATTGGTAATCTGAAGAATAATTTTTTTTTTCCTTTAGCTGTTGTCATTATTATTGAATTCCTGAGTTGAAAACATATTTTCCTTGGGACTTATTAATATGATTACATTTTTATTTCCTTGATCCCAAATACCTTTTTTTCATTCAAACATAAAGATAAACTTTGTTTTATTTTATAGGGCATCCTTATATATGTAATTTGGAAGAAAAAAATGTTTTCAAATTGTAACTAATTAGGATATGAAGCAAAAAAATATATATATAATATGAACCATCACTTATCAGAGGATCCAGAAAATAACCTCTGGGATCAATGCTCTCAATTTTTGATGAAACTTATTAAATAACTTCAAAACAGACTTTCTGAAAATGTAAAAGTATTAAATACAATGTCTATGTTCGGTGTTGGAAACCCTCTTTGTGTTCTGAAGTAACATCCAAATATCCATGGTGAATAACAATTCACTGTGATTCAAAAAATGATATTAAATGGAGAAAGATTGGCAGTAGTTGCAGCTGTACCCTCTTTTAATGAAAAAATATTGTCTGTCCCTGTCATTGAAAGAGCAAACGGTGAACAACAGGCTAATGTAATGTTTTAAACGAGTTGAATATAAAAGATCCAACAGCATCAAATACTGAAGCTCATAAAGGATCATGTTTTCTTATTGAAAGAGCTCTAGAAAAACATATTCTTCATTTAGCCTGAAGGAGTAATTATTAAATTTTCATAGAAGTCTATTTTTGGTAAGAGTACAAGTCGACAATATCCAGTGTTTGGGGAGCTTTAAAAAAATGAGTGAAATAAATAAAGAATCTGTGAAAACTTTGGATATTTTCTAAGATTCAGTTTTGAGCATCATGGGGATCAAGCCAAGAAACAAACAATAGCAGCAAAGTCGTAATGATACCAAACCATTTTTTTGACACCTTATTAGACATGTACGTACTACATGACTGCTTCATCGAGCCAAAATAAACAAACAGTATCAATTCTGTATATGTGGAAGTGATGTTGCTGGTACAGCAACATAACCCTAAGAAATACTTCTGAACCAATAAAAAAAAATAATGGGAAATGTAGTGAGGAAAAAATACATTTATCATTTTCCACCCGAAACCCCTTCATTAAAACTCTTGTGTTTGATTCTCCTAAAGTCAATTCCTACTTTAAGTGAACTCTTTCCTTAATAAGTGTCCTTTTGTGTCATCAATCCCGATAACGCACGAATCACTAAAAATAGTTTCTATTACAAATATCAATTTCATTTATAAGTTTGAATTCGTGCTGTACTGCAAATAGGGACAATGATACATCTTGAACACTTCAAGACTACCTCCCAATTTTCTTAGCATTTGTTACCTTCGGAAAACAAGTAAAATATTATTTTGAACACTCAAAGATAATATGCTCCTCTTTTCTCAATATTTTGGTCTATAATGCATTATTCTATTATGCTATCACATAAAAATAGTTATGTAGAACGTTAAGTGACTATGTGCTTTAAAAATTATAAGTGAACTTCATAACTTTAATCAATTTCTATTGTAATATCTGAATATCGTTGCAATTTCCAAGCTTATTGACTCAGGAATCTTCTTCTAAACAGCTAAATTGTTTGTATACATATTGGAATATTACTCTCTCGAAGATTTTCATTGAACACATTAAAAACATAAATTTTATTTGAGTAGAATAAATATTATAGATTAAAAGCAGTACCTATTACATCATCATTGAATAATAATATCATAGATTACTAAACAATAATTAATTGAAATGTTTATACTAGGGGGTTGGTGTTAATTTATCAAAATGAGAAAATTAAATTTTACCCCAAATTTTCGAATGCAGGAGCTTATTTTAAGCACTCCCAGAAAAAAATAATTCATTTCCAGCGAACCTTCCCCCTCATTCACCCATGAATGCGTATTTTTTTAATCTATTTTCAAAGTAATAAGAAAAAGGTCGTAAATGTTGTTATTATTAAAGCCTTTAATGCGTAAAGGAGTAGTTATATAACATTTTGAGTTTATAAAGTACAGTTGAGTATCCTGAATAAGTTTGTCCCCACGTCATACTTTATCTTTCTATATAGAAATTGGAGACAACTACAGAGAAACGTTGAAATTAAATTATCGCAACCTTTTAATAATAAGGAAATAACTTTGGTACGTCAAGCGAAGGAACGAGAAGTGAAGAAAAGAATTTTTTGACGAATGAAGAGAAGGATCTCGACTTTTTCCAATTATTCGGATAATTAGCACTTCGAAATTAAAACGAAGGTAACATTGTGTGGAAGAAGTTGTGAATTTGGCTCTTATAGAGTATTAGAAGGAGGATAGGGGATGAGTTCTCTCGGAGTCTATCCGTTGACTGAGGGATGAGGCCGGAGGAAATTATATCTAATTATGTAAGAGACTACGACTTGTAGAATTACTTTCAGGAATACTTTGTATGGGAGTCGTAGTTTGCAAATTACTAGTTGAGTTTTTCTTCTTGTATATCAATAAACTCTGATAATAGTGAATTCAATTGCCTAATTCGAGACCTAATAATTCGTCTTAATATTATATTACATTAATTATCATTTGATTTTGTGATGATTTTATCGATCATAATACTTGGAATAAGTTTACATGTAGGATTATACAATTATAGGAGCTTTTACTGTATATTTCTATACCTAACAACTATATTATAATATTAACTAAAATAAATAACTAAAAAATAAACACGTCTATTATTAATAATATAATTTAAATTTACTTACTTATTGTATATAAAATATGAACAAATCAAATTTTATCATATTGACGCTTAGTTTACAGTCTATCATTATGTCCTTTGTTCAAACTTAATTATTTGTGCGTTACCTATATGATGTTGTGTTACAATTTTATCGATCACAATTTTTCGAATAAGTTTTTACTTTTTGTTGCGTCTTGACGAGGGAGAGACACAAACTTATTTATAGTTGGAGAGATCCAGGATGACCGAGAGACATGAGGAGAAGAAATCACGTGGAGGAATAATATAACACTTATTCATAGGATCATGTGTATTCTAACCATACTCTAATTTATTTACAAAATACACGACTATTTATACTATTTAAAATACAGTACTTTAATACATAAAAGAAAATACAAGAAGATAAGAACAAGGGGAAAGGAAACATGAAATACATTACACTTTTTACCGGGAACAACTGCCATTTCTGACGGTTGGGCAGCCTATCCCAACCTTGGGAATAAATTAGATATAGCACACTTTACTGTTGTGCATAACTATAACTCTATGGATCCATTAACTGGAGCTCATATTCAGACAATTGAGTCTTTCTGGAGTCATTTCAAGGGTATACCCAGACGGTTAGGTGTAATGGACACCTCTGAAGAGCTTTTTTTAACATATCTCAACGCGTATATGTGGAGGTAGTATCTTAAGGATATTAGTTATTTTTATAGAACTCTTGACGACATTATAAGACAATATCGGATATGAGGTTCTTTCATATTTTCATTCAATTCTTGAATGAAATAACTCAAAAAAGTCGAGATCCTTCCCTTCATCTGTCAAATATTCATCACTTCGGGTTCCTTAGCTTGACGTACCGAAGTTATTTCTTTATTATTAAATGGTTGGGATAATTTAATTTCAACTTTCCTCTGTCGCTGTCTCCAAATATTTCGAGAAAGAAAGAGAAAGTATGACGTGTGGAAAAACTTATACAGGATACCCGTACAGTTTAAAGGTCATATAAAAGGCCAAAGGTCAACTTTTTCAAAACTTTTTATTTTAACGTGTGTACTGGGAATTTTTAAGGTGATCCGTTAATTTGATCTTCTGTTGTATTTTAATGAAAAAGTTATGTTTCTAAAGTTTCAGTCTTCAAAGGGTCCTTTTTGACCTCTATAGCTATTGTATAATGACTTTTCTGAACAACATTTTCCATTTGTAAAGGGATTCAGACGTTTTAATTTTTATTTAATGTGGCTCAATTTCCAAAGTTTTCTCAAGTGATACATATGACTATAATCCAAACTTTCCATTTTGAAGAAAAACAAATGTGTCACTAGGGAATGCTTTGGATTTTCAAACGATCAGAACCATTGTACTTTAATCCGATTAGCAACATCCACAAATGTTTTATACAAAAAATAAGCTCTTAAAAGGAAGGAACTTTATCTTGATCTGAAAACAACAAATCTGAAGATATCCTAGATATTTCCCAGCCAGCCAGTCAGTCCTTCAATTAATTCAAACATAATTTTATAATAACCAACACGATTTATGGGAACACTATTTCAAAACTTATATCTATATAAAAAAAAGGTTGAATACATAAATTTCAACACTTTACTAGTACGGCATTAATGTAGATATTTTGTCCTCTTTTCTGTTCCTCTCTCTTTTCATTTGGAGGACACGTTTTCCTTATAGTTCTTCAAATTGGTACTAGGAAAACTGCCCTGGGGAAAATTACCCGTATTTTGTTCAAACTTAATTATGAATATTAACCAAGGTTGTGCCCTTAGCAGTATTGCAGTTCCAGTTCTTGAACTGCTAGAATCGGAACCGACAAAGTATAACCGAGACCGCAATATATTGTTTATCGGTCTCAGTTCTTGTGTGTTCGTCCCTAAATAGGATATGTAAAGAAAACTAAATAAATATTTAAAAAAAATAGTTTTAATCAATAAGTGAATTTTCTTTGTTGTTTTTTTTGTAAAATTGCAGAAAGCTTTTTCCAATTATTTTTTACTTTGCCAGGGTAATACAGTTGTGCCTGAGTTCCAAATAGCTAAGGGCTTCTTATGGATCTGCAAAGGGGTTTTAGGTACAAGACAGCGTAAATAAAAGAGTTAAGGGGTGGGGTAGATTATGGATAAAGGTCTGTTACTGAGCTTGTCAGGGCCTATAACATAATTACTATAATATTTCTTAAGCCAGGGTTTCCCAAATTTCCCTAAACAAAGCTCCCCCTACACTAATACATTTTAAACTGAGGCCCCCTTTATACGAGTTTTCAGGGCCCCTGTTGAAACTTGGGGTACTATACACTCTGCGCATAAGGCAGCTGCACCCCTGTTTGTATGGAATATCATTTCCTAGACCCGAATTTTCTAGTGACACCCGTTGTTTTAAGTTCCTGTTACCAAACAGATCAATTATAAAAAAGAACCGAGACCGGAAGCGAGAACAATAAAGCTGAACCGAGACTGAGACCGAAGCCTTTAAAATGAGATAATCGATATTTTTGGGGGTAAATAAAAAAACCCAAATGTCTAGGCTTCCTCATATCTTTGAATAAGGTATTTTGAGAGAGATCCTGGGATTATTTCTTCTTTTTTTTGTGGGGGGCATTAATAAACCATAAATATTATGAAAAATAAGTTATTCTCTTTATATTTTAAGAGAAAGAAATGATACATTTTAAGGTAGTCTCCCTCAAAGTTAAAAACCAAGAGACGAAACAAGGACCATGGGATCAATATTTGTACAAAGTAGTGCTCGTACCAAATAATATACATATATAATTGAAAGCGTGCGCGGAAAACTAACCCGGAGAAAATTGTCGGTAAAAGATTGCCTTCGATAAAATTGGAAATGAGGAAATTTGACAGTGGCGTAGTTTTTTTTTTTTTTTACTTAACCCTAAAAAAATAATGGGTTCTATGTATAGTTTAAGTAGAAAACATATAAGAATTTATTTTTCCAAGTCTTCTTTTCTAAAAAAAAAAGTTCATTCATAAATATAATCCTAAGGAGATTTATATACAGCAATATTACGTCATTCTTCCCCAAGATTTTTTTTAATTTAGAAAAAAATTATTTTTGTTTCGATATGATGGTACACATTTAAAGTTTTGTTTTACACTATCCTATGATCCTATGAGGTGTCCATACACTGAAGATACTAAATTTTGGTATTTCAGTTGCCGGTGATTTTTTCATATTTTTCTCCTTAAATATATTTTCATAAAGATTTGAGGGATATCCACTAAAAAAAGATGCACCATTTAATTGGTAACAATAACTTATTTAATAGTAGTGAATTATTAGTCGATACGATCATTCTGCAAAGAACTTGAAAATGTTAGTTTGTCCAGAGTCAATCCATTTCTAATATAATGTAAAAGGTCAAAATACAAATAAGTCTGTTTGGAGTTTGTTAGGAGATTATTTTTTTTTGAATTGATAAAAAATATATTTTTTTTTATAAATAAACACAAGTACAATTATATATTTAATTTTTTTATTGAAATTAATCCTATTTACAAACTATTAGCGTATAGGTATAAAAATATATATTTAAATATTTATTTTTTAGGACATCGGAGAATGTGGAACACTACCAACTATTTGCTCGTTAATCTCAGCATTGTTGACCTTCTCATGACGATTTTCAATACCATCTTTAACTTTATTTATATGAGAGACAAGTAAGTCATATATCAAAATCAATCATAAATAAAATGCCGTATTCATCATATTTATTGATGCCCTAAATTCCTTCATTGCATGCAATTCTCATTTTTACTCATTTTTTATACTCATAAATAGCTTATATACAAATCTTTATATAATGTAGGAATAGAGAAATATATTTTTCTTCGTTTTTTGCACATTTTTATAGGTAGATAGGGTATTAGAAGGATTACACTAATCATAATTATACTTTTGCTCTTTTTGAAACATTCTACATTTGTACATCGAAGGGTTAAGAATAGTAATGTGTCGGCCCTTGAATAGGGACCAAAGTCCAGTCTAGCCTCACTTGTTTGTCCTTAAACATGAGCGTCCGTAAGAAGTGGGATGGCAAATGAAGGAATTTTGAGTGTTTAGTAGAACTTTTTCCCATCATTTGGGGAAAATTATTCAGCAGAGCAAAAAATTTAAAATTTGGAAATTAAATTTTTTGGGAATAGCTTTTTGTAATTTTTTTCAAAAAAATTAAATATTTTTTTTTTTTGAAAAAAAACAAATTAATTTGTTGTAAACAGTGGCAGATTTTTAAAAAATTTTGTGAATAGTTATTGATTTATGAAATTTCTTTTCACAAAAAATTTAATATTTGTAATTTTTTTCCAAAAACTAAATTTTTTGTGAATATCTGTTGATATCTGAATTTTTTTGAAAAAATAATTTATTGTGAACAGAATCAGATTTTCAAATTTTTTGAGAATAGCTATTGATTTATGAAATATTTTGTGAACAACAGTGGATTTTTAAATTTTTTGTGAGAAGCAGCCGATTTTTGAAATTTTTTGTGCATTTCTATTGAGTAAAGATTTTTTTTTTTCAAAGGATGTAATTTTTTTAAAATAGCTTTGGCTTTTTAATTTTTTTCTAAAAAATTTAATATTTGAAATCGTTTGCGAAAAAATTTTAATTTTATTTTAACAGAAATAGATTTTGGAAATTATTTGTGAAAAGGAGCAGAATTCTAAAAAAAATTTCAAAAAAGTAATTTTTTGAGAATTTTTTTTTCAAATTTCAATTTAATTTTTTCCCCCAAATTTTTTTTTTTTTTTTTTTTCAAAAAATTGAATATTTGAAACTTTTTTCCAAAAATTTCACTTTTTGAGATTAGATATGTACTTCGGTAATTTATTTCAAAAAATTTAATATTCAAAATTTAATTGTTCAAATTATTTTCAAATATTTTTTTTTTCTTTTAATCAAAAACCAAACCCTCCTTCAAAATATAATCTTGCAAAAGCCCCAGGCTAATATCTAACTTTTTAGAGTTACATTATAGATATTAAAAAAATTCCAAGAAGCTTTTTTTTTTTCATATAAATTCATTATTAATTATGCATATATGCTTATCCTTCTCTAAGATAAATAAGTTGGATTTGCACATACCACTATCAATAAATGACTCTTATCTTGCTCGTCAAAGTATATTTTGCATTTGAAAACAGGTCACTTTGAATGATCAGTAATAATACTCTTATTTTGCAACAGAAAGATTGCAAAATTGTCCCCCTTTACTCGTTCAATCTATCGCTTCACTTATTGTAGGAAAAAATTACAGGAGAGAAAATAATATATAAATTATTTAGCAGGAGTTACCATTTTTTGAGGTACTTTTTTTGTTACTACAAGGACACTACTTATAAGCTCATTTGCTCATTCATGTTCTTACATCTAAAGGTCGACATATGTATGTACATATGGCGATGTAAATCCTGTTAATTTTTTGGCTGGCCCGTTTTTGTTTATAATTAGTAATCTAAAGGATGAATTTTCTTTTTATTATTTAATTCCTGAGTGGTGAACATCCTTTCCTTAATAGATTCAATTATATTCAAAACCTGGTTGAACATTCGTGTGTGCTCATAAAAAAACCCTGAGGATTTGTTCCGGAGTTATAATTGTAAGTCATTTTTCGACTCAAAGTAGAATTGGAAATCGACACCGGAGTAATTTTTGACAATGCCCTTGTTTATTCCTTCCCTCACTCCTCTTTTATCGCAGCTATTCGATATTTGGTTTCTTTTTTTTTTATACATATGTTGGTATTATTATTACACATATCAATACTGATCTGTGTAAATTTGATTAGAGTTTTATATTGTAGTTGTCCTTATATATTATCTGTTCCTGTTTATATTAATTATCTTGTTGCTAGCTGCGTAGCGTGTATGTATATAATAACTATTTTGTCTTAGTTGATTAAAGGAAGTCTCAGTACGAACAATTATTCTCCAGATATATCTTTATATTATTACAATCCAGCAGGTTATGAGGCCAGATACTTTGATGTTGTGCTTGAATTGATTAGTGAAATATATATAAAGTGATATGTCTCTGAATAGAATGCCCATCTTTCCCCATGTGGAAAATTAAGTGTCGAATGGCATTGATGAAGGAGAATCTTTGGGAAAAAGTTACAGAAGAAGACATGGAGCCTAAGATAACGGCTGAGAAGTATACTGAGCATGTTGCATTTGGAATTCGTAAAGACAAAGCCCTTGCTATTATAATATTAACAATAGATACATCTCTACTATACTTAGTCAGTGATGCAACGAACCCCTCTGAAGTTTGTAGTCGACTGCAAAGTCAATTTCGAAAGCAAACTTGGGCAAATAAACTAGAATTAAGGAAAAAGTTGGTTGCTTGTCAGTTGAAAGACTGTGATAGTGTTTAAGGTCATGTCAAGACGATGACTGAAATATTTGATGAACTTGCCGGAATAGGGAGCAAGGTCGATGAGGAAGATAAGGTTGTGTATATATTAGCGAGTCTTCTTAAAGATTTTAATATACTTGTGACGGTATTGGAGGCTCATCCTGAGATATCAAAGTGGGAAATAGTCGTGGAGCGGATCCTGAACACAGAGAGGAAGCTTGAATATAAAACTTCAAAAGAACCTAAAAAGGGTTTAGCCATTGGGAGTGGACGGTTACTTAAATGTTTTGGTTGTGGCAAACCTGGTCACAAAAAAAGGGATTGTTACCAAATAAAAAATTTTACGGGTCATTTTCCCCACGGGTTGAAGAAAGGCCATAAAATTAACAAAGTGACCCCTTATAAATTTTGGAATGGTAAAAAGCCTGATTTGACAAATCTAAGAAGAATTGGTGATGTAGTCATGTTTTTATACCTAGAGAGTCGTCAAAAGCTGGACTTCAAGAGTAAAAGAATGGTGTTATTGGGATATGGAGGACAAGTAAAAGGTTATAAATTATATGAACCTAAAAGCTGAGAAATTATTTTTAGTAGATATGTTATTTTTGATGAAAATGTTATAGGTTTAAATGAAAATTATTGTGATCCTGAGCTTGTCAAGAAAGTGATAGTAATTGAGAACTCAAATGATGAAGCAAATTCAGAGGACGATATCGGTTATCGTTCTCCTCATAAGATTGAGGATAGTGAACAAGAACTCAGAAGAACTACAAGAGAAAAGAAACAACCAGATCTTTTCAGAGAAAAAGCATATGTGTTACATGAAGATCTGAGGTTCTACAAAGCTCAGATGTAACAGAGTGGAAGAAGGCTATAATAGAGGAACTTACGTCCTTGAAGAAAAATGAGGTTTGGGATTTGGTAGAACGTCCTGATAATAGAAGTGTTATAAAAACAAAATGATTATTTAAACTGAAGAAAGATGAAGAAAATAGGCCCGTAAGATTCAAGGCACGGCTAGTAGCGGAGATTATTCTCAAAGATATGAAGAAGATTATGATGAAACTTTCAGTCCTGTAATTAGGTTTGAAACTGTACGATTACTCTTAGCAATAGCTGCTGGAGAAGGGCTTCAATTACATCAGCTTGATGTGAAAACTGCCTTTCTTAATGGCGAAATAACTGAAAAAGTGTATGTTGAACAACCTGAGGGATTCAGTGAGCCTCTAAATGAAAAATTAGTCTGCAAATTGAAGAAAAGTTTGTATGGATTAAAACAAGCCCCTACATGTTGGAATTTTACATTAGGTCAACATTTAAAACTAATCGGTTTACTAACAATGAAAAAGTATTTGTTGCGCTGTATGTAGATGATATTTTACTCATTGGTTCTGAAGACAAATTAATTGATATAAAGAAGAAGATGAACTCTATGTTTGTGACTACAGATGGAAAACCTTTGCGATATTTTCTTGGAATAAATATATTACAAGATATTAAAAATGGATATATATGGATCAACATTTTGTCTGAGCATATTAGAAGGAACTAGATTTGAGGATAGCAAAACGGTGGAAACCCCTGTAGCTTTAGAAACAAAGCTGACAAAAATTATGGATGAAGAAATAGTAAAACCTGGTAAATATAGATCAATTGTTGGTAGTCTTACCTACTTATCTACTCGAACAAGACCAGATTTAGCATTTGAAGTTGGAGCTCTTGCCCGTTATTGTGATGCTCCTTGATCCGAACGTTGGGTTGCTCTGAAAATAATCCTTCGTTATTTGAAGAACACAAGGAATCTTGGTCTTTGTTATCGTAAAAGTGATAATGGAGAGCTCGTAGGATTTTCAGATTCTGATTGGGCTGTAGATCATGACGATAGGAAGCCAACAAGTGTTGAAATTTTCTTATACAATGAAGGATCTATATCTTTGAAAAGTCAAAAACAAAATTCGGTTGCGTTATCGACTGTAGAAGCCGAATATATGACTCTTTCAGCTGCATCACAAGAATGCATTTGGATTCGAAATTTATTGGGCAATATGGAAAGACCTTGTGATAGCGCTACAGTGATTTTTGAAGACAATCAGTCGACCATAAGCTTGACTAAGAACCCCCAATATCATGGTAGAGCCAAGCCTATTGATATAAGATATAATTTCACCAGAGAAATAGTGAAGGCAAACAAGATTACACTCGTCCACTGTCGGAATGAAGATATGGTGTCTGATTTGCTAACAAAAGGACTGTTTAAAAATTAATTTGTTAAATTATTAAAGCTTGTAGGAATTATTAATTTAAATGATCTGCATTGAAGTGGAGGTGTTAGTATTATTATTATTATGTCAATACTGATCCGTGTAAATTTGATTAGAGTTTTATATTGTAGTTGTTATATATTATCTGTTCCTGTTAATATTAATTCTCTTGTTGCTACCTGTGTAGAGTGTATGTATATCATTAATCACTCTTTTGTCTTAGTTGATTAAAGGAAGTCTCAGTAAGAACAATTATTCTCCAGATTTCCCTTTATATTATTACAATCCAACATTATACACAGGATTTTCAAATGTGAATTCACTTTCAAAATAGATTATTCATTACTCTAACATGTTGTGGCGCATAATAGTTGTAAGATCTACGAATTCGCCTTAAATCTGGATTTGATGCTTTCATTTACATTTGCAATAAAATTTGTAATTGGTTTCTATTTAAAAAGTTTCTTTGAGTCACCTTCATTTGGCATAATATCTAATATCGGCTGGTAGATCCAGGATGTAAATGTATAATTTAATTTTAAAAGTATTATTTTACCATTTCTTGCATTTACCTTTTCGTACCCCACCCAGACTACCTAGAACATATCTGTCTTCAATAACACATTCAAATTGATAAAAGCTTGTTAGGGTATACATATGTAAAAATAAAATTAATCAATTTCATCAGATCGGAAGAATACTAATTTAAAAAGAATAGAGCTCCATTTGAGTATAAATATATTTTGTAATTTTTATATGTAGTTGTATTCAAGAGCAACTTATCAGAGACTAAGAAACGACAATAGCTTTGAGAAGTCAAAGAAAAAAAAATGATATTGATTGTGAAAACCTATCTGGGGAACCACATCAATAATAGTAAGGATATTAAACTGATTCATCAATTTAAATATTTGTTTCAAATTGAATTCATTTCTCCTTTTGATTATCGTACAATTTGATTAAATGCACTTTAAAAAATGTACATATTTTTTATAAAGTAGATAAATGCTAAAAAATCCCAATTTATCAAATGTAGATAAAGAAAATAATACGTACTCATATAATTTAATAATTAATTTTGCTACCTACTATTTTATAGGAACTGGATATTTGGTCAAATATATTGCACAATCAATAATTTCGTTGCCTATCTCACAGTATCAGCCAGTGTTTTAACTCTTGTAGCCATAACATTTGATAGGTAAGTGTCTTTTGAAAAAGAAAGGAAAGTGTAATATGCTATCAATCAATTATGCGAAATTAATTTCATTTATAGAAATAGTTCAATAGAGTTAATATATAACGAATTCAGATATGATCTACCTCTAAATTTAAAAACGAATACTTTTTTCTGCAAAAACCTTATGTTTTATCTGTTTCTTCCATGATGGATTTATCATCTCCATCCTAGAATTATTCAAATAACTTTTGAGTTGTCATTTTTCGGAAACATAAATCTTGGCTTAGATATAATTCTATAATAGTATTTTTCCATTGCACAACTTTTCCCACCAAATCTCTTTTTATTTCCCCATTAAATGTTATAAGCCATTCATATCAACGTTTACATATTTATGAACCCTTGGCTTTAAGATACCTGATATGTGATAAAAAAAGTAAAAATGATCTTGAATTATTATAAACTATGTGTTTCATTTCAATCTTAGCATGAGAAAAAAAAAGCTATGAAAAGTTCAAGTTATAACTGAATAAAAATCCTCTAAAACAACGAATACAATTCAAAATGATTAGATGCTAAAATTAATTTTTAATTAAACATTACTCGCTATTAATGAAATAATTAATCCACTTACTAATGATAAAATATATAATAATACGAATAAATATCCACAAGAAATCTCTTTTAAAAACAGAACTCAACTGCCATCAGTATCCTTCCTCCTCTTTGAGATTAAATAACCTGTAAGCCAGGGTTATTAAAAATACAAGGTCAGACTATCATGTAATCGGGTTTGCTAGAATTTTCACTTTAATGTATTGTAACGACTGCAGATTTTGACAAAACACGCAACCAACCATTATTCACTATGACCTCAATATTAAAAAGAGTGGTCGAAATCAAACATCAGCCGTACACACGTTAAGGTATAACTTTGTATTTCTATTACCCTTCCTGTAAGGCTCCCGGATAAATTTCATAATAACTATGTACTTTATTTAAAAAATATAAACTGTTTTTGTTATCCAATTTGTATCAAAACCAGAGGGTACTTCAAATTTTTGCCATTTAAATTTCTTTAACTGATGGATCAATCTGAAGAATAAAAGAAGTATTTTATGTGAAAATATATCTATTTTTTTAATTTTACAAAATATTTCAAATGACAGCCTCTGACTCTAATTTTGAACTTTAAACTCTAAATATCTGTTTTGTTTTATAAGGCCTAATTTTTAGAAGTCCAAACTTGAATATAATATAGTTCTATCGAGAATTCCATAATGTTTAATTTAACTATCTCTACTTGCTAGGTTCATTAATTAAGTATGGGCATTTTTTTAATTTTTTTAACTAAGGTTAAGCTGTTCTATGCACAAATGAGACATTAGAAATAAATGAAGGAAGAAAGATCACGTAAAAAAAATAACATTAATAAAAATTTTAGTTTATATTTATCTGTCTCCTAAAAAAACCTGCCTAATCATTATTCACATATCAAAGAGCAAATACAACTAAATAAAATCTGTCATCATACAGAATTCCAATGAAATATACAAGCACATACCAAGAATAAGAACAATAGCAAATAAGAGTAAAAAAGTAATTCACCATTAAGAGTACCCACAGTCTCCATAGTAAGATTATTTTTTCTTAAAAGCTTTGTAAGACATTACAATTCACTTTAAAGAGTCCAAATATCTTGACGACATCAAGGTGTAATACACAAAGACATCTTTTATTTTCATTTCAGGACCTGAATGACTCACAAAACCTCTTGAAATGGCTTGCTGTTTTCTTTATTTACACACAATACAAAGAAGCGAAGTGAAGGAAATATAATTCCGTTTATTCGGTGATCGGTCAGTTGAGCATTGTTGCCGGACGCAGGATCATTATATGTATTCCCCTGTGTGAGTGTTAAAAATATGCGGATTTCTACTCCAGGGCATGAAAGAAAATTTAGAGTGCGAGTATTTATTTAGTAAAACTAAACGTAGTTTTATTTTACAAAACTACACACTCGAAATTTTTCATCATGTTCTGGAGAAGCTCAATTTACAAGTTTATATCATCAATGCTTCAATATCTTGTTATAAATTAGTAGAATTAAGTTATTAAGCTGAATTTTTGTTCTGTTTCCTATTTACCTTGTAAGAATGTTACGTTATGTTTTTACCGTCATTATGTCTCAAAACTCATTGAAAGAAAAGTGTAGACAGTATTCTGTTGAATATTTGAAATTTGGCTTTGTTAATTTTCCTCACAATGTTCAAAAACCAATGTGTCTTATTTGTGAGAAAAAACTCATTAACGAGGCGATGAAGACATCAAGGCTCTCTGCACACTTAAATAAAATGCATCCAGAGAAACAATATTACCAAACTACTTGCTAAATCAGGCAAGCTTCATTCAATTGGAGAGCAACTTCTTTTACAGGTAGTAGAAGAAGTTTTTCGCATAATAGTACACCATAGTTATCCTTATACTATTATTAAATGTATTCCTCTTAGTGATGATACTGTTCGAAGAAGAAATTGATGAAATGGCTGAAGATATTGAAGAAAGTTTGTGTGACATTCTTAAAAAACAAAGGGTTGGCTTGCAGCTGGATGAATTTAAGTTATCAGACAATGAAGCACTGCTCTTAGGGTATTGTCGTTTTATTAAAAACAATAAAGAAATGCAAGAATTACTGTTTGCAAAGGAATTGGATACAGATACATCATTGTGTGTTCTACAAACGGTGCTCCATCATTATCAGGAAAACATAAGGGACTTCTTTCTTATTTAAAAAAGGCAGTACCTGATGTTTTTACTATACATTGTGTAATTCATTGGCAGCATTTGATTGCCAAAAGCTTGAGTTGTCGTCTTCATAATTATCTCAGTATTGTTGTTAAATCAGTAAATAAGATCCAGAGTCAACCCCTAAATTCTCGAATATTTCGTCAATTATCTTGCTATAATAACGAAGAATTTTACCATCTTCCTCTACATACTGGAATTATCATAAGGAAACTGATTATAACGGTTTTATTCTCTTTTCGATTCAGTTGTGCAATTTTTACAGGAAAAGAAATGCAGTGATTTAAGTGATGGTCTCTTGGCATGCAAAACAGATATTGCGTATCTGACTGATTTATTCTGTAAATTTTAGGATTTAAATTTACAGTTACAAGGAGATGAAATAAGCTTAATTAATGCAAAACCGAAAATCTGTACTTTCATAGATAAGCCGTGTTTCTTTCGAGAAAACATTGGTCGTCAGAACATGCCAAGTCTTATCCAAGACTTTTCCAAGTCTTAAACTACTAACTGATGACACTAATACTTCTATAGATGATGATCTCTTGATGTATTGTGATCCTTTTAAATCTCTGCAGAATGACATAATTGAAAGATACTAAGATATCATAAATATGGAAATACTAGACTCAGTGCTGAATCCCTTCATTGATGGTTGTTCAAGTGAGACGAATTTTGTAATTCAAGAAGATTGAATTGCTGTAAAAAACACTTTTGAATTGAAGCTTCTCTTCACAAAATCGTACACTGATTTTTGGGTGCAGAAAGAAATTCCTGAAAGATATCCAAACTTGTGGGAGGCAATTAAACTTTATTTCCTTGCTTTCCCATCCTTTCACATGGCTGAAAGGGAATTTAGTGCAGTTTTTAGACTTCTTACAATGCAAAGAAATCGCCTGCAAATTGTAGAAAGGGAGATTTGAGACTACTTCTAAGCAGCATCGATCCTAAAGTGAGTGAACTAGTCAGAAAACACCAGTCCCATCCATTGCATTAAAATTTTTAAATAAAAGCTGATTCTCTTAAACACTTTTTTATTACACTATTAAAATTCATTTATATGTATATATCTTGGAATTTATAATATACAGTTGTAGGAGCGATAAAAATCATTCAATTATTTTGCCTATTTTTGGCTACAAAAAAGAATATCTCACCATTACCCATTATTATTGAACAAGGTAAAGATATATTTCATTGCAATTCCAACATCATATTTGGCAGAACGGGCTATTAGTGCAGCTATCCTGATTCTTTTAAAGTAAAGGAACAAATTTAGAATTATCAGCCGTCTTCTTCTTAGTGAATTTCAACCTGCTGTGGAGAAACTAATATCCCTACACCAAGTACACCAACCACATAAGCAAAAATTGTGAAAACCTATGATTAATTTATTTAAAAACCATTCTTAAAAAGTTTGTAGAGCGTTATAATATTGTTTTCTTGATTTCTAAGCGGAAAAATCACCATATTTAAAAAATACTAATTAAGAATTTTACGACGATTAGATTTATATTCTATTAATACAAACAAAATTGTAGTTTATGATCAGTGAATGGATAATGACGATAATTAATGAATAGAAAAAGAAATACAGTTTGCATTAAATAATATATAGTATGTATGTATATATATTATAATAGTAAGTAATAATCAAAAAATGAATAGCACGTAGTTCTTGTTCTCTTTTTTAGGGTTTAATTCCGGTAGTAAAAGTTGTGTTGAGTAATACACTGTGATGAAAATCCGATGTATTTCTTAGTTGGGCCATTCTTTTTGGAATAGGTAGTCTGAAGAAATTATTAAATTCCTGAGTTTCCTAAATAGATTCAATTATATTCAAAAACAGATTGAACATTCGTGTGTGCTCATAAAAGACGTAGCTTAATTCCTAATAGTTTCGTCTGCGTCATAATATTGTCTTCGTCATACATTGTCATTGTTTCGTCATAGTTCTATTTTATTTCGTCACAGTCAGAGTTTCTTCTTCGTCAGAGGTTCGTCAAAGGTTCGTTTTCGTCGGAGTTTCGTCTTAGTCAAAGTTTCTTCTTAGTCAGAATTTCGTCTTCCACAGAATTTTGTCTTCGTCAGAGTTTCGTTTTCGTTATGATTTTTGTCATATTTTCGTCTTAGTCAGAATTTCGTCTTTGGAAGAGTTTTCTCTGCATTTGAAACCATTTTTCTAGTTTGATGTATATTTTCTTAGTAATAAAGGACATTTGAAAAATAGGGTTTTAAAGTACAAAAAAGTATGTCAATATGTAGGTTCATAACTGATAACCAAATCATTGTAATTGGCAAAGGAACCCCTTATTCGAAACTCTATTTACTTTTCCTGCCCACAAGTTGTGCAATATACCAGCGGGGCACTTAGTGGGGTTAAACCCTATGGTAATTCACTGGGGTTTTCTTATAATTACTTCTACAGTATAACCAGATTTTGTAGTTATATAATCCATTTGACTTCCTACAGGATTTGGAAAGGCGTCTGCAAGGGGTAGGCTGGAGGAGATGGAGTCCTCCCCAAATTAAGGATTTTTTGTTTTTATTATCAATTTTGTTTTCGTTATTCTGACAGATTATACGCAGAGCCAAAAGTTTAATATAGAATTTTTTTCCAAAAAAATTAATTTTATCTGCCTAGCTATGGATTTTTGATTTTTTTTCAAAAAATTTAACTTTTGAAATTTGATTTTTAAAATTGTCTTGCTAAAAATTAAATTTTTTGTGAATATCTATGGGTTTTGAATTGATTTTCCAAAAAAATTAATATTTGAAATTATTTTTCCCAATAATTTAATTTTTTGTGAATAGCTATGGATTTTTGAAATTTTTTCAAAAATGTCAATTTTGGATTTTTTTCAAAAAATTCATAAAACCAAGTCCCCTCAAAATGTACTACTGTGGGTGCCCTGGGTCAGCATCAAGAATACGGGGCTCAGGCCTAGAAACGTTTAAGAGCCAAATAGTATTTGTTGAAGTTAAAAAGTAAAATATTCAAAATCTGTTAAATTTTAATCCAGGTTGTAAATCATTCATTTATCTGTGATTTTTTTTATTATTAAAGACATTCTCATTCTTTGTGGCTAGTGTTCCTTTTTTTTTTTTTTTTTTTTTTTGTACTTGTAGTCGTAATAGACAAATATTTACTTATTTAATTTGTTTGGTGTTCTATAATTTATTAAATATTTAAATTGAGTACATTATTTTTTAAGACGTAATGATTTTACAAAAATAACAGACTATAAAAATATCGGTTCAAGTGATTGGAAAAACTTTGTCAGAAATATTCATTTCATTTTTTCACCTGCTGTTTATGAATTCACATGCAGTTTATACAAAAACCATCACATACAAAGATATTGACTTTCCTAGTTCACCATCTTCAAGTTCGAATCCATGAAGTGTCTAATTTGAAAATATATGTACAGAAAAATGTCATTCTAATTCATTATTGTTATATTCGTGACTTCTTCTTCAGATCCTCTCCCTCCCCCCTTAAAAAAAGAAAAACGTTGAAGAGGTTTTTAGTGCCAATTTACTTAAATAAAAGTCCTGATGGGTCCTGATTCGGACCCATTACCAAATATTATCTATTGAGTAAATCAAAATTTTATGTGGTCGTAATATCAATATTGTAAAACACCTGGGCCTTCAATGAATGAACTCAAATGAATTATATACGTTAATATTTGCCTATTACGACTACAAATACAAAGAAAAGGGAGGACTGGCAATAAAGTATGATAATTTCTGTAAAAAAATATTTTTTTCTCACAGATACATGAATTATTCAAACGGGACTAAAATTTAGGGATTTTGAATATTGTACTTTTTAAATTCAACAAATACTACTCTGTAATTTATAGTTATGGCTCTTAAATGTTTCTAAGCCTGACCCCCCCCCCCTCCACATTCTTGATGCTGACCGCCTTTGCAAACACAGTAGCAAGTCAAATGGATAATATAAGTAAAAATTTTAGCTAAACTTTAGAGGTCATATAAAACACAATGAATTAGCGTTGGGTTATAAGCCCACTAGGTACTCCGTTGGAAAAAGTAAATAGAGTCTCGCATAAGGGGTTCATTTGCCAATAACAACGATTTGGTGGTGGGTTATGAACCTACTTTGGTCCATACTGATATATTGCACAACTTGGGGGATGATGAAATACATATTTTACGTGTAATGTGGAAAATTGGGCATTTTGCAAAACGCCCGTTCGAGTGCGCAATTTGCGGAATTCCCAGGCAATGTGCAACCTGGGCAATATATAAAATTTCTAATAGTGTGGTCATTTTACGTACATTAACTATGTCAGGTAAAATGATTGTGGGTAATTTGATAATTAAACAGTTCAAGTGCTAAACAATTTTATCGTTATGTTTGCCATTAAGTATAATACCAAAAAAAAAAAGAGGTTAGAAAGTTCTACGAATAACAACCCACCTTTTCGACCAAGGGTTTACTTACACAACCCATGGGATTTGGTATATTATAGGATATTGAAAGTGATCCTTAATTCTCAGGGAAGCGGTGGCGGTGGTTAATGATCCACTTTTTGAACTTGCAATTACTTTGCTCAACCTATGGGAGGGGTGTATTATAGGATATGCAAAGGCGTCCTTGATGCGCAGGGAAGTTGTGGGTAACGATCTCCTTTTGAACAAGTGGTTAACTTGTACAACTGGTGTGTATTATAATATTTTTTTGGAAGGGGTTATTGATAGTATGATAATAAACCAGAGTATCAAATTGTATCATAAAGCACAATGCCCGCTTTGATGGAAATGTTGCACAATGCCCACTCTGACGTGCATTTTCCACATTCCCGGTAACACATACATACATACACACTAATTATTAATTTAATATGCTTTAAGTAAAGTTTTGTGTTATGAGTTTGTTTTAAGACCATGGGGGCATGATGCACGAGCCATCAGTATCAGTAATTGCATTTATTTTATTGGGTTTGTAATCGTAAGTCATTAGTTTTTGTCAGAGTTTCGTCAGTGTCATAATATAATCTTTGTCAGACATTGTCATTGTTTTGTCGTAGTTATCTTTTATTTCGTCTTCGTCTTGTCTTCGTTGGAGTTTCGTCTTCGTCATGAAATCCTTTTTGATGGTTCCCCTTTCTTTTGGTTGAGGATAGACTCGATTTGTTTTGAAATTACTCCTGCTAGGATTCTATATGTTTTGTTCAAACCTGCCATTGGCCTCCAATGACCAAATTTACCTTTCTTTGGGATAAGTGCAATTTAACCACAGGTAATTTTTCATACTTCTCCATTAAAACTCCAAACTTTAAGAAAAACGGAACAAAAAAATCTGGGGGAGAGTAAAATGTTTTCCTCCTAAACCACCAGGTCCCGGTTTTTTATTTCTTTTAAAACTACTTTTGACATAACCCAAAATACTTTGCAATGTGAACACAGGAAACGTGTCAAATGATTTGCATTTTCTAGAAAAATCGTTTTGTTGGCCTCCAAGAGTATTCTAAAGATGGGAGTAGAAATATTCCAATATCGAACGTTGTTAGAATGTGGTATTTTTTTTCTTCAAATATTGAACTTGCAATCTTTCTTTTGTTTTCTCTCCATCTTTTCCTCTGCAACATCAGATATTATATATGGTACGCATTAAGAGTATCAGCTGCAAAAATCTATGAATTACAGATCCCTTCTCTATGATCCCTTCAACACTTTTGTTGAACAGTATTGATTCTCTCCTTTTTACCTCCTAAACTTATTAGCAGAAATTTTAATATTTAGTATAAGACGACAAGCCAACGGGTTGGTTAGCATGGATAGTCTATACTGCCAAATTGAAGGAGTTGATCAAAATTCCACTAGGATGGTCTTGTGATCAAAAAAGATTCTGGATAATAAAACGATTTTTTTGAATGCTTGGAGAGACATAAGCAAGTTCAATTCTTGATGTCTAATTTACATTTCTCAAAAAAAAAAAAAAAAAAAAAAAAAAAAAAAAATGTCATGAGGACTTCGAATTTTAACAATATCAATGAAATTGAGTTCCCCTACAAGCTTATGTAAGAAGTGTAAGTTAGCATGCCCCAATTTTTTATCCATATCCACATTCATATCACGTATAAGAATACTTGGCAAGAAATCAACCTAAAATTGTATAACATTGATTGGAGGAAAACACCAGATCTTATATTAGGTCCTTAAGTATTAATTAAGGAATACTTTAAGCCATTGTAGGACAATTTTGTAGTTTTATTTATTTATTATCGCCACACATTACTTTTTATATGCAATTTATTAGAAGGGGAGTAACAATAGATTGGAAAAACTACTCTTTTTGATATTTTTAAAGAAAATATCGAGAGTGTGTGTCATTTAAAAAAAAAAAAAACTACAAGATTCATTTATGCCAAATATGACAACCTATTTTACCAATTTATAATTTTGAATACGAAAACTATCAATTAAACTCTTAAAAATACGACCATATATTTATTATTCCTTGACTTCTAAGGTTAATTTGTTTTAATTTAAGCATATTTTTAATTTTTTCATTTATTGTGAATATTAAAATACTTTTTTTGTTATAACCTTTCAAAAAGAAACTATGCATCAATAATTGCTTCGAATTATTTTTTTGTTTCATGAATACGGAAAAGTAAAGGGAATTTTAATTTTCCTCTGATATAGTCAACAAATTTGGAATGAAATGTTACTTCTTTACATCATGTTCAGAACTTTGTGTCTGGTATAGCATTTTGAGAAGTCGAAGCAGTGAAGAGACACAACTAATAAGTTGATTTTGAGGAATGACTACTGTGATAAAAGGTCCAGTGACGTTGATCCAATCCAGGATATTAATAGTTGAAGTTATTTGAGGTTAAATGAACACTATTGTTCCTAAATATATGTTTTATCTATTATAATTAATAAAATAAAAATTCGGTAACTGGATTCAAATCGATAATTTTAAAAAACAACATGAAAATTTTCTTTTTTTTCGACATTTTACAGATTTTAAATCAAACAGTGTCCATGAAGGACGATTTTTTGGACGTTTTCTTATTTACTGGAATAAAATACAAAATATCCGGCAATACCAAATTCCCAACTTTTGTCATTTCGGTACAACTTCTGTACATCTTTTTAATCCTAAATATTATATTTTTTAAAATATGTATTTCCAGTGAATCGTAAATATGGATGAAAAAAAGAAAGGAAGGCTTTGATGAAAGCAGTAGGTACATTTTTCTATGCCTACTTACTGTTCTTATAAGTATGTTGTATGAAAATATACATATTTAAAGTCTAGTAATGGGATCATTTATGCTTTGATACACGATTTAGTTACATATAATGTATAGCTAACGGTTCAAAAATAATATAAATTTGAGGCACTCTTTTTTGAGCTTCGTTTTGGGTGGTATAAAGACAAGAGATAGAGAGATAGATAAAGTTTTGATGACGATCATTATTTTAATATTATTATCCATTTCCATCCAATATAATAGAATGTAATAAAAATCCGGGGTAAAATATAATATTATACATAAAAGAAAATCGTGAGAAAAACGTCTTTAATTTTTTTTTTAAATATTTTTCCTAATTTATATAAGTTCTATAAAGTGTACATTTAAAATTGTTTGTACGTACACTTGTACATGCAACTATTATCATCCTATATAATTAAAATTATTTATGTCTGTGTGATCGAAAAAAAATGATAGAAACTTCAAAATCAGAGATAGATACAGACTTTAAATATAAAATAAATGTTGTTCAGATTTCTGAGTGACGTAAGTAGGACTATGTTTAATTCTGATCAGACAAGATTCCTGGGCATTGGAGGGCAAGTTTTTTTTTTTTTAAATAATAAGTTGATTTTTTTTTTTTCATCAACAAGATCGATTCCCCCTGTCTCAAAGTTTTTTTAAGGTATGAGTTGTAGATTCGAAAATGCACCATGAAATTAGAAATCAAAAATACAAATTATTGTCTAAACTGAAAGAGTGAGTTGAATATTGTATACGAATTAAAAAAAAAAGAATTTGTTAAATGAAGGAAGAAAATGATTAGTGAGTTAATCTTAGTATGTGTCTTCAATTAACAATATGGTTGAACAAGAAACATGGCAAGTTAGCAATAGCAATGGTAATAAATAAATCACAACGTCAAACATTTGAAAAAATTGCTTTATTTTTACCAAAATCAGTATTTTCACATGTTCAATTATATGTTGCATTTTCAAGTGTGTCAAAAGGAGGTGCTGGTTTGATTATATTTACATCAAATGGACATAAAACTACAAAAATGTTGTATACAAGTAGGTTGTATAATTGAAATTTACCTATTATAGTTTATAGTAGATCGTTTTTATTGTAGAATTTTAACAAGCTAAATATAATTAAAATATTTTTAATTGGCTATCTGTAAGATAGAGTGTTCGTGCTAGTCTATATTCATAAATTTTAAAAAAACAAGTTTTTTCTGTCTGTTTGTTTGATCGATTGTCTGAAGAGGAATCATTTTTATTAATGCTATAGATATAGTTCAGTGCCTCAGATTCAAAAAGAAAAGAAATGGGAGGAGGAATAGATTAAAAATAATGAATTTGACTTTAGATTAGGTTTAGCAACGAGTGTGTCTTGCGTGGGATATAGCTAGGGTAGGCATTTTGGAGAGCACAAGGAGAAGATGGGAGCAAGACATATGGTACTACGGAAATAAGACCAATCAGAGGCCTGTTATATTAAGATAATTTTAAATTATCATTAGCGCAGGGAAATATTATAAAATGATATTTGAACATACATATTATTATTATAACTTAGGCATTTTTTTAAAGTAAGAACAAAAGTAGAAGGACATATTTTATATAGAGGAAAGTGTTGGTACCACAACGATTAATTAAAGATTGAAGAAGAAAAACGATTTTAACAACCGTTTTTTTTCCTCAGAACTATTGTTTTCCTCTACATTTTACTTATAGTTGCATAAAGCTAAAGCTCAGAACGTCGTATTAAAAAGAAAAGGGAAGTAAGTGTATTCAGCGTTGTAAATCCTAAGCATTTTTTACCTCGCGAGTTTGCTTGTTGTTGGCAGCATGAAAAGGTTATTTTTATATTATTAAACTATTATGATTATTGTTTCATGTTTGAGGAGAAAATATCTATGTCAAGGGTCACTAAACTTACGCCCGCGGCACCCAGTCACCCGTTGACTTCTTCTGAGTTGCCTGCTGGATATCATTGTTTTATTGTGTGAATATTGTATGCTTTAGATTTCATGCTGCGTGTATACCAAGGCTGGGGAGTCGGTTAATATAATAACCGACTCCAACTCAAGTATTTTGAACGTCAAGGACACCAACACCCATTCTTTTAGTAATATATTTTGTAGTCTATATAAGTACTATTGAGTCATTTGAGTCTAGAGACTATAAAGGAGACCTAATTTATAGGTATAGGTAGCTGGTATTTATATGTTGTATATATTTGTGCAAGATATAAAAAAAATATTTGGAATATAAGATATTTAAAAATATGAACAACAAATGAGATGAATCAAAATCTATTTATTGCTAATACATTCATATGTTTCTGATCATAATTTATGCACTCTTAGCCGAGGAGCATTAGAGTAAATCATGAATGTAACTTTAAATGAGAACTTGAAGAATGTGCATTATTTTCTCAATCTGTAATGATTATTATTTCGGTTTGAGGAGATAACATCTATGTTAGTATAAAGTGAATATATATGAATGTGCTCATGAAAAACTAAAGTAACCCTGAGGACTTCTTAGGGAGTTAACTTCTTTATCAATACAGTAAATTTATATTACCAAATCAAAGTTTGCACATATGTTTGTCGATGCATAATAAATTCTTCTTTTTACAAGGGATACTAAAGCATTTCCACAGCAACAAGAATCGTAGTAGATCAAAGATAAATGAAATTACTTTTTACATCCAATATATGTACAATGTACATACAGGAATAAACTTACAGTTATGGAGTATAATTTAACACAATAGTTTTAATAGTATTAATCTTTTTTTGATCCCATTTTGTAACTCTGCAATTTGTTTACTTGTTTACAAAAATAGTATATTAATAAATAAGTTTTTTTTTTTCCTATTTTGCTTATAAATTTTAAGCATATGAAATAAAATGTATCAAAACATAGTATACACAATATGAAGGTCGGAATCTTATTTTTTAAGTATTTAGTTCAAGAATTAATCGCGTTTTGGTATTTCAGTAATTTAGAAACAAAAATAATATATTTTTTAAAGTTGACATCAAATCTTTGGTTCCCAAAAGGGGAGTAATTATACCAAACAATTCTAGGATGTTTCGCCCCAGGAATTTTCGCCCCTTGGAACTTTTGCTCTCATCTATACATATATTAAAACAAAAATATATCTTCCGAATTATAATTTAAGGTTTAAAATGAGTCTTCCTCTATTTGAAATAAGTTGTAATGCATTTTTTAGCATTCATTCTTGAATATACCTTGCTAGCAAATGACAAAAATTCTTACTATTCGAAAATGGGAATTCTATGAGGATTGCATATTCATTTTTGGAGCAAAAAGTGGATTCTCGACTTCGTTAATTACAAGCTTTGGCCTTACGATAGAACTTTCAAATCCTGCTCTAGCGTATGTTATCTACTTTTTACAATATGTGCCGTTGTAGGACAAATATGTATACATCGTCTTTTAGCGGTACTTCCATCTATATCTCAGAAAACATACTTTCGTCTTTCCTGGCATTAAAAGGACTAAATGAAACTCTAGAACCAGAATCCTTAATGTTTGATTTTGAGAAGGCTCTGTTGAATTCATTGGGCAAAGTTGTACATGTAAAAAAATGAATTTCAAAGGACTCAAAATTAGGGGGGAGTACACTTTTATGCTACGATATATATATATGAGGACGAAATTTTCTGGGGCAAACCGTCTGGTCAGCAAACCAAACATAGCTACAAGCACTAAACAAAAGATAGAATAATTTTTCGAAATTTGGATATTTTGAAAACTGATCGAGAAATGAGATCAATAATGATTTGTAACAAATATAAGTTACATAAAAAAAAACAGGGGAAACAAAATCAATAGAAAATATTTGATTCAATATTATTACACTTTAATTAAAGATTGATTGCTTTCTGAATTTATAATTAACTTTCCCAAATGTTTTCATAGAAGTGGTTTACAAGTAAAACTATTGAATATAACATATCTGATGATGAATAGAGGCAATTCAGCGTTAGAAGTTTTTTTGTATTTGCAGGATAAGTATAATCGCCTCTAACTTTTTAATGGCCAATAATCAAGGTTGTGGCCTTATCAGTCTAGCGGTTCCGGCTCTTGAACCACCAGAACTGGAACTGATACGCAATAATCAATACGCTTATCGGTCTCGGTTCTTCTGCTTTTATTCCTATAGAGAATAATAAATATTGTAAAAAATAAATTAGCTTTATCAATTAGTCAATTTTCTGAGCTTTTTTTCTGTACAATTGCAGCGTTTTACAATGATTTTTTTTACGTCGCCAGGGTGATACAGTTATATCTGAGTTCCAACTAACTAAAGGTTTCTAATGGATCTGGAAAAGTAATTTTTAGGCACCAAACAGTGTAAATAAAAGAGGGAAGGGTTGTGATAGATAATGGATCCAGGTCCACTTCTAAGCTTCTCAGGGGCCTATAAGATGATAAATATAATATTTCTTAAGCCAGGGTTTCTCAAACTTTACTATGCCAAGGCACCCCTACACTAATAGCCCTCTTTATACGAAACATACGTTCAATGTATGTGTAGATTGAACGAAATCCTCAATTATCGATCTTCCATCCCTTTCTCTAGCCGTTTCTAACGGTCCAACTTTGAAAACCATTGTTTTAAGCAACCTTAGTTATCGGGGTCCCTGTTGGAATTTTGGATACTACACAATCAGAGTATAAGGTAGCTGCAGCCCTGCTTGTATCTGACGTCCTTTCCTGTACCCAATTTGCTTACAACGCCCCTTGTTTTAAGTGCCTGTTCCGAAACTGAGCCAGTATAAAAAAAATCGAGCCCGAAGACCGGAACCAAAACCGATAAAGCTGAGCTGAGACCTTTGAAATGAAAGAACTGAACCAGGATTGATAGAACTACTAAAACTGAACCGGGCACACCCTTTCCTATGTATATCTATCTATCTGTCATTGAGATCTGATGGGAATTTATGAGAAGCTAATATACTATTTGTTGTTTCAAAACCGGGATGACCAATTTTACATCTCTGGGATATGCAACAAAACGGTATTTTGACACAAATTAAAGACCAAAATTTAATAAATTTTAAGAGTGAAACATCTCTTCAAATAAAATATTAACTTATCCATTCAACGTTAAATTAAGGGAATATTACAACGACTAATATATACCATTATTTGTATAATTTTTTAAATTGGCCCGATCGACAATTATTGGATTTAATATAATTTATAATTATTACTCTTTTATGTTTCCTTAACTTTATGAATAAATACCAATATTTCCATTTTATGTCATTTTTTCATTCGTTTTCCGATTAATCACAATAGATAATATTTATATTCATTACTTTTTTATTGAATGAAATTATAAATAATGGGATATGAGTATTGTTGACTTATATTGGTATTTACAAAACAATTAAGAGTGGCGCCGTCTGGTGGCAACATAATACATTTGTTATATTTATAACATAACCGAGTTTACTTTATTGACTACTAACGGTAGTACCCGACATTGCTTGGAGTAATTAGAAGCTAGCTAAAAGACAAGTTTTTCTTTCATAATATAGTAGATAACTCTCCAAGAAATCATCAGTGCTACCAACCGTTTTTCATAATCACACTCCCACGTACCCTCTCAATACAATAATACTTCTAAAGAATGAAAGTATATTAATAAGAGTTTCTGATTTTTTTTTTTTTTAAATATTTTGAGATGACGAATGAGTAAAAGAGTGCTCACTAATAAAAGCAAACTAAATTCATTTGAACATACCACTGTATATATTTTATTCAAATCTAAACATGTACGCATATGAATTTTGAATATATACATGAGAGAGATGAATAACTCTTGTTATTCGCACACACCTGCAATATTTTATTAAAATATATTTATGTGATAAACATCTTGGAGTAAAATATACAGTGAGCCCTGTATACAAGGAAAGGACTCAAAAAATTTAAAAGCAGTTTTTACTTCTACATATTTTTATTTGTTGCCATTTTGATGGCTAACTTTTGAAGCAAAAGTTGTACTTTCAACAATTTTCTACAATTTTTATACAATACGTTACCCTCTATTCTGAATTATGGATTCAATACGGGGACGAACAGATCTACATGCCCTTCTTTAGTCTCAAACTTTTCAAAAGCATGTTGATTCATAATTGTAATGTCAATAGTTGATTTGGGTCGTTGAGAGACAAAAATAGATTCATTTCCTTCATTTAATACTATAAGATTATGTTCATCCATTAGGTTTTCAAGAATGTATCCTCTAGTGTCAATGTATTGACTACCCCAAGTGATGATTATGAGCATTCGAATCCACGGCCATAAGAAGAGGTTTTCGTAGGTGTTTACCATGCTCAATAAGACATAATAGGGTTTCGTTCTCAACTTGTAACAATTGATCAAGATAGACTGCACAATTATAGATTGTTTTACTTGTCTATTTTTAAGCATACTGGGAAAACATCTTTGTCAGATAATTTTGCAACAATCCATTCATGTAAATAATTAGCAGTTCAAATACAAACTTAGAGCTAGGCTTTTTGTTGACCTGTTACTGAGGTATGGCTCTGTTATTAAGGTTATTTGAGATTTTCTGAGTTTTAATTTAGAGTTAGCTACTTTGCAGTGTTGATATAAGAGGTGCTAATCATTTTGGTTTCGTTTGTTTGGTTTTATCCAATAATAATTATTTTGGAAGTCAAATCAAAGAACATATCTATTTTGGACTGTTTTTTACCATCCCGACTTTTTGAATAAATAGTTGAATTTATTCCAGAGTTTTTCACAAATTGCTGCTTGATTTAGAAGGTCTTCTAGTTGCTCATCTGACATTCCGTAGTCCTCAGTAGCAGTTTCTCGACAGTTTCCTTGGCCTTTGGAGTATTTTTACACTTATTTTTTTAGTGCCAGCATCGCCGCAGTCATTTACAATTTCCTACTTGCAGCTACTTACACTTTCATTTTTTTCCTTTCTCATTTTCTCCACCTCTCCCCACGAGGCTGGCAAGAGAGGTGTCTCGTTCAAGATAACATTTCGGACGTATTGTTCCAAAGTGTAATAACTAACATAGATCACTACTCTATGATTGGTGTAGCGGCGACTTTCATAGTTAGGTAACAGTTTTGTGGAGGATTCTGTTGTGAATAAGAGACGTATATAGTCTGTGTCGAGTATTTTTATTACATTGTTCTACTCAATGGGGGGAGATTTGATCACCATTTTTGTCTTACAATGGTGATTTCTGTGGCTCCTTGACAATTTCTGCACACAGAAATTTACGCTAAGGCTTCTATTGTGGAATCTTTTGTTGCTCAGGAGACTCCTGCTTTGAATTTTTAGGCCTTTTGGATAGAGGAGTTTCTTTACCATGCCCCTCCTTTCTTACTTTGAGGCCCTTGATTTGAAGTTTTTTCATGTGCAGAGAGTTATTTTTCATGGAGTCTGATTTTTAACTACAAATTTGTTATTCTTGTTTTGAGATTCTTTGTAACCTTGTTTTCCCATCGTGGGATGGGCTCTTACCCCATTTGTTGTATGTGACGATCTCCCATTTCCGGTTGAGGGAATTTCCATTTTTATATGACTCTGCTATTTTAGTATAATACTTTTCACTTCCAATTTCCTCCATCGTCAAAGGTTGAGTAACAAATGGGCAAAAATGTTCCGCTCAATTAGAGAGTCTGCTTCTTAGTATGTAAAAGAAAATACGCCTATTTTATGCCAGAAGAAAAAGATAACACAAATGGCATTGCTTTAGATTGAAGATCCAGATATTGGTGGAATGAAGATGGTTGAGGTCCAATGCTAGTTCAGAAGAGGAAGGATGTGCATTTATGACACATATTAACTTAATAAAATGTGAAATAAACTTTAAATCCCTCTAAAACGAATTAAACTCCGAGACTAAACATGATAGTATATAGGTAGGAAGTCAACATATGAATAGAACAACTATAGAAATTATTTAAACGAATATCTCTCTGGCGAGAAAAATCAATTGGCGTAAAATATTATCAGGATAAACAGGTTATATATACTGAAATTAATGTTTGGTGGGCAGACTTATTGCCTTCTTCCTCGCCCGATCTGAAACACATGTACTTCTCTCTGTTGATGAGTCTTGGAGGGTAAGACGAACAAAACTTCTCACCCGAATTTCGACACTCTGTAGGCCATGATCACAGAGGAGTCATCCTGACCAGCTTTGTTTCTCTTCGTCCCCGTATTGAAGCCATCATTCAGAATGGAGGGAGACGTATTGTATAAAAAGTGTAGAAAATTGTTGAAAGTACAACTTTTGCTTCAAAAGTTAGCCATAAAAATGGCACAAAATAAAAATATGTAGAAGTGAAAACTGATTTAGACGGAAGTACTCATTAGTCATCCCAATATATAATAAAAAATCTCAAACTCTTATTCTATCATTCTTGAGAAGGTAACACGTCATATGAATTGATATACATATTATTGTATTGAGTAGTTACGTGGGAGTGTGATCATGAAAAATGGAAAGTAACACTGAGGATTTCTTGAGGACATTCCTTGTATATATTTTTCCTTTAGCTCTTAATAATTAAATTATACTCTAATAGTACTTACAGCTTCAATTACGAATCTGTAATTAGCTTTTTCGTGTCAAATTTGGTTATTGAAAATTTTTGATTTGGTTTTTTTTTTAGAATTTTTACATTTTTTATAGGTTTTAGCCAACTTTTGAATATGAAAGATTTTTATAATCCACATGAAACTTATTATATTCTTTGCAAAATGTTGTACCAATTTCAGATATGAGCTTATATTTATCTGCAATCAGCCATGTAATTGTTAAATGTATTTTAAAAGATAAAATATGTTTGTTATTAAATATTTATCAAATCGTTACGTCGCTAACACAAAAATACTACATGTAATTTGTATTTTTGTTGATTCCCTTGTCTCACTCGATACATCACGGAACCTTCATAATTGATTATTATGGATTAATAAACAAAGTAATAAGTTATAAATAATATACAGCTTGTGCTCTATTTCCAAAAGGAAAGAAATACAATTCCTTGTTGATCCCTCGTCCTATATATGTATATGTTGTGTACAAGTTGCGATGTTTGTTCAAGTTTCAACTTGTATAAGAAAATTGTACAAGTATATATTGATACTATAATTTTATTTTGATCTATTAAAATAGATATTTATTATGTATTCATGAGTCATATAACTTTAGGGATTTAAATTTATAATGTGTTATATATTGCTGAAATCGTACTTCATCAACACTATTTTCTCAAAGTGGTCAAATAATTTTTCCTTGTATGGCAAGATTATGAATATTTAAAAGCTAGAGGGGATAGAAAGGAAAAACGACACTGAATTGCATATGTTTTTCAATAAAATGACAGAATTAATTATAATGGCGATTATGACTTTGTTCACTTTTCGGCCTAAATAAAGTTGATCCCATTGAGCTCACACTCTAATTGTTTGCACACATATAGAATGTGAGTAAATTAAAGTTTTTACAAAAAATAAAAAATGTTGATATCCATTTTGAAGTTTGGCTGGGGAGCCATTTTTTATAATTTGCAATAATGTTTTCATCGTTGTTTTTTTTTGCAGATATCCCATTTTTTTAGAAATATGAGTGGAAGTTCTTCCAGTTGAAAGTATTTTAATGCAAAAAAAAAAAAAAAATGAAATCGGTGTTTTCTAAATGGAGTTATGGCTAACTCAAGTTCGAAGGTGTCCAAACTTTGAGGGACTCCCAAACGACCCCTCCTTCCTCCACGGTTCTAAAATTTCACACATGTTGTTTTTCTGAAGAAATAGACATCCTGACTAGAAATATCAAAATCGGTGATGAGTGATGACCATGTCAAAAATTTCCATAAATGGTAGACTTGACATGAAATGGCCCATTAATATAATACAGTTCAAATGAAATAATATGTAGGATTTTAATGTTATGATATATATATATATACATTTACTTCATTTTAAAGAGTGTAAAGAAATATGAAAATGATAGTCTGCGAGTACTCAAGAGTACTTGGGTGATTGACTACCAAATATTTTTGGCCCTTTTTTTGTTTCTTTTTGGAAGAAAAGTTGTGTGATAAAATAAAAGGAACGAAAAGTTAGTTAAAACCATTACTTTTTAGATAGGAAATCAATCATATACGAATGTAATCAATAAATAATGAATCATTGATTTAATATTTATTCATACATGTTAAATTGAAGTTGTAGTTGAAGAAAACAAAATTGAAAATATATACAGCAATCTCTTTACAAAAGAGTATTTGGTACAAAAAGATTTAGTTCAGCTGCAATATTGATTTGAATATGTTTTTTAAGGAAAAATTTATCAAAATTTTCAAAATGTTGAATTTAATTTCGTAAAAACATGAAATCAAATAAATTCCAATATAAACAACAGAGTTTGTATAAATTATTTCATCAACTTCTTATTTGTTATTTCTCAATATAATTCAAAACAAAACCAATATTGCAGTTGAACTATACCCTTTGGAGCAAAATATTCTTTTTTGAATGGAACCTGTATTATTTACGCTTCAACTGGTATATTTTGTTGTAAAAAACAATTAAAAATAGAGTTTCTATTCTTTTTCAACCCAAATTAATGAAATATGACTTTTTTTTATCCGTTAAATTCTATTTTATCAAGATGTGATCATTGCATGTAAAATATAAACAAATATTTGAAATCAACATAAAAAGTAACTTTTTTCATTACAAAAATGTATTGGTTAAAAATATGAAAAGGCTAAAAACACAAATCGAATATTCTTTAAAACCAGATTTTATACGTAGAAACAAATTAAAGATTCGTAATCAACAACTTTTGGAATTTAAGGTGTAATTCAAAAGCCTTTGGAAAAAAGTAAAATTTAATTGACTTCAAGGTTAATAGAAGTACAAGATTATACCATAACGCGTGTACGACTGATGTTTGACTTCCACAGTGGAATAGTTTTAATAGTGGCGTCATAGAATATGAGTGGTTGAATGTTATGTCAGTATCTGCGTACCTTGGCCAGCAGACGGTACAATACATCAGATTGAAAATTCTAGCAAGCCGGGTCACATGATGGTCTAACCTGCTATTTCTATTAACCTTGATTGATTTGCGTAATTTTTGAAATTGGATGTGTGCATAAATTATACTTGCTAATTATTTGGACGGGGATTTTGTTTGTATATGCTATTTGAATGTAGCTAAAATTTCCAACAAGAAAAACCATATAATCTACGGGTACTTTCTATGAAAAAGAATCACAACTACATTGGAACTTGTTCACAATGTAGTTGTGAATGACTTATTAAAGAATTAACAAACTATAGATTTAATTTGTTTGACGAATTGTTTTGTTATTGTACAGCTAAAAATAAATTTCCGGGTATGACGTAAAACTATGAGATTCAATTATGATTATACATAGAGCAATAAAAAATATGCAATTAATAGATTAGTAAAGAGGGGAAGAATTAGTTCTGATTGGAAGACCTTCATTTTCTTGTTCATCAATTATTAATTAATTGCAATTTAAATACATTAATATTTACCCTTTACCTCTATTTATAGATATCGAGCCATACTTTACCCACTAAGACCAAAGCTCTCAAAATGGTTTGTGAGAAGTGTGATAATGGGCATATGGACAGCAAGCATACTCATCTCTTTACCTGCTATTTTATATTCACAGACATTTTCTCTCAGGTAAGAATACCTCCGAAAAAGTACTTACCTATGTAATAAGTATGTACTGTAAAGTGTATAACAACAAAATCAGGCACTTTGGATCTATCTATATTGAATTAACATGAAATGGTCATTTTTGAAAATTTATCCAAAAAACAAAAACTACAGGTACAGTAATAGAGAGTATGCCATCCCTTTCTCCCAATAACGGCCTAATTAGGGTCCTGAACCACATGCAACCCCTATAAACTAGACCCCCATCTAATTTCTTGCATTCCAGGACATTAGAGTCAAAAAGTGTGAGGCCTCTGTTGACTTCAAGGTAGCTCCATACAAAATAATCCATCGGATTCATGTTAGTGGAGCTAAGAGACCAAATATTCTTGGCCACAAAGTCGTAGCAGGGCTCCTATAGGATGTAAGGAAGGAGACAAAGTCCTGTTGCCAGACTTAAGGACGGTATTTTGTCATCTTTGAGACCTGAGCATTACTAGTATAAACATTGTAGTTAACCTAATCATCCCAACAGCGCACGTGCGTTCCGCTTCCAAAAATATTAGAGACAAGATATCTTGTCTCTGCTATTGATTCCATGGCAGTGTTATGGCTACTAAATAAAACACATGTATGTATAATTTACCACAAATAAGCATGAAGTAATTTTGTCATCATATATGCCGGGGAAAATCTGGAAATCTGAAGCGCTGGATTTTGCTGTATATGAAAATAATGAGGATTCTAATTTCCTAAGCCATATTTATCACATTCTCTTTGAAAGAATACAAACAATATAATTTTTAAACTTAAAAATAATTTGAATTTTGAGAATGGTTTTTTTTTTTAAATATTATTAATCGTATATTTTTTTAGACATGACCCAAAAGCGATTTAATTTCCCCGGTTCGGTCTTAAATCTGATTTAGACCAATTTGAACCAATATTTCGGTACATACCAAGATCTCAGAACAAAACTCAATCTTTTTAAAATAGTTTACCTATTTTTTTTCGGCCTTAATCTTTGGGCCAAACTTCCCCCTTATCCTGATTTATACCGAATTATAAATTAGACAAATCCAGACTGAATGTTCTTTTGGACCGAACTAGATCGATTTTTACTTTGAGACCGATCTAAAATGAATTCTTTTGAAGGTCCGAATGAGTTTGGTTCACTAAAAATCATAATGCTCTGAGACGGGTATAGGATTTACCCCCCGAAAACCAACACAAGTAGGTACCTGATATATGCTTCAAGAAAGGATTTATTTTGAGCTTGTTTGCTTTTCCCTAGATCATACCAAGTTCTAACAATATTTATATAAATTCGTTTCCAAAGGCTATTAAAGAAACAAATAGGTATAAGTCAACTTTAACGCCAACCCAATTATTCAAAAAATAAATTATGAATATTTTTTCGTCAAATATTTTAAAGCTTTTTAAAATAATCAGATGTATTCATAATGTTCACATATGTGTTTCAACCCAATTGGTAGAAAATACAAAACTAGAAATAAGTTTCTTCAATTAGTTTCATAATAAAGGTAAACAACATGTTTTTTTTTAAAGAAATATCCGATGTCCAAGAAATGTAATGTACAGATTTTAATTTTGATTTTTCCTTCACAAAAGTCTTTTAAGGCAAACGGACGATTTGATCAAGGTATTCTAACGTCATGATGTTTCTGCTGTGGAAAGAAACGAATTGCAATCAAACCTTAGTATTTCTGATCCTAAACATCAACGAAAAATAAATATAGTAACTTATTCAAATAAAAATATATATTTAGAAAATATTTTCAATTTGCATGATTAACTTACAACATGTTTCTGTCACATGATATACAAAGCTTTTGATCTCATGTTTAGCCTTATCAGGCAGATTAAGAAAATTATATTGATCTCCAGTCTATTTATATCAATCAAAGTAAAAAGTTGGGAGTAGTTTGTCAGCGAATTTTACGAAAAAAACATAACAAATCTATGGTCGATAAAATTGACTACGAGATTAAAAGCTTCATAAATTATTTGACAAAAACGTGTAAAAAATACTTTTATTGCCTTTTATCTAATTAAAACTAGGATATAATAATTTCAGCGATATGATCTTATTTTTTAGGAGATTAGATCATAGTAAAATAATTCTTTTACAGAAGTTATAAAAATTGCAAAATCAATACTTGTCATATCCGATAAAAAAATTTATAATACTAAATTTTTATCTGTCTTGAAATGAGTAACACACTTATCGAAGGTCTACTTAGGTTTTTTTTTTTTTTTCCTGTTAAACAACTTACTCGTTCACTAGGATTCAGTTAAAGAAATTAATTTGACACATTTCGCATTTCATTGATAAATGGCAAAGTAGAATGGATATTTCCGGACTTTCCATAAAATTAACCTCATTTTTAAACTATTGATGGTAATTTAACGAATTAATTGTTGATTCAAAAATTCATGAGTAGAAAAAATGTAAAATAGTACAGGCCGTAAACATATGTTCCTTCTTTGCTGTTGTGATCAATGAGTATTATTCCTTTAAATTTTCCAAAATGTCAAATAGTATTTTGAACAATGAATATTTTTTTAAATGTGATATCTGGGATCCAATGTTTTAGCCATGCAAGGATATTATAATTAACCCTGATTCAGGTTAACTCAACGCCTCTAGCTGATAAAAAAAAGTAAGACTACAACCACTACTTTTTACAAATATTGATCATGTGGTCACTTGATTTATACCTTTGCACGGCTCGCTTTTTTAAATAGACAGAGATGCATTTAATTTTCCTTGAATAAGTTTACATTTTTATGATATAAAGCAGCTTACTTTACGTATTATGAACTAAAAAAAGATATTACATGGGATTTTGATTTTTATATTAATTAATATCGATCAAGTCTTCGTTTAGTAGATTAATATTGAGTTATTATACTTAGAAGTGATTAAATAAAAAGAACTGATACTTTATTCCTAAGATGTATTCCTGATAATATCAAATCTTGAGCACTGAATACGATCAAACAATCAGAATGAGAAAGAAAACATAATAATAATAATAACTAATAGAAATAGTAATCTTAATTACAGTCTTCCATCCATAGCATTACTTATCAATAATGACCATAGATTAATATTAATATTTGTACAATGATTGAGATATTCATGTAAAATGTAGAAGTGTTTTTACGTTACAAGGTAGAGTGCCACAATGTCAATATATCAGGGAACCATAGTAAACCGAGAGAGAAACACACGGTGACGATTTAATATATTAATAATTTTGTATTTGCTTTATTGTTTACCTGGCAATGACTCGGCAACCAGGATATTTATAGATCACTATAAAAAAACTATATGTACAGGGTTCGAAAGCAAAACGTGGACATAGGTATGGATTTTTGAAGAAAAAAAATTCCAAAAAATTTAATTTTTGAAATTTTTTCAAAAAAAATCTAATATTTCAATTTTTTTTTCAAAAAAGATTATTTTTCAATTTGTTCTATGAAAGCTGTGTATTTTGGAATCAAGGGCGTCTTGAGGACTATATAAATATATGTATATATATATATATTTATTTTTTTGAGGAGGGGACCCGGTTTTTAGAATTTTCTCGAAAAAAAGAAAATTTAATTAAATTTTTTGAAATATATTTTTCAAATATTACATATTTTCGAAAAAAAAGATCAAATTTTTCATTTTTTGGAAAAAAATTTATAACTAGTCTCAAAATTTATTTGTTTCATAAAAAAATTTAAAATTTGACGAATGTTTTGGAAAAAAATCTCAAAATACACAACCTTTACAAAAAAATTAAAAAAAAAAAATTTTCGAAAAAAATATTAAAAATCCATAGTAATTCTAACAAAATTGATTCTTTAAGGAAAACAAAAAAAAACCCCAAAATACACAACAGTTCACAAAAAATGTCAAAAACTAAATTTCAAATATTAAATTTTCTAGTTAAAATCAAAAAAGTCCCTAATTTGGGGGAGGGGGATTCAGCTTTCCCACTACGGACGCCCTTGAGTATCCTTGTAATTGATTTATGGACTTGACTTTGAATCTGAACAACATAGACTCAGACCTACTATCCTTTAGATGCAGAATTGCCTTCGAATAGTTGTTATTTGAATGCAAAATTGTATCAAATCTCTTGTTATTTGAATGCAAAATTGTATCAAATCTCTTGTTCTTTAACTATACTTTCTATAATTTAAAGATGGCCAAAACAGATTTTTCTTGTTCCGACTTGTAGCTATACAAAAAAAAAGATGTTCAATTTGTCAAAATTTGCGTACATGAAAATTGGAAAATATGATTATATTTGGTGATTGTTATAGGATAATGATTCTTGATTTATGTTTCAAATCTGACTCTGTTGTAATCAAAATTAGCCATTCATGGTTTTAACTTACATACATTTTTAAAGAAACTTTTTATATGTAGGAGTTAAAATTCCTTTTTGCAATTTTTTTAAGCAAATATTGTAGGTTGGTGCAATAAACATACATATATCAATACATATATTATGTATCCTTATTGAGAATCATTTATAGAGTCTGTCATATCAAGTTATTATTTGAAGTGCCTGCCCATGTGACCTTCTAATGATAGTGCTAAAAAAATGTTCCTCTTTATCATGGATGTTGTCTTTCTCAGGTATAGATACAAATGACACAGTACACAAAACAAATGAGTTTTTTTAATTCCATGTAGCTATTAGAAATTTCTCAACATTAGTCGTCATTAAAACTGGGAGTTAGAATCATTCTGTTAAGAAATAAAGATGGTCCCAAGGCATTGTAATTGTACATAGTTATAAAGATGATCTCTTATGTTTTAGAAGCAACTATAAGTACAGGTAACTTTGATGGATCCGATGTTTCTTTCCAAGGACACCATTGTGGCCTTCAAATACATAGATTATGAGTATTAATAAGTCCCTAGGTCAGATATTTCTAGTTGTTGGCCTGGAATTGTCAAATCCTTAATTATTTTTTTACGTTGGATGCTCAAGAGTTGGTAGTGAAAAGGATTTATAATGCATGACGGTTAAAAATATTGTTTATAAATAAGTTCTTTTTAGTATGTGAGTTTAGAATTTTGAATTACTTTTTATAATTTGATATGAAATATTTTTTTGAATTTTCTGTAAAATAATTATAATTTTTAAATACATGCTTAAATTTAAACCTAGGCATGACTGTTGCTCTATATAAAAAAGGTGAAACTTCTCAATTTGACCACACAATGAATGGTGTTAACAAAAGTATTGAAAAACAATGTATTATAGTTTAACAAATAACTCCGAGTAATGTAGTTATTAATAAATGTACAAATTTTTTGCCGGTTTCCAATATGTACCTATACTCTTCCTTTTTTTTTTAAATATAAGCTCACACCTCATTTCCCATTGAAAACACTTTGCCACCGCTAGTTCCTAACTGTTACATTGTTATGTTTTCTAATTGTCGATGGTACTTATAAATTATACTTAATTTTGTCTGTATCAACCATGACTTGTATTTTTTCAACAAAATAAAGTTGTAAGTCACTCATCATCATATCCAAAGTGTATAGTTTAATACAAATATATATTTCTTGATTTTCACAAGTTTTTATACAAACAAAGAGAACATAATTGGAAAAATAAACAGTCTCAGCTTTGTTGGTGGTACATGTTAGCTACGATTTGTGAATTATGTACAAATATAAAAATTTCTTTCAATCCTTGCATCTGGGTAAATTTGATATTTTCTTTCTTATCATTATAATTTGGTCCGGAATCCGCACAACATTACACATGGATGGAAAGGTTTGTGCACAATAACTTGAGCAATCTTTGACCTCATCCATATCCGGTATGAATGCATCACGGCCGAGTTTTTCCCCTCCTCATAAAAGAGGTTATATGACTAACAAAATAAATTTCCGGTTGTGTTCCTTGAGTTAGAGGACGAGATGGAACAGCTTAGAAGAAACATCATCGCCGAATGATTCAACGCAAGACTCAAAGTATAAGCCACCGTCAAACTCACTGGCTACCCCAAAATCACAGTCCGGAGGATCGTTCTTAAGGAGCTGGAGACCTCCGGATACATTTCTAGGAAACTCCAGGACTGGTATCAGGTGAAGACATTGACTCCCACCTTCAAGGCAGGGCTGAAGCAATCCATCAAGGCTCCTCTGATCTGAATCCCTTGGACTTTTATATCTAGAGGCAGTTGGAGTGGCACACCTGCGCCACTTTATACAAAAGCGTGAACTCTCTTAACCCGTGGCTTCAAAGCTCTTCTCAGTAGATATTATCAAAGCCTGTCAATCATCATGTGGGATAATTGAAGCAGTAATTGATAGTGTTATGTCCATCGTCCTGAAAAAAAAAACTTATAAATTTCGATTCTTGATGACCCCTGATGACATATTGATTACCCTTGACTACCATTTTTGTTATTCAGTCAAACCAAAAAAATCGTCAAAATATATTTGCTCATGATCTGGAGGATGTCAAAGTTTGATTCAATTGTAGTGCACGACCCTTTACATCCTCATATAGCTTATTTATTGTATCCAATCATTTAAGACATTATACATTTTTTGTTTTTTGCATAATTAATGCTCTTCAAACTTACTTACTCCAGGGAGTTAAACCAATGAAATATATGTACATAATATATTCTCTTAGAAAAGCAAAGAATTCATTAATGACACTATTTTTTTTTTTGCATCGACTTGGGTCCTACAAAGAAAATAAGCGCTGCCATGTAGGTTTAAACAAAACTGGATATTGGTACTTCTAAAATCCGCTAGTTTCAACAAAATTGAGGGTGCTCCGCAACAAATGTATTATTGCTTTACAATCTATATCAAAATCAACAAAAAGTTATCTAAGTCCTTCCTTTAGGAGGAGAGTTATCTTCACTTTATTACTCTTATTTATTTTTATCTTGTGTCAGTTTTCATAAAAATTAGGATTTATAATCCAAATAGTATAACAAAAAAATCATTACTCTCACTAAATCTAACATTTATCGTATGCAAAGATTATATGAAATTAAATCAAAAATAATTCATATTCAAAGTGTACTTTTTATACGACATTTTTGAAACAATCTAAAAAGGGCTAAATGTATTTTTGAGTTACAAAATTTGATTTTTGTAGATTATTATAATTAAGATAACATAATAATTTATTTCCTAAATTCTATCTTAATTTGTAACATAAAGGGTAAAATAAATTCAAACTTGATGCTAATTTTAATAACATAAAACCAATAGATCGATTAAAAATATCTGAAAATATTCATTTCATGATTGTTTTAATTACTCTTTCATTTTATAATCATTTTACTTTTTTTTTAAATGACTCTTGTTTGGTCAAAAAAAAAAGGAAAAAACAAAATAAGTGTGTGTTTCATGTATAAAACATTTATTGGCCTACTTTACAGCTTAGATCACTCTGCATAAGGCTGAACCCATAATTTGAATCTAATCAATTTACACGCCCAATATCAAAATTGAAATGATTGTAAGAAAATGTCTTAAATAATGGTCTAAAAAATCTAAGAAGGTCTCGAAACTAAGCTTTTAATTATTCAGCAAGGATTTTGGACTTTGGTTTCTATTAGTTTTAGAAACATGTATGTATTATATGTGATTTATCTATTAATTAGGATCACACCTAATCGGGAAAGTAAGGGTAAAAAGAAAACTATATAGTAAAAGTTGATCTTTAATTGATAAACAAATGTTAAAATTTTAGACTAAATATTTTTTTGTGCTTGGGGTATTACTCAGTCTTTCCCGTAGATATTAGGCGTCTGTCAAACAGACAAATCTTGCTTTGCTAGTATAGAAGATAACTCCCCAGCAAAATCTGAGCCTTACTCTCCATGTTTAATAAACACACTTGCACCTAACAACTAAATATTTCTCCTCAAGAATAAAAATAATAATAACAGCTCCAGATTTTGTTAGTATGATTTGATGAGCCATAGAGTACTTTAGCTCCTCGCAAAACCTTATTTAAAGTTACATTCATTTTTTCCAATTTTGTATGAAGACCTCGTATGTACTTTCCTTTTTTTTTCCTTTTTTAATATGAATTGAATTCAATCCCTCCAAAATTTTATTTCATTTTAGAATTCCTCAATTCTACTCCCAGTCCAACAAGGACTTACACTTAGGCTCTCTATCAAATCATTAATACACAAGAGGGAGTATTCTTGAATCCTCGATGTTTGAGAATTGAGGGTATCCATCTTTCTATTTATGTAATAGAGCACATACGTATTGATTTTTAAGATACAGGGTTTTACTAATAAATCAGGATTGCTATATTTGAAGTAACTATATTATTTATGTGTATTTGTTTTTTGTTATATGAAGTGAAATAATTGTATATGATTTCACCTTGAGATCGAATGTAATAAAAACATACTTAACTGATTGATAAACAAACTTAGAAACTATTCAATCACTCTTTACTTCTGAGACATTAGATTTTAGCTTGAGAGTAAATACTATAATTTCACTTCTGGGATTTCTCGGAGTTGTATGCCTTCGGGAAAACCTGTACATAATTAGTTCATTATATATGCTTCATTTAATTATATATAATTCATAAGAATATATGTCGAATACATATTAAATAAATTATCACTCAGTTAAAAGTTTTTATAATTTATCCCTTCCAAATGATGAGGTATACCCATCGACGATAAGTATTTTATAAATGATGCCCTAATTAAATTTCCCTAATTTCTTTTTACAAAAGTTTATATCAGGAGAAGGGAACCTTTGAGACATGGAGTGTCATCAATGAGTGTGCCAATATCAGATAAAACGATAAAATAAATCTTATTTTTTCTTATGAGAATTTATAAGGTACCTTTTCTTAGACTGTATCGAATTTTTGTTGGTTTTTTAGAAAGTAATATTTTTATCTATTTATAAAATGAAGAATATTTTATTTGTCCAAATAGCCTTTTTTTATTTTTTTAACGCCTGACGTACCACTGGTCCTGCATGTCCGTTGTATTGTATACAATAATATGAATAACTATATAGTTAACATTTAATATACTGATTTTTGAGTAGCTCTCGAATAGAAGGATTCTATTTGCATTATGAAGATTTTACTTCACATTTAAAAACAAAGTTCCCTGCTTGTTTGGATTTTTAAATAATATTAAACATTCAAACCTCAAGGATTTTCTATATCTTGGTAAATATATTCTATTTTAAATCATTTAAATTCCAAGCATGACTTATTGATGACACTTGCAATAGAATTGTAGGAAAAATAAAATGTTGAACTACAGTTTGTGAATATTAAATATTATAAAATACACTTTGAAGCCTATTTTGAAGTAGGCTGAAATCATTTTTCCCTTTACGTATATGTACAATGTGCGTACATAGCTTTCCTGCCATGAGTAAATGTTTGTAAGAAAGAATTTATTTGTTGTTTGATGGCAATCCTTAGGGTTTAAAATTGCAAGCTTTTTTACTATGTAAAAACAAAATACAAAATGTCATGGTAACCCTGACAATTTCAATAATTTTAGGAAAACATCAGGTTTCATTAGATTAGCTGTGGGTAGCAAGGGTGTCCACAGGATTATATACATATATTTTTTTAGGGGGGGAGGAGGGCATGGTTTTTGGAATTTATTTGAAAATGAATCCAAAAAATAAATATTTTGGAAAAAATTTTAAAAATTACATTTCAAAGATTATGTTTTTTGGGGAAAAAAATCTAATATCCATAGCTAGTCTTAGAAAATTTAATTTTTCGTAACAAAAAATTGAAAAGTTAAGCTTAAAAAAAAAAATTAAAAAATTAAATTTCAAATTTTTTTTGAAAAAAAATCAAAAATCCAATGGATTTGCAGTAGCTCATAGACAACGCGACCTATAGAAATTATTCTTTTGAATGTAATATGTAATAGCTGTGTATGTACCAGTAGGACGTTGTTTGATCTTTTGAGAGCTAGCGTGAAGAGTTTGTTGCCTGTTAAAAAAATGGCATCGATCAACAAAATATTTATTCTAAGATCGTTGAAAAGGCAGAGAGTCATTGTTGCAATCTGCGTCGGACGAGGTAATTTTGAGATTCCAAACTTATGGAAATATGGACAAGAAGATCATGTCAATCCTTGAATTGAGGAATTTGCACCTGAGGGACCATATGAGTAGTAATAAGGCTCTTCTCTTCTCCATGCTGCATTGCAAAGAAAACGCTGACTTTTATTTGATTCTGGTTGGACCCAGTGCTTGGCTACCAAGCTCACCGGATCTCAACGCCATGTATTTCTTTGTAGGAAACCAAGTTGTACACACGCCAAGAGATCCTCCTCCGACACAAAATATGAGGTTATTTCCATGATCCGGGAGGAATTCCAGAATCTGGCAAAGAATACTTTCACAAGACCTGCTCTTATTCCCTAGGCCAAGTCGAGACTGTTGTTGATGCCCTATTAATTTTTTTAATATTTAGCATTAATTTTGCATTGGTTTTATTAAAATATAATGATGAGCTTATGAGAAAATAGAGGACACACCCTGTTTATAATAAATGGATTGATTGGTCAAGTGCAGTTTTCAACATGATGTAATTTATGTTCGATAGATAAGGTCTCTAATTATGTATATTATTAGATTGATTCATTTGAATAGAGTGGAATGTAATAAGTATTTGGAGGACAAAAAATGCAGGATTCTTTATAACCTTCACCTGAATGGTTTTGCAAACCTTTTTCATGTAATAAAATGTATTTATATTTATTTAAGTACATTATTTTGCACAAAAAAATATCAGCTTCCTTTAAAGAATCTGTGATTGCATGCATCGGAATTTTACAACAAATCAAGTTGTCTACATACGCAGTAAATCCAATTATTGGACATAATTATAAATATACAATTAATCATGTCAAAACATGCAAAGTCTCAAAGATTCCTTAACTGACACATATTGCTTTTACAAATCACTATGTACTTGTACAACAGCATTTACCGTATTTTCTTCACCTATCTGTTCTGAAGAAAAAACTACTAGGAGATAACCCGTGACATTACAAGACATATACTCTATTCAATAAAAATGTAGGAGAATAAATTTCATATTTAATCATATTGAAATGTATATACAGACAGTGTACCTGTAAATGTTTAACTCCACATTGAACGATTATTTTCATGTCAAATCTGTTATGTTGCTTGCTGTCTGCCATTTGGAAGCCTAAACAATCAAGTTTATTTTTTAATAAAAATCCTTTTTTCATTCAATTTTAGGGAAATGTTAAACTAAGAAATTAGGACTGGCAAATAAAAAATCTACATTTTTACTATCTATCAAAAATATACAGGATTCAGAAGCAAAACGTGAACTGTTAATAATGTAATTAAAACAGAGAGGTTTTGTAATTTTTCCTGCATATTACGAATCTCCTATCCTTTCTGCATAAGTAAACAAAAATAAACATTTCTCAAATCTTTCATCATGAGTGAGCAAGAGGCAAGCAAAAAGGTCGAGGATCTCAGACCATCTGGATGCCAAAATTGAGGGGGTAGAGATTATGGATATTTTGAAGTGCTCCTATTCTGATTTTCTGGGGGACCTGTGGAAGAAGATCAAGGAGGACCCCACAAAATCCATGAATCACCTCTCTAACGAGTTTGACGTGGACGACGGGACAATCAGGAGGGCTGTGAAGGAGGACTTGTGATTTTCCTCTTGCACAAGGACACGATACCACCTATTGACGGACTCTCTGAAGGAAAGGAGACTTCAGAGGTGCAAGAAAGTTCGTGCGTGGATCAAGGCAAATGGATCCACAGTAACAAGATTATTACTGTGGGACAGATCTACAAGCGTCAGAACGACTGTTGGGTTAGGGATCACCAGAGGAGGTCAAGGATGTATTCTGTACAAAACATCCAGTCTAAACAATGGTCCTGGGTGTCAGGGAGTGCAACGGCAAGAATATGCCTCCCTTCTTTTTAAAGGCTTGGGAGAAAATCGGCCAGGAGGCCTACTACAAGGTGCTGAGCTTCACCATACTGCCATGGCTCAAGGCCACCTACCCAGAGGACAACTATGTGTGTACCCTCACACACATCGGCCAAATGCCAGAAGTTCTGCACCGAAAATATGGCTGATTTCTGGTCCAAGGACATGTGGCCATTATCTTTGCCAGATTTGAACCCGTTGGACTTTGCTGTGTAGGACACCTTGGAGAAGGAGACTAACCTCATATCTCACCCAAAGATGGACTACCGGAAGACCGCCATTTTGAAGGAGTGGAACAACTTCTGAACATGTTCACAAAGGTCGTGTCTCAAAGTTTTGTTAAAAAAAAATTTAAAATTATTAATATTTATCTAAAATCAGTCATTCAGTCCAGTTTTTGCTTCCGAACCCTGTATATATCGAAGTATTAAAAAACCGGATTGGATTTGATAAAAAAATGCCTTCCTCCTATCAGGGACAAAAATTCAATGATACAATGAAACTAATGACCATTAAGGGCTTGATCATTAGCATTATTAGGTTACCTACATACTGTTATGAGTGACGGGAAATAAACACAAATCACAAACCCTATCAAACAAGGACATAAAAAGAAATTACTCCCTTTTCGATCGTCAGTTCTAATCTGAGTCTAACCAGGAATTTATCTTAAAACTCCACAACAAATCCTCAGTCTTACTCTCTGTCATTTATGAATACACACAGCCGTAGTTACATTTTATACTTTATTCTGTTCTCTTCAGGAATAATGATAACAGCTATAGAAAGTAAAAAACACTATTAAAGTTGTCAACACAAAAAAACTCCTACACTGAAAAATAGTTATTATTTACAATAACGGCAGCAGAATTGGAGTCGGTGACTTTTTGGTGGAATCGGAGTCAGGAGTTGGAAAATTTGTAGGGACTCTGGCTACAAAAATTATTAGAACTAAGTAAAACTTAATCACTATTGCATTTAGAGACTAAAAGTTCCTTGTTGGACTCAGAGTATAATTGAGGAGCAGTATCGAAGTAATTCCTCCTTATATCATTGCTAGATACCATCGATATATTAAATAGAATATTACAATAAAGTTACAATGAAACAAAATTCAAAGTTTCATCATATGTATATAAGGCACTAATATATATTATAGTCATTTACTTAGTGTAGCAAGTAAATTAACTTATTAACTGTTATATTTTTAAGGATGTGATGATATATTTTCCTCTTGTTATCCTACTTTTCTTCCTTCTAATTGATCCAAAGATAAATTATTTCAACAATAGATTTCATTTCAATATCAATGGGTTTTTTTGGCATCAAGTAATTTCAATGCAAGTGTTTGATAAGTTTTTATTTTATTTTGAAAGCCATATGATGGAGTTTCATCAAGATCTAATGAAAGTATCCTCATTTTATTTAGCAAAAATATCAATTAATATCCCTCAATATGACGTTGCCCTTTAATTATGATGCAATTTATGAGATCAGTCCTCGGAACATTTCATATTCAAGGACTTAGAACGCCATCTATACAGGAAACATATTTAAAACGATTTTGTAGTTCTTTTGTTCGGATGGCGTTCACAAGAGGAAGAAATATGATTAATCCTAGCTAGTTAAAATGTTGATATATCTTATGTGGATAATCTGTAGTAGTACTAGAGAAGTAACAATGAGTCTATGCAGCAGTTAAAAATGAATTTGTACAATTTGCTTCTACAAGTTACAACTCCTACAAATTAATTATACAAGTTGTTTTATGCGTAAACGGGGTTTTCAGATTCTTCTACTATAGAACATCGTTACCTTAATTGTATCACGTAAACTTTCATCTAAATTGGAACAAAAAAAGCTCCGAAATTATATGGCAGTAATGCAAATAAACCAACCTCAGCAACTGATATTTATCTTTTGTTTACTCCCAGACTATCATTATCATATTTTTTATCCACCATTTTTAAAATTAATTACATATATAACTTCTGTCAAAAAAGTAGCGGGAATAGTTAATTTTAATTGCCTGCACTAAAGGTATTTAAAAACGTTTTTTTATCTAGTTCTGCAGCACTGTCTTCCATTACGATGCCAAGTTTAAGCACGATCTGTAAACCAGTTTGCTTGCTACCTCTGGATAAGTAAGTATTCCTCACTAGTGCTCCACAATTTTACATTATTTGGTTTTGGCTCGTTTTTCTCTCTCCATTCTGATAATTGTTGGGTTGAGTGTATGTCACACTTGCGGGCCCACGTCCCATTACCAGTTATGATGCCTTCCACGTACGTTGGGTTGTATGATGTATGTCATGTATAAGTAGAAAGATTAATGGGAATTAAACCTGTAAATCTATGGTGTAAGAATGTACCTTTGTACATAATTTATTTGTATTAGTATCAATAAAATCGCCTATCAATAGAAACGTCAAAAGTTGGTAACTCAACGTGGCGCAGCTGACAAATAAAGTGGCTTCTCCATGAATGAAGGTGAATGTAGCTTGTCAAATTACAGCACTTAGAAACTTTATGGGTGGAGTAGACTCCTTGACATTGGAGGAAAGAACCGAGGATATGATTAAGCAAGAACAATACATTATGTCCAAAATAGAGGATGCCTTACAAAGAATGGAGAAGAGATTCAACTCTGAGTTATAATGGGAAGAAAAGGAGGCAAAGTCTGAGGAGATTATTCTTGAAGAAGTCGTTGAAACAGTCTAAAATTAAGGCTATGGATCCTAAAACTCTCTAAAGCTTCCATAAAACCAAATATATAACACATATAAAAAGTTGTCTAGATTTAAAATTATAGAGTATATTATCATTCACAATAACTCCAGACGCTCAAAAACAGGCGTAAGAGGATATTTAGATGAAATATGCAAAAAAAAATATTTTTCCATTTCTAGGGAGTCAAATACATCACATCGACCTTTTGAATGTCTTGCTAAAAATGAAACGTGAAGAAATGCACAAAAACACGGCCCATTTAGAGAAAATATGCTTCCAGGATGATAAGTCTCCAGTTTAGAGCTAGGTCAAGCCAATCAAAACGTCGAAGATGCAAGTGAAAACTTTATTGATCGATCACGTCACTCTGTATCTCGAGACAAAGTTTATCCAAGGTCAGGACAGGCTTTTACCATGAAAGCTCTGCCTCATACAGGAGTTACTCAGTCTCTTATATCTCATGGCTTGCTATTGCAGTACAACATGGCAATAGACTCAAATAAAAGAATCTTCATCACAGCAGTGAACAATTTGAGCTTGAGATGCATGGGTACAGTCTGTTTTCGTATCTAAATTGGAGAAGTCCCCGAAACATACATCAGAACATACGTTACTCAAAACCTACAAGATGAATTAATTGTGTCAGGGGATGGTCTACATAGACTGAGGGTTATACCTGAATCTTTTCCTCAAGTCTCTCCAAATGAATCTATCATCCCTAAGACACTATCGACGACGGTGAATAAATCTTTCCAAAATTAAAAAAGGAAGTAGGGAGTATAATTGGTGAATTTGATTCTGTTTTTCAATCTTCAGAAAATCTTAAGGCAATTAAGGGTCCCCCTATGCAAATATACTTGAAGGACAGTGTGGATATTGGACCGATGCAAGTTACTACAGCACAAAACATTCCATTTACTTTCCAAGATGCGTCTGAAAAATAACTCAAATTCATGATTTCATGAGACATAATTGAACCAATTGGCCAAGCTACTCATTGGGTCAGTCCTTGTATAGTCATTCCAAAACCAAATGGTACGGTTCGTCGTGTATTACACCCGCCTTAGAAATTTTGTTAAAGAACCTAGTCATCCTTTCCCCTCTCCAGTAGAGCTCTCACCTTCAATTCCATCATCAATTAAATATTCTGTTGTATTGGATACCACTAAGGGATATTGGCAAGTTAAAATCGAGGAAAATTATCGCAACCTGGCCCCAATCATTGCACACTTCGAAAGTGTTCTATATTTTAGAGTTCCAATGGGACTGAACACTTCCGGAGAAGAATTTTGTTTGAAGGGTGACAGAGCATTAGCAGGTTTAAAGGAGTAAAGAAAAACGTCGATAATATCCTCATATTCGTTTCCAACCCTGAAGAACCTCTAATTTGAATCAAATTAGTCCTCTTGCGACGTAAGGAAAGTAATATTAGACTATCAAAACCCAAAATTCAAATAGTTGAATCCGGGAATTATGCTGATATATTGTTTCATCCACGGCACATCACCGAACCCAGAACTAGTCACAGCCATTGCCCAATTTCCTTTACTGAGCAATTTGACTGATCTCAGAGCATTCCTAGGTGAAGAAAACCTTCTAATTCCTTGAGATCACGTTAGGATCCAAAAAGACTTAGACAAAGATGGGGGACATACGTGGAGTAATTACTAACACTTTGGAAGATCACTCTTTGTTGATGTAGAAGTAAAGGAAATTATATGTAATAGACGCTTCCTAAAAACGTATCAACCTGAATCATCTTCAAAATGAATTAATATTAGTTTTTATATAATAATCAGTTAGTGATTTAATATACTCATTATTATGGTAGTTGTCGTCTTGAGGGGAGATGTGAGGTCATCATTAATAGAAGGATTAATGGGAATGAAACCTTTATATATATAAATATTGTAAGAATGTACCTTTGTAAAGAACATATTTGTTATAGTATCAATATAATTGTTTATCGATAGGAACGTTGTAAGTTGGTAGCTCAACAGGTCGGAATTCGCACAATCAAGTATGTCCGAAGAGACTTGCTCACGGTGCAGTTTTTGCAGAAAATTCAGATCTTTTGGAAGAAGCCATGAAGCGACGCGCCTCATGACCAAAATTTTCCATCAGAATGGTACAAACTGACTGATGAGAGATGTTAAGACCATTATCTTCACTGTGTCGATATTCAGTTCGGTGGTAGAGGACGAAGGTCGTCCAGGAAGCGGTATGTCTTCCACGATCTCACGACCCCTTTTTTGAACGCTTTGTCCCACTCATATGCATGCGTTTTGATAAAACTTATTCACCAAAAGCTTTTTCTAACATTTTCAACACGTCAGCACATAAAATTTCAATCACAACACAAAATTTAAGGTAAACTCTCTGTTCAATGATTTCGTTCATAGTAAAAATCGTGGAGCACTAGTGAGGTAGACGGGAAAAATTATCATGAGGAAATATATAAAAAAAAATTTGTTTTAGGAAAATGGAAATTTTTGGAAAAAAATTCTAAAAACCAAGCCTTCCCCTCCAAAAACAAAAATATATACAATTTCTGCGGACGCCCTAGCATAGTATTTTATTTGATACTATATTCAAATATTACTCATCAATATTTTATTGAAAGCGTAGCTATTCATTTGTAATTGTACAGCCAAAATTTCTTCATAGAAATAATATGATGGCCAATATAAATACGAAGAGGGATCAACAAGAAATTGTATTCTTGTTCTATTAGAAACGGAACAAAAGTATAGTATATTATAACTTCGTTTATTTATCAAGAATAATCCATTATGTTATAGCCTTTACGTATCAAGTGAGACTAGGGAATCCACAACTGATAACAAAATACATAGGGTATTGCCGCGGTAGAAACAGTCTTCAAAATATTGTTTTAGATGAAACTACCTAATGTATATGTAAGCCCAAAACAGATCAAATAGAAAATGTTTTCTTGTAGACCTAAAAAGGGCCGACATTATCTGGTAGTTAGCCAAATAAATCAATCATACCAACTGATACTTATCTAAGTTTCGTAATATAAAATACCATTATAGACAATTCTTCGAAAAAAACCATTTCTTAATTTTTTTTTATTATTTCTTTTGCATTACAAGCTCTTGAATAATAGTATTAATTAAATTAATACTAAAAGAATATATCCATTTTGTTAATTAAATTCTAAACAAAGTTATTTTATTTCATTATTTAAATTAAAAGAAAAATAGTATAGTATTAGATTCATTTAGTATTAGCAAAATAAAAATGGATTATTATCAAGTTATACTGTAATTTTCAAAAGTTTTAGTCATTAACAAATAATTTTTTTATGGTACACTTTTTTAATTGACTTTGATACTTAGGATTAATTAGAAGGGGTTCATGTCAATCAAGTGTTAATACATGATTATCAAAAAAATATGGATATGGGCTCTTCAGTGATGTAAAAGTTAGGAATGAATGGCTTATGGAAGGTATACAAAATAACTCGAAAAACCAAAAAAAGATTAAAATAGAACGGAAATTTTTCTTTATAATTGAAACTAGGTACTTTCGGCTTAAACTACTTTGCCAAAGGACATTTTGCCTTGAAACATTTTGTTTTAGTATATTTTGCCTTAAAGCAATTTTGTCTCAAGGATATTTCTGCATAATCTTATATACGAGGGTTGTATGAAAAGTTTCTGACCTCAGGATGAAGAGGGCGTCACTCATTTCAATCAAAAATAAATAAACACGACATATAAATATTATTTATTTAAATATTATGGCGCAATATTCTTGAGGCAAAATGGTTGTAAGGCAAAAGTACCGAACATTGTTATAATTAATTTATACAAATTAGAACTGAATAAAGGATAGCTATTGAACTAAAGATATGTATGTACATTGTACGCATATTATTATTTTGTTTAAACATAGTAAATCCTTTAATATATACCTATTTGTAGTTACACATGAAGGATGAACTTATTTAACTAAAGGAATGAAATTAGTAATGAAAGTAGACTTATCAAATTTACTTTGATCTTTGTTTATAATTATAAGGGTTTTGTAAATAGAAAATAGGATAAGGCCTCACTTCATTCAGTTTTCACGTACACGTAAGTAGTAATTGGTGAGCATTTGTATGTAAATGTAGCTATCCATGTACTCGTTTTATGCTATTTTAAGTAAATGCATTGTGTAGGGGCGTCCGCAGGATTATATACATATATATATATATAATAGGGGTTTATCAATTTATTTTCAAAAAAAAATCATAATCCATAGCTTTTTACAGAAAATTAAATTTTTTTGTTCTGCTGTATAATTTGCTAGAATGACCTTTTTATAAAAAACAAAATCTTTCAAAAATAAAATTTTACCCCTATTTTCGCGTAAATTTTTTCCATCTTTTCAAAAAAAAAAATCAACCAAAATACAAAGATTCCTTAATTTCTGGGGGGACTACAGCACCTAAAACCCTCCCCTTGGGGAGCCCCCACTTTCTTTTTTCTCTATAAATCCCTTCATGAATTAAATATGTAATAACTTTTTTTTTTTATTTGTACTGTGCAAGTGGCAAATTGTTTTAAAAAAATTGTAGAAGTTACAAATAATGCATTAGATGAACAATTTTAAATGAAAGATTTACATCAGTTGGGATGAGGAGCATGTAATGATTGAATATTCAATAGATGATTGATAATCTAATACTGTCATTTTTAGCTATTTTATATTAATAAAATATAAGTACTACTTAACACTATTATAAAATTAAAATATCCACAGTTATATTAATTATAAATATATAATAACCATACATCAAAAGGAAATGATAGCATCAATTAACTTAGTTGGTAATTAGAATGGCCAATGCTGTAAGTAAATAATGCATTTGAAGATGAAGAAATTGGGATTTGTAGAATTTGCTTATACAGGTTATAACTTCTACAGACATTGGAACTTGTACAGAACATATAAAACAAAACAACTAATTTTGAAGAAAAACCAAAAGGTTAAGACAGTCCTTCTCAAAAAAGATACAGAGAGAGAAAGGCAGTGGGAAGGAGAAAGATATAGAAATATGTTTAATGACGTTTTATTTTTGTCAAGCTCTTAGTTACTTCGGAGGCCCAAAAAATATCATAGGAATATGCTTGATTATTTTGTAGGGCCTGCGATGCGACTGGTCAGCAACTTTTTGGAATTTCGTCATTAAAATTGAAAATTGACGTTTGATGAGAAAGGAGAAAAAAATTTGAAAAATTATTCAAAAAATGACAGATATTTTTTACAAAGATTATTTTTTCAACGAATCCAATATTCCTTCTGAAAAATCCATTTTTGTGTGCATCAAAAAAAAAAAAAAACGAAAGTACAACTTTCACTATTGCTATATAGAGAATAAATTTCTACATTTAAAATAACATTTGTTTAGGGAAAATAGTATATAATAGTATAAAATAAGTATACTTTTACGTAAAAAAAAATTATTTTATTATGTATTTTTATACTTAAATATATATTGGAGACAAAGTGGAAAAACATGTACAAAAGCTTGAACTGAGATATTTGGGCAACTATATCTTCCCCAATATTGGAGCTAGGAGATACAAATTTTTCAATTGTCCTTTGCAAAATCTAGTTACTAGATAATAAATTTTAATTATTTCTACCTCTTATAAATATCGAATTTTTTAAATGCAATTACCAAATAGTACATTTTCGTAGCAAAATATCCTAAATTCAATGCTAATTCGAATTCTATGATAAAATTTACATTTTTAGGATTTATATCTATTTTACTAAACTATAAGATGATACAATTTACTAAAATGTTGTTCTATACTAGTACATATTGATGTAAAATATTATTGTAATTATGTTTGTTGCTGACAAATTTTCTCTAGCTGTGTGTTAAAGCCACATTGCATGGTTTTGCACTGAATAAATTCATAGCACATTTCAGTTAAGATATTTTTACTATGTTGACAAATATTGAATTTTGGCAAGAAAAATAATAAGAATTGCCGAATCAGAATGTTTATGTTTCGCCATCTAGTATATCTTTGAAATTTTTTGTAGGCTTAATTTTGTTTCAGATTTTTTGAAAAATATAAAAAAAATAGATCAAATATAATGTATCTTCTTTCTGTTCAACAACTTTCACTTCAAATAAAGTTAAATTTTTCCATGTTATGTTTGATAAAACAGGGAAACCCAAAATCATTGAGCGTTTATTAGTACACTTAAATGATGGAAAACAAGGTGCATAATATTTTTCGCTGATTAATAAATATAAAAAGTACAATTTTTGACTCCTAGCATCATATGTGGGACGAGCAAAAGGTCTAAAAATGGACAATTTCGATTCACAAATCCAATTTTTTTATAATTAAAATGACTGTAGAGGCCTCAAACTTTTCCAGAGTCAGTTTTTCTATTGTTCCCAGCAGAAAAAGTATTTGTGAGGAGGGAGGGGGGATATTCGAGACAATAGGATATAATTTGTCAATAAAAATGATATATACAGTCAAATCCGGATATAATAAAAGTACACTCATACTCAATGTTCTCTCGAATAATAATTTTTTATTACGTAAAATACTTTGCAATGAAAGAACTTGAAGTAAATAATTTACAAAAAGTTTAACTTTTTCCCCCTTTATTGGTATCAACTTCATAAAAATTTCACGAGAATGAAGAATTACAATGAAGATTGTTCCTTTTTACGGGTACAATCGTTAGGTTTTTTTTTTTTCTCTGGGTTTCTGTTGAATTCATTTTGCATTCTTTTTCAATCAGTACCATACATATCATGAGTTAAAAAAAATTGATAAAATCCTAGATGGTCTGTTCAAAACAGGATCTAATTAAACACGTTTTATGAAAATGATTTCAACCAGCTTCAATTACAGCCTCCAGAGGATGTCCGAAGGCAGTGTATGTAAGTCCTGGACTCCATACAGGCTTTAAGATAGATGATGTTGCTGGGGTAGACTCTACAAGCTTTAGAATTAATATGTAACCACATTGAAAAGTCGTAAGAGTCCAAAAGTCTTTCCATTTTGTTGGAATACCCACAACTACTTCCCAGACTTCTTAACTTTGGTCTTGGGGATCTATGGCAAGACTTGGCTCTTCGAGATCCTTAAGTAGTCAGCTCCTGATAGTCGGTATTTTTGTCAAGGGATGAAGGTTATGATGCCAAGCATCATCATTGGGCTGGATGTTTCGATTTGGAGACTTCCAAAAGGCTTCCAGAGATATCTTTAAAACAAACAGCCATGTTATTTTGTTTCTTGATGACAACATCTATAGTAAATGTCTTCTCATCATTGTGTTTGAGATCATTTATTATCCTCTTGCAGCGTTCCACAAGGACATCCATTTGATTTTGAGTCACCAAAGGCCTATCAACATACTTCAGAGATCTTCCTCCTGTACATTGGACAACTTTATACGCTATAGACTTGCTCACCTTCATTTTCCTTGTAAATTCTGGCATGTTCATGGTTTGATTGATCTCCAATGCATAATAAGCATTCTTTGAGGCTAGTTATATTGTTCTACAATTTCTAAGGCGATCTTTGAGGCATTCTGCATCCTTCACAAGCTTTCTGAACTATTAATCTGTATGACAGTTAACCTTGTGCATCTCAACAATATCAGAGTTGCTATAGGTGGCACAGACCAATGTGGCAATCTCTAACCTTTTTGTTTCTATTTTTATTAATAATTAACATCTAACAATGTTACACCACTTGTTCATAAGCTAAGAAATCCAGATCAGCTGATATAAATGTACAAAATTGATTGGAAATTTAAAAAACATAATTAAATCCTCGTCATATACATGGGTGGTCAAACACTTTTAACCCACTCGGTATATGTACATATAATGAATAAATGGTTGCTGTTCTTATTTCTAAAATAAGGTTCTTCATCGGTCGCATAAAAATAAAAATATTATGTTATATGTACCTAAATTGGAATGAAATATTAATGCAGGAATGTATTCACTACCTATAATAATATACCTATCTACTTACATTTAACGTATTGGAATACATAGCTTATATCTCTATATTATGTTTTTATGTATGTACTCACTCATTAGAGCGGTTTGATTTTCCTTTTTTTCGAATTTCATTACGAGTAGTTCGAAAAGTTGTCATAAAATGAAAATTACGTATGCAAAATTTCCTTTTCCTACGAGGTCATCTTTGAGTCGGGCATTTCGATCAAATTATGAAAAAATGTAAAAACTCTTGACTTACTCAATATAGATAGTAAGAGGGAATTTTTAGTTCTTTACATAAAATAACTTTGATGGACATTTTTGTAACCTATAAAAAGTGTTTTAAAAGTTTTTTTTCTAAAACAGTCTAATGAAACAAAATAAGAGATAAAGGTAAAAAAAACACACAACATGCATTTTTAGAAAGGAAAGAGTAAAATTTTCTAATGTATTTTTTTTCTTTTTGCTTCATAGGGTAGCTTTAGAAAAAATCTTTATGAGTATTTTTTATAGATTAGAATAATATCTATCATAATTTAAAATATTATTTCCAATTGTATTTTATATATTTATGTTAAATAAAATAATACATTTGTTGGTTTAAACGAAAGAAAAAAATATCTATCATAATCAGTATATGAAAAATAATGAAATGATTAGTGCTGTATTTTAATCCTTATTGGCGGAATAAAGAACTTTTCTCAACTTTCTCACTTTAAGTAAGATGTGCTAACTAAGGATGACCTAGTAGAAATATAAAATTTTTGCTATGGTAATGTTTACACCAACTGACAACTTTACTGCACTACCTATAATCGAAATTCGAAAAAAAGTTAAAAATCAAACCTCTCTAATGTACATAATATATGACCACAGCTGCTATAAAACGTGACTTTTAATGCAAACATTGTTATATTTATGTACATATGTCTATAACGGTGTTTCAAACACGTGTAGTCAGGTACACTTCATGGACTTTTTATTCAATATTTGATAGGGTTCCTTGTTTACATAAATATTAAGAATCCAATTCCACTTTGTGTATTAAAACTGTTGTAAAGAATTAAGTATAAATCTAAATCTATTTGGTCAAAAGCGAAAAAAAAAACAAAAAACTTTCGAAATTTATTTTGGATTTTCTTTGAGAAACCTTAAAAGCTCAACTCAAGTCAACATAAAAGGGAAGTCATCCAACATCAAAAATGGAATATCAGCTTTCATTGTCTTTGATTTTTTTTAGAAATTTACCAAGTTTAAAACATGGTTTAGCAAATTCAGAAACAAATGAACCGGACCAAAATTAATCCAAATTACTTCGACAAAAAAATTGAAGAAGATAGAAGATTATTTTATAAGAAAAAGTATTGGCTCGGTTCTTTGAGTTTTCCTCATGTTCTCTTCTACTTTTATTCTACCCAGACTCCAGAAGGGGGTGTGGATGAATGAGAAGATCACAGTAATGTCGACCTTTCTTCTTCTTTTTGATTTTTTTGTGTCATAAATATCAGTTCAGTATTCAGCGGTGAGTAGGAAACTTCTGACCACTAAATCCATCTTAACTTATATTAATATTTTTATCCTACTAACTAGCTAGAGGGTTTATGATGTCACGCATTTGTTCGGTAGTTTTTTTTCTAAGCACTGGTTAAAATAGATGGAAAAATATTTGTTCCAGTTTTAAAATTCATAATGACTAGGGGTAAATTTACCCGGCATTGCCAAGGACATAACGGTTGAGCAAGTGAAGTACTGGGCCAAAATAAAGTGCCACTTTACCACCACTACGTTTCTAGGCAACAATGAACATGTATACAAGGAGAACTTTTTATATTTGTTTTTAGTATTGATCTCTGATGTATATCATAACACTATGCCACACAATGAAAATCTTGGAGCCCCCACAGACTGAAACCCACATTTTATTTTATTTAAGTCGTAGAACACGAATATGACAATTAAAACTTTCAACTGATACAGGTTAAGCCTTCAAAGTTTGTTTTTTGAATCATGTTTTTAAGCAATAAATACGATTCAGTGCCATATCTCGGCATGAAAGAACTATATCGATGCAAATCAAAGTAAACAATAAATTGAAACAAACATTTGAGCATTTGAAAAATAATTTATTTATTACTTTATCTTGATTATAATTAATAAAAATGTAGACCATATATTTCAAATTTTTTTTAAATGCATTTTAAAAAGGATCTTGACTCACTTTTGGGAAATTTAGTTATTAAGAAGTTTAAATATAATAAGCTGGTAAGATTCATTAAATATAGATTGCAGTAATATTCAGGGGGAATTCATTGTTTATTTTAATTTATACTAAAATAATTATTGATAATTTAGATGTTCAAAACAAGTTAACAAGTTCATATTCAAAATAATTAATAGTTATAAACTGATAAGCGATTTTTTTACGAATATTATTGTAATCTATATTCACAGCATCTAACCAGCTTATTATATTTAAATTTCTTAATAAATATTAATAATTAAATTCACCAATTGACCAAAAATCAATCAATAACGAATTGTAGTCAAGAATTTCTGATTTTAAATACAATTTGCTCTTCTAAAAGTGTAAGAGAAAATGTTTTTTATTTATTTGGATATAAATAAACACCTGCCTGGGTAAATGACAAAAATTTTAAGAATGATTCTCGCTGCATGTTACTATGTATTTTTGCATACATTTTTTTGCAGGAGATATTTATAGAAGAAGAAAAGAGAATAAGACAAAGGATTTTTGACTTTAAATTATTCACTTTATAGACCATGCAATAAGATAGCAACTCCAGTTGCTTTTTCATAACCTGTCACTTGATTGGAATTAAACTTGATACTTGATGTGAACATGAGATTTTTAATACTTGTGACTTGAAGTTCATAGCTTGAGACTTACTTGTGATTTTTCCATGATGACTTGATCTCATGCCTGCATAATGCTATAGATACATTTATAAGGTGTGTTTTAGCTAAAGGAATACATTTTCAGTTCAGTTTCAGGTATTATACCTACGAGTATATCAGGTATCAATTTATGATTCTGAAAATACGTAGAACGACAATACCTGTCACAATATGATAGAATAAAAATGAGTCGTTACTTCAAATGCTCTAAGATATACGTTAATCCATACATATATTCTAAAATAGATATCACATTTCATTTCCTTGTGTAGGTATACTTTTTGTTAATGGTTACTTAATTGAAACCAAATATGTACAGTACATAATGGTTATAATCGATTGATTTGTATTTTCTTGATATGGAAATTAGATATGATTTATTTTTCTACTTAATCTTTTCTCATATTCGCATTTTTCTTCTTATAATCTAACCAATTTATTTTCACATAAATCTACTTATATAGGGAAATTATATTAATATTTGTAATTGGTTATTGCTTTAATCTTTTTATGATATAAACTATCACTCCATTTACGGGGTGACCCCACCACTCTGGTTGGATAAATGATGCCGATTAGTGTTCTACTACTATCGTAAGACTTGACTGAACTAGACTGACACAACACCAATGCTGATTGACATCGCTCGTTTCCTTAGTGACCTTGAGGAAAAAAAGATTATCCTATAGATGTAAAAAAAATCACTAAACAGTTTCGAAAGTCTAATTATGTATTATGATACCGTAAATATTTTTCATAGTGTAACGGTGAAAAATATGAACATTCGATTGAGAGTACTTTGGCCCGACCTCAGCCCTTTTGATTACTCTATATGGTAGCATAAATAGGTCAGAGGTTGCCAAATATGCCATATTAATATAGCAGAACTGAAGTATAAAGAATAGAGAAAATGGATTAGGAGTATATTTATAAAGTTTGGATGACTTTCCACCTTCGCTTGAAAGTCCTAATTGGAGCCCATGGACATCACATTAATGATCAAGGATGCTTTACATATTTCATATAAGTTTTTTTATAAAAACGTAACCAAGTTTCATGTTGTACTAAGTTTAAAAGATTAAACTGATATCGATGTGTTAAAAGACTTTTTTAAAAACAGATATATGGAGTTATCTCTATTTAACAACCAACACAATATTTTTTATTTATGTGTGTCTGAGCTCTTTTAGTAATTAATTTAGACACCCCTTAGTGGTAATGATAGCTTCCAGGGTTGGGGAAAATCCAGGCACCCGCCTGGAAGCTGATCCTTCTAGCATTTTGACATCTTCATTCCATCAGGACGCATTGTTATTAATTCATCTTCACCTCCAGACTCTTCCTGTTCATTCATGACTCTTCAAAGAAAGGACCTTTCCAGGTTTAAGAAGTTTTCAATCTGAACATTGTCTCATTCGACGCAGATCCCAAAAAGGAAACTCTGCCTTTTCCACGATTCTGGCATTAAAATACTTTGCTTATCAATGTCATTTTTTTTACCCGAATCCAAACCCTTTTATCTAGCCACCAAGACAACAAGCAACGAACTACCTGCGTATGTACATCAGTCACAAGCGCTCAAAGTTCGTTGTCAAACAACGGCCGCATGCTGTAAATACCTATATATTCAGCATCAATAAATTTCAATTAAAGTATGTAGGTACATAATATTTAAAACAACTAAAGTACACAGGTACTTATTATGAGTTTAGCACTTTTCAGATACATACTTTATGTTTCACTAAACATGATAAAATTTGTATTTTTTAGACGGACTCGCATTTTCTTCAAACTAGTTCTCCATTTCAGTAATAAACTCTTCATTGAAGCAATTTTTGAACGGCAAGAATTTTGAATTGGTGTTTCCTTTCTCAAGATAGTCTATGAATATGTTACATGCGTATCCAAAATACTGAAACATAACTTTTGAGTTGTTTGTTGTGCCTTTGGGTACTTTGGACGGGGTTCACTAGTTGCAGTCCACACAGATGATGATCGTTTTGATTCTGGAGTAAAGGGATAGATCCATGTTTCATACATTGCAAGAATACCAGTTTGTTACGTTTAAACATGGCCAAACACAGTTCAGAATCATCAGCACATTTTTGTTTTTATTCAACAGTGAGCAAACGCGCCACCCACTTTGGACAGAGCTTTCTCATGAGAAACACGTTCTTTTTATATCTTTACGATGTCAGGCTAACTCAAACTTTGTAACTTCACTTTTCAATCATTCAAAACGATTTTGTGTGTGTGTTTTTTTTTATATTATTATTAATCTTCTCTTTTATTACCGCTTCATTTGGACATGAACTGTGTTCTGCATCATTTGTATCTCCACTACCATGTTTGAAGTCAGCAAAGCAGCGCTTAATTGTTGTTTTCTATAGACCAGAGTCTATAACACTTTTCAAGGCATTCCCTAGCTTCTACAATATTTTTTCCCATCAAGAAGCCGTCTAAAATTAAAACACGAAATCGTTTTCGATCAATTGCTTTGGAAAGAATACTAGTATCGTCACACTTAGCAAAATATTTCACAAACTAAAGTACAGATTGTCATTAAACTTTTACAACTGTCTTTTAAAGTTTAGTACTTACAGAAAAAATAACGCCATCTATGAATGAAACCGGATACTTTTTAGTCCATGTGTTATTTTATATACTTTAATGTTAAGGAGTTTTAAGTCATCTTTAGTTCTAATTATTTTATCTTTCAGATCCCAAACCATTTGCATCCTCGTTTGGCCCGATGGACTACCTCATATTTCAATACAAGACTATGTGTAAGATATTTAATTGATATCAAATATTGATTCCCTCACGGCAAGATCTCAAATGTATATAGGTACAACGTTATATTCTTCGTTATGACCTATGTGGTCCCTATGATACTCATGGCGTTTTGTTATACGAGAATGGGTCGTCATCTCTGGGGATCCTCGCTTATTGGTGAGGAAACTCCAACACTTTTAAGAAACTATCAGAACAAAAAAAGGGTTAGTTTATAGCTTGATAAGAATTCATTGTTTTGCATGTATTGTCAAACATAATTTCAGGTTGTAAAAATGTTTTTCACCATTGTCACTGTTTTTGGGATTTGTTGGTGCCCCTATCATGTGTATTTCATTTATGTATATCATGACAATTCTATTGTAAATAAGCCATACATTCAACACGTTTACCTGGGATTTTATTGGCTGGCAATGGCAAACTCTATCGTTAATCCAATTGTCTACTTTTGGATGAACGTTCGGTATGAAATAGGATTTGAATCAAAGCCTAATACTTTAATTATCTTATATATAATCTATCATTATATTGCATGCAATTTACAGATTTCGGAAATATTTTATAAAAATATTTCTTTTAATTCCCCACTTATTCATGAGTAAAAAGTCACACGACCACAATTGGAATGATGGAACTAATATTGAGCTCAACATGATTCATAGCTGTCAGACGTCACACAATGGCATGACTGTGAATAGGACCTATTCCTCTATAACAACCTCAAATCCATCATTAATGGTAAGTTAAAACCCTTCATTTTACATTTTTTGAGTGCAACCATTTGCAGAATCAAAGGCGTCCATAAAAATTTTTTTGGGGGGGGAGAGGGGAGTCTTGGTTTTTGAAATTTTTTAGAAAAGAAAATCCAAAAACTAAAATTTTTGGAAAAAAAATCTAAAAAATTTTATTTTTCTGAATAGATATTTATAAAATAAATTCCAAATATTAAATTTTTTGGAAAACAATTTCAAAATTTCATTGCTATTCTCAAAAAATGTCAAATATAAATTTTTTTTTTAAATATCCAAAATCAATAGCTATTCAAAGAAAATTATTATTTTTTTTTAAATTGGTAAAATTAAATTAAATTTCCAATATTAAATTCTTTGAAAAAAAAATCAAATATTTAATTTTCTAGTAAAAAGCAAAAATTCCTTGATTGGGGGGCTACAACCCCTCTAGCCTTCCCCCTGTGGACCCCCTTGGGAATAACATATTTTAGTCAAAGTAACATTGAAGTATTTCTACATTTGATTGTGAGATTAATTTACAATATTTTGGTTATAACTTTTTTCTAGGTTATTCTTGAACTAAATTTAATATAAGGATTCCATTTTTTTAATATACAGAAGGATTCACAATCTTCCTAAGCAAATATTTAACAAAAAAAATCAATTGAATGTCTATCTTTTTTTTTTTTTAAATACTACGCTCGATGACAATGACAAGCTCTAACATTATCACAAAGCCTTGAATGATTACGAAAACTAGTGAGCATAGCAAAAATGTTGATTGTCGTGGAATGATAACTAGATTTCTATCATTTAACAGTGTACTTGTCTATAGTAAAACTTTTTCATCATAATTTATCCAATATTTCAAAAATTAATACATCCTACTATTAAATGATATATACAAAAAAAAAATTATTAAACGTAATTATAATGAAAATCTTGTTATCTACATTAACCAAGCAAATTTTATCTGTATTAATGAATGTATGTTTGGATATTTAAAAGACATATATATCCACCAATTTAGATATTAGGGTTGGTTTTTGGTTTGAGAATTTTCGACCGTTCTGAGATCGTTATGATTTTTGTTGGACCACAATAATTAGGTCCTTAAAAAAGTTTGATCTAGACCGGTCTCATGGAAATACATTCTAGATCGTCCCAAAGGAACAAATCAGTCTAGACCTGTCCAATAAAAAAATCTGTTTAGATCGGTAAAAAAAGAAACATTCGGTCTAATTTAAAATTCGGTCTCGACCGATTTACACACAAAGTGTTTATAATGTAATATGTGCCTTCAAATTGTGAATATGTTAAAATGACATCATATGAAGTTTAAACGGAGATAACTCGGAGGAATTTTCATCAAGTCGTTCCTCTTGGAATACAGAACTCCGAATTCAGGCATCTTTTGATCAAGTTAAAAATAAATTCCTTTCATTGAATTTATCAAAGGTTTTAACTCATGGTGAACACAGAAGTAAACTTAATTCGGTCATAGTTAATTAAGAGTAATAATAGTCATTTTAAATTGCCAATTTAAAAAGCAAATCTAAATTTTAAATTATAATATATGTTAGTTTTATAGTCATAAAGCGAAATTGAGAAATATCGGCCTACAGTCTGGACTGAAAATCGGTCCAGAAAAAAACAATCAAGACCGAGCCGGGAAAAAAAAACAATTGGCGCTGGAACGAAGTCTGAACAGTAAAAGTTTTATTTGTAATCTCTTGTTGGATTGGGAGTAGAATTGAAGAATTCTAAAAAAATTTAAATACATGGAGCACTGTATAAAAAAAAGGTATTTTGCAGGCGTTCAGTTCAACTCATATTAAAAAAGAAAAGAAAAAGGAGTATTTTATATAAAACTGGAAAAAATGAATTTGACTTTTAATGAGTTTGAGCAATGATTTAAAATACTCGCTGGTCATCAATTCATCTTTTTTAAATATCAAGCGTTATTATTATCCTTTTTACTCTTGATGAAAGATTTTCTTAGTATTAAGTAACTATGTGTGAGTGTGCTTCTGAAAAACATTGACTGACACCGATAATTTCTTGGGGAATCACGTTCTATATTATTCAAGCAAAATTTGTATGTTGGTCGACGCCTATTAAATCAGCGTAACGCTGGATACCACCTCTACTAGTAACATATTTTTTTATCCTCAGTTTATTAAAATTGAAAAATTAAAATCGCTTAATTTTTCGCTGTACCTACTTAATAAATCTCGAAATTTAGTTTTTGCCGGGATTTCTCGGGATTTTACAACTATTAGATATCCCCGGGAGAAAAAAATTCTTATATATCTCACATATAATTATTTAATAGTGTGTTTAAGTTTAATTTAAATGTTTAAAAGGAATAGTTTTAGACATATTGCGGATTTATATGAGATAAGGTATTGAGCATATTATGCTGTGTTATCATCATTAAAGCCTTAAATATACTTAATAAGATAATTTACACAAATAAGTATTAGTTTTGTTGATAACCCAATTTTTGAAGAAATTACTTGAATGATATTATTTTTTCGTTCCCCATATTCTTATTTCCTTAATATATAACTTAATCCTTTTTTTGTAAATACATATAGGGATATCTACATACCAGTAAATAAATAAATATCCATTATAATGTCTGACAAGGTTTGTTCCTAAATTAATCAGACATGTTCAATTACAATGAAGTATGAACGCTGTTTACTAAATAGTAGTTTGTTGCATACTGTAGGATAGTAGCGCCACCTTGCGTTTATCATTGATTATTAGCAGGGTTGTGAGCTATCAGGAAAAAAATTGCATTGATCAGAAGTTCACTACAATATAGCGATGTAACGATCCGGACCATTTGCGATCAGGGATATGATCAATTTAATTGCGATCATATTCAAATATACAGCTTCTTTAAACCCATAAACAAACCTATTTATGTATATTTTTTAACTTAAATAAACGATACATACACCATTTTCAAATATATTTATTTACAATATTTTAATATGATGATAATAGGTCTTTATTTGACATTAACAGGAGCTGCTTCTCAAAGTAGTGTTAATTGGTACATTATCGTTCGGAGTCTATCACGTGATCGACTCACTCAGTCGGTCCAAAAAAATGACCGAATAATAAAACTCTTGTGATGTGACTCTGTCTTGCATCGGTCTGCGGACTTAATCCTCCGGTAGGCCAAGATCATTTCCAGACCTTCAGAGTCATCAGCCAGGTATCTTTCCACTTCATGCTTGGCCGTATCCATCTAGTTGGGACGTTTTGTGAACAAATTAGTCTCTTTCTGCACATCCTGATACAGCTGGCTGGATGGCTGATGTTCAAATAAGGTGATCTCCTCAAAACGGAATTGTTTAGCTTTTTCTTGAGTCTCCTCAGTAAGAAAGGCTCATTTGAGTTGAGGGAGATAAGTTGTGGTGACCAGCATCTCCCTCATTACCAAATGTATGGTCTGCCTCAGCCAATTTATTGACTATCGTCTCCTTCATATCCTTGAAGGTGTTATCAATTTGGATATAAACCTGGCCCTGGAGATAGCCTTTTTGCCATGAGTTAAAGCCATGATGATCCTGATGAAACTAGGATCTTCAACACTATAGAAGGCGTAGCAGCTGTTTATCACTCAGTTGACAATCATATTGTCAACGATGACATGGGGTATCCATGTGCTCTGGTGAGATTTGGTGAAGGACAGAATGGACGTTTGCATATCATCATTAATAATTGCATGTGCCGTTTTGGGGCACCTACCCACCTTCTTAGTCTTTGCCGCCAGTAGCACTTCGAGCTCTTCAACCTTGTTGAGGTGATATTTCTTGACGTGGCGGTTCAGATTGTTCCTCGAGCTGGTGTCGGTGGATATCTTTGACACTTTGATGCTGGGAGGACAGTTTAGACAAGTGTGCAACATAGTGCTCTCTTTCCCTTGACGGCCTCCTTCAGAACAAAAATATGTTGAGATAGGGGCCGGGGTAACCAAACTTCTCGTCTGGGTTCTAGTCCTCCTCATTGCTAGTGAACCGCAATTTGTGAGTGTGAGCTCTTTTCCTATTGGTACCATCAATACATATGTAGGATGAACTGGGTGATGGCGTCATCTTTCTCATTGAGGCCGGACATTTTGGTCCAACTTTTCTTATGTTTTAGAAGAATTTTTGTTGAAAAAAATATTCAAATCGTTCACAACCCACCCCCACACACACACACAAATTACTTTTTATTATAAGTATATGTACATTTACAACAGTAGTTATGTTATACTAAGTAGTCTCCCCAACATTGCAAGCGAATTCAAAAATCATTCCTTTTTTAAGTTGCTAGAACATACCCTTGTATCAGAAAATTAGAGCAAAATTTGAATTTAGATTAACAATCTCCCCCCTAATAAAAGGAGAGTCTATGAGGATTTAGTGGACTAGTGGATTTTATTTCTTTAAAAATGAGGTTTATATAAAAGGAAAACAGATTAAAGAGAATGGCGGGAAATATCTATGAGTGCTCAATCCAAGGTTACTAATAGTGATAGGACGATTCAAAAAAACAATCCCGATGCTGATTCCGATGCCGATTCTGTTTTGTCTCGAAGAAGGTTGACAAACTGTTTATTAAAAGGAATTCAGGACGACCGAGAGAAATGAGGAGAGGATAGACATGGAGGAATAAGGCAAGGCTTGTTTAATAGGAACAATTCTATTCTTATTAAAATACTACTCTGATATATATATAACACGCCCATTTATACTGATAAAAGGTAAGGACTGTACTTTACATACACACATATATATACACGACAATACAAGAAATAATAAGAGGAAAGGAAAGGAGACACCACCCGCCAATCACCAAATCCATGCCGGTACTTAACCAGGTTCTCCTTCATGAATAGAAACCTGGTGATATGCTCCATCCATAACCAGGTTATGACAAACCATTTACTCTTATATATAGAAATCTATTTCTCTCCATGGATGTACAGTGTTATCAGCACACACACCGGAGAAAGGAGAAAACTTCTCATAGAAGTTTTAAGAACACAAGTACCCTGCCTGTTCCTGGAGATATATCATCCACCCTTACATAGGTTAAAGGGACACGAGCATCCTGCTCGTCCCTGGAAGAAATATGTATCTCCTTCGATGTAACCTCATCCAAATCTAGATAAAAGTAAGACAAGGTACACATAATCAAGTAAATAAATGAGTAGATTTATATTAAGGGATGAAGCAGGTTGTGTGCGTAGACACTACAGATTCCAATTCATACAATATTTAAATAGTTAAAAAATAGTACATAGCACGTCAACCCAAAATGAAGCTAGAGTAATTATTCTCGAATTTGAACATGGAATAGATTTTCCAACAAATTATAGTTCATTTCAATGAACATGTCACTCAGATTAATCCTTTGAAGATACCTCAAATATTACTTAAAGTAGCCAAAATTCACCGCCACATTTTTAGAATTAGGAACTTAATAAATTATATTTCTAAAGCGTTTTTGGCTAAAAAGTACTCTTCAAATATTTAAGAGCGTGAGAATGTGTTTCATGTTTCATAAGTTTCCCACGCGTTATACTTTCTATCTCGTAATTGGAGACAGGGACAGAGGATAGTCGAAATTCAATTCTCAGCACCTTCAATAATAAGGAAATAACTTGGATTTGTCAAGCTAGGGAGCCTAAGTGAAAGAAGAATATTATTGGGTGAGGAAGAGAAGATCTCGACTTTTCCGTGTTGTTCGATTAATAAGAAATAGTCCTAATGCATTACATAATTGCATATGGTCTCCTCCGGCCTCGCCCCTCAGTCAACCGCAACGGATGGACTCCAACAGAACTCACCCCTCCTCCGAATACTCAATAGGAGCCTAATTCAAAACTTCTTCCACAAAATGAGATCTTACATCTGTTTCCGTAACACGTCAAAGTGCTAATTAACCGAACAACTCGGAAAAGTCGAGATCCTTCCGCCTCACTGCGCGTCTTCTCTTCCTCGGCCACTAATATTCTTCCTTCACTTCGCATCCCTACGCTTGACGTACCCCAGTTATTTCCTTATTATTGAAAGGTTGCAAGAATTGAATTTCAACTATCCTCTGTCCCTGTTTCCAATTTCGAGATAGAAAGAGAAAGTATAACATGTGGACAAACTATGTTTCATTGAGTGCAAGAAAAATTAAATTAATATTGCGTAAAAGGGAGATTAATAATAATAATGTACTTTTTAGAATGGTTAATTCACATTTACATGAATATTACTATTAGGGGTGTCTGCAGGAGAGAAGAATATAGGTTCAGCCCAGTTTCAAAAATTGTATCAGAATTTGCAAAGTCATGTTGCTGGGATACTTATCCCGTAAACAAATAAATCCCTTCCAAAATTTCTACGATCTATTGGAACAGAATGCTAAAATCTAATTTTTAGCGTTCAATGTTAAAAAAAAAATCCCTTCCGTTCATTGAACACACGTTCCATAAAACGCCGTACAAATTTGTGTTCCGTTCACAAGCCTGAATATATATATTGACCATTTTATAATGTATAAGAAGAAATTTAAATCATATAGAAATACAAATTGATAGCTACACTTTTATAGTAGATTACTAGGCAAGTATTATAATGCAGTATTGAATAATATACTATATCGATCTTAATATTACGAATTTATAAATATGTAATTCATTTAAAAAATGGTAAAGAAATAATATGATGGATAGTCTTGGAGTAGATAAGAGATGTATAAAAGTTGGTATGATCGACTTACTCGGCTAACTACCAGATGACCGAGACGAGACCAAAACCATAAAAGAGACAAAGATCGGTCTCGAGAATCATAGCACTAATATATGTAATTTTGTACAAATTAGTCGGATATAGTAAAAACATTGGCTGGAATTACTTCGAAGTCGATCTTAAACTCTAGTCTTAGTCAAACACATATAAAAAGGGGGACTTATTACAGAATTTGAATTTCCCTATGTCTCTACCATAGTTTTTGTCTGCTGTCGATGTCCACTTCTATTTAGTCATCCTTTCATCCATCCTCCTTATCTACTCCGGATTTTGGGACATTATGAATCCTTATTTCCGCTATCAAAGTGAAGGACTTTCGTTTTCCTGGGTCAGATTCTCATCTAACAACTCTATCAATGCTCCTTTATTTCAAAGTATTGGAGTCCCGAGTCTTCTCCGAGTCTGTCTCAACAATGTACTTTCTTGATTCTACAAGATTTGATAAGATCTTTATTTTATTTAAGTTACTCAACCCCATTGAGGATCTTCCACGTCGTAGTGAAGGATATGAAGCTAAGTCTCACTTTCTCAAGAAGATCACTTTTCCATAGCGCACTACATACAGCGAGAACGAAGAAAACTGTCTGATTTCACAAAACTTTATTTGGAAGATAAAATTGAAGGCTTATTACTTATTAATTATTCTGTGTTAACTCCTCTCAACCTTGTCATCATCAATTATATCATTCAATCCAAGATCAATATATTCGATCCTTACATTACTCCTTCAATTAATTATAATTTATTTGTATTGACTGCCATTTGTTAGGATGGCTATAAATTATCATAAGCATTCTTCATCAAATAGAAGATACTTGATGGAGACTCCTTGGAGAATGTGTGGAGTTCAATCTAACAAAAGGTCGTGTTACTTCGCCACTCCCGGCATATCAATAATAGGTAATTGTGATAAAGTGCAACATAATTATATCTACTAGGGATCATGAATTTAAAAAAAAATCATAAGATGCATTGTTATGTAATGATTTAATTAAACTTGAGTATCTTAAAACGAATACTTTATTGAAATATAACTGATTAATCCACAGTCAAACAGTTCCCATATTGACTCTTTGTGGATTTAATACAAGAAGAAAACTTCGCTCCCAATAGCATTACAGTTGTGTTAAGGAAGATCTCTTTTACTTCGAAAAAATGTTGGCCATCAAACTTCCGAGGAATTGTTTGACAAGGTTTTTAGACTTAGCTAGAACACATGCACTCACACTTTGAAAGTTTAATGTTTAAAATTAAATAATGAGTTTCAAAAAAATATATATAATTTCCGTCTCTATTTTTTGACTAATAAATTTTTTGCTATTTTTCTTTTAAAGCTACCTTTGTTTACAATATTAATATACTAATGAATGTACGAGTGCAAATAATTTTTTTTATAGCTTCATATTCTTCCTTAGAAATACTTTTCCTGAATTATGCTGATGAGCCGACCCATCACATATGTTTCGGTATCCAAAAAAAAATCCCTTGAAACTTAATGAAATCCTTTTGTATTTTTTTTTTTTTTGCAAAATTCAAAAAAGATTCCTTTCGATGACAAGTACTTTCCCCTTTTTTCTTCCTTGAGGGATGCTTTGGAAAATGATGATAAATTATGTTGTTAGGAGAATCACAAATGGCAATTGCACAACTGACAGTTTCATTGTGCCAATACATTATACTTTTTCCAAATGGCAAATAGGTATTATTATCGTAATAATAATAATCAATTATTAATAATGTATACATATACGATAAAATGTAAATAAAATATAATATCATACTCCAAGGATACCAAACTTCTCTCTCTTGGCCCACAACGTAGTCCCAGTTCCTAATTTTGGTATTTTGTGGATTTGTATTTGGTACCCTTTCTATTCTCTATGACGTCAAAATCTCTCTCTTTTACCCAGCAGTCGGTACGATACATCAAATTGAAAATTCTAGCAAGCCCGATTACATGATGGTCTAACCTTATATTTCAATTAACCTTGGGTAGTTCCAGGCTTGAACATTATACATACATACAGTAGCGCAGTCGTTAAATGAAGCTGTACAGTTTTTGAGGCATAAAAAAGTGGGATACTCAAATGAGATTGCTAAATTAAATTGAATGTAGAAAAACAAGAACGCTTTCAGGTTTGTCTGGGGCGCCAAAGCTTCTTTTTCGTCTCAAATGTCTATGGGAATTGTATTAATATAATTAATACAACTAAAGTTCATAACAGTAATAGCCGAGTAAAAATAACAATATTTTATTTTCACAGAATTAGAAAGGCTATATCTGTTGTTATTCATATCGATCTCCTCTTAATCCCGTATGTAAATATAGATGCGTTAACTCATAATCAATTATTAAACTTTATTATATATAACTTATGACCAACTCTTAATAATACTCAGTCATTGTAATAGAATTGGATATTTGTAGCACGTCAACCCAAAAGGAAGCTAAAATATTTTTTCTCAAAATTGCACATGGAATACATTTTCCAAAAAATTATACTTTATTTCAATGAACAAATGATTCTGATTAAACCACTAATTGAAGTTAAAGTAGACAATATTCACTGCCACTTTTATAGAATTAGGAAATTAATAAATTATACTTTCTAAAACAATATTGGGGCCAAATTAAGTCAAGTAGATGAAACGGAATTTTTAAATTACATTTAACACTCTTGAGTATTTCAATTTATCCCAGAAATTTGAATTCAAGGCCTATAATTGACCGTAATATATCTTTAAAATGCCTGTCTTTTTCATAAAAATAAATTGTTTTTTTTTAACTTAACACCGACATGTAGGCTACATAGCAGCCAAGATTTATAGAAATACTATTACTCTCCATTGTAGCCAGTAACGTTGGACTCAATGTAGAGTACTTTGAATCCATACAAAAAATTACACCAAAAATAAACAACAATGAGTGTGAGAATTTGTTTAACTGAGTACAAGATAAATTAAATTCCTACTCCGTAAAAGGGACATAATAATGAAGTGCTTTTTAAATTGGTTAATTCACATTTACATGAATGTTAATATCAGAGACGTCTGCAGGGATGGAGGCTTTAGACCCTCCCCGATTTCAAAAATTGCCTCTGAATTTGCATAGTCGTACTTCTAAGATACTTGTCTTGCGGACAACTACACCTCTTCCAAAATTCCTCTTACCTATTTGAACGGAGGGCTAAAAACTCGTTTAAAAAAAAACCATTCCGTTCACAAGCCTGGATGTATGTTTCCTGATTGTTCCAATCCATATTGATAGTCATCCAAATCTTGTAAAGTTCATAGAACTTTATACTGTTAAAACCATTCCTTCTCGCTATTCCATCGCAAAGTCAATGGAGTCCCAAAGTAAATTGTTGTTATCAAAGATTAAGAAAAACTTGTAGGAAATGATCTGGATCTGCATTAAATATTAGTTCTTCCATTCTTAGTTTTCTAGAAAATGAAAATATCAATTTTAAAGACTTGACGGATGTGATGGAACTGTGACCTACTCTGGGTTCAAAAATGGGATTATTTCTTAACTGGAAAGAACTCTTGAAAGACATCTTCAATGGGTGATATACCTTTATATCAAAATGAGCTTCTGTGAATGAACCTTGTTACAACTTTGGATGGTAAAACTTCAGGACCCACAGGTCTAACTGGAGAAATAGGGATTGCTTGGACAAGTTCAAAATTGTATAATACAAACCCATCAATTTCAACTTTTTTATAACTTGACTAATATTAATAACCAACAATACATATTAGGTATTTACACAGCAGTATCTATAGGTACTTGTAGCAACGCACTGTCAAATAGATATCCTGGTAAAATGTCACATTCTAGATGGATTACTACTTCCAATAACAATTTAAGGCTTTATGTTTTTACAAAAAAATATATTTAAAAACCTGAAAGAAATTGTTATTTTTATAATGAATGGTCCGATATGGTTCAAAATGAAAAGTAAGCCATCAGTTATAAACGGATCCAGACACCTATTTGAGTCATTAAAATGACTAAGAAGTTGTTGACCTCAAGCCCAAATAATTGTGAAGCCAATTATACATCAAAATGTGTACTTTTGTCATCCTGAAAACATTTTGATGTCTATGATAATTGATAAACGATGATAGAAGCCAAGTCCATGAAGTTGGGAGGCATGGGATATTGAAAGCAAAGAAAAGTAGTATTTCAGACACGGTTTGAAAATTTAGAATCCCAAATACTCAATTTCTTGCAGAATATTATTATGAAATGATAGAATGGGAAGAAAATGTTACAGAACCTCCAATGACAATGTACAAACAAACATATACAAGAAATAATTATATCAAAAGGAAAATATGAAAACTTTTTGTATATACCATGCCACACCGAGGCAGTAGAGCGAATGATAAAGTCCGTTACAAAATCATCGGAGAGAATATGTGGAGAAAATAGTAGAAATGGATTTGTAAAAGCAACTTTACCATCAAGAAAAAAACAGGTGCAGGTTAACCGCGAATCATCAAAAAAATGGTATAAATTTTCCCTTTTTGCGGAACAAACTACCATTTTAGAAAAAAGTTTAGCAAATACTAGATGTGAACTGTACTAACATTTGTATATTTTTAAAAATCTTATATATATTCTTATCAAAAAATATAGTCAAATTAAGGGAAAATTATCATTTTTTCAAAAAATTTAAACAAAATGGACCAACTGAAGATGAAATCGTAGAGAAATGAAATTTTCTACACCTTATTTTCATACCCTAAGGCAACTTTTCCAGCCTATCTCTAATCGAAATTCGATAAAAGTTGAAATCAAACCGTTCTAATGTCTAAATTTTAACTAAACATTATTTTAGGGACAAATATTTACATAAAAATGTAGCAAATTAACAGAAATTGCAGACACAGATACTAAAGGAATTTTATTTAAACAATATTTTTAGTACTTCAGCATTATATAAATATATTAGATCCCTTTTTACTATCAACTCTTGAGCATCTACTTGTTCACAATTGAAGAGATCTCACGTAATCAAAATTCAAACAAGGATTATAATCAAAAACACTCATGAGGAAACTTTTTGCATTCCGTACGCCTTCAATAAAAAAAAGTTAAATTAGATAGGAATTTTGAAGTTTGATTTTCTTAAAGCCTTGCGATTTAACTTTTGATCATTTGTCTATGATTCCCTATTCCCTACGTGCTTTAAATTTGTATTACCGCTTATCTTACTCAGAGATTTGTAGATTAAAAATATATGACCCCAGAAAGGAAGAGTATATTTTGTATTTTTATTTAATTTGCTATTTTGTAAATATTATATAGCATATACTTAGTGCTGTTTCAGTCCTTATTTATTCGGTCTACTCCAGTCTGAGGACCTCGCCTATCAGTTCTTAGGACAGGTCCTTAATACCGAAGGTCCTTGGGACTATTACGAGAAATAATTAGAAAAAGAAGAAATAAAGATGAGTGACGTCAACTTTATCATCAGTGCTCTGAACATTGATTGGTTGAATTGGATTAGCTCTTATTAAGCTCTTAGCACGTCTATTAGTAGGAAATAATTGGCTAATTACCAAATAAGTTTGGTCCTTTCTTTATTTTTATTTTCGTAAGAAAGGTTGCGTGATACAATATAGGGAACGACGTTACATATGTGGTGTAGGCTAAGAACTCAAAGTAATAACTAAATTTTATACGGATACTTATATTCATCAATTAGAATAAGGGACTCATCATTTGTATTGAATATTAGTAAGCCCTGCATCAATATGTTGCTATGAAACTATGATATTATTTATCTTTATGTATCATAGAATTGCGGCATTACCTCGATATCAAAAAAACATTAACTGTTTGCGTCATAAGTGCTTGTACTCTTTTTACTTTATTAGGAACAAAGATCAGACTAGGCTTAATATTAATTATACAAAGCAATATTAAAAAAAGATGAATAATATTTTAGTTTCTATTATTCTTCGAAAATTCCGCCCTCTGCGCAATACAGAGCGCCAAGGGGGTTCGAAATTACAACAAATTTTCCTGAGGGCTTCTTCTGCAATGTTGGGCAATTCCTCCTCCACCTTGTCTTTCATGAACTCCACGCTGTTGTGGTAGTGAGCAATGACCTTCCTCTCTACGACACTCCACACATAGTTGTCAAGTGGGTTTAGGTGAAGGAAATTGGGCGGCCACATCTCCTTGGACCACAACCTATCTCCCACTAATTTGTTGGTTAAATACTTTTGAGTGATCTTGGAAGTGTAGCACGGTGATCCATCTTGTGGCAATACCCAATTTCCAATGTTGTAGGTCACGTTGAGGGCGGAAAACACCTTCTTCGCCAATATAATTTTATATTCTAAGGCCTTCAAGGTCCATTTTATCCACAACAGTGGAAACGCCTTACCGATTGAACCAATGACACCGTGTATCATGGCATTTACTGTATGTTTCGAATGCCCGGTGAATTGTATCCCTGGAAGGGCGTCTTTGAGAGTGTTGGTAATGTACCGAAGGCTGCGGGAGCTTTTGACTGTATCAACTGTAAAAAAATTTCATATGAAGAAATGAGGACTTTCCTATTGGTTTTTTTCAATTTATTAAGGAGGATCTTCGACCGTTCCAGCCTCTTTTGTCTGTGTACAGCCGTCAAATCCTGAATTTTTGTGACAGTCCCAGACTTCAGGCCCAAATCCTGTTTAACAATGTACTACACAGCCGTTTCGTGAACCCTGAGGTCCCTGTCCAATTTTTGCAGATGTTGTCACGAGGATTAACGTCTATCTTCACCTTCACACTCATTATGAGGCTCTCTGTGCGTACCGATTTTGGTCTTCCCGACCTATAAAGATAGAAATAGGATTTGGTTTCGTTGTAGAGCTTCCTGGTGTTGTTTACAGTGGCCTTACTGATACCAAAGTTACGTGCAATCATGAAGGGATTTCTCACGGGCTTTGATGTGTACAACAATTTTTTGTTGAAGTTTTTTCATTTCTGTATTTTGGAACTCCTGAAAGACCTACAGCTGATTTTATTACCTCAATCAACACTTAAAAGGAAACCAATTTATTTTTATTTCTCTCTCTTTATGAAACGCACCAAATTTAAACGCTATTATCTGTATAAAAAGTGTACAAGGCCTTCTGACGCATACGGTAATTTGTTTTGTTTACAATAGCTGTTGATTTTTGAGATTTTGAAAAATATGATATATAAAATAGGGGGGGGTCTGGAGAGGCTGTAGCTTTTAATAAATGAAGGATTTTTTTCTTTTACTATAATATTTTTTGTGAAAAAATTTTTAATTTTTTCTGAAAATTGAAAATAGAATTTTTTTGTTTTTTCATTTTCAAAAATATAATAAATGAACATTTTTTCAAAAATTTAATAAATGAAATTTTTTTTCTCATGTTTTTTTTTTTCAATATGTTCAAATATGAGTGTTTGAAGTTTAAAATGTAGTGATTGATGTCATACTATAAGGAATGTGTTTGTACGTTATATTCTTTTAATGATAATTTATAATTGTTATTATTGGCTGTATTTTGTGTATTTATGCTAAATAAATAAAAATTGAAATTTTTTTCCAAGAATATTAATGTTTCAAACATATTTTCAAAAGAATGTAATTCTGTGATTTTGATTTTTTTTAAAGTTCTGTATTTTGTGTATTTATGTTAAATAAAAAAATCAATTTTTTTCCCCCCTGTGATTTTGATTTTTAAAAAAAATCACCCCCCAAAAAAAAAAAAATAAAAATATATATATATATAATCCTGTGGATGCCCCTGGTATATGTTTATTGAATACCTACTTTTGTATTTAAAATATGACCTTAAATACAAAGTGAGAACCAGTGTTTACATACAGTCGCATGTGTTTGTTTTCCTTCGTAATTAGTCTAGAAAAAAAAAGTTGAATTTCATAGCGATATTAATTAAAATTGTAGTATATGATGACTTTCCCAGGAAAAAGGGCCATATTGCACTAAAAAAATACTTTAAAAATGATGAAAGAATTGACATTAACCCTCCCCTAGAGAGTATCCTATTTATAGTTAGTTAACTTGGTAAAAAAATAAACCCTATAAGAAAACATAATTATTAAATGATAATAACGCTTATTTAAATTTATTCACATAGGATAGAGTAAGTGCATGAAGCACGTACATTTTGCCCAAAATCCCCAACTTATTTCTAATATCTCCATTCTGTCCAAAGATAGCTTCTGAGATTAATGTAATTGAACATTCTAACATTCTTTCCTTAAAATCTTAAGGAAGAAAAATATATCAACTCAAAGAATGCACAATACAATAAAATATTGTGGCTTAAGCATGATATCATTTGCTAAATTTTGGAAATGCCTCAACTCCTTTTGGATCAGGAAATTGTGGGACACACAACACATTTGGAGCGTCCAAATGAACCACTTTCTGGTTATAAAAGGATTAAAATACACCGACTGCCCATACTCGAGGATCTTTAAAGTCTTTGAAAAACTGGGGGATCCTTGGCTAGGTCTTGGGAAATAATCAAAAAACTTGAAGTCTCCATGTGATGGGAAATGCCTCTGAAAAATTGTCTTAGCTACAATTTTACTGGTGATTTTACATTGGAAGTAGTCGGAGATTTAAAAAAGTCAAACTCTCTTGTAAATCAAATGGTGTTTTCCTTCTTTAGGTTAGTCTTAGGACATTTTTTACCTGTACAGCGACCAATAAGATTTATATAAACTTAAATTCAATGTTTCAGGAGCATTGTGAAAAGTATTGGGAAATAAAATTAGATTCAAATGAATAAAAAGTTTTTTTTTTTTTTTTTTAAATCTCTCAGTTCACTAACAGAGGGTTTATACAGTAGAGATGTACAGAAATAGTTGGAACTAGAGTTGTGTTGGTCCTTGTTTATTCGGTTCAGTATAGCCTTAGAACCAGTCCAATTGGTCCTTGGAAATGGTCCTGAACCGTCGTTCTATGGAATATTTCCTTAAAGGTTCGATGGTTTATTTATCCAAATAAAATATATGAGATATGTGTTCAGATAATTTCCCAAGTTTATCAAAAATATACCTGTTTTCTTGTAATGCCATATAATGCGAATATATTGAGTTATATAATTTATTCTTTATATAACAAAATAATTAAAAAAGTATAGAACACCCGCAATAACGTCTCGTTATAATTTTATCAAATCTTAAAACGCACTCAGTGAGGATAAATTTAACATTTTTTAAAGCTTAGTACAAAGAGGAATTTGGGATTAATGCTACAATTTTCCCTGTGTATTGTTCATTATTCTGCATTATTGTATATAATTACACTTGACATAAAGTCAGTACAGGGATTGGTTTTGTGTGATAAATGCATTCTATTAATTATCATTTCTGGGAATGAAAATTACATGTGAAGTTGCTTAGATTCACAAGATTTGATTAACTTTATAGGGATTACAACTCTAAAAACCATTCAACGTAGAATTTTATTATATAACTTTATTTATATGAACTAATGAAACTACTAATATCCCCTAAGCCCACGGTTCTACCACTTTCATCATTTTCCTAGAGTAAAATATTGATTTAGTATCTAATTTATTCTTTAAAAAGTTTATATGGACAACCCTATTTTTTTAAAACATAACTCCAAAGTATTTCATTGCATAACTCAAAAGTTATGAAACAATGTATATTATATAATAGGGTATGTATCCATCAAATGAGTGGTTTACAAACTACCATCCAAAACGCAGGGATCTTGAAGACGATTCATGATCATATTCATTATGAAAAATAACTTAGAACTGGATTGTGTTACAATTATAAAAAATTTCATTTTTATCTTGCCAATAATAAGTTATTTGACATTAAAAAAATTTTTTTACATCGGATCAGAAAAATATATAGAGTGTAAATTGTCCATGGAATCCCTCAATTACTAAAAAGATGGAATTGAAATAGATAGATTACATGTTGATTATGTAGTATTTAAATCACAAATACGAAACCACGTTCAACATATTTTTAAGAAAAATATGTAAGATAATATTCTAAATATAATTTCCTGTCATTTCCTTTTATAAAGGAATTAAAATAAAAGGAGTTTCTTTTTTTTCCCATGGTATGGCCAAAACTTAGTAAAATAACACCTTAGCCCTCCGTTAGTAAACATCATTTTTTACGTATTTAGAGTACTTGAGTAAAAAAAAATCCCCAAGAATTAAACAATTTTTATTAAATGATATACAGTCGACATTGACATAAAATTACTCTACTTAAATTTCAAATATTTTGCAAATACTGGCTTGAGTTCAAGAAAAGGAGAAAAAATACATTATTTTTTTAAACTAACAAGATATAACTTCTGATTATTATAGTTGAAACATTATAATTTTACTTTTTGATAAAAATTTATATGGAAGATTAATTACTTTTAACGAATTTTAGGTAGAAAAAAATGAACTCATTAGTTTAGATGAGATTCAGTGTGATATAAAGAATGACTACTAATATTACATTAGTAACAACGCGTATACATACTTTAAATTGAATGAACGACTTTAAAGCGAATAAATTCATCAAAGTTTGATTAGAAATTACAAAATTTAGGAAAAAATTTTAAAGATGTTTCATGAGGATACTAAAAATTTCTAGCAATCAAATCTATTTTAAACAGATTTGAAGCACTTTTATAAAATGTGGACTACAGAAAATTCTAGTCCACTAACGAAGGGCTAAGCTACGAGTTCGCCCAAGACATGACTTTTTAGATCAAAAATGTCATCTACATAAGCGTTTTTAGTGGTAGTCGAGGTTTGTTGACGGAAAATGAGAGCTACTTTAAGCTTCAATATTTTTTTAAATTATTTCTTATAGGGTAACATTGCTTTCGTTAGTCCGAACAAGCTCATTTCAGAAACGAATTAAACTCATAATTAAAGATTTTACTTGACTATTAAGTTATTAATATAAAGAGTCAAATTTACAAAAAGGTTATAATTTTAATTAGTTTACTTTCAAAATTCAAGAGAAACAAAGCCCTTTTTTTGTATTCTTCTTTTTTGGAAACCCTCTTCTAGAACCTCCAACGACTTTCTGAAAACTTACAGTATGTATATACTTAATTACCTATCTCATTAGTGTTCAAAAACAATCCTTTATCAGTCACTATTGTTAGTATCCGGCATTAGCATTAGGTGTCGACGAACAGACCAAATTAGCTTATATAATAGATAAAATAACTCCCCGAAAAAGCATCAGTTTTACTCTCTGTTTTTCATGATCACATCCACACTTAGTTACTCAATACTTAGACCTTTTCTCCTCTATAATAAAATAATAATAATATTAACAGCGTTAGAAAATAAATGAATATGATTTGATGAACTTATTTCTCTTTTTAATAAGAGTTGAACTAAACGTCTGGAAGATTTCATTCCTTTTTACATATACTTTCATATGATATATGTTCATCACGGAGCACTCTTTATAGTGCTGGCTGTTAACATATATTTTTGAAAACCAATATGTTTATGGCCAACACTTCTTCATTCTTCTGTTGGCACTTTTTTTTCTTGTTTGAAATCCTTTTGCAGTGAATAATGATCCTAAAAATGTATTTATAATTGACATCTTGATTTTTACATCAGAGGCTAGATTTAATCTACTGAGTTTGGGGTAAAGTGCAATTTTTGTTTCTCATTTCCAAAAGGAATTAAAGATATTATTTTATCTGAATTATATAATTTTTTAATTATTTATACTCATATATTAATTATAGATATTTTAGTCTGAATAAAATTTTTACGTTAGTGTAAATTATGTTTTTAAGTTCTAATTTGAAACAATTTTAGCTTAATAATGAAGATCCATTTTATAGTCATATTCACTAGCTTTAGAAATTATTTTGGACATTATATTATGCCAATTGTCATACCAATCTAGAAATAGTCAATTAAATTGATTGAAAAAACAGATATTCATTATATTTTTTATTTTTCAGAAATACGCATTGCCATGTTGAATTTATTTTCAAGAAAGTTTTCTATTATAGAGTAACCTTCTCATATTTTATCTATAAGCGAAAGAAAGTTATTAAATACTCTCTGATTTGTTGGATTGTTATTCCTTGGTATTTCTACACATACTGATTAATTTATTAACATAAATGTTCATTCCATAAATATATCTATATTAAACTTCGTGATATATAACCTACATAACTAATTGATTTCCTTGGCTAAGGCGAAAAGTTTTCATTCTAACAATGAAAGACAGTGAATTTCATTTCAAAATAAATTTTATTTTTCTACATAATCTCCCTTGACTTCCACACTTTTGATCCAGATCCTTTCCAACATCAGTATTCTTTCCAGGAAGTAAGATCCTGGAAGGTTGTGAATAAAATCATCAACGACCCTCTTAACTTCTTCATTGGATGCGAAACAAATTTATTTAGATTTGTGAACAGATAAAAGGCTGAGGGCTCCAAATCAGAAGAATAGGGGTGGCCGAGCAAATCAAATCTCCAATCCTGCCATTTTACCACTGTTAACGCACTCTTGTATGTAGGTGCTCTATTCAGTTAAAAAATGTTTTTTTTTTTTCTTCTATCAGCCAGGTCTCTTCTTACCAATTTCGGTATCACGCTAGCCAAGAAGGTTGGAGTAATAATAATATTCACCTATAATTGTTCTGTCTCAACATAATCAATAAAAGGATCGCTTTCCCAAAACACGCTTGCCATGACCTTTCCGGAAGATGACCACGTTTAAATTCAGCTGCCCACTTTTTAAGAGTTGACATGGAAAGAGTAGAGTCCCCGTAAACTTTTTTCAACTTTGGATGAATTTCCTTAGGGGTTAGTCTATCCAAAACAAAGAGTTATATAACTTCACGATATTCAATTTTAACAAAAAAAAACAAAAGATGTTTACTTCAACAGTTCGTGTAAACAAACTACTTGAACGAACCCGTTGCAACTAGTCATAAAAAGATTGACCTTTGCACCCATAAGGAAACTTAACTATTTACCATCTCTCTGTGGACCGAGAACTTTCATTTTGCCCTAATAGTAAATAAATTAGAAGTTGAGGGATTTCAAACTTGATTAAAACTTTATTTGAGCTAAACACTTGATATGATGTAATTAACTTAGTTCGTATATATTTATTTTATTTTGGCACATTATGAAAGCTTTACTCATAACATTGGGTGCATCCATAGCTCCAAAGTATTTATACTTTTTACTTTGAGTTTTGCATCTCCAATTAGTATAAACATATTTTTATTAACGAAAGTTCTTTATTCTTTATTTTACGATGTATGCTGATATTGACTCTTACTTAGGAATTAGCATTGTTGACTAAACGACTTGACTCTGACATGAATTAAAATAGTTAAGAAACTTGAGTTGAAAGATTTAAAGACTTTATTCTGCCTCGTTTTTATAGGGAAGTCAAGAATCTATGTAAGGAGTCTAAAGGAGGGGGGGGGAATTTAGAAATTTTCCCACTCAAAATAGAGAAATAAAAAGTGAGACTACAAAATTTTGATTTTTATTAAGAGAAAATTTATATTTTCTAATAAAAATTAAGAACAAAGTTGTGACAATATTTTTAGAAACAAAGCTCTAACATTTCGTTATGATACAACTTTGATCGATCATTAAAATTTTCTTTATCATTCTAAAAAAAAAATAGAGGAGGTAGCTAACTAAATCAAGGTCACTGTAACCTTGATTTAAAAAAATAATATTTATTTTCTAGAAAAAAAGAGATTATTCTATTTTTTTTTTTTTTTTTTAATAAGGTTATTGAAAAAAAAAAAAAAATTGTAAAATTCGAAATTTACTTGAAATATCCGAAAGGCAAAGAAAGATAAGAGCCCCGCACATTTATATATGTCCAAGGTCCTGTTAAAGCTAAAATGGCTCTACTCTCAGTTATTATAGGTACTTATTCCTAGCCAGATTGATATTTAGACCCGTTCAATCCTTTTTACATAGGGGCTGCAATAGTTGAGACCAAGTCTGATCCAAACTTTGTATTAATAGGAAGATATTCGAGCTACTTAATATTTTGTTTATGTTACAAATATGAAAAGCAAAATGGTTATATAAATATTAATGTTGCTAACCGTTTTTGCCCCCAAATAAAAATATTGGGAGTAATAATCCAGCTACCTTGAAATTGGATATTATATTTCTAATAAAGTAGGTTTGTTTAACATAGGTATTATGTTATAACTTATATTTGTGGTACATTAACATAAAAACAATCTCAAACAACAGTCAAGAACAGGAGAAAAGCCCTGTTTATTGTTTCACTTCATCTATGTATGTATACATATGTACAGGCCAATATTTCAAGACATATTTGAGTAAATTAGAGGCTTTGTATTCAAATTTGTGGGATGAGTTAAGAGACTCAAGGATTTTATATATAGTTTAGAACCTTTATTTTATTTAAGAAACTTAGATTTGCTCCATTCAAATAAAATCTCTCAATTTCTCATTCTATTATTGTCAAGTTCAATTTTTTTAATTATAAGTGCAATTTACAGCACATTCAAAGGCTTAATAAGAATATTTTTTGATACAAATCTCTCCTCCTTTTGTAAAAGATATTATCTACATGTGAAAACTACAGTTTTTATGTTATTGTAAAAGCTATACAGATTAACTTAGTTGTTAATTAGTGGGGAATAAGTCAAGTTACATTGTTTACTTGACAATAGAGTTCATTACTGATTTATCAAAGCAAGTAAATCTAAAAACCATCATTTATTCGTTGGAAGCCATGCTAAAAACTGAAAAACATGTCGACAATAGTATTTACAAACTGAGTGCAGAAATGTAATCCACACTCTATTTGGGGGAAAATAATTTTAGCCTGCCTTTGTTTTGACGGCGCCACAAGTGAACTTTTTTCATCGTTTGATGTATGCAAAATTTGAGACACGTGATACAACTCTTTCATTTTCTCTATTTTAATTACATATTCGTATAAGACAATGTCTTATAATATTTAGTAATGTTATCAATTACTGAAACTAATTATGTTATGTATAACAATCTAGAGGGAATATTAATTTTAATACGTTGTAACTTGTATCAAATAACAAAAAGTTCTATATTTTCATAATATACATACAAGTATGTATATTATGGCCAACTAGTGCTAGTACCCAGCATTGCTCGGAGTTATTATGAGTCGATGGACAGACATACTTTGATTATAAAAATATTAATTTGCTCTATTAATAAAGAAAATTACTCTGGAATAACAAATCGTCAGAGACGTACAGTAGGAGTCTCCGCAGGATTATATTTTGGGGGAGGCTTGATTTTAGGATTTTTTTAAAATTATTTTTTTTTATGTAAATTTAAAAAATTAAATATTAAATTTTTTGGGAAAAAAATTTTGAATATAATTTTTGTTTCAATGAAAATTTAAAAAATTTAATTTATAATATTAACTTTTTTGAAAAAAAAATTTCAAAATCTTCAATTGTTAGCAAAAAATTCCATTTGTTGGGAAAAAAATTTCAAATATTAATTTTTTCGGAAAAAAAACTGCAAAATCAATAATTATTTATAGAAAATAATTTTTTGTTAATAAAAATTGAAAAATTAAATTATTTTTTTTTTTTTAAATATCCACAACTCTTCATAAAAAGTTAACTTTTATTTGTAAAAAAATCCAAATATTAAATTTATTGAAAAAAAAATTCAAAAAACCCATAGTTATTCTCAAAAAAATAAATTTATTGAAAACAATTTCAAATATTAAATTTCCTGGTAAAAAATAAAAATTGTTTAATTTGGATGGGGATCTACAAAGGAACCCACCCCTATTGTAACACGGATATTTGTAGAAGAAAAACTTACATATTTTCTATTTATTTTAGTATACAAATAAGAATCGTAGTTATTCAACCTCCAAAACTCTTTCCTCAAGATCCCGCGAAAAGAGTGTGTCCACAAATAATCTACTTCGCACCTCAACAAACCGTGTACCTCGAAGATGTTCCATGATTGTTGCAACATCCCGTAAAGAATCATTGATTAACTACGGCAAGGACCCTTATAGAAACATAGGAAGATCCACTTCAAAAAGTTCAAATCAAATGATATAATGATGAGAGTTGTTGTCAAAAATGTTTCATTTTTAATTTGCTACAAAGAATAAATAGGAGTATCGATATGTAAATGGAACTAAGAAAAGTGTTTAATATGTTGTATGACGTGTACTTTATAATTGATGTTAGTTGTTTACTCATCAAAAAGATAAAGAAATATATGTTCCTCTCTATGTAGTCGTATTATGTATATTATATAGAATTTATATTCGCGTTTCATATTCATAAATGTATTCAAGTTTATTGCATGTATTTGATCATAATCTTTTGATAATAAGTCTATTTATATACTTATAATATAAACTTCTTTTTTTATAATCGAAATCAGGCATAACTAGAGTTAATATTTTTGTCGGGTAAAAACTACCTTTAAAAATTAGAAATGGAAAAATTGTTGATGCGTGTGCTCTTTTTTCATCTTTGTTCATTATGTAATAGGTCCTCGTGGTGTTCACTTCTCCCTCATAACTATGTTAGCCAATGATTATAAATGTGGTTTATTTGCATAAATCAACCAATAATTATAAATAAGTTGAATTTACATCTATTATAATAATGTTTGTAGTTGACTAATTTTTCCGACTCTGACTCGACGAAAAAATGCCCTCGCACAGTGATCATATATAATTTTTGTACCAAGCTAAATCAAAATTGATCAGTAACTTTGGCTGTATTTCAGGTGATCAGTAAACAAATAAACAAACAGAGGTAAAAACATAACCTCCAATGAACTTCGTTAGCGGAGATAATTAATATATTTTACCTCCACAAATACTATTTTAAATGTAGAAAATTTTATTTGTTCATTTTCTCCCCATAACCCAAAAAAGTCATATAACAGGTAGCTGATATTGAAAATAATCCTAATTCATTATTGCCATGTCACTCATTTTTTCATTACAAAAATGTCAACTAGGGCGTAGACATTTCGGAGAGGGCAAGGAGAATGCAGGAGTAAGGCATATGGGATTACTGAAATAAGATCATTGCTATCACCTGCTGTCTATTACACGAGGAGAACCTTCAGTATTTACAGTGGTATTAGTGCAAGGAAACTATTGTAAAGTTGTATTTAAGTATATATATACAAGGCTATACCATAACGCGTATAAGACTGATGTTTGACTTCCACCACACTTTTAATATTGACGTCATAGTAGATGAGTGGTTGCGTGTTTTGTCAAAATTTGTCTGTCTTGTCCAGCAGTCGGTACAATATCTCATATTGAAAATTATAGCAAACCTGATTACATTATGGTCTAACTTTGAATTTTTATTAACCTTCATATATATTACCAGCAACCCGGCGTTGCTCAGGTGAAAGAGGGAGTGGAAAATTACAATATTATTATTATATCTTTTTTTAATTATTTCTTCAAAATATTTAGACCCATTTGGCGTGGACGTGTATTATAATAAATGTATTATTATGATTTTTTTTTAAAATATGTTATAAACTTCAAATAACGTACCAACATACACGCATCCAAAAAGTTCTGTAGATAAGAAGTCCATTTCTAATTTATGTCAAAAATTGTCAAACCGAAATTGGCGAAGTAAATTGAAAAAAAAACACTTTTTCGCAATAATTTTGCATAAAATAGTAGTTAATAGTATTTATTGACTTTGTAAATGAGACAAAAACCCACCAATATTTTGATCTGGGTGGACGGTTATGCAAAAAGGGGGGGGGGTAGAACAAAAAAGCGGAAATTACAAATTATTACATAAAACAAACAAATTGATCTTTTAAATTAAGCAGATGTGACTACAAGGAAGCAATAATGGAAATATTGAATATTATCCGGTTGATAAGATGTAAGTACATTATACCTGGATTGTATTAAAGTACTTCATTATTGATACCTTTTATATTTTACTCTAAACTCAGGTCACTATTATTCTCAAAAGCAATCAGACTACCTAGAATAAATAATTTAAAACCTGGAATTACAAAAAGTAAGATTCATTGTCTAAAAACCAAATTATGTACCCTAAAACTTTAAGCCAATACTTAAATGACATCCAGTAGTTATAAAGTTTTATTAAGATATTTTTTGTATCAAAAATCTCTTATTTCTTAATTAATCAAAATCATGGAGAGTCATCAAACCTATTTGTCTGCTGCTTTGAGAAAAAAGTTAAAGGGACAAAAAACTATTGGAAATATGGTTTTGATCACTTCACAACAATACACTAACAGTTTGCATACTTCCAACAACAAACCTTTGCTAATTGCTTGATCTGGTAAGGATTACATACACAGTAAGAAAGATTATGCCCACAGTTGTACATAAGTCACTAGACCAAATTATGAAGTATATACCTCGTAGTAATAACTCAGTTCAAGGAAGAATAGATTAAATGACTGAAAACAAAAGATAAATTGTGTAACATAATTTAGCTTGTATTTAGATAAGTCCATTTTACTAGGAAATGAATATGTAATAATCGCTTATGTTTCTTTTTGTCAAAGATGAAAAATTAATCAATATTAAAAGGAGAGTCAGTATTTGATATCATTGATAACTTTTGCAAGACAAAAACATCCCAATTGCTAACATTCTTGCAGTGCAATCAATGGTGCATCCATCATCCATGATAGGTCGTCATCATTGCTTCATCCCTTTCTTATAAAGCCGTTGCAGTCCTTTTTGTAATCACAGGCAGCATCTAGTACCATAAAAGTTTTAGTAGCCGACTTTAGAAATCAATTAATACTGTTATGAAAACAGTAAATATGATCCGGGTACATTATTTAATTCCAGACTGTTTCAACAGTTTGGCATTGATAATGATGAATACTTTAAACGTTTATTGCTACAAGAGAAGTTACAAGGCTATCAAATGAAAACTTCCTGAAATATTTTTATTCTTTGTTTGACTCTCAAACTGGGCTTTATGATGATCTAAAAAACATCAAGGATAACATTGCGTATTCTCAGATATATTCTTAAAATTCAAAGAAATTAATTTGCAGTTGCAAGGAAATTAACATTTCTACGTCAGATCAGTTATCTCCACCTTCCTATCTATGTGTCAGTTATACAAACGTCATAAACTTTATCATTTTCCAAGCCGCTGTATATTGAATAAAGAAAATAACATATCCGATTATCACCTTCAAGTGTATTGTGCTCTCCCGGAAGAGTTACAAAGATACAAGTCTGAACGATATGAGGATCTTGTATAGCTAATTGTATCAGACTGGGTTGTCCAATATTTTTCTTAGAAATCAGCAGTGGGGAAACAATAGAGGTAGAGCAAGAATTATTTTGAATCAAGAAGGACGGGGTACATTATATAAGTTTGCCCGCATGTCATACTTTCTCTTTCTATCCTGAAATTTTTGAGTTTCTTCTCTATAGCAGTAACTCATTTTCGCCTCCCAAAATCATATAACAGACAGCTGATGTTAATAATGGTCTTAACTATTAATTCAGCAGAACCATCTTCTCTAAAATGCTCACCCTGTTTATTATTTAGTTTAATGTAGGGATTTAATTTTTTTTTAAAGGGATTTGTTTAGATGAAGATACAAGGAATTTAATAATCAATATGAAATATTTAGTAATATCAGTTATAACTTATGTTTATATTAAGAATATTTGTCCTTTTTTAATCTGGTAACCGATGGATAAGAAAATTTAATTGTTTATACCTTTAAAATCTGAAGAAAAGGTTTGAACGATATGTCCCCCCTTCGTCGTGCAATGCAATTTGAAAAGGCAATATTTTTGAGTAAGTAAAACTATTTTCTGACATAATTTGGGACAATTGTCGAAAGAAAGTTCATTAAAAAACATATATATATATATATATTTAAGAAAGGTCATTTGGGACAAAAATGGATATTTCTTTAGGGAAAAGTGCAGTTTAGTTTCTAAAAAACTAAGATTCCAAATTAAATTCAAATTTTCAAGAAGGAATAAAAAAAAAAAGCTCCTGAACGTTTATTTTGCCCCTCACGATAATGGGGTACCAAATCGGCTCTAGGAAGCTTTGTGGAAACCCTTTTTTTGCCGAACAGATACTTTTGCGAAAAAAATAATAAATATATTTGATGATGATTCATGTTTGAACACTATGTAATTATGATTTCCATTCATGATAATTCAATTTAAAGGAAAAAGTTCATTATAAAGCTGATTCAATAGTGGGCTTGAGCCCCTATTAGAATCATAGAAAAATAAAAATCTTGTCAATCTTCCTATAAATCACAGCGTTGCCTCTCAAAAATATAGAGTATATTATGTTGTTGTCAGGTGTAGATGTTTGGTGATTATTTTTCGTATTGTTTTTCGGAGGAACATGGATTCCTTGTGTAGAATAAGTTTCTCATCCAATGACCAAACAAATCTTGATAATTATAGAATAAGAGACTATAATTAATTAATAAACACTTAATCATAGCAATAATTGATTAAGATTGCAACATGAATCATCATCACAAAAAAAAGAAGAAGTCTTTTGCTAAACCTTGCATTAGGCTATGTGTCCGTTCGGCAATGTGGCTATCTGCAAGAAGGTTCTGGCAAAGTGGCCTTCGACAAAGTACCCGTGTATGCACCAAATCAAAGGAACAACTAAAATTTATTTTTTTTTTAAAAAAATAGAAGATTCAAAATTCCAGTTACAAACCTAATTATTTTTCTTAAAACCGATTTTTTTACAAGGGCTATAAACTATAGTACTATAAAATTGTTGGAGCTTACAGCGGGAAATACTATGTTGTCAATTGGACTCTATCTACTCCCAAAAATGACTGCTGGATGGCGGAAGACAAATGTAATTTTCTTCCTATAATAAAGGTCATGCTCTCATCCAAGATAATGGCGCTTAGCTTTTATCAACAGTGAGGGCAATGTCATGCCGGCTCACATTTTTACAATACATTCAAGTTCACCTCCTCAGTGTACTTGGACATTCTTAATAATGTTGTGATACCATCGGTAGAAGCCACATACCCTTCAAATAAAAGGTTCAGGTTGCCAAAACTGTCATGTTTTACCTCGACAGTTAGTTCCACGTCGTTATCAAAGTTGACGAGCGGCCGTCCAACAGCCCTGACCTTAGCCTGTGTGATTTATAGTTAGTGGAGTCAGAGCTGAGAAGGAAGGTAAACGAACATCCGCATAGTTACTTGAGATCGCTGAAATTTTCTATAATTAGGAACACCTCCCTCTTCAACAAGAAATATGTAATAAAGATATCTATGTACCAAACTAAATTTACAATACGAGAAACGTAACTTATTTATGAGGTTCCTCCATATACCGCTAGAAAGATTTATATAAAGAGTCATGCGTGAAAGGAGTTAGGAGACTTTAAAAAGACAATTCTATCAAGTTATTTGTGGCTATATGGGTTGAAAACTCCGTATATTCATCTCCAACGAAAATAATTTCAACCCTTTATTTCTATATAAGCTCATATCTACAAATTTGAAAATTTTATTTATATATACTTTTGGAATTAATATGTAGGGCAAAGGCGGGCAAATGATATCAGATGTGAATACTTAAAATTTATAGCTATTATGATTACTGCACATATTTAATAAAATAGTTGACACTCATGACCGGGAAAGTAATGTCCCTTCATTTAATCATGAAAAGTAGATTTACAACATAGAATAAACGTCTGTTTCAATTAACTCACAAATGCTCTAATAAAATGGCGATGAAATATATTTACATTGTACTAGTCACAAAATATGTAGATAATTGGAAGTGGACCCAAAGATAAAATATTAATACATATCTATTATTCTATTTTGTTTCTTTACCTTTTAAGGACATTTACTGATACATATAATTATTATTTGAGAACATCTGGTCATGAAATAATAATAGACCTCAATAATCTTATTAAATCAAATTAATAGACATAATTTATTGTGTAATGCAAATCGCAAATGAAACAATTTTTTTTTGATAACAGGGCGTCCGCAGGATTTTATTTTGTAAAAGGGCTTGGCTTCAGATTTTTTTTTTTGAAAAAACGGTCACAAATCCATAGTTCTCCACATAAAATTAAATGTTTTGAAAAAATTTCAAAAATCCACAACTGTTTACAAAAAATTAACTTTTTGGGAGAAAAATTTCGAATCATATTTTTTTAGTAAAAAATTTCAAAAATCTATGGCTACTCATAGAAAATTAAATTTCAAATATTAAACTTTTTGAAAATAAACTTAAAAAATCTATAGCTATTCACAGAATCTTAATTTTTTCTAACAAAATTTCAAATATTATTTTTTTTTCTTTAAATTTGAAAAATTCACAGCTTTTCACAAAAAGTTAATTTTTTTGGGAAAAAAATTCAAAAACTAAATTTTAAATATTACAAAAAAAAAAATTTTTAAATATACTTTTTTGCTTTGTTGCATAATTTGCCTGAATGACTTTTTTTAAGAAAATAAATCTTTCAAAAAAAATTTTACAACTATTTTCGCAAATTTTTTTTTCAACCTGACCAAAAAAATTTTTAGTAAAAAGGAATTAATTCTTAATATGGGTAAATGCTACATCCCCTTCAGCCACCCCCTGCAGATGCCCCTGAAAGTTATAAGTTGTATAGCAATTAACTTAGGGAAGAACAGACATCAAAACAGATATTAACAGATATAAACAACTATTTCAAAATAGCCAAAAAATGTTCATTAAAAATAAATTTATAATATAATGTTGATTATTGTGGGGGGGAAAATCCGACATTTTTGTCAACTTTACTTAGAGATATTGGATAAAAACTGATTTTGAGGAATCCAAGTAATTTTCTGAACGTTTTTAATCTAACATTCATCCTTTGAAGCATTGATTTTTTTCGCCCAGAATTGATATAATTTATCAAAATTCAAAACTTACTTACTCATTACTCAATGTAGGTAATTTCTTTATATTCAGTTGCTACAACTATTACAAAATTGTCATTGTATTGTTTAGGGTAAGTATTAAATACTTTAATACTTCACTTTGAAAATTTACATTATTTCCGGAATTTTATATAATATATACAAAGAATTTGCCCTAATTGGCTTTAATATAATTTGACTGGGCCTAATACTATACTTAATAGATAAATACTCTTTACTATCGTAAAGAAAAACAAGCGCTTCACTCCCGAATCTTTGAAGGCACTGGATGGGCCTGCTCGAGAATTGTCTTTCTGTATCACATTAACGGACACCATAAAAAAACTTTCCATCCATCTAGTCCCAGCTGGATGTCACAGTCTCCAGTAATGTTCCCACTACTGACAATGAACTGAATGGAGCTCTAGACATCCTTGCAGAATGGAACAAGCCTTTTCTCAACCTCGGTAGATCCACACTTCTTTTCTTTCCTAAACCCCAGCTCTGTGAATTGGAAAACTCCTGGCAATTAATTCCTCTCTCTGTCAAGATCCTCTGCAGGTTGGGCTCAACGAGAAGTCTACCGAGATCTTCCCTTAAAGATTTGACAACCTGAAAGGTCTGGCGACCTGACAGATTGACAGAATGATAAGTAGAGAGGAAAGTTTGAGTAGAGATCTGGCTGGAGATATTTGTGAGAATGTTAAAATACTTTGCTATCAGAAAGCAGGTATGTTTCATCCCTTCTCCGATCTCATATTTGCATTTAAAAAAGATCTAGATAATCATGGGAGATTTGTCTGGGAGGTTTTTGAGTCTGCCGTGAGGAACAAGGTTATCAAGAGTATTTTTGTTTGACATGCCAACCTCCCAGATGTAACAGTAACTTTTGGGGTTGGTGTCTTTGTGTTTTCGGAAAGGTTGTTGAAGTAATTTATAACCATAAAGAACTTAAAATCCACTTGAATTGCTGATGGCTTTGAGGTAGAACTTCCCTGCTCAGCCCGCTTCCTCATGAAGAAACGGAAGGAATTGCAGATGGAAGACAGTACTGAATGTAGCCACTGAAAACCAAATCGTTGACATTTATCATTTGCTCCTCTGAGAGGTGCCTCAAGCTAGCTTTTCTCCAACATACCATATTGGCACAATGTGGCTTGCAATCTTCTCTTGAAAACACCTTGTTGCTTCGTGTTTACCACATTCCCCGAAAAACAATCAAATAACAGGGTGTTTAATACGCAAATTTACGAATTTAAAATCAAGTTTGCACGTAAGCAAATAGGGCGGAGGTGATAATGAATGAAAAATCTGGAATCCCCATTGAATGAGAGGTGGAACAAGCTCTTGTGAATAAAAAATATTCAGTTTAAAAAAATGATATTTTCAAGGACACTCAGATCAGCTCCCCCCTCCCCTCCAGAAAAAAAAGAATTTTTGTCTTTATCCCTCAAAAAACGACAAAAAAATCAAATGAAAATATATGACAAAATTTTAAACTTCCAAATTTTTCAAAAAAATTAAGCCCAAAAATAAAGAACTCTGCTGACGCCCTCTGTGAAATTAATTCGGAGTGAGATTTTTAATCTTACTACGTGACGTCATTCAACCTTTCTCTCAAGTTCTGATCAATGAAGAATAATGCATTCGAGGAAAAACATGTATTTACTTCAGATTAAACATAAAACATCACACACGTGGAAGACTATTATGACAGGGTAGGTTGGTTTTCATTTTTGAAACATTGTGATTCGAAATTAGATATTTGAACTGATTTGATTGATGATGCGTGTGTGGGGTGAGAGTGTGATACTTGTTTTTTTAGTATCCTTCCCGTAGAATATCCTTAAAATTTCGATAAAGACTTTCTGCAACAGGAAAGCCCCCTGAACTTCTTCGAGTAATTAAAATTTCCAGAAGAAGGATGTTTGAAAATAAATGAATAACAAGGATCATATTAAATATCCACAGTGATACACAATCTAAAATTTTAACCACACCCAATCTGCAAAAATTTAAAAGTAGCCATAGGCTTAAATGAATAACATAAAGACACCAAAGAAGGCATTTCTCATAGGAATGCATAAATTATAAAACGTACATCCAGTACATAAATAGTACATTCAATGACATCACTCGAATTTTAAAAATAGATATACAGTAAGCTTTCATTTTTTAACAACTTATTATTGAGTATTTTTTTAAATGGATCAGCCCGTCCTTAGATATGTTAAGATGATATGATTGATACATTCACTTGAATTCTATGCATCGAACCTATATTGCATCACGCAACCTTTCTTCCGAACCAAATAAAAAATGAGGCCCAAATCAGTTGTCAATTTAGCAATTCTTCGCATCTATGGAATTATTATTCAATAATAGTTGAGAATCGTTGACAGCTTACAATGAGCTAATTCCTGTTGAACCAATCAACATTCAGAACACTAATTATAAGAAAAGAATCAAAAATATCGACAGTTCCAAACTAAAGACACAGTAGGCTTTTTTGTTAGCGAAGTAACGCCGTACTAAACGTTTCCTCTTAATTTCGGGTCACGTTTCATTTCTATGAAATGCATACTACATGATGATATTATGAATTATATTAATTGTTGTATTTTAATATAATTTATTTAGGATAGACAGAAAAAAGAAAAAGAAGGAACTAACAAACTTAGCTATGCAGGCTAAAGATTGTGGGTTCCAGCAGCAGCTATGTTCTTTCATGTTTTTGTTTTTTTTGCCTTGATATTCTTAATAATAAGTACGTCTTGAAGAAAAAAGTTGATTGAGCGCGCGCTCCTTAGAATCAAAAACAATGTGGACTTGAAGTTGTAGTGTTAGTAGAGTTTGAATATATTATATTAATTATTTGATTGATTCTTTCGTTGTAAATGGGGAAGTAAGGTCATCGAAAAGAACTTTCCATCCATGATTTCCTACTCACGATTAAATGAAAGAGACTATTACAATCTCATATTCATAAGGTCATGAAAGTTGAATACCTAAATAAATAAACCGTACACAGCTCTACATATTTCCCGCGTTCTGTTGTTGCCTTTTTCTTCTTCTTGTCTGCAGCTTACCCTCACAGTTTTCTTTTCCTTTACGAAGTCATATGTTATTTATCAAGTGGAGAGGGAAGGTGCTGCTGGAGTGAGTTACTGGTGATTCAAATCATCTCTATCTTACTGTTTAGTATTTACTAGTGACCTTGGGGCTCAACTACTCATGTCTACCGGTGCGGAAGTGTTGAGAGTGACAACAGCAGTCACTATTGGAGCAATCCTTCTTCTGGGATTTGGATATTATAGATATTTTTCCGTGATTCGGAAGAAAAAGAGAGACAATGAAGTTGATTCGGTGAGGATTTTTGACCATGTGGATTTTAATTCCACTTATGGTTTGCAAATTAAAAAAGTCATTCTATGCTCTTCTCAATTTTTACTTGAGCTTATTTTTGCCCTAATGAGTAGCAATTACTAGCAAAGAAGATAGATTAAGATATCTTTTAAAATTAATTACACATGAAATTGACTTATAGTCTAGGGCTAAACTGCATTCTCAAGGCTCCTTATCATGACTTTTATCTATATTCAAATAAAAAGAGTCTTCGCTTAATTTCCTTCATATTTATATGTTCATACGAAATACATCTAAGTATAAATTAATAATATTTCATCATTTTTCCACTTCTGCAGGAATCATCTATTGAGGTTAAAAAGGTAGCACCCTTGAGTAGCTCAAATGCTCCCTCCAGTACCAAAAAGGTATCTATATCCATAACGACAACTGAAAATGGAGAAGTTCTAAATGAATTTGACGAAAAAGAAGAGGCTAGGAGAGTCATTCAGAAGGTCCTTTCTCAGGAAATGACTAAAAACTTTGTTCCTGAGAAAAGTAAAAAAATCATTGAAGATACTTTGGAGGGTTTAGATGGTAAAATAAACTTTGAAACCTCACGTTCTAGTCGAGCTTCGTCAGAAAGATTATCTGAAATAGGTCGATATGTTCCTTTTGAGGAAGTACTCAATAGAAAAAGTATGGAACGATCTCCAACTCCTAATAGTTCGCGGTATGCTCCATCTTCTCTTCCATCTGGATCATCATCGCCATCTAAGAGCTACGTGTATTTGTCCAGAGAATCTTCATTTGTAAAGGATGATACAGAATTATCTCCCAAAAAAGGATCTCGCAGTCCTTCATTTGAGTTGTTTAAATCTAAGAGAACCTCAGTTGAAAAGGAAGTCACTCAAATAGTTACTTCAAATTTTGAATCTGTTCCGCAGGATCTATCTCCTATGACGGCATTCAAAAATAGCTTAAATGGTGATAAGGTTCTAGACTCAAAGGATGACTTGAATTATTCTGACGGAATCTTAAGCCCAAAGGAAGCTAAGTTACTACTCAGCTCATTTAATCAAATTCATATGAATGGGACTGAAAATTCTAAAACTGGAGAAACAGAATCAAGCTCTTCTCGCAAAGACTCAGTTGAATTATCTCCGGTCGTTAAACCCATCTCTTCCTTTACTTCATTCACCAGTGAAAAATCCAACACAGAAACACACACAAATGAACGGGTGTCTACTAGTCCGTTCAAGGATAGCTCCTTATCTCTTAGTAATTTACAGAACGTAAATGAACCTACATCTGTACCCCAGTCCTTTATTAACCTTAAGAATATTGAAATTAACACCCAGTCATCAAATGATGGAACATCAACGGAGGATTGTTCTTCTTCAGCTGAAATAACCGACTTGAAGCCTAGGTTATTAAAGGAAGAAAATGAGCCCTCTCCTATGTTTGAGAGGTTTCTTCGTGGAGAGTCATCCGCGGAATTTAAAAAAGATACAAGTTTCTTGGAGGATAACATCTCTCCTGAGTCAGGTAATGCGATGACTGACGAAGGGTCGTCGACCTATTTGGAGAAAGAAAATAGTGTTCCGAAGGATAACATCTCTCCTGAGTCAGGCAATGCGATGACTGACGAAGGGTCGTCGACCTATTTGGAGAAAGAAAGTAGTGTTCCGAAGGAGAGCATCTCTCCTGAGTCAGGTAATGCGATGACTGACGAAGGGTCGTCGACCTATTTGGAGAAAGAAAATAGTGTTCCGAAGGAGAACATCTCTCCTGAGTCAGGTAATGCGATGACTGACGAAGGGTCGTCGACCTATTTGGAGAAAGAAAATAGTGTTCCGAAGGATAACATCTCTCCTGAATCAGGTAATGCGATGAATAATGAAGGAACAGCCACCGGTTTGGAGAAAGAAAATAGTGTTCCGAAAGAACACATATCTCCTGAGTCGGGTAGTACGGGAACTGACGAAGGGTCATCCACCGATTTGGAAAAAGACGACAGTGGACCTAAAGGAGATACCTCTCCTGAGTCAGTTGACACTATGGCCGACGACGTGTCAATTCACGAAATTCCTTCGCTAGAGACATTACCTATCTCTAATATGTTACCAGCTACAGAAGAAATTAATTCAACACAAAGTACTGATAAAGAATCTAAGAAGAATGATAAATTCGCTTCATCGACCGACTTCCGTCCGGAATGGGCTAAAATTTCAAAAAGTAATGGCCATGTCTGGGAAAAAGGTGTTGCATATCAAGAAAAGGGAAGACCCATTCCTAGCTCTAACCGGACAGAAGATGACGATGAAATGAGTCTATTATCTAGGTCTCAAGAAAAGGATATTCACTCTAAGGCTCCTCTTTTGTCAGACTCTGACGAAGAAGAAGGAAAGCTTCAGGGTGAGGCTATGGTTTTGTCACAACCTAGAATTATGGAAGAAATCAAGGAAGAGAGTGAGGAGCCCGCAGAACTTCCTCGCAAAAAAGTCAAAACACAGGATTCCAAAGGAAGAAAAAAGAAAGGCCGTAAGAAGTAAACGTATTATTAGTCAACATCAGAGCTTTTCCTCCTTTTTATTTCAAGAATTAACGGATGTATTTGCAATGTTGAAGATATGTGAAAGGGTATTATTTATTTTAGTGCCATAAATCTACTTTGTTCTTCCTTAGAAAATTACTTCGTGTCTTCCTCATTGACAAAAATATATAATTATGGGTCAGTCAACAGTCTCAAAAAATTAAATTCTGTTTAGTCGTTTGTAGTTGTGCCTTCCAACATTATCATTTATCAATATATTTACATTGCCTCCGTGAAATCATTTCTTGTTCCTTTTTTAAACGAGGATATCTATCTTGGCCATGTCTCTGTTTTTAAAAAAATATATAATTTTTAAATTATCGTTTCAATGAAAAAAAAGGTACTTCATTTTGAATGTGCATCATTTGCACTTTTTGAGTATCTAAAATATAACTAATAAACTGATACTTTTGAAAAAATCTAAATATTTATATCTCCCCTTCTATAGTTATAGTAAACTAAACTATTAATGAAGTGTTATTTAAATTATAATTTAATAAATGAATTTGAATATTATTTAACAGGTTTTTAGAAGTCCAGTGTATGAATGGATCTTCTAAAACCGTCACATGCGTGGGTATCTTGTGCATTCTTAGTCAAATACCTCTTTCTATATTTATGTATGGCAATTAAAGTGCCAGTTAGGTTGATTGTGTAAAAAGACGCTCTTTTTCGATCATTAACTGGAATTCCAATGTCTTATGAATGATTATTTATGTAAAATATTCCTTATATCTCTAGTAAATATTGATAGACAGAGAGAAGAACGAGGAATGTTGTAACTACGATAAATTGGAACTATCTTAAAGTTCAACCTGTTTGATAAAAATGGAATTTGGATTGTATTTGTTAATATGAAAAAGTTAGACATGATATTGAACAATAAATTTATTCAACATGTCCTCCCTCAGCAGCCACCATCTTCTCCATCCTGCCCCTAAAGGATTTGCATACCCTAATGACTTCCGCGGACTCGACAGCATTCCACTCCCTCGTGATGGAGCCCTACAGGGCCGCGATGCATTTGTGGCTGACCTTACACACCTCCCTCTCCAACTTCCCCTACCAGTAGTAATCACACGGATTGAGGTCGGGTGAGTTGGAGGGCCAGGCGTTGCGATCCCAGAAAGTGATGTCGTGGGAGTTGAAGAGGTTTGTGGTCCTCATGGCGATGTGCGGACGCTGAGTCTTATTGGAATATGAACTCCCTCTCAGCGGCCGTATCCTTCATCCAGGGGATGACGAACTCCTCCATGACTTCGCAGTACCTTATCGCGTTAACCTTTTCCTTGGGATTGAAGAAGAAAGGAGGCATCACCTCACTGGTGCTGCAGATGACACCCAGGGTCATCACGGAGGGCGGGAACTTTGCGGTGAAGACTGCAGGGACCTCTTCTCTCTCCTTGGCAAGCCACCTGTTATTCTGGACGTTGTAGCTTCTGTAGACAGTCCAGTTCTTCTCGTCGGAGAAGATTATTCTTCCTCCATGCCTCTTCAAGTCATTGAGGAGACGCTTACCGTTGGTGAGCCTGGTGGCATTCATGGATGCCGTGAGGATGTGTTGTTCGGCCATTCGGTATGATCTGTACCCGAGGTCCTCATACCGAGTTTATTTTAAACAAAGTTTTTTGGTAGTATACCGGAAAGCCTACGGGAAACACGTTCTTAGTAATAAATACGATTTTCAAGTTCGAACTGATTTCAAAAAGTTCGTTTAGGCTCATTAAATTGGGATGAGGGACCTGATTAATAACAATCTGTGATGATAGGAGATAGGGCTCAACTACGGCATTAGAGAAAATAATCTCTTGGGTTTTGTGGTTATGGAGGATTCTTCCTTGACCTATTCCTTCATATGTTACCACATTGGTGAATATACATTAAGGACTCAATTGAATATTAATTGTCATCTCATTCTCTTATGCCTGGAGTAGAATTGATTTGACAATGGAGTTGTCCATTGGAAACTTGGATTGACTTTATGTTTGAGAGGTTTTTCCTCCAAGTTATCGTCCGGAATGAATGCCCTGTTCGGCTCAAAGTTTGGAACTCGAGTAAAGATGAATTCATAGTATGAATGATGCAGAACGTAACAACTACGGGGAAAAAATGTTTTTTTGAAAATAGCTATGGTTTTTTGAAATTTTTTTCCAAAAATTTAATTTTTCGTTAAATCTCTGGATTTCTTGAATTTGTTACAAAAAAATGTAATATCTAAAATTACTTTTTGAAATTTTATTATAAAAAATGTTAATTTTTGGAATCTTTTTAGAAAAATTGCAAAATCTCCCCCAAAAAAAAAAAAAAAAAAAAAAATATATATATATATATAATCCTGCACACGCCACTAAGGAATACTCTATAAAATGGAACATGCACTCTTTCTTTCCTTTCCCTTTTTTTGACCAACTAAGGGATATTTTTTCTACTATTGTCATTAAAAATTTCCCTACTTTGACGAATTAAGGGTGAAAAAAGAAAGACAAAAAGGCTGAATATTCCATGTAGAGAGTATTCCTTGTTACCTCTAACAGTTCTCTTCCAATAAAAATAAGAACAATGATTATGGCACAGCTTCATCAGATACAATCCTACGCTCAAAACTCTTTTTGTATTGGTTATAAGTTTTACTTCCATAGATTATAATAATTTTTGTAGCCGAAGTCGGAGTCGGTACAAATTTTCCGACACTAACAAAAAAGACTCCGACTCCGCAAGCTCTGGTATTAAAGTATATATTTGAGAGGATTTCATCAAGGTTAATAGAAATACAAGATTAATCCATAACGCTTTTCCAACTTACGTTTGACCTCCGCCACGCTTTTTAATAGTGACGTCAAAGAGTACTATTAATCATATATTATTATTTATTAATAATATAATTTCTAATCTTATATGGTGTTAATATACTGTTGTTATTCTCTATGACATCAAAATCTGTCTGTTTTGCCAAGTGATTGGTACAAGTACATCAAATTGAAGATTCTAGCAAGCCCGATTACATGATGGTCTAACCTTGTATTCCTATTAACCTAGGATTTGATCTTTGTATTCATCACCTCTAGCTTAGAATTTCATCTGATAATAAATACAGTGTGTAGATACTTATTTGAATGAGCAGCATCAAATCAACGAAAGCGTGTCTAACTCGAAACACTCTTCACATGATATTACTGTTGTGCTCAAAACAATATTTTCCGAGTTTATAGCAAAAACTAAGAATGTGATAGGTCGAAACCAAAGATATAACAATACTTAAAGGGTCTCAAACTAAAAGAGAAAAAGCGGGACTGTTTTTTAAGAAAACAAAAGCTTTAATTGTAGATGCTTTTGGTCTGGACACCAAGCAAAACCGAGACTTTATAGCATTTGAAATAGAGACAAGACCAAGGGTTTGAGAAGTTGAGAGAGAGACGAGACCAAGACCAATCTTAAGAACCACATCACTACGCATTATCCAATATTATTTAATGGTCCATAGTTCAATTTTTTTTTTGGTTTAATCAGATTATTTTTATGTACGTAAAATCCTTTGGAATTGCTTTCAAAATTTGGGATGTTCTTTTGCATTCTTTTTGTCAAGTCTGTGGTGCATCCCAAATTTGAAATTACTAATGGTTTTATCCGAACAAGGGATTTTTGGGGGAAAGAGAAAAAATTTTCAGATTTTTGGTTCGATATATACATTTCTAATACAATAAAATATGATTTGACCTCCTTATTTGATTTATATTCAAATAAAGTACCTTCGAGACCTTTAGCTGTGAGTTTGAGGAAATACATTTAAAAATTTAAGGAAATTGAATTTTTTTATAAAAAAAAAGTTTTTGCAATTAAACGTTTTGTATATTTTTTTATTAATGAATCTTATCTATCTTGCAAATTATATAAGGATGAGTCTTACTCGTTAGAATACCCTTACCTTTCATTTTAAATATTGAAAAGTAAAAATATTAATCAGGGAATATTTATTATATTTATGTATTTTGGATTGGAAATAATTTATGGATTTGTAATTATTTAATCAAATCACTTAATTATTATTTATATTTCAATAAGACTTCATAATTTGCATAATGTAATTTGGTGATCATTTTGTAAAGGATATTGTTCAAAAATTTGATTCATAGAATTTTAGTGATCTGGAGAGTGTCCAAAACAATGATAGGTCGATTTTTTAAATCGACCTCTTATTTAATTGTATTTGAGACACGGCATAATCTCTCTAACACAAAAATGTACACTTTATTTTGTTGTCAGCTGTGGATTTTTCGGTTTATTTTCTCTTAATTAGTGTTTTGAACGTTCATTGATCGAATTAGTCTTTATAGAGTTGTTTGTAATTCAAAACAATTATTAGATAATAATTCCCTACTTGGGAAGAATGGTCCAACTACCAAAGGATTTTAGGCCTTTTTTCTGTTTATTTTTGTATGAAAGGTTATGCGTAATGTTGGACCGATCTAAAAAGATTGGATCCTTATTAGTCCGGTCTTAATAAAAAAAAATCAGTCCTAGGACCGGTCCTTATTCTTTTCTACTAAATACAACAGTTGAAATGAGGTGGTTACTATCTATGTCATTTCAAATTTCCTCATTACCTCTTTTCAAAGAGACAAAATATCTTAAGTTTGAAGTAGGAGGTGTGTGGCTAGAACTTATAATTATACGCTCTTGCTATGATACATTATTTTCTTTGTTTTTATATTCTTCAATCCTAGCAAGCACTTATTGTATCCTAATGCCTTAAACTTAAAAAAAAAAAAAAGACAAACAAAGAGAGTTGAAAGTGGAATTTAGTAATTACCAAAGATATGACGAATTAACTTATTTCAATGTACATAATGTTACGTCTGATACATCTTTGAAGCTCAAGTAAAAGCCGAGCTAATTTTAGAATTCATTAAATGAACTAAAAACTTAAGTCACTATTCAACAGAAGCGGAAAAAAAAGTCGTTATACTACAAGTCCAATTTGAGTCTTAATTCTTTGCTCACAAGTCAAGTCCTGGTCCTTGTAATATTCATAGAGTTCTTTATTATTTTATCGAGTCCAAAATGAGTCCTCAATTTTCTTTGGAGTTAATTTAAAGTCCATAATTATAGTATGGAATGAATAGGATTTAACGTTTAGGCTTTTCTTGAGTTCAGCTTATTTTTTTTTACATACCATATAAGTAAAACTCTTTAGGTTCTTTGAGCCTTAACACTTGCTCCAAATTACTCCAAAATACTTCGTATAACACAAGATTAATATGAATAAAAGGTTATACCCTAACGCTTTTCCGACTTATATTTGACTTCCACCACGCTTTTTAGTAGTGACATCATAGTGTATAACTGTTATCCAGAGTGGATATATATCACTTTACTTGACTGTTATTGTTAGAGTACCACTATTATACTCTATCACGTCAAAATCTGTCTGTCTTGCATAACAGTCGGTACGATACATCAAATTGATAATTCTAGCTAGCCCGATTACAAGATGATCTAACCTTGTATTTCTTTAACCTTAGCATAAAAGAAACTTGAGTTAAAACATCCATATCCTTTTTTATAGGTACAAATTGTGAGGTGGCGCTAACATTTTTTTTTCTTTTCAAATTAATTTCATATTTACATTGCTTTTCAATCAATACGGATTAGTTTTGGATTGTTCTAAAAAACCTTACTTGTCTACAAAATCAACCGTGATCAATAAGGTGGTTCCTTAGGGACGATAGCCTTCCATTGCACTCCGTTAAGCTTGACTTCCTCCATTATCTCCAATGTGAATAACTGGATAGCATAATTTCTGTTAATGGGGACCTGCGTGCACGCTAATCTTCAAAAAAAAAAAAAAAAAAAACTACAGTCCTATCAGTCCGGTATTGATAGAATTTCTCAGTCGTAGTACTGGTCCTTATAAAAACCACGACAGCTGAAGTTCTCACTACTGACTTCGTCATTTGAATCACCGTAGTTTTATCATAATTCATAATCCCTTTGAAAGAGACAAAATACTTGAAGTTAAAAAGGGGGGTGATTAGAACGTATTATTATACCTTTTTAGCTATCATTTATTATTATTTTCTTAGTTCTTATATTCTTTAATCCTATCTAGGAGTGAAGAAAATGAAAAGATAGCCAGGACTGAAGACCGGTCCTTAGGCGGCATGTAAAATGATAAAAAAAGGTCGGACCCATGAAAAAAAAGAGACTGAAAATGGGGGAAGGCAAAAAGACTGATTAGGAAATCAGTCAAAGGATCGATCCAACGCTAATACAGATCCATATCATGAGTATGTACCCCCTAAAAACACTTATAATAACACAAAAAAGTGCAAAAAGTTACTACATATGTTAAATAAATATTACATTTCAATAATACAATTTTGGTTGTACTATATATAACTTGCTTAAAAGTATCCGAAAATAAAGGGTTTTTTGTATACTTTGAAAATAAGAAAAATTCGGTTATAGTCAACTTTTGATCTGAAAAATAGCAGTTTCATTTAAGTAGGTATATAAAGTAATATAAACGTTAATAACAAATAATAAAAATATTTCAGATTTTTTATTAAGTTATCTTGAATACAGTTCATACAAAATGTGTCTCATTATACAAAAATCAAGTATGATAATAAAGGATCATATTGGAAAATGACAATTTCTTTTTAATTACTTTATATTATAGCTAAAACTTAAGTACTACAACATGAAAAGATTTCTCAAAAAAAAGGTAGATTTTGATGGATTCTGTCAGTTTCGCAGTTGATTTTCTTATGGAATATTAACTAAATAAGCAATAAAAAAGAGGCAGTAAAAATTTCCCAAATTAAACATAAATAAGTAGATTAGATGAGATGAATATGTACTAACCATTGCAAATGAAGCATATATTGATTTGGCGTTATCTCCTTCCCTTTAAAATATTCATTACTAATTACAATTAGTCAAATAGACAACTTAATTTTATTTAACTTCGGACTTCTTCACGCAACCTTACTGTGCTATTTAATAATGAATTTATACATGTATAAGAAAATTAAAAGTTAAACTTAAAAAATCAATCAAAATCGAACTTTTTTTTGACGGCTAAACTTTTGAAGTTGTAATACCTACAAGGTTTAATCGTAAGCTTTGGCACTAATATAAAGCAATCGAAAAAAATATGCAAAATATATTATCTTCCAAATAAGAGACTTCATTTTTTGTATTTTGTATGATTAGACACATTTTGTAGGAACTATATACAAGATCGCTTAATTATCTTTTGCATGCTGCAATGTTTTTTATCAGTTATTTTATTACCTTTAATTTTGATTTATATATTTATTTAAGGTCGAAATATGACTCAGAATCGTTAATATACTCCAGGGGTAAGCAACCTTCGAGACACGGAGTGACAACTTCCACATTTCCAATCAATGACTTTGCCACTATCAACAATAATTGTAAAGAAAGGACACACACAAACTACGGGAATATGTCCTAATTTGCCCGTTCTAGTGAATATGTTCCTACGTGCCATAGGTTGCCGACCCCTCCTATACACTATCAATGTTATTTAAAAAACCAAAAACTTTAAAGGTCATTGCAGTTTGAACATTCTAATGGTTATTTTCGTGTTCTTCGCCTCAAATAACAATGATAAATGTTGGGGAAATGATGTTGCATAGTCTTATTAAATATTATTGATTATAAATTAAGACGAAAGGTACTTTTCCTCAAACTATTTTGCTTCAGAACATTTTACTTCAAGGAAATTTTGCCGTAATATATAAATAAATAAAGTTTTAATAAATAATATCAGTTTCCTGTTATATGCTATTACGTGGAGACTAGGAATTACTGCTATGAAGAGGGTAATTTCCTCAATATAAAATAGCATTATTCTAGGGAAAATATCATAATTATATTTCATTGTACATTTTAAAACAATTTAAACTAAAGACCAGCAGAAATTCTTCTTCTCAGAGAGAGATGTTATCACGACGACGACCTTGTTAAATATTGAAAAGAAGAAAAAAGAAAGAGCAGACGCAACATCCGTTTCTCCTTTCAAAGATTTCCTCTCTGCTAATTTGTATATATATATAAAAGAGTGTGTGTGTGGGTCCCTCTTTTGCGTGCGAGGAGGAGGGGAAAAAAATACATATGGTATCATTGTTTAAAATACTGATGTGATTATCATCTGCCTGCTTTATCATGATTTTTACCCTCAAAAATCATAGTAGTATATCTTCATTAAACATTTTGCTAATAAACGAATGTATTTATTAGCAAAATGTTTAATGAAGATATACTACGTATAATTGACTTCGACGTTTTTTATCCGTTACAGTAGATTTGAAAACGTCACACTCCATGAAATTGTAATTCATTATGAACCTTATTCTCAGAATAATAGCTAATGAAACGACAAAGTAGAGTATTTGAAATATATTTGAAGCTCAAAGTTTAAAAAAGAAGGCTTTAATTAAATATAATCTACATACTAAAAAATAAACCATTAAACATTTAAGTTAAATATACAAAATTAAACAATTAAAATCATATAACTATTAATAATAAAAAATTATAAATACAGAATATTGAAATAATAGATTGATCAGAAATGTTTTTCTTGTTTTAACATCGGAATTCAGTTAAATATGTCATAACTTTAGGTTGCAATACACAAGCGAGACGTGGAGTTTAATCAAAAAGATAATCACCCTTCTTCTTCATGTGGAAGTGGCTATATACAATTGTGCACAGGATAGATATATCTCTACCGATGAGATCTAACTAATTATTAATAATAAAGTAAATGTCAAAATCATAAAATTAGACAATAAATATATTAATAAAAAAATGTTAGAAATAAATTAATCGTAAAGATTTAGAGCAAAAGCTAATTATGTAGTAATGTCCGGCGATATTACTCCCTATTAAGAGCATCAAAAAGATTTTCCCCGTTATTTAAGTATGCTTATATAACAACATACTGTTATCATGAAGGATATACACAATTGTTAATTATAATGCAACACCCAATGTAACTACCCTCGTTGTTGTGACCATTTAAACAGTTGTTTTTGCCTTTTATGAGTTTTCTGAACACCACTTCTTGGAGCCCATCAACCATAGCTAAGCCTTTAGTGATAAAAAAGTAATATTTATTGACTATGTAATATTGGAAAACCTAATTATCATACCCAAGTCTTAAAGCGAGGTAAGTAGTCTCAGACAAACTAGTTGCAAACCATCCAAAGCTACTACCCCCGTTGTTGTGACCATTTAAGCAGTTGTTTTGCCCTTTACTGAGTTGTGTTTCATAATTCTTGATATGTTTAGCTAAAATAGAATCATATTTTATAGTTAGATTAAAAAAAAAATTGAATACTTACTGAGAGATAGTACAAAATTCAAAGTTCCATTTCGATATTCGTAAATACTTTTTACTGATAACTTGATCATCATTTGGTGTGGATGACTTAAAACATTTTTATATGTATTTCTATATATGACATCAGTACCAACATCCTCCATTAATTTAATGATGGTTCCTCGGGAAGGGATATGTTTACCCTTGTATTTGTCCATAAATTTTTTGAACGTAGATGATTAGCAATGGATAAGGTTATATTACATGCAATAAGCATCGTTGTGAGATCAAAGTTAAAGTCTGACTTGATGTATTCATCGTCAAATTGATTTTATAGATGAATATCCATACTCTTGTTATGAGATGAGGATAATGAGTGGCGTGTAATTCTAGACAGGGGACTAAAGGCACATTTATATCGACAAATCCGACAAACCATCTGTTTCTCATCCGGTAAGTATTTTCCAAATTCCTGGGCCTCCATTTTCATAAATCCAGACAGAAGGCGACGTCATTTTGGGGATTTTATTCAGTTCTCTATCGACTATCACCATCTCATATTATATTAATATTGAATAATAAAGGCGGGAATGATAACGTTCATGATTGATAGAAGAAGATATATATTATTTAATCAATGATGCCATAAGTAATTCTTCTTTTCTCCTCGCACGCTTTTCCATTCTTACCAAAATTATCACCCATACTTATTTATCAAAAATTGATTGGTGTTTCAAAAAACAACTATACGAATAACTACATTTTCTAAATTTAATCAAAATCAAAAATAGTATTGGCTAAAAAAAAATCGGTGAAAATTGCAATTTCGTTTATTTTAGGTGCAAAAAAAATGAACTTCCAATGGAATATGGGATTAGTAAATTGAATAAAGTTTGTAGAAATTTGTCCAGACATTCATTAACATATAAATTTGACAAATAAAAATGGATGTTGAACTGGAATATCCGTTATTTTCTGAATAATTTTTCAATTTTTTTCTTTTTTTCAACTTTTTATCAAACATCAATTTTCAGTGTTTAAGGAAGAAATGCTATAATACCATTGCAATATTTGCAAAAATGAAGCAGTTATCAAGGGTTATTTTTTCGACAAGATTACTCTTCATAACTTTCTTCTTCTTTTTTGCAAGTCCGAAAAAGTATTGGTAGGTTTGTGTTTCTTTTTTAATTCCAATAAATCCTATTAACACTTTTTTGCGAAATTAGTGCAAAAAAGGTTTTTGGATTTTTCTTCGCGAATTTCGATTAGGGAATTTTTGTAGAAAATAAAAAATGAATTTTTTTAGATGGATATATGTTGGTATGTTATTTGAAGTTTATAACACATTATTTTTTTTTATATTCACAATAATAGTTACATGAGGCAATAATAAGTGTTTTTGGAGGGGGGAGGGGATTGTGGATTACCTTACTTAACCGGATTGATATAGTGTGAAGACTTCAAGAATTAGAATTATCAGAATTTTTTTCGATTTTAGGAAAAAATGGCAAGTGAAAAACGGAAACAGAAAAAATTTCAAGGGAAAAATGGCAAAAAAAAATTGTGTAAGTGGAAAAAACGGCAAGATTCTTTAAAACTGATTAACAACCATAATACTATATATATTACGATGAAAGAAAATAAAGAAACACCACAGTGGTTCCAATGTAATAAGTTCTCATCACTTAATTCCCCTTTATCAATTATAATGTCATTAGACATGATAAATTAACCAAATTAGATAATTACATGAGTGTCGAATAATTTTTTTAGGAGGATTTTCTGTTGTCATTAAATTTATATGTACATTTATTCAATAAAGAAATCTTGCCATTTTTTCTACCTACACACTTTTCATATATATAAATATTTTTTTTTTTTGACATTTTTTCCGAACACCAAACATTCATTTTATAAATATCTGTAAATGTAGTCAAGGTGTACTAGAAAAAAGGAGAGCCCACCTAAATAGCGAGTATACAAACTCAGCACGTCGTTATCTTTATTGGATCACCAAACCTTTCTTCCAAAAAGAAACAGAAAAAAGGACTGAAATCATCTGGTAGTTAGCCAAATAAGTCAATCATATCTACTGCTAGTTATATTTTATATACTTGCTGACTATCACTGTCATATTGTTTATTAATCATTTTTAAAATGAATTACATATTACTAAAATCTACATAATATTTTATTCGATACTGTATTATAATATTGCTTTGTTCTTTTTGACTATGAGAGTAGTTATGATTAGTTATTATATTATTTATATTAAGAAAGAGCCAAAATGTCTTCATAGAAATAATAAAATGGTCAATATATAATATATTATATAAATGACGAGGGATCAATAAGAAATTGTATTCCTGTTCTTTTGCAAACTGAGCATATGTATAGAATAACATATTACTTCGTGTATTTGTGAAAAATTATATATTATGAATAGCCATGACATATCAAGGGAGAAGAGGCAATCAACAGCAACACAAAAATACCAACAGTATTTTTGTGTTAGAGAGGTAACACCCTGTCAGGCCTATATTTAAAAAAAGGGAAGGGGTTATAAATAAATAACCTTAGTAAAAGTAATTTATAAGACAAATTTCAATTCAAAAAATATTTGTACTACAGTTTGGACCCAACAAAGAATTCAAAAGCTTTATGTAAGCACATATTAATATTAAATTTTGAATCACGTGTATCCCAGAATAGTGGAGTAATGTCATTGTTATAACTAAAAGCTAATTAAGAGGGTTATGTCATACCTAAAGTTGATAATTATGTAGAGAAAAACACGTGCAAGGAGAAGAGTGGGAGAAAGACTTATGGTATCATTGTTTAAAATACTGATGTGATTATCAGCTGCCTGCTGTGGTATAATTTTTGAGGGTATAACAAAAGTATTTATTAGCAAAATGTTGAATGAAGATATACTACGAGATTTGAAAACGTCACACTCCATGAAATTGTAATTCATTATGAACCATATTCTCAAAATAATAACTAATGAAATAACAAAGTAGAGTATTTCTTAATATATTTGAAGTTCCAAGTTTAAAAAGAAGGCTTAAATTAAATATAATCTACATACTAAAAAATATACCATCATTCATTTATGTTAAATATACAAAATTAGACAAATGTAATCATATAAACAATAAATTATAAATACAGAATATTGAAATAATAGATTGATCCACATAATATTTTTTTTGTTCTGACATGAATTCAGATAAATATGTCATAACTTTAAGTTGATAAACACAAACCAGATGTGGAGTTTAATCAAAAAGATCATCACCGTTTATTCCTAATGGGGAAGTTGTTATATGCAATTGTGCACATGATAGATATATCTCAACGGATGATATCTAAATAATTATTAAATAATAAAGTATATGTCAAAATCATAACATTAGACAATAAATATACTTAATAAAAAAAATGTTAGAATGAAATTCATCGTAAAGATTTAGTGCAAAAGCTAATTATGTAGTAATGTTCGGCGATATTACTCCTTATTAAGAGCATGAAAAAAGATTTCCCCCCGTTATTTATGCTTGTATAACAACATACTATTATCATACATATATCACACAATTGCTAATTATAATGTTATACCCAATGCAACTACCCCCGTTGTTGTGACCGTTTAAGTAGTTGTTTTTGCCTTTTATGAGTTTTCTGAACACCTTTTCTTGGAGTTTACTAACCAGAGCTAATCCTTAAGTGATAAAAAAAAGTAATATTTATTGACTATGTAATATTGGAAAACCTAATTATCATACCCAAATCTTTAAGTGAAGAAACTAATGTCAGACAAACTAGTTGCAAACCATCCAAAGCTACTACCCCCATTGTTGGGACCATTTAAGAACTTGTTTTTGACATTTAATGAGTTGTGTATCATAATTATTGATAATTTTAGTTAAAATAGAATCATATTTTATGATTAGATTGTAAAAAAAAGGAATACTTACTGTTAGATGGTATAAAATTCAGAGTTCAATTTCGTAATTTGGTGTGAATGACTCTAAACATGCAGAAAATTATCTTAACTTCACAATGTACAATGGGGGTATTTTTATAAATGACATAATTACCAACATCCTCCATTAATTAATGACGGTTCCTCGGGAAGAGAAGAATTTACCCGTTTTCCATAAATTTTTGAACGTAGGATGATTAGCAAATGATAAGGTTATATTAAATGCAATAAGCATCTTTTGAGATCAAAGTTAAAGTCTGACTTGATGTATTCATCGTTAACTTGATTTTATAGATGAATATCCATACTCTTGTTATGAGATGAGAATAATGAGTGGCGTGTAGTTCTAGGGTTTTTATTCAGTCCATCGACTATCAGCATCTAATATTATATTAATATTGAATAATAAAGGCAGGAATGATAACGTTCATGATTGATAGAAGAAGATGTATATTATTTAATCAATGATGCCATAAGTATTTCTTCTCTTCTCCTCGCACGCTTTTGTATGCTTACCAAAATTATCAACCTTAGTCATGCCCCTCCTTTAAGAAATGCCTTATGACGGTCGGAGCAAAGGGCAAGGAGTAAAATTTAATATGTTCAATCCTCTTTCCGAGTTACGACTCTGAATAGGCTTCCATTGACCATTTCGAAGAAAAATGAATTATGTTACTTCTAGGTCTTCTTACGTACAATCCCAATGTTGGTCATTAAAGATAATTGATTCAAATTCTTCCTTGATCTTTCTGAGTGGGATTACCTCCATATTTTTTAACAATTAATAATGATAGCTATGCAATTTTGGTGGCACTAGATCAAACATTATAATAAACAAACAAAAAAAAAAAAATCGAAGAAATGAAAAGAAAAAAGGAATAATTCTTCCGTCCTCTTTTTAGATGTTCTTGTTTAGTCTTGCTCAAAATATTCTTGTTTTGCTAATCATTGATTCCACACATCATGATCAAACAACAATCAAATTACATTTTTGAGGACAAAAGTGTTTGAAAAAGCAACCAAGAACATCGAAAATTTGTTAAAACTTCGTAACTTGTCAAAGACTAGATGGCTCGCTCGTTCTGAATCCATTTTTGCTTTATGGTTTAATTTTGACGAGTTAATTGAAGTATTAAGATTACTTTCAAATCGTTTCGATAAAAAAAACGGCATATATTGCAATATCTTTGCTTGATAATTTGCTATGCGTCGACTTTGTGATTTGAAAAATATTATGGAAAGGATATACAAAATGACTGAAATCTTACAAATGGAGGAACTTAACATCCTTGATGGAACTGATAATAATACAATCAACAGTCAAAAACTTGTCAATGATAAGAGATGGCACCAACGTTATGAATGAAGAAATTGTAGCAGGTGTAATATTTTTGAAGAAAATCGGTATTGCTGACCCTGAAGCTGAATTTAACAAGAAACATCGATGCAGAAAACAACCTTCACGATTTCATAAAAACAATGATACGGCAGTAAATTTATCAATGACACGATTTTACAGGAAATAATTTATTGAATTTTTGAATGCCATTATTGTGGAATACTGTGACAATTTAAAGAAAAGTCTTGATGTGTTGAAACTATTTTTCTCAATTCTAAAACCATCTTTTGCGGATCCATCAGTTTTAGATATTGACAGCCTTCTTGAATTCTTTCCAAAGGAGGTTAATAAAGATTCATATTCTCTTCAATCAGAATTTTACAACTTTGTTTCCCATGTAGCTTTTCTCAAGAAGGAACATGCAAGCTTTAAAGAAGTGCCCAACTTTTCTCACGTGAGGAAATATATATTTCTATTAATTAGATTGTGTTATCATCTTGTCTTGAGAATACCAGTAACAGTTGCAAAGGACGACAGAGCATTAAGTAGATTGAACCATATAAAAACTCATCTAAGAACTACAATAACTGATAGCAGTCTTCAATACCTAAAACTTTTGTCCTACGAGAAAGATTTGACTGATAAAATTGATTTATCAAGGATAGCACACTCATGGACCTCCTTGAAAACTCGTTGAATAAAGTTCCTTTAGGTTTAGTCATCAAATATTGTTAACACGTTATAAGTTAAGATATGTAAATAAAACATAAGTTACAAATTATGACTAATCTGATTATTTAGTACTAATTTGCAATATTCGTGCATTTTTGTCCTATTGTTCTTTTCTCTAATACTTATAATCCTAATTAATGTGTTTGTTGTTTAAAAAATTTATACTAGTGGGATTTTTTTAATTACACCCCTCTACTAAAATTCCCTCGCAACGGCACTATCGATCCTCAATTATAGTCTGAGTCCAACAAGGACTTACTTACTCGATTTCTCAAATTGCAAAAGTTTCCTATACGTGCTCTATAGTCGTTACAATCCCAATTCTCAAACACCTCTAAAGTCTAAATTGTTATGTGTCTTAAAGCGTAGTCACTAGCCATTCTAGTACATCACTTAATCTTGTGAATAGTGAATGTCATCGGTGTATGTAAAGTGTAGTGTTGCAGTGAGAGATGTGTGCATTATCGTTCCTCGGTTAGGAGAAAATAAATTATGTTCGGAAACTTATTAATGAACCAAGATTAATAGAAATACAAGTTTTAATAACAAGGCCACAAAAAGTGACTCAAGAAGAAGCACGTTAAGGATCGACATAAGACTTATCTTCTACATATAAAACAGACGTTCAGTTTATATTAATAAGAAAAATAAACTATTACTCCATTGAAAGAATATTCGGTTGGTATTGTCAATTTGGCGGCTTCAGATTCGGCCCCTGTTTCACTGCCAAAAGTGTGAAAAAAAATATTTAGGGTAGAAAATAAATATTGACATGTGAAAAAAATGCTGAAGCGATATTTGTTTTTCCATCAGATTAGACCTGCCTTTACAAAAATGAGTATATACAAAAAAATAATTGCCTATATTGTATTTCTGACTTCAGATTTAAAGTCTTCATAAAATTTTGGTCTACAAAACACATACGTAGGCTGCTTTATATATTTCTGGCCTTGGCTACACTAAGTGTTGCCAGTTGGAATTTAACAGTTCCTTTAGTAAGTTTGACATTTTTGTAGTATAATTGTACTCGGAATGTTTTGACGTACTACCATCATTTGTGTTGTTTACAGTGACTTGAAAAAATTAATTTGGCAAAAAATGGAATTAAGTCGTGAACATTTTCGTGCAATCATATTTCACAACTTTCTACGTGGATTATCACAAAAAGAGTGCATTGATGAACTTAAATCTTTGTATGGCGATGAAGCACCATCCTATAGCACTGTGAGAAACTGGTTTAATAAATTCAATCGTGGTCAAAGACGAATTCAGTGAAGGTGGTTTAAAAACAGCCGTTGTGCCAGAGAATATTGATGCCGTGCGTGAAGTGATAATGCAAGATCGTCATGTGACATACCGCGAGATGGATGCATCCTTGGGCATTTCTTCCACCAGCATACATTCGATATTGCATCTACACCTGGCGGTAAAAAAGGTTTGTTCTCGTTGGATCCCGCACAATTTGACAATCACTCAAAAGAAGGCTCGTCTCGATTGATGCAAAGAAATGTTGAAAAAATACGCTTGCGGTGTTCAAAAGACGTTTCTAAGATCGTCACTGGTGATGAATCATGGATCTTTGTGTATGAGTCCGAAACAAAACAGCATTCGACCATGTGGGTCTTGGAAGACGAGCCAAATCCAACGAAAGTTATTCGTGGAAGAAGCACTTCGAGGCAAATGTTCGCCTGTTTCTTCGGCAAAACTGGTCATGTGGCAACTTTTCTACTTGAACATCATAGGACGGTCAATTCTGAGTGGTACATCAAAGTTTGTTTGCCTGAAGTCATCGGAGAAATTCGAAAAACGAACAGGAGAAAACGAATCATTGTTCACCATGACAATGCGAGCTCTTACACATCGGCTCAAACCAGTGCCTTTTTGACCGGCCAAAACGTTGAACTGATGGGGCATCCACCGTACAGTCCTAACTTGGCACCCAACTACTTCTTTTTATTCCTGCACATTAAGAAAAAAATGCGGGGTCAACGATTTTGGTAGGCAAAAGATGCTGTTGAAGTGTTTAAAAACGATATTTTGGAGGTGTCTCAATCGGAGTTGAAAAAGAGCTTCAACAATTGATTTGAGCGCATGCAAAAGTGTATGAATCATGCTGGAGAATACTTTGAAAATCAATAAAACTATTTTTGATGATAAATATTCGCATCTTCATTATTAGGACAGAAATATATATAACAGTCTTCTTTTTTTTTTTTTTTTTTTTAATTCGATACTTGATATTTTTCCAATTTTGGCAGTGAAACCAGGGTCGAGTCTCAAACCATGTTATACATAGAATAGACATATATATGATAATTAATAAATGAATATTTATAGACATTCTTCTACGTGATTTTTTACTAAATTCGCATCAGAATCAGTATCAGGATTTTTTTCTTTCGGAATCGTCACATCACTACAAATAATGTTGTGCTCATTCTATTAATTGAATCTTTAATGTAAATTTCTTTATCAAGAAATATTTTCTTTCAAATCAAGTCATTGGTAAAGAAAGCTAATAATGGTTTATAATACGTAGAAGAAGAGAAATCATAGATGAGTCAATGAGAGGTCAAGTGTTTTTTCTGATCGCACGTCGAAATACTCGTTGAAATTTTGAAATGACAGTAGATTGTATTTAATCTCACAATATTAAAACCCAAACCTACATTGATTATTTATTAAATATGAAAATTAAAAAAATCAATTAAGATCGACCTGTTTTAAATTGTAATATTGGGGCTAATATAAAGGATTTGAAAAAACCAAAAGAATATGCTTTTCCCAATTATTTTTTTTTATCAATTGATACTTTTTTTTACTTCAATTGAACTTTGATGTATTTGTACATGGTTTTTTCACGTCCAAATATGGCTTTGAATCATAATTATAATATACTAAAAACTTGATTTGAAAAAGGCTAAACCAATGTAATGCAATGTTTATGATAAGTGTTGGAATCGTTTTCCACGGCTTAAGCAACAATAATAAATGTGGGTTAGATGACCTTAGGTACTTTAACATAAACTATTTCGCATTATGACATTTTGTCTCAAGGATATTTCCCCTTAAAATATAAATATATAATGATAGAATTTTGTTCAAAATTTCCATATATACATACTATCAAAATTTTACTATATAATGAGTTCAACCCAGAAACAAAATGTTAATAAAATAAGTATAATAAGAAAAAGAAAAATGAAAACAGAATAATGATTCGAACGGAAGGAGTCCTAATCACATTAGACATGTTGGATTGTTCATGACTTATGGATTGGAAAACAAGCTTAAAACGAGGAAAAAGCATATTTCCTTCATTAGTCCAATAGAAAACAACCATTTAACACATTTTATACTAATACACATTACATATTTTTTGATCAAAAAATTCAAAGGGAACATCAATTTCCACCAAAAAAAAAAAAAAACAATAACTACGTATAATTCTAATTTATTCGTATTTTAAGGCTAAATGGCTTAATACAAATGTTATTTAACAGTGTTTGAATGTTTAAAACTTATTTGACTCTTTCCGCACATTTAGTAAAAAAGAATATATATATATATATATATGTTACAGGCAATGTGCAAAATATCCGAGCAACGTACAAAATGGGTAATGTGCGAAATGCACAGGGCAATCTATATAATTTCTAATAGAGTTGTCAATGGTAACTTTAACTTTATTTACATTCTCAGCTAAAATGATTGTGGATAATTTGATTATTAAAATGTTAATAGCTAAGCAATTTGATCATTAAGGATTTGATTATGATAATATATCTTTGCATTTAATTTGATCATCTAGTTAATGGATGTTCATCCTTTGAATAACGGGCAACATTGTGGTCCGCCGAATGTTTAGGTGAGGACAACTAGGGATATCACGGGAGCCCAAAATTGAGTTATCACGCATTCTGACGCCTCAAAAGTTGCAAATGATGAATAGAAATCCGTTTTACTAATATAATAAAATCACGGAGAAAAAAATTTACAATATTGGTCAGATAAAGAACTTATGAAAGCAAAGAATGAGCCTTTGAAATTACAGAAATATTCATGTCATTCCCAATCTCTAGAAAGAGCAGTGAAACTAGTTTCAGAGACTTCCTGTAAGGTTTACGGATATAACCAAAGACACAAATACATTTTGTCAACTTTAAAATCAAGAGATAAACGAAGTAAATTTAAAACTAAATGTCAGTACCCCGTTTGATATTTTTAATATAATAAGTTTAAAAATAACATTCAGCAAAGATTAAGGATAATTATCTACATTATTATTAACTAACTTATATAGAATTAAAAAAATAAGATATTGGCAGAATTTTCTCCTTTTCATAAGTAATTTTTATCTTTTTTGTCTATTTTTGCACTAAATCCGGGGATGCACAACGTTTATCCAGCTGTACAAGTAAGGGATTTAACTTTAGCAAAATAATTACTTATCGTGCAATCTCATTTTTTAAAGCACATAAAGTTTTTTTATAAATTAAAAAAAAAAAAGTATATTTCATAGTTGTTTTTTTTTAACTCATAGAGAAACCTTTCCCGATAAAAATGGAGTGGAGTAATTTTTTTTCTCCGGGATTTTTTTTTAGTAAATTGTATTTCTATTCACCATTCACAACTTTTGAGGGACCAGAATGCGTGATTGCTCAATTTTGGCTACCATGGTACCCCCTAAGGCACACTACTCATTTTCACTTCCAGTAGTATTTCTTGGGAAAATTATCGCAATATCATCAAAACGCGTAGAACGCTCATAATACGAACAAACATTGAAAAATATTTGAAAGTATTTTCAAAAACTCTAACATTTTGGCAGTTTAACTTTTTCTACTACTTAAAGTGAGAATGAGTAGTGGGCCTCACCTAAACATTCGGTGGACAACAATGTTGCCCGCTATCCACAGGTTGAGCATTCCTTCAATAGATTATCAAATTAATTTCAATTAAATATTATCTTTATCAAATCCTTAATGATGAAATTGCTGAGCAACGAATATTTTAATAATCAAATTACCCACAATCATTTTAGCTGACAACGTTAATGAAGTTAAAATTACCATTGACCAATCTAATGGAAATTATATAGATTGCCCGGGACATTTCGCACATTGCCTGCTCTAACTGACATTTTCTACATTGCCTGTAACATATATACTTTCGGAATTGAATTTCATTCTGATACAACAACTGACTCAATCATGCACCCAGTTAATGTCCCTTCTAGTCCTTCATACTAATAAATGGATAATTAGTGTGCCTCAGAATTATACTACACGTCATACAGTAGAGAGTTAAGCAAACATATCACGCATTGATTTAACAAGTGTTTCTTGCTTTGTGGAATTACATTTAGGAATCAAAACAATGAATTATTAACGTGTTGTATTTTCTTTCCTTTAGAAGAGAAACATTTAAATTCTAAATTTAGTGTAAAGACTTATGATGTTACATATATTTCAAACATTTAAGTAAGCTTCGAAATTGGAACAAAATTCAGTTTTGATAAACCTTATAATGACTAATGTGCTACAATTTTCTCGATATACATACATATGAGACGATAATCTTTTGAACATATTTTATTCTTATATTGTACTAACAAGTAGATCAAAGTTTTATTAACTGATTAAAAGAATTTATATCACAAAAAAAACCCAAGATGGCAGGAAAAAAAAACAAATTAAATAGTTTGAAAATAGTAAATTACTTTTTCTCGTTTTGAATCATGTTTTCAGTGAGAAACATGTCAAAAGTGCTATCAATTTCAATAGAATATTCTGGAGGTATTTAAATGTTGCAATTATTTCCCCCTTGCATTGCCCCTGCCTCAATTATATGTCTTTTGCCAAAATAAAACATGCCTTCCTTAACAAGTTTCCCAATCATATTTTTTTTCGTGTTCCTATCTTTGCGAAGATAGTTACAAGGTAATACGAAATCTTTACCATTAGAACATACCGAAAGCTTTAGTTTACGAATTGCAGCAAAGACGGAGTCATATTGATCCGAAGTAATGAGATTGCAAGCTTCCACAAATAAGCTTGCTTCAATAAAGGGACTTGTACATTGAATGAGGCCCACAATGTCCACTTCCTTATGGATAGCAAGGAACTCATTGATAGCAGCTACAGAGAATGCTTCATCCGTGGTATGTTCGTCGATTCGATCAAACACTTTAATTTTTGGCCCTGCAAAATAAGCCACCTCTGCTATTTCGTGATCATCTGTGGAGACCCAAATGGAGTCGAATTTACCACATGCAATAGCAGGTTCAAGAGTTCCAAGGAGGAGAGGTTTCACAGCAATGCCGTCAAAATTATTATTACCAAGTAATCCCTTGGATGCCCCTCGAGCAAGGATAACAGCCGCCACATGAGGTTTTTTGTTTTCTCTAATACAACTCATGATTATGTATTACTGAGTTATAACACAATAATAATACTAATGAATATTGATAGAATGTTCTAGACATGGTCAGAGATGTTCTCTGACGTCAGAGCGTCTTATAATTAGGGATGAGGCGATAGCTCACGAGCCGAGCTCTTAACGTCTATCCTCACAGTAATGATAAATGAAATGTAAAATAGACTTAGTATGTAGGTGAGAGCGTTTTTGCAATCAAATGACAATATGAATAGAGAGGAAAAATTGTCACAGATGTTCTTCTCTTTCTGACTGAAGCAAAAAGGATTTCATGTTATAACAAAAAAAAAGGTAATATTGATTTACATCACAGGATTCGTATTTAATCATTATTGGATCCTGACCCACGAATCTACTCAAATGTTCTTATACAACATTTTTTGCTCTGCTGTATTCATCTTCCCCGAATGACGGAGAAAATTGTAGTAAAAAGCAAAAATTCAATAAAGTTTTTTTTTTTTTTTTTGTGGGGGCTATAGTCCCTGCAGACTCCCCTGATATGAGTTCTAACACTGATAAAGTTCGGTCCTTCATGACATCACTCAACTTTATTTTTTCCTCTCTAATCAGTTATAGACAGTACTGACAGTCTGAAGGACCAACAGTCTTAAGGATCGATCCGAATGACTCATAGGACTGGTCTTATGACTGGACCAGACCAAATACATCACTACTAACGAAGCACTAATTACGGGTAAGTGTATAACTATAATTAAAGTTGATAATATTGTAGAGAAAACGCGTGCGAGGAGACAGGGGGGAGAAAGACACATGGTATCATTGTTTAAAATACTGATGTGATTATCACTGATAATCACATCAGTATTTATCAGTTGCCTGCTTTATTATGATTTTTGAGGGTGTAACGAAAGTATTTATTAGCAAAATGTTTAATAAAGATATACTACGTATAATTGACTTAGACGATTTTTATCCGTTACAGTAGATTTGGAAACGTCACACTCCATGAAATAGTAATTTATTGTGAACCATATTCTCAGAAAAATAACTAATAAAACGACAAAATAAGAGTATTTCGAAATATATTTCAAGTTCCAAATTTAAAATAGAAGGGTTAAATTAAATATAATCGACATACTAAAAAATAAACCATCATACATTTAAGTTAAATATACAAAATTAAACAATTAGAATCATATAACTAATAATAACAATAAATTATAAATACAGAATATTGAAATAATAGATTGATCCAAATAATATCTTCTTGTTCTAACATCGGAATTCAGTTCAATATGTCATAACTTGAGGTTGCAAAATACAAGCCATCATCACCTTTTTTCCTTATGTGCAAGTTGCATATACAATTGTGCACAGGATAGATATATTTCTACCGATGAGATTTTAATAATTATTAATAATAAAGTAAATCATAAAATAATGTTATATTTCAATCCATATCTTCTTCCAATCTTAGTAAGAACAGCTTTTAGAATCCCACTTTCATTTATTTTATATTTATCTAAAAAAAGAAAAGTTAATCCATGCAGTCAAATTTAACTGATAAGACAATTCAGGCAACCATTCTTGAATTATTGTAGTTTTCTAACATGACATCGTAAAGATTTAGAGCAAAAGCTAATTATGTAGTAATGTCCGGCGATATTACTCCTTATTAAGAGCATCAAAAAAGATTTTTTTCTCCGCTATTTATGCTTATATAACAACATATATGCACAATTGGTAATTATAATGCTACACCCAATGCAACTACCCCCGTTGTTGTGACCATTTAAGCAGTTGTTTTTGCCTTTTATGAGTTTTCTGAACACCATTTCTTGAAGCCTATCAACCATAGCTAAGCCTTAAGTGATAAAAAAGTTATATTTATTGACTATGTAATATTGGAAAACCTAATGATCATACCCAAGTCTTTAAGTGAAGAAACTAGTCTCAGACAAGCGAGTTGCGAACCATCCAAAGCTACTACCCCCGTTGTTGTGACCATTTAAGCAGTTGTTTTTACTATTTAATGAGTTGTGTATCATAATTCTTGATATGTTTAGCTAAAATAGAATCATATTTTAGGGTTAGATTTAAAAAAAATATTGAATGCTTACTGTTAGATAGTACAAAATTCAGAGTTTCATTTCAAAATTAGTAAATATTTTATACTTTTTACTGATAACTTGATCGTCATTTGGTGTGGACGACTCAAAACATTTTTACATGTATTTCTATAAATGACATCAGTACCAACATCCTCCATTAATTTAATGATGGCTCCTCGGGAAGGGATAGGTTTACTCGTGTATTTCTCCATAAATTTTTTGAACATAAATTATTAGCAATTGATAAGGTTATATTACATGCAATAAGCATCTTTGTGAGATCAGAGTTAAAGTTTGACTTGATGTATTCATCATTAACTTGATTTTATAGATGAATATCCATACTCTTGTTATGAGATGAGAATAATGAGTGGCGTGTAATTCTAGATAGGAGACCAAAGGCACATTTATTTCGACAAATCCGACAAACCATCTGTTTCTCATCTGGTAAGTATTTTCCAAATTCCTGGGCCTCCATTTTCATAAATCCAGACAGAAGGCGACGTCATTTTGGGGATTTTATTCAGTTCTCTATCGACTATCCCCATCTAATATTATTATATTAATATTGAATAATAAAGGCGGGAATGACGATGTTCTTGATTGATAGAAGAAGATGTATATTATTTAATCAATGATGCCATAAGTATTTCTTCTCTTCTCCTCGCACGCTTTTGTATGCTTACCAAAATTATCAACCTTAGTCATGCCCCTCCTTTAAGAAATGCCTTATGACGGTCGGAGCAAAGGGCAAGGAGTAAAATTTAATATGTTCAATCCTCTTTTCGAGTTACATTTGCATTGGTCATTTCGAAGAAGAATGAAATATGTTACTTCTTGGTCTTCTTACGTACAATCCCAATCTTGGTCCTTAAAAATCCTTGCAAGGTAATGGATTCAAATTCTTCCTTGATCTTTCTGAGTGGGATTACCTTCATATTTTTCAACACTTAATAATGATAGCTATGCAATTCTGGTGGAACTCAATCAAACATAATAATAAACAAACAAAAACGGCAATTGACATTACTGTACTCGAGGCCCAAGCTTAATAGAAATATAAAGTTATGCCATAACGCATTTACGACTGATGTTTGACTTCCACCACGCCTTTAATATTTACGTCATAGTAGATGAGTGGTTGCGTGTTTTGCCAAAATCTATTTTTTCTTGCCCAACAGTGGGTACGATACATTAAGTTGAAAATTCTAGCAATAGTGACGTCATAGACTATGAGTAGTTACGTGTTTGATCAAAATCTGCCTTTCTTGCCCAGCAGTCGGTACAATCAAGGACTCATGTAAGCAGGACCGGGCACGCGCAAACATGAATTCAAATACGCGTGTAATATGGGTCTATTGAAAAAAAAAACAATGCAACATATTTGGTAAGATAATAAGTAATAACTATTAGTTACTTTGTGGAGCCATCTTCATTGTGCTTTGTAATTCCAATCATGCCCAGTAAGTGTTGTGCCCCAGGGTGTAGAACAGGATATGGCAACGAGCCACAACAGTATGGTGTTACAATCCATCTGTGGCCAAACAAAGAGAGAAACCTCGGACTTAATACAGCCTGGCTGAGAGCAATTCCGAGGAAACAGATCTGAAGAAGACAGATTAGGCACCATGCAAAAGTACAAAGCTATTCCCTGCATTTCAATGACTCTGATTTCATCTGTGAGTCTAAAAAAAAGTAAGATCCTTGGCAAAGCTCTAAAGAGGAGGTAAGACAGCTGCTCACTTTTGATGCGTATGCTAATAACTGTTCTTCTTTTACAGGTACCTCAAAGCAGATGTAGAACCATCCTTATGGACAAACTGTCCCAACTACCTCTCAACTCCTAAAGTGTCACCAAGGCCATCTCAAGCTGTGACCACATCACGTAGAGCTCAACAGTTTAATGACCTAAAACAGCATCTGGAATTTGAACTCTTGATTGATGAGTCAGTCCTCTCAGTGGAAGAACTTGGTGACAAATTGGACAAGGAGACACTCCCATCAGACTTCATCCTCATCACAAAACCAAGTGTTGCCCTTTTGAAGCTATCCCATGATGAGAAATTGGGCCCCCAAGTAGTAGCCAGCATCCAGTTTGAGACAGATATGTCATTCAAAATGTACCACTCTGGTATTTTGATTGACAAAAAGACAGTGTGACACATCACCTCAGAAGGCAAGGTCAACAATGTAATTCAAGTCATCAATTCGGCTTCCTTTCAGGGAGCAAAAGAAGAATTGAATCAAACAGAGGCCTGGGAAGACATTTTCGACAAGTTAGTGAAGTTTCTGAACTCCTTAGAGATTGAACCTAGACAAGTTTCTAAGCTCTCTTTCATTCGTGAGTAAATGGATCTCCTCTTCACCAAACCAACAGCAAGAAAATATTCACCTTGTTTTCTTTCAAATGCACTCATGTGGTAGAATTTGAGCTCAGGACTTTATCTGCAGATCTGTTCATCTAATTTGGTGACCCTGCCAACCCCAAGACACCAGAAAAGAGTTGCTGCTCCAGTCAGGGATGAGGCTGGTCTACTGTCATCCTCAATCACTTATCTAAAAGCCCGAATCATAGGCCTCAGCAGAAGAGAGAAGAATGTCACCCTGACGATAGATGAAGTGTACTCCGCTCAGAGAGCGGAATTCGTCAAGGGAAAGTTCATGGGCTGTGAGAACAATCAAGCCACCAAAACAGTTCTTACATTCATTATTAAGTCATCTGGAGGCAAGTACATAGATGTTGTTGCGCGGGTGCCTGTGTCCAATTTGACAGCTGAGTTTATCTATGCCCAGTATGAAGTTATCATGAAATCACTCTGGGAAGTGGGATTCACGGTAGTAGCACTCTCAGAAAATAACCATACCGCCAATCGCAACTTCTACGATAAACTGCTTTGCAGTGGTGAACGGAAGACTTCCATTCCTCATCCTCAGGAAGAAACAAAGAAAATTCACCTGACGTTTGACCCAGTGCACAACTTCAAAAACATCTACAACTGCTTCCAACGGGTTGAGGTGCTCGAGTGCCCATCAACACTTGGAAGGTCTGAGACTCTCAGACCAAATTTTGTCCACCTCAAGGAGATTCACTTCAAGGAGTCTCACTTCAAAGTTAAACAGGGCCACAAATTGACCCTGAAAGCATTTAACCCTACAAACCTGGAGGAGACCAATGTGAAATTGGCTGATGCTGTGTTTCACGAATCATCAATTGGAGCACTTAAGTACTACTCCAAAAAAGACAACAGACCGGAGTTTAAAGACACAGCCGAATTTTCAGAGTTTGTCAGAACTATGTGGAATATCCTAAATGTCAAGACACCTGGATTTGGCTACGAAAAGAGAGATGAGCTTCGGGAACTAATCTCTGAGAAGAGGAAACTTGGCCTCTCTTTCTTAAGAGATTTTGTCGACTTTCTCGTTGAGTGCCAAAATAGTAAAGCATCTGGCCTCACAGCAGAAACCTTCCTAGCAACAAAGCAGAGGTGTCTTACCGCAGCAGATCTGGCAGAGTATCTTCTCCTCGATGAAGACTTCTCCTATGTACTCCTTGGCATGTTCCAGTCTGTTCCCATCGAAAGAAGGTTCGGCTGGTACAGACAAATAAGTGACTGTATCTACTACATCAACGTGAGACAGATCCTGGAAGCAGAGAAAAAGATTCGTATTCTGAGTCTTGTCAAATTCTCAGGTAAATATGATATTTGTTAATATTAAGCTTCTTTATTTACGTATTACTTATTTTTACAACATAATAATATCATTACAATATTTTACTTTTTTAAATTTTCAGGTATGACTACTTCAGAAATTAAAGCTGTGCTGGATGAAGACCTGCTAAAAGTTGAGCTAATTTTAACGAACTGCCAACCAGATGTCCTCCAGGAACTAGCTTCCAAGGGGGAGAGTAATGCTCTCTAATTTGTTGCCGGGTATATTGGTTTTTCTTTGAAGAAAAAGATCAACTGTCCATCATGCCGAGAGTGAATGGTCATCAGGCACACCTCCAGACTCTATAACCTTCGATAGCCCCACCAATCAGCCTGTAGACCGGAAAGAGTTCATCGACATAATGAGCAGAGGCGGCCGTCGACTCCATCCAACCTTCTCTACCTCTCCTGTCTTTATGCTCACTCCATGTTCTCTTACGTCACAGCTACTCCTGAAGAGAAAAACAGTTTACTTGCCACCCCAAATCTTAGAGCTTCATTTGTTGCAACATTCATTGTCAGGATGTAGTACAATTGAAACTCTGATATTACCACCGTTGGGGGAGTAAAGTATGAGGAAGGACACTCCTGGTCAGCTTTTCTTCAAAGAATTTCATTCGCTTTGTTTAATGTCATGGGTAAAAATTTAAGTGCTAAACTGAATGATGACATCCGATTTTTAACAAAAAGGAGAATGGCAGCAAAGAATTCAAAAGCTAATAGAAAAAAAAACTAAATTTCAATCAAAATCTTCTGACTTGTAGACTTGTACCAACTTTGTACTTTTTGATAGTGCCTTTTCTTTTTTATATGTTTTTAATGTTTATTTTGATTTAAGTACCAATAAAATATCACTTTTATTAGAAATATATAGCCTCATTTTTATTATTTTGATGATTTTTCCTAGCAAAATACTTTTAAAAACTCTTTATTTTGTAGCAAAACACTTTAAGAGAGACATTCTATATAGAATAAACTAAGACCCATATTGGAAACGCGTGAGCGCAGTGTTTTGTCCTGCTTACAGGAGTCCTTGGTACAATACATCAGATTGAAAATTCTACCAAGCCCGATTACATTTTGGTATAACCTTGTATTTCTATTGAACTTGTCTAGGCCTGAGTTCGTAGAAATAAAAAGAAAAAGGAAGAACTGCACTGTCCTCCTTTTAGATATTCTTTAATTTTTTTCGTGCGATCATTTTTCACAACTTTCGACGTGGATTATCACAACAAAAGGGTATTGATGAACTTAAATCTTTGTATGAAGAGAAAGCACCATCCTATAGCACTGTAAAAAGCTGATTTAAGGAATTCAATCGTGGCCGACACTTGCTCAAAGACAAATTCCGCGAAGGTCGTCCAAAAAAAGGCCGTTGCGCCAGAGGACATTGATACTGTGCTTGAAGTGATAATGCAAGGTCGTCATGGATACATTCGATATTCATGTACACCTGGTCGTAAAAAAGGTTTGTCCTCGTTGGATCCCGCACAATTTGACAATCAGTCAAAAGAAGGCTCGTGTCGATTGGTGCAAAGAAATGTTGAAAAAATACGCTGGCGGTGCTTCAAAAGACGTTTATAAGATTTTCACAGGTGACGAATTATGGATCTATGCGTATGAGCCCGAAACAAAACAACAATCGACCGTGTGGGTCTTCGAAAACGAGCCAAATCCAACGAAAGTTGTTCGTGGAAGAAGCACTTCGAAGAAAATAGTCGACGGTTTCTTGGGCAAAACTGGTCATGTGGCGACTGTTCCACTAGAGAATCGTAGGACGTTCAATTTTGAATGGTACATCACAATTTGTTTGCCTGAAGTCTTCGGAGAAATTCGAAGAACGATCAAGCGAGGACGAATCATTATTCACCATGACAATGCGAACTCTCACACATTGGCTCAAACCACCGCCTTTTTGACATCCCAAAACGTCGAATTGATGGGTAATCCGGCGTACAGCCCTGACTTGCTACCCAATGACTTCTTTTTATTCCTGCACATCAAGAAAAAAATGTGTGGTCAATGATTTTCGTCCCCGAAACTTACGTACATGCACCCTAAGATTGATGACCCCATTTTTAAAGATAAGATTTTTTAATTCGTTCTCTCAAGTAGATTTTGTTGGACTCAGGAAATCTTTTATCGATATTCCATGACAATGAATATATTTTCAAGTATCTTAAAGTGATAAAGTTTTAGAAAGCATAGCTTAAATGCTTGGATTTTAAGTACTTTTAGGATAACAACGATTATTTGAAAGTTGAATGGTATAATCTAGAATTCAATTGAAAATTTCTGAGAAAGAAAAATATAAAGGAATAAATTTGAAAATAGATTTATGTTCTTCTAAATGAAATATCCATTAATTTCATATAAAACTTGTTTATATTTCAAAAGGAATGACTCAATTCTTAGAAAAAGGAATCGTTTTTTTAATTTTGTATTCAAGAATGAATCTTAAGCATACAAAATTAGGGTATAGCGAGGCTATTCCGAAATACTTTTTATTCAACTTCTTTTTTTTTTAAATAGAAATAAGTGTCTTGAAAAACATGAATAACCTACCTATAAGGATTAGTTTTCTAAGTATTAATCATTTTTTTTTTAAAGTAAATGGCTTAGGTTAAAAAGGTTCCTAATTGTAATAAGATAAAAACAGTTAAAAAAAGTTTGAACAGTTTTGAAAAATATTTAGAGGTAGCCCCTTAAGTTTTGAAAATTTACAACTTTAAAGAAAAAATTTAGTATTTGCTTAAATACCATCCAAATACCTCAAATTAAAGCTTTTTTTTGTAAAAACAATAAATTGAGCTTACTAAATTTAAAATAAAATATATTTTGTATATTGAAAAAAAAAATACATATATATGTTCAAAATAACGTCGATTGAAATTGATTGAAATTTAGGTTATCATGTAATTTAATTATTTATTTAGCCTATTGCAACCCAATTAGTGTACTGATAAACATGAAAATTTGCAGTTACCTTTAATTCACATTAAATTAAACGAAAAAAAATTGAATTTTTAGTAACCATAACCTTAGTGACCTTATTAATTCAATTTTAACACACAGAACCACCAATAAAAATCTAGGTCATCATAGTCGAAGATGGTACTTACAAAAAATATATCATTTGTGTTATTTTTTTTTCTTCATGATGTATCAATTATCTTATTACTTCTACGTATTGCAAGAAGACACACTCTTAGGGAGAAAAATGATTCCAAATCTAAATAGAACCGAAAAAATTGATCGAGTACCTGTATTAGTTTAAGGAAAAACAATTTCTAAGCTATTATCGGTGGAAAAACTTACATCTGGGACAAGAGAAAAACAAGCCATTGCTGTATTTAAAGCAATTAAAGAATGGGATATTGGACACTTAATCAAAGTACATAATGTGTTTTGACACTAACAGTTCAAATACCAGCAAAAATAATGGAACTTGTGTTCTACTTGAAAAATGACTAGGCAAAAAATTCTACCATTTGCTTGTAGACACCATATAATGGAATTAGTTATTGGAACTGTTTTCCAAGAGTATATGGGTACCACATCGTCATTAGATGTTCCTTTTTTCTAATTTGTCATCAATCAATAAAACTAACAATAAACCTTGTACTGAAGATGAAAAGGTGACCAGTCTTTTGGTAGGCATGCGAGATAGTACTATTGAATTTGCAAAAGATAATCTTAAAAAAATATATTTTCAAGAGACATTATTTTAACTCTTAATTATACTTCTTGGGGATGCTTCTGAGTGTGGAGACTATCGAAAGATCTACCCAACACCAACAAGAAAATATTACCAAAAGTCATTAACATTTTTTTAAATCTTACAATAAGAAATTAAAAATTATTTTTATCTAGGATATTAAATGAAAATATAAATACACATATTTGAAAATACATTTACTAAAAAAATGAAATATTTTGAACTAAATCATTCTTGTTGATATTGCATCAAGAAAAAAGAACAAAAATGTATCTAAATTATATACTTTTTGTAGGATCCATATTCGACTATGATGTCCTAGATTTTTATTGCTGGTGTTATGTGTTAAATTGAATTTAAAAAAGTCACTTTCCCTGAATAGGTCATAACAAGGTCACTAAGGTCGTGGTTACTAAAAATTTAATTTTTTTTGTTGAATTTAATATGAATTTAACGAACTGTAAATTATTAAATTTACATGTCTACTAGTTGGGCTCCAATAGCCTAAAGTAATAAAAATCAGTTGACGATATTTTAAACATATATTTTTTTTTTTGAAATAGTTATAAAATATATTTTATTTTATATTGTTTTAACCTAAGCCATTTACTTTTCCAAAAATTGATTTTATTGTCACCCTAATGAGTATATTAAATAAGCACCTAAAAAAACTACTAATTAATGAGAGTGGGAGCTATTATATCATAATGTTCAATTAGGAATATAAAGTCATAAGAAAATATAAATTTGGATTATTTGAATTTCCAATATTAAATTGAGGAAAAAATACACTAATACATATTAATAATGCAAAGTTTGTATGTATGCCTGTCAAAAAAAGAAAAAGGGTGTACATATTTGTGATGTGTCGTTCACGAACCTAACGACTCTGTGATCTGGCTTTTTGAAGTGAACGACGGGACCCGGCTCCCCACAAATCCGAAGTAGGCTCAGAGTGTCCGCTTAGTTTTTTGAACTTTTAGGAAAAAAAAATTAAATAACCTTGTATTTAGGTTTGTAAATCCTTAGTATTTGTTGTTTTTGTTGTTGGCATTCTGAATAATGTTTTGTATTTTCTCAAGATGTTATGAATATTCTTTCATTCTTGTAGAGAAGTCATCTAAGTATTAAATAGCTGTGTGTGAGTTCGCTCGTACGTAAGGGAGAGTAAATTTGTTGTGAAGTTTTATTCTATATTAATAATACCAATTTTGTCTGCTCGTCGGCACCTAATAACTCCGAACAATGCCTGGTACTTCCACTAGTACAATAATAAGTAGAACTAAACAGCCCAAACTGTTTTTTACAAACTAGAATTTTGGGATGAAGAATTATTGCCTTTTAGAAACTAAGCTTTCTAGTCTACAAAGACTATTTTATAAAAAAATTTTTAGTGAGTTAGTAATTCATTTTGTAGTAAATATTCTCTGACTAGAGATAATTTTTTGTCCCTGTCTCTTTTTTTTTCTAAATCATCTGCAAAAGAGGAATATAACACAAGGTGGGAGCTATATCTGTGTATTAAAACAAGATAAACCATTAAATTTACTTCAAATCCTTTACACTAAGTGCGTCATATGAAAGATAGTTTTGCTTTAAATGAAAGATTTAAAGCCCTTTTTGCGATTATTACAAAAAGAGTAAATAGTACCAGATGTATCGCTTTCGCCTTCTCCTCGCCCTCTTTATTTCCTTCCGAATATGTTAACTCTACGTATAACCTCTTAGAATGAGTTTCTAACTTTACAAATTCCTAAGAATCTAAGATAATATTTTTTTTACTGTACGACTCAGCAATATGATTTTTATAGGCTTAGTAAGACATTGAAACAATATCATAACTAAATTATTACAAGAATGTTCCCATTCTACCCTGTTATATATTTAATTTTTATTAGATTAGACAGTTTCAATGATACCCTTACAACTTTTTTAGAATAGTTGAATAGTTTTTTCATAAATTTCCAAGGTGCTCAGAAATAACTTCTTGCAAACATCAACCCATTGAACAAGTGCAGTTTAAAAAAAAGTTAAAGTATTGGATCACCTAGTATAGAATTTTGTTGGCAGAGTTTTTTCTTTACTCTCTTTGTATCCCCAACTATGAAATTTTATCCTCTCAAAGTCTTGCCGAGGCTCCAGTACGTTTGAAAGATTTCCTGTCCCTCAGTATCAGAAATATTTATATATTCTTTATACTTACAAGAGCATCCTGACTTGAGGCATCTCGTCAGTTCCTGCCATTCTTTTTAACTCTACATTTATTGTAATCAGCTGACTTTAGGTTTTTCTTCCATGTACTTCGAATCCTCTTTATCGTCAAACTTTTGGATTGGTTTTCATATGTATTAGTGTTAGTATTACCAGGAACTGTTGGTTGAATAGGCGTTGATGTTGCTATTGGCGTTTTAACTTGTGTAGCATCAGATTTAGAGGACGAGCATTCTCTAGCGGAATCTTCTTCATAATCTGGATCATCATCTGTGTCGTTTTGTGAGCTAGATCTCCCTGTTGAGTTATTTGCGAAACAAAATAAATGGGAAATATATATTTCATGATATTTATTTACAATGTATGTTATTGGGTATGTTGGATGTAAGATTATGGTTTGGCAATATCAATCCAATTTGTTTCAATAACAAGTTTACTTGAAATCATTTTAAAACATAAATGACAGAAAAATATCCTTTTATAAAGATTAATAAAGCAACGAGCAGTTGAGTATTAAAATAACCGCAACAAGAATCCTCTCATTGCCCATGGGTTTGATAGGTGCCTCAAGTCATCATCAAATTTTAATTATAGCTTAATTCAATTATTCCTGAGCGAAAGCAGTAAATATTTACTGAACTCCGGATATATTAAATAGCGGTATAGTCGAAAAACAGTTTCATTCAATTCTACAAAGACATGAGAGACTTGAGAATCTCTAAAACACTAATTATCTGTACAACCTATTGGATCTATCAGAATCCCCTACATAGATCATACTAATAAAAGTACATACCCAACGTAGGCATATCCTCTTAATCAAATAATATTCTAGAACTGGTACCAGTACTGTCTTCCATGTTGTAACACTTCACTGTGTTGAACTGCTATTCAAATGTGAATTATTATAATACTCTGATCACAAACACTGGAGCAAAAGTGTAACAAAGAATCTTGTTGCATATTAGTTTTGGAAATGGAACTGTTTAAAAGTTGATAATACTTGAAAAACATTAAAAGTATGTCAAATATGACATATAAAAACACTCTTTCATATATTAAAACAAAGAATTACAAAATGTCACTAGTAACACTTTTGCTCCAGTAAGTCCATAATAAGTATTTTACATTATAAAAAAAAACTATTTAGGTATAGGTATAAATCCCGAACTTCTAATGAATTTATACTTTATTTAAACGGTATCAAAATATAAACAGTTGTGTATATACATATATACCTACAAATGCAATTTAAATTACCTAAGTAGATAGGTATATATATATATAATAATAAAGGGGACGTTAGTAATTAGCCCAATTTATTGATTGGATATGTGTACAACGACATATTTATAAATCCCTAATCAGTGATATGTTACGAAATTACTTTATATGTCGGGTATGCTATTTATGGCAATGACGCAGTAATATATGGTGTACATTTAACGATATATTGATAGTTACATATGTGCAAAAAAGATAATAGAAACTGTGAGTTTTTTTAGTTTCTCCTATCATGGGATACATTTGTTCCAACTGTTGAAGTTTACACTTTTTTTTGTTTTTTTCATATGACCATCATGCTCATTTCTAATAATTAATTGATTAGTTTTTATCTGTTGTGATTCCTATATATATTTTTCAAAGAAATGAGTCTTATCATGCTAAAATATTCATAATACCCTTATTGACTATTTGTAACTCACATTTGATCCATATTGCTATATGCATATACAATATCCATAGATAGATCTCACTGCCTTTACACTTTTGTAGACAAAAGTTGTCCCCTCTCATGAAGCAGATGGAATACATATTTTATCCTCTCTCGATGAAACACCTGTAAAAGCTCCAACTCCTTATTTTACTCTCACAATTTGTGTAGTGAAGGCCCTCACGTCTTTTTTAAAAAGAACCTCTCAGTTGTGATAAATTCATTAGTATGACGGGTGTAGCTAATAATGTTTTCCACTATCAAAAAGTGGAGCTTGAGGACGATGATGATGAGGAAGACCTTACCAAAAAAGATCAAAATGTGGAGAAAGATAGAATTGAACTATCAAGAACCCTTGGGGGCATAAGTAAACCACCACGCAAACGAAGTACTCTAATGAAGTGCCGTATAGTTTTATTAGTCATCATTTTATCTGGAGCCGGGGTATTAGGCTATGCCTCCTACAACTATTATTCAAACAATAACAACAGTCATACAGATATAACCTTGTCAACCCTAAACGTGACGAATCAAATTACAAGAAGTTTGCAATTGAATGCAACAAGTAGTGTGATTGTAACAAATAAATTAAGCACAACCTTGGCTCCTATAATTAAGTCCACCAATTCACCTATAAATAAATCAAGAACAGACACTTCTACTACAACTACAACTACCACTAAACATCATATTAAGCTTCATACTACTCCAATTCAGAAAGGGAACCAAACCACCAATGAATATACAACCGGTGAAGAAGATAGTGACAAAAATGAATGGTACAAAAAATACTGGGTGAGACTTGTGAAGATATGCACCTACTTTTTTTATAATGACTTTCTTAACCATTTTTAGGATAAGTACTCAAATCCTCATCGATGGGATTGGATACTCTTGGGTCTTGTCGTAGGCATATCATCAACTATAGCACTCCTTGGCATTATATGTATGTATTGTTTGTGTAAATCTCGAAAGAGGATGAAGAGGAAACACTTTGAAAGGCTGCTTCAGGACATTAACGCCTCTGAAAAGTTCTCTCTCGTAAATTCATCCGAAGATGAAGATTCAGACCCATAATTTTTTTGCTTAAACTAAGAACATTTCCTCAATATATTTATTTTTTCCAATAAATAATTTTTATTCATTTGTACATTGCATTTTGACCATAATATGAAAAATATACTTATGTATCGACATCCAAAAAGTCCAAAAATATTTCTTCACTTGCTGGCTGAAAATTTGAATTAATTGTTTGATATTACAATTTTGAAACAAAAATCAAAAAATGAAATAAATTAAATGGAAGAAACCGCAATCAAAAGCTATAAATTGAAAAACAACGTAGCATTAGAGTTAAGGCACGATATTGAATCAAATTATATGCACTTGAGACAATTGATCAAGAGACTGAGGATAGATGTTGGTACGGAGTAAAGAAATAATACGTTTTTAAAGTTTAGGGACGGAAGCTGTAAGTTTGTGACAGTGTTGAATATAGAAAATGAGATAATAATTTAATCAACTATATTGATTCTTGTACATGTTGTATAAATTCGATTGAGAGTCTCGGAACTGTCTTATCAAGGGAACTAGAAGTGACGGAGGCCCTGCTTGTCTAAGAAACGGATGATGGAGTAATTCAGCTGCTGTTGCTCTCTGTGCCGGATCCCGCACGAGCATTTTATCTAAAAATCCAAGAAGCCTTGGAGATACCTAAAATAAAAATGAGAAAAGATAATAATATTTGTACAAATAATGAAACCAAAGCATAATTACTTTTGACTGGTTTCTTAATTTCGGTGGAGGCCTATCACGAATACGCCTCATTGCTTGTAAAGGAGGCTCATTAAAAAAAGGAGGTTCACCATCAACCATTTCCATCACCATAATACCTAATTTAAGATATAAAACATGATTAATTACTATTATGAAAAGAGAAGATTTAGTATATCAAAGTCCATACCAAGAGACCAAATATCAACTTCAGGTCCGTACGGTAATCTTGAAATAATTTCTGGACTCATCCAGTAAGGAGTTCCAACTAAGGATTTTCGCTTTGGTAGCTCAGGAGAGACTTGAGCACAGAATCCGAAGTCAGATAGCTTAACCTACAAGATCACATACAATTAACGTAATAAAATAAAAATGATTAAAGAGGAGAATATTTACATTTCCATCGGCTCCTAAAAGGATAGAATCCGACTTGATATCTCTGTGAATAACACCTTGAGAATGAAGATAGGCTAAAGCTTTTAGACATTGCTTGCATACAGTTGCAATTTGATCTTCGTCCATGCTAAAATAAAAATGTATATCCTTTAGTTGATTGAATGTGACATAACAATTAGAAAGAATTTACCTAGCATGTGTTACTATGTCAGTGAGAGCACCTCCTTCTAAAAATTCCATGACGACCCAAAGCTCATCATTCACTAAAAAACTGTCGTGCATCTGTACGATATTAGGATGATGATAATCGCGCATAATGACAACCTACATATAAATTACAGTAAAATAAAATGAAATCTATTAAAAATTATAGACCCTCTCACCTCATTAAACAATAGTTCTCTTCTTTGCTGTTTACGTAAGTCCATTTTTTTGATTGCCACTCTTTCTTTGGTATTTTTTTCAACAGCAATGCAGACAATTCCAGTAGACCCTTGTCCTATCTTCATGACATACTCAAACGCATTTCGAGGGTCTCCAGGGGATACAACCATTTGTAGAGCCGCCCTAAATTGTTCGTGAGATAGTGAAGGAGTTGTAGCTACCATTACGGGAGGCCCAACTGTGGAACCAGAAGAGGACGGAGGAGGAACTGAGGAGGAATGCGTTGAGGAACCAGAAGATGAAGCAGGAATAGGTACTGGAGGAGGAGGTGGAGGGGAGGGAGTAGGTCTCCCGTTTAAGATAGGTGGCGAAGGTCTAGCATGGGTTGGGGGACGTGGAGCGACTCGAGGTACTGGAGGTGGTGGAGGAGGAGGTTGATGATTCTGATAGGTCTCCATGTGTAGAGGAGAAGGATGATAGACCGGAGAAGGCGTCTCCGCTAAGACAGTCCCTCGAACCGGAGGATGCATTTCACTCGAGGAAATGGAATTGGGAGAGTTTTGAGGTCCACGACGTAGATGAGGATGATGCAACTCATCTCGCTGCTGATGTGCAAGCGCTTCCGCTCGACTTAAATTATTGGCTCTCACAGCTGCGGGATCATAACCCAAATCCCCAGAGTCCGGAACTGGCGTGTTCATGACGCGAGGATAGTTGTTATTCAAGTGTTTGAGGACAGCTCGCTCAGAGCTGGAAGACTCGGAGCCACTCGAGCTGCCCATGGGTGGAGGGGGATAGCGCGGCACCCCAGGTTGCCGATTCTCAGGCACGGACGGGAGGTTGGACGAAGGGCCTGTCCCACGAACAAGCCGCGGAGGAGAGCAAGAACGCAGGGAATTGGAGCGCACGATGCTTCCCTTCACGCTACTCCCTCCACTCAGGGCCTTCTTGGCTTCCTCATCCGTGGGCGTTATACTATGAGGGTCCACAATGGGAGTGGGGCGGTTCAAGGATCCCGGATTGTTGTCTCCCACCAGAGACGCCCATTGCTTGGGAAGTCCCACAAATTTATTGGAATTGTTGTCGAAACCCGTGTGGACTCGGTGCTGGAAGTTGGAGGGAGCAGAAATCTCCGTTTTTTTCTTCTTTTTCGAAAACATGATGAGGACTTAGATCACTCTCATTTCCGTAGTCTTGGAATCAATCCTGATCTTGAATCTTCAATCTTGGCTCCTTTTCCTTCTCCTTTTCTACCTCTCTCACTCCCTCTTCTTCCTTCCTTCTACCTTTACCCACCTTTCTTCCTTCTTTCCCTTTTCTCATGTTTTTAATAGACGCTGCTGCTATAACTACCTGTGGAATTCTTCATTAACCTTTCCAGGTGCTCAGCCGTCTCTGCCACTCACTACAACCGACCCTCTTCCCCACTCACTCTTCCCAATATTCCTTTCAACAACAGGTGCCATTTTAAAGACCGTTTCAAGGAAATATTACTATCAATGTTCATTCCTTCATTCAATTGGCAATCGTGTTTGCCACAATGAATTTTGACATTCTATACTATGCAATAAACTGTAGGTCATTTCAAGGTGGAAATGCATTACTAGTTGCTACTAAATTCTATCTCCTTCAAATAAACTTGAGTAACTGTATAATTCATACATACGTACACGTAGATATATTACAATTTTTATGTTTTATGGTAAATCTCATATTAATAATGATACCATGTCAGATGTGAGTCAACACATGATGATTCTTCGAAAAAATTGTTCCCAAAATCTTTAAATTCCAAAACATGACTTGGTTAAACATCGAATTAGTTTTTACTCAAAGCCATCTACATAAATCATAAAATTTGTGTCTCCATACGAAACATATTAAGAATGAATTTTCAAAATATTATATTGTAAAATTATCTATCGTCATCCATAACAACAATAACAGAAAGTAGGTTTCAGGTTTCGATATATGATATTCTTAGTTGTACTAATTGAAACGCTGATTATTATAATTGATAAATGACTTTTTTTATTCTCAAAAGTTTTAGTTTTGAACGTTTTAATCATTTCTACAATTTTTGTAGGATAGAGAATGGGCGGAGTTTTAAATTTGTACTAAAGGGATGGGGGCAATTTGTATTTATTTACATACTAAGTATAGAGTGTTTTCACAGAAGTTATAAATTGCCATCTTGGAGGCTTAAAATTGATATTTTTATTACATTAGATAAAAAAATTGCCAATAAATCTTGATGAAACTCCGTCAAATAGCAGTAAGAATATATAAAAAAACTTTACAACTGCATTGGATACTCCTTCATGTCAATGATCAGGGGCGTCCGCAGGGGGTGGGCTCCCCCAAATTAAGGATTTTTTTTTCTTTTTACAAAAAAAAAAAAACTGAATTTCGTTTAGCAAAAAAAAATTCAATAAAATTTTATTTTCTATGGAATTTTTGAAATTTTTCTCCAAAAAATTTAATGTTTCATTTTTTTTTTTTGAATATTTTTTTCAATAAACTTAATTTGTGAATTTTTGTCCAAAGAATTTAATATTTTTTTCAAATAAATTTAATTTTTGATTTTTTTTTGTTCAAGAAATTTAATATTTTTTTCCAATAAATTTAGTTTGTGAATTTTTGAGCAAAAAATTTAAACTTTTCTTAAAATTAATTAAATTTTTTATGAACAGCTAGGAATTTTTGAATTTTTTTCCAAAAAAATTTAATATTTCAATTTTAATTTGTTAATTTTTTTTTTTTTTTTAATTTAATTTTTTGTGAACTTAATTTTTGACATTAAAATTTTTTTTTTTTTTTTTTTGATTTTCTTTAAAAAAAAATCCAAAAACCTAGCTCCTCCCAAAATATAATCCTGCAGACGCCCAGATGATAAACAGTGATATTTGAATTAAATTAGTACTATGTACGGAAAATTTCTTTGAAATGTCTACATTTGTGCTTAAAAAATATTTTAAGGTCAATAATATAATATACTAGGCAATAGAGGGATACATTTTGGATAGACATTAAGGTTAAGGGCCTTTTATTTGTTGGCCCATTTTGATATCTAACAGTTGACTATTTTCCTTAATATTAATAGAGAAATGTTTTAATCGTTATCAAAATTGGTTGTTAAGGACCACAAAATGACTGACATTAACAATGCTTACGTCGATTTCAAAAAGCTCAATGTAAAATCACGGAATTTTAGAAACGGCTGTATATAATTCCATGATAAAATATAGAACCTTTTAATGACCCTTTAAAGCCTTATAATAAACCTTGGGTCAGGGGATTTGACACATATTTAAAAAAAAAAAACTCTTAAAAATATGATAATAGGCTCATTACCAGCTAACCTTTATATAAATTAAAAGAAGGTCTTTTATTTTTTTTACACGATGAGTCAATTTTGAAAAAATCCTAATAATATAATATTAATAACTTGTTATACGTGTTCTATGAATTTTGCTTATAAATCCTAAAAATATTTTATTTTCTGATATTCTATATATTTTTTGCTTGAAATTGTAAATGAATCATTATAATTTTGTAATTCCTTTTTTTTTCATTTATGCTTTCCGTTCATTATTGAACCAATGAAGGAAAAAAATGAACGGGGTTCAACTTGTCGTTCATTTATTATTGTTTCTTATGATTATTTTGTACAAAGAGTACTTAATTTTTTTTTCTTGATTAGGGATATATTATTATTTTCTTTGAGGGTGTCTACTAAGTAAATATGTAAAATAGCAATTTTTAGGTCCCCCGAAGTGATTGGTCTCAGATTATGTATCGCCCGTGCAGTAAAATTAGAACCAAGTAAAGTGTAATAAATAAGGTCTTGAAATTTTTAAATAATTTCATACATAGATTATTTTTGGTTCCTTTACTCTAGATCATAATTAAGTCTGATCTAATATTTATACACTATTTACTTTATTTAGGGGATTTCAGCTGTGGACATAATCAACCAGTTGCAAAATAAATTTAAAAAAACTTCAAGACATCTATGCAGTGGTTTAGAAAAAAATTATCACAATCCAGTGGAGGAAAAACACTTAACTCCGCCACCCAAATTAATAATATCTTCCAACTAGTTTTCATAAAACCACAATAAAGCCTGGGCAATTGATACATGCTTCAATTTAAGTAATAATTAAAATTAGACATTGATGCTACTTGTATAACATTTTTAAATTCAATAAAAAAAATCAGATCAGATAAGTTTTGCTTAACTAATGTGACGGGCGGGCCTGCCTGCTGTTCATGATCTCACTCCAATCTGGATCACAGGGTGGATCGCATGTTAGATGCGCTGTTGAGTCGGTTCCTTTCTTTTGTTTTTAACCTGGTCAAAGTCGAAAATCCCTGTTTGCACATGTAGGTTGTTGGGAATTGCAGCAACAATAGAATACTTATCTCACTTAATAGTGGATATTCCTTTAAAATACTGATACAAAACGATAACTTTTGGCGTGTTTTCACTGTGCTATCATAGTTGAGTTGCAGCAACTCGTTTTCTTGCTCAGGCATCAAGTTTAGCTCAGAATGCAGTAACGTTACAACGTTATGTGTGAGTAGCTACATTTTAAAATGCTACGCTGTGATCACGTGTAGTGCGTCGTGCGTAAGATGAAGCCATGCACACAAGTAATTCTTACCGGAAATAAGTAATTCGTCCGACTATAATTTTATTTTAAAACTAACGAAAAACATTTTTATATTTTCACGACCCAGTATTGGTTCGTGACCCGTACTTTGAAAACCACTGATCTATGGTGTTTATACGTCGTAAGGTGGTTACCATAAAGGACTCCTTTGAGTCCTTTAGGTTACCAGTATCTAGCAGAGAAAGACATAACTAATGAGAGGAAAAGAAACATCTTTTTCCTCCGTTGGATGCCGCATGGATATTTCTTATTAATATTTATTGATTATTTATGAGATTACTCCTGAAATAACATTCAGTTAAATGGCAAAATATTTGAATGTATAGACACTAGAGGCCAACCGATATAGGACTTTTAAGGACGATACCACTAAGAATATTTTGTGATTTAAAAAGATGATATAAAAAAAAACACACTAACATTGGTTATTTGTGGTTATTTATGAGTCCTCATTTAAATGATAAGGTAGTGCAGTTTAAAAATAAACTGTATTTAATTGCTTTATTGGCACAACAGAAAAGAACATCAAAATATATCTGATGAATAAAGTGCTTAGAACAAAAACACAATAACAAGTGTCAATAGACTTGGTAAGCTTCTTAAATATAACTTTGAACAGGACTGGAAAAAATATTCTGTTAACTTCAATAACTTGTGATAAATAAAAAAGGCAAATATAGACTGAGCTGAAAACAGTCATTCCTCAATAGCACCAGTCCAGCAGAGGCAGGTTGTAGTACAAGAGGTAAAGTTTCTCTGCATTCTCTCCTTTCAATGAGCTTCGCCTATCCTCATAAATATTCCAACTGGTGCTGAACACACTTTTGCCTGCCACAGAGGAGAGTGGACAAGATAGGTACTGCCTTGCTAGGCTGACGGTCTGGTGAAACGGTTGGTGTTGTGTTTCCACCAATCATATGGATTTTCACTCTTTCTGTCAATGACAGGCTCTCTGAGGTACCGTTGAAGCTCTTCAATTATCCCCTCTGATTCCACTGCCTCACCGGGTGAAGGAAGGAGCACAGTGTTGTAAAGTGAGTCTAAGAAACTGGGCACTTGATCCTTTATTCTCAGCCTTTTGGAGTCGCTCTCCTCAGATGGAGTTTCAGTGGCAGAATCTGGTGGACTGGTCTCCATAGCCTATTCCAACCAGGTTTTCACTTTTGTCAGCATTTCTGGTACCAAAGGACGCTCTTTGTGTCGTGGGTCAAGGACACAGGCAAGTACCACAGAAATGTATCTCTTATATACTGTCCTGTGTGGGACTGTGTGAAGGATTTAACATTCAAAACAAGTTGGAAATTTTTCCAATTCTTGTCAATGAAATGAGTAGTCAAGCTCATGAGTGTTTCGTTTGAACCTGACCAAGAGTCAGTGGTAAAGGAAATGTTTTTTCCTACATTTTCAACTGACCGCAGTTTCTGTATTTTGCTGACGACTCCTGTATACATCCCGTCCATCTTCTTTGTAAAAGAACGTGCGCGACCTCGCATGAAAGCTGTTTAAAAGTTTTCCAAATAACGGGCCGGGGAGAGATGATACGTCTCATTTATGTAATGCTACTATAGAAATACATCTTCTGTCACATTGTCAAGAGTTAAACCGAAAGTCAGTCGACTATACTGTAACAATTTATTTTAGCTAAATCCATTTTACTTTCATCTAACGCGTGACAACAGCAAAACTTGACATGGTATTCATGAATTCAGTCATGCTTATCGACTATAGAGAATTGATGGGGATGTTATTTTAACTGTTATTCAAGCAATGTATGTCTCGTGACAGTTGCCAACTTACTATGAACGCACTTGCACACATGAACAACACTTTACTGATCGTCTCCATAATTCACTCTGCCTGAATCAGCTGGTTTGGGACGTTAGTGCGCAAACTATGCAACGCTAATACTTTATATATATATATTCATTTATCGGTCATTATTTTACCGATACTGAATAGTTAGATAAATGCATAATATTGGTACCGTCGGGTTCTAATATACACTTTAAATAGTGATATTACATCAATATAAGTTAACTTATTATTATTGAATTTTAAACCTACAACCATATCTATCATGATCGTATAGTACAGTTTCCTCTTTAGTAATTACAGAAGTGCCTTATTATATGGGGATTAGTACCTTTTCTATAAATATATAAATTAATATCCAAAACCTATTGTTATAGAAGTAAAAATGCCTAATAGGATACAGTTTTATTTTAATGGAAAAATAAAACAATAAGCAAAATCTTTGAATTTAAAAGTTTTATTAATTTAACCTTTAATATTCGGTATATTTACAATTTCAAGTAGGTTTTTAATATAATCAGTATATAAAATTTTCAAAAAGAAGTTGCTCATAAATTACCCATATGTGTTTCCTAATGGTTCATTAATCTCAAAAACATTATGTGTTGACTATTTCTATTATGTAATAATATACTAATGTATATAATTATTTTTGGATAATATTCTGACATGTCATTTCTTTATTAAGATCAGGTATATCTTCCAATGATCATTCTATGTCAAGCGAAACAACGATATGGTAATAATAAATAAACATATTTCTACTATAGCAAAATAAATTTGATTTAGAAAAAAAATTGATTTCTATTTATTAAATTAATCTTTGGTTTTTTAAAACATTTAATACAATAATTCTGGATATATCTATATTTATTAAATAAATAGGTCTTAAACAATAAAGGAATTCATAATAAGACAATAATTAATGGAATGAATTGACTCGACTCGGTGAACGAGAAATGTAATAATCGAATATAAGAATGAAGAAAAACGGCGAAGGATACTTTTTTTTTCTTCAAAGCAATGACAGGATTACTTGTCTCCCATGCTCACACTTGACGTCTATAATGAAAAATAAGTGAGGATTTAAAATGTAATGTAATCTATGGAATACATACCAATAAGACAGAGATAATGAGACCAAACAAGCCAATGGCACTAGCAAAAATTTCAACAATGAGAATTTTAACAAAGAGTGTAGAATTAGCAGCGTCTGCAAGAGCAGCTCCAGATCCAACTTGTCCCACACATATTCCACATAATAAGTTGGTAAATCCAGTTGTAATTCCAGCTCCGAACATTAAATACCCAGACTTGAAATTGCGAGCCAATACTTCATAGGATCCATTCATGTCGAATTTCTGCAAGACAGGGAGAAGAATGAGGGTAAAGGATTCAGTGTCTTAGAATATTATGTGCTTACTCTGAGTTGCCCAGCAAGGACAATGGCTATGATAAGCCCATAAATGGCAACAGCCTCACAAAAAATGACTGAAATCAAGTTCTTGGTCTTGATTCGAGGAGCTTTGATACCTGCTCCCATAATGGAGACCCCTGTGGTATACACTCCGAGGGCTGCACCAACGACAGAGAGGCTCACGGCAAGGCCAATCCCAAGACAAGCCCACATATATGGGGAGGTCTCAGAGAGAAACCATCCTACATCGATCCGCTCTCCACGACCTGTAAGCACGTAGTACAGGGCCAATGCTACGATAAGGAACGTGAACAAACTTCCAGTAGCTCCATAGTAATACCCTCTGGTTGAATACATAACGTCCAGTCCAATATGTCACTCAAAAGACAGAATCCTCCTCCTCGATCAGCTTCAATCCAAACCCACCAAACTTATAATTAATAAACAGAAAAGAAAAGGAAAAAGGAGTCCAGAAACGCAGACAGAAACAAAAACACACTCTGAGAGAAAGAAAACTGAGAAGAAGTCATCATCAATATATAGAAAGAAAGAAAAAGCACTTTTTCTCTCCTTCTTTTCCCCCAACTCATAAAAATATATAATACCTAAATTCTTAATTAATCATTTATCCTACCATTGCTATGGTTGTTCTAGCCCCATGTATAACTGAGAAGGGATCAAATGAATTCATCAAATTCATTTGATGAGTTCCATTCATTTGTTTAAGGCATATCCCATTTCCCAGTCATGATAGTTATTTAAGGAAGGCGGAATATTTGGGCACGTCATATTCCTATATCACATGACATAACAATTAGTCATGTGATTTTATATTTAAATAATATTATGAATTTATTCCTTGATTAAATATATATTGTGTACAATTTGCGCAATTTCTGTACAAGTTAAATGTCTTCGACTTATTATATATGATGCATTATAGAATAACAACATTGGTCATTCTAATTACCAACTATTACTTGATTCTCTCATTTTATTTTGATCCATTAAAACTGCATGGTTATTATATATTTATGAGTAATGGTCATTTGAACTTTATAATATGCCACAAAATACTTATATTTTAGTCATTCGTATTTAAATAGTCGAAAATTACACTATGGATATTCTCTGGAGAATAGATATATTAAGTTATTCTACTATCCTCATCTCAAGTTGTGTAAATCCTTCATTTAAAGTTATTCATCTCATTTTTTGGTTCCAACTTCTACAATTTGATTATACAAGTTACAAATTGTACAAATCGCAACTTGTACACAACATGTATATGTATATATATATATATAAATAATGAATTAATGACCTAACTATGTATTATTTAATTACTTTAATTGTCAGCATAACGATTCGAAATCATTATTATAATAATAACAATGAACACTTAAATTTATAAATTAAATCTATTTGAAATTTAAAATGATTTATGAAAATATAAATTATTTTCATATATTGCTATCTTATATTGTTATAAAACAAGTGTATTCTAATATTTTTTTACCTCGAAACATTGTCATGATTTTTAAGGTATATTTTCGTTTCGAAGTATTTTTTTTCTTCTCGTCAATGTTCGTATTCATAAAGAAAAGAAAGCAGATACCTTTCGTACCTGATAAGTGATGAAGCAAAGATTCCTCGATTACTTCTGGAAGGAATAAAATGAAGGCTCAGCTAATAATTATATCTATTTTTATTCAATTAGTGAACTCAAAATCTGAAAACCTCACGACAACTCAAAAACTACAACTTGAATATCACTCAATTTCATTTTGTAGTTGCGATGTAACTGAAAATCATTGTGATATGCCCTGCTGTATGTGTGATCCGGTAATTATTTCATTATTAATTACTCATCATTTAAATTGAAATATACTTTTTTTAAAGGATTGTCCAGAAGAAATGAAGGGTGTAGCGTTTTGTGCTGAAAATATACCGAACCATGATGAAAGTCCATTTTTAGTTGAGGTATGGAACACATCATCCTATTTTGGTCATTTTTATAATAATCCAACAGAAATTCATTCTCTTGCTGATATGTATATTCATACACGTGATCTTACCTCTGACTCAGAAATTAACTTTAACGAACAAAGGAGATCCTCTGGTAGTCCAATAAGGTAAATTTATATGGATTTTTGTAATTTTTACATTATCACTATCCATATTAGGACAGTCATGGGAGATTATGTTACATTCCCTCAAAATACTTTTCGCGGAGAATGTGTTAAGGACGTTCCCATTCGGTATTTACGGGAAACGCGTAGTGCATGTACAACTGTTTTCTATCCGTATCATTGTTTGGAAGGATCTAAAAGTCTTTATGATACGCTTTCATACATCAACCCTTCAAATCTGTTAAGGTTGCAGCTTGGTCCTGAATTTGACAGTGAAGTACCAATATCCATAGAGTAATATTCTGAGTTTTTCATATATTATATGTATTTATTATTAAATTACGAGTTTCATTTTGTTTCTATAAAAAACAGAGTAGTTATTCAATAATATTAAAGTAATCTAGTTTTTATGTCTTATGTTTCATAATTCTATCTTCAACATTTTTATATTTTTAGATATTACCTATCTAAGGATCCCTCTCCGTATTTAAGTGAAAGCAAGTTCCCAGATGATACAACGACTATTTTTCTAACATCAAATCACACCCCTCTGAACTCAAAGAAACATATAATGAAAGCCGAATTTGGTTTCTGTAGCAAAGTTGTACTCGAAGTAATTTACCACTTCCTATGGAGGGGATCCAACATCACAAGTATAAAAGCACAAATTCTGTTAGGGAACATTCCATTATCAGATTATCAAATAATACATCAATTTTTTCAAGTAAATTTTGACCAGAAGGTCCAAAAAGTTCTAAGTAAAACCCAATATATTCGATTTGGACATACCATTCCTATAAGAACTCATGGAGGAGATGATTACCTGAGTACATACTCCAATGGAGCTTCTTGTCAAAAGGGTGGAATGGAAAATGTGTTGTTCGGAGATAACACATTTACATCTTGTCGGATAGTCTTGTCTAAGAATGATTTTAATAACTGTTCTCTTTTAAGAGAAAACATCGAGTCCATGATTGTGGACCATCTTCTTTTTACTTCTATACTAAAGGCTAATGATAAAAACGAAGTATTAACACAATTGATAGACCTTGACGATTCTTGAACGTAACGTTTGGGGCGAGAAATTTAGCCTTTCAGGATGGAAATAGTACAATAATGCCTTTTTGTGAGGTTCCAAATCATTTTTATGTAGATATATTGTATTTGAAAGGACCATATCCTTATATTATTGGAGTTAAATTATCAGTTACAAATGATATACTGGAATGGTCCGAGATCCAAAAGAACATTATGGAATACGAATTCTTCCATTCTATTAATTTCCATGAGACTTCGTATCATTTCAAAGAGGAAAACTATTCAAGATTTTGGAGACAGCAGAGTGTTGGTTATTGCTCGGGTGATTCATGTTGGAATGATCTTTTCTTTCTTTTCACAGAGGTTGATGATATAAAGTATCGGACTCAATGGATTCTCCTCCTTACTCCTGTTATTATATTTTATTTATGGGCCACTAAAAGAACTATACATTGGTAGGATCTTGTTATTTGACGCATATACACCTATACAACCCATAGGAACATCGGTAATTAATATATGGATCTAGAATGTTAGTTAACGATTTATTGTTTTTACTTTATTTATAAATATAACAGAAACAAAATAAATTACACGTCTATCATATATATTTCATAAACTTTGATATTTAATTAAGAGGTTTTCAACATTTTAGAAATAATAAAGATTACATAGTTATTGAGCATTTTGAAAGAGACTTAAAGAGAATTAGAGTTTAGATATAAATATTGATAAATAGAGACATATTTGTAGATATAGGTAATTAAATATTTAATTGCATGTAAACAAAAGGGGGAAAATAATAAGTAGCACAATATAATAGCAGCAACAAAGTGATATTTTTGCTCGAATGAGGAACTGTTGTATTCAAACATAGGTATTTATTTATACAGGTTTGATCTTACCTAGTGGTACACATTTTATTATTCTCAATCCGGAATGGTATTGGTGCAAAATCATCACGGAGGAGGACAACAAGACATGTTATATATGAACAAAGTAAGCTGAGACGGATGGAAAGAACAAAAAAGCTTCTAAATTTTTTCACCGTTGATGCCACTGTGAATAAGCAGAACAGCCTCTACATTACAAACAAACATCCAGACAATGTCCCATCTTCAGAAAAAAAAAAATCCAGTCGCCAGCATAGGCCAAGTCTACCCCCCCCCTTTTTGTGGAGAGGAAGGACTTACATCGAATTTCTGGATAAAAAAGTACTACATTTGGCCATTCGGGGACAACTTTGTCTTCACTCAAGACTCTCTGTCATCGCGCCACTAAGAACCAGGCAATCCTGAGAGACAACTTTCCGGACGTTTGGTGCCTCAATATGTGGCTGCCCTCCTCTCCAGACGCGAAAACCATAGAATAATCTATCTAGGCGCATCTGGAAGAGAGAGTGTATGTTACTCCTCCCAGGAGTGCCCAGTCTCTAAAGGCTTCCATCAAGAAGGAGTGGACCAAGCTTGAGTCTGACTACATAATCGAGGTCTACAAGGTATAAGCCTCATATTAAGTCAATTATTAGAGTCGACGACTCACATATTGAATAAAAGTTGTGCCAATCACTATTTTCAGATGACTTTTTTGATACATGTCCTCAAACAACCTTTCGTTTAAATTTTACTCTTGAAAAATTGAAAAAAATAAAATGTGTACTACTAGATAAGATCAATCCTGTATTTTGTGTCAAGTCCAATAAATGAAGTGAAGAGAGATTTTTCTTATACTGCATCTATTTTACCATTGGATTGTGATTTGAGTTCTTTTGGAAACTCTTCCAAGAAAATATTTTCGGTTTCATCCAAGTTTAAAATACTTCCTCTTGTTGAGCTGGAAAAAAAAAAGAAAAAAAAGATAGACTAATCAATTTTATCCCACTATCAAAACATCATCAAAATCAAAGTTAATTGTATTACTATCAACTTAGATCCATAGCATATCTAAATATCTCCTATCTATCTACATTTGTTCCGTCTTGGATATTAAAAATAAATGACTTTATTTTCGTAACTGTTTGAATTTCTTAGATTTGATGTACACATAGAAAGGGTAGATGTTGGATTATATGGGGTGTGTTCATAACTCATCCCTAACAAAAAGTTATAATTTTAATTACTTAAAAATGTATCCCAAACTATAGGCTACAAAACAGTATAATCACATTTAATTCATTTAAATGATTGTATGGTTTTTGGGGCAACTTTAAAAAAATATTTATAGAAAAAATTAACCAAATTTAGGTTCATGGAACTAAAATAAATAAATTAGATATAATTTATTATATAGGTTAATTCTACCAAATAAATGATATAACTTCAAGAGCTATAAGGATGTTCCCTTATCAAAATTAGCCCCCCCCAATGGTTCTATAATTTTTGATGTACTTCTACACACGTCGTTGTATCATGCAACCTTTCATACGAAAATAAAGAGAAAAAAACCGCAAAATCAGTTGGTAGTTAACTCATTCTTCCCAAATATGCAACTATTTTTAAATAATTGTTGATAAGTGTTCACAGCTTAACAAGAGCTAATTCTAATTTAACCAATCAACGTTCAGAACACTTATTAAGGGAAAAGAAGCAGAAACTTCGACAGTTGATAGCAAAATACATTGTACAATTTGTGTAATTGAGGTAACGTAGTGGTAAGCTCAAACAAAACTAATTTAGTTTTAAAATGAAGGTACAATAAACTAATTACATAAGGATAACCTCATAATAAAAAGAAGATAATCATTTTTTAGTGGTGTGAGAAATAGTTTCAATTAATATTTTGACCAGAGGAGTTGGGTGAAATTTTAAGAGTTTCATTAATTTTTTTTCAAATAAAGGCAGCCTAGATGAAATTGATAGCTAAGACCTGTAATTTTAACAAAAATATGAAACATTTAAAAATTTCATTTTATTTCTAGGGACAAGCCTCAAAACGCAAAAAAATAAAAAGAAGAAAATCTGATTGACCTGTATTTTGATATTTCTTGCTCATGAACGAACATATTAAATTCTCTTTTAACAGTGGAATGAAGGAATTTTTGTTTTGAACTAGGAAAAATTATCGTTGTGGAAGAAAATATTTAATGAGAAAACAGAGTTTGACCAAATTATGAAGGGGATCCCAAATTTTATTTTTTGAAATCTTTAAAAAAAAACAAGACTCCCCTAGAAAAATAAATAAATATATAACCCTGTGGACACCCCTGTTTGGTTACTCAGTATACATATGAATACCAAAACTGCCCTGTACAAAATAATCAATGAAGTAGCCAATGTTTTTAAAACTTTTTATTTCATTGACCTTCCTTTGATGTTAGGGACTCCAATGATCTATTTCTGATTTTTAATGATTTAAATTTATATTTGAAAATTATAAAACTCATGTCATTAGGTTCATTTGTGTCCCAGAACCGACATATGTTATAAGAATAAGAAAGTAGACAAGCTTATTTTTACATACACTTGTCAAAAAATGACTATGGGATATCATGTTATTGTTTATTGCTATATAATTGACATACGCCTTGTCAACAACACTTTTACTCTTTGGCTCTAAATCAACAAATATTAGAATGAGAGAGGAAAGATCATAGTTGAAGAGTCTTTGATATAAGAATTAGGGGGAGTACTAGATAGTTCTCATATTCCATAAAGGAAACGTTGGCTACGAGGCAAAGTATCTGCTAAGATTGTTAGAAGCATACAAAAACAATATTTGCATTTTAGGGACATTTAAGCAAAAATATAATCTGGATCTTTAATGATCTGTTAACGTAATTGGTGTAAGCAAAAAGTAAAAAAAAGTGGACTCGTTGTAGCCTTTATTGTATCACACAACCTTTTGCCCGAAAATAAACCAAAAAAAAGCCCAAAATCAGTTTGTAGTAAGTTTATTCCCCCCAACTGCAGAGTTATTGTTCAATGATTTCTGGGAATTGTTAGGAGCTTAACAATGGCATGTTTGTGTTAGCGAGGTAATGCCGTGTGAAAAGTTAAATATTTTAGCAACTAAAAAACAATTTTTAAGGAACAACAAGTTTTCTTATTTACTAAAATTACTGTAGTCTTCAATCAAATTTATATCTCTACTAAATGGAATAGAGATTCTTTAATTTAGATATATAACAAACAATAAATATTATAATTTGACAATTTCATTCTTACCAGTTTAAATAAATTACACAGCTGCATCCTTCTGCAAATAACACGAGTCAATAAAATTTCAACTTTTCCTTGCCAATTGATTGGCATAGTGTGTTCTTCATTGGGTTTACCTCGTGAAACATGAAAATAACTTTCATACCCAAAGTTTCTGTATTTGTGGACCAGAAAGTTCTTTTAAAAAAAATATGTTTTACAACATTTTCATAATTGAGTGTTATTTTTCACCAAGAAAGATCTAAATAAAAGAAGAGTCAGAAAATACAGTTTGTGAATACGTGTTTCCAAATTAAACAAAGCGACAGAGAGTGGCGCCGTTTTACAGCAAAACATGAATGATCATTTTATTTAATAAAAAATATATAATAATTGTATGTTATCCACATACAGGGCCCACTGAAAATTCTTCTCAGAATGCGCCATTTTTTTAAAACAACCAGTTTGAAAATCAAGCTACAGACGATCACACCACCTTGCAGAGTATATATTTTTTATTTTGCTCATACCCTATCTTTTTCTTTATGGGAGATATTGCCTTATACTGACACAAAAATGACGAAAATTAACCGTTTCTGTGAAAGTCTATGAAATTCCTCATTTTTGATCACAATGACAAATGTATAGTTTGTTATAGAATGAATATATATAATTTCATGATATAAAAAAAGAATACTATAAAAAAATAAATATCTTATAAGTTATTTAAGATTTCCTGTTTGAAAAAATATTTTTGTATATTTATTAAACTATCAAAGCTTATTGATAATAAATAAAATTTTGACCTCTGTAGGTGACAACAACGGTAAATTTTTGTGGTAACAATGGATATTTTCACATTTCTCAATATAAAAGCAATCAGGAACAAACTATCTCAATCTTAGGGGAAAAGTTTGTTGATCTCGTATCTTCAATTTGATATTTATTTAGAGCCCTTATCATTGAAACTTTTTGAATCAAACATACATATTTTGTTTTATTGAATTTTTAAAGTTATAATGAAATCCGTTTTATATTTATATGTATATAGTGTTGGATAAATCTAAAAAAATAAAAAGACTATTTGTTTATTAATCAATAAGTATAAAATATGAAATAGCCATGACGTATCAAGTGAGAAGAAGGAATCGCCTGCTGACAATAAAATACATAGGGTATTTTTATGTTAGTGAGGTAACACGGTTAGCTAAGATTGAAGGACCGTTGAATGGCAAAAAAGATCGGACTGATTAAAAAAAAAAAAGACTAAAAGGGGGTGGGGAGACTGATTAAGCAATCAGTCTTCTTGTCACCGATTCAACACTATAAGTATATTCTGATGAAAAATATTTATATAGATATGTTACAAAAAAAAATAATCAAAGTCTATGTTTTCCTTTTAAACCGGTTTTATCTATTCGATAATGGTTAAAAAAGACAATTTGATGTCAGAATCATTTCTCTAGCTTCAATATTAAGGAAGTTATGACTAATTTATCATCAAAATTTCACACTTTTTTTTCTTTCGTTGTGTTTATGTTATAACCTACACCAAAATCTGTGATCTAATAAAATATGAGATTGCAATAAAACAACACAACTTTCTTGAACATCTAAAGAATTGAATGACATTTTCATAAATTTCAGAGTACAGTATTGTGCAAAAGATGATATTTTTAAATACCTGCAATTGAATTGGATCATATGAAATTCAAGTATGTATATATCTTCCCACGCTCTCCAGACAATTAATGATAGTTATTAACAGAAAAGGAGAGGTTAAAAATGAAGACAAAGTATGTACTATCATATTGTGCAGAAATAAAGATTGAGGGTTCCCATATCGGATTAAAATTAATAAACGTCGCATCAACAATTTTTTTTTTAAATATTAGAAAATACTATATAAATACAAGTTTTAAAGTCCATTGTAACATATATTTAATCCATTATATATAATACGTAATTTTGAAGACTATGTAGAAATGGCTTCTTTTCCTGGAAGTGGTGCGATTAAACGAAGCAAAGGATTGAGGAAAAAAAATTAGACTGAGTGAAAGATTAAAAACTTATTTACATTAAATAAAAATGACGTCAAATTGATTTCCCTAATTTAAGAAATAAATATTCAACATTTCTACGGAGATACCCGAAACACTTCTAGACTTCTGCACACGCTTTCTGCAAGATTTTCCCTCTCTGTAAATCAGCATTTTGTAACATAGCTAAATTGTAAGAATTTAGGAGTATTTATCAAGGGTGGAGAACTCGAGTAAAACACGAGTCATTAAATGAACGACTTATTTAACTTGTTAAATATTGAATTACTTGAAATTTAATTGAACTACACATAAGTCACTTGATACTTGACTTGAGGTGACTTGCTATAAAATATATTCAAGTTATGACATTATTGTTTCCCCAATCAAAGAATAATGAACATGTACGTTGAACATGCACTCTTTTTTTCTTTGATCCACTACAGGATATTTTTTAGAGCAGTGTTTCTCAAATTAGGGTACTTGAGGCGGTATTTGAGATTAAAATAAATAACTAAATATAAGCATCAATTCAAAAGTTGTTATATATATATCTATTAATAAATATAAGTATGTATCAAAACAAATCAGAGGGCACAACCTCATTTTTTACACTAATTTTTGTGTACTCTAATTATATTTATTACTAGCGGAGTCTGTTCCCGTTGCTGGTCTGAATGAAACATTGCTCTATTATGAGAGGGAAGGAGAAATTGAGGATGGCGTATAGAGAGAGAGGGAGGGAAGTACAGATGTATAGAAATTGAGATATGGGTGAAAAATTTTGTAACCCAAAGAATATAAGTTTTATTGCTATCAAATTACTGAAGTCATTCTCAAAAATTTGTTAGCAAGTCTAATATAATTAAGCGGAAGTTTATATTCAGTGGGCAATTCAGTTTCATTGCTATAAAAAATACGCGAGTCTTCCCATGACTTCGTACAAGGGTGGTTTGATCCAGCCTGGCATTCGCCAACTATCGCCTTGACAACTCTAACAATGGAGTCCTGCTTAAAGTGCAGCAGCGGTGCTGCTGAGAACACAAAGCGACAGGTGACAATGAAATAAAAACACAGGTTCCCTAAAAGTTTAGTTAGTCTTCGGAAGAATACATCCGAATAGGATTGACGTCCTCAAGCACTAGTCTTCCCATGGCATTATGTTTTTTGTGTGGGGAGAAGTTGGCTAACAGTGGAATGAAGTCAGCTGATCTCCAGCGTCATCTCAAGGCAAAACATCAATCTTATGATGGTAGGGAACCTAAGATTTCAAAAGAAAACTGTTAGAATCAGGTAATTTCAAGACACAATACGGAAAGCCTCCACAACATCAGCCAAAGGCCTGGATGCCTTTTATCCATATCTTCGCTCTTTGCTAAAACGTAGAAACCTTTTACAATTGGTGAAACCCTGCTAATTCTAGCTGCTGTTGTGCCGGCTTGAGACAATGCTAGACAAAAACAAAGCGAAAAAGATCAAAATTGTCCCTCTGTCAAATGACTCCGTTTGCCACCTAGTAGAAAAGATGGTAACATATATTTTCGGTCAAGTTATTGCAAAACTAAGCAATCAGTTTCCCCTCCAGCTGGATGAGTCTTCAGATGTCAGTGGAAACACACAACTTATTGCTTTTGTCAGTTACGTCGATACTAATGATATTCATGAGCACATACTTGTCTGCAAAATTATCGGAGGGAAAATTTTCAGGATATTTTTAATGTTGTTATAACTTTTTCTGGGAAAAGGGTTTCAGCTGGAATATGCACGGATGCAGCAGGATCAATGACGGGCTGAACAGGAGGATTCATAGCGTGCATCAAGGAGGAAAATCCCGACGTTGGCGTCTGAGAAAATGAGCTCTTAGCAATATGACGTTTTAAATAACACCATCAACCTGATAAACTTTGTCAAGTTGAAGCCCCTTAATGTACGCCTTTGTGAAAATATGGAAGCAGAACATACATAGCTGCTGCTCCATACAGAAGTACGAGGAAAAATACTCACCCGATTGTTTGAAATACAACACGAAGTAACTCCTTTTCTAACCGAGCACAAATCCTCCTATGATACCTTATTCCAAGACACAGACTAGCTGGCAATGCTGTGATACCTCACGTATGTATTTAGAAAACAGAACGAACTGTAGGGCAAGGACACCATCATTTTAAACTTGTATCAAAAGGTGAGAGGCTTCCTTAAGAAAGCAAAGCTGCGGAGAGGGTTTGTGTGCAGGGAAATTTCACATATTTTCCTCATGTGGATGATTTTGCCTCTAGTCCGGATGTTAACGGAACTGCAGTCAAGGGAATCATAGTGGGGCATTTGACCGATTTGATTCAAGACTTCCATTCTTACTTTCCTGACTTAACGAAGAAATCGTCACAACTGGATTGGATCGGAGACCCATTTCTCCTCTCTGAGACAAATAAGAGCAAACATGCCACTGATCAAGAAAAACTCTTAGAAGTATCATCTGAGCGTTGTAGCCTTCAGTTGAAGTTTGCCAAATCTATACTAACACAGTTTTGGGGGGTGTAAAGCAGGAGTATCCTGACATGGGACAGAAAGCTTTAGATCAGCCACTACCCTTTGCCTCAACATATTTATGTGAGGCCTCCTTCAATGCAATGGCTGCGATAAAGACAAAGCAGAGAAATAGACTGAGCCTAGACAAGAGCATGATTACAGCAGTTGCATCCCTGTCATCAAGACTGAACAAGATCTTTCGTGAAGCATAAGCTCAAGTTTTCTCAATAAAAAATTCAATTTATTTACATTTAAAAAGTTTAATAAAAATAGACAGTGTTAACACAGTGTTTTACGTATTTTTATTAAATATACATACTTTGTGCGGGTCAGGGGGTACTTGGTTGAGAAAATATTCTACAAGTGCAGGTCAGAAGCATCAGCAGGGGGTGGGCTGGAGGGACTGTGGCCGCAAATTTAGGAATTTTTTCTTTTTACTATTATTTTATTTGATAATTTGGGTAAATTATGCAGTAAGCATTTTTCAAAAAATGTTATTCTTTGTGAATAGATATGATTTTTTTTAAACATAGAATTTATTTTTTTGTGAATAGCTAAAAAAATATTTATTTTTCGAAAAAAATTCCAGAAATTAAGCCCCAAAAAAAAAAAAGGAAAATAATAAGAATATATAATCCTTCGAATGCCTTTGATAATGTTCTGATTTTTCTTTCTACGTGGGGGGGGAGAATGGGGTCTATTGAACATTTTATTCAAATTTACCGACTGATATCCCATTTTTTTCCGACAGAAGCCCCATTTTTTTTTGCAAAATGAAATATGGGCCTTTTCATTTTCATAAAATACCTCTCTTAATTTTTATAATTTCAAAGATAATGCTTATATTATTTGCAATAATCTTCTTTGAAGGTCAAGTTTTTTTGGGAATTTTTCGTAAACGGTGTAAACAGATTTTGGAAAAACACGTAACAAATCATCGTTATTACGTCACTATTCCTAAAATTTTCAATTTGATTTATCGTATCGACTGCTGAGTAAGAAAGACAGATTCGGACAAAACACGCAACCACTCATACACTATGACGTCAATATTAAAAAGCGTGTTTGAAGTCAAATATCAGTTGTACACACGTTTTGCTATAACCTTGTATTTCTATTAACTTTGGATTGAATGATGTTCCGATACAATTCTATCTTTCATTTCATTATTAGTCTAGTAATAGAAAAAAAATAAACTAAAGTTGGTCAAAAAAAGCTAGGGGAAAAAAGATTGAGTTTTTTTTATGTATATAGAGTATTTTTGCTTAAATCAAGAAAAATATTTCTCCTTACTAAAGTTTTCGATAAATTGCAGGTTTGCAAATAATTTTCAATCCCTTTCTTACTGAGATAAGTAAAATTTGGACATTTTTTGTCAATTTTCTTCAAGGGCAATTTTTTCCAAACTAATGGTTAATATTTGTTCGAGTTAAATGGTGAGACAACTTTCTGAAATTGTATAAATATCTACTTATTCTAGGTAAATATACAAATATAGCTGTAACAATATGCCATTGGATGAGCATGATCCTTTTTGTACTTGCAACTTGAACAATCCTTTATTTTATTTTCTTAGGCTGTTGTCATTGATCTTTTATTTTCGAAGAGAGAACATCTAAGTATAAAGTAGTCACTAGTACGTGAAAGACGAACAGTATTACAGAGGATTTGTTCAGAGGAGTGTTAAATGGATGTCCTTCTTGAACTCGGAGTAGAATTGATGATTGACATTAGAGAAATTTCTGCCTACCTCACTCCTAGATACGGAGTGGGTTTTGTGTTTATTTATCTCATTTCATATCTTCTCGCAGCTAATCTAGTAGAAAGTCATGACATCTAAGCAACTCTTATCCCAAACTTCTTCAAATTATCAGGGTTACCATGTTAATTATCGTTTTTTTAAAATTTAAAATGCCGGCATTTCATATGATTTTTTGAACCTATGGCTAGTCGACGTAGTTTGTTATGAAAAAACTAAGTTTAAAAATTTGAAAAGGAAAAATGGCTGTATTTTGTAACATAATTACATTATTTTCCTTGCACTAATACTATTTTAAATGTAAAAGGTTCCCCTCTTTATTACGAATTGTAGTCGAGTTACGAGTCTTTCACATTAAGTTCTAGTCAAATCCGAATTTTCTTTTTTTTTTTTTTAGTTTAAATTGAGTCCTGTTGGAATTTGAAGTCCCAATTTAATAAGACTTAAGTACAACCCGTGTCTGAGTCACAATTCTTTTAGTGAGTTATAATTAAAATAAATTGATAACCGAATAATATTTTCTTCACTTCTTTCTATGCAGGCCGTTCAATTTTTTCGAATCAATATTGGAGCCTACATCCTTGGTAGATTTGAGTTGATTTCCTTAATTTAATATTTGTCGTAGCTAATCTAATGAAACATCATGGACAGCTAAGCTGCTGTCCTCTCAAACATTCTTCAATTGTCAATAGTGATTACGTTAATTTTTTGTTTCTTTTTGCAACATTCAGGCAGTTCATATTTTTTACAACTATAGATAATGTAACTACATATGTATTGGCTACAAAAAGATAATCAATTAATATATAAAAAAAAATCTAGAAGTTCATGTTACTCCAAGAATATTTATCACTACGTTATTTTTAATGAAAACATTAGTTACTTAGTCTGGCGCTAGGTAATTTTGTCTCAGGGCATTTTGCCTTAAAGCCATTTTCCGTAAAGGATATTTCGCCTAGTTATTAATTGATGTTCGTTGCAATTTTTTTTATCAAAATAGGTAATGTGTATTACAATAAAACCCATTAAATGGTTGATTTCTGTTTGAAAAATGAAGGAATCATGCCCCAAAATTTCAATGCATACATCAACAAAAATTTCACTGTGTAATGCATTCGAACTAGAGACAAAATATGTAATAAAATTAGTATAATAAGAAAAACAAAAATAGATAAAAAGTCAACAATTCGAACAGAATCATTGCTTATCACTTCTTTCTTAGTAATTATCATTAGACTCATGGTTTAACAAACAATCATAATATGAGGTAACAGCATAAATCCATCATTATGCCAATAGAAAACAAACATTTCATGTATCTTATAGAAATAAATATTACATATTTTGATTAAGAAAATTAATAGGGAACATCAATTTGAAGCAAAAATAAAGAATAACGACTTAAACCTTATTTATTTATAAATTAAGGCGCAATATCCTTGAGGCAAAGTGGCTTTTAGGCAAAATAGTTTAACTCAAAATTACCGGGCACTACTTACTCCCACCTCTGTCATGCTTCATTGAATCAAAATCAACTTTCACAATATGAATTTATATGTTTCCATATTATAAAATTCACTAATGTAAAGGGTTCCTAAGGCGTATCAAAGCTTACTTTTTTTGAGAATGGTGCCACCTTGGAGCAAAATAATACAACTCCCCGATTGAGGATATTATTTAATATGTTAATTATTTGTATATTCAAATTCAAAATTGTATTTGAGGGGCAAGAAATTAAAAAGGAATGCCCTTTATTTATTTCAGTTGGAACCCAAACTGCATGCTGTTGTATTACTTTGCAGATAATATATATCTTTTAATTTTCTCATGTCTTATTGTTTAACAAAGTCATTACAGTGTCAGATGACTTTCTTTTGAATCTTTATAGTATACTGTAGTAAAAAGTTTTCCCTATATTATTTGAAGTTGAAATTTTACCTCTCTTTGACTTCTTTTTTTTGGATGTATATAATTTTTAAAATAGACAAATTTGAAGAATAAATATTGTGTCATATTTATATAATGAGACATGATTGCCCTGATTCAAAAATATATTTTTTAACAAAGAAGATTCAGATGAATATGGTAATGTAAATTCAATTCAATTATATCGTTATCAGAATTGCCACCATAACATTTTTTTAGTGTCTGGTAGATTGTAATGGAGCCCTGCACCACTTTGAGAAGTAGTGAAAATTAGCCTACATTTGGAATTTTTGAAAAAAAAAATAAATAAAAAGTCACGTAAATTAGCGCAAAAGTCGGTATTTGTTTTGATGACGATATTGGTAATGTTATTTTCTTCGGAAGAAAAAAATATTTAACTACATTTCAATGAATACAAAAATATAGTTTTTGGAATTATGAGTTTACTTATATTTGTGATAAACTATATTAATATTGAATGAGATTAAGATTATGGGATATGAGTTTAGAATTGCTATAAAAAATCATATAATCACTCTTAATTAATATGGGTTTGACCATAAAGAGTAAAGAGTTAGTTCTTGGGACTTTCAGGTTGTTTTTTTTAATAGACAAAAAAATTCGGAACCGAAACAAAACTAATTAAAGTGAGAAAATTTAACTATAATAAAATATGTATTTATTTAGAGCAGATATTATTTCATATGGCCCACGAAAATAAACGTATTTAATGTTGGTATAATCAGGCTCAATTGTGTTTTTATGAACTACCTATAATCTTTGGAGGGAGTTAGTTAATTGCCACCCATAGTTTATACCGTTGCTAGGTAATATTCGCCTTTTTCCACCACACACCTTTACATCAACTATCATTAACTCCACGCTATATCATTCACTCGTAAAAATGGTCCAATAATCGATGTTAATGTTCCCTGGTTTGACCCTATATTCATATTTATTGAGAATGTGAGTTTTTTTTTTCTCAGAGATGAATGCAGTTAAAATAAATATAGTACTAAACTCACTCATGAACTCTGAGATCGAATAATAATAATGATTATCACTACCAATCCTAGATGCAAACTTTATAAAGGCAGTTCATAATTCAAGAGCAAATTAAAATGATTTAAGTTATAATATGTGTAAATAAAAATATTCAAACATCAATGACTTTTATCATGTTTACATTATTTACTGTCCAATTATTATTAATGCCGATGTTTCATTAGTGTGGCCCGTGAGATGATATCTTAACACCCAAAAACTGTTGAGAAACCCTATTTTAGAGGGTTGCAAATTTCGACTCCAAATAAAATACGCATTGGATAGGTATGGCTTAAATAAATTGAGTACCTACTCTCGATCCCGTGTGTTTTTCATGCATGATAAACAATTTAAAAAGTTACTTTTTCTGGGGGCAGGAAAACATCGAAAAGTGATTTCCAAAACCCTCTCCCTCTTCCAATGTATTTGGTAGATGTTTGCCCAGTGTTTCTGGAAGAAACAATGCAGTAATTCCTCCCATGACTGATAACGTTCCCATGATAACCAAGGGTAAAAATTGACTTATATCACCCTAAAGAAATAGATCAGTTTGAATCTTTGTGTCAGAGGTATGTAATATTTTCTGTCTTACCAAACTATTGATATATGGAAAAATGAGGAGTCCAATCCCTGCGACAAAGGATGAGATGCCCATAGCCTCACTCCGAACAACTGTAGGCATAAGCTCTCCAGCATAAACGTAAATCACAGCAAATGATGCAGCAATCTGGAACTTTCCAATCATGGCCAAAGAGACTGTGATCCAAGGATTTGAATCTACAAATGAAGACATCAAACAAATGGTTACATGTATTTTTAGGGATATGACTTACTTATAGGAACAAAAATGCAACAAATACAGGATATTCCACCCGTCATCATTGTTGCAAATAGTATCCATCGGCGGCCCCACTTGTCCATAACATACCATCCAATAAGATAAGATGGTATTTCTACAACTGAGCTAATAAAAAACCCCAGATGCGAACTAACATTTAGGTTAGCTGAGTAGAATGAGAGGCCATTATAAACTAGTGCATTGGCCAGCCAATTGAAAGTTATAAGAATAAAATTACGCCTTGCTATTGGGTAGCGTAGAAGTAACGTCAACATTGAGACATGATGCTTTTTGTGCGGGGACTCTTTGATCTGATCTTCTTCCTCCAGCATGGATGCTCTTTTTTTCTGCTATTAATAATTTCAAATGAATTACATACATAAATAGATCTAAGGATTCAATCTATATAACTATGTACATCAAAAATATTTTCAAATTGATAATTGCATATTGATCCAATAACTAACCATCTCAAATTATTTCAATTTTTAATATATGAAAGGAAAAATGAGTTCTCTTCGGACACCTAATAAAAAAATGATTCAGTTCCTCTTACCTCATCGATAAATATCTGCACAAAATTTTCAGGAATCTCTTTTTTGTTCCATTTTGCAATGCTTTGAATGATGACTTCAGCTTCTTCAACACGATTGTAGCTGAGAAGCCATCTTGGGCTCTCCGGTACAAAAAACCAATAACTAAAAAGAAGCACAAACGGAGTTGACGTAGCAAGGGCTAAGCTGAACCAAGAGTTGAATATATAAGCAAGCCCTGCAAGGATCATAAGAGCAACAGCGAAAAACAAGCAAATCATCATCCCTGCAAAAGTTCTGTATCCTGGTCCCATGATTTCAATGCCTGAAATGGTTGATAATTATTTTGAATTTACAAGTAAACATTATTATTTAAAGATTGGGGTGATCCGTCCCCTATTTTAGGGGCTTGATATTTGGGGATGTCTTTTTGTGCAGCAAATGTTCGATCTCTTTCTGTTTGTGAAAATTTGAAGCAAAAAATTCAAATTACTTCTTTGAAATTTTCATTAATATTTATTTTGGGGGAAATTTGCGTTTTTTTGTAAAAAAAAAAAAAAAAAAAAAAAAAATTAAACAAAGAACAACAGAGCAAAACAATACTAATTTTGAAATTCCTTCAAAATCGATTATACTTTCTATAGATACATTAGATAGAGACAGTGACAGCAAATATTTGAAATACAATTATTGCTACCTTTTAATAACAAGGAAATAACTTTGTTAATTGCAACAAAGTGACACTTTGGCAAACGAAGCATATATAATTGGAGGAGAGGGATCTCGACTCATTCGATCGCAATTGCTCGAATAAGACATTTAACATATATTTAATGTGATTTGGGAACTAACTTTTCTTCCCCCTCCCCCCAGATTAAAATGTTCTTTATTTTAAATATGTCAAAAAAAGTTATACCCGAGGAATTAAGGCAAATAAAATAATGCCTCGACTAGGATTTTTCTTTCAGAGGAAGGAGGCTGTTGACTTACCCCCTAAATTTAAAGTTTTATTTTCTTGTGGTTACTTTTTCTTTCAGGAGACATTTTGAATATTGCTTTTAAAAATAAAGAAATTTGAATTACTTTTCTTTTATAAAGGAGATTATATAATTATTTTTAGGAAATGCAAAAAATACCAACAAACTTTTCCACCTCATTAAAGATAAAAAAAAAAAAAATGGATTGACATTTTTTGTATAAAACAAAAGTTATAAATAAATTTTGTTTTATAAAATACAAAACTTATAACTTTTGTATTGTTGTTACATAAAAATAAAATTTGACCACGAACTTTCACTTTTTCACATTTTAAGCTTAAAAAGAACCATTGTCTTTTGGTGGAGAACATATTTGACCCCCCTCCCCTCCCGACCCTCAAAGAGGGATAGTTAAGCTTCAAGCTTCTTGTTAGGGGTGAACACTTAAATTTTTTGTAGATAAATGTAGTTTATGTGTGTTAATAATTAATTAAAGTGAATTAAAAAAATGATTTACTCAATATGAAAGGAATTTGAAAGAGAGCCGGGAAAGTAAAGCCATTGATACTTCTAAGTACTGTAAAAACTACATAATTGGGTGAAAATGAAGTTGCTATTGCGAGGGTGACCTCCATAAATAGAAGTATAAAAAACGAGGTTCTTCTTCCATACCTAACCAAGTGAATAAAATAAGTTATGAGTAATGAAATGTTGTATTCAAGAAGTCAGGACCTACTTGTCAGCAATATGCCCAAACAAAATATTTCCGAAGAGACTGCCTACGTAGAACAATGCTGTACTCGTAGAAGGCCACCAATTTTTTTCACAAACAAGGTCGAGCTAAAAAATGTGTTTTAGCTAATTAATAGGAATGTATTTAGTTTAGTTTTAATGTATGTACTTAATGGATTAGTTAGAAGATATGATAATTATATAAATAAATGTAATCAAGTATAAAAGAATACAGGGAAAACATAAAAAAAGAATGGAAGCAATAGATAATTTATGCTTCAGGTAAATCACAAATGAGTCTTGTTCAATAATAAAAATACAAATACAACAGGAGGTAAACATTTCTAACAAAAAAGATGAATAAATTACCTCTGTGACAAGTGTGTCCTTGAATTCACTTCGATCGTAAATCCAACCTTCCATGCATTTTTCTGTAGGCCAATTGATATTTGGTTCATTCGGCCATTTGTATCCATTTTGGACGTACAAATCAGTGTAGTTTACAACGTAGCGGATGCACTTGTGATAGTCTTTGCTCACATTACTCAATTTTGGAATTGATATCCTTTTTATATGCTCAGAGGATATATTATGATAGCTATCCCTATAGTCCAAGAGTGCTCCTACTTTACACCAATGCTGGGGTTCAGCTGATATAAAAACCTGTAATACAAAATAATCATTCCTGTAAACCCTCTCATTGCATAGATTTTCCCTTCAACCCTAAATACACATAGGCAATAAACAAAAGACCTTCAATGCAAAACAAAAGCAACTCATTTTGAACTACATATTTTGAAAGCCTACATTAAAATCTAAGTAATCAAAAGACTTTCCTGATTGAATGCGAGAAAAGCAGCTGGAAGTGTTGCTGGAATGCATAAAAGTAAATAGAGTGTCAGCTGATAGCGACCCATTTCCCCAATATGGGATAGAATGTTGTCAAAGTCCACAGAGTCTCCACCTTCTCGCATTGCCATATCTAGGGAATGACTAATGAGTCCTTTGATGAATACGTATCTATCTCTTCTTTTATATATATATTGTGATTGTATCTGTGTAAAAAGTAGAGCCTCTTCTTAATGAATGTAATGTTTTAATTGCTCTTGTGTTATTATATTTATTCGATGAAGATAATCTTGAACATATTTATGTATGTATATAATGATGAAGATTTTGTCTTCTCATTTCGTGTTGATGAGTAGTAAGTATAGTAGCAGTACGTGACATATTTACAGATCATTAGTATCTCTTCTTTCCTTTCAAATCTTCTTTTTCGTTTACTCTTCATCAATTAAAAGATGAAGAGAAGATCAACCAAAAATTACTTTATTATTAAATAAATACATAAGTATATGTATATACTGTATGTGATAATAGAGTGTCCTACGAAGGTGGTGTGAGACAATAAACATCCATCCTAATCAACGTTGGGTTAACGACGATATACATTTTCTTACCACTATGTATTCTTCCTCTTGTCTATGAAATTTGTACTTTCCTCACGTATAGTTGTTATAATAATGTGGAGACTTGTAGAATCTATTGAGACCATGCAATCTGAAAGGATAAATATTCATAAATAGTACCTTGTTTTTTGTTATTTTTTTTTAAAGTAATAATTTACTACTATTAAACAGTATTAGAAACGTGAAAAAATTGACACTACAAACATATAAATAAAACAATCACACAAAAAGGAAGTTGTGAGAAAGAAAAAATAAAGCACCTCACTTGAACAAACTTGATCTAAAATAGGATCTGACAAATAAGTTAATGCTTTGACTAAACCAATGTAAAATCAATAAAATAATGATCTAATTAAAAAATAAAACAATCATTACCCGGTATCTCAGCTAAGACTGTTCAGGCATATACTACTAGAAATAAATATGTAATGAGTATTCTATAGCTTAGGAGTGAGATACGGATCGAAGATCACATATTGTTTCTGGTACATTCTATTCATTGTTGTGTATTTTATAGCATTGCAGAGGTCGTATGGAGGGTCTCTTTTTCTAACCCCTACTTACTGTTTTATTATCAACATATAGCACTATTCTAAGCAGAAGTTGTTGTTTTTTTGTTGTTGAAGACTCTTAGGAGGGAATCGCGTAGCATACGCATGATTGGACGGCTAATTTTGTCCTTGGTCATAACATCATTTATGATGCTAAAACCTAGCTCCTCTCTAATATTTTTGGAAGACCTATCTATTTTGACCTCTGAGTTTCCAAATAATGGACCATTTGCTCCCTCTGACCTCTAATACAGCTTGAGGATGGCTTTAAGTCCTTTCATGGACATGATTTCACCATATTTGTGATGGTCCCTCTGCATGCTTCCACGTAGAGGGGTTTCAAGGAAAATCAACAAGATGTGCTCCCTTGCATCAAGAGAAATTTCACAGTGCAACTTTAGGTCCATCATTCCGAGTCCCTTCTAGCCTTTGGTAAGAAGAGTCCCGTATAACTGATTGATTTTGGAGGGCCCACAAACTCTACACTCTTTCTCTTCCAATCATGTGCCCTTCATTTGTCGAAATGGGTGCATCGAAGAAAGTGATATTCTTGAGTGTATTGTCATTTTCCAACAGTTTATTATTTCAAGAACACCTGGGTTGTGCCTGTAGATTTCTATTATTCAGTGAGATATCCTCTCATCTATCTGATGTATCCTCTGGGATATCCATTTCTCCATTGAAATCACATTTCCAAGGACCAGTACTTTTGAACTAGATAAGTAGCGCTAATTTTGTTTATTTTTTCTCTTGAGTTTGGCAATATCTGTGTTTTTTGTATCATTAATAACCAGGCCAGACTCTCTTCCCATTCTTTCAGGAGCATCTCGTGACTAGCTTTTTCTTCCTCGAATTTGTCGCTACTTAGTATCACTGTGCAATCGTTTGCAAAAACTGGTTCGTTAATTTCCTGCTTCCCATGACCATTCCCTCTAATGCTATATCCTCCATTTTTCTATGTACGGTTCTCACTGCCAATGAAAAGAGACTGGAACTGATGGGATCCCCTTGACGCATTCCTCTTTGCAATTCTACTACTTGGTCACCTTCGATATCAATGATTACTCTTGCGTAGGATAATATATTTTCAATTGTGTTGCAATATAATTGAGGAAATCCTATATTTTTCATCTCACTTAATAGAAAATCAATGTTCTATAGAATCGTAAACTTTTTTAAAATCCAAGAAGAGAAAAGCAAAACCTTGAGTTCTCTGCTTGGAGCATTCAACAATCGATCAGAGAGACATTACTACATCTTCCATGTCTTTTTTCTACAGCCAAAGGGAGTGTCTGGGTTTGATACATTCCGTCAGACATACACTGTAAATTTTATATTCGATTTCCAATATAGTTACCGGCCTCCAGTTTTCAATTTTTTGTACATTTTTTTTCATAGGAAAAAGAGCTTTTTTTTTGTTCATTGTTCAGGCCCATTTTCCAAAAGAATATTCAATATATAATTCAACCAGGAATTTGGTTATTTCTGGTACCCCTTCGTTGTACTTCTTTTTTCCTTCTTTCATTAGCCTTTCGGCACCCGACCTATTTAATATATATTTTTTTTGTCTTTTGTAGAACTTATTTAAAGCCTTTCTAATATTCTATCCAGGTTCTAGGTCCTGTTCAATAATTTCTACAGCTTCCTTCAGATTTCTTAGGACGTCTACTTCTTCTAAGAGTTTCTTATTTATTTTCCATCTATTAGTTTTCTTTATGGAGTCTTCCTCCTGAAGCAGTGCTTCGTGAAAGAAGTGGTCCGACAGTTCTTTGAGCGATATTCTATCAATTTTTATCTTTAACCCCAATATTGGCTCTGATATAAAGGTGATCTATTCGATATTTTGTTGAGTTTTTGGCGTTTCCCCTTTCAAAATTTGGCTTGTAATTATTCATAATATCAGCTATATGCATCATTTTATTTATAAAAAAATCCATTCACTTAGGTACCCACTGTTTTTGTAACCCAATAGGGATGTAAAATTTTTACCATATTTTTCAGCCACACTTATTATTCATCAATATCTTTTTCAGGTATTAAGTCCATATCTCTCAAGTTTTTGTTAGGAATTTTGTATCAAGCGACGATATGTAAACATCCATAATGTATATTGAGTTTCGTGTTCTGTTTAATGGCATTGTGACCGAATTTACAACCTCTCCTCTTTCTATATAATATGCATCAAAATCTTTCCAAGGTCAATATCGTCACACCCCTCGAAGGATATCTATATTGAGATGAAATTGCACTTGGGAACCATAATCTATACTTCTGACGGACAAACTCCCATTCATATTTAAGCAATCTCCCCCTCCCTTTTTTTGGGGGGGGAGAAGAGAGCCCGTTTATGTTCATCTGTATTAATCTAATAGGCATGAAATATTTTTTGTTTTACTTCCCCCTCTCTTCCTCTCTCTGCTTGATGGATTTCGTTGTTTCCGCTTCTTCTCTCCCTCATTTGCCTGATACACACACCCCTTACAGAGGTATGAGGTGTAGAGGTTTTTACTCTGTTCCTTATCTCTTTTGGTAAATCCTTGACCATGTCAACTCTTGATGCTTCAAATCTTGTTCAATCTTTGAGCTGCTTTTGAGTTGGACTCAATTTTTGCAAATAGGGCGACACTTTGTTCCACTAAATCAGGCATTATCATCCCTTTTACTTACGGGACTCACGTAAATAGTACCCTGTTATCTAAATATATATGTACATGTATTAATTTACATAAAAAGTATATTTACTACAAATATATATTATTGTCCATGTTTCAGTGAAACATTAGAAAAGAAAGATAAAAAAATCATTGTTTTTATTTTTCCAATTTATTTTATTAGAAGTACCAACATACATATATTTGATATCCCTTATTGGACCTACATGATATATTATAAGATAAAATCTAAAAAAAAAAATTATCTCTTTTTCTTTACAGTGTGGGTAAGCAAATCGTACTCCACCAATTAGAGCTCCATAACACCATTATTACTTACAATTGATGTTGGGCTATTTAACAAAAAAATTCCAAAACTTATCAGCTCTCATACACTATATTATTGTTTCGCAATATGTCAACAAGTAATGACAATGGAGGCAAAAGATTGCAGATATTCTCCGCGCCAGTCACTTAGTAAAGGAAGTCGCGGATATTGTTAATTACTCTATTGAGCTTGTATTTAAGGTCAGGAGGCCCAATAACTGTGGCGAGACACTCTCCATGAAGACGGGAAGTTAAGGACTCAACAAGATTGCCACTGAAGACTATTTTACCCTTGTGGCCTTTGAAATTGAAGCCAAGGAGTATCAGGAGGTGATGAATGATATTGTGAAGCCCTGAGTGGATGTCAACTACTCCGAAAAAAATTAATCTGTGCAAAAAGACTCATTACTTAAGGACATAACAACTCAAGCTTGGTGTAAGGAAAACTTATTTGACCTCCAAACTTGTGCCCCTCTCTTCATTACCGGCCGACTCACCACAGGACTATAGAATATGGAGCTTCGTGCAGAACAAGTCCTGGAAAGTTCCTCACTTTAATGTTGATTTTCTGAATGCCTCTCTTGAGAAGAAGTCGGCTGTTATGTCCAATGACTACGTCATTAAGGTGTGCAAGGTCTTGAGGCTGGAGTCCGTAGTGGTTGCAGAAATAGGTCATTTTGATAAATAATTGTTGATATTATATGGTATAGTTATAATAAAAAATACTCCTAATATTATATGCATGTTGTACTTGATGAAGTTGATTTAAATCTTAGTATCAAAAACTGTACAAATTGCTTACGTAGACTGTATATTTGAGGTTGAAGGAGACCAACAATAGTAGTCCAAGGTTTATTTAAAAAATGATTAATTATTTATATGCGTAGTAATTACATATTACGTAATTTTATAAATTATTTGCAAATGTATAAAATAATCAGGCTCCGTGTACTATTTTTGAAAGTGGGGGCAATGGGCTAATTATTGTACTTAAAAAAGTACATTTGTTTTGTTGAGTTTTGATAATTGTAAATTATAAAAAAAGTGGGAGGCCATGGACCCTTTAACGGCCTATGACATTATACACCATACAGTGATGTTTTGATATGCAGTGACGGTTTTATGATGGGCATATAGATATTTATGATCATATGACATAAATAAATAAATAATAGTGGAAAATTTTATTCCATTTGACAAAATTTAAATAGTTATAGTTTTTTACATTCCTTATTGTTAATTGAGAATAATTATGGTTTATTATTTCATAATCCTAATTAATGAATAGGGATACCTTATTTTACTTTATTAAATATTAGTTTTTGTAGATTTAATAAAATATATAGAACTTTGACTAATTAAATCATTCAAAATTAGATTAATTAATTAAAGCTTATTTTATTTAGTAGTTAGTATCGAAGGACATTCAATACACAGTTATCATCTAAAATTTAATTTTTATTTACCAGTGTTCATCTAAAATTGATATCTTCTACATAAATTATTTTGCTTCACTCATAACTAGTTTCACAAAGAATCTCTAATTCATTGGCCATTTGAGTGGGCGTATTGTACCATAATTTATATCAAAAGGGCAACAAATTAGAAATTATTGGTGGAACTAGTTTTAAGCTAGTACAAACGAGAATGAATATTGAATAATGGACAATACATGCATTAAAAACAGATTAAAAATGAAGTACACTCAATAAATTGTTTTCAAAGTCACAAAGAGGATAAAGATTATGAGAGTTGAAAATCAACCCTGGCAATTTGAAGAATCAGAGAAGAGTATCTTAGCTGTCTTGACGTTTCAATAGTTTAGGTAGGATCAACTGTGAGGAGGGGGATAAGGAAATAAGAATTACTCTGATGTTGATCCTCAATTCTACTTTGAGTCGAACAACACTTTTACCCAATTGACAGAGGCTTATAAAATATATACAAGAAAGTGTAGCGTTTATTTTTTAGTTGGCAACCTGAACAGGGTTTTTCATTTTCCAAAGCTGTTTCCAAAGCTTATTGTTTATTCTTGAAAACGGAATTTTCTAATTAAAAAGTAATAACTAGTGGGTGTGCTCATGAAAGACGGAGAGTAACAATGAGGATTTGCTCTGGGGTTATAAATGGTAGCCTTACAGTGTAATTGGGATCTATATCGAATTAATTCCAGCCTGTATGTCCTTCCTATAATTGAAAGTGATTTAGTTGTGCTTATTTTCTTCCTCTCACAGGTGCCTGTAGCTGATTGGTTAAATCGTCGTGACAAATTCTTAGGCTGAGAAATGATGAAAAACGATACTCTTCTTGAGACCCTTATAACTTATTCATCATCCACAGGTATGAAAATTATCATAGCTTATATTAAAGAAAAATATTCAATGTATAATTTTAAAAACGTTCTATTGAAAAAATATGCTTCTCCAAAAGTTTTTTTTTGGTTTTGTATTTTTTTAAGTGATCCCGTTTTGTATGGTAGTGTACTAGCAAATAGACAACATTATCTTAATATTATGTAGGATTTCAATGTTAATTTCATAACGTCATACTTTGTAATAAATAATAATAATCAAAATAGAATACGGAACATCTGTTGAGATAGATGATCAAGTTAGAACTATCTTCCTTTGATTTCCTCTATATTCTTTTGGTTCCAACTCTTGGATAACATAGAAGTCAACTTTTTCAAGTCTTAATGAATGAAGAATCTCAGTACTTGTCAAATTTAAAGCACATCTAAATCTCAAAGTTATCTGAGTTGAACGATTCAATTATTTAAATGCGTTTTTTTTAAATATATTTTTCCATATTATTGTAATAACTTCATATTATTGTAGTACGTAATTGTAATTGACATATCTTTATTTTATATTTCACATCCAGAGCCTTTTATCTTAATATGATAGTGAATGGATACCGTCATAGTTTCAACACTTGAATATATTCATCATTGTTGTATATAGACGGATACATTTCTACCCAAGGAAGGAGTCGATACCACTCTCGTATGAAGCTTAACTTAACTTGGTTCTCTTCTTAGGATAAATTTTCATCTTATCATTATCCGAGCATTTCTTGTTGAGGATAAAGTATCTCAGATCTCTTTTTTTGTCCTAATTCTTAAAAAACATAAAGCATTTCCATCTTTAATTAATGAAGATCGATCTAAAAAAATGAAAAGCACAACTAAATTTAAAATTTGTCGCTTCATTTACTCAATTTTTTAAAATATATATTTAAATTTTATGACTATAGTTTATGTATAGTATTAATGTTCCGATAATACCTAATCTCTTACATTATTATATTTATATATGGCACACCCAGTCTCCTATTTTATTCAATTAGAATTGTAAGAGAACTGGCAGAGGGGGGGGGGGCGGTATGGCTTATCATTGACCAAATCAACATATCTAGCTATTTTATCACTAGTTAATAGATGTAACATTAATCATTTTGTAAATTATCATTAGTAACTATATTTTGAGTGAATAAGTAAGAAAAATCAATCATATGAATATGTTTGGTGACTATGTTCAGAACATTGATCCAGTGAATCCTCTCACTCATAGATATTCAGAAGATTAATCAAAGACATGATCATTAATAGACTGAAAGGTCTAATTATTTTTCTTAAAACCTATACTTTGCAAAAGTTAACACTATGGAGGTAAAATTATAGGCCACACAAATCGGCATGTCTAAATTGGAAAAATATATTTATCTATCTTATTTAAATAAAATATCCATGTAGTAATTATGAGATGTAATGACCAATGAAATGTAAATTATGCCTTTAATTTGATAAAATTGTTAGAGCCTTATATCGGGAAATAGTATGTGTTTCAATTTATAGGGTCAACTATCTTTATAGACTCTCGTCTGCTGTCGCAATGTCAAACAATTTCCCTTGGGATTTCTCAGTATCATCTATCTATAAACTTTATCTCTATGGATCACTTAAAAAATACAAAATCTATCAAAATCCTTGGAGGTGATTTCTTTTTAAGTAGTTATTTTTTTTTTTAGAATTAAATATTGTATATGTTCTATAATATAAGCTATGATTTTCCTTATCACTATGAATGAGGAATAAGTTATAGAGTTCCAAAGGAAGAGTGTTGTTTTTCATCATTTTTCATCCTAAAAATGGAAATATGTCGACTTCAAAACAAGATATATAATCAATAAAAACACTTTTACATGAGTTTTATTAATCCTCCTTTTAATTTGGTGATTGGTTTAAGGGTAAAAATGATTTTGAACAATAATAGTCCCGAATTAATATAATCCCAGATATTTCAGAATTCAAACAATTGAGAGAGAAACTGAGATAAGTTTTGGATTTTGCGCCCAAAAGATAAATTTGATTATTTGTACAAAATCTTCCCCTCTAATTGTTTTCTTGTGTATTATCAGTTCTATAATATGTAATTCAAACAAACTTTGATAATGATATACGAGTATATATATTTAAAAATTATAATAGATTGAAAAAAAAAAATATTGAATCATTAATGCTATACGAGTATTTATATATACTTAACAGAAGGATCAATTTATTGACTCTGCAAACTGTATAATCATATAATACTAAATACAATTAATAGACGAGTAAAAATCTTTATTACTATAATATTATAGAAAAGTAGAATCTATAATATATATATATTTACGTGTGCATCTACAAATTTACGAAATCAAATCTTTGACAAATTTATATTGACGCCACCTAATTAAAAATAATAATAGATATCCACTGTTTTTTTCTACCAGCTATTGTAACTACGGGGTGCCTTGCTCAATATACAACAAATTTTAATCTACTAAAAAATGGATATTTTTTAATTATTTTTTTTTCTAAAACTCCCCAAAATTTGAATTTATTATAATTGCCAATTTTAGGGGAGCAGATAGAAAAAATCAAATTTTGGGCTTGTACAGAAATAAGGACATTTCAAAATTTCATAAATAAAAATCTCAGGCTAGACCACCTGAAAAAATAAAAATCTTAGTAAGTGCCTGTGCCCCTCCAAGGATATTAGTCGTGTTACAGGACTATTTAGATTTGATCCTATATGGAAATCTCAAATTTATCTAAAAATATCAGGGTTCTTTTTACTTATTTATACATTAGTTATTTCAAGATTCAAACATTAAAATTCTCACTCAAAATTAGTGATGAGGGTTAAGCAAAAAAAAAAAAAAAATCTGATTTTGGTACCAATTCTAATAAAAATTCCCGATTAGGACACTACTAACGCTCTTAAGACTATTTAACATCTTATTATATTTTTACTTACCTAAAACGATCACTAGTTAGAGTATAATAAGTACGCTGGCTAAGACAGCACAGTAAAATGATCCTAAACGTTTAGGAGCGTTCGGTAGAGTTCAGATATGAGACTTATCGCACTAAGATAACAATTCCCGTACTGACCGCTTGTGTTTTATTTTTGTTCCTTCCCAGTTTTTGAGCATAAATTATTTGGTTACGATATTTTACAAAATTATAATACAAAAGTCATAAATTCACATGATCGTTTCCTGTATCTTGAGGAAAATATTTCATACATGTCTTCCATAGCTTAAAAAAGTAATAAATAAAAACATGAGTGACTCGTTTCGTCCACGCCGGATTTAGCAATTCCTGTGTTGTAAAGAACCTTAATGTCTGTGGAACCACCATCCGAAGGGTCAGGGTTAAGCTCAACAATGATGAATACATCTGTGATCGCCATAGAAGCGGAACGCTGAATAAATTAAAGGCTGAAAAAAAGAAAAAAAACTGTTTTGAAAAATCCGAAGATTACATACTTGGCGAAGAAACGGTCGGTCAGCTGTTCCACAGTTCCAATGCCATTAAAAAAACTGGCGAAAAGTCTTTCCAACATATTAACGACCCTTTCTCAAGCAACAAAAAAAAAAGATTTGATCGGTGCAATAAGCTAATAAGCAATAACCTGAGGTATCACGGAAACCGATTTTTGTTCTTCTCAGACGAGAAGAAATTTACAGTGGATCCGATTACAATAGACAAGATGATCGGACGTTATGGTTGGGAGGAGTCAACTGAAACCTCCGTGAAGTGACTACCTCCAAAAATCCGACCTCAGTATTGATGCTAGGTATTGTTTCATCTGAAGGTAATAAAATAAAGCCAATTTGGTTACCTGTTGAATACAGATTGACTAGCAAGGATCACTTGATGATTTTGCAAATAAAAAGGCTTTCCTAGGTTAGTAAAATCACAAAGCAATCCAATAATGCCGATTATTGCTTTCAACAGAAAGGGCTACTGCACATACGGCAAAAATCTTACAGGATTGGATGGAGAAAAAAAATGAAGTTCTGGCTGAAGGACTTCTGGCCACGGCATAGCTCCGACAAGAATCCCCTTGATTACAGAATCTGGTGGCGAATTGAAAGTAAGGACAGTAGAAAATGTGTCAGCGATATTGAGTCTCTAAACAATCAGGGGAGAAAGAGTGGCGATTAGTGTCGAAGTACTATGGTATTACGTTTGCAAAGCGTTCTGGGACGCCTGGAGTGTGACATTAAAGCTGAAGGTGCTCAAATTCATAAATAATATTCTCTAGCGAGTAATAAACAAGTTCAAATTAGAAAAAAATTATCTAGAATTTTATTTACCCGCTAAGCGAAAATTAATTGTTCAACGTTCATTAAGTTCCAAGACATTCTGACTGCCTGGCTTCGAACAGGAAATTACACCATATTTTACCAATGCCGATTCTAGAAAAGCATCCGATTCTCCGATTAATTGTCTGACCACTACTCAAAATTACCAAGTCTTCCTTCTGTCTATGTCTTTATTAACTATTTGTACAATGTATTACACATTCAATCGAAGATCCAAAGTTCATTTTTTATTAGCATTTAAAGTCTAAACACACCCAATATGAAATATCATTTGAATTAATATACGTCATTTTTTTCAATGTTAACTGGTGTGTTGTACTCAATTGTGATTATGTACCAGTGAAGGCTTACTCTCTATTAATTGATCACGCAATAGCTATAATTTTTTTTAAATAAAATTATTTTTAACGTATACAAATCCCAATTCTACAAGTCTTAAATCCCTTCTAGTTCTTATGTGTCTTTATATCATTTTTTACCAACTAATGCTTAAAATCAGTATGAAAAAAAAGTAAAATCCTAGTCAGTTATAATTAGAACCCTTAGAGCCGAAAAAACATATCAAGAAATATTTTACGTAACAATTTTAAATGAGCTTAACAGATAACAAGGGGAAAAAATGTAATTTTCTAACAAATAAAATATTTCACGAATGATTATAGATATTATTTGTATATATGTAGACTATTAGTCATTAAATAATTAAAGACACTTGATAACGTCTTATTGATACTATATTTTGTACACTACTCTTAAACAGAAAAGGAAAAGAATAGTTTCAAATAATATAACTAAAAACAACAATGATTAAGTGATGTGCCGGTTTGATTTGCATTCCCACCAGTGTGCTGGACGGTTAATCTTTCATTCTAGAATGGAACTTGACTCGACGACTAGATGACGTTGTTTAGGCTCGGGGTCTTTGGATTCGTTATTGGTGTAAGCTCTGATGGCATGAATGCTGGCTTAACACGATGGATGCTGATGTCTTTGTCCATCCTATCTTTGTCGATTTTAAGAGTTTTGTCCGTGCATTCAATAACCTTGAAACACCTAGATAAAGTGAGTCGTGCGCTTTGGTTATAGGTGGAGATCTAATAAAAACATGCGATGCATTTGCAAATTCACAGGGAATGTACCAAGGTCCTTGTTGTTGTCTCGTAGGAGCTAAAGATGACATGGTAATCGGTAAATGATCTACAAAACTTGAGATGTTAGTAACAGTGTTTGTAGTAGTATCTTCAAAGAATACTATATGTAGCTATGGGTGAAGTGTTTACTGCCAAAGATGCTCCTCTTTGGCATTGTTTCCGATCTACTGGAGTCGCCTCTATAACACTTAATTCAGCTCCAGTATTCACTAGAAATTGTTACTTTGATAATATGTTCCTGATAAAGAAAATACGACTGTTGGTTGAAGAGGGCATGTTTGTTACCATTGCATCACCCTGTTCCCATTTTCCGTCCAAGAGCACAAGCTTTTACATCTGCTTGTTTTTAAACAAACTGTTAGTGGTAAAATCATAGTCCTGATCGTGTAGCGTTGAATTGATTTGATTCTTCCATTGCGTTCCTTCATTGCGAGTGAGGGGATATCTTGCTCCAACCCTTTAATTTTCTTTTCGAGTCGTTGGAATTCTGAAGATGGAGATCTACTAACCGTAAAAATACTAGGCGTTGATACCTCCATCACTTTTTCTACGAATGCAGCTAGCTCCTCCAAGTTAGTTGTCGAAGTCGAGACAACTGTCGCTACTGCAGTAGCGACTGTAGTAGGTAAACGATGTACAAATGTCTTTAAAATATTGTCGTGGATGGAGGCTGTACCCACCAGCTGACGCATCCTACGCAGTAATTGAGAATACTTTTTGTCTCCTAATTATTCTGTTATCAGGATTCGTTATAGTCGTCGTTGCTTGGATGCCGAAAGACGATCAATGGGAGCATCTTGCAAGGCTTTGAACAGATCTACAGTTGGGGTATTAATAATGAGATCCTGTGCCTCTGTAGCCACTTCCTGTTTGAGGGTACCGACTACATAAATTAAGTCTCAGAAGAGGTTATTTTTCTCGAGTTAAATATAGCCACAACCAGGGCAAACCACATTTGTGGGGCGCTTATCTAGAATTCAAGCAGTTTAACTTGCACGACTGTTGAAATGTGCGAGTTGATGGGAGTTTCAGCCAATGCACCGGCTTTTCTTGTTCCAATGTAGGTTCGGCGTCTTCAGGTATAGTCATTGCGCGTAGAGATAGGGAAAAGTTGAAATGCTAACTTGTCGCGATCACCAATGTAGATTATTAGTCATTAAATAATTAAACACAATTGATAACGTCTTATCGATACTATATTTCGCACACTACTCTTAAACGGAAAAGGAAAATAATAGTCTCAAATTATAGAAATCAAAACAACATTAATTAAGAGATGCACCGATTTGATTTGTATTCACTACATATATATAAAATAGAGTTTTTGTGTCCTTTATGGGTGGCCACACCGTTGAACGTAGAAGGCTAAAATTTTGTAAGGGTGCCTCTTTTGAGCCTATTCAGACTAACAATAGGACGGGTTTTTTTTTTTTTGGGGGGTAGATCATTTAAGGGGGGCTTATTCGTTGCCCAAAACACAAAAACTGTTTTTTGGAGATCAAGGAGACAAGATAGGGGGGTGTTATAAATTATAAAGTTTCTGATATTTCAAAAACAACTACTTGAATAAATACAACTTTAAATTATTCAAAAAATTTATGGGTAAAAAATAACATAAATAACTAGAATTTTGCTTTTTTCAGTTGTAAAAAAATAGATTTTCATTAAAATATTGGAGTTGTAGATATGTATAAATGTCAAGATATTATTTGTAAGTTTATAACACATTTTTTTTTTTTAAATTCATAATTACACATATACATACACTATATATATATTATATAAGCGCTATATTATAATACTGGCCCACTCTGAAGGGGTCAAATCATTAAGAAGAAAAAAATAGAAACTAATGTCAAATTGATTTCCCACTCCTCCCTCTTTGACCCGAGCAACGCTGGGTAACCCTTAGCTAGTAATTTATAAGTACTAACGATTGTAACAAAATGATGTTTTTTTCTAATTTGTTCTCATATATAAATAGCAAATTAGAACACAAAAGTACTTCATAAATAATATAGTTAGCTATTAGTAGTAATGTTTAATGGTAGGGCTGAGTATTTTAGAGAGCGCAAGGTGAAGTACGGAGCAAGACTTTTTAATTAAAAAATGATAATGATTACTTTTGCTAAAATTAGCTACATATTATATATTAATATATATTTAGGGCCAGGGAGGGGGTAATCATCAAATATAGTAGGCGTCTGTAAAGTATCACAGGCGCCGAGGTACTTACAATTTTTATAATAGACTGTCAGGCGCTTTTATATAAGGATACCAATTGGTCGCCAATGTACTGACACCTATTGTTGTTTTGGTCTTTATTTAGAATTGAAAACTGCAGTCCCGTACAGTATCGGACTAGTCTAGTTCAGTCATGAAAATCAGTCATAAAACTTATAAAGTTCGGTCCTTCATCCCGAGGCTCAACTTTATTCTTCAGTTCTATTACTGAGCGTCCGTAGGACCGATTGTCTTAAGGACAGGTCCTAAGACTAGACTGGACCAAATAAATAACAACTTAATCATAACCCCTTTGAACGGGTGTGGACAAACTAAGGATAGCGGGTGACACATAACCCACAAAAAAGCTTTTATTATCATTATACAGGGCTTCAAGTGAAGTTTCTAAATTCAACGTTTAGAATCCTAATAGGGAGTAAGAAAAGTAATACATTGATCGATTGACACTGCCCGAAAACATTCAAACCAGATAGCTCAGTTTAGTATTAAATTTAAGATAGGTTGTAAATGCATTTATAACTTTAATATCTATAAAAACTGTAAATAATTAAAAAACTTACTAACTAGTGACTAAATTATGACAGTAATAATTTCGAAATTTGAATTTTTCACTTAAAAAATTTGCACAGCTCTGTTCAAAAGGCTTAGTTGTACATTTTTCTAAGTAGAAATTGTTTCAGGTCCCTATTCTAACCCTTTAAGTTATTTTTCACTCTGCTTAATCATAGGTAAAAGCCTCGCAATAATACTCGCAATGTTGATATTTAAGTTTCTCATTATTTTGGTGAAGTCTGTTGATCTTTAATTTACCACCACTTAGGCAACAAAACATCTCTAAAATTTAAGATCTAAAAGTATCTTTGCACACTTAAAAATATGTGGATTTTAATATCTCTATACATCACCTATTTATCTCCCAAATCAAAATGGAATACTCGGTATTAAAAACACTCTCAATCCAAACACCTCAAAATTCTAGGTATTACCGTTATTACATTATCATTATAATTAAGAAAATTAACTATGACTTTTTTTAATCTCAATTTATCGATTAAATTGCTATGAATAAGTAGGGGGATTTCATTATGAAATTAATGTCCAAGATGAATTTGTTAAACTAAAGATAATTTTAGTAATATTTCAGTCTATATCTACTTATCCTTATGAACAGTGCAACGCTTTTTGGATGGAAACATAAACAAATGGAACCATACAATCAATAACTCTATCTTTTAAATTTTAGCATAATAGGTTTTTTTAAATGTTGAATAATTTGTATTTTGACAAATAAGTTTATAGCTGAAAGGTTTTCAATAGAAAATTTATATTTATGTGAAAAAATAAGTTGATTTTTTCGGATAATTTAATATCTCCATTATCTACATACGCTTATGTCTGCTTATTAGTTGTTGCTGTTGTCCGTGGACATATTTTTGTGGAACACATCATGTTGTGACTCTTAACCTAAGAACAACATTCCTTAGTTTTGGAAATACTCTTAATATGTTTTGTTAAAGAACTTAATTATTAAATAATATTGCCTAGACACTCAAAAAAGGTAGGACAAAGTCAATAAAGTCCGAGCAACTTAGAAAATAACTTCATTAAAAATGGCTTCTAGAAGTTCAGGTCCAAGCTGGAAGCCGTAGTCCAATGATGGTTTTTATTGGATAATTACAATCTTTCCTGTTTAAAAAAGTATTTCAACCGTAATATATATTTTTCACCGAAAAATACATCAAAATGGAACATTACTTCATGTGAATCGCTTTAGATGGACACATGTGTGATTAAATTATGATAAATGACGAAAAATGCATTAAAAAAATTACCAACTTATATTAATTTCAGATATGAAACACTGTGCATCTTAACTAGATATTTTGATTGATGCTGCGTATGAAATGTGTTTAGTGTGAAATGCATTAAATTTGACGGCCCTGATTCCATAAAAACTATGTTCCAAAATTAAAACGATGACATTTAACATATAATTATCAGTGATGTATAATATATGTTCCACCAGAATGTACAAAATATAAGAAATAAAAAATTAATAATTAAATAAAATACCTGGAGGAATTGCATTATAACAATATTAATAAACATTTCAGTTTAAAATTAGACCTCCAGAGATAGACCAATTCTTTTATTATTTTTTGTTATGTCTCAATTTCAAAAATTATATAAAAGTTTAAAGTGTTTATTGAATAATAATGGAAGCAAAAATTAAAATGATAAAAATTAACGAAATATTGAAATAATGGACACAAATACTAAGAAAAGCTTACAAGTTAACATAAAAATTTCCACAGCTTTAACTTATCCAAGGGACGATGATGCTTTCTAAAAAATATTCAGGATAAGTTTTCAATTTTCCAGGTGATGTTCTGATTCAGAGGGCATGACCCTCACTATGTCAGAGGCAAAGTCCCATAAGTTTCCATAGACTCTTAGTATTTTGATACTAAAAGCAACGTATCTTGCTGTGACAACTATTACAATTCCTCTAAAATCTTCTACTCTGATCGGCTCTATCGAAGTGAGTTTTTTTTGTCAATATATGCCTTGGAATTTAAAAGTCCATAGTACAGTGCCTTGGTTTTTGGAGGCGAATCTTCCAACAGATAATCCAAAAAAGAATAATGACCGATGCATAACTTGACTTTGTAATTATGAGACCCTTCATATTTATAGATACAAATATTCCAAGTATTTCCTGACGGAGGCACTCAGCAAATGCATGGATGACCGAGTTATACATTTTCCTAGTCACGATCTGTAACTGAGCCGTAAATTTACGACCGTCCAAGATTCCACATGTGGATCTTACTATTCGTTTGATCCAGATTTGTGGGAATTTTAGTAGTCTTATATATTCTCTGGCCGCCTTAATTGGTTCATCTAATGTAATTTCTCCATATTTAAGTTTCAAAGGTCAAGGTGCAGGGCTGGGTTGCGCTTGGAGCTTCTTATTAACAGATATAGTAATAAATATGTATTAATAAACTTTGTTTATTAATATTAATATATTATAATACGATTCCTTCAGGTATTTTATTTAATTATTCTTTTAGTAAAATGTAATAGTTAATAAAAAAACTAACAAACGTGGTAGTCCTCACAATTTGAAGAATGTTTGGGAGGAGAGAAGCTTAGTTGGCATGACGTTTTATTACATCAGCTGCAAGCAGTGGTGAGAGGAAAGAAATAAACACGAATCCCACTCCGTATATAGCAAAAGTATATGTAACGGAATAACTCCGTTGTCGATCCTCAATTCTACTGTGTGTTCAACAAAGACTTACACTTATGGCTCATGTGCAAACCCTCAGTGTTACTCTTCGTCTTTCATGAGCACAATCCCTAGTTATTACTTTATACTTAGATAAATAATAATGATAGCAGCTTTGAAAAATTAAAAACCTTTTGGAGATTACCAATTAGAAAAAGTCACTCCCACTTTCTAGGCCAAGTTTTATACACCTCTAATAATTATGTATGTATATAAAACAGTGTAAGAGGTTGAAAGTAATATGAGTTATTGTATTTCAATTTCACAATAGACATATTATTTTTGTCAAAAGAAACGTCCCTAATACACAATAAGAAATGTGAACTTTAAATCTATTTAATCCAAAGCTTTATTTCGGATTTAAAGAAAAGGATGAAGAAATTTAAAGTAGTTGCAAAAGAGGATTGAAATATGAATTGCAAAGTACCTATGTATGCATGTATTTTGTTATATACATAGATATTCATTATTTCATGCTCATGTTTGTGTATATACCTATGATTCCAGACATTATCAGAATGTGCCTAGAGTACAAACCGAGTGGTCCATTAAAATATGAAGACTTTGAATTTTAAACTTCAGCAAGATATAATTTATTCATTAACAATAGAATTTCAACAAAATTAATAATAAGAATAGATGTGTGTCTGAGCTCTCTTTATAATTAATTTAGACACCCTTAGCGGATGTTATGGCTTCCAAACGGCGGCGGGATTCCTGGCCCTCACTATGGATGTAGTGTCCCAGTGCTGGCTGACAGTGGCTCTGAGGGCATCGATTTTGGATGACGGACACTACAGGCCTTCCCCCCGAAATGCATCCAAAAGGTGTAGTTAAAGGGTTGGCATTAAGGCTCTATAGAGGACAAAAGTGTCAAAAAAGAGTTCAAAAGAACTCAGATGACTAAATCCAAAGCGTCTCGCAACAAAGGCGATGGATTTCTTTCATTGCTGGTATCAAAAGTGGCCTCTCCACCCTCATAAGGCTCTTTCCACCCACTTTTTAATAGATTTCTGGATAGTATAGTGTCAAACTCCGAGATCACTTGTATGGCTGTCATGGACTTGAGAGGATTGCCCTGATATTTTTCTTTGAACTCCTCCAGATCCAGTTTGACCTTTTTGATAGATCCCTTCTTCTTCTCCGACGTTTCGATATATTGACAGCGTAGACAGTGGTCCTGGAGATGCCCATTTCTTGGAGTGTACGAATAGTAATTCACGTTATTTTCTCGAGTAAGCAAGAGAGCTTAACTTTGTTTTGTTTTCTAACAAATTACTTATGTTTTAATAAATGGAAATAGGAATTCATTTCATTCATTGAACCTTCATTAATTATTGAACTACTAAGTGTTCAGATTTCAATGCAGCACCCGGTACATAGGTATAAAACAAAAGAGGCTGACTACTCTGAGTCTTAATATTATTAATAAGTGTATTATACTCCTATAATAATGAGAGTTGTGGTAAAATGATGAAATATACTATATATATGTATATACAATATATTGTACAATCATTCTATATGGATCATTAAATAGTACAACAGCATACATACAGAAAAAGACTGCGTGTACATAATATAATAATGCCAGCTCTAAAATAACACAATACCCTTCATAATTTCCCTATTTTGCCATAAATTGCTCTAATAAGTCATAATTATTTGTTAAGAAGTGAAATAAATGGTCACTTTTTCGTAGGGAAGGAATAGTCAATAAGAAAAAAGTGCGTTAATATGTACACTGATATATTGATGTACCTATATATTAGGACTGCGAACGTACGCTTAACCCACGGTTCTGTAAAAACCGCAGTGCACCTTCCACGCTAAAAGGATCGGTAAAGTATAATTGTAAAATGTTTTTTTTCAAAGAATTAATGTAGTTTTTCAAGTTTTTTTCTATATTTTATTCTTTAATAGTTTCTTTTTCGGTACCAATTTTATTATTCCTATACATAAATACTGCTCCAAGGGTAAAAACGTACCGTACCAAACTGCGGTACAACTCCGTATTGTACCAACCTACTATCTATATAAATTAAGGTTATCAGACGTCCCCGATTGCCGGAGACAGTCCCTGTCTTAGAAGATTGGCCCCTCGTACCTGTTTTTAACACTGAATGTAGTAAAATGGGCGCAGGCTCAAATACCAGCTATTACTGTAGCCAAAGAAGGTGCCCTATGACGTACCGGTGCAGCAGGATCAGCAAAAACATAATTTTATTCCCAAAAGTGTGTGAAATATGTCCTAGAAAGCGAGAGCAGCTTTTCTCCTTAGTAATCTGATCAGGATTTTGTATTGTCCAAAACTGTTGTCATTTCTATGTAGTTCTGGAGAAGAGAACATCTAAGTATATAGTAATCACCAGTGTGCGTGCTCATGAAAGACGGAGAGTATCAATGAGTGTTTTATTTGGAGTTATATGTGTAAGTCCATGTTGGACTCGGAATAGAATTGAGAATCGGCATCGCTATTATTAGTAATATCATTGCTAGATATGGAGTGGGGTTTGTTTTTATTTTCTTTAACCTAGCTTGCAGCTCATCCAACACAAATGTTATGATAGCTTAGCTGTTCTCCTCCAAAACATTCATTTTCGGTTTCTTTTATTTTTACACACCGACAGGACATATCTTATACATCACTATATATCCCCAAAACTTTCTTTAAGAAACAGACCATTACTATTGGCTCAGTTCTTGTAGTTTTTCTCATGTTCTTTTCTCCTTTTATTCTATCCCCCCAGGCTCCTGAAGCGGAGGTGGATTATGTGGAGATGACAGTAATGTCAACCATCTTTTTTAATTGCCACCTTTTGTATACAACAATAAATTGTACTCATGTCCTTTTGGAAACGGAGCATTAGTGCGATATAAGTTATAAAGTAGTTTATTTATTATAAATAATAAATTATAAAACTGCCAGTACGTATCAAGTGAGACGAGGGAATCGATAACTGACAACAAAATACAAGGTTAGACTATCATGTAATCGGGCTTGTTATAATTTTCATTTTGATGTACCGTACCGACTGCTGGGTAAGACAGGCAGATTGGGTAAAAAACTCAACCCCTCATAGTCTATGATGTCACCATTGCTTGAATGTTCAATTTAATGTATCGTACCACCTGTTGAGCAAGAACAAATGATTAGGAGAAATCATGCACCCACTCATACACCATGACGTCTATTTTTAAAAGTATGTTTGAAGTCAAACATCAGTCATACACGCGTTATGGTTTAACCTTGTATTTATATTCACCTTGGTGTTAGCGAGATAACGCTGTGTAAAGTTAAGAAAATAGAAAGGAGAAGAGAAAGAAGGAGAAAGGATTTATTACCATAACATGACAGTTGATCAAACGACAGTTCAACGGTCAGTGCTTGAATGTATTTTCTTCTCTAAACTGTATAATCTCCTTTAAAATAAAGTCTGCCCAGAGACATACCAACATGCAGCAAAAATAAATTATTTTTCATTTTACAATCTTAAATTTTTGTTGTATATGAAGCAGAAGAGTTCAGAATTAAGTTTAATTTATAAATGTCCTAGGAAATGGTTGGCAAACCTACTCTAGAATATAATTAATTGAAGTGATATTATGAAATAATTAAATGCATAATTACCCAGTAATTTCCCGTAGGTGTAAAACCCTGAGAAAAACGATAAACCATACTACCAACCTACCTACTACGGTTTCTCACTTCCCAGAAAATTGTCATTTAGCGAGATACCTGGAAATTTGGGGATGAGAGAGTAAATAACAAATTCTATGAAGTTTAAGCAACTCATTTTGTATTATAAGCAACATTTCCTACGATTTACGAGAGAGAATCTACTCGTATTGGAACTGTAGATTCGGATTCATAATTGAACAAGAAGACTTGATGTTTGCTCAGATTCACAAATTTCTTTTATTTCAAACTATTATTATTATTTAATCAATAAAACATCTCTGAATGATGACGTAAAATGTTAATTTAGTCTTATTGATTTGTTATTATTGTTGTTGTGGTTTACTTTATTTTGATCGAACTCTAATAAACCTTAAGCGGTTCATATTAGAGAAATCAAATTCATTAAAATATAGAATATATATTGAAGGGTATCTTATGCAGGGGATTACATAAGTTTTATGTTTATATAGGTATACATATATTTCTCTAGGATAAGACACTCTCAAATTACAAGTAATCACTCATAGTAACTAAGAAAATTATGACTCTTTGCAATGATAGAAAAAAAGTTTACAATTTGTGTATATTTTGTCATTGTATGGCCATTAATGAAGCCGTTCTGAGGTATGAAGGAATCTATTTTTCTGGAAATGTCATAAACAAAATGGATAATTCATAATTTGTATAATATAATACTATCTAACTATCCTCATTTGAGACTTTAATTTGCTTCATGAAGAGATAATCAAAAAAGATTAATCTATATCTCAAGATCAAAGGTATTCTCAAATGAGATTATTAATGATTTGTCGAATATCTAGAAGAAATCAATAGTTTTTTTTTTTGAAGTTATAAAGGCTGGGTAGACATATCCGGACAATATTTTAAGTAAGAATAAAACTGAAATTATATTAGATGACATTTTAACACAAAATTTATAACTTATGAAAATGAAATGGAGCAATTAACTTTTGTATAATTTTATATGATCTGTCTTGGCATTGATCACCAACTGTAAACGGGGCATGAAGGCTGAACAGGCCTTTATTTCATATTTCTTGGTGAAGAAAGACATGTCCCTCTATTTAAGAATGATTATTTTTTTTTGGTCGAATACCTAATTATTCAACTTGGGAGCTGAAAATCAGTGGCCCGTACATATTGGGGTACTCCTTCTATATGTATGTTCATTATTTGTATCGAACATTAATCATAAGTCAACTGGTATACATACATTAAAACCATTAATAGTTAAGGAATACCTATTAGCATTGTACCTACCTCTTGCTGCCATTCTCTTACGCTCTGTTGGGAAGTCGTTCGAATACCGAAGTATCATTGTGATGGACTATATAAGGGGCTGCAAATGATAAGGGATTACACTAACATTTTTTAAGTTCCGAGAAGAAAGTGTTAAAGTTTTTGCATATTTAAACGCAAATATGTTTGAAATGTAAGGGATTTATAGATTCAAATTGTATTCTCGTACATTTTATAAAAATTTCGAAACCCACTCCAATAGTTTTTTAGCATCTACCATAAATGTGAAGCGTAATTTAAACAGCAATTATACAAATATAAAAAAGATTGTTTCTCCGAACTTCTACTATCATTTTTCTCGATAGATTCTATAACTAATATTTTAAATCATAATTTCACAGTTTTAGCCTCCTCTTGTACTAAAAAATATTATGTTTCTATCGGATCCAAAAATATCATATTATTGATGTAAAGCTGATTAAAGCCACTTGGTCCAATTGTGTCAATTTCATTTCATTCTTCAAAATTTCAAAGACTGAAAATTGATGAATATAATATTATATACTAATTACATATCAGTGCGATAATCACTGTTTTGTTTCTGGGGAGGGATGATTGTAGCGACTATGAATAACTCACTATTAATACGACCAATAAATACAATTACAGAAAAAGGATCAGGAGGACCAAAAATAACTTTTATGGATAAGAAAAGTGCTATTTTGGTTTCATAATGATTAAGCAAATTGAAATTTTTGTTTTACACAGGTTTGAAAATCTTATCGATTAAGCAATTTTCTCAATGTTGAATAAACCGAACTTGAATATTTAAATAATTTTTCATCAATAGGTTTTGAAGGGATAGTTATTTTATACAAAAAGATGAAAAATCGATTTAACAACATACCTAATTTTATAATTGGGGATGATTCGTTGATTAAGTAATTAGAGATTTTTCAAAGGTCTTAAAAATGGGTTGAGTTTTTTTTTGCGAAATAAATACTGTTTCAATTACTTGATTTGTACAAACTCTACCAATTTAAAATCATTGTCACTAACCCCAAATCTGATTGTGGTTTATCTTCCTAGCATCATTATCTACAGAGTTATTCGCGTTCTAAGAATTTTGAACATTTTAAACTATCAAAAGGAATTTAACAAATCGTTTTTTCTGTACTAAAAACTAAAGCAACTAAATGATTTTCATAAATCGCACCAATATTTAATTTTATACAATATTTTGAAAAAACCTTTTTTTGCAATTTTTATTTTTGACAGTAAGCACAGGCTCCTCACTAATCCAGGGCATGATAGCGACGGACTGCATTTCTAAAAAAACTTCGAGCGCAAACCTTTGGTAATAAAATTTGATTTTTTGCTTCATCTTTATTAAAACTACATTAAGACTCACTTTTGACATTTGTACTTAAATATATCCCAAAATTATGGTGGATGATGTATTTTTAGCATATTGTGCTATCTTGAAATTGACTGCTCAAAATCTAAGGGTCTTTTACTATAATCATATATAAGCTTTGTACCAAGTTACTTCAAACCCCGTTTCTAACTTTTGGCGTATTCTTAGTGATCAACAGACAATCGAACAAATAGAAGCAAAACATAACCTCTGTTCAACTTCGTTGGTGGAGGTAAAAAGGGAATTCTAATGTCGTACTCTGTATTTCCTCTTGTTAAAATCAATGAGTGGATTAATCAAGGTTAATATAAATATTAAATTAGACCCTAATGTAATCGGGATTACTACAATTTTCAATTTGATGTATCGTACCGACTGCTGGACAAGAAAGACAGATTTTGGCAAACACGCAACTACTCATACACTACACTCAATATTAAAAAGTGTGGTGAAGTCAAACATCAGTCGTACACGGGCTATGGTATAACCTTGTATTTCAATTAACCTAGTGAAAAATGAATTAGTTTTATTCCAAGGATAATACTAAGTAATTTATTAATCCTATATTTACTCTTCCAAAAATGCCCTTTTGAACAGACATATCAAGATATAACTAGAGTTTGGACTTTGACATTTGAAAAATGTAAATATATTATTGGAATATCAATTATCTGGGTGAAGGAGGAGCAAACTATGAGTGTGTAAAGTATTACCAATGTCTACAAACATCATCGTAATTCCGTCTAGAATATAAGAGTGATATCTGTGTAACTCATCACTTCAATATCTGTTTCTCTTGGGGGGGGGGGGGATGATAATATGGATGTCAACATGTTGATTAAATCCTCCTCTGTTGATGATCTTGAAATGCAGTTTGTTGAGTCTAAAGAGATAATTGCTGCTAGCAAGTGAGTTAAATATTCGAATGCTTGATGATTTATTCGGAATATTGGATAAGAGCTCACTTCACCGGGGCTTCCACAGGGATTATGTATTAGATATATATAAACATTTTTTTTTTTTTTGGGGGGCTTATTTTTGGAATTAATTTTTATAAGTTCAAAAATTATTTTTTTTTTTTTGGGAAAAAAAATTTAAAATATTAATTTTTTTGGAAAAAATTTAAAAATAAACCCATGTTAACAAAAATTATTTTTAAAATTATAATTTTGAGAATTTTTTGGGAAAAAATCCAGAGTTATTCACAAAAAAATTAAATTTTTTGCAAAAAAAAAAAGTCAAAAATTCAACAGCTGTTCACAAAAAAATTATTTTTTGTAAAAATTTCTAAAAAGTAAATTTTTGCAGAAAAAATTCCTAAATCCATAGCTATTTACAGAAAATTAATTTTTTTGGAAAAAAACTTGGAAAATTAAATTTAAAATATTAAATGTTCTTGTAAAAATCATCAAAAATTCCTTAATTTTTTTTTTTTTTTTTTGGGGGTAGATACTGCCCTCCATCCCACACCCTGCAGACGCCGCCCCTTCTTTACAATATACATACATACACTCAATTGAATACTTATTTATTTGTTTAGCAAATAAGTTGTGTATGTTTAAAATAATATGTATATTGGGATAATATACATACATGTATTTTTAATGAACCCTGTTTTTTCATATATGTAGCTATTATAAGTCGAATGGTCTGTTAAATAATTGTATTGCATAATTTGAAAGATTAAGTAAAAGCTATTTGTCAAATCTTGGACACATATTAATTATTTTTGATGATTTTTTTTACATAGTTAAACTGTCTCAGAATCACTTAATACATAAAATCCCGAAATATTCCAATTTTAACCTCAATGTCAGTCATTTTATTGACATGTTTTTAAATATTTGTACATAAATACGTATACCCTTACGGTCAAGATTCTATAACAAATTTATATTTTGTATACAAGTTGCGATTTTTGTATGATTTGTAACTTTTCTAAGGTGATTGTACAAGTTGCGATTTCCTTATAAGGAAGTCCAAACTTGGGAATCATTCAAACAAGTTTTCAATCACTTAACCCTTTGTTCATGGTGAAACTTTACAAATTTTATGTACGGATCTGAGATATGGAATCCTTCCAGAAACTATTTGATTAATTCCCTGGAAAAGGTACAAGATGGGTTTGAGTCAGTTTTTCCTTCTTTGTGAGATAACGACAGCTATCCATGCAAAAACAATGTACTTGGCCTAATCACTCTGTAGCATATAAGTGCCAAAAAAAGGGTGTTATTATTATCCACAGAGTTTTAAACAAAAAGATAACCCAATCTCCCTCGCCCTACAAAGACTACCTCTTCTACGAAACGAGACTTTCTGATCACAACACCTCCAAAAAACATATATAGACATTTTTAAGCATCCTTTTTATATTATAAATCGGCATGTTTCAAGGGATTTTGAGCTTCTTTTTTTTAGTGACATATTTATATATATGATATTCCACGTTTTGGGATTTTTTTTTTTGTTTGGTATATTGACACTTTTACACAAAAATTAAATAATAGTCATACCTTATATGTGTTTCTTTTACTATCGATCATAATTTATAAATAATAACTATAAGTCGACCATTATGGACTTTGACTATAGCCGCTGGTCATAATAAATAATTTGTCTTAAAAGGCTTTATCATCCGCCATTTTGACAATCAACTATTCATTGATGCTATTTCATTTTGAGATATTAAAATTACAAATATATTATGTATTTACGATTAATAGAAAATATGGACATTTGAACTTTATAATGTGGCATGGATTACTTATCAATTAGAAAGCATTGATCATGACAATCAATAGTTCACTAATAATGTATCGACTATCTATGGAATATTCCATTATTAAATGATCATCATTCCAAGGATACTAAATACATATATGATTAAAAATTATTCATATCATTTTTTGGTTACAACCAGTACAATCTGCTTATACAAGTTACAACTTGTGCACAGCATATATATATTATCTAATATAGCAATTAAAGAAATGATAGAATGGTAACGTCATCAATTAGTCTAGAGTTGAGTAGTTTATAATGAAAAAACTACCTTTAAAAATTAGAAAAGGAAAAACGGTTGTTGCGTATGTTCTTTCTTCTTTTTTTGTTCATTTTTTCATAGGTCGTCGTGGTATTAACACATTAAAATTCAAAGTTTAGCAACATAAAATATAAAAACAATAATATGTTTTTTATATGAAAAACATAATAAAATATGTAAATTAAATTCTAAAACAATCAATAAATACTAAAAACAGAATATTTTCATTTTCAGATATTGAGTTAATGAAAGGGTTATTACGAATCATATGAAAAATAGCACCTCAAAAAAATTTAGTATGTATATACATAATTAACAAGTGTTATTTTTGTAAGTATAGTATGGAGCTAATGACAATTGTTAAATATTTTTTAGATCAAATCGACTAGCTAATAGATTTATACTTATTTAACAAACACGAAGGTTCAAATGTCATCATTATGTAGTGTAAGTTGCTTTGATTTTATTTCTTGGACGGGATTATAGGACAGCAGTTTCTTCATAAGTGAGGGGGGTTATTTGCGTTTTTTAGGGGGTTCATATGATTAAATGCAAATAATGTATTTAGGTGGAAGGTAAAAAAAGTCAACAAAACCTTATTCAACGACATTGGAAGATTAATGTTTTTTAGTTTAATTGGGTTAATGTAAACATAATTACAATATTTCCCTGCATTAATTCTACTTCTAATGAAGAAGCTTCTTTTCCTTTATAGCAGTAATTCATCCCCCCCTCCCCCCAACAACCATATAACAGGCTTTGTTGAGACTTTTATGGATTTCTTTTTTTGTTTTTTAGCGATGCCAAATAAGTTTGTTTTTTTTCATCTTAGAGTTAAAAATTTTCCAAGAGACTAAGTTTGAACAAATAACCCTTTTCCGTATAAAAATGAATTTATGTTTGCAATAACTATAAAATTCCAAAAAAGTGGGGCAAATATACCCTTGTCCCTATAGTTCCAGTACCACTGGGGTTACATAATACTAATGCACAATGATGTCAATAATTTATCATGAAGAAAAACCCTTAATATTAGTTACAAACGTATATCTTTAAAAAAAAAATGAAAAACATTGAGATTGATGTACAATATAAAATTAATATAATTCATTAAATCCAAAAACCATAAATCATATGCAGAAACAACGTCTAAGGATTAATATAATTAATTAAATATTTAAATGAGATATATGTTAAAAATAGGAAGATTTATATTCATTTAGGTGTATATATAATGTGTCTTTTTTTCTGACTAATCAATATAAATATGATTAAACTCTGCATAATATTTCTAAAATGCTATTTTCTTTATTTTTTTAATGTATACACAATATAAGTTTCCTTTATCAGAAAATCAGTACGCTAAGGGAAGTGAAGTGTAGTGACAGGACCCAAAGGATATAATATCGGAGTAGGAGAGGGACCCCGACTTTTTCGAGATATTGGGACAATTACCACTTTGGAGGATCATGAAAGTAGATGGAAGGTCTCATTATATCAACAAGAGTTTGAATTTGTCTCTTATGATGTATTCGGGGGAGGAGAGAGAGAGACTCGTATTCGATCTGTGGAATGAAAAATGAGGCCGGAGGAGATCACATCTCATTATGTAAGACACTACAACTTTTTCTAAATCTTGACCTCATCCTTCACTCCATGGATCGACTACAACTTTCTTTACTCTCCCCTCGATTCGGAATCGATCCTTGGACGGATGGCTGGAGGAGATCATATCTTATTATGTAAGGTACTACGACTTTTTCTTGAATCTTGGCTTCATCCTTCTGTCCACGAATCACCTCCGTCTCTCTCTACCCTCCCCTAATCCTCCATCGGAGATAAGCTTTACTTAGTGAAGTTATTTCCGTATCGGTAAAAGGTTGCAATAATTGAATTTCAACTTGACGCTGTCGCGGTCCATATGGAAATAGAAAGTATGACGTGCGGGCAAACTTATACAGTGTACCCAATATATTCATGCTGTCATATGAAAGTACATTTACCTAACATGGTAGATGTGGGCACTCTACCACAACAAATCCCTACATATGAAGTCTAAAATACAATTCTGAATAATCAAATAAAAGGTAAATACATGCAATTCATTCTTAATTCGCTTTACCAATAAATGCACTCGTAAACCCACTACCCACTTTTCATAAATGCTAAATCAATAATTACGACTTGCTATATAGATATTTATTGTGTACCAGTTGCAATTTCTGTACAAGTTACAATCCTCATTACTCTAAATTTAATTACAACATCCATCATTTTAATTACCAACTATTAATTCTTGTTATCATTTCATTTTGATCGATTAAAATTAAATTGTTATTATGGATTTATGAGTAATAGAACTGTGGGCATTTTGAATTTATGATGAGTCACAGTTTACGTATAAATGATTAATTTTGAATAATAACTCAAAATTACATAATTATCCATTCAACCATTCATGGAATACTCAATTATTGCATTCTCATCATAACAAGTACTTTAACTACCATGGGCACCCATGTCATATATTTTAATGGAATTATAAATAATTTTATATTTATCTCTTGTGCTCCTCCATATAGTATTAGAACTCATTGTTAAGTTCAAAATTTCAGGGCTTTATGTGATCCACAGCAAGAGTTATAAACATTTGAAGTTCGTATTTTCTGCTTAATATTCACCTCAAAGCCAGCTCCGATTGTCAAAGGACTTGACTACGTCTTTATTCAATACAATTCAATAAATTATTTATATGAATATATATTTGGTAGTTTTTAACAAATTGCCAGGAAATGATTTATTGAGTAGAACCGTAAATCCTCGATCCCTTTCTTGAAAAGCTAATACTAACAGACTCCCAGGCTGTAATAATTTTTTTATGTACTATTTGAAAGACAGATGCTAATGTAATATATTTGAAAAAATTTGGAGTGTTTAATTGAGTTTAAAGAAATTTTAAAGCACATTTAAATATGTCAATGGCAATAGGGCTTTTAATAGTAGTGTCTTTTGATCTATGTAGACAAATAGGGTTTTATGTCTTAAGCATTTTGGTCATGTTAATAAAAAGAAAACGAAGATCAACATTGTAACCCTGGCAATTTGAAGTACGTTTTAAAGGAAAGATGTCATGGAATTTATTAGATTAGCTACACGATAAGAATGAAATATACCTATACAAGCCCCACTCCGTATATAGTAAGGGCATATAAGGTGAAATTAATCTGTTTTCAATCATCAATTTAACTTCTGAGTACAACAGGGACTTATCCTTATAAATATTGTTGTGTCGTTCATTATCAAGGACTGAAAACTGCAGTACAGTTAAGGCATATATAGAAATCCTAAAGCTGATAAAGTTCAGTCCTTCATGACATAACTACACTGATTTATTTCTTTTTTAAATCAGTTTTAGTACTGATAGTCATAAGGACCGGTCCTAAGACAGGACTAGACCGAATAAAAAAGACGAACAAAAACTGCATATCACTCCCAAACTGCACCATCATTGTTCTCTACGTTATTAATGAACATACACTTTATACTTGGATGTTCTCTCCTCAAGAATGAAAGAATAACGCTGGGAAGCACTCATTTTGTACAAATGAATTCAAGCAAAAAAAGAAATTAATCTTTTAGTGCAGAATCTAAAACGGATTTCAGTTTTTTTTCTCACTCACCTCCATTCTGAAATATCTAGAAATAAAGTAATTCGAAACCATTATCATTCAGTGTCATTTTTTACCCTTAAAACAATCCCCGAATTAAAAGTGTGATTAATAATAATTACGTAAAACTGTTTTAAAGGAATTAAAAAGTGTTGTTATTGAATCTGTATCTTGTTTTGAACTCGATATATTCCAATTTTAATACTGAAAAATGACACTCTTCTTCAGACCCTTATAACTTATTCATAATACATAGTGATGAGGAATATCATAGCTTATATTATAGAAAAATATTCAATATATAATTTAAAAAAAAGATCTTTTTAAAAAAATATGTTTCTCTCAGGATTTTTGTTCCATTTTGTATTTCTTAAGTGATCCCATTTTTAAATTCTCTACTTATCGTGAATGGATGCTATTATAGCCAAGATATTCCTATGTATTATGAATAAGTTACAAGGATTTAAAGAAAGAGTGTCACCTTTCATCATTTTTCAGCCTAAAAATGGAAATATATCTCGAGTTTAGAACAAGATACAGAATCAATCAAAACCCTTTTAAATCATTATAGACACTTTTACATAAGTTTTATTTATCCACCTATTAATTTAGCGATTGTTTTAAGGGGAAAATGTCTCTGAACGATACTAATCCCAAATTGCTATAATACCAGATATTTCCGAATTTAGATGACTGTGACAAAAACTGAGATCAATTTTGGATTATGCGCTCATGGATAAATTTGATTTGTACAAAATTTCCGGCCCTAATAGTTTCCCTGTGTAATGAACAGAGCTTTAGAAAATACAAAACAGGTTGACCGTAATCCCGCACACTAAAAGATTTTTTAGGATTTACATCCTTATACATAAACATAATGATTGATTCAAGAAGGACTAGACAGTCCGTAGACAGTATTAATTAAAGATAATATGTGTTTTTGTATTACATAATATAACATACATAATATTTAAATGATCAACAAGTGCTTTCATTTCTTATATGAGTGTACACACACATGATACAAATATGGAATGGAATGTCTTACCCTGTATAGAAAAGATAACGATGGGTGAATGTTAGAAGGATCCGAGAGAGGACGAGGGAAGAAGGCATTCTGGATGGCGTTCATGTGTCCTTTTTATTTAGTATGAGTAGGTGAGTAAGAACAGGTACCAGAGGAAGAAAAGTGTTTGTTTTTGTGTTTTGAAGGATAGAAGAAGTAAAAATAATATTATTCATATAATTTGTAGCAACTAAATAAATGAATGAATTATGTATCATTTATGGATTTCCGCTCTTCTTCTCTTGAAGGACTCATTTTGGAAGAAAATGTTGACAAACTATTTTTCTCTTTCTTTCTTTCTATTTCCTAAATCAGTTAACAATGAATATTGTAGACGAGGGTGATGTTGCTTCACCACGGATAGAAGTGATAGAGTCGACTTTAAATTATATTATTGTACACTTTTTTTCTTTCTTTCTATACTTTTTATTATTGTTATTACTTCTCTTCGCAAATAGATATTATTATTATTTTGTTACAACAACGTGTGTGTGTGTGTGTGTGTCTCAGTACTAAGACAGTGTCGGAGAAGCGCAACTCACTCCTTCTCCGTCCTTTTTTTGAGAAATAAAGTTATATACAACATTAATAGAGGAAGAAGAAGAAAAAGAAGGCTCAGTGGCGGAATTTTGAATTAACACTCCTCCACCAAATCAAAGTGATTACTATTATAATTATAATATTACTTATAAAGCTGTTTAAAATATGACCTGGGGTATGTTAAAATAAAAGAAACCGCATAACAACATAGTAACCCGGACAATTTGTAGAATGTTAGGCGGAAGAGTAGTTTAGCTGCCATGATGACTTTTTATTAGATCAGTAGAAAGGAATAAAAAGGTACCAATCATCACTTTTTTAACCGCACCAGGCAGATATGAAGTCAAGATAATACACATAAAAGCACTCCCTGAATAAAATGTGAAAAATGTATAGCAATAGTATAATATAGTCAGCTGTTTTTGTTTATAAGTTCATTAACAATTAATGCTATAATAATTATTTATTAATTATGAATAATATTAATAAATATTAGCCAATAGGTGTACGGGGCATATTTTGATATTTATCCGTTGTTGAGGACCCAGGGATTTCTCAAGAAGCTTCCGAAGCCGTCATGCTTCCTTGTTTCGCAAAATTTATGGAATAGATGTAGCCTTACAGTCGTCAATTGTTGGAGTGATAAAGATGACAAATGTTACTTATCGTTCTTAACTCATGATAACTACTCACATATGTTATGTATATTTCATTCCAGTGATACCAAGATGGATTCCTTAACCATGAATGGTTCATTCGGATTTGAGGGTGTCTATTAATTTTAATGAACTAGACTCTAATGACAATTTCTTAGAAAATCCGGAAGCATATTTGCACTCAGAATTGTAAGATTTGAATATAGCTTTGGTTAATCTTACTTTCACTATGAAGAAGAACCTTCAGACAATAACAATGATCCAGAATTTTTAAATATTTTCAATGATATCCATTATCCTTCATGAATGACTCTAGAAGGATGTGGACTTCTCTGGGGTGAAAATTGCAAAAAAAAAAAAAAAATTCGCACGGATTTTTTTTTGAAAATATATATATATATATGAACTGGGTAGGTCAGCCAATGAATCGTATATATCTCCCGGGCCACTTCTTTATTACTAGTACATCCCTCCCAGAAGCTCCTTCACTCTTAACAATAACAATTGCACTGGATTCCACAACTATCTAAATATAATACGTCAATGATAATAATGTATTGATAATTTTACCTTTTTTTGAATATATATTTACAATGTTATAAAATATCCTAATCAATAATTGATGAGAATGATAATAATTTTTACAAATATTGAATATTTTTTTTATTGTTCGAAGATTTTTTAGAGATACATTTTTTACTTTTTTTATAGATTTTTCTTTCAATTTTCCGAGAGATCCGAGTGCTCCGATGACGTAGTATTTAGATTTGTTTGAAGATGTTGTTGTTGCCTTTACTTAGTAGCTAAATAGAATTTAATCATTCCTCCATAAAAAAAATGTCTTGACTTTTGTCAGAATTAATATTACTAACTTTCCTTAAACTCCTCGAAATGTCTTATCATGCAAAAACTTCAAGTTATTTTTATTAACTTTTAAAATAAAACATACATGTTGACAATCAATCATTGCGCAGTTAATTTTTCTTTGAACTCTCTATTTAGTTATTCATTCATCTGTAGTACAACCAAGGAGTAATTCATGGATGGAGTATATTCATATTCTCTTGAAAGATCCGGAGCCAAAACGGTTTGAATCTTCCTTAAGTTTTAGTGAGATTGTCATTAGTCACTAAAGAGACAATTCCTAGAATTAACTTCTTTGACATTGCCATGCACAATATGAATAAGAATTAGAGCCAGTCGAAATTAATCCAAGTATTGTTTCCGAAGAAACAGACACAAAGAAATGAATAGGTGGATTCATCTTAGCGGACAAACGTTTCCCCTGAATACATAAGATATAGTCCCAAATAAAAAGTCATTTGTTCAAATAATCAATTATATCACTAACCATAGCTATAAGACATAATCAGATCAAATCAAAGAGTGATCTTTTCTACGTAGAAGTACTAAAAATGATTGTTATTGTTTATAAGATTGATGTATATTTCGTCACAGAATTGGGCATGCTTATTAATGAAATGTTCATGAGAATAGCAACTCTGATATACCTTGTCTCTATTTATCTTGGCAATAAACACATATCCACTTCGTAGAATACTAGAGTCATCCGGAAATGAATGTAAGAATAGAGAGTGCTCTTTTTCAGCAAAAGATGGCTTCGTATATTTTGAACACGTTATCGTGAAAGTTTTTCTCTAGAGACAATAACTGAATTATTTTTAATTTTGCCATTCAAGTGCTGTGCCAAGGGTGCAAACAAAGATACAATAGCAATCCAAGGGACCACGAAGTGAGTTTTCATTGATTTCCAATGAAGGATTCTAAAATTATGGCCAAATGGTTGAAAGCCATGCCAAGGGATACAAAAAGTAAGACATCCACAAATAATGCAAGATTATGTAGTCTGCCTTTCTCAGCAACAGACTTCATCACTACATCAACTGAATATTCCCATAATAAAGGAAAAGTACTCAAAAACAGGTAGGAACCAATAATTATTTTGTGGCTTTATACATTTATCTGAGATCCTTAAAATCCTCTACTCATTTATTTCTTAGATTCAAAGCTTAAATAATAGAAACGCAGCATAAAATACCAATGTTTCTATAAATTTTATTTTTTACAAATTTATTACTATAGGATATTTACTCAATTCAAGAAATATTAACCAAGAAAAATTTATAAAAAACCATGTTATTACAAATTTTTACATCATGAGTCAATCAAACTCAGTATGGTATTATGTGTGTTATAAATACTATGGTACTTTTAAGCGTTAGTGTTTTTCATTTTTTGCTGTTTATGGTAATTGATTTAGGTCCATTCCCAATACTATTATCGACATCGTAGTATAAATAATTTTTAGGATACAAGCGGTTGCAAGATGATGTCATCCCATCTAGGTAGCCAAATCAGATAAGCTATCTCTCATTCAGACTCCTACCCTCTAGGCCTTCACAAGTATCATCGAGAGTAAAAAGACTGCAGTTTGAGAATGAACAACAAAAAGCTCTGGAAAATACAATGTTCTTTATGATAAACTTTTGTCAGAATCATTGCCCTCAGGATTATATTTACTCAAATTTCTAAAAGTGGCACTAGTTAAATTCCTTCCAGATAGGAGAGGGTTATACATCGCAACTATCCTTGAAGTAGAAGATGATCCCTCCTTTAAAATATTCTATAATCGTGATTAATGATTAAAAAATAGCTCAGTATCCTATTATTTGAATTCAGATTATAAAGTCAACTCAGTAACTGAAACCATCAGCATCACAGTGTTTCTAAGATCCAAGGATCAATTACCAGAAAATTAAATTTATCTAAATCTTGAATTATTTATTGTTGTCTTTCTTATGTAAAAAACATCTCTTACATTGAAAATATATACATATCAATTACATCGTACAGGCTATTCTTTATGCTATATTTTATAGTCAAAGTTAATTGAAATACAAGGTTATGGCACCATCCAATCAGACTTGTCATAATTTTTGATTTGAAGTACCGTACCAACTGATAGGCAAGATAGACAGATTTTGACGTCTTAGAGTATGACAACAGTAATCTAACAGTAAAAGAAGGCGATATATAGCTACTTTTGGTAACAGTTTTACTCTTTGAGCTCACTATTGAAGAGTGTGATGGAAGTTATGGAAGTCTTTAAACATCAGTAGAAAAAACATTATGGTATAGCCTTGTATTTTTATTAACCTATTATAATTTATATTGGCCATCTTTTGTTTAGGTGGTTTTTTTTCCAGTGACTCTTGTATTCTATGGCAGAGGTTAAAGGAATATGAAATTTGAAGATCCCCTCTTTTTGTGATTGCAACTTGGTAAGATTATTTTTAATAAAAGGACGATTAATCAGATTCAGGAATCGGAGAATCCGGTGTTTTTTCTGGAATCGGCATTGGGTAAATAATGTTTAATTTGCAATTACGATTCTTATGCATTAACATTTATTACTTCTATAAGTTATAAAAAAAAATAATATATACATCCCTTAAGATATAAAAAACGACCATGTGGATTTGTTACTTGAGTCTTACAATTTTATAAATACTGTAATAAAATAATTTATGATAAAAAATGGCCGAAAACTGAGAAGGAACAAATTGAACATAAACTAAACGAGAAGTATTTTAAGCAGGTGTAGTCGGTGCAGATATTGTTCTTTTAGGGGAATAAGTTTTGTAAAGGGATCTTTGCTAAATTTGCCTTAGAAAAAGCTACAATTTATTTAATGTAAATATTATTTACATTAAATAAAGGAAGGCGATTTATTTTAACAATTTTCATTATTATAAATTTTTTGCAAAATGGTATATATTAACTTATTTAAAATAGTAAAGAATTGGAATCGGCATCTTGAATTTTAACAAGAATCGCATCGGAATTGGCATTGGGATTTCTTTTTGGAACTGTCCCATCATTATTTTTATTCTTGAAGAGAGAACAATAAGTTTAAAGTAATCAGTTGTGCGTGCAAGACGAACTGAGGATTTATTGTGTAGTGATAGGTGTAAGCTCTTGTTGGACTCAAAGTAGCATTTAGGATCAACATCACTGTAATCTATATCATTGGTAAAGAAGGGATCCGAAAAAAACTAAATTTAGCAATATCAAAAGGAGAAACGGTTATTGTTTCTGCTCCTTCTTCTTATTTATTGATTATTAAATAATATTTAAAAAAAGGATTTGTGTTAAAAATGGATTAAGTTTGACAAATAAAAAAAAGGAAAAACGGTTGATGAGTGTGTTTTTTGTTTCTATTAGTTCATTTTTTAATAAGTCGTGGGCGTGTTAACATTTCCCTCTAAAAGAAGAATTCAAACCTATCTTTGGCGTAAATTGTTTTAAAAATGCATAATCAAGTTCATATATAACTTAATGCTATTTTAAATGTAGAAAGTTCTCATTTTTATAGCAGTCATTCATTTTATCTGCCACAAATCATATAACAGGTAGCACATAAAAACAATGGTGGTAATTGAGTAATACTATAAGTCTCACTCCACCTTTCCCTCGTGCTCTTACATAAATCCCATCTACTTTTTATAAATATCACTTTTAAATATGTACTACATCATATTTGCATATTAGGATATTTGTGCATCCATTTTCTATATAAAAAGAGAACTAAACTAATACGACTTTGAACTCAAAATACTATTACCAAATCTGAAAATCCAGTCTGGAATGAGCAGGTTAAAAAAGAGAAACCAAAAATCAACCCTAACAATTTGAAGAATGTTTTGGAGAAGAGAAAGAACAATGTTCATGACGTTTCATTAGATCAGCTACAATCAACTATGACAAGAAAGGAAGGAAAAAGGATATAAACAAGGACATTTGCTAGAATAACTCGAATGTCGATCCCCAATTGTACTCTGAGTCCAACAAGGACTTACAATTATATCCTCAGGGTTACGCCCCGTCTTTTATGAGCACACATGAACGTTCAAACAGGTTTGAATCTATTTAGGAAAGGATCTTCACTACTCAGGAATTAAATAATAATGACAACTGCTAAGGAAAAGAAAATTCGTTGTTTATACTCCCAATTACAAATTAACCGACCAGTTGAAAAACACACTGGATTTAGATGTAGGTCTATTACACTCTTCAAATACGAATCCTATCATCATAATGTAAAAACATCATGATGACATGGCGTACGCATCAATGGCGGAGTAGTAGGTAGGAATAGTTTTTAGGCTTCAAACTGGGGCAAAAAACTAAACATGGATTTTTTTTTAAATGTCTTAATAAAAAAAAGGAAGTACCTTTTCTAAAAAAAAGTCATGAAAAATAAGATACAAAATTTCCCTAACAAATATCTTATAATTATTATTATTTTTAAATAGACATCTGTAGAGGTAGCTGATAATTAAAAGAAAAGAACAATTAATTATTTAATATATCGTTAGTCTGCAAGGGGTAAAAAATCATCCTAAAGACAAATATTTATAATATATACAATAACTAAGGCGTGGAAAAATATCTGATCACATATTTTTTAGATGTTCTCATTTCGTAGAAAAAAATAACACATTTTTCACTTTTTGAGGATAAAATGTTAGATTTTAACACTTATAGTAAATTTTTAAACGTTTAATTTGTGAAGGAGAGCTTTTTGGCTGTACTAGAGGAACTTGGTATACCCAGCTTGTGCAACCCACCCTGCATCACTCTTCACAGAGGCTAGAAAACAAAGTAGCTAAACAAAGATCACCCCCTCAATTTTTGTCCAAATTTACGAGGATACTTTTTTTTCTGATAGGGTTTACTGAGGGTACCATGAATTACTCCATAAATATCTTTGTAACCTACATGAATTTAGTCTTTTAATTGAATTCACAAGGATAACTCTGAAGAGTAGAGGACAAATCATTCGTCCTGGAAGTTAAAAATTCAAAATTTAATATGAGAAATACTGAAAATTAAAAAAACCTTTGTGATATTTTGTGATTGTTCTTATAATATTTTCTAACCTCTAGTAAATACTTTGATAAGGGGACGACATGACGCTTTAGGTGAATAGATAAGTAATATCTAAGTAGATTTTGAAAACTTCATGTAGTACAAATATTTATTTATTTCGATGAATTTAATCATATCTTTTGAGAAACCTCTTGTAGTGCAAATATTTATTCCTTTCGACAAATTTAATCATTTATTTTTTATCCTTTTATTCCTGCCTAATGGATATTCATTATTTTCGAATAAAAAATCAACAATAGCAATATTAGTGATTAAACAATATCCTCAATTCACCTGTTCTCGTAATACTTCACTTTTCGTTGGATAATAATGGAATTTTACGAACTTGATATTTAGGACGGAAAATAAAATATGTGGAAAGAAAAAACTTAAATTAGGACAAAAGTTAATTAATCAAGTAACTATCCATAATATTATAATTAAGAGAGTATGTTTCAGGGGCGTCGACAGGATTATGTTTTGAGGGGGGGTCAATTTTCTTTTTCAAAAAATCTAAAATTAAATTTTTTCTTAAAAAAATTTAAAAAATTAAATTTTCGGAAATTATTTTAAAGAATCTATAGCTATACACGAAAAATTAAATTTTTTGGAAAAAATAATTCAAAAATTAAATTTTAAATATTTTGCAATAAAAAATTCAAAAAAAATATTTTTATTATTGTATTTTTTAGAAAAGAAATTCAAATATTAATATTTATTTACAAAAAAATTCAAATTATAACATTTTTTACTTGCTGCATAATTTGCCCTAATGACGAAAAAGTTGAATAACAAAAGGCAATATTCCTTAACTTGGGAGGAGGGCTATAGCCCCTCCAGCCCACTCCCTGCGGACACTTCTGTGTTTACTTATATTAATTTGTAAACAAAGCGGCAGTAAAGAAACCGTAGAAACATTATTTCGGCAAAATAATGCAACTTCCTGAATGATAGTATTATTTAATAAAAGATATAGTAATGTTACTCACGTACACAGCGCTGTAAAGCATTTATGTTACACTCTTAACTTACAGACTGTCACAACACCTTACAGATAGTATTTTTTTAGTTTGCTTTTGTTCATTTGTTAGGCTTATTGCTGAGATATTAACTACGAACAAAATCCCAACAACTGTCGTATTTATCAGGGGCAGGTTATTATATTCACTTTTATGAGTGAAACATAGAACATTGGAGATATTTGTTGTAGGATCAATGAAAACACTAGTAAACAAATTTTCAACTTTTTGTTCCCTTTGATATCAATCCTGTGTTCCTTATTGCTTTTACACTAAAAAACATGAAAATGTTCTCTATAACAAGACATTCCTGTTTTTGTGGCCTACAATGTGTTTCTTTGAAAAATATTTTTTTTCCTACCTCCACATGACTTATTGTTATTTTTTGCCTTGAAAAAGAAATAAAGATAAAAAAAAGTCATGCTCCTGAACGTAATAGCAATCAAGAACCCACCATCTTTAGTGTAATCATTTAGCAATAATAAAATATCTTGCAGCATGTCTTTTGATTAAGTAGAACGTCACTTTTTATAATAATAGATTAATCATTTTTTAAGAAATTGAAATATTGATATTTGGTGTTGCAATGTACGTAAGGGTGGGACGGTAAACTAAACTCACGGGTCGGTACGAACTGTACTCCGATCACGGAACGCAGTTCGGTACGGTATAATATTAAATGTACTTTGTTTTTTTTTTGTTTTTTTAAATAGAATTAATGTAGTTTTTCAAGGTTTTTCTATATTTTATTCTTTAATAATTTATTTTCTGTACAAATAACTTATTCCTAAATATACTATATTCCTATGTTCACTAACAAAAAACAAAGTTTTATATAAAATATATAAATTATACTATTATTCATTAATTTATATTATTATTATTTTTTTTTTTTACAAAAGGATGAGTTTGTTTATATTTTCCTGTAATAAACAAAACTGATTAGCAGTCACAATATCGCCAGCTGTCGAAAAAAATATTTTGTTTGATACAAATGTACCTGTAGTTACGATGTATTGACAAGCTAACTTGGAAACATTGGGAAATTTATTCAAATTATCCTCCCACGATTCCAATGGGTCATTTGATAATTATTTTATTTATTGCAAAAAAATGGTTTGACATAATATTTTATTAAATTAATTTAATTTGTTTTGCCCAGTTCTTTGCGAGCAAATACCTCCACAGATTTGGATGGGTACCTCTTGAACAAAGTTAGGCTAATTCTATACCTAAGACAAATCAATTTTTTTTTTCATGCTCAAGGAGGGTTCATAGAGGGTCAAGTTAAATATCAAAAAGTGACTATCGTATCAAAAAACAACTATACGAATAAGTACGTTTTATAAAGTTATTCAAAATCAAAAAAGTTATGAGCAAAAAAAAAAAAAGAAAAAAAAGAAATTGGTAAAAATTGCAGTTTTTTTTTTTTTTCTTGAAAAAAAAAATGATTGTTCAATGGAATATTGGATTCATAGATAAACTAAAGTTTGAAGAAATTTACTTGAGATTCGTATGTATATAAATATGACACATAAAAATATTCATGTTCTGAATATTTTTTCTGTTTGTTTTATATTAGTTTCTAAGAAACGTCAATTTTCAATTTTGAATAAGAAATGAGACAAAATGATGAATTTTAGCCCTAATTTATTATATTCTAACTTTTTCAATTTCCATGATATTTTGTTAGAAATTTGGAAATAGTCGCTGGGGAATAAGGTGGATGACGAAACAATTGGAAGCCCAATTCATGGATTTTTGCTATCGTTTTCACTGACTTGTGACAAGGTGCATTGTCTTGGTGAAGCAGCACTTTCTTTTTCTTCAAATGCGGCCGTTTTTCCGCAATTTCGCCTTTCAAACGATCCAATAAAAGTGAGCTCGCGCGGCACTCACTTTAGACAGAGCTTTCTCATACCCAAATATTCGTGAATCATATGATATAGACGTTCAGATGATATCTTTAGAGTGCCTGTATTTCATTCAATTTCAATTTACAGTCATTCAAAATCGTTTTGTAGATTTTTTTAAAATGTTTTCGTCGGTAACAACCTCTTTTGGGCGTCCACTGCGTTCACCGTCTTCCGTGCTCATTTCACCACGTCTAAACATAGCATACCAGTTCTTGATGGTTGATTTTCCTGGGGAAGTGTCTGGAAACTCAAGCCAAGTTTTTGCTTCAACTTTATTTTTCCCTTCAAAAAGCAATATTTTACTAACACGCGAAATTCCTTATTATCCATTTTTTCATAAGAACAAAAGTTGCTTCACTCAAAATGCTATAATTCAGAAACTAATAATCCGACAGCTGTCAAATGTTACATGCATCTTTTGAAGGTTTGGGCTAACTAAAAAACATATTTTTTAAAAATCTTGTAGCGTCATCTATATGTTGTGCCTGGGACTTCTCAATTGACCTAGTATATATATATATAGGTACAATGCAAGTATATATTGATGAAAATGCTGTATATTTTGGGCTTGTTAAAAAAATGAAACCAAAAATCAACTAGGCAACCCTTACAGGAGAAGAGTAGTTTGATTGCCATAGCGTTTAATTAGACTAGCTGCTAGTACCATTGACGAGGAGGAAGATAGAGGTTGAAATAAAAAAAGACACGGACAAAAATACGCCGAATTCCATCCTCAATTTTACTCTGGGTCCATTTGTTGATCTTTTGTCACTTTTTTATGGAAAAGAAATATTTATTAGATTTAAATTACCCATATAAAAATATCAGTTCTGTGAAGTTTAGAGATCACAGTTTTTATGAAATTATTCCATTCTAATATCAAGCCTATTGCAGGCCTCTTTTTTAGATATAGGCATATATTCGACTATTTAAATCTAATAAATGTGTATTTTTCCTAACAAATATGACAAATGGGATTATGAGCTTATGTACTGTCATTGTAATAATTTCTCAGTTCTTCTACCCCATTTGTAGCGGGTGTGCTTGAGCAAGGACTCCTGTAAGCAGGAACCCCGCACGTGCAAACATGAATTCAAATACGCGTGCAACATGAGTCTATTGAAGAAAAAAAACAATGCAACGTGTTTGGTAAGATAATAAGTAATAACTAATAACTATTAGTTACTTTGTGGACGCCATCTTTATTGTGTTTTGTAATTCCAATCATATCCACTAAGTGTTGTGCTCCAGTGTGTCGAACGGGCTATGATAACGAGCCACACCCGTCTGGTGTTATGATCCTTCTGTGGCCAAAAAAGAGAGAAACCCTGGACTTGATACCGCCGGGCTGAGAGCCATTCCAAGAGAAACAGATCTGAAGAAGACAGATAAGGCACCATCCAAAAATACAAAGCTGTGTTCCCTGCATTTCAAAGACTCTGATTTCATCTGTGAGTCTAAAAGAAGTCAGACCCATGGCAAGGCTCTAAAGAAGAGGTAAGACAGCTGCTCACTTTTGATGCGTATGCTTATAACTGTCCTACATTTACAGGTACCTCAAACCAGATGTACACCATCCCTATGTCAAACTGCCCCAACTACCTCTCAACTCGCACAGTGTCATCAAGGCCAACTCAAGCTGCGACCATGTCACGTTAGGGCTCAACAGTTCAATAAAATAAGTTCTGTAAAAGAACTTACTTGTTGACAAATTGACCAAGGAGACACTCCCATCATACTTCATCCTCATCACAAAACCAAGTGTTGCCCCTTTGAAGCTATCCCATCATGAGAAATTGGGCCCCCAAGTAGTAGCCAGCATCCAGTTTGTCATTTCAAAATTCAAAAATTCATTCAAAATGTACCACATTAAAAAACGAATCCTACGTATTAATATAAATTTATAAAATACCTTTTAGACTAAATTAGGAGTTGATATAGTAATGATTAATTAAGATTAGTTTATAACATACATTAATGACTCAAATCTTATTTTTCAAACTATTTATACCTATATAACTTTCAAAGCATGTCTGTGATTACTGTACGCTGTTCCAATTATTCCATTTTAAATTTACATAATGTATTTACTATTTATTGCATGATTGAGTATATTTTTGATATTTTATTGAATCAATGCTTTTATGATATGATTAATATATAAGAGAAAATTATTAACCAACTAATTATAGCCTTTCATTTTTATTATAATAGAATCATCTTGTATGGTTATTGGGTCTAACAATGCCAAGTGAAAAATAGTAACTATTTGATAAATCAACTTACTCCTTGTAAATATAACATGAACATGAATGAATAATAATTATATCAAGTTTGAAAAAGGATCTGTTAGTAAAAAAAAATATATGTATGTACATTGAATAAATGCCACCAAATTTAATTTCTTAGATAAACTAATTTTTGAAAATATTTTTAATTCATATAGGTTCCTATGAGGGGTTATATTCCGGGATACAGTCTTCCCCAGATTTCTTGGGGCTGGCCACTATGGGAAATCACGTATTCTATTATTTCATAATTTAAACCTCATTTAATTATATACAGGGTACAGCCAGCAATATAAGTACCTTTTCTATAATCAGGCTATGGAAGTAGTAGGGGGGGAGGGTATTCAAGAGGGGAAATTTGAAAGTTTTCTTGTCGCTATCATACATTGGAGTTGTGAGGAACGTGCTTCTGCTGTCGAATATAAATATTCCCTTAAAAAGGATTGGACTGAATAATTTATAAAATTAAACTAATATGTTATGCAAAGTTCTTTGCAAGCAAACAACTCCATAGATGATGCCACAAGATCCGGTGTCATGAATAAATTAGAAATTAGTGCAGTTTGTTCAAATCGAAAAATTTAAACCATATTTATTCCGGAGAAGGACCAACTTTTCTTATATTAGCTTTATTCATTCTAGAGAGATTACATACATAACAATAATTAGGTCTTTAGAAAAAAAGTTATCCCTATTTAATAATTATGATATTTGTGACATGATTAATAAAATTAGTTAAGTAAAATATATCTGTAGCATCAAATTTTTAGAAATCTATTAAAAAGATCACTTCGAATGCACGCCTTCTAAATTGAAATATGAACTAAACTATAAAATTAATAATTCCATTAACAACTATTAGAAAAAAATAATAATAATAACCTTAAAATGTGCAATTGATTCATTTTGAAATTTTCTATAATTGAGAATCAATCGACACAGAAACTTTAAACTTTTATCCAATCAAGAGGGATAATATCTTATTAGATCTCAAGCAAAACTCCATTAAATTAAATTAATTACAAGAATCTTGATAAAAAAAAGGATGAATATCTTGCTACAACCAAAATAATTATTGCTCTAAGATTTTCTACTTTGATAGGGTGTGCAATAGTCATTTTTTCTGCAATCAATCATTTGCAGCTTGAGATAACATGTTCCAATACTCGATTTTTAGACTTACAGCTTTTCGAAGGAGTCCAAATAACAATAAAGAGCTTTTTCTGTAATCCTTGGAACGTTTAGTGTGAACGTTGTCAACTGCCAAAAGCGTGAATTGTCGAAATATACATTTCACATCAGTTCTCACAGGAAACGATAAAATAAATACAGCCCGATAAAATTTGAAATAAGTAGATAAATTTTTCCTGATCCTTTATTTCGGAGATTGAGATCATAAATATGTTTGTCCATTCATAAGATAAATCTTGTAACTTCAGAAAAAAATGAAATATTGCAAATGATTTAATGCTGTTTTTTTTATGTGAGAAGATAGACTTTCTATAACTAAACACCGAACCATCGCGAATATTGTAAATTATATATATATATATCTTTTTTTTTTTGCGATAAAGCCTCAAATTCTAGCCTTTATGGGTCTAATTTATTTTTAAATAATTTTTTAATTATTTCAATTATTAAGGATTATGTGCAATTCGAAGTTCAGTTCCATATAATTATCTAGCATGCGGCCATGGATGAGGAATGCATCGAAATCATACTATTACTTAAGTCAGTGCCTTGCATCAACCTATTATAGACTGGGGTATAGGAAATGGACGTACGCCATTCGAAGAAAAAAAACAACCATTTTTGTAAGACCTTTGCAGAATCGTAAATAACTAATTACTTAATCAACTAGTCATCAACGAACTATATATTTATAGTCTTTTTTTTTCCTATTTATAAACCCCAAGCAAACATACAGTCACATAATAAATAATACAATGTACATATATTGATATATACAAATATAACAAATAATGCAGGTTTGATACTTGGAGAAAGGAATTATGGACAAAGAATCAACCCAAAATCTTCCATATTTAGAATAAAATATGCATTCTTTTTAGTAGTTAAGGGACGATTCCAAAAAAATTCCCCGATGGCGATTCCGATACGATTCTAGTAAAAAATTCCGATACCAATTCCAATCTTATATATTTTAAATAATAGTTAAAAAATACCATTTTGCTATGAATTTCTAAGAATTACAATTGATAAAATAAACCGCCTTCCTATAATTAATGTAATTATTTTTAGTGATGTGCTGCGAGCTGAATTTTATTGCATGAGTATTAATCTAGTTTCTAAAAAAACTACTCACGCTATCACTTTTACTCGCTAAAAACATTCATCAGACAAAAAATTCATATTTTAAAAGAATGATTGAAACTTGTCATGTATAAATTGTTTTCCTAATTTATTCTCCAAGATTAACTTAAAAATTAGTTCAACTTATTTGAATGATAGTTATAAGCGTATTCAACAGTTAATATAGTCTATACATCAATATTTTAATATACATAGTCTGGTTATAACTTATAACCAATTTGTTTTAGTGGTACTGATGCTTATTAATATGAGTGCACATAATAATATGTAGAAAATACTTTTTACATATTCATCCTTAAAGAGGGAAATTTGATTTTAAAAACAAATATATTTATCGAACACGAATACTAATTAAAATAATAAACTGTAAATTCACTTCAAGCTGTAACTACTATTTAATCAAAGAAGATAATGATAGTTACTGATATAATACTCTAGTACTGAAATATCCCAAATGAATTAGTAGCTTGTAGATTGATAACCAAACTTGACCATTCAAATTTATGTTTAAAAGTGCATTTAGAAATATTCATTTATTATTAGTCATTCATCGATACTAATGCAGACAAGTTTGTCTTATGTCCATTGGTCTGAGGAGGATTTTTGAGTGTGTTTTAAATTAACTGCATGATTCAAAGCAATATCGATTACTCCCGCTAGCCTAAGAAAATCAAACAAAGATTATTTTTCAAACAAATTGAGATTAAGAGTACACATTGGACAAAAGTCAACAAGTTTCTAAATAGTGTTACCTGTGTTAGAAAAAATAAATTCTAAATTTCATAAAGGAAGGAAGAAAGTCTAGGAAGACTTAAATGTTATGATGGGCTCGAAAAAGAAGAGCAAAAAATCTCAAGCCTTGACGAGTTCCGAGGTTTTGACGGGTTCCGTGGTTTTGTCAAATTTTGCAAAGGCGAGATATCCTTGATCCATTTTTCAAATTTATTCACCTAAAACAACAATATCTGCACGGACCGCATGTGTTAAGAACACTTTCTTCACGTTTGGTTTGTGTTCAATTTGTTGTTTTGTTAGTTTTCGAGCATTTATTATCATAAATTATAAAAGTAAAATATTTTTAAATACTATTCGACTCAGGTAACAAATTCACATGGTCGTTTTTTATATCTGAACGGATATATTTAATAATTAAGAAAAGTAATAACTAGTTAAATACCAGTAATAAATAAGAATTGGAATTACAAATTGAACATTATTTTCTCGATGCCAATTCCAGAAAAAATACTCAAATCCGATTAATCGTCCCATCACTAATTTTAAGTGCTAAGAGTGTGACAATCAAGATACCTCATATTCTAATAAAAAGAAACTTTTAGCACGAGGGAGGTAATTGATAATTATATAACTTTTAACTACCGTTACGGAATTTATATTAAAAAAACAAGACAAGCAGATTCTAAAAAAACAAACACTGCACCATTAAAAATAATGATAAAATGAGAATTTAGAATTATTGGTTTTGACTACCTTAAAAATTATTATTTCTTCTTAAAATATAATAAGGAATACTTTAAATTCCAAAGTATTTATTATTTACTATCGGTAGTACCCGGCATTGCCTGGAGTAATTAGGCATCTGCTAAAAGCAAATTTTACTGTGATGATGTAGAAGATAACTTGTCAGGAATTGCTTAATGTTACTCTCCATTTTTCACGAGGACACTCTCACGTAACAACTCAATACTTATATCAATTCAGGTTCTCAAGAATAGAATAATAATATTGAGAGTTGTAGGGGAAAAAATAATATGATGGGATGACTGATGACTAATTTAGTCTCTCGAATGAATTAATTTCAATATTTCAACCTTCATTGATATTGAATTAGTAAGTGCTCAGATTTAAATGGACCACCCAGTATGTAAAATAAAGGTGAAATGAGGTAAGAGTGATTCCACCCTGGTTTATTGACAATACATCAATGGACCACTCGGAATATTTAGTGTACCCAAGTATAATAGAAATACAAGATTATACTATAACGCGTGTACGAATGATGTTTGACTTCTACCACGCCTTTCATATTGACGTCATAGTAGATGAGTGGTTACGTGTTTTGTCAAAATCTGTTGTTCTTGCCCAGCAGTCAGTATAATACATTAAATTGAAAATTCTAGCAATAGTGACGCCATAGACTATAAGTGGTTGCGTGTTATGTCAAAATTAGCCAGTCCTGCCCAGCAGTTGGTACAATACATCAGATTGAAAATTCTAGTAAGCCTGATTACATGATGGTCTAACCTTGTATTTCTATTAACCTTAGAGTGTACCTTGTTATTGTTTTTCAGACATAAACATAAACTTTGCTATATTAATAAATTAAGATATTCATGGGATCCCGATCAACTACAATTTCCTCGAAATAGAAAACCCTAGGCCTCCTTTATTTTTAATCAACAGCTATTAAAAAGGGAAAAATTAATACAATTAGAGACAATTAATATTGTAATTTAAGCCTGTAAATTATGTAAGTAAATGAAGCAGATTTTCAAACAAAACTTTTTTGATTTCAAGTTTTTCATAGTTTTAGTTGTAAGCAACTTTGTCTGTTCAAAACTAACTAAAAATTAGGCTTTTTGTTGACAATATTCCACCTTGCTCAATTTTCCAGGCAATATTCCTAGTAATGCAATCAAAATATTATGGCTCGTGAATAACGATAGTAGCTTTGTGTGAATCTACCTTCTAAAAGCGACATTACAGTCATATAAAAAGTATGAAGGATAAAATATCCCATTGCTAGGCTGTAATAGATGTTGATAATTGGTTTACTTTAACTCGTTTAGAAAAATTTATTGATACGCTAAACCATACATTACTTTATATGCATATGTTAAGTAATCTATGGCTAAACATACTAGCATGTAAAAGAAATGACTACTTTTAAACAAAAAATACGAGTTTGTTGTCCAATTCTTATCAATTTGACAGAAAGCCAGAAGTTCTTGCTTATTAATTTGTAACAAAATCTGGTATAGATTTCATGGCATATATATTATCTATCCTTGACATACTCCGTTCAAAAAAGTAGAGAATGGACTTATTTTTTCGTATTCCGTTCGACAGATTGACAAAGCACTAATCAATTTGCATTTTCTATATCCACGGGACGATGACCGGAAAATTAGAAAAATTGATTTTAATTTTTCATTTCTGATTCTCGCTGTAATATAGTAAATAAAATGTTATCACAATAAATATTAGAATAAAAAGTGTTAATTCCTCAAACAAATAGGAATGTTGCTTAAAAAGGATGGTGCCTATTTTGTAATGGTGACAATAAACATATAATTGATATGCTAGCTGTAAAGAATATTATTGTGAGACTAATTGCAAATTTAAAACACTATCCCTAGTGAATAAATATTTATCCTCAATCATAAATTAGTCCATTTTCTTGTGCATTAGAAGAATATATAAATGTTTACCATTACAAAATATTTCATTGAACTAATAAACAATTGATACAAAGTTTAAATATATGTATTTGTTTCATTTCAATAAATGATGACTTGACAGCTTAATACAAAATTTAATTAGAAAAAAAAAATTGTGAGTCTAAAATGACCCGTGTATGTAGTCTAGCATTATATAATTTTGACATAGTAGAACTATTACTTATTTCATTTCCTTTTCAAAAGTATACCTAATTCGGAATATTTTACTAATTTTACATTGCTATATCACTCAACCTCATCATTATTGTTTTCAGATCCTTCGTTTCAATTTCTATTTAAAAAAAAATAATATTTTTTTATATATAAAATGCATTTAGTAAGTAATGATTCTCCAATATGTACATTTGTTGAGATCTAAAATTAATTAGAAATTATTGCTAATATATGGGTCATTCCATGGATATTTTCTCGAGGAAACAGATTTGACTAAATTTATTATTAAAAAAATTACAAAACAAAGCCACCCCCTCCGAAAAAAATAAAATATATATGATCCTGGGACCACTCCTGATACCAGCTCAAAAATACAACTTTGGATATGTAACTCAATCGAACTCTGAGTTCCTAGGGCTTTAAGCGATTATAAACAAGTAAAATGTATAATTAATAAACTATCACTTCGCTAAACAAAATTTATCTTATGTTCAAATTTTTGTTAGGAAAAAAAAGTACACCAACACTTTAGTTTTTGACCTAAAAATCTTAAAAGTACATTTATGGAGGTATTGAAGTAACGGGTTTAGGACTATGTTTCTTGGTTTTAACCATTTAAAGGTAGAACTCTTATAGTTTACAAAAACCAACCTCTACTCGTAGAGTGAAAAATTCATAGAATTTAAAATAATTATGGGATTTATAAATCATAACTTCATGAAATCAGTAAAAAAAATGTTTAATCGAAAATACTTTTTACATAAGAATCTAATAAATGCAAGGTTAAAAGAAATAAATATGTATTATGTATTTCTATTAACCTTCGAATAAATGCACAAAAAATATTATAATTATATACGTTAGAACACATTTTCGGATCGATAAAGCACATTTGATCGAGATTTATGCTTAAATATATTAATTTCATCTTCCCTTAATAACTCTTTATTGAGTTTTAGAACTTACTTTGTTGACATGATACAAAATGTAGGTACAGCCGGTTTTATTAGGGCTATAAGGGCCCCTATTGTAGTTTATATTTTTCTCAATTTCAATTGACCTTTTCGAAAACGACTTATTGAATAGAATTTTTTTTATTTTATTTTGAAATTTCACTTGACTTTTTTGAAAAAGTCATTCCAAAAAACTATCATGCGATGAAAATACATACTATTTGATAAAAAAGCCTTTCCATATTTGTAAAAATAAAGTATTGTTATAAAAAAGCAAAAAAGGGCCCTGGACATATATTTTTTTCCTAGTCCCCACTCCCGCTAAAACTGAGCCTGTATGTTGATATACTTAGAAATGTAAATCGGGTTTATTTTTTATCTAGCCTCCTTTTTTTTTTTTTCTTTTTTGAGTTGGCAAACTGAAGAGTGAATTTTCTTTTCCAAAGATGTTGTCATTATTATTTAAGTCCTGAGGAGTGAACTTCCTTTTCCACTACATTCAATGACATTCAAAGCCTGATTGAACATTTGTGTGTGCACATAATAGACGAAGAATAAACTTGAGTATCTGTTCCGAAGCTATAATAATAAATCCTTTGTGGACCAGGGGTAGATTTGAGGATAGAAATCGGTTTAATTCTTGCCTATGGCTTTGTTTATTTCTTTCTCCCTTGAAACTCTAAAACATTATTCAAATTGTCAGGGTTACCATACTTATTTTTGGTTTTATTAACACGGTTAAATGCTCCCAATTAGTATCAGTTGGTTTAATATTTGAGCACACTATGTTTTTAAGGAAATTTAATAGAAAGCACAGTATAATCTAATTGGATAAAGTTCTTAAATTCATAAAATAAAATAATTAAATTATCTAATTAATTTTATGTGCACATGGGAATGAAATGAAATTTCGTACGGCCTTCTTACTTTTTTTATCATTAGTAAAATTAATAATACTTTTGGAAAAAAAAAAAAAAACCCTCATATTTATTTTTTGAATAAACCATTTAAATATTTCTTTTTTTACCTTTATATATATTTTTTAAAGAGAATCAAAATGGTTTTTACATTCAAAATTAAAGAATGGATAGCTAATATATAGATGATAGATCCTTCAATAGATCCAAATAATCCCACAGATTAAGTTATAGGCTAAAAATGAGTCATATTAAATAAGAAAAAATAGGCATAATAATTACAACTTATAACGTGATAAGCCTGGGATTTAGTTTTACACGCTTGTTGCTAAATCTCATCTAAAGTCACATTCATATTTCTTTATTTTATGTAATGTACTTTCCTTTTGTTTTCTTTTTTAAAATTAGCTTTAGCTGGACACTCTTGTTGATAAAAGTGAGTTTGCACGCCATATTTCATAGTATAGATATGTATAAAACGCATAAATGATTTCACTAATCTTACATTCTATTTTTACTCAAATCATTTATACTCCCTTTTCTTTTTTAATATAATGTGCAAGCTCGATTGTATTATTATTATTTCGTTAATCAGGTTACCACTTCTATTGTGCATGTACATTGTAGACCTATACCTATACTTGTACATATGTATCTGTTATTAACTCTTGTTAGTTGATTAAAGGAAGTTTTTTTTGAGAGCAACTAATCTCCCGATATATATATAAACTTAAGTATCAGGGCGTCTGCAGGTGGTGGGCTGTTGCTCCCCCCAAAAAAAAAAAAAAGGAATTTTGGAAAATTATCGCTCTGGAAGATCAACAATCTACGTAGTCCTAAGATACCTTCAGAAATGCCTTTTACATCTTTTTTTTTTACATAAAAAGTAAAGCTTGGAAAATTTCAAGAGATCTTCGTTTCTTTTTATATTAGATTGGGGAGCTTTTATGTTCTCATAATAGTCTACAAAGTTTAATTAATTAAAGTTTTAAAATATCCAAACAAGTTTGGGTACTCCTGCTAGTTCCTAATAATAACCATATTATTTTATTGACAATAAAAGAAACCAACTTTTTAAACACAAAGTCCATTAGAAATATATAGACTGTTCAGAGTACAATCTACTCCAAAAATTGCATTAAATAAATAACAATCATTTTATTATGTGTTAAAATATTGAAAATCATTTGGATACAGTTAAATATAATATGTAGTTAATTAACATAATTAAAGATGGTTTTAAGGGCAGTAGAAAGCTTTGTTGTGTGTTTGGTATCTCCACATTACAGTACTAATGCCATTGCATTTTTTTATTTTTTTTTGTTCTTGAACGTAAATCTTCTGAACTCTTAGCTAAGTTAGTTATTATTGCGCAAGAAAAATATCTAGTCAATCACATAATAAATCAGCTGATTTATAATCTTTTATCGTGACGAACCTTATTAACACAAAAAATTTACATTGTAATTTTTAGTCATATTTGAAACATTCGTTGATTGAGTTCAAATTAAATCTTGCTAAACTATGAGTAATGATCAACAAATATTATTGATTAAAAATGACATAGACAGGGAGGAATTGAAGAATTAACAAAAGATTTTATGCCTTTTTAATGTTTATTTTAGGATGAAAAGTTGCGAGATAAAAAAAAAGTAACGTCGTATTTTTCTCTCTACCGAGTAGCCCATTATAATCTGAACACTTAGAATTTGAAACTTCAACAATATATAATTTATTAATTAGCAATAGAATTTCAACTATAAATAAATGTGTGTATAAGCTCTCTAAATCATTAATCTAACCTCCTTAGCGGTAATGATAGCTTCTAGGCGGCCGCGGAAGGCCTGGCCCCCGCTGTGGATGTAGTTATCTGTCATGGCATCCTAAAAGTCTGGTGTGAAATCCTGAGATTTCTTGCATGGGCCCTCATAGACTTGAGGGGATTGACGTGGGCGTTTTTCTTTAACTCCTCCGAGTCCAGTTTGGTCTTTTTGGACGTACCCTTCTTCTTTGGCAACGTTTTGGACTTGCTAATGGTGTAGACGTTGTTCTTAGAGACACCCAACTGCTTAGAGTGCGAGAATAGAAATGCATCGATCACGTTCAAGTCTCATTTTCTCGACTGTTACTTAAGCTATAGAGCTCAGGTTTGTTTTAATTAGTAACTAATTGCTTATGTTTTACCATATCGAAATATAAATCAATTTGAATCACTCAACATTTATTAATAATTAAATAAGTAAGTGTTCAGATTTAAATGAACCACTCGGTAAATAAAATAAAGGTGAAAATATGTAATACTGATTCTAGCCTGGTTTATTGACAATATATCCATCAATTATTGCATAATTTTTTTCCAAATGATTGTGGGACAATATATGGTTAAACAATTAATAGTTTAATGGAATATGTAAACTGTAAAAGAAATAAAGAATATTAATGATGACATATGGTACCGAAGAAGGGCAATAAATAATATTAAAATCGAATGTAGATCATATGAGGTCTTTTGTCCAAGTGTGTTTATGTAGCCACGACAGCAAATGAAATTATAGGCATTAAAATGCAGAGAATATAAACACCCATTGCCCTACTTTCGAAGCCTAAACCTATGTAAAAACAAAAATATAAAATGTTTGTCATTATTTTCTTATATTTATGAATAATAAAAGTAAAACAGATCTTAGCGTCGTATCTTGATTTTATAGCCTAAATACTGATATATAAAAAGATTTTTGATGATTCTACTATTTTATATCCATTTATATATATATCAGGGGCGTCCACAGGGGGAAGTGGCTGTAAGAAAATAATAGGAGGATTTTCTAATATAATATTTAATAAATAAGGAATGTACTTACTAAACTATACTAACAAATCTGCAGTTGACCCTCGAAAAAAAATGGTTGATCGAAAGGCAGCTATGATTCCTCTCACAGATACAAAAAAAATATTCTTTATAGAAGGAAAAGGATTTAGAGAAAAAAGCTTTGCACTTAACACAAATTACTATCCTCCGTCTTGCAAAAGGGTGACTCTTCTTCATAGGTATATCTTCTCCCTAAGATATATGAAGAAGATAAAATGGTGGTTAAGGATCTACTGAATAATTCCTCTTTTGTTGAATTGACGACAGATATTTGGTCTAGCATTAATACTACGGCATTCATCTCTATCACGGCTCATTTTCTAGACAACTCCAGTAATATGATACAAAAGTGTATTTCTTGTAAGTCCTTTTTTGGATCTCATAGTGGTGCCAATATTGGTCAGATTTTTGAATAACAAAGCTGTAGAGTTAGGTCTAATCAACAAAGTTGTGAGTATTACTACTGATCATGCCCCAAATATGTCTTGCGGAGTACGTAATCAGGGTTGAATACAACATGGATCGGTTGCTTTGGACAATAAAGAATTGAAGTATTTAAGAAAAAAGATAGCAAAATTTGTAACCAAGGTCAAAAGGTATCCTTATGCTAAACAACAGTTCTTTGAAGCTCAAGAAAAGGTCAGCCAGAGACCTAACATGACAAAGTACATGCTGCTTAAGGATGTGCCTACCCGTTGGAACTCTTTATATCTTATGCTGGAAAGATTTTTTTATTGCAAAGGTTGGTTCATTTTAATAAACTATATCTATAAATATATTTTTCATTGATGTATTTGATGGTCTCGTACTTAATGCCCTGTGTAAAGGGAATGATTAAATTAAATTAAATTCTAACTAATTAAAAATCTACTAAGGAGTTCGTTTTTTTATGCTGACATACCACCTCCAATCGGTAGACCTAAGCCTTATGTGTCAGAACATCAGATCTTTAAATTTTGCACAAAGTTAAATGTATAATTATATCCATTACATCCGCCATCTTTCTCTGTGTAACTATGTGGGACGAATCTAAAAAAGAAATTACGACGATCGATTTTGATGATTGGAAAGTTATTGAGGACCTTCTGGAAGTGTTAGGAGCTATGTATTCTATTACCGTAGAAATAAGCTCGAAAAAGAAGGGCATTGCATCTAAGATTGTACCACTCTCAATGCTGTTACTAATTCGGTACAGAACCCTCAGTGTCGATGACCATTTTTCTGAGGAATCATCTGTCGGAAAGCTTGTTCTTGATATGCTTATCAATATGGAAAAGTGGTTTTTAACCACGGAAAGCAATACTACTCTCTGTAGAGCTACGATGCTTGATCCGAGATTCCATGATTTTGAAAAGACATTCCTTAAAATGAATCATGTGGAAACAAACAAAATTGATACCTTGGCTGAATGTAAAAAAATGTTTAAATCTGCCACACATATATAGCCTATATAGTAAAATATTCTTATTGACTTATTAACTAATAGTATTGCTTCTTATTAGTTTTTCCTATGGGCTAAGAAAATAATTATTTCTTATTAAAATTTAGTTTTAATTTAACATAGTTAGTATTATTCGATAATTTTCAAACATGCTTCGCTTTGTTTGATACATTTTTGCACAATTAAAAGTAATTATATTATTCCTCTTTTTTTTTAAATGGGACAGTCGATTTTCACAAGTTTCTTTGGAGTCTAACTTTTTACCTAAAAATCATTCCATAGTGAAGGACACAAATAATAATCAATTGGTGCCAGGTCTTGACTATAAGGTAAATCCATAAGAACTGTAGATGTGTATTGACAACGTTAGGCCACAAAAAAAAATCGACTCAAATTTGTAAAAATCCGATCAAATGTTATGTTTGTCTTTTTCGTCTTTATTATTGTTATACAATATAAATAAACATTTTAGTTTAAATTTAATCCTACGGAAAAAGACATCAAAATAGAAATGTACATATTTATAATCACTCGCAACTATAAAAATCTAAAAACCACCCTTTAAAATTAGTGCCGTCAGATCCCAACATCAACCATCCAAAAACGGGACTAGAAGATATAGCCAAGCGTAACTCAGTATTCGATTTTGATGTCAGGTCTATGAAAATCTTTTGATAAATTCTAGGTAAAATTCTTGGTAGAAGTGTCATTCCCTCTCCCATTTGAGATTGAGGCCTTTTTACTGCTTCTATGTACCTTCGACAAAACAACTTTCCTGCCACTTTTCTTCTTCCTTTATTTCAACTTCCGCTAATCTGGGTAGAGAATTAGCCTTTTAAACCACCAATGGAATAACACAGTTATTGTAAACATCCAATTCTTTTTTGCAGATTGAAGCATCTCAAAACCTCTAATTTTGGATTGAATTTTTTTTATTAAGGGTCTCGAAGAATCCCTGTTTTTTCTCTATTGATTTCCAGTCCTAATTTATCTCCGAATTTCCTAAAGAAGTTAATAACTATTTCAATCCTTTTCACTAATTTTTTTTCCAAAATTTGCTTCAAGCATAACGGTTATGTCAAATCAAGCCAAAATGATTAGTAAATGAGCCCAAGGAGAGCCTAGGCGACAACTTCTTTACAATTAAATAAGCTCACTTTCATTTTCACCTAGCCTCAAAAAAATGTTTCATTATAAGGAATTGCGCTAATAGGATTAAAATATTTTTGGTAAAAAACTTATCACTGCTTTAAGAATAAAACAATGTGAAAAGTAGACAAAGGCCTCACTAAAATCTATTGCAATTATTGAACCAAAAGAGTTCCTTTTTTGTAGCAATTCGATTCCAGTCTAAATATTTCGAGAATTGTCCATATGAATGTCTTGGATTAGCTCAATTTAGTTCGTTCTCTTTAAAGCCAAAGACAATAGCGGCATCAATCACATCTACAAAATCTTTAGTTTTGACGAAAAGGAGTCCCTTTATCATATATTAAAATGAGAACAAAATCATCCCATTCATACTCAATATTTAAATTGACAACCTCAGCTGCCTTCATTACAATATTGCACGTTTTGATGTTATATTAGTATAGGTCTGCCTTGGTTGATCCTATGCGAGAGCGAGCCCAAAGTAGCAAGTAATTCTTTGACAAACACAATAATTTTGTAGAAGAGAGGATGTAGAAAGCGTAACCAAACCTGGTAAGAGCGCACGTAAGAGTTCTTACATGAAGAGGAAGAAAAAGAAAGATCTCTTATGAGGTGATCCTCTGGAGAAAATCCCTGATAAGACCTCGAATGTTCGATACACTTTCAGATAATCACGTAAACCCGATAGCAAAAAAGACTTATTCACACACTGATATAAATTTTTTACACCAAAACGGTCTATAACTTCCCTTTTTACAATATCAAACACATATCAACTAAAAGACGACACTGCACCTGAAAAATGTTTCTTCTATTAAGTTATTGGCAATACTGGAATATGTATTAATACTTACTGGTTAATATTTTCCTACATTTAACCAATATCTTCTCTAATGTGGGTTTCCCTTGTTCTGAACAACTAGGCAGAGACACTTCGTCACTGACTTAGCTAAGACTCACAATGTCTTTCGTAATTCTTTCTTACGAGGCTGTCCGTGTTGAGCCTGGAACCTGAATTGGCCTCTCCTCTAACATACACTACATTTAAATAAAGGACATATTCTCCGATCTGAGTTAGTTTGGATCTTTAAACATTAATCTTTTTCGTAACCGAAGTTTCGGATCCAATCCCATACCAAAACTAGACGAATACATGTATCGAGTTTTATGATCATTTACCGAAAGCTCATACTTAAATCAAATAGGATCTGGACTAAGGTTACATTTTTACTTAATACTGAAGCCAAAAAAATGAATAACTCAATGTTATTATTACAATTAGTGTTATAATAACATTGATATGTCCACAAAATGTAACTGTTTAGGTAGATATGGCTCCCAGAAATAATTAAGATCATTAGATAATATCTTTTTTATCCAGTATTAATCAATACTATAAGGTTTCTAAGATATGAAAAATCCATCCAATTTTTTTAAAGATCCGTGAAAGCTCGAGAACTTAAAGCCTGTTCGGATTTCGATTATATTATACCCGAGTACTTTACCCGTCCTATATTTATTAAGAAATATTATAAGCTTTTTTAGATCCATAAAAGTTAGAGTACCCGCAGCCGGTTCGGGCATCAGATCTTTTCGGATAGTATAAACTTACTTATACAGTTGCTGAGTTTTTTGGATCCGGGTCCAAGTCCCATCCTATATCTACCTATATTACAAATTCAGGGTTTAGCTCAGTGGGAAAAGTAGGCCAAAATTGCTCACAATTATATTTGCACTTCAATATTCTACACTCACCACTCTTAATTTAATTATGTATAAGTGAATGGGCCTATAATTCAGGTACTTCCCTAAGTACCTTCTATAAATATCAATTCGTATAATGTGTAAGAATAGTCATCAATCCTAGCACATTATGATTATGCATTAATACCATATAATTAAATTATTCAACTATTACTTGAATTTGTCCTCACTGATGGCTTTTCTCTCTCCCTCCTTATCCCTTTTTATCTTGTTACAATAAAATTAAATGACTCTAACAACAAAGAAAGAGGAAATAACTTTCAGGATAAATAATTTAACTTTCTTCATCATAAAAGTAGTTATAATGATAATGGTAAGAGACAAATGTTATATATGTTGTAGCAAGGCGTCCTTTTTTCTTTCTAAATCACACTATGTATACTGTATATGGTAGCACCTACATACATCTTAGCTTTGTATTGCCTTGCTGCTTTTATTACAAGGAGTAGATAAATACAAAATAATACCACATAGTACATATGTATAATAAATCACGAGAGAATCCTCTTTACTTTTTAGAAAAGACTTTGATACATAATAATAAACTAGAGCTGGTTTGCCCGGCGTTGTCCGGGACATTAACAAATTAAGATTAATTCCGAGCTCACCTGCTTCATATATTATTATATAATAATAAACACCGTAAAATTCTTAAATGCCCTACTTAATTTGTTGTCAGCTGTCGATTACCTCGTCTCACTTGATACGTCATGGACTGGGTGAAGCTTTAAACCAAGCAGCGAAAGGAAGACACACGTGCTTCAATAGCTGTCTTTGTACACAAATACATTTTTTGTTCGCTGGATGGACTTTTTAGTTATTATTTGGAGATATAAGTAGGAGTTATGATGTTATATAATAAATTTTACTTTGTAGAAGATGCTCATTCGAGGTCCGGAAGACGGGCTTAGCTTAGCTGTAGAATATATTATCCAGTTTTGTTAACCCTTTTATTTGTATGTTCGACTTCAAATATGATGAAGTTTATTTTGCGTTATTTTTTCATATATCATTTATGTAAAAATAAATATTTTATAATTCAAGTCCAAGTCAAGTCTCGAGGCCAAGTTCCCACCTCTAACAATAATAGAACATTGTATCTTAAACTATACATTTATTATTTTAATAAAAATTAATAAATTATTAATGTATTATTGAAAACTCCTCTTCTCGTTAGTGGGATATTCAAAAAAGGAAAAATCAAAATAATATTTAATTTTTTTTTTTCCCTTCCCCGCAGCCATTTTAGTGTGTAAGGTGTGTTTCATTAATCCTCCTCTTTATCATCAATAATTAAAATAATTTATTTGTGTGTGATGTAGACATAAAAGTTGTTCAGAATTTTGAATTACGTATGTATGGCATTGTTTAATTATAATCAGACTGGATTCCTGGATTTTGGAGGGTAAGTTTGATTTTTTTTTTCATGAAACCAGATCGATTCCCCGTGTCTCAAAGGTTTTTTTAGGTATGGCCGGGTTATAGATTGCACATAGAAAATCAAAAAACGAATTATTGAACAATTGAAAAAGGGAGAATGGAGCGGATTAGCAAGTTAATCTTAGTATGTATCTTCATTATGGTTGAAGAATGAGCATGGGAAGCTAGCAATGGCAATGACTATAAATAAATCACAAGGTCAAACCTATGAAAAAATTGCATTATCTTTACCAAAATCAGTATGATCTAATATGTTGAATTTTCAAGAGTTTCATAAAGGTGTACGAGTTTGATTATATCTATATCAAATGGACATAAAACAACAAAAAATGTTGTATAAAAGGAGGTTTTAAAATAGAAATTTACCTATTAATAACTATATTTTATAGTAGATCGTTTTAGTTTAGAATTTTAAAATTAAAAAGTTAAAATTAAAAATAAAATCTTTTTAATAGGCTATATTTAAAATAGCGTGTTCGTGCTTGTAATTATTAATTTTTATATATCTACGTCAGTAAGAAAAATAATGGAATGAAGTCATGTGAAAAGCGACATCTTGCGATAAAGTATTAAAAAACTGTACCATTGTATCCCTAAAGCTTTAAACCAAGTAGGGAAACACGATCGTTAGCTCGCAAAAATAGTAGGGTCAGTATTTTTCTTATTTTTTCGATAGAAATCACTTTTCCTATAAATTAATTCATATATTTATACTGAAGACGATAACACGTGTTTTTTTGTTTATCAGTATCTTACATTATATCATATTCTAGTCCTTAAAAAGTTATATATTTAGGTAATTATATTAATAAAATTATTTCAATCACTAAAAGAGACCGGTTGTTAATTTGATTAAATCGGAACTTTATACAAGTGGCAGCATCTATCATGATGATCTGTTTGTCATCTTTTTTTATGAAGGCATAACTTTTGCTTATATTATTCACAAATTTGTCAATACCATCTTTGAAGATTAAAATTGTATACCTACGGAGATGAAATCAAGAAGCCTGAAGGTACCGTTTCAGCATTGATTTTGTAGGATTAATATTATAAGGCCCAAATTCCTTCGTAATTCCTAAGATAAGTAAGTTTGACCTCCGTGTTTCTTTGAAGTGATCCGCTCGCTCCCATAATCTGGCAATATATCTTCTGGGTCTTCGCTTTTGGTCCACAGTTTTCCAATGGAATTTGATAAGTAGTTATACACGAAGATCTCCTTACAGGCTATTTATATAGAATTTTCCAGGAAAAATTGACCTTAAATGTGCTCTTATACCAGAAGCTTGCAATACTTGCGACTGTATAATGTTTTAATATAAATTCAAATTACTAATAGATATATTAAATAGTCATGAACGAGAAAGATAAGTTAATAAAAGCTAAAGGAACACACCATTAATAGCAAACCACTTAGGAAATAAATTAAAATTATCAATTGTCGATATATTATTTTAACTATTTTATATTATATTTGCAGACTAAATAGTTTTACATCTTCATGAGAAGATCATCTCCGATGGCGATACATGTGTGAAGAGCAGATAAACGTCTTACAGCAAGCAAGGTGAGAAGAAGGAACACAAATTCTAGCATAATTTATAAACTTTATTTCTTTTAATTTATTATTTAATATCCCTCATCTAACATATACTCTAAAATCTAATATATTATTAATTCAATAACGTCTTTTTTCTGTAGCTTCGTCTTGAAGGTTCCATCAATATCTGTCACATGTAGTCCAGGTTCATTTGCCCTCTTTTCCGTCTAAACAAATGATCATCATTCCCTTTGCAGACCAGTATTGAGCTGTTCCAACTTTTAACCATATAAATTCCCATCAATTTATCCACCTCCGGAGAGACCCCAACAAATTATTGTATAAAGGATTTAAAAAAGGAGCCCTGACTTTTCAAGCCTTGTCTGAGAAAAAAAAACTCAATTCTTCCTCCTCAAGGACCTCTGGTGAATTTTAGAATTGAACTCATCCATAACATGGAGATCATGTAAACTAATGTTCCAGTACGTATCATCCGACAGTGTGAAGCAAAGCCAATCAGTACTTGTAGGGGTCAATTGATTAGCAGTGTTATTCTCTAAAATTACTTTTAATACGGTCTAAAAGCTCATCCGCTCCCTTGAAGGACAAGTTGCAAAGCTGACAAAGCCAACCATTCTCGGAAGACTCCCGTACATTCATCTTATCACCTCACATAATTCATTACAAAATAACTAAACTATAGTTAATAGTTATTTATTAATACTATATTTACAATATATTCAGTATTCTATTTTCTACACTTGTGACTCAAATCTAGCTATTATTATTAATACACGAATACATTCTAGTTTATACCTAGAGTTGATATTATAGAAATGTGTATGTTTATTGTTTTCGTGCTCGTTTCGCAACTTGCTCATATGAACTTTGTTCAATAATTTGTATTGCCTCGATGAGATTTTTGTATATGCAAGATTACACCGTCATAAATAAACGAAGTAATAAGAATACTATACTCATGCTCTGTTTCCAAAAGTACAGGATTACATTTTTTGATGATCCCTCATTGGCGTTGTATATTTATAAATACATGTATTGACCATTTTATTATTTATATGAATTAATTTTGACTATCATATAGAAATACAAATGTATAGCTGCACTTTAAAAAAATATTACTAAGCAATATTACACCATAGTATGGGAATGTGGATAAATTATATAACAATGTTATTCTGGAAGTACTGAAAAGATCAATAGCAGCTGGTATGATGGACTTATTTGTCTAACTATTAGATGATTTTGGGCATTTTTTCTGTTTCTTTTTGTAGAAAAGGTTGTATGATACAATAAAGGTGACGGCTTCTACCATTGAACTCTCGTTCTTTTTTTTTCTTTTATTAAAATAAATTTCAAATCTTCCTTCGATTCAGAACCCTAGACACATTTACTCCCCGTGTGACTCCCCCATTGCTTAATATCAGCTTCCCAGAATCTTGGTGTCAGATCAAATGTTCTTGAACGCAACACTAATATATATACATTTTTTTAGATTTTCCTCTTAAAAAATTCTGGAAAAAATCTAAAATGCAAGTAACTTTTTTTTTAGTTAGAAACATGAAGAAATGCTGAAAAGATGTTTGATATAAATTCTTAATTTTGATTGAATCTTTTCAAATCCATCCATAATTTACAGGACTGCCGCAATTACTTTTAGAGTGGAAGGGGAGATTCCTAATTCTTGCAGTGCTGCCTACAAACTCAACGTTTGCAGGACCACAACTTTTGAAACTTCCGCAGAATGAGAATAGGTGATGATCACCCCTCTCCCTTCTTGGTTGTAGTAGTCCTGATATTAACGAATTGATTCAAACAAAAACTGTATATTTTATTTCCCATATACATATAATTGAGAAAATGGATTTGAAGGATCCATATAATTGCTCATTTAAGACAAGGGCCTAAGTTATTATTGTATGTAAAGCGTGTACACTACTGTACATTCTTTTTTAATTTTTTATATCAGATCTACTCAATTATTACTAATAAAGGTCTAGTAAGACAACTTTTAACTTTTGAATAGGTCCCTAAATTTTCACATACACAGAAATTGGGTGAGTTCTTTTATCAAACACAATTTGTTTCTTTTCTTTTCACTCATCTCTGAGGTACAACTGCAACGCTCCAAAGGTCTATATTTGTATAGTAGGCTGTCAATCCAGTATTATTGTTCTGTATTAGTGGTCCTCAAACTTTTTATAGCATGACCCAATGGTTCTGAAATGTATTTGCAAGTAGGGGGGTAAATTATATAATGGTGTTAAATTACAGATAATGGTGATTCTTTCCAGCAATGGAATTAATATTCATAGTAGAATTATTCAGAGTTGAAAATAGTTTATTATAATTCAACCAATTAACGTACAGAACAGTGATTATAAGATAAGAAGCAGTAAACATCGACACCTGACAACAAAATAAACTGTATATTTTTGTGTTAGCGTGGTCATCCTACCTTGTAGATAATATATATTTGGATATATAGTATAAATTTTCCTTCACATCATACTTTCGCTTTCTCTCTCGAAATTAGAGACAGCCAGAATGGATAGTTGAATTTTAGTCATCGCAACCTTTTAATAATAAGAAAAAAACTTGAAGCAAAATGAAGAATATATTATTGAAGGTAGGAGAGAAGGATTTGAACTATTCCGAGATATTTAGAGAATTATCCCTTGTGAGAATGACGTATCATGGAGAATGGAATGTCATCAAATCGATTAACTCCTGAAACAGAAAGTTAAAATTTACATACATAAATATACCGTACTCCAATGATTACTTGGAAACTTATTCGGGTAATTGGGAGGGATCAATTGAGTCGATCTCTTCCTACTCCAATAATATATTATTTGGTTTGGGAAGTTTAAAAGATTGGAATAATTGAATGTCAACTAACCAGAGCGGTTAGTTGTCCCCAATTTCGAGATAGAAAGAAAAAGTATGACGCGTGGGCAAATTTATACAATGAACCGATAATATGTCATAACTAATGTGTACTCATAACTTTTTTAAGAAGAAATCAAAAAGAGTTTACCTTCAATTGTATTTTTAATCAAACTCAAATCAATTTAATGTATAAAATACTTTGTATTTAACTGATTTGTTATCAAAGTATTTAATATTTTTTTGCAATACATAATAATTATAACCATTCAATGAGATTTAAGGACAATAAGTAGGTAAATTATTTTACAATCTTATTGTAAAAGAAAATATCATGTTTGAGAATTAAAGAAGGAACATATGGGTCATCAAAATAGTAATTACAACCAAAGAACTTGTCTCAAAGTAAAATTAATATAATTCATTTATTTTCTAGTAGGAATTTCATTATAAATTCGACGAATATTTTAAATTTGAGTGTCCTTAGAGAATATTTTTACGTCTCAAAATCCATGCTTATTTTTTCTTTGAAGGATATTTTTCCTTGTTCGACGATCCAAGACTTTGAAACACATAAGAGTAGCCATTAGAATGATCTATTTCAATGTTATAGCCGGAAGGATTTTGTTTCAAAGTGTTTGAAAATGAAGAGTGGCGTTGAGGAAGAGTGAAGGTTTTTTTTGGTGCTAGTGTTGATGAAGGAATGCTATTTACGCTATATTTTAATGGATATTTTGAAGGATATGAGGTGGTGGTTGTGGTGGTACTGGTGGTAGTGGTACTATAAGGACTATGTTTATGGTGTGGCCTTTGGGGAGGTCTTCTTGTTGTAGAAGGTGGAAAGTAGGACAAGGCAGGATGTTCCTAAGATTCGGAATGAAATAAATACATAAAATACTCATGTATATAAAATCAAACCAGAAATATGCAGTCATATAAGGGAAACTGAAAAGCGATCCTCTTATACAAGAGTCTTTTTTTTTTGTAACAATTGGATATGCCCGCTTAGTACGATGACACGCTTAAAACATGTGGCTATTAGATCGGGTTTGACTCTATAATATATATATATATATGTATACTACTCTCACCTGAGTGCTCAAATATCCTGTGGATATGCTCTCTGTTGGCGGAACAAATTGATATGGATTTTCTATTGGTACAAAATCAGTAAAATAAACAGGATTCGTTGGTAGTTTCCCATAAGACGCATGGCCTTTATGATTACATCCACGACCTGAAATGAAATGGTACTCTTATCATCACCAAAATTTTGACCATATTATTATTATTATTATTATCTGTAAAAAGCGTGTTCAAACCCACATACAACAAGTGATATTGAAATGTTGTTGAACTGCCATATTTTCATTTCAATTAGAGTATTAATGTAAAACAGATTTTCTAAATAAGTGGGTACGTATTAGGGATGGGGCGAGTACACTAATTAAGTTTCCTTAATTCCTGTATCATGCATTCATGAAACACAAAAACTGAGTCTGGTTTAAAAAGTAGTACTTATGAATAGTTGAACATTTCTAAGTACGTTGCACCGAAAATTAGGAAAAAAATAATCACCTATTTCGTTTAATAATGTTTTACATACAATAACTATTTTTATCAATTGTAATAAGATGATTAGATCTATCCTTTAACATTTCAGACGATAAATTGCCTTCTTTGCAAGGAATTCCTATGCTAAATTCCAGTATTTTACTTCCTCTAAATGTAAACTTACTCATAAAATGGGATTGATACAAAACAATAAGCAAATATATTTCAAGTAATTGTAAATTACTTCAATGCATGAAAAAATTAACTTAGTACTTTTACTTCAAAATTTGACAAGTATATTTAAGTGTGCTTGTCTCCATTCCTCGTACGTAATTATGTAAATGTTATATTTGCTCGATTGTTAGTACATCCTACTTACATGGGTGAGGTCTCTTCCTTTTATTGTTTTTTATCTTGGGTCTTTGATTAGCCAACGGCGATGCTAAATATGCATTCCTCAATCTGCAAAATAAGCAGACAAGTTATTTGCCAGTTTAAAAACAATAATGAGCCAATAAAAGACAGGTTAGAAAACAGCCAATCATTGTCTACACATAACTTAAAAGAATTTTATTAATACCACCAAACCAACAACTTTTGTACATACCTAGGATAAGTGTTTTGTAAGTCTCTGTAGAGAGTGCTGAATGTCCGTCGATTCAATCCCAACTTTTCTATAAATTCATCATTGTAATGTAAACCCCTAGACACTAGAGGACAAAGTATTATCATCAAATAAAATGTTAAAGTCATGATGATATGAATCCTCACGAGATACAAGAATAAATGATTTTTCTATATTGGAAAACATGGTTAATATATGTATAGTTATTGTAAATTATATTATACAATTGTAAATAAGTTTTTTGTTTAAATAGAAATAACAATAAAATACGCGGAGTAATGGCTTTGAAAATTATTAATATTGATAGTCTGTATTGTGATGATGACTTTTTTTACTTCTACGTCATAAGTGTATCAAGCGCTTACTACATGTATGCATATCTGATGTAAAAATATACACAAACTAAATGTTTCATTATTTTGTGGGATTACAAATTTAAAATATTTCATCATAGTATGTGGCCCAACAATACAATAACAAGCTGGAATAATTTTTCTCAAAATTGAGTCCGGAACACATTTGTATTCTTCGACAAATAATTATCCTCGAATTTTTATCAGCAAATTATTCTTATCAACCATCTGGGAGTGTCGCAAAATGCACCGAATGTAGCCAAAGTTAATTGTCACAATAAAATAATGATACATTCATGGATTCAAGGACCCATATCAGGGGCAATATCAAGATTGTACGCAGGTTTTTTTTTTTGGGGAGGGGCTAGGTTTTGGATTTTCTTTGAAAAAAATATCTATAAAAAAAATCTATAAATTTAAATTTTTTAGAAAAATAATCTGTAAATTTAAATTTTTTGTAAAAAAATTACATAAACATTATTTATAATATTAAATTTTTGAAAAATAAATTTAAATATTAAATTTATTGTAATTAATAAAAATTTAAATATTTTCGAAAATAACTTTTTGTAAAAAAATTCTAAAGTCTAAAGCTGTATAAAAAAATTATTATATTTAAAATTTTATAAAAAAATTTCAAAATTTCATAACGATTCTTAAAAAATTAAGAAATCTACAGTTGTATACAAAAAAATTAAATTTTTGAATACTCTATTCCAAATAAAACAAATTTTGAAGAAAAATGTCAAAAATCCATATCTATTCACAGAAAATGAATTTTAAATAAAAAAATTTCGAAAATTAAAAATCCATATCTATTTATAGAAAATTACTTTTTTTCAATAAAATAGTTTATTTGAAGCGTAAATAATCATTTGTGTTTCATTTACAAAAGAGTATTTGGTTCTCAAAAGTTTAGTTCAGTAGCAATATTAGAAATAAACTAATATTCATGTGGGTTCATTGTTGATTTTTTTCTACATCAAAAGTTGTCTAAAACCTACGAAAAAGGGTAAAGTCACTCCAAAAATTCAAATTGTTAATTCTCGAAAGCCATATTTGATGCTAAAAACTAACTACATATTCTTCATCAACACGTCTTATAAGGATAACTTTGGTATTATAAGACGCTTTTTTCAAAATCCCCTATATTTATTCACCTATTATTATTACTTTTACAGAAGATGTATCTCCATGTTGTGCATTAAAAATGCTTAGTACTTATCTGAAAAACACAAAGTATTCTCTTGATCTCAATGTGCGTAAGTTCGCGCCCCGTCATTTCTAGAGAAAGAAATATACTTCATGTATATGGACTTCAAAGAAGATTCCTAGGTCAGATAGAGTAAATTTATAACTTAATTTACTTATACTTTATCAGTCCAACTCCATCTTTACCGATTAAAGAAACATTTAAAAAATATATATATATAATACAAGGTCGTTCAGGTAAATCTGAACCATCTTTAAGTACATCCTGAACAATAAGAAAAACATTTAACTCAGTTATTTCAATTTTAAATTGATAGCTTAAGCGTTAGCTCTCAGTTAGTTAGGTAACTTTTAGCTTCAAACAAGTATTCAAGATGTAGGAGACCCAGAGTAACACCATCATCTAATTTGCTTGCACAAGACACAGCCCAGCTTACATCAAGAATATCGTCTGGTATCCATAGAGCATAGTCTACGACATCTACAACCACTGGAAGGAGGAAGGGACATATAAAAGACGTGGTAAAGGCCTGTAAATCATTTAGGCCTCGTAACAAGCGAATGATTTGCAAAGATGGTGGACAAATTGAATGATTTTTTCCTTTTGTATTATTGAAACTAGAAAATAAAATGTCAAAATTCTACTGGCTTCCTTTATTGATCAGGATGCAGCTAAAGGCGGTATGGATTTACCTGAACGACCCTAGATGTATATACATTAAAAGTATGAGTCCTTTTTGAAAACTGACAACTGACCCATTTCACACCATGCTCAGGGTAATTTGGGCGACCGAAGGCATTTTTATATATTAAACTAAATTGTTTTACTGTTTGCATTTAGCAACTAATTAGGTTATAATTTATACACAGTATTATATGATTGAAAATATGACTTATACAGCACATATATTGTGGGCAAAAAGTGTTTGTAAGGCTTCTACTTTACAACGTTTGACAAATCTGTCTCACAAATTCAAAGTTGTGTTATATCTGGATGTACCCACTACAAATTGAGGATTTTGAAGCCTCATAACAATATCAGAAACATCGACAAGGCGTGTCTCATATTACTCCACAGACTCATTTCATATATTTTATTATGTTAGTAAAAAATATATCACCTTTGAAACTAATGCTTATTGTTATATAGTACCATTTTATTATAATATATACTAGTTTATCTTTGGTTGCACAAAAAATTTAATCACTAATAAAATGCAATTAATTAAATATTTGGAAATAAGGTAAAAATAATAAATACAGATTTTCTTCACAGAAGTGGCACAATTGGCTTGAGTGCAATACATATGTCTTAAATATGATGTCGTTTACTGTCTCATGTCAAAACTTAGTAACTCAAGAATGAATAGTAAGGTGTATACATGGGTGTCACATATTATCTAGAACTTGAAAGGTTTTTTTTTGTTTTTACTTGTATAATTAATTTTGTAATTATTACAGTCACATAACACTAAGCAACAAAATGAAAGTCATGGAGCGCCCCCAGTCTCAAACCCACATTTATTATTGTTATTTAAGCTGTAGAACACGAATATGACCATCTAAACTTTCTACCTCAAAAGATTTGGCATTTAAAGTTGTTGTTTTTTAATTCACATTTTCAGGGTATATCTACGATTCAGTGGGATATTATATTTAAATTTCTTATTAAATAGGAATAACTAAATTGACCAAAAAACGACTTTTTTTAAGGCAATTTTTTTTTTTTAATTGAAATTTAAAGTATATTCTATAACTTCAGCTAAGATATAAAGGACTTGAAGTAAAAATAAAAAAGATATTATCTTCTAAGTAAGGTCCTCATTTTACTCTATTTTTAGTGGTTGTATACATTTTTTATTAATTGTAATCAAAATGAAGGAATACATAAATCATTTTTCAATTGCTGAAATATTTGTATCTGAAGCTGCCACAGACTTGTTGGATGTAATCGGCGTCCATGGAGGCCCAGGCCTTGTTGACAGCAGCCTTTAAGGCATTTATGTTCTTGTGTCCTTGGCCTTGGTCTCCACGTGCGCCTAGATAGAGAAGTCTAGTGGGTTCAGATCTGGGCTCTGAGGGGGCCAGTAGTCATTGGATCAAAAGTTCATGCTGTCCTTGAGCCACTCCTGAGCTTCCTTGGAAGCGTGGTCGGGTGCTCCATCTTGTTGAAAAACCCAAGGAGAGTTGCCGACTATGGATTTGATCCACGGAAAGACCTTGGACGCCAGAATCTTCACATAATCCTCCGCTGTTAATCTGTAGCCAGTAGGGAACCATACCGGATTCATGGCCTTCCCGTTGGAGGCCACGAGACCCAACATCATTGCCGAAGCAGGGTGCTTATCTTGCACATCTCCAAAGCTCACAACATGGTCATTTTGCCTGATGAAAACAGGATCGACCGTAAAAGTTTTATCATCTGAAAAAATGATGATGCGTCCAGATGAGCTCTTGATATCATTCCAGATTTTCTTGGCACGCTCAAGTCTGACTTCTCGCTGACGTTCAGTTAGCAGAGGGCGTTCAGTACGCCTCAGGGACTTTCCTCCAGCTCTTTTCAATGCCCTTGAAACAGTTGATGTCGACGTTCCCATCTTTCTGGCCATGTCGGCAATGGACCTGTTGGGAGTCCTCTTGAACACTGCCTTTACTTGCCTTGTTGAGACGGTGGGCTTCCTGCCAGCCCAGGAGAATGCTTGAGATCACTCCCAGCCTCCAAGCGCTTGGAAACGTTGTGAATTGTCTTCAACGAGGCCCCAACCTGTTCCTTAATGTTGTTATGAGGCACTCCCACTCGGAGGAGAGCTGCAATTTCGATCCTCTTTGTTTCCTGATTGGACATGGTCTCACGTCTGGAAGTTGTTACGCTCTCACAGGAAGGATTTTTGTTTATTTTAACGGTAAAAATACGAAACAATCAGATTGGTTGCCACAAAACCTCTTAAAAAGTATATTTACATCATTGGTAAATAATTTTGCACGGCCCGGTACCCTAAAAACGTGAATTAAAAAAAAGGATTTAAAGACCCAATCTTTTGAGATTGAAAGTTTTAATGGTAATATTCGTGTTCTACGGCTTAAATGACAATAATAGATGTGAGTTTCAGCCTGTGGCCCAAAATACTGTTGCATGATGTAATTAATTAAATGACTCCTCAGGGTTTGTTGATTAATAACCAAAAAACATTATACATTCAAAGAAAAAATGATTTAAATTCTCAATCAACCAAAACCCCAAGCCACAAGTATATCAAAACATACATGTACATTGTGCACTATTTCACCATCTACATAATGTTCCTAAATGAATGGGAGAAAAATGTATAGATACACTCCAAACGATGATTCCCTTGCCTTTTTTCCTCCGTCTTTTACTTGACCAAGAAATAATTTTACAAAGCACAAAAAGCAAGTCTCTTTTGTCAGGTATTGAGTTAGTTTTGTAGGAAGAGCAATGAACTAAGATTAAAACTGGATTATCAGAGATGCAAAATGTTTGATTTTTTTATATTTAATAATAAAAAAAATACTACATATTTATGTATTGTATATACGAGGCTTGTCTGAAAAGTTTTCGATCTCAACGTGAAAATGACAGCACTCCCAAAAAAAAATCCTCCATGGTACATACAAGGTGGTATTAATAAAAAATGATTAAATACTTATAAACATAACTAGAGTCCATTTATTAAATAAAAAGTAGTAATTAACAGTGGATTTGGATTTACCACAATTACATATTATGATTAAGAGGAAGGAAAGAAATAGCCATACGGAAGAGTGATTTCATAGAATTCCTTCAGTTTGTTAGGTATTTCTCAAGAGCAATTAAAAACGCCAAGGATATTATTCAAGATCTATGTTAGATCAATAAAATATTTCATATGTATTGTTGATACATAATATTATGTAGAGCCTTACAATAATTAATTGTAGCTCCCCATCCCCTCCTTATTGGTGAGATGGAGTTGCAGCGAATAGATATAACTAAGTGTGGGATTTTTGTAGAGAAAAAAAACAGTTTAAATATTAGAAAAGAAAAAAAAACCGATTGATGCGGTTCTAGGACACTTTGCCAAAACATTATTGCCCAAAAGTGAATTTGCTAAATGATCAAGTTGTCGAATGTCAACTGCCCAATAAATAAATGAAGTAGAATGAGAAAAGTGTTTAAAGAAAAGAAGGAGTCAATAAATCAATGATTGAGACCCAATAGACAATGCTAATTAATCCATTGTTTGGATTGAGTGTGTTGGAGCTTCTATGTTGATAGTCAAGTTTTTTATTTTTTGTTTTTTTCCAAGTTTAATTTTGTTCATTATTATTCATCAAATGTCAATTTTCAATTTTTAAGAAGAAAAGGAAAAAAAAAAAAATTTAAAATATGTATTTGGACATAAAATTATAAGCCTTACCATTATGCATCAGGAGCACCTGCAAGATTATATATACCGGGTCGTGCGGATTGGGGGTACCCCTAATCAACGTGAGCAATTTTTTTGCCCCTCTTGAGTCTCAATTAAGTCAGAAGTGATAGATTACTTAAATACATTTATTAAACACACAATGGTGGGTATTATTTATGAATTTGACCTCCATTGCTCTCAATAATGGCCTTCAAGCAGCCATGGAAAGTGGAGCACACTCTGGCAATTTAGTCCGTTCTTATGAGCTTGCACTCCTTCTCCAAGGAGAGTTTCAGGTCCGTGACATTGCTGTGGCGTGATCTACAGGCCTTGAACTCGACTTGCCACCAGATATAGTAACCCAAAGGATTCAGATCGAGGCTTTGGGGAGGCCAGAACTCCATGATCGCTTCCATCCAGGCTTGCACAACATTGGCTGTATGAGTGGGTGGCCCATCCTGCTGGATGACATAGGACGCATTGCCATACTACTTGGATATCTTGAAGACCAAGGTACTCCCGTAGATTCTCAAGATCCCCAAGAACTCGGGCAAGGCGTCCTACGTCTTCCAGCAGGATGGGCCACCCACCCATACAGCCAATTTTGTGCAATGAAAGGATGGTAGTAAATTAAACATTATCATGATGATCTTGAACCAAGGTTGAGGGTTTCACACACATCATTGCAACATCCTGTTTATTTTATTCAATATTACCTTCAGAAGTGTCTTCAAGGCAATCAATCCGATTGCTCTACTTGTTGAAGACGTGGTCGACTGTGTCTATTTTTTCATCCGAAAAGAAGATCACAAGGTTGCTATGATCCTTAAGATGGTTTAGGAGGCATTTGACCTGCTCCAAATAGACATGTTGTTGCTGTCGAGTCATTAATGCTCTTTCCACGTACCTCTTGGACTTTCTACCGGCTGCCCTGATCACCTTGGACACGGTGGAGGGAGCCACTGACTTATTTTTTTATACTTCTGGAATCAGTTTGGTCGACCTTCCACTACTATGGTCGATTTTGGGGCTTTTCCCCTCTTTCATGAGCCTCCTGACCCTTTAGATGGCGTGTCTCTCGATCCCAACAATCTTGAAAATTTCAGTTGTGATGTGGCAAGTGCAAATCAAAGTAGCAATCTTATTTCTTTTTGCTTCTATTTTTGTTTGCAAAAATGATAGAGGCGATTGCAATAGCTCATTCGAAAGCTTAAAAAGTCATATGTTGCGTGAAACATCGGAGGTTAACGAATTAAAATCACTATACCTCCAAAAATTAATCTATAGTAGTGGTACATCCATTTTGCATTTTGTACGACCTGGTTTTTATATTTTCTTTTTGGGAGGGGGGAGAGGCTTGATTTTTTTAAACTTCACAATTTTTTTGGGGCTACAGCCTCTTCAGCCCCGCCACTACACTCCCCCCCCCTCTAGAACATATTATTTTCAATTTCTTAAACATTTTATTATATAATCTTTGTAATATTTGATGAAATGAACCAGTTATTGTGGGTTATTTTTTCGACGTTTTATTTTCCATAACATTGTATTGCTGTATGAATCATCAACAAATATATTTATTATTTTTATGCGAAAAAAAAGACCATTCATGCTCTTGTTCTTGACCATATTACTGTATTGAGGAAAAAATGTAATTTATTCTTACAAAAGTTCTTTCATAAATACTTACTCTTACGAATCTAATATGTCAAATTCCATTTCATAATTAGTTTGTTCCTCACACTTTTGACTGATAAATGGGATCTTATTTTTGTATGAATGGTTCTCAATATGCTCTAAATCCTCTTTAAGTCATAATTTACAATAGGTGTGTTTCTATAAATTGTCTCCTTTAAATTTACTAGGTCTCGCAAATCGTGTTACGCTGGATTTTTATCTAAAAATGTATTCAATTTTGGTTTGAAGGGCTCTAGCTTGATATCGACGCGTAAATGTTCAAGAACAGTCAAGCTAACAAGTAAAGGGATTCTTCCTTCTAACGCAGTAAAAGCCTCAGTAATTGGGTTGAGATTATTATTAATTATTGACAATTCTTCATAAATAAACTAATTAATTATAATCTCCTTAGCTTAAGCAGCCGTTGGTATCTTTTCATTAAGGTTGTTGAAATATTCCCTGATTAATTCGAAGTTATTGAAATAGTAATCAACTGCTTTCAAGAAAGTTCCCTAGCGTATAACGATAGGTGCTGGAGGAAAGGAAATTTGGTAAGAAACAGTAAAGTTCTGTTTTCTTAGCCCGGTATTCGAAAACATTTTTTATTTCTAAAATGAGTTCGTTTGTCTTCGGGAATTCTTTACGTGCAAGTTCAGCCATGTTATGGAGTCCATGAGCTACACAAATGATATATTTAAATTCGGGGTAGCAATTTATGAGGCCTTCTCCTGTTTTTTTTTTACATTAAAACATTAAACATTGATGAAAACTTTTAATTATTTTCATCAAAGGCCTAACCAAAAGTTTGTTGAATACTCTGAACGACAAAATTTTCAACATTAACGGCATTAGTAACTTTCATGTATATCATATTGATTGGATAACCACTCAAAAAACGGTCATCCAAAGGACCCATCAATATAGCTAATACAGCTGTCATTGATCGTTCCCGGTTGTCTTTAGTCTCATCAAAAGCTATGAAAATATCCTTATCTCCAATTTTCCCTTCAATTTTGTAGATTACATCGTTCCTGACAACCTCCATTAATCTCTGTAGAGTCCTTCTAATAGTGACGTTTCAATGGGCATACTTCTTCATAAACTTAGAGAAATTGTAATTTCCAAGGTGAAAGAAAGGTATATTACAGGAAACTAGCATCTTTAAGAGGTCCGTGTTAAAGTTGTCATTTTTTTTTTTTTTGCTTTGCTTTTGGCATACTGAAGAGTGAATGTTTTATTTATTTGCATGATAATCTCGAGCACTGACTAGAAAACGTGCAATCCAAGGGCTGTCTTAGAAGAAGTTCACGAATATGTTTTTTTTTTAAATAAAAATATGTTAATACGGTTTTTCAATACTGATTGTATGAGTTAAAATCTATAAATATTTATTCATAATAGGACAATTAATAAGAATTCAAGACTAAATAAGCTGCAATATTTTACCAATATAATTTACATTAATTATTTCAAAAATAGATGCACACACCAGAAACATTAATGATCATAAATGATATTTTTCTGCCTTTATGTCGGATGTTGTCATTGAGTTGAGAAAACGAATTTTTGACAAACTCGTTGAAGAGGATTCGTGAAATCTGCTTCGAATGCTTGCCAATTTGTGACCTTGATCACACACAGTATCAACCATTGCTTCGATTGTAGTTTCTGAGCTCTTTCTTGACTCCTAATGGTTGATTTCTTTGATATGAGCAAAGTTAGGCTGTAATGATGATTTAAATCCTAGACGATTCAGGGGAATGTTGAAGTATTCTTGCCTTTGGAAGCCGTTATAAATACTTTTAAAATTGTGCACAGGGTAGAAAATGAGATGAACTTTTCTATTGATATTGTGTGGGTGAGTAATTGAAGTCTGGAGCTCACCACCACAAAGAAAATGAGTGAAAAACTTCCTCTTGGCTGGGTGGTTATCAACTAATACAGCCACAACGATAAATCCGATTTCATAGAGTAATTAGAGTATATTTTCTGTAGAGAAGTTCAGCGTTTAATTTGGTAACCGGGATAATTGCTACCACATCCATATAGTTTCCTCCGACGTATTTGGTCATCAACGTAAGGACCGTTTTAGTTGTTTGGTTGCTCTCACAGCCCAAGAACTTACCTCTAACAAACTCGACTCTTTTTGCGGAGTAGACCTCATCGATTGAGATCACGCTCTTTGCTGTTAAGATGTTTGATCCTTGTTCCAAGATATTTAACTATAGATGACGGTAGCTCAGTCACTACGGTAACTGCAGTAGACATAGTTCTATGATACTTTGGACAGAGAGAAGACAAGGTGAAAATCTCCTTCTGTTGGGTTTCTTAAAAAGTAATTCCATCTGTTCTATGATGAAAGACAATTTTGAAGAATTAATTGGCTCCAAGTCTGGGGATGCAAATAGTTTGTTCAATAAGCATATGATGATTTCATAAGTCTTCTCATTATTCAAGAACTTTTTTGATTCTAAATACGCAGAAATGTTGATTACTTCAGTTACTGATCTGATGAGATTATCCTTTGTGGCGAAACAGTGGGGGACTGAACTATTGCTAAGCGTATGATGGCCATAAAAAATTTGAAACCTAAGGTATTCTTGGAATATGAAGGCTGGCCTTCATATTAAACCCCCTACCTTCAGTAGCTTTCAGCTTAACACAGGCCAACTTGAGGGATTTAATTAGTATAAATCCCGATGGTAATGTTTCAAGTAAAACTTCTCAAAAGCTCGTTAACGGTTAGCGCCTCTTTTTTCACAAATATTTTACCTCCAAGTCTTCCTGACGCTCGTTTTCGAGCTGGAGTCGTAGGCTACAAGTCGATGCTCAGGTGTGTTCAGGAAGAGGCGGAGGAGAAGAGAGGTAGAGGGAAAGGTTTGGCCCACTCAAGGTACAGCTTCCTTTTTCACTTTCCTGAAAAGTTAAGTAATTCAATTAATACATATGTCAATACTTAAATTAGTTCTATGTTTTCATTTTAAAGTAACTTAGCCTGTTACCCAATCCTACAACCTCTATTAGGGCTTGTCTCCATGAGAGCCCTACCTTAGTTCCAAATGCTGATTAAGTTGCTGCCCACTCTTGGGTCTACGGAATGGGTAATATAACCCAATTTTGTGAAATGGAGGCTGCACAGTCTTTAATTCTGAGTAATTGTCTATATTTTTGAATTCACTTTGAGATCCACTTTCTTTATTGGAACAGTCCTAGTCAATTTGGATTCAAGTTCCAGATTAAGAGGCACATTAAATCCAGGAAAACTAGAGTAAATGAGCTTAGGATTATTGGGGGTGCCGTCATAATCTTGACAGCATCCAGGGGCATAGCAATTCATTGTTATCACCTCAAACTTAACAGTCACGATCGAAATCCTGAAGCAAATATAGTATCTTTCACTACTGGAAACAATGACTAGTAAATTTTAAAAACAAGCTGTGTCTTGGAGCCGGGTGATTTTTTTATTAATCTGCGTGTAGTCCAGATAGCACAAGATGTACATGGTACTTGTAATCGAGAAGGATATTCACTCCTGAGGAATTATATAATAATGGGAACAGCTTAGAAAAATACAAAATATAATATTGAGTTTGCCAACTTAAAAAAACAACCGGGTGAGCTAAAAAATACATCCGATTTTCATCTCTACCTATGCCACTATTAAAAAAGTCTATACATGTGGCGCGAGCTAGTTTTTCTGCATGAATATTTTCAATTTCTAAGAAACAAACTAAAAACCGGAGGAATTGGGAACTTTACTCCTTACTCGCCGGAATACTCGCTACTCACGCTATCACTTTTACTCGCTAAAAACATTCATCAGACAAAAAAATCATATTTTAAAAGAATGATTGAAACTTGTCATGTATAAATTGTTTTCCTAATTTATTCTCCAAGATTAACTTAAAAATTAGTTCGACTTATTTGAATGATAGTTATAAGCGTATTCAACAGTTAATATAGTCTATACATCAATATTTTAATATACATAGTCTGGTTATAACTTATAACCAATTTGTTTTAGTGGTACTGATGCTTATTAATATGAATGCACATAATAATATGTAGAAAATACAAAGTTTTTAGAAGGATATTCATCCTTAAAGAGGGAAATTTGATTTTAAAAACAAATATATTTATCGAACACGAATACAAATTAAAATAATAAACCGTAAATTCACTTCAAGCTGTAACTACTATTTAATCAAAGAAGATAATGATAGTTACTGATATAATACTCTAGTACTGAAATATCCCAAATGAATTAGTAGCTTGTAGATTGATAACCAAACTTGACCATTCAAATTTATGTTTAAAAGTGCATTCATTTATTATTAGTCATTCATCGATACTAATGCAGACAAGTTTGTCTAATGTCCATTGGTCTGAGGAGGATTTTTGAGTGTGTGTTTAATCAAGGACTCCTGTAACCTTACAGGAAAAAAACCCAGAGAATATCATGTTTTGACCAGTTGCAAGGTTTCGATGGGTTCTGACCTTTTGCCAAATTTTGCTAAAGCAAGCTTTCCTAGATCCCTTTAAAAAAGCTTATTCCCCTAAACTAACAATATCTACACCAACCACATGTGTTATGAACACTTTGTTCACTTTTAGGTGGAATGTAATATAGCTCGTCGCCAATTTAGTAATAAATAGGGAGTTGTGAAGGAGTAAGTAGAAGACGAGTCTATTCTCCAAATAAAAAAAATTCTGTACAAAATTGATAACGTGGAACTCCTTACACTCTTCATCGAGAGTATATTGCTCGTTGCAACTCGTGTAATCCAACTTTGTGAAGAACTTTGCTCCTACAAGATCTGCAAAACACCTCCTGGGGGATGGAGTAGTGTATTTATTGCGGAGGAAATAGTGAAGTCAACACAAGTCCTTACTTTTCCATCCGGCTTCAGAATTGACACAATAGCAAACGCCCACTTATCTGATTCTATACGACAATGTTCCCCTACCGACCATCTACCGAATCTCTTCATTGACATTCTCACGCAGGCAAGTGGCAACGGGTGTGCACAGACTTGCACCATCTTTCAAGTGAACCTGGAGTCTAGTTTTCATCATATGCACAACTTCGTCATCTTTTTAAATACTACTGAATTAAGATTCCAGAGTAGATAAATATTCCTTTTAAAATAATACTATAAAATTTTTAAATAAGAATAAAATATTTCCGCATAAAAAAGACTTACTTTAAGTTATTGCTTATACCTATGGATTCTACAGACATTTTCCTTCAAGAACATTTTTAAAAAATAGTACATAAAAAGCACTCATAAATGATTTATTTTTGACATAAATACATACAAACTGAGAGAATTTGCTTTATTAATCCTATGTTAGTGAACAAATATGAACAGGAGTAAAAAGTTACACCAAATATTCAAAAAGCTTTATTTTTTTTTTTAATTAACCTTAATAAAAGATTAAATTTGTAATTATTATACATAGTTAAAACATTATATTATAATTATTGATAAGAACTTATATGAAATATTACTTATTTTTAATGAATTTCAGGTATAAAAAATGTAAACATTAATTTTGAGGAAATTGAGTGTGATATATAGAATAACAGCAGATATTACATTAATAGCAACGCACATTTATATGTATCTTAAATTGAAAAAAAACAAAAAAAAAAAACAAGAAAAGCAAAAGAAAGACTTAAATACGAACAAATTAATCAAATTTACAAAACTTTTATTGAAAATTGCAAAATTTACAAATAATTCTAAGAAATAAATTTATGCAAGAACAAATATTGCATTTATTATGAAGAATGTTTATGGGGCATACTCAAAAGTTCCAGTTATTACATAAATTTTAAACAGATATGAAGTATTTTATAAAATCCCACTTTACTAACGAAGGGTTAATATCGATCAACCTTGAATTACTATTGCATCAAAAAAAATTATCAAATATTGTTCATAACTAAACGCCTTAAAAATTGCAAATACTCTTTTGTAACCAAAAGTCTGACTATTTACACTTCAATTAAATTCATTTTAATAGAAAATAAATGAAAAACTGAAGAATAATTCTTTTCCTTAAGAAATCTGTACAAAAATAGAGTTTTGGGGCTTTCAATTATATTTTCTAAGGATTGCTTGATCCCACTTCAAATATAAACACATTCTTTAATTTGATAGAAAAAATATATTTTAATGAGGATTACTGATTCTGTTTGTATCAAACCTACGAAAAAGTTAAAAAAACTCAAATAATTCAAGCTTCAAAATTTCAAAAACCAAGTTTAATACGAAAAAACTAACTACAGATTTGTTATCAACGTATTAAGGACTTTACATATACCGGATGGCCGATTGAAATCTGAACACTTACTAATTCAATAATTAATTAAGGTTGAGTGATTTAAATTAATTTATATTTTGATATAGTATAGCATAAACAATTAGTTACAAAATATAACAAATTCCTGTTCTTTTCCTGATGTACCAGTCGAGAAAATGACACTTAAACGAGATCGACGAATTTCCATTCGAGCACTTTCAGTTGGGCGTCTCCAGTACCATCTTCTACGCTCTCAGCTAGTCCGTCAAGTTGGAGAGGAAGAAAGGCTCTGCCAAAACCACTCTGGACCCGACTGAGTTAAAGACAATAGCCCAGGACAATCCCTTCAAGCCCATGAGGGTCCATGCAAGATATTTCGGAGTTTCACAACAGACTCTCCAGAGAGCTATCAAAAAAGAGAGGCCACCTTTAACACTAGTAATAAATTAAACCCATTTCTTCCGTTGCAGGACTCTTTTGAACTCTTTTTTTGACACAGTCCTACACCAAAGGCCTACAGTGTCCGTCATTCTAACCCCCAAATCCACTGTCAGCCAGGATCCCATGACCAAGAGCTACATTTGCTGTAGGTAACAGGCCTTTCTCCACCTTCTGGAAGCCATAATTGCCACAAAGGGCGTCTACATTTATGATTAAGAGAGCTCAGACTCACATCTCTATATATTATTAATTTTGTTGAAATTCTATTGTTATTAATAAATTATATATTATTTAAGTTTAAAATTCAAAGTGTTCAGATTTTAATGGAACACTCGGCAAAAGATCGAATTATGACCGAATACTACAAAATTAATAGATTTTTTTTAAATAGATATCTTTGTAATTAAAATATTGCACTCCTGTCTCCTATTCCCTATGTAAATAATTGTAAAAAATATGACACTGGATGAGTGTGAGACTTTTTGTAGTTGGAATTTGCACAGTGTTTATTTTTATTTTCCAAAGCTGTTCTCATTATTCTTTTTTTCTAGAAGAGAGAACATATAGGTATAAAATAATCACTAGAGGGTGAAAGATACAGAGCTTATATCATTGTTAGATACGGAGTGGGACTTATGTTTATTTCGTTCATTTCATAGCTAGTCATATCCAATCTATTAAGACGTCATGACTGCTAAGCTACTCTTCAAAATTGTCAGGGTGACCACGTTTATTTTCAGTTTCTTTTTTTAACATACTGGCAGGTCATATTTTAAACAACTATACAACTATGTACCTACATATTTATTTTTCTTAATAATATGTCTATAGATTCATTGACAATTAATTATCATGAAATTTAAAATGGTTTTATTAGGAATTAATTTAAAAAATTATATTTTCCCATGTCATGAAATAAATTTTATTTCTTGTTAATTTAATATATTGATATTTAATTGAAATTTTGAATCATACTCTCATATAGATATGTCATAGATAACCGTTGAGATTATATATTACGTAATTTCAAATATGGAGGAACAACAAAAATGACATGTGTTAGTTTGAAAAAAAATATATATATATATTTGAGGCACTGAATGGGTTCGAAGTAAAATGTGGTTCAAAGATTTATATTATTTACATATTGTATACTTCTATCTGAGTAAATATATACAGTGTTTAAAGTGATTTCATACAGTGTGCGAAAGATAAATTTCCCGCACTTTTAAAAAAAGCACTAATTAAGGTTTCAGGTAACATCTCAAGTAATGTTCCTATAAAAGTGTTGTTTTTCTTTCCCATTTTTTTTATTTCAACAAAATGGAGAAAAAATGACGGAACAGGAATCAAAAAGGCAAAGAGTTTCAAATCTTCTCAACGCGGATGTCAATCCAAAAATAAATTCAGACATTGTTGGCGTTACCGGGAGGACAGTCCAGAACATCAGGGTGACCAAAGAGAATGGGAAAGGAATCAAAAGGGAGGCAGGAAGTGGAGGAAAATGTTTGAAGCTAGATCAAACCAATAGCATAAATGCGCCGCTTGGATGTCAAGTTTAACGTGGACAAGATCACAATCAGGAGGGCAGATTATGATGACCTCGACCTTAAAGCTTTGTGAGGACTCCAAGACATCTCTTCACCGACAAGATGGAGGCCTTAAGGCTTAAGAGATACAAAAAAAGTCCTTAATTACTTGAAGAGTCATCCGTCAACCTGAGTTGAAGCGCAGAAATGACAGATTTATAGCAACAGCATCCGAGGAAGTCAGATGTGCATTCAGGACAAAACACTCGGCCCTAACATTGCGCTTGGGAGTCCTGGCTTTTGATAGGAAGAAAATGGATCCTTCTTCTTCATGCCCAATGAGAAAATCGGGGATGAGGCTTACTAAAAGGTTCTGTGGTGGAAAATCTTAACCTGGCTGAAGGCTAACTATCCTGAGGACAACTATATGTGGACCAAGACCGTGTCCCCAGCCATACGGCCTTGAAGATACAGAATTTCTGCAAGGAGCACTTTGCTGACTTGTGGGACAAGACCTTCTGGCCCTCTTTCAGTCCGGATTTCAATCTCCTCGACTTCAGTGTGTGGAGCATCTTAGAGAGCAAGGTTGGGAAGACATCACACAGAAATGTGCTGGAGTTCAAGGCCAGCATTAAAAAGCAAAGGGGCAACATGTCTCCCGATTTTATTGTGGTAATCTACACCAAGTACCGACTTCGTGTAGAAGCTGTGAGAGAACCCATATTGAATAATTCTTGCCAAGATTGATTGCTAAAATACAATACTTATAACTCAATAACATCTTATACTTTTCTAATAAAAAGTTATTAAGATTTAGATGTTGCTTCTTGATCGCAGAAAATTTGCCTGCCGCACTTTGTACACTTTACAATTATGTATGGCTTTGAGTTTTTTGTATACTATTTTTTATGTTTAAACGAACAATAAGCTATAAGATAATTAAACAAACTCAAAAATGAAGAATAAATACCGACAGACAAACTTTATTTTATTAATATAGATGTATATTCCCATTTTTTATTTGTATTTTAAGAAAAAATACGTCATATTGTTGTATTTCAATTTCCGGAACATATTGTTACATAATTTGTTACAATATTTGCAAAAACGAAGCAGTTATCGAGTGTTATTTTTTCGACAAAATTATGTTCCATAACTTTTTTGTTTTTGCAAGTACGAAAAAAATCTTGGTAGGTTTGTGTTCCTCTTTACAATGCCAATAAATACTATTCACTACTTTTTTGTGAAAAACTAGTGGGAAAAGTTTTTCTCGATTTTCATCGCGAATTTCGATTTGGCAATTTCTTGACAAAAGTAAAAAATTGACTTCTGATCTAGAAAACTCTTTTGATGCAAATTAGTTATTTGAAGTTTATGACGCAATATATATATTTTTTAAATACATAATAATAGTACTAAGGTTACAAGAGTATTGGGTTGCTATCATGAATCTTTGTGGATTGCCTTACTTATCCGTATTAATATAGCGTGATTACCGATTAGGATATGTAGTATAAAGTGAAGTCTATTTCCTACTACATCGATTGCCATAGTAAGAGAATTATAATTAATTATCAGGATCTTTCTCTACAGCTACGAAACATTCATATTTAAATTATTAATATCTGTAGTAATGATGGGACGATTTCACAAAAAAATCCTGATGGGATTCCGATTCTTTAATATTTTAAATAATATTAAATATTAATATAAAAATATTATTTGCTATAAATTTCTAAGAATTACAATTGATAAAATAAATCGCCTTCCTATAATTAATGTAAATATTTTTAGTGATGTGCTGCGAGCTGAATTTTATTGAATGAGTATTAATCTAGTTTCTAAAAAAACTCAACGAATTAAGAGCTTTACTTGTTACTAGCTTGAATACTCGCTACTCACGCTATCACTTTTACCCGCTAAAAAAATTCGTCAGACAAAAAATTCATATTTTAAAAGAATTATTGAAACTTGTAATTTATAAATTGTTTTCCTAATTTATTTTCCAAGATTAACTTAAAAATTAGTTCAACTTATTTGAATGATAGTTATAAGCGTATTCAACAGTCTATACATCAATATTTTAATATAGTCTGGTTATAACTTATAACCAATTTGTTTTAGGGGTACTGATGCTTATTAATATGAATGCACATAATAATATGTTTTTAGAAGAAAATACTTTTTACATATTCATCCTTAAAGAGGGAAATTTGATATTTATCGAACACGAATACAAATTAAAATAATAAACCGTAAATTCACTTCAAGCTGTAACTACTATTTAATCAAAGAAGATAATGATAGTTACGAATAGAATACTCTAGTACTGAAATATCCCAAATGAATTAGTAGCTTGTAGATTGATAACCAAACTTGACCATTCAAATTTATGCTTAAAAGTGTATTTAGAAATATTCATTTATTATTAATCATTCATCGATACTAATGCAGACAAGTTTGTCTTATGTCCGTTGGTCTGAGGAGGATTTTTGAGTGTGTGTTTAATTAACTGCATGATTCAAAGCCATGCCGATTACTCCCGCTGGTCTAAAAAACAAAACAAAGATTTCTTATGAACTGGGATTAAAAGTACACATTGCACAAAAATCAACAAGTTTCTACTAAGTGTTGCCTGTGGGAAAAATAAATTTTAAATTTTATAGAGAAAGGAAGTCAGTCTTGGGAGATTTACATGTTATAATGGGTTCGAAAAAGAAAAACAGAGGATCCCAAGTTTTAACGAGTTCCAATCTTCTGTCAAACTTTGTAAAGGTGATCTTTCCTAGATCCCTTTACAGAACATATCCCCCTAATATAACAATATCTGCACCAACTGCATGTGATTAGAAAACATCCGTTCAATTTCAATTTGTTTCTTCTCAGTTTTCGAGCATTAATTATCATACATTGGGAATTATGATAAGGGGATTAGGAAGAGCATGAGTGAGTTAATCTTAGTAGGCATGCTCATCTTGATTATGGCTGAAGAAGGAACATGGCAAGTTAGCAATGCCAATTACAATAAATAAATCACAGGGTCAAACATTTGAATAAATTGATTTATATTTACCAAAATCAGTATTTTCACATGGTTTCATACGTTGCATTTTCCACTAATATGTAGTATATAGAAGTATTTTCTAAATAATTTTTCAATTTTATACAATTATTTGACAATTGTCCGTGTGTTTTTCCGCTTCTTCCTTTGCCCGAGCAACTCCCGGGTAATCCTTTGCTAGTAAAATATATAATTATGCGAACAGAGCGTCCACAGGGAGTCTCTTAAAACAGAACTCAGCTACCATAACTCATATGAGTCATAAGTCATAAGGTTCCATTCTCCTTTTCTAAATCAAATAACTTATATATTAGTTATGTGTTGTTCGCGAACATAACGGCTTTATAAGCCGGCTCTTTGAAGTGACGACGGGAGCCGGCTAACCCGAAATGATGGATTTTTTGCTTTTTATAAAAATATTTTTTCGTCTGGATGAAAAAAATTGAAGCGAAAGTATGTGGAAATTTTTTTATAAAGATTGATTTTCTAAGAAAAAGGGTCATTCAGAAAAATTGTTATATCCCTTATAGACTATAATTATCAGTAAACAAATTAAAAAACTTTCTGCAATGTTTGTCTTTCCACGGACCTCGGCCAACTAGATGGGATAGGTGCGGTAAAGTAGTGGAAGTTGAAAGGCGTGATCAATATCATTAAAAATTGTCTTGGACAACGAATATATTTCAAGATGATTACATGCTTAAAGAGATTTACAATTAAACATTACCCGTCATTACTAAAATAATCAATCCATTTACTACTAATACTAAAATATATAATTATGCGAAGGAAGCCTTCATAATGAGTCTCCTTTAAAAACAGAACTCAACTCCGATAGGGATCCTTCCTCCTCTTCTAAATCAAATAACCTGTAAGGCTCCCAGATAAAGTTATAGTATTTTTCAGTAATTAAAATGACAATTGTTGTAATTAAATTGCGTCTTGTAAAAATTTGCTTATATACAAATTGCAGCTTTTACACAACATACCTATATAAAAGTATACATAGCTAATGACCAATGATTGTATCCCTATGACAAAAGATGTCATATTTTGACTTCTAATAATAGAAAACCTGGTTTGTATCCGACCTTAGCTGCAATGATGGCTTCCAGGCGGTGGCGGATGCCCGGCGTCCGCTGCGGATGTATTACTTCTTTATGGCGTCCCAGAGGTGGCTGATAGTGACTTTGAGGACCTCGGTGTTTGGATGGCAGACACTGCAGGTATCTCCCTTGACCTGTACCCAATAGGTTTAGTAAATGGGGTTGCCAACAGGGTTGTAGGGGGCAAAAAGTGTGAAAAAGAGTTCAAAAGAACTTAAAGACTCATTCAAAAGAGTCTTGCAAAGAATAGATGGGTTTCTTTCATTGTTGGTGTCAAAAGTGGCCTCTCCACCTTAACAGGGCTCTTTCCACCCACTTTTTTTTTTATGGGATTCTGGACAGTCTGCTTTGAACCCCCGAGATCACTTGCATGGGCCCTCGTGGACTTGAGGGATTGGCCTAGGCTATTTTCTTTAACTCCTCCGGGTCCAGTTTGACCTTTTGACAGAGCCCTTCTTCCTCTCCAACGTTTCGGACTTGCTGACGGCGTAGAAGGTGATACTGGAGACACACAAATGCATGTAGTGCGCGAATGTAAATTAGTCGATCAAGTTCAAATGTTATTTTCTCGACTTTTACATAAGCTCACATTTATTTTGTTTTTTAATAAATTGTTCATGCTTTTATATATCAAAATATAAATTAATTTACATCACTCAACCATTATTAATTATTGAATTAGTAAGTCTGCAGATTTCAATGGACCATCCGGTATAACATAAACGCAGGTAATAAAAAGAAGTAGTAGTTGCGTTTAAATGAAACAATATATTCTTAAAAAAATAATATTCCAAAAAGAACTCTGAAAAAATAAATATTATGAGTGATGACACATCGATTCAATAGCATAAATTATGCGAATAAACAAAAAGAAACAATAACAAGCAAAAATAATAATAGTCTTAGAACATAGAAATAATATTCAGGATATAACTACCAAAAGTGTCGCACACGTTCAAGGAATACTTTATACAACTCAAATGTATAGCATATTTTCATCCTTAAAAATAATTCGAAAAAAAGGAGTATTAATGAGAACAAATTTTCAAATAATTTTTCTTTAATTTTTCCCCCGGAATGTATAAAAAAGAGGATATAAAAATAAGCCTAGTCCTCAGGCTCGTGACTATAGAGGTGGGTGGCGGTGGGATAGGGTACAAAAAGGATTTTGTCAAATTTGAAATATTTTGTGTAAAAGGCAATGTTTGTTGTTTAAATATGGAATTTAAGACTTAAAAAACGCTGCAAGAACGAATACAAAGTCAGTAAGAGATGGAAGTAACGATTAGGAGATCAATATCAAAGATAGAGAGCTTTGATAATAATGGACTACTATATAGTAAACTAACTTTTCAGAGTATTTATTTTCAAATATTTGTTTTGAATGTGTTGTTTTGATTTTACTATATATTATTTATTTTTACGTTTCAAATCTTTCTTATTTATTAAGAGTGTAAGAAGCTGTCTTAATCCCAAATTGTAATGTGTTTAAAACAGCTTTTATTTGTATGCTAAAGATATAGAAAGTTCAATAAAATAATATGTAATAAAAAATGAAATTATTGTTGTCAAATTAATTTCTTGACAAAAATAAAAAAGTTAAAAAAAGTAATGAAAATATTTTTAACATTCTGTGTTAATGATTGTCAGTCTTTAACCCACATCAAGGAGCCTTTTATTGGAAAATTGTTGTAACAACTATTTTTAGGTTGTATCAATTTCTTAATTTTTAGAAATGATTTATTTTACTTATTTATCGAATCAAATACCTAGAAGTTAATAAAAAACATTAGTAGTGATGATGCACAGAGTATTTGGGTTGTTAAGAGATGAAGAATTGTGACTAATTAGCTGTATTAATGGTTTCTTATATTACACTCAAAATAAGAATATTTTTATGGTTATTCGACTCACAGTATTACTATGTAAAAAAAGATTTAAGAAAAATATTGTTCTAATATTAATTATTCATTTTCGAATGTAGAAAATATTATTCGGATAATATTTCCAAGATATTAGATCTAGAAGCAAATATCACGTAGAATATTTATAACATGTGAAATACACATTTTCAAATAATAAAAAATACTATGTACACAAAGGGAAATAAAAAATAAAATATATCATATCGCAGTGCGTACGGTGAGCTAAAACTCTCAATTTTCTACTTATGGTCATGGGGACCGGTTTTTTTTTTTTTTTTTTGGAGTATATTATTTTCTTGAGATATTTATCACTATTTTTGTTTTCTTCGTTGACGGAGTTAAAGGTAAACATTCACATGTTGAACGTTGTCCAAATAGGAATGAATAGACCAAAAGCTAGACTGATTTTGAAAGATGGAACCACATTTGAGGGTTATTCCTTTGGTTCCACCAAAGGATCAAGTGGAGAAGTTGGTAAGAGTTTTATGTAATTATTAGGAAGGATTTGAATAATACGGATATATAATCTTGTGTCGATCCATATTAAGGACTGAAGACTGCAGTCCCGTCCAGTTCAGTCCTGCATATCACTCCTATAACTTATAAATTTAATCAGTTCTAATACTGACAGTGTCTAGGACCGGTCCCAAGAACTGATAGAACGGTCCTAAGATTGAACTGGACTAGATCTTTTAAATAACACTACCGATACATGTGGATTTTTACGTTATCATTTCTTTTTTAGTCTTCCAGACTGGAATGGTAGGTTATGTTGAATCCTTGACAGATCCCTCATACAAGTCTCAAATTTTAACTTTCACCTATCCATTGATCGGAAATTATGGTGTACCACCTTCAGAAACAGACGAGTATGGGATATCAAGGTAATCTTTACTCAGCTTGCATTGTTCTTACTTAATTGTATGGATTCACATATATACACTAGTAAATATTGGCCTTTAATTGTGGGATTTATAACCTTTTCATTGAGATTGGTACATTTCAATGGGAATCTGTGAAACAATGGCTCTCAATTTATCTTAGGGAATTAGTAAACAAGCTTTTTATGATGTTTCTTTTTAGCAAAGGAGTGTTGTGTCGCTCCTTATTTAGGGCTGAAGACTCCAATTCAGTCTCGGTCTGGTCCATTTCAGTGCTACACATCAGTCCTAAAACTTATTTAGTTCGGTTCTTGATTACGTTACTCAACTTTTTTTTACCATGTCTTTCTCTATGAGTTCTACTCCGAATTAAGGATCGACAGTAGTCTTAAGGACTGATCCGAAGACTGGACGAGACTGAATAAATCAGGAATGATATGCCACTACTTGTTAGTGGGATTTTTCTTTTGGAGGCCCGGGGGGGGTTAAGCTTTATTTTATTTTAAATAAACTAGAGGGTGGGCAATATAACTTCTTTTTTTTTTTTACTGTGTGACAATCAGTCTGTTGAAGTTGTGGTGAGGTGAACTTAGTTTCATTCTGATGGAGAGATTCTATTCTTTTTTATTTTATTTAAATACAGTCATTTGCTATCATGTGTGGAAGTAATGAGTAATTTGTGTTTGCCGTCTTGAATAAATATTGAAATAAAATGGTTTGCCATAATGTTTATTAAAATTAAGCTAGTTGCAATTTAGCTCCTGAGTTTTTTTAGCAAGATATATGAAGATCAATTAATAGTTTCTATTTTTAACATACAAAAAACGATTTTTTCCATTCATTTTCATAATTTAAAATTTGCAAAATTCTTTGAACGTGAATAAATATGGAATAAAATATGTTGTCAATTCAATTTTTCATTTTTTTAATACAATATCTGGTCCTCTAAACCCTCATAATGAAAAATTATTTAAAAGAAAAAAAATATATGGAAGAATCCCAGAGCATTAAAATATCAAAATTCGGTTTATTCAGTGTATTGACAATGAGAATGTGAACAATCTGATACAATTTTCAAAAATTTAACTTTAAATGTGTACTAATATTATAAAACAAAAATATAACTTTTTTTATCTATAAAACTTGTTTTATTGCTTTTTAGATAAAAATAAGTTCTGTTCCCACAACCGGTACAATGAAACCTAAAAAATAAAATATAAATAATTTTTTTCAGCAGTGGGGTTGTATTTTACAAAATTAAGATCCAATCCTTAAGCAGTCTATATTTTTCAACGTCCCAAACCAAAAATATACCATTATTATATTATTTTTTTATAAAAATAACTTCACTTTTGAATTAATTGAGCATCTACCAAATTTTCTCTCAAAAAATAATAATTGACGAATTTATTGTATGAAATTAAACACTCATTTTCTAAGATATAGTCAATCTTCATTTTGAATAAAGCTCTATAAGAACGTGAATTTTAACTAGCTTGAAACAACAATGATAAGGATAATTTTTAACTAGTCACTCTGGAATTTAAAATTAATATTTGATTTTGACAAACTTATTATGGATTTACTGTATTTATTCAATTGAAACAGTTATTAATATCCATATTGAAGGTTATATATATTCAACTTTCTATTGATAAAATATATTCATTATTATTATTTATAGTATCGATATTTTGACATTAATAAATTAAAGCTAAATAAACTCTTTATATCCTAACATGACTAACATTGAGTGATATGATCAATATGTTTGTTTAATATTTGGAATCTGTATGCAAATATTTTTGAAGACCTCCACCTTCATGCTTAAATGTAAAACTAGGAATAAGGAGTTTTCAAACTAGGAGTGCTAAGATTTGGAATAGATTTACTCCTTATCAAAAATCAAATAAAATAATAATAATATCAAAAGTTTGAATACAACTAATATATACATAATAACCTAAGAAAAGTACAACGAACCAATTTTAAATGTTATTAAAATATTGAAGGACATTTAAACAATACTTATTTATAAAAAATATTAATCCTTTCCAGGTACTTTGAGTCAAATAAAATATGGGCCTCTGGATTGGTGGTTGGGGAACTCTCTGAAGTTCCAAGTCATTGGAATTCAACGAAAACACTTGATAATTGGCTTAAAGAAGAGGACATACCCGGAATTTGTGAAATTGATACGAGGCAATTAACTAAAAAAATTCGGGAAGAAGGAAGTATCCTTGGAAAGATCGTTGTACATGATGATAATATTCCATTTGAAGACCCAGCTGTATTGAACTTAGTGCAAATGGTATCAATTAAATCTCCTAATACAATAAATCCCAACGGATTTCCAAGGATTAGAGTTGTAGATTGTGGGTTGAAAAACAATCAAATTCGGAGTTTTGTTTCAAGAGGTGCACGTGTGGATATAGTTCCATGGAATTATTCATTGATTGACAAAACTGAAGACATGGATGGATTATTTTTAAGTAATGGGCCAGGTGACCCTAAAATGGCAAAGGAACTTGTATCAAATCTTAAAAAGTTTATTTCTGAGGTTAATAAACCTATATTTGGAATATGTCTAGGACATCAAATGCTTGCCTCAGCTATTGGTTGTACAACCTATAAAATGAAGTAATCAGAATTTTATAACACAGGTTTAAAAAAAAATAAAATCACTCAAAACGTATCTTTTGTAGATTTGGAAATCGAGGTCATAATCAACCCTGTATTCACGTTTCTACCAGTCGGGTATTTATGACATCACAAAATCATGGTTATGCTGTGGATGAAGATTCTATACCGAAAGAATATGAGCCCATATTCACAAACGCCAACGACAAAACAAATGAAGGCTTAATTCATAAAAGTAAACCAATATTTTCTGTTCAATTTCATCCAGAACACAGAGCCGGACCAGAAGATTTGAACTTTTTATTTGATGTGTTTCTTGAATCTGTTAAATCACCAAATGAATCCTATGTCGGAGACTTAATCAATCAAAAAATGGATCAAATTAACTTGTCTTATACCAACAACAAAGGGATTAAGGATAGCAATACTAAAATTAAAAAAGTATTGATATTAGGCTCAGGGGGTTTGTCAATTGGTCAAGCTGGCGAGTTTGATTATTCTGGATCTCAAGCTCTAAAGGCTTTAAAAGAACAGGCAATTTCAACAGTCTTAATCAATCCTAATATAGCTACAGTTCAAACCAGTAAAGGCATGGCTGACAAAGTTTACTTTTTACCTATTACCAAAGAATATGTAGAGCAAGTTATAGAATCTGAGCGACCTAATGGGGTTTTGCTTACATTTGGAGGCCAAACTGCACTCAATTGTGGAGTTGAAATGGATAAATTAGGGATTTTTAAAAAATATAATGTCAAAATATTAGGTACTCCTATAAAATCTATCATTGAATCTGAGGATAGAAAACTATTTTCGGAAAAAATTGCTGAAATTGGTGAGAAGGTAGCTCCTTCAAAAATTGTTTCATGCATGGACGAAGCAGTACAATCAGCCAAAGAACTTGGTAGGCCATTAAAAAATATATATGTATATCACCTTTAATTTTCTTAATGACACTTCTACAGGTTATCCGGTTTTAGCAAGAGCTGCATATGCACTTGGAGGATTGGGATCTGGGTTCGCTGATAATGAAGAAGAATTAAGAAAGCTTACTCCTTCATCGTTTGCACACTCATCACAAGTTATTTTAGACAAGTCCTTAAAAGGTTGGAAAGAAATAGAATATGAAGTTGTACGTGATGCCTATGATAATTGTATTACTGTAAGTTGAAATGGAATTATACATTTTCATAGATATTATATTATGACACAAACATTTGTAGGTGTGCAATATGGAAAATTTGGATCCTCTTGGTATTCATACGGGTGAATCCATTGTTGTTGCTCCAAGTCAAACTTTAACTGATAGAGAGTATAATTTTCTAAGAACAACGTCGATAAAAGTGATCAGACATCTTGGTGTTGTAGGTGAATGCAACATTCAATATGCTCTTGATCCCAATTCTGAGAAGTATTACATCATTGAAGTGAATGCTCGACTTTCACGAAGCTCTGCTCTTGCTTCTAAGGCGACTGGTTATCCTTTGGCTTACATCGCTGCTAAATTGGCTATGGGAGTCCCTCTTCCTAGCCTAATTAACTCTGTTACTGGAACAACTACAGCTTGTTTTGAGCCTAGTCTAGATTACTGTGTCATTAAAATACCTCGATGGGACTTGAGTAAGTTCAGCAGAGTGAGCACTAAAATTGGAAGTTCGATGAAATCCGTGGGGGAGGTTATGGCTGTTGGAAGAAAGTTTGAAGAATGCTTTCAAAAAGCTTTAAGAATGGTCGATGAATCTGTACTAGGGTTTGATCCTTATTCGAAAATGACAAATGAAAAAGAGCTACGTGAGCCAACTGATAAACGTATATTTGTTGTTGCAGCAGCACTTAAAAATGGATACACGATAGAAAAGCTTCATGAATTAACCAAGATTGATTCCTGGTTTTTGAATAAAATGAAAAATATAATTGATTTTCATATACATTTAGAAAAAGCTAAGGACATAGATAACCTAAAACTAAAAGATCTTCTTCATGCTAAGAAATTGGGATTTAGTGATAAGCAGATTGCAAATCTATTGGAAAGTTCGGAAACTGCCATAAGACTTCATAGAACGGATAATGGCATAACTCCTTTCGTAAAACAAATAGATACGGTTGCTGCTGAGTATCCTGCATCTACAAACTATCTCTATTTGACTTATAACGGATCGAGCCATGACGTTGAAAGTCAATCTGGTAAAGATTATACCATGGTTATCGGCTCAGGAGTTTATCGCATAGGGAGCAGTGTTGAATTTGATTGCTGCGGGGTTGAATGTATCACTGAACTAAGAAGACTGGGACGAAAAACTTTAATGCTTAATTACAATCCTGAAACTGTATCAACAGACTATGACATGTGCGACAGATTATACTTTGATGAAATATCATTTGAGATAGTAATGGATATTTATGAATTTGAACACCCAGAAGGTGTAATTTTAAGTATGGGGGGTCAACTTCCAAATAATATAGCCATGAGCTTGCATAGGTAAGTCAGCAAACATAATTGTTTTAAAAAATAAGTCTCAAATACATTTCTATAATTTTAGACAAAATGTCAACGTCTTGGGAACATCTCCTGAAAGCATTGACAAAGCAGAAAATAGGTTCAAATTTTCTAGAATGCTTGATAACATTGGAGTAACTCAGCCAAAATGGAAGGAGCTCACCAACATGGAATCAACAAGAAGTTTCTGTGAAGATGTAGGGTTTCCTTGCTTAATTCGTCCTTCTTTTGTACTAAGTGGAGCAGCTATGAATGTTGCTCATGATGCTAATGATTTAGAAACCTATTTGAATGAAGCTACTGCAGTTCGTTTGAGCAAAGAACATCCTGTAGTAGTTAGCAAATTTATTTTGGAAGCTAAGGAAATAGATGTTGATGCTGTTGCGTGTAATGGAGTAGTAATGGCAATTGCAGTATCTGAACATATTGAAAACGCCGGAGTTCATTCTGGAGATGCAACACTAGTTACTCCACCAAGAGATTTGACTGATAAGACACTTTCTAAAATAAAAGAAATTACAAAAAAAATTGCTCAAGCTCTTTTCGTATCTGGTCCGTTCAATATGCAATTAATAGCTAAGGATGACGAATTGAAAGTAATAGAGTGTAATCTGAGAGTATCAAGATCGTTTCCATTTGTTTCTAAAAGTTTGAATTATAATTTGATAGCAATGGCGACTCGTGTTATAATTGGTGAAGTGGTAGAGCCGATTGATATGATGAAAGATATAAATAAAGTTGCTGTAAAAGTTCCTCAATTTTCATTCTCTAGATTAGCTGGAGCTGATATGGTTCTTGGTGTCGAAATGTCATCAACTGGTGAGGTTGCATGTTTTGGAGAAAATCGTTACGAAGCATATCTAAAAGCAATGATGAGCACTGGTTTTAAAATACCAAAGAATAACATTTTAATATCCATTGGAAGTTTCAACCACAAACAGGAAATGTTACCATCGATTCAACTTCTTCATCAAATGGGGTACAAATTATATGGGAGTCTAGGTACTTCAGACTTTTATCATACTTATGGAGTGCCTGTTGAGCCAATCAAATGGATGTATGAAAATATCGGAGAAAATATCCAAATTGATAAAATGGCTGGAGATATGATTAATATGGCCGACTACTTAAGTAATCAACATTTTGATCTCGTTATTAATCTACCAATGCATATATGTGGAGCAAGACGAGTTTCTGCATTTATTCCCACATATGGTTACAGAACCCGCAGGATGGCAATCGATTTTTCTGTACCTTTGGTTACAGATGTCAAATGTGCCAAATTACTCATTGAAGCTTTATTTAAGTTGAATGGAAAGTCTCCAGTTTTGAAAACTCATATCGACGCTATGAGTTCAAGTCGTATAGTACGCTTGCCTGGTCTCATAGATACACATGTTCACCTTAGAGATCCTGGAGCAACGCATAAGGAAGATTTCGCCTCTGGGACAGCAGCTGCTCTTGCTGGAGGTATCACTCTTGTTTGTGCTATGCCTAATACTGATCCTAGTATAACTGATGTAAGTTCATTAAATATTGTCAAAGATATTGCATCGAAAAAAGCCCATGTTGATTATGGCATCATGATGGGAGCATCTTCAAATAACTACGATTTAATACCCTCACTTGCTCCTGACGTCTCTGGTTTAAAAATGTACCTGAATGAAACATTTACATCCTTAAGGATGGATTCTGTAAATGATTGGGCTAAGCATATAAAAAGGTGGCCTAAAGAGGCTCCTCTTTGTGTTCATGCTGAAGGAAGGACAACATCAGCCATAATTCTGTTGGCTCATTTAAATGATCGATCTATTCACATTTGTCATGTAGCTAGGCGAGAGGAGATTGAAGTAATCGTTGCAGCTAAAAATAATGGAATGAAAGTGACATGCGAAGTTTGCCCACATCATTTATTTTTGACAAATGAAGACATTAATGGAAAAGTTGGTGAGGTTAGACCATGTCTTGTTACACAAGATGATCAGGACTCTTTATGGGAAAATATGGAATACATAGATTGTATCGTCACAGACCATGCTCCTCATACAATGGATGAAAAAGAAAAAAAAGGTGTTCCTGGCTTTCCTGGACTTGAAACCATGCTACCTCTTATGCTCACTGCTGTCAACGAAGGAAAACTTACATTGAAAGATCTAGAACTAAAAATGCATCATAATCCAAGAAAGATTTTTAAATTACCGGAGCAACCAAATACTTACATTGAAGTAAATTTGGATGAAAAATGGGAAATTCCTCAAAAAACGGAATATTGCAAATCTGGTTGGACTCCTTTTGCTGGCAAAAAAGTGACAGGAAAATTGAAAAGAGTTGTTTTGAGGGGTGTTCTGGCATATGTTGATGGAGAAATATTAGTTAAGCCTGGGTTTGGCCAAGACATACGTTGTTCAGTATGGAAAAATGATTTGCCAGTTAGTAAACCATTTGAATCTAGTGTTACTGCATTAAAAGTAGATATTCCCTCACCTTGTTCACAAACTCCAAAAGAGAAGAGCCATACATCTTTAGTTATCCCTACAGAAATTCCAACTCTCATATCTCAACATCCCCATGGACTTCAAGGGCGTCACATTCTGGCAGTCGCCATGTTTACAAAGGAACAACTTTATACTCTATTTAATTTAGCTGAAACATTTAGAATGTGCGTTTCTAAGGACAGCACAATCGATCATATTTTGAAAGGTAAAATCATGGCTTCTGTTTTCTATGAAGCAAGTACAAGAACTATGTGCAGCTTTGACTCAGCAATGCAAAGATTAGGTGGTAAAGTTATTCACATGAATGAGGCATCCAGTTCTACGATGAAAGGAGAAAGCTTGGATGATTCTATGTACGTCATGGCTGCTTATTCTGATCTCGTTGTTCTCCGTCATCCAGAACCAGGAGCTGTTTCCAGAGTAGCCAAACACTTTCCCAAGCCAATTATCAATGCTGGAGATGGTGTGGGTGAGCATCCAACTCAGGCACTTCTAGATTTATTCACAATCCGTAACGAAATTGGAACTATTAAAGGTTGAATCCGAAATATTAAATTTCACTTTCTTTAATATACATTTTCTCTTATGTAGGTCTAACAATTACAATAATTGGTGATTTAAAACATGGGAGAACTGTTCATTCTTTAGCAAGAATACTAACTCTTTATTCTGGTATAACTTTACGCTATTGCTCTCCCTCGAATTTAAAGATGCCGAAAGAAGTCACAGACTTTGTTGCATCTAATGGTATCAATCAGCAAGAATATTTAAATATGGAGGAAGCCCTTATTGATACGGATGTTTTATATGTTACAAGAATTCAAAAAGAAAGATTTGAAAGTGAGGCTGAGTATCACAAAGCATGCGAAAACTATCTTGTCTGTCCTAAAAGTATGAGCCATGCCAAGAAAAAGATGATAGTATTACATCCTCTACCACGTGTATTTGAAATCTCACCGGAATTTGATAGTGATCCAAGAGCCGCCTACTTTAGACAAGCCGAAAATGGACTGTATGTAAGAATGGCCTTACTTGCAATGGTTATGGGAAAGTTTTAAAGTATCGTTTTGTTGTTACTTTGTCACCTTTGTTTACTCAAGAAAATATATAAAATGTTATTCGTTGTTGTAACATAAAAGAAATGATAAAAAAATATTATTAATCTTTCGAAAAATCGATACACACTCTTCATTAGATATAAGGATAAATAAAATTATGCAATAAATCAAAAGTTAGCAGTGTATTGACAATTTATTTAATAAATATCTTCTTGATTAAGGATAGTTAAAACATCAATTTACTCATGTCTTTCTTCATACCCAAAGATATCTATAGTTATATACTTCCATTTCAAAACTATGTACTACACCGGAATAAATTACCATGACTGTATCTTCATCCTAAAAAAATAATGTAACAATGCAGCTTTGAAGTTACTGGATAAAAAACAATAATAAATTCACCTTCCAAACTAACTCTTTGCACCTCCATCCTCCTTGGAAGAGGGAATAGTGAAAGTACGAGTCACAATATCAACGACATCAGCAAGATCTTCTTTAATAACTATAAAGACAGTACAAAAAAAATAATTAAATAAAAAAAATAGCCCTTCATCAGGAGTTATGATAAAAGTATTACCCCCATCAGCAAAGTGATAAACAACATCTACAAATTCAGTTGTATACTGCTTGGACTGCTCTGGATAGCAGAGACTATAAGAACCTAACAAACCCAATGAAGTGTAAAAGGTCCTTTTAATAAATCGTCCTCTAGAAACTCCCAATAAATATCCTATTAAGGAGCCTGCTGTCATAACACCAATTTGAGCAGGAAGGTTATCTTCTTCCCGAAGTGTGACTAATGCAGATCCAGTATGAGCCTTTCCAGTCTCAACAACGTGTTCAACTGTTCCTTTCATTGATTTTGCTTGAGTAATTAATTCACAAATTCCTTTTCTAATGACTGAAGCATATTCTTGAAGTAAAAGAGGTGATGCAGAAGTTTTTGGAACTGTGGAAATTGTCCTAAATTATATAAATAAGGGATATATTCTTTTGTGTATAATAATAAAAAATTATTACTTAATATTATTTTTCAGATCCCCATAGATATCGATGTCTTTCGACTTCACACGATTACTTATTTTTTCGCCAGACATTCCTCTATAAACAAAGATACAAATATATATAACATACTTATACTGCATCAAGTAAAAATGGGATAAATTTCTCTTGTTTTTTTGATTGATTAAATTAGTTATGTGATCGGAATAAACATTCATAGGAATATGACAATTTATATATAAATATAAGTTATAAAAATTTCAATTATGAATTAGAATAAGAAATAGAAATCCGCTCTAGAATATCTATGAAGTTATTTAATCCAAAAATGAATCCTTGGTCTGGTCCTTCATAATGAACCGTGTCTTTTAGTCCCTTATGAGTTGAATGAGCAAAATCTATAATCCGAACATCAACCACATTTTCATCGCTGACACGATTCAAAATGTTCTTTTTTCCATTAATAATTTTAGGATCTAAATATCCATCATATGAGACTAATAAGGATGAAGTATAGAATCTAAAGGAGTCCAATCCTTCAAGTACAGCAACCAATTCTTTACACTTCTTGACTATCTCTAAGCAAACATCGCGTCTAAAAATGCAATCACTTTTCAAAAAAAAGTCTTCGATTGTTTTTTCAAAAGTAGAAGGAGTTAAAGACCGTCCGTAATACTTATTCAAACAACAATAATTATTTGAGATCGGATTGTAAGACTGAAGACCACAAAGACGTAGTCCCAGTGCTGCAGTTGTCGATTCTTTTGACTTGGCAATTTTACGTTGTTTCTTCGAGGGAGAAACATCGTCAGAATATTGTCGGGTTCCAACCTTCAGATCAATGACACAAGGGTTACGATGCTTGTGGACGAGGTTTTCTAACAATAAGTAATAATCTGATGAACGAGCAAGAGCTTTGATGTGATTACGATGAATTTTGAGAGCCCAGGGATTACAATACGACTCTGGGGACATCTCTATACTTTCGTCGTCTTTTTTAAGCCAACGTATTTTAGGTTTGGATTTAAGATGCGACTTTTCGATAGAAGACGGAGGTGTTCCTACAATGGATATGTAACCATGCCCATCTTCCAACGCATCAGCACGCATCGTTCCTTTATAGGACGGTGTAAATGGTACGAGAGCCTTAATAAGGAATCAAGTTCATCAATGACTTATAAAGGGTCTCAAAAATACACTCATTTCTTAGTCCGTGTTCAAATACTTTATTATTACTTCTACAAAAATAATTAAAAAATCAAATGGGATATTCGAAACCCTTTATAAGACTCTGACGTGAGAGGAGAAATGTCAATTGAGATTACATCTGGAAGACTTTGATAGAAGCGGAGCTCCTTGAAATTCAAGGGTTTGCACAGAGTGAAGTCATCCAAACTCACAAGAGGGAAGTGACCCCCAACTTGGTGTAGGAAAGGCTCCAAAACCACTCCTTCTTTCGCCATCCTTCTCCTCCAGCATCCAGAAATCTAGAATCCTTTCGCTTCAAGGCCTTAGGGTCACGCATCAGCTGAGTTGAGGTCTGAGAGGGATGGACACGAGAGACGACATCAACTTGTACACACGGGTCCGTCCAATTCAGTATTCCAACAACTTATTTTCATGCACCTGTCAAAATTGGAAAATTAAAGTGTGGATCATCCATCCATGAAGGCATCTGCCCACATCTGACATGATGATATCAGTCACATACCTCCCTCCTACCAACTGTTAGCTAGCTACCGACTCCAGTCTAGCTCCTTCACCTTCTTCCCCCATCGCCCATCAGCATTCAACATATGAAAGGAAATGCCAAATTCTTTCTTCTTCTTTTAGCTTGTACAGGAAATAGGCGTGCGCTTATTTTGACAGAAGCGCAAAATAATTGTCTCATATTTATAAAGTAAATGCAGTAAAGTCAGACTTGAACAGATCATATCTTACACATTTCAAAAAATAAATAACTTTTTTATATAGAAAATGTAGCCATTAAACAATTATCATTTTAAGATATTGAATATAATGTATTTTTAATTTAACACAATTTATAAAATGGAACACCAATATTATGGAGGACAAAAATTAGCAATTGAAGAATTTTTCCAAACACTATTCTCTTTTTTATTTAGATGAATTTGGTTTTTTGTTTCAAAAACAAATTTTTTTTAGCTTAGATATGGACTTCATTGAAAAATTGTTGAGTAGGTATTTATTACTTCATGGAATTTTTTGAAACCATATTATTAATATGGGAAATGGACTTGCTCTCGCTCATTTTTATAATATATCTATGTGTTTCAATATAAAATTGGGCTAAAATTATGGCATAACCTATATTATTAAAATGAAAATTGTTAAATTTTATATATAAAAAAATTAATACTTATAGGTAGTGTATGAGTTGTTAAAGTTTGAACTTACTTTATTCATATGAGAACATTCTTTTGCACTCCCGTCAATCATAAAAAAGAGCGCGTTCCTTATTCATTTAAGTGTTCCCAGCCCTTAGGTACATTAACATACGGTACATAACACGTAACTGGGCATAGCTAGATAAAGATATAAAAGAATATAGATATAAAAATGAAATAATATTGCGTCATACGTGCAAGAGAAATTTCTTGCATGGCTAATAAACTCCAATTATCTCTACAACCTCTTATTTCCTTCAATAAGTATATACATTTTGTCCATTTTTAAATGAGCTGCTAGATATTTTAACTATATTATGAAAATGAGTTAAAACATAATTTATCGTTGTTTATTGCTGATATAATACTGTCATAAAATATTTCCCTTGGAATATATTCTTTTTTATTCAATCTTTTAGTTACTATGGCATGCAAAAATGAAATTCTCATTCTCATATTTCGTTCTCCATTGAAAATTTAACATATTTTGGAAATAATATCCGAGTAATGTAAATAATAAGTTATTATGTGGGTGTTTTTTTGAGCTGAAGAGAAGGAGATTTTAATGAAGGATGAGATATGGGTGAAGTTGGGAAACAGAAAGAGTTAGCTGACCATGTTTTGATATCGTCTCGCTAAATTTATAAATAATTTGAGAGGTGCATGACGTCATTACATAGAAAAGACTTTGCAACCTCGTATTCGGTATTATTAATAGTACAATAACGAAAAAATGTATTATTGAGGTGACATGGATTTTTACTTGGTTGCTTGGCTTAGTGAGGCAGATAGAGAATAAATATTCTGATATCTGTAATTCTGATACACCTGTTGTGCTTGGTCTACTCGTAGAAATTATGAGGATATTAAAATCTAGCTAGAGGAAAAATCAGCTATTTAATTAATAGAAGTTTTGGCAAAATACTATTTCTTAAAGCATACCCAAGTTAACAGCTGAATCCATTGGAACAGTCTTCCGCATAGGTTGTCACCTCTTTATTTTCTTCCTATTATGAATATAGCAGTAAGGCACTGTTACTAATAAATAAAAATATACTTATAGTATACCTTTTGCCTTTTACTATTTTGTATTTAGTTTTTCGTCCATTCCGTAGCTGCATAAATGTCGAATTATCATTATAATTATTAAATATAAACTAATTAGTCTATTGAAGTTTAGTTCTGGATTATTATTAAACCGAGAAGGTGGTAAGTAAATACAAATTAGAGGAATGAAGTATGATAATTAGTTATTAATTTATTAATACTCAGAGCTGTTTTTTAATTGCGTTTATCACTAGGTGGAAATGAAAAAGAATAATCCTAAAAAAATTCCGGCTTGGCTATGGTGGGTGATAGCCAAGTCATTAGGAATCAAAATACATCCCACAGATCGTGTGATATTTTCATCATGTCTCCACATTGCAACCATTTCTTCGGCGACGAGTATGTATTTTATTTTAATGCCCATTTATGTAGGTCTAAAATTAATTATAATTTTTTTTCTAGTTATGCTCATTATGAACCTTTGGTACTGTGGATACGACATCACTTCTGAAGCCTCGGAAACTAACATAGTGGATGGTATTGTTCGTGTTATGATGGTTCTTCAATTTACAGGGATTGGTGTATACGCTCACCGCCTCTCCTATCGTCTCTTCTCTCATCCGAAATTCCTTGAACTTATGCATCTCCATTCCAAAACCGTCATGAAAATACATTCCGCTTTAATATTGTTTTTAATCAATGTTTTTTTCGTCATTGTGCACGATGCATCGGACAGAGAGTTTATTCTTTCCTATAGAGAACCTAATTCCACGGAGACATTGAATCCCTGCCAACAAATTAAGATTCCCCTTTTTATATGTCATTCTTACTTTATCAGCCAAAGTATATTTTCATTTTTCTTTCTTGTCTGGAATGTACTTGTGTCTTTAGTTTTGGTATCTGTTGCTCGAACTCATACCATTTCTCTTCGTCGGTTTTTAAGTGAATTAGAAATTGATGCACATTATCATGATCTACGCTTTCGCAACGAATACTATAGTGGAGAGAGTTCTGATGGAAAGGATACTCTAAAAAGTAAGGCTTGATTAAATTTGATCCTCATTCATTATTTCTTTATTTTCAGAATATTTCTGGAAGGACACAGATGCTATGTCTTCAATAATGAAAGATGTTGATGACGGTATAGTGACAAGAGAGTTAGATTCAGCTTCCTTCTCTATAGAAGAAACATTAGAAAGACGAGGAAGTAATGCACCAAGATTAATTTTAAAGTAATCCAAACTCAAATGATCAATCATTATCTAATATTTTCTCTTCAAAAATAGCCTTACACCTGAAAGAACTCAAAATTTGGATCAATCTAAAGACATTATAGATGATTCAAATGTATCAGAAGTTGACAAGGAAAAGAGCATAATGCCTTTTCGAGCTCTTACTGAACAAGAAATATTACACAAATATTGGAAAATTGCGGTAATTTTTATAAGTTTATGGCTAATGATAATTGTAATTTTATAATCTTATATGTAGACTCAAGTGCGTCTTACTTCCTTGGCATTTCAAAGATGGATGATATGGATTATCACGATAGTCGGATTTTGGTCTGCAATAAGAATTGTATATTGGTTATCCCACATTCCTGACGCATATGAAGCCACACTCTTATGTTTGCCTTTAATTAGTTTGCCCTTGCTTGCCTCTTCCTACGCTGAAGTTAATTACGAGGGTGTAAAAGTGATTCAAGTAATATATTGATATAATAAGTAATTATTAGGTTATATTGAACATGCTTTTTTTTGTTTAGAGTATTATGCCTACTCCGGAGAGAGTAAATATGTTTAGGTATTTAAAGTTACTACCTATTGAGATGACAACTTATGGGCATCGAATCTCATATGGAACAATGGGAACAGTATTGTTTGGATTATTTGCTGCTTTCGTGTCCAAGATCGTTTTACAAGAAATCAACAAAGTAGTAATAGAATAATTAATAGATGTTTTTATTTCTTAATTTTTGATAGTTTCTCAAATGGACGACTACGTTTCTTTAATATGTTAATCGAAAAATCTTTATTTTTATGTATAAAATTATATTTTTCTGGAAATATATATATATATAGCTTTTATTTTTAATTATAATGTACTCAACTTTCCCTATCGATAATGTCATCTACAAGGCTTATTAGCTGACTTTTGCAATTTGAAGACTTCAGTTGGTCTAAATCTTTGATTGCTTTTTCTGCATATTCCTTTGCAAAGTTTAAAGTTTGATCAATACCATTTGAAGAAAAAACCATCTCCAAGGCTCTTTTAACATCATCTTCCTTTTTAAAGCGTCTAATGATAATATCCTCCAATTCTGGAAAGTCTTGGCAGGCAAATAGAACTGGACCTGTTGCAATTCCCAACCTAGAAATTGAAAACAATATATTTTTCACTATATTACTTCGTGATCCTATTCTCTACTTCATATCTATTCCAACAGGTTTTCCAGTATTTAATTCATTTCCCATAAAGTCTAACCAGTCGTCAACTAATTGAAAGGCAATACCTATGTTCTTTCCGAAGCTGAATGCAGCTTTTGATAAGGACTCATCATTGGTTGCCAAGAGAGCAACACTTTTGCATGAATTTGCAATTAGTGAAGCTGTTTTATTATAGGTTTTGTCCAAATATATTGCGAATCTATCTTCTAATGTTTTTGATTTAGAAGACATTTGCTGAAACTCTCCAAGTACGAGGTCCGACAATATTTGGCTCATTGAATAAATAATCTATTTAATAAATGTGTGCACATATTATGTATGTTGTAAGAGCCTAATCAATTATATTTTTTACGTACCTCAAAATTATTAATATCACCAAGCATTTGATTGGCTGTGAATGTAATGTAATCTCCTGTGTGCACTGACTTATGTTTGTTCCATTTGTAGTTTATGGATGGTTTATTTCGTCGTGTAGGAGCTCCATCAATCACATCATCATGCATTAGGCTTGCAGTATGAAACATCTCGGTAATTGCTGCAATATTTCTTTGCTTTTGCAAAACAACTTCTGGAAATTTGCCTAAATGTTCATTAATCGCATTTGCCATCCCCAATATCAAAACGGGTCTAACTCCTTTTCCATTTCCATCAAAATAATATTTGGAAAGAGATCCCAATTCACCTTCAGAAGAATCCAGTCGATTATGTATTTCATTAATTAAACTTATCTGAGACGACTTTGTGGCTTTGGAGTGATACTCTAAAGGGGTTAAAAACATTATTCCTCTTTAAATTTACAAGACAGTCATAATAAACTATTAGAAATTTAAAGACCAGAGTGATATTTAAAAATATTAGGGAAAGGTTTATTGTATGATCTAATGTGAATTATATGCACATTACAGATACCATTAAAAGATTTATTTCAAACTTAAGTAGAGAAAAATTACCTTGAAACTTACAAACGACGTGCTTGTTTCATCTTTGTTTACATATAAATTGTATAAAGTCTAAGTGATAATAAAGGGCCATTATCAAGGATAAAATCAAAATCTACTGCAAAAACACACGCACAATATAACAACCAACATTCCATGCAAAGTATATAGAATGGGACTTATCGTATTTGTATTAATATTTAAAAGTATAGTTATAATACGCCATGTAATCAACTTATATACCAGGGGTGTACGCAGGATTATATATATATATATGTTGTTGTTGTTTTTTTTGAAGGGGGGGGGGGAGAATTGGGTTTTGGATTTTTTTTTTAAATTTGAAAAATTAATTTGAAGAAAAAAAAAATTCAAAAATTAAATTTTATAGTAAAAAGGAAAAATTTCTTTTTCTTTGGGGGTGGGGGTATAGCACCTCCAACCCACCCCCTGTGGACGCCCCTGTATACTCAAAAATATACTAAAAATATCTTAACAGTTATCACGCATCTATATTAAATAAAAGTGTATGTATTATTCGTCATAAAATTGATACTATATTTGTGTTATTATGAGGGCACTTTTCTTTTTTTTAAAGTTACATTTAAAAAAAAAAATCATAAAATTTTTTAATAAATTAAAATTTTGGGCCCTTTTTCAAATAACTTTTCTTAGCAGAAAAAAAAAGTTTCACTTTACTTTTATGATAACCTTTTTTTAAAATATGCCAAGTCTTTCTATTGCCTTTTCTAATAAATTGGGTCTACATTCTATTTAATTGTTTTTTTCGAAATTTTTAAAATGACCTTTTTATAAATCAATGTCAATCCTTTTTCGGGCATACAAATGTATTCTTCGTGTATATTTTTAAACTTTTTAAAAATTGTATGCAGCTTGTGACCCCATTCAAGAAATGGGCAGTCCCTTACGTGGAGTAAAACTAAGGGATGTTGTTACACAACCCTTACTGAAATGTTGTTGTCAAATTTGTCAAAAAGAAAAAAAAAAAAAAAAAATGTGTCAAGAAATGACTCTATGTTGATAAATTTTGTTTTTATTTTATGTCAGAAGTTGAAATTCAAACTATTAACTGTTGTAAAATTTGTCTTCAAAAAGTTATTTGTCAAATTTTCTATAAAAAGTCATTTTTTGTCAAAATTGTCAGAAATGATGATTATTAGAATCATCAATTATATTTTAGCAAATAGTACGAGCAGTACTTACATCGAAAGATTGCTAATCTTGAAAAATAATCAAATGAACGCAATAAAATTGGAGGACAAAGATTATCACTCAATATAACTTAAGTCATTACAATTTATTGAAGCTATAAACTCTTTATTACTCTAAACTAAGGTCAGTTTAATTGCAGGGCAATTTTATTTATAATGTGTAAAATTGCAAAGGATTCCTATATTTGTACGTTACACCACAAGATAAACTACCGTCCTAAAATCGGGACTGTTCTAAAGATATAATCAATTTGTAAAATGATTCCTTAGACGTAAAATTATATATTCTGTTTTTTAATATAAAGATCAATAATTAAAAGATGCAACTACACTCAGTATTTTTACAGATATTCAATTAAATGAACTATTTAATTCAGAATTAAGTACACCAATGCTGTAATTTTGCAAAGTTAAATTCAAGGCACACAACAAAAAGGATTTACTTTTTGGAGATGCTCGTGGGAGTTGTCCTATCGATTAGGTATTGATTATATTCTATTAAAGTTCTTAAATATAATTACAAAAAACCCAAAGTATTATTAATTATCTGTGTAATTCCATGTCTGAAAATTTGTTAATCAATTAATCCAAAAGTGAATGTTGAAACTATAGTTAACATCATTAAAATAGTTTTTTATTATCTGATATTGATAGGGGAAAAATGGTTTTATTAATAAAAATAATTTCTAAATAATTATTTGTCAATATAATTTAAATAAAATTAATTTCTTTTTACTAAATAATTCTGAGATTTAAGTACATCTCAATTATCAACTCTGCCTGGCAACCCTATTTAATTTTGTATCGAAAAATATAAGCTCAAATATGTATATCTTATGAAAGACATTCGATGACATTGTTCATTCTTTGAATCAGTTTTTATAATCATACAGTTTTCAAAAACAGCAGCACATTGAATGATGAACAATATCTTTGTCCAAGGAGAACTGAATCACCAATCTAACTTAGTAATAACTTGGTTGATGAAAATTAATTTATGGAATATTAAAAAAAAAAATCCAAAAATTAATCATTTTTGGAAAAAATTTGAAAAATTAAATTTACATATTAAAAAAGAATTAAATTTTTGGAAAAAAATTAATTTTTTTTTGCTATTACCAAAAAAAAGGAAATGTTTTGGGGAAATAAATTAAAATATTCAATTTTTTGGAAGAAAATTTCACAAATTCATAGCTGTTCACAAAAAAATTAAAAATTAATTTCAAATGTAATATATTTGAAAGAAAGTTTCAAATATTTAATTTTTGGTGATAAAAATTTCAAAAATCCATAGTTATTAATAGAAAATTAAATATTCAAATATTAAATTTAAAAAAAAATGAAACATGACATTTTCTAATAAAAGGCCAAAATTCCTTAATTGGGGTGGGGGGCTAATTTTGGACTCTTGAAAAATGATACTACATAAAGTAGGTTAAAATCTGGGATGTGGACATTTTGGGCATAATTCCCCTTTCCTCTAATTGCAACATTTAGTCACAAAGAACTAAGAGGATGAGTGTACTCAGAGGTGAGAATTATTGCTCAATTTACATGGACCTATAATATGAAACCTGCAAGTCATTTTGCAAATTAATGATAGGTACTAAAGTGAAGTTTTAAATATCCTTATCTATATGACAATATCTACTGGTATATACAAGTATAATTTATAAACTGGGATGATGAATCTCAACGCATTGCATTGTCTGACGGTTTCTTAAACTTCAATAATGATAAACAAAGTATGAAAGGGGTTTGAGTTTGCTGAGCCGGGAAATATGACTTTTACATCATTATAACTTGGGATGACCAGGGCCGGTTTAAGTGAACACTTGCCCTAGGTTCCGCTTTTGGCTACGGGACATGTGCTGGATAAATAAATATATATATATAATTTAAGTAGGTACACTCATAAGAAGTTTCTTAAAAGGGCCATAACAAAGGATTGTTGTTTTATTAAATAAATGATCATTCCATGAAATATACACATAATTCATTAAAAAAGGTTTGATCTTTTCTAAATAAGATCATTTTATTCAAAAAATATATCATTTTCTAAAAAATCCGTCAATCGATAAAATATATTATTTAAAAAGTTAATTAATAGAGGCAATTTGAGATTTTTTTCTCTTTAAAAAAAGGTTCATGCATACAATTTTCGAAAAAAATCCAATTTTAAAAAAGGAAAAAAAGAAAATGACGAGTTATTTATCTTTTCCCCAACCCCCACTTATGCTAAAACTAGCCCTACGGAGAGGAGGGGAAGAAAATAATATTGAGAGTTGAAACAAATTACGATACCTTTAATGATGAGTCGATTTAAAACGGAGTGCGTCAACCTCTTCATCTTTTCCAAATTCATGGCATACTAAAAATGATCATAAAATGTACAAGTTACTTTAATCAAATTGCGCGTTTGTTTAACTTTAATAATATGTAGTGAAGAGCGTACAAAAACAAAACAAAAAAAAAAGCATAATTTTTATGGTATGTTGTAATATATACAATATAATATGGAAGTTTAAAAATCCTTGTACCAACATACGAGTATGTACAGAGTTTCAAATGGATATTTTAGGTTTATTTAAAAATTGAATTTAAAGGGAAATAAAATATGTAATTTGTTAAATAGTAAAGGTCAAATAATTGTACCGTAAACATTTCTACATTATTCTTAATTATATAATACTAAAGTAATTTGTTTATCAATCTAAATCAGTACTTATCTTCTATAATAATAACCCAAAGTTGGTCGCTTTGTTTGTTTGTCCAAGGAAGGCTCATTTTTAACAAGGAGCGTGTGTTTCTATAGCTCAGCGCCTCATATTAAAACAAAAAAGAAAAACGAAGTACATTAATAAAATAATGAATGTGACATTATAAGAGGTTTAGCAATGAGCGTTTGTAGTTAAAGGTCAACGTCTCACATTCATAAAGAAAACAAAAGTGGAGTACATATATTTAGGGTTGTAAATCTTAAGCATTTCTCAGCGTGTGAGTTTTGTTATTGATCGAAATCTAAACTATGTTTTTATTTTCTCAAGTTGTTACCATTATTTTTCATTCATAAGGAGAGAACATCGAAGTATTGAGTAACTACGGTTCAGTGTGCCCATGAAAACGGAGAGTAACTCTGAGTATTTGTTGGTTAGTTCTCTTCTAGAATTATAAAACAAAGATTGTCTGTTTATCAACACCTAATAACTCTGAGCATTGTCGGGTATGACGCTAGCAATTAATAAATTATGATGATTAAAACTCAGGAGAATATTTTTTGATATAACATTAAATTTGCTAATTGCAAAATCATCCAATGTATACTAATTCAATAGTTCACAACGTAAAATTTAAATTTTTTAAAGTTTAACATTGAATGTTTTTTAACGATATTTTATATTTAAGAACACTACCAATAAAATTAGGAGTTATAAGCATGTATTATTATTTTATTTCGACATAAAACCATAGGCACTTATTGAACGGATATACACATTTGCAAAATAAGGGGCCTCTTAATCACTTACTAGTCACTACAATATAATATTCTATATAAAATTATGAAACAGGAAAATACTTAGATGTAAATTATGTCAAATCCTCTGAAAATTAGATTATTATTTAGAAATGCACATTTGAAGTCTTATAAGATTAGGGAAAGGTGTTAAATTTGGAAAATACCCTATTTTTATCATTTCAATTATATATTAAAAGTATATTTCTTGAATTACATGTTAGATTTTTTTATATGACAAATATCATATGTTAAAATATATAAAAATAATAAACAACATAACTTCGTATATAAACCAGCTTTTTTGTCAAAAATTTAAGTATATTCTCAAAATTAAGATTTTTTATCATATAATTTGAATTTTTTCTTTGTTATCAATTTGTCTTTTCCAAAAAAATAAATAATAATAATGTAATTTTAAAAGTTTTCTAAACAAAGTCATTCAAAAATCAAGTCAAATTTGTCAAAAGGAAGAAAATATAATTCAAATTTAAACAAATAACAAATTATGGAATTACTATATCTATCGTAAGTGTCGTAACTACAAACGATTAACTATAGGCTGGGCAAGGCCTGGTACTACCACCAAAGAGTATAATTAGGGCTTTAAATCGTCCGCATTTTGGGTATCCGAAAAAAAAAATTATAATCTCTTTTAACAATATTTTCATTAGTTCTCCATCCATTTGTTCTAACTTTTGTCCATTTAAAAAACATCATTGAATTTCCTCATCAGTGACATTTAATTTGCTCCATATCTCTGTTCATTTCATTTTTTAATGTTGCTATTCGAATCTGATTGGGAAAATCCCACAGAATTAACCAAAGCTCTCTGCTAACTCTTCTTGACAAATATAATTCAGTAACATTTTTACATATAATAACAGTTTCTTCTACTCGCGTATTATTTAACACAAACGTTAGTTGTATTTTCTTCATAATTTTCAACTTCGACCCATTGACACTTAATAGTTGTCCTTCAACATTGTTCTCTAGCATTTTGGACCATAATCCCATACTCTTCAGATTATCAATACTGGCAACAGATATTTCAGCCCCCGTATTCTGCATTGCTCTTATCCTTTTAATTTTTCTTTGTCTGTACGTTACTTCCAGAACTACCATTCTATCATCTACATTTTTCTTTACACCGCTCACTTTTAATACATTAAATTAAAAAATACTCTCTTTGATTTTCACATTAATTTAAAATGACCCATTTTTTGACACTTACTACATTTCTTCCCATTTTTCTCCATTTCTATGATAATTTCTTCCACAATCAGAACATATTAGAGTTTCTCTTATCTGCTCCTTTTATGATTAGTTTTTAAACTTAATTTGGAATTTGATTTCTTCTCAAAGCTTCCTCCTGAATTTACTCTTTTCTTCGGTCCGGCAAATGTATATAACCTTTACAAGTGACAACTCAGGTGACTTAGACAACAGGTATTTGTTCGTTTCTTCACTATTCATTCCAATTATAATTAGTGTTGATATCTAGTTTTCAAATGTCATCTTCCTTAATCCATCATTTGTTGCTCGGCAACATAAAGCCGTGTAAAATGAATCAAAGCACTCATCTCCACTCTGCTTCTTTCCCACTAACTTGACCCCTTCCAATGCTACATTAATTTGCTTCTTAAGATAATTTTCAATAAGATCCATGATTTCTTTTAAATAATTTTCTCCATCCATTTCAATTGACCTGGCAGACTCTATTTTATCCAGCATTTCCGGACAACACAATGACTTAAAAATTGCCTTTTTCTTTATTGCATTCTGATCCCCAAAATCCAAGAGCTAACACATAAATATCACATAAAGTCTTGCAATTTACAAATTCTTTATATTCTATGTTTTCTTGAGGCTGAGGTGGAGATTTCATAAGAATTTTCATTTCTTGATTTATTTTTGTGACACCTTCTTCTTCCAATGGTGGTTTTACTAATTAGTCAGAATTTTTGCAATTAAATGCTTTAAACATTCTTTCCACCATTTCACAGTGATGTTCATCTCTTATAATGGACTCTTCACGAGATCGCTTTTGCTCTTCCATCAAGATCACCATCATTCTCATCGTCGGATCATCCTTCTTACTTTCATCGACTCATGTTAGATTTCCTTTTAACACTTTGACCTTCTTTATCAAACCTCAATTTTCTTCTTCTAATTCACACTTCGTAGGCATTCTTGAATCTTTCATCAAATTGATCTTCAAAATCCTTTCGACTGCACCATATTATGTTTAGAACGATCCAATAATGATGACGACTGATTATTATCTTATTTGCACAACTATATTATATTATATCATTAACTAATAATCGATACATTAAATGTACAACGTCATGGTAAATCCCATATTAATAATGATTCTCCTCTCCCAGTATCAAGTGCTAGAGAGAGCGACGTTCTAACCTGTTTAGTAAACTACTGAAATCCCAACACTTACCAAGATTTTTTTAGTATTTGCAAAATCAATAAGATTATGGAAAATAATGTCGTCGAACAAATAACCCACATAACTGTTTCACTTTTACACATATTGCAATAATTATGTAATAAAATGTTCTGGAAATTGAAAATACATTAGTGAGTAGATAAAACTTGAATTTTATGCCTAAAATGCATCGTTTAGTGGCATTTCTTCTTAAAAATTCAAAAATTGACGTTCGATGAAAAAAAAGAAGACAAAATTAAAAGGATATTCAGAAAATGACTGATATTTCTGTTTAACATCAATTATTATGTCTCAACAAATCTCCAGACAAAGTTTTACCTTACTTTATTTACAAATCCAATATTTCATTGGAAATCCATATTTTTGCATCTAAAAAAACGGAACTGCAATCTTCGCTGATTTCTTTTTTCCCATCCCAACTTTGGGACGCTGGTGACTTTTTGATTTATAACTCAACCCCTTATCTAGTGTCTGATTGAGCTGTAGAATACATTTTAAGTGTATAAGTGTAATGGGTTTAGAATAAGCCCCCTTATACGAACAACCGAAAATCTTTTCACCCCTTCTTACCTAGACCAGGTGAAAAAAATACACCCATGCAAAAGTTTCAGTCTCCTCGGTCCGACTGTGTGGACAACCATAAATGACACACACACAAACTCTATTATATATACACAAATTTTACCAAAAATAAGTTTTTTTAAAATTTATTCATCTATTTTTCATTAAAAATTGGCATAAAGTGCATTATTAGAGCAAGGTCTGTCCGTTCGCAGACGCCAATTTCTCAGGGTAAATACCGCTAATATAAAAAAAAGTTATCATAAATATACATTTTACCATCTATTTGGTGTCAAAGATAAACTTAAGATTTAATATTGGTTTTTGTAAGGATTTTGTTTCTTGATTGGAAATTTGTTCACTTTGTAACTACATACATTTTGTATCTTACGTATAATTGTTATTTCCGTTTGAACGCGTCATGCACGAATGGCCTTGTCAATGTGCTTATGTTTCTTTACACAAATTACATAAATGCATTTGATAAACATTTTTATTTGCTTATAAATATGTAAAAGGATATTTGACAATTTATCAGATTCACAAAAAATAAATAAATGTGAACCTAAAATATAATAGAAATATGATTTAATAGTCCAGATTATTAATTAATTAATTATCAATTTCTGATAAGCTTTCTCTGCATTTAGAAGAATAGTTAAAAGGAATTTTTGACACTGTATTTTGTTGTCAGCTGTTCATTCTTCTTCCCCCTCAGTGTTCTGAACGTTACATTATTGAATTTGTACTTGCTTTTGTTAAAACTAAAAACCAAGTGGAGAAACGTACAACAAGTGGTCAATAATTGTACAAAACGATTGATAGTAGTAACAGGTTTTTTTTACCTCTAAGGGCGTTCATTATGTTAAAAAAAAATCCCGATAATTAATGTGGTTGCCCTGACTATTAGAGGAATGTTTGGGAGACGAGTAGCTTAGCTATTATGACATTTTGTAGATTAGCTACGAGCAGCTGTGATATGAAGGAAATAAACATAAAACCCATTCCATATCTAGCAATGATATAGGCAGGAATTGCAACGATGTAGAATGTCGATCCTTCAATTCTACTCCCGTAACAAGAAGCTGTTACACTTGGTTAAACTGCAGAACACATTCTTATAGGCTAGAATAATTCTTTCAGAAGGTGATGTTAACACTACGACGACCTATTAAATAATGAACAAAAAAAGAAGAAAGAGTACAGTACACCCACCTACCGTTTTTCCTGTTTTGATGGCTAAACTGTGTTTTTTCTCAACAAAAAGCCACACCTATCCATAACTAACTACGATTATTTTTTTTTCCATTAAAATTTATCTCCTTGCCAATCAAAATAGTGCTTACATGACGGTCAGATTCGAAAATTTCCAATATTTTATCCACATTTTTGATAATTGGCCATCCAGAGCGTAGTTGGAAATTAAAATTATCGGAACGGAATCAAAGAAACCAAAATTGCGTGTAATGGGATGTTACAATATCAGGACCATAAACAATATTCCCATTTTCAGCCGCCTGGCTTACTTTTTCGTCTTGTTTGGAGAAAAACAGTAAAATACGGTGTATTTTCTCTTTGCTGGTGTCTATTTTTGACGCTGCTCAAATATTAACAAAACTATCTCGAAATCTATTTCTATTATGAAATCTTATCTTTCTGACGCCATATAGGGTAAAACAATCACACTTATGTAACGTGAGATACACATAACTTAACCCATCTTTTGGAAAAATAATAGATTTATTTTACTACACCGACACTAGTAAATGTTGACGCGGCTATTGTGATCCCTAAAAAAGAAGATCTAGAGGGAGTTTTTCCTGTGTTATTTATGCATGAACAATATAAAAATGGAAAACTCAGTTTTTGGTTGTATAGCTATCAAACAAACAAGTGGCTGTACTGATGAAAACCATAATTGTCTCTAAAGTTTAAAAAAACATGTGACACATTTCTGTATCACATATGGGGATTTACAAGTTATTTAACTTTGTTATTTATATAAGATATCATTTTAAGAAAAAGTGCCCTATAGCACTGTTGCTATTTTATATTCTTTCAAGAAGGTTGTCTCTTTCCATTGAGGGATTTTACATATTTGTACTTCTACTTATTATTGTACCTATATATGTGGAGATCCGTACACCAATTTATCAAAAATATATGTTAAGCTGGGGTGACCATATTTTGATTTTCAAAAAAAAAGGACACTTGGCTTAAGGAGTAGGAAGGTTAATATTTTGAAATGAATGTATATTAGAGTAGGTTTGCCTGGACATTAAGAAATTTAAATTTGATTATGAACTCTTTTATTTCATATAAAAGAAAAAATAAAGAATTATTCTCGCTGAATGTTGTTTTGTATATTTTTGTATACTTTTTCGCAAAGGAGATTCCAAGGTTTAGATAAGAAAAAATATTCAAGTTGAACTGTCGTTCGATCATCTTTCACAATATTATCAAAAATCCTTTGTCTTATTCCCTCTTCTTTTTTTCTTCTGTAAACCATTTAATCTCTTTTTAAAAAAAGTGTGCATAGATACATACCAACATAAAGTGAGACAAATTCTTGGAACTATAAAGTCTTTAATTTTTTTTTTATAAATACTCCTTTATTTGCCAAAAAATTTGTTCTTAAAAGAATACTTTTTTAAGACCGCCACGGTCTGGAAGGGTGAAAAAATGGTACCCGAACCGTTTCTGGAGCTTTAAAAATCTATATGAAAAATTTCATAGTTTCTCCATTTTTTTGCTGCCTAACAACAGTTTTTTCTTCTTCTGGGATGAACACGTATGAGAATTCAATCTGTTCAATAATAATAAAGGAAGATTGCATTAACCAGCTAATTCGTCTTGGATTGCTCCAATTCAAATGAACACTTATTGCTGCAATTCCAATGAAAACTTATGAGAATTTAATCTGTTCAATAAAGCCAAATATTGACATTGTATAAGTTATAACTAATTTGACGTATTACTTTGGTAATATTTCGAAGTACTTATGGCCCATAAGCATTCTATTGAAGCATTGGATATTAAACTAATTTATTTTGAGGTAAAGTCATTTTGAAGTTGTTTTGTAGTTGGTACATGTATTAAGCGATTTTCAATTTAGGCAAGTTAAGAGTAGGTTAGTTTATTGACATTGGGTTGAACAGGGTTTAATTTACAAAGATTATTATAATAAACTTTTTATTTGTGATTTAAAATAATCAAAAAAATTATTAATCAGAAATTTGGTTCAGCTACATACTGAGAGGACTGTTACGTAGCTATCTGGTGATTGTTTATTATTACTGATTATTCGGTATCTTTGCAATTTGTTGAGTTGTCTTCAAAGCATGCGTAACTGGTGGTATTATCACCGTACACAAAACCGGTTTAGGTATAATTCTGACGAACAGAACCTTTTTTTATCAAACCCAGGAGGCTCTAAAGAAAAAAAAATCTCCCTATTTTTATAATTCACTATTTGTCCTTTATAGAACTAAACCTTTAATGTAGCCTTAAATGATGTTAAAAGAGGACGAGTTTGGGTAAGAAAAAAGTTGGTCATACTATTTAATCATTTTGAAAAAAAATATAGCCTACAGAGCGTCCATACAGGGTGAGCTGGAGGGGCTTTAGCCACCACAAATGAAGGAATTTTTGTTTTTTTATCATAATTTTTTTGTTCAAGATTAAAAAATTTATTCGAAAAAAGGGAAAAATTAAATTTTTTTTCCGAAAAATTAAATTTTTTATGAATAACTTTGGATTTTTGTAATTTTTTTGGAAAAAATTTAATATGTGTAGTTTCGTTTTTGAAACTTTTTACCTAAAATTTAATTTTTCGATTTTTGTTTCCTAAAAATTAACATTTCTGTGAATAGCTATGAATTTTCGAATTTTTTTTTCAAAAAATTTTCTATTTCTGTGAATAGCTATGAATTTTTAAATTTAAAAAAAAAAAAAAATTTTTGAAACTTTTGTGATTAGCTATGGATTTTTGGAATTTTTTGTGAAAAAAAAATCCAAAAACCAAGGCCTTCCCAAAATATACTCCCTCGGACGCCCCTGGCCTAATACCCCTTTCTTCTATTATATTAAATATTTTGTAGTTTTAAAATATATATATAATTTTCAGTACTATGGTTAAGATAAGTACTTATGTTATATACATAAATATCATGCTTTGTAACAATATACAGTTAACCTTTATGGCTCAATGCAAGGACAATTTTGTAAATGTATTAAATATATTTTAATGAAAGAATTAATGTTAAACAGAAAAATATCATTCTATTATCGACACACATATTTTCATCACCAGCAGATAATAAAATTCAAGGATATCCATTATATATTTAACTAGCTATAGTCTTGTCCACGGTTATCCATTCGTTTTTATATTTGATCAAAAACAGTATAACTTATTATTTTTCTTCGTATTAAAATAAAATACCGATCAAGGGCCAATTGTTTACTCTAAATGATAATATTAAACATTTTTGTAAATCCGTATTACTTGAGCTGTATAAATTATGAGCTTAACGCGTGCGGTTTTTTTTCTAGTTGGGAATCTGCAGAATCTTTTTCATTTTCCAAAGCTGTTATTATTATTTTTTGTTTCCTTAAATTGGTCAGATAGAGTTGCACTGATTAAACATTAGTGTATTGCATTTACTTCATCTGACTTAGGAATTGTCTTTGAAGTACACTAAGTGTATTCCTTCTCTAGGAACAACCAAGACATAAATCTACGCACATTGAGTTCAAGAGAATAATTTCTCCCGAGTGCGTTTTCCATTAAGCTACTTTTGAGCTATTCTTTAATTCTTGAAGAGATAATATCTAAGAACAAAGTAATCACAAGTGTGTGGGCTTATGAATAATGGATTGTAACATTGAAGATTTTTTTGAGGATTTATAGGTGTAAGTCCTTCCGGACATTGAGTAGAATTGAGATTCGGCATCAGATTAATACCCACTTATGTCCTTAATGGAGTTGGGCAGTGTTTATTTATTTCCTCTCATACCTGCTTGCAGCTAATCTAATAAAACGTCATGGCAACTAGGCACCTCCTTTAAAATATCATTTAACTTATCAAAGTTACAAAATTCATTTTGATTACATACTGGTAGGTGATAGTTTATAAAACTCTACCTATGACCCTTAAGTTCTCGAAAAGTCTAATAATATAACTTTTTCCTTCTTCTGAATGATGATTTTTTAATATAAATATTTTTTTAAATATGTGGTTAGGTCGCAAAGTTGTGAGGAAGAAGAAACGGATTGGAGTTATAAAAAAGATGAAGAAAAGGGATTGATTTTGCAAGAAAAAGATAAAAGGGTTGAATTAAAAAAAGGATAAGCTAATTTATTGCTGTGCTAGATGGCGCACTGATAAGAGTTGCTCTTCACAAGCTATTGCTTTAGAGAATCTTTCTTCGGCAATATTACTATTTTGTTTGGCTTGGTATTTTAATTATATTTACCATTTCCTATATCTAATTCACTATTTTAATACTTAATATAATCACAGAAATAAAAATTTAAATTTCCCGGTCGATTCCAAGGATAAATGCTATGTTATTAATGTTTATTTGTATTTTGATTTCTTTGATAATATAAGAAAAATATATTAGTAATATTAAGCAAGATTGAGATTGAATTTATTTAAATACTTAATCTACAGTTATACAATTACAGTGCACAAGTGTTTAAAATAATCAGGTTTTCCCTTTTTTTTTTTTGCATTGTACATGGAAATACTTAGATATTTGTCTATTCAGACTGAAAAATTCAAAATTTGAACAAAAGCAAAAGAAGACTAAATAAATGTTATTGTAATTTTTTTTTTAGAAAAGTTTAATTTTTTGTTTGAGTTTGTAATTACAAATTATGGGAAAAACACATTTGAACTATTCTAAAAGTATTTTTTTTTAGTAAAAAAAAACAATCAAAATGGATGATATGGGAAAGTTCAAATGATTATAAACATTGTAAAATAATTAAAATGATGTAGTTTAAAAAAAAAATGTTAGATATAAAAATATTTAAAGAATATTATTTGATTGATTTTTGGGCATAGTTGTTCTCATTCAACTTGAACACATACAATTCAAAGTTATGATGATTTCACATATATATAAATATACATGATTTAGATATGATAATCAATGAATGTAAGGCTGGAAATCTGAGCATCCTATTTAAATATATCATTGTAAATGGATATCTTTATTTTTTAGAAAAATTATGTTTTGTATAAAAATCTTTTAAGATTACTTCAATTCCAATGCATCAAAAAATCATTTAAAAATCTACTTTTGTAGAAACATATCCACTCAATCTGTGCTTTCAGAAAAAAAAAAAATACTTTAACCTAACAATATCATTGTTAAAGGGAACACTTTTTTTAGTTTAGTTAAAAAAATTATAGAAAATATGAGCAGCTGTTCTGCTTAAAATAAAAAATAACAACTAAAAATAACCGAAAAATTAAATTAATCACTAATGCATGTGCTAATGAAAGAAGGGAGAGTATTTATGAGGATTTGCTCAGGAGTTATAAGTCTAAGTCCTTGTTGGACTCAAATATTAATTATTTTATTACTATATATTTACAGTATTTTATGAATGAACAATTGGGGAGTAGGAATTTGGAGAAGAGTTTTTTTTTCTGAAGTTTCAATCATAAAATAAGTCGTTTTTCAACTACTTCTGTTAAACCCCTTGGTATAGGACCCAAATGGCAATACTGAGAATGCTCATCTTGGATCCTGCTCATACCCAAACAATATAATTAAGGATTACCATCGGATTAGTTCCTACTTATGCCTTGCAAGATATGAAGTCGGACTTGTGTTTCTTATTTTCCATTTTAGGGATGGTTGCAGCTATTCTAGTAAAACGCCATGACGATACTTTTCTCTTTAGCATTTTGCAAATCGTATTAATTACCCAACTTTGGAATTTATTTTATTGAATAACAATGATTGAATGTAATTTATTCGTAATAAAGATTTTGAGAGAACTTACTGAAATTTAAAAAAGTGAAGTGAATTGTTACGATAATTAACTTTCATTAACAAACATAATATGCTGTTATAGTATTTAAGGTATGCTGCCAATAAAAGGATCCCTTTGAAAGTTGATTGTCAATTCGCTGAGTTATGCAGATAATTTCTGACTCAGGCGTTATTGTTGTTTATTGAATTTTCTTAGATTAAGTGATTGTATAATTAAACCTCTATCTAAGATCATATAGATAAAGATAAGCCCATGTCCTTAGGATGAACAGTTATAATGACCGAAAAGACCGTTTTGTTTTTTTACTGGACCAAAAATTTTATGTCAAACTCATCACGGTTAATATTTAATACTGATTAACTGGGAGGCCATGTATAAATTGTAGCATCCTTGACGCTACAGATGAAAAAAACCAAAAAAAATTATTTGATGGGGAATTTTGGATCTTGTATATCTTCTAGAAAATAAATCTATAACTTTTTTTTAATATTTAAAATTTTTAGGAAATAAATAATATACCTATTTTATTCAATTACCATTTTTGGAAAAAAATTATTTACTTTTATGGAAAAAATCAATGTTTTAAATCATTTTTATGGTATTTTATAACATTTTAAGAGGAACAAATATGGTAATTTATTGGTTGATACCCTATTTTTACTCTGGTTTTTGGGATACATCTATCACTATTGACCGATAACTTGAAATTTTTACTCTTTAGTATGATTATTTATGTAAAAGAGTGATGATTGATTAAACAAAGTAGTTTATAACTTTCTATGACGTGTTTATCTGTTTTGAAAATACTTAAGTTTAAGTAGCATATAATTATTCGTTGTTTGCTTCCCTTGCTCTCATTGATCACCAGGATCACTGGAACTATTTAAAAATTGCGAGGATGGTGAGGGGCGGTAAGTTTCATACAAATGTCCTCCTATATTGATGCAACATATTCTCGCTATTTAGCCTCATTATTGTCTTTCATAAAGTGGGGCTCTTACCCTTGTTGTGGCGCCAAAGGTCTTCACTAAATTATGTATATAGTTGTATTAGTGCATTATTTTGTGCTTCTAAAATTTCTTTGCTATTAAAACAATATAGCTACAAATTATTGCAGGTATTCAAATAGCGGGTTAAAACACGTTTCTACCCCAGTCCGAAGTTTTTCGTTTGTGGTTTGTTTTGAAAAAAAAAAAAATGAAAAAAATTCAAAAAACTATAGCTATTCACAAAAAAATAAATTTTTTGAAAAAATAAACCAAAAATTCATAGCTATTAACAAAAAATTTCAAAGATCTAAAGCTATTAACAAAATTAAATTTTTTGCAAAAAATTTCAGAAATCCCAAGTTATTTTCTTGATTTAATTGTTTGGAAAAAATTTGAAAAATTAAATTTCAAATATAAAACTTTTTGGAAAAAAAAAATTAAATCTTATATTTTTAGGGATTTTTTTTTTTGATAAATACTATATATATATACATACAGGGTCGTGTACTAAAATTGGAACAAAATTTAACCTCATCCGAATACCGTACCAGTATATCACAGCCAAATTATTCCTGCTCATACAAGAGGTTAGATGACAAATAAAACAAATTACCATTTATTTTCGTTTTGTGTCAGTTGTCGAATTGGAGCAGCTTAGAAGAAATAAAATCGCCCAATTATTCCTTGCATGCCACGAAGCAAAATCCATCGCCAAGCTAACTTCTACCCCAGAAACAGATTATGCGTTGTCTATAAAAGCTGGAGATCTCCAGCAACGTCGTTAGGAAAGTCCAGGCATTGCCTCAAGTGAAGAGCTTCCCTCCTACCTCCAAGATAGGGCTGAAAAAATCCAGTGACGCCCAAGTCTGTTCTGCACGCCATGCGTCGCTCCACCATCAGCAGAATTGTCAAAATCATGAGTTTGTACTCATACAAGAAGGTCAAGGCCCACCTCTTGACGACATCAGCCATGAAGCCAAGATAAGGTTGGAGTGATGCAGGAAGATCTTTAAAATCTTGAAATCAATGTGAGCCCCAAATCTGAATTCTTTTCAGACCATAATTTTTTAATGTGGATCGATCCAGTAGGTAAAAAAATGACTGTTGACTGACTAAGAAGAAGGCTACGTCCCAGCTACCTTAAGAACACAAAATCCGGCCTTAATCATTGTTCTGGGCATCAACAGCAGCAAGGGCGACACCCAGATCCATTTCTTCAACCAGGGGGAGAGAGTGAATACTAAGGTCTACCTGGAGGTACTGAGGTTGGTGGTGAAGCCCTTTATGGATGAATAGGGAAATGAAAGGCCCTACCCGTTCCAACAAAATTCAGGACCTGCTCACAAGACCAAGATGGTACAAGGTTGGCTGAAGGACAGTGTGGTAGCCTTTTGGGATCAACTCCTATGGCCTGAACCCTTTGGACTTTTATTTCACTGAAAAGTTGGAGAGGTACCCTTGTACAACCTCACAGAATAGCGTGAAGTTCCTTAAAGCCGCCATAAAGCACTTGGCTGCAATGCTCCCCACTGTGGAGATCATCAAAGCCAGCCGAGCGTTCTGTTGGAGAATTGAGGCAGTGATTGAGGCTAATTAATATACTATTACTATCTATGCTATTAAATAAAATCCCAAAATTCGTCACAATGCATTTGCTCTGGATGAGATCAATGTTTATTACAATTGTAGCCCAAGACCCTGTACATACACCCAATATTTCATTTATATATTTGAGTTTTTTATAGGCTTTTTATCAAATTTGTGGGATGATTTAAGATACACAATAATTTGAGCTATAGTTTAATACCTTTATTTGATTTAAGAGAATTATATTGGAGCCAATATGACCTTTAAAAAAAAAATCTGTCAATTTATCAATGTTTTATGGTGGACATATATTTCAGCTACTTTAAGTGCAATTTTTGACGCACCTAAAGGGTCAATAAGAATAATTTGTTGATAGAAATTGGCGATAATTCGTCCAAGAATACAAATGTTCAATTTTGAGAAAATCATTTTAGCTTGTTTTTATGTTGACGGGTCATATGTGTAAAGGGAGAAGGATATTTAACTATCTAGCTGCTTTTTATATTAGCAATTTGAACAAAAATAGAACATCATGTCATATCACATGCCTATGTATGTATCAAAACAATTTAAGGAGTGACCATTCGGCAATTAAATTGGGGGAAAAAATCACCTCTATTAAAAAGTGATAGTGAAGATATTTGTAAAATCCTTCATTAAATATTTAAAAAAAAAAAACCTGCCAATATACATACAATTAAATCCTCGTAAGTGTAATAATTAGGTTTGAGCAATACGTTACTTCTATTTGAATTTTCCTCTTATCTAAAGTGCATCTCAAATTCGAATTTTATAAAGTATTTTAATGTGTAAAATGCATAATGTACCCATATATTGATCTAATAATGTTCTTTATAGAGCCTTTTCAGTAACATCACAAACTGCATCATAATTGAAGCCGATTGGAGGCTTTTAGTTAATGTTTTTCGTAAATACTATGAACAAATTTCTTGAAACTTCATAAAATGGCTATAAAAAAGGCCAAGTACAGGAAATAGAATACTACTTAATGACAAAGAAAAACTTTGAAGTTTGAATCAAATCAAACTGATAGGTATAAAAATCCATATGAAATTGCTATATTTTTATTGTTTTATATCAATAGGTAGGAAAAAAAAGTAGAATAATGGGCGAAAAATATCTTATTCTTGCAAATGTATATAACAATTAATTTTTTCTTCGCTTTGTAAACTAGAGTATACATATGACGAAATCATAACATTATTTAAATACATATTCGTGTCTAATAAATATTATATCTAGGTATGTTAGAGAGATATATTATTTTGATATACATAGGGTACTTATAAAAGTCTTAATGAAGCAATTATTTCTCTTCTAATAAAATTTGATTGTTTATACCCCAAAAATGGGCGACATCGACAATGTTGACCAGTCTACAAAAATATTTGCTTCTATTTTTCTGAATATAAATAAATAATTAAATTGAATACAAAAAATCCTGAAGTAGTTACGTTAAAAATTAATATCACAAAGAATATTAGTTTATAATTAATCTTCCAAAAATAAAAACCTACAAATAAATAGATATATTATATACATATATTAAGTTCTGTACAAGTTGGTTAAAAATGAGATGAATAATTTTAAATGAAAAATTTACGGTACTTGTGATAATGATCATGTAATAATAGAATATTCCATGGATGATCGAACTATTAATTGTGAATACTCGAATATAACTATTCTGCGGCACATTATAAAGTTCAAATACCAACAGTTATATTACTCATAAATACATAATAACCGTGTAATTTTAATAGATCAAAATGAATTGATACTATCAAGGTATAGTTGGTAAATAGAATTACCAATGTTCTAATTAATTAATGCATTTTGGGAAGAATAATTTGCAACTTGTACAATTTGTTTATGCAAGTTGCCACTTGTACATATATCGCAACTTGGACACATCTTATATACATATTATACTAGCGGGAGTGCTCGGAACTATAAGTTGTTGACAAACAGACAAAATTTGTTTACACAAATATAGGTGTGTACTCTTTTGTTTTCTTCTTTTTTAATATGACGCACTGAGCTTTAGGTACACAAGCTCGTTGATACATAGTTATTTCTTAGATCCAGTAGTCATGAAGTTCTATGATTTTAAGTGCACATTCAAAAATGAGATCTTAACAGATAAAGAGACAAACTTTCCTTAATTAATATAGATATGCATTTTTTGCTTTAATTGATAATTACATTTGTGGCATATTTAGTTCATAAATACAGTCATTTTTCATTGTTTTTTGATAATAAAGATTAGTAGCAAGGTTTTTCTTCCTATTTCTAATAGCTTTGAAATTAAAAAGTCCATATTTTCTGGATGTGATGTATGATTATTACGAATAGTTCAAGACATAAGCTTACTAAAGAACATTTGTAAAACATATTTTTGAATACATATTTACAAAGCATTAGTTTGCCAGTAAAGAAATCAAGAGTGTTCTACCACTCACAACCACTGACTCATTTTGTGACCGTTTTTTTGCTCCTGTTCTGTTATGTGTTCATTTTTTTAGTTCCTACAAATACATTTTCGTTAAAATCTTAATGAGCCAAAGAGCGATTTAAAATCTTGTGAGCGCTCCTACTATGGCCCACTCCATAATGATTTTATATATGTGAGTTGGACGAAGTTTCTATATAGATATTTTTTTAGGGTGTAGTAAATTGTTAAACGTTGGTCTTATTTGAACATTTTATAGCATTCTTATTCTTATATAGATCACAATACTAGGAGGAAGGCATGGCTTTCACTTTTTTTGAATTTAAAAATACCAGATAGCAGCACAAAAAAGTGTTAAATAACAGTTCTTTCCTTCACTTTCAAAAACAGCGTGCAATTCCTACCTTATGCAGCCTTGCGTTGTTTGTGAGTAAAAATTTGTATTTGACAAAAAGTTGATCTTATACCAAAAATTTGTATTAATCCGAATTTTGCAGTATCTGGTACAGGTGAGTAATTTATGTATATAAAAATACTTTGGAATACCAAAAAACATTGTCAAATGATAACTGTTAAAATCGTTTTTATACTCACGTTCCAATAAGTAATACAAACAAATTTTTATTTTTTTATTTTACAAATAATTCACTCCTCCCAGCTCTAAAGTGCTCTCCAAAGTATAAATTAAGCTCATTTTTTTGAAATATATATATACAAGTAAAATATATGAGGATTTGTAGTGGGTGAACTTATCTTTTATGTATTTATAAGTCTGTTTTGGTGTTATCACACACGGAATCCAAAACGGTCGAACAAATCAGTCAGAAATTTAGCAAGTAGACATATAAAACAACCAAGCATGTCCCTGGAACTCAGGCACCCTCTGTTGGTAATATATACAATATAAGCCCAGACTTTGTAAAAATAAAAGACTTAACTTTTGAAAATGGAACTATATTAAATAAGTGTTAATTTCGTCAACTATGGCTAGACGAAATGTCAGAATTAAAAGTTATCATCCCACCTCCATTGATATGTTTGTCGCCACTTTCCTTCAGTTCCTAGATAATTGTTCGAGTGATGAAGCTGAGCAAACATAGGTGGTAATTATTATATTACACAACAGCAAAAATTTTGAATTAGTAGGTGGACAACAATTGAATTTTTATAGAAAATCAAATTTTTAAATCAAAATATCTCCTAACTTGTTTTACTAAATATGATTAAATCCTACTCTTTCCATACTCCCAGCAGTTGTTTTTTCATTTAATATATGAAATAAATGCAAAAACAGCACCTTTAATCCGTATAAGTATAATTTGTTTATCAGTTCAAACCATACTAATAATAGACTATAAATAATGTGTTAAACAAACTCAAGATTTGGTCGTAAAGAATTCATCATAAATACAAAATCACAGAACATTTTAGACTTTCACTCAAATATTTAATTTTTATAAATATAATTGCATAATTTATACAATACATATGAGATGCAGTATTTATTCATGATGTCAAACTATTAACAATTTGAAATTCTATAAACTATCAAAATAAATTATACATTATAGCACCAATTGATAGCTTGATCAATCATGACCTAAATTTTAGAGAAGAATTTGAAATATGCTTTCTGGGCGTATACAAAGATTTATTAAGATATATGTTAATTAGTTTTTAGGGTTTATTTTATATGCATTTGACTTCTATATATATGACCTAATTGAATTATTCTATTAAAAAGCATGAATTGTCTTATTTTGGTTTGATTTGCTCTAAACAAGAATTTCTGCAAATATGCAATATTTATATCTATCTAATGAAGACTCTGTCTATTCAGATACTTGTAACTAGTTTTGTGTTGGTCCTTATATATTAGGACCAGTTCAGTCTTAGAACTGGTCCTATCATTCATGGGGACCGCTCCTTAAGAGTGTCAGTACTTGAACTGATTAAAAAAAAAAGAGGAAAAGTAGTTTAGTAGCGTTATCCAGTTCCAAACTTTATAAGTTTTTGGACTGATATGCAGGACTGAACTGCATTGAAACTGAACGGGACAGTTTTCAGTACTAAATAAGGATTGACACAACATTAAATCCAGTGGGCGCTCGGTTGATCACAAAATTTTTGCCTAAAATCAAATTGAGTTATGTATCTCAATTCGTTCCAAAGTTATGGTCGATTAAGCATTTTGAACCTTTACCTCTCAAAATTTAATTGCCTTTTACTGTGACCATATATAATCTTTGTACTAAGTTTGAGTTAAATCGATCTTCAGCTTTTGCCCTTATCCTGGTGACTAACAAACAGAGGCAAAAATATAACCTCCATTCAACTTCGTCAGGGAGTTAATTATAACTCTTATAAAGTAACTAATAATGATTAATAGAGGTGCGGCTCGATTTGAACTTGAGTACACATTTTAAAGACTTGCGTCTTGACTTAATTTCAAAAGTTATTGTATACTGTATTGAAAAAAAAACAACTTAGAAACTATGGAACCCTTGAAATGAACTTTTAAGAAATCTTAGGACATAAACGGAACTCGATGAAAATATAAAGGGCTTGCATTAAAAGGGCCCTTTTCCACCTCTGCTATCTAATCAAACAAATGAAATATACCTTCAACATGGAAGGTGTTAGTATCAAGAGTATGAAAGAATAGATGAGCTTGCAAAAATAAGAACATAACTAACATTTCCTTGATGTTCCTTAAACAGCATTTTACTTTGAAATAGAGATTATAATTATGGTTTGAATATTATTGAATTTTGTTAAAAATATTTTTTGATGCCTTAAAAGAAACACCTAATGAATTGATCCAAATATTATATTTAAAAGTACATAGTCACTTCTGTCATTCAACGAATTAATCTGACGCATGCCAACTTTATTTGAAAGTTTTGTTGATTGATAACAATCTACTAACTATTATTGTAACCTTTTACTTTTGACACAATGTAAATAAGATTTTCGAACTCACATGATTTTTTTTTCCAATGAAAGAAATGCTATAGAAAATTTAATTCACAATTTCCCTTTTGTAAAATGATATATTACTATATTTAATCTTTTAATCGTAAGTTAAGATTTGATTTATGTAATAGTAGATGGAGAATGAGGATCAGGATAGCTAGGATAAGTAAGTTTCAGAGGTGATTGATTATGAAGCATAACACTTCATGTTTGTGGTACAGTAATAAGGTCCAATGACGATGGAAATACAAAAAACTTTCTAATTTTTGAATAGGGGAAATGACACTGTAAGGAAATAAATGTTTCATATTCTCTCTTTTTACTCGCACCTTACGTGTCCTGTAGGTCAGCTCCTACAACACGTTCACACAAATAATCATAGTAAAAAGTAGTAAAAGTAGACTAAGCTACTACTATTCTTTGTATGCTTAGTTATAGGTGAAACCAATGTGACTTTTTCTTCGCCAAGTATTACGTTTCATCCTGACTATGTATGTATGTAATAGTTGCTTGCAACACACAAAATTATGCAGTTATGTATCATTTTATGATGCTTTCAACCCGGAATACAATTTATTTTACTCACCCAGTAATAAGGAGAATAAGAGTGTATTGAAATTGTACATGGAAGCTTTCACTTCTTGGCCAGCGGGAAAAATAAGGGGAAAAATTGTTGCATGCGTGACCCGACACGACCCTTCATCCTTTCGAGACTTTCTTTTCATCAATTTAAAATGATTTGAGGGAAAATTAGTAGTTTATTTGCCAATGTACATACAACAAGAGGGTTACTGAGGAAATAATTTTTAGTAACATACTATTGTGCTCTTTCCTATAATTTCATATTTGTGTCAGCGTTTGTTTGACTACAAGATTACTGCTTAGGATACCTTTGTGTGAGCTGTGAATCCTATCAAATCCTGATAAAAATATATAACGCCTGAGGTCAGTATTCTTGAAAAGAAGAAAAAGGAAAAAAAGGAACATTTAATGATTGAGTTGAATGTCCTCATTTGTTATTATCTATGTAGATCGTTATTCGTTATAAGTCGTCATGGGACCTAATCGATTTAAACGAGAGAAAAGAGAATCCACTCCCTTTAATGATGAGCCCATTGTTCGAGAGGAAGTTCCTCCTGAGTGGAGGGATATAGAAGCACCCATCAATTTTACCTGGGTGGCACAAGATGAACTTGCTGGAATGGGATGGCCCAAGTCTAGAGATCAAGTCCGTTTTTGTGTGGAACAAGGAATTGATCATCTAATTTCTCTTTCTCCTGAAAAACTTCCTCCTTCCTATGCCTTTCCAAATTTAAAATGGACACTCATTCCTGTAGAAGATTTTACAGGACCAACCATTGCAGATATAAAGAAATTTATTACCATAATGGATGAAGCACGGAAAGAAGGAGAGGTATTTATTTTTGTTCATTCTATAATAGGAAGTGTAGATGAGTGTAGATATGTTTATTTTACAAAGGCCATTGGAGTCCATTGTGCAGAAGGAAGAGGAAGAACGGGAGTCCTGTGCGCCTGTTACTTGATTTACTATCATGAGATGAAGCCATGGGATGCCATACGTATTATGAGAAGGCAGCGCCCAGGATCCGTCGAAAGGAAAACGCAAGAAGAGACCGTGGTTCGTTTTTGGACGCTTATCCAAGACTACGGGAAATCCAAATTGGAAGAGTTAGAAGAAAGGGACAAGGAATTGCGGAGAAAACAAAAGCTCATGAGTTTGAATAATAGCTTGACTACTTGTACGACCGAAAACCCCTTATTGGGCCACACAGCAAAGTTCTTTGGTCCAAATAGCGACGCTCGATCCGAGCGACGATGTCAAAGAGCTAAATCAATGCCCAAATTTAATCAAGAAGAGGTAAGAATTATTAGACTCTTTAAGGAATCAATATATATGTATATTTATGATACTCATTTCTAATCAAATCTCTGATGAATTAATATACAAAATCAATATATCTTTAATACTCGTATATACATTGCAATGGAAAAATACTCAAACGTCGTAATTTTAATCGAGTTATTGCCTTTCTAAAAAAGGAAACAAGTTGTCAAACGCGACTACTACGTGTATGTACTCGTACATACAAGTCTAAAAAAGATAGATCGAAAGATATGTAAAATAAATGTTACGGTATCAATTAAAAAGTTGGAAGGTTTCCCAGCTTCTTATGAACCCGCCCATAGTGTCCAAGCAAAGGACAAGCGGAACAATTTTTATTATAAATGTAGTAAAATGACTTTTTATTCCATAATGATGATACATTTATACGAATAATATCTGTTATATGCTAGTTAATTATGTCATGAGATTCTGAAACCTATTTTTACGTTGCTATTGCAGGAGGAAGAAGTTAATTTTCGCCAGCATATGCAGAGTTTCTTTCAATCGCGTCAACACCGTTCTCATCGTCACGAAAGACGATCCCGCTCTCAACCACACGGAAAAAGATCCGAAAAGAACCAAAATTCAAATCGAAATGAGCGTGCGACGACACCTGGTCGATCCTTGGTGGAGAATCTCAAACCTGTTCATCAACGAACACGAAAACTGATCGAAGAGCCGGCATCAAATCAAAATTCAAATGACTTAACCAAACATTTTAAAGACTTTATGAACTCAAGCTCCTCCATCAATAAGCAAAAGGCTCGGAAACCTCCGAGACACCCCAACAAATCTGTTAGAGGGGTAGATGAGAATGATGCGAATATTGATAATATTTGTATCCAAGAAAAACCTATGAGATCTCAATCCTCTTCAAAAGAGAGAAAATATATTAGAGCCATGACAGAAACGGAGACAAACACACACAGGAGTAGTGAGAAAGAAACTTCTTGTCCTCCCTCTAGATCCTCCTCTAGATCTGAGTCCCCCTCAATGTCTGAGGACTCTTGTTCATCAGATTCATGTTCCAATTCAAGCTCAAGGTGCTCTTCAAGAAGAAACTCAACTTGCTCATCCATCCAAGGCTCTTCATCTCGTTCATCCTCACCCTATACGTCAAGCTCTTCTTCAAGTGAATTCTCAAGTTCCAAGAAAGTGCCAAACAGTCCTCCTTCATTTAAACCTACCTATACCGTAGAGAACATTTCCTCCACCACCTACGACTACTACACGAGGATTCGCTCACGTGCTGCAGCTAATCGAACGGAAAGCAAAAAACCAATGGAATGTTATCCCTCTATAACCAATATACCGTCCCAAAGCACCACTTCCGACTCCAGATTCAGGAGGGCTCAAACAGAGTTGTCTGATAGACCTTACACTAGTGCTTACAGTACTCGAAACTATTCAAGTGTCTTAAACAATTACGATATTGATCAAAAATATCTGAGTAACAGAAACATTAATAGCAATAGCCCATACAACTCCTCTTCATCTCGTTCAATTACTGCAAATTCAATCGTTGTTGATCGAGCTTTATCCAGTCTACGATGTGGGAATAGTTCAAATATACTTAATCGTAGATTCAGAACAGACAAAACATTAGAATATCCTACTCCACTTGTTCGAGATTCATGGAAAAGAACCAATCAACGGTTTAATTACTCCAGATTTGTGTCTACCTCTCCAGAAACCTTTGTTTAAAACACTATTTATAGTATAAATCTGCCTACTCCATTTGTCTTTTCATATATTAACAAATCATTAGTATTTTGCCAACTATGTTTTTTTGACTCTTTGTGTTTTTTTAACAATAAATTATTCCATTTTGATATTATAAAGAGAAAAAGAAAGAGAGTAATCTTGTCTGAATTCATGTTTACTTCATTTACATAAGTTTGAAAAGAGATAGATGTACATGCCCTACATATACAAAAACAGTCATTATGCACTATTGTGCATAATGACTGCATACACGTTACGCATTTTAGAACAGCATTAGGTCTAATAATACATTTAGTTGTTCTTCAAGGTTTTTACTAAGCATTTTCAAGGATTTCTCTCTCTTTTAATCCTTACTCAACAGGAGAATACATCATATTTATCGTACAATGATTTGTACGACTTGCAATTTCGTGCCAAATACATCTTCCCCCCCAAACAAAAAAATGTATATATAATTTCTCAATTTCAGGTAACTGCAAAAAAAAAAATTATCTAACAAAGTAGTGAATACTAGTGTCGTGCCATTACTAATTTATTTGGTCCGGTACAGTCCCATCTTAGGAACGGCCATATCAGTTCTTGGGAAGGTCCTTAAGAATATCAGTCCATGGGACTATAAGTACTAGAACTGATTAAAAAAGTAGAAATAAAGTGGAGTAACGTCTTCAAAGACCAAACTGTATAAGTTTTAGGACTCATATGCAGGACTGAACTAGACGAGATCGAGACTGAACAAAAATGCAGTTTTCATTACTAATTAAGGACTGTTACTAGTGAGTATGTCCTTTGAGGCATACCACGTCCTAATGAGATTAGGCTTTCTTATTTTCCGTATCATATTTTTTTTTTAATTTACAAGATCCTGGGAAACATCGGGATCACGTTTGTAAATATCAAAATACATTGCAATTAAAACATATATTTTTATATTTTTTGAGGAATGAATCAATTTTTGGCTGGAATTTTCATTTCTGTATGATTCAATTTGGTGGGAGAAAGAACTATTTTTTAAATTGAACTTCCTGAACTATTATTTTCATATCCAACTTCGTATCTCATATACCCTTTATTTGGGAATTAAGAGGAAGGACCTGTTATTAAATGTATTCGAACGAAGACATTTTTTGATAGAGTATCCATTACATAGTTACTATATTGTTAGTTCTTCCTAGATCATCATACTTCGCTTGTATTGGAGAAGAGTGTCTACTGATGGAGTTTTTTTTAAAATAAATATCTATAGATTACTCTTCATTGAGTAATTCATATTTTGCCTAAACCATAAAATCCAACTATTCATTGAATCAAAACAGTAGTTGTTATAATAGAGAGGTTGTGTGGTCTTAAATGTGAATAGTTTATCCAGATATTAAGTAATCGATAGTATAATGCAATTCATCCTAGACATTCATATTATATGGATTTTATGTTTGGTATACATCTGTTATATTATATTATATAAATAAAGATAAAAAAAATGTCATCGGATCATTTCTAAAAATCAATCGATGAACATGGCAATAAAAACGACCTCAGCTGTAAGCCAGTTCTATTTTTAAAGTTATGTTCTGTCAACATAATAATAGTTTAAAAATTACTTAAATATGAACGTATATCCAGAAGTACACTGATTTGAAATATCACCTATATCATGGCGTAACATATGAACCATAACACAAAAGTAATGACATATGGAAACCTGACATAGTATAAGTGCTGATTTCTCCTTATTACCGAAATACATGGTACATAATTACTTTTTATATCAGGGGGTTTATTTTTTAACTTTTTTTATATAAACTAAATGGTCTTGTTTTTTTAATAATATCTGATCTTTAGGCACAGTAATTTCTCAAATTGCACCGTCCTAGATTATGATATTTGCGGAAATATTCATTTCAGAGAGTAAATTCAATGCTCTCTCTACTGTTAGATATGTAGGTAGTTCAGACTAATATAAATCAATAGCTCATTCAATTCTGAAATCCAGTTATTTTTTCTTAGTGAGTCAACTGAAAATAAATCTGTGAGTTTTAATTTTGACAAACTTAATCGGAAAGTGATTAAACAAATTGGAACTACTCAGATTCACTACTCCAAGGGAAATATTTTATAATCCCATCCTCGATTACTTCATTAATATTAGTTCGTGTGTTCTTAATACAAACTAAACTATTATTTTTATTACTTATGATAGTTCTGTGAAGACTCCATTTTTCTGTAGACATATTACTGCTCTCCTTATGTTTGACTTTTCATTATGATATTCAGCATTACTTTTCAGATCTTTTGTCAGACTTGACAATTCTTTATGAACACTTTTTTTATTTATCAAATCGTATTTTTTTATTTGTACATACTAATGAACAAATTATGTTATGAATTAATAACTTTACTTTATATATATATATATATATATATTGTAATATCATGGAGGAAAAAAATATATATATATTAGCCGCTATATGGTGTGACTGTCTGTAGCTTGTTGTTTAAACATTTTTTTTTTTTAAAAAGCACATACTGAGAAGAATTTTAACAGCGCTCTTTATATGAGTAACATACACTCACAGATAAGTATAGGTTGATAGAGGGCGCTAGTGTAGCATAAAGTCTCGTCAATTGTTTTATGTTCCTGCTTTTTGATATAATAAATTAAAAATATTATTTTTTTCATATTATGAAATACTTTATAAATAACCCAACAACAGCTGACGTCATCTTGAGTAGATCCCACCTTCTTCAATAAAAACCTTGTCATTCTCTATGCATACGCTACTAGGACAAAACATCGAAGGACAAAACGTAGAACAGACAATTTTTAAGGGGATATTTCAGCATTATAAAAAGTCATCCTGATAATTTAGTAAACCAAGCGAAGAAAAAAAATAATCTAGGAATCAATGTCAATGTCAAGTAACTCATAATAGGGTCCATCGAATATAATTTACCAGTGGAGTAGTAACTTACCTATAAATGTCGGCTCTAAATTACCCGAGTAAGAATCGTTAGCAAAAATAATCAGAAGAGTATGTAATTATATTTTATCCAAAGATAAATTGAAGTAAACAATTCGAAGTGTAATGAGTTTTTTTGGTATTGTACGGCGAAAATGTACAATTTAAAAAAAGTTATATTTACATTTTGAAAATTGGTATAAGATGGTTTTGCGATACAACTTTTGACTACAAATATATGTATATTCTTAGGTGAATAATGGAATTTTATAAGACGTAAATATACACAAATGTGTTGTAATTTCATCATACCCCCAGAATGCCTTATGTTAGTATTTTCTTTGTTCGGTAACTTTTTTTTTCGCAAAATATACTCGTAAAAATGGTGCATTCTAGGTTTTGTACGTTAGACGATTTGTATGTTTGACGTTTTTTCTGTTCAAAGTTTTGTCTGATCTACCCTTTGTCTGAGCACCATACACATACCTATATTTTATATTAAATGTTATTATCATTAAGTATAATATAATGTACTATTATAAGTAGACAATTATATTATTAACATAATTATAATTGGTAATTGCGTAGTATTTCTATACATATGTGTTCAGATGTAACACAAAAGTTAAGCAAGGGATACTCAAATACAACACGATGCTTTAGAAATGTCAAAGGGCCTAGGATAATGAAAAATAAAAAGTCATTCGTTTTTAATTCGTATTGCGAAACAGATTTTTTGTTACTAACAAACCTTTTGATGTAGATTTAAGTGCTTTGAAAAAACTAACTTACTGAAATATTAGTAAACCTATTATCACATATGAAAATATATAATTTTGTAGGTAATTAAATATAATAATCAACCCAATCTCAACTTTTTTGTCCTGGAATTGAGTTTTTGTGTTTCTGATTGCGTTTATCTTGAGTAATATAAAAACGACCTTTAAAGCCCACAATTTATGGTTTTGTGAACTACAAAAAATTCTTTTTAAAAGAATATTTGTTTACAAAACTTAGATGATTTAATGTTAATTTTCGCCTTGAAAAATCTCAATGAAAGGAAAACACATGAAATATAATTTTTAGGTATAAATTTCCAGATTCAAAAATACTTAAATCATTTATATATCTTCTTCTAATTTGGAGTCTAAAAAAAATTACAAAATATTGACCCCCCTCTTTTATAGTCTTATAAATTTCTCATGTATCATTACGATGGTAACAATGATAGTTTGTCGTAAATTGAAGACAAAAGAAGATTGAAGAGCACCACCTTAAAACAACAATATTTAAAAGTTCTTTTTCAAGATTTGTTCCTTAAAAAAATATTTTTCTATTCATATATATCGAGCTATCAAGGCTTATAAAAAGTATATGAAATGTTGCTCATTGTAGACCTCAACAGTAGACATTTTTGCTATAAATACTATTTTCATATCCCTTGAGGAAAAAACAAAAGGTAAGGAACGTTTTAATTCCGGTGTAAAAATTTGTGGACTGGTGTTAACAAAAATATATTTGATTATAATTTGAAGTATATATATACAAATAGAAAAACACACTCACTATCAAGGGAGAGGGATCAATCAAGAAGAAAAAAATGATGAATTTAACAACGTGGCTGTTCCGTTCAGAATTGGATCCAAATCTATTGCAAAACATGATTGCAAGGTCCAATTTGGAAGAAATTACACTCCACAGAAATATAGCAAATAAATACACGGCTCTAATTGAATTTCGTTTTTTAACATGCGTTTTATAAATTGTCCTTTTTTAATTAGATAATTACTTCATCAATTTTATATGGGTTTTGTCAGAACAATAACTTATTTTTCAGATCCAATTTTTGATTTTGTTTTTTAAGTGATGTGGTTTTTTTTTCTCCCTCTCCCATTTTTTTTTTTTGTGATTGTTTTATTTTTTCAACTTTTTTAACGTTTCGAATACAGTGACTTTTTAATTTATAATAGTTATTTAAAAAAAAGAAAATATTAAACTATGTATTAAATTGAATGCCCATGTGTTTGTCCAGGAATCAAGCCCAAACTAATGAATGGATTTTTCTGAGTTTTTTTTTATCTAGCCTCTTAAGGCTCCAGAAATTGTTCTGGTAACATTTTTTTCTTTTTTTGTATTTCAAGGGCATGTTGGCCTTAAAATAGAATTTTCATAAAAACGTTTTTTTATTAACAAACGACTCCTTTATATAAAGCAGAAAGTAAAGACCGTAAAATTCCCAGAAGGAGTCTCGCTGGATGTTGGTATATACATATCTTTGCACACTTTAAAAAAAAGGAGATTATAAGGTTTAGTGAAGAAAAAAAGAGAATAAAACAAAGAATTTTGAAAATAATATGTAAGGTGAGCGAACGACAGTTCAACTTGAATATTTTTTCTTCTCTCAACCTTAAAATTTTGAAAAAGTATGTAAAGATACAAATCGACATGCAGAACGAATAATTCTTAGAATTTTAAGGTCTTTTTTTATATTTACATGAAGCAGAAGAGCTCTTAATCATTCATTTCTTCATCCCGGACAATACCGGCAAACCTACTCCAGTAGTAATTAAAAACGAAAATACATTAATGAATCTTACTACTGTTATAAAGAATGAAAAAATATAGAAAATTGTATACATATAAAAAGATAGATTTCAAAGGAAATAAATATTTTCGATATTTGGAACAAAGATTTTTTCCCTTCATTTTTCTTCAAAAATAGAAGGAATTTTTTAATACTAAAAAGAATATTCAATTTATAATATTTGAATTATTATTAATAATATCTAAATATAAGTATTTCCTATTTAAATATAAGTGTATATGTTAAAAATGGATTTGTAGGTAGAGGAGGGATCTTTATAGATTACAATATTTTCCTATAAATTTATCAGACCGTAGAGCGATATGTATTTATTTTCAAATCCTGGACCAACTGGGGACTCAAAACTTATAGTAACATTTCATTACAATTTTATTCCCGTTATTTATAATTTATAATAGGTTTCATTATGCAACCAAAGGACAGCTGAAACATATATAAACAAGTTTTGTTTTTATCCTATGTCTCTAAGTGTAAAAATATCAGAGTAACTACAAAAAAGGTAACGCTTCTGCAACCTCCTCTTTGTCAGTGTCAGTGCCAAAAAAAGTGGCAGAGACATTTGGCATCTCCATGTAGACTTCCTACAACTTCAAGCAGTCCATTAAATCCACTATACAACCAAGAAGAGGCCGCACTTCTGCAGCAACGATATGGCTTACTTCTGGCCTGCATCTGTTTTGCCCTCCTCTAGCCTTGGCTATCAACCCCCTGGACTCTGCAGTTTAGGGTGTCTTGGAGAATAATGTTTGCCACATCTCTTATAAAAATTTGGACTTTTTCCGAGTTGCCATTACAGCAGCGTGATACGCCATAGAATCGACTAACAGCTACCAATCGGTTCGACGGCGTGTGCTGATATTGCTGCTGAAGGAGGAGAAATTAAATACAAAATAAAGCAATTAAACAAGTCACAAATTGGTTTTTAGTTGTCTTTTCTTGATTGAATAAAAACTGCGTTTCTCATAATTTAGCCATTTTAATACAACTTTGGGACCCCACTCTGTATATACCGTTTTTTTTATCCCAATCTATGGACCGATTTTCTCTACTTTCCTGATTCATGAGTTGTATAAATATTATTTATGCATCACATTTAAATATGTTTGAGGTTATTGTACCGATGTTCACCTTCTTTAAAACATAGATATGGAGCGGCGTAGCTCAGTGGACAACTCGCTCGGGATAAATTATTCTTATGAATTCAATGTGATTAGGCTCAATTCACGGCCACTCCTAGAGAAAGAAATATATGTTATGTATATGGACTAGAAAAGACCATTGCGTAATTGTAGTTTAAAAAAACAAAACACAATTCATTCATTTGTAGAATCGGTCTAAATCGAATTTTAAATTAGACTTATGGATTTTTTTTGTAAGACATAGCTTTTTTAGGCCTGATCTAGACCAATAAAAATTATAACGGTCTCAGAATGGTCTAGGATTTTCAGATGCAAGCCCAGCACTAATATTTACAAATCGAACTGTTTTGTGCTGAATAATAAATATCCATATATGACAGAGAGATACCTCCAATTTTGAGGTTCTTGGTTAGTGAATTGTTTGTACATTAAGTGTCTATGTTGAATAACACATTATGTTTTCGTATATATATAAGTTTTCTAACTGGAATGCCCCAAAAGGTATACATTTAAGAATAGTGAAAAAAAATAGTTTTCAGATTCTTGTGACTAATATCACCGATTTAAAAAAAAAGAAAAATACAAAACAACTATGATATGGATTATATTGGTAACTATGATAGAAATAAAACGTTCAAATTTGTTCAGAAACACACAAGGCCGTGAATATAAATGCTGATTTTGTATACATTTTGCGAACTTAACGTTTTAATTTCAAAATATTTTTATATCTAGTTCTCAATTTATTCATCTTAACATAATGGACCAAAAAATGTATAGATACAAAAAATATCATAAGTTTTTTTTTATTATTCTTTAAAATTTTGACAAATTTATTACTCTAGCTAATATTAGTATGAGGTCATATTTAATGATATTTCTTCTACTTTAAACCAAATTAAGTCAATGACTTATCACAAACAGTACATTTTTAGTTCATATTTAAACACATGTTTAATCACTTATTTGTTTTTAATCCTCATAATATTTTTATTTGACAATTTATATGTAGGTCATTTAAAGGAAAGTATTTAGTTTTTAGTTATAATTAAAAATTTAATTATCTAACAAAAATTAAAATATATATATCAATACTATTTATAAAAAACATGTATTTAAGAAATCCAATTTCATGCAATATTTTAATTACCCATAACTCTAAAATTGCCTATTCGGCCTTCTCATACTTGTATGATATATGAAAGATAAAAAAAATGATATAATATGATTAATAATTAGGGTAGTCGTACATGACCGAATGAACTTTTTTCATTTAACTCGTCCTAAAAATATAACGAATGATAGAATATACACAATAAGAAGTAAAAAGGACATGGGGCGATAAGCATATATATACATTGGATTTTAATGCCTTCCTCAATAATTATAAAAGAAAGAAATATTATAAGGGATGGAATGATTTAAAAAAATATAATTGAGCACGAAAATTCTGTGGAAGCATTATGGTTGAAGCCATTAAAGTCTTGATCAAATATCAAAGGGTTCCTCTGATAGACTTCAAAAATTTAAATTTGAAATATTTCATTGCTTCAAAAATAGACAAATATAAGTTTTAAAAATAAACATTCATACAGTATAAGAATTAATATCTACAGAAAATATAAAAAATCAATCAGTAACCTTAATGCTAGTCCAGTCAAGATATCAAAATACTTATTCAAAAATACCAATAATCCCACATATCATTTTCAAAGGAAAATAATATTAAATGGAAGAGGAAGACAAATAAATTTTTTTCATCTACTTAAAATAAAAACAATCTTAAATAAGGAACTGACGACGCCTTAAATGCTTTTGAAAATTTGAAGTGGACCCTGGCAATTTACCTCAACAAAGGCATATCTGAAAAAGAGATTATAAGAAATTGAGTTATTATAAAAAAGGATGCACAAGCAAATAAACTCATAATTAAATTTCAAACGACGGTGATTCAGGCAGTAGCAAAAAAACGTCGATACACATTATTCTTATAAAACTAGTACTGAGAGAAATACAATTGGAATCATAACCTGAAATCCTATGAGTATCTTCTATTGATGAAACCTATTAGTATACGAATCCAAAGCCAAGAGTAATCTTTCTTTTGCTTATGTTTAATATTTGGGTTATTGTGTTTGTTGTTTATAAAATTATTTGGTACTGAGCAAGGTATATTGAAGATAATGTATGTATGCCCTTTTCAACTCTTCAAGTGTGTCGTGCGTATTTGCAGCAGGCACGGACATTTAGTGAGGTGATATCTATAATTTTTTCGAATCATGGACGTTATGAATTATCATTGCTGGGTACCTCCTTCATTCCCCCGGATACCTGATCTCCAGAACCTTTTAAATCCTAATTTTATTGGAAAGTTCAGAATCGGACGACAAGGATGGGATGGTTTGTATCCGATTCTCTCAGGGTATAAGTAACCCACTTGAGTAATAGGAAGGATGGAATGTCTAGGAATCAGAGGTCAATTGTTCTTCGGCCTGCTGCCACTCTCGTAGGAAGTGAAATCTTTATGTGACTGAAACTCTATTCTCCAGGAGACACCATTGTGTCATGAAGAACGGATGGAAACCTCTCTCTCTCCCCGCAAGAAGACTTACTCGAGTGGTGCAGGTTGGATAACAATCTACTAATTTGTTGTTTTTACAATCATTGACTTGGGTGTGATGCTGTGTTCTTCCTTCCTAGGTCTGAATCCTTGATTATTAAGAATTTCAACATAAAAATGATTTTGATTGTTTTGCCAATATCTTAAAAGTATACATTATAACTTATCCATATGAAAAATATGGAATCTTCTATTCATATAGAAATCAATTTTACGACAGTTTGATTATATATATGTACTTATTTATTAACTCTTATTATTCTGGATAAGGCAATATCCAATTTGTAATGTCTACTTCGCATGAAAGAGCAAATTCCTACAGCAAAAAGCAAGGGATTTCTTTTGTGAGTAATCATTTAAATAATATAAATACAGACATCGAGCAAGATTAAACGATAGTTGCAATAATGATTAATGCTACTTTCTTTTAATTACTTATATAATTCCTTAATCCCAGTGACGTCACCCAGAAAGATTGATCAGCTGCTATTTTTAATAACAAAATCAAGAAAAGTTCAGAAGAAACTACCATCTCTTCTATATACCTTTGAGTTGAAGAGCTTCATCCGAACGGTTAAAGGAAAAATTCCCTCGCTCTTTTCACCCCCAGAAAGTTAATTGAAAAACAAATTCATTGCAAAGCCAGTTCACCGCGAGGAAAGTTAATCCCAAGACCATTTCATCCGGAGGAAAATTTATCCCTAAACAAGTTCATCTCAAGAAACTAATACATTTATATAATCTAAATTATAATTATTATAGAAGGTAAAATGAGTACATTAGTAATATATTTATATTCAATTTAGGAAAATAAAATTAATATAAAGTTATGTTGCAAATTTGTTGCGATCGATGGTTAAGGATTCAAATAAAATTTTTCGTTAAGCATAAGAAATTTAAGATTTTATTTCCATAAGCATCTTTTTTTTTTGAAGATAATGATTATATTCCTGAATTATTAAATCTTTGTATTAAAAGTAGAATAAAATACTGCATCAAAGTTGATTTTTTTCATTAAGATATATTCCAAATATATGTATTATATGGGATGAATTTTCCTCGAGATGAATTTGTCTTGTAATGAAAATCCCTTTGAGTGAAAATAGGGAGGTGAACATTCCGGGGTGGAAGGAGCGCGGTGAACTTTCTGTACACACATCCAAACACCAATACAAGTGTTGAAATGACCAAGTCAAATAAAAAAGTTGTTACAATGGTCACACAACAGTTTTTTCTCACCATGTCGACTGGAGTACTATTTACTATATGAGTAATCTGTTTTTAATCCGATAATGGATTGTTACAATTACTTTAAAATATGTACTTGGATTGTTTTTTTTAGTGATATATATAAGTGAGATATTTTCTCTCTCCCCCCAATAAGAATTGGAAATAATCCTTATTAGCTCTTTACTCCATTCATAAGATGGATTCTATAAAGTTATATTTCTACTTATTAGTTTACTTATAATTACATCAATTTTAGCATCCTTGATCTCATATAATTATAGTTTTGTCGACATGTAAATAAAAATTACTTTTTTGGAGGAAAAAAAAAAATAACAATAACTTATGATGTTTTAAATAATTTTTTCATTTTAAACGTGTATTATTCTCTCATATATATAATTTTTTGAGAAGTATTCACAAAAAAATCAATTGACAGATATGTGTAAGGAAAAATGAAGTTTTAAAAATACATATTTTTCTTGCAAATTGAAATGACACAGCTCTGAAACATAGTAGTATATTTTTCCTTGATTATTTTATATTAATAAGTCAGATTGTTTAATTTAAATTATGAAAACATGAAGTATGTGTAATGAAACTTTTTCAAGTAATTTGCAAGTAATCCAATGATCTAAAACATATATATTCATGTATTCATGTACCAAAAATTATTCGAGGACTTGTCTCTAGAGCTTCCCCTTAAAACCCCCGTTTTCCTTAATTGTTGTTGGCCAGTACTGTAACAATTTTTCATTGTGAATGTTCATTTATTTTTAAGCAATTCCTATTTAACAATCGTTTGAAAGGAAAAACCCAAATCTACGAAATCAAATTGAGTTAAAAGGAAGCATTTAACTATTTAGTCACGGTTGAAAACAGTTAAAAAATCATTGCTAGTATATTATGAAGTTAAAAATCATTTTTAGACCCGGTCTTGCAGCTTTTAATTCTTTGAGGAATATGACCATGGATGAAAAAAATATAATTGTTTGTATCGGAATATGTGTTTTTTATTTTCCAAGACTGTTGGCATTATTCTTTAAGAGATAACATTTAAGTATAAAGTAATGACTAGTACGTGAAAGATGAAAAGTACCACTGAGGATTTGTTGCAGTCATAATTGTAAGTCCTTGTTGGACTGGGAGTAGAATTCGAGTAATACTCTTGCTTTATACAGAGTTGGATTGTATTTATGTACTTCATTTAATTGCTGTCGCAGCTAATCTAATGAAACATCAATACAGCAATGCTGCTTTTCTCCCAAAAATTTCTTCAAATTTTCAGGGTTACTCTGTTAATTTCTTTTTAACATACTGGCACATTATATTACTTTCAACTATGAGTATGACTAGCAGGATTCAAGGTGAGTTATGAAGTAGCGTAATACCCTATTTATTTTCTACAGTAAATCTTGATGTGGCATGGCAATGTAACTATGAATAAGCGAACTTTCTAGACTTAATGATGAAAATAGTACGTAACTCAAGGAGGTTTCCAAAGTGAGAAAAACAAGTCAGCAAGTGAATTAAATAAATATATATATTTAAAATAACAAAACAAGCAAGTATAAACTTGCAATCATCTACAATATATCCTATATGTATATATTACATATAGCTGTAAAGCTCAAAATGTGCATTCGGATTAATACTCTCTTTTGTCCTTCGGGCTAATTTACTTACTTTCAAAAAGATAAATAGCTTTAAAATTTATTCCATGCTTTCAAGTTTTGTAATTGAAGTTTATACGTCCTTGAACCTTTTTCAATATCATCCAAGTATGTTATACATTGTATAATATAGTCATAGTGTGTATATTATATACTATTCGTTTGAGAAAACGTGAAGCAATGCAGTAAAGAACTCATGTGGTTTTTATAAGCATAATATTTTTATTATTTCTGTTTCTGCTATTTTATTAAGATTTATATCCAACTAAATTGGATAATTTCTTGCATTTTGTAATTTACACTTTTACACCTATAAAAAATTTACACTCACTGCCATCTATTTATCTTGCAAAAAGAAAAGGCAATGTTGGGAGTAGGTTTTATTTTATTTTTTGAAATAGTTATATGCGGAGCTTCCCCTTCTCTAAAAGTAACAACCACTTAAATACATACAAATAATACATATATATATTTGTTGGTCTATAGCAGTGGTTCCCAAGTTTTTTTGAGTTCAACCCTTAAGATATGTGGCTAGAAAAAATGCAACCACTACACCTCTCATTGAGAAATGAATTTGCAATAAATAAAATCTAAATTAAGACTCACAAATAAACAAGATTACATGATGTATATGTGCAAATAGGTTTATAAACGCATCAAGGTCTTAATTTGATGGATGTGCACTGTGCATTGAGTAAAGCCAGTATATTTTAGATTTAATTTTGGATACAGCAAGTGGAAGATCACCCTCTACTTTAAGCTGCGATCTGTATCTATTTGTGATATAAATTAATACGAAAAATACCTTTCTAACATAAAAAGGTAGAGCCAAATTGTATAAACAAATCTAAAGATCTTTTAGCCAGGAGTAGATACTCATTTATCAAAGAAATCCAGATTTCTTCAAGTGTTTTAAAATCAAAATCGGCTTTAGTGTTTGGTCACATGAATGTTCGATAAGTAAATCTTCCGTATCAGACGATAGATGATTAGCTGCGGGGATAAGATGGGAGTATCCAATTATATTTTGTGGAGCACTATCCCCTAAGAAATACTTTTTTAAATGATCCAGAAGAGATTTATAATAAACTATCTAAGGATTAACCAGCGTTACTCGGGCTAAGGAGGGAGAGGATAATCACATTGAAAATGGTCAAATTAATTAAGAAAATCTTCCGAAAATACTTCAATATACAAATAATTATAATATGAATGTTACGTTGTTGTCTAAAAAAATCCTGATAATTATAATTCTCTTAGATTCATCATTGCAAACTACCCCCCCCCCCTCCGCCAAATCTTATTATTGTCTCTTGTAACCTTAGTAGTATTATGAATATATATATAAAAAAAATAATGCGTTACCATTATATATATATACCATTATAACATACCAATATATATGCATCTAAAAAATTGTCTAGATGAGAAGTACATTTTGTATTTAAATCGAAATTTGTGAAGAAAATCGCAAAAACTTTTTTGCACTATTTTGTGAAAAAATAATTAATATCATTTAATGGAACTGTAAAAGAAACACAAACCCACCAATAATTTTTTATACTTGCAAAAAAAAAAAAAATTATGAAGAATAATGTTGTCGAAAAAATAACACTCGATAACTGGTTCATTTCTGCAAATTTTACAAAAATTATTTAATAAAAATGTTCCATAAATTTTCGGACTTTCACGACTAGAACTGATTAAAAAAGAAGAAGAAATAAAGTTAGTGACGTCATCACAGACCCAACTTTATAAGTTTTAGGACTTAAATACAGCACTGAACTGGACGGACTCGAGACTGAACTGGACAAGAATATAGTCTTCAGTCCTAAGTAAGGACCGAAACAACACTAGTTTTAACCCATTCATGCCGACATCTCCCTGGTTTATTTTGACTCATAAACAATTTAACATCATTTATTTTGATATTTAAAAAAAAAAAGAAGACATTTTATGACTGTTTTGGAAATATTCTTCGGCAGGATTGCTTGCCACTCGGCTGTTATTATTCATAGAGCCCAATTTAGAATAACAATTTTACCGTATTTCAAAAACAATATAACTAATTAACATAAGGATATCTTTTTGGGTTAAAAAATATTTAAAAAAAGGTACATCACTTACAGTATTGATTAAAAGGTTTTAACCATCGTTTCTCTCTTCAAACAAAAGTTCAACATCGGAGTGTATAAAAAAACACCTTGAAAACTGACTTAAAAGGGTATAAATCCTCAAAAGAATATTTATTAACTTGTAAAATATTGTTTTATTGAAGTATTTTCAATTTCGATCACCTAAAACTGGTTTTAATGTGTAGTTAGAAATCTTTCAATTCGGCTTTAACGGGTTAAACTGAGTCCATCGATGAGAACAAAGGAAATTATGACTAAAAATGTAACATTTCCTTCAATGTCATTAACAAAAATCTTATTAGTTCTTTTTGAAAAATACATTTTGATGTATTTTAATAATATATCAAAAAATCATCTGACTTTCAGTTTGACGACTTTGTTATGTTTTGTATTCAAGGAGCGTTTTTTTAAATGAAAGTCACAATTAAATGAAAGCAGCACAGTGTTTGAGGCATAGTTATTGATAAAGATATTTAAAAAATGTATTAAGTTCGGATAAATATTTAAAAAAACTACATTTCATTGTTTTAAAATGAAATAACCACTAAATTGTTAGATAGGGACTTAATGATAAATACAGTTAAAAGCAAAATAATTTTGACCATCTAATTAGGAATGTGTTCATACATTGTAATAATATATAGTAAAAAGAAAATCACTTAGTCAACATGACATCACAAGATTAATACAAATTAGGCTGCACATTAATTAAACCATAATAACACAACTTAATGTATTATAGAGGTAGAACAGTTCCTCGGTTTTTGCACCTATATTTTGATGTTTGTTGCGTGTAAAGACGGGTTCACAAATCTACCACGCATGTAAATACAATTTATGCCTTAGAAATTGGAACTTTCTTCTTCATCTTTTATTATTTTTATTTACATATTATAATCTTCAACCCCGAATAACTCTTCTTGTCAAAACAGAGGGGTTCTGTAATTTAAATGCTTTCTTGTTCGGTAAGATTTTGCTTACAAAATTTAATTTTCATGGCATTTTCATTCCTACAAACAAAAAATCTGTTAAATCACAGAAATTTGTTACTTTGAAAGGGGGAATTGTTGAGGTTTGAATATTATAATGTACAAAGCTTTTAGAAATATATTGTCTATACACGTATTACGTGGTAAAGGGTCAAAATATAATTTTTCTATCTCTGTTAGAATGTCCATAGAACTATATTGATTATTCTGTCTTATTTTAATAAGACAATTATTACCAATGATCATCATTTAAAATTAAGAGAAAATTTACATTCCAAATAAAATTTAGTTGTTGATCCTTCCAATAATGGCTGAACATAAAATGAGTGTGTCACGTGAAAGTAATCTATAAAGAAAATCATGAATACCATTTCTTTCAGTGATTATCCTAACACCATGACTTACCATTCCATTCGTCGTGGAGAAGGAACTCAAAATGTAAAATATTTATGTTTCATAACTCAACACATAACATGAGGTAATCTACTGTTTTAACGAAAAATGATGGCAATGAAGACATTGTGACATCATTATCCTTTATAATGAACTAAAACTCATGATTACGTTTTTCAAAGAACATTAGAAAAATAACATTACAATCCATGCCAATTCAGTGGGAAATTTTGAAATTCGTTAGAGTACCCAACATATAAATATTAAGTATGGGAAATTAATCAAAATAAATGACTTGCAAGATTCTAACTTATTATTTGCATGAAAAATTTAGGTTGATTTTCACTTAGCTCGATGTTATCATCGTCATTTAAGTTTAATTAATAGCATAGATATTTTAGCTAATCAACAGTGATTATAATTAATGTAAATTATTTAGACAGAAATGGAAGCTTGAGCATGCCCAAACAATTTATTTTGGATTAATTAATCCCCACCCATAATTATTAATAGATATATTGTGGGAGGAAAAATTAGAGATATGGATTTAACAATCTTTTCTCTTGATTATTTAAAAAAATAGTAGTGAATGAGATTGCGATCTAAGAATTGGGCAGGCACACTTCTTTAGGATTGAGTTTCCTACAGTTCTAGAGACATAGTTTTGAATTCTTCTTATTGAAATGGGAATTATTTTCCATTATGTGCGATCAGTGTTGGAGTTGCATAAACTATGATCTCTCGGCAGGCTAAAAAACAACATGGCAGACCTGACAATTTGAATGATGTTTTGGAGGAGAGCAGCTTAGCTGTCATTGCGTTTCATTAGATTAGAAGCTAAAAACCAATAAACACAAATCCCATTCCGTATCGTGCAAGAACATATACGGATATGAATTACGAATTACTGGGAGTTGTCCTCGTCAATGCTTATATTTTTTAGAAATATATAAGGAAGGTCGAACATTTTGGACTTCACCCTGTGCTTTCTAATAGACGTTTTTAAAATAACATGTAAACACTCTTGTCTTAGTTAAGAACCACCGATGTAAATGAGAAACCAAAAGCAAGAAATTATATGAATTAAAAAATATCATATTATCTTCAAAACATCAACAATTCCTATGTACTTTTTGTCAGTTGTCTACTCTTGCCTCTGATTTGTGTTCTCAACATTGAAGTTAAATAAATGCTATTCAATTGTGAACATAATTACAATGCTGTCTGTTCATTGCTTAAGTTTTGATACGGCTAAATGAAGAAAATTCCTACAGTTGAAGGGAAAATCATAATTATATGGTACTACTTATATATAATTAATATTCTTAGACCTTCTTGGTGTGGCAGAAAGTTTGAGAAATGCAATGAGAATTATTATGCAAGGAAAAATTCAAACCATGTCTTTTGAGTAATGTTAAAAGTTACGCAGTGAAATTAAAATACGATGTAATATTTATTTAAAAAAACAAAAAAGAAAATATTTTTTTAAAGTTTGCTTCTTTAATTTTTTTTTTAAATAACCATTTTTTAAAGTGTCATAGAAAAAATACATTCTTATCATTCCAATGTATGTACCTTGGAAAACAAAAAGTAACATAATGATACTAAATTTAAATATATATATATATATACATATTAGCACTACGGTAAAAATAAAAACCTATAAATTGACTGCAGATAAAAATTCCTTTCCGTGAATCCACGTCGATAATAAATATAAGAAAAAAACAAATATTTGTTTATTTTCATCTACTTTATTCGTAATCAAAGATGCACTAATGCATCTCTTTTGACGTAAATTTTTACTTAAAACAAAATGACAAATACACACATAAACATAATTCACTTCCTTATGATTTTCCATGAAATTCAAGCCTTTGTGACTTATTTTGTAGCTCAAGGAATACTACCTAGTAGTAAATACTTTGATTAATGTCAAGCTAAGAAACAACGTTGTCCTGGACCCACGAGGTATGTAGCTATACTTTTTTGTACGTAAGGAATATAATAAAAAATAGGTAGTTGGCAACGTGAGCCATACAATTATTTTTTTATCTAAGATAAATTTATAGAATATGACGTCATATTTTCATGTATTATACGTAAATATATTACTTGAAAAAGTTAAAGCATTGGATTACAAACTTAACTTAGTAGAAACAAAACGAATACAGAAGTAGATACGAAACTTAATATGATTTTTGTCTTTCCTATATTGTAAATTTTAAGTAGGGGTGTGTACGTTCTAATTTACGACTGGAGATTGCAGTCCATTCCAGTTCAGTATCAGTCTAGTCCAGTTTAGTCCTGTTTATCTCTCTATACATAAAATATAATTTGTGTGGGTGTCCTTTATGGGTACCCACAAGGTTAAACCTAGGAACCTAAAATCTAGCATGGGTGCTTAATCTATACCCAAAACACAAAAAAATCTTTTTTGGAGCTTAAAGAGACTAGATAGATGGTTGAGCTATATATCAAAAAGTGACTTGTGTCTCAAGAAATAACTATAATAGTAAACACGTTTTCTAAATTTATGCAAAATCAAAAAAGTTAAGGGCAAAATAAGAAATCGGTAAACATCGCAATTTGGTTTTAGTTCGGAAGCAACATAAATGAATTTACAATGGAATATTGGATTCGTAGATGGAATAAATTATGTAGAAATTTGTCTGGAAATTCATTTGCATATAAATTTGACACATTAAAATCGATATTTAGCTGAAATATCCGTAATTTTCTGAATAACTTTTCAACGTATTTCTTTTTTTTCATCAAACGTCAATTTTCAATTTTTAAGAAGAAATGCCGCAAAGCGATACATTTCGACATTAAATTTTAATCTTTAACACACAACTTTTAAAGTATTAAATTATTTTCAATTTCCAGAAAATTTTATTGCATAATTTTTGCAATATTTGAACAAGTATAACCAGTTATTGATGGCTATTTTTTTGAAGTACACAATCAAAAACTGATCTCAATTATAAAAAAGGTACAGATATCCTATACATACATACGGCAAAGAATACCCCCTTTGTGCTACTACAGTAGAAATTGATCTTAAGTCATACTTAATTTTATAGTTATTATCAATAGTTTGTTTAATTCTTTGTATATCTCATAAATATGAGAATACGAAGATCTTCATCCTCTTCTTGCATGGCTTGGTATCTCTCATATGAAAGCGATAGATATCTGTTAATAAGGTGGTCTGCACTTTGTTGTTCTTCCATGCAAATATTGCACATAGCACTTGTATTTACCCATTTGCTCAGATGGGCTAAAAATGGCCCATGACCTGTGTAGGCTTGAACAAGTAAGTTCATGTTTTGCCGCGAAAAATGGACGCTCTTTTGTTTTGGTTTCTTCAACATGTGAATGTGTATGTTTTCATTCTTTGATCTTCCTTGTATCTTTTGCACCAAACTTGGAAGAAGAAATCACCCACCACCTTCTTTATGTAGCTAGGAGGTGCTCCAACGCAAAAACGAGTTTAAAATGCTGTACCACTCTTTGCAAGATAATATGTAAATTCGTTGCCTAAAATATCTCAATGGTCTTTGCACCAATCCAGATATATGTTAATTTCACATTTTCTGATGTTTAATATTTCTTTGAACTTCTTAACTGTGTCACTTTTTGTAAACAGATTTAGAATAGCAGCAATTGCCTATTGAGAATCCGATGGAATTATAACGTTTTTTGATGGCTTGTCTTGGTTTCTGATTGTGTGATGGGGATGATTTCTGCTTAGAAGACCAATGCTTCGTTATTTAATGATGGTGATGATTGATGAAGTTCGGGACTATTATCGTTCAGAGATATTTGGTCATTTAAACTATTATGATATTTAGTATAATTATCAAATCAGACAATGACAAAGTTTTTCTAGGATGAATTTTCACCCCGCCGTGAAATAAGAATATCTATTGAGATGGCTGATCAATGATCATGTTAGAAGTATCTTCCTTTGATTCCCTCTATCTACCTTTGGTCCTAACTCTTGGAGAACATAGAAGTCCACTTCTTCTGGTCTTAATATATGAAGAATGATCTTAGGCCTTAACATTTCTCAAATTAAAATTATATTTTAAATTTCATATTGTTATATATTTTGTATGGCTATAAATTTATATTGTTGTAGTAGCTAATTAACATATCTTTTTTTTTATATTTAACATCCCGAGTATTTTATCTGAATCTGAAAGTAAACTGATCCTGTCATAGTCTCAACTCTTGAATATATTCATTGTTCTTTATGTATGAAGATATTTCTACCCAAGAAGGGAGTCGACTCCATTCTCGTTTGGGGCTTAGCTTGGTTTGTTTCTCTTCTTTGGATACATTTTCATTCGATCATCCTCCCTGTAGATATCGAAATTAAAGCAACTCTTGTTGAGGATAAAGTATCTCGGATCTCTTCTTTTACCCTAATTCTTAGAGATTTCCGCCTTTAATGAATGAAAATCGATCCGAAAGGATGAAAAACACTTTTAAATTTAAAATCTGTTCCTCCATTTATTCAAATGTTTTTGTATATTATTTTTAATATAACTAATAGTTAAATGATCATAGCTTATGGATCATAGTAATTTGTCTTATTTTATTCATTTAGAATTATATTGTCTGGAAGGGGATGTATGGCTTGACATTGACTAATTCAACATTTATATTTTATCATTTACTTATAAATATAAGATTTATCACTCAGTAAATCCTCTTTAGCAACTATATTTTTAGTTAAGTGGTTAGGAAAATCTGTCATATATGAACACAAGGATATCTCAGATATACTAATACCAATAAGAAATATAATTTTGAAAAGAGTACAAATATTTTAACATGCTATATATTTTTATTTAATTGTTTATGTTAAGTATTTTCTTTTATTTCATTTTTTTGTATATTCAACTTCAATACATTCTCTTTTGATGCTCCAGCAATAGTCTGTCATATGCACATCCCATCTTCCTCCACAACGTTTTGACGTTATTATTAAATCTTGATCAAATATTTATTCCTTTTCATCCCTTACATGACCAAGATTATCAAAAAAACTTGCAAGAATGCTAAGGAGAAATTAAAGTTAGATACTAATTTCAAATCCTGCTACTCAGTAGTACTCCATCTGTATATGGACTAACTCTTTGTAATTCGTTCCTTTGTAATGTCCTAAGAAGTTATTCATATATTTGAAAAAAAAAAAAAATCGAGCATTCCTTTCCAAATCTATCATTTAATTTATCAACTCTTCATTTCTTATGCGTTTTCGTATTTTGGGCCCATTAAAAACACCCTATTCCAAAAAAATTACTTTTTATTTTTCGAATGTATCAAACATTAACTTCGTTTTAAGCAATTTTCTGATTCAACTGTGAAGCTAAGAGCTCAGATGTTTTTTTCATGATCCCAAATCCCGAATCAAACAATTTAATTCTTGTTGATAAAATTCTTTAAGGTGACTTATAATGAAAATTAAATTAAAAATGTGGAGAAATATATTTCAAAATTAATCATAATATTTGATTCTTACATTGATTGAATTCAAAATATCAACTCCCATTCTCCTTTTATACAACCGATACTGATTAGGGGGTCCAAATGTGGTGTATCAACATAAAAACTATCTTGGAAAAAAAATTAAGAAAAAGGAGAAAATGCTAATTAATTTTTTAACTTTATATATACATATATCCCAATGTATCATGGACACATTTGAGTCAATTATAGGCTTTCCTTTCAAAAATATAGGATGAGCTAACATACTCAAGAATTTTAGACATAATTTAAAACCTTTGCTTGAAATATGAGACTTATATTGGCTCCGATATGGTCTTGCTAATAAAATCTACTATTTTATGATTATTTATTGTAACGATCAATTTTGAATACCTATAGAGTGCCTCATTATTTTTTATTTTTTTTGCACTAATTGATGTTTTAGGTATACATTTCAAGCAATGTTCTGATACATGGGAAGATCTTATTAGAAAAGAAGATCTTCACAGTCCACGCGGTTTTGAAAACGATAGATTTATAGCAGCGTCACTTGAGGAAGTCCAGGGCACCTTTAGGATAAAACATCCGGTCCAAACAAGGTACTTGGGAGTCGTGGTTTCTGATGGGAAGAAAATTGATCCCTTCTTCTTCAAGCTCTGTAGGGGCCTGAGGTGGAAAATCTTGCTCTGGCTGAATGCTAACTATACTGAGAACGGTGCCCATGGCCATACGGCCTTGAAGACACATAACTTTTGCAAAAAGCACTTTGTTGACTTCTGGAACACAACATTATGGCTCTCCTCCAGTCCTGATCTCAATCTCTTTGACTTCACTTTAGAGAGCAAGGTTGGGAATACATCACACAGAAATGTGCTGGAGCTCAAGGCCAGCATCAAGAAGCAATGGTCTAACATATTCGCCAATTATATTGTGGTAACCTGCGCCAAGTTCCAACCTCGTGTTGAGGCTGTGATAGAAGCTGGAGGCTGTCTTATTGAATAATTCTTGGAAAGATTGATTGCTAAAAGTTTTTTTCATTATATTTTTCATTATCCTTTTCTAATAAAAAGTAATTAATGTTTTGGTTTTGCTTCTTCATCGTTGAAAATCCCCCAGTCCCACTCTAATCATTAAATGGAATTTGCAACCCACCTAAAGGGTTAATAAGATAACTTGGTTCATAAAAATTGACAGTAATTTGCCAAGACATACAAATGGAGGTAATCAACACTCAATTTCAGAAAAATCATTCTAGCTTGCTTTTGTGTTGACAGGCCACAAATGTCCGCACTTTTGAAAATCCTTATATATTCCTTGTTGAAATGAATAAATGTATTGGTAAGTACAGTATGTATACTTAAAAAGCCCAAGTAAAATGGTAGTTTTGAATTATTTTTCTTACATAAGTAAGTAACCTTCCCCAAATGAAATATATTTCTTATGACATAATGAGTATGTAAGAAGTAGTAAATATCGAATTCAAAAGTATTTATATAATATGTATGGGCAGCATACTCGAATATGTCAGGACATTTAACGATGAAAAGTACTTTTTTTCTTCTTATATGCTTTGTCATTTCTGTTTTAATCTTGTAAAAACTATGTAGGTTATATTCTTTGTTTTTAAACTAATTCTTCAAAATTAGATTTTTTAACCATACATATGTACAATTTTTTTTTTTGGAAAATCCACACTTATTCTACAAAATTTCAAATGACATTATTTTGGGGAAAAAAGTTCAAAAATCCAAATCTACACATTGATATGAATTAAATGCTTTTAATGAAGGATTTACAGTACTTGGGCTGAGGATTATACAATAATTTAATATTCCATAAAGATGATTGACATATAGGTGGTCTAGTTTTTTACTATTTTAATACAAATTACTAAAATATAAATATTCTGTCACAATTTGCTAATACCATTTGTAACTTGTACTCATAATATATATAAACAGGGTTAATTTTATCTAGTGGTACACATTTTATTATTTTCAATCCTGAATGACATTGGTGCAAAATCAGGGAGGACATCATCTTCTTGTCTCTGAACAGAGCAACAAGCTGTGACGTTTAGAAAAAGCAAAAAATAATCCAAATTTTCTGAAGGCCAACAAAAATTTGGGGCTAAGTTTTCTGGATAATAAAATGCTACCTTGGGCCAGATATAAGTTCGAGGACAACTTTGTTTTCACTTAAGACGGACCTCCATATCAGGTCTCCGATAAGACCCAGGCCTTCTTGAGGGACAATTTTTTGGACCTCAAAATTAGGCCACTCTCCTATTCAGACGCTAACCTCTTGGACTACTCTATCCAGGCGCATTTGAAGAATAGTATGTGTGCTACTCCTCAAAAGAGTGTCCCATCTCTAGAGGCTTCCATCAAGAAGGAGTGGACCTAGCTCGAGTCTGACTGCATAGGCAAAGTCTGCAAGAGGTTTAGGCCTCGTACTGAGACAATTATCAGAGATGGGAGCTCACATAGTGAATAAAAATTGTGTTCATTACTATTATCAGATGATTTGATTAAATAAATGTCCTCACAAAACCTCTCCTTTCAATTTTACTGTTGAAAAATTGAAAAAAAATAATTTTTTTTTAGATGAACCCTGTATATATACAACAAAGGATCAACAAGAAAATTGTTTTCTTTTCTTTTAGAAATAAAGTTTAACTATATAATTACTTTTCCATCGTTTATTTATTAAAAATATAAAGTTATGAAATCCATATTTTATAAGTGGGACGAGGGAATCTATTACTGATAAAAAACACATTGTGCATTTATGTGTAATTGAGGTGACTCCGTGAAAGCCTATAAATTTTCTTCCTTTCCCCACTCAAAATATTTATTTTATCTCACAACTTTTCATTAACAAAGTAGAAGAGAAAAGGCTAGAAATTAACAGATTGTTATTAGAAGGGATTATTATTTCGCTGAGCCCGAAGAGAAGATGGGAGATGGGATGGGACTTATGGTATAACTGAATTGAGCTTCATGGTATAAGATTTTGGAGAGATAAAATGTATTATTACTATGGAAAGGATAACCATAAGCATTTAAAATAGCATTTGTGGAATACAAATATTGAAAAAAGTAGGCGGGAATTCCTCATCCAGAGCCATATATGAACACCAAGACGATCAATTAAAGAATGAACAAAAAGGAAGAAAGAGCATACGTAACAACCGTTTTTCCTTTTCTAACCTCAAAAACTGTTATTGTTCTTCACACTTTACCCATTTTTAATAATTAGTAATCCAATGTTCTCACTTTTTCCAACTTTATATAAAAACAGTCTCCATTTAAAAGAATGGATATTAAGTAAAGAACAAGATTTAAATGGAGTTCTACCAATGAACGTTGGGAGATAATGAGGAGGAACAAGTCAATAGCTGATAAAAAGGGATCAGGAGTTAGTCATGTTTTATGGATACGATTGTATACTATTTATAATATTTGTCATATGAGTCCTGCTTTCCCATATATAAGTTATTTTCCGGGTCACCCATTTCCTTTGAAATTCAAATGACGTTATGTTCTTATCCATGGATAATCATGATGATTAAGGTTCATTGCAATGGAAAATAATAAAAGTTAAAAATTTATTACGTATAAGATTTACGTATTTACATACATATAAATCATGGCCTTACACGTCGTATAAATTGCTTCATGTATTTTTCTTGGACGATGACCAAAAAGCATTACATCATTTGAGGATGATGAGCTTTATTTGGACTATGGAGACTATATTATACCTTCTCTCAATATATGTACAAATCGCATTATTGAATGTTCTACAAATCCTCCTTCTTGAGAATTTATCTCAGATCTGTAACTTAGAAAATTTACCTATTATAATTTCTGAAAATATTAATTTTGTCAAATGAACAGTGTGTGGCCTTTGTTTAACAACGAACTTTGAGTGCCTGGGACAGCTGTGCTTACACAGGTAGGACGTTGTTTGTTGTTTTGGCGTCAGTGAAAAAAAAAAAAAATGGTATCCATCAAAGCTTTATTTTTTCCACAATCGTGGAAAAAGTGATCTGCGCCGGACAAGACAATGTTTAGATTGCAAAATTCTTAAGCATGGACAAATCCTTTGTATAAAGAGTAAAGAAGGAACTGTAAGAGGCTGCAGATGATTATGAATCAATAGCAAAGCGTGTTGAACAAGGTCGGACTGCCAGAGGGACCAGAGTTTCATTGCAAATTTGCAAAAATCATTCATTATGAGCCATACAACTTGATGAAGGGTATTGATAGGAATCTCAATGTTCTGAAAGGCTGACCAGGAAAGGTGTGGCAGATGATTTGCTATAGCTCAATTTCAAAAAGACAAATGTTCATCTGGTATTCATAATTTTTTTTTACTTTGTTGGATCGGACCCCGTGTTTACCCTCCAAGCTCACCAGACATCACCCCAATTATTTCCTTGTGTAGGGCAAAGTTGAGAGACACGACCCTCCAGCAACACAAAATTCAAACTGATGTACTGAATCTGGGATAAATTCTGAAATATACCAAAGGAGACTGTCATCAAGATCTAATCCCGTTTCTGAGGTTGAGTCGAGACCATTATTGATGCCAAAGCCGATTATGTTGAATAATGATATTGGTTATTTTTAATTAAGCTTTAATATTGTTTATTATTAAATTGGATGATTAGTTTATGAGAAAATACATTTAAAAAAATGTTGGTTGTTAAATAGAGGTCGCACACTGAGTGTATAATTGCAAACTCCAATGCAAACCATATCATTGTATACTTAATTGTAGATCACGCAGATAATTTTATTTTTAAAGCTATCTAAATAAATAAATGAGAAACTAAGGTCTTTTGCGCGACATTTCATGAGAAAAAAAAATGTACATACATGTTTCCATGCATTTAGTTTATAGGTACTTTAAAAGATTAAAATTAATTTATTTCTTCATAAATTCGATGTGAACTTGTAAATATTTTGAAATTACGAGAGAATTTATAGTTTCTTTTCAAGTTAACCCCTCGAAAATAAAGCTCATTATGAACTGCAATATTTTTTTCTCAATTAAAAAATGATAATATACACAAAAACCTATTAGGTATATTATGTACATATAAAGTAAATACGGACATATTCATTGTACGCATAGGTAGCGGGGTATTATAGTTTTAATCATATTAAAAAAAGTTCACGCCCCCCCCTCCTTCTCCTCCCACTTACGTTCCTAATATGTAATTTATACTTTCAATATTCATTACACATGTAATACACTTTTATATATGTGGTACGTCAACCTAAAAACAATCTTGAACAAAATCAAGAAGTTGAGAAAATCCCAATATATTTTTTTTTCATATATACATACAAGCCAATATTGAACAGACATATTTGAGAAAAATTATAGACTTTGTATTCCAATTTGTGGGATGTATTAAAATACCCAAGAATTTTAGGCATAATTTAGAAGCTTTATTTGATTTAATAGGCTTAGATTAGTTCTAATATAAGTTTCTCAAATAAAATCTGTCAATTTATCACTCTTGCATTGTTAAAATTAATTTTGGCTACTTTAATTGCAATTTGCGGCCCCTTCTAAGGGTTATTAATAATAACTGAATGATAGATATTGACAATAATTTCTTGAAGATTACAAATGTAATCCACACTCCATTTTTTAGAAACATTTTTTTAGTTACCTCCCCCAACAAAGTTAAACGGAGGTTATGTTTTCCTCTTGGTCAACAGGATTTCGGCAAAAGTTACAGATCAATTTTGATCTAACTTGGTGCGAAGATGATCCTGAGCCCCAGTAACAAGCCATTCAGTTTTAAGAGGTCAGCATAGCTCATAACATTAAAAATGCATAATCGACAATAACTTTGGAACATATGGAGATACATAGCTGAAATTGGTGTCATTATGTAGGCTTAATAAAGATTGTGGTCAAAGTCACAAAAAGGTAAAAAAATGCAATTTGACCATCACTTTGAAGAGATTGAGAAACAGAGCGGAAATCCTCTCTTTGTTGGATAATATATATTACATTTCATTAAATTCAACATGTTCAAAATTGCACATATTTGACCTTAACATAGCGAAGAGATTATATATGATTTAGGAAAAATGTCCATAGGCGGAGATTTGCACTCTACTGAGTGCCCATTCTACAGGGTCGACGCAATATATTTTGACACTTAATATTATTGTACATAATGACCGTTCGGTAGCAGTAAACTACTATATCATTTTTCCAAAATATTGGAGGAGTAGTTGAGAACATGTGGTGCTGACAAAAATGGAATCCAACGACTTTAAGGCGTCCAACCAGTGGAGACGAACAACCTCGGTTTTCGCGTGGGTTCTTACACTAAAACGATGGATGGTAACGACCCCCTTAAACGACGTTGGATATCAAAAATGATACCAATTTATTTTTTAATATTTGTGTCTGTAAAGGTTTTAAGTTTTACAAATGATGTTGGACCTTGGACTTCCTTGAATTTTTTTTTGTCTAAAACGGGCAGAATTATCTCGAATTCTTATTTGTGCTAGATTGCGTTATCTTTGCCGACATGCATTGACTCTGCTAATAATAGGTGGGGTTGTTATTTTATCAAAATGATGATATCCTCTTTTACTCCAACTTTTCTGGCAAAAAAAAAAGAAGTTTAAATCGGTCAAAAACCCCACCTACCCCAAGAATTTTTTTAACCCTTAAAAACGCTTATTTTTATCCTTTTTCCAAGAAAAATCTAATTTACATATAATGAAATTATATAGTAAAAGGGATAGGTTTACAAGAGTATAAATTGAGGAGATATATATTTTTAAGGTCAAAGGTCACAAAAAAGGCATTTCCCCCCCCCAAATTTTATATTCTAAAGTGGGTAAATTGTTTTGTAAAACTTATTCAAAATAATTATACAATTTAAATAGCAATACTAAAACAATATTAATTATATTATATTAAGTTCATTCAGATAAATTATCTATAATTACATCAAAATCATACCATGTTAAATTAGCTTAATGGCATATGTTTTTAAATTATTTACATATCTATCAACTGATAATATTCTGTAGTTTTCTTTTAATTTTAATAAAGATGATGCTCTTGATAGAAATACTGGTGGCCATAATGTATCGAATTTCTATATAGGGCTGGTCGATTTTAGCTTTTTCTGATATGCTAGAATTGGGGAATTCGTATACATCATTTGGTTGTGTGAAGGGACCCCCTTTAGACTTAAGTAAGTGTAAGTCAGCATTTTGTTTTCGATCCAAATCATTTTTTGAGCCTCTTTAACGCTAAGTCTCATTTCTTTCAACTTTTGTTGTGAATCATTACATCTCTTCCAAATCGCAATTTGAATCTATAAGGTCAATTGACTTTGCTTTCACAATGCTATTACTTGCAGAAGTAAAATAGAGAAGCCCCAAGAATAGATAACTCATATTGAACCGAACCTATATGCCTTTCAGCTGCCACGTTGTTAATAGGCGCATTCTCGAGTTTGGATGGATCCTTTTTGCTAACAAGGAGACTTCTGTTTGAATGAAAAACTTCAAATCCAAAGACATCTGCTCTCTGTCGGTGGAACCCCTTGGCTAATTTTTGAAGAGCAATAGCAATATCTTTTTCAATTCTATTGGAATGTTTATTTACAGCACTACTAATTGCAGAAATAATTTCGTCCCGATGGATACAAGATTGAAATGACTCCATAGTTATAAATTTTAAGGCTGGCCTTGAAATATTTAGAAGATCTTTTGGATGGGTTGTCTTAGGATCATGATAGATTTCCTTCCTTCTAAGGGTCAATTTATTGTATCCCACATTATTGAATGTTGTCATTAATAGGAAAGGCTCAATTAAGTGAATACCTATCAATGCACCCGCTGCAAAATGGATTTTCAGAAAATCGACTTCCTTAATTGACCTCACAATGCAAACCAGACTGTTAGTGACATGTTCATATTTTGAAAGGAAGGACCCCATATATAGATCAAAGTAAATAATAACAGCACAAAGGTAAACAAAACTATTAAACCGTTTTTTTCGGAATCCTAGAGCTAAATTCTTGCTTGGTATCATATAAATTGAAAATTGGGAACTCTGATTCCATGATTTATGATTAAAGTATGGATTAAAAAGATTGGTAATACAATATATAAATTGTTCAGTGATGCAATTGTGCTGATTCGTAGCAGTCGTTAGGAACTTATATTAACTTATGTTATATTTTTTGGCTATCTTTTGGAGTATACTTATCATCGCTGACTATTGATAAAATATTAAGAACTGTTAGTCTCAGCTGAATCAGATTACCTCTAGTCTCGAATGAAACAGGAAGGGTAGAAGAAGCACGATATTTGCCATTTATTCTGATCCCATGAACACTAAATGATCTACATCTCTTTCTCTTACTCCTATCGTCATGGTAGGTAATGACAACCTCAGAGCTCGTCATTATGAGGTCAACAATTTCCGAAAGAGTTTGAGGCAAATTGGCCTTACCTGTCTGTCGTGTTTGTGAATTGTATGGTACTGTATTGAGATCAATCACATTATAATTCTCAAAATAATATTTCACTTTCGATCGAACAATAAATTTGCTGTCTCCACTATGCCTGCAACAGCCTGGTTTTGAGAGCAGTGGTATACACTCATGAGTTTGCCGGCACAACTATAGAATTGAGTCTTTATCGTAGTACATATTAAAATTTGATTAAACGAGCTGGGAAATATATAAAATATCCCAAGTAATTATTGTTTTCAAATCTAGATAAAGATCTTTCATTTTAACTACTAATTTATTGTATTAAACATTTGTGGATGTTACAGTGGTTCAGATCGTTTAAGTATCCAAAATTGGACACCCTAGCACACACGTTAAAATAGAAAAATTGGAAAAAGTTGACCTTTTTTGTGACCTCTGACCTCTGATATGACCTTAAAAGTGTACTTTGGTAGTTTGAAATAATGTTATAAAGCTATTGCTTTAAGCATAAAAAGCTATAATGATCAGAACAGTCACGAGTTTCTTCTTATTACTTTGAAAATAGAATAAAAAAATACCCATTCATTAGTGACAAAGTAATTTTGGGGTTATATGTATATCAAATATGATACCCACGTCAATTTAGGTAGTGCTCACTATATCAACGAAATCATTACTAATTTTAATTTTTAATCTTTTTTTTTGTGTTGAATAATATGAATTAGGAGAATTCAAGAAATTTTGAACAAATATAATTAAGAAGTTTCTCAAAATATTTAATTAAAACCAAAATGTGTATCAAAAATGATACCCTCGTCGATCTAGTGTTAAGGACTGTGACATCATAAAGGGTGCTTGCATGGTGAAGAATATAGTAAAGACCATCAGGTCCAATAACTTCGAGGACTACACCAGCTCCAACATCTGGCCTTATAACAGCCTCGACTTCAATCCTATGTCTTCTACCTCAGGGGTTCAGTTGAACAGGACCCACACCGAACCTCGTGCAACACGGTGGCCGAGTTAAAAACAGCGCATCATCGGGATTTTATAGAAGTTCCTAGTCCCTAGGTTGACCGCGCCTGCAATAGGTTCAGGTCCAGGCTGGAGAAGGTCATCACCACTGAGGGTGCCAACTTTGAGTAGAATTCGAAGCCAGAAGCCACACCATTCAAATAGTTTTTGAATTTTTTGATTTAATAAATTATTAAAGATTTAAAGTATTGTTTTGCAAGTAAAAATATCGCGTCGACCATGCAGTTTCATTTTGTGTAGAGGGCCACATGTGTACATTTTTAAGTAACCGAGTAAATTATAATCAGATATGGAATCAATCGGAAGTTACTCTTTGTGTACTCTTTCACAGACGTCAAGACATCGATGTATTTTCTTGTCAGCTGTTGATTTATATAACTATTGATGCCCTAATTAGCAGAGGTGGGGGGAAAAAGTCCTTATATTACAAGTCCAAGTCGAGTATCATGTCTTTGACCACAATTCTACGTCCTCAAATATTTTTAACGAGACCAGCTCAAGTTCTCATAAAATACGAAAGGAGACATATACTTTATAACTGGTGCAAAAATTGAAAAGACTTTCGAGTCCAAGTAAAATTTGAGTCATTTAATTGTGTGATCAATTTGAGTCGAAATACTTCAAAATATGAAGTCGAGTCCATATAATATTATCACTGCTAATTAGTGCTCTAGACGCTGATTTGTTAAACTCAAATTAAATTTTGCCGAGTCGTTAATATCTATACTATTAAATGAAAAATAATTAGTAGGAAATTATTTAATAATTGCCCAATTACTAGTTAGTTGATTGCCGACCTTTTTTCTTTTCAAATTATATAATATTGATCTCTATGTGTGTATATATTATGTGTACTTTGTCCATTTTTTGTATTACATTGCCCAAATTGAATAAGTTATTTGTAAATAATATACTCTGTTTCGTTCATGCTTCAATACAAATTCATAATGGATGGATTATTTACACTATCACAATTAATTTTACATATATAATTTACCACATGTAGGGTTCCCGTGGAAGAGGGCCACACTAGATGCTGAAGGTAAAAAGTATACAGATAGTTTACTGTGGTAAGAGAAAGCAATAGCGTTCCGATTAAATCAGGAAGAGCATACTGGCTAGCTATAGGCTCAGGTGCCCCAATCGAAGGAAATGAGCTGATGTTCATATATCTACCTGAAAAAGTGAAGAATAATTTGGGGTTAGTGACAGTGGAAGATGTGTTAAATGCAAAATGGATTCATCCTCTATTAGTCATGCTGAAGAATCAACTCCAGCAATACTCATTGAATCCAAAAAGACAAAAAAGACGATGACCCCTTCAAAGTGGCCACATCGACTATTATGGACATTTTTTATCTTGGCAAGACCACACAGACAAATTTAAAGAGGCTGCGAGTGAAACAAAAACAGTACAAGACTTCATCAAGCGTGTTTCGGATCATATCCTTACACCAAAACAGATGAACTTGAAATACCGTATCTCGTCTCGGGCCTTTTTCAAAAAAGGGCCCTTCAAGGACGACCGGGCAATCTGCAAGGAATGTAGTAAAAAAAGACAATAACATATAATTTCAGGGATTGCAGCGCCCTGAAGTATATAATACAAGAAATTAATCGGGATGTTGAGTCAAAATTGTGTAGGAAACCATCAAACCACGAACTTTGTATGGTTTTGTGGGAGCCAGTGATCTTGAGCGAGTTGCCTTGAAAGCTGTAATCAAATTACAATGTTTGTTGTCTGTAGCATAGTACCATAATGTTTTCCCACGAGTCGTTTAGCTTTGGATGCACTAAATGAGTTCAGATGAACAAGGTTGGCCGAGAGGAGAGAAGATTGATGGGGAGGGAGGATGGAAAAATTAAGAAACTTTGAGGAGCTCATATTTTGTTATTGTCGTTTTTTTTTGTTTTGTTTTTTCGTCTCTTCTTTTATGTATATTTCCTAGGCGAATAAGTTGTAAATGTATGAGTACTTTTGAAAAAAAAAAAAAAAAAAAAAACAATATATTTTTATCTGATTTAAATAAAATTCAATACATATGTACAATCACTTATTGTCAACAAGCTAAAAAGATGAAATTTTAGATCTGAAAATCCATCCTGCTCTAAATATGAGCTCTTTTTCATAATATTATTAGATCAACAATCGTCTTGACGACCCTTGCATTTGGGATTGTAGTTCGCAAACTACCTAATTGATGGTACAAATCGTGTGCGTTCTTCTTAAGGGCCAATGACAGTCTGAAGATACCGATAATATCTCAAACTTCTGCAGTAACAATATGACTGACCTGTCTCCGTGTGGTCCTCCTCTAGCAATCAACCTCAGCTCCCTGAACTTGTTGAAAAAATATCTTTTGCACATATCATCCAAATTTGGATTCATTTTGAGCTGCCTTCATGACATCGTGGTACACTATAGGCTCGGAATTCATCGTCCAGACCTTCTAATCTGTTTTTCGACCCTTAACAAATAGTTATGACTTATGAAGAGGGCATATTGAATACAAAATACAGCTAAATATAGTATTTAACCATGTTACAAATTGGGTTTGAGTTATCTTTTCTTGACACGGTAAAAATCATATTTTCCATAATTTACTTATGTTACTAAAGGTTTTGGGTCCCTATTTCATATATATATATATATATATTAATCTATTATATCTACAGTAAACTGTAAATCTATGGATTTACCGAAAATAATTAAATTTTACGGAACTATGAAATCACTGTTCTACATTGGAATTTCACTCAATCAGTCAAACGTCAAGGAATTTCCTGAAGATATTGAAATAATGGTTCAGCTTTTTACGAAATGACTCAGAATGAATATACATACGTAGAAAAACATTCATACATTGCAGAAATTATATCAAAGTTATCTCACCAAGTTACTGTAATAAATATAGTTTTTATTGGAGCAAATTTGTCTGCTGTGGTACCTGCTGTTAAAAAGTGTATATCCTTTAAAGCATTTATATAGTGTGTTTGGAACGGCTTCTTGCCTCCACTTTAGTTAGAGTGGAAAAGTCCTTGCCTGCCAAAAGATGTAGCAATCGAATTTGGATGGATCAGTATGTATGAATATCAGAGTTATCTTCGTAGTTGCTATGTGCAATGCTCAATGCTTAAAACTTTTCAAGCTTTTTGAGGTAGAAAATTGGATGATTTCAAACCAACTTCTAATCAAATTACAATTTTGTCACCAGGAAAACAATTGGCTTTATCTACACGGTCTGGGAACAAAATGTGGACAATTGATTAATTTTAGCTTTTTTGATGAATATAAAAAGGTTTTGTGATTATTTTTTGAGATTCTGGTTCAGCCATCCTTTGTCCACAAGCAAACTTTTCTAAAAATTTCGTCATCTCGTCATTATGAGTTAGCAAGAAGCCAAAGGGCAACGCATCTCAGATCTCCTAGATGCTGAAGTTCAGGGGGCGAGGATTATGGACATTGTGAAGTTCTCTAGGAGCTTGGGTTTCAAGTTGGGAAAGATGGAGAAGATCTTTCCAGGAAAGCAGGAAGTGGAGAGCACATTTTAAAGAGGGATTCTGAGTTCTTGTACAGTTTGGTGAAGAAGATAAAGGAGGACTCCACCAAATCGATGAATTGTCACGCCAACGACTTCTCTGTGCTTGCTAGGACTCCTTGGAGGGGGTTGAAGGGTAATTTGGGCGTCCTCATACACAAGAATCCTACAACATTATCTGAGAGAAGTTTTGAAGGCCGAGAGGCTCGAGAGTTCACACCTTGCTACCCAACCCTGTATGAATGGGGATTTGCTATAGGGAAGATGGCCCAAACGAGTGAGCTATTCGTGATCAAGCATAGAACATTGTGAATGGTTTATTTCAAAATTACATTGTTATATGTAGGGATGTGAATTTGGGCTAAATTGCGGTGAGGGTCAAAACCACGTCAGAGAATGTCATAAAAAATATAGTATAGTTAATATAAATGCAAGGTTAACCCATTATGTAATCAGGATTGCTAGAATTATCAATCTGATGATTTACAGACTGTCTGACAAGACAGGGAGATTTTGACAAAACTCACAACCCCTCATAGTCTATGACGTCACTATTGCTAGAATTTTCAATTTAATGTATCGTACCGACTGTTGGGCAAGAAAAACTGATTTTGGCAAAACACTACATTGTTATTTCTTAAATCAAAATACATTTATGACATATGTACATCATGGAACATACAGTGCACCGGGTGATAGTAAGATATATTGGATATTAAGGGAAACGAAAAGACAAACTTTGCAGTATTAGTATAAATTTAATAATCTTTTTAAAAGATGTTGAGGCAAGTTGAGTGATAAAATCCCTTTTTTTTTTTGTAATTTTATTAAATCCCTTGATGTTATTAGTAGTTTAGTGAAATTTTTTAGTACAACGGGGATTTAACGAATTGCCTAAAGTTTTCAAAAATTTCGTTTTAGTTTCATATATGTTTTACAGTAACATATATTGTAGTATGGAAATAAAGACTCAATTTAAAGTTAGTCAAGTGAAATGCAAGATCTAAATTATAATAGGCTTGCAATCTTCAATCCCTCTTATGTAAATATAATGTATAAGTATTCAGTAGTTCACCAATCATCTGCAGAAAATGCACTTATTTACAATAAATTTACGTGTTAATGTCAAATATGTGCCCTTCAAGAAATGTCAGCAAGTAAGTAAAAACCTTATGAACTTTAATTTTGACTATTTTTTGTGTTGCTCGAGTCAACATGTCAAAAAGCAAAAGAAAAAGTAATCAAAAATGTATTCTATTGAGGAAAATGAAGCTGTAGAAATAATTGTCAGTGCATGCAACCTTTCTTAGAAATAAAGTTTAATATTTAATTGAATAATATTCATTACTTTTTTTAATCAAATTTAAAAATTATTTCTACGTGTATCTTGTTTAATAAAATAAACCCTGATTGTTTGAAATTATAAAGTATAATAGTAAATGAATAATAAGTTGAAAATATATCAATCATTATTTGATTTCACTCAACCTCAAATAATAAATTAATATATTCAATATTAAGGAATAACTTCTATAATTTTTTTTTAAACCGAGTTGTTGAACTTCAAACTCGAATAAATCGGTATTTTAATAGCCGGGAATAGTTTGTAGCTTCATGGCAGGGATTCTCAGAAGGGGGCCTGCAGGGTCAAGCCCGGCCACGATAGCATTTCATACGGTCTACAAAAATTATCTAATAACAAAAATAAAAGCTAAACATATGCATTATTTGCTATTCATTTGAAGTTGGTATGATTAGCAAAAGTTGTGTTTTTATGGCAAATTTGAGCATTACTACTCAATAATCTCAAGAGGAAGTGAATCAACGCCATCAATTGTTTCTATCTGTCCTAGATAATATCCTCCTTTTTTATTTATACGCCCTTACATCAACCAGTATTACCTCCACACTAAATTGATCCGACGATTTGACCAATTTGAGTGTTGTCTGGTTTGCTCCTTTTTTTATATTTATTAAGAATACAGACGTGCTAAGCTCTAACGAATTAACATAATTATGGCCATAGTTGAAAATAGTATGATCTAACAGTATGTTAAAAAAGAAACCAAATATTAATGTGGTGACAATTTGAAGAATGTTTGGGAGAAGAGAAACGTAGCTGTCATGACGTTTCATTGAATTAACTGTAAGCAGCTTTGAGATTAAAGAAATATAAACAAACCCCTCCTTGTATCTAGCGATGATGTAGGCAAGATTTAATCAAATTTCGATCCTCAATGTTGTGTCTTGACGAGGTTGAGGAGATACAAACTATTTATACAAAGACATTCAGGAGGACAGAGAGAATTGAGGAGGAATAAGATAAGGCTTGTTTAATAGGAACAATTATATTCTTATTAATATAAAACACTACTCTGGTATATACATATAATGCATAACTATTTATACTTATAAAGAGGTAAAGACAGTACTTTAGAAATATATATATATACATACAAGAAAATACAATAAATAAGAGAATCAGAGGGAAAGAGACACGAATACATTACACTCAATTCTACTGCTTTGAAAAAAACAAAATTATATTCAGTTAATAACAACAAAAATCCACTACCCCTTCATTTTAATATTATTTTCATCTATAATTATGGGGTTCAATGAGAGGGGCTTCAATAAGAATGAAAGTGAATCATTGAGCAGTGCCATTCTCCCGGAATATTCAAAAATTGCTGAAAAATTTAAAATTATGGTCAATGTTTCATTCGTGTGGTCCTCAAGATGCTGATGTACGGAGTTGAAATCTTTGTGAGGGGAAAAAAGAGCAAGAGGGGAAGGAGGGAGTGAGACATATGGTACTACTAAATCAAGACCCTTGATATTATCAGTTGCCCTTTTTAATATTTTTTGGGTGTAGAAAATGAATTACTATTAAAAAGAGCAGATTCTTCTACATTGAAAAAAAACATTCCTACAAGAAAAATATTAAAAATTTATAAATATCTATTTTATTCTACACATTTAAAATAATTTACATCAATGATATGCGATAATTCTTCTTTCGGAGAAAGATTCTAACACAACGACGATCTATTAAATAATGAATAAATAAAAAAGAAAACACGCTTCAACCGTTTTTCCTTTTCGTATTTTTAAAGGCCGTTCTTTAATTACAAATTACTCTACTCCACTGATGAGTGATGAGCAAATGCATCGGAACAGAATCATTGACAGACAAATTGACTTTCTGAAAGACAATAAAAACGAAAAGTCTTGTGGTCATGTCTCATCGATATATAATTTTTCAATTTTACGAAACTGTCTCTCCTTCATCTTTTGTTTCAAAAGTTACTTTTATAAACTGCTCTATTTTGAAATATATTGACTATTTCTACGATAGGAATTCTATTATTATAATATTTACTACATCAAGGGCACTGCACAATGGACCGGTTTGATTTTCAACTTTTTTTCGAATTTTGATTACGGATATGGCGAAAAAGTTGCCTTGGTGTATGAAAATAAGGTGTGAAAAATTGTTCAAAGTTTTTGAAAAAATGATGAACTGACTCAATTTCTTAGGTTATTGAAGATATGATTATAAAACTCATATTTATATGAAATTTTTTACATATTAGGTGCAAGTCATTAAATAGATATCTACCAAAAAATTATATATTTTGCTATCTTTCTATTCAAATTTCACGACTGAATCTGAAAAATTAACTTTTTAATGAATTACTACTTAAATTATTTATTGAAGTGTATTAAACAGGTGTGAGTATACGCGAGTTATGAAAAAGTTGGTATGAATTTCCCCTATTTGCAGGATAAAATAATTTTTTCGGAAAAAGTTTAGTAAATCCTATATTTAGACTTTAATAAAGTATAACAATTGTATGTTTAAAAAAATCTTAAATATCCGTTTATCAAAAAATATAACCAAAATAAGGGGAAATTATCATTTCAAATGTGCCAACTGAAGATGAAATCGTAGACCAATGAAACTTTCATACTTCAAGGCAACTTTTTCGCCATTTCCGTAATCGAAATTCGAAAAGAGTTGAAAATTAAACCAGTCAACTGTACAGCTTCTATTTCTTTCAATCTTATAAAATATTTTTGAACAATATCCACCCCATATTTCGACAAAATAAAATAAGAATCAAGATACCTCTAATAATATAACAATATATAGCTAATACAAAACATATATATATGGCGGGTCAAAATAAAAATAATCTGGAACAAACATCTAGAAAATCTAATTATTTTTTTAAAAGTTCGTATAAATATACACACAGGTCAATATTTCATAGAGATATTTGAGAAAGTTGACGGCTTTGCATTCAAATATGTGTGATAGGTTAAGAGATTTAATAATTTAGTATGTAGAAACATAACTTTTATTTGAATTGATGTTGTTTGATAAAGGGTCTGACTGTGTTTATTTCATTATCTCATAGCTGTTTTGAACATGAACACGAAAATGAAGGCAATTCATAGATGTTTCCGTCAATCGCTCTATTTATTTCTGTGTAGGCGCTCATAAATGAACGAAAAACATGAAATTTGTGTCTTATCCCATTGCTATCAATAAGGTAAAAGAAATTACATGTTCTTGAGGGTTGAACAGAGTTCCTTAAAGTTCACATTTTTACATTTGGTTATCCTAACTACACGCATTCTGATCTTTTCTTCAACTTCATGCTCTGTTCAAGGGATTTCACTTTTTTTTTTGTTTCACTCGGCGAATCTCATTTCCCTTAACCCTCCGTTATTTAACATCTTTTTATAACATGGTTAGTGATAAGGATTTAAAATCACCCCAAAAATAATACGCATTTAATTACTTGATGAACACTGTTAAACGATTATAATAATTACATCATTTAAATTCTGTATAATTTTTTTATTATCCCCTCCATTTAACAGTCTCAAGTAATTAAAATACTAGTAAAAGTATAGGACATCGAGAAAAATTCAAATCCTTACTTTAAAATACTCTATACAACATGAGCTTTGAGTTTCAACAATATACATTTTGTTATTCTTTTAGTAGTTACGTTAAATTTCTATTTTTTAAACACAAAATACAGATTTTGTGAGTCAAATTAGTACCCTTCAGTTTTTGACAAGATTGCGTGTATTACAAATATAAATTAATATCTACGATATAATTTAATAGCTACTGTTGTACTCCTTAGTCCTGACATTGCAAAAAGAATGCTCCAAAAAATGAAAAGAAAAAACTCAGGAACGACTTTTAAGCAAATCAATTAATTGCATTCACTAAATCTCAATTATAAATCTCACTAATGGGACACAATAACGGGACACAACAAACCAAATTTGAGTCAAATCCGTGTCCTCGAGAAAAATAGGAATCCTCATTAATTTATTCAAGTGCCTGACAATGTAATATAAAATTTCATTTGTGTCCATAGTTTATTTATACTGAAAAGGACTGCTCACAAAGTGATCTGTTATGTATTCTTGATATATCTTTTTCACTTTAATCTTTTTTATTTCATCAAATCATTTTTCATCCTAAATTTCCCCCTTCCAACTTGCAGCATCTTGTTCTTAAGATAAATGTCGATAAAGAAAGGTGTATGTAAAAATATACACGGATAAATATTTTGAATTTTTAAAATACTCTCTTTGCATAATCAAGAAGCTCATTCACATTCCTCCATTTTCCCTATTCATTCGTTGGATTTACATATTTGTATGATGTCATACAAGTCCAACAGTCTTCTCATGTTAATCAAAGGTAAAGGATGTGATTTTCATTGCACTACTACTCTAGAAATTATAATTTAGAGTTTATGCATCTTTTAATTTGTCTGGAAAGATACATATTATAATAAGTATCAGTAGAACACACTCATGCTCTCTCTATAAGATATTTTGCTTATTAAATGTTATATTAAGATACGTTCCTAGCAGAGGTGAAAAAGAAGAAAAAAACAGAGACTCCTTTTATTTCCGTTAGATGCCACTGGGATATTTTAATAAAAATCTAAAAGAAGAAGTTCTCTGATAATATGTAAATATGTTTGATATCCTGATAATTAATAGAATAATCACTATGCTTAGTAGAGATTATAGTAGGAAGGTTTTCGTCTCTTAATACACCCTGCACGTTTGTATCCTCAGCATTGGTTTTTACTGAATTCATTTTGTTTGGTTGGTCAGATTATACACAAGAGTGTATAAAAAGTGTAATAATCATCAAAGCAATACTAAAACATAAATATAATTGATAGTTTGAGATCAAAATGGGGGAGTTATTCTTTGTTTATTATTGATCACTAGGACTCTTGCTGAAAGTGATGAAATCTTGGGTTTATTTTTTGTAGGAGAGCAGCTTATCGGTCATGACATTTCATTAGATCAGCTACAAACAGTGGGAACGAGGGAGGAGTGGAGAAGGAAATAAACAAAAAGATTGGCATTAATTACTACAATGTCGATCCACAATTCTACTCTGAGTCCATCAAGGACATTGGCAAGAGTTATTACGATGACGAATCTCAATTCTACTCTGATTCCAACAAGAACTTACAATTATAACTCTGGAATAATGCCTCAGGGCTACTCTTCGTCTTTATGAGGACACACAAATTTTCAATCTGAAAAGAAACATTCACCCATAAGTATAAATGATATTTTGAGATCAAAATAAGGGAATCCCGAGAAGATTGTTACACTTTTAATATTTTATATCACTACGACTGTTTTTGATGTGTATATCACAAAACCATCAAGTAAGTGGTAAAACGATGACCACGTGATCAATTTTTAAGATGGAAAATTGTTACATAAATAATAATTAAGAATACCTAAATATTTATACTTTTTTGAATTTGGTTTATTTTGGACCTTAATTTTAAACTTACTTTATTTTGGTCTCTCCAAATTTTAATTTGACTTTCATTTAAAGTTAAATGAAAATTGATTTAATCCACATAAAACGGGACATATCATGAATTTATAAAATAGTCCCTGGATGCTCTTAACAAAAAATTTCAAGAGGAAAGGTCCGGTGGAAAGAGAACTTCTTGATTTTTGGGATACCAATAAGAAAGGAGTATCCAGTGGCTTCAAATAGCCCTGTTGATATTAAGCTATCAGCATCATTCTACCAACCTATACGATGATTAATTATCGGAGTACATTTAGCTTTTCAAGCCTAATATATGTACATCATAAACAAGTACAGGGTCTCTCAATCACGGATATTTGGTTGTTGTTTTTCATTATTTTTTATACAGGGGTGAGATTTATACACATTTGAAAAATGCCCAGAACTGAAAAGTTTGAAAAATACTACTATAGAATGTTATACACAACTTGTGTATTTTGCATACCAAAGGAAAGATTATATAAGTCACAAGAAAAAATGATAAATATCTGGGTTATCTCAAAAACGACATCTTGCAGGGAAAAGTTTTCACGTTCAGCCAAAGTAATATCCTTAAGCTAACAGACGCATTTTGCTACTTAGTTTTATTTTTTTGGTATGACCGTGTTTCAACTTGTGTATTAATTAAGCGTTGATTTAGGGTTGGATTTTAATTTGGAAATGTGAGAGCCTTTCCAGATGATGAGGTTGTTTGTCACACAGAAACAGCTGAATAAGGTGTCGTTTTTATAATTAATTTGATTTACCTGCTCCTTAATTTTTTTTTGTCTATCTCAATGATTAATTTATAAGGAATTTGTCTATATGTTATTAACTATTTTCATAAATTCATTCATCATCTTAAAATCTTTCCAACCGATATCTATTCCTATAATTAATATCAATATAAAAATTATTCAATGTGTTTGATATATCGATACTTTGACCAATTTATTACGTCCCAATTATGTGGGCAAAAATAAAGTGATTAAAAATACTTTTAAAAGTACATAAAGTTATAAGATACTTTTTAATAGGACCGGCCTTCCAGCCCTGTAGCTGCATTTGGCTCCAATTAAGATTAGATAAGCCCCCACAATTTAAGATTTTTTTTTCTTTATATAAGAAATGACAGAAATGATTAATTTATTTTTTAAATAAGGTCATTTTTTTTAAAGCCCCCGCATTACATTTTCTTAAAAAACTTAGATTTGAAATTAAATTCCTGGCCATCCCTACATCCCTATTAAAATATCATTTAGATATACATTTAATGGTAGTAGGGAATCAGGACGTCTGACTCTGGAAACTTTTGAGAAATGAACTTTTAGAGAACACCTATAGACACCATTATGATTGGTGATAAGAGACCAATTGTATTTTTTAATCATCCTAATTGACGATGTGTTAACACCTACTTTTATGTCAGTGCTACTTGTTTTTTTTTTTTTTTGTTTGTTAAATTTTAAATTGTAGCTGGACATTAAGTGAATTTTAGAAAAAAAAAAAAAAAAAACTGAATGAAAGATGAAGAACTAAGCTATGGGCTTATCAAGATCAGATCAGATTCATATCTATTAAAGATGGATAGTTAACAAAATATTTATAAAATAAATTATTAACAATAATAATTAATAGAAAGGATTATCTCTAATACCAAAAATTTGAGTAAGAATTTTTACTTGGGTAATATATTTCAGTCTAATTTCATTTACATATATTTTCTTTATTATTAATACATAGTTAGGGAGTGTAAACCAATAAGAAAAGTATTTGTTCGGAATCTTTGAAAGACGATATATATGTTGACAGAGATGACTAGTGATAGAAATTGTGTGTATAATGGTTGTTTTTTTAAAGCCAAAAATCTATATGGTAACCCTCCCTGACTATTTGAAAAATGTTTTGAAAGAGATAAGCTACAATAAAAAAGGAGGAAAAGGAAATAAACAAGGGTATTGGCTAGAACTACTCTGATGTCGATCCCCATTTCTACTCTGAGTCCAACAAGGACTTACAATTATAACTCCGTAACAAATCCTAAGGGTTACGCTCCGTCTTTTATGAGCAAACATGAATGTTGAATCAGTTTGTGAATCTATTTAGCAAAGGATGTTTTTAAGTCAGGAATTAAATCATAATGACAACAGATGCAGATTAGAAAATTCATTCTCCCGAGTACCAAATTCCAAAAAAAAAAAAAAAAAAAAAAAAAAGAAAGAAAAGATAGCCCGTTAAAAAATTCACACAATTTACATAACTACAGGTCACTATAATGACTGTTGTTATAATCCTTGCTTGCTAATGCGGTTGAACTTTCAAAATAGAAAGAAATAATTATTAATAAGACTAATATCTTACAGGCTACCAGTATGTATTATTTGTTTAAATATATTTTCACAAAGATTTTTGATAATTTTCACATCCCTATCAATAATACATCTCTTATATTATTGAAATAATTTATATTCATACCTGTAAACTCTTTTTTCTCGTGGGACCATTGTTTTCATTATTTTTATTAAGTGTTTCCCACCAGTAGGAGATCATGCATGGAATAAATAAGTAGTGCATATAAACAGAGATTAAAATAGTATGAAACATTGGTATTTAAAAAAAGAAACTGAAAATTAACGTGAACCATTGGGAGAATGTTTTGGAGGAGAACAGCTTAGCTGTCATGACGTTACATTAAATTAGCTGTTAGCACCTAAGTGATGAAGGGAATAAAGATAAAGTCCACTCCGTATCTTAAAATAAAATAATAGTAATAACAGCATTGAAAATGAAAAAAACAACAACAAAAAGAAACATATATTCAGATACCAGCTACAAAAAATCGATCCCTATTCCATAATTTTTTCTTTTTTTTTAATAAAAAATTAAGATATTATTTTAAGTATCATTTGATCTACATTCTAAATATAATTTTTTTAACCTTAATTTTTTTCACCACGACTTTTGAATTATAATTAAAGTTGTAAAAAATATATCCTATAAACTACGATTTCCAACATCTCTTGTAATAGATAATCAAGTTAAAGTATTTCCTTCAATTCCTTCTATTTTCCTTTGTCAATTTCTCAATTTTTAAAAAAATATATATTTTAGTTTTATAGTTATAATTTCATATTCTAATAGAAATTAATTTACATATATATATAATTTTATTTCACATCCAGAGCAAAGGAAAAGCCCATCTAAATTTATACATTGTATCTAAATTTACTCAAATGTTTTATGTGTTATTTTAATATATTTAAATTTTATAAAAATAGTTTATGTATTCTATACATATTATGCCAATACCTTTATTATGCTTTCATAATATACCTATGTCACGTCTAGTCTTTTATTATTTCATCCAATAATAATTTTAGTGTCTGGAAGAAGTTTATGACTTGACATTAACCAATTCAATATACAAATTAATTGATGTAACTTTTATCATTTTGTAAAATCCTTTTTAGCAACTCTATTTTGATTGGATTGGTAAGAAAAATATATCATATGAGGGCAAGCATAATATTCAAGTTTAGTCTATGATTTTTAATGATCTGTACCTCCAGTATTTAAATTAATCAAAGGGAAATCTTATTCTTTTTTATGTTCCTGCTATAAAATAATTGTACCCATTAAATTATAAATAGTTATACTGTTTTAGAAATTGTATTTTAAGATATCCTTATTTTCATATGATTGAATAATTTCCCTCGGAGCTCTATGTCCATACAATCCGCATTTAGAACCCCTGTGCCCTCATCTGTTAGTTTGAGGCCCTTTATATTTGTACATAGTTTGTACGGCACAATGAATCAAAGTGTTTAGAGATACATTTGTCTTTGTATATATATAGCTCCCGATTTCTCAACATGTCATTTGTGAAAGCTGACAACCTGTCCTCATCTCCCCTCATAGTTATTACATCTTTTAGACAAGTGAACTAAATTTATCTTCGACATATCTGTGTCATTGTATAAATAATTTTAGGTATGTAGGAAATATGCATATTTTCCATTTGTGATAAAATTAGCTAGAATTACTGTACAGTAGTACTCTCAGATACAATTGGCCCAACATATGAGTTTTTTTTTTTTTTTTAAATATAGATATGAGGTGGATTTAGAGCAAAAGTTTGCATTGCCATATGAGCAGGCCGAAAGTTCGCGATGGGACGCAAGCGCAGTTTTAAGCAAGATTTTTTTACAGAATTTTCTGATAGGATAAATTGTTTGACTTGGGTTCCCGCATCTATCATACGTGTACACACAATTTATTTATAAGAACTTTGCAAATGATAATCTTTAAACCTCAACAATTTTTCTTTTCAAAATAAAAAGGTTTATTTTTTTAAATATATCTTGTTTGTAGGTATGAAAGTAACCTGATGAATTTGGAAGCACAAAAATTACTAACGTGATATTTCATCTCGCCCAAACAAAATACTTTTTAAAAAACATAACCTCTTTATTTTGAAAGGTAATTTTTTTTAGGTTTAAAGATCAAATGTACAAAGTTCTTAGTAATAAATTATCATACACGTATAAAGGTAACGTCGTTAAAGGGAAAAAAAGGAAACAATCATCATAGCCAAATAAGTCAATCATACCAACTGCTATTTATCTATTAAAAAATCCCAGACTATCATTGTAATATAATTTTTCAAAACAATTACATATATTTGGTAATATTAATGTGTCATACAAATTAGTTTATTCCATACTGTATTATAATATTCCCAACTAATATTTTTAACACTTGTATTTCTATATGATAGCCAAATTTTCTTTATAGAAATAATAAAATGGCCAATATATATATATTATATAAACGACGAGGGATCAACAAGAAATTGTCTTCCTGTCCTTTTCAAAACAGAGCATAAGTATAGAATAACTTGTTACTTCGTTTATTTATGAAAAATAATAATTTATGAAATAGCCATGACATTTCCAATGGGGCACAAGACCTCCATAGCTGAAAAAAGTACATAGGGGATTTTTATGTTAGCAATGTATTGCTGCAAGGTAAGTGTACAGAGATGGTTGATGTTGTAACCCACCTTTACAAGCTTCGCCCAGGAACGAATTAAGTATGTACGTATGTCAAGATATTACTGTTTTCCAATAAAATATGTGGATAATGTATATATACATTTTATGTCAACTCACTGCTTTAATTATTATTGACTCAACTAATTATTTATTTCTACTTGATTCAATATGTTATCCCACATGGGATAATAATATATCATTAACAATACAAAATAGAGTAAAAACCTAATTATATAAGGAACGGATCACAAAGTACAGATCTAGCATGTAAACATAAACACAAACTGGAATGATTTTCCTCAAGATTGACTTCATTTGTATTCTTTGAACAAATTATTTTTGCCTACAGATTATTCGTATTAACTATGTGGATGCGCTGCAAATTGCATTGCAAGTATATGATAGAGGGTGACAATTAAAGATTGTCGGGTTCCAATTTGCAGCTCTTTTTCATTTACTGCTTGATCCCTTCTTTTTGATCCTAAAGGATCGAAAGAAATTGTAGTTGCAGTACTGTTTACACTACATTCTCGTCAATAATTGTTTTGAAACAGTGGTGTCAGTTGTTGTTACTTGGCGTTGAGAAAAGTGAAAATTTCCTCTCATATTTACCTTCTTCCATAGCAATGTCTCCACGTTCGGAGGTCAGGGTGGCTGCTGTAGCTTAGCTACTTTGTGGCGCTGCCCAGCAAGCTTTTACTACGGAACTTGGGGTCAGTTTAAGGTTCTTTCAGAGATCGTAGCCAGCTCAAAAGCGAGGAGAGAGAGCAAAGAAAACAAGCCAATTCTAGGTCGTCCCACTTCCATTTCCCCAATTGCCAAGCAAGTCATCTCATTGGTTCTTAGGAAAAGCACCAATCCACAAGAAAATGTCAGCTAGTTGTCTAAAGAGACTATGAGAAAATATTTTAAGAAATCTGATGGTGCTAAGGCTTACAAGCAGACTTCACAACCCCTATTGAAAGACCAAATGAAGAAAAAGAGGATTGTCTTTGCATAGGACAGGCTTGGATAGAGTATGGATGACTGAAAATGTATTTTCTGGTCAAATAAAAGATTCTTTCAAATCATAGGCTCAAAAACGCAAAACGATCGTGTTTGCACCAAGAACAGGATGATATTCTGTACGTGCCAATTGTGAAGCACCCTCTAAAAATCATGGCTTGGGGAGCTTTTAGGGGTCTGGGAGGGAGCAATCTTCATATAGTGGACTGCAAAAAGAAGATTAATAGTGTCTACTATCTGACTAATTTTTTTAGATGTTTACTCTGCCTGCCATGCCTCGTTCGAGCTCTAATGGAACAATTCTGCTCGAAAAATTGTTCCATTGCCTTTATACAAGAAAATGCTCCATCTCATGCTTCAAAATCTACTCCAAAGTGATGTTCTGAGCCTCTACCTGGCTTTTGGGAGAAAGATCAAGGGATTGAGAACAGTGCAGACTTGAATTCAATCGAAAATATGTTGAGTATCATGAAGGATAAGTTGCAAATCAAAAGAGAAGCTAATCAAACAGGTAAAATCTGTATATGATAATTTGGATCCTAAAGTCCAGGAGAATCTTGCTAGTGACATTCCCAGGAGGATGAAGGAAGTCATCAAGAAGAAAGGAGGATTCACTGCTTGATGTAACTCCTTTCCATGCTTTGTTGTCAATGAAATACACTGGTTTTTCCAACCCGACAATATTTAATTGGCGCTCTCTAAAATAGTAAGAAAATGGACGGGTTTTATTATGTATATTATTATTTAAGACCATATCGGGGCTAATATAAGTCTTTTAAATCAAATCAAGGTTTTAAGCTATAGCTAAAACTATTAGGTATTTAGACTATCTTATAAATTTGTATGAAAACCCTATAGTTTTAGCTATAGCTTAAAAACTTGATTTGATTTAAAAGACTTATTTTGGCCCCGATATGGTCTTAAATAATAATAATAAATAATACTTAAACACGTCTATGAAGTATTAGGATGTATGAATACATATACGAATATATTTGGTTTATCTTCTTTTCTTGATTTTTGTTCAAGATTGTTTGTATGCTAACACATCACATATTTTAAAAAGAAAGTCTTCAAGCTACAATTCTTGCATTTTGCTTACCGACAACTATTTTTGTATTTTGTTAATGTATGTGTATTATTTTATTAGTTATAAGATACTGCTTCGTTATAGTAAATATCCAACAAGGGGAGAAAAGAAAATTTTCAAACATTTTTTGACCTGAAAGTAAATTTATGCGTATAAACACTTTACATATTTTTTGTAAATAGGTATTCAAGAGCGTATTATATACTTTATTTCAAAGTGAGGTTCTAGATATTTATTCAGAAGGAAAAAAAAGAGGCCTTAATGTTCAAATCAATATTTATTATTATATTAGAACATAATTAATTGAGCTTTATAAAATTTAATTAACCTTATTTTCTGTTATTGAGTATGCAAGTTTTTTTTTCTCTCCTTAGGCAATCCTTTTTGCAATGTTTTTATTTCTTTTGTTTACAAATATTTACTTATGTATGTAATTGTTTGTTTCCAAGGAACAATCAATATTATAATTTACTTTATTTTGAAAGTACATAAAGGACATTGTGTTTGAAAATACTTAATCATAGATTAGGTAAATAATCATTATAGATACATTTTAGGGCTTCAAAAATGGAATACTTACCCAAATCAAGGGATAAGAATCTACAATGTCAATGTTTTGGTACTCATCACCTATTCGTTTCAGAGTTGTTGACCGTGCTTTAGGGAAGACAATTGACAGCATCCCTTAGGAGCACGTTATATTCAATTGTTCTCCAGTCATATTTATAAGAATAATAAATACTTAAATTAGGTATACATTAAGCATAATGGTAAGCGTTTCTCGTGCATGGAATGTACTTAAAATTTTACTACACTAATTCAATTGGTAAACTACGGTGTTCTACAAAAATAAATTTGATACCTTTTTAAGTGGAAATATAACAGGAACTCTACCAACTAAAAAAATAGTAAAAATACCTAAAAATATTGAGTTTTAAATTTATTTTCCCCTTCAAAGATAATTTAAATTCGATTTTTTTTAGTTCGAAGTTTGAATAGTTTGACTTTAGAATTCTTACACATACCATGGTTCAAATTATAAACATGTGTTATATCAATGATAATGATAATATATAATACTTATTATTAAACTCGTATTTTTCTTGTAAAACATAACTAAAAATGGTAGTAAATTAGTTGGTAGTTCGTCATTTATCTCATTTTCTCCAACTATTGTCTATAATATCTATATAAAAAAGCAAAGTTTATCTGTTTATATGTCTTAATGTATGGTAAATGGTCACCGGGTGTACTGTGTAAAACAGTATAAAGAAAAACCAAAGGAGTATAATTTTTACAGGGAGCACTGTATGGAATGAATGGAATCTCGCTGGCGTTTACCTCAACTCATATTAAAAAAGAAAATGAGGGAAGTACTTTATGTAAGATTTAACAAAATAAATGTGACTTTAAATGAGGTTTAACAACGAGCTAAAGTACTTTCTGGCCCATTAAATTCTATTAAGCTGTCATTATTATTATTTTATTCTTGAGGGGTATCCTCACTAGGGATGCACCTTTTACAGAGCACAAGGAGAAAGCGGGAGCTCAACTTATTGTACTACTGAATTAAGATCCTTGTTAACATCGCCCGCCTAATATATGATTTTGGAGAGATACACGCATTAATGATATAGATAGGATAACTTTTATCATTGATAATGCAGGGAAAATATTGTAAAGTTATATGATATTATTTTGATATTCATTTAAAAAACAAAAAGAAAATCAAAAGCAGGTGGGAATTCATCATCCAGAGCGAGATGTTAACAGCACGACGATATATTAAAGTATGAACAAAAAAGAAAAAAAAGAAGAATACCACGAACAGTTTTTCCTTTTTGGTCTCAAAACTTTTATTTTTCTCCAAGTTTTACCCATACCTGAACTATAGTACTATTCTTTAATTTATACTTTTAATTTTATTTACTACTTTACAATATTTCATTCGACCTGAGTAGATCCACCATCAAAAGGCTGTTATATTGGGGAAAGAGTAAACTAATTGACAGCTGGGCAAAATGTTTCATAGTCATATTAATGATGATAGAATGATGCTGAAGAATCAGGTGTGTTTTTTTTTAATGCCCATAAACAGTTATATTATAAGTGTATCAGGTGTTACTCTTAACATTAAACTTAGCAAATAACATCTAATTTCCCGTTAGGCCTAGTTTTGTCTAGCCAATTTTTATTTACATTTATCTTATATGTAAATATCAAAATAATTGAAGTTCAAAATAAGCTACAATTTTATTTGTCTCCCAATATGGAATTGCATTTCAAAATGAATGTTAATGTATTAAATGTGCAAGGAATATATATACTTATGTGTCTTATAAGGATAAGAGTCCCTTTATAAAGATTGTATGCATGTATGTATTTACAAGTATTTCAATTAAATGCCTTTTAAATGAACGAATGTTTCTCTTATATCAATCTTTATACTTATCAGTATTTCGCTTGCGTATACTCGGAAGATTATTAAATTTGAAAGGTCCTTATTTGTTTAAGTAGTGCCGTTTAAAAATAAAATCGAGGTTATTGCAGGCAATAAGAGTTGTACTTATGTTATTTAGTTGTTAATATAAACAAACAGAAAAAAATATCGGATAAGAAATGGCGAAACTAAAGGGAAAGCGGGAACAGGTATCACGAAACCAGACTCTCTGCTAACATCCCCATCACGCTCTCTAACATCGATAAACATATATACTTTCAAGCATATTTTTATTATAAATCGTCTAGTCTCTAGAATTTTATACCTCTATGCATTGTTAGTGAAGTGAGGCTGAGCTCAAGTAATTTTTAGTTCATTCTTTTTGTGTACGATAATTATTTAAATATGTATTATTATTTACCAGATATTTATAAATGTATTAATACCCAGATATGTATAAAATATGTCCTAGAAAGCTAGTGACTTTTTCTAGTTGGGAACCTGAATAGAGTTATTTTTTTTTTTAAGCAGATATAATTATTATTTAATTCCGGAGAAGGGATCATCTAAGTATTATAAGAGAAACATCATTTTTTGCGTGTGCTCATCAAAGACGGAAAGTACCAATGAGGTTTTTTTCGGTAGTTATAAGTAGTGATAAAAAACGAGTGTACTTTTAACCTTCTCCCTTATTTTGAAGTTGGCAAACTGAAGAGATAATTTTCTTTTCCTAAGATTGTGTCATAATTATTTAATTCCTGAGGAGTTAAATTTCTTTTCTTTTCTATTATATTTAATTATATTGAAACTTGATTGAAAATTCCAGTATGTTAATTGCTCTTTGCTGAACTCAGAGTAGAATTGAGGATCAACATTGTAGTAATTCTTCCCTATGTCGAGGTTTACTTCAAAGTAGGGCCTCAATTCTATTTAACCTTATCAAAGCTCATCGTCCTTCAGGAACGAACATATTCATTATAATATGTACGTTTACGTTATCAATGTTTTCTCCTCAAGAATAAAAGAATAATGAGAACAGCTTTAGAAAATATTAAAAAAAACAAAAAAAAACATACATATATTCATGTAGCAACTACAAAAAACCTGTTCCTCTACAATGATAGTATTATTTTTATCAATCAACATACTATTATTGAAAGATTGCACACAGCCAATGGAGTACATAAATATTAACATTTTTCAAGAACTCATTCCTTTTTTGGTAATCAATAATAATTTTTTAATTGCATATATGTTGAGTAACAGCGTATACCTACTCTGTACATAAATTTATTATTATCAGACCAGTACTAATGCATTTAATTATTTGCATTATCATCCTATCGGGTTGATACAAGAAAAAGTAAAATAAACAATGATTCGGATTTTTCTACCCTATAATAATGGCAAACATTTATATATTTGAATAACATTGTCGTGACAAGTTTTACCGATATCGTTCCCTTTTTTGTTGTAATTATTCTATAACTAAAAATATACAAAAAACAAATCAAAATAAAAAATATTTTCTATTCTCTTGAAAGTTTGTTTTGGTGCTCCGTACAAAATCAAACTTTTATTTGTACAAAATTGCTTGAGGGAAGAAAGATAAAAAAATGGTACTTTCATTATCATTTAAAAACAACATTTTTACTCTGTTATTTAAAATTGTTCTTAGCATAGATAATTAAATATTTCATTTGTTGCATCCTGGACTAATCTTGAGTTGTATTTATTGTTATAGCTCAAGTAATTCAAGCTCGGTATAGCGGGCCGTGCAGAATTATTTACCGATGTTTGTTCAGAACATATCGCGGACAATAATGACATTTCGAATGACTTGAGAAACAATTTATTCATACATTTTTAGAATAATAAAATAGTTTGTGATGAAACTTAATCAATGTAGCCACCATTTGACTCAATGACACTGGTCAGGCGACGTCTGAAACTGCCACAGACTTGCTGGATGTAATCAGCGTCCATGGAGGCCCAGGGCTTGTTAACAGCAGCCTTTAAGGCATTTATATTCTTGTGTCGTTTTTTGCAGGCCTTGGTCTCCACGTGCGCCTAGATAGAGAAGTCTAGTGGGTTCAGATCTGGGCTCTGAGGGGGCCAGTAGTCCTTGGCCAAAAGTTAGTTCATGTTGTCCTTGAGCCACTCCTGAGCTTTCTTGGAAGCGTGGGCGGGTGCTCCATCTTGTTGAAAAACCCAAGGAGAGTTGCCGACTATGGATTTGATCCACGGAAGGACCTTGGACGCCAGAATCTTCACATAATCCTCCGCTGTTAATTTGTAGCCAGTGGGGAACCATACCGGCTTCATGGCCTTCCCGTTGATCTTGCACATCTCCAAAGCTCACAACACGGTCATTTTGCCTGTTGAAAACAGGATCGGCCGTAAAAGTTTTCTCATATGAAAAAATGATGATGCGTCCAGATGAGCTCTTGATATCATTCAAGATTTTCTGGCACGCTCAAGTCTGACTTCTCGCTGACGTTCAGTTAGCAGAAGGCGTTCAGTACGCCTCAGGGACTTTCCTCCACATGCCCTTGAAACAGTTGATCTCGACCCATCTTTCTGGCCATGTCGGCAATGGACCTGTTGGGAGTCCTCTTGAACACTGCCTTTACTTGCCTTGTTGAGACAGTGGACTTCCTGCCTTCCCCAGGGGAATGCTTGAGATCACCCCCAGCCTCCAAGCGCTTGGAAGCGTTGTAAATTGTCTTCAACGAGACCCCAATCTGTTCCTTGATGTTGTTATGAGGCACTTTCGCTCGGAGGAGAGCTGCAATTTCGATCCTCTTTGTTTCCTGATTGGACATGGTCTCATGTGTGGAAGTTCTTACGCTCTCACAGGAAGGATTTTTGTTTATTTTAACAGTAAAAATACGAAACAATCAGATTGGTTGCCACAAAACCTCTTAAAAAGTATATATACATCATCGGCAAATAATTTTGCACGGCCCGGTATCATCTAAAAGTATTATTTCATTACAATGGTAAAATTACATTTTACAGGAATTAAGAACAGCGTGCAAAGTTAAATTGCGGACTTTTTACCATGAACAAATATGGTGAACTTAATAAGAATGAAAAGGACTACAACATTAAGGGTATATTTTATAAGGATATATACTTTTTATTGATATATCTTTCTATTTTCCAAAATAATTTTCTTTTGCGACTACTAGGGTCTCCAACCTGGGCCTAATAGCGCGCCGCTCTATGATGGTTGATTTTATTTTGAGCTTTAAAGGCGTAGTGCTGACCGGTAAATGTTATTGTATTATTATTATTTTGATTAATACACAGAATATCAAATATAATACATTTTGTTATTAGGTTTTGACTTTTTTATTTAGAAAGAGTATCATCCTCAATTCATGCATGTAACTTAATATCATCCTTCAAATTCTTAAAAGGCATTCAATTAGATCGCTCAATATAATATGTAGGTATACATATACAGAATATGTTTTCTAGGTATTTATATACATAGATTGTTATTGAATTACTTTTTGTAATCTGATACGATGATGATCAAGTGAAGATAAGGGAAGGCTTTTGTTGACAAAAACACACGTACATAGCATTTCAAATATAATAACTTTTGAATCATTGAGTAGGATCTATCTCAGAAACAAAATAATATAAGAAGACAGCACTTCAACTGGTTTACCAGCTCTATTAAACAATTATCCCTTTTAAAATAAAGAGATTCTGTAATTCAAAAAGTTTCTTGTTTGGGGAGAGAAAATGCTACATTTGTAATTTTCGCGCTTTCATAGTTTCAATTATCCTGGCATTTTTACTCATATAAACAAAACACATTTTTGCTGATATAACCTCTATTTAAAAAAAGGGATATAGTTGAAGTTTGAAGAATAAAATATGCAAAGTTCTTAGGAATAAATTATTACACAGTATATGTACGCACACACTGAGTGGGAACTCAAAACTTGTAGTAGCATGGCTAAATTACGAAAAACGTAATTTTAATGAAATCAAGAAAAGACAACTAAAACTAGGAGTGTACCACCAATGCATCGGAATCCCTATCAAATACATAGGAATAACCCTTTTGTGCAGGTTTGGAATTGATCATCAGAATCGGCTCAATAATGCCAATTCCACCGATACTTTTGTATCCGTATATTTAATGTGAATGCTTGTCTGTGTGTACGTTCGTCTTTCAATCACGGACAAATACAAAAATAAATTTTCCTGAAATTTTTAATGTATGCTCCTAAGGCACCACAAAAGGTTCAGGTAACAATTTCTTTGCCCTTCAAGGCCATTAAATAACCTTTTTAGCACTTGGCCTGTAAAACTTGAAGGCCGTGGAGTATTTTGGATTTTGGAAGGGTTCTTTGGTGCTCGAAGAAACGACAGTGGAGCAATTTAACCTGATTCAGGGACCAGCAGCCCACAACTTATTGGAGGAAGTGTAGTTTACCATATTAGAAATGTAGCAACAGTGCAGTTTAAACTGCCTTGAGGCCTGGTGCTTCACTGAGGTGTATTATAACGATGTACAACCTGAGATCTGATTATTTTTTCCTAAGGGATTTCAAGTATAGTTATAATTATTATTTGGGGATATTATATTTGATTTTTAGTGTACAACTTTTTCTTTTTGATGCTCAGGAAAGCAACAGCAGATAAATTTAATTGAATAAACAAAGTAAAACATAATCGCTAAAGTTATTGGTAGTTCAATGGAAAGGATATTAATATATTATGATTGGAAGATGCTCATTTTTATTCACTTACATTACCACAAAAATAGAGGATTAGCAGGTCTGTACTTATGACCCCTATGTACATAAGGATTAATAATGTTTGCATAGTGCCTCTAAACTTAGTAGTATTTCAAAAAATATTTTTGTTTTAACTACATAAGCTTGGCGCCACCCTACGCTCATGTGTCCTCCCTTTCACGTTGTGAGAACAAAATAATGTATCAAAATGGAGGTATTGTCTAGATCAGGGGTTTCCAAGCTTTTTGAAGCTGGTGCCTCCATTAGCTACAATATATACTTCTAGTGCCCTCCCCCTAAACCCAATAATGCGATTGGTGTAAATGGTGTAGGGAGAGTAATTATAGCTCCTCCTTATATGGTTTAAACTTACTAAAACGAAGTCCTAGATCCCACGGTCGGTAATTCTAAGCTTGTTCATTTGATTGAAAAAAAGCAAGGGAATTACATTGAAGGGCCGTTCTACCAAATATGATGTTGGAAAAACAATAAAGTATATTTTCAATTACTTCATAATACTGGTTAAAGGTCAGATACTTTTTTTTGTAGCCAAAAATCTTGGTATGATATCTTGAACTTTGGATTTAGCTCAATGTAGTTCTTGGGTACATTGTATTAGTTTGTCCCAAAGTAATACTTTATCTTTCTATCTCGAAATTGTAGACAAGATAAACTTTACCACAGAGTTATTTTCAAATAATAAAACATTACGTATTACCTTTGAAGGGCTAATAACCAAATTCAATGAAAGTTATTATAGGTTTTAATTAATTATGTAAGTAGAAATGGAGACGTAGGGGGGGGGGGCTCATCGATAGGGATGGAAAATTGTTGAGCATCTTAGTATTAATTGTTAACCTACAAGACATAAGTGCTCTTATAGCTTTTTTTCTCTTTTTAATAATTCAAACGTATTAGCAAACAAGGTGCACTAAAGTTTTAATAGTGATCTCTTTCAGCAAATATGTCGTCTATCAAAGTTCCCAAAATATTATTTTACTTTTTAATTTATACTCGTGAGGATTTGGACAACAATTTGCTCATAAGTTAAAAATTGCTTGTGAAAGTTATTACAACTCATAAGTTACCATATTTATTAATTAATAATAATTATGGAATGACAGGCGTGGTTTTTATACAAGTTGGGGGTAAGGGAGTGTGTTTATTAATTTAAAAAATCATATTGAATCGTCAATCATTAAGAGGCCATCACGCACTTTGGATCTCTATCCTCTTGAGTGGAGGGTGATTTGCTGAATACTTTTTCTTCTTAATATACTAAATTCAATTTGAACTATTTTTTACAGGCATTACCTTACTCTACATTGTGAGTGAAGCTCCATAATTAATTTTTTGGTTAGTTTAGTTTATTTTCTGGAGTTTTTTTGGGGGATTTTGACCTGAAGAGTAAGATTACTTTTTAACTCTAACGATTTTTTAAAAGGTAAACCGTTTTGTTTGGGGTTCATAACTTGATACGTATCCCCATGGTACGATAAAACTATTAGTTTGTGTGTTCTCATTTGAAAGCTACAATTATCATCTTGCTCAAGAAGTTTTCTCTTTTTTCCCATATTTCTGTTTCAATCCAATAAGGTGTTATTTTTCTCATTGCCCAATTATGTAAGCCTTACCAAATCAAGGCATTTAAGCAAATATATGTTGTAGAAAGCACGCAAACCGTTATTAGATTGTTGTAAAATGATCAAAACTATATTTCCAATAGTTTTTCGTCCCTTGAACTTTTCTAAAACTACAGATAATTGGCCTTCATGACTCTCAATGACTATTGGTTTAAATAGATAAAGAAATAAAAGATTATTGATCCAAAAAGTTTTATAATGACTTGCCTGTAGTTTTAGGATACAGAAGTTGGATTTTTAGTTTAGTTTTTAACTGAAGTATAAGTCATTATTCTATGGAGTCTATTTGTATTTGATAGAAATAGTATACTGGGGCACCAATAATGAAGTGCATTATGTTATACAATCTCAATATAACTTACTTACATCCCATCAACCCGATAATATTCAACATATTCATTGCTGCTACATTCTAGTCAATTTTTTTAATTTTGAAGATCGATGTGTTTGTTCTACATATATATGTAATAAAACTTAATCAACGTCCCCCCCAGGTATCGCCCACTTTGGGAAACGCTGGTCTAGACAGTATGTATATTTTCATTTCTGACTACAGAAATTTAGTTTTGTAGGACCATACAGTGGTGGCATAGTGATACATAGTGAAGGAAGGGACAATTCAATAAGTTTTACTAATATCTGGAGTGAACCAAGGTTTAATCACTTAACCTCGTGTAGCGGATGTTTTATGGTTAAAAATCGAATGACAATACTTAATTGACTTTGTTCAATATTAATCAATTTTTATTTCAACAGCATCAGAAAGTCTAAGTCAAGTGACGTGCTACAACTTATATATCTTTCACAAAGGCAATATTTTTGAACTGAAATAAATTTTTTTTTGATTTCAAAAACTTTCTTAGAGTATATTTTCAGCTTGGAATTGCTACAGGAATTACCTTTAACATTTTTCCACATGACAATTACAAAAAAATTACCAAAAGTAAAGTTTAGACCGAATATATTATCCATTAAAGTTGGAAGTCATTTTTTGGCTAAGGATGTACAATATATATAATGTTAATCTTATAGAGAATTAAAAAAGAGAGAGAGGATCAAATGCTTGAATGATGATTAATTGATTAATAATATTAATATTATATTAAGGATTGTTAAGTCCGTGCCATTTTCATTTTTTCACTGAAAATTATTATTAGTTTTGCTTTATATAGTAATAGCATAATTAGTAGTGTAGTTGTAAAATACATTCTATCTGTGATAAATATGAAAGCGTCATATATATAATTACCTCTTCACATTCACACTAGTTAAATAATTTCACATTCACATTCTTGATGAGGTTCATATAAATTATTAACCCTGGGTCTTGTATTCTTATTTTGCTATTTTCTTCTGATACACTTTTAATTTTTTTATATAATAGTCATTGAAATGTTTGAATCGAAAATTACATTTTAATATGTAAATCCGGGAAAGTATTTTTGTTTGAAGATGTCCCCCAATCATTTTATTGAATTATTTAAAAACAACAAACCATTTTTGACACACATAATAAAATCTTTTTAAATGATAGTTTGTGTAATAATACTTAATACAATCATTTCCTATATTAAATAATAGGCTCAATGGAGTTGCACCTAAAAAGAAATCATAAATTTTCCAGAATATACATATATGAAATAAATAATTGCAGTGTTATTATTTAGTTTTTTAAAAGTATTTTTAGTTTATTATAAATATATTCAAAAAATATACAAAACACTGTGATGTGTACATTTCATAATTTAAAAATACTTGTAATGATGAATATTTTGGAATCAGCCCTTCAAAAACACACAGTAAATATGCTAAAGGGCAAAATTAATTTATAATATTTTGTGGAAAAATGAAAATGGCACGCACACAATACTGTCTACTATAATATTAATATTATTAATCAAATAATCATTATTCAACACTTCGATCCTTTCTTTCTTTCTTAATTCTCTACTAAAGATTTACCGTATATATATTGCACTTTCTTCGCCAAAAAGATGACTCCTAACTTTCACAAATAAAATATTCAATCTAAACTTAACTTTTGGTATTTATTTTGTTAATTGCCTTATAGAAACAAAATGTTAAATATAATATAACTCACCATCTCAGATTGAACCACTTACTCTACGCAAGTTTTTTAATCATTTTTTTTTTTTAGTTCAAAAATGTTGTCTTGGCGGAAAATATATTAATTCTAGCACGTCCCTTCAGATAGATTTCCTAATGCTGTTGAAATAAAAATTAAGTAATATTGTAGAAAGTGAATTAAGTTTTGCCATTTGATTTTTAAGCATAAAAAATGCACATTTTTTCCCAACGTGAGGTTAAGAAATGGACCCTTGGTTCTCTCCAGTTATTATTATCTGGCTTATTTTATTCATTAACATGCCTACTTAAGTCTCTTTTAAAATACACAGCGGGTAGAGGCGATAACGATGGTTTTCTTTAGTTAATACACATAAACCCTTAGAAGACCAAAGCACATTTATCAGAACACTTCTACATGCGAATATAATATACTGTGTTTTAGTGGAATCACTTTTTTACGAACTTGAGTTCGTCTAACAATTCTTGGATTACCCTAAAGTCCTTATGCTATTTTGTCCGAGTTGAGTGGGATTCATGAGATTCAGAGTGGTAGTTTATAATAAAATGAGACGAATAGGACAGCCTGGGTGCTATCCAACTTGATCAAAATACATGGAACCGATATCTATCACTTTACACACAAAAAAGATCACTTCACTATTATGTAGTCATACCATAAAAGACAAATACTGAATGAAATGTCTGTTACACCACTCTGAGTTCGTAATTATCTCCTTATTCACTTAATATACCTACACAGATATATTCACTCACTAATTGACCTCTTACTATACACACAATACTTCATCCATGCTAAAGCACATAGGTCTTCAAACGGGTATACTTTTTCAGAGTCCAATTTCCAATGATACAAGTCTGATAAGAGTCCAAGTCGTTATACCCTTGAGGACTGATAAAAAATGAGGAAAATAATTGGATGAAGTAATTTTTAGAAGTAAAATAGTATGAAATTCAACAGCTGAACTTCTCCTTTTCACCTCCATGAGCCTTGAGTAAAAAAAGATGTCCCTTCCTCTAAATATAGATTTCCTTGGCATTGTGTATACAGTTGATATGCACTTATTATTTTCATAGTAATAAATTCAGTTCTGAACTGTACGTTCAATTCGGGTTGTACCCAAACATAAAAACAAGTGATTAAGGACTAATTTAAAAAAAAGGAAACAGAACGTACGTGTTTAACACTATAGACAAAATAAGACTACTGTGGGTTTATGGGATGAGCTCCCAGGAGGAATTTACAGGGTTATGAAAAAATCAGCAAAGCCATTAAAAATCTATCAGAGGCCTCTCCAAAGAAATTCAGCCAGAATCTAAAAAAATTAAACATAACTAGTACTGGCTTGATCCAAAAGACGGGCTAACCTTTTTTTTCTTCGCACCATTATGGCACACCCTGAATAAACGGTACCCTTAGCATTTAGCTTTATTGTCTATCACGCGGGTAGGCCTTGTAAGTCAATAAGGTTATTCTGAAAAAATATATCTTCTCAGCTGTTTTATAAAGGAGGGAGTCTGTTGAAAATAAATTAGAAGCTACCTGGTATAAAAATACTTCCTCAAGACACTTTTCGAGGCATCAGAGTAGCTCATTGCTCTTAAATTGAGAGGAGAGAATAACTTTAAAGTTGGAACAATAGTTGCGAAGACACTCACGATTATCTACGCTTGTAGAACAAACAAGGTTCCTCTTCCTTCAGGTTTAAACAAAACAATCGCAAGATATATTGAAACAATGGACTTTTAAACCGTACAAATTTTATATTTCAGCTTAAAAAGGGGATTGTTACCCCATCCTTATAATAACCTTGGAATCTTTGATGCTTCTTCAAATAACTTTAGATAACTATGTTTTATATTGATTTGTTTTTATAATTTAAATAATAAAAAAAACCTCTTTCCCTTGTTCTTATCTATAAGGAGAACCTTATGTCAGAATAACATCCAAATTATCATTGAATTTTCTGCTTGCTTCTCTTCTTCGTTTGAGGAAATTTATGGTAGTCACTTGAATAGTATTACTAAGTCCCAAAGCTTTCCTAGAAGCAGATAATTAACGATCAAAATTTATTGTCAGCCTACGTTGAAGACTTTGTTGAAAATCTTCATCCTCCAAGATCCAGCGAGGCATTTTGAATTGTTTCATTTTATAATCATGTTTGAAATCCCATTGTAAGATCTTGTGGTCAGATGAGGGCTCTAAGATGGATTTTGCGTTCGTTATTTTATCATTACAACTAGATGAAGCCAAAACTAAATATATTCTTGAAGTCTTGTTTCCTGTTCTTCATGAAATATTTTCATTCGGTGAAATTTTCCTTAATAGATTAACCATATTCAACTCCAACACTAATTTCTTTAAAATTTTCACGTTTGGACTACTAATCTTCTTTAAAGCCACATTTATATCTCCGACAATAGCAAGGGGGCGAGGATTTCCGTTATGGAAATCTATAATAGCTTTAAAAAAATTCGGCTCACTCTTTAACAATTTAACAATCTCGAAATAAAAGTACGAACACTACGTTTTATAGCAGATTCAGTATAAAATAGCTAAAACAACTAGAGAGGCAGGGAGTATACGTTTTTCCACATGAAGAGAAAACAAGGCTCTTAATGTCTTGCAGACAGATAATATCTAGATTTAAGGTCATTAGTCTTTTCATCAGAGCGTGTCTGACTTTACGCGATTTTCCTCCTCGGATATTGAGAGAAATTAAGCGATCGATTCCTAAATTTTATTTGAAATCAGTTATTCTAAGGTGGATATTTTTTTTTTCTAAATTAAATTGCATAGTCGATTTCATGTAATAATAACTGCTCCAAAATTAGTCCTGATTTTTCTTAAATTTTTGAGGAGTCCTCTTTGTAGGAGATAACTCTAAGTCGCAACCCGTCCTTTCAGAGATCGATCCAGATCTTGTCCTAGAAGACATTATAACCTCATCTATGATGGGTGGTTTTGAAGGCTATTTTTTGTCTAATCAATTTATCATTAGTCACTCCTTCCAATTCGGAATTTATTAATTGCGAAGTTATTTTAATCTCAGGCTTCGGATTTGAAGCCAATTTGTTGTCAATAGAAGTAACATATTCATATATATCTTCTATTGTCACTTCATGTTCTTGGGGTGATCCTTATCGGGTTTGTTCCTCTGGCTCAATGTAGCCTCATCTATATAATGGACTTCAGATAGATTACTTAATAGAGGCTCCTTTTCGGGAGAATAGGATTCACTACTGTTATCAAGACAAGGTAGATCTTTACCAAGCTCTTCGCGAATAACATGATTGGTTGAAGTATTCTCTGTCTGACTTTTTTTCAGTTCTTACTTTCATTGATCCCAAATATTTACGCCATTTCATCAGTTTATTAGAGTAATCTTTAGTAAAATGGCCACCTTGAAAACATCTAGCGTATTATTTACCTTGACCTAGATACGAGACTCTTGTCTTCAATCCGTTTACATGACCTGGGATATCAATTCGGGGGCAACTTTTACATGATAATTCCCATTCTTCAAGTCTCTAAGTCTTCCTTCTTGAAACAACATTCTTTAACAGGGCCCATAATCTCTCCAAATTCTTTGATCGTCTCAATAATATCTTCAACTCTGATATTCTCGTGGTGAGAGTGAATTGTAATTTCTTTTCGATAAATAATAGGGTTCCCATATTTGTCTCTTCTTTGAGCTTTCAGACCTCTAGCAGCTCCCTTTGTACCACTTATGTATCCATCCCGTTTTCTGATGACAAATTCGTCCTCCACATGGGCAAAATCATATTCCTGTATATAATCCATTCTTCAAATCAATTAAAATGAAATTTTTATAACCTTGGCATATTACCCTGTTCTTTCTTCAAGATACCAAAAATAGTATTGGAAGGTTTGCTGGGGTATTGATCATTCTTTGATGAGGTCAAATCAACAATTAATCTACTCTTATTGGATTTAGTAGCTAAATTCTTCTTCAGAGCTAGTATGTAACTAGATGCAAATGAATTTTCCTCCGTCGATTTATTCATATTTTTAGTAAGAAGTTTAACGAAACTTTCTTATCATAGCTCTAAACCTCTCCAAACCTCTCAAAGGAGCTTTAAGGAACCGAGAAGAATCCTCAAGATTCCACTTTTAGTGAAGCAAGGGACGAATTTACTATCCAAACACCAACCCATATCAACTAGCACACAAATGAAATCCCAATACGGTCTCAACAATTCTTAAATCCTTATGAAAAAGATTGTTAAACTTAAGGTGAAAACCACGTTGATTTCTTCTCAAGTTATTGTTTGCGTCCATCAATTTATTTAAGTCTTCTAATCAAGTTATAATTCATAACAAGTTAAACATTAAAAAAAGTAAAACATTTTTTTATTTAATTTATGTAATTCATTTATAAATAATATTAATAAGGAATCGAAATTGTTCATAAAGATGTTATTGGGTGAAATTTTGATATCGGTACATCCCTACTAAAAACCAATTTGTGATATGTTTAAAAAATATATTTAGCTATATTTTTAATTCAGTATGTCCTCCTTCACAAACAATAACAGGTTTGACACGCTGGCGAACAGATTGGCAATCCTTGACGAGGAACACTTTGTCCATGGTGTACCACATTGGCATGATGGAAGCTTGGAGGGAATCTAGAATTAGATGAAAGATGCAACATATATTTTTCTTCAAAATTGCAAAGTCCAGGGGGTTGAGGTCAGGGTTGGAGGAAGACCACATGGAGGGGAGCCAGAAGTCCGCCTTTTGTTGCTGTAGAAGATTTGATTCTTCTTGGCTGTATGAGAAGGGTGCTCCTAAATTGATTTTTGATGTTGTAGGCAGTCCGAACAGATGCTTCAATGGTCTCTACTTTCTTTTTGCCCCTGATACCGTCGCGAAGAGATCAGATACGAGTTGCCTTGTTTGTTGTTGCTCCAACATTTTAAACTTACAGATATGGGAGAAAAATAAAACTTGTTTATTCTTGTTTCAGCTGTTGTTTTGTTGTGTAATGAAACCTCTTAATTAAAAATAATGGACATTAAATCTGGGCAAGTTTGGGGTCTCTACCTTGAATGCGTGTACACTATACACGCAGGTTACATAAGTAAAATCCCCTTTAGTCATGAAATGAGTGAGAAACTGCAGCTGCAAGCCTATAATGACAAGAAAATTATACATATAAATTAAAAATATATATCTAGATGCAAACAAGAAGAGATTTTGTAATTAAAATATCAGAATAGGGTAATTAAACCTTAATTATTCACAGGTTTTTAATAAAATTTATCTCCGTTTACGCTTTTTATTCGTTTATAACTATTATTTAAATAATTTTTTTATACTTTGAGCATGTATCTTTTTTTTCTTTCTTATTTTAATGATAATTTTCTATAGCTGAAATAACACTACTGGGATAATCGTTTTATTTACCTATTTGAATCTGCAAAGTATTAAAGTCCCTGGTTGGATCCTGAGTAAATTCGTAAACAAGTTTATTAGCGCTAAATTATTAATTAAAATCAAAAGAACATGTTTTAGTCTGTGGATCTACCCTCAAAATTTATGGTGAACTCCAGGTGGCAGAGGAAGCTGCTGAAGACCCTCTGGATGTACTTGGTGCTCACAGAGGCCCAGGTCTTATTGAGTACACAGGTTTCCTTCCGATAGTTTAGGATCCTCTTCCATTTTTAGAGCCCTGGACACCACTAATTGGGACTTGTTCATTTTCCTCGCCATGTCATCAATTGAGGAATTTTGCTATTTCTATAAGGCCGACTTCAGGTGGTCGAATGACACGGAGGGTTTCCTACCTGCTCCTGGAGAGTGTCTGAGGTCCGCCCCACACTTTTCCCGCATGGATACTTTGTAAATCATCTTCTTCGAGGTCCGGGTCTGCTCCCAGACGGCCTTCTTGGACAATCTCGCGTGGATGAGTGCTGCAATCTCAATCCTCTTTTCGTACTGTGTGCTCATGGTGGTGACTAGGACAATGTTTTTCTAAACAATTGACAGCTAATTATGTGTTCTATTGCATAATAAAGATGAGTTAATAATAAGGATTGGCCTGGTATAGGAAAGTTATAATAGAAATAGTAGTAATATCTTTTAGGCATTTCCTTAATAATATTAATTATATTGAACAGGGGTAGGCGGCAAATTATAGATTCTTTAGTAGAGGGAAATGTTATCACAACAGTGATTTTGCAAAGAATGAACGAAAAAGTACACAAACAACAAATCGGGTTGTTTTTACAATCTCAAAACAGTTGCACTGATTACATCTTCATATAAAAATTAAGGCATGTGAATTGTGAGCTTTGGCTCAATTGCAGTTACTGTAAATTTAAAACAAAATAGTACATGTTGATAATTGCAAATTATGAATGGTCTATTAAATATTCAGCGAACAAGGAACATTGTAGCTTTTAGTAATCTGTGTATGCTGTTATGTTATCTTTTAACGTTACCATACCGATAATGACATTAATGCAGACATGGTTCTTAAGCTCACGCACGGGAATTTCACCAATATATCTATTGATCACTATATTTAAGAGAAGAGAATAAGCGTGCAGCCATAAAATAGTACAATCTACATATAAAAACAAGTTGCATGTTTATAAAACAATAAAGTATGATCACACAAAATATGTATATTATCCGCAAGATGTCGTGACAGTATTGAATTTAGTAGTACACAAATAAGTAAACAACCTTCTCTTTGACCTTCAGCAATATAAAAATAAATTAGAAAGAGAAATCTACGTTTATGTTATCCATACAACAAACTCCACCTTAAGAAGGAATATATTAATCCAGAATCATGATAGTTTACCACCAATACCTAGGATTCCTTCAATATTCAAATAACGAGGAGGGGGGTGTAGGATGATTGATGTTTGAATGTTCAAGAGTTGGTGTTTCTTAAGCTACAATTAAGTAAACAAAGGTTATACCCTATTGGCTATTATCCTTCTTGTAGTTGTGTTATTTCCCTGCAACACGGCTTCACTCTCTGAAGCCTTGAACCTTGATTACACACTAATATAAATAAAGAACTCTCCTGCCCAATTGTATCTTCGAACATGCAGACTCAATTTCTTACTACATGTAGTCTTAATTTTGGAAGTCCCACATTCCCGTTCATGACATCTAACCTGCTCCCTTTCAAACATTATTGGAGTTAACAGGGTCCCCATGTTACTGTTCGTTTTCTTTTGCCATATCGACAGGTCTTAGAATTTATCACTTTATGAATTACTTTATATTTTGATCTACTTAAGTATGACATTTGTACGTACATTAATTAAGTAACATAGCTACCAATAAAATGTGAATATATTCTTAAGAAATTGAATGTTGTTTTGTGAATTCAAGAGTTCTAAAATATGAAATAAAAAAAAAAAAAAATAAGAATAATTAAAATATCGCTTTGATTAAAACATGAAATAATGTCTCTCAAATTTCTAAATAGTTTTGGATGTACAATTGTTTTCAATATGAAAAAATGACTAATGATTAATATTAAATAAGGAAGGCAGATACTTGAAACTTGCAGAAACACTGCCCTCTGTTCTGTTGGGAATGGGCCACCCCTCGCCTGCTAGGGAGGTTTCTGTTTTGGAATTTTTTGTCCTTTGCGGGACGGGGACTTATCTTGGTCTTTTAATCATTTCTTGGTTTTCTAAACAGGGATCCCTTGTAGACCATGTTCCCCATTGTTATTTGCTCTCTGCCTCCCTTTGTATAGTCTGTTCTAGTACAAATTTTTATATTCATATACAAAAATTTAAGAAGTTGAGACATATATGTGTAAAATAAAATAAAGACAATGTACATTAAAGTAAAATATATCAAAGGGATAATCAGAAATAATTTTTAGAATAGTTTAATATTGAATGTAATAGTTTAAAACGGCTTTGGCGCCGACTTGTCCATCATGTTATTAAGAGTCAGATGGCCATCCCATTAAAACCCTTGGAGAATGTTTGAAAACGTATAATTTATCCATTCTTTAAATTTTTTTTAAACTTGTCCATATTGCAATTCCAGTAACCAATTGCCACACAGTATTCAATTAGAGGTTAAAGATATTGAGTTAGTAAATATATAATTTAGAACAAGTATTTTTTTGTAAATGAATTAATTAAACTTAACCATTCACCAACTTAACCCGAGCAATGAATTGGGGAGTGGGCTACTGGCTGAAAAAGAATAGAACACTTAATGTTCTTAGACTAAATACTTCTTATCTAGTTGAAGAAAAATAAAAAACATATGAATTGGTGTGCTCCTATGGCCGCTATTGTGAATTCACACTGATTAGGTCATAAGGAGGCTAAAATAAAATAAAAGCCCGCGTTTGCGTGTGACAGGTGTGTGTTAAAATATATATAATTTTATTTACAAAACTGTGCTAAAATTTACTTTTATTTCTCTTCTTGTGCTGAATGAGATCTCAAATGAATAAAACCCACGCTTGGGAATACATAAATTCACTTTAAAACAGAACATAAAGAAATAAAATAGGAAAAAAAAGAAAGAAATATTTTGTAACTTTAATATAACTTAATTTGAAATATTAGTTACTTGTTCACCTAACTCCCTTCGTTACTTGCTTATGAATTGGGCAAAAAGGGAGGGGAACTAAATGTACGTAAATCAGTTATTTTAAAACCCTGACCTCTGCATCATATTATGATCCATTCTCTATAGAGCATGCGAGGTTGTTAGGACTTTTAGTTGGATCCATTTAATGAACATTGGAGGAATGCCCAGAGCCTTATTTAGGTCTGTTTAGGCCTGTTTAGACATTACCCCTCTCCAATTTATTACTACAGGTATTACAATGATATCATTGTGTTTATACTTGTCACCGAGTTCAACATGCGCAATTATTGATTTTTTTAACCCGTCCGTCCTGTACTTATCTCTTTTTCTCGATCCGCAAGTTCATACGCATCCAATACATCCGCTACGTAAACCTTGTCACCCTTAAAAATTATAATTTCTGACTTCAATGACGATTCCTCATCCGGCACAATGTTACCTTCCAGGGCTTTTATTCACCTCTGGCTCAGGGAGCTCACAATCATTCTTTGAATCAGATTGTGTCTTTCTGTCCGCGCATTTTTTAATATTGGTCATGTCTGGAGGATATGAGCAAGGTTTTTTTTTCTTTTTTCGGGCATAAGTTGGATTTATTGCCCCCTTCCAGTGGCCTGAATCTGGACTGCTTTACTTTAGTGCTGATGGACCCGGCCATTATTTGCACAGCAGTGGTAAATTCTTTGTCTGAAACATTGTTACGCCGTGTCAGCAAGAAAGAAAGGTTTTGATGTCCTTGATGACTTGACTTTAGGCCCTTTGTGTCTACTTTTGAAGAAAGTGCTGCTTTTTTTTACAACCCCGTGGTTCTAGTCACTGGAGGATCATGACAACCTCCCTATCTGGACCTTCTTTAACTCTAGCATAGGTATGTTATATCTGGAGACCTCTATGATGGGGTTTTCCTTGCTGTCCCGTAGCGCCCGAGCTCTACCGTTGCTAGGGTCCGGCTGGAGACGAGAAGCTCTTTCAGCCCCAACCCTCCATCGGCCACTCAAGTATGGTAAAACTCTTTTGGAGTATCGTGGGACAGCCCTAGCTACTCGCTTACTGATCTCCATATCAGGAGGTTACACCCCTTTATATCAGTAAACCTACATCTTGCGTAGGTATTGTGTAGTTTAGACGAGGGATGAGATGATTCTTAGACCTATGTATCTGTGGAAGACACTGAGCTTACTGTCCTTAAGGTTTCTTATCCCATCCTTCAACTGGTAAAGTATGTTTGCATAGCTGATTCCCAACGACAAGTAATGTACCCCAAGGTACTTATACGTTTCATTTACTGTCATTGGGGATACGCTCTGGTCATCTATGACAAGTTTAGTGACTGCATCAATGAAATAACATTTTTTTTTTTTTGAGTTATGGTCAATGCAAGTGTACGCACACTTTTTATATTTTGTGTTAAGGCCTACTTTCTTACATGGACCCAAGATTTGCTGTATGCTTTTAGTGTCCTCCGAAACTAAGACCACATCACCTGCAAAGAGGAGAGATTTTATTGTTTCTTTACCTAGTTTATAAGCCTTAAAACCTCTCATTGTGGTTTTTTTCGTTTCTGCCAGGCACCAATACAGCACAAAGCTAAAGAGGTACTCCGACAGGGGGTCCCTTTGCAGGATGCCTGATTTGAACTTTATATTCTCCCTACCCTGTTGGGTGGCGGAGGCGTTACCATAGACATTCGTTAAATATTTCAGGAGTAAGGGTGGGAGGCCTAACCTTGCACTGGCCGTCAACAATGACTCATGATTTACATTAACACAAGTAAGCATTGTAGTATAAAGCATTTCAATAAGACGATCACAAGATTATATAAAAAAATCCCATAATCAATATTTCAAAAAAGCAGTAATCAATCCATTGGTCTCCCTCGATGAAAGCGTCCATATTTCCGAACAATTCTCTTTAAAATAGACATGTATCTCTCTGAGCATGACAGTTTTTGTTTGACGATGTCAATAGAATGATCCCAGGAATCACCAACCAACCTTAGTAAATATAAAGAAGAAACAGCAAAAAACAAAAACTGTCGCTTTCTAGTTTTATCTATGAATTGGCTCTTCACATTTCATTTTATTGACACTCAAAAAAGCGAAATATATTTCCCAAGTTTTAGAGAATTCTCTCGTTTTTGACTTGTCGGCAAGCCGAACAGAATGGTTCCCTGTAAGGTATTAATATTTCCCCTGTCCACTTTTGAGGGAAACAAATTCTAATGAGAAGAAAACAAAGGGGCATTCGACAAAATCATCCAAAATATAAGTAAATAACTTTCCACAATTCTTACATGGATCGTAGAAAACAATAAATTCTGTCAAAATCTGAAATTGTACTGTAAATTTTCTTACTTCTACAACTCCACACATATAATTCCATATCTTTTTAGTACAAGACTCCAACAGTTCCAATTTCTTACGAACTTTTGGCATATATACAGGGAGGGGATCTGTGTAAATAAAAAAACTAAGGATAGGGATAGAAAAAGAAAAAAATGGTTGATTAGTGTGCTCTTTCTCTTTTTTTTCTTCATTATTTAATAAGTCGTGGATGTTTCAACATCTCCCACTAAACAAATTATGCATATAAGGCGAAATGAGGCTTTTGAATGAGTAAGTTTTTGTTTTGAGAAGTGTAAGTAATTGAGTAGTAGATAGGTATGAACCTGGAATGAGGATAGACCGTAAACATTCATTTATTATAACTCATAATTTCAAGAATATGATAGGTATTCATTATTTTAATAGACTTTAGCTGCATTTTACTCAATATTACTGACAGTCCCTACTCCTCCCCACTCTCCCTTAGGACCTAGTTAAATAATAATACTCATATAAACTTTCATTCTTAATACATAGAAACATTATAAATTATATTTTATTAGTGGGGTATCAACAGGGTTTATTCTATGTTGTAGGATTACATCCATTATAACTTCTGATAAAACACATTTAGGACTTTGGCGTTCATTACAATATATTTTAGGAATCGTTGAACGTTTTTCAAAGCAATGCGTGTTTATATTTATGTTATAAATATACAATGAAACCAAAACGCTTAAAAAGTTGTGGAGACGGGAAACGTTGCAACACGGTACAACGATTGCCAGAAATCATTTTGTATAGTATAGTGCATGAAAAAAAACCAATAATTTTTGTCAGTTTCTTTCATATATTAGATAAAAACTGTTTGTAAGGAGTATAAGTTGTTTTTCATAATAACACCGTTAGTTCTTCATTGTTTTCCTGTACCTAATATTATTTGAATTACTGATTATTTTGCTATTAACTGATATGATTTTATCAAAACTTAAAAATCACATTAGTTAGGAGAATTTCGAGATATTTTAACGTTGAGTACAAAGGGTATAGTGGGAAAAAGTAGTTTAATTTTACTTACAATGTTTATCCTTCTTTCTTATTTTTTTCGAAAACTACACATTATATACAACATACCTTTTAGCCAAATCAGTCCCCTAAAAAGTTTTTTAAACGTAAGTTTCTCCAACATGTAATACTGATCAATTTCAAGTATAACTATTATTATTTATTAATCTACCATAACTAGAGGTATAATTATTTATTCACAAAAAAATATTTTTCTATGATTTTTTTAATTTCTAACTTTATTCTCCAATTGGATATTTTTATAACTGTTGTAGCCGTCCTTGACTATGGAGACAGTTGCAAAAATTGACGTGTTGCATTAAAATGCAATTTATGGAAAAAATATTCACTAATATAACTTTTAAATAAATTCGAACAATAGCAGAAATTATTAGATATGTTGTGTAATAATTTAGATAGTCTAATTCAAATCAGCTCGAACTAGTTTATCCATAAAAAAGAAAAGAAAAGTCTTTCAACTGTCCATCGGCGCTGAATTGTTTGATCAGGAGGCAAATTGTATAAAGGCGTCGTCATCAGGAGAGCCAGGTTGATTTTTTTTGTTGCAGGGTAGGCTAGGTTGTTGTACTTTTTGACAATTTTTACAGGATGTTTTTGTATTTCAGCATTAAAAGGTAAGGATATTTTAGGAACTAGAAAAAGATTGAAGTTTGACATTAATACTATCCCTCCCTTATTTATTAAACTCTCTTGGCGTCTAATAAATAATAACACTGGTCCACAAAAGGTTACCTTCTTTTGCTTTTGAATTGAGGCACTCTACACCTCATTACTCTTATCTCAAGAAATATAAATCTACTTATATTATCCAAAATTACTTCATTTGTAAGATACAGAGTTGTTTTTTTTTTAAACCAAAAATCTTTTACATCATTTGTTGTTATTTTTCGCATTGGAAGATATAAATAAGAGATAAAAGCATAAAATGTAGTTTATAAGTTCATGTTTTAGATTCTACAAAATATTTTGTTATTTATGTATCTGTTTTAATTGGGGAAAATGCCTTGTAAGTACCAAAACGAAAAAATGGAGACTTTTTTTTATAAATTTCATAAATTTATCAATTTATAGTCATCATAGGTTATTTTAAATTGAAGGCCTACAACTTGATTTTTGTTTAAAATAACTTTTTTAAAAGTTATGATTTGTTGCTTGGGGAAAAAAATTCTTTATAAATATTCAACCATCAAAGTTTATTAATGGTACCAGAATTTATACATTGTAGGTCACAAAAGTAGGAATTTTGTTTTAAAGAAGTCGTTTCTATTTTTTTAGAGGTTTAAACAACCAAGAGCACACGCTATACAAGGACAAACATTTGATGACTTGAATTATTAGAATTAGATATTTTAGTTTTATATGTGTAATTGTATATTTCAGAAATAGACCCATAACTGTCTGAGCCGATATTTGACATCGGCATTCCTTTTTTTTTTTAATCCACAATTTAAGAAGGTGTTTATTTGAATTTTCAGGGAATTCCCTTTAAAATACTTTTTATATTATCTGTTATAACTTTACAAAGACCCTTATTTCATTATTAGTTACAAACAATATGAAAGTAAGCTAAGAAAATGATTTAAATTCGACAATTGACTACTAATGAAGGATGTACTCAAATAGGAACAATACACATATAATTAATCAATATTGGCCTTGAAAAAATCCTGTCGGCCACTTTTGAGTAATTGTCTACATATAGTTAATTTATGATATTTTAATGGTAAAAATAAAAAAAGGAAAATATGCTGAGCTATTCACTAAAAAGCTTTCCATGAATGCATCTTTGTTGCCCTTATAAATAAAAAATATAAGTAATTTATTAGCCACAATATTGGTATATTGATAATAGCTTATAGACTACGGATTAGACTACAACAGTATTAATAAATAGTGTTCAAGACGTGAAGCCTTTTCCTTACAAGCTAGCTACATATTCATTTTAATGGCAATTCAATCATTTTTGAATATTGAAAGTGCTTTGCACATATCTTTGAATCATAGAGTATTATTCAACCAAAAGTTAATAATTACAATGTATTTATTATTATCAACACCTACAATAATAAAAAGTTGTGCATGGGAATGAGTAACAATTTACTGTAGTCATATCTAGGCTTGTTTCAGTTGCAACATTTGAATTCTTCACGAATGAGAAATTAATAATTTGAAAAGTAATTATTTTGGCCACATTTAATTATTAAAAAGACATAAAATAGACAAAAAGGTATAAAAACTGATTAAATAGATATGGTTCACCCCTCTTTATCTCAAGTCACTCATCAATCTTAAATGTTTGGATATATTATATAGATGAAATATTGAAAAGAACGTACCAGAAGGAGCTAATTATCAAGAAATAACTATTACATGAGCGATGTACAACCAACATTTACAACATCAATTAAATCAAATTAAAAGAAAATGATAAAATAAAGAGAAAAAAATAAAATTGATTGATTGATTATATTTGATGTCTCATAACTGTAGTCTTTCCCCTCTTCATCGTTAAGGTCTCATCTTTACAATGATTTTAGCTGCTTTTGTATTAAAAAATGTATGATAATTGAACAAATATTTCGGGAATTGTATATTCAATTAATAAAGCAAATGCTGTGTGTATTTATACTGAAAGTAAGTCAATTTTGAATGTATAAACTTGTTCTAGGAAATAACCATACAATCAAGCTTTGTACGTCTTATCAAAGATGGTATTTAAAAATATAAAAATCTGCTGATGTTTAGACTAACTCCTGTAAGAAGGGAAGTAATGGTTTTATATAAAAAAAAAAGAATGTGTCTGAAGGTGAGGTTTATCAATGAGTTAAAGTACAATCTGGCTCATGAAGCCATATTAATTCCCCCCCTATTAATCTGTTTTTTTCATCATTATATTCTTTAGGAGAGAACATCTATGTTTTGAGTAACTACGTGTAAGCGTGGCCATGAAAAACGGTGAATAACACTAAGGATTTGTTGAAGATTTATTTATTTTATTACTAAAGAAAAGTTTGTATGTTCGTCGACACCTAATTACTCCAGGCAATGCCTGGTACTACCACTACTGTACAAGTAAGAAAATTTGGTATAAAAATTAATTACAGTGTGCTCTTTAATGGTAGATAACTCAACTTTTCCCCCCAAAAAAGAAAGGAGAAGAAAGTTTTAAAACTTTTCCTACAGAGTGTTTTCTTGGAAAGATATTTTGTACAACATCTAAATGATTTTTTGCCTCTAACAATCGAAATAAAAGAAAAAATCATGAAATATAGCTTGCAAATACATATTTTCAGATTCAAAATATGTTTGATCTATTTGTTCATCTTTTTTTAGAATAGAAAAAATGTCTTATAGGGGCAAAAAAAAAGTTCTTTCTGTGAAAAAAGCTTGACGTAAAGGAAAGATATACAACTAAATAACTAAAAAAAAGAGGATCTTAAAAAAGTTAATATTTACAAGATTATTTCAGATTTGTTGCTTGGAAAAATATTTTAGTATACTTATTTATCTATCAATGTTTATTGAGAGTATATAAAATGTTGCTCCCTGTAGGCCACAAAGCCATACTTTTTGGGTTACAAAGTCCATCTTCATGTTTCTTGAGTTAAGTGCAATTAAGAACACAAGATCTTAATCCAAAGGCAAATATTTGTTGACAAGTATATTGTACATATATAGTGCTTTGTCAGTTATTATCTATTTAGTCCAGTCTTACGACAGGTACTTAAGATCGTAGGTCCTTCGAACTCTCAGTATTAGAACTGATTAAGAAAAGAAATAAAGTTGAGCGAGGTCATCAAGGATCAAACTGATATTCAGTACTGAACTGCACTGCACGGAGACTGAACTGGACGGACTACAGTCTTCAGTCCTAAATAAGGACTAAACAATAATAATTACAAATAAGATGATTAGGAAGACAAAATCAATTCCAAATCAATTAGATTTTTATTATTGGTATTGGATCTCTTTCCTCAATATAGAGGGAGGAAAATAATCAAAATTAGTTGATGCTGAGCCAATTACGCCCTTTTCTTGGATATTTGTTGGATAACGCCATGAAGTAGGTAAGTCTAACATTTTCAATCTTTTTTTTAATTCATTTTTATCTTTTTGATAGAAAAACGAAATCTTGACATAATTTATGGAATTATCAATATTTTAAGAAATCATCAATATATTTGTTCAAAATTAATACATTACATTAGCTCTCTAAATAACACATATAAATATATTTATATACAGAGTGGTCCATTAATATCTGAACACTTTAAATTTTTAGATATTATTTATTAATTAACAATATAATTTCAACAAAATTAAGACTATAAATATATGTGTGTCTGAACTCTCTTAACCCTATACCCCCTGAATTTTATTTAATGAATTCAAAATAAAATAATTTCACTTTTATAGGCATCAGGATATATTATAAATAAAAAATATTTGTAATATGAAAAATATATTAATAAGGTATTGAGATCCACTTGTCACATTATTTAAAAATAGTTAATATTTATCTACATGTATCATGGCTTTCAATGCACATTTGGGCAAATGACTACAATAATAACACTAGAAATTAATTAAAAAATAGTAAAGATATTCTAAAGATAAAAATATATATATAAATTCCTTCAAAAACATATTTCTTATATGAAAATATAAACATATTCCTTGTATTGATCATAAACTAGCTTTTATCACAATTAGGTAGAAAATATAGACTCGGATATTAATGCTAAGCCTGTTTATTTAAAAGAGACTTTGAAGTACATCCAGGCGTTAAAGGTTTAAGCATTAATGTAGCCACCTGTAGCATCAATGATGGTTCCCAGGTGGGTTTGGAAGGCCTGGCACCCGCTGCAGATATAGTCCTCTGTCATTACATCCCAGTGCTGGCTGACAGTGGCTTTGAGGGCCTCGGTGCAGGCATTCCCAATGACATGCACCCGTAAGGTATAGTCATGCAGGTTGAAATTAGGGCTGTAAGGGGGTCAAACGTGTCAAAAAAAGAGTTCAATAGAACTCAAAAGAGTCTTGCAATGAAGAACATGGATTTCATTCATTTCTGGTGTCAAAAATGTCTCTCCACCCACACATGGTTCTTTCCTTTCACTTTTTTTATTGCTATCTGAACAGTCTGGTGTGAACCACTGAGATCTCCTGCATGGTCCTTATGGAATTGAGAGGATTGACCTGTGGTGTCTTCTTTAACTCCTCTGGATCCAGTTTGGCCTTTTTGACAGATCCTTTCTTCCTCTCAAACGCTTTGGACTAACTGACGACGTAGACGGTGGTCCCGGAGATGACCAACTGCTTGGACTGCGTTAATGGAAATTTGTCGATCCAGTTTAAGTGTAATTTTCTCGACTTTTATGTAAGTTATAAAGTTCAGGTATGTTTTGTTTTATAACTAATTGTTTATGCTTTAAGATATCAATATATGAGTCAAGTTCAATATCTTAACCTTAATCAATTATTACATTATTAAGTGTTTGCTAATATATTCTTCACTCCATAGAAAATTTACACTGTTTTTATTTTTAAGTATCCGGTTTGAATGAAATTTTTTAAATCAAATAATCTATTATTTGACAACTGAAAAGTGAATTTTAAATATGTACCTTAATCCATCTCTGAGTTCTGAGCTTATTTTTATGACAAATCTTATCAAAAATCTTCTTAGAGCCTTGCATTTAGGATTGCACTTCGTATACCACTCTTCAGATGGATGCATATAATACATCATTTGATAGTTTACAACAAAATAGTTTCAACATTTTTTTAATATTTGATCTAAAAAATATGGTTTAGCTTGACTATACTTTTTTACCTTTAATATTTCAAACATCATGCCTTCTGGTTTATATGATTGACTTAATCTTGTTCTGATTTTTTTTACATAAAATCCATGGATATGGAGTTTGAGATATTTAAGATTCCAAAATTTGTATTAGGTACAATTTGGTCGATTTAAATCCCATGAAACAATAAAATAATTGTAAATTTCCCATGGAATTACCCGTAGATATAAGATCCGTCACATTTCCGATTCTGCAACAATTTATAACTACACCGGAAGTATTGAATATAGAATCATGAAACCTCAGTCATGAACTTTGCAGGACAATATTAATGCGATAGGACAAATCAAATTCGGCAACCAATTGTAATCTGGGACCGGTCTCTGGCCACAAAAGGGTCATCCTTATGCAATTGAAGGCATTGTTAATTTAAAATGAAAATAATTAACTCTCAAACTAGGTCTCGTAGGTATCTTTATGAACAAAATTCACCTGTATTTATAAGTATTTGAGTCATTTTGGTCATTTCCTGTTTGGCATTTTGTTTATGACATAAGATAATTTATATCATAAAAATAATAATTTATACTCTAGTAAGCGTTATTATACAATAGAAATATTAGTACAAAGTTATCTTCTTTTTTGCAGAGTAATATGTCTGAAATACTAAGGCATACATATTTTTTAGAGACCTGGGTACATCTTTTCAATTATTTTGAGGGATTTTTTCATAGCTAGTTGACCATAATTTTGGATCGAATATAAAAAAACTCTTCTGGGAGTTACAACATCTGAATAATATTGTTTGTTCTATATATACCCGAAATCTTTTAATTTTTAATTGATAAATTTTTACTTTGAATTTAGTCTTTGATTTTCCTTATTTTAAATTTCAAATGATATTTTCTTTTTTGATGCCAAACTGACTCCACTATCAAATAGAGTCAACAACGCTACAAGAGCTTCAAATGAATACTTAAAAACTTCTTGTGATACCGTTTTTGATTTTAGACTATTGATTTTGGAATAATTATGTAGTCATTTCATCAAATTCAAATAATTGAATGGAGCATCTGAGGCTGTAGGAACGGAGATCCATGCTTTTATCTATATTTGCATGATAAAGATACAAATTTTCTGCAGTTCTCGTTCCTCTTTAGAAGTTAATTTAAACAAAATTTTAATAATCAATTTTTAAAGTATGCAACACTCTAGACAACCAACGAGTGTGGTGCATTGAACCGGTTGAATACATTTAATTCTACAGTTTGAAGTATTACCTAGAGAATATTATTGCAAATTCCAAAAATTATATAATTATCTCTTGGAAGAATCCATTGAAGGTGTTCGTTGGAAAAATGGATAATTTTATTTCGTTTATCTACAGTGTGACTATTTAACTAATTACAATTACAGGCTCAAAACTATCATTTGATATATTATTTTGGTATTTTTAAAGAGTAGAACATCGTTAGAGATTATGAAGGACCAATAAATGGGACTGATTTTACATCCAAATTCAGAACCGATAGAGCCAAAACAAAAAGTCTTGTTTTACCGGAAGAAATTACAAAAATATTACATTCAATACTTTATAGATGTTTTAGTTTTCTCTTTAACTATTTTGCATAGTAACTCAAATTATAAATACTTTTTCTCAGAACAACATAAGTATTTCTTTAGATAAATAAAATCATGTTGAAAAAATTATAAAACATAAAAAGCTGCATCGTGAAGAGTTTTCACGATAATTGAGAAAGAAGTCACTTTTTTGAAAAATTGGCAATTTCCAAAAACTTTAAGGTTGTTGCCCTATCTCGAAATATTTTCCAATTTGGCTCAAACATTGCCAATTGAATTTTTTTTTTAAATGAACGGATTTTGAACCGGCGACTTTACTTTCCAACAAAATGAAAAATAAGAAATACCTCACTGTGAGTGCTACAATTAAAAAAAAATATTTTGATAAACATCATCAAATTATCATTAATTATTAATAAAGCAAAGTTGGTCTGTCTGTCTGCAGAAATGTATCTGGGTGCATTGTATTAAGCTTTCCATGACGTATATCTTAGAAATATTTTTGATATAAGAAATAATAATGTAGTCGTATTAATAGAATATTGTATGCGTGTACATGTATATGTACAAAGAAAACTGGTTGTGTTTGTTATTGGTAAGGCTGGGCTGTTTGGACAAATAAATTACTGTTTTGAGATTAAAAAAGGAAAAAAATTGGTAGAGTTTCCCTTTTTTTCTTATTTATTCATTCATTCTAGAATTATCCCCATGCTAACATCTCCTCTCGTCCCACAAAAAGAATATGAATGCATAGGAATAACATTTGACACAGATGATTCTGACAATTTTAACACCGACCTCTTAAAGGTAATAGTTTCCTGTAATATACCTTTTTTCAGCGTGGAGAACCCCATTTTCTCAAAGTTTATTAGGAAATATGCAAATAGAACCGTCCCTAGTAGAAGGACTCTACATAGATTAATAGAAGTTATCAGCAAGGATGTAATCTCCAAAATTAAAAGGAAAATTGGAGATAAGGATACTTTCATAGCTGTTGATGAGACAAAAGACAACCGGGAACGACCAATGACAACTATATTGATGGGTCCTTTGGATGGCCGTTTCTTGGGTCGTCCTTATCGAATCAACATGATAGACATAAAAGTTGCTAATGCCGTTAATGTTGCAAATTTTTATCGTTCAGAGTATTTAACTAATTCTTGGTTTGGACTTTGATGAAAATAAGTTGAAAGTTTTCATCACGGATGGAGCGTCCTACTGTAAAAAACAGTAGAAGGCCTCATAAATTGCTACCCCGAATTTAAATATATTATTTGTGTAGCTCATAGACTCCATAACGTGGTTGAACTTGCACGTAAATAATTCCCAAAGACAAAGGAGCTCATTTCAGAAATAAAAAATGTTTTCGAATACCGGGCTAAGAAAACATAACTTTACTGTTTCTTACCAAATTTCCTTTCCTCCAGCACCTATCGTTATACGCTAGGGAACTTTCTTGAAAGCAGTTGATTACTATTTCAATAACTTCGAATTAATCAGGGAATATTTCAACAACCTTAATGAAAAAATACCAACGGCTGCTTAAGCTAAGGAGATTATAAGTAATTAGTTTATTTATGAAGAATTGTCAATAATTAATAATAATCTCACCCCAACTACTGAGGTTATTACTGCGTTAGAAAGACGAATCCCTTTACTTGTTAGATTGACTATTCTTGAACATTTACGCGTCGATATCAAGCTAGAGCCATTCAAAACAAAATTAAATACATTTTTATATATAAATCCAGCGTAACACGAATTGTGATACCTAGGAAATTCTGAGGAGACAATTTACAGAGACACACCTATTGCAAATTGTGATTTAGAGAGGATTTTCAGCATATTGAGAGCAATTCATACAAAAATAAGATCCTGTTTATCAGTAAAAAGTGTCAGGAGCAAGCTAATTATTGCCTGCCTAGAGTACCAGAATAATGATGACTGATATATATTTATGCCAATCGTTTGTATTTTTAGCTCGCCCCTTTTTTTGGAATTGGTAATCTCAAGAATGAATTTTCTTTTGCTCATAAAAGACAGAAAGTAACTAAGATGTGGATTACTTTTTGGAAAAATTGATTCATCAAACTAAATGGTATTGATTGTGGTTAAGATATAAATAACAATTTAATACAAGGATGAAATTGCTAAAAATCGTACATAAAATATTTTAAGAACATAATAACTACAATAAACATCAATAAATATGAAATTTAAACTCTGCAATAATGTATTAATTATCTATATAAATTGAAGTGAAACTGAAATTTGATTAGATATTATCTTAAATAATATATATATATATATATATACATTATCAATTTATTTAAAGGGCATGTGAATCACTCGCATGTACACATTAATATAGTATACTTGTACAATATCTAGATAAATTAAACTATATATCGATAATAGAAATTTAATTTATATAGCCTGTCTCCCATTAACCATTGCAGAAAAAAAGAAAACAATCATCTAAATAAAATAACGGATAACGGAATATTTTTGAGCCTGTACTCTAAAAAAAAACAGTAACCCTACAACTTGAAAAGTTTTATGTAAATAGTGCTTCACTGTGAGTTATACTCCATAAGAATGTTTTTAAGACAATTATTAATGTTTAACTAACTGATTTTATTTTGTTGGATAATCATAGGAATTATAATAGTGATTTCTATACAGGATATAATGGCTGTCGATATAAATTTATTAAAATCAAACAGAACCCAATGAATATACGATAATACAACTGTGTAACTTATCAAAACAAAATTACTTTCCAAGAATTAGGACCACCTCTCCGTTCGGATAGTTTATACACTTTATTAACCTGTCTGACAGGAAAGTTTACCTTTCCTGGACGATCGTACAAGTGCTAATTTAAAGAGCAGAGGTATTGGGAATACTCAATAATTCTTCATCAAAAATGTAATTTCCAGATTTTACTGACAAGTTTTTAATATTCTGAGGAGTATGGCCATATTTGCTGTTCCCGTCACTTTTTATTATAGTCATCAATGGTCATTGATAGGGGTTCTCAACCTTTTTTTTTAGTAATGTACCACTTCTAAAATATTTATTTAACCCAGGTACCCCCTCACCAGCACAAATCATTTTAGCTTCAGTGACAAGGGCATCCGCTAGATTATATTTGAGTGTCTTGGTTTTTTGATTTTTTTAAAAAACGAATACAAAAATTATATATTTTTTGAAAAATATTTTAAAAATTATATTTTTTTTGATAAGTATTTCAAAAATTAAAATTTCAACATGATAAATTATTATACAAAAATTTCCAAATTTCCATTTTTATACAAAAATATCAAAATTGAAATTTTTGTCTAAAAATTTCAAAATTAAAATTAAACTTCAAAAAAAAAAAAAAAATTACATTTTCTATTAAATAACAAAAAATCTGTAATTGGGGGGGGGTACACCCCTTCTAGTCAAACGCCTGCGGATGTCCTAGAGTTATATTAAATATTCTGTCAAAATCTAAAGTACCACCTGGAGTGCCTCAAAGTACCCCAAATAGTGGCATCCCCCTCTTGAGAACCCATTTTTTGTACAACATTAACTCAGAGGTTACAATAAATGTATTAAAATTACGAAATACAAACCAAGAAAGATTATTTAATGCAGATGATATAACAATTTTTATCAACGGCTCTATAGACAAACTGCTTCTACATACATATCTATCGAAACCACTATTGAACATTATTCAATAAATTAGAAAGTTATCAGGCCTTACAATGAACATCTCAAAAACTCAGATTTTAACAAAAAATCGAAGATTTTAAATACGTAAGCTCAATATATCGTTAAAAACATGAAAACATTCAATAACTTAGACTTGTGAGTGTCAAACTTTTCTCAACTCAAATATAAAATACAATTGTAAAACTTACTCATTATTGTATCTGAATATTGTTGGTCAAAATGAATTAAGTATCGTTATTGAGCTGCCAAGGTTTTAAGGTTTTTGTTTCAATATGAGGATTTTTCGGAAAGTCTATCTATTGGAAAAAGGTAAACAATTTATAATGGAATTATGCGTATATATATATTTACACACGTAAAAAGCTTTCAAAAAAGGTTTTTTATACATAACTTTTTTTTGTAGGGGGGGGGGGCCATTTGTTCCTCTATTCAAATGTATTTTTATGACACCGCATAGATGTAAATTACATATAAACAGGAATTCTTCATGTCATTACTCTATGTCATATTTATAAAAGGTATGTATGCCCTCAAGAAAAGTACATATGTTAGCTCATTCATAGTTGGTTTTTACTTTTTTTGATAAAACATACCTACACCTCAGCAGCTCACTGCTTGCTTCTTTAAAGCGCAAACAAATCACTTTAATTAGCTCTTTCTGAATCAATGGGAGGAATCCCACTAAACAGAATTCTTACGACACAAAATTATTTGAATGTTGATCTCATTTCTTTGATTTTTTTCATCTCTTCAAATTCGAAAAAAAATAATAGTTTTAAATAAAACAAAACTAATTAAATAGAACATGTCTTTTTTTTTGTATAATTACGGTTCAAAAAATTTAGACGAATATACTTAAAAACAACTATTTGTACTCTTAACAAATATCAATGCTCATTGTATCTCTTAAGTCTTTCTTCCAACGAAGAAAAAAAAAAGAAGAAGAAGAATGGAAGACCTGTAGCTAACCAATGACAAATGCACTATTATTTATTTAATATTAGAAATATACGTAGTGATTAACAAAATTTAATTCAAACTAAAAAATTAACGATCAGAAATCTAAGAAAGGACAAGAATAGATAAATGGTAGTTGTTGCAGTCATTGGGTGTAATAAATAAAAAGTATTTTACATGATTTATAAATAATTAACACAACGATTAAACACGTTTAAAAAAACTATATTTCAATAAATAATTACAATAAATTTCCAATATTTCAAACTTCATTAAAATAGTTTTAATTTTGTTTAACAATAAATAATTTTAAAATTAATTGGATTTTTTTTCGCTGATTACAAATAAGTAAAAAAAGGCGAGGCTATTGCGCATACTTATACAAAAATATGTGAAAAATGTGTGATATATGTCCCTTGAGATTCAAAATTTGATACAACAAAAACACAGTTAAAAGTACAATAGTAAAAATAACACAAATTTTATGCTCATTTCCAGGTTTTAAGTTGTTTGCATAAGTTTTTCTCATTATCGGGCGTAACGAAAAATAATTTAAACTTGTCAAAATTATTTTTCAAAGTTAACTGGATTTTTTCTCTCAGTACTTTTGAAAAATTAATTGAAGATGTATTTTAAATATAAGTAGATATTTTGTTCCAAAAAGTCGTACCATCAAAGATTTCCAAAGAATACTACCCTAAGACATAATCCTTTATTGAAACATTTTTCTATATGACACTAATTTTGTGTCGGTTCTTATTTATTTGGTCTAGTCCAGTCCAGTCTTATGGTACTTCTTATTGGTCCTTAGGACTGTCTGTCCAGGAAAATTTTCCTAAAAATGTTGATGATTTATTTAGACAAATAAGAACTACGAGATATGCATTGCTAGCATCGTACACATTTGTATTATAATCCAATACAATACGAACATATTGTATTTGTACTTAGTTGTATGATTTATAAATGATACTATGAAAAAAACAACCCTTAATGACGTCCTAAGAAATTGACTTTATCTTCTACTTATATGGATCGGCAATCAGGACAAGATGGGATCGGAAAGGACTGAACTACGGTCTTTTATCCTAAATAAGGACTGATACTGGTGAGAACTACTCCATAGATATCATAAGGCAGATAAAACAAACCAAAGGTTTGAAAAAACAAGTTAAAATTTGAAAAGGTCTAATGGACAGTCTCCAATCTCTTTCAAAAATCCTTGTACATAGACAGCATTGATATAGGGCTTGCAGATCATGCCTTCTTAGTCTTTCATACTCTTTTTGACATTGTTTAAATATATCATGCCTTCTTAGTCTTTTTTTGTTTAAATATATCATGCCTTCTTAGTCTTTCATACTCTTTTTAACATTTTTGACACGGTATAAATACATTTCAAGATAATAATAATTTAAGAGAATACCTAAAAAGACAAGGGAAAAATATAAAAAAACATTTTTTATAACTGAGGTAAAATTTACCCATGGGCACAAATAAAGGGTTAATATCATATATATATATATATATATATATATATATAAATTGAAGCAACAGTTTATTGGCTTTAATTTGATATCCATATCAATGCTATACGATAAGCCATTGCACAGCTATAGTCTAAACAATACAAAAAATTACTTTTTTTTCCTTTTTTTAGAACCCCAAAATAAATTTTAAAGGCACAAGCGGCAGGCATAGCCGCGGTCCAAAAAACCAATTGACTCGTATTTTTAGTTTCTATACACTTTGGAGAACGGAAATTAGTCAAATATTAAAAGTTTTGAAGAAAAAGTTAAAATTTGATCAGGTCCATACCTCCAATGGGGAATATATTGATTGAAAATATTCATTTTCGTCTTACAGTGGAACCTAGTTTAAAGGCCAACTGTTTTAAAGGTGTCACTGCACTAAGCAGCCATATCCAGCTTTTAAATTGAGCTACGCAATATGATTTCTTATCTTCTTTTCTAATAATTTATGACCTAAAATTCAATCAACATTTAAATATATTAAACAAATAGAATAAAAAATTAAGATCACTTAATTTAATATGAATCTAGCATTTAAGAAGGTAAGTACTTTATATAAAAACCGATTATTTTTTTAATAGAGTTCCAGATTACAAAACTAAACAAAAAAAAAAAAATCTTTTATTTATTACTATCAGGTAAAGTACAGTTTTAATATTCATAAACTATGCTTCTAATTAAATATTCAGAGGAAAAAAATATTTCCTTCGCCGTGTATCATCTTTGGATCTTTATAAAATCTTTGCGAAATATCACATGACTATCAAAGTCCTCGATGGATTTTTTTTGCCATTCTTGGCTTTTATGATGTCCTGCCATTATACTATACATTGGTCATGTTTTGTCTATGTACCTTAGGGTTAAAAAACCCTCAAAAGTCTATTTTCAGGGGGTTCTGGAGGCTAAATCCAGCAGGAGCCACCAGGCTGACAAAAAATAATTCACGTTCTTGGTGATATACCAGGTATGCGACTATGAAATGATACTTTTAAAAATCTTTTTCAACGTTTATTGTAAAAAAATGTTTACATATTTAATTTTCAAAGTATGCTGCTTTGCTAGCCACACATTTTCCCCATCCTTTCGGCAATTTATGCATACCTTTCCAAAAAAAATTGTTTGTCTATGGCTGCAAACCAGCCATCGATCCATTTTTTGGCTTCAGCGTGAGAATCAAAGCGTAAGTCATTGAGTGCGTGACCCATCAATATAAACAAGTGATAATCGAAAGGCACCAGGTCTGCTGAGTAAGACGCATGAGCAAGAGGTTCCCAGATGTACAATTCAATAAGCTGGTGGGCGGCTATAGAGCGATACGGTGGAAGGTTGTCAACAAGGAAAATTACCTTGTTTTGCCTGGCTTCATATTTTGGGTGTTTTTGCTTTTAAACGTTTTTAAACGGTCTGCCGGTCAATGGCCAATTGTTTTTGCGAGCTGTTCTTGTATTTGGACATCATCATCATCGAGCAATGCTTGCAATTCGGCGTGTTCAAACTTTTCCGGTGGCCGGCTGCGCTCTTCATTTCTCACGTCAAAACCACCACTTTGGAATTTTTCAAACCATCTGAAGCACTATACTCTGCTTAGAGCATGTCCCCCGTAAGCTTCCACAAACATTTGATGGGCTTGTGAAAGTTTTTTTTCAATTGGTAACAGAAAATCAATGAATGCACAAAATTATACATTTTTACGGGCGAAAAAAGTGCGTTGTTGAATAAAACTATACAAAAAATGAATTAAATATTGTTGACACATGGCAAAATAAGCATTTAGATTGGTGGACCAGTTTATAATGTCTAACTGGCGGCACATAGGGACCCAAAGCCAAAAGTCTCATTTCATAGGTGCATACGTAGTAAGTAATGCCATCTGTACCTTCTGTACTTTATGGGGTGAAATCTTCCGTGGCAGGCTCCCAGTCTAATAGACTCTTGTACCAGGAGAAGTTTAAAGACATCCTCTGCGTTTCTATAATATCATTTTTGCTAAAGTAAAACCTGTTCTAACGACTGCTTGTTTTAAGTTTATCACCCGGTTGCTTAGTTTAAAAGGTCACTTGGAATAAGCAATCATTTACAGGATTGTATCTATAAAATCATAAGATATTTAGTTACCTTTACAGACTACAAAGACAAAATGTTTCATATTGTTTATATTACAAAAACTATATGTACATATGTTGTTAGTATATTTAATCATTATGGCTACCCTCTGTAGCAATTAAGACCTCAAGGCAGCAGAAGATTGTTTTCCAGGCCTTTTCTACCTCTGAATGGTTGATGTTAGACTTCCTCATGTCACGTTTCAGGCTAGCAACGGTGCTGTGGGGAACTTGACAATCCTCCATCTCCAACTTCTCCTAAAAGTAATAGTTCAAAGGATTAAACTCAGGAGAGTTGGGGGGGGAAGGTCTTGAACATGAAAATTGTCCTTCAGAAACTCTACAGTAGACTTGGCTGTATGGACAAGAGCAGTTAAATATTGCTTAAAGATAAATTGGTCATCTCCTACCACCTACTCAATCCAGGGTATCACAATATTCTTCATGACCTCCTGATAGACACTGGCAGTTATTTTTATACCATATTCAAAATGGGGGGAGGCATGAGATTAACCTTCCTGCTGATCACACCCAGTACCTTTACCTTGGCAGGAAAGTTAGTTATGTTCACAGCTGGGATATCCAATTTTTTTTGCAACAAATCGGTCCACACTAAATAACTAATCATTGGAGGAAAATATGAATGGGACAGGATTACTTTTAAGCCAGGAACAGAGCTTCTATGAATTTTCCACACTTTTGGCCTTCTCAGCTCCTGTATTTGAATCCAAGTCTACACGATTTAAGCCATTCGTCCTTGTTAATGGCCAAAGAGATGGTCTTCCTTCAAATATTGCGCTTTTTGTCAAGCCGAGACATCGGATAGATGGATTGGCTGTTTTAGTCCTTTTGAGGGCAGTTCGTTTATGGCCAGCTTGGTGGTCATGAGATCTTCTATAGGATTCTCCCTTGCATTAAATCTCAGTATAACATTACTATACTGTTCTGGACATATCCAGTGTTGCTGATGATGTCCTTTATTCGGATTTATAGGTATACCCCTGTATTTCTTTTCTATGGCATCTTCTTTTTGATGACGTCAAATAATTTTTTTTTCTCTCGTTCCACCTTCTATTATTCAATGGGGATTTTATATAAATTATATTTATAATTGCCTTGCATAAATTATTAGAAAAAAAGAAATCCTGGCTATATAAATGATTTTGCACAGCTATTTAAGAAGTGTAAACAAATTATATGGTATGATTCAAATTTATGTGGTATAATTTCAATCCAAGGAATGGATTGAAATTATTGTTATTATATTTATTTTTGTTTATTGTAGCTTTATTTCCAAACCAAACATGGAATTCTTGTTGTCACGAAATAATAACAATCCTTTTCTGATTGTGTATTTTGCACTGGAAGAAATAGTTGCAATATTTAAAGATATATATCAATATACATACTTGGTACTTGTTTGAAGGATACTTTCCACTTACATAAAAGGTGTTGAGAATAAATCCGCGCTTACGTGCTCAGAGGATTTTGTTATAATAGTGTTTATTTCCTGGCAGAAAATTTGTTGTATCAACAAACTTTTGTGATGTTTGGGGCATCATGGTGACAGCTGCTCCATATATCAAGAAGATTAAATTGACAGAAGATAAACAGGGTTGCACCTTGACGAAGATTTTTGTGCAAAACTTCAAAGTTCTCAAATGTCACTGGTTTTTTTGGTCAGCGGTTTTGGGTCTGGCAACAAGATTCAGAGCGTTTCATGTCTCAGACAGGTCACTGAAGTGGCTGAGTGAGCACTACTATGACATCATTAGGAAGGAAATATGGACCCTAAGAGTACAGATCTTAATCTGATGGAATCTATGTTGAATATATAAACAATCGAGAATCTCATGCCATCAATGACTCTATGTTTGCTTCACTCAAAGAGACTAGCATGCCACGGAACTACCTTGTCAACGTCTTCTCCTCCTACCAGGGCCAGATTCATATTTTGATTGATACTGGAGGCGGATAAATCCAATTAATTCTTTTAAACATCCATATGTACAATTCAAACAAATTTTCAAGTAAAACATCCAAAAAATGTGGCCTCAGTGACAATTTAAAGATTTAAAAAAATATGCTGATTTGATCGTAATACTTTGTACAATACACAGCCAAAATTATAGTTAGATTGTAATAAATGAATATTGCACCTATAATATATATACAAAAGTAACGTTGACTTTAAAGAAATAAAAAAAATAATATATGTATGTTATATTGTATTTCATTTTTTTGCAAGTACTCTTTAAATTACAAATAGATACGATTTCATTACCTATTTGAAAAGTGAGGGAAAAAAATAATTTATATCATTATTATTGTATGTATCTACTGACATAACTTGTAATATTTAATTTTGAGTACTTCTTTCATCAAAATCCTAAATTTAAAAAAAGTTATCTAAACGTTACATGAGTTTGTCATAAGTTTTTCCCTCAATATAATTTCTTTTTTTGTATCTAACTACAGCCTATTTCTCTAACATTGAACTAAAAATTATAATATAATTGTTGTATTTCACTACATACGTAAGCGCACCAGTTACATAATATAATCAAATACAGGGGGTTATACATTACTTTGGGATTAAAGTCATACACAAATGTGTTAAATAAGATTTATTCTCCATTGTATACAAATTAAACGTATTAAGAATTTAATCAATATGTTCTTTGTTGGTACGGATCCCAGCCATAAGCTTAGAGCTGTATAAGATATAAACTACCAGTATGCTAAAAAAGAAACGGAAAGTTAACATGTTAATCCCATTAATTTGAAGAATGTTGCAGAGGAGAACATTTAAGTTGTCATCACATTTCATTAGATTAGAATGCAAACAGCTATAAAATGAAGGAAATAAATACTAATCTCACAGCGTATCTGCAACGACATAGAGTAGAATTAAGGATCGACATTGGGGTCATTCCTGCTTGAGTACAATAAGCAATTATTTTATACTTAGATATATTATCTTCAAAAATGTTCATCTTGTATCGACAAAAAGTATCGTAGTCGTTTAATGTCATATCTTTTACAATTCAACTTAAGATTATTAACACATGCATAGTTTCTTGCAGAGTATCATCCCAAGCAGCCTAAAGATGTCATTAACTGAACATTGCTTACTTTTGTAACGTCATCAGTCTTTCTCTCCACCATGCCATACAAGCAAAAGTCCAGGGGTTTGGAATTGATAAAAGAAGGAGGCCAAAAAGGCTCAAAATTAGACACACGCCAATACAATTTTGCCAGTGTGAGCGGATTTTCCATGGTGTTGAAATGAGATAATGAGATAATGGTTAGTTTTTGCCGTTTGAGGCAAACAAAATTGAGATTTTTAATATTTCTTAGATTGAAATAAGAAGACATACAAGAAAATACATTTAAGAAATATACATTAGCTACAAAACCAAATTAAAATCCTAAATAAATTTCATTTGGAGTATCAAAACTGGAGGAAATATATATCTGTCTAAAAATGATATGAGTAAAATTTTTAAAGCAAGAACAGCATCTAGAAAATTTTAATTGTCAAAATGCACTCCATAAAAATTGTACAATTTTTAAAGTTCTGCTAATCAAAATACTTAATCTTAGAAAAAACCGAATTAAAATATGTACAATGTACATATACTAGAAAAAACAGTTAATTTTTAATAATTAAAATTTTATGTACCCATATTTAAAAGTACAAAGTTACCTGTGTCACATTTATGATGCTTAGTAGAAGCTGATTATGTGGAGGTGGGGGGTTATAAAAGGGTGCTGTACTCTATGACTAAAATCTTGTTGTCAATTATTTTTAAATGTACGAGTGTTCTGGTTCAAATCCGTTCCTTTTGACAAAAAAAAAATACCATTGGTAAAGTTTTGAGCATAATTGAGCAATGTTTAGAGGTAGCTGAGGGACCTTAAAGTTTTAGAAAATGTATTTTTTATCAAAAAGTACGGCTTTTGATCCGGCGACCCGGACTTTTCAACAAAATAAAAAAAAAAAAAAATCCTTTTTTTAGGGGTTCTAGATAAGAAGCAATAATAATATTATATACTTTTTGATCCAAAAAACATTCTAGGTTAATATAAAGATATCAAATATCCAGTATTTGACCAATTGAAAATTAAATTTCAGTTAATAATCATACATTGAATATATTGCAAATTCAGTGAATTTAGACTCATAAAAATTACAGAGGTGTTGCTAACTAGAGTTATAGACAATATGACTTGATAAGATTGCATCACTTTTATTTAGTTGCAACCTGAACAGTACTTTAGATTTTCAAATCTGTTATTATTATTCTTTTTCTTTTGAAGAGCGTACATCTAAGCATAAAGTAATCACCTCTGCGTGTGCTCATGAATGATGGACACCAACAAATAGGTCTTATTGGTAGTTTATAAATATAAGTTCCTTAGGACATAGAGTAGAATTGAGGATCGACAGGGGTATAATTCCTTCCAATTTGCTTAGCATGACAGCTAAGTGGTTCTCCTCCTTAACATTCTCAAAAAGTTAGGATTAGTGATTACTTTAGATGAAAATTATATAATCTGCCAGTATGCTAAAAAAAGACAGCGAAAATCAAATTGGTCACCCTGGTATTTGTCACATTCTAATCTTTATTATATCACACAACCTCTCTTCCAAAAAGAAATAGAAAAAATGCACTAAATCCTCTGGTCATATAAATCAATCATACCAACTGTTATTTATCTTTTAAGTACTCCAGAGCAGACTATAATTGTCATATTACTTATCTACAAATTTTAAATGAATTAAATAGATAAATATTTCATAAGCCTAAACAATACTTTTATTTGATACTGTATTATAATATTGCTCACTAATATTTTATTAAAAGCGTAGCCATACATTTTTATTTCCATATGATAGTCAAAATGTCTCAATTTTTTTTAAATAGATTAATATAAGTACTCGTATATGGTGCTATGTCACTTCATTCCCAGAAAATTCATTCCTTGTCTTTTCATTCCTAGTAATTTCATTTCCTATCTTTTCATTCCTTATAATTTCATTCCCAATAAATTCAAACCATATATAATTCATTCCCGGACATTTCATCTCCACTTTAAATATGGATATAATACTGTTTCAATCCAGAGATTAACTTAAAATAGGTGAGTATAAGTGATCCGGGAGAAGGGTGCGAAGGGTCCAAGCTTTCTTGCTTATTATTTACGTAGATATGAACTGTGAGAAGAGAAATAGGGATGGTATAATTGATGTGAGGGAGTATTAGTAATTATAGACGATTGTAGGGAAGAGTAATGACATCATTTATTTCTACTACCTAGGTCTGAACAATATCCATGGATCAGGATTCCAGTCCTATTCACTATTTAAGACTTATGATGACGTCATTTTTATTCATAAAAATCGTAAATCCTTCATATCCGTATCGTATCCATCATAACTCATCACTCTTCTCCAGTGCCAACTGCCCGGGACTCCCTATAGACTTAAAAACTACCAACTGGTGATATATATATATATATATAACCAATTTTGACAGTATGACGTCATTAAATATTAAAGTGGGAATGAAATGTCCGGGGATGAATTTTACTGGGAAGGAAATTACCGGTCACGCTCTAATATATATATATATGTACGATGAGGAATCAACAAGAAAGTGTATTCCTGTCCTTTTGGAAACGAAGCCTAATTATAGTGTAACTTACTACTTCGTTTATTTATCTTTTTATGTAATTTTTTTTTAAATAGTTATGACACATCAAGTGAGACAAGGGAGTCGAGAGTTGACAATATAATACATGGGTTTCACCGTGCTGTTACTTTCATAAAGACATGCACTAATGATAACTTTATACTTACATGTTCTCTCTTCAAAAACAAAATATTAATGATAACAGCTTGGGAAAACTCATAAATCTATTCGTGTAGACACTACAAAAAGCCGCTTCCACTTACATTTTCATATTATAACCACATTGATTTTAGGTTTCTTTTATTTAGCATATCACCAGGTCATATTTTTTACACCTACATCTACTAATAACTCTGCATAAAATTCTTAAGAAAAGACCGTTTTTTTCTTTACTTTTAGACAGTATTTAATCAGGATTAAAATAGTTTTCTCTATATGAAGTGAAATCAATAATCCAAGAGCGAGACAGTAAGGCTAGAAACAAAGACCTGTACTAAACACTAAATTTCTACGATCTTGTAGTGATGAATAAACTTAGTCTATGAATATTTAGTTTCACATTTCCTGTTCGTCGATTCTATGTATGTAAATATAAAAGTACATATGTTAGCCTTAGTTTGTAGTGGTAAAAAAAATATTTTGGAATTTCCCTTGGGAGGTGATAAGTAAGAGATATATTTTTTGCTTTACAACTCATACAAATTCCTAGGAAAAGTGGAACTAAACCCCAACGTTGATATCACATTTTTTCTCCTCCCATGTAGTCATTGGGGCCTTGTTTTTTAATTAAATGAGGTATGAAATGGATAATTGATGAAGTGAATGAGATTGCTCTTCTCCAACCCTGAATATGTATATGAAGACCTAACCCATACAAACAAAAATGAGCTATATATCGAAAGGAATGTCAAAAATCCAATTGTTATGAAAGAAACTCTAAGCCAAGTGAAAAATTTTCAATTACTAAAGTATGTAGCAAAGATTAAAAAAGAAGATAAAAAGTTTGATGAATTATAGCAATAGTTTGTAGGATTGTAACTTTGAGTTCTTTTGCTGCAAAATATTGACTTATTGGAAATTGTAGACAAGGTGGTGGACTAAAACATTCAATTGGAATACAAAGTTTATTTTGGTAAATATCGTTTTAAAGATAACACTCAAGAAATTAAGTGAATGTTATTTAAGCTGTTTTACAGAACAAATACCCATTTTAAGTACATAATGCGATTAATTTATGCTATTCAATTTTAAAGGTAAGTAACGATGAAAATATATTTATAAAATAAATAAATCAAATTGATAAATCCTTAGTTATCAGTCAAGGAAAAAAAAGATTAACCATCATAACTCCATGATATTATTTGTAGCGGAATTAAAATTTGATGTATACTTTTTATATCTATTTAATCTGCGAAACATGAAAAGAATCATTTTTTGTTGCTTTGAAGATTTCTTCAATCAATTTCAGTAATGAATCTCGTAGGGAAAAAAAAGGATATTGTCTAATTTAACGTATATATATTTTCTATAAAATATATTAAGAATTTCACAGATGACCTAAATTATAATATTGATAAATAGAGTATGGAGGTAAAAATCACAATTACACATGAGTGACACCACAGCAGTCCTTTCTAGATAAAATATTTGCGAGTTAACGATGCAGATAATATTTCATGCTCAAATGAATTCTCTGACCTTATAAAATTAGTATTTTTAACAGTTTTTTACAAAATAAAATAAATTTTATGTTAATGAGTGATACATTAATCCTAATCGGTAGCATTTTAAACAAAAATAAAGTGAAAGTCCCTTGGTAACCTGGAGCATTTAAAGACTTTGTCGGAGGAGAACAGCTTAAGTGTCATGCCGTTTTATTAGAGCAAATACAAGAAGCATCGACAAGACGGGATGGGGAGAAGGAAATAAACAAGGTCATTCACAAGAATTATCGATCCTCAATTCAACACTGACTTCAACAAGGACTTACAATTATAACTTCCCCAAAAAATCCTCTTTTATCAACTCACATAAATATTCCATCGGGTTTTGTTTATATCAACAATATGTTTTATGTAGTAGAAAAGGTAGTTAACTCCTTGGGAATTAAATTATCATGACAGCAGCTTAGGAAAAGAACATTTACTCTTCAGATTGTCAACTCGAGAAAAAGACTGATATAAAAATTTTATCTAAAATAGACAACCTAAAGCATACTCCTGTCGTAGAATCTGTGATGATTTTTGAAAAGGAAAAATGAAAAACAAAAAACCCAAGATTTTCCTCTAAAAAATACCATAATTATATTTGTGATGTTGATTGCCTCTTAGTAGTTTTCTATAACAAATATGATTATTATTAAGAAATTGAGCTAAATAGCTTAGACCACAATGGCCCTGTCTATATGTGCGAGTCAGTCCTTCCTTTCCTGTTTTGGAGGGTTAAGTATTCATGTCGCAATTTTTAGGGAATGTTCTAAAAAAATTTACACGTTGTTCTAACTTTTTAACGGAGTACACATGAACATAGGTATACGCAGTGATGCATAATATATGTCCCGCCGGTGTGTAAAAATAAGAGAAAAATAAAATCAACGTGGTCACCCTGACAATTTGAAGAATATTTGGGAGAAGAGCAGGTTAGCTGTCATGACTTTCTATTAAATTAGCTGCAAGCAGCTGTGAAATGAAGGACACTTACAAATCCCACTCTGTATACCTATAGCAAGGACATAAAAGGATGAATTACTCCGATGCAGATCCTCAAATCTACTCCTAGTTCAGTACGGGCTTGCATTTATAAATACCGAGGAGCAAACCCTCATTGTTATTCTAATAAACAAGATACAATTTACTCAATACAAGTTCCCACTTGTTCAAGTTAAGAGAAGGAGTTTATTTTCACACGCCGAATGCGCACATTTTCTCTTCTCTATTAATAGTATAAAAAAAAAAAAACTCGAAACATGTAGTAAATTTTAACTTAAACAATAATTCCCTTGCTGACATTAACTGTGTGTAATAAAATTTTATCGGAATAATCCTCTGATGGACTATATTTATAGGCTCTTTTCTCCAAGGATAGCAACTGAACACCTTTTAGTACAAGTATACAGACATACATATATATTTTATAACTCAATTATATAAAGAAAAGACTAGACAAAAAACATTTATTTTATTATATATATTTATTTTTGCAATTTTAAGGGCAAACAATTATGTTTTAATCGTTTTTTTTGTTTATGTATTCTAATACATCATTATACAAAACACTTTTGAGTTTTGCACATAAACAAAACCTTTGTTTATGCATGTCTAAAACATTGTTAAAAAAGTTATCATCTAATAATATGGTCAATAGATCGTAAAGTTTTTTGTAGAGTGGATAGGGACTGCTGTCCTCTTGAGATAAGTACAAGTCTACTTTGGAGCACCATTTTTTCTTGATTTACGAGTCAATACTCGATATACGAGTTCAATTCGTTCTTATAGTAATAGAGATACATATTTCCTTTTTTTCTTTTCTGTTCATCCTTTAATAGGTCATCATTGTGTTAACAATTAAGAACTCTTGCTTATCTTTGGTGCAAATTGAGTTAAAAATGCATAGTAAACTAAATATTATTCGTTTATATTTATAATTACAATAGTTTTCCAGCACTAATACTATTTTAAATGTAGAAGTTTCTCCTTTTTATAGAATCAATTTTTTCTTTCACTAATCATGTAACAGGCAGCTGATATCAACAAAAGTATTCATTCAAAATGTTCGACATTATTGATGACCAATACACACAGTCTTTTTTGACAAGACTTTTGAAGAATTTGTTAATCCTATAACTGAAAAAGAAATCATTTGATACATCGAAATTATAAAAAGAAGTTTAAAACTCACAAGACTTCAGGTATTCCTTTTGAATTAAAAAAAAATTGATATGGAACTGGCACCTCTCCTTGAGGCTTATTTTCGTTCAAGTTTGAGTAAGGACCTTGTTCTCAAATTCATGAGTGAAGGATTCATGTCCTTAATCCCTAAAAGGAACAAAGATATAGTAGATATATCAAATTACACTGTCCTGAATACTTCCAATAAAATTTTAAGAGGAATACTTAACAAAAGAATACTTGGAATTCTTCCACACGTAATTTCAGATCCACAAAATGGGTTCTTGAAAAAAACAATAGAAGAAGATACTCCTTACTCAATACAAAACGCCATGGACCTAGCACACAGCAACAACGAAGAGTTTGCTACCGTCCTAAATCGATTTCCAAAAAACCTTCGACTCTATTTACCACAAACTTATTTTTTCAAAATTAAGTGAATATGACCTCTCTATGGATTTTATCAATATGGTTGCCACTATTCTCAAAAGCTCATCCTCTAAAATAGTATACGTATGGTCGTAACTGATACTATTTCTTCCAGGGATGCAAACTGGAGACCATATTTCTCCAACCCTTTTTTTGATGCTCAAGTCAATGATCTTAGCCCTCTACTTAATTTAAATTGTTTTTTTCTAAGAATAGTCTCAATCATCAACCTGTTGAAAAGCCCTAGCTCCTATTCAGGGGCAGAGCTTTTAGATAGTTTTTATGTGTTTTCATTTTAAAGTATTTTTTGAAAAGAAACGATGTTCAGTTGTGGGTTTTTAGGGTATTTTTTTGTTATCTTTATAAGTAGGTCAGTCTCCTTACTCTCTAAAAGCTCCCAACCTCATTAATAGATGAAAATATCTGAATATGGTATAATTCATTTCACTTTTGTACCATAAGCATAAGTACCCAGGGAGAGAGCTTTAAAGTTGATGTAATAAGAACTGTATGAATTTCCGTCATAGACCCAAAGGCGTAAGTGAATGAAAAATATCAACAAGGTATAAATGGACAAAGCTATACTTGTCAGTAAGAAAATTGACTGGAATCCCACAAGAAAAAAAGTCAGCAAGAAATATTTTCTCTAAAAAAACGACAGCAAGAAATGCTAAAAAAATATGTTTATGATAAAATTTGTAGCAAATATGTTGCCTCTCCCCAAAAAAAAATTTGCTCTACTAGGGCAAAGTCTTAGAGTACTCCCCCTTCTGATCATTTTTTTTTTTCTTACAAAATTGTAATATAAAAGACTGCAGAATGTTGTGATGTTGAAAACTCCAAGTCTCGCTCCTGGCCATAAATAATCCCTACACGCCCCTATATGCTCAATACAAAGATTACAGTTTAAAAATCAAATCTGAAGGATCATCTTTTCATGTTTAGTTCCAACTCTTTTTCCCTTACTGTAGTAACTTTATAAAATGTACTCTCCACAGCTTGAGAACGATTAATCTTGGTCATAGTCTCAACACATATACACGAAAACATTATTGTTTATTTTTCTTAGAATTATCTATTAATTAAATCGTTTTAAATGCACACTTCACAGTATTTTCCCAATACTTTGAGATATAGTAGTAAATAACCCTATCCTTGAACATAAGTTGGTTTATGCATGGGTTTGTTAGTTTGAAGATTGGTTTTGGACTTCAAAATAAAGGTTTGTTTTTGGAATTTATTTGAAATAAGAGTTCCATAACGCGGTGATTTAAAATCACTTTTGGCGTGCTCAAAACCTTATTGCCTAATGTCGTTTGCCAAACAGACACTTTGCCGAAAAAAATACATATTTGATGATGATTGGTGCTGCAATGATATGCAATTAAGATTCCCATTCATGTTAAACAAATATTAAGAGATAAAGTGATTCATTATTTGCCACTTATTGAATTGATTTAGTGCTTATTATTATTAAATAAATAATTAATTCATTTCTTTATAAGGAGGCTTCAACAGTTGGCTCGAACCGCTATTTGAACAAAAATCATGACAATCGTCAAATCTATATTAATAAAGGAAAGTGTATCTGTATGAATATACACTGTATATAGCACTCCCTGATGTATATCATAAACATAGTTTGATCTAAGATATAACAATGTGGTCGTTTTTATGAAATATTGCTGGCGTGTACATTAAGCACCGAACGGGTATACTGGGCGTACTGTATATATAGTCCTTCCTGATTTATATCATATACATATGATTAATTTAAGAAATAATAATGTAGTCGTAGTAATGAAATATTGCAGGTGTGAGCAGGTAATATCGAATGTGTAAAACTGTATCTGTTTGTTTTTGTTATTGCTCTCTTATGTATATCATAATTCATATGTATTTTCCATATATTTTAAGATTTAAATAAAATATAAATGCTGGTATGTAAAAATAAATTGTTTTGTTTTGTTGGTGAGCACTATATAGACTAAAGTACTCATTAGTAATTCTTTTTTTTTTTTTCTCTATTTCTTCCTCTTATTTTTTCATTCTTGAGGAGAGAACAAGTATACATTCATATAAGTATTGAGTAGTTATGTTTGAGTCTACTCGTGAAAACAAGGATATCAACAGTGAAGATTTCTCGGAGAGTTATTTCCTATATTATTAAAGTGAAATGGGACGATGCCTAATTACTCTGGGCATTGCCGAGTACATCCGCTAGTAATTAAAGGAATAAATTGAAAGGAGAAAAAAGGGTTAAAGAAGAGAAGGATAAATTAATCAGCTATTAAGAATCAATAGACAAAGTGAATCACTAAATCATGTAGATCCAATGTGTTTGATCTCTTATGTAGTTGGTCAAATTCTGATGGACAATAATTTATCCCGAAATCATCGCTGACTATAATTATCATCAAATATATTTATAAATTGTGTGTCGTTCCGGCAAAATAGTATTCGGCAATAGGGTTTTAGGCAAAGTGTTCTAGAACTCATTTGTAGCACATCCAATCCGTGGCTTTATTTCTTCTATCTCAGGTTAGTAGAGGATGGAATAATTGACTTCATGAAGCATTCGATTCTTCTTCGAACGTGTAACCTTTTCCACTAGTTTGGAGCAGGAACACTTTCCCTTTCTCCATTCAATTTGTAGGGAATATGTATTATTATTGGCTTTGTTCTTTCAAGCTTGGGTGTAATTATTCCTAGCAAGTGGAAAGCTTGTGCTAGTTTGACCTTAAAAAAATAAAACCTTGGACTTGGTTACATATCTTCTACAAGAGAAGCTTAATGTTACCAGAAAATTTTGCAGAATACTTACATCAATGAATTTCTAAGTATTTAGTAGTATGTATAATTCTACGCAATTGAGACATTGAAGAATAGTTAATAGATCGTGTTTATACAAATAATTGCATGCTAATTATAAATCATAAAAGGACAGTAGTTGCAGGAAGAAAATAGATTTCCAGGAATAAATATGCATGCTTTATATAAATGGGTATGATAAGGATAGTGAACATTGTACATGTTAGTAAATATTTCAATAGTAGATACAATTTGTATTCGATGTTACATATCAAATATGAGCAAACAAATTGATGCATAACTTTTGTCAAATAGTTCAATTTCTTCTTCTTCTTTTTTTTTTAAAGTCGCTTTACACATCTGTGTTTACACATATTTGTAATGAAAATGCAAGATATTAGATTGAATGTCTTACCCCCTCCCCCGGTCTACCCTAGGTTAATTACGTACATTTATTGCCTATACATACTATGTACTTTCCTTTGTCCATACATATATATATATAAATAAAATAAGTAAAGTTCACTTCTTCATAACATTATTTTGTAAAATTTTACTTTTTTGCTACGCTTTTTACATAAAAATAACAAAAACCATATTTATTTGATTACTTTGTAAAAAAAATATCACGCATACTATATTTTAAAAGTTATTCATATGAGTATATTACTAGTATATTTTTTAATTTGGTATTTTTAGATACAAATAGTAGCTTGCATGTATATCGGGGTTGCCACTGGTTCACAGACTTATGCAATACATATATCTAAATTATTTATAGATAAATATCATATTATGAGTCAGTGTTACAGATATGTTCCTCAATAATGGAGTTGCACACAATGAGTGGCCATGGATCCCTCATAGTTAGCTTGTTGGTCAAGAATTCAATATTTTATTATCCTCCTTTGCTATTTATTTTAAGCTTTTCATTTTTTTTTAATTCACACATATTACATCAGTCAAAAATCATAAAAGTTTGTAATCCAAAACATAACACATGTTGGAGAGACCCAAACTATTAAATAAAAGAATCTAGGACGACTGAGAGAAATGAGGAGAGAAAGAGACGTGAAGGAATAAGACAACGATGTAATTTAAATGGAACACGTATATATTCTCATTAAGACATAATCTTACTACTCTAAGATATATACAACAATGTTAGGGTATTTATACTATAGCCACAACCACAGTACTTACACATAGACAAAGGATAGATTAAATAATAATAATAACAGGAACAATAAGATGATCAGGTAGGAAAGGAGTCACGAATACATAACACAATATCCAAATAATAATTATAAAAATAAAAAAATAAAATAAATCAATTCAAGGATTTGAAATATTATAAGTTGAATGACAATAATGAAGGAGGAAAAGAATAAATAAAACCGGTAGATAAGTCATAAGATCAAGAAATGACCTTTATACCTTGCACTTTGGAGATTAGTCACTCAATTTTCCACCTATCCTATTACCGTGAGGACGTTACAATGAGCCAATCCGAGGGGCTCAATCTTACATGAAAGTTTCTCCAGGCTTCTTCCTCCACCATCCTAAAGATCGGGGTAATTTCTATACAATGGTAGTATAAATGAAAAGAAATCTTCAATTCGTTTTGGTAAAAATAACAATTATCTCCTTAAGATCTTCCCGGGACTTATTTGTAAAAATAGGTGACGTGCCTAGTCTGTACCTCATTCATTTGTAACGTGTGTCAGTCAATGGTTATTCAAAATGACGTTTGGATCTGCATGTTCCATGCCATTGCTAATACCAAGTTATTAGAACCTTCGCATTGTGATTGATGAAGGATCCTTCTCTTCAAGACCAATACTAACAATCAAAGCTTGCTTTATCATCTTGTAAGGAATGACTTTTAAGGTAATGAATGCAGGGATCGGAGTACCACGATAATTAAACTGTTTATTTTATTAAAATACTAGTTAAAAAGATAAATCATTCCTGAAATTCATTATATCCAATGACTTTATTACATTTAATGTTAATTTTTGGTATAAGGATACGGATATTATTGATATTCAGCCTTTGCTAAATAACATAAAAAAAACTTATTTATATTTTGGAAATTTTGATCCCGATATACATGCTCTTCACCATTACACTCTAATAAAATCGCCTGTGATAATTAACCTTTGTTATTGGGGGAAAAAAATTGACAAGGAAAAATGAGACCAAACGATTTTTTTGTGCAATAACACTGATTGAAAATGAGAATGTGCTAAGACAAGATATTTGCCAATTTCTAAGAAATTCCGGATTTAGCCTCAATATTTCAAACCTCTAGAGTATGCAAATAGCCAGTAAGATCAAAAGACCCTAATGTTCATGAAGAATAGATGTTGAAGCCAGTTTTATTGATCAAAAAGTAATGTTAGCTAGATGAACATGGATAAAAATAATACTATAATGTAAAATGCCTCAGCTTTTTGTTGTTGCTACCTGAACGGGTATTATTTATTTTCTTAATCTGCTCTTATTTTGCTTTAATTATTGCGACGTGTACATATAATACGTATAAACTATGGAGTGTAACTACAAATGTGTTGTCTCATGATTGGTAGAGAGTATCACTGATGAGTTATAAGTGTATGTCCTTGTTGGACTCGGAGTAGAATTGAGGATCGAAATTGGAGTAATTCCTGCCTTTATTTACTAGATACGTATTTATTTCCTTTATCTTCTCACCTAATCAAATCAGACGTCATGACAGCTAAGCTACTCTCCTCACAAGCATTCTTCAAATTGTCGGGATGACCACTTTTATTTTAGGTTTCTTTTTTTAACAAACTGATAGACAGTGTTATTTTCATCTATGTAAATGACAGTTTTAAAAACGAGAGCGACTTTTATGGAAAATAAACTTTACATGCATTAGTAATGAATATATCTTATTTTGGATTTTTGGCCTAATATAGTGAGGTATGAGAAAACTTTCCATCGTTTTCTCTTAAAAATGGCATAAGCCATAATATAGGCATTCATTTATTCATCAAAGCACATTCATTATCTGGCTACAGAAATAGAACAAGATTTTTTTTCCCATTTGTAAAGTTTAGAAATAATACATTTAGCTATTTTTAAGAAATCCGGCATGGTCTAGGGATAAAATATCAAAATTTCTGTAATACCGATGCCATCCACTTTTTGGATATTTTACTTAATTTATCGGCTTTTCCGATTTTTATTAGAAATATTAGCTCACATCTAATAAGAATAGTGCCAAAAACATAAAGTTGTAGGTATGCAAATATCAAATATTCTTTAATGTAAATATTAAAATGTACAAAATTTTTTAATGGAATTATTCATTTGTGAATGAAATAAATCTTAGTTTAACTTCTGTTTTTATATCTATGGGTGTATAAATTGTACTGAATCTTAACAACAATCGTGGCTTTACTCCACATTAAAATAATTTTCAATTATTTCTTACATTAAATTAATTTTTTTGTAAGTAGATGTTTATTTTTGAAATATTTTTCCAAAAAATTTAAAATTTAATTTTTTGATTTTTTTTCAAACAAAAATAATTTTTCGTTAACAGTTGTAGATTTATGAAATGTTTTGCAAATAAATTTTTTGAGAATACCAATGCATTTATGATTTTTTTTGCAAAAAGTTTTATATATAAAATTTTTTCCATAAAAAATGATTTTTAGAGATTGTAATTTCTTTTCCCGTAACCAAGCCCCTGCCCCCAAATATAATCCAACTTGACAATCCTTAAAGTAGTAGTAGGGGGGGGGGGGTTAATTCATTACAATGGTCAAATTAAATTTTAATCTAACTTTTCCGATGCAATCTTTTAACGAATCTTGAAAAAAAAATAAGATTAATTTTTGCCAATTTTTGATCGTCCGAAGTATTTCTGTAGGTTACAATTTGTTTTTCCTCATAATAGAAAATAAGGATTTTATTCCAATGTATCACTTGAAAAAAATAACTCTAATGAAGCTTTTGAAATTCAGCAACATAACCTTCAAATTCAAATTTCCAAAGTTCACCAGCATAACTTTAATGGTGACACTTTTGAATCCCTTTACAAATGGAAAATATCGTTAAAAAAACGCCCATTGAAGGCTAAAGCTTTGCAAACAGAGTTTTCTATATTAAAATACAAGAGAAAATCGAATTAACAGGTATCCCTAAAAATTGGTACACCCGGTAAAATAAAAATTTAAAAGAAATTCACCTTTTTTGTTACCTTTGGCCTTTTATAGGAACTTAAAACTGAACTTCATAAACTTAAAATGTTATATAATTATTGTTGTAATTATAAAAAGTCTTTAATGATCCCGAAATTCGTGAGTTTTTCTTATTACTTTGAAAATAAATTTTAAAAAATACGCATTCATGTGTGAAAAAGTAATTTTAGGGGTAGAGGTTTTGCCCGGATTTTTTTTCAGTGAGCTTAAAGAAGGTTAAAATTTATCTCTCATGACGTCATTGACAGTGTTTTTCCTTTTTTGAAATAATTTAGCGATAAATATTAGATTAAACTACATATATACATAGTTAAGTAAAAATATAGAAGTTTGTATTATATTGCATTATGAAGAAAACATGAATATTTTTTGCAAGATATCTGCAATGCTCTTTATACATATCTTATTTCACTTAATAAATCATCAAAATGTTAAGAATACTTTTTTATGCATTAAGGGTTACGGCAATTTATCTCAATATACAAAAAATGTCGTTTTTGACAAAATTCTAAATATTTTTGTTCGTACGTATATGAGACTGAGAGTAACAGGCAGTCTAGAATGAAATATGTATATGGAGCCAATAATAAAAATACATTTGTGAAATCGATCTCACAAAACTTTCAATTTACAATTTTTTAGTGACATTTTTTGTATTTTGTAAATTAATTTGTTTGTTTTATGTACTAATATGTTGAAAAATATATTATTCAAAAGGATTGTTTACATCTCTAAACTTCAAGATTGCAATTTCTTAGTTAAACACTGTTTTTAGCAGAAAATTCCCCAAATAATTTCAAAAAATTCCATGGAACGTTTCCATATTTGAAAATCTCTGGATATTTGCAACCCTAGACATAATTCATGAACAATGAGGGGTGTCCACTGGATTATATATATATATATATATTTGGGGGGAGATGGGGGGGGGCCTTGTTTTTGGATTTATTTTTTTAATTTCAAAAATGCAAAGCTATTCAAAAAAAAAAAATTCTAAATTCTACAGCTGTTCATAAGAATAAGTTAAATTTGAAATAATAAATTTTGTGGAAAAAGGAAAAATGCCTTTATTATCTTTTTTGTGTGGTGAGGGGGCTACACCCCTCTCACCTAACCCCTACCTACAGACGCCCCTGCCACTGTTTATTTATTAGTAATTTGCTTATATATCCGAGGATTCTGACATTTTCTCTTTTTATTGTACAGTTTACCAATTTAACGCCATCTTGCAAATATTAATCTTTATTTAATTTGCTCCTACACTATTCCTTTGAATTAACTAATTTATTATTAAATGAAATCAAATTGATCAACAAATTACAACTTCAAGTAGTTTACAACTTTTATTGCAGAAAAAATTATTTTTCCCTTGATTTAATCAAATTATACTAAATTTTAAAAAAATTGGTCATATTCTTAAATTATCTCTAACATGTGCTAAAATGATTTAAAAATGGCTAACAATTTTCATCAAACATTGAAGTAGAAGAAAGAAAGCTTAAAATTATACCCTACAGTGTAACCCTGACGTCATATTTAAGTTTACACTGAAGATTGTTTTTCAAACTTTATTAAAAACTAGCTCCTGAAGACATTGAGAACAAAATTAAGTTTATTTCACGTGAATTATAACTGAAATCGATATTTTTATTCAATATTGCCTCCCTCAGCTTCAATGACGACATCTCTTCCTGAAGGCGGTACACACCTTACAGATGCAGTCTTCTGACAAGTCAGCACATGTGGCCTTGATGGAAGACTTTAAAGATAATACAGATCTGTGAGGCTTGTTGCAGGCAGCTCCCTTGATCTTTGCCTACATGGAACAGTCCAAAAAATTAAGATTGGGAGAACTAGGAGGCCTCATGTCCATGACCTTCTTCAAAAGAAACTTGGCTCCAGGAAACTTCTTCTCCTTTGTGGCCGTTGTTATTAGATTTTTCTTCCTCTATGCTCTTTACTTTAATACCAAGTAATTTCGGCGATACCGTTATTCCTCCTAACTAGATTTTTAGCAAGGCAGTTTTTGAATTTGCACTTACTTTTAGTTTCCAACCTTGCCCTGACTTTATGGCCACTGTTCCTTGCGTTTCAAATCGTTTTTAATGCCATAAATCGCCGTCCGCCTGATCCTGAGGTCATTGACAATCTCAGTTGGTGCCTTTGGGGGAGGAGCATTTCCAGCACAAGAATGATTCTATATCGACGTAATTGAAGATACAACTAATCTGGATAAATAAAACAACTGCAAATGCTTATTAGAATTTAAAGCAACTTGACTTTATGAAAAAAATCAAAAAATAAATAAATCATTAAAACTCAAGCTGTGAGCATTTCTTTAAGTGTTAGCTTAAATATGACGCATGTGGTACATTGAACAATATACAATAGGAGTCAACTCATTTAATTTCCTTTTATTTTAAAAATGTGATATATATACTTTTTAGTTCTAATTTAAGACTTTTTCGTGGCCACTTAACCACTTATTATAAACCAATATTTATTCAAACCGCTCTTATGTATTTACAATAATATATTTGTAAAATGGATGTTAGTTTTTGTTTATACCTTATCCATGGTTTTAGTTTTGTAGTTACATACATTCATATATAATATATATGAATGTATTTTTAAAATTACCATACATTTACATATCTCCATATTTTTTCAAAATTTATTAGATAGACTTTTTTATTATTCCTGTATGAATTATGTCTTCCAAGCATGGGAAAAACTCTGTCAAGTATGTCTAAAGATTTCCATAAATGTCAATAAAGGTGCATATGCATGGATGACCTGCGTGTGCTCCTGCGGGACAGAGAGTAACACTTGGGATTTTATGAGTAGTTATAAGCATAGATGAAAATAATTTTACCAAAAAATCCCGCAAATTAAAGTGTTCATACTGATAATTTGAAAACAAATTTGGAAAAAAACAGCATGGGATTAAATAGTCTGTGAGCAGCTATGAGACTAAGGAAGAAAAAACCGCAAAACCGACTCCGTATCTAGCAATGATAGTGGAAGTAATTACTTCAATGTCAATCCTCGATTCTACTCCGAGTCCAATAAGTAATTAGACTTGTCACTCCCCAACAAATCCGCAGGGTTACATTTCGTCGTTGAGGCACAAGTAGTTAGTCTACCCTTATAAGCTATAAGTTCTCTCTTCAAGAATATAGGAATTACGACATCAGCCTCGTAAAATAAAGAATATATTTTACGCAGGAACTACAAAACTATTTTCATCAATAATTCTAGGTGTAAGTACTTGTGGAACTCAGAGAAGAATTGAAGATCTACATATTTGAAACGTACAGAGTGGAATTTCTATTTATTTTCTTTCTCTCATGGTACATTGCTGCCATAAGATGTCATGACAGCTTAACTCCTCTCTTCCTAAACATTCTTTAAATATTCAGCGTTACCATGATCTTTTTTTGTTCTTTTTTTAACATAAGAGAATGTCATATTTTATTCCATTCTACTTATATATTTAACAAAAGGGATTTAGGAGAACTAAGAGTGTGCTCATTATCAATGATGACTACTATTATAAACATAAACAACCTTCTATATACCATCCAATTTACAGTAAAAATACTATCTTCTTCAAAATTAATGATCTCTACTTATGCCCAAAAAAGGATGACATTATGATAATTTTCTCTTTTCTATTGATTCATGCATTGAAATTATTTTTTGAGATCATCACTATTTGACTTATAATCTAGATATCAACATATATTAATTTTTTTCAGTAGGTTTGGAAGACCAATTCTCATAATTGAACTTTTATAACACTCTCAACAAAGCATGAAGTATTGCTTTCACCCTAAATTGGATCATAAATTAACAGAAAAACAGATATGACTTTTCTCTAACCATTGTTTGTACAGATATATGGTCCTTGTAATACCCATGTTACATAAACAAATATTGTTCATTTTTATACATATTTATTATATTTCCTGAACTATGCTAAGGAAGGAGTACTGCTACGTTTTTGGTGAGTCAATATAAAAAAAAGTCTTAAAAAAAAGAGGAAATCCCAATTAATTTTTATCTCATATTTAGTACAGCTCAATATTTTATTGACATATTTGAGTCAATTATAGGCTTTGTATTCAAATTTGTGTGATGATTTAAGACATCCAATAATTTTACCTATAGTTTAGAACTTTTATTTCATTTAAGATATATAAAACGAAATACAGTGCTTCAGATTTTTGGATGTTTCTAGCACATATAATGACAAAAATTGCGCTATGTTATTTTGAGTGAAATATACATATAAAGTTTCACTTACAAGCCAAAGGACTACCCTGGAGTCAACAATAGAATATTTCAAGCCTATTCATAGGTAGAACGCAGGTGCGCTGTTGCGAGGGTTTTGGTAAACAATGATCAGGATATTAGTAAGGTTGGATCAAATAGGTCGCCATATAACGTCCATAAGTATACCAACAGAACTGGCCCTATGCTACACATCCAATGCCACTCAGGATTGGTTCTTGGAGCACTGCTAAAACGGGACGTCCAAGGATATTTTACCTCCTAGCTCACCTGGCCTGAATCCGATAGATTATTTTGTCTGAAGTTCCCTTGAGTCAAAGATCAATACAGGTATTCACACCATCAAAGAGTATTAGATAGACTCCACAGTTCTGGAGTGTAATCATTTAGATTGCAGTTTAGTTTCCACGACCTGTGCACGGTTCAGGACTCGAATCGACGCTGTTATTGAGACCAACAGAGGCTACATTGACTGAGATGTTGCTCAGTTTTTGGTTTTGAATAAATTGTTATAAAATAAAAATATTATTTTAATTTATAGTAGACAGTTTAAGAGCCTCGGATTTCGTTAATACCCTGTATGTTGGCCCCAAAATGGCCCCTATTAAATAAAATCTATCAATAGCTCATTATTTTATTACGACGATCAACTTTTTCTACTTTTGCATTAATTTGTATCGAGGGTTAAAAAATAATAATTTACTATAGTTTGTCGAATAATACATATATAATCCAGAGTCAATTTTGAGAAATTTCATTTTACCCTTTGAGAATGCAAATCTGCTTATAAAAACAATTATACGTTTTAAATAGCCGGTTGAGCACAGTTTTGAAACAGATATTATATATTTCAGAATAGTCTAAGAGTGTTTTGTTAATGACTGTCAATTTTTCTAAAGATTTCAATGCACTTTCTCACAAATTCATAATTAAAACATTATTTAAAAAAAAAGATTTGGTGATTATATTGTCTGGATGGATGGTGCTTTTCTAGCCAAATCACAAACGATACCTACTTCTGCATGAAAAAGAATAAGCCATATTTGATAACAAAAGTTTATTACGATAGTTGACCCATTAATCCAGATAATTCCCATGGATGGTGACGTAATTGGTTATTTTGGCTTTTTGTCCCATCCATAATGTCTTTATTACGCGGATGGCCTAAATATAATTTTCTTGGGGGTATACTAAAAACAATCAACTCCTAAGATAACTTTACTTCTTTTGAATGTTTTTTTCTACATGTTGGGACAAAAAATAAATCCTGGAAAAACTAAAATACTCAGCCAATATCATAGACGCATTGAAATAGCTTGGTCAAATTTTAACACGACAGGATATATCAATTATTTAGGGTCTTGGATTGGGACCAATTGTGTTGAAAATAATCTAAAAGAGATCAACAAAATGAATTTAGGGGAGGAGGGGGGTGGATGTCTTGTGGTTTTTTTTAATAGTAACTTTCAATCTTAACACCTGGGACAGAATTAAGGCTTGGAACACCTATATAATATCCGAAGTGATTCATTTGTTACCAGTAACTCCCTATGGCGAAGAAATTGCCACGCAGATTCTCTTGATGGAGAAGATGTTTTTTCAAATTAATAAAGAATAAAAATAAATCCCTGAAATTAATCTATAGTCCTCTAAAATATTGCAGCCTTTCTGTAATATCTTTTACTGTTTTATGCATATCTCTTAACTCCTACTAGATAGGGCAACTTTGCACTCAAACACATTGATAAAGTGCTCATTTTTCAGTGTTTTTATAGAAAAAGTACACAATACATCCTACAGAGGTCTTAAAAGTCTTCTGAAAAAGTTGACAACTTACTCGGAAAGAATGAAAAGACTATCAAGGGAGGTCGTTGAGATCTCCTTCCTTTTTGAGAAGGCATTTAGATGACAATTTTCTAACACATATCATCTTTTTTATATGAAGGTCCGAACAAGTGGAGTAGATTTTGTAGGCGAAATAACAAATTCGAATGAGCTCATAAACAAAATGACCTTCGAACGATACAAGTTAACTTTTGGGAGTGATGTACCTGCTCCAAAGCCTGCAATACCAATACATCATCCATTATCTTTACTGAATACGTCATATATCTTAGACAATTCAATCAAACTACAAAATAGAACCTCTTTCTTTTAAATACTTGTAAAGAAGGGCAATTAATTATCCATTGAGGAAGAGCTAAGTGTTCTAAAAAATACCCTACCATCTTTATCAGAGAAGTTGAAAAAAGAATAGAATACTTTCCATTACTCTTGAAGTAAGGGCATTTTTTTTTCCGGATAGAAAAACAAATTTGGGTTTTGTCAGGACGAGTGATCCCTTTATTTTTGAATGCAAGACGCTGTGTCTAATATATAACGCCATCGGCAAACTTTTAAAGAATATTTTATTTTTATCATTTGAAGAAATATGATTTCTAATTCATTTACTCTGGAGAAAAGGGTAAAATTATCAATGCAGCTAATTACAGAGGCTCATCATATTTTGTATGCGAAAAGTAATTCCTCGGACTATAATATCTCCGGTGTTTTATTTGTTGTGAAACTTAGCCTAAGTGTTTTAAAACGGATAGCCCTATTATAAATTAACTCTAGGATTCAGTATTTGAGAAAAGTTTTTATTTTATTTCTGCGTGAAACATGATTTTTTGTTTATTCCATCCATTTCATCGAATTTTTTGCGCTTTTTCATTTAGTGAACGTATGTATACATAAATATGTGCACTGATTTAAATAATTTAATTATCCTCTCTGCAAAATTGAAATATAAATAAACCCTGTTAGGCAAAAAAAAAAAAAAAAAAAAAAAAAAAAAAAAAAAATTGAGAAAAATCTTTCTAGCTTCCTTTTGTGCTGACTGGGTCACATATAATAAGTATCATTTTACTAAAAAGGTGATATTATAAAATATCAATTTCATTTGTCTCATAATTAAATGCGTAGGCATATATTGTATGTACAATGTACATTGCATATGTATTGAAATTATTTGTATACTATATATTATATCCAAGTTCATATATATTATTTCCACTTCTATTTAACTATTATACACATACATAATATAAAACTGCCTGAAAAAAGAAGCAAGGAACATATTGTGTTCTTTGCTTGCTTCCTTCCCTTTTCTATGTAAATATGTATGTACATATGTAACACTAAAACAAAGTACTTGAAGGCTTATAATTTATTCAAAATAATGAAGAAATAAATGTTTGTATGTATATTTTATGGTGTGGTAGAAGAGTGGGTATCAAATATGCCTCTTAAATACTTTAGGTGCACAAATTTTTATTCCATGATCCGCCTTTCTAGTCGTATTAGTTATTAGATTCACCATTAGTCCCTCAAAAATCAATTGAACCCCTAATGGAGAGACATACCTCGCGTTCTTAACTTTAATGTACCATACAACCTTTCCTTTAAAAGGAAAAAGAAAAAAAAAAGAAAAATCATCTGGTATATGCCAAATAAGTCAACCATCACAACTACTGTGTATCTGTTAAGTACTCCCAGACTATAATTCTCATAACATTATTTCTCCATAATTTGAAAATCCTATATAATAGTTTATTCCATACTGTATTATAATACAGATCTGTAATATTTTAATCAAAAGCGTAGATATAAATTTGTATCTCTATATGATAGACAAAACTCCGCGATATAAATAATAAAATGTCTAATATATATATGTGATCATTTAATATGCGTTTTATGTATGATTGACTTTTATATTTCTTACTATAAATACCAATAAACCAAATAAATACCAATTAATTAACTCATTTGTGTCAAACCTTGAAAATAAAGAATTAATTAAATGAATGTCATATACTAAAAACATACCAAAAATCTTTATAAAACACTTTGTATTTTCTATTTTGTAAATAAATTTGTACGTGGAAGAAATGACGATTCTGACTTAAGTACAAGGCTGAGATATTTTTCCGTCCCTTATTGCTTTTGTATAAGTAAATGTTCAAATATAAGTTATGATATATTAAGCCTTGAACAATTATTTGATAAATCCAAGTTTTGCAATTCAATTTGTGGTTTCATGACTAGTATTCCTAGCCTAATAGTTTCATTATTTTAACCCTACAGAGTGAGGACTAAAAAGTAAGAAAATTTAAAAAGCCGTTTTCACGTCTACATATTTTTATTTGTGCCATTTTATGGCAAACATTTAAAGCAAAAGTTGATATTTCAACAATTTTCTTCCCTTTTTATTCAATATACACCCCTTCGTTCTGAAGGATGGCTTCAATACGGAGACGAGCAGAAGCACAGCTCGTCTTGATAAAGTCTGAGGAGAAGTTGTTCCACTCCTCTGTGACGACAGCCTTTAGGGCATCGACCTTCGGGTGAGAAGTCTTATTCGTTTTGCTCTCTAAGATATACCAAAGTGGTTCACTTTGGGTGAGGAGGAAGGTAAGTAATCTACTGGCCAGACGGCACCCATGTTCTCCTTGTAGAAATGCTGCACCTTCTTTTACATGTGTGACAGAGTGCTGTCTTGGGTAAGCGCATAGTTGTGCCTGGGAAACGTGCTCTTCAAACATGGAAAGACATGGTAGATGATGACCTTGTAGTAAACGTCAGTGTTGACTTTCTCGTTGGCCTTGAAGAAGTACAGATGCATCTTTCTGCCGTCGAACGCCACGATGCCAAGGACCATGAACTTAGTTGCATGTTTGTTCTTGATGGTTCCCACGACCTGAACTCTTGATTCACCCAAGAAGCGAAAATTTATGCTGTTTAGAACAACATCCACTGTGAAGATCTTCTTGTCGAAGCTCTACTTGTGTGCAGAGGAGATCGCACACCCTCCGTCATTCTGCTTGTTGCTCCGACATTTTTGATCGCAAAAAAAAAAACAAAAAACATTAATTTGTAGTTTTTTGTCCGTACTTTTGAATAGCCACAAGTAAAAAATTAACAGACTTTTAGAACTGGGGCTAGACGTCCTCGAAGGAAATTATATTTTTGTGTCCTCACTCTGTATATTATCCTTCACAAAGATAGAAAAAATGAATATGTTTATATGTATAATTAATTATATACTCGTGTGTACATAATTAATTTAAAAATTTAAATAACTACAAAATTTAATTATTTGACTGTATAAGTGTTGATTATGTAATGAATAACCTTAAATTAGAAATAGGGTTAGTCCTTGAAAATTGTCTTTGAGCAGGTTACCGAGAATTTTTTTTTAAATTATAAGATCCCTGGAACTGTCGAAGTTCAAATATTTTTTTATACTTTAAGATGAAAGAATAAATTTAAGGCTTATCTTAGCCACATATTCTTAATTGTTATCAGTATCCCTCTTATTGCACGGTTGTGTTTAGAACTCGAGGGTACAACTTTTTTCGCTTGTTTTTTCGCTAAAAAAACTTGTTTAAAGTATAAATAATTAGGATTTTACTAACAGAAGAGTATTTGGTTCTAGAAGAATTAACTAAGTGATTATATTGATTTGAATTATTTTTTCAAACATAAATTTATCGATATTAAGTACTGAAAAAGGTCTCTCTTGAATTTAATTGAAAATCTTTTGAAATCGAAAAAATTAGATTTTGATGTTATTAAAAAATGACGAGTTAAATCGAGATACATGATTTCTATTATATAAAGTATTATTGATAAAAAATATATCTTTCAACAATATTATAACAACATTTCTCTAATTTGTCTCATGTTATGAGTCCTAAACATGCTGCTAATATATATGTACATATATTTTTTGGTACTGCAAATTACGCAGAATTATTTTTTATTAATTTTGACTACTCCATTCTCATTTTTTTAATAACAAATATCAAATATATATTGAATATTCGTATATGAGAAATAAAAAGCCCTACTTAGAAAGCTGTTTATAATGTTGGACCATAAAAACTGTATACTAAACTTTAAAAAATATGACACTCTAATATGTATATATATAAACCAACATGATTTCATAAATGTAATAAATCTGGAGGGAGCTCATGTCGTGTCCCTAGTGCCAACTGAACAAATCATATACTATATGTAGGTAAAAAGGTTTTTAAATACTGCATTATTAATATAGTTTTTCCTAATTACTAATAATTATTTTTAATCATGACTCTTGTATAAAAGTTTTTTGAAATTGAAAATCCCACAACTTTATGCATAGTATCAATATTTAGAAAAGAAAAAAAAATCTCATATATGAAAATATTGCAGTTCAAAACTATCGAATAATTCAACAGAGATGCATGTGGAAATTTCAGAAATAAACTTTCAAATGCATCATAATTTGCATATGTACATAAAAGGGTGTCTATTTAACTTTGTCATACTAAAAAAAACTATAATAAAAAAGTAATTATAACCTTATTTTTGATGACTAGATGCTCATTGGTTATGAGCCTTTTCGAAAGTTTACGCTGGGATTGATGAGATTTTCTCATAGCCTTTGCAATTACAATTTTCGCCACTCTGCTCTATATTTAAGCGGTTCCACCATTAAGAAACTGAACGGCTGGTTAGTCATTCTTGTCTGAAGAAGGCCAACAGTACGTTCATGAGTAACTTACCTACATGACTATAAGTTGCATTTTTTAGTTGACCGGTTTTTGTTTTGTTTTGTTTTTTGAGTTGGTAATCTGAAGAGTGACTTTTTTCTCTCAAACTGGTACAATTATTATTTATTTCCTAAGGAATTAAATCCTTGTTGATTTATTTTAAAAAATCCAAAAAATCTGATTTATTTGATTAAAATCGATTTTTATGACGCAAATCTTAACATCAGTAATACAAAATATAAATATTAATTAATTAACTAGTGTAACTAATTCACACATTCACAGCACTAGATACCAGAGCTGCAGAGTCGGAAGTCAAATTCAGCCAGAGTTGGGGCTTTAGCCTGGACTCGAAATCTGACTCGTGAGTTGTTGGGTAACTCGTGAGTCCGAGTCCTGATAAACGTGTGTTGTCCACAACCTTTAAAAAAACAAAAACAATCGTGACTGTTGCTGCAAATCTATTATTTTAATTTAATTTTACATTACATATATACTTAAATTAGCAAGACTACAATTTTGTTCTTTTTCATTTCGGTTCTCGCACCAAACAAAGGAAGAGTATAAAACACTATTCATAATCCTGTGCACACCTATAATAGTATATTCCCTGTGTAGAGTGATTAACTCAGTGCCTCAGTTCCTGTTGAGTCACAAAGCAAGGATGTCAACAGTGCGAATCAACCATTCTGGACCAAAGCATGTTCCAGTTTGGTAATATTTTGACAAATTATACGAACCAAATTTTTCTGTAGTCACATCAGGTAATTCTCACACGGCTGAGTACCTTTTTCAACTTGCTTAATGTTTTATCAAGAAATGTGAAGATGATTTTGGTTGTAGTATTGGTAGTATCGGGACAGACAATGCAGCTAACGTTACCAAAAAAATCTACTATAATAATCAACTGAACACAATATCATCTCCTATGGTTGACCAGCATTTATATAAAAATATTTCAGGAATAATCATCATGCAGGTGCAAAATACGGTGAAAAAGGTGGTCAGCGTCTGATAATGCTCCAAGATACTAGATGTAACACTATGTCAGACTGTCTCAATATTTATGTGAACAACTGTCCAATTCCAATGAAGATCTGTGAAGTTGGCAGGGAAATGATTGATCTAGCTGTAAGGAGTAAGGTATATAATATTTGACTCAAACACTCAGCCGAGTAGCTTTTGGCTCGATTACAGCCAATGGCTAAGGCTCTAGATCAGGTACAAAGGGACAAATGCACTATTGCTCAAGCGGTTCATATGTGGAAAAAGGTATGTTTCCACCTCAAAAATAACCAGCAAGTTGAAAAACTATTGAGAAAAAGGTATAAACAGTTCATTACCAAGGCTAATCTTCTTGCCAATTTGCTTGATCTTTCACTGCAGGGGAAGGAAATTAATGAAGAAGAGATTAATAGGGCAATGGAATGTGCCAATAAGAAATATCCATCACTTGTTCCTATCATCATAAGTTTCAGGCAAGATTACCTCCTTTTCAGTCATTTAAGTTTACTGAATATGTGACCAAGACAATGTCAGCTACTGAATGGTAGAAATCTCATGGTGGGTTTATGGGCAGTCACACCAGTGACATTCTCTTTGGAGTTTATCAAGGGATGACTTCCATAGGCATGTCATCTAGGGTAGAACGAGTCTTCTCATCTTTTGGAATAGTACATTCTATGGTGAGGAACCGCTTTGGTACAGAGAGAGAAGCAAAAACTTGTTTTTCCTTACAAGTCCATGAATGAACAAAATTCTAACAACCTAGATGATACATATTTGAAAATATGCTGTAACCAATTAATTTCAGATGAAGTAATGCCATTTTTGCATGAATAAACTCATGATGAGGATATTACATAAAAATATGTTGGACTCAATCAGGCTCAGAAGAAATTTAATTTAAAAGGACAAATATTTAATTTACAATTAAGGAATAATAATTTCAGTTAAAAAAGTTAAAAAGGACAAAATATTTTAATTTACAATAGTGTACAAATTATTTTACTTATAAAAGTAAACTCAGAAGAAACTTAATTAACAAGGGCAAAATTTAGTTAATTGACAATCAATCAATAATTATTTCAGTTGTATAAGGTGAGGCAGTCATTTTCTTTAATTATGCTGTATTAAAAAAATGATTATTGTGCATCAAAATTACTGCTCAATTGAATCTAGTGGCTCCCTCCACCGTGTCCAGGGCGATCAAGGCCGCTGGGGGTAAGTTAATGACTCAACAAGATGTACAATAGGAGCGCACTAAACGCTTCCTAAACAACCTGAAGCATCATGGCACACGTGTGAGCTTATTTTCAGATGGAAAAACATTAACTGTCGATCCCGCCTTCAACAAGTAGAACAATCCGGTTGTTTGCTTTGAAAACACTTCTGACGAATTCCGTCACGTTTCCAAGACGAATGGGCAGATATCCCATCATGCTGGAAGACGTAAGACGTCTTGCCCGACTACTTGAAGGCCAAGAAAAGGTCCTAAAAATAACCAAAAAGTTGGCCAAGGCTGCTTACATCTTCCAGCAGGATGGACCACTCCCCACACAGCTAATGCTGTGCAAGCCTGGACGGAGGAGAACATGGAGTTTTGACCCAAGAACTTCTGGCCTCTCAAGAGCCCAAATCTGAGTCCTTTGGATTACTACATCTGGTGGCAAGTCGAGTCCAAGGTCTGATCACGCCACAGCATGGTCACCGAACTGAAGTTCTCCTTGGAGAAGGAGTGGACGCTCATGAGAAGGGACAACATTGCCAGAGTGTGTTCTGGCAATGTAACCGCTTGAAGGACGTAATTGAGAGCAATGGAGGTTACATTTTTTCAAAGTAGAATACTTAATAACAAAGGTGATGGAATTGTCCTATACTTTTGTTTTTTAGCTGAATTGTTTAGCAGATTTTCTTTAAAATGTTTCTGTAAAAATCTTTTTTCATTTTCATGCATGTTTTTATTTTCTTCGTTTGAAGAATGAATAACAAATTATTGTCACTATTGTTATATTAATTAATTAATGTTATTTTGGGATGAAGTTGCTATATGTTTAAGAAATGTATAAATATATCAAATTAATATACAGAGAATAAAGTAATTATGCAGATTAAAAAAAATGTGCAAGTAGCTATGGATTTATAAATTTTTTCTACAAAATTCCAATAACCAAGCTCTTCCCCAAACATAATCCTACGGACACCTCTTTCTATGGAGTTCAAGGTGTGCCATATAATATTTACAACTCGTATACCTGAGGTGGGGAGAAAATCCGTCCAACATTTGCAAACGATTAAACTTTGATCCATATTATCCGTCTAGGCTAAATCACTTCAGATAAAATTGAAATGTATCAGTTATGGTGAGAGTCTCAACATATGTAAATAGATACAAAAGCAACAGTTCTAACTTCATAAATGAATATTCTCACTTTCTCTCTCTATATTCGTTGCATTATATAAATGAACTATAAATCATTGTATTTCACATTATTTACCTATACATTGTTTGACAAGCTGAAAATTACTTTATTATTCTTACCTTCCTTATTATTATTTTTTATGTTTCATAGAATAACATAAATATGTATGATTAAGGAATGATATTTTTGTTGTTATGCAACTCTTAACATTATATGCATAATATGAACGGAGTTGAAGTTTCAATATTAGTAACTTAAACCAATTGATATCTACACTTCCAAAATAGCTACTTAGCGTGAAAAATGGGAATATATTTAGATACTTAATATATTGGAGGTACAAAAAAAATTAATATTATAGAACAGGGGCTCTCCATCCTTTTGTTATTCAAAGAGCAATGCTCCCCTAAGTGTGATAATGTAGGCAGTTCTACTGATTAAACTAAGTCATTAATTAGAAAATTGAGCCTTTTTATATTCAACCTTCACCCATTAATACTGACAGTTACATGGAAGTCATTTTGACTCATTACCAATTTAACATTATTTATTTTGATATCAATAAACATATTCAAAATGAACACACTTAATATAGAGGGTGACCGATAAGTCTTAGGACAACCTCAACAGCCAAGAAAGTACACAAATATGTATGGATATCTCGAAGTATGTTTTTATACCAGTGCAATTAAATGGAAATTTCCTTCAAAATGAGTGCTAGCTCATTCCACAAAGCTACCATTTGCGAAATCTAATGCTCTCAGACGCTTTGGAACTTCTTTACACGCTGTATGACAAGCTCCCCATGCAGACAATATGACGGACTTCAAGTTGTCAACGCCGTGGTAGGAAGTCAGACTATTCTCCTTCTCTAAAATGGACTATATGGAGAAGTCTATTACGTTTAGATTTAGTGATGAGTAAGACTTGCTTCGAAAGTGGTCGAAATTGGTTTGACACCACTCTTGTATTGACTTTGCAATATGTGAAGGTCCTTCGTAATGCTGGAAACAGTAAGACACTTCCCGGTGCTGTTCCTGGATCCAGGGAAGTACTTGGGACTATCACCAGTCCAGATAGACACGTTGATTGACCTTTACAACCTCGGAAAAGAAGATCAAGGATGTATCATCATGCAGGATGCCACACCAACCCAGGACACTACTGAAGCAGGTTTCCAGTCCCTGAAGACGCTGTGCTCGTTCAGGCGGAACGTCCTCGATGCTCCGACAAAGCACCCAGTCGTTGTGGGTTTTGTATACCGGCTCCACGTTGAAGATCTTCTCGTCCGTTCAAATGATTTAAACTTGAGTTGAAAAATTGAGGAAATTTATAAGCACCTTAGCCATTGTGGGCTTGCTCAGAAGTTGCCTCTTTTGTAGGATGTATCTGCAAGTCCATCCTGACCATCTCATACATGGTTTCTCGAGACACACCGGCCTCGTGAGCCACCTTTCTAATGAAGCACTTCTTTTTGCTATTTATCTTCAACCTTGTTGCCTCGAAGAACCTGGATGTCCTTATGGACCTTGGCTGACCCCTCCTGACCCCTTCATCTGCACTCCCAGTCTCTGTAGACTACTTGATCATATAGTGGACTACTAACTTTGACACATGGAGATTTTACAGGGCCTTGGTAATGACCCTACAGCTCTTCCTTGCTAAATGAAGTGAAATGATGGCGCACTTCGACTTAAGGATGTCGTTGTTAGAGACTAAAAGCACATTCTAGAAGAAAGTTTGTTCTTCAACAAAAAAAAGAGTGAGGTTGCATGAATGATATACAACAAGCATAATTAATAAATATCCACCCGTCTATGATCAATATTAAGTTGAAGTTGCTGTCCCAAGACTTATGAACCACCTTGTAGCATAAAAAAATAGACCTTGCACGATTTTTTGCCCTCCAGTAATAAAATAATGTTTTTATAGCGGGGTGGGGAGGGGGGCAAAACTTACAGTAGCATACGAAAAACGTGATTTCTATTAAATCAGGAAGAGACAACTAAAAACAAGTTTGTTATATTTTTAAATGATATATTCTTTATTCAATATGTCCTCCTTCACAAGACATACCAGCCTTAACATATTGGAGAACAGATTGACAGGTCTTGATTATGAGCCCCATGTCAACGGCGTACTACGCTGTCATGATGGCATGTCGGAGCAAATTCAAATTTGAATGAAGATATTTTTCTATAAGAGCCCCAAACTGCAAAGTCCAGGGTGTTGAAGTCAGGGCTATAGGAGGACCACAAGGAGGTGGGGCAGGAGTCAGCCATATTGTTGCTTATGTGTATGTAAGATAAGTAGATTCAGAATACAAAATTGAAATCCGTTCCCATCGTTAATGGATCTCTTGATGTTGTAGGCAGTCCGGATTGAGAGTTCAACGGTCGCTGAAGTATTCTCGGCACTGATACTGGTACAGAGGGGATCGTAGATGGGTTGCCTTTTTTGTTGTTGCTCTAACATTTTTGCATTCAGAGACACTGGATAAAAACGAACCTTGTTTATTTTTGTTTCAGCTAATGCAAGTTTAGAGTCCCCACTCTGTCAATTAATCCAAGAGCCAATTCAAAATAAATATGAATGGAATCACAATACAATATGACTAATTAACATAAGGAAAACTTTTTCAGCAAAAAAAAAAAAAAAAAAAATGCACATAATTTACAACTTTGTTATAAAGATTTTTGGCCTTCTTTCTCCTTTCCAACAAAACGTTTTTCTGTGTGTATAAAAAGGATTGCAGGATTATTTAAATGGGGATACACCCTCAAAGATTATTTATAAACTTGTCAAAACATTACTTCACCTAAGTAATTCTCATGTTCATGAACAAAAAAGTAGTTATGATGTGTTAGTAGAAATCTTACCTCTCTGTATTAATTGGTTAATTCTTTGTATGCCAGTGATATCGATTAAGGACAACTTGTTATATCATGTGGGATTCTCTTTCAAACTGAATATAAACGCATAAGGATGTTAAATGTAGTATATGTCATGTCAAGGGTACAGTTATAATTTGGACTTTTTTAATTTGTGTTTGAATACATTATGTAAGAGATTATAGTAATATCCTTACTCGTTGCAATTTGGGTGGCTCTCTGTGGAGTAGTTCAATAAAGAAGGTATGAAGAATAAAGGATAGATTATGTAAACTATATTATAGGGGCTTCTCAGACACAGATAAAAGATACTAAGACAAAGTAGACACATTAAAACTAAGATATGCCGATACCAAAATTGAAGGTGTTGCCGGTTCCAATCCCGATACCAGCTTATTGGAAGATTCCAATAAATATTACATTAACTAATGTCACTTTTAAAAAAAATACTGAATAGGGTAAGGCTGAAAAATACATTCCTGGTTGTTCAATATATATTGCTAGTCTTACAGAACAGTGTGCCCATTTTCAATTGATGCAGGTAGGAATGATAAGTATTTACAAGTAATTTTCTCTTTTTTTTAATGAAATATGAGTTATATAAATCAAAATTATTAACTCAAGGTTTATTAAATAATGAGTACTAATCTGTATTAATTTAACTGCAATTGAATTGTATCCTAGAATTTGTGATTTTAAATACCATTTACTCTTACAAAAATATTAAATGATATAATCTGAGTGGATATAAAAAGCTCCTGCCCTGGGCTAATTGACCATTGGTTCTTGCTGAGACTGTGTAAAGTCAGATTATAATTCAGGGTTTCTAAATTTTGATTTTACGTGAGAATCCGAGATTTTATGTTGATTTACTACAAAAAAAAAACACGTTTTTTGTAGCAAATTGACTTAATATGACGTGAATGGTAAGCCAAATACGTGAAACGTGACATCCCTGAAGTTGGAACTACTGGTGCATGGGACCATTCGTAACTGTGGTTATTTTTCCACATAATTTTTACGCCCTTAGGGAGTTAGTATTAGAGAGCCACATTAAATACATTGAGCGAGGTATTTACAAGGATCCTAAGGTTTAATTTTTGTTTGTCTGTGATTTATACATTCAAATTTTTCCAGGAAATGCTATATTTTTATTAATCAATCGTTATTAACTTTGATTTCTGTCCATATGGTTCTTTCACGGGCGAATATGTCTTTGAAAAGTACAAAAAATCCTACAAAAGTGAACTGTTTAAGAGATCTTCAGGGTAAACCTGGATCTATTGAAGGTTTTAGACGTCATTTTTCTGTTTTAGGACATACAAGAACACTAATAAACGTAATTTAAGAACAAAACATGCCATAACCTGAATTTTGATGTGAAGATGTATTATTATTGCACTTCCTATATTTTAAAATAAAAACTGAAGAGAAAGTATTTTTATCTGGTTCCCATACATATAGGAGGTCGTTAAATTAAACCTAGGTTATTCTTTGCGAATGATCCCCACCTCCTTTTATTTTTGACCATTTGGAATAATAAAATTTAAAAATCGGAAAACTATTTTTTTTTTGCGTGATATTGTAATAAATAATTATGCATAAGTATCGATGGAATCGGCAATAATGAGTTAATTCCACCGATACTTCAAAAAAGGCCAATTCCGATGCACCGGAACACCTCTATTTAAAACGTATGTAAAACTTTGATACAAATCCCGTCTAGATTCTAGATCTACTTGACATTATTATAAATTAGCTATTCACTTTACGATTTAAAGTGAAGAGCAAGTGTTGTTTTTTTGCCACAAAATGCTCGTTTAATTGTAATGGATGGTTAATAAGAATCTTTTCTTTAGGTGGGTCGTACTTTTCCTATTTTCGAAAATCAAAAACTCTTAGTGTTACATTACTGTGTTTTTGAACGTAGATTTCAAAACTGTAATCTTTAAAAAGATAAGATAGCCTTAAGCTACATTAATTTCACTTTGAAAATTTGAGAAAATGCGTGTTTTTCAATATTTCTAGGAATTGCTTTTTTAATTTAATTTATAGATATTCAAATTAAGGGAATGTATATGTATTGTACTTGACGTGAAGAGTTCAAATATGAAGAAATTTTGATAATTAAATCATACTAACCTAGTTATTTTTGAACTTCAAAATAGATAAATAACCATGAATTTCAATACTCTTTTGTTCGGAGAATACTTAGAAACCTATACTTTTATTTATTTATTTTATGATGCATATATTTTGATGCTATATTTTATTAGTTGGTATATTTTGATTCTAAATAAATAATAAGAGAAAATAAATATCACAATCCAGAATAATTTATGAACAAAAATTTTGTTTCATTGAATTATAAAAATATTTCAATTACATTTGAATCAATTAAAGAGCTTTAAGCTTTTCTTTCAGTAATTCTTTCTTATAATTTATTTAATTTTAGACAATTATAGAGGTCTTGCTTGGAGTCATTGTTTGACATCTCTCTCCTGCTAGCCTCCTGACTCCGGATTACTCCTTCTCTCTTTTCTTGTGAAAAATACTGTCAATAATCCTCTATGACCATTTTAAAAACCCTCTCACAACTTTGTATATGGCATGGCCATTTCAACACTTTCATTCATTTGGGTTTGGATATAGTTCTTCAACTCGGAAGTTGTTATGGATAAGTTAAGAGATGACTATGACACTCCTTCTGGCCAATGACTCAGGTCAATGATGCTAGAAGCTCCACTGTTTATTGGAGGAGTTTTTATGATGCTAACAGATAGGCTACCCGGTTGTCCATTTGATCCCTTCTCTCCCCTGATTACCAGGATTCGTTCTACCCTCTATGATAATTTCCTTCGGGTCATCAAAGCAAACTAGAATTTGTAAAATCACTTCACTGTCAGCATACCGAGCAGATTTTTTCACTGTTGGCATCACGAGTTCATGCCCTATTTTTTCTGGGACTGGAGACTATTAAGTTGAAATATGACGTCCCTTGGCAATTCTATGCAACAGAACTTCACCTTGGTATTGAACCAAGATGGATTATACAAACGAATTATAAACTTAACTATAAATTGCATAATTTTTTTAGATTTTTCTCCAATAGTACATTTTTTTATTTCCAGAATCTTAAAAGTATGTTAGCAGTGGTGAGCCTGCAACAATGGTAAACAGGTCCAATCTCCAAAAAAACCATCCTTACAGGAAAAAATCCTTTCCTAATAGCACACAATATCAAATAACCGTAATGTTAATCTGTAGGCAAATATTAATTAAACTCATCACAAAGTTTGACTAGTGGTGGAACAATAGCGATTAGCAAAAAGTTTAAATATATATCTAAGCCTGTACCCAAGTCTAGCAGCTTTCCTATTGGTCCATATAATCTATTATCTGAGAGAGTTGGGACATCAAGCCCAAGAATTAGACGGCATACTATAAATTCATAAGTATACAGACTAGAGTGCATCAAACGCCCTTATATTCTTTGATTTTCTTGTCTATTCTCCTAAATGTGTGACTAACTTAATGAAAAAAACATCAGTTCTTCTGAAAGCGACTTTGAGTCTATTGGGAGGTTGAATAGGATCGATGAAATCACCAAATAAAAGAAACGTGATACCACAGATTAACATATAGAACATACTCTTGAATTCTTAAACAAATGATAGCGGAAGCAATCGGTAGTAATTCTATGTTTCGATACAACAGCTTGGAATACTGGACATATTACAGCTGCTTGTATTTCTATTCAAAATAAACTTGACCGAGCACTCTTGGGGTCAGCTTGTCATCATCATGTTGGAGAATAATTTTAAATAATGTCTTTCAATGTCTTGAAATGGAGTCCTCAAAGTCAACTGAAGTCTTTTTATTTAAAAGGCTCCAAAAGAATTGGTGGCTCACAACTCAATTTGCTTGTTTTGCTCCTTGATTGGATTTGTGGTTATTCTCTGCTAGAATACAAAAAAGTAAATTGTCCTATTTCAATAAATGCTTTGAAAGTTTTTCATAGACATTTATGGTACTTAACACCGGAAGTGGCTGTTATGGTATATTTTTTTTTGCGGTAAAGTACCAATTTTAGAACGTCAGGCACTTACAGATGCTTTAATAGCTATTAAGCCAGTAAAATTGCCGTGTGCTCCAATTCACAGATATGGGTTTGACCTTTTTTTCTGAAGATAATGTCAAAAAAAAACAAAAAACATTAGCCAATTTAATGAGCGTGAACTCTTGGTTTACCACAAATCTTATAGATTTAAATATAAGTTTTTTTTAAAGAAAATATAGAAACATGGGAGAAGAACAAAGATTTCAAGATGTTTAAGAAAAATTCTTGAAAGCCTCAACGTTATTAATGATTCAACAGAAAGAGCTATCAAGCTTGCTGTAGATTTTCTTCTATCTTCCAAAAAAGAAAAATAGTATCAAAATGTTTTGCAGGTTGTAGATCAAAATAGGAAAGTAATTCCAAATTTAGGAAATCCATCAAAATAATACTTAAGTACACTTATATATAGTATTATAATAGATTTTCTTTTTTCTAATTTAGTGTTTAGAAATTATGAATGTAGTTAATTCTTGTTTGTAGAATATATTATTTTTATAAGAAAATATGTAAAAAATTTGTATCATAAATAAACTAAGATTATAAAACCTATGCATTTTCGTTTTTATAGCATTATTTTTTTTTTTGTAAATATGTTTGGTAAGAGAGACAAGCATTTTTACCAAACCAAAAAACTTTAAGGGCTGGGCGGTCCCCCAGGATGCCCTCTGATTGCATTGAATTTATGCATACATGTTTCCATGATCAGGTTTCATATTTGAAAGAATAGACAATGAAATGCACTGAAAAATTAGAGATTAGAGTTTAATGCACCCTAATGCAGACTACACACAAATCAGACCAGTTATCTCTCAAACTTAATTTCAAGTTTTGGGATAACTCACATCAGTGTTCACATTTGTTGAGTCCCCTGTTTACATCAAACCCCCTCTCCTTTAACCATTTAAAAATAAACTTTGTAATTTGTGTAGAGTGTGATTCTTCCTTCTTTACTTTCTCTGGTATAAAGTGGAACTAGTGAATACTCCCAGGCTCAATAAAACCCCTATAGTGCTCTTGCTTGATCCAAACCATAAATGATTGCTTCCATCACCACATTAGTCAAGTGGATTATTCTATCAAAGATAATGCAGGAGATTTGCTCCTCCTCTCTTACCTCTTCTCAAACTCGTATCTCATCTCTTTCATCAACTTCTCCTGCACTCTTCTTTTTTTTAATATTGGTCAATGATTTACGTTAACATTTTATTAAATTAAATCATGACTCTGTTATTATGTGTGTTAACTAATATAAAGTCAAAATAAACGATGTAGAAATAGGTTTTGGATAAAGATATATAAAATATTTACAAGTTAACTTAATCTACCAATTGGGCTCAATTATGATTTTTATATCTACACTATGTATATCCTCATCAAATCGTAAATTTACTTCACTTAATGTTAAATTATGAAAAAAATTTCTTCATATTTGAACTCCTCCCATCAAGATCAGTACATATACATTCCCTTATTATCAATATTTATAAATTACATTAAGAAAGCCAGCACTGGAAAATATATAAAAAACCATATTGTCTCTCATTTTCAATATGAAATTGATGTAGCTTCAGGTTATTTATCTTTTTGAAAATTACATTTTTTTGAAATCTACTTAGTAACCCACTACCCAGGGTCACTGATATTCCATTCACTTCATAATAGGGGATTTCTGGGGATCAATACGTGTATAAAACATAGTTTAATCAAGATGAGCCATTTGGGTATTTAAAAAAAGGTACTTAAAGTCAAATAAAGTCTGAAAACTTAAAAAAAAACGATGTTGGGGTGAGGATCAGTTTAGCTGTCATTATGTTACATTAGAACAGCTAAAAGCATCAGTGACGAGGGGAAGAATGAAGTAAAAAAGGATATAGGTAAGAATTAATCTGATCTCGATTCTCAATTCTACTCTGAGTCGCCCAAGGGCTTACAATTATAACTCTGTATTAATTCTTCGGGATTACTCTCCGTCCTTAATGAGCACACACAGCAAGACTACAAAAAGAGTTAGGTGCACCCTTATTGTGTCAACTTCCATTGTAAGATAAAAGGAAACGAAAATGAAGACACACCAGTTATTTTGTTCTCGTCCTTGGACATTCTTAGTTATGAGACGACATACTCCACCATTTGAACCACACTGGGGTAATGTACAATTCTCAGGCACTGAGGCAATCTTTTGCTGATATTAAAAAATAAGTTTTAGTTATGATTGTGTAACAATTGGAGTTATTACGTTATCTATGAACATTTGACCCATAGGTCCTTACTTGAATATATAAAAATATTCACAGGTGTTCATAGTTTTTTGAATACACTTTATACTAGTCTTTTAGGATAATAAAAAAAAATTATACGGGTTTTGGTATCAAAATTAGTATTGGTATTTCAAAAATTAAAAAAACTAAAAATATATCAATATAACGTAAAGGAAATTCACTTACAGACAGGATATACAGAGGGATTTTAGTTTGGAGTGATGGGAATGGGATAGCTTGGAAATTTAATGACTTGATAAAAGACAATCTTTATTCTTAATTTTGTTTATTAATGACAATGTGCAGGTCAGAAATTTGGAGGGTTACCTCATTGCCGAACAATTTTTTAAAGACAGAACGTCACTGAAAGTACCAGTTATAATATAATTATTGCATAGTACATTTATAATTGTGTCACCACTCCGGAACCCCCTGATATATCGAACAAAACTACTTGATACTTTAAATATTTTGTCTCATTACAGTTTTGATTTAAAAATACCAATCATTTCATGTTGAAGGATGCCCGCTATCCAAAAAGAGTCATACAATGTGTTTACTACATATATCACGTCAATCCGTAGCTGCTACAACATACATACCTACCAATAAAAATTACAAATGATTACTAGTATTATCAATTTGTTTGTTCGATGAAAACCTTTTGCAATAAAGACTTACATTTTATTATAAACTATAATTTGTTGAAATACATTACATTCAAATAAAAGGAGTTGCCTTATTTCAACAATATCCATGACTATTATTATATTTATGATTTTTTATATTTTGCATTTATACTTCTCATTATATAGAAATTATGCACGTGCAAATACCTACTTTTCAAGTCTATGTTTTTTTTTGTTTGTTTAATTAATGACTCGTTATTTTTTTTTCTTTATTTTTCACAGTATCAAAACACAAAAAAATGTATATTGCCTTTTTTAGCCATTTAAGCTTGAGGGGAGCATGACAAAATGATAAATGTCCTTGCCTTTCTTTTTTAATCTTACCTGTAAATAATATAAATATGGTTCAATCCATGATAAATTATCACGAGGAAAGTCGTTTGACTAAAATTTGCAATGTAGTATTTTTGACGGTGAATCAGCTGAAAAAGGAAATTTCAGATCCGTATTGCAATCAAACTCAATGTTTGAGGCCTTCAAAATGAAGAAATTGGCAATTTGATGAATATTTGTTAAGCTTACTTAAATTTATATAATATTTTTTTGTACAATTATTATATTTTCATATAAGAGAATAAGTTTGATTAAACATTTTCTTTTTTTGTAACTATATAAATGAACTTCTGATTTTCAAATATCACACCCTTATTTCTAATTTTATGAGTTTTCAATTCTACAGTTTTTTTCTTCATCTTTAAGGCCTCAAAACTTAAAGTTGTATTGAATCACATATAAAAGAATTATTTTTGAGCTGGTTTTCTATTAATAATACCACATATCAAATTTTAGTCAAATCTGTTTCCCCCCCGAACATTTCTCATTGATATTTACAAAACATAAAAATGGTATAATATGAATTCCTACGATAAATTGCATTATCTGCATACATAAAATAAAGTTTCTGTCTGTGATTCCTTTATATGGTGACAACACCGTTGAACCTAGGAGGCTGAAATTTTGCATGGTTGACTCTTTTGGATCTGGTTAGGCTAAGATGGGGGTGTCGATTTTTTTTTTTTTTTTTTGGGGGGGGGGCTTATGAAGACTACATAGAGGCAACATTGAATACAAAAACAAGTATACGAATAAAAACATTTTATTCCAAATGAAAAAAATTATGAGTAAAAAGAAAAATCGGTGAAAATTACACTTTTTTTTCCGGTCAAAAAAATTGATTTCCATAGAAATATTGGATTCTTAGATATAATAAACTTTGAAAAAATATGTCTGGAATATTTTTGATTAATTTTTCAAATTTTTTCATTTTGTATATAAAATTTTAAACTATAATATTACATTGATCATTTTTAGTTCCCGGAACATTTTATTTCGTACTTTTTTCAAAATTTGCAATAATGAAGCAGGTATCGAAGCTTATTTTTTTCACGAAATTATCCATAACTTTTTTGTTTTTTCCAGTATGAAAAAATCCGGGTAGGTTTTTGTTTCTCTTTACAATTACAATAAATTGTATTTTTTATCTTTTTTGGAAAATTCGTTTTAAAGGTTCTTGGCAATTTTCTTTGAAAATTTCGATTAGGGAACTTTTTGATAAAAATTAAAGATTGACATAGCATCTCGACAAATATTTTCATGTATATTTGTTTGTATGTTATTTAACGTTTATAAGACTTTTTTATATTCCTAATAATACACGCATATTATAAATTATGATGTTCGTCCACACCGAAGGGGTTAAAACGTTAAGTAGTAATATAATTTATCATTTACATCGTGAATGTGATTTTCTGCTCCCTCCTTGGCCTGAGCAACGCCGGGTAACATTTTGTTACTACTAACATAAATTAGCATTTTAGGTTAAGATTAGCCCTCCTTGCCAAAACCTGCGACTAAAAATTTCTAAACAACTTAATTATTTTGGCTGATGAACACGGTTCACCTGGAAGACTGCTCTATCAAATCCATTAAAGTTGATGTTAGGGGTTACTGATATTAAACGCTGCATAACTCGCAGTTTTCATAATTAACCCATTGCCGGCGATAATTATTTTTAGTACAGTAATTTGGGGGTACAGCTTATCTATTGATGACTCAAATTAGAGAAATAAATCTATAAAAAAAATCACAAAAAGTTCCTTGGAACCCCGATAGGAGCCAGTTAATTTATTTATCAATCGCCAGTATCAGTAGCATTTTGATGTAATAAGATAAATATGATTTGGAGACATATTTGAGATATATAATCCGATATTTTACAAATGATTAGATGTAACCGTAACACTCTTAGTAGTTATTTTGTTTTGCCACACTTGGGTGGTTTTATTTGCCAAAATACTCATATAAAAAGGATAGACCCAAAAAAATATATATTCAATTATACATTTAATAAGCAAAATAAGATTTGTTCTAAGTTTTGTTAAATTTTATATTTAGGCGAGAAAAGTAAAAACATAATACATCAAAAATCATTTATTATTGAAATTTAATATGTACCCTTTATATTTTACGAGATATTCGCCTTTTCTTGGAAGTCATAATTTTAAACCAAACAACCCTCTCCATTTCATGGTGGATCAATCATGCTTTCGGGCTGTTTTTCTTCCAAAGGTACTGGAAGGCATGCCAAAATGAATGAAAAAAGAGGATTATGTCAATATTTTAGACGAAAATTTGAAATCCTCATCAAAAAGTTTAGGCCTTGGTCGTAAGATGTTATTCCAACAAGAATATTACTCAAAACATTCCGGCAAATTTGCATCCTAGTAGCTTCAAAAGGTTCTTTTTTCAAAGGTTTTAGAATGGCCTTCACTCAATCCAGACCTCAATCCTTTTGAAAATCTTTGGGAAGAGTAAAAAAATGAGTTCATGCCAGAAAACACAAAAATATCTAAGAACTCGAATCATTTAGTATTGAAGAGTGGCAAAATATTCTTTATACAGCTAGTTTAAACTGAATTTTTTAATTATAATAAAAGATTTGTTGAAGTTTCACTATTAATTAAAGGGGTGCCAATACTTTTGCCATGATTTTTTTTTTTTAAATTATTGCCTCTAAATAAAATATATAATTTTTTCTGTTTATCGAAATAGACAAAGTTTATATCATAAATTATCAATGAACATTTTTTATTATTATCATTTTATCTATCGTGATTTTTTTATTTATTTTTTGGTTATAATAATACAGTATCTAAGTAAAGATGTGGGGTGTCAATACTTATGGCATGACTGTATATACCGATTTAAATTATTAAAGGAAGTTTTTAGTGAGAGAAACTCTTCTCACGATATCATTTATATACATATACAAAGGTGAAAATCCAGTATGGAATGGCATGTTAAAAAAAAAGAAACCAAAAATCAATATTGTAACCCTGACAATTTGAAGATTGTTTTGGAGGAGAGAAAGAATAACCCTCATTAAGTTTGATTACATCAGCTACAATCAGCCGTGACAAGAGAGGAACAGGAAAAGGATATAAACAAGGAAATTTGCTAGAATTAATCCAATGTCGATCCCCAATTCTCTCTGAGTCCAACAAGGAGTTTACAATTATTACTCCGCAACAAATCTTCAAGGATACGCTCCGTCGTTTATAAGCACACACAAACGTTCAACCAGGTTTTGAATATAATTGAATCTATTTAGAAAAGGATGTTCACCACTCAGGAATTAAATAATAATGACAACTGCTAAGGAAAATAAAATTCGTTCTTTATATAGTATAAATTTCACATTAACGGGTCAGCTAAAAAACATACCAGATTTACATGAGTGTATATATAAATACACTTAGACGTGTATAGTGCACACGCACGATAGATGTAGTCACTCACCTTTACACCATATAGCGTCAACAGATCCCACTAATAAAACGCAATTACTAAAACAATTTATTGGGAAAGTAATTGATTTCTTTTTTCAACACGTATTATTATGATTGATTATATCACTCTAAACACTAACGTGGTAAATATTCATTAAGGGAGTTCTTTTCTTGTGTGAAAGTATACATTTTTGCAAAAGCCACAGTAATCATGTCTATTTATTATGATTTCAAACTACTCGAAAGCCATCAAAGAAATGACAAAATGGAATAATCCAAATAATACATAATGAGGAGTTTGACTTGTTATATGACTCTGACGAAGAATTTTTTTTTAGAAAGATATCCCTGTATCTAATTCAAAGGATTTAATCCATTAAGATGAGCAAAGAAAAATATACCTTCAATTCCCTGAACATTAATTAAAATTCGCTTATACCTTTATTAAAATATTTGTAAATGCATACTAAAATATTCAATAAAGAAGCAACTAAGAATAAATATTTAGTAAAATAATTTGAATAAAACTCATTAAATACTTAAATTTTTTTGAGTTTTTCAGTTGATGAAAACAAATTTTATGAAACACCTTTTTAGAAAGTATTTCCTTAGACAAAAAAACATAATAGCTTAACCTAATTACAAGAAATCATTCTACGAAATTTTGTGAAAAAATGGTAGTTAAATGACAAAAAGATATGTTTGTGATTTTTTCGAAAATTCAATAATTAGGCAGTGGATAAGTAAACAATTTATTTCCCATAGATAAGATGTTTTATCAAATGTGGGCAGTATAGCTGTTTGCTGTATGGAAAGGATTTTTTTAAAAATTGATTTTCTGTAATGTTGATGAAATAATGTATAACTACAAATGGTTACAATTAAATTTATTTGATAAAAATTAACAAAAACGTCACGTATAAATTTCTTTAAAGATCATTGATATGAATTTACTAAAAAATATTGAATTGATATTTTAAAACGTAGTTTTTTAGGTTTTTGCTTACCGATAAATAAATTCATTTTCAATTTGGTAGTTCCATAAGAAGATGCCCAAATATTGGGGAACCCCTAATCCCCGTTCCCCCTTTGTTCCTTCACATCTGTATTGCATAAGATTTTTTTTCAGTTATACAGCATATGATAGTAGATATTTACTCGTATATTTCTTTAAGGTGATAGTGATAAAAAATGGGTTAGTAATCTCTTATAGACAGTACGTATTGAGTTGATCAAAAATATAAGTATGATACCTTCTTAATCTCCTTGTGTTAGATATTTAAATCATTCAAAGATTTATACAGATCCTGTTGTGTAAAAATATATCTCATTTTTCATTTCATTTTTTTTTCTCCAATATTCTTAGGGGCAAAATCTTAATCATATACGAGACAATGTATATCGGGATTTGTCTACGAAAATATTTTTTGCTCAAACACTACATTAGACTTATCCAAAAATAGATAAGGGATATGATATTGTTAAAATATTCTTTCCCTAATGCACATATATTATGTGTGCTGTGTACAAGTTGTAACTTGTATAAGCTGATTGTACACGTTACAATAAAAAATAAGGAACTAAGAGTTCATAGGATAAGGATAATGTAATAGTTGAATATCTCGTAAATGGTCGATATATTTGTTTTGTAATTTTTTAACTTCATTATTCAAAAATAACTCCTTCATATGTATGCTGTAGCTCATTATAAAGTAATAATTTCCATTGTTAAAGTGCTTGTAAATACATAATAAATAAATAATATTAATAGATTAAAAATGAAATGATAATATCGATTAATATTTTGCCATTAAAATGACTGCTTAAATATGGTAATTAGAAAACGTAAAATTATGAAACTTTCAACTGTTGATCATTTTACCCTTGCTCTATTATGTTTGCAAATGTTAATATACGGAACTTAAATTACATAAATAGTAAATATAGCCTTACTATTAAATTAGGAATAGTCCAGCTCTTGGAATTAATGACGTAAACTTTTGACTAAATTAGAACTTATTTTCTTAATTTTATATATTTTAAACTATCGGCAGTACCAGCATTGACCCAACTAATTAGGTGTCGGCTAAAAGACAAATTTTACTTTAATAATATAGAAAATAACTCTACAAGAAATCTCAGTGTTACTCTCTGTTTTTCATGAGCACACTCACACATCATATCAACTCATGTGTGGTCTCTCCTCAAAGTATATATATGATATACATCAAAAGCATTATCTACAGTGTACCCTCTATACACACTCGATACTATATGCTCAACGACTGTGAGAGATTGTGGCATTTAAAAGATGATACCATTAAGAATAATAAAAAGTAAATTAATTTTTTTTTTCTTTTGATGAAATTTGAACTTAAAAAAGCAGAACGCATTGCTTTTAATATGATGACTTTGGATTTATTATTTAATTATCGTTCATACGGATCTGATTTTTTCATATCGGTAGATCTTAATCATCTGCTGTCTTTTACATTATGCCTTCAATTTTTTTTTATAGTTGTATGAAGTTATTGGCAAGGACAAAAACATTATACAATAACTAAAGACAAAAATTAATCAGCATAAATTACTTTTTATAATTGTTGACGCAAGTAAAACTTGCAGTTTCTGGAGAGCTTAAATTTTGCATTCAGGACTATGAATAACCAAAATTTCAGATTTCTAAAAGATGGCAATTACATATTTTAGAAATAATATTTCGATTCATATAATTGTAAAAAAAAGAGAATTAAAAAATTTCATTCTGCCCATCAGCAAATGAGTCAGAAATTTGAGGAAATTTAAATTTTTATAATCACATACAGACCACATAACTTTAAAGATATATTTCAACATTTCTTCAAAAAAAAATTATTTTACTTTAAAAATTATGCTTTAAGCTAATAACTTCCTATTTTAACGTAATGCATCTTTACAGAGTTTAAAAACTTATTAATTAAAATATTCTTTTGTTTAATAAAGAGTTATGTTGTGCATTAGATGAAATTTTTAGTAACAATTTGTAGAATATATTAATGAAAAAAAGTTTGTCTGTGGAGGCCTCATCTTTGAGTATGCACTTAATGTTTAGGAACAGTTTGTCTTTTCGATCTAAGAAATTACAATATATGGCAACGAGCGTGTGAAGCTAAAGCTCAGCGTGTCATTATTTAAAAAAATTAGTACGTATTTATACTATGAAAGCAAGGTTTGTATGTCTTTTTGTTTGCTTGTCGACGCTTAATAACTCCAAGCGATACCAGGTACTACCACTAATAAATGAAAAAATATAAACAAATCTACAGAAACAAATACATTTACTACTTGTAAAATGATTGTTAGTATCTATGATTATTAGTAAGAAATTTTTCTTGTTACAATACAGTAAAGATATAGAAGGTCATAAGAATGATGAAGATTTGTACTTTTAAATTAAATTATCTAATAAATATATTCTTATATGACTCTGTTTTTATATTGTGAAATTTTATGCAATGAATTAGTGTATCAACTAACAACCTTATTCCTCCGGAGACATTGTTAATTTATATCATTGTGTTACACCAAGTATGTACAATCCGCTTCTATTGGCTATTTTGTGACCCATGAATGGTTTATATGTAGCTTACTTAAATTATAATTAATTGTGAAATTCTTTCATTATATTTTCAACTACTTAAATAATAATGTGAAATGCAAAAAAAACAAAAAAACTTCTCTATCGTATTTTGTTTTTTATTTTTTATTAAAAATTTAGTGTACTTTATATTAAGCTTTTCAAAAGTTTTTGTGTATAAGTACTTTCGAGTTAGAAGATTCGAGAGTTCTAGTATATACTTTCTTGAAGTCTGTAACCGAAGATTTTTATTATAAATAAAACATTATATAGTGATTCATAAAAGGTGAATATGAATTTGTAATAAATTTTCAAAGTGTTTTTATGTAATCAATCGATTTTTTTATTTATTTCTCCATCCCCCTTCTTATGAGTGTTGCAAGCATTGATCAGCCTATTTTAAATAGCTCTTGTGAATAAGTAAACAATTGGAGAACTAACAACTGATTTTAGGGCTTTAAAAGAAAATGAATTACTGTGAAATAGCGTATACAAATGTATATTTTTTTATTTATATAAATTAACAAATAATTATTCATCTCTGGAATTATTATGTATGTAATGTCGAAAATTTTGCAATTTTCCTTCAATAGTTATTAATACTTTCCATATAAAAACTATGTGATGGAACCTCAATCAAATCATTGTTACTTTTGAATTTTAGATATAACTCTAGTATTAACAATTATATATTCTCATTTTTGCTTGCTTATAATTCAACTTGTACATGATATAATCTGTAAAACAGATATTTTCCACATTTTCCAACTGAAGTCACACTTTTGATTGTCAAAACCTTTTTGAGACACACCTTACCAAATAATTGAGTTCAAACCTATCATACTAATGCAATAAATGATTAACTGGGCTGTGATACAGTTAGCTGTAATGACTAAAATATATTTTTTGGTGACCATCTTGGATTTGCCTCATGGAAATAACAACATCAAGTTGTGGTGGGATAGGTGAGAGGTGGATACGTTGAGTAACATTCAAAGTTGCTTGCAGTTTGTTCCATGACTTTAAATTTATGACAGTTACAATGGAAATTCCTGACTCACATAAATAGGCTGTATTTAAAGGCAACATAAAAATGAATAATATCTGTTCACTTAGCTATATAATAAAAATGGCAATCTATTAGAACTACCTCCGCACAACACCGGCTGAGTTTACATTCTGTCAAAAATTAAATAAAACACAAATTTATCATTTAATCATAAAAAACTATTTTTTTCGCCTTCAAAGTAATCTCCATATGATACAATACCTATATTTCCAAAAGTTTTTTCCAGTCTTCGAAGCATTTTTATAGGCACTTTTTGCATGGCCTTTAGCTCTTTCCACAAATTTTGTTTTATGGATCCAATAGACTCAAAATGGATTCCATGGAGTGACTATTTAAGTTTGAGGAACAAAAAAAGTCACACGGAGCTAAATCAGGTGAATATGGAGGTTGATCGATGGTGTTTATTGCATGTTTGGCTTTGAATTTGCTCACAATCGTGACTCTGTGAAGATGGCACGTTATTGTGCTGTAAAATCCACGAGTTCTTCTTGCATAATTCTGGCCGTTTTATATGGATTTATACACGCAAATGCCTTAGTTTGCCCCGATAGTGGTCCTTTATTGAACGTTTGTCCCTTTGGAATGAATTTATGATGCACCAGACTGCACATATAAAAGAAAGCAATGTCCAGAACTGAGGTTGTCTTCGACAATCTCACGGTCCTCCTTGAACTATTTGTACCAGCTTGTTTACCAAAAACTTTTTTTAACATTTTCAAGGCGTCAGCACATGAAATTTCGTTTGCAACACAAAGTTTAAGACAAATTCTTTGTTCAATAATTTCGTTCATTGTAAAAATCATTGAGCATTTTTGAGGTAGGCTGACTTATCCAGTTGTTGCAAGGAAACTAGTCCATAGATCGCACTCAAACTCGGCATCATAATGAAAGACAGTGCTGCAAACCAAGAAAAATAATTTTATATGTCCCTTTAGAGCTGGCAACTTAAATTTACATTTTTTTTACTTTTTTGACAGAATGTATGTTGCATTGTGTATACATGTACTTACAAAATGGTAAAGACATAATATACCTTATAGTATTGGTATTGCATATTTATCTGTACCATAAGGTATGTAGACAAACAAAAAAGAACCATTCACAATTTTTTCGATTTGTCATACATCCAAACCTTCATTCAAAACGTCTATTGTTGAAGACTTTGTAATTTCTTACAACTTTTGATGCTCCTTTATGACATTTGGGGGGGGCCTTCAAAGGTACGTAAGACAAAAAAAAAATCTTCTCTTGATGTTTAAAATGTCAAAAACCTAAAAAAAAATAACTTTACGTCCTAGGAATTTGCTGCTCCCACTTTTTGGAGGAGGTGTCATGTCCATTATAATTATTATTTATTTATTGGTTCATTTATCATGCATATAAAATATATACGTCATAAATCCTTTTTATAAATGTAATTTGGTTAATATTAATGAGCCTATTTCATTAATGAGACAAATTGTTCTTTAATAGGTGTAAAAGGAGGGGGAATGGGCATTTTTTGTGAATGAGTGATGAACAAACAAACTAAGGTTCTTACATATTCTTAATTTCAAGATTTTTTTATAAGAACCTAATAGTTATTTAAAACGAACAACTACGAGTAAATATAGCTTATTAATAAATATTAGGTTCTTGTGAAAAACATAACTCTCAATATATTTAGAAAATATAAGGGGAAAAATTAGAGGTGTTTGGACTCCCTCAGATAAATATGTTCCTATCAAACAATACTCCTTGTGAGCCAGGTAAAGATTAAAAACATACTGATTAAATTTTAAGACTCATTATACTCCTTTAAAGCGAATATCAAGTAGACTGGTGAAATCAGTGTTATAAATCCCTTTTGTTGGTCGTATATATCGTCAACCTGTGCTTCATTAAATCCATCTTACCTTTCCCAACTAGTAGTTTTGCTTTAATTTGAGTCATGCCCTGGCTCCCTTTTTGCCTTTTCCCCTTCTTCTTTCCTAAATTACTCAGACCTCCAATGTTGAGATAGATAATATAAGACTTTTCTTCTATTATCTGAAAAACTTTGACTATTTTCTTCCATCCTTGTTTTTTTCTAAACCAACAGAGTAATTGGTCAACTCCAAATTACTTTTTCCTGGATTGTCCTTACTATTATTAACAACTACTTGGACTTGCACTCAAGTTTCTGAAATACTACTTCTTATTAGTACTTGGATCTTGTTCCCAAATAATTCAGCATTAGTACCCTCAGTTGCTTCAGTGCTTTCTCTTCCGAATCTTTCTCTCACATCTTTTTAAATCACTTTCTTCGTTGTTCGAATACATTTGTCCTTTTTGCAAGTCCCCTGACCGTTACTGAACTTTTATTTTGTCGGTTAAAAGTGGGATACTACCACATTCATTAACTTGCTTTATCCTCTTACAGCTTCGATACTGCCAAATATTTGCTTCTTTCACGTCGTAACACGAAAAAATTAGGTGGAATGAATAAAGAAAAATCTTCCGGGCTTCTGTGAACTGATGTCTCTAAATCTTCAATGTTCTTATCATAAAAGTAAAATTTGAAGTTGCCATCCTTTCCAACTCCTCTTCCTTTTCGATGAGCCATAGTACGTTGGATCCCCTAATTTCAGGAATTGATTGAGAATATTCACATACAAATAATAAGTAAATGTCTAACTCGTTATACATATTTTTGATTGCTCATGTTTATATTTTGTCACGCAAATTCTCAATTACATGTAATTAATCCCAGTTGCAGAGTTTTCTCTCCTCCTTGGTGTACATTTAAAGAGTTAAAAAATGAAATATGAAGAGGGATCACTCAAAGAAAAGATCTATCAATGAAAGAAATTATATGTAGTTTTTTTTTTTTTTTTTTTTTTGTGGATGACTTTAAAATCATAACTTGAGTTATGTTATTGTTTTTTGTTAATTCTTTAAAGTAAGGAGAGAAGAGAAAGAGTTGGAGAAAGAGAGAGAGAGAGAGACGACGTGGAAAAATGAATTTTTGTTTAGTTACGATGGTTTCTCTAGTGTGTATTGAAGAAGGAAGGACGGAAGGTTGTGTTTTTCTCCTCTTATTATTAGCTGTAGTCTTAGACGTAGTCAAGTAGAATTGAGCTCTAAATCAATCATGAATAATTTTCTCTTGGAGATGTGCTATAATAATTGAGTGTACATAGACTTAACGACAATAAGGACTATTATACATAGTACGACAAACAGGCGTAGAAGAAGACTGGGCGAAACAAAGACAGAATCTCTCAATCCTACTAATATGTACAATACATAGAGAAGGGAGGAACAACGATATTGTAATAATAATAATAATAATAAAAACAACAGAACATACATCAACAAACAAGAAAATCAAAGGGAAGTAATAGCCAATAGGAGGATGCAGAGTGTTTGTGAGCACAATTTATACATTTGTCGTTGTAGTCCTCCTTCTCATCCCTCAGATTCATTAGAGCGACGAAGATCCCCGCGTATACCCGTGTATGTGAGTCAAACTTCTGTAGCTGTCATGACATCCCCCACACTCACCACACAAACACTCCCGCTTCGACATTCATGTAGTCGTAGACGCTGTGCAGATGACTCCTTACCAACCGTGTCTTACTACGGAGAAATCCTACCCTCATCATCCTCTGCAACCTCTCCGCTCAACAATCCTATCAAGCTTCGTTTTCCACGTAATAACTCCTCTCGGACACATCACGTTGAGGTGGAGAGGCGGAGAAGCTGCTTGGAAAAAACAGTGTTTTTACTTCTTCTTACGGCTCTTTTGGTCGTAGGCTTCATTGCCTGTCTTGTCTCTTTTCTACATTTTGGAGGATCCCCTCGGAATATCGGATTGAGTTTGGGTGATACAACGGCAAGCACTACAAAGCTGACTACATCCCTCTCTTCAAATGACGTATGTTGAATCTTTTTTTACTTAAATAAAAAAATATACAGTAGATGGTAAAGCAGTATTTGCTTTGTGCATTATTGGATCATCTGTGTATTGTAGATGCTCAAATAACATGTAAAGTGAAGAAGAGGGGGAAAAAACACACACACACAAGAGTAACCACAAAAATTAAATAACTTGATTCAATGAACAAAAAAAACATCATTTGAAAAAAAACAATAATACAAAAATAGTCCAATAATTCTTCATTAAAAACTACTAAATATTGGTTTGCATAGGATAAAAACATGTATCATTAAAAACAGCATTGATTTTTTTATAGATTATTTGTTACTATGCCTCAGGGATAAGCCTCCCCCCGTCACCCTCTTTTCCTAGAGCATCTGTCTGAAATACAGAAATAATAATATACATAATCATAAAATCATTTATTTACTGACAAAAAACATCAGGATATGAAAAATATTCATTAGTAAAGAAATATTTTTATTGGCTTAATATTTATTATTTACCTAGAGTCCAAAAAAAAGAGCATCATTCAAAAATGTACACTCAATGTATGATATTCTATTCTATATGTTTATATATATCATATAGATCCATGGAACAGAAATACATAATATAGTTTTAATGTCTTTTATCAGTTCCAAATTTCATTTTATAGGTGTATTTTGTGAGCGTTATAAATATATATTTTTAAGAGGAAATGGACTTAGGTACACATATTTATGTTTATACATACTTTGGCACTACTAAAAATCTTGGTATAATATACGAAGATATTTCCATAAAATATTTAACCCAATGAAGTAATAATATCCCTAATTAGTTATTTATGATTTGTTTATATGGAAATCACTTGTCAATCATCAAACCCCGACAATCATAACACTTAATACTCAATATTTCTACAATTATTACTGCTTTAATATTTAATGATATTTTAGCAAAAAAAAAAAATAAAAAAAACCTTCAAAAACTGATAATAAAAACAGAGAGATCAAAATAAACTATTTGTATTAGATTTGTAAAAATATAATCTCTATGTTTGCTAAAAAAATTAAAAAGGTAACGTGAATTTGAAGAAAGTTAGAGAGAAAAACAGCTTAGCTGTCATGATATTTGATTAAATAAGCTACAGGTAGCTATGAAAGAAAGGAGATGAATACAAACCACATTCCTTATCTTGCAAAGTCATAGGCATGAATTACCCAATTGTGGATCCACAATTATACTCAGAGTTCAACAAGAATTAACTCTTATAACTTCCTTACAAATCTTTCATAAACACACCACATAATCTAAACTGGGATGTTCGTTTATAAATAATTAAAACACTATTATAAGAGCTTTGGAAATTAAAAAAAATACTGTTCTTTAGGCTCGAATTTAATATTAAATGAGACATTTTATATGAAAGTATCCTTTAAACACTCTTAATAATGACATAAAGATTAAAATTAACTATTTGAATTAGATTTAAATAATATATCATCTGCCAGTTTGCTTAAAAACCCAAAAATTAAAATGTTAAGACTATCAATTTGAAGAAAATGTTAGAGAGGAGAGCAGCTTAGTTGTAAGGATATTTGATAAGCTTAGATACAGGTAGCTATAAGAAAATAGAAATACCACTCCTTATCTTGCAATTACACAGGCACGAATTACCCTAATTTCGATCCTCAAATATATGCCGAGTCCAACAAGGAATAACCCTTATAACTATCTAACAAATCTTCCGTCTTTCATAAACACTCTCAGCTTATACTTTGATGTTCCCTTCGAAATAATTAAATAACAATGATAAAATTTCTACAAAAAAAAAATACTGTTATTCAGGCTCCAACTAAAAAAAGTTTGCATACGGCATAGGTCATATTTTTTACTAGTCTAATTGGTAGAATTACATGATGGGTGATATATCTATTATTTTGTATCTATATGTGTTTGAGTATAAGTTTCCGAATAATAATTTACAGCTCTTCAAATAGACTCCAAACTTTGTATTATAAATACATCAAATATATAAACTGAAGTATAATTGTTTTTACGGAGGTTTATTTTTTTAAATAACTAAGTTTTTTGAAAGATAATAAATATCTCTACACACAGAAATAATTTCTTGTGTAACATCAAAGACTCTTTTTCCTACTTAATGTATATGTAAGTCGATATATTGAGTTATAACCACACACAGATGGTTGGTCATACATGTGTAAGAAGTAGAAATAGATGATGAATTACGGGGTCATGAAAAAAAATAACTTGACAAATTTTCGTTTAATAACTCCATTTTTTGGCTGAGCGTAATCGGCTTTGCAATCACATAATTTATTGAAAAATTGATATTCAAATATATTATTTGTGAATTTTACGACCCGTGTTATTCCAAGTGAAATCAATAGAAAAAAGACCATTATTCAAGGCACCATCATTGATTTATTTTCAAAAATTTGCACATATTAGGATATTAGGTAAAACCTCAAAACTAAAAAAATTACCCTTTTTTGTCCTCCAGTTCAGCATTTAAAGGCTTCTAAAGATTTGGCCTGAACGCCACTTATCCTATTTTTAAATTGTTGTATTTTGAATGTCTTTAAAGATATCGATCTAATTTAAAAAACAATTTGATATATATTTTTGTTGTATTTTATTGTATAAGCCATAAAAATGAGTTTTCACTCATATCATCGCAAAGTTTCACTCAATTTTTTATATGCTAATTTGTAATATATCATAAACATATACAATAAGTTTTTAGAGAGACATTCAATTCCACTTAATTACTACTTGCTAAAAACTAAGCAAAAAAAAAAAATCAATCAATATACAATGATTTAAATATGGGGAGGTGGCATCAGGGCCGAAACTTTAAAAGCCTCTAAATCCTGAATTTGATGACAAAAAAGACTGAAATTTTGGATTTTCGAGTTTTTAACTAACATTAAGATATGTGTCAAATTTAAATTAAATCGAAGATGGTGCTGTTTTTTAAATAATTGATTTGCTTTGGAGTGACCCATCCCCTACCTGGGGTTATTAATGAGATAAATTTTCTTTTATTGCCAATCTATATGCATCCACGGAATTTTCAAATCCTCAAAATTACTTTCAAATAACAGAATTGGTTCAGAAAGCACACTCTGCAAAATAGGCATAAGACACACTGATACACGGAATTTTTTAATTTCAAAATATTTACAACCAAAATAAGTACATAAAATAAATATATGTTTCTAGAAAATATTCAAAGATATATTTATTTGTAATTTAAAAGTAAATATGTAGTTCCTAGTAATAATGTTTTACGTATATGAAGAAAAATCAGCACACAACGGAAAATTTAAATATTTTAAAAACATTTTTTTTGACAAGGAGATAAATATTTGCCTATATACAATCATATTTTCAAGCAATATTATAAAAAGGATATAATTTAAAGAAGTCGAAAGGTAAAATTGAAATACGTATTTTTAAAAGAAAAACTTATGGTGTTAAAAAAAAAAATTACTTTTGTAAAGAAAACTAAGAACATTATTATTGACTTAAATATATATTTCTTTTGAGAATTATTAAAACAATTTTTAGAAGAAAAAGTAAAAAAATCAATGTATATTTAATGAAATAATGACATTTTGAAAATATAATAAATATTTATAGGGCGAATTTAAATTCTTTGGTTTAAAAAATAAGTGAAATGACACAACTTTCAAGAATAATATTTTTTTTTTCTAAGCCAAATATCGATTTGGTTTTGTTATCATAAAAATTTCGAATTTTTTAAAGCAACGACAACCTATTAAATAATGAAGAAATTTTTTAAAGGAGTACCACCTGCTTTTTCTTTTTTTATTGCTCAATTGTATTTTTTTCAGTAAAAATCCCATTTTAAATAATATTTTAGTGTTAGTGAACAAGTATTACAATACCTTATTATCATTATGTTTTATACTTTCATGTAAAATAGTTTTGAAGAAAATATTATTAAATTTGTAGACTTTGGAAGATAGATCATTTGTAAATTAATAAATTATTATCAGAATAGAAACTTAATAAGAAATTGCCCACTCCTCTTTAATCTCTTTTTTTTTTTCCTTTTTTTTAAATATTCGTTGTTGGAGTTGATAAATATGAACACATGTATATTGTTATTTACTCAGGAACTAATGAAGTACCCTACACAAAAATTAAAATGAGGAAGAAAATGATAATTATTATTACGTATCATAAAACGTAGTTTAGAGTCTCCGTTAATAAGACTTTAATTCATATAAAATATATATTTAAGGGATTTTTATCTTGTATATTTTTATTTTAAACAATGCATTCCATGCTTTTTTCATCTTCCCTAATTTTAATCGATTAGCATGGTCTCGTAATCTTACAATTTCTTGTATAATTTATTAATTTACTTTTATGACAGAATCTTTATTGTGCTATGATTTAGTTTACTGGTAAGTGTTTCAATAAGGTAATGGTAACATTAATTGCTATATTTGTACAAGAGATGTAAATATTGTTGTTTTATCTACATTAAAAAATTTAGGGATTATAGTGACGACTTTAAGATTTATGTTATCTATTAAATACAATTATTTATTGTTTTAACCACAAGATGTAAAAGTATTTTTAATGGAGATACGACTGTATTTAAAACTAAGTAATTTTTATAACTTAGCATATCTCGTGTGGGTTTTTGGCGGGAAGAGAAAGGAAGTTTTATTTTGACTTAGAAGGACAGCAATATAATTTCTTATATTATTGAATACCCTCCAAATGTAATCGAGTTATGAAAGGTTGAAGAAAAGGAGAACTAAATCTCATGTTAAAATCCATTAAGGGAAACAAAAAGTTGAAAATCATTAGTAAAAGTTTGATTATTATTTCATGCCATATGATATTTCTTCATTTCATACATTGACAAATAAATGAAATATGTTTTACTGAATAAAAACAGAAAATGCACAAAAACTGACATTTTCCCCTTCCTTCCCCGTCCTTTCTTTCGATGAATGTACATTAATGTTTTGTATTTTAATGTATAAACGACATGCATAGAAGGCAAAATTGGGTGTGATAGTCATTTTGACTCGTTGAGTATCAAGGTTACTATGTAATATATACATTGTGTATGTACAGATACTCCTATGGTAAAAACAAATAAAATGTAAAATTTATATGTAGCAAAGTAAGCTCAAAGTAAAAAGCTTCAAACTTTTAATGATATTCAAAAAACTAGATGTATCATTAAAGTAAGGGTCAAAGATTATAATCTGTGACCATTATTATACATGATCCTTCATTTTACTGGATTTTTGTTTGATTAAACACATTTTATAGGAAATGTATTCAAGATAACTTATTGTTAAAATATTTTTTATCAGTACTTATTACCTTAAGTGTTCATCTAAATAGTTATTTCATTTCAAAATGTGGCTCTGAATCGAAATTATACTCAAAAAGCGAGATTTTTTAGAAAAGGCCTTAAAGGCCAAACCAACAGCGATTAAAAATTTTAATAGTCATATTCGTTTTCTATGGCTGAAATAACATTAGTAAATGTGGGTTCTTGCCGGCGGGTGAAAATACTGTTCCATTGTGTTTTTATAAAGTAATTGCGATGCAATTTGTTAAGGAGTGTTTAAAACAACGAGTAATTTTTGAAGCATGTCAATGATTGGTTAAGAAGTTTTTTCTCTTGTGTTACAGTACCTACTGACACCTTTAAAACGTTACGATACTAAATTGGTACTAGAACCAATACTTCCATCGCCGCTACTCCATGAAAACGGTTCTATGTAATTTTGACACGACTATTTTTGGCTCTGGTTATTTTAGTGAATGACATATTCATTTTTTTGTATGGTTTTATTTTATATGTTCGAATTTTACCTATATTATTTACTATGGCAATTGTATTTCGACGGTTGAGAGCCATATTGTCGTAAGTTAAATATTTACTTTAAAGTACTAAGTTTGGAAATTCCACTATTTCATTAATAATAATCGTGTTTTCAAAATTTTTACAGTATAATGAATCTGAGAAATTCATTTCATTAGTCTAAATTTTTCTGTTTTTAAATATTAACATAAAATACTAAACTTATAGGATGACATATAGGCAATAACACAAATATTCGTAATTTTTGAGTTACGACAATGAGGCATTTCTTTCTATCGATGCAGTTTTTTTCATTTCTTCAAGCCTCAACTAAGATCATGTCTATGAATAAGATAGGTTCTAACTTTACATTTATTTACATTTCTTTCTATCGATGCAGTTTTTTTCATTTCTTCAAGCCTCAACTAAGATCATGTCTACGAATAAGATAGGTCCCAACTTTACATTTATTTTAATTGTTGTATACCAGCTATTAACTAGAAGATCAAGATTAAATAAATATTGAAGAAATAAAGAATAATGATATACAAACATAAAGAGACGACAATATGTCATTTGACAAAATCTCTAAGAGATGAAATTACCAGAGGTGAAAATGTTCGCAGCAAAATTACTGATAATCCATAAAAAATTGATCCGTTAATAACGCAACCCCTCAAATTTCTGAACCTCCACCTCAATGAATATTATGTTTTCCTTTATCAAACAACCAAGAATGAAAACTGTTCTTTATAAAAAAAAAAATGCCTTCTAATTCATGAATTATCTCATGTCCAAACCAAAAATTCTATATGTCGTTTTAAATAAATGTTAACTGTTCTTAGTCAAATTTTTCTCGTATATTTTTAGCCAAAACCATTAGACAAGCTTTGGTATCTTTACAACATTAATAATAGACAGTATGAGAATAATCGATAAACTTCCAAAGTGACCAATGATTACTGATACAAATCAACATTTTTACTATAATTTGACAAACTAGTTGAAAATTCATTTATTGTCGAAAAAATAAATAAATGTATTAATCTCGACCATCCATAAATTAAGTATATTTTTATTCTTTAGAACAATGCATACACAATTAAAAGAATAGAAAGATAAATTTTACCCATACGATGTCAATTTTCAATTATTGATAGATACTTGGCTGCAATTGAATGTGATTATGAAAAAAAAACATACAACCGATGTGGGGATGGAAAAAACTATTAAAATATCATACTTTTCCCTTCCCAAAAAACCTATATTAGTTGAACCCACATTGAGGTGACATTTTGAATACCCTCTCTGACACGAACGTTGTACGAAATTCAAGGAATTACTATATTTTCTAAAGATTGATATGGACATAAGAGGTATATCTGTAAATTAATATTATCATGTTGCTTAATATCGGTACATTTTAAAAGTTTGCCTGTATGTTATATTTTATCCTTCTATCTCGAAATTGGAGACATCAACAGCAGATAGTTGAACCTTTTAATATTAAGGTAATATATTAGAACGAGAGGGATCTCGACTTTTTCGAGATATTGGGACAATTAGCACTTTGGAGGATCATGAAAGTAAAGAGGAGGTTGAAAGTTTGTCTCAAATAAAAGAGGAACTTGTATGTCATCAAATCAATTCACTCCTGGAACAGAAAATTATTATAACCATTCATTTATAGAAATATACCTTACAAACTCCAATGATTGTCTAATTCTACGTGGCCACTTATTCGAGCAATTGTGATCGATTGAGTCGATATCCCTCTCCTCCTACTCCAATAATATATTCTTCGCTTGACGAAGCTATTTCCCAACTATTAAATGATTGCAATAATTGAATTTCAACTATCCCCTGTTACTGCCTCCAATTTCGAGATAGAAAGAGAAAATATGAGGTGCGTGGCAACCTTATGCAATATCCCCGTTTTACATACTAATAATTTATTGTATGCTCATAGTTATTCTTGTAAAGGGTGTTCATGAATACATAGAAACCCCTCCTCACCCCGATTTTCATTTCGAATACTTTGTATTATATACAATTCTGTAATTCAATGACATCATATTTTAATTATATATATATATATATCTTTCTTTCACTTACTACTATGCTATGAGGTATTTTCTGACCATTCGGAATGAAGCAATTTTTAATTTTTTTTTTTTTTTGATTTTCTGTATAATTTATCATTATTGCTAATTTTATGAACATATAATGTTAAGTACTATGCGATGTATACTATGTACACACAATTATATTTGCGTTCTTTTAATATGTAGTAATTGTGTAGTAAGACAAGGAAAATGGAAGAACTGTAAAATAAACGTTTGTGCAGGGGAAAAAATAGAATTATTTACGGACTGAATTAAGAAAATAGTGGAAGAGAGGCTTTTTTCTCTACTCATGCTACTTGAATATACATCTGATATAAAGAGATTAAAAAATGAAAGCTATATTTGTGGTGTTAAATAATTACTTCTTTTATGTAACTATACATTAAGGTAGACTTTATTTTTAAATATTCGAAATACGAGATCCTTAGTGTCTCACTACACGTATCTTTCTGTGTTTATGGAAATTTTGTTTATATATTTTTGATATTTAGCAAGGAGCTGTAATGTGTACAATATATATGCTACCCAAGCAAAAAATGCATTTTTTTCTACAAAAAAACTTTAGGGCTGTAAATATTTTTCAACATGGTTCAATGTTAGACAATGTTATTTATATACTAAAATGAGCATTTTGAGACTCTCAGAATCTTATATTCCAACATTTAATAAATAAGTTGCACTCAAATATACTGTGCCGTAATGACAAAGGTTCGGATTTTGGTATTGCAAGATATTTTTATTTTCATTTTATTTATTTGAACAAGAAATTAACTGTCAATCGCGCGAAAAAAGTCATTCAAGGATACGTTTTGATTTGAAATTCAGTTAAAATGTCGGGAAAAAATTATTAATTCGTATGGTTAATTTAAAACTATCGAGTTAATCGAATAAAATAATTTGTATTAAATTAAGTATTGTAGATTAGAAGTACTTGTTTCAACAGTATTTGAACAACATTGCTCTAATTGTACTTGCATTATGGATATTTTAGTAATAAAAAAGTAGTGAGTAAATACTTAAATATACTCTTTTAGCACCGTGTATTAAGCGTATATTTTTTGAATTACTTGTTCATTTTCTCGAATTGGATTTTTTGTTTGATATATTTGTTTTGTACAATACATATTACTATCTAAGATTGAATTAGAGGACTGAATAATTAATCTTTATTTATAAGTAAACATATAATATACATATTTTATAGATATTTAATTTATATATACATATGTGAGCCCCCTCAACACAAAAACAAATTAGAGTTATTTGTCTGAAAAATGAGTCCGAGTTGCTTCTGAGTATTATTCGACGTCTTATCGCCAATTTCTATCAACAAATTATTTTGACTACTCTCTTGTTGGAATCACAAATTGAACTTTTAAGGGATATTTATTTATACAGAAAAATACAAAATTTAATTGGCATCATATCTTATTGAATAATTATGGATGATTAGTTGATAAGGTAATTGGAAACTCTGCAAAAGCCTTAAAAATGTTGTTGTTGTTTTTTTGCGGAATGAATGTGGTTTGAATTACTTGATTTGGACAAACTCACTGATTTAAGTAATGACGCCTAATCTTTAGACAAAATTGTGCTCAAAGAATTATGCAAATTTCAAAGCATGAAAATAAATTGCAAGAACCATTTTTTGTAGATTAAAAACAAAACTGATTTTCATAAATTAGACGATTAAAACAGGAGAGCTAAATTGCAATTAGTTTAATTTGATTAAATACTATGTCAAACTATTTTTCGGTAATATGTTTTTTTCGAAGACAAAAGATCGTTTCTGAACACATGAGAGTGATTGACTGTATTTCTAAAAAAAACTTTAGAATCTGGTCTCTAGAATGAAATCGCATCTACCCAGCTACTACTTCTACAGGCTGATTGCCACGCATGATAAAAATGGAAGTCATGTTGGCGCACCCTGTATATCAAATGGAGGCTCTGAACTATATTAAATATTGTAGCGTATTTCAACTCATGCTAGATATTGAATACAAACCCTATCCTTTACTGAAATATCCTTTGAAATATTGAGGAGTATATATATATACAGGGAGCGGGGATCAAATTGTTGCCTAATTTAAACCTTGATAACTTGAAGACGACATTATCAAATAAAAACCGGTTACCAAATAGGAAAGCTATTCTTGTCAGTTGACGATACGTAGTTCAGTTAGCATCATGCCGTCATCATATGTGGAGATAAAGAGCTATAAGTGGAACGAGGAGCTTTCGAGGTCCGCCGTAGTCATGGCATTGGTTAATAATGGAGGTGAAATCTCCAACTCAACGATTGCTTGAACCTTAGGAGTGAATTTACAGACTGTTCAGCGTATCATAAGAAGCTAGAGGACACCTGGAATGTTGATGCCACCATAAAGAGGGCACCCAAGGAGGAGGGCTCCGACAGGAAGGTCAGGGACACCGACTTTGTCTACAAGGAATCAAGATGGTTGAGGATGACCCTACCAGGTCCATGAAGGCCATGGCGAGGGATCTGGGCTGCCATGACAGGCCCTGGGTGTGGCAACAGGACTCAGCACCCTGCCATGTGTCCAAAATCTCCATGCAGTGGTTAACCGAAAACTGTTATGACGTCGTAACCAAGGATTTGTGGGCTCCTAACTCTCCCAACCTTAATCCTTTGGACTATTTTGTCTGGGGCTATGTCGAGAAACATACCAACAGACAACCCCATAGCACCAAGGCCAGCCTGATGGACTCCATCAAGGAGGTATTCGGCAACATGGACAATGAGATGGTCAGAAGAGCCTGCGGCCGGTTCAGAGGCCGTATTGATGCCAACGGTGATTATATCAAATGAATGGCTACTCTATACCTATATGCTCGTCATAGTTTTGATTTTCAATAAAAAAAGTTAAAAAATGTATATTTTGTGTTGTTTTTTGTAGAAAAATATTTTGGCGACAATTTGATCCCCGCTCCCTTTACAATAATAATATTAGACATTTTTCTTTTTCATGTTTTTTGTGCAAGATGTTTTTTGTTAAAATTAATATGTATTCTTCAACTAATTCATAATTATCTTCCATTTCTACGTAATAAAATTAAATTATTGTGATTAAACCTTTGAAAAAGTCTCTAATTGCACACTTAAAGTCCATAATTAGAGAAAAAAATATTTTATTGAAAAGGCCAAATTGGAGGCAATAATGTCTTATCAATCAAGTGTTTTATTTCAAGTATTAGAAAATAAAGCCCATAAATGACTAAAATTTGCCAATCAAATATATATTTATACCAATCAAGTAAAAAAAAAGAAAACTTATATTTTGATGTTAGCAAAAAAACATACATACTTGGAGTAATTTTTCTCAAGTGAGTCTGAGTTAAATTGGTTTTTTTAATCTAATTATCTTACATTTTTATATAAAAAAACTATTTTGTTAAATTATTCGGAGATGCTGCAAGTTGCACGTGACAATCGACAAAACTTATTTTTATTATTCTTTTTTAATATTGTTTCTATTTATGTTTATCTCGTTGTATTTAAAAAAACAATGCTTACACGACGGTCGGACTCGACGATTTCCATTATTTTATACGTATTTTCGACAATTGGCCATCCAAAGCGAACCGATTGCATTTATACAACGCGAGATACACATTAATAAATCTATCGTTAGGAAAAATAATTTATCTCTATTTAATAAAACAATTTTTTTTTAAAGTTATGTTGTCATTTCTTGTAAATTAAAAAGGCTCTATACATTTTATAAATATCGACATCCATCCCAGAAATTAGAATAATAACCGAAACAAGTCAATGAAATAATGGGGTATATATTGTATTTATGAATGAACATACCTAAAAACAATACAATACTCATTTTCTTGGTTATTTTCAATACTACGTTTGTTTTGAGGGACCTCAACAATACCTATTTCTATATTGAACATAGATGCTTCTTTGTCCATAATTTCAGACGATCCTTGTAAATGAATATAAAAGTATAAGCATTGAGATCCTTTAAATTAAACTATAAAGATATTTGTTCTTTCTTTTTCTTTTCGTTCTTTAATCTATTCGGTAACAGAGATAAGTAGGCTCCTGACCTCCTTTCATTCCTTTAAAAACAACTTAAAAAGGTATTGGGAAAGGAAACAAACACACACAGAAATACTTAACACTGTGTGGGAAATAGAGAGATTTATACTTTTCTTCTTTGCCATTTTTTGTTTCTGCTATTATTCCGTCTTACTTTTCTTATTTGCAAAACCATTAAGATTATTTGTATGTGTTTATTGCAAATATTATGTCATGGAATCAACAGAGTTGTAGAGATTACTTGTGCATATGTAATGATTCTGTAATGGATGGGTACGCAAGCTCAAAAAAATTATAATTCGAATTCAAGGTGTAATAGATCCCTATTAACTTAGAACATTAAGACTTATAGCTTTTGCTTTACATAATCACTCATAGCTACACATATAGGGTTGTAAATTGTAAGGATTTACGTTCAGTAAAAAAAAGGAAATTGAAAACAACGTGGTAATCCTGACAAATTGCAGAATGTTTAGGAATGAGCAGAATAGCTATCATGACGTTTGGTTAGAAGAGGAAGGAAATATAGACTAATCTCACTCCGTATCTTCCAAAGAAATAGGCAAGAATTACCCTCAACGCCCATCCTCAATTCTACTCTGAATCAAAGAAAGTTACACAACCTCTCTTTAAAACTATTACTGTTTGATTCAATAAGTTAGTTATATAGATATTTTCTTTAATCGTCAATTAGTTATCAATAAATATTATTTCCATAGAAAGTGACTATTCATCCTAGATGAGAAATATGCCTTCAAATTGTGTGGCTTTATATCTATGGTGACGACAATCTGTTCTTTAGCTTGTAAGTTATTGTCCCAAGTTTTATTTTCAAAACAGTGCATCAAAACAATTTCGTGTTTTATGATTTTACACTGATTCTTGATGGGATTAAATACTGTTCAAGCTAAGCAAAGTGATGAAAAATGTTAATGATATGAGGACTCCGCTCCCTAAAAGGAATAAACTAACTAATAGTAGTAATAATTTAGTAAAACCCAATTTTGAACAAGAAAAAAAACCGTGTTTTCTTCATTAAGCCGGGACATTTTAGACAACGATACTAATTAATTTAGTAAATATTCACTACCATAGAGTCAACGCATGAATTATTATAAAATGTTAATTTTAGGGGCAGGGAGCCGAACACAGAAGATTATGTTACCAAATTATGTAAAAATGAAAAATCTTCGAAAACCAAATTGACTTTTGGTATTTTAAAGACAAGCACCAATAGACATGTCTACGACGACAAACCATCAACACCATCAAGGAGCAGTACAGCAGGTTAAATATAGTTTAGATGCAGGTATCTTGCAGCTGCTTTAGGAACCACATAAAGAGAATTATTGAGGCTAAGAGCAACTATATTGAAATATAATTGATTGAGTATGGTGTAACCTTCTCGCTAGTTTTTTAATAAGGTATGAAAATATAAAGATTTGCCAAAAAGTTGTGCTAGTTTTCCTCATTTTTAATGTTGACACAAGTTGGAAGTCCCAACCCTCTACATACAGGGTGAAATCTCTATTTAACAGCCAACCTGATGTCACTCCAAAATGGATTTTCTCCTAAGCTAGTCATCTGATTTAAATATTTAAAAATGCCTCATGAAAGCTGAATAAAAAATAAATTATTACTATTTAATTGATATAATCTCCTTTGGTGTCAACGGCCTAAACTCTCCATTGTAAACGAGAGCAAATCCTAATAGTCTCCTTTGGCATATTCCAAAATTCCTCCTAGATCCTGGACATGAGCTCAGATTTTGTGTCACAAAAGGATCTATTGGTATTTCCTTCAGCTGCGCCTTACAAAAGAAGTCACAGAAGGGTTAAAGTCCGGTAAGGTTGGAGGACTGTGTCCAATAAAGTCAAAAAAATAATATGGCAACCAGTTCAGCGTTTTCTTTTTAGTCTGGTATGGAGCCTTAATAACCTCAAGACACTTCAAGTTACTTCCTGACTCTCCAAACAAAGTACCTATCCATGTTTAATATGATTGCAATCGCAAATTGTCTCGTCCTGCACAGATTTCCTTTCCTACGACTGTGGAATAAATACTTTGTTGATCGATGCCGGTTTTTTAACTGATGTTTAACGCTAGCCGCCAAAACAACATCGTACTATCAGCGCATGTGCTCACAGTAAACAACGGCCGCACGCTGTATATATAATGAATATTTCTACATTTATATGTAATTAAATTAAATTCAGTGCATTTAACTCCTGAGCGAGAGTTTTAACAAAATATAAATATATATACTCTTTTTTTAAATAAATATATTCCTCATGCATATTTATGTCTTCACAAAAATATTAAATAAGAATGTGTATGAAGGTGTTTCAGGAGGGCTTTAAGTCAAAATAGTAAAAGTATGTATTAATAATCATACATGTACATATATTTACATATATGTACAATGGTACTTACTCTCACCATTCACTATACGTATTTTTAAATTTAATTAATGATACCTATGTGCATATACATGTGTAGTTTGTAAGAAGGCAAAAGAGAGAGAGGCATAAAGAAAATATAAAAAAAACCATAAAAAGAGAAAAAAAGAATTTTTTTTTTCAAAGAAAACTCCCGGAAATTAAAAAGAAATACAAAAAACATTTTTAATCCAAATTTAACTTTTCCTCCACGGTTTTTCATTAGGTTAGTGGTGGCAAAATGAATTAAGAAATGCGATTATTATAATAAATATACGGGATATTGAATTTTTCGAGTTGAATGACAAGGTAAAGCTGCCATTTTGGGTGAAATATCTGCATATTTATTTTGATAAGTAGGTATATCTTTTTTTACAAGTGACTTGAAACGTTAAGAAAACTCAAAACTTTACATAAATAAAATAAAACAATAAATAAAAATAAAACTCCTTTAAAAATACATCTTCAAAATTAGGACCTGACAAATAAGCTGAAGTTTTGATTAAACCAATGAAAAAACTAAAAGAAGAAAAAAATTATTACAAAACACTTGCTAAAAAATGAAGCTCATTTAGAAAATCAAATGCAGTATTTCTGTGGACTGTGCTTTCGTCAAAATTGTACCTTGCAAACATGTTTTGAAATTTTTCAATAGATTTAAATCAAATTCGAAAGGGAAATCCACGTCGTTAAATTACTTTGATGATAATTAATACAGCCATACATATATCTACACAAATAAATAAAGTACCCAATCAAAAAAATAAACAAAACTCAACATTTTACACGCAATGCTAAAATTGTTTGACCATCACATGAGAGAGCTGTCAATATTTTTATTTCATAAAAATAAATTAATTTCTTTACACTTATAAATAATACATGGATGAACTTATTGTTAAAAAAGTCCTTGCCGACCATAGACCTACGACGTCCAGCTGTTCTTTAAAAACGAACTTTGTGTTTAGACGGCTGCACATCTTATGTCAGGTACAATGTTGTTTGATATTTTGGCAGATAATAATAAATTTTTTTGCCTCAACAAAGTATTCATTCCACAATCGTGGACAGGGCAGGATGTTTTCTTTGTGATCTGCACCAGACGAGAGAATGTTAAGATTGAAAGTTGCTTAAGCCTGGAGTGTCATGAAGGAACTAGAAGACTCTGAAGGTGATTATGAATCAACAGAAAAGCATGCTCATCACAAGATGAGGTCAAAAAGGTTTTTTATTTGTGCTTCGTTGGATCCATTGTTTGGCCTCCATGCTCACCGGACCCCTTCAACCCTATGTACTTCTTTCTGCAAGGCCTAGTTGAGCAACACACCAGCAAATCCTCCTAAAAAACAAAATTTGAGATGATATCCATGATCAGAGAGAAATTCCGGAATCTTTCAAAGGTGACTGTCATATTTGTCACTCTTAGTTTTTATTAAAATCGGATGATAAGTTAAGGAGTAAATCCATTTTTTTTTAAATGTGTTGTTTGTTAAATAGAGGTCCCGCCCTCTATATGAGTTGGAATTTTAATCATACAGTCTTCTCAAAATATATGTTTTAAATAATATTTTTATAATTTGGTAGGTTTTTTATTTGTTTAAAAATAATGCTTTATAAATCCCCTGTTTACGAAGGAAAAAATAGAATACTATGGAATTCATATTCCATAATTAAAAATTTCTACAAATTGTATTGTTATTTTAAACATATAAAAAAGTGAAAAGTATTATTACATTTCACTATTAATGTATAGAGTCCTCAAATAAAAAAATTAGCATATGTATAAATATAAATATTGTTTATACAATATACCTATGCACATTGGGACATTTAAGCAAAATTTACAACAGACAAAAAGTATTGCATCAACAATATTGAGCCATTTTTATATACCCATACAAAAGGCATATTCATTTTATATATATAATTATTTAGCACTTATATATGTAGTGAACCAAAGACTCATAATAATATTCGATGTCTCCATTTTATGATTATGATAATAATTCAATGTACTGTTTTGAATGAATAGCTAGTAATTTCCATTCTGGAATAATCTTGATGCTTACTTCTTTTGAAGCCATGATTACTCTGTTCCAGAAAGATATCAACTAGTGACATCATCATTTTTATAGGTGTAATAAAAACTTGAAATAGGCTTAAATTTATACTAACGTCAAATTATTCTATGTACAGGGTGTTAAGATAAAATCCGCGCTAGCGTATGGCAGCGATTTTTTATCATGCATATGTCTGATGGGGTCCCTTTTTTAAACGGCAGAAACATTGTTGCATCATGGCATTAGCTGTTCCAGATATTAAAAAATTGAATTTAAAAAGGAGGAACGGGGTTTTGCAGTAACAAGGATTTTTTTCCACACCTACATGGAATTTAAAAATCGGGAGGTCTCAAATGAGATGAGTTCCTTGGATCTGACAACAAAACTCAGCACCTTGTTATGCCTCAGTCAGGTCGTTTAAGTGGCTGATTGAGTATTACTCGAATCCATTGGGGAAATAAATATAACAGTCTGGATCTTAATCTGCTGGATTAATTTTTCTGGGGCTATGTTAAATCTAAATTATAATTGAACATCTCATCCCGTCTGTGACTCTCTAATTATCTCACTTAAGGAGACCATGACCAACATCCCGAGGAACTACCTCGTCAGTACCTGTTCCTCCTTTCGAGCCTGAATCCAGGCTGTGAGAGATGCTGGAGGCAGATAAATCAAATGAGCTCATTTTCAGCATTCATGTATATATAGTTCAAGCTAATTTTCAAGTAAATCCACCCGAAAATGTGGTCTCAGTCACAATTTAAATATTTTTGAAAATTCCCTCGATTTGATCTTAATATCCTGTATATGAATGATAATTTATGTTTTACTTAACTAATTTAACTAATTCTACTACAATGGTAGTCAAAATGATGCGGATAGACTCAAAAATTCTGAAATTCAGGATATTTTTAAGAACCAATACGTCTTTACTCCGCAGTGACGAATTAGTTCCTCAAAAATCACTTCTACAGCTCCTAAGTTTGTACCCATTGATTCTAAAAATAAGTCACTCCTATCCAAATAGTAATTTTTGTATGGAAATGCTGTTATTTATCGTGTTGAGTATACTACTTTGTTTTTATATTAAAAACATGTTCTTTGAGGAAGACTTATAATAATTAATGTATTATTTTGCTTTTTTTTTAATTGCAACCTCAACAGTGTTTTTGTTTATTTTCCAAAGCTGATTTAAATATTATTTTGTTCTTATTTTTCGGGATAACATCTAAGTATAAAGTAATCATTATTAACACTGAGTATTTGTTGGGGAGTTAAAAGTGTCAGTCATTGTTGGACTCAGTGTAAAAATGAGGTTCCGCATCGAAGTAACTCCGGCGTCTTTGCTAAATATGGAATGGAACTTGCGTTTATATCCTTTCTTTTATAGTTGCTCGCAACTGATCTATTGAAATGTCATGACAACTAAGCTCCTCCAAAACATTCTCCAATTTTCAGGATTACCATTTTGATGTTCGGTTTCTTTTTTAAGCATACTGGCTGGTGATATTTTGTACAGCCTTATCTATATTCGGTTTTAATCTAGTTTTTTTTAAAAAATATATTGGCTAATTATTAATCTAGTCCCCCACCCCGTAAAAAAAATGTTGAGTAAATTTTTGCGCCTCTTTCTCCTAGAGTTACTCCACCAGGGATATCTGCAGGGCGTGGGCTGGAGGGGCTGTAGCCCCCTACTTATTAAAGAATTTTGCTTTTTACTAGATATTTTTTTGCTTAAATAAATAAAAAATTGCGAAAATAGGGGTAATTTTTGTGTGAACAGCTAGGAATTTTCGAAACTTCTTTCAAAGATATTTAATATTTTAAATATAATTTTTTTTCAAAAAATTAAATTTTTCAATTTTTTTTCTAACAAATTCCAAAAATCAAATCCTAAATATAATCTTGTGAGCGTCTTTACCATCCATTTTAAAAGAGTGAGTGCTTTACATTTTGGAAAGTAATAAATTAGAGAATTTAATCCCTATAATCATATACTTTTAATTTCCCATTTAATTATTAGGAAATCATAGACTTTTTGGTGATGAGAGCTTACAATTGATACAATTCCAAAATAAATCATTTTTGTATGTGTGAAGAACTTTTTTCTCTTTAGATTAGTGTAAGAAATAATCACTAATAAGTTATTTTTAATAAAAGAGTCTTTTTAAGTATATACATATACATATATTAAAAGGAATCATGAGAAAAAGCCATAACTTTATTATTACTATTTAGGTTAAAACGATCTTAGGGTCAATTGGGGCTTACTCAAAACATTTTTAATTTTTCCAAGAACAATAGCAACGTAAATATTTAATGTACGTATGTGCAAAGTTGATTGATTCTTGTTTAACAATTATCACATTCATTTGAGATACATAAAAACGTGTATATGTTTTGTACAAGTTACGACTTATATAATCAAATTGTACAATTGATAATTTCTTCGTCTTAAAATACATTAATTAATTACATCATTGATCAATCTAATTACCAACTATTAATTGATACCACCATTTCATTTTGATTGTTTGAAATTATATGAATAATATGTATTTATGAGTAATATAATAACTGTGGGCATTTGAACAAAAAAAAATGTACTACAGAATACTTATACATGTGCATCTGAACACATGTTAATATGACAATAGTTGATCATACATCTTAAGAACAATAACAGATAGAAAAAATTGAAATTTTACTTATGAAATCATCATAAAATTAAGTTATAATTTATGCCATATGATTCCCACTATCTGCCATAACAGTCTCGAAACAGTTCCTAGAGACAGGACCAGTCTCCCTCATGTAGGCCTCATCCATTTTTTCCCAGGATGCAATGATAGAAGCCTCGACGTCATTCATATTCCTGTGGGAGGTTGTACAGCCTTCCCTCTCCACAGCCTTCAATATGCTGTAATCTAATGGATTTAGATCTAGTGGTAATGGGAGCCACATGGATGCAGGCCAAACTTTAGTCTTTAACTATTCATTTTGACCCAAATGCCTCAAATCTGTCCTTAACCGCATACACAGTGGTGAGGGAACACTCCAACTGATTGGCATTATTCCTGGTCTTATTTCCGCGTGGAACAAAATCAGTATGTTGTTTCGTTTGTTTCATGATTTAAATCGAAACCAAACATTAAAAAAAGTTACTTGCAAATTTTCTTCATAAAATCACAAAACCTCGGTATAAATTTCAAACTAGTAATTCTAGTCCTTACTCTCCATTTTCAACCCTTTATTCTTGTTTCGATTTCAATTTCGTACACTGTACTTTAGTCATTTGTATGAAAATAGTCAAAAATTATACCATTAAAATTTGGATCATCCATGAAATATTCAAGTCTTATATTATTTGTTCTCAAGTAATGTTAATCTTTGATTCAAAATTATTCATCTCATATTATGGTTGGAATTTGTACAATTTGCTTGAACTGGTTACAATTTGTACACAACATATTTAAATAATAATTTTAGTGTATTTAACAAGTTTTTTAAAATAAAATAAACTATTCCTTTGCTTTCAATTTTCTCATAGAAGAAGTGCCTTCCTTCAGGTTTTATTGTAAAAATTTTATATTTCATTTTCTTTCTCCTTGAGAAAAAAAAATTATAAACAAAGCCCAAAAAAAAAAAAAAAAAGCAAAGTACTAATTATAATGAACCATTGACATGAAATGACTTGAACGTTCCTATTCTTTTTATTTTTATTATTTTTTGCAAAAGAAATAAATTTACGTTTTACCCATGATTAAAGCTTTCTCCTTCCCTCCTCTTTCTATTCTTCGTTCTTCTTTTAAATGCATATTTTGTATATTTGCTTAATTCAACATCTTCTTCATTGTCGGATAAGCTGTTTGTTTATTTGTTGTCATTCATTCTTCTTATTTATATGGTTGTAGATGCAAATCTACCGGCTTGTTATAAAGAAAATGAATGGAGTCACCCTTACAATTTGAAAAATGCTTTAGAGGCCATCAGCTTGGCTGCCATGAGGTTTTATTAGATAAGCTGCAAACAGCCATGAGAAGAAATAAAAATACACTGGTCCCATTCCGTATAGAACAATGATATAAGCAGAAATTACTGCAATGTCGATCCTAAATTTTACTTCAAGTCCAGCAAGGACTTGCAAATATAATTCCGGAGCAAGGCACTGATATCCATATTTATAGTTGTAAGTCGTAAGGATTTACTGTTTGTAAAAATAAAATAAAAAAGCGAAAATTAAAGTGATCACCATGACAATATGAAGGATGTTTGAGAGGAAAACAGCTTACCTATCATGACACTCTATTATATTAGCTGCGGCCAGATGTAAAAGAAGGAAATAAACACAAATCCAACTGCGTTTCTAGCAATAATATAGGTCGGCGTTATTCTTATGTTAGGGGCGTCTGCAGGATGTGGGTTGAAGGGGGGGTTACAGTAATTTTTGAAAACTAAAATTTATTTTTTTAAGGATTTATTTTGTAAAAAAAGGTCAAAAATTTAAAATTTTAAAATTTGTTACAAAAAATTTAATTTTTCAAATTTTTTAACAAAAATGAATTTTCTGTGAATTGGTTTTGAGTTTTGAAATGTTTTTCAAAAAATTTAATGTTTTGTGCAAAGCAATATATTTTTGAATTTTTAAAATAAACCAAGCCCCCGTCAAAATATAATCCTGTAGATGCCCCTTGATGTCGATCCTCAATTCTAATCCTTAGCAAATCCTCTTGCTTTATGGCTTTCACACACCAGAGTTTTTTTAATGTTTCTATGAATCTGGTTTTTTTTTTCGCCCATAGATTTCTGTTTCCCCAATACATATTGTTCTCTCTTCGAAAATAAAAAAATAATGATGACAGCTTTAGAAAATAAAAAATCTTTATCGCATTGTCAAAAAAAGATAGCGCCATCTTCGATTGTTATATGTTTAAGCTAAGACAATTGCACTATTGTAGTGTAGATTTTAGGTTCGGGTTGAAACTGATAATTATTAAACAGGGTAATCAGTTGCTATTGAACTTTATAATGTACATATGTTGGAACATAAATTATGTTAAAGTCTTCCTTTTGACAATTTTGGATTTGAATACACGATCAACTGTTTTAATTTGACTAAAAATTAACATTATGTAAATAATACTATCCCTAAAAAGTCAATAAAGAGTGTATTTGTTTTGCCTTTCGATTCAAATTGAATTTTCCTGATTTTTACACTCCAAAACACGTGAAAAGGACCTATATATTCCAAAATTTATGGTTTTGTTGACTAAAAAGTGACTTTTTGAGGGAAAACAATCATACGTGATCATGATGTAGTAGTATTTTTTGCCTTGAAATATCTAAATGCAAAAAAAAGTATCAAATATAGTTTGTAGGTACATGTTTCTTAATTTAAAAAAATATTCGAACTATTTTTGTGAATTTTTTTAATCCGTGAAAATGTCTTTTAAGTACAAAAAAATGACAAAAAATTGAACCTTATATAGAAAGTCTAATAAATTGCTCATTTTTATCATAATGATACAAATTATAGTTTGTCGTAAAGGGGAGACATGCTACTTCATATAGAAAAAACACCACCGCTTAAAAGTTCGTATGTTTATAGTAATATAAGCTTTGTTGCTCGAAAAAATATTTTTGTATATTTTTTTCAAGGCTTTTTGATAGGCAACAACAATATCAATTTCCATATTGAGTTGACTAGTGTAATTAAATTAGAGTGTCTTATTTTGAGATTAAATTTTTGGTCTTCTATTGGTAAGCTTGAGTTGCACCAATTGGATATTGTGGTAGTATAATTAATTCCACTAACCTAGAAAATATCTTGAAGTCACTTTACTTATCATATTTTCGGCTAGAGAACACCATATTCAAAACTCAATTAATTGAAATGCTATTTTATTGGTTCATGTGACAAAATTTCTGATTTGATACCAATCTATCTATAAATATCTATAAAATGACAATGTTACAAGACGTCTCAAAATAATCCATTTTGATTTAAAAATGTCACTTTTTTCTTCTTCTGTAAAGAATTAGTGCATTGATTTATAGATGTAGATTTGAATAAAATATGAGTTAATGAATCATCAAAATCATGTACATGATCTTCAGCATAGGCTGGCTGGGTGGGATCGGGGTCACATTTAATTATGAGTCAGTGTTTCCTAGTTTTTCATTATATAATGCAACGTGTCTTTAAAAACTATTAATTAATTCTTCCATTTGAGCTTTTGTGCTAGTTTTTATAGATATATGTATTGCTGGGATTAATTTTATTACCTATCATATCGTTCATGTTGTCATTTTAAGAGTAAAACATTTTATGTATATTTTAGGGAATGTATTGAAAGAAATATGTATATGAATTTGGTGATCCTGACTCCTGAATTCAAATTATATTCAATTTTGAAGGAAAACTTGAGGCACATGCCTAGTTCTTAAATGTTTTTTTTTCTTTTACTAGACGTGAGCCAAATTAAAAAGCTGAAACAAAAAGGGATGTAATGACTTGGCAAAGGATTTTGCGTCAATTTTTTGCGAGAAAGAAAGGCTATTTACATATTTTTAAGGGAAATATATAAATTTATATGTGTATACCCTACATCTCTACATATTTACACAACATATGTATGTATGTTTCTATCTCAATAAAAGTCTGTTAAATCAAATTTACAATCGAATAAATATTTGCAAAGTTTAACTAATGATCAAATACGTCATTAGTGTGTAAATACAGGGTGTAGATTTTATATATTGATCAAGTTTAGACCTCAATATCTTGTCAACCCTGAAATCTACGTTCATGAAAGTGTACTCAGTAGATTCAACTGACAAAATGGTGTTAGAAAAATACAAAATCCTTGAGATGTCTGCTGAGCACAATCACCATGGAGTCATTATTGCGTACCTCTGTGCCAAGCACACGGCCAAGGACGCAAAAAAACAACAATAACAACAATAGATAATCATGCTAGAGATCTTAGATTGAGGTTTACAGATCCGGGTGTCATGGTACAACTTTAAATTGGTCCAGTTTGTCCAAATCAGGTAATTGGAACCGGTTTTGTTTCGGGAAAAACCAATATTTTTAGGATATTTATGTTTGAGCAAAGGAATGTGGTATCCTGTCACGCCGTATCTAAGCCCCTTAGACTAATATACATAAAAGTTTCCAATAAACTTGCAAATAACACTATTGACTCCTTGCAGGCTTCCATTCTCGAGGCAGTAGCCAAGAGGGACAAGGAGTTCCTTATCAATCCCTGTCCCATTTTCAGGGCCAGGTTGGAGACTGTGGTTGAAGCTGTAGGAACCCTTCACGTAAGAGTAAAAGATTAATGAATTCGTGAATTGATTTTAGGAAATGAATTATAATAAATCTTATCCTTAAATTTGCCGGATTTCAAATCCCCAATCTGGATATATATATATATGTATGTGTTTGTACATATTTGTACATGTTTTTGAAGGGGAAAACAGGGAGAAAAGGATATCCCCTAATCCCTTAACTCCAATTTGACTTCCCCTCACTTATACATGCATAAATATTTGTTGGGATAGATAAATTACATGTATTAATTCTATCTCATTATACATATAGGGAAGACAAAAAGTGTTTCAATTCAGCAAAAGTGAAAATGAAAATATGACTTTAAAATACATTACATTTGCATAGTATTTCGTGCTAGATCCTAAATCAAAAAATTAAAGGAAATATGAAACGATGTGACAATTAATCAAAGTTTGAATGTTTTACACCCTTCATGATGACCTTGCCAAGTTGTATGTATTCACACTCACTTTCTTCTAATAGCTGGCAAGTAGATACATTTATCTTTATGTACATATATTTACATAAAATTATCGAAAACGTTATAGGGTTTATGAATAGATTAAGCATGAAGCTCTTAAGTCTTAAAGGCATTCTTTTTACTAATTATTGTTTTATAAATATGAGAAGGAAAATAAATTAGAAAAACTGGACAATCAAAATTGTATTCTAAATTAATGCGTGTAACATATATTTGTGTTTGCCCACAAGTTGTTAGTTTATGCCTGATAAAATAGCAGTGTGCTTTCTATTTTCTTTTTAAAAACAATACAAAATACCGAAGTAAAAGTGCCTAGAAGAGACAGATAATGCTGTATTATCAAATTAATAATTAATTACAGAAATAAGGAAAAATGTTTTGATTCAACTCGACATCAATCAAAATGATGATTTAATCTTTCAATGATAATCTAAGAAGAAATCTTGTCCATGAATGACTTGATACGATAAAGAAACGATCTTTATTCTGAATATGTACGCATGCAAATTAATTTGAGATGACGATATACAATCTGCGTAAGAAAATCGTACCGTGCCAATTAGAGCTATATATAAAGCTATTATTACTAGCAATCGATATTGGATTATTAAAAAAATATTATTCGAAATTTATCCGTTTTTATACGCTGTATTAAGTCATGTTATCACATATATCGTCCGTGTAAACTGATAGGTGTATTTATATATATATATATATATATATATATATATACATGATATCAGGAGAAGAGTTGCTCTCAAAAAGACTTCCTACATTCAATTAACAAGAGTTAGTATATATATATATATATACTGTGCAGGGCAGCAAAACGTGGACTTTTAATAAATGTTTATTTTCTCATTACTATGAAAAGGTTTGGTGATTATTTTCTGATGTTCTGTTTCTGCTATCCTTTTTACATAACCAAACGACGCTTATCATTTAGACATTTTAATAATCATGTGCGATCATCAACCAAAACGTCAGCGCATCTCAGATCTCCTAGATGCTGAAGTTGCTGTGATGAAGATTATGGACATTATTAAGTGTTCTAGGAGCCTAGTTTTAAAGTTGGTCAAGATGAAAAAAAAAAAAAAAATGGAAAAGATATCTCTAATAATTTAAAGAGGGAAGTTCTTGTTAAGTTTGGAGAAGAATATAATGGAGGATCCCACTAAGTCGATGAATCGCCTCGCCAACTACTTATCTTTGCTGCTAGTACCATCTGGAGTGTACATAAAGCTTAACTTGCTTGGGTACACCGTGCCCGTTTCACACTTCCACCATGTGCCAAAAGTTTTTGCGTAGATAATATGGCTCGATTCTGGCCCAAGGAGATATGGCCCTCTTCCTCACCAGATTTGAACCCACTGGACTTTTCTATATGGCGTACTTTGGAGAGGTAAACCAATAGGACCTCACACTCAAAGATGCACTTACTGAAGACTCTATAGTGGCTGCATGGTATTACTTGTCAGAGGAGTTTGTCATCAAATCCTGCATGCCCTTCAGGCAACGTGTAAAGGCTTATGATTGATAATGATCGCGACCATATTACATTTATAATTGATCATTATAAAGTTTTTTAAAAAACCTTGTCTGCATGTTTTGTCAACATTATTTTTTTGCCTATTATTTGCAATCTAAAATTATTGATGCATTTCTAAATCTATCTCTCGAGTATATTTTTTGCTACACTATCCTATATATAACCCACCTTTTTTCGTTGCAATACGTTAACAAGCAAAAACAATGGAGGTAAAAGGACAACGGATTCCATATCTTCTCCACGTTCATCAAAAAAGAGGTGGCAGACATTTTGAATTGCTCTGTTGAGCTTATCTGTAAGGTCAGGAGGTTCATTAACAGCCGCAAGAACCTCTCTAGGAAGACAGCAAATGGAAGACCTAAAAATATTGTCACAGCAGAATATTTGAGCGGTGTAGCATTTGAAATTGAAGCCTCGCACCCACCAGCAAGGGAGCATTTGTGAAGACCTCAACGTCAGCGAGGGGACGATCAGGATTTCAGTCAAGAATCTGTGGACATTTTCTTATGTCAGTATAAGATGCCAACACAAAATAGGTACAAGGAGAGCCTAAACGATTTCTAGTCTCCAAACTAGTTACCCCTTCATCACCGTATAACTTGCCACCGGACTATGGAATATGGGGTTTCGTGGAGAGCAAGGCCTTCAAAGTCCCATGCCACAGTGTTGATTCCCCTGATGGCCTTTTTTGAGAAGGATTGGGATGATATATCCAATGACTACACGATCAATGCCTACAAGGGCTTCAGTACAGACGGTAGGACATGTTAGAAGCAGAAGGAGGAGATTTTGACAAATATTTGTTCATATTATAAGGTATAATTATACTTAAAAAATTCATATGATACTTTCTACATTTTGTTCATGATCAAGTTGATTTAAATCTTATTATAAAAATGTTCATATATTCTGACGTGCACAGTATGTTAGTACTTCAAATAGCAATCCTTTATTCTGTCGTTCAACTTTCCTTCGTTTAAATAGACTGAAAAAGTCCTGAATTTAACTCATATTTAACCAGCAACGTAATATTCTTGCCAATTGTATTCACAGCTGAACAAGATTTAATTCGAGTGCAATTAATCAACGTGATGAGTAGATACATGTACTAAGAAATACATAAAAGTGAATCTTATTGTTCACGAAAATGTACACCATATTTGGTTGTTAGCTGTTATTTTTTCCTTCCCTGTGTTCTAAACATAGAATGGCACGTTCAAGTTAGTTATTGTTATTAAACTGTGAACGATTCCCAAGATATACATTTTATTATAAATAATGCCATAGTTGAGGGAAAGTATTATTTAATTGTTAACAACTGATTATTTTTGGCTTTTATCTGTTTGTTTGTTTTTAAATTAAATTTTGTGGATAAAAGATTGTGAGATAGAATAAATATAAGAATGAACCATTCTGAACTATTATCATTTTATTTTTTTAAATCTCATTTTCCAACTTTCAAATAATAATGGGAAAAACATCAATAGTAACAACCAAAATATCCTTATCTCTTTATTAAGATAAAATTACATCAACATTTGATTTTTTTTAAACAAAAAACTATATGGACTTGACAATATTCTACCACCACTACTCCTTCAAACAGTAATGATCCTGACTGATAAAATAAAGATGAGAATTATTATATAGGGAAAGTCAAGTATGACATGAGCTTGGAGAGAAGAGAAAAAGTAACAGACGTTTTAAAGAACAGATTATTTGATATATACATTATGTAGAATATTGTCCATAAATATTCATGGATAAACGTAGGTTAATTCGTATAATAATAATAATTGGATCTCTGTTTTTTCATGATATATATCCCCCTTTTTTCTTTTCTTTTTGCTGTCATAGGATGTTCTGAAATGAATTTAAAATTAGTGAAAGGCCAGTATTTATACTTGTGTTCAGACGCAGTCCAAGACCAAATATTTTTTCCATTCGGTCTGAAAAAATATTTTGGTCCAATCAGAATCTCAGACAATTGACTGACAATTTAACGTTTTCAATTTGTGAACACATTTTTTGGTCTCAATGAGCAGACCAATTTTATCCTTCGCATTCTAAATTCATAGTAGTAAACAAGTGTTTCATGCAACATATTTAACTTCATTTGAAGTTATTGTGCCGATGTTCCCAATTTTGAAAAACATATGCATATGATGTCATCAACAATTCATCCAATGAATCGGTCTTTACTAAATTTTAAATGAGACCAATTTTTTTTATAAAACAGATTCAAATCAAATTTTTCTTAGGGCCTATCTGCAGAGACCATTGGCATCTCCATCCAGACCCATTTAATTCATCAAGAAATCATTATCAGTCCCACACAGCCAAGAAAAATCATATTTCAGGCAGCAAAAATTCTTCAACCCTGACCTCAGTCACCTAGACATTGTAGACTTGGTGAAGAACGTCTGCCACATCTCTCATACAAATAAATTACGCTCCAATCTGCCATTATGGCATAACTCCTCACCTTTATTTTCTATCAATCAGTTGCACAAATACTCGTGGTTACGCTTTATAGTTCGAGGTTGCGCACATCAACAAAACTTGTACACTAAAAAAGGGTTTACAACACTTAGTATAGTGTTTTTGTAAGAAAAAAAATATTACCCGAGTCTTTGAAAACATGCCAGATCAAAATTCTTGAAAGGACAGAATTACTTCACTCCACTAAAAATCATAACGTCCGAACCCCAACACTAATTTATACCATACAAAATGAAACTGAAGAGTGTACGAGGTAAAATAGTGGACTTGATTTTAAATCAATCTAAATTACTTAAGGGGGAATATTTTAAAATTGTTATTAAAAAAAAAGTCCACAATTGTACTTCGCCCACTTTATATGTCTATTACGTAGGAAAATGCTATAATTTCCACCCATGAATAAAGGTAATTACTAATTGATTTGAATCAGATTTTAATAGTCTATAATATTAAGTAATAGGATTGAGAAGATGCATTGGGTTCTCTTAATGTTATTACTGAGAGATATAACAACAAAAAGGTAAATATTTCTCATACATATTCTTTAAAGAACAATATACATACATGTTTGCATTATATGAGGAGTTGTTTTTTTTTACTCGGATATATCTCTAAATAACATACCTAATACTACATACGTTATTTTTTTTTTTATAATTATTAAAAACTTTTCACACTTTTTTTCTTCCTTTCTCTGCAATGAAAATATTTTGGAGAGCAAAAATAATGATGCATTCTTCTCAATATTTGAGCACTATTTTATATTTATGTATATACATAGTACTACATCATATACATACAGACAAATTGATGGATGTATGTATGTTTCAAACCAGGGTTCCTCATTTCACGCTCAATTATCTTTTAGTGGGATTCAGGGAAATATCGAGATTCCGTTAATAAATATTGCACAATTGAAGGATTTTTATCACGTTTATGACGAGATACTATGTTTTAAGCGGTTGTCATACATGTCGTGCCTCTAATCATTATTAATTATTATTATTTATAAAATAACTGTCTGGAGTTTAATAGTTTGTGATGATCTGTTTCTTTATCTTTTTTATTATTACTTTATACATGTACTACTAATAATAAAGGAGTTGTGTTTTTGGACTGAACGAGTAAAGAGGTTATTATATATATTTAATTATGTTTAAAAGTTAATTATTAGTTGAGGGTCTTGAAGACACCACATATATTTTAGCCAGAGTTTTTCTAAATGATTTTTTTTGAGCAGGGTTTATTTTTGGCGTGCTTTTTCAAGCAAAACTCTTTATAGAAAGTTTTCTTTTGTATTGTACTTTTGAACTTTACTGTTGTATTTCCAATTTGTAATTACGTCAATGGAAAGAATGAGTCGATCTACTCTCTAAGAACTGTGGATCATCTATAGGTTGTAAGTAGAGTTGAGTAGTTTGTAGTGAAAAAAAGAGCGAAAGGAGAAGGCGAGAGTGAGAGGTATAATACACATGAATTAAGGCGCTTGTCAATATCACCTACATTTTACATTTTTTAAACAGTTCTTTTAAGTTGATAAAATAATGAATTTAAAAATGTTCTTTTTTTTTTTTTTAACTTTTTAGGATGTTTTAATTCTACTCTTTCTTTCATTTCATAACCATTATACTAATAAAAAAAATACTTATTACATTTCCCTACCTTTTTTTCAATAAAAAAATAAACTAAAAAGGTTAAAAATTAACTAATAGTTAGGTAATGTTGTAGTTCTTATTAACTATCCGACTATTTACTTTTAAAGTGAGTATATGTAAATAGCTTATAACTAAATATAATTGGAATTCAACAATTAGTAATAATAAATAATAAATGTATCCAAGTTAATGGAATAAGGTCATGTCATAAGTTTTTATTAAACAAAAATAAATATTTTGTATACATTTTGTGCATTATTTTTAGGTACTTTACCTTTAAAAAAGAATGAACATAAAATTCAAGAATTTAACTCTCAGTTATTACTTAAAAGCAAAAGATATCAGTAAACAGCTTAATAGTTTACTAACAGTCGATATAACTTTATCAGAATTCAAAACTCAATCCTTTGAGGGTAAATTTGAGGTATAATTCTCAGAACAAAAGGACTAGTTCCTGTCATGTCTTTTGGGAACAAGAAAAATCCATATTATATGAAATTTGCGTTGTACGGGGACTTTACTAGTAATAAAACCCGTAAAATGTGATAAATTATTCTTCAAAATCCCCATTTTACTACTATTTTTTTATCATTCACTTCTGTTTAGATAATAAAAACATTTTATTCATCAGAGTTTTTTTTTTAAATAATTTATGGCAGACAAGATACTTGTAAAATGATTTAAAGTTTAATCTTAATTGGTATTTACTTAATTTTTAATCTGTTTATTTCAATCGGAACTTAACCAATATTTATTCAGCAATTTCATTAATTACAATTTTTTATAATAAGTAATACCAAAAAATATCAATATAGATATCAAAGCAAATACTTATAGGGCACTCCCCCTCCTCTCCCCCACCCATCCCATGCAAAATTATACACTTCTATGAAAGGCTAATATAGGCATAGTTTGAATGAAATCATCAACAACTGCAAAAAAAAATTTTAGGTCAAAATAATTTTCTGATAGTTTATTTTATATTATAAAAACTTGATTTGAGGGGAATATATGACACTATGCGAGGACTCAAAATAATTTCAAACATCACGTTATTCAAAATCCAAGGCGTTTGAAACTGCAATATGTGGTATTCGTAATCTACTACAATAAATTAACAATTCATAAGTCAACAATTACATATGCTTAGCTATTTATTCCTCCAAAAATATCCTTTATCTACCTTTCTAATTTCTAACCCAAATTCGATTTTTTGCAACATTTGCAAACACCTCTGATTACAGAGAGAGAGTTGAAATATTTAAGGGTCGCATTCAATTACAGTTTCTAGAAAATCTGATAAAACAATATGATACATATGTGATATACTGTATTGAATTTTGATGTGTCCAAGTCAAACCTACTTGGAGTAATTAAGGCTTACTCGGAGTAACAAAGTGTTACAAGTCTCCCCTACAAACCTGCATATTTGCAAACTAGAATTTGGCAAACCTTTTTTCAATTACTTTATCCAGATTCAAGTAACTCTGTATAATTGTTGGGTGACAATATGTACGTGGATTTGACGTGGAATGACCCAAATATGAAAGCTAAGAAAATAATAGATTTGTAGTAATCCTTGACATTTCTTTAACAGCAAGAAGGAGAAGATTACTTATTTTCCTCCGGATTTTCTACATATATGTACATGCGTTGCATAATTTAATCAGTGTATTGTTGATGAAACACAAATGATGGTAATGAAAAAAAAATTCAATGTATGTACATATATACTAATATTTTGCAGGGGTCATTTTTGCACAAAATGAATATCAAAAGATAGATTCAAATTAGTTGAGTAGTCATCGAAAATCTTTTAAGATAAGTTCCAATATGCATATGTATTGTATCTCTTTCAATCAATACTATATTCACTGATACATACATTTGATGGAAGAATAGGAACAATTTGCAAGAATCTCTTTCGCTCAAACTTTGGCAATGCTAAAGCCACTAAATTTACATTACTTGTGCATTAGTTATTATACATTAAAAAAAACTATAAGCATTTTTCTGTGAAATAATATATAAAAACTTATTTTGAGGACTAAAAGTAAAATTTGGGGGGTGGGAGAGGACAAAATTTTTATAATATCTTAGTCATTTACTTATTCCTTGTTTTCAACACATAAATTAAATCAGGGGTTCTTAACAGTTTTTAGGAGTTAGCCAGAATGAGATCAAGTAATTATCTTGGAGGCAACACTAATGAAACATAGGTTGTAATATTAATTGGGCAGTAAATAATATAAATCTTGTTAAACCCATTGACGTTTTAATATTTTTATTTGTACATATTTTAACTCTAATCACTGCTATCTGTTTAAAGACTGCATCGGTATTGGTTTTGGCAAACCTCATAATCTGATCTAAGTGCTTATGAGTGAGTTAAGTACGACTTTATTTTTCACCACATCTATCTCATAGAAAAAAGACTCACATTCTCAATAAATATGTTTACAAAAAGAAACCTTAAATCAACATGGTAAACTGACAGTTTAAGGAATGTTTTGGAAGGGATCATCTACAATCAGCTATGAACATGGAGGAGACGGAGAAGGAAAAAGACAAGGACAATGACAAGAATCACTCCACTTCTACTCTGAGTACATCAAGGACTTACAATTATAACTCTTCAGCAAATCGTATATGTTACGCTCCGTCTTGAACTCATACGAATGTTGAATCAGGTTTTGAATATAATTGAATCTATTTAGGAAAGTATGTTCACTACTCAGGAATTAAATAATAATGACAACTACTATGGAGATGAAAATTCATTCTTCAGATTAACAATTAAAAAACAAACAACAAAAACACACGGACCAAATAAAAAAGTCACAAAATTTTCATCCCAAAGAATATCGTGGAGTTAATGTTGGTTTAGTAAAGTCGTTTAAGAAGAAAAAGAGAATATTATCTAGCCCTTCCCAATATTATTGTGCATGTCAGTTTTGCCATACAAACATAATTTAGGCTAATTATGCCACCATTAAATGCATTTATTGATATATACTATTGCTATTAAATCATTTTGGTAGGGAGGACTTGGTGAACAGGCCTCTTTTTGATAATAATTTTCTTAAATAATTTAAATGATGTTTCTTCCTGAAATACCTAGTCATGTATTCTTTTAAAAATGACAGGAAATATCAATGGAAAGATAAAAAGTGATGGGACGATTAAGCAAAATCGGAATCGGTACTCAGGTATTTTTTGTGGAATCGGCATCGTGAAAATAATGTTTATTTTGCAATTCGGATTCTTATGTATTTCACTTATTATTTGGGATTCTCTATGGGTTTTTTTTCGAGTCGATTATAACATTTAAATCTTCCAAGAATGACTTCCTTTCTCTATGAAATTTAGAATTGATGTTTACCCACAGGCAACACTATGTAGAAACTTGTTGACTTTTTTGCATTGTGTACCTTGAATTCCAATTCGTTTGAAAAGTAATACTTGTTTGATTTGTTCAGACAAGCAGGAGTAATCCACATTGCTTGGAATTACGCAGTTAATTAAGCACAAACTCAAAAGTCCTCTGCAGACCAATAGAAATAAGACAAACTTGTCTTATTTAATATAGATGAATGCTAATTAATAAATGAATATTTCCAAATGCATGAGAGAGGGGCCGTTATGAAATATATATCAGAATGGTCAAATTTGATTATTATGGAGTAACTTGTATTCAAGCAATTCACGAGTATTCAAGCGAGTAATGAGTAAAGCTCGTAATTCTTCGATTATTTGAATGCAGCAAAATTCAAGTCTCGGCAAATCACTATAATTATTATTCACATTAAATAAAGGAAGACGATTTATTTTTATCAATTGTAATTCTTAGAAATGTATAGCAAAATAGTATTTTTTAAATTATTAAAGAGTCAACATCGGGATTTTTTACTAGAATTGTATCGTAATCAGCACCAGGAACTTTTTTGGAATTGTTCCATCACTAATAAAAATTGTGTTATAAGGTTAGAAACACTTGAAACAAAACCTGACACTTAAATCATTAATAACATTTGATATATAAAACAGAAGAGGTGTCGAGTTCACCTAATATTAAAAACATGAATCTCGAGACCATTTGAGATTATCATAGTTAAAAAATAGTAGTACCGTATGTGTCATTTTTGTATAAGCAATAATCCTATTAATGGGAAATTATATTAAAACTTTGGGAAATATTGTTTATTTATCTAAAAATAACTATTTATGAAAAAAATGTTCTATTTTTATTTACATTGACTATTTCGTTGGTAAAACTATATTTTTCATCAAATTTGGAAGTTTACAACTTTAAGAGCTCTGTGTACTGTCTAAACTCATATTACTCAATATGGCTCAAACTTTATATCTCTTCATTTTTATTTATAAAAAGTTATATTTTTGGACTATGTGCATTTGACATTTCGAAAGAAAAATAAAGTGTCTAATGTAAAACTATGAATTATTAATGTTACTATGTATGTAAAGGAGGAGTTTTGCACTTTTAGGAGACAATGATATACACAAAAGATCCAGTTTCATTTTTGTATGTACATTGTACATTCATACATAAATAAATATATATTTTATATTAACAAACATTTGATTCAAGAGGAAGTCCCAATAGATTATGTAACTTTGTGTGACTTGATTATTTCCTTTCCGAATAACCCATTATCAATTGATATACTATATAGTTCTTCATTAATATTTGTATAAAGAGAGAGAGAGAGAGAGAGCAGCCAACGCTATAAGTAGATAGACACGCATTGACAGAGGTGTATAACATATCTCCTACAAACGGGGAGCTGCATTTTCTATTTGGCAATCTATACAAGATTTTTTTATTTTCTAAAGCTGTTATATTTATTAATTAATTCTTGAGAAGGGAAAATCTAAGTTTAAAGTAATACCTAGTGCATGTGCTCATGAAAAACGGAGAGTTTGGTCTTGAGTTTTAAGTGTTGTCTTTGTCGGACTAGGAATAGAATTAAGGATCGACATCGGAGTAATTCTAACCTATTCCTTCTTACTATATGCAGAAAGGAATTTGTTTTCAGTTTCTTTATCTAACTTTTGCTTGGAGCTGATTTAATCTGCTCTCCTCCCAAACATTATTCAAATTATTATGATTACCACGATAATTTTCGGTTTTTACATAACGACAGGATATTTTTTATGCATAACTAGAGATGGGATTTTTGTAAGAGAACAGGGAGAAGGCAGGAGCGAGACATTTGGTTTAACTAGAGTTGACTTGTTTGTTATGAAAAAAGCTACCTATAAAAATTAGAAAAAGGAAGGAAAAGTTGTTGCGTGTGCTCTTTCTTCTTTTGTGTTCATTATTTAATCGGCGGGCGTGGTGTTAACTTCTCCCTCCGAATTAAACGCATAAAAAGGAGATCCTCTACGCTTTTGATAGTATTACGGTATGGAAAATATTATAATTATATTTCCTTCATTTATCGTATTCTAAATAATTTACACCAAAGATAGATGAGAATGCTTTCCTCAGAGGGAGATGCTAAGACCATTACGACATACGAGGGTCGTTTAAAAAGTCCGTGTAAACTTAGAAAGATGACACTATAGGCATATATTAAGGTTATATTTAGTTAGTATCATTTCTTGGAAGAAGACACACCAACTTTCAGCCTGATCGGTCCAAAACTTTCTGTTTGGCAGATTCCTCGTTTGAATCGAGGAATCTGCCGGAAAGATTATGGCAACTGGCTTTTGGATTCAAAAGGAATAATCTTCATTGACTATCTGGAAAAGTGTAAAACTATTGGAGGTGAATATTAGTCATCGTTATTGATCCGTTCGAAAATTGAACTGCAAGGAAAATGCAAACGATTGGCCCACAAAAAAGTCATTTTCTATCGCGGCAATGCACCAGTTCTAATCTCAGCAGTTGTGGTTGCAAAATTACAGGAAATAGGGTTACAACTCGAGATGCCCACAGCACTAGCAATCTCACAAACCTTTATTCTTCTTTCATCAATCACCAAATCGTGGATTTTATCAATGATTTCTGGAGTAGTAACCTCAACAAGGTGTACAGAACGTTCAGTCACTTGTACCCATTTGACCACTCTGAAAATTTTGAAACCACTTATAAACTGTTCTAATCGAAGGTACAGAGTCTCCATAATCTTTATCGAACTTTTTCTTAATCTTCTGAGGCGTTTTGTCCTTCAAAAAGTAATGTTTAATCAACGCACGAAATTATTTTTCGTCCATTTTTTGAAAAAACACACCACTTCTTCACTTCAAACGAATATCAAACTGAAAGAAATATACCGATATTGTGTAAATTTGGCCTCTGCTCTTACAAGAGATGCCACTAACTAAATATAACCTAGATACACGCCAGTAGTGCCATCTTTTGGACTTGGCACGAACTTTTCAAACGACCTTCGTATTAAATAAAGAACGCAAAAAAAAATGCAATAACCGTTTCTCCTTTTCTAATTTATAGACATAGTTTTTTCTTCAGACAGATTCCTTCTGTTATCACAGTACATTGTATAGAACAAGGAACACTGAAATGAATATGGAATAATATCTTTTTTGAGCGTGCGCTTATTTTGACTGAAGTGCGTTATAGTTTTCTTATAATAGTGTTATATTGAAATATGAAACTTTAAAATCTCATATCTTACCCTTTTAAAAAAAGTAATTCACTTTTTTATATATAATTTAACCATTAAACAATTATCATTTCAATGATATATGTAATTATTTCCAATTTAACCTATTTTTAAAGTGAAGCACATTTATTATGTAGAATATGAACTGTTACTCTAAAAATAAAATGGAGTTTATTCACAAGTCAATTACATATTTGGAGAACAAAAATTAGCAGTTGAAGAATTCTTTGAATTACTTTTATATAATATAAGAAAATTCTTTGGCACTCCCGTCAACAACAACAAAAATAAAGTGTATATATTCATTTCAGTGTCGTTGGGGTATAAAACATAAAAGTTTACATAAAAGCAATCTCAAACAAAATCAAAAAATAACGAAAATCCCAAAATATTTTTTGTTTCATAAATAAACAGATTCTATCAGAGTTGTGTGCAGGGGGTGGACTAGAGGGACTGTAGCCCTACCCAAATTAAGGAATATTTGCTTTAAAGAAAATTTAAATTATTTTTTTTTTTTTTTTTGAATAGCTGTGATTTTTTTAATTTTTTTTTCTAAAAAAGTTTATATTTGATTTTTTAATTTAATTTTTTTTTTTTTGTATTTTCGAATATTTTTTCCAAAAGTTGTAATTCTGAAATTTTTTGTGAATAGCTGTATATTTTTTAAATGTTTTTACAAAAAAAATAATATTTGAAATTATTTTTCGAAACATTTAATATTTTTTGTTAATAGCCTGGGGGTTAGTGTTTTTTTTTTCGAAGACATGTAGTATTCGACAAAAAAAATTATTTTTCTACATTTTATTTACAATAATTTAATTTTTCAATTTTTTTTTAATAATTTTAAGATAAAATTATCATTTTTGGGATATTTTCAAAAATCCAAAAACTAAGCCTCCACTACCCCACTTTTGACGATCAATTTCGACTACTTGAAATGGAAGTGGCACCCCCTCCAAATGGTAAATAAGAATAGTTTATTAATAGAAATTGAAAATAATTTTTCGGTCAATGTTGAGAATACTAATTTAAGCTTTCTTAGGGCAAGAGAAGGATCTTGTCGACAAACATAGCCTTATAGACGTGTTGGTTGAACTTAACGAATCCTCAATGAATATGAGAGGTACTTTCTTCCCATCTTACGTAATAATACCATCTCAGACTATTAAACTAGGCGTCTTTTTGTACTTGATCATGATACAGTGCTCCTAAGGGATGCTATCAATGGTCTTGCCTAAAACACAGTCATTTTTAGCGTTATGGATAGCCTCAAGAGTGAAAAATTTGTAGGTATTGAATTTATAAACCAAAACATATTTCACCGAACTTATTGTTCACCCAGTATGGTTCTCGACTATAATGGGAGGACAAATCATTCTGTTTATGCTATGTGTACCTAAGACAAGAAGAAACATTTTCGTTAAATTTACAAAGAAACAACTTATGTATTCAATACACTCAAACACTATTTGAATTTATATATTTGTGCGTACATATTAGGATAAGAAAAAGACGCCTTTATAGATTTTTACACATCAATAATTTTTTGAAAGTTGGCACGATGTGCTTGATAAGATACAAGAGTAATCGAATTTGACTAAAAACGTTCAATATTAAAAAAGAAAGAAAATAAATATGACCACATTATCTGTAGCTAAATGTCTTTTATTTAATGATATTTGGAAAGAAAAATAGATAATTATATGCATATACAAGGGGCGGCAACTTAACTTCCTTTATATAATGTGTGTTAATCAGGCTTTAGAAGTTGTGGGGGAGTGGACGTGGTTTCCTTCTAGTAGAAAGCACTATCATACGTTGGAACTTGCGTTTACCGTCGAAAAAAAGTTTAACATCATATTTAATAGAATCAAACTTCTTGAAATTTAGTTCCTGAGTTTATATTGCTTGAATTTATGAAAATTAGTTATTGCTTTAATTTCTAATATAAAAAAAACGATTTTTTAATTCATTTTTATAATTTAAAATTTGCAAAATTATTCAAATGCAAATAGCAACATAATTAATCGAGCTACAGAGCTAAAATTGATGCCATCAGATCTGCTGTATTTGAATAATTTTAAATTCCTGTAGTTTGTTCGAATTCAATAATTTATTCCGAAACAAAAAAACAAAAAATGACCTTTTTGCGGAATGGCTAAATATTAATTACATAAGCCACAAATTAGGGTTGTGAAAACTCCACAGGGCCTAGGCAGGAGAGGGGGTTACTAGAAAAGTTTAATATTTGATTTATTTTTTTTGGCAAAAAATTAAATATACTTTTTCACAAAAAAAAAATCCAAAAAAGTGAACTTTCTGTGAATATGCATAGATTTTTGATATTTTTCTCCAAAATCTAGGAAATAATTAAACACTCCACCCCCTTCTGCAAAGAAAAAGAAGGTATAATCCTGCGGACGCTCCTGACTAATTATTTTGAACTATAAAAATAGGATATGCTGCCAATTAAATTTTTCAACTTTTTGAAAAGAATAATGATCCCTCTACAGCCTATAAAAACAAAACTTTAAATATGCACTATCATAATGGAACAAAAGTTATACTTTTCTGATTTATAAAAATTGTTTTATTATCTTTTGAAAAAAGGAAATTACGTTACAACACCTGGTATGTACATAAGTGCTAAATGTTCATTTGTTCAAAAACTTGAGATACTTAAAATGTATTAATACATACATACAGATAAATTAGATTTCCCTACCTCCACACTTAAGAGTAGATATTAAATGTTTCTTTTTGTAAGGTGATGATCTCATTTTTTCACTTTATGTAACATCATATTAGTAGATTTAAGGAAATAAATGAACTAAATCATACCCATACTCTGTTTTTTATCTCAAATAAATTATCTGTTAGAAAAGAAACTTGTGATTTCTAATCATTATTTCAAGTATTTTTTTATTATAAGCCTTTAAATTCAGATTGATCCATCCATTAACACACTTTAAATGTTGTTAACTAATGGACTATTCATGTACTTTATTTAATAGCATAACATATGGTATGTCACTATCCTCGCGAAACGAATATATTATCTCACAAGGGTTGCGAAAAACCGTTGATTCACTTCAGTTGTTGAAGATGGGATGGAGTCTCTTTTTTTTTTTTTTTTTTTTTTTTTTTTTTTTTTGCATTATCGAATTTAATTATTATTTGTAGAGTTTTAATTCCAAAAAGGATTGTTTTTTTATCAATAAACAATGAACATTGAAACAGTTAGTTTATGAAAAGGAGTTAATATTTTATCTATGTAATATATATATTTGGCAAATCATTGACTCAATTCAAATAATTCAACGATGTATAAATAAATAAGTAGTGAGCTTAAGTTAGAAGGCTCCAAAACATGTTCATCTAACCCAAGATATCCCTATTCCTTTTTTGTTTATCAATGGAACATTGCAGCTATCTGAGTGTTATTTTCAAAACTATTCCATTCCTATTTTCAAATGTAAAAAAAATTGCCAAAAGTTAAATTTCCGATTATATTGCGAATAGCTATGGATTTGTTTCCAAAAAAAGTTACCTCCCCCTCCTAAAAAAATTTAAGCCTGCGGATGCTTCTGCAAACTGTCACCTAAAAACCGATTGTTGCCCCTATAAATATATTTATTTTTTAATTTATTGTCATGAGTGGTTCAATACGTGTGTATATTGTTCCCACATGAAACACCTTTTTACAGTATGGATACATTTAATTATACTCGACAACAACGTGTCTTTATTGCTTCTATTTCATGATAACCATACATGTAAATCCTGTGTGTTCTTTAGCTCGTCCGTTAATTGGTAATTTGTAGTATAAAGAACGAATTTTATTTTCCTTAGCAGTTGTCATTATTATTTAATTCCCGAGTAGAGAACATCCTTTCCGAAATAGATTTCATCATATTCAAAGCCTGTTTGAACGTTCGTCTGCTCCAAAATATTCTTCAAATTCTTAGGGTTACCATGTTGATTTTCGGTATTTTTTTAACATGTCCATTCCACTCTGGATTTTCAAATAATTTTCAATGATAGCAATGACTCTACTTTTATACATACGACGACAAGTTACAATACATATTAACGAGAACATACAAATATACTAATCACTAAAAGGGACGCCAAAAAAATGGGGCAAAGTATCTTGAAGGAGTATTTTATTTATTTAACAGCTATTTAACATGAAGTGATCTTTTTTGCATCTCTAAACCTTTCATATTAGAAGAAAAAATGTATTAAATCAGTTGGTATTGAACAAATTCTTACCAAGTGATGTCCCATTATATATATATACAATTTTAGGAAATGTCAACAGCTGAACAGGAGTTAATTCGATTCCAGCCAATCAGAACTATATCAATTTTCATGGTAGTAGGATAATTTGTTTTTGTAAGTATGTACTGTCAGCTCAAACATAAGAATATACAGTATATTTTGTTGTCACCTCTTGATTGGCCTGCTTCTTTTCCCTAAATCAGTGTTCTCAACCAGGGGTGTCAATTTCAAAAATTAAATTTTATGGAATTAAAAACTTGAATAAAGTAGCTAAAATTTCATACATTAAATTTAAAAAAAAAAAAAAAATGCAAATACTAAATTTGCATGTAAAAAGTAAAATTCGTTAAAATTCTTTTAACTGTGGACGTCCCTGTTGATTATTTGAATTAGATTGATCTCTTGTTAAGCTTTGAAAAATTCCAAATAATCATTAACTTGGCATTGCATTGTGTCTAAGAGTTGCCTTACTCCTACCGACTGATTTTGGGCTGTTATTATTTTTCATTTGGAATGAAAGGTTGCAAGATATTATAAAGGTAACGACGTGTCATATATTTCTATATAATTGCACAGTGTACATACAATGTATGTATGTATAAGGTACATTTCTTCAATGATCGTGATACATTTTAAGCCCACATATATGTACAGTATACACTATATGTACAATGTAAAATGTAAATGATTTATTACAAGGACTAGAATAAAGTGAAATATGTCAGTATGATTTGTTTAAAACAAATAAGTAACTGTATTGATACTTATTATGTATGTATTTTATGAATTTATCAAGCAATTCCTCAAATAATATTGTTTCTACATATGAGGTGTGTTAATATAAAATCAATTTTGAACAAAAGTAGAAAATTCCAATTTATTTTTTACCACATACTCATATATACATACAACCCAATATTTAATCGACATATTTGAGTCAATTATAGGTTTTATATTGCAATTTTTGGGATGAGTTATTACACCAAGAACTGTGGAAATAGTTTAGATCCTTCATTGGATTTAAGAAACTTATATTGGCCCCGATATGGACTTTCCAATAAAGTCTATCAATTTTGACTACTTTAAGTGTTATTTGGGGCACACTCAAAGGGTTAATAAGAATAATTTGTTTGTTATAATTTGAGAATAATTCCTTCAAAATAAAAATTTAGTTCACACTCAATTTTGAGAAAAATCCTTCCAGCTTCCTTTTATGTTAACAACCCACGAATGATGAAACAATTGGATTGGAAATAGTTTTTTTTTCTTCTTCTAAAGAATTTATTCTTATCAAATTGTTCATCAAAGCATGCCGTTTAATGAATGTACATATACATTGAAATATTGTTAGGGGAGATTTATTAGATTAAAGTTTTAATGACTTTCTGAATGGTAATGCAACTTAAAAATGAGGTTTGAGAAGGAGAAAGGAAATACAAATTATAAAGGGACTCATAATATATGAGAAACATTATACGATTTTGTTTTTCTTAAAACTAAATGACCAACGATGACTGACACAGTGCCCACCATCTTCCAATTTTTATCTTAGAAGAAAAATTTGGTCGAAATAAATTTGTAGGTAAGCAATTTATACCACTGTCCAATTTATTATTTTATATTTAATACGTAGAAGGTATCACTCCTTAAGACTGCAGTCCATGACCTGGGAAATTGGGTTCATATAAAATCCCATCTACAGGGTCGTGCACTATAATTGGAACAAACTTTGACCTCGTCCAGACCCTTAACAATTGCATTGGACGATTGTGTTTCTTTTCTTTTTTTTAATATCATATTCATTTGACCTCCATGTGTCTCAGTCATTGACTCAATTATCCCACGAACGTATCATTTTATTTCATAAGAAAAAATATTAATCATTTATAAAATGTCCCAGAGTTGGTAATATTGATTTTAGATTATAATTATATTTTTATCATTGGTAGATCTTTTGAATGTACACATTTTTGAATGAAAAAAGGCTTAGCATTATTTGGCCTTGCTTTTCTATGGATCTTTTTGTTGTCCTTTTTCAAGGAATAGATGCTCAATGAACAAATTTAAAAACTGTATTTGGCTGTCTTGTACCATTTGAAACCGTTGGCATTACTCATATTTTTTTCCTATTTAGAATCTTACATATCAATATTTGCATTTATATGAATTTATTAATTAAAAACGATAATAACCAAATCATTCATATGACTTTTTTAATCTTCCATAAACTGTCCCAGAGCTGGTTTCAATTACCCAATCTGGATCAATTTCATTAATTTAAAATTCTAAATAATGAGAGAACAGATGGAATTAATTATAGCACTCTAGCGTAATCAATGTAGGATTTATTAATGTTTAAAGAGTTTTGAATATTTCAAATTAGCAAAACACTACTTGATGATTGATCCTGTTTCTCCATCTCGACAACTGACTAAAAATGATATCAAACGTAAATTGATTGAATTAGTCAGCTAACCTCTTGAATGAACAGGAAAACTCAGTTGTGATGCACTCATACAAGATCTGGATGAGGTTAATGTTCGTTACCATTGTAGTGCACGACTTTGTAAGTTAAGAAAAATCAACAGTTGAAAAACAAATCTTTCAGGTAAATTCTCATGTTATTGGTATAATGTTCTGTCAGAAGGTAATTATAACATCAGTCCTCAATTGCCTTATAAATAATTTTCTATGAATAGATAACTCTGTCATTATTTAACCAAACCTCAATTATTAAGCACTACTCTATCCTGTTTTTTTATATCTTATTGGTAATAAAATGACCTTTAATACCAGTTATTCAACTATAACTTTTAAATTTCTAAGATAAGATTTTTTTTTTAAGTTTTCCTTGATCAATTTATAAATACTAAAAAAAAACAAATGAACTTTAAATAAAACTTTAAAAGATATTGCATATTCTAACTTATATAGTTTATCCTTTTAATAGTTGAAATACTGTATTTTTTTTTTTAGATTTTTATTTATCTAGTTTTGTATATATTTCGTATAGACAAGAAGAAATGGGATTGGGATATCAATTAAGAAAAATTTACTTAACCTTGTAATGTCTTAGAGGCTTCAAAAGTGTATTCCAAATTGATTGTAATTTAAATTTTGCAAAAAATTAATTTATTTTTGCAGTCTAAGACGATACAACTTTGTCTTTCGAACTGTTCTTTGTCACCTTCGTATTTGACTTCTGATATAAACTGTCACTACAAACATGAATTTGTATTAAGTGGATTTATTTTCTATGCATCTGTTACTTAGCATTGGAACTTCATAAATCCTAATTACACTATTACACCCTGTCTATTACCAAGGGTGCATCAAATCACTTATCAAAGTCAATGTAGGTTTTATTAAATATTGAAAATTTCAGCACATGTGCCAACATATATCCTAAGTTAAATTAATGTAGCTCCCCTAGTTTGCAAAATTAAACTTATTAAAACTGCAGATTCAAAATGTGTAGTTTTCAGTTAGTCACCCGGTATATTTGTGATAAGAAAATCGCTCCACGATTTGAAAACGATTAGAAATTTCAGTCTGAACCGAAATAAAGGTCTAAATATGTAGATAAAAATAACTTAGAACAGAGTTTCAAGCAATACTTTGTATGTTTATGCTTAGTACATTTAACATTAATCAAATCAAATGAAACTATATGGAAAAAACAAAACAAAGATGCATGCACAAATAAATTTACTATGGTCACGTCCTTACCTATTGGCACAAAAGCAACATCTACAGTAGAGAAGAATAAGAATAAAAAAGATCCAAATACACAAATATTTAACAAAGATATAACAGAAAACAAAAACATGTTTGTTGCTTAGGAACTCAAGATTTTCTTTCTTAATTTATACACTATTTACCAACAAATTCAAAGTAATTTTCCTCCGCTCTTTTAATGTAAAATGAATGAAGTATTCCTAAACATGAATACAAAGTTTGATATTGCTACTAAATAGCAAATTATTTTCTCAAACTCTTAAAAGTATTGAAAACCATGGAAGCAAGCAACAAGTTTGATACCTGACGGATGAATAACATTTTATGGGTCTGTATAAATTTTGATCTTGTTTATATAAATATATTATTTCTGTTTTCTCGATTGATTTAGACCCTCAAAACCTGTATCTAAGTTTTAGATCACGTAGTTTGATCAACCTCATGCTCAATTTCTAACATTAGAAATAAAAAAATGGTTCTAGGTGGTTGTATTATACAATATATTTATTGATTCAAATGATCACAAACAGATCTAATGAGTAGCACTTATAAGTTTTAAACATTCTAAAAAGATACTTTGACCGAATAATATCTTCAAATAGATTTGTGATTGTGTCAAGTGTATCATAGCATCCATCTTAAATACACTGATATTTAACTCATATGATCAAGGTTTTTTTTTGTAGACCTCATTTTACTCCTATTTTAAAAAATATATACTGTTTAATTATTTACCACAGATAATAAATTGATTTGATTATAAGGATACTTCAAGAGTCCGTTCAGCAAAGTGTCCACACACAATAACAATGAAGGTCGGGATTTATATGAAAAAGGCGTTTATTTTTTGCATTGCTGTATTTTTTAAGCAATTATACTTATCATGAGATCAACAGGGAGTTCAATTTGAAGCAGAAAAAAAGGGAAAAATAGGAAAAAGAAGAGTTATACGGGCTAGAAAATGCACAAGTCAAAAAAAAAAAAAGGATAAATTATTGCTTTCTTATTGTTGTAATATTATTTATTGTTTCTTTTTTCATTGATAAATATATTTATTAATTGTACATAATTGTAAATAAATCCTTGTATATACATACACATACATTTATGCATTGAAAGTTTAATGAATTTCCTAACAAACCATTTTTATCTAAGATATTTTTTTTTTACATATACAATATATGTATATAATAATAATAACTAATTTATACAAAATTTGATAGGTGAATAAAAATTAGAACTTTATCCATTTGCATACCATTATTTAAATGATATTTGAAATATATTTTACGTTTTTAAAAGTCATTAATCTCTAAATATAGCTGCATCTGTTCATATAGATAAGAATATTTCCTTCTGCAACTTTTTGTATAATCAGTACTTACTGTGTGATGTGATAAGATCGAAATATGTATTAAAGTTTTGTCAAAGAAGTAAAAAATATAAAAAATAACAAGTACACAATAAATGTATGTGTTATATAGAAGTATAGATTAAGATCAATAAGATCTTAATCTCTATAAGTACAATGAATTTCTAATAAGTCAAGATTTTCTAAAGTTTTATTTATTGCTGTTTGTACTTTTGATTAATCAAAATCCTTCTTATCTTTTAATCGAATAATAAGCTATGTTTTGAAGTTAGAGGGTTTGTTAGTGTGTGCTTGAGTCTGTTTAAATGAGTTTTATCTTTTTATTACACTAAAGATATTGATGACCCCGACATAAAGAATTTTTACAACTAAGGATAACAAAAAATTAATGATATGTCATTAAAAAATGTCTAACTTTACAGCGTTTACTATGTTGTCAGCACTATGTGCGTCTTTCAAGATTGAAATCAATAATTTAGAAATATTTTCTTATCCTTTTGGAATATCATATTTGCCAACTTTAAGTGAAGACCTTTGACCTGATGGCGCAATATATAGCTGTCCATAAAATATAATCTATAAACATTTCTGTGTCTCACTGGCACAGTAACATTATGTAGCGTGTATGTAGGCTCAAATTTTTTAACCAAACGTTGAATTGTTGATTTTGCTGGTCGATTACTTAGACCATAAATTGGCGTTAACGCTCTTAACGTTTGGATCAAAGACTACTATTTGTAATAAATTTTAATAATTTGCAAGCGTTGCTTGAGTGTGTACTGCTCCATGATAAAACTACAATTGTTTCTGAGCATAGCTGTCAAAGAAACAATCACAAATAAGACGTCGTTTTCGAAACCTATCAATGTAAAATGTGAGCATCCTTATTGAAAAACTCTTTATATCCAATGACAAGCAAATACTGTTAATCAAAGTTTTGTAGGTATCTTAACCAATGTATAACCGTACAATATGTATTATATGAAAAATTTGCGGAATAAAGGCTAACCTAAAAAATAGATAGGCGAATTGAATGTGTGCAGTTTATCCGTTATGTGAATCGGTTGCTTTTTTGAATTGGGAACCTGAAGAGTGAGTTTTCTTTTTCCATGCTGCTATTATAATTATACTTTTCTACTACATACAAACTATCATTGATGTATACGAAACCAGATTGAACATTTGCGTGTGCTCATACAAGCACGGAGGAATTGTTGCAGAGTTATAATTATAAGTCCTAGTTGGACTCAGAGAAGAATTGAAGATCGAAATTGGAGTCATTTTTGTCTATGTCCTTGTGTATTTCCTTCTTTCTCTCGTCAAAGGTGCTTATAGCTTATTTAAAGAAACGTGAGCAGAGTTAAGATGTTTTTCTACAAAATATTCTCCAAATTTTCAGGATTATCATGTTGATTTGTTGATTCTTTCTTTGAATATGTCCAAAAAGCTACGGATTAGGATCACTTTATAGATTTTTTTGTTAAAAGCTACAATAAACATAAAAAAATAATTAAAAATTGTTAGAAATTTAATAGCATTATACATAAGCATTCTATCAATGATTATTCTAAATGGCATTACCAATCATTAAATATTCACTAAAGAGGCGTTATTACCAAATGTAGAAGTAATGAGTTTTCTCCTTAATATTTTATGAGAGTTTCTTTATTTTTAGATATATCTACCAAGGTAAGTAACTACTTATAATATGCATATGTAGGTATTTTATACCTATAAGATAATTGCTCTGATTGCAAATATCTTCATAGAACTATACATTATAAAACTTTCAAATTCTCAGTTTTTATATATTTATTTATTTTTAATACTTGGATTTGCTACTAATAAAATGGAAACCATAGTAGAATACAGGGTGAGGTATAAGCTGCGGAACATATTTTTTAGTTTATAAATTCAATATACATTTATTAATTAGGATAAACTTTTGTGAAAATAGTTCAATTGTAAAATAGATAAATTTAAAAAAAAAAAAACTTTCGTCGAAGTAGCCACCCCTTGCTAGATTACATGGTGGAGACGAAGGAGCACTTAAAAATAGGCAATACAGACAGTTTTCTTGATAGATATTTGCCATTCCTGGATGAAGGGATGCTTCATAGTGCCAGTGGTGGGAGTGTTGCTTGCAACAAGCTCTGTTGTGAAGGATGGATCACATAGAAAAGTCCATGGGATTTGGGTCAGGACTGATAGGAGGCAACATGTGATTTCCCCAAAAGCCATTGAAACTTACTTTCACCAGTCTTGCATACTTGTTGCAATGTGAGAGGGTTCCCTGTCTTGACTGAAGATTTAAGAGCCATCACTATATGTGTCCTGACGCCAGGGAGGGATCTTGTCGACTAGCATGGCCTGGTAAACGTGTCGGTTGATCTTCACACCCTCCTCAACGAAAATGAAGGGCATCTTATTCCCGCCTGACAAAATACAGACCCAGACCATGCCACTGGGCGGGTTCTGGCACCTTGTAATTATATTATGCTTCTAAAGGATGCTGTCAATTGTCTTGCCTAAAGCACGGTCATTTTGGGCGTCGTAGATGGCCTCAACGGTGAACCACTTGTTCTGTTCTTCGACTCAGCCATGTAATCCGAGCAAAGGGTGACTATTTCGAATAAAAGATTTTTTTTATATTTATTAAAATTATAATTGTATCATTCTTACTAAAGTTCATCAAAATTAGTTTATTTATTTTTAATTTTAAGACAAATAGATATCTTCCCAAAGTTATTCCTCACCCAGTATATCCAAGTATACAAGCACGTATTTGATTAAAGTATTCAATATGGATATAAAACGTATTACTTTTCTTGTTGGGATACAAGCTTTGGGTTTTAAAAAAATCACCAAGATACATTTGTAAATATTTTTATTTTTTTTGTGTGTGTGTAAGTAAACGCAGGTATATCTTTATATCATTTTTCTTAAAGTTGTTTACTGTGAGTACTACGAAGAAAAGGGTCTTTGTTGAAATTTCAATAGAAGAAAAATTAACTCACAAAATGAACACGTGAATAGCTTTTTCAAAAGTTCAACAAAAGAAATTATATTCATTAAGAACTTGCCTGAATTTAATTTAACTTAATCAATGGAATCTAAAAAGTAAACAGATATTACATGTAAAATTAAATATTTAAATATCGTTAAGTTTAACTTTCTTGATTATTTTCTGTCTTAATCAACTGAACAATTTGTTTCAATGATTATATGTAATTAAAAAGTACTAATTTAATATATTTTGTTATAAATTCAACTATTGATTCTTCTCAATATTTACAGTTTTAATTAACTCCATATGCTTTATTACTATATATGTATGTATATATGAGACAATGGTGTATAATTCAGAAAGAATAGTTTATATTTTGAGTGATAAGCATAGGTTAATAGTATCTACGGGCATGGTTATGCATATCTATGCAAAACTCCACTTTCTATCTAGCAATGATGTCCATCCTCAATTCCACTCCGAGTCAAACAAGGACTTAACACTTATAAATCCTCAGGCTTACTTTCCATCATTCATGAGGAAACACATTGGGCATTACACTTTATGGTTTATACGTATATTTTCTTACCTCAAGAATAAAATAATAAAGAAAATAGATTTAGATAATAAAAAACTTATTCAGGTAGCAACTACAAAACCCTCTTCCATTATATTATTACTTTTTTCAATTTTTAGGTTATATTCACAAATTTCCATAGATCCACAAAAGTTAAGCATTATAAAACATGGATTCGAGAAATGGTTATAGTAACTGCCTTAATTATGAATACGAATCTAGAGCGTAGGAAAATCATTTAATACTTTAATTTTTGTTGCTTTTGTAAAATTATACATTAAATGTATGTTATACGACGTATATACTATTATTTAGGACATACATGAAGGTAATTAATTCTTCTTAACGCATCATAAAGATTAAAATGATGGCCTAAAATTTTTGCATCCTCTGTTTTATGTACAAGGTCGAGATTTCAAATCTGAAAAATTTAAGAATGATATATCAAGCTATTATTTTCCCAAAATTAATTCATCAATTCACAAATATTTTGCTATTGGATGACAGGATCTATTGTGAAGTCAATCACTCAACCCAACCACCTTCAGCTTCAACCACATCCTCCAACCTAGCCTTAAACCTAGCACAGGCCTTGATGAGGAACTCCTTGTCTATGTTAGCCACTACCTCGTGAATGGTAGAATGTAAGGATGTAATATTATTATTTGCACGTTTATTGGACTCTCTCTTCAAGACATCCACACATAGTATTCCAAAAGGTTCAGATACAACAAGTAAGGGAACCACATTTCCATTTGCCTATTTGCTTCAGGAAGTCAAGATTGCGTTTTTGGCTCTCAGAACGATAAGGAGTCTCCCTTGTAGGTCTTCCTTATACATCAGACTCCTTGAAAGCCTTGCCAACATCGTAATCAGTTGATTTGGGCAGCTTTGTAAAAACAATAATCCCCTTGGGCGTGCAACCGGCACGGAGGTACATAATCATGGTTGTACGGCGTTTTTATTCAGAGCATATCCCAAAAATTATGTATTGTTTCTTAAACATATAGTTTTCTCAAGTGAATCTGATGAGTACATTTTCATAAACACCAATCATAGGAAACTCTAAACTTATTTTGGAGTTAAAATCCCCACTCTGTACTTATATATACATATATTTGTATTAGGGTTCTGTCTACACTAAATTCCCTTGAAATATTTATTTTCATGGGAAGTCCTGCATTTTTTGATTTTTTCATATAAACTTCATTTAAGTATTGTAAGTTAATATACATACCCAGTTGACTTTTAGCACACGAGTCGGCTATTATTGTGTTCCACAGTTATACAACTCATATCTATATCAAAATCACCTTTTTCATCACTTACTATTTAAGTTTTTTTTTGATGTTGTGAACCACTTCAAAAACAAAAAACACAAAAATCAGGTTACCAAGGTAGCTTAATGGACAACGGGTTCAGGAGAAATATTCTTTTGAACTCAATGAGCGTAGGTTTGCGTCTTGGTCGTTCCTTCAGAAAGAAATATACATTATAATGTATGGACTTCAAAGAAAATTCCTAGGTCAAATCAAGTCATTGTAGCACTATAATGTTTAATTATACTTAATCAGTGGATCTCCATTTGACCAATTAAAAGGACATCAAAAAATTGGCTTAAAGAATTCCAAAAAACGGGACCGCGGTCTCTTAAAAACCAACCCTGGCACAGTTTGGGATAATGATAAAATGAGAATTTGGGAAATTTTAGCTTAAAACGTATTATTATTTTGGAAAGTATAAGAATAATTGCAAAAATTTCACTGAAATATTCGGGATCCCGATCTTTAAAAAAAATATTTCTAAGGATCGTGCTCACTAATAATTTCTGAGAAATGTGAAACCCTAGTATGTATTTTCACTATATGTGTATATTCGTTAACTATCACTTCTATCTCTTATTTTTCATATCCTTAATTGTCTATTTTCTTGCTTAGAAATTGATAGTAAAGATAGTAGAACATGCTCAGAGTGAGCATGCCACACACACCTTTCTCCACACATTTCATCGGGATAATGTTTACTTTTTTTTGAAAATGCATCTTCTCTTTCCCCTCATGCTCTAAATTAATTGTATTTGATGTAAGGTATGGGATGGATTGGTTAAAATATTTAAGTCTACTTTAAATTTGAAACACATATGGAAGTAATAATTCATAATCAACTCGACTATAACGCGTAAATTTTTTGTTTTATCTCCAGCCAACCCATGCTTTGAGATTTAAAGGCGTACGAAACGAAACGACTTCCCAATATGAGCCATATTGAATGTGAAATAATGTCGATTTTCATTCTAAGAAGTTATTCATCAGCAATTAATATGATAATAATTTTTGTAATGCGTTAAGCATAAAATTGATAATTAGAATAATCATCTGCGACATTTTTAGACATTTAACACTGGAGGTTACTTGTACTTATTTTTCTAAATTTATAATTAAATTTGAAGTCGTGAACGTTAACAAAAATAATTTTCCCATGTTTCCTTGCATATAATAAATAAACACGTAAATAATTTTTGTTTATATAATATAGGACAACAGAAAACACATGTATAATGAATATATTTGTACATGTGTAGCAAGGAATTTGAAGAATGAAAATGACCCAAATTTGTTCAAATCTAGATCTAACTGGTTGTGTGTATACTTGTATATAAATTATGGGCATGTATCACTTCAATTCATATTACATATGAATGTATGTGCACCGACATTTTTCCCTGTTGTAAAACAAGTCAGTCTATAGAGATGTTTATTGCATTTCTAGCTCAAAATATCAAAAGAATAATGTGAAAAACACTTAAATATTATTTAGTAGTAGAGATCCGACATAATTATTATACAGCCCTTACTCTCCAACATTAACCAAGCTACCGATGTACATAAAAATTATAGAATATAAAACCAAATTATGGGGGAGAAAAATCAATAATTTGTATGGATATTTTATTATCCATTTATAAAGATAAAATATTTTTTGATATGTAACTATTGTGTTTCGGCATTTGAGTAATAATGTTTAGTATCGTGTCAGTCTTTATTTAAGACTGAAGACTTCTGTCCCATTCAGTTCCCTCACTGTCCGGTCTAGTTCAGTCCTGCTTATAAATACCCCTATTTTTGGCAGAGTTTTTTCATCCTGACAAAACAAAAAATTACTAAAAAACAAAAATTCCTTAATTTTGGGGAGGGGCCCCTCCAACCAACCCCCTGTGGATGCTCCTGTAAATGTATCCTAGTTTACATAGTGTCTTAGGATCAACGAGTCATTATCTGAGTTTCTTGCTTTACAATTTATATCTCTATTACTATATATGTATATCTTAAATGGGCCCTTTAATTAAGCCCCTCTATTTATGGATGCAAGGCTCTATTAATGCATATATAAACTATTATTTATCACAAAAGAAAGAAAGTTAATGGATCATTGACCCATGAATAAAAGTTATTTTATATCCCTAGTATTTTAACAATTTAATTCTACAAATTATTATCTGTCCTTCTTCTATTCAAAGATACTTATACAATTATTTTAAACCATGACAAAAAAAAAAAAGAGTTCAATTATAGCTAGTAGAGAAGAGAAAAAAAACTTTCTAAAAACTTTTGACTTCTTTTTATTAAACTATTTTTTAATACCAATTTTAACAAAAAAAAAAAAATTAAGTTATACGTACACCCTAAATACTTATTTCATCTATTTAATTTAATTGTTACGTTTCTATTAAAGAAAATAAATAACAATATGAACATGAAATAGTCACATTACAACATTATTTTATTTTATTAAAGGCGAGAGGAGTTGTTTCCTTTCTTTATTTAATGATAATTCCTTTCATATGAGGTTCATTAATATAAATTGTTTTTAAAATCTATTTTGATGGATCAAAAAACTTTTTAAAATCATTATCTATTATTGACCATCTTTTTTTTTAGCAAGATTTGATATATTTGTTTTAAGGATAAGTTATCAATCCCTTAAAAAATGCATAACACGTTTGTCTAAAATGTAAGATTCATATATATGGACCTATCCTCACAAAAGAAAGCTAGAATGATGTTTTTCTATATTGAGTGTGGATTACAATGCATACTTTGGGGAAGGATTGTAAATATTTATATATAAGAAATATTATTTCTAATCTACTTGGTGTGTCAAAATAGCTTCAAATAGCTTAAATGTCACAATACATAAAAGCATATGAAATAAAGATATTTCATTTGAATGGGCATATTGTGGGCAATTATTCTCTAAATCAAATAAAGATTGTATATTATAGCTTAACTTATTTGTTATCATAATTCATAGCACAAATTTGAATACAAAGCCTATAAATTACTTAAATATGTCTATGAAATATTGAACTCTATGTTTTTGTTGATTTTCGTTGAGATTGTTTTTACGTTGACGCACCACATATATGTCATTTCAATATATTATTATAAAGTGTTTGCAAAAAATACTTAATTTAAAAATACGGTAATACATTATGCATGCAAAATAAAACGTCTCAAATATCATAGAAGCAACTGACATGTCATGAAAAATTCACTAATAATAATTTTGCAAAGGAAAAGTAATATTATGTTAGCATTTATAGATTACTATCGGTATTACCCGGCATTGCCCGGATTAATAAGGAGTCGACTAAAAGACCAATTTTGCTTTAATAGTATAATAGAAAACTCTCCTACAAATCCTCAGTATTACTCTCCGTTTTTCATGAATACACTCACAAAAAGAGACAATTTTACTACTCTAGAGTGCTCACTAACAAACACAAACAAACCGGTTCTCCCTGTATGCTAAATACAAAACACCTGGAAGAGTTAACTTGTTTTTAAATACCAGCGTTTATATTTCATTCAAATCTTAAATATATTAAAAATTCATATGAATTATGATATACATCAGAAAGCAATAACAAAAATAAATAGAATCAGTGCAATATATGATTATTACGACTAAATTGATCTTTGATCAAAAATATACATATGATATACATCAGTGAGCACTATAAACAGTCCACCTTATATCAAGGGCGTCCGCAGAATTATACATTAGAGCGGTTTGATTTTCAATTTTTTTTCGAATTTTGATTACGGATAAGTCCGAAAAGTTCCCTTTGGGTATGTAAATAAGGTGTACAAAATTTCAATGCTGTAGGATTTAGTCTTCAAGTGGCACATTTTGTTCAAAGTTTTTTTGAAAAAATGAAAGCTTTGCATTATTTTGGCTTTATTTTTTGATAAACGCATATATAAGTTTCCTTTAAATATACAATTGTTAGATGTTATTACAGTCAACATATAGTATTTTCTAAACATTTTTCATAAAATGATAGTTTATCTCGCAAAAAGAGAAAATGCACACCAATTTTTTGATGACTCGTGTATAACGCGCACCTCTTTTAATGCATTTCAATGAATAATTTAAATAGTAATTCATTAAAAAGGGAACTTTGTTAAAGTTGCTCGTGAAATTCGAATAGAAAGAAGCAAAATATATCATATTGGTAAATATCTATTTAAGGGCTTACACTTAATATGTAATAAATTTCATTTAAATAATAGTTTTTATCATCATATCTTCAATAACCTAAGAAACTGAATCTAATAGCACGACTAAATGATATTGAAAACGAAAAATTGATATACATACTCATTCTGTATATAAGAAATGAAAATAGTATATAAAATATAGAAAGTAATTAACAGAGAACACATAACGATTGTAAAATAACCTGGATCTGCCTATCCAGGGCATATTACTCCTGTATCTGGATCTGCATTAAATATTAGTTCTTCCATCCTTATTTTTCTAGAAAATGAAGATGTCAATATTACAGACTTACAGGCTTTGGAACTGTGACCAACACTGGGTTAAAAAATGATACTATTTCTTGCCTGGAAGGGCCTTTTCAATAGGCTATTTGCCTTTTACATAAAAATGAACTTCTACTGAGGCACTTCGTTAAAACTTTGGATGGTAAAACTGTGGATCACAGGTCTAAGGGGAGAAATAGGGAAACAGCTTTGACAAGTTCAAAATTGTACAATACAATCCCATGAATTCCAACTTTTTTAATAACTTCCCTAAGAATAATGACTTAAGTAATTACTAATAATACCTATTAGATATCTATGTTTACACCTTTGATGCTATAATCACACGCCTGCAATATTTCAAAAATACGACTACATTGTTATTTCTTAGATCAAAATATGTCTATGATATACATCTAGGAGTACTATAAACAGTGCACCCTTCGACACTTTAGTCGAAGTCATTAATAGTAAAAAAAGTTTAAAATATATAATTTGTGAGCAAAAATATGTAACTTAGACTAAAAAATATTTTTTCAAGAATAAATAATTATAATGCGGATTATGTTTGGGTATAGTAATTTTCAATACAATATAATAGATTAAGATATAATCAAATTATAGATCACTGATGAGGATTATTTATTAAAGAAATTCATTCTCAAAAATCTCTTGACGACTTTATGGCTTCATGCTTGATGGGGGAGTGAAAACATTAAATCTAATGAAGAAGAGTACATAATTGTAGAAATTGAAATACTTGTTCAATTTGTCTTTTTGATAGTGACCGTTACAAAATCTCAAATTTTGCTGTATGGGCTTAGTTTTGAATACATTTAAGAACTGACTGCATTGTTACAAAATTATAATCCTCCAAAAATTTATTTTTGCACCTCAAAATCAGTTTCTATCTCGAAGAACAGTTGACAAATATTATTGAATTTTTTTCAAAATATAAACTGCATTATATTATGAAATTGCTAATTAAATTTGTAGGTGTAGCCTTGTTGACATTCCAGTAAAAAGGCCTCTTTTAAGACGGTATGGGTCCTAATAATATTCAATGTAAATACAAATCTACAAACTTCATATTCAAGAATAACATATATATACAAACATACTATCTTCGTTGAAATTTACTTAATTTTAACAAGTATATTTATTGTATAAATACATAAACAGAGTGGGAATTTCAAATCTGGAACAAGTTTAGACCTCAAGATCTTGGTAACCCTAAAATCTATCAATATATGGAGGTGTGCTTAGTTGACAAAACAGTATGATAAAAAATCTTTGAGATGTCTTTCGAATATAAAAGCCGTGTGTCCATTATTGTGTGACTCCGTACCGTGCACAAAACCGAAAGACGCAAGTAAGTCAATAGATAACGCTACTAGAGAGCTTAAATTGATGATAACAGATCCGGTGTCATAACGGGTGGCACAAAAGGCCCACTACCTTTTTGATTGCCCCTAGCTTTGTTCAAAGAAAATATAAGTAAGTTTGGTTTTCATAAAAAGTTTGTTTGATCTTTACATTATTTTTTTGTTATAATTGAAAAATTATAGCAGCTAAATGGTGACCTCGATTCGCTAGGCAACTTTTGGCTCTTTTTAAAGCATTTTTCGTAACATCCTGCAATATCTCAGGCTGAATTTATTAAATTTCGTGACAAATGTTGTCTTTAAGATGTTGAATCGTTTCGGGCTTATTCACATAAACTTTTGATTTTAAAAAACCCCATATGAAAAAGTCGAGTGCTGTTAAATTCGAAGATCTGGCTCGCCATGATAAATCGCCATTTTGCAAAATTAGTCTTCTTGGAAAAATGTGATTCAATAATTGAATTGATGAAAGGGTTGTGTGTGCTGTGGCCCAATCTTGGTGTAACCCCATGTCCTCTAGTCCTTGCTGTTCCATTTCAGACACAAGAAAATTTCGAATTATGTCTTGTTACTGTTCAGTATTAATAGTACCTTGAACACCTCGATCATTAAAAAAAAAAAAAGCGACCAATTATGTTTCCCGCATGAATACCAGGCCGTACAGTTGTTTTTAATGGATTCAATTATGCTTCATGAATTAATTGAGGATTTAGCGTTCCCCAAAACTGACTGTTCTGTTTATAGACCTGACCACTGAGAAGAAAATGGGTTCCATGCTAATGATCTATTTAGACGATTAATATTCCATTTCACCAGACAGATCTCAGTAGCAATTAATGGAATAATTAAATTTTCTACAAGAACATTTTCAAATCTGTTTACAAAATTTACCTTAAATTGCGGGCAGAAATGTGTAACTGGGAAGCACGTCCTGGAATTGATGTTTCTGGAGACTCTGTAACACTATAGCGCACCAGAGCCACATTTTCAGCGTTAAGAGATGTCCGTTGTCTTCCAGAACGAGGTCTGTCTGCTTTCGTATCGTACTGTCGAAAATTTGCATGTAAACGATAAATTGTGGCTTTGTGAGGCACGATCGGGATATTTTTGACGAAATTTCCGCTGAGTGGCAATAATGGAACGATTATTTTCAATTAATATTGTCAATATTTCTGCTCGTTCTTGTGAAGTATATATTTATCCATTATAAAATTTAGGAGTCTGTTGACTCCTTACATGCTTTTATTCTCGAGGCAGTGGCCAACATGAGTAATGAGCTCCTCATCAAGGATTGTGCTAGGTTTAAGGCCAGGTTGGAGTCTGTGGCTGAAGCTGAAGGTGGTTGGTTTGAGTGATTGACTTCACAATAGCCCCTGTCATCCAAGAGCAAAGCATTTGTGAATTGATGAATTAATTTTGGGAAAATAATAGCTTTATACATTATTTGGATTTGAAATCCCCACCCTTTTAACAAATAAATTTTTCCTTTCTTTAACATATGTTGGCATTCAGTATTAATCAACAATAATAACAGGGGGAGGGGAATTCAAGGCTGATAATTTATTTTAAAAATCCAGATTACCTAAACGACAACTGGAAATTGCGGGATAGAAAGCTCTTGGGAATTGAGAGAATATATGCGTGAAAGTTTTCATTCTCTCTTAATTGGTTATTTAAAAATCCCAAATTCATAGCTTGAGGTTTAATTAAGATCCATAGTTGCTAAGTTATGTAAATCTGTATAATGAATTCACATTAACTATACTTGTATGATATACCCAATTTAAGCAACCATGCTGTGTTTATATGGGCACAAAATGTTCACATGAAGAGGTATGATTAGTATTTACATGATACTTAGAATTTTTATATTTATTAGAGTTATTTAAAAAGTAGTTTAATGTATTATAATACACGACTTCCCTCCTGAATGACATATCTATAATTATGAGATATACTACATAACAAGGTTGTGTCCCTATCAGTCTAACGGTTCAAGCAGTTCTAGTTCTTGAACCGCTAGAACTGGAACCGACAAAGTCGAACCGAGGCCGCAATATATTGCTTATCGGCCTCGGTTCTTGTGCTTTTGTTATTATATAGAATATTATAGAAAATATAATATATATTATAAAGAATAAATTAGCTTTAATTAATAAGTCAATTTTCGGAAGATTTTATTGTTCAATTGCAGCGTTTTCCAAAGTTTTTTTTTGTTTTTTTACGTCGTCAGGGTGATACAGTTGTATCTGAGTTCTAAAAAGCTTAGGACTTCTTATGGATCTAATACATCTTTAGCTGAGATCCCCATTTTACAGAACATGTGTACTGTTTATGTAAAAACTGAAAGCAATCATCAATTCTCCATCTTCCTATGCCCCCTCCCCTCCAGAGCATCCCTTCATGGAACCACCATTGTATTAAGCATCCTTAGTTTTTGGTTCCCCTTCTGGAACCAGGGGCCATCCGCATGAGGTAACTGCAGCACTGTTTGTGTCTAATATCATTTCTTGGGGCCGAATTTTCTAGCGACTCCCCCTGTTTTAAATGCCTGTTACCAAACTAAGCCTATATAAAAAATAACCGAGACTTTAGACCAGAACCGAGATCGATAAAGTGGAACTGAGACTGAACCCGTTGAAATGAAAAAAACGAGACTGGAACCGATAGAACCGCTGAACCTAAGCCGGACACAACCTTGCTATATAATCATAATAAAAATCAGTCATTGCACATTGAAGTAAATGTAGTGCGGTATAGAGAGGATGACTTCTATCTGCTCATTAACCCGTTTATCCTTTATTATTGTTCTCTTTTTCTTTATTGTATTCCTGCTTCATAAGTCTCTTTTATAATCAGTAATAACGTGTAGTTTAATGAATAAAGAGTATAAAGTGAAATGTATAAAAGTTAAATAGAATTTTTTTTGGATCAAATACTAAATTGGTGACCCCGACGTGATATTAACACGCATCCTTCTGATACATACATAGATAGAGTGGATATAAATCTGGTCTTTGCCCATGTACAGCGATCAATATCTATTTATAGGTCCATGCTCAAAATGTTCCATTTTATCCTAATATGACCACTGTTTATTATTCAACTATATTTTAATTTTGTGTATTTAATATAGAGTTTACTCCTAAGATAATGGCTGACATTTTAATCAATCTAAGGACTCAATGTTCGAACTGAAAGTAAAAGACAGTTCCATTTATATTATGAATGATTGCGTCATGTTTTATCAATGCCATATATGTTAAAGTTAAAGAAGGGATCTGGATATAGAAAAAACTAAGTTTACCTATAAAAAAAGTATAAGAGGTTGATGTTTCTTCTCTTTTTTTTTTTGTTTATTGTACAATAAGTCGTGAGGGTATTAACATTAAAGTAGAATTATTGCTTATCTTTGATGTAAATTGTTTGCAAAATGCATAATGAAATAAATAAATATGAATTCAAGTATAATAATAATACCTTTCCACTATTAATATGAAATATAGAAGGTTATATCATATACAATGGCATTAATTCTGGTGTACCATATCCTTTGCTCCTCCCTTATCCTCGCACTTCTTACACAAATTCAATCTCACATACTGAAATACAAATATTTCATAAACACATTTTCATCAATTTCAGCCGTTTTATTCAAATGTTTTGTAATACTACAGAATGTCAACTATAGTTTATTATCTTCATTTAATTAATTATACTTAATTTGGTATACAACGGGTTAATCCAAATAATTTGATGATAGAAATTGGCAATAATTCATCCACGAACAAAAATGTACATAAGCCAGACTTAAAGTAGAGAATGTTTGATCTACTTTTTTCGTTCCAGAAATGTATTTTTGATATGTAATAAATTATCTAAATTGGTCCTACAAGTACATACAATTAAATATTATTTGGTGTAAATTATCATTTACAGCTACAAAATTTTTATGATGTAAGTGTTCGGCTTTCACATTTCCCGTGAAATTGAAGCTGAAATAAATACCAGGATTTTTTTAAAATAATATAATAAGTATTTATTTTTATATTTAGAGAAAAAATAATACATTTTAAACTATTCCTACTCTCAATTCTCATCTCAAATTCTCAACGAGCTGTTATTATCATTGCATATACCACATTATTTCCAAAGTAGAAAACCTAAAAACTTTCAACCCAGGGATTATTAATTACCTCCACCAATAATATTGAACGGAGCTTATGGTTTTGCCACCTGTTTGTAAATTTTTAGTCAACAGCATTATGGTAAAAGTTACCAATTGAATTTGATCAAACTTGGTACGAAGATTATATTTGTATATAGTCACAGTTAGTGGGCATTAAATTTTGGAGGTCAAAATTAAAGGTACACAAAATGTAAAATGCATATTCGACCATAATACAAATTGAGATACATAACTCAATTTGATTTTAAATAGAGGTTTTGCACTTTACCGAGTTTTCATTGTAGTTTAAAATGTATTCAACTTTGTATTCAATCACTTATAAATAACTAAATAAAGCTTAAATTAAGAAATAACTAAATGCAAGATTTTCAGGGAATTTGGTGTAGGTTTAAAATTCCGGGATTTATGGAAATAAACACTAGTACGTACTTACTCTGGGACGTCTGCAGAAATTACAAACTCTTTATCATGATCACTGATGAAAATACAATTGAGAATGACCCTTTAAAAATACTAAAAATGAACATGGTAACCCCCACAATTTGAAAAATATTTTGAAGGAGAGAAAGAATAACGCTCATGATGTTTCATTAGATCAGCTGTAATCAGTGGTGACAAGAGAGGAAGGAGAATAGAATTTAAACAAGGACATTGCCAAGAAGGACTCCAATGTCTATCCCCAATTCTAATCTGAGTTCAAACGTACATACAATTGTAAATCCGCAACAAATCCTCAGGGCTACACTTTGTCTTTTATGAGCACACACGAACGTTTAAACAGGTTTTTTGAGGCCTGTTAAAAAGCACACCAGATTTCCAAATTGATCAAGTTATAAAATTATAGTCCTGTAATAAAAAAATGTATGTCGAAAAAAAAAAATTGAATAATTTTTTTTTTAAAATAAGTTACTTGTCAAATTTGGCATTTATAAAACAAAATCCTTCTGTAAGAATTGTATAAAAGCCCCTAGTCACAGCTCCGCCTTTCAAGAGCGTACTCCTACTCTTTTGAATTGAATTTTTTAATATTTTGTTCCTCTCATTTAATTGGTAAGGGGAGTAGGAAAAAAGAGATTTAAACTATGTATGTATACCTATGGTTTGTGAAACTTTGGTAATAACATACTTATACCTATATATAAATCGACATAAATAAATTCTATATAGAACTATCTAACTTCTCTCCTCCTAATTCACCATACAACATACACGTTTTAAAGAGTGAAATAATTGTTATTATTATCATGAAGAGTAGTTTCTCAATAGAAAAACAAGTAAGTAAAAAAAAAAGTTTTTCAGTACAATAATAATAATTTGTACCATTCATTCCAAACATTTTTATTTCTTCCTGAAATGGTACAACCATTTTTACTCTATGAAACGTAAAAGAAAATAACAGCCCCAAGTACCACTACATTAGTAAAATACCTACTAAGATACAAATGGGCAAAAAAGCCCGGGCTTTTTTCTTTAGTCTCTGAGTTATTGTCCTAAGTGTGACGTAACTTTTGTTATTTCTAAAAAAATTGATCAAAAATAGTTTCTTGTTTTAATTTTATACTGCTTCTTGATGCAAAAAAATAACCTTCAAGCTAAATAATGACTTGTAAAGTTGTATGGAGACTCTGGTCTATAAAATGATTTAAAAAAATAATAATAATTTAAAAAAAACCAATTTTGAACGAAAAGATAAACGTGTTCCCTTTGTTAAGGCAGGAACTCTTCAGCCCATATGTTAATTATATATTTATGGTTGAAAAAAGCTATTATTTTTGTTAAATGAATACATTCCTTATTTCAATATATATGTGAGCATCTCTAAAACATATGTAAAGTAGTTTTTTATGAAATCTAAATGTTGAATTTGAACTCAAACTTTGTAATAAATATACTTTTTTTAACTTTTTTTTCATTATATTAGGAGGATTCTATGTAATTATCATTACTTTTTTAAATATATATCTTTTTTATTCATGTTACAGGTATCTTCCTCATCTTATCAAAATAATCATTTGGCAGCAAATTCCGAAGCAAAGCATCATCACTCCACAAAAAAAGTATGCATCAGTGAGGAATGTACGCAGATGAGTAAAAGCATGATGGCAAATTTGGATACACATGTTGATCCTTGTCATAGTTTTTATCAATTTGCTTGTGGAGGCTGGATGATTCGAAATGCTCCACCTCCACGAAGGCTTGTACATTCTGTTATGTCCAAAAGAAGGGATGAAATGGATCTACAATTAAGAGGTAGGGAAATAGTTGCACAGTTCTATCTTAAACCTGCGTTAGTGAACTGGGATATTTTAAACAACTCGGAGGTCAATTAAAATGTGTATTAGTCCTTTGAATCTCCTTTTATTCGCCAATACTTTTTAGTATGCTCCTAAAACATTAAATCGTACTAGATGCAGTTATTTATTTATTTTTCGTTAACAATGCCTCGTTGAGGATTAATTGATATAATGAGCAATTTTTAATTGAGTTTCAGTACGTTTAATTAACTGTTTTGCTTTAAAAAACTTTCCTTTGTTTTCCTTTTGCTTCTTTGGGTTCTTCATTCTTTTTATGTGGACCTATTTAGTAACTACAAAATTATACATTATATTTGAACGATTAGTTTGAATAATATATGTAACCTTTCCAAAATCAGATGGGTACTAATTTGATGGCCAAAATACACATAAAGTAATGAATATTTCATATAATATAACTTTTTATTAAAAGTAAAATGTTTTTACTATGACGATAACAAATTCTATCTTTTTGAAACCCCAAACTCATGCTTTTTTTAGACTATTTTTAAATAAAAATTTATGTTATCTTAGTAGTATTTTCAGCAATTTAATTTATATTTACGAGTGCAAAATTTAACTGTTTATCATGTAATTAAATACGATTTATATTTGGTTTACTTTTTTACCCTGTTCACTAACCACGTTATAAAAAGGATGTTCACTAAAGGCGGGTAAAAGAGATATAATATATAGAGATATATTCAAAACATAAAATCATTTTACATAATATTAATTACTAGACAGGATAATATAAATAAGCATTTTATATACATACTCTATATTTATACCTCATAGCCAAGACCTGAAACTAAAATAAACAAGCATTTTAATATTTTAACTGATGAGTTCGTTCTTCTTGAAGCCTTCAATAATATGCTTCAAAGTCATTAGAAAATAAATGGATCTATGGGACCAGTAGTGTACAAGATTGTCTGCTGTATAAATTCCATTATGGTCCATTTTTAGGAGCCTATAGTTAAACGCTGAATACCTTAAAGGTTGCAGTAATAAATATCACCGTAAGGTCTCCTTTATATACAATATAATTTCAGGTTTTTAAGGATTAATAAATAAACTAAACTCCCATTAAATTTAAATTTAAAAAAAATATGTTTTAAAACATAAGTATACACATCATTACTATTGTCATAATTTTGTATGTGTTTTTTAAAAGTCATATGTTGCCTTAGGGACTAGCAATACACCATTATCAGGTATAAAGTAAGAATATATTCATCCTTTTTGAGGGAGCCACATTAACTTTAAAAGACAATTTTTATTTATTTAAAAAATATGATAATTTTCTAAAGAACCATTCTGAAATATGTATCCCAATAATATATGAATGTATCTATATATCATAACTGATGATCATATAGAACATAATATTTATGCTCTATATGATCTAATATATGAAGGATGCATTTAAAAGTCATCAAATATAATTTGAAATCCATTGTGCATCTGCAAAACTTCAAAAATAAAATAACGTTGAGATAAAATGAAATTTTGTTTATTTTATCAATTGACAAAGAGATTTAAATAAATAAAAATTGTATAATATCAAATACCAATCAACATAGATCCATGCATGTCAGAGAGATTGTTAAATTTTGTGGGTTCTTTCGATTTTTTGAAGGATCATAGTTCGAAAATGTTCGCTTTTTTTTGTAAAAATTTAATGAAGAAATATAGAGTTTCACCTATGTTGGTCAATGACTTGAGGCTAAGTATAGCCGTAGATAGATCTAATCGGGAATATGTTTAATAAATATATGCATGCACGTACTTTTTAATGTTGAAAACATTTGACTAAAAAGCTTAGACCTTATTTTGTACATGAAGATCATAAACTATTTTATTAAGTCCCTGGAAAAGGTTCAAGTCAGGTTTGTCTCGATTTTTCCTTCTTTGGGAGATGAGGAAAGCTATCTATTCAAAATCAAAAGACTTGGTCTCATTATTCTGAATAATAGACGTGCCATGGAGGATGTTAATACGCTCCACATAATTTTAAACAAAGCGATAAACCTATTATCCTCAACCTCCTACCTCTTTCAAAAACAAAACTCTCTGATCATAACACAATTTTCTTCCAAAAACCAACTATATATATTTTCAAGCAGAGTTTTTATTATAGATCGGCTAGTCTCTGTAATTTTATACTTCAATGATTTCGTCATGGAAATGAGGCTGCAATCTCTTAATTGAGACACTCTGATATGAACTCAGTGCAAAGGAAACAAGTGTTATTATCAATTGATTTTTTTTCCGGATTTATATAGGCAACCCTGTACATCTACATATTATAGTACATAAGATGTACACATTCTATAGATTTTATTCAAAGACAAACTTGCTAATCCGCTTGACATACATCAATTATCATATTATATTATAGTAGATTGTGAAGTTGGAGGCAATTTCTATCATTTAGTAAATATAAGGCTACATCACAAGTCATAGTAGAAAAAAAGTTATTTTTTATTGATCTTCTCTTGCACAATACACACATTTCTTTTGAGGTAATTGTACAATTTCTTTTTTTAGGAGTAGGAATGTTAATTTGATCCAGTCTAATTTTTATTAGCTAATTCATCCCACTAACTATTTACCTGCCTTCAATGGGTATTTTCATTGGCATACCCTAGAATATTTAGATTAAGTGAGCCGTACTGTTGATAATTCATTAAAGCAGTTTTAGTCCAGCTTTAATCTTCTTTGTTTTTTCAATCTGTTTTTATTTTTTTTGAAATAACATGCAAGTTCCCTCAGGGGTTAAAAAGGAATTTTAGTCGGTAGTTTTTTTTGTACCAATGTCTTCATCAACGATAAATTCCATAACTGAATCATTAACCAAATTGTCAATAATTTTTATTTTTCCACAATACATTTAACCAAGAAGAACACAGATTTGGTCAATGGAAAGGCCACCATTAATTTGAAAATGTTTTTTTTCCCCATCACGTCTAAATAAATCAACATAACAAAAGGTATTACACAGAAGATAACTATAATATACGAGTTGATAAATTAATAAATAAATACCCTTCACACCCCTAAAGGGATACCAGAGACCCAAATAATTCAAAGATGAATAATTTATTATGTATACACTAGAACTGAACAATATTTTAAATTTAGATGTCATAATATGTATATATAAATATATATACAAACATATACTTGATTAACAGATTATTTCCATCAGAAATAAAAAGAAGTTATAAAAGTTTAAAGTTTGTTTTTTTAAATATGGAAAAAGGATGATATTCGAAAGCTTACAAAATATTCAAACCCACTTTTGATGAATCATTATAAAATATAGTTTGACATCTTAGCTATAATAAAAATTTGGTTTAAAAATAAGTGATGTTAAAATATTGAGCTTATGAGACACTGATGTTCCCTGGGTGTAAAAGGGTTAAATATATGAAGTTCAGAAACTTTAAAGGAGATCCGTACAACTTCTAAACTTAACATTGATCTCAAATTAAACCCCCGCACTAATTCATAATTTCAAATAAAAAAAAAAGGCTTCCCCCGTAAACAGACATTAGAAACTAAATCTATAAAGAGAGAGCCAATAAAAACCCCAAATATATTTTATAATCAAATCTACATATTTTATTACACTTTATACTTATTTACCAAAATATTTCTTACAGATTTTATATTGAGTATTGAGCAAAGTGAGGCTGATCATGCGGATAAGCAGTTAAGGCGTTTCTATGATAGCTGCATGGATGTTTCTTCCATTCGAGCAAAGGGATATGTTCCAGGTATTTATTTTTTTCCTAAATTAATATAGAAAATGTACATCTTATACCAACATATGTATATAAATAAACTTTTTATTTTTAAAGTACTTTCCCGGAAAATAACGAGGACTTAAGTTCATAAGTATGATAAAAATACGATAAAACCATGAAATAAATTTACAGTAAATTAAACAAAGACTGCAAAAAATTATATATATATAACAGCAAAAGAAGAAAGACAGTACTACTAATCTGATTTTGAATTGCTAATAATAGGGTTCCTTGAGCTCAGGGAAGCAGCAGCAGAAGAACTTAGCCGTCCTTCGAGCCCAGCAGTTCCCCTAGACTACCCGTGGGTTTAGCTATATTTTTGGACATTAGATGGTTTTGTTGATACTCAAGGAAGCGGCTGCAGTGAATTTTGTTCAAATAATTCAATAATTGAAATATTACATAATTTTAATAGAATTACGCAGTACAATCATATTACTCACAATAATTGATAATGAGAATCTTTTCTACGATATTCCCCCAAAAAAACTTGTCTGCAACCTTTTAACCATAATTCTTTAGAGTGAGTCCTTCTTAATTTACCTACTTTAAAGCTTTCGAATGTGACAGTCTTGAAAACAAATTTCCCTTACAATTAATAATTGAATGATTTTCTTTTTTTTTTTCTAGAGTATTAATTTTCATTGTTGATAATAATACAAACAATAGTATTTTATAAGATCAGTTTGAATACTCTCAGAATTTTGCAGAGCTTCACAACTACTACCTGCATAGAATCTCCCCCCCCCCTCCTTATTGGTCAGATGAAGTTGCACACATTATGTATAAGTAGACATTATAGTACTACAATCGGTCTTTGTAATGTCAGATGACTAATAAATATAGATAGTTTTTTAAAATATATATATATATATATGTTCTGTTCCATGGAACGTACATTCAATGAACAGCCTGAAAAGGAACGGAATTTATTTTTGAATGCTGAACGTTGAACGCTCACAATGACATTTTAGCGTTCTGTTCCAATAGTACTTACAAAAATTTTAAGAAATCAACTTTTATAACTTTTTTAAATACGATCTAATGGGCGAATTAAGCAAAGGCGAACACTTGGGAGACCTATTCTGAGGCAGCAACACATGGGGTGGGATGAAGGGGCATTTTTTGAAGGTTCCTATTCAAATCCAGAAATCGAAAAAATTATTGCTACGTGGTCCTGGTCTTTTACAGGACGGCGGAGTCTGCCAGAGTACATAGTTTCCCTCTGGGTTGTCGGACTTCACCCAGAGCATTACCAACTCCTTGTGTATGTCCTTGTACTCCTTGGCACGATTTTTATGCTTTTTGAGAAACAATAGGGGGCATCCACTTTCCGTCCGATGTCGCGCTTCCCAACATCATTTGGGAGGCTAACAAATTTGTCTGGTTGACCGGGGAACTTCATCGACCATGTAGGCGAGGTAGCAGTCGTTCCATAAGTTTATCGACTAGTCCACTAGTTTCTTGTCTTGTTTATGTCCTAGGTGCAAATCAATTTGGCTATAATTTTATTTTTTGGCCACCATCTTGACAATGAAGAACTGAGTTTCGTCAGTTGTAGCTCATTGAAACGTTAATATTCACGGAATTAATATTTTTTTTAAATCTTCAAACCTTATTCTCAAATAAGGCCTTCCAGACACCATCAAAGTGGGAGTCACTATTTACTGTTGTACAGTGTAGATGGTACTACCTTATGATTTGAACGCGGAATCTACTTAATTTGTTCTCTCTATAATTAATTACAAAAGTGATCAAAGGAACTGCTACCTTGAGTAAAAACAGATTCTTTTAATTAAAATCATATTTTTGTTTTTAGAATTGTTTTAAATAGTCTTATCATTTCCACACAAAGAAATAAAATAAATTTTAATTATCAAAATGTCATAAACATTTTTGTTGATATTACTCATTTATTTATTTGTTTTAGCCGTACATGAATTTCTTTGACATCTATATATACATAGTTATACTATTATTATTTTAAACCCCTGATATATGTATATTTGCTTGTTGCTTTTAAAAAGATAATTCCGACAGGCCTTACCATTTGAAAAAATATTGGATATGCTCTTTGGGTACACATCTCTGAATATTGTGTGCTTGAGGATTAATGAATTGATCTGGTACTATCCTTTAAGCAAAACGTGTCCAAATTTAATCTCATTAGTTTTAAAGGTTACAGTTGTATTAGTTATCCCAGTTTTGTAACTTTCAATAAAATTGATTGAAATAAATTTTGTGTGTCGATTAAACACTGTTTTTATATGGGGAAATATTGCTGAAGCCAAACAGTGGCTTAATAAATATTATGGGAACTATACATCAAAGAAAGCAACTTTTATTGACTAGTATGCAGAATTTAAATACAATAGTAAAATCACTGTTGATGTTGAAGGCGCTGATAGTTTTAAATTGGCAGTTGTCTTGGAAAACATAAAAAATATCCACAAGAAAGGCCTAAAATGAAATTATGTGAGATAGCTTTCACTTTGAAAGTATCAGAAGGTAGCATTTTTACGTTTTTACATGAAAATGCGGGGATGCCCAAGTTGATTTCTAAGAGGGAGTCGTATTTGCTCACATTGGAGCAGAAACAACAACGCATTGACGATTCAATGTACTGTTTGATGCTGTTCAAACAAAAATAAAAGGAATTTCTTGCATCATTATGGGACAATGAATCCACTACTACATTTCAGAATCAAAGGAATCGTCATCTGAGTGAACAACAGCCCGTGAAAGTCGATTACAAAATTGTAATCACTATAACGAATGTAACCTCTAAACTAAAGGTCAAAATGCAATTAAATTTTGTTGTTACCTTCACATGAAAAACTATTTGAGGCCACCAAAAAATACAGCCCTCAAAATGACCTTAAATTAATCAAGGATTCTTCCAGAATTTCTCCAACAGTCATAAATGTGTACAGGACAAGAAACAGAGCGAAATCTCCACTCTTCCTGATCACTGATGGATTCAAAATTAATAGATTTGTTATCTTGTACTTCTTGAAGACAAAAGTATTACCCTTGATCGAACTGGAATTTAATGTTAGTTTTCAGGGGGATGGTGCTGGAGCACACTCTGTAAATATTTTTGATCACTTCTGGATTCCTTACTAACCAGAATATAATCCCTAGGATTTTGCAATATAGAGAATGGTACAGAGAGAGACTAATGCCCTTCATAGAACCAATAAGGATCATTTGATGGCCTCAACTGAGGCCTCATAGAAGAATATTCCGGAATTACTGATGAAAGCCAGCTGAACTAGTGTCTTCAAGAGGTTCAACGCTGTTGTTTCGCTAAAAGGCACATATATTGAATAAAACTTTGGTATGTTTTTCAATTTATATTCATAATTAAATCTATTATAAAAAAGCAATATTCTGAAATGTCAATAGTATGGGATATAACTATTTGATTATTTTCATGTTTCACTACTTTAGTAGAATCCTGTAGAACCAAAATTGTTTTATAAAGATTAATTATTCATTTATAATTATAAAAATTTTCTCTACGGTCTATAAAACTACAAATATTATTTTCTGAAGTTACTAATTTAGATTATGAATTGACAAGTATAAGATATAAAAGTTGATATGTATTTCTACACAACTACTGCGGCAAATAAAATAAAATATTTTGAGAAAGACACAGGCTACTATTAGGGTCAGAGTGAGGTTTTTATAGCTTTACCTAAGAATGATCTACGATATCATCATATTATCAAAAACGAAAAAAAGATAAAACAGAGAGGTCTTTCTGCAAGGATCACACAGAGTCCTCTTTCCATCTTTTTTTGAATGAGATAGCAATTCCTGTAAGGGAAATAGTGGAAGAGAAAATTTGGGATACACTTGGAATAGAACTACAAAAAGAGGATTGTGTGGTGGCCATGCCACTGACAACTCGGGCTCTCCTAATAGAAGAAGAAGTCATCACTTAAGTTATGTGTATCTATATTATACTTCAAACTGGACTATTAGCTCAACAATAAAGACGTCGAGGATGTCATCGACAGATTCTCATTGAGTGATTCTACATTTTAGATTATAATGTTTAAAAATAATTATTTAACAGAACTTTCTCGAGATTATATCTTCTCAAATATATTTACCCAAACAGTAACTTGCTTTTTCAAATCTCTATCCGGGTCTACCAGTTTTTATTTTCCTCCTCCATTATTTGTCGTTTTGTCTTGTTTGTTTTAAGGTTTTACATCGATAAAATTTCTATTTTAACGTTCGGGTGGATAAAGTTCTTGTATTAAGACTTGAAAAGAAGTAATGGAGGCTTAATATGAAATAGATTTTGTATATAGGTTGGTGCAGATAAATTGGGAAAATATTTAAAGCCTTATGAAGAACAAACTAAAGGGGGGAGGACCATAATTTTATCATAAATTGAAAGCTACATTTAATAATTAATAATGACATCCGCCTATCTTGATAACCCCGGCCATACGGCGCCAGAAGCGTTTGCAGGGCCGGGCAATCTCGTGCAGATCTAGTTTTGCCATTATATGGATAATGAATTTCTTCAGGGCCTCCACAGACGAATAATACTTGGCACAGGCCTCATACTCGACCTTCCTTAGAAATAGAAATTGAATGGGTTGTATTCCGGCCTGTTTGCAGGTTTAAAAATCCGGACTTCAAAAATGAGGAAATTTTTTGGCCAAGACATCCTGCATTTTTTTGGAAGGTGTAGTTTCTTCCATGGGATACTCCATCTATCTAGAGAATGTAAATTAAAAGTACAAAACCAAAACCAGTACAATCCTACGATGTCGGCCGGGCTTGTCAAAGCTTACGGCGCCGTGTGGTCGAGGTTATAAAGAGAGGCGGATATCATTATGAATAACTGAATTTCATTCAATGTAGCTTTCAAATGATCAAAAATACTATGGTTTTCACCCTCCAGTTTGTTGTTTATAAGCCTTTATATATTTTTCCAATTTATCTGAACCCCCCCAGTACTTTGTTGGTCCACAAAACTATATTAAAGTCATTCAAAAAGTGGACTAATGTAAAGATTGGCAAACATTTGTTTAGACCCATAATAATAATAGGTAGTACGTATGTATTACTTTTTTTACATACCTACAAGGCATATGCTACAAATATAGGTATAGGTACGTTGAAACGTGTATAAGATTAGTGAGTATTATAACAACTGTACATATTTTCATAAATTACCATTATATAATTACCAAAGGAATTTTGCCTTTGTTTTTTGCAATAACGTCTTTGATGTACACACAGTTCACGCCATTTGAACGTGAAGAGTTAATTGTTAAAGCCTCTGTTAGTGAACTGGAATATTTTACACCCCAAGATTTACAAAAATGCTTCTTCTTCATTTGAATCTATATTTAATCGCTATTACCTTACAGTATGCTCCTAAAACATTTAATCTTAGTAGATGCAATTGCTTATTTAACTTGATAGTTCCATATTTAGGATTTATTCGTATATTTACAAACTTTTTATCGAGGTTTAGTGTATTTCATGTTTTGTTTTCAAATCCTTCCTTTTTCATTTATTTTTCTTTAAATATTATTTTTCCAATTTGAGGACTGAGACATACCACATAACTTACAAAATTAGAAAATATTAGTTATGTATATATAACACGTAACCTCATCAAAAAACTGAACTGTACTCATTTGATGACCCAAATTTGCCTTAAGTAATGAATATTTTAAAGAATTTTTTATCACAATTAAAAATTGAATGTTTTAAATGCAAGAATAACAAATTAAATCTTCTTGAAACCGCAAACTCATTTTATTAAGATTATTTTAAAATAAGGATTCATTTTCTTTAGATGTTTAAAAATTGTTTTAGCTTTTTAATTTATATTTATGAGTGCCAAAAGGATTGAAGTGTTCAAAAATGATAGAAATTTAGATCACGTAATCATTATAATGGGTCAACTGTGTTTATCTTGTAATTAAATACTTTTTATTTTTGGCGTTTGTTTTTTAAACCGTTGATTAATTGCGTTATCAACAAAATGTTAACTAAGAGAGTGTTAAAGCTTCATGCTTTCTTATTAAAGAATTATAAAAATGTTTATGTATGTGCTTTATCAAGCTTTTATTTCATCAATGGGTCCACTAAGGAATAAATTATCATTAACACTCCTCAATCTAAATTTTAATGCAATCTAATGTTCATGAAGAAACGTCTAAGAGAGATTTATATTTTGAAGAGAGTCACATTACTTAATCTTAATTAAGTTGCAACTAAGTTAGATCAATAAGAAAAACACATTATATGTCTCCCATTTTCAAAATATATAAAGATCCATTCCATTAAAAACTTTTGTCTTTAAATGCTTTTATTTATTTTTTTACAGCGGTTCAATTAATCCACGATGAATTCTCGGATTATTTTAAAGACAACTTCATTGTAGATCATGACTCAGATAGAAAACGTTTGACACAGTTGATTCTACGCCTTCTCAAATCAAATGGTACTCCCATCTTTGACATTACTCTTGATCTCTCACCTAGTAACTCTTCTCGTTATATTGGAGTCATCAGGGTGCCTGCACGCTCTGGGCTCATTCCAAAGCTGACACGGTCATCTAGAAGTTTCTCGTACTTATTAAATCGATTGATGCGTCATCGAAGAAAAAGAAATAGTCGAGGAGGTTATAAATACGTATCAAGAAAAGAGATTTTCAAAAGCTTTGAGGTAAGTTGATTTAATACATTTGTACACTAAAAAGGACGGTACTTAATGTGGAAAAAGGGATTTTTGTTTTTTGAAGAAATAATGATTATATAATGGGTTAATCTCATTATAAAGGCATTTTAAAGATCAATTAACAACACCAAGGGAAAAAAAGTAAAATAGAAAAATATACTAACTCTTCCTACACATTTATTCTTCAAAAAGATATAAGAAAAGATGAGGATGGAAAAATAGCTTTAAAACAATTAAAAAAAGAGAGCTACATTCATTATACAATATTTAATCCCTATAGACTTTCTTATAATATATAATGTATTAAGTTTATTCATTTGGATTATTAGAGCCAATTATTTAGGTTAAAGGAAAGAGTAAATTCGTATTTCTTTTTTCCGCTTTTTCTTATAACTACAAATAACTTTTCCATTCATTATTGGTGACATTTTTTGGGATGTATTACACTTAGTCAGTTAAATCCTGAATTTTCGTGCGCCCAACTGCTTTGAGTGCGCGTACGGAAATTTTTTAATCACGTTCAAGTTTCATTTTCTCGACTTGTACATAAAGAGGTCAGGTTTTTTTTTTAAACTAATTGCTTAGGATTTAATGTATTGAAATATGAATTCATGTCAATGGACCAGCCGTTAGGTCAATGTCAAGGACAGACATCGTGGTCGAAAGCCAACAATGCGGCCCAGACTACGTTCAAGTCAGGATTGACTGCCAGGAAGGTGTTGCTGTGTGTTTAGTAGGATTGGTGGGTAATAATATACTATAAGCTATGAGCTAAATGCTCAACCCTGTCCTCTATTGGGAAAAATTTGATCGTTTGAAGCGGGAAATCAAACAGATGTGGCCAACATTGGTGAATAGGAGGCGAATCGTGTTTCATAATAAAGAACAATAGACCGCACAGATCTTTGATGATAAGCTAGAAGCTCTGGGAGGTAGGACGGAAAGTTCTTATGCATCCACTCTAGAGTCCGGACTATGGTCTATTCTTATTTATGGATAACGCACTTGGGAGTACAAATTTTGTCTCAATAGAGGATTGTGAATTTTTTGTCGGAGTCTTTTGTCAATAGGGACAAAACTTTCTTCGAAAAGGGCATTATGAAGTTGGATTCTTGTTAACAACAAGTTATCAAACAGAAGAGACCCTACTTGGTATAAATTGGAGGGTTGTAACACTTCTGATAAGGCATTGAAATAAAGCAAAAAATATGAAATTATTTTTTCGAGAAACTATTATATCTCAGCCTGGTGATAGGTGATATAAACCATCAGAGTGCAGAAGCTATGTATGCTGTCACTTTGACGGGCTCTCTTGGACAAACACATGCACCTATGCAGGTGATTTTTTTTGTGTTGGATAGATAGTTTAAACTTGCAACTGTTGGAAAAATGGAATCAATTGACAAATTTTGTGTCCCAATTATTTGGAAAATGCACGGAGCCCTCCTTGGAATCTTTTTTGTATTATTTTCTAACTAGAATTGATTTCCATTATATATGAACTTTCATATTTTAGTTGGGCAAGATCCCCAAATTATTAAAATAGTATGCATTAGAGTGTTCGCTATTTTTTAAAGTTGACCAAATTCTAAATTATCATGGATCATGAGATGTGTTTAGGTGTTGGTAATCACTTCCTAAATTATTTTTTCTGGACCACCATAAACCATTACCCTCCATCCGGTCAAAGTTCCAACGTTCCGGAAGTACTTCAAAATGATGATTAAATTTTTAAAAAAGGAAAAAATCTTATTGTAATTTAGGCATGATAAAAGAAAAACTTATTCAATAATATTTTTGAACTTATTAGTAATTTTTTGACTTAATGATGTAGTCGGTTTTGTAAGTAAAAACTCACGGAATAACTATTGACAGCATACAAATATAATAAAATAATTATGATTTTTTATTTATTCATCATATATAGTGTTTAAATCTTTGAATAATTACTAAATTAATTCATGGAATTATACTTTTGAAAGTTTTTATTCAATTTTGATCTTTATTGATTTGTAACAATTACATTTTCGTATCTTTTCTCTTGATTATATGTCTTCTAGGATTCGTTAGTTTTTGATGTTGTTTATTTGATTATTTCACATGAATGAACTGACTTTAAAAAAATATTGCAACACTATGAAACAAAACCAAAAAGGCGAAAATCGTATACAGCTCTCAAATTTTAAACTGTTCATGTAAAACGTACACTTTAACATTTGTAGCTATCAAGGGAAGTACACCAGACATAGATGAATATTTATATTAATCCTTGAGCAGAGATCAATAGTACTTTGTGCAGATTTGTCAGACCTTTTTGTCTTTCTTTACAATCTTCTAAGATGATGTCAACTGGTTTGAATCAAACAAGGCACGTATAGGGACATTTTCTGGATATTCAAAGCAGAAATTTGTCTTAAATACAACCCAATTTTTCATTTCTTCTTCATAGTTGAGATGCTAGGTTGCTTGATTTATTGAAAATAGAAATTGTTCCATCCGTGTTTAATGTGAGGGAATCTTTTAACTGAAGGAAAGTAGGGCCATGCACATTTAAAATCATTATAACAATTCTATGCTCCACTCATGGATTTTTTGAATGTATAATCTTAAAAGGGTAGAAGCAGTAATAATCCATCATGCACTGTTCCAAGATGTTTGTCAAAAAAAAAAAAAATCAGGTACATAATTTGGCCCCTTTTGTACAATCTGACAAATCTGGAGAAAGCACTATTGATCTCGCCCAAGCATTAATATAAATACTCATAAAGATTTAAACACTAAAGATGTTTATGGACATTTGTATCGTGTTCATGAAAAAATTTAATTATATAAATAGAAAAATAAATAAAGAATCCATAATTATTTAATTATGTTTGTATGCTATCAATAGTTACTTCATGAGTTTTTACTTACAAAACCGACTACATAATTAAGTCAAAAAAATTACTAACAAGTTCAAAAATATTATTAGATATGTTTTTCTTTTATTATGTTTAAATACAAATAAGAATTTTTCTTTATTAATTTGACCTCATTTGGAGGTACTTCCGGAACGCTGGAACTTTGATCGGATGGAGGGTAACGGTTTATGATGGCACAGAAAAAATAATTTAGGAAGGTATTACCAACACCTAAACACACCTCATGATCCATGATAATTTGGAATTGGTAAATTTTAAAAAATAGCGAACACTCTAGTATGCATCTATATAGTATGTACAACAAATAAAGAACCAAAGCTTTTTAAAGTCTTACTTTGACGTTGCTGCACACAATAATTTGTTTAATGACAGTACCCTTCAAGTTTGTTTTTTTTTGTTTGCTTTTTTGTAGAATGTTTGGACTTTTTCTTTTATAATCATGTAAATAAATAAAAGTTTCTATGATTATTACTTTTGTTGTGAAATAACGAAACAAAGATATGTACATATGTATATCAAAAAACCAAAAAAACTAAAAAAAAACTTATTCACTAGTCATCAAGGATTCAAAAGTAATCCTTCAGTTCTTTTTAGTTTTTGCTGACTTTGCGTCAAAACATTTTTATAACTTTTCCAAACTTCATTTTGAATTTTTGTACTTGTTTTTTTTTTTGTCATATAATTTTTTTAGTTTTAAGGTTTCATTTAGTGTATCAAGGGTCTCATTAGTAAAACAAGCCATTATTTCACATCATAGTACTACATCTATTTAGTCATTCTATTAAGATGGATCAAACCCCCCCTCATGATTCGTACATTTTGTGTTCGATTTTCTAACACTTGCTCACAAGTGTGACACTTTTGCGATAGAAATATTTATGTATTCAAAACATTTATAGATGTAAGTGGAAATTATGAAAGTTAAGGATTTTTGTGTTTTGATCCCGAATACATAAAATAGCTGAAGAAAAAATAAATCAATTACTTTTCCAATATTTGCATTTATTTGTTTTTAATTGCAATCGTTTAACAATGGATGCGTTAGAATGATAAAATTTGGACTCAAAAAACTTTTAAGACAATTTTGTGATTGTTTGACTCAGTATTGTTTGAGTGGTTGTCAAAGATCAGCAAAGAGAAAATAAGGCATATTTTACAGTTTTTCTCACAACACACAAAACACAAGCCAGGTGGCTGAAAATGTGAGTAGTGTATGGGCCTGATACTCTAACAACCACTTCAGGGTTTGATGTCAATGTTTCAAGGCCAATTGTCAAAAAAGTGGATAAAACAATGGACATTCTTGAGTCTTATCATCATATAAGCACTGTTTTGAGTCCCAAAAATTACATAGTATGTTTTTGTTTGATTAATTCACTTACTGAGCTTAAATTTTATAGCGAACATGACTAGGATTAAGGAAAAATTCTGAAAGTGTGAGTTTTTTACACTATGGTGAGGAACACATATATATTTTGATGATTTAAATATATTTTTATCAACAAGTGTCACATTTGAGAGAAAACCTTAAAAAATTCAAGAATAAACGGGCGTATGGTCCACCCTAATGCATAGATAGATATCTACTCATCCTCAATGGCCATTAAAACACTTCATATTCAGAAAAATAAATCATTCTTCGAACATTAACTTGATATGTGTTTTTTTTGTTGTTTTTTTTCAAAATGAAATATGGAGAAATAATTTTGAATCCTTAAATGATGATCAGCATTCATTTGTGAATAAAAATGCACATCTACCTTTAGGGATATTAGAAGAGTAACTATTTTTGAAATGAAATAATAGGAATATTTAAAATGAAATAGTATAAATCTATAAAAGGACCATGGGTAATTTTTGAAAAGAATTTGAACGAAAGCAAAACTATTTTTGTAATCTTAAAGCATGCCATATTCAGCTATTAAATGGGCACCTTCATACTATTCCATTTCAATATTAGTGCTCCCTCTTATGCATAAAATGTCGGTATATAAAAATAAAAGAAACCTGAAAATAACATCACATTTAGGAGACTGTTTGGAAGAAGAACAGCTTTGATTGTATTGCTTTTAATTAATAGATTAGCTGCAATCAGGCATGAGAGGAAAGAAATAAACACAAATCTTATTTCGTATCTTGCAAGGATTTAGTCAGAAATTACACCAATGTCGATCTTCAATTTTTTTTCCCACCCCAACAACGACTTACATATATAAATCCCTTACAAACAATCATCAGTGTTTCTTTTTGCTTTTCATGGTCATTCGCAATAGTAACTATATTTAGATGTACTCTCTTCAAAGAATGAAAGGATAATCACAACAGCTTTCGAAAATAAAGGCACTCTTTAGATTTCCCCCTTTTAAAAATATTGCACATGCTCATAGTTATACTTTATAGCACTCGACTATTGTACATGTACCCATGGATAGTGTTGTGTTGGTCCTGAATTAAGAATGAATACTAGAGTTCCGTCTAGTTCAGTCTCAATTTGGGCCAGTTCAGTCTACATATATGTACATCTTAAATTTATAAAGTTCGGTTTTTTGATGACGTCAATCAACTTTATTTCTTCTTTTAATCGGTTCTGGTACTTCTAGAAAGTCCTAAGAATTGGTTCTAAGACTGGCTGAATAAATAAGGACGACACAATCCTAGATATAGATAGTTATTTATCAAATGCATCATTGAAAAAGATTGATAAAATGTGGCAATACAAGTCTAAATGTGTATTGCCCATACACATATATATATACAAAAATGAGTAATTGCATATGTGGGCATGTATTGTTTAAAATGTGTCCTTTGTAACACAAACCTATGTTTACTACTACCATAATATAATGTTTGTGACGATAAACAATGCTTCTGAAATTGTTAGGTGTTTCACATACATACATATGTATGTGATTGTGCCTTTTCTATTTCTCTCTCCTTCTGTACCATTAAAATATTAACAATCAGCTTATTATTACTGGATTTTTCCTTAAATAAATTATGTTCTCATTTTAAAAACGTCATTCCTTTATCTTTTGTCAAAAAAGAGATCAAATGGATTTTATTGATATTTTAGAGATTGAAACAAGTAGCCCCTACACAAATTGCTTAAAATGCTTCATTGATTTTCTAAAGTACATGCATTTGAAAAGTTTATAAAAAAGTAAATAATATGACTCCCTATTTATTTGCTCCCCAATGGCAATATAATCCATAATGTATTTTTTGTATTTGAATGGGTCCGTAAAAAGTACTAAACGAAAATAATATAAAAATATGAAAGTTGAAATGACTGTGTAACGTTTTAACCCTTGTTATAATTTGATCCCTTTTCATAAGCGTCTAAATTCAGCTTTCCTTGCATTATCATCATATATGAAAATGAACGTGGTCATCTTTACAATTTGAAGGATGGGTTGGAGCTGCCTATCTAACAATGATAGATGTTAAATATTTTTATCAGTTTTACCAATAAATATTATTAATTTCTAGTATTATTTATGTACAATTATTAATTCAGAAATATATTAAATTGGAAATTTATTTTTCAGCAAAATAAATGAATTTAACTTTTTTTTTAAATTCCCTCATTTCTCAGCATCACTTCTTGCTGAACAATATTTCAAAAAATGAAAAATGCAGCAATTAGCCTCGCTCTTGCTTAAGACTTAAAGTTATTTCTTATGAAAAAAGCTTTTTTTTTATTCATATTGACAGTTCAGACAGTTTTAAGTTAAAGATTGACGACAGAGCTTTAAAATGATGAACTTTGTACATAAAGAGTAGTTTTTTTATATAAATTTGTCAGATATAAAATAAAATTTCTAAAGAGAAAGAGTAAATCTATGAATAATTTATTGTAGACAATATACTTAAATATATGCTTATTTATATATACATAAATCCTCAAGGTCCATAGATCCTCCCTTTCTTTTTATCCATTTCTTATGGTTTTTCTAATACCAATTTCTTTCCTCTTTTATACCTTTAAAGAGTAAAGAATATCTATAATATAAATTCTTTTAATTTATGTATATCCGAGAAATTAAAAATCAATATTCAAGGGAAAGGAAGGTTCAATCAATAAATTTTAATTCATTTTCTTTAAATATATAAAAATATTTCCATATTATGTCAAAGAATGGGATGAAAAGACGCATATTAATACGTGTAACTGTGAATCACTTTAACTGATAATATCTCACGGTTGCGTCGACTGATTTTAAAACTTCCGACAGGGAATGGCAACCAAGAGTCTAAACTATTGATATTCCTTGTTTGTTACATCACAACTATATAGTAAGTGGATCGTATAAAATTTGCCATTTTACTCAATGTATGAGTTACTAAAAAAAAGGGTATTGTCAAGCAGACCGGTGTGGATTTCAAGACCATTTACAACGCTAGAAGATGTATGGAAGCCGAAGAATTGCTGGACAGGATGCCTGAAGATGGTCACCACTTAAAAAAATCTTGATCTGTCCTTAAAAAAGCCTTAATGGCTGCACCAAAGAAGTCATGAGATCATATGCCAAGGACCTAAATGTTTCAAAGGGGACACAGGCATGAAAGTTATTGGTGATGTAGAAGAATCCCCTTCTCACGGACGCCATCAAGTCCTAACATCTCCTTCGTTGTCAAAAATTGTCAGGGCCAGCTGATTGGGGCATAATCTTTTCCGATGAGAAGACTTGGTCTGTACGACCCAGTCTTTTATATCTTCGAAATGATCAATATACTACATTTAGAGATGTTTTTGAAGGTGTTCTTATAATCTCCACTACAAAATACCCAGTCAGGAGGCTTATTTGAGGTAATATTGTGCTGGTATCCACCTAAATTCTATATCAAAAAGTAGCAAAGTACATAAAAGTGTAACACCTATATATATTTCAATAGGAGTACATAAATACAAAAGAAAAAAAAACTTTAAAATAAATAACTTTGTACATACACAATTGAATAGTAAATAAAATATGGCAAGAATTCATTAAGTTTCATGTTGTTGAAACTACATAATTAAGATAAAAGGCACAGAATGTTTTATTACCTTTAAAATATTTTCCATTTGATCAAAGGAACAGATATTGTATGATAGTTCTACGGATTTTTGCTAGATGAAAGGGCCAGTCACAATTACGAAGAAAGGAACCGTCCATGAAAAAAATTCCACATGATTTATTGAACATTAGTGCTGATCCCGCATGATCTACAGTTGTACAATGAAATAAATCATGATTATCAACAATATGTGCATGAACATTTGGATATTCCTTCAATCTAAAAAAAAACCTCTAAAAGAGGTTTTAGACTGGATGTATTGTTTTTCATTCACGATAAGGATTCTGTTCACATCGAATGGAATCCAGTATTTCATGGGATCTTAAGAAGAGTCTGTCCAGACCAATAGGTATACAAGAGTTGGGTTTTTTTGCGGCATAAACACTTTAGTAATTAAGTACTCTATCTTCAAGTGAGATCTATCAGTATATTTACTTATTAATGTACCTATTTACATATTATAAGGTTGAGTACCTATATAATAGTGAATAGTTACTGACATAGAGGTATATCCAGATATTTCGTGTCCAATCATCGTAAATTAAAGAATATATAAGTATACACTCCCTTAATATTAAAAAAAAAAAAAAACTTAACTCATCTTGATTGGCAATTTACACGTAATTCCATTTATTATTATTAATAGTTTATATATTATTTTTCTTAGAAATAGGAAAAATGTTTTCAACAAATAACAACTGCAAATCATTGTTATTTATATTAGACTTTCTTAAAGCTTTTTAGCAATGAGCATCTCATATTTTTATTATTCCTTGTAAAAAAAATGGCAATTATTTATAATTGGCTCTGAATCTTCTTTTTTTTTTTTTTTTTTTTTTTGCTTGATTTTTTTTTTCCCTTTCTTTAAGATTAAAAGCTCATTCATTGTGTATTTCTTTTTTGTTATAATGTTTTAAGCTGATTTGTGATGTATTTAACTTCTCCTGGTGACATATTTCTTAGACATAATCGTTTGAAATATTTGCAACTAACAAACTAAGTAAAATAATTGACTTAATTATATTTACTTTTCGAAACATTTTCATACAACCTCACATTGCATATTTATTAAATATTATATAAGAAAAGTAAAACTTAAAAAATCAATCAAAAGCGAACTTCTTTTTGACAACAAATCTTTTTAAGCTATAATATATGGAGTTTTCTAGAGTTTTAACTATAATATAATTAAATTGAAAAAAATATTAGATTTCAAATAATACCCTTCATTTTACTTTTTAATTTTCATCGATGTATATAAGTACTTCAAAGTAAGGTTCTGAATCGAAAATATACTTAATTTAAAAAAAAAAGACTTTAGAGGCAAAACCTACTACTATTGAATTTTTTAAAGATTCATTTCGTGTTCCACCGGCTTAAATAGCAATAATAAATATGGGTTTTAGCTGGCGGGCATTCCAAGACCTAGAATTGGGTTCTATAGTGCTATTAGAGGTAGTTTGAGAATAATCTTAATCGCCCTAAATTAATGATTATTTTCAACATTTGATAACCTCTTTTTAAGTGTTTGTGTTTTATAACGTTATAATCATTGCAGTAAAAGCATATAACATATTTTTTATTTTCGTTTTTGATTGTATTACTCATTTTGAATTTGCATTTTTTAAATTTAAACTTTAAGATATACTTAATTTAGTTTGCCCTGCGTTGCCCGGGACATTAAGAAATTGATATTAATAAAGAATTATTCTGCTTAATATAAAACAAAAATAAAGACTGTCAATTAGTAATAATAATTATAGCTGGATATTGGTGCTGGTATGTATTTCTGTACCTTTTTTGTAAGAAGATAGAATAGGTTTACCCGGCGTTGCCCGGGAGATTAAGAAATTAAGACAGTGAAAGTTTATAAATTATTCTTGTTTCATGTTGTTGTTCTTTTCTTGGCTAGACCTCTGGGCTTCTCTGTCTCCATGAAACGTAATGAGGACGTGGTTGCTCTGTTCTGGGTCATAATCCGACCTCACTCTTCCTATATCTCCATTGCACTCAATAAGAAATTATTTACTTTATTTTGGGTCAGACGCCAAACTTGCAGTCTCGCAGCACCTTCTCTGAACATCAAAGCTAATATCCCAAAATACAATCTGGCTTTCAGGCAGCACAGGTAAAACACAGTGCCAAAATACAGTTTAAACTCTACTGCCGTCGTGTTTATAGGCAAGAAGTAGCCCTTCTAATATTATAATAATACATCCCAGCCCTCGGGTTGTGTAGGTGAGCTGCTTGGTACGAATGAAGTTAAATTTCTCCGCTGCCCCTACATGAGTGTCAAGAAACCCTCATAATATCCTAAAATACACCCGATTCTCAGGTTATGCAGGTGAAATACTGGGTCTCAAGGAAATGTATGGATGGATTTTGATGAAAACACACATACAAACATTCACATTTAATATATTATCTTTTTTAAAGCTAATTTTTCACTAATGTTGCCCCTTATTAGTATTTTATGGCATACCATCTAAGTTTATATCAACTTTTGTTAACCATCCCTTAGTAAACATCCATTTTTTTTCTCGTAGTTAATGAACTTTGGTCAAACTTTAAGCCAAATAATCTGCAAATTTTAAATGATGATACACAGTCCACATTAACTTATTTAAATCTATAATATTTTCTTGCCTATTTCATTAATTTTGCCCTCGAAAATATTATTTTAAAATACTAAAAATACATGCATGAGCTCAAAACAAGAAGAAGAAAAACATCATTTTTCAAATTAATTAAAATAATATTAGCTTGTAGTATCAATAGGATATCATTTGTAACAAAATAATTTCATTTTTACTAAAGCACACATATATACAAAAAACATTTTTAAACGAATATTTTATTTATTGAATTAAGTATGTACTTTAGTATATTTGCATATAATTTTTAATCCTTTACTTTGAAAAGTGTAATCATCTCTTGTTCTTCAAATTGTGAATAGATTATGAGCCTACCTCATTTCAATTCTGATGGTGATAATAGAAAAGTAAATTTATTCTTGTTTGTCTAATCACGACCCTTTACATAGATTCAATCATTTTTCCATCATGGTAAAGAATAAATCAATAATTAAATATCCTTTCGACTCAATAATTATTTTTTGATTCGTTTAATATTCTCCCATGTTCGGATATTATCAAGTTAGGGTAAAATACTTACTATAGGTGTATATATGAATGTATGGAGGTATATTTGTTGTCAAAGCTTCTCAAAAGATATACATGCCTATATTTGAAGAACTCACAATAAACACTTTTCATTTCTATGAATAGATGCTCAATAGTAGGTATATTTTTCCCAGGAGAAAACGGATTGAAAAATATTATTTGACATGCAAAAACTTTTTGTATGCGTGAGTAGGTCCTACAATAATGATTGAAGGACGAAATATATATTTACTTATAGGTTGTGTATTATCATATAGTTAGACCCAATCATCCATTCAGTAGGTTTTCATTTATAAGAGGTTTGATTAATCAACAACAAAGGAAGGATAACAATGGTAGTAGGTCAAAACGTCGAACGACAAAACGTTCAATCTATACAACGTTGACTAGAAAATATTACCTTCAAAATATGAAAAAAAAAAAAGATTCTACGACATTTAATTTCTGACATTTCCTGCCTTTGATATTTACCCCACCACCCCTACATAAACTAATAGTAAAGAACCCTCACAAACCCCCATTTATACCTCGAAATTTGGTGCTATTTGTGTACTTCCCCTCACAACATTCAAATTTATTCCACAAAAATTAATAGTTATAACGTTAATAAATATTCAATATTTTTATTTTTTCTATTATTTTCTTATACATATAAAATAGACAAATAGTTTTAGTTCTAAAATCTAGATGAAATCTGAAACAGCCTCAAATTTCCAGTGCCCTTTTGGGTGTAAATGTGGGTAAATGTAAGTAGTGACGGTTGGTTTCATCCCATTTTGGGACCTCGCTGCACCCCGAAAACATCTCCAATATTTGGGATGTACGTGAGGAGTTGTGGGGGATCTTAATGGCTGTTTAAATAGTGTTGCTGGGTTTTATTCCATATTTGGCCAGACCGTACCCGAAAACAGCCTAACATTCGGGGTTAAAAGGTGCTGGGAGAAGACCTTACTGGTAGTTTATATAGGATTGATAGTGGTGGAGGTATGTTTTAGGCGGGAAATGTCTGAATTGGATATACTGCAACACCATTTGGAGGAGTACCTTATTTATATTCTACGGTCGACATTCTGTCGGTCCAAGTTTTGTCTATTCGATATTTTGTTCATTCGACATTTCATCTATTTGACGTTTTTTCCATTCGACGTTTTGACGGCCATTTTTTGACGGTCGTTGTTTTGTCCACGCATCCTAACAACAATATCCGGCGCTTTTGATCTATTTACAATAAATTAACATCAAATGGTCCTTTTTTAAGATTTATTCTAAACAAAAACTGAGTTGAAGATACAATCATTGAGAATATATTCCACACAAAGTAGCCTCTGTTGTCCAATTATATGGTCTTATTCCGCGTAATGCCGTGTAAACTAGAACCCTATCTAAATTCTTTCATTCCAGGAGGGTTTAGTCGATCAGGAACTCTTGATGGTGTAAATACCTCGGTTGGGTTATGATTTAAGGTAGTTCTAGGCATAATAACCCATCGGCTAGATTGGGGAAACTAGAAGGCAGAATATTCTTGTCGTAGGGGTGTTTTAGGAGCCAATCCTGACTTATGGTCTTCATTAGGACCTTACTCAATTTTACAACCATTATCTTCGATCCCTTTCATTCTTGATACCTCTGCTTTACTCATATCTAGATCGTCCGAAATCATTACAACAGTGCTCCTGTTCTCTACCTCTGAAAATGTAATAGGTCTGATATCTTCGGTTGATGACTCATTGGCTGTGTTTTGGCTAATTAGTAAAACGTTTATATGTATATTTTACCACATAAAAAAAGAGAGTGCAGTAAATCTGGAGCACTGGTTTTCTTGTGTACATATATATATATTATATTGTATATCTTTTCTAAAATTGGCGATTTTCTGGAAGTATTAAACAAAAAAATGAGATGAAGAATTTTTACAAGTACTTGTGATTAAATACAATGTATTAATTGAATATTCTTTGGATGGTCAATATATTAAGGATATAACTTGTGACTATTTTTGTAAAAATTACTCATTGATATTAAGTTTTTCCGGGGCACATTTTTAAATTTAACAAATGCCCACAGTTATATAACTCGTAAATACATAATAACTCAGTAAACGGAATTGATCAAAATGAATGATAGCATCATAATAATTAATAGATGGTAATTAAAATGACCAATTTTGTAATTGAATAAGGTATTATGAAACCTACAAATTGTATCTAGTATAATCTGCTTAAACAAATTCTAACTGAAGCAGTGTGGCCCATTGAATCGTAAATAAAAAGTTACATTGACTTATTAAGTAATTTACCAAGCATTTTTCCGCAATATTAGCTGATAGAACAATAAAAATAAACAATTCTTGTAGAATTTTTTGTCATCATACCAAAGGCAAGGGAGATGGAGGGCAGAAGAAATTGTGTGTCGCCACTTTTTGACATGACGAGATCCCCCACATCGTTCCTTGTTCCGAAGTTCTCATTACTAAGATTAAAAAGCTGAAGGAAGACATCAAGGGGCTTGAGAGGCCAAAAATGTAAAAAAAAAAACTCAAAATAGGTTTGACGACATTTTGGCAAATTTCTGGTCTTGTTCAATGTAGCCTCGACCCTAACCAAACTACAACACTCTTAACTATTGTCATTAAGGCCCCATCTAGAGGAAGACCAGTGTCACTCTCATGTGAATGTGTATGCCCTAAAGACTGTCGAAGGAAAGGAGTGAAATACTTGAAAAATACCTTTTTAAGGCCAAGGGTGGCCACTCTGAGATTTAGTTGTTTACATAAAGTCGCATTGTCCTACTAATTGTATTTTTTGATAATCTTGATAAAGTGGAGCTTTGTCAAAAAAAATTTACGATGCACAGGGGCACACACTGTACAAACAACACTTATGATCAGAGTTGGAAGCCATGTGTTCATTAAATTATTAAAATTCCCATGGGAACTATAACAATTGGAGCTTAGCTGTCTTAATGTTAGTTGCCAACAACCATGAGAGGACGGAAATCTATACTGAGTAACTAATGAAGATATTGACAGAAGGCAGTACAATCTGGATACTCAATTATACTCTGAGTCCAATAAGGACTCACATTCATATCTCCCCAGCATATCCTTTGTGTTACTTACATGGTACATGCACTAATATTACTACAAGAATGAACAAATAATGTTAACAGCTTTAGAAAATTAAAAAAATCTTGCTTGCATTTTAGTTCATATTTTCTACAACTATATAAAAGATATACTGACAAAATAAATAAATGTAACTCGTAGAATTCCAAGTATAAGAAGGGGGAATTCATACTATCAAATAATACACACTTTTTTTCGTCAATAGAAAGAAGGAAAAAAGACTCAATAATTTGATGATGAAGATGAAATAACATTTGCATATTGGGAATAAAGAAAACATGGGAGTGTTTTTACACAATCTGAAAGTAAAGAAAGTAAAAGTGTCATAAATCAAATTTATTTTTTTACTTTCCCACTCTTCCTTATCTTATTAAGTTAGTAAGAAGAGAACCTCAGATGATGTAGGATTATTATTTATGCGATCTATTTTGTAGGGGAAAGAGTTAGTTTCTTATCATTGCAAATAGAAAAAATAGTTTAAAAAAAGTAATTAATTTTTTAATATTAATACTCAAAAAAAACTTTCAAAAAAATAATGATTTATTTAATTATATTTTTCATTAATAGAGAGATGGAATATATACATAAATACATTCAAACGATTTCTTACTAATCTAATTAATACTACATATGACTATCCTTTTAATTCAATTAATATTTGATTAGAAGAATGTATGTTGTAATATACCTATAACTTTTAAGAACATAAGCTTCAAAAACTTTAAAAGTAAGGCGTCATTGAGGATGAGTGTTTTAATGCCACATTGAATTATAATTGTTGTATTAATCTATATCACGGGGTGCACTGTTTATAGTGCTCCTAGATGTATATCATAATTATATTTTGATCTAAGAAATAACATACATATAGAAGGTGCCAATTAAAGATTGTGGGGTTGGAAAAAGAAGTGTATTTCATAGACAACAAAGCATGGAAAGGCGGTACATCAACCAATGAATCCTCCTTTCTTCTTGATGACTTCCTTCATCCTCCTGGGCATGTTGGTAGCAAGATTCTCAAGGACTCTAGGATCCAAAGTTTCCCATACAGATATTACCTGTTTGATTACCTTCTCATTTGATGTACAAGGAGGCAGACTGTTACACTAATCCTTCATGATGCCCTACAGAGTTTTGATTGGATTCAAGTTTGAGTCATATTGTTCCCAGACTATTAGTCTTTCCCAAAAGCTAGGCATATGCTCTGAACACCACCTTTGAGTAGATTTTGAATCATGAGATGGAGCATTGTCTTGCATGAAGATAGCCTCAGAAGGTAATGGAACAATTTTTTGGGTGATAATTGTTCCCCTGGAGCTCGAACGAGTCATGCCAAGCAGAGCAAACTGCTCAAGAGTCTTGGTCTGATAGTCGACACTATGAATCTGTTACTTGCAGTCCACTACATGAAGATCACTAACTCCCAGAGTACCCAAAGCTCCCCAAACCCTGATTTTTAGAGGGTGCTTCACAATTGGTACGGAAGTAACATCACCCTTTTTTTTTTAGCCATACACGATCGTTTTGCATTTTTTTTAGCCATACACGATCGTTTTGCATTTTTTTTAGCCGATGATTTGAAGAAAGCTTTCATCTGACAAGAAATTCAGACTCTGGACTTGTCCTTGTCAAATGCAATCCTCTTTTTCTTCATTTGATCTGTCAAAATCGGTTTGGAAGCCTACTTGTAAGCCTAAAATCCAACAGATTTCTTTAAGAATTTTCTCACAGTCTCTTTAGACACATTGTAAGCCATTGCCGTCAGTCTAGCTAAAAAAAAATAATTCATAGGTGTCTTTTCCCTAGTCTCAATCAGATTACTTGCTTGGCAATTGGGGAGATTGAAGGGGACACCCTGGAAATGCCTTGTCTTCTTGCCCCTCTCCTCGCTTTTAAGCCGCCCACCATCTCTGAACAGACCTCAACTCACCCCAAGTTCAGTATGAACAGCCTCCTGGGCCGAGCCACTAATTAGCTTGGCTACAGCAGCCACCCTGATCTCCGAACGTAGAGACATGGCTATGGAAGAAGGTAAATATGGGAGGAAATTATCACTTTTTTCAGCAGCAAGTAACAACAACTGAAACAACTTTTTCAAATAATTTTTTGACGAGAATCTAATATAAACAGTACTGCAACAACAATTTATCCGATCATTTTGGATTAACAAGAACCGATGAAGCAGTAAATGATAAAGAGCGGGAAATTGGAGCCTGACAATCTGTAATTGTCTCTTGCTAGTCGCACTTTTGAAATATAGGAGGCTTGTGCATGTAGGATCGAATATGTGTTTTTGTTTTTGCTCTCTTATGTTCATCATAATTGATTAGCATTTTCAGTACATGTCAAGATTGGAACAAAATATGAATTCGGGTTTATGAGAATGAATTAAGCCGTTTTTGTATGTAGCATACAGGAGGCAGGGGTTTGTTTGTTTATGTGTATTAGTGCTCTAAAGCCTCAAGTATCGTCAATCATCTCATCATATTATTTAAATTTGTCAAATTCTTATTAGTTTTCTTTCATTCTTGAGAAGATAATAGATGAATTGATAAAAGTATTGAGTAGTTACGTGTGAGTATGCTCATAAAAAAGGAGAATAACACTGATGACTTCTATATTATGTAAGACAAAATTGCCCTTTAGGTGACGCCTAATTGCTCCGGGAAATATCGGTACTACTGCGAGTGAATTTATAAATTTATCATTACATTAAAAATTTATAGGGCCCTATGAAATTGAGTTTTTCGTAGGTCATTAAGTCAAAATTAGAACTTGATAAATGCATGATGAAAAAGGATATAAAAGCTATAAATGTTTCTATAAATTATAACCTAGCATTTTTAAATTTACATATTTCCTTCAACCTGAAAAAAGGAATCTAAATCTTCAATATACACTTTCAAAGGTCCAAAAATGTTTTTGTCCTCAAAAACTAAAATTTCCACTTTTAAAATGCCATTTTTCATTTTTTTCAACATAAATGAAGGATATTTCAAAATACGGTGGATCCCGTTTTATCCGGAGAGGAATCGAAAAATTTGTCCACTATGAAAGAAAGCCGCCCGATCGAAATAATTATATAGGACTATTAAATAACTAATTTAGGCTTTCCGTATTATTATTCAGTATTGAGACCTTAGGTGGATTATAATTATACTATAAACACCTGGGGGAGAGGGAGGGTGGAAATGATATTGCATAGATTAATTTAGAAATCAAATTATTTGACAATTTGCCGGGAATAATAAGGTTTATTTCTGATTATACAAAATTGAACCCATTTAATGAATTGCAAAGTACTCGTATATAAATATTACTTTAAAAGTAAAAGGAAACTACTTGATATTCATGGGTGTATTATTATTGCTACTAAGTATTTTCAACCGGTTTTTTTGCACTGACCACAAATTTTGTTGCAAAAAAAAAAAGGAAAAAAACCTTTCAGTCAAGCATTATATATTACGTGCTAGAGTATTCTATAATTAAAAATCTACCTTCAATAATTATTAAGTATTACGTAATTATTATAGTTAATAAAATAAATACTTGCATTTAATTCAAGGCTGCAAATAAATGGTTCTAATTATTAGTTTTGACCCTTTAGAGAGTATCAAGTATTATGTTTTTATACATACATACAGGACTGTTGCGAAATGGGAGTTTGTATATTCCCTCATGGAGTATTATATAAAAAAAACGTCATTAATCTAAATATCAACAAAGTATATGAAAAAGGTTTTAAAAAAAGTCATTAGATCAAAAATGAGCTAAATTCTTGATCCAAAAGGTATTTTTTATTTTGCACTCATCAATGCATATTCCACTAACAGATTGCAAACAAATCAAAAATATTTCAAGAGGGTCATGTGCTTTCATGTGTAAAAATAATTAAAAATATTTTTTACTGTTAATGCACAACTTTCATAATACATTGTAGGATTATTTTACCCATAAATTGTATAGTTGTCGATGTTCACATATATTATTAAGAAGTAAATTGAAAAACGATCATTTGACAAATAATAATTCTATTTTATACGACATTTTCGTATGTATCGAATATTAGTCCCTTAATAATAATTATTATTAACAGAAAATAAGAAAAAAAAAAAAAAAAAGAGAGAGAAAAACCAATAAAGCATTTTCTTCGAAGACTCCCTTGAATGACTGCTTTTTGAAATCCCTTACTCACTACGAGTCCTCTTTTGTCCATGAAGCTTGAAATAATTTATTCATACCGTTTGAGACATGAAGCTTAATGTTATAACAAATTGTATAATATATCTTTTCTTTTTCTACTTTTTCTTTTTCTATCTCTTTGTTTCTATCTCTTCTACCTGGGGTATACGAATACTTATTGACTTTTATTATGAGATCAATTCAAAAATGAGTTTTTGAATTGAAATATTATCGTGGCCTTATCTTAAATTGACAACAATATAGAGCGTTTTTGGGGAAGCTCTTTTTTTTAAAATTAAAGTTCATACTTTCAGCTATTAAATGCAATACTTTTAAGCTTTTTGAATTTATTCGTCTTGAAGCTATGAACCCCTGAACAAAAATCACCTATTTTCCACTTTAAATAAAGATAGCTCGAGTTAAAATTATGATGCAGACATTTTAAAAATGGTTTTAGAATTTTTTAACATTCAGGTTTAAAATACATTTACATAATGAACACTGAGGGCTTAAAATAACTTTGCACCTTAAAAATAGCTAAAAATAACAAAAATGTGGGGCCTTTTTCTGAAGGCCACGAGGCTATGAGAGAAAAAATACGACCCTATTTGGAATCAAGGGATCAAATTGTGCTAAGTTGAGCATATGCTGTTCTTGTGCATAAAAAAAATGCGATTTTGTTGGATAGTGTAATTATTGATATCGTTTAGTAGACTCATTATACTTTATGATTAATTCCCTTGTTAATTCCTCATTTATATGGACTTATACCAATAAAGGAGTAGCATGTTATTAATAGGTTAATTTTAATCGAGTACTTAAATATTTATTATTTGATTTTTAGGTTTCCCTTACACATTGGTCACTATGGTTTTTTTTCGTTCTGTATTCTTTCCCTACGTGTTTGAAAGGAAATAAATAAGTTTTTTTGGTGAAGTAAAATATTTTTTTAGAGAAATATTTTATTAATATTTGACATGAATACCTACCTTTTGTATGAAAACTCTAAATAGATATAAAAATCAATCAGAAATTTGGAGGAAAATGTTAGTTGGATATCCGTTCTTATTTGAGATGGATAACATAGTTTATGCTAATAAATACTCAGTAAATAGTTATTTTTTGTCAAATACAGACCACATTAAGGTCAGTTATGTACTAACATGTTTTTACAGCGTTATTTTACAATTAGTTAAGAACGGCAGTTAGATGCATCTCCTTTCTTTCAAAATATAAACATCTTTATAGTTTTTTGCTCATCATTTAAACTGGAGCTCTAAAACTTTTTTAGCCATTAAACCACTTGTCGATTTTTGGTTTTCCGTAGACCCCCAACATAATTGTCTTAAACTTATTAATATTTTTTCTGATTTTGACAGATTACATAGTCAATCTCTCAGATAATACCATACAAAACTATGTTCTGATATTTAATTATTAATTGCAAATAAAGTATTTAAAATATTTTCAACTTATGAATCTTTTTGATAATCATCAGGGACTTTTGACTAACTTAATTCAACATTCCTACGTAGATGAAAGAAATAAAATGTATTCAAAATTAATAATGAAAGAATTTTTTTTTTTCGATTTCATATTTGCTTTTTTTAACTATTAACTTAATGGAAGGTCAAAAGAGTCGTCTGGGGTTCTTGAAACAAATTACTCTGTTTAGGATTTTTTTTTATAGGAAAAAAGTCCTTTTGTCAAAATGGAAATGTTTAATCTTGATAGCCTATTTAAAAAAAAACTTTCCTCACACACAACAAAGCCACTGTTTTTTCAAGTACTCTCCCACTTTTCATTCCATTCTTTGACTTAATTGTACTCTCCCACTTTTCATTCCATTCTTTGACTTAATCGGTATTTTCCCCTACCACATTTCTCCCTAAATCGAATTAAATATGGTTTTAATTTAATAAAAAGGTTTTTGAAGCAACTTCTTTGTGTTTTGTACCTATGAGAATGAGCAAGAAAGGAGGATAAGTAAAGGGTAAATATATTGGATAGTAAATAAAGCTAAGTCAGATGACAAACTAATCCACGAGTTGAGTAAAAATAAAATATTATGTACACATATGTGTATATATATATAAATAAATGTAATTCTGTCCACCCAAGTAATCCACTTAAATTTAGGATACCTATGATTGTGAGTCCTAGAAATTATGAACCATGACACGTACAAAGCATACAAACCGACATACATGTGAGTATGTCCATTGGTAAAAATAAACATAAGCATGTACATTAGGGTGGGCCAAAATTTAAATGCTTCAACTACCCACCAAGGGGATCTAGAAAAGCTGACTTTTGGAAAGTTTGCAAGGAATAACCCAAAAAAAATAGTTGCCATTAAATATGGGGGGCTTAATGGAAAATTGACATTTATTTTTTTATAATGATTTGAATATAATTTGGTATGTCAAATTAACTATTATTTGGAAACTTAAAAATGAAAATTCCGAACTGTAACTCCATTGAAGACCTCTATGTTTTTAATTATAGTAACCATTCATTTGATAGATTTATGAAAGGGATCATTTGATTGTTTTTGAGTTCTGTAATAAAATAAATTCAACAAAAAATAATTTATTCAGACATACAAAAGTATAGTTGACCCTTACCATATTTTTTATCCTAAATATCTCAAACATTGATAATATTTTATTTTAATTCAACTTTTATTAGAACAAGATGGAATCAATATATCACTTTAATCAGATATGATAAGAGTGATAGGTGGCTGGGCTGGGACAAATGAGAGGTTTAACTAGTTTATAAAATAAAATTATACATATAATGATTTTGTAAGATGTAATGATGATAATTTTAACCAAATCATATGTTTTTAAACCAATTTACGTGTAATATTCATTCTTATAAATGCTCATTGTTAGAATATATTTTGTACCCATAACCAATGGTTTAACTTAAAGAATTTTTTTTTAAATAAAAAAAAAAATCAACTAAGCTGCCATCTGAATAACTAACTAAATTTATGTACACACAGGTAGATCCTTGTTTGTTGTTTTGGCAGCTAACCAAAAGTATTTGGCGTCAGTTTAAAAAACTGGCATTATTCACGAAGTATTTATTCCACAATAGTGGAAAAGTCATAGGGTTTTATGTTGCAATTTGCACTGGACGGAAAAATGTTGAGATTGTAAACTTATTAAACCTGGACAGGTCTTTCATCTGGATCGAGGAAATTGCAGCTGTGAGACTATTCGCCTGGGAATAAAACTCTGCTCTATGCCACACGTCAAATAAAACGTCGATATGGTTGTTGGATTATTTTTTACTTTTTTGGACCCTGTGTTTGGCCTACAAGCTCATCAGACCTCCAGTTCATAGACTTTTTTGTGTGAGTTGCAGTTGAGTGACACAACAAAAATCCTCCTGCAAAACAAAATCAAACCTGATGTCCAGGATCCAGGAGAAAATCCGGAATCTGCCAAAGGAGACTATCATCAAGACCTGTTTCAGTTTCAGAGGTAGAGTCGAGTCTGTAATTGATGCCCAAGGGTTTCTTCATTTTCTTCAACTTTCATTTGTAATTAGTTTTTACTAAAATCGGTTGATTAGTTTCGGAGAAAATCTATTTTTTGATAATCATGTTGACTATTAAATAGAAGTTACACCCTGTAGATATGTATATATATTGTATATTAAATATTTGTACCAACTAATACCTGTAATAATTATATAATCCCTATTAATTAATATAAAAAGCCAAAGAAATAAATATCTAACATTATTTCATTTTGTTTGTTTGAGTAATTATTCTCATTTTCTCCTATGCAAAAATGATGAAAAATGATAAATATAAAGATGAAATTGACTGCATTGTAAACTTTATATATATTTATAACCTACTGATAGAAGAATTTTGATGCATTTAATCCAAAAGTCTCTCCGTTCTTATCAGCAAACCAATAATGATAATAATACGAACAAAAAGGCATTTTTAACATAAAGTTTTGAGAGAAAATATAGGGATATTATTTGTTTATTTATTACTGTAGTTATTTTGTTAGCAAAAACTATACTTAACTAACATTTTGAAAGTGATTCTTCAAATTTAATGTATGTGAGATAATACTACTGGCATATAAGAACAACTTTAACAGTCGAACATTTTATAAAAGGAAGACTTTTGAACCTACATATCTTGACCCCATCACAAAAAATTGAAATAATTGACACCCTAATGTTGACTTATAAACAGTCAATATATAATAGCAGATTAGAACATAATTAGATTTTTATATATCAATCAGAGGAATTCACTCTTACAACTCTATTCAGGGTTCTTGCTGCGTAAATATATCATGTATACGTATAAATCAAAATTTATATATATGTTGAAAATAAGCAATTTTTGAGTGTAACTACTTGATCTAAGAAATAACAGCACCAATTAAGTGTGCATGTCATATTGGAAAAAAAAAGAACAAAAAAAGGGAATTTGTAAAGAATTTTATAAAATATATGAAATCTTGAAGGCGTTTAGTTCAACTCAAAAGCAAAAAAGAAAAAAATGGGAAGTACTTTATATTTTAAAAAGTGAATGTGACTTTAGATACGCCTTAGCAACGAGATTAAGAAAGCACTGACCCATCACGTCATGTAAAAGCTGTTAATATTATTATTTTATTCTCAAGGAGAGAACATTAAAGCATTGAGTAACTACGCTTAAAGGTTTTGTTGAGTAGTTATCTTCTTTAATATTAAAGCAAAGTGTATACGTTCGTCAATTCTTAAAAACTCCAGGCAATGACGGGTACTACCTCTAGTAAAATTATCAACAAGAATATACAATCCGAATAAAATTTCAACACTTGTTGAGTAATAGCTGGAGGCGAAGAAAGAAAGTGTTTCTAGAGATATACCAAAATTTTCCTAAAATACCTTTTAAACAGCCTGAATTATTATGGGGAGACATGAACCTCACGGAATATATTGAATGGAGGATATGTTTCGATGACTTTAGGAAATTAGAAGGGCATCGAAAATTTTCCACAAGAAAAACAATTGACAAATTTCAGGTCATATATGGATATGACGGAAAAAGTAAGATATTCAATGGGAATACCGGATGACTCTACGATAGAAGTATCTGTTGTTTTGTATAAATTTCAAAAAAAAAAAAAAAAAAAATCGATCTCAATATATTAGAATTTGAGATAAGGTCAAGTTTTACTCTAAATAACAAATGGAAGGAGAGACGTTTGATGATTTTTTTGTTGAAGTTCAAAAAATGCTAGTAGTGCAGAATGGAATGGTAAATGTGGTAACAAGAAGTGTCCAAAAGAAAATATCAAGGTAAATTTATTGTTGGTCTTCAGGAAGAAGAAACAAGAATAAAGTTTCTGGCCATTCCTGAGATTGAAAGAACACTTCAAAAAATCGTTGATATGTGTAGAGCTGAAGAAACTTTTTAAGAGGATGATCAAAGTTGAAGCAAAATAGTTGTTAAAAAGATACACAAAGATAGGAGTGAGATCCGGAAATTTTATGAGACAAAGGGTCACAGTTTAATAGGTATGGTAGAATACAACGAAAAGAAAAACGCCTTTACATTGGGAAATTAAGGAAATATTTGAAGGCAGATTTGGGTCACAAAATCATCATAGATGACATGGCATGGGGCAAAGAATGTATAATTTGTAAAAAATAAATAGACATTTTTGCGTAATCAGGAATGTTTAGGAAAGGAGATTTCTTGAACAAAATGAAAAATAACCGAGTCACAGTAATACGATTGAGAAATTTTGATGGTTGAGGTAAAAATAAAAAACAAAGATGGAACCACTTTGTGAATTTACCGGGCTGTACCAGATTCAGGATGTGAAATGACTATAACCGCTCAACAATTCCTTCAAAGAATGAATATTACTCAAAAGATGCTGAAAGTATCTAAAGTTAACTGTATTAGTGGAGCAACTGGAAATTTGTTCACGATATTAGGAAAGATTCATCTTGACACCAGCTACGGACCGGAAGAAGTGAAAGAAGAAATCACGGTTGTTACTAAAAATGTTGGAATGCTACTCACGTGGAAGACTTGTAAATAATTGAAAATACTACCTGAGGATTACCCTGCACAATTAGATTCATATTGTTTGATAAAACGAGATAAATTAGAGATTGGTAAGCTAAATGGAGAAAATATTCCTACACCGGAGGAGATTGAAAAAGTATGGAAAAATTTATTGAAAAATTACAAAATGTTGAAGAAGATGAAGTGTGAACTAATAAAAATTACATTAAAAGAAGACGCTACACCATATAAATTCTATAATGGAAGAACGATACCTTTTGCACAAAGAGAAGCAACTAAAAATAATTATATGATATAGTAAAAAAAAAGTATTATTACACAACTGGGAAACAAGCCAACAGAATGTTGTTACCCTCTAGTCGTAGTTGGAAAGAAAAGTGGAGGCATAAGAATTACTGTCGATCTGTTTTCAGTCTCTCGAAAATATTGATCATATCTAAGTATTCCTATGGTTGACTCTATATACAACATATTTCAACAATTGATATACAAATTATGTACATTAGTTAACCTTGGTATATACTTTGTATATTAGTATATATACTTAGATATATTAGTCAACTAACTAACTAACCAAATGAGCCAATTACTTTGTTCTACTTTACATAAAAAGTGTTTTTATTTCGCAAACTTTTTCTCATCATTGTTGTCAATTGCATGTTTTATATATATATATATTTTTTTTTTTTGCAAGTTTCTAACATGTATGTAAATATCATTTTATTGAATAAGAATGATTGAATAATCAAGAATAGAAAGAAACAACAACTTCTGAGCAAGGAACTGGAAATGATATAAAATTCAAAGCTTCTGAAATAGGTTCTAAAAACTTTAAAAAAAGAAAAGGCTTTTAATACAAAAACAGTTATTTTTAATTCATTTATAAGTTTACGCGTTTATATGAATAACTACACAATATTATATAATTATGTGTTTAATTACAAAGTTTCAGATTACATATTATACATTATGTTCATTGTACAAGTTAACTAAGTTATGTATGCGCCCAACAAAAAGGTATTTTTAGCTGTCCCCATACTTTTCTATTTTTTTTTCTATTCCTTTCACCCCTCAGATGAGTTGACTTATTAGAAATAAGGGAATATTATAGTATGACCTTTACTCCCCCTGTCTTTAAATTCCATATATATTAAGTATATTTCCTACTTAAGGAAAGACCAAACCGCGAATCTTATCACATTGAGTTCAAGGGAACAATCTTTCGCTAATATTACATCAACTGAATTGAATTTGAATCAAATAACATCTATGATTGTGGGGAATTTAGTTAGCAAGTGTTTTGATTTATATTTCTTCCTTTTCAATTTGGATAATGTCTTGGACAGGTTTGTTGTCGTTCATCTTTTTTAATCGTTTAATTTACATTAATCGTTCAGTTTTTCGAATTTGTTTAGTTCACTAAATCGTTCGCATGGAATTTGTATAATCATTCACTTTTTAAAAGGCTTTTTGCTTCGTTTTATCCAATTAAAATGAAACGCAAATTGCCATCATTTTTTAATACAAGGTCTTCAGAATACGGCTCACGGACATCATCCGGCCGACAAGGCATTTTGATGGGTCTCCACTTCCTTTGTCCTCTGACTACATTCACTGGTCCTTCGGACATGATAGATTGTTGAAACTATTTTGTATTGAACAACGAATGAGTGTAGCTGATTTATTTCATCTCATAAAAAATACCTATATTTTATGTACAGAATAAAGATTGAGATAAAATGATTATTGTATATTCCCTGTAATTTCAAATTAATATATTCTCATCACTTTCCCTTTTTTGTTATTCAAACTTGTCTTTTATGAATAGAACTAGCATATATACTAACTATTAAAATATCGAAACAAGTAAAGTACTCTCAAACATCTCAAATAAAGTAATGAATACTTATGTATGTCTATACAAAAATTGAGAGAAATCGAAGTACTTCATGAAAAAAATAATAAGCAGTTCGGTTATTGAAGAGATTAAAAAGAGAAAAGATTTGAGAATTTTTTTTTAAATAACCGATGAATGATTTAAAAGTGTAATTTTTGTCGTTTTTCTTTCAATTTTTTTAATTATTTCATCGTTGATCTTTCATAAACTATTTTATGAACGATTAGCACTTTTGAACTATTATCAACGAGCCTAGTTTTTGGATTAATAGGAAGGTTCTTACTTTAATCACTCCAGGTACTAACACAGGAATCGGTAGGAAAACTTGAACCTATAACCCCGCTAGCCTATCATAATATAAGGTTCCTTTATGCCTTTCATTCAATGGAAAGATGAAAACATATTAAGTTTAAAAATTTACTGAACATTATTTTAATATATCACCCCTAGTGTTGGATCGGTCTTAGGATTGATTTCCTAATTGGTCTTTCCCGATTTATCAGCTCTACTTTTTTTACCATTCGATGGTCCTAAGGACTAGTCGGTCTTTTTTCTGTTTCTTTTTTTATAAAAGGTTGCGTGATACAATAATTGTAACCTCGTTATAATTCAAACGTATAAAAATTGAGTATTTTTTGTTATAAACCGGCCCATCCTACTATAAATTATAGGTAGGATTGTGTCTTTGAAAGAGGTTATGCTGAACAGCTGAAAGGACGGAGTAAGTATCCCAGCAGTTGTAGTAAACATAGAATACCAATAATGACGGATCTTTTATTGGAGCATTTTATTAGGACCAGACAGTCTTTTTAGTTTTTCAAACCGGTCCAACACTTCTCATGCCTAAAGTTCCCGGGATACCCAAACTTAAAAATTTGTCACCAGAAGCCCAGGTCTGGGAAATGAGAAACCTGTATTTTAGCATATGTCCATAAACAACATACTTTCCTTTTGCAGTAGATAACATTCTAAATTGATAATTTTTATAACAAACTTATCCTCTATAAAAGTTTCATAAAAGAAAAAAACTCGAACAGCAAGTTTATATTCATCATATTATCATATACAAGGTGCACAAGCCTCCTTTGCCGCGAAGAGTATTTGTTTCAAATGCAATTTTATCTACAACTATTGATGAGATTAAAAAAGAAAAAAACGGATTATGAAATCTTGATCGATTTTATTTAATAAAATAATCTCCAGCCTCAATTACAGTCTCTATAGGAGTCCGAAAGCGTGAACAAGCCTTCACCACGACATCATTGGCAAATCCTGAAACTCCTTCTTCATCCGACTAATAAGATCGTCATTGGTGTTGCTGGGGGTTCAGTTGGTTTATCGTGCAATCGCAATCACACACAAAAATCCATTGGACTCCGATCCGGTGAGTCCAAAATTCCGGCAAAATGAAGTAATCTAAATTGTCTCGGAGCCATTTGACTTCAGTTAGCCTTAATGTTGCCTCAAAATTACCTTTAGAGGCCTCAAATTCCCTCCTAACCTTGCGAACGAACGTCTCACAGAGTTCCAGAGTTGGAGCAAATATTATGTTCTATAAAGGCTACATAATAATGGGTATGCATACATTGTAAACTAAATATAAATTGAAATGACTCAAATACTGATCCATACACCTTCTTTTTTATTAAGTTTAATTGTAATAATTTGTAAAACTCGTTTGCCTAAAAATTGTACATAATATGCTCTTATTTTTATAAATGAAGCCAAACGAATGGAAAAGTATTTGAAATAAATGCACCGTTTCATAATGAAAATTCTATACATATTTAAAAGCTCAATACACAGCATATATATTATGCATCTATAGTTCTTTAATTTCCTTTCCTATCAAAAATTATATTTCTCAAGACAAAACTTTATATTATAATATTTTGTTTAATGTTCTTCTACAATATTCATTAAGTTTTTTTCCATAGAACAAAAAGAAAGCTCTATTCTATTACAACACATGTTAGTATAAAAAGGTTGATCGGCACTGAAAAGTTACTAATATCACGGATAACGTCATTGGGACCACAATGGGATGAATATAACTATAGATAATACATAGTTTAATGACTTAAATATAGTATAGCGTTAATAAATAAAGAATCAATGGACAAAAATAATTTAAATTACTACATTTTTTACTTTTTATTTATTACATTTACCCAAACAAATGCGCCCCATGACGTCACCTGTAAGTAGGAAAAAATAACACCGCGACAATCTATTATATAATAATAATGCTAAAATAGTACACGAAACAACCATTTTCCTTTTCTAATCCTTAATCTTAGTTTTTTCTTTACACAGGTCCTTTCTTTAGCTAACCATTTAAAAATCTGTGTTTTATTTTTATTTTTTTCATACATAATAGCTCAAAGATTAAAAATAATCCCCCATCATATATGTACATAGTCCCATGCGTATCATATTTTCTCTTTGCCTCTTTCCATGATTTGACTCTTGTACAATTTAAACCAGCTGACTCTACGTATTATGAAATCAAGAAACACATCACTTAAGATTTAGATTTTTATATAAATTCAATGTATATTGTATATGATATCCATCGAATAAGTAACATTTATTTATCTATCATAGTACTTAAACAATAAAACCACTCATAATAATTAGAGAAAATACAAGAGACTAGCTACCATCAATTTTTTCCCCCTTTTATCGTTCAAGGGGGAAAAAACCTGTATACTGTAAAGTGAAGATAGGCAGCCATATTGTATTGGTTGTTATTTTAAATAGTATGTACGTACGTGTATATACTAAGATTTTTTTCTATTAACAAAATGTTATTTATGAAGTCTCTATGAAGGAGCCACAAAAGTAATATGGGTAATTCTACATGATATTATTAACAATAAGTGAGGGGGGTCCTTTATTTATGTCTTTTGAAAAAGTGAATATCCCATTTCAAAAATGCATTAAAAAAAAAAAAAGATAGAAAGAAAGTAATGTATTGTTGACTGACGATATTTTATTTTATATTATCAGGTACATGGGGTTTACTTAATTTCCAACTAGATATATAATGTTATTAAGGATACACAAAATAATATAACAATGCTAAAATGATTTTATGTACAGGGTAGTCTAGAATTAGAGTTCAATAAACTTTAATGTCATTAAATTACTAGTAGAGTTGTGTCAGTTCTTATTTATTCGGTCGGGCCCAGTCCTACGGCCGGTCCTATCAGTATTTTGTATCGATCCTTCATACCTTGGGTCCTTCGGATTGTTAGTACTAGAACTGATCTAAAAAAAAGGAAATATATTTGAGTGACGTCATCAAGGACTGCTCTTTATAAGCACAAGACTAATTAGAAGTATTAGGGATAGAGATTTCGTTAACCATGTTGGAAATATTGCAGCAGTATTTTTTTTTTAAATGCCGAGTCTGTAATAATGCAGACAGGCTCGTTACTACTGGGGAATGTTACTTTTCCCTTCCTCTTCCTGATTGAAATTTTGTAGACAAGATGGTGTTTATATAAAAAAATTGCCATCATTCGATATTTTAAAATTTTTTGTTGTTCATTTTAAATTGTATTTTCTAAAAAAAAAGTGTAATTAAAAAAATTAATCTTTTTATATCTAAGTTGAGTCAAAAAGTAAACCAAAAAAAAATCCTAGTAATGTGTGCAAAGACAATTTTGAACATTTTTGGCCTCTCTCTTCTCGGGAAAGCCAATGCAATTTCCAAAGACTCCCTGGTGTCAACTTCAAAGGTCGAATGGGTAAAATATTACGGAAGATCTATACATACTTCACGTCAATTCATTCCACAAATTGTTCAGAAGAAGTGTAACCATATTGAATGTTATAAATGGTAGTGTTGAAAGTTTTTTGTACGGAAAGAAAGAGCACGATGAGAAGGTGGAAATGGGACAAATGGTACACCTGAATTAAGACTCTGGTTAAAATGAGCTACCCTCTATATCATTTTCGGGGATAAAATGAATAACTCCTATCTACACTTGAAATAATATTAGTATAGGGAAAATATTATACTTATATTTATTTTATTACACACTTCTAAAGCAATTTACAAACAAAAGGCAAGGAGGCTAACTTAAAAGGGAGAATTAACATACTGCAATCTATTAAATATTGAACACAAAAGAAGTAAGAGCTCACTTGAAAGCTGTTTTTGCTTTTTTAAATGCAGTTTTTTTCATTACAAAAATGTCAACTCTTGATGTTAGAGACAATATTAAACCTGTAAAAAGTAATGGAGCGACGTAGTTGAATGGACAACATGGTGAGGAGATATTATTTCTTTGAACTCAATGTACGTAGGTTCGATGCTCGGAGGCTCATACGGAGCAGGAAAAATACTGTATGAATATGGACTTCAAAGACATTTCTTTGATCAAATGGAGTAACTGTAATGTTAGAATGTTTCCTTATACTTTAATCAGTGCAACTCCATCTGCCCATTTAAAAAATGTATTCATACATATGCCCATATATGTTAACCATAAATTTTAGATATGGGACTCTTATTCAGAACCATTCTGTATGATGTGTATTTTGAATTATTGAATGAACCTTAAAATTCAAAAACGAAGTGGGATAATTTATATGCATTGTGTTTTAAATATAATGCATATACAATATAGGTACATACTATATTACTATTAATAATTCTTTTAATCAGAAAGAGCAATAATTATTTGTTTCATGCATTGTTTATACCTATACACAATATACGTACATATATTCCTATATATTTATATTTTTTCAATTTGCTTTCGTTTACTTGCATTTAATATATTATAGAGTGCATTAAATAATGTGAAATAAATTTTCTTCTTATACTACTTTTCAAGAAAAGTGTATTTTTAATGTGATTAATATAACTTATTAATAAATGAAGCCTTAATATTATGTTGACAGTAAGTAAAGTGGGGTTACCAAATCTGTCGTTCCTATACACGTCTAAGTGTATTTATATATTCTTATAATAAGTATGTCTTTTCCCTTATTCGTCACATCGGATCATACAAGAGAGCGTTGTAAAGGTACAAACCTTGTATACCTTTGTATACTACAAACACTTTTTGACAGTACTGTGCTTTTTGGATTCAGTTGTGAGTTATCGTGCGTCGAGTATGAGGTCTCAAATAAATAAATTCACCATATTTTACATTTTTACTACCTGAAAGGGGAAAACGGGTCGAAAGCGACCAAGAAAGTTTGCTATATATACATGGCCGATACTCTTTCAGCTAGTGTTGAACCACAGAGTATCGAGCGATTTTGTTCTGGTGTAGTAGAAGTGAATGATGCACCACGCACTGGCAGGTCTGTTGTCGGAAATGTCCATAAAATCATGGAAATATCGAGATAGACCGTCATATTGCGAGTTGAAGTATCACCCATGAGCTAAATATCGATCATAAAAACGTTTTGAACCATTTGTAGAAGGCTGGATCTAAAAAGAAACTCAAATAGGAGAGGAATCGTGTTTTATCAAGACAACGCCAAACTGCACATATCTTTGATGGTGCGCCGGAAGCTCCAAAAGCTCAGATAGAGGTTCTCAGGCATCCATCCTACAGTCCGTACATGGCACCAAGTGACTACCACCTGTTCCTGTCTACGGTCAACGCACTTGAAGGTACAAATTTACCCTCAATAGAGGCTTGTGAAATTTGATTGTCCGAGCTTTAAACAATATTGGGAATAGCTTTTACAAGACGGGCATTATTAAGTTGGATTATCGTTGGGTAGAAGTTATGGAACAGAATCGGGTATACTTGGCTTAAATCGGATGATTGTTACCTAATATATAAATAATATCAGGGGAAGAGTTTTTCTCAAAAAATATCATTTATATATCTGTATAACCGAGGTGTGTTAAAAAAATTAGGTGACTTTCCAAATTTTGCAGGCAATGTAGATTTGTTATGCCTATTTTTTTTTTAATGTTAGTACACTAGCCACGAACATATATTTACTGTTTCATCTATATAATATATTTAGTTTGTTTATGAGAGGCATAAAGATATCAAGTATTTTAAATGTTAGCCGATTTTTTGCTATTGAAAAATACGAATCAATGAATTTGTATCAAATTTTGTGGAGAAAATAACATTATGTGCTCCAAATCACTTGGAATGTTGACAGTAGCCTCCAATAAAACTGTTCTATTAAAAAAAATGCGTACAAGTGGTAAAAACTCAACCAAGATGACCGGGAAGATGCCAATGACGACCCTAGCTCTGGATGCCGAAGCACGTCAACAAGATTAAAAAGAAAATTACTGTGAATTCATTGATTTATGTTAATAATGCCGATTGATCTCCTGACCCGTATGAATGACACCCCTACTCTATATTCTACAAAATTTAATGTTTTACTTTTAAAATATATAAATTTTGAATTTACTAGTATAAAATACAATGGTAGAAAAGTTTTCCATTTGTTCACTGATGCTTAAAGTATTATCCTTTTTGAGTTTTTGGATTTTTTTTTGAAAAAAATCAAAGTTTTAATATAAATTTTTTAAAGAAATTTTTTTAATATTAAATGTTTGTTCACAAGAAATTTAATTTTTTGAAAAAAGTTTGAAAAATAAAAAATTTAAAAAATATAGTTGAGGTATTCAATTTTCTAGTAAAAAGCAAAAAATCCTTGATTTAAGGGCTGGCTACAGTCCCTTCAGTCTACCCCCTTTCTACACCCCTGAATTCATACTATAACACTAAATGTAACAGTTACCAAAGTCACTCAACAGAACGTCTGAGCCATAGCCAATTCTTCCAAACTATTTAACAATAATTCCGTTTGTAGGAAATATTGAATATTTTGGGGGTATGTTTTGCTTTGAACAGTACCTTGCTGTGGTTTATCCAAGCAATGCTGCCTAATTAGTAGATTTCTGTGTAGATTTAGCAAAATTTGGCAGTATCTGGGAATATTTATTTCATTTAGTTGTAGGATTTTCTGTAAGAAAATTAAAAATACCGTGTCAATGGTTCAAGGCTGCTGGGCAGAAGTCAAAGACGTTTGAGGAGTGACCATTCTTGACTCAAAAGCATTGACAATTCCTCAGGGAGTATTGTTGAAGTTTTCTTAATGACCTCAAACGTCATTGTGACCAAGTCATTTTCTTCTCCGATGAAGAATTTACGAAATGTATAGTTACTTCAATAATACATAATTTATCATTCATAATTCATAATATACGGCATTTTTGTACAAAAAAAATTAATTATTTCGTGTATGTATATTGTATAAAATATTTAAACAATTGTGATCGTTTCCTGATTAATTGTTTAAAAAAGTAGTTACTTTATTTGAGAGGTTGGGAACCATTGATTTATAGCATTCCATGGTGTACAAGGAAGGAATGCTGCTTACGTGGCTTTAATTTTAGGTCGAAATTGTACATACTATGCATATATAAGTTATAATTTATTGTGTCTTTGTTTCTTGAGAGAAAAAAAAATATTTTTGACCTCAGAAGGAGTAAAAAGTTTATGTTTTTTTAAAGATTGAACATAGATGATTATATTTCTGCTGAGTATATTCTTGACGGATATCATAAGAGTATATTAAAGGTATATACATGGGCGAGAAGCTCATATAACTTGATTACATATTTTTTCACCCATTTACTTCTAATTTCTCTATTCATTTTGTATTTTTAAATATTTGCACATTCGTGGATTAAGTATATAATTATGTTTCCATAGTATTAGCGAATCAAACTTATTATTGTCGTTTATAAATATTTGATGTTACCCTTTATAGGATAGGTTTTGTAAGGGGATTAGTATTAAAGTATTGAAAGTTCTTTACGGGAGAGATTAATCACTTTTTTTTATTTTTAAGGATATTTTAATCTTCAAAAGTTTTTTTACAGTACTTTTTTAAAATTTAAATTTGACTTAACTAAAAAGCATTAGATCTTTAAAATTCACATACATATTTCGGATCCACTCATGATTATTGAGTGATATATTATGTATGTCGTAGAATATGTGAGTGTGACTCTTCTTTTTGATACTTTTATCTAGAAAAACAAATCATTATAATAAAAGTTTTGATCCATAAAAAACACATGCTTCCCAAAATAAGAAGAATATTAAGTTTTTTATATTTATAAATAATTCTACTTCCTTCATCCTCAAACTGAATTGATTACAGCTCATGTTAATATCAAATTTCACTCATCTTTGTCAAGCCTTTTTACTTTAGCATGATATGTTTTCCCATACATACTTTTAGGTACCTATAAGATCATCTTTTTTTATTTTTAACTCAAATTGAATATTACCATATGGTCTATGTAGTATTAATATCAAATTATGCCTTGCCTTAAAGCAGTGGTTCTTAACAGAATAGGGGATTGAGAAAAATTGGCTTTTATTAAGTCAAGTCGAACTAAGGACTGACTAACGAACCTACAAGCATTGATTTCCAGAGAATAATTTCTCTCGAACGACTTGTCTACTCAGCTACACCCCTACATTAGAATTTTCAACCATATATATATACTATTTTAATCTTCCAATGTGGTTTGTGTTTTTATTAATGAAAAATGATTTCATTAATAGGCTGAGGCATGGAACTCTATATACCTGGAATAATGACGGTATTTTTCCTTTTCCCAAATGAGTCATTTTTTTATATTATATACAATAAAGTATCAGAGTAAAATAAGCCCCTAATATATTGTGCTTAACATTTTTAAAATACAAAACTACGGATTATGTCAAAGATTGTTATTTTTCACATTTTTTATTACGAAGTTTAATCTTAATAATTATTTTTGGAAAATAGAAAGTCATTACTGTCCACGGATATCGTTTAATATATATAAACAAAGACGCATATTAGAAAAAAGTATGAATGACTCAGTTGGAGAAAAAAAAGAAATCAAAATGACGTCGATTGACGGTAAGAATAATTGTATTTATTTGTCTCCGATGTTTCCTGAAGGTTAGAGTGGGGGAAGAGGTACTATTCTGCATAAATTGAACCATAAGATATGTGAAAAATCCATACTAAACTATAATTTATACTAACATCTACTACGTTTATTACTTGGAATGCATAAAATTGTTTCAAAATTTCTTACAACTCTCTGAGAAAAGTCAATATAATTTTTTTAAATTGTGATTGATTAAAAATTCATCAAGGGATATGGGCCCTACGAAACTCGATGCATTTCATGAGGTTTAGAGATAGCAGACTCAAAAAAATATGAAGTTAACTCAAGTTTTTTCGAGTTTAAAAAACGAAAATCATCATATCAAGTTAAGTTGATAATGTTTGAGTTTACATAGCCCTCATTAAGATTTTGAAATTTGGGTAATGGAGGTAAAAAGTTAAGAATTATTGCTTTAAAGCGTTGATAATAGAAGGTAGGCCATTCACCTATTACTCTCAAATTTGTCAATAATTATTTACTAAAGAATCATGTATCAAAAAATAAGTAAAAACCTATTAAATGATGGCTATCAAGTCACTCTTCCTTAAATCCATTAATCATTGAATAACTTAAGTATCCAAAGGAAAGTTGCCAAAGTGTTGGGTTGAATTTGCTGATCAAGATGTACTATCACGACTTTTAATAAGGTGTTTGTACAGAGTAGACCCTAAGAATTACAGAGTTATCCGGCTTTGCTCGGACCAAAGAGGGAAATTTCTTCTTTATGACACTATGACCTTCGGTGCAGACAATATGGCGCCTACATAATACAACTATATATATATATATATTATGAATGTAAAAAATAACAATTGTTTTTTAAAAATTCAAATAACATAACATCATATATGCATAAAAATAAAAGTTTATTTTTCTCAAAAAATTATCAAATCTAAATTTGTGAAGAGAATTGCAAAGTTTCAGCTTCATAGGCTCTATGATTTGAGCACCCAGAAAGGACACTCACACAAACTGTATTTTACATATATATTAAAATATATTTTTCTTTAATTAGAAAGCTAAAATTTAGCAAAAGTTACAGCTTTGAGGCTATTAGGAAGGCATATTATCAGGCACTTATCATCGCTATGAGAATTTTGTCCCATTATCTAGGGAGACTTGCAGTGTAATCAAAATTGGAAAGTATTTCTTGGAGGCTCTGTGTTCCAAATTATACCAGGTAAAAAAATCCAATGGATTTAAATCAGTAATGGATGGAAGCCAAAACTTATTGGAAAATTTAAGCATCTATCCTAGAGAGTAAAGTTGACCGATAGCAGAAAATCTTTCTCCTGGATATTGTCCACGTACTCAATGCTGTTAATTTTGACCTTCAAGTGCACAAAGATAAGGAACACCTCATCAGACTTGCTAATAGCTCCTTATACCATGACCAATTCTGAATTTTGCTTTCATTAGATTCTAAGGGGTCAATCAGATCCTTTTGGGGTCGAACCCCAATCATTTTTGAGTTAAATTTGGCTTCAATATATAAAATTCCATTATCACTCAAAAATGTTGAGAGACGTACCATACTTTAACAAACTGAGGAATTTCTTACTCTCTTGCAAATAAAGGATCACCAAAAAATATTTAAAGGAACTTTGTTGACAGCTGATCAATAACCCAAATCAACAAAATTTGACTTTTTCAAAAATTTTAAAAATTCTATAGTCGATTTTAGTTGTATTTGACAAGCTGATCACAAATCGGTAATTAGTATTATTAGTATCAAATCTAATTTTAGAGAATTTTTGATTTGAAATGTTTGAGTATTTTTACCCTTTTTATAGGTTGGAAGAACTTACTGTGTTAATTTCAAATGCTTATATTTTATTTGCACATCATCCAATTATGAGCCAATGTAATTGAAAGTGTAAAAAACTACTTTATTCTAAATCAAAATAGTTTTAATTTCATTTATAAATTAGTATTTAGTTTTGTAGAAGAAATTTATTGGTGTTATGGTGGGAAATTATTAAAATTCTGTGATAATGAATTGTTTCGTATAAAATAGGTAAGAACAAATATTAATGAATAGAGTTTTTATATATTAATAAATCCATCTTTTATTTATTTTTTCCTGCATTAAAAAAGAAATCAATATAACTTAACTATACTTTACAAAACCAAATACTTTTTTGTTACTCAAATCCTAAATATTTAAGGTTTAAATGAATTTTTTTTTAAGTAAAAACAACTAAAAAAAAAAGATGTGATTCCTTTTCAAACAAGACCCTTTATATATGGTAATTTTGTAAGCTTTAAATTGCATTTTCTCATAATTATATTACACTGGTCAACAACAAAAAAAAAAAATCTTTTACGGACTTTGACAACGGATTCATATAGAATTTGGGCTGTTGATTCCGAATATATGCTTAGAATTGCCACATGACATCAAGTTTTTGTGATATCTGATATTTAATATTTGTGGATGTTTACATAAAAAAGCCTATAATGATACCACGTGTTCCTTTGATGTATGTATCTTTCTCTCTCTTTGACTCGAGTACTTAACGTGTTTTAATATATGTTTCGATGTGTGCCAGCTCTTCCTTTAGCAATCAATATATCCTTTATTTAATCCAATCTATACCAGTAAAACTCTCATTGGATATTATTTCTTGTGTTGCTCTCATTTGGATTCAGTAAATGTTGGAGATTATATATTAAACATTTTTCAAATCACCATCATAGCTGTTTACGAAATCTGAACACATTTGTATAAGTGTATAAGCTAGCCATGTCTACATCCACGCAGAGAAGAAAGTGTTGTAGTGACCTAGATATATTTTGCTATATCTGCGGATGCTTCGCTTTATCACCTCAAAGACGGAACATAACTCACTTCGTTAAGAGTGTTTACCTTGCTTATTTTAAAGTGCCGTTTGTAGACCAAAACAAAAAATGGACATCTCACATAGTATGCACGACTTGTCTCAAAACTCTGAGATCTTGGTCTCAAGGAAAAAATGCTAAGCTCAAATTTGGAGAGAACCAAAAAACCACCTAGATGATTGCTACTTCTGCCTTGTAAATATTAAAGGATTCAATAAAAAGAACAAAAGATACATGACATACCCGAGCCTCTCCTCTGCAATTCGGCCAGTTCCTCATTCGGACTAAATAACGGTACCTGTTTTCACCAAGTTAGAAGATATTGATGATGAAGCACATACTTCAGTCGATGATGATGATGAAGAAGATACAGATGCAAATTACACAACATTGGGTTCATTGTTTGGTCAACCTTTTCTGTATAGTCAACCTGAATTGAATGACCTGATTCGCGATTTGAATTTACCTAAACAATCTTCTTAGTTGTTGGCTTCCAGACTGCAAGAGCAAAACCTGCTTGCTCAGGGCACAAGTATCACATTTTATCGTAACAGAGATGCAGAACTGAAGAAGTTCTTTGATTCTGACAATCACTTTGTATACTGCAGTGACATTTAAGGGCTTTTTGTAGCTATCTGCGTATCATTCAAGTGAGTGGAGACTCTTTATTGATAGCTCAAAAAGAAGTTTAAAGTGCGTTTACTTCACAATGGTGACATATATGGATGTATCCCTATTGGACACTCATTCTCCATGGAGGAGGAGTATGGAAACATCAAAATAGTACTTGAACGATTGAAATACCTCAACCACTGTGGCCGATCTGTGTGGATTTTAAAATGGGGAACTTCCTTTTGGGTCAACAAGGAGTTTACACAAAATACCCTTGTTTCGTTTGCTACTGGGACAATAAAGCTGACAAGGATCACTGGGTTAGAATGGAAGGGCCATCAAGGCATACGTTGGTACCTGGAGAGAGAATGTCATTAATGAACCACTAGTTGATAGAAAAAACATCATCCTTCCACATTGCACATCAAACTCGGTACTATGAAGCGGTTTGTAAAAGTTCTTGATCACAATTGTGATTGTTTTCAATACATATGTTCAACCTTTCCGAGTCTTTGTGACTTAATTTTGATAAATTGTAAAAAAAAAATCTATTATATCTCTAAGCTTTTGTGACGTTTATACGTTTTACCATTTTTACAGTATTTAGAGTTCCCCCTGCATATACATACATTGTACATATATTTAAGACATTTTCTCCGGTGGAAAGTTCACTGTGAGGAGAACTAATATTTGGAAAATGTTTTTGTTTTTTATATATAAATTACCTAATTGTGATTCAGCACCAATTATAATAGGGGTATCTACTTTATTATATCATCTCAAAAAATTAATTATTCACACTGCTGATTCCCATAGTAGAGATTTAATTTACTTAAACTGAATTAAATTAGAATAAAACTCAATTAGCTGATTATATGTACATACCAATTCAATTTTTACGGTTAAAAGTATGTAGTAACAATTGAAATGAGATCAACGTAAGGTAATAGGATCTACATATACATCCATTGATGATACTTTCAAACTGTCAAAACCTTAAAACGGTAGTTTTATTCTTCTTTTCAATTAGCATTTAGAGAAAAAATATTTTTTTATTGAAAAGTTAAGTAAAATATATACAAAATCTTAATAGGAAATGAGCAAGCTTAAACATATATATAATCCACTAAGTCGTGTGCACGTTTGTATCTACTAATTTTTAAGAAATAGTTCATGCTTTGAAAATATTTGAGAGTAACATATACATATATATTTTATATTAAACTAGCAAAGGGTCACCCGGCGTAGCTTGGACAAAGAAAGAAGCAGGAAATAGTCAATTTCGTTTGTTCTAAATGTTTAGAACCCTTTGGTGCAGGCGCGCAGTATAATATAATGCCTGTATATAATATAAAATGTATTGTTAGGAATTTAAAAAAATAAAAAAAAATTTTGTTTTGAATTTAAAAAAATAAAAATTTTGCTATAAGTTTCAAATAACATACTAACATATATGTATGAAAAAAAACTATTTAGATGAGAAAACCATCTATAGTTTCTGTCAAAAAAAATTCATATCGAAATTTGAAGAAAAAAAATGCAAAAGCTTTTTTGCACTATTATTGCAAAAAAAAAAGAAGATCTGAATGGCATTGTAAAGAGGAACACAAACCCACCAAGATTTTTTCCGTACCTGCAAAACCAAGAAATCTATGGAGAATAATTTCTTCGAAAAAATAAACCTCTTTAGCTTGTTCATTTTTGCAAATATTGCCAAAATTATTTGATAAAATGTCCTTGAACTTGAAAATAATACACGTTATACGGTTATTGTTTTTCATTTTATCTCCAAAATGCATCGTTTTGTGGCATTTTTTCTTAAAAATTAAAATTTATGTTAGATGAAAACAAAAAGATAAGAAATTATTAAGAAAATGACAAATATTACTCTTAAACATCAATTTTTATGTCCCAATTTTATATGCAAACAAATCTCAAATATATTTCCACCTGAAAATAACGAAAAAGAAATTTTCACTAATTTTTTTTTTTTTTTTCCGTAACTTTTTTGCTTTTGAGTAAATTTAAAAGAACCTAGTTATTCGATTATTTGTATTTTTAGACGTCAGTCACTTTTTGATTCATAATTTAACTCCCTATATATAGTCTTCTTGAGTTCCAAAAAACCTTTTTTGTATTTTGTGTATAGAAAAAGTTCACCTTATGTGTTTCCCCTCCACGAAAATCGGAACTACCTTCTTGACCTGACCAGGTTCAAAAAAGGTACCCATGCAAAGTTTCAGCCTCCTAGGTCTAACGACGTGGGCACCCATAAAGCACACTCACACAAAACTTCATTTTATATATATACAGATAATATTATCATTCAAATAGCTTTATTATTTTGCCACATGACGACGCCACTTTCTCTGGCTTTGTTTATAAATGAATACAAGTAAACAACGTTTATTTCCAGTTGAATCGCCAAGACGTAATCCCACTAACACATTCACATACAATATATTTATCGTTTGTTATCAATTTTTTCTACTTCTCATCATCCTTATAAATGTTCTGGTTGGTTAAAGTTAAATTAACTCTTGGTAAGAGATGTACTATATTTTTACTCTATACTAAGATATCTATTAGACGTGGGCTAATGTAGGTATAAGCTCAAATCTTAAACCGATATATAGGGCAAAGTATTCAATATCTGTATCGTATCGGATTTGGAGAAAATTCTTAGAAATTTCGATATTTGCTCCGATATTTTGTCAAAAAAAAATTAATATTATTAACCTTCACAATGAAGAAAAATTGACTTTCCAAACACGGTAAAGAATGAAGGCTTTCGATAAATATTTAATTTTGAACACATCATTAAATTAAAGAAGGAAATCAATGTAAAAAGAAATAAAGAATGAAAATAGTATTAGGGGTTATTTTATTATGAGGCGTATTCCCTTCTTCAACTTTCTATAGATTTTTTTAGATCTTTTCCCAGGATTTATACATTCATCATGAACCTAGGTGAGAAAAATCTTCTTTTTTTTCTTCTTTTTTTTAACAAACGAAACCAATAATAACAAAAATAAAGATAGAAGAATAGATCTCCTATATATATGTATGTAAGCTGTATATGTACTTCCATAGTATTCCTCTAAAAACATACACACATAAAACGCTTTTGTTATATGAAAATAAAATATGTTTTCTTAGCATTCGAAATACTTCAGAAATGCGTCCTCATTTTTTTATTATTTCACTTAAAGACTTCATAAAATCAATAGTAAATAGATATTTAAGGAGTATAGGACACTACAAAATAACGTCCTTCTTTCAAAAGGCAATAAAACAACTTTTCTTTTTGTTTTATAATAATAATAAACAGTTTTGTTACCAAAGGTTTGAAAATTATATCATATAAGTGACGTCCCCCATTGTCCATAACCCAAAAGTCAGTATTTTAATGCAGGGTTATTTTGACATTTTTTGTGTTTCTTTAAATAACTTTTCATTGGGAAGTTTAATTTTCTAATTAAATACAGAAGATGCTAAATTTTATTAGCAACATGTTTATAATAGCATTAAATGGTTATTCAGTTAATTAATTAGTTATTGGAGACTCCTAAAAGTTCGTTAAAATGTTTGTTTTTCCTGGAATAAATCCGGTTTAAAATACCCTACTTAGACAAACTGTGCCAATTTAAAAAAAATTGTGTAGGACACCAAATCTGATAGTACCAGTTTAATCTCTATAGCATTATTATATGTTCAAAAAAGTTTGCAAATTTCAAATTATGAAAATGAATTGAAAAAATCGTTTTTGGTATATTAAAAATCGAAGTAATTAAATGGTTTTTATGAACTAAACCAATAAAAACTCTATGAAATCATCTTTTGGCGATATTTATTTTGATTCTACTCCAACACATGATAGCGATTGACTGTATTTGCTAGAAAACTTTAGAGTCTGGCTAAAAGAAATGAAACTACGTCAATCCTGCTACTACTTATAGAGCCTGATTGCCAGGCATTATATAAAAAGAAAGTTTCTGTGTTTACATATTCCATATGTACATGAAATAACTTTTTAATCAACTATAAATTACTGGGGACGTAGGTTTGATGTTATGTAATATAATTCATTCAAATAATGCAAATAATACGGAATTGAAGTTCTTTTTCTAATGATAAAGGTATTTTTTAAAAAGGCGGATTTTTTCTTCAAAACAGATTTTGCTATTAGCGTTGGATTGGTCTAAAAAAAGTAAAAGGACTACAGTCCCATCAGTCCAGTCCTGATTAATTTTATTAGTCCAATAAACGGTCACATTTGTCTTTCATTGTAACTAAAACAGCTGAAATTACGTAGTTACAGACCGATTAAAAAAAAGACAGAAAGGGGGAAGGACTGATTAGGTACACAGTCATAGGACCTGCCCAACACTGGTTGCAATTGTTTTATAATTATCGTAATCATTAAAGTTCATGATGAAAATATTGTTTGATTGATATTCTTTGAAAAGAATGCTGAATAATATTTAATTGCAGAAAAAGGTGTTGCTTACAAGTCATTTCACTTATTTAGGTAAACAAAGGTAGCAAGAATAATACTACAACGATGTTTTGTATCAAACAAATATTGATTTATATTCGCAATTATATAAATTAATAACATTTCTTATCAAGAAGTATGTTTTGCACCTCGCAGTGAATAATCTTACGCCGCTTTTTTAACTGTACCTTTGAGAAGTTTAGAGAGTATCAATCTTAAAGTAAATATATAAATGAAAAGCTGTTGTTGTTATCTTTCAAAAAAAGTATTGCAAGCAATTATGTCCAATTTTTCTAGACAAAAATGGAAACAATAATTATGGAGATTTCAACATTAATCTCCCATGACGCCTTGTAAACCTCAAAGCAGTCCGGGATCCTGCTGTATATCATATTTTATGATGGAAGGCACTTGCATGGACGTCGGCAGGGGTGGGCTCCCAAATTAAGGAATTTTTGCTTTATACTTGTAAATTTAATATTTAATTTACCAATTTTTTTTTCCAAAAAAATAAATTTTCTGTGAATAGTTGAGGAGTTTTAAAAAATTTTATCAAAAAAACTTAATTTTATGGGAACAACTGTAAATCTTAAATTTTTTATCAGCAAATTTAATTGCATTAGAAAAGCTATGAAATTTTTCCATGTAAAAAAAAAAGTTATTATATAAAATTTAATTTTTGAAATTTTTTTAAGGAAAATAGATTAATTTTTGAAAAAAAAATCTAAAAACAAAGCCCTTTCAAAAAAAAGAAAATATATATATATATATGTGAGGTCTCAGCAGAGCTTTCCCTATCATCCACAGTGGTTTTTAGAATCCGACTGACGTGTCCGCTTCAAATACCTCCTCAGCGAGTCGACACCACATTCTCTCTCTCAGACCAACAAAGATGAGCGAGGGAAGTGCTGTGGAGCCTTGATTAAGCTCTTCCAGGACCACGGGAAGCAGTTTTTGGAGTCCCGCCTGGTTGTACAGGAGGAGTCCTGGTTCTTCTGGGACAAAAGTGAGCAGATGTCTGGGTGGACCCTAAATACAAACGACTCTTGACTGCTCGTCCAAAATAGACAACGCAAAAGACGATGATCCCGATGGGTTTTATCTGTAAGCCCAAGTGATTTTTGGTCCAACCCCTGTCTGTTGGGTCCAAGGCCAGTCGAAAGATAATGATGGATTACCTGCAGACGACAGAAAAGCGGGTTTCTAGCCTAAAGAAGAACAATACACACCTGAAGGAACTTCTGATAATGTGGGACAGCCCACAGCATGGATTTCTATCTCTTTGACCGATTTCTCTTCCGTAAGCTGAAGCACCTGCTCCGGTATTATGATTTTGATAGCCATGAAGACCTCACACGCGGCTTTCAGCGTGTAATGAAGTTAGTGAACGAAGAAGAGCTCTCGAGTCAGATGTGAGAACTGGAGAAGGATTGCCACGATGATCTATGTAACATGATTGAGTACTTTTTTAAACTTTTGGATGTGATTTCTTTCTTCACTGGAGCAGTCTCAACCAATTCCAAACAACAAAAATCAGACATAATTTGACGTCCCCGAATTTCAAGTTTTGCTTAATTAACACGTATGGTGCGAAAAAAAAATCGTCTTCGTATTTTCAAGCAATTATTAATGATCATATAAGGAATCCGGCGCCGTCATTGCTAATTGGTGATCTTAACGTTGATCTTGATATATAAAAAAAACTTTGTAAATGCACCTCTTCTAATTTAATATATCATCATAATTTTCTTTTTTTTGTGTAATTAGAGTCATTCTCCATTTCTTTTTTTTCTGGAATTGGTCAAACGCAAAGATTTTTTGATTTTTTTTAATCAAGGTTTTGAGTGATTGGTTAGAAATTGAGAATTTTATATTAATTCAAAGTACCTGACTCGCTGTTTTTACTGATATTTATACAAACTTATAGGGTTCCTCTGAATAACATTTATTATATAAAATTTTTATTTATTTGGATGAGCCAATACGTTTGTAACCCTGGAAGAATATTCGTACAAACTTTGCATTTATTTATTGTTTGGGTGCAGAACAAATCTTAGAATTTAATTTAAAGCTCTCTATCTCTGTTAATATTCATATTAGGAAGTTGCTTGATTTTAATGATGATTTTAAAGTTCCAATATTTAGTTGTTGTTTTTTTATGTTTATTAAGTTCAATTAAACTGTAAAATATCTGAACAAGAACAATAAAGAAAACTTACAAGTAGCCCCAATTTGAAGTAAAATGGGGACACACTCAATAAAAATGATTTCGGAAGTATTCCTCTATATGTTTAAATAGAAGCATTTGTCTCTAACATCGTTTCTGCATACCACATTTTTCCTAACATTGGTTTGATATCTACAATTATATTCATAAATTTATTAAGCCAAAAAAATTGTCAAACTGCTCAAAAAAAATGGCTTCTTAGACTAAAGATATAAATACATTATACTTATAATCATTTATATATGTATTTTAGTTTTGATCTTCGAGGAGCATGAAGACCTTTTTTTACTTTCAAAACATATAACAATTAATTTAAATTAGATAAATTAAACTAATTAAGATTAATGTCGAATAAATAAAGTATTTTATAATGACCCTAATTTAGCATCCCCTTTAGACAAATAAAAAGTCGGTTATAAATAAGAAAATGCAATAAAAATGGCCCCGTTTTTATCAAGTGGTAAATGCGATCATAATTTACCACAAATGTTTATATTGAGCGTTGAAATGTTTGTTAGAGTAGCTTTAAAGTGCAAAGTTATTTCTTTTGTAATTGTAAAGATTTTGAATAAGATGTAAGAATGTTCCAAAACGTTCTCATGTGAGGCAATATTTCCTTATAAGATTTTTTTTTTGGTAGTTTTTAATCATTTATTAATTTTTGTATGCAATAAAGGAACAAAAATGTATGCAAGTAAAAAACAAGTTACTCAACTATACTTTAAAAACTTTTAACCATTAAATGGCTGTTGTGGTCGCCTTTAATTATAAGCTTGCTTTTATTATAGGTAAGTTAATTGGATTTATACAATATAAAATACATAGGAAAATATATTTATATGTATACAAGAAAATAGAGATAATTTACCTCTTATTTAACTTTTTCTAAAGAATAATGTACCTATATCTGTAAGTAGTTCTAAATCAATGCTAATTGATTCAATTTTCAGTGATCATGTCAGAAAGGAAGAGTTGATTTTATACTAAGTGTGGCTTAGGGCAAGAACATCTAAAAGAAACACAGTGGAGTTCTTTCTCTTTTTTTCTTTTTATTTCTACTAAATCAGGCATAAAGTACATTATCGTCAATTGCTATTTTTATTTCTTATAATGTTGAATTGAGCAGGGTGAGAAGTGTGTAGTTATCATTATGGGGAGATCAATCCACTATGAAAGATCAAGGAACACTTTGAACCCATCATATTTTAACAATTTTGAAGACTTTCTTCGTGAGCCAACATATTTCCTTCTTGAACCAAATGGTCAATCAGAACCGTTTTCAGAGTCGTCACTCGAAGGAACGATTGAATATACTAAATTTGACTCCTTTCCGATTGATCAACTCGAGCTCAGACATTTCTTCATGGAGGGGAAAATGTCAATGCTCGGCCTCAAAGGAATTTTGTCTTTGCATGATTGAAAGCCAAACAAAACAGTTGGAGATTAAGGTATTAACCTTTTACCACTCCACATTAAAGAAGAAAATTTAAATAAAACTCAAACTAAAGTTAAGCCGACAAAAATATGCAAACAATTTCTTACCAAAAAGAGTGAACATGAAGAGCATACGAGGACTGGTCATTTTTTTCTCCATTCTGATTGACTTAAAAATGTTAACCGTAGATTATTCCCAATTTGGAACATATTTAATATGTATACAAAATTTAATTCCTTCACCAAACTTGACAAATTATAGAAACAGTGAATTGTAAAAATTAAGAATGAATATGTAATAAAAATAAATTATTCATTTTATGACTCAACTTGAACCTTTCTCCATTATATTCCATCTAAGGAGATGTCCTAGAAAGCGGAAGCAGCTTTGTTTAGTAGGCAATCAAAAAGTTTTTTTGTTTTTTTTCCAAAACTGCTATCATTATTATTTAATCCTTGAGGAGGGAACATCAAAGTATAAAGTAATCACTAGTATTGAAAGAGTATGTTTTTGGGTCCATTCCAGTTTTAGTCTTTAACTTTCCGTCCTTGCAATTTTCCCTCAAAATATAGATGGTCTATTAAGGCAAATAAGATACATTATTAGATATGTATAAAGAGCATATCCAGCAAAAAATATTCGTATTTTCATTATAATGCATAATAATACGAAGATATATTATATATACTTAGTTATATAATTTATTATTTTATATAACTGAATAATTAATAGGAGGATAAAATCATCTAAGACGTCACAAGGGATTGATTCTACCTTTTTTAAGGGCAGATAAACGGGACTGGACTGGACTGGGATACGATCCTAAGGACAATAAAAAAGAACAAATTTCTAAGATAAATAAGGAGTGACAGAGCACAACAACGAGGGTTGGCTCGGAAGTAATAAATGAAAGTCCTTGCTGAACTTGGAGTAGAATATAATTGCTGCCTATATGACCTAATATATGGAGTTGGATTATTTTTTTTTTTTCCTGCAACTAATCTAATAGAACGTCATAACAGCGAAGCTGCTCTCCTTCTAAACATTCTTCAAATTCTGTGGGTTGCCATATTCTTTTTCGGTTTCTTTTATTTTTAAATACCAGGAAGACATGTTTTACGCATCATTGTTCACATATCTAGTCCTAATGTTTTTTTCACGGGAGGTTAGGAACGGTTCAGGGAGTGGAATAGTGAAGCCCCTCCATTCCACTCCCTGCGGACTTCCATTTTTTTTTTTTTTTTTGAGGAATGTTTTATTTCTACTCGATCACCCGAGTGTAGTAGATTAAAGGATGTCTTTAAATGTTTGAAAGATTGAAATAAATGATTGTAATGAAAATAATGATTGTAGCTGAATGGATGCTTCCTTTCACTCAAAACAACTCTCTTTGTACATATAGGTATGTGTGTGCATAAATTTGGATGCATTTTATATATTTATTTTTTAACAAACACACAAAAAACCTCGTTTCCCTAGAATAATTAACAAAAAAATAAAAAAATATGTCAGAAACTTATAAAAGTTATAAAAAAATATAATAGTCATTATGTCGCTTCATGACACACCAATCATACTATTAACAAAGGCATCACTCAGTTAACTTAATATGTATTTATGCACTTAAACATTAGAGTCCTATATTTTTTGACATCTACATACATATGTACATGTATATATTGCATGTTACCTATAAATACAAAAAAGGATAAGATTTAAAAAAAGGAGTCTTAGTCATATGAATTTTGGTGGGAACAACTCAAGGATTTTTGTTAATCTATCTTCCAGAATTTAAATAGAAACTGATTTTGATGCATATAAGTATTTTTTTTTTTTTTGGATAATCAATGTTAGTAAGTAATGTTTTGATGTTTTTTACTGCATTTTATATTATTCAAAATATGGATCATTTTGTCATCAGTTGATTTAGGTTTATCAAAGTTCAAAACTCAATTGTTTAAGATAATTTATAAATATTGTAATAAGGATAGTTGTAAAAAGCGCTTGCATTTTTTTTTGTCTTATAGCTTTACACTTTACATAAAGAGAGAGTTGATCTATAACACCTAATCAGTTATCTAATAATATCCTGATGAGCCTTGATACAATGAAAGTTGATAATTCAAAACCTTGAAAGATCTACTAATTTATTTTTCATAAAATAATATTTGTTTGATTTTTTTAAATTTGTAACTCATTTTTTTTTTCATTGTTGCAATCTCTCGACCACAGGGACAGTTACAACGTGTTTTTAACCCAAACAAGCTCAAATAATTAAACCAAAAGAAAAAAAAAAGAGTTACAATCAGAGGATAAAAAATATGACACTTGAAGACTGTACTCTTTTTCTAATTGCTTCCAGTGAATAATTTTTATTTTACTAATGCTGTCATCATTATGATTTTTTTATGGAAGAGAAAACAATACGTATAAAATAATCATTAGTGCCTGAGAGACGAAAAGTAACTTTGTTTTGGAGTATAAGTCCTTGTCAGACTCGGAGTAGAATTGAGGATCGACGTCACTTTAATTTATGCCTAAATCATTGCTAGGTACGGAGTGGGGCTTTGTGTTTATTTCATTTATATCATAACTCCTCGCAGGTAATGTAATGAAACGCCATGACAACTAAGCTGGTCTCCTCCTAAGCATTTTTCAAATTATAAGAAGACCACGTTTATTTTTGGGTTTTTTTTAACATACCGGCGTTTCATTTTATTTGAATCTCTGGCTATAAGCCCCTCCGAATTTTTTGAAAGGTAATATTGGATTCAAATAACATAGCATATTTTAATCAAATATATATATTATTCGGTATCAAAACCTAATCCAAGGATGATATTTGAATATAATCTCCATAATTGATCGAAATACATGCATGAAAAGTGCTGTAATTTAGGTTTTTTTAATAAGAGAGGAGGGGGGACTATATATGACTAGAGTTGACATGGTTATAACGAAAAAATTTCCTTTAAATTAAAAAAAAGTAAAAACTGTTATTTCATGTGCCATTTTATATTTTTTACTCATTATTTTTAAATAGGGCGTCTTGGTGTTAACTGCTCCCTCTGAAGTTAGCATTATCGCCTATTTTTGGTGTAAATTATTAATAAAAATGCTTAATAAAATAAATATATAAATATAATTACAATATTTTCGTTACACTAATGCTATTTTTAAATGTTGAAGGTTCTCCTCTCTATCACAGTAATTCATTTTCTCAACGTTCCCCTCCCCACTCCAAAAAAACACCCTACAATAACAGGCATTAAGATACAAAGTATGGTACATTTTGCCCTCTTTTCCCCGTACAAAATGTCAACTCTACGACTTCTCAGGCAAACTTCGTTGTTCCTGGCCCTGATGAAATATTGGGTTGCTTTAAGGCATTTAGGAAGTTAAAAAAATAAATGGATTATTTATCATTTTCATTATTTTAATCCAAAATTGCTTTGGTGTTGATGCAACACAGACTTATTTTATGGATTCAGGAAAACAAAGTCATAACATCCGTGATTTCATCAAAAAAAATTACCTATTTACGCATATTTTAACGTACTATTATCATAAAAGATAGTTTACCAAAAACTCAAACCAGAATACGTGTTGTTCTTTAAATGTTAATAGTATGATGGATGACGATAAGAGAAGGTATGACAAAGTGATAATGCATTTAATAATAATATCATCTCTATATTTATTTCTATATTGTTAAGGAAGATCATCAATCTTACAGTCAATCAATGACAGATCGTATATAGACTACATATCATTATATATATATTGTTTATACTATAACATGGTTATATCAATAAAAAATAAAATAAAATCTCTAAAATAAATCATATTAGATTTCCGCAAGGTATTTTTTTATTAATGTATATATAATACTTTCAAAAAAATATATTAAAATGTAAATAAATCCAATCTTGTTTATTTTTTTGTATAAATAAAATTATAAATTGATGGTTTATAAATCTACTAATATATACTTAACACATCCCTCAATAAGTATCTGGTTTGACATATATGGGGCAACATTGTTGACAGACCCTATGTAATTTCCCCTTAATACTAACCTGTAAAGAGTGCATATTAAAATTTCAGCAATCTGTCCGTTAGATTATAGGTTAAAGTCGTTTTAATGACCCCAATTTTGAAATCAACTTTCACTAGCTGCTTTCCACTCAGCTATTTATATTCTTATTTAATTAATTTTGTGAAGGGTCCATATTTCAATCATTGTTACATTTAAACGCAAAACTCCTTTAAATTTTGCTTAAACATTTCCAGACAGAGCTCTCAATCGTCTATACGTTGTTGTTTAGTGTTCGGTTTGACCAAACGCGTCACCCACATTGAAAACTACTTGGAAAAGCCTAAACTTTCATGAAATATTGTTAAGACACTTCCCTGCTGATATCTTCAATGTGTGAGCTATCTAACACACTTCATTTTACAGTTGTTTATGAATATTTGTGGATATTTTTTATGTTTTCTGACACAATTGCGGAAATTGAGCGACAAAAGCATTCACTGCTTATACGACCGTGTTTAAATTTAGCATACAAGTCAATAATAGTTTATTTTTTGTCATTGGTATAGAGTCCCCGTAATGCTTATCAAACCACTGTTTGGCTTCAGCAGTATTTTTCTTCATAAAAAAAACAGGATATAATCTTAACTGGAAATTCCTTTCTATACATTGTCTTGAAAATTACAAGATTGGGTCAGTAAAATGACTGTAACCTCTAAACAAACAGGCATAATGCAATTAAACTTTAACAAGTACTGTACTAACTGCAAATTAAGGGATTTTGCCAATAATGTTGCCATATATTGGTCAGACTTTCTACCTATATACTATCAACATGTTATGCGTTTTGTTTTGGAGTTTAATTCGTTTTAGAAGGATTTAAAGTTCCTATTCACATTTTTATTAAGTTAAAATCATTTTTGTCCGTTTGTCACTCAACTTTAGACGATGGAGACAAGTTAAATTGAAAACAATATCGCAGAGCAAAACAGAAATGGAAATGATGCCAACCTTAAATGGAAGACCGTCACATACAACATGTGGGGTAAGAGCCCAACCAGAATGGGAAAACAAGGTTCCAAAGAACGTCAAAACAAAAATACTTTTACGCCTCAACTAGCCAATTTCACCATTGTCATTACAATTATGAATCAACATACTTTTAAAACGTTTAAGATTAAAGATGGCATGTAGATCTGCAACCATCAATTTAAAATGATTGATACATAGTTCTTGACTTTGGAAAGTACAAGTCCATTGCTGAAAAGTCAAGAAACTTCAAAAAAGTTAACTGGAATATATTCAAACGTCACATAGAAAATGTGTCATGACCGAAATACTAAATCTTGTCCGCTTGAGATAAAAACTCGAGCCTAAGACACAGGGAAGAGTACCTAAAAACAGGAAACGAATATCGCGCAGCACTTGAAAAAGAGAAAAAAATATTCATGGAGACATTTTTACAGGAGAGATAAAAGTGGTAAATATATTGCAAAACTGATCAGAGTTCAGAAACCAATCGAATGCTCAATTAGTCTCCTTAAAACAGATCATGGATAAGCATAATCCCCGACTCAATCCTTGCAAATATGAAATTAAGAACTAAATTAACCAAAAATTAATCAAAACCGACATTTTTTGAAAGCAATTTTTTTTAAATTGAAATTTAGGGTATATTCTATAATGTCGGCTATGATATAAAGCACTTGAAGTAAAAATAAAAAAGATATTAGGTTTTAAGTAAGGTAATTCATTTTACTCGATTTTTATGTGATTACATATATTTTTTATTAATTGTAATCAAGATAAAGTAATAAATTAGTCATTTTTCAATTGCTGAAATGTTTGTATCAATTTGGTATCTAGTTTGATTTTCACCCATATAGTCATTTCATGTCGAAATATGGCACTGTATTGTATATATAGCCTAAAAACGTGAATTTAAAAAAGGTTTTAACGGCCAAATCTTGTGAGTTAGAAAGATTTTAATAGTTATATACGTGTTTTACAGTTTAAATCATATTAATAAGCGTGGGTTTGAGGCTGTGGACCAAAATAATGTTGCCTGGTTTTATTGATAATATCTATAAACTAAGTAGGACTTGAGATCAATTTCTACTATAGTAGCACATATACCCTACGTGTGGTCGTCTTCTTTGCCATATCTATCCACAGTTTTGTAATGTATGTATATACTGTGGTAAACAGCTATAAATTCTCAACTGACCGTGTCAGATCAGGGAGTTATTGAATGATGTGGTTAAACCCTACACAGATATATGTATTTATAAGTATATGAACACCATACACTCTTTTCAACCATCATGTGATAATTCATGGTAAAACCAACAAAATATTTCTATCTGGGAGTAAAAAGATGACAGCACTCAGCTAAAAGTATATATTAAGGAATACATATTATTTCTATTTATTTTCTGATAGACTCTGACTAAAAGTCAAACTACTTTATAAAAAAATCTTTTGTCAATGATTAATTACTGTTGTGAAAAGAAAATATCAATCAAAACATTGGGTCATTTACGTAGTTTTTCCATTTTTATATCAAAATGACTCATTTAAAAGATAACAACTCCGCGTTGGAAAAAGGAAAAAAAATTCTAATGTTCTTTCAAAGGATGAAAAAATATATTTTTTAAATTCTTGTTGATCATTGCTACCATTTTTAAAATCCAAGCTGTTAACTTTTTAATAATTGTTAGGAATTTTATTGACATCTTTCGTCAGAGCAATGAAAATGATTAAGATATAGTGTAATTATATTTTAAGCACACTTCTCAGCCTTTCTTCCAAAAACAAAAGGAAAATAGGTCCAATAGTTACCCACTGATTAGCCAATCACGTCATTTCCTCCAATTGTTAGACTATTCTTTAATTAAAAGTAAAGATACTTTCACAGATTAACAATATTTTATTCAATTTCAAGAAATCAACGTTATGTATAACTCTTTAATAAGAGTTGTCAAATAGTTAGCTGGGAAAAAAATGCACAGAAAGTGATCATGTTTGTGGGATAACGCTCTAATAGATGGAAGTTGAATTATTTACAATTTCCTTTATTTTTAAATCAAACATCTTCTACATGTTGAGGTAGAGCTTGCAGAATATCATAAACATAATGCTTGAAAAAGGATGTCGCTTAAACTATACAGAGTGATGTCATAAAAATTGGTGTAAGTAAAGTGTTGTGTCAGTTTTTATTTATTCGGTCACTTCCAGTTTTGGGCTACTCCCATCAGTCCTTGGAAAGGGTTTTTAATACAGTCGGTCCTTCGGACTATCAATACTAGAAATGATTAAAAAAAAAAAGAAAGTTTATTGACGTTATCAAGAACATCACTTTATAGGCTTTAGGACAGATATGCAGGACTAAACTGGACTGGACCAAAACTGAGCTGGACTGCAGTCTTGAGTTAGTCCTAAATAAAGATTGACACAATACTAACAATTTGAAGAAACTTGGACCTTCTTGTGATTCCGCATGAGTGTATCACGACCGAGTTTTTTTCCTCCTCACATAAGAGGTTCGGTGAGTAATAAAATAAATTGATGTTTGTTTTCATTTTGAGTCAGTTGTCGAAATAGAGTAGCTTAAAAGAAACACGATCGCCGCATTATTCCACACGAATGGAAGGCAAAAGTATTCGCCAAACTCACTGGCTACCCCCAGAAACACAGTTTGGAAGGTATCAGGTAAAAAAGTTTACTTCTACCTCCAAGTAAAGGCTAAATAAATCTATCAAAGCCAATTATTGATGTATTTATTAAAATCCAATTAATTGGATTATTTATTCCTTTTTTACTTTTTTTTTTTTGTGGAACAACGCTCTGTACGAGTATAACCTAACACATGATCCCCAAAAACTTGATTGTGAAACGTTATACCTATATTTATGAATACACCGTAACTTGATTCATTCTAAATTAAAACAAGTAGTTGTAATTCTGTTTTAAAAGTTCTTATAAGACACGATAAACTTTCACTCTTAATCATTTATTTGATTTTGATTATTTTTTTATACTAGCTTTAAAGCTCAAAAAATAATTATAATTAAAGTTTACATAAATGTTTCAAAAAATATATGTACATTGTACATATTTGCATAAATTATAAAGTTCAATCAAGATAAGACTTTAGAGTTATTTTCATACGTACAAAAATATGGTTTCGCAAATTAGGTAATTTAAAATATTTTATTTTTTATAAGTGAGGCTTTAACTCAAATTGCACAACCTTAATATAACTTGTATACCTAATTTTATGGTTTGTACGTTGTACGTAGATATACCTTTTCACAAAACAAAAAGAAAAATGTAACAAAGGCCTCATTGCTCAATAATAATGAAGAAAACAATCAATCAATCATACATGATTTTTTAAATAGCTCTTTCAGAACAGTGAAATTCTTGTTTTCTTCTCATTTTGAATAGGAACTAATTTATGATTAGAGTATCCATTCAGGTGGTTAGTTATTTATCTTTTATTAAAATGGTTACTTTGATGTTCTTACGTGTGAGTTTTGGTCTTAATTCATTTTTCCTACTTGAATTGTTGAAGAATCCTTTGTACATTTAGTAAAGGAGTTACATATCATGAGTCTTAATTTCAAAATAAATCGTTTTTTTCTCACCTCAAATATTGATTAATCAATAGAAAGTGACGTCATGTCGGAGATATAATTGTGGATACATATTGTACCTATTAAAGAATATGTACCAATACCCCGCCCCCCGCTCCTTCAAAAGTTTATATCTAATAAACTTCACCTAATGCCTTTAAAAAAGAAAAGAAAAACTACTGTTTGTATGTATATATAGGTTGCGACCTCCCCTTAACAACCAAGACGATTTTTTATTATGGATTTTCTCCTCAATTAATCATCCAATTTTAATAAAAGCCAATGCCAAATGAAAGCTGCATCAAATATAAATATTGTCATTCAATATTATCGCCTTTAGCGTCCATAGATGCCTCGACTCGACCTAGGAAACGGGACCTGGTCGTAATGACAGTCTCCTTTGGCATATTCCAGAATTCCTTCCGAATCCTAGGTGTCAGGGGGAATTTTGTTTAGCAGAGGATCTGTTGGTGTGCCGCTCAACTGCTCCATACACAAAAGAAGTAAACAGGTGCGGGATCCGGTGAGCTTTGAGACCAATCACTAGGTCCAACACAGTCAAATAAATCTGATGACAAAGTTTTTCCCAGTATGGCTTGGGGCAGAGTCTTGGCGTCACCTTCGGACTCTTCCAGTTCGTTCATGAATCTCCAGACAAAGGACCTACCCAGGTTTAAGAAATTTGCAATTTCAACATTTTCTCATTGGGTGGGGATTGATACAAAGACAATATGCCTTTTCCAAAATTGTGGAATAATTACTTTGTTGATTGCTGTCTTCTTTTTAACTGACGCATAACAGCTGCAAAAACAAGAAATAACGCCCTACTAGTGCATGTTCAGCTGTACAGCCGCTCTAAGATTGTTGTTAAACAAGGGCTGTAGGTTGTTGGTAACACTCAGATTCGTAATCAGCGTGTCAAGTACTATTGCAGCGTCTCCCTGAGAATCTTGAACAAATTTTCCCTAGCTTAACTTTACCAAGATTCTCAAAAAGTAAAAGTAGTAAGATTATAATACTTTACCTATTTTTTTCAACGTAAATAAACAATTAAATCTCAAAATAGCCACCCTTGGTCTCCATCATGACCTCAATCCTAGGCCTTGTAGATCTTCTTCACGTATTCCTCCAACATGATATTTATTTTGGGCTTCATCTCAGTTGTCCGTCGTATGATGATGAAATGTATTTAACAAAAATAGTTTATTTTTATTGCTAAACTAGTTCATATTCTCGCAAAAAAAGTGGTACAATTTTTCGTTAGTCATTGAAACCTTTTCAAAGCTTCCGGGATTGATTCACTGGTACACGCTGTATAATTGAACATGGAATTGAAGAAATGTTTTTTTTTTTTTGTGTGTAGACTTGTGTTATCCTAGATGGTATTAAAATGATTTATGTGGGTGTGATATACGTCCCGCTTGAAAAATCAACAATAAAAACGCATTTATTTCAAAAATGGAGACAAATATAAACTTTAGAAGACTATTTAGAATTTTGAGTTACGTACATAAGGCTATGTTTAATTCTGATCAGAACAAATACTTGTGTCTCTGGAGGGCAAGTTTGATTTTAAGTTAATAATATGATTTTTTAATAAATCCTTGTATCAAAGTTTTTTTAATGTATGGGTCGTCGATTCGAAAATGAACCAAAAAAATTAAAATCCAAAGAAACAAATTATTGTACATACAGAAAAAGGCAGAACGTATATTAAATACGAATTAAAAAAGGGAATAAGGCAGAGGATGAGCGTGTTAATCTTAGTAGGTATCTTCAATCTTCATTATGGCTGAAAAAAGAACATGGCATGGCAATAAATATATCCCAGGGTCAAACATTTGAAAAAATAGCTTTATATTCCAATATTGAAATTTCTAAGAGTGTCCAGGTTTGATTATATTTACACTAAATGGACAAAAATAACAAAAAATGTTGGATACTAGGAGGCTTTACAATAGAAATTTACCTATTATATAGCTAAAGTTTAGAATTTTAACAAAAATGAGCAAAATATAAATAAAATCTTTATATTTTTTTATTCCCCATCTATAAGATAGCATGTTTGTGCTAGTTTGTATATAAATATATCCATTTCAATGTAGAATATGAATTTTCGTATCAGTTAATGAGAGCGTAGTTTTGATATTTTTTTTTTTTTCATTTTATATATATATATTCCACACCCATATCCCTGGTAAATGATTATTGGTTAATAATACAAGGTATACGGGTGGCCCATCTAGCAGTTGTATTTTGAACTACCACTTTTTTGACGTCTGACAGCTGTAGTAACATTCTTATTGTATTTAATATTTTGTAAAAGGTCTCCGGTTTACGAAATGGTTAAGTTTACGCTAAAAAAAATTGGGAAATACTGAAGACTTACTTCCAAAATGGAGAGTCTTCAAACGAAACTGCAAGAAAATTACGCCGGTCGAAATAAAGCGCCTTCCAGGCAGTTTGTGGATAAATTTTTGAAGCGTGTGCTCGAAACTGGTTCGTTAATGGATAAAAAAATGCGTTCCCGTATTCGTCCAGTGCGCTCAATCGAAAAGATTGCTGTTGTTGCCGAAAGCGAAAAAAAACGAGCAAGGAGCTGCCGTTACGGTCAATGGTGAGCGCTATCGGGCCGTGTTGGAAGATTTTTTGTTTCCCAAATGGAAAAAGAAAACATCAACGACATTTGATTCCAACAGGATGGCGCTACGTCCCACACAGCCAACGTTACAGTGGATCTTTTGTGCACTGTCTTCGACAATCGCATCATAAACGGCAACGTCAACTGGACACCTCGTAGCTGTGATTTGACTCCGTTAGACTATTTTTTGTGGGGAACCGTCAAGGATAAATGTTACGCCAACCATCCAGACACGATTTGAAACACGAAATTTGTAGTCGGCATTGGAGCTATTAAAGCTTACACAATCGCAAATGTATTGAAAAATTGGGTCGACAGAATGGGCTACTGTAAGGCCAGTTATGGCGGCCATATGAATTAAGAGGTACTCCATCATTAACCGGAATGTTGAAGCTTTTAAATAAAAATAAAAATTATTGAAAAATATCTATTTGTCTTTTTTTTTATAGCAATATCAAAAGGAAAAAGTTTTGTGGGCCACTCTTTACAATCAATAATGTACACACCTAAAATAATTAAATTTCGTTAAAAAAACAAAAAAAAACATTAAGAATAATATAATATTTGAAAAATATAATTCATAAACTCAAGGTTTCGTCGATTTCTAGAAATTTCAAAATTGGCTCAGATACTGACTCACTACCTCCAGTCTTTAACAAGTCGAAAAAGAACGAAGAAGAGAAGACATGTTCCTTTATGTGGCAAAGAGAGGGAGACATCGCTACATATATTTTATGCGTGTGATTGGACAACTCCATTCAGAAGCAAAGTCGGAAATTATCCTAAAGGAGTTTGGTCTAACTCCAACGAAGGGAGAGTGGATGTTTGCTATATCACCTGGAGGTCTCCGCTCCTTAAAAGCGGACTCACCTCTCAACAAAGCAATCCCCATGACGTACGCAGCAAGGTGCAAAGATCGATCCCTATCCACAAGTATGGTTGATAAACAAAAACAAAACATAATAATAATAAAGACAGGTTGCGTGAGCTAAATTTATAGAATTGTTCCTAGAGGAAGGAATTTTTAATATCTTGTGTATTGTCTCCCTTGTTGCATTTCTTTATGACTTCTTTTATTATAAGTTTTATTTTACGAAGCTTTGTGAACATATTTTAATTTGTTTTTACAGTTATTATTATCTTGACGTATATGTATAAAAAAAGTAGAATACAATTGGATAAAAAAAAACGTATAGTAGTTTGTGCTGCGTTGGTGCTCTCCCAATATTTTGAAGACTACACTCGGCCAGGATTCCCACCTCTTCTTCCATTCTTTTGCACTCCCTGAAGTCGTGCTCTAATTTCCACGTCTCATTATAGTGACAGCAGAGGATCGTGAATCGTGAAATACTCTCTTTTTATTCATTCATTCAAAATACAAGATATTATTATTTTTTTCTCTCCTTTTGATCAGTGAATATGTATGAACCTATGTATGCATTAAAATAGATTCTAAAGTCTTATTTATATTCGAAATAGGTATAATGCCATTTCATTCGAAAATATTTCATTTAACAAATATATGTACAATAAATATATATATATATGTATATCCCTACTATGCTAGAAAGAAAATGAAAAAAAGGACACATTTTCATCATACCTATAAAGAATTAGCAATGCTTCTGAAAATCCCAACGGCTATTTATCAATTACAACTGTAGGTATACAAATAAAATTGAAAAAAAAAAATCTTGAACCATTTCTTTAACACCTTCGGCATAAAATTCAATTTAAACCCATAAAGAAAAAGATTTCCCCCATATGTACGACATACATGCATAGATATAAATATACAAAGTAAAAGACAATAATATAGGATTTTATCAATATGTAATTGTGCTGGTTTGTGCCATTCAAGAGGTAATGCATTTCTATGTATATATGTAGGTATATGCCATATTATGCATAGTTTATACTCATACATACTACAGGGTATTTAATATATATGTGTATTCTGTATGTACATATAACGTATTTACAATGATAGGCCTCTCTGTATGTATATAAATTGAAAGAATTTTTTTTAAATAATCATTTTACCCATATAAACATAAAGGAAACCCTCCAAAATAAAATGTCGTTACTCTCCCAAACTATGGTACCATTCTTACAAAGATCCTATTTATTGAATATTTTTACAAATAAATTTTTTAAATAAATATAAAACGGAGACTACTTTAATTAAAACATCAAACAACTATATACAATAAAATGGATTCACCCTTTTAAGACCTCAGAAGCACGTATATGGATAGGATAACCGTTTTTGACGAAAATTGTTTGTATTCTGGGGCACATTAAGAAAAAACAAAAATCAACGTGGTAATCCATACAATTTTGAACAATGCCTCGGAGAAGGGCAGCTTAGCTGTTATTATGTTTCATCAGATCAGCTTCAAGTAGCTTTGACGAGGGTTTTGGGGAGAAGGAAATTAAAAAACACATAGTCAATAATCACTCCGACGTGGACCCCCCCCACCATTGACAGAGGTGTATAAAATATATACTATGAAAATTGGGAGTAGTTTTTTTTCTATTTCGTAACCTGAACAAAGTTTTTCTTTTACCAAACCTGTTGTCATCATCCTTTAATTCTTGAAGATAGAACATCTGAGTTAATATAAATATTACCAAGAATTACTCCCCAATTCTAATCTAGTACATCAAGGACTTACCAGTATAACTCTGCAACAAATCATCAAGTTTTCTCTCGGTCTTTTATGAGCACACACGAATCTTCAATTAGATTTTGAATATAATTGAGTGTAGTATAACAGGAAGTTCACAAATCAGGAGTTGAATAATAATCACAACAGCTGAAGAAAAGATAATTCATTCTTGAGATTACGAATTCAAAAAAAGGGGCCACGATTGATAAGATTTATATCACTAATAATTATAGATTAAAACAATATTATAATGGAAGCGGGTCCATCTTTTTGTAGTTTATAACTGAATATATGTTTGTTGTTTTTTTCTAAAGATGTTTTTGTTATTCAATTATTTTTTTAGAGGGAACATTTGCTTATAAGTATAAAGTAATTATCAGTGCATGCCAGAAAAGTACATAGGAGTTGTTGATATTTTGGAGATAGGTACTTGTATTGTTAAATTTATTTGAAAGTTTTGACTTAAAGAGAATCAAAGCAACGAAATATAAAACTCATAAATGATGTCAAATTGTTGAATCCTCATAATATTTCGAAAGAAAAAATTGTTTTGATTGAGTTAGTGATTATAATGAGTAGCAGTAATAATATACTATATAATAGACATGGTCTCTTTTTACATCCTGTACATAATGTTCTAACATTAGGAAGACATTTTTTGTAAATTCATGAAATTTCCGGGACTTTGTAAATGACTCACTTTCAATTGGCAAATGATTCATCATCCTAAAGCATAAATAAAATCATACAATTTGCTAAACCTTTGAAGCAATTATCCAAGGACTCTGTTAAACTCGTAAAACGATGCACCAAGCCAAATAGTAACGAGTCCCAAAAGATAATCATTGGAAAGGCCATTGGATTCGCCATCGTGGGAATTATTGGATTCCTTGTCAAACTCATTATTATTCCATCAATAATATAATCTTTAGATCAACAAAATTTTGAATCCAAGATCCGCATTTTTTTTTAATTCTTGTATTTTGTTGCAACATCTTTTAACATTTTCCCCAAACTACAAAGTCCTGCGGGTTGATGTCAGAGTTGTAAGAGCGCTATATGGACAAAGGCCAGAAGTAAGCCATAATGTTGTAGCTGAATGTTTGGTTATTTTTGGCTGTATAGGGCTGTAATATACTTTTTAATTTGTGGGCAGTCCGGATGGAGATCGCCAACTGTTTCTGTAGCCTTCTCGGCACTGACATTGGCGCTTGAGGAGATCGCCGACGCGTTACCTTTTTTGTTGGTGCTCCGATATTTTTAAACGAAGAGACATGGGATGAAAAAAACTTATATATTTTTGTTTCAGCTGTCGTTTGGTTGTGTAATGAAACCTCATAATTAAAAATAACGTGGATAAAATAGTAATTAAATGTTACTACAAGTAGCCTTACTCTCTATACAAGAGACATTTTCTTGCTAAAGAAGACGGTTGATCTTCTTAATTTAATATACAATAGGAACTGTCTGAAATAGTGATAAAATATATAATTAAAGTCAATTAAAAAAAAAAAAGACAGACCAAAAGGGGCCCCTATGTACTTGACTAAATGTATGTACAAGTAAAGTGTAGGTAAGTAGCAATGATTAAAAATATTTAGAATTATAAGTATAATGAACCAATATATACAAATGTATGAATGTTGAATTATAAATTTTTAAACTTAAAAGTTTTGAGCATTTTTTGAAAAGACTTACTTTTTATGACAATAGAAAAACTTTGAGAATTTAAAAAGAGTAAGTTACTATCCCATATAAACCATTTTATTCGAAGGAAGGACATTTTAAGAGATTAATATTCTAAATGTGTATCTTTCTTTTTTCACTTTTTAGTAGTATTCTATGATACAAACAAGAAAAAATTCATTGGCATTCAATTAATCTAATGGTGAATGGCTTTCAGTCAGTATTATTAGCCTTAGGTAGTATATAGAAATAGTAGGATTTTTATTATAACTGTTATTATTGGAACATGGGATAAGATTCTAAGCATTTCAATTTCAATTCTGATCGTTTTCATTTTTTCCCTCATTCTTTGTATACTTATATAATATGTTCATATTGTACAAGGAAAAATACCCGTTGAAGATTGCTATGGAGGAAAACTAGCGTATTTTTTTTCAAACTTCATGATAGTTTTTAAAGATCCAGGATACCCTTAAGTATCCCGTGCAACCCGAGGGCTTGGAACTATGTTTTGATATTAAATGGGTTCCTTGGATGTATTCAATGTTTTGGTGGTGGTTTTTAAGGATCCGGGGGTACCCTGGGCAACTCGAGGGCTTGGAACTATTTTTTGGTATTAAAGGATTTGCTTGGATGTATTGGCGGTGGTTTTTAGCAATCCCACACTACCACCGGGTTATTCCGAGTGTGGAGGGTATTTAACCATATTTAAAGAGGTCCTAAGCTATTTATTCCCCTCCTCCTTTGCAATCCTCTCGATCCATTTTTAAGAAGATTTGATTGAATTGAAAAAGTTATATTACTCACACTTGAAGGGATGGAATAAACAAATATATATTTATCATATATAATATTAAGCGAATTTGTAATGTGTTATTATTTATGATGAAGTTTGAACCAAATACGAGCAATTCCCCCCTGGGCAGTTTTCCGACCACGATTTATGTATATAAATAGTGTAGATGTCTTACAAAAAAAAATGAAATTCAATATTTTCCTTTTAAAACTGTTGTATCCAATAGATAATGGTAAAAAATACATTTTGATAGCAAAATCAAGTATCTAACTTTAATATTAAGGAAGTTATGCCCAATTTATCACCAGAATTTCATCGCTTTTTTCCCAATTGTTTATCTTATAGCGTACACCAAAATCTGTGATCAGCTATGATATTTCAATAGAACAACACAACTTTCTTGAACATCATTAGGAATAAATCAAATTTTCAGGAATTGCGGTGCTCTGTATTGTGCAAAAGATTTTACTTTTAAATACCTGCAACTGAAGAAAAAAAATAATAATAAGACAAAGTACTTTTACATTGTACAGTAATAAAGATTAAAGGTACTAATGTCGGATTAAAATTTGTGTACTTTGCATTCACAAATTAGTTAGAAAATTAGCCAAATACTAAATGAATACATGTTTAAACGTCCATTATACTTTTTTTTTACCCATTGCACACCATTCATGATTTTTGAAGAACATCTTTAAGCGACTTTATTTCCAGCAAATGATGCGATTAAACACAGTAGCGTATTGAAGAAAAAAATTCAATTAGTAAACAATTAAGAACTAATCTACATTAAATGTAAATGGCGTCAAATTAAAAAAAGTTATCCATTGAACTAATGAAAACTCAGCATTTCTATGGGAATCCCCAAAACCCGACTAGACTTCCACGCACGATTTCTCCAAGTTTTTTTCGCACCGTGAATTGGCATTTTGTAACACTCCTACATAGTGTCGAAATTTTATAAAGTTGAATTTGAATATAAAAATAACTCCCCCCGCCCCAAAAAAAAAAAAAAAATCTATTTGTATCGTAAAGCATTAACGAGGTGAAAATTTAGGTAAATTTTAAGATTTGAATTTTACGCTCAATATGAATACGTACTAGAGATTTTTTTCATGAGCTTTCTTGGGGTTTTACATCTATGAGAAATTCCATTTGATTTTGACTTTATAAAATATTTTATCAAGCCATTTTTGACAATATTTATTTTGGATGAGAAATATACATTCCTCACTATTCCAATACATGTTAGCAATTGACTGTATTTCTAAGAAAATTTAAAATCTTGACTTTATATGCATTTAAACCACCCCCATCATATTATTACTTCTAGACCTTATAGCAACTCATTATAAAGGAACTTATGTTGCACAAGCTTGGGCCCATCCACCCTTTTTCTGTTCATTCGTTCATTTTCTGAAATGTTTTCGTTTGTTGTTCATTCGATCACTTTTTCCCCGTTAATTCGTTCATTTTTAACTTCGATAAATAAAAGCATGGAAGAAGAAATTGTTGAAGAGACGATAAAGATGAATGTTCCCACAACTACATAGCAACAAATCTAGTAAATTCGGAGTTTTTATAAACATGAAAAAATGGTCATTAAAAAACTCAAAACATTTATAAAAGTTATATCTGTATGATGCAACTTTTCTAGATGAATAATAAAAAAAGCACAGGAAACGAAAGTTTCATAAAAGTTTTGATTAATTGGTTTGACACGGTGAAGGCAGGGATAAGAAAATGTAACCAACTAAGTTACCCATAATAATTAAAAGATTAGACATTATCTTTTTAAAAAATCAATCTTGTATCATTACGAAGTCTGTAAGCATCTACATTTCTTAACAAAATTATTATAACACCAAATTTTAGTGACGACATATTTGGAAGGATTCTAGGTAGCTACGTAGAATTTAGAATCTCAGTTAGAGACTTTATGTGTCATTTGCATCTATTACCTGGTCAACTGATTGATATGTTCTTAAGGGCATTTCACCTAAAAGATCTATAATGATTTTATCAACTTATTGATTCCTTGGTGCTAGAATTGCTCCTTCTTATTATCATCTAATTTCATAACAGTTCTGACAAAAAAGAAACTTCTCTTAAATTTCTTACTCAAGAAAAACATTTATTTCCATAATACTAATTTTTATGTAAGATCGATCCAGACATAATTTTTCTTTGAGACCAGTTCAGACCGAACTTCTTTAAATTATCTAATTAGTTCGATACTCTAAAAATCATAAAGGTTTGAGAGCTGCTTAGGCCTTCCAGACCGAACCCCTACACTAATACATATAATTTTTTTGAGTATTTATATATTAATAATGTGTACAAGTAAAAATTTCGTATAAAATGCAACTAAAATATGAGATGAATAATTTTAAATGAAGGATTTACAGTACTGGGATGTGAATAATTAAATTATATATCAATGATGTAATATCTTAGACTACTTTAATACAAATAATGAATAAGAAGTACTTTATTTTATTTTAATTAATAAAAAGCGCGCTCAGCTACAAAAAAACAAAAACATGAAAGAATAAACTTCTTGTGGGATCGGTGAACTGAATATTCTCACGACTACATGGCAACAAATCCAGTAAAGTCAGAGCTTGTAAATATAAATGTGCTTCATTGCTCAGAATTATTACTTTTAGGCATACATGAACTTTGTTTTAAAACCACATGCTTGGTACTAAAGTAACATTCATTTTTTTAATATATATATTTGATCCGTCAAATCAAATGCGAGCTAGAATGAATATTTTCAAAATTGAATGTAAATTACATCTGTATTTTTGGCAAATTATTGTCAATTTCTATCAAAAATTATTATTATCAACCCTTAGGGTGTGTTGTAAATTGGACTTGGAGTAGCAAAAATTTATCGTCATACAAAAATTGACAGATTTTATTTGAAAGACCATGTCGGGACCAATATATATATCTTACATCAAACAAAGTATAACCATAGTATGAGGGATCTTAGTTCATCCCACAAATTGGAATACAAACCTATAATTGTGTCGAATATGTATTTGAAATATTGGGTCGTATTTATATTTGAGGTAAATATATAAATTGTGATTTTTCCCTTTTCTTTATATTTGTTCAAGATTATTTTTATGTTGGAGCACCACAAAGGTATTTATCTTTTTTTTTTAATATGAAGTTCTGAGCTTTAGCTACATTTGTTCGTCAAAAATGAGTCCTTCAAAGGTAAGGAGACGGACAAGCTTTGCTTGATTTTAATATGGATAGTATTAAAGATAGTTATAGTTAAAGATTGTTATAGGTTTTCCCTAAAAATATATATAGTTGCGCTCAGGACTTCTGTTGGTTGTGGGCCCTGTTCATAATGAGTAATACTGAATAGTTTCAACTGATATGGTATGTTTGCTTAAATTGTTTCAATCTCCCTGGTAAGAGGGCACATCTGTAATTATAATGACTAAAGGGAGACTTTGACGTAACCTCAACTATTTAACTCATTTGGGCTACGTAATTGTTTTTATAGAAAAAAAATTCCCTGCTATAAGCTACCACTGATGCTAAATCATTATCAATTTAAAAATAAAGTTAATAAAATTCATTATATAAATTATCCTTTTGATCTATTTTTACTATCAGTAAAAACTTGAATTAAATCAGCCAACCAATGATTAAGTGTTCTCTTAAAATTAAGGAATTTTGGAAATAGGATCCTTTGTTGATTTGCCTTGTGCTTCTGATTCTCCTAAGAAACTACATATTATAATTTTTTTTAAATCATTAGTAATATAAGTTGGAAACTATAACAAATAATTATTTTTTAGTGCAATTCTGGAACTGATTGGTTACGTCCATAGCTGATATCTCATAATGTTAAATAGAATAATCATTCGTTCAGACTTCAGAGGCAGATCGGAAATAGTGGAACCAAAAATATTTTATTACATTATAAAGAATTTTGTAACGTTATTATCACGCCCTCCTTGGTCTTAACATCATAGCCCTGAAAATACATAATGTGAGATAAATCACTTCAGGGCACCAAAAAAATGCTTCCTTATATATTATTTTTATCCCCATTAATGTGTTTGACTTTACACTACATTGACCACCTTGTCCTAAATTATATTCAAATTTTAATAAAACATTTAGCAATAAGAATAAAAATTAATGGGTATGTAGAAAATTGCACTCTTACCTAACCCAGAATATCTATTTCCTACACAACTATTCCATAGTCAATTGATTTGCAATTGGTGGGACATGAGATATTTCATATAAAGTAATTAATGTACACAACAAATTTGGTTCATAATTTTTTAATATAAATTAATTTTATTTTAGGGACCCCCCAAAGACAATAATAATTATATCCATAATAAAGAAAAAAAAGTAGTCATCTTTGTAAACAAATAGTTACATAACGACCCCTTAGAAACAATAGAAAATGAACGATCAAGTGAATGCTGTTCATTTTTTTCCCAGTTCATTGTTCATTTGTTCAAAAATGAACAGAAAGCGTGAACGCCGGTTTATTTTTCCGTTCGATATCCAAGCCTGAATTTACTTAATTAATTTATAAAGAGTTGAAAACATTTTGTAGAAGATTAACTTAAGATAAAGTTTTTACAGTGGAAATGATGTACATGGACAAAAATTGGTACACAATTAAGGAGTATTTATTTCCTCAGCTATTCTTACACTACAATAACGAGTCCTTATTCGACTCGGAGTAGACTTGAGGTTCAACATCGGAGTCATTCATGCATATATCATTGTTAAATACAGAGTATGGCTTGTGTGTACTTCTTTGATCTCATAGCTACTCTCGGCTAATTAAATTAAACAGCGAAGCTGGGCTCCTCCACAATATTCGTCAAATTATCATGGTGACTATTTTTATACCTCTTGCGTTTGTATAGCGTAAAGAAATATATGGACAGGAGACCATACTATGTATATAGTGCTATTTTTATGTGATGTTATCATTCTGGTGGTATGTCATCATGGAAGCTTAATTGCTTTTTATGATTTTTTAGCGAAATAACTTCCCAACTTTATGTCTAATAACTATTCTAGTAATAATTATACCTCTAAGATGGCGTCGCTTTTGGCTTAATATGCTAGCAATGATCTCAGTACAAATTACCTATATTATTGTGTTGAGTTAAAATTGTAAATTAATAGTTTAATATATTTATGTTTGTAATTGCATGTAATTCCAATTATGTATATATATGTTTAAAGGGTTATTCAATAATTTAATATAATATTAAAACATAACCTATTAATACTTAGGGTAATATAGAGTGACTAAACGTGCTCATTTGCTTCAAAATCTTCTCTTTTTAAATTATTTCCACTCTCAAGGATCTAATACGTAAATTCATGAAAAATTCGGTTTTATATAGAACAGTTTGAAACTTGATATATAATTAAAGTAAAGTTTAAGTTATAGGAAGTTAATTTCTAATTTTTTTTTTGAAAAAACACAAATTAAATTTTGAGAAAAAAATTTAAATATTAATTTTTTTCGAAAAAAGAATTCAAAAATCCACAGCTATTCAAAAAAAAAAAAAAAATCAATATCATATTTTTTCGAAAAAAAATTTCAAAACTTCACAGTTATTCGCAAGAAATGAATTTTTTTGGAAAAAAAATTAAAATGAAATTTTTGATCTGCTGCATAATTTACACGAATGAAGAAAAAAAAATTGTTAAAAAGGCAAAATTCCTTAATTTGGAGAGCCAAACCCCTTCGGGTCCCTTTGGTATTAAATTCAAAATATCAAGACTTTGTATTCTTATTTTGGAAATCAAGACATGGTCACCCTAACGGATAACATGAATGACAAGCACGTAGGAGATAATTATTCATTTGAAATTTCCGTATACATAATATACAAATTGTTCAGATCATTCAATATCAAAGGGGGACAAAAAATTAAATTTTGTTAACCCTCACGTCATATTTTGACCCCAATTTTAATATAATGTTCCTTTATATGCAAAAGATATGCTGAATTGGAAAATTTCAGCGTGACATTTCAAGTCCTTCAAAAGTTATGAGTGTTTGAATAATTACATAGAAGAACAATAATGGGGGAAAATTATGAAAATATGAATTGAAGATAATAATTGAATATATCTAAAGACATTATACTTGCATTGAATAATACTTAATATAAATGATAAGCAGTGATAAAATCAATCTGGATATAAGAAAAATACACTTATACACAACGTTCTCTCAAATTCAAATTTTTAATTACATAAAATACTTCGTAAGGAAGAAACTCGAAATAAAAAATCTGCCTAATGTCAAGTTTTTCTTTTTTTTTTTTTTTTTTTTTTTTTTTGTATCTTTCATAAGAATTCAGGAGAATGAAGAATTCCCATAAGGATTTTTCCTTTTTATTGGTATAAATCCTTATGGGGAAAGCCCCCCTCCCGAAAAAAAACAACTTTTTCTTAATCAAACACTGGTTTCTTCTAAATAGGCAGTTTCAAAATTATTTATTTACATAAGCATCGATAAATTGTGGATTTTTTATATACTTCGAATATTAGAAAAATCTGGATATAGTCAACTTTTTATCTGTAAAACAACATGTTCCTTTATCCAAATTTGACTGTATTTCTAATGAATGAGCCAATCTAGTTGGTAATGTAAAAAATGCACATTTTGAGTAAAATTTAAAATTGCATTAAAAATAACTGATTCTCAACAAAAAAACACCACTTGTTTTAATGTGAATCAAGTGAAATAAAATTGATGGTCATGTCCAGGATGAAGAATTCAAAATTTATGTGGATCATTTATACATCATAGATTAGTTGTATTAGGAAAATATCATAGTGCAAGATTTTAAAGCTGAAATTTTTTGCAATTCTGCTTATCGCGCAGTTAAAAGGAACATTTTATTAAAAAATTTGTCAAAGCTTAAGAAGTAAATGTAATCCCAATATATGAAAATAATATTATACGACAGTATGTTAAAGAAAAAAACAACAACAATAAATTAACATGGTCACACTAATAATTTGAAGAATGTTTGAGGGAATAGCAGCCTATCTGTCATGACGTTTCATTAAATAATCTGTGAGCAGCATTGAGATTAAGGAAATAAAACCGAATCCCTCTCCATATCTAGCAATGATATAGGAAAGAATTACAGCGATATCAATTCTACTCCGAGTCCAAGAAGGACTTACACTTATATCACTGCAACAAATATTTAGGGTTATTTTATACTTAAAAGGAATCTCTTCAAGAATATAAGAATAGTAAAAAGAATTACTCAAGTACCAATTACAAAAAGCCAGGCCATTAACATATTATTTTCAAATATGGTGATGTTCCGTGATGAAAATCCAGTGTAGAATGGGCATGTTAAATATTTAAAAAAAGGAAAATCAACATGGTAACCCTGACAATTTGAAGGAGAGAAAGAATAATGTTTATGACGTTTCATTAGATCAGCTACAATCAACTGATACAAGAGAGGAAGGAAAAAGGATATAAAAAGGACATTTGCTAGAATTAATCTGATTTTGATCCTCAATTCTACTCCGAGTTCAACAAGGACTTAAAATTATAACTCCGCCACTAATCCTAAAGGTTACTTTTCGTCTTTTATGAACACATACGAATGTTCAATCAGGTTTGAATATAATTGAATTTATTTAGGAAAGAATGTTCACTACTCACTGCTAAAGAAAAGAAAATTCATTCTTCATATTATCAATTCCCCAAAAAAAAAAGCCAGCTAAAAAATACATCGGCTTTTCATCATTAGTTATGCCTGTCTCACGTTTATAAGGAATCACCTTACTCAGTATGTATTTTGTATATTCATTTTTTGAATTGATTTATTATAACTTTCAGAAGAATGAAACTAATTGTGCTATGATTTTATCAAAGGATTGTTTAAAAAAATACCAAATTAATTTAAGAAAAGTTATTGGCAAATTATCCAACGGAAAATGTGTCCTTCAAGTATAGATACTATACATAACTGAGTCATGTATATAAATAAACTTACTTTCAACTATACTTCTACTGCGCAAATCTTCTTTTAAAACTCAATTATGAACTATATTTGTTATGTATAAGAAGTTATAACATTTATTTATTTCTAATTTCAAAAGAGTGTAAAAAATAAACAAGACTATGTAAATAAATACACAAAATAGCAAAAAGAAATATGTAGAAATGAAATATGAAACTTTTATTTTTTTCACCTAAATATACCAGGTCGGCTGAAACGTTCGTAGGCTATCATCGTAAAACACATTTATTTGACAAAATTCGATTTATTTATTTAATGTAGTATGTAGTACGATACAATGATTATAGCGATCATACAATCTTCTGATACCAATTTTAGAGTACGGTTTATCTTTAGTCTCTAAATAGTTAACAGTTTCGGCGATAACATCTTCACTAAACCTGATTTTGTTTTCCAATGAGCATTCTTTTGAAGTCTGCAAACAGGAAAAAGCCACTGGGGGCCATATATGGAGAAAATGATGGACGACACAGCATTGCGTAGCCTACTCATTGCAATTTTGCATTCGTTTTTTTTGTGATGTGTGTTTTGATGAAACAGCACTTTTTTTTACTTCAAATCTCGCCTTTTTTTTGTGATTTTATCTTTCAAACCCTTCAACGATTGCTTTGTAATAATTGATTTTGATAGGCTGGCCTATTTTGAGGTAATCAATAAATATTTTACCATGCATAATGCATATCTCAGAATACTGATTCTATCATCTTTCCTACAAACTGTTGCGTCTTTCCACGCTTGGATTTGGTTCATCACGTGCAGTTTACTCGGTTGATGGTCGATTGAACTCTAAAGTGTCGTGATTGAGCCATGTTTTATCCATAGCCACATATTGTCCAAAAAATTGCTAAAATGGCTCAAAATCATGAACACGCTTTTGATCGATTTTGAGCTCGATCAGCACCTACTTTCCAAACATAATATTAGGTATTTCCACAAGAAAAGATAACTGATAAATTTTCAATTGTCTGGAAAAATATTTGAAATTTCAAGGCAATTGCTTTGTGGAACTATGACCAGTATCATTTCGACTCAAATATTATAAATATTCAACTTTTGCAGATTTTGAAATTGAAAGTCCTGTAATTATTAGATAAGAGAAACATGATACATTGTGATGTTACATACGTATACCACAAAAGACCCATAGAAAATAGACTACAAACACATTGTTGAGGAGGGGTTCAATGTGAAATTATCATCTTGAATTCTTATTAGTCTTAAAACTGTCTAAGTTCGTTATGTTCATTAATTTTGTATTGCTTTACTATTAAGAATATACTTTTTGTGGAGAAACATTACAGTATATAATTCTAGCACTCTAAAAAAGTCCCATCCGTGTCATTTTTTGATCGAGAGTGTGGCAAAGAGTGAACATTATTTACAGTCGTTCTATTTAAGATTACACTCAAATAAATGCTCACAGCTCGGGTTTTGATAGATTTTTTTACAAGAGTAAGGTTGTGTTACATTCTAATAATCATTTGGAATTGTTTTATCTACAAATATTAGCTTTATCTTCAAAGACAACGAAATGGAAGTCAAAAGAATTCATATGATGGAAATTCTCGCACGACAGATGACCCCAAACTAGATTGATCATGACCTCAGGATCAGCCGGATGGATGTGTGTGGGTTTAAAAAGGGATTTGAAGCACAAAAACAGTCGCCAGAAATGTTGGGAAAGGTGCTTTATGGCCGTTGTAATAAGATGTTTCTTATCCCTTGCTCTTGATTTTGCTCCCAGGTCATATTTAATGGTCCTTCGGAGCGTAACCTCGCTCACATTCATCTTCTTGGCGATACCACAAATCTTCATAACTGGATTTCTAGCATGGTGATTTTTGACACCCATAAACAAAGCCTTTGTTCTTATTGTTCGTTTACGAGAAGTGGTTGTCTAGAGCCAAGCTTTTTTTAAATATGTTCAAGAAAATGTGGACTCCTACAATTTTTATTCCTTTGAATTATTCCATCTAGGCAAATGTTGAGGGAGCTTTCTGCAACAATCCTTCTGTAATATCTTTGGAGTCTGTCATCAAGGGGACATGGGATGACTTGTCACAAGATCGCATCCGTAAGGTTTGTGCGGCCTTCAAGATGAGGTTGGAGACCGTCATTGAGACTGAGGGAGGCCATATTGAATAAAAAATATTGATTTTAGTTTTAATTCACTGGAAATAAATTAAATTTTGTCTTCACTAACTAGTTTTTGATAAAGTTAAAAAAACAATCATTAGTTTAAACTTAAATATAACGCAGAGTGGTTCATGTTTTTTTGTTTTGTCATTATTTCAACAGTCTTGTCTGGTTACGTGTTATATGTATGTATGTATTTGAATAAATACACCTTTCTATCAAGGACATATCTTCAGTCATTTACTTTTAGAACGGATTCAAATTATACACTCTACATATATCACAACTATCATTATTTGACTCATTAAAATTTTATTTATGCAAATATCTATGTATGTACAAACGTATGTATTTATAGCTTGCCTCTAACAGTACCACTTATTCTTTACAGTAGTTTATTTTGTCATTAGTGAGTACATACATATACGTATATAGTTTGTTTGTAAAAAGTTCCAAAAGGAGAGACAAAATCATGTTTTTGATTATTTTCTTAAGTTTTTAACAATTAATGAATTTTTAATAATTAATGAAGGTTGAGTGATTGAAATTAATTCATATTTCGATGTATTAAAGCATAAGCAATTAGTTATAAAACAAAACAAACTTGAGCTCTCTTGCTTACGTACAAGCCAAGAAAATGAGACTTGAACGTGATCGACGAATTTCCTTTGGCGCACTCCAACTAGTTGAGTGTCTCAAGGACCACTGTCTACGCTGTTAAAAAGTACGAAACGTTGGAAAGGAAGAAAGGTTCTGAATTAAAAGACCAAACTGGACCCAAACGACCTAAAGAAAACAGCCCAGGCCAATCAACTCAAGTCAATGAGTGCCCATACAAGAGATCATGGGATCCAGATCCAGAGAGCTATAAAAAAAGTGGGTGGAAAAAATTGTGGAGGTGGAGAGGCCTCTTTAAACACCAGCAATATTATCACTATGGAAAAAATAAAATAGAATAATTACTAGTGTTAATTCCCAGAAATTATGAGAAACTTCTTTAATAGATTGCTCATAATTTTTGGGCAAGTCTCGGGAAATTTATCGACTCTAGTATTGCACATAGTTATCCTGAATCTGTATTAACTATTAAGTTTATACAAGGTGATTATAAACTAATGAACATTGATGCAAGATCAACCAGTTTAATCACATTGACGCTCAGGTCTTAACCAAATGTCGGACTTTGTAGATGTGCGCAATACTCATTCTAGGAAAGTTTGGGATGATTTTACACAAAATAGAAAAACACAGCAGGGCAATGCAATTATTGCGGCAATATTTTAATGGCTAAAGGCTCAAATACAATTGCACTTCGTGCATGTGAAGATAAAACATGAAATGAATATAGATGAACACAAAAACATCTGAGAAGGAAAAAAAGAGATTGAAAAATATTTTAACCAAATAATCAATCCTAAAAAGATATTCATGGGAAAATTGATTCATTTTATTGGTTCTATTGGAACTTTGCAATTTGTGTTAAAGAAAGCTGATAATATTCTACCAAAGTGCTACCCTCAAATTAAAAAAAAAATTATCAGGACATTATTATAAAACTTATGAATCATAAAATTCATTAGGCTGTTACTAGGGTCCTTTTGAAAAAATACATTATAATGATTGCAATAGAAAAAAAGTTTGATTTGTTTCAGAATAAATAAATCTACTGAAAGAACTTTGGTTTTATTGGAAGAAGCTATTTTAAATTTTTCATAAAGATATTCTAATCTCTTCATATGTGAGCAGGTGATTATTTACACTACAAATGCACTTATCAAGCAAGATACCCAACTCAACCAAAGTCTGAGCGATACTTTTATTGACAAATTCCTTGAAGACGTCAGTCTGAACTAATGCACCTTATTCTGTATTTTCATGATTGTGAATATTTGATTAAAAAAAGAATGGTTTTGATGATGTCATTAATAAAACAAAAGTTGTTAATCTTGCAATCAAGTTGGTGAGAAGACTTTTTTCAAGTGAAAAGGGGTCTCGTAATCAAAAAGTAGTGGAAACTGTAGGCATTCAATAAAAAACATCAACTACATAAGGCCACACTTATCGAGTAAAGCATAATTAATTCTTAAATAAGAAAACTGCTACTAAAGTAATTGATAATTCATTTTGCACTGATAAAAAAGTTAAAAAACTATGGTCCTCTTGAATGAAGCGAAATTCCTTTTACATTTAAAAAATTTATATATAACTATTTATTTAGGTACAACTTTAAGTTAATACAAAACAGTCATAATAAATTAATAATTATAAAGTAAGAATAGAACAATTATAATTAAATTAAAAGTGAAAACACGATAATAATTTAATAAATCATTACCTTTAAAACTTCATAGAATCCTTGAAACAACTAGCTCGATTTTGTAAAATAAAAATTATAAAATTAATCAGAAAATAACACAAGCGTTGTGTATCAAAGAAGGATCATCATGTTAATATAATTTTCTAATGGGTTTACTGAGAGTGGAGTGTTCATAAATTAACATTAGGAAGTTTGTCATGATTCACTCCAACTACACATTTTCTTTCATTGTTGGGTGTATCATTATAAGCCAGTTGCTATCCAAGATCATCACTCCAAAAATGCCTCTGCTTCCTAAAGGAGGGGGACCACCCTAGGACAACTATAGAACAGATGGCAAGAGGACTCTACTTCGATTTTACAAAATGTACAATATTTCTCCAGTGTGTTCGAGGTCTTATTATTTGTAAATAAGGAAATTTATAGCAAAAACCCTTTTGCTTCGAGTTTTTGCAGGCATTTTTAAGAATGCATTCCGAATTATTTAGAATAGGTTTGTCGGGGGAGATATCTAACTGCTCCAGATGGTTTTTTAAAAAAATATATCGTGTTATTCTTAATCGCACGGCCTTACACAAAGAAGTTGTTTGAAGTCAAGTATGGGTTCTTATCCTTTAGTTATCCGAATGAGGTGAGTTGATCTGATTTGTATATTTCTTCATTGCTATGTATGCTTATATTATAATTTAGTGGCTAGTGTGGACCTAATAAAGGAAGGACCGGTAGTAAAACGGAATTCCAAGAGCCCACCATTTTGAACCAGAAGGAGTCTAGAGTCTTTATTGTTTTTGGGTTTTCTGATGGATCCATATTAATTCTTTCGTTCAGCTGATATCCTGTCCGAATATAGAAGTTATTTTTATGCTTAGAGCACAAAGGTCCTCGCTTTTCACCAGAAAGAGGCTCTCTTAAATATTCTACAAGCTTTTACCGACCCAGATAGCAGTTTTCAAGTCTTGGAATTTCTTCTACTAAGCAATGCAATCGACTAGGAGATGTTTTCTTCATATTTTGCTATTATTACGCACTAATGTCAATATAATGGAGCTACAAACTCAAAAATAAACTTATTTGGGTCGATAATTTGCCCCATAATTCTTGATATTTTTTTAAGCTTTATCAATTCCCAAGAATCCCAAAAAGATTGATAATTTATCCTCACTGTAAATACTCCATTACCTTATCCCTATAGAAATCCATCATAATACGTTTTACTCAATTTTTTTATAATTTAAGTCGAAGAGAGATACTCTCGAGTCTATATCAATGATCAGAGATTTTTATTACGGTGACAGATCTGTTTCGAAAAATCCGAGGTTTTCAACAGTTTCTGGGTGTTAGACATAATAAGACTTAGAGATCATCTTACGAGTCACACTAATAAAATATTGCCTTATTATTTCTTTTATTGTGCGAATAATTCAGCGTGGAGTTAATGTTGGTTGATGTAAAGGTGTGTGATGAAAAAGGAGGATATTACTAGAGTTGAAATTTTTGTGAGGAAAAAAATTGCAAGGAGAATGCAAGGATAATAAAAGTGAATTACTTCAATAAAGGAGAGAACCTTCTACATTTAAAAAAGTATAGGTGTGGTAAAAATATAATAATTATATTTAAATTTATATAAAACATATTTTATCATCATGGCCAAGCAACAAGCAAAAAGGCAGCGCATCTTAGATCTACTAGATACTTGAGTTGATCTGATGAATATTACGGAGATTGTTAATTGTTATACGAGCCTGGTTTTTAAGTTGGCCACGATGAAAAAAAAAAGAGAAGCCCTCTCCAGGATGTCATGAAGTAGAGGGCATAATTTAAAGAGGGATACGAAGTTTTTGTTAAGTTTGGAGAAGAATATAAAGGATGATTCCACTAAGTCGACGTATTGCCTCGCCATCGACTTCTTTGTTTCTCCAATGAACAATAGGAGGGCTATAAAGCACAACATTGTATTATTTTCTTTTACAAAGACCCCACGCCACTATCTGAAAGAGAGTATGAAAGCCATGAGGCTCGAGAGATGTAAGAAAATCCTAACATGGATTAAGGATAATAGATCAATTGTGAAAATTTTCTCCAACAAGAAGATTTTCACAGTTGATCAATTCCACAACCGTCCAAACAACCGCTGGCTAGTCGAAACAAAAGAAAAGGTTTAGAGGGTTTACCAAACCAAATATCCGGAGCAAACAATGGTCCTCTCGGTTTTCGCCTCTGATGGAAAGAAGATGCCTCCTTCCTTGTTTTAAGGCTGGAAAGAAAATCGACCAGGAGGCTTACCATAAAGCGCTGAGGTACGTCATCTTGCCATGAATGAAGACTAACTACCTGGAGGTTAACTACCTGTGTACTCAGGACGGTGCCTGTTCTCACCTCCGCTAAGTACCAAAAGTTCTACACAGATAACATGGCTTGATTCTGATCCATAGAGATATGGCCCCCTTCCTCACCAGATTTTAACCCACTGTAATTTTCTATATGGTGCACTTTGGAGAGGGAAACAAACAGGACCTCACACCCAAATGTGGACTCACTGAAGCCCTCCATGGTGGTGCATGGGACACCTTGTCAGAGGAGATTGTCATTAACTCCTGCATGGCCTTCAGGCGACACGTAAAGATTAGGATTGATAATGAATATTGCAATATTGAGCGGAAAAAGTTTTCCAAAAAACCTTGTTTACATGTTTTGATAACATTTTTTTTGGGCAATTATATAAAAAATTATTGAGGTATCTTTAAATCCATCTCTCGAGTACATGAATTGCTGCCTAGCGCTGTATATATTTATTTTATTAGTCATTTTTTAAACAATTTACACCAAAATAAGTGAGAATGCTTGCTTCATGGAGAGAAGTTAACATTACAACGACTTATTAAAAATGAAAAAAGGAGAAAAATGAACACACGCAACAACCGTTTTTCCCTTTCTAAACATAGTTTTTTCCTTACAAAAAACACGAATCTATATATTATCAAGCAACTAGCACCTGTAAAAACAATTGATTCCCCCCTCCCAAGATTATTAGGTAGTGCATGTCAGTTTTGCCATAAAACCCCAATTTAGGCTAATTATACCAACATCAAATGCTTAAATTCCAGCAGTAATGCATATTTCATCAATATTTTTAGCTTTTTTCTTATTGTCACAAAATAATGTTCAATAGGCACATAAAATGCACACATGGGTCGTACTTAAGCTCCGGGCCGCCTGTTGAGAATCCTTGTACTAAATATAGGAATATTATACAAGCACCTTAATTTTTAGATGCGGTATTTTTCATAGGTCACGGTAATTGAGCATTTACTAGAGTTGGATTCAAGTTAAAATTATTGACTTTGATATTTTTCATAGGTCACGGTAATTGAGCATTTACTAGAGTTGGATTCAAGTTAAAATTATTGAGTTTGGTCCACCTGGAGATTTCGAAGATTGAAGTATAGCCGAGTTCGAGTAAGGCAATGACACTGATATTTCACTTCGAGTTTACAATCAAGAAATAACATAAATAGGAGAAGTTAGGTTGTTTATTCATGGGATATAATTGTATATTTCATTTAATACCGCTGCCTCACATTGAGTCACACACAAAGGAAGTTATTTCAAAAAGCTGATGCATCAAGATTGTTATTATTTAATGCTATTCACTTTAATATTATATTAATTGAGGTTATCAAGGAGGCTAATTTGTATATCTGCTACATCAAAATTTAATGTTTTTAATTTAATTTTAATAAAATTTAATCAAAATATCCCATGGACCTTTTCCAGAACAGTTAAACCCGTCAGTTATAAGCAGTAGGACTGTGGGGGGACTTAGAACTAGTTATAACTTGTATATGTAATTGTTATAATCTGTAGGTTATGACGCCATTCTTATCTTTTGTTATGAATACATTTGTATTTACAGGATTAATTAGACGTTCGTTACTATCGAAAATAAATAACTAGAAACTTGATTACTCGAAATATTTCGAGTTTCCATGATTCAAGTTCAAACTATGTTGAGTGTTTTAAAATATATTTTGGACAACTTTGAGTGATTTACAAAATAAAATGTCTTTAATTATGTGGAGTATTTTTTTAGTTCGAGTAATACTCGAACCCAACTTACGTATTTATGTATTTTACTTACATGTTTTTACAGGAAGGGGCAGAGTACATATAGCTTTACAGTACCTATACATATTTCTACTGAATGTCAATTTTATGTATGTGTTTAGTGATAAAATAGGTCACAATTGTCAAATGACACAAACTATGAATTATATTTTGTTGAAAGGAAATTTTCATAATATTCCACCCATAAATAATATTTGCATACGTATCTGTGTAAAATAGCATAAATAAATTAATGAAATTACAAATGTATTATATTATATGAATATTAATTTTTGTGTGATAATTTATGCCATATAACTCATGTACCTACCTACTTGATGCAAATTCCCTTCGTATTAAAATATAAAACCTGGGAACATATCCATGTGGATATAATAGTGATAATGTAATCGGGTTAAATATAGGCATAAAAATGTTTTAACGGCATTAATTTGTATCTACATGGGAATAACTTTCCCAAAAAAGGTATACCTATGTTGGTAAATTGCTGCTAAGTAAATAAACACCTGACCTCATAAAGTAGATACGAATTAAATATTTTAAATTATCTTATCCTTTGACTTTTTAAGGGTAATTCATTCACCAAAAATTGAGGGTGCTTTTTGTATGTACTTTTGCATGGAGAGTCCAAGAGTAGCTACGTCAATTTTTGTTTAAAAGTAGGTTTAATATTGTTATTTATACGCATTTTCCAAGATACGCTTAACATAGCGCTAGGTAATTTCATAGCCAGTAAATTCATTCAATGTAAAATATTTATTACCAGACATTTCATTCCTACTTTAAGGGTATATAATTTTAGTGACGTCATACAGTTTCAATCCTGAGCTGAAGTTAAGCCAAATGAGAGTTAGTTATCCAGGGGAAGGGAGTGAGGGATTCTTATTATTTACGAAGATCATAACTGTGAGAATAGGAAAAGAAGAGAAAAGTGATGATGAAAAGGATTATAGTAGATAGTAGGGGAAGAGTATGACGGGATTTACTCCCAAGTTACCAATAATATGCACAGATTCCATTTCTATTATTAAATATTTATTACGTCATTTTAAATCTATAAACAACATAAATTATTCATATCAGTCTCTCATTCATCACTCGTCTTCAGTGCCGATTTCCAGGCCTTCCTATACAAAACTACTAACTAGTGTAGAAACTTACACCGTATGATGTTGTTAAATATCCCTATTCAAAGGGGGAATGAAAAGATAAAGAATGTAATTACTGTTTAATATATAATTGAATATTTTAGAATGCAAGTTTTCTGCAAATAAATGTAATGTAATAAATGTTTTCTCAAGTCCTGCATTGGTTCATTTTTTTACATTAGTCTCCTGAAGGTCTTCTAAGGTCTAATCCTTTCCATCTCTTTTTTCGTTCAAGAAGTAATTAGTGGAAGCTTCACTTACCATTTTTATTAAACCTTCAACCTGTGTAGAAAAGCCTTTTGGATACCGTCATAGGGGTTTTGATGAACTTTCTTACCTCTGATGTGCTTAAAATACAGCTGAGGGGTGGTTATGTTACATCCTCAGACCAATATATCAAGTCTCCATTCATGCAAGCATCACAGTTGAAGTTGGGTGTTTTTTTGGTCTTGATGAAACAGTCCCCAACTTAACGTCAGAGTCCTCTTCTCCCCTGATAGCCATGATGATTTCCAACCATTATATTCTCTCCTTTTGACCCTCGGAGTACACATAGTCTAAATGAGTGATTCAATATGCACATACTAAGCAAACCTTTTCACAGCAGGCATATTAATGTCTACAACCTTCCTCCTCTGCGACTTAAGACAGTCCAGTTGAAATTGTATGTCCTTAGGTCCTTGAAAGGAGTGATTGACCTTCACTATTAACCAATATGGATTGTACAATCCAATGATGAATTCAGCAACAAATTGCAGATTTTTTTTTTTTTTTTGTCCGTGCATTGAAACCAAAAGCCTAACTAGTATTTATTCGCAGTGGTAAGGCAACAGCTGTGGTTTACAGGTCCTACCTCTATCAGTGCTATCCTTTCAGAAGGCAATGAAAAACTCTAGCACGGTCTACAGGAAGTCTGAAAGCGGAGGCTTCCTACACGAAGAGGAATGCCGAGTTTTTGGCCATGGTCAATTAGGAAATCAAGAAGGACCCGACAAAATCCATGGGGAAGATGGCGAACGAGATGAAAATCGACTTCAAGACTATCAGGAAGGTCATCATCGAAGACCTGGTCCTGAAGAGCTTTGTCCAGATCCTAAGGCATCACCCTACCGAGTCTATGAAGGTGTGGAAGATGGCCAGGGCAAAGGAAGGGGTTTTGTTCTTAAAGTGGCACGGCGACTCTGTCAAGATTAACTCCGAAAAGAAGATCTTTACAGTGTACGCTGGTCTGAACAGAACAATTGTTCACTTATTGCCTGAATCAAGAGCTCAGGTCGAGGGAACCTTCAGGACCAAACATATGGCTCAAGTCATGGTCCTCGGCGACGTTGCATCTGACGGCGGCAAGACGCCTTCCTACTTCTTTAACGCGGACATTTTACTAAAAGGTCCTCAGGTACCATGTCTTGCCATGGTTGAAAATCAATTTTCCCAAGGACAACTTTGTATTTACCCAGAACCTCGCCCCGGCACACACATCCAAGAAGGTGCAAAACTTCTGCAGGGAGAACATGGATTCTTTCTGGCTGGCAGACTTCTGGCCTTCGCCCTTACCCGAAGTGAACCCCCTGGACTTTGCTGTCTTTGAGGGCAAGATGAACAAGACTTCTTACCCGAATGTCGATGCCCTGAAGGCCGTAATCACGGAGGAGTAGAACAGCTTGCCTCTTATCAATGCTAGCTGTGCTTCTGTTCGTCCCTGTATTGAAGCCATAATTCAGAATGGAGGGGGATATACTGAATAAAAAGTGTAGAAAATTGTTAATTTACCAACTTTTGCTTCAAAAGTTTGCCATAAAAATGACACAAAATAAAATAATGTAGATTTTAAAACTGCTTTTAAAATTTTCTAATTTTTGAGTCCTCACCCTGTATTATAGCCATGTAGCTAAAACTTTTCATCTTCGTCTTGTGCATTTAAAAAGATACCTCTAACACAAAAATATATTTGAAGTTTGGGGCATGTTTTGAAAACCTGGAAATAGCCCATATTACGCCATGCTTATGGTAATAAGTGCCACCATAATTACATTAGTATAATATAAAATAAATTGGTTTATTGTTTTCATTTATTATATTCTACATTTGCTATTTCATCTTTGTTTCCAAATTTTACAAATTTAATCCAATAATAGAGTACAAATAAAAAATAATGGCAAATTAATAAATACATACCTTATTCACATGGTTGCCACAACTAGCTGGAATTCACTATAGCCAAAAGATGATGTAATTTACTGCAACACGTGAAAACAAATAATCTCTAAAACGAATAGTAAAGTTAATATTAGGGGCCCAAATTATCCCAGTTAACCCTACTATTTCCATGGTCTTGTTAATGCTCTTCCCGTCCTAATTTATTCGGCCAAGTAAAGTATAATAATACTTTAGTTTTATATGTTCTAGCAGCCCACTTTCTACTTTAAACGTCAGGTATCCTGTCTCTTTGAGAGAGGTTATGATATCACTTCAACATTTGAAATGACATAGTTAGTAACAATGTCAGTTCTGATTTTTTGTTTTAGATAACATTAAAGACCGATAAGGACCGGTTCTAGGACTGACACATTTTATTAGGATTGGACAGATAGGATACCATTCTTTTTGGACTGGTACAACACTAATCACTATTAAATATGATAATAATTAATTCCTTATTTTTTAATCTTTTAGAATGCGTTAAATGCACAAAGAGTTGCAGCTCTCGTAAAAACCGCAGAGAGACTGGGGATTCTTCAGCACTCCAGTAGTCAAATGGTACAGCGAGATATAGATGAAATTCTGGGATTTTTAGCCGCTTTAGAAAAAGCTCTACCAACAGAAAAAGAAATGAAGGAAAATATGATGAAGAACAAAATCTATAACGAGTATAATATCAAGCAATTGGAACACGCCTTTCGATATGTGAGTATTTAAAAAAAATAACATCATAGTATTATATTATTTAGTATATATATATGTACATTTTATTTCCTTCAAAAACTAGAGACATAGTTTCTTGTAGAAAAAAAATTGGGAAAAAGTTAATCTAAAGTTAAAAAAAACTTTTGAACATATAAAAACAGTATGGACAGAGAGGAAAATTCAAAGAGCTGTCACTGTTGGCATTATACATACAAATAATGTGAGTGTCACAATTGGAAGAAAAGATAAAAAAGAATAAAGACCTCGCCTAACATTGAAGTTAAAATTTATATTAAATTAAAAACATATCTGTGTATTTATTTTATATAACTGTATCCATATTTTTTATTATGAATTGAATCTTTTATATTAGTGCATTTCTAAATTTGTCTTTCTCTTTCTCTATCTATCCATCACCCCAATTCGTTTGTAGTAAATAGTTTTAAAAACCAAAATTAGTTTGCATTGAGAAGTTATTAAAATAATTAATTTCTTTATAAAGTAATCATTTAATTTGTTGGTAAATCTGCACTTTAACCAATGAGAAATGATTGTGTTAAAAAATGTTAATATGTTTGTAGGCCATTTTCTCGAATGCTGACATTTGTTTATAATTATAACCACACAAATAAACACCATCAATGAAATGAGATTTACAAAACACTTTAAGGGAATTTTTTAATCTGTCATAAAAAAAAACTCTATTTGTTGGGTTAGAAGGGAGGGGGCAGGTAAATTAAATTTATGTAGACTTAAATCACGTGATATTATCCATATTGTATACCCTATCGACATAGAGTTGGCATTTTTGAAAGGAAAAAAAGAGTGCAAGGAGAAGGCGGGAGCAAGACATAAAAATATTACAATTATTATTTTTTAATATACATTTTTAAAACAATTTAAGCAAAATGCTTATTTTAGAGGAGGAAGTTAACACCATGACAACCTATTAATTAATGACAAAAAAATAAGTAAAAGAAAAAACATCCGCCATTTTTCCTTTTCTAATTTCTAAACTTAATGTTTTCCTTACAAAAATGACAACCAATTTTAGTAAGCCTTTTATTGTGCCTAAATTTGTACCCCAAAGTGCGTTGGCCATAGACAAGAGCAGGAGGTAGTCAATTCGTCCCAGGTTCGGACTGTGATGTACTTTTTTATTAAAAATTACTACTTTATACATATTTGTGGCACATTATTATAAAGGTCAAAAGCCAACAATTATATTACTTCTAATAAATACATCGTGGGCTTATAGCAAAATTGTCATTATGTAATTTTTTTGTTTTAATGAATGAAAGAGTGTTTTCATATCTCACATTTAACATACTTTTAAATAATTTCAAATACCAACCTTCCAATGGTTCAATTTCTAAAAACAAATCTGTAAGAAGAGTTTCAAATATGATATACTAGCAAAAGGTTACCCAGCGTTACTGGGGCCAAGGAGGGAGTGGGAAATCATAATGGCAATGGTCAAAAACACAAACCTACTAATATTTTTTACGTACTTGCAAAAAAAAAAGAAGTTATGGAGAATAATGTTCTCGAAAAAAATAATAACAGGTTCATTTTTGCAAAAATTGTAAAAAATTTAATAAAATGTCCGGAAATTGAAAATACTCAATTATACATTAGAATCTGAAGTTTTAAGTCCAAAATGCATCGTTTTATGGTATTTCATCTTAAAAATTGAAAATTGACGTTTGATGAAAAATAAAAGAGACAAGAAATAATAAAAATTGGGAAAAAATGAAAGGGCACCGATTTCCACTTTTTAATAATCAAGGATGCGTCAGAAGAAATGATGAAGCGAGCAAACACTGAGAGGATTCGGGCAGGTAGTCAAAAGTCGAGTCGTTTGAGAGTAAGAGGAAAACTGTATAAGCTCAGTACAGTTGGATCAATCCGAAATTGCAATAGAACGACGGTTTCCGTCTCTTCATAAACCTTCTTCATCGTCCAAAAAGAACAAAACGGCTGCATTACGTAGTTATCTAAAGGACTCGAATTCTCGAAGTTGTTTATCTAGGACTGTGAATTCATACTTCCAATATATCAAGCCAAGTTATGAGAACTATAGCAAGTGACTTATAGGCTCTTTCAACGAATTTTTATGTGGATTTTTTTAGTATGATACAATGACATTTGAATATTTAACTACATTTTTAATACATAATAGTGGTGTTTATTGATATTTTACCACTATTATTAAAAAGTGGAAATCGGTGCTCTGACCTAGTTTTATGCAAATGCTTGTCCGTCAATCCCAGAGTCTTGTTCAATATAAATTATCAATCATGTCTAATGATATTATAATTGAAAACGGAGAATTAAGTGATTAGCACTTCTTCTATTGGAATCTCTGTTGTATTTGTTCATTTTTCTTTCATCATTATGTACATTATATTAGTGATGGGTATTACATGAGTTTAAAATAATTTTGCCATTTTTTCCACTTATACACGTTTCCTATTTTTAATCTTGTCATTTTTTCCGTTGCCATTTTTTCCTAAAATCAGGACACACACAAACTCCATAACATATATATATATATGATAAAAACACTCTTTCATTTATTAAAACAAAAAATTATAAAATGCTACTTGTAACAATTTTGTCTCCAGGCCAAAAATATAATGAATGCATAGTTTTAAAAGTCAAAATGCAAGTATAACATCCACGAATATCTAGAAATTAGTTGTTGTAATTAAATAAGACATTATAAGACGAAGAAATTGCAAATTTTATAACTTGTTTACAGATATCGCAACTTGTACACAATATATCTACTATATATTATTATTAAAAAAACTTTTTTTACAGGTTAATTGGACTGATTTAGTGCACGGATTATTTGGTTCCCTGTCACCAGATAATATATTCTTGGTTCACAACCCATCATATCTCCGAAAATTGGGGAGAATAATCTCATTATTTGATTCTAGGTAAACTTATGCTCTTTTTTCGATAGAATTAATATTTATTTTGATCATTCATAGGATTGTTTGGAAAAGTTTACTTATTTTGTTTGCAAGAGATATGCTGACAGATCTGGTGACAGTCCACCATGGACATCCACGCTGGCAATATTGCACACAAATGTCATCTCTGCTTTTTGGTGAAGTTATTTCTCGGCTTTACATGCAAAGTATACCAAAGGAAAGGCAAGAGGAAGAGCTTAAACAAGTAAAACTCTGCAACATTTCTTCTGTTAAAACTCACTCAACCTTTATTATAATATACTAGGTACAATCCATATTTCATTTAATTAAAGGAAACATTATAAGAAAATTAAACGAAATAACTTGGCTTGATCCAAAGACATTGATTCTTACAAAAGACAAAGTGAATAGAATTCAAGCAAGTTTCTACGGGTCTAGTATTTTTTTAAATAATACATTTATCGATGGTCGTTTCTCAAGCGTTGAGATGGGCTTTGACTTTTTTCACAATGTATTATCGATGTATAAACATTTTAGAAATAGTATTTATCATTTCTTATCCATGGATGCTGATAAAGAAACATATATTTGGAACCTCATATCATTTCCCTTTACTGTAAATGCATTTCATGTTCAACAACTTAATAGTATTGGTAAGTTGTATATATTTTTATGCATGCGCAGACACTTTGCCAAATAACATTTTTTAGTAACAGACACAACGGCAAAAAAAATATATACAAATAATTTGATAATGATTCATGATGAAACACTATTTAAATATGAATCTCCTTCAAGTTAACCAATTTTAAGAGATAAAAACAAGATAATAGTTATGCGTTGGTTTTGTAACCTGTGTCCCACAATATACAAGGTGTAGTACATAGGAGTACCAACACATTCAATCTATTGATTCATTTGCATTCTATATTGATACAAATGTTCAAATAGCGGCTCTAGTCAACTGTTGAAGCATCCTCATAATTTAATGAATCAATTATTACTAAATCATTGCAATTTGTGGCAAATAATTAAATATTCTATCTTTTAAAATTGGTTAACGTGAACGGGAATCAAAGTTATAAAGTGTTGCTGCATGAATCATCATCAAATATATTTATTATTACTTTTGGCAAAGTGTCTGTTTAGCTAAGTGGTCATTCGGTAACATGGCCGCTTTACAAAGTGTCCTAGAACCACTTTTATGTAATCATTTGAATTTTTGGAATTATGATATCATATTAGTTATCATGTATCATATTACACCTACAACTTTAATATTTTTTCCCGTTTATAGTGATTCCTTCTGGAATTTTAAAAGAAATTCACTTCAAAAGTAATATTCCTATGTACCTGAATCTTGGCTCACTTGGCCTGACTCTTTCTCACGAAATATTTCATAGCCTCGATGAAATGGGACGTGGCTTCAATTCACAAGGAGTTTTTGAAAATTGGTGGACTCCATCTGATGAAAAATCATTTAGCAATGTGTCCCATTGTATTAAAAGGCAATATGTGGAACACTTTCGCAGACCTCTCAAAATTGATACCCGGAGTATCTTGATCGAGGTATTTTAAGTTCATTCCTCCCTCTTCATAATTTATTGAGTTTTTGTTTAAGGTGGACGGAGCCTTCACACTCAACGAAAACATATGTGATGTTGATGGAATGAATATAGTGTCAGACGTTCTTAAGGACATGTCAAAAAATAACTTTCAGGATGTGGTACATCTTCCGAACAACCCATATCCTCCTGTACAACTGTTCTTCATTAACATTGCCCAAGCTTATTGTTCCCACATTGGTCCGGTATCATATATTTTATATTTGGAACTTGATGAGCATTCTCCTAATCCTGAAAGGTTCATATAAGTTCTCTTATTTAAAATAAATTGTATTACGAATAATTATATTAAAATACTTTTATGTAGGGTTGATGGTTTCATGATGAATGCTGAGCTATTCTCCAATGCTTTTAAATGTCCCTTGGGATCACGGATGAATCCAAAGAGGAAATGTAGTGTTTGGACCTAGAATATTTGAAATTGAGATATTGGCCAACAAGTATGAAGAAAGGGGGTTAGATTTTGCTCAGTTATAATCAATACATAACAAATACATATATTTTTTGTCAGGAGTAATTGTTACTACATTTATTGTTTCCTTAATTATTTGATGACGATTATTGATTTTTTTATAATAATATTATATATATATATATATTAGGGACGTATGTAGACGTGTTATTTATCATTAATTATCATATATATTGTATTAATAAAACAGAAAGGTTTATATATTATTTTTATATACACTTAATCGTACTATTTCCGTGAAAAACTCACAACATCATTCCCATCCATGACCAACAAGAATATAAGTACATTATGTTGTTCCCTTTATAGTATTTACAATATTTCCTCTAAAAAAACACATAAAAAAAGACCAAAAATCAGCTGGTAATTGGAACTATTATTCAACATGTGGTAGTACCCAGTATTGTCCAGAGTAATTAGGCTTCAGCTAAAAGAAAAACTTTTGTTTTAATAATATAGAAGGTAACTCCCCAATCAATATTCAGGGTTACTCTTTGTTTTTCATGAGCACACTCACACTTAACTACTCCATACTTGTATAAATCCAAAGAATGAAAGTATAATAGTGTCAGAAAAAAAGAATTGATATAACGGGATGACTTTAGTCTCTAGAGTGCTTGCCCACAAAAACCACAAAAAAAGTCAATGTAAGCTAGATACAAAACGCCTGCGAGGGTTAATTCATTTTTACAAACCAGCGATTATATTTTATTAAAATCTTAACATATACTGCAAATGCATATGAATTATAATATACATAAGAGAGCAATAGCAAAAACAAATAGAAAAAGTGTTACATATTCGATGCTAGACGCACACGCCTACATATTTTAATTTAATAAGACTATATTTATATTTTTAAGATTCGAAATATGCGTATAATATACATCAGGTATCATTATATAAAGTCCACCCTGTATACACGTTTGATTCTATATGCACACGCTTCCGAAGTTCATTAATACGACTACATTGTTATTTCTTAGACCAAAATATGTTTATGATAGACTTCAGAGATAACCATAAACAGTACACTATCATGAGAATGATAGTATGGGAGTACTTAATAGATAATTAGAAGTTAGTGTGATTGACTTATTTGGCTAACTACTAGATGACTTTTGGGCCTTTTTTATGTATCTTTTTGGACGAAAGGATGCGTCATAAGAATAAAGGTAGCAATGTGGTAGAAAATGAATTACTACTATAAAGAGGAGAATCTTCTACATTTAAAACAGCATTGGTGCATAGGAAATATTGTAATTATATTTGAATTCATATATATTTAAATTATTAGATTATTATCTGAGGGCGCTGAGTCCTACTTTATTTAGGGCCTATACTACTAATATATAAAGAACCTGTTGTTACACTAATTATGGGCAATTTTGGTTTCGTCGATTCCGTTTAAGTAATTTTGACCTGAAAGATGCACCACCCTCTGGAAGTCTGATAGTCGAAAATTTGAATAAAATAATGGAAATCGTCTATTGAAGCGTTTCCCAAAGTGGGTCATAACGCCGCCTGTGGAACAGTGTTTTAATTTTGGGGTTGGCAATGCAAAAAGGGGAGATTGGAGAGCAGGAGCCAAAAAGCGATGATAACATATTATTAGATTTTAAAAAAATGATCTACAAAATTATTTAAAAAATGTGACTACAAGGTAGCAGCAATGAATATATCCGGTGGATAGAATAGATGTACGTTATATAGATATTATATTAATGTACTTCATTATTGGTGCTTTTACATTTTATCCTATACTCAGTATACTATTAAACAGACTACTTCGAATCAATACTTATACTTAAGTAAAAACTAAACTAAAACCAAAGTTAAGTAATCTAAAACTTCAAGCAAGTACTTAAAGTACGTCCAGTAATTATAAAACTATATTAAATATTTTTTGCGTCAATAGTCTTCTATTTCTTTATATATTTAAACCAATTGTCTTTGAGAGTCATGAAACTTATTTGTCTGTAGTTTATATGAATTTTGTTTGTATGAAAGATTATGCCCACAGTTGTGCATAAGTCGCCAGACCAAATTATGAAGTCTATACCTCTCTGCAATTACTCAGTTCAAAGAAGAATAGATAAAATTCCTGAAAACATAGAAGATAAATTGTGCAACATTCTTGCAGCAACAAATTTTAGGTAGCAATTTGACAAGTCCATTATACTATGAAATCTCGCTTATGTTTGCATTTGTCAAAGGTGAAAAGTTGGTTCAAGAAAGGATAATTGTAAGAAATCTTATAATAGATACTAAATGAGAGTCAGTATTTGATATCATTGATAACTTTTCCAAGGGAAAAACCTCCCACTTGCTAACATTCTTGTTGTGCAATAGATGGTAGATGGTTCATGAGAATCGTCATTATAGTTTCATCAGTTTCTTTTGTCATACGTTGTGTAATCTACAGGTAGCATAAAACGTTTCTGGTAGCATAAAAATCATAGTAGTCGACTATCCATAAATCAATTAATAATGTTATCACAGCAGTAAATAACATCCAGGCACATTCTTTCAATTTCAGAATGTATTGACAGCTTGTCATTGATAGTGACAAAGAGTTTTAACATTTATTGCTACACACAGAAGTAACATGACTAGGGAACCTCATAAAACTTTTTTATTCTCTGTTAGACTCTATGCCCGACTCAAATTAAAAATGTAAAGTAGAGTGAGGGAAGGCCAGTAAAAAATAATTTGAATTGAATTTGAGTAAATTAGGCAATACAAGTCTTCAGTAGCGCACTATCTACTCGAGAGGATAGAGATTCAAACAGCTTGATGGTCTCTTAACGACTGACGATTCAATATGACTTTTGAAATTAATACACGCCTCGTATAAAAATCACACCTCAGATGTCATCATTATTATTAATATACAAATGTGAAAATCTAGTGTGGAATGGGCATGTTAAAAAAAACCGGAACCGAAAATCAATTTGGTAGCCCTGACAATTCGAAGAATGTTTTGAAGGAGAGAAAGAATAATGCTTATGACGTTTCATTAGATCAGTTACAATCAGTTGTGAAAAAAAGTGGAAGGAGAAAAGGATATAAAAAAACACATTTGATCCCATGTCGATACCCTATTCTACTATTCTACTCTGAGTCCAATAAGGAATTACGATTATAACTCCGCAACGGATCATTATGATTACGCTACGTCTTTTATGAACACACACAAACGTTCAAACAGGTTTTGAATATGATTGAATCTATTTAGGAAAGGATGTTCACTACTCGGGAATTAAATTATAATGACAAATGGTAAAGAAAAGAAAATTCCTTCTTTATACTACCAACAACAAATTAACTGGCAAACTAAAAAATAAACCTGATTTACATTATTGTTGATAAATAAATATGGTAACTAGTGAGTTGTAATAACTACGCTAACAAGCAATTTTTACTTATGAGTCAAACTTGCAGGTTAGCAATTCATACTAACATACTCAGCAATTTTACATCCCTATCGATGAGGCCTCCCCCCCCCCGGCCCCCATTTATACTTACATAATTAATTGAAACCTACAATAATAATAATCTTCATTGAATTTAGTTATTAGCCCTTTACAGGTGATAATTTTTTATGTTTGGAAATAACTCTGTGGTAAAGTTTATCTATATATTATTCAAATGAGATAGTTATATATATTTTTTTTCAATCTAAAAAGACCCATGGGGCCCAATAGTGGCTGGTTGATTAATAAACCTATCACTAGTATCAGTATTGTTTAGATATAAGAATAGGTAAATAATCTGGAGAAATGATTGTTATAGTTATCTGAAAAATTAAATAAACATATCCAGATAGGTATACATTGTATCTTCACAAATAAAATTTCCTGAAAAAAAAAATAATTATAATATAATTATTCTTATTAAGACAATTATAGAAGCAATGTTACTGTAGCCCAATATTGCATCTGTGACAATCAAATTTTGCATTTTTCTTGCCCATTAGACATTTGCAACGTCTTAGCTAAGAAATGGACCTGATACTATTGTTGCCTTTTTGTTCCTTGCAAAAATTGATGGGTACTGGGTAATTTGTCTCTCTGCTTCATGATTTGTTAGCGTCCATTATTTTATATGAGGAAGGCATTATAAATAAGGGAGACATACATTTGCTCTAACTTTCATGGATCGCAAGGTTTTAACATTAGAAGCACTTCTGACCCGTTAAATATAGACCCCCTCCCTTTCATTTATATAACTTTCCCTTCACACACAGCTGTTATTGAATCCAAGAGATCAACTCCTCCTACACCTTTTTTTATATTTCGAAACACAATTCGGAACTGTCAAGTTTACATACTTCTTATCAAATATCTTCTTGCTCTAGAGCAGGGTTTCCGAAACTTGTTTCTGTCTGGCACCTCCTTGGCTTCAATATAAACTTCTAGCGCCCCCCTAAACAAATATAAGTTTTTTTTGTTTCTTTTTTCAAAATGAACATAATGCGATGGGTGTATTTGGTGTAGGGACTGTAATAATAGTTCCTCCTTATCAGGTTTAAACTTACTAAAAAGAAGTAGTAGATCCCCACGTTCGTCCATTCCAAGCTTGTTTATTTGATTAAAAAAAGGAAATTACACTTAAGACCCGTTTTCCCAAATGTGATGTTGTCAATAGAGGTAAGATACTTTCTTATTTTTCTAGCCAAAAATCATGGTATGATATCTTGAACTTAGCCTAATATAGTTCTTGGGTGCATTGTATAAGTTTTCCCTTGTCTTTCCATCTCAAAATTGGAGACAATGACAACAAATATCAATTTTCAATTATTGCAACCTATTTATAATAATGAAATATTGTCGAAAAGAAGAATATATTATTGGAGTAGGAGGAGAGGGATATCGACTCAATCGATCACATTGGCTCGAATAAGTTTACACATAGGATTAGAAAATCAATAGAGTTTGTACAGTTTATGAATATATATATTATTTTTCTGTTTCAGGAGTTAATAGATTCGGTGACATCGAAGTTCCTCTCGATGATACCAGTAACGTTGATCCTATAATTGTACTATCATGGTTCATGGTAGATACAAGAAAGAGTGTAGGGATTTACCTTCTCAGTCCACAGATAACCTCCTTCATTTAATGGTACCTTCCATTTACTTTGCTAAATCATGATCCCCAAAAGTGCTAATAATCCGAATATCATGAAAAAGTTGAGATCCCTCTCCTTCTAATCCAATGATATATTCTTCGGTTTGCAAAGTTGTTTCCTTATTACTAAAAGGTTGCAATAATAGTAGAATTTCAATTATCCATTGCCGTTGTCTCCAATTTCAAGATAGAAAGAGAAAGTAGGACGTTTAGGCAAACCTATACAATGTACCCAAAAACTTCGGTGAGCTAAGTTCAAAGCACAAAATATCATAGGAAGGTTTTTGGCTACAAAAAAAAATATATCTGACCTCTACCCAGTATTATGAAATACGGGACTTCATTGTAACTGCCTTGCCTTTATTCAATCAAATGAACAAGCTTAGAATTACCGAACGTGGGGATCTACGTCTTCTTTTTAGTTAGTTTAAACCTGATATAGTGGAACTAGTATTACGGTCTCTACACCAAATTCACCTATCCCATTATGTTCATTTTGGAAGAAAAACTTATATGGGGGGGGGGGCTTGAAGTTTATATTGTAGCTAAGGGGCCACAGCCCTGAAAAAGTTTTGTAACCCCTGTCCTGTCCGGCCGTCATATATGCGTTTGTTTGATTGGTTAGGAGATAAACATTAATAGATTTCTTTTTAATCCCTTATTCTTTCATTTTTCACAGCATTTATTATATTCATGCAATTTTCAAAGAACTTCATATCTCATCACAATTTATGTTCATAATTCATGTACAATTTGTCGTTAATTTTCCAACATATTTCCATACTAACCCTGTAAGAATTTGTACAAGAAAAATAACTAATTTTTTATTTCCTTTAATTGTTTCCTAGTTTCACATCAATTACAAATAAATATTCATTCTAGAATACCAAGGTTAAGATTGTGCTTTTTATTATTGTTTGAAAAGGTGACCTTTTATAAAAAAGAATTTATATCAAACTTCAAATCATTTATCAATCATCTTCTACCCATTCCCGGCTTACGAATCATTTTATGTAGATACATTCTTTGATCATTAAAAGCATAGATTTCTTATTAACTAATTTATTCGATTATAAAAGTTAAGAAGTATGTCAAAACGTAGCGTAACTAATATTGCCAAGTATTTTCATGAAAAATGTGCATAAGATTTTGTCTATAATTTCATTCGAAACCGTTCCAATAATCACTCCAATCTGTTTTTCCCTTATATTAAATAGAAAATAGACAAATTTAAACAATAAAGTTTTTCTTAACGATCCATGAATTATTGTTTTTACATTTTCCCTTGAGTGTCTGATCTGTGCAAACTGACCTGTACTTCCTAGACTTTTCAAATGTCCAATAAATTCATAGACAATTTAAACCAGAGACTTTTCCGGAAGCGCGGGTAATTAGCAGGAGTAACTTTACTTCTCTATATAGAGGAATATCCAAGGCAAAACTCTTCAATTTTAAAGTAAGAAACCATAGTACGATTATGCCGAGTGTTGCCCCAAAAGTGATGGCACCCAACAGGAGAAATGTGAAAAATTTGTCTCAGGCCTTTCCATTTGTTATCAATAAGTCAAAATGTAACTTATTGAATTGTTTTATTTGATAGAGAGTGCCTCACATTTGAAGTATTGAAACATCTTCTCTGTTCATAGTGCATTCTTGAACCTTCTTAACAATGGGTGTGCAGAGTGGGATCAAACTCCACTGCAAAATAAGATTGCAAGGTATATTCTATACCTCCATTGCAAGACATCAAGATGAATGTGCGCCTCTTCAAATATTCGTCGAAATTTGAGTATTTCAAAAAATGATGTACTGTTTAAGCTGTGATTAGTGGAAGTAAATAAGGACAAATTCCACTATTAGGGGGGAATTACTCCGATGTTCTCAATTATACTCGATATCTAACAAGGGATTGCCCTAATCCTATATGGATGAAATTAATTATTCAACATGTTATTTTACTTTAAATAACCTACAAAACTAAATATTTACCCAAAAATTATATTTAATCCTATCTCAAAAAGTTTCACAAGTAAAACTTTTTAGGATTTTTTTTATATTTCATTTTATGTCATCTGTACCTACGATATACAGGGTATACGGAAAGTTCTGTTAAATTAAATTTATATTGTAATTATATGAAAGGTTGCGATTTTTAATGTTTAAACTCTAGTTACGTCAAAACTAGATCAAAACAAGAAGTTTTGAATAAAATTATTGTTTTTTAACCACAAGGGAAGCCATGAGAGAGGGTATAATCAAGGAGTACCGAAGAACAAATCTCAACCAGCCATATAGAAACCTGAAGAGCCTGGAGGTCATCCCCATGCTAATCAAGAAAACCATTGAGAGGTACGAGGAGTCTTAATCTATCAAGGACAGACCCAGATCAATGTCAAAAGGAAAGACGGAGTCGTCAAGGCAAGGATTGCTAGAAATTCCAGGAGGAACCTCACCAAGATGACCAAGGATTTCAACATGGGTGCACCAACAATGAGAGACCTTATCCGAGATGACTTTGGGACGTATCCCTACAAATTGAAGAGGCAACAGCACCTCTCAAGGAAGGGCATGACTAAAATACTTGAGAGAAGCAATGTCATTCTTCAGAAGCTGAGGACTGGCTCGGCTCTCAACATTGTTTTCAGTGATGAGAAGATTTTGACTGTGGAACAGGCTTTTAATCCGCAAAATGATCGTATTTTGGCCAAAAAAGGTGAGCTGGGTGATTATTAATACATAAGTACACTCCTGTGTATTAATAATAACGTCAACTCTTGCATCCTTCAATCGAAAAGGATGTTCCATTAAGAAAGTTAGGGCATTTTATTATGTGACTATGACTAACAATTTGACTAGTCAGTGAGCTGATACAATTTAACAGAATTGAGTAAAATTACAAAAAACCTTTCTATTTGTTGTGACAAAGTATTGAAAAAGTCAAATTGGTTCAATTAAAGAGCCATCTAGCAAGTAAATAATAATTTATGTCAGTCAAGACGTTACCTTTATTGTATCACACAACCTTAAGTCCAAATAGAAAGAGAGAAAAAAACCGAAAATTAGTTGATAGTTAGACAAAAAAGTCAGTCATACCAACTGCTGAAGTCAGTCCTACCAACTGATATTTATCTCTTAAGTACTCTTATTTATCCACAGTCTTAATATGAATTACATAAATATACTAAATAATATTATAATTGTACATATCTTCGTTATTGCTTGGTAATATATTATTAAAAGTGTTACGATATATTCGAGTAACATGAACCGATCCATTGAGGCTCATGATCACATGAAGACACTATAAGATCCCAACGTATATCCCTACTAATGTACAACCCTTACTCAGATCCAGGCTTATAAGCGTTCTGGTTTTTTTTTGTTTTTTAACGTTCTGTTCAGTGTTCAATTCATAAAGTAAAATTAGAGTTACAAGCTATATGCAAGGTTGAATGGTTAAGTTGGTATAAAGGACTCGAGGGAGAATCTTAAGTCATACAGCCAAGTTAAGGTATACTCTCTTATAAAATCTCAGTGAAATAAAATTATACAGCTGATAAAAAAATTATATTTTAGGTATAGTCATAGTTTGGAACAAATTTGGAACCATCCAAATCAATCCTAGTTTCTAGAATTTGATCCAGTGAGCTCATAAATTTCCTTTGATTCTCTTGTTTGTATTGTTGATTGATAATAAAGATTTTAACGTAAGCTAATTTCATATGCTACAATGTAATCGCATTTGGTCCAAGCCAAACTCCAGCAAGTAACAATTTTAAGACTTTATCAAAGGATTCGTTCCAGATTAGTGTTCAACTAATTCGCTGATATACCTGTATAAACGGACCAGATATAGTCTCGTTTTAAAATATGGGAAGTCGGAGAATATTTTAATAACTCAAAATCTGATTTTAAAATGTTAATAACTCAAAATCTGATTATAAAATGTTAATAACTCGATTAAGGTCGCAAAATAGTTTATATCAACCACTCAACATTTCAAATTATTCTATGCTTACTCCATACCTGTTAAATTGAGTTAAATCAGATAATCAGGTATCTGTTATAGTAATTCGTTAAAACATATAATTAGTGATGCAGAGGTACAACAAACAACAAAAAATAGAAATTTAAATTCGTTCATCGTTTATTTAGAATAAATTACCTCTGATCCCTATTTTTCCAATATCTATATTAATAAAGCAAAGTGTGTCTTCTTGTTTTTCTGAAAGCATGAACAAATGACAACAAGTCACCAGGTGCATTTTATATGATCTACATATTTCATAAAACATATTTTGGTCTAAAAAAATGACAGTCTAATCGTATGAATGAAATATTTCAGGGGTGTGCATTTAGCATCAAACGTGTATAAAGAGTGTACTGCATATAGTGTTCCCTGATTGAAATAATATAAATATGTTTCATATGTGAAATAATAATGTAGTCGTATTAATGAAATATTGCAGGGGTGTACAATGTACATGTATGCAAAGAGCACTGTTTCTGTTGTGTTTTTTTTTTTTCATTATTGGTCTCATATGTATATTTTCTTAATAATCATGTACATTTTTAGTATACATATGTTCAGATTTTAATTAAATAAAAATGCTGATATGTTAATATGAATTTGTTTGTTTTTATTATTCAACGATCTAAAGAGGTTATCAGTCATCCAACATATCAAAAAAAAATGTTCTAAAACTCTTATTATTATTGTTTTTATAGGTCTTTATGGGGAAACATTTAAACATTTACAATCTTATTATAATATAACAAAATATACTCGAAAAATACTTCGTTTAAAAACATGTAGACAAACAAAAATTAAAATGCTACAATCAAGAGTATATAAAATAAATAATTTAGAAATAACATCAATTGGACAATGAACTAAAAAAATAAAAGAGTATAAATCTTCCATAAAACATTCGCATAAAGATTAGCAATATTTAAAATTCAATCGAGGTTGTTTTATTTTACTCTTTGTAATTTATAGACTATATATTTCGTTTTAATATTAATTGCATCAACTCTCTCATTATTTGAAGTAGAGAGGAAATCGTCTTTACCCAGTTGTTTATTGAATAATGTACTAACCATTTTAATAACGTCCCCATGAGTTTTAGATAAAGACTTACATTCCCACAAATATGATCAGTTGTCTCTTTTGAATATTGACAGAAGAAGCAAATTCCTCTTTCGTCATTAAAATACTTAGAACTAACCTCGAGAGACCCGGATAATATTATATATTTAAACCATATTTCACTCGAACTAGCAATCTTATTAATGATGTCGTTCCAAATATACGTTGAATGATGTTAAGTTTGGTGTGTACATACGTTTTCTCAAATAGGAAGTACTTTTAGCATCTTTATTTGTCGTTGTAGTAATATCCTTATTGTCAGTTGATTCATTTTTCTCGATTGTAGCTCCATCCAACTCTCTTTCTTGAAGAAGAGTAGATTTTTGAATGAGAATAGATCTATATTCAAAAATTTAAAGCCTTTTGCCAGAGCAGTTAATCCTGGAATGACAAAAATGGAAGCATTTTTGACACTGCTGACGGACTGAAACTCTTATTATTATTTTTCCATTTTTGAGGACAAAACACATATGAATTTATATAAGTATTGATTAGTTACGTGTAAGCGTGCTTATGAAAAACGCAGAATAACAATGAGGATTTCTTGGTGAGTTACCTTCTTTATTATTAAATTAAAATTTGTTTTCAGCTAACCTCTAATTAGTGTTGTGTCGGTCCTCATTTATTCGTTCAGTCCAGTCTTAGGACTAGTCCTATAGGTCCTTAGGGCTGTCGATTATTGGGACCAGTCCTTAACTGGAAGGGCTGTAGCCCCCAAAAAAAAGGATTTTTTGTTTTTTTCGAGGTCAGAAGGACTGTAGCCCCTGCTGATAGTGTTTGTACGAGATTTTAAGAAGGATTAATAGAAATAGAAGCATACTAAAGGTGTACCTACAAATAATATATCATGGAATTCAAGAATTTCATGATTATATACAGATGATTTCTTATATTTATATGTGAGAAGAACACAAAGGCTGAATTAAAATCATAAAATAATACAAAAAAAGGATAAAACTGTATCTTTCTTAACTATAAAGTATAGCTTTTTTGGTTTCATAACTGAGGAAGATAAAACTAATCGTGTAACAAAAAATTAACGACTTTTTCTCATGAATTAAAAAACAAAAACAAATAATAGGTCATTATTGTTTAGAATCTCTAGTTTAATTTGAAGTAATTTTAAATAAAAAGTAAGGCAACTGTGACGTCGTTTTTGCGTCTAAATTATGGCAAAGGATGAAATTTGATTACAAGGAGGCATCCTCCCCCCCATTAATTACTTTGAAAATAAAATTCAATTTTAGACCCTAATTTTCGAACAAGAGAAAAAAATTGAATTTGTGGGAAAGCAAATATTAAAAGTACATATTACTGTATTTGCAGAGAATTTTGACACCTTAAGTAACATTGAATCATTTTTTTACGTAATTTATATTTGATTTCTTCTCTTAGTTCATAAACAGATTGCCTTACATGTCCATCCCTTTATTGCATCTCGCAACCTTTCTTCCAAAAAGAAGAAAAAGTCCATATTCATATGGTAATTGCTCAAATAAGTCAATCATATCGACTGCCAGTTATCTTTAAAGTACTCCCTGCCCATCATTGTCAATTCTCCACAGTTTTTAAAACAAATTATATAGTATTTTATTCGATTGTTTATTACATTATTGTTTAGTAACATTCAATGTAAAGCGTAGCTATACACTTCTATTTATATATGATGGCCAAAATAAAATGGCCAATATATATTATTATTTACGACGAAGAATCAATAAGAACTTGTAATCCTGGCCTTTAGGAAATGGAACATATACATGCATAATAACTTATTACTTCGTTCGGGAGGGTTACATCCCCTGGAGCCCAACACCTGCAGATGTCCCTAGCCACTTGCAATAAAATTTAGGCCTGAACTCTGAGACTTATTTGATTTGGACCAGTACAGTGTTTCCGCAACGGTGATGTGGTATTTAATTTAATTAATGCGTATTGGCCCTATGAAAGATACATTCCCTTTGCACCAAGAAATTATTGATGACGACGAGGATAGTTCTATACCACTTATATTGATCGGTGATCTTAATGTTGACGTTAACAAAGATTATTAGACCTTCCCTAATAGTTGTATATTAGAGGAGACGATTGATAAACTGAATTTGGCGGCTATAGTGATTTTTTTTTGTCCCAGGAGCTACTCTTGGTCAAGAAGGGAACAAAAGTCTAGAATTTATTTGGCTCTTATCCCTCCGCAACTTTGGTAACTAGCTAAGAACGCACTTATTTGATCAAACCCCTATTCTGATCATAGAATCATAAAAGTTCAATTTCGGTATCAGCCTCTAAGCGTTCATTTTAGGATTTCGACATGAATGATAGATGATGATGGATTCAGGAAGAGTATGAGAAGCCATTTGAGAAATGGATATTAATATATCTACTCTTCAGAAGCGTCATTCGAAATTCTACAAAAATAATCCGGAGAGTTACATCACAAGTTTTATTCTAAGAACGAAGGAATTCTAAGATTAACCAAGTTCAAATAGAAAACTTTCTTGATAGCAATTCAATTTTTGCCCGTTCGATTATGGAGGACTCAATTAATTAATTCTAGAAGCTGAAATGGAAGCCAAAGTCATTTTAGAAAACAACTCGTCGAGAAGAATAAACTATCTGTCTAAAATGAAAACAAAAGCTCAGCACCTAATGTCAAGAAAATAGTTTTTGGTGGAAAAATCCTAACTAAAACTGAACTATTACAAGCTACTTCTATTCTGGATTCCAGGAAATTATTGGGTCTGGAAGACTTATTTTTTCAAAAAAGCGAATAGTGGCGCTGAATCATGAACAAAAAGTGTTTACTAAGGAGAATATCAGTCGATATATTACTCAAAAATATAAAGATAGTAAAGTTTTAGGTTCTGATGGAATTATTCTCAAAGTTTACTTAATGTTTCCAAGTGAGATTGTTCCTTTTCTTTATAAATTGGTAAAACGATGGAAAATAAAGGCAAGATGCCCAGTGACAAAGGGAAGAATAGCTCCAATTCCGAAGAAAGGAGACGGTTCCTATTTTATTCACTGGAGACCCATTACGATACTCAACGATTCATACAGAATTTTGTCCGGGGTTATTGCTGAACAAGTGGAGGAAATTCTCAATAAAAAGATTGGGATTCAACAGAAAGTTTTTTTAAGAAGAGGAAAATATATGGTATCTTTCGAAATAATCGTGCTTGTATTGACTCAGTTGCAGAAAGGCAAAATTTTGGAGTTGTAATTGCGATTGACTTCTATAAAGGGTTCGATTTTATTACATACCAAAAAATATTCAGAGCTATAAAAAAGCTCCTTCCTAGGAAGTTTTTTAATCCATTACGAGCATTGTTATATGATGGAACATCAACTATATCAATTAATGGAGAGGAAATTGAACCAATTACACTAAGGAGAAGTTGCAGGCGGGGCTGTCCTTCATCCCCACTGCTTTTCGTTTCTGGAGTCGAAGACCTGGTCGGAGGTGTTTTAAGAAAATTTAGTGGATTTGGTATGAAGCTAGCAGGATCGAATCACGTGATAAATCTCTACACTGACGAGTTCACTTTAACAATAGAGGGTAATTCTGATGAGCCAGAACTTGTGAAAAGAATTGAAGTTTTACTAAATTTTATTGAAAGGTTTCGGAAATTTCTATGAACAGAAGAAAAAAACTGTCATCTTACCCATTGGACCGTGGAACCCTTCTTAAGGTCGAAGAGTTGCCTCTTGTGAAATAAAAAGAAAAATTGAGATTTTGTGTATTGTTTGGAATAGAAACAGTAAGGATAAAAAAAAGTGGAAGGACATTTGTTCATTTGTTCCTCCAAGATTGTGTAAATGGAGATCCTTTAATCTTCAGAAACGAATAGATCTGTACAACCCATTTGTGGTACCTAGAGTTCTATGCAATGCCACATCTTGCACTTTTATATGTGAGAGAGCAATTATTGAAAAAGAAAAATGGTTCAGCACTGTATTTCATAAAAGTTACATTCCTGTGATTAAAAGACCAGAAAGTAAACTTCGAGATGGCATTACCAGACTTCCCATTGTCATTCCCAAAATTTATATTGGAGTTTTAATAGATCTAACAAGAAATCTGGAAACAGAATGGTGTCTAACTCTGACGATCTATCGTAGGATCTTGTTTGGGTCGGTTTTGAAGAACGATATTATTTCAAGGATATCCCAAGTTTGGGGTAGAAGGCATAGAATCCTTTGGAATTTCGTTCCAGTTTATGAGAACGATACCCCGATTAATTTGATAAAACAATGTTGAGAAAAAGTTTTTCTTTGAAAATTTACCATACCCAAAAGATCTAGAAGATAGTGTCATCAGGAAAAAAGTTTTTACCTTACTCGATTTTGAAGAACCTGTACCTTTTCTTGGTGGTAGATTCAGATACCCTCTATTAAGATCTCTGAAAGAGCATAAGTCCCCAAAGCCGTTGGATTTAAAAATCTCCAGGCCCTACAACAGTTTCGAAGTTAATAGGATACACAAAAAATACTTAACATTACTTAGTCTCCCTCAAAATTGGAAAAAAAAGGATCGTTGGGTCCTTAGCAAAAATCAATGACGGAAGGAAGTTTACGGGCCAACTCCAAATCTCTGCAGACTATATCAGATTCACAGGAGAGTGTAAAACTGTGAAGAATGTATTCAAATGTACAAAACCTAGAATTTGGATGTAAGTTCAACTCCGGAGTTAAAAATGGAAATTATAATGTTTATTTATGTATATGTATATACGCAGTAGCTCCGGGTTTATGTATGTATTAATATATTAATTAATGGTGGGGGGGAAAACCTGTAAATTCGTTATATCTTTGCAAAACGCCTAAATATGTCTTCAAAGTTCTATATTTCATTATTAAAAGACGAATTTCCAAGTTAAAATACGGATCATAGAGTTTTAAAAAAAAAGAAGCTCTTAAGCACTTTTTGGGTATCATTCCTCAAGAAAAGGTTCTAACGCATTATTTCGTTACTCAAACGTCTTTAAACGTCCTTCATATGCTTTATTTGATTGTTATAAGATAAATTCTAAGTAAAACAAAGATTTTATATTTTTTTTTTTTTAAATATGCTCATTTTAAGCGCTTTTTGGTCAAATTCTTCGAAAAAAAAAATTTAAATTCGTTATGTCATTGCAGATACGCCTTTTTACGTCCTCAAAGGGCTACATTTTATGATTAAAAAACCAATTTCTAAACAGTGATTTTTGATTTTTTTTAAATGCTCATTTTAAGTCTTTTTTCATTTTAATTCCTCGAAAAAAGCTTCAAATGCAATATTTCTTTGCTCAAACGCCTTTTTTACGTCCTCGTACTGCTATAGTTAATTGTTACAAGACAAGCTCTAATTAAGGACAAAGATTTCGGTTTTATAAAAAAAAATATGTCATTTTGAGACTTTTTTGTCTAATTCCTCGAACAAAGCTTCAAATGTGAGAATTCTGTAGTCAAACGCCTTTATAAGTCCTGAAAATTATATAATTAATTATTAAAAGACAATTTTCTGGTAAAACACAAATTTTGGATTTTTTGAAGAAATATGCTCATTTTTAATACTTTTTTCAGTGTATTTCCTTGAAAGAAACATTAATTGAGTTTTTTCTTTACTGAAACACATTTGTCCGTCTTCAGAGGGATATGCTTACTTATTCAAACCCGAATTTTCAAGAATTATAACGGATTTTGGATTTTTTGAAACAAATATGCTCATTTTAAGATATTTTTTAGTTTAATTCCTTGAAAATCTTTAAATATATTATTTATTACTTAAATACCTTAATACATCTTCTAGATAATTTATATTATGATTAAAATAAAAAAATTCCAAGTAAACGCAAAGATTTGGATTTTTTGAAATAATGATTGCTCATATTAAGTACTTTTTTGGTCTAATTCTTCGAAAAAAGCTAGAAATGCGTTATATCTTTGCTCAAACGTAATTATATTTCTTAAAAGTGTGTTATTTAATGATTAAACAACAAATTTCTTAGTAAAGACACGGATTTGTATGTTTTGAAAAAATCTGTTCATTTTAAGGGTTTTGTCTATTTAACCCTTTAAAAAAGCTTCAAATACATTATTTCATTGCTAAAAACGCCTTTATACGTCCTGATAAAAATAAATAAATGATAAAAAACACAAAGTTCTAAATAAAAACATTTTTTTTTTTTTTTTTGAAAATATATTTGATTTAAACCCTTTGTCAGTCTAATTCCTCAAAAAACCCCATTAAATGTTTTTATGTTCAAACACATTTAAAGGTCCTCAAATTGCTATATTTTATGATTAAAACACGATTTTATAAAAAAACAACAACAGAGATTTAAAATAAAACTGTGCTCATTTTCACCACCAATTAGGTTTAACTCCATACAAATTTTATAATACATTGTGTCTTTGTTTAAAAACGTTTACAAGTCACAAACTGCTATATTTAATGATTTAACTCACGAATTTCTAAGAAAAAGCACTAATTTTTGATTTTTTTTTTTAAATATGTTTAATTTAAAACCTTTGACAGTGTAATTCCTCGAAAAATACTGAAATGTGTTATTCTTCGTTCAAATATCTTTATATGTCGTCAAAGTATATTATATAATTATTAAAATAATTTTTCGATTTAATTAATCGAAAAAAGTTTCAAATTTGTTATTTTTGGCTGAAACACCTTTATACGTCTTCAAATTGCTGTATATAATGATTAAAACACGAATTTCTAAGTTAAATAAAAGTATGCTTAATTCAAATCACTTTGTTTGTTTAATTCCTCACAAAAGCTTTAAATCTGTTTAAATGTCCTCAAATTGCTATATTTTATGAATAAAACACGAATTTCTAATTAAAAACAGGGATTTTAAGCCCTCTTTTGGTTTAATTTCTCGAAAATACTTAAAATTTGTTATTTTTTGCTGAAACAACTGTATACGTCTGAAAATCGCTATATTTAATGATACAAACACGAATTTCTAAGTATAAAAACGTATTTTTGATTGTTTTTAAACCCTCATTTTAATTCCTTTATTGGTCATATTCCTCGAAAAATCATTAAAAAGCTTCTTTTTTTTTCTCAACCTCCTTTACACGTCCTCAAAGTGTTATCTTTAATTATCTAAAACACGAAATTATAAGTAAAAATACTAATTTTGGGTTTTTGATAAAAATATGCTTTATTCAAATCACTTTGTACGTTTAATTCCTCGAAAAAAACTTTAAATGCTTTATTTCTTTGCTCAAAAACCTTTATACGTACTCAATATGTTTTATTAAGGATAAAAACATGGATTTTCAAGTAAAACACAGATTTGGATTTCTTGAAAAAAATTGATCATATAAAGCTCTGCTTGGTTTAATCCCCTTTTTTAAACTTGAAATGCTTTATTTCTTTCTTTAAACGCCTTTAATTGTCTTTCAAGTGTTTAATTTAATGATTAAATCACAAATTTCTAAGTAAAAACAAGGATTTTAAATTTTTGAATGAATATTTGCAAAAAAAAAAAAATCCTCATTTCATTGATAGAAACGCCTTATACGCTAACAAATCGCTATTGACTCATGGTTATAAGTATAACGAATAGATTCGTTATTTTGATAGCTATATGTGTGTTTGTATAATATAAACACAAATTTCAAGTAAAATAGGGATTTTAGTTATTACTTTTTTAAACTATTCATCTTTATACCCCTTTTTCGGTTAAATTCCCTCAAAATCTTTCAATGCGTTATTTCTTTGTTAAAATACCTTAATTCGTCTTTAAAGTGTGTTATATAATGATTAAAACACCTTTTTCTAAGTAAAAACACAAATTTTGGTTGTTTGAATTTTTTTTACTCATTTAAGCTCTGTTTTTGTCTAATCCCTCAAAAAAGGCTTTGAATTGGTTATTTCTTTGCTCAAACGCGTTTAAACTTCCTCAATGTGTTATATTTAATGATGAATACCGAATTTTCAGTAAAAAAAGGGATTTTAAATTTTTGAAAAAAATAACCTAATTTTAAAACCACTTTTTTTTGAAGAAAATCTTTTAATGCGTTTTTCATTGCTTAAAACTCCTTATATGTCCTCAAAGTCCTATATTTAATTATTTAAAACATTATTTTTCATATAAAAACACAATTTTTTGATAAAAATATTTTTAATTTATAATCTTTTGTTATTTTATTTTCTCAATAAAAGCTTTAAAAGCGTTCATTCTTTTTTGCACGCCCTTAAATATCCTCGAAGTACTATATTTTATGATTAAACACGAATGCGTAAGTCAAAACAGGGTTTTTTTTTATATAAAAATATTTTTAATTTAAACCCTTTGTCATTTTAATTCCTCGAAAAGGTTTTAAATGCGTTAATTCTTTACTCAAATGCCTTTATATGTCATCAAAGTGCTATATTTTATAATTAAAAGACGAATTTCTATGTAAAAACAGGGATTTTAGATTTTGAAAAAATAAAAAACTATACTAATTTTTACCCCTGTTTCGGTTTAATTTCATTAAAGTCTTTTAATGCGTCAGTTTCCTTGTTCAAATACCTTTATATGTCTTCAAATCGTGTTATATAATGAATAAAATACGAATTTATAAGTAAAAACATAAATTTTGATTTTTTGAAAAAAAACTTACTTGTATTAATCTCTGTTATGTGTAATTCTTCGAAAAAAGCTTGAAATGTGTTATTTCCTTTCTCAAACTCCTTTATACTTCCACAAAGTAATTTATTTAATGATTAAATCACAAATTTTAAGTAAAAAAAGGGATTTTTAAATTTTTGGAAAAAATATCCTAATTTTTTGGCATTTTGCTATCTTAATCCTCGAAAAAAGATCTTCAAATGCTTTAGTTGTTTGCATGAACAAGAATTTCTATGTAAAAGACGTTTTTTGATTTTTTGAAAAAAAAACAAACACTCATTTTAATGTCTGTTTTGGTCTTACTTCTAGAAAAAAAAACCTTGAAAAGCTTCTTTATTTTTTGCTCAAACGCCTTACTACGTCCTCAACATGCTATGATTAAAACACGAATTTCGCAGTCAAAATATAGATTTTAGATTTTTTTGAAGAAAAAAAAAGCTCATTTTAATTTTGTTCTCGGTTTAATTTCTCAAAAATCCATGAATGCGTTATTTCTTTGCTTAAACACCTTAATACTTCTTCACAACGTTTTATATAATGATAAAAACGCAGATTTCCAAATAAAAACAGAGATTTGAATTTTTGAAAAAAAAATTGACACGATACAGCTTTGTTTCGTCTAATTACTCCAAAAAAGGTTTAAATGTGTTATTTCTTTGCTCAAATACCTTTATACTTCTTTTAAGTATTTTATTTGATGATTAAATCATGAATTTCTAAGTAAACACACAAATTTGGATTTTTTCAAAAAGAAAGTTTATTTAAGCCCTTTTCCTTTCTTATTCTTCGAAAAAAAAAGCTTAAAATGCGTTATTTTCTTTGCTCAAATGCCTTCATACGTCTTCAAAGTGTTATGGGGAAATTTGGAACAAGTTACTACCCTGGGTGAGTTAATACAACACTGAATATGAGAGAACTATAGAAAATTCAGAGTTGTGTAATTTTAACATATAGGTGGGACACTATTTTAACTTCTTAATTAAATTTTATAAGAAGATTCAGTAAAATGTACATGATTTAAGGATTAAAATTTAAATATTGGTCAAATTTGCATATTTGATATCACTATAGTTTTTGCTTAAATGGTTATCTTATTAATTTTTACCTGCCGGAATTATTCATTAGACATTAGTGAATGATTTGAATAATTAAATGAGATGACTGTTGGGGCAAGTTGAAACACTTTGTTAGGTACATGTTGATACATGTGGGGGAAGGTTATGTAACATTTGAATATATTCGTGATGGTGGATAGGAAATTTTTGAAAAGTAAACACCCTTTCAAATATACCATCTGAAGTACTTTAAGTAGAACAAAGTTTAGTAATTACAATGTCAACAGATAAGTTACATTCAGAGTCCATATATTTGTGCGTGTGGAATTAATAGTGTATGGTTTGGAAATTTGTAAGTAGTGTAGTGATCTTAGAAACATTTTATAATCTCTAATTTGTATATAGATTTCATGAGGATGGTGAGGAATTATCAAAGAAAAACTAACCGTTGAAAAGACACAGAAGTGTTAAAGCTTGCTGTTACGGCCATCCAGAATGGATCCTCACTTAGGAGCACGGCGAAATCATTTAACACTGACAAAATGACATTGAGTAGAGATATGGCATCTAAATCCAAGAAATCCAAAAGTTATCAAAGTACTAGAATGGCTCAGAGAATATTCAACGACCAGCAAACATATCAAAGATTTGGTTAATAGATTTCATGGACTCTCTTCCGTAAAGTATCGCAAGTTAGCATTTGATTTTGCTGAAAGTTTATTTTAAGCCCTTTTCCTTTCTTATTCTTCGAAAAAAAAGCTTCAAATGCGTTATTTTCTTTGCTCCAATGCCTTCATACCTCCTCAAAGTGTTATAGACAGATTTTTGATTTTGATTTTTTTTTTAAATATGCTCATTTTTTGGTCTAAGTCCTCGAAAAAAAATTGAAATCCGTTATTTCAAGCAATAAAAATAGGAGATAGGGACGGTTAGTCACCCAACATATAATAGGCAATATATATATTTATATTTGACCCTGCTATTTTAAAAAAAACGATGTACAGAGCCTGCATGAAGATGATTTAGTATGGTAGTTTTGATTCTTGACATTGGACATAAAATCGTTCCCTTCAAACGTCCAATCCCATTTTGTCTCTCTTTTTGGTACTTTTAAAATATCCCAAATTTGAAAGTTCCCTCTCCAAGGCATCATTTTCACAAATATTATAATAAAGTAGTATCTCCATTTACCATTTCAATTAGTTTTGGAACACATAAGTATATTTAAATCACCAGAATATTTGACCATTATTTTTTTAGACCTAATTAAACACTAAATTAAGTTGTTTTTTTTATATACTGATTTATGATGACAACATGGGCAGATATGATTAATGTTATTAGAACAAGGCTAGGTAACAAAAAAATTGTAGGCATACACAGCAGATGTATTAAATAATTATCTCTGCTTCTATTTATAGTGACACCATTGGATTCATTTGTTTGGGCCTATGTATTACATATAAAAAATGTAGTAATTTAAATTATTTTTTTCGATTTTTCTTATTTTTAGGGGCTTTCAAATATTATATTTAGTAATAATCCTGTATTTGGGACCCCCATGATGTTGAACCTCTGTTGAGGTTATGTATTTCCAGTGAGAACTGAAAATTGTTGCTTACTAATAATAATGGATATGATGACTTTTGTGTCTGGTTTCAAGTACGTCCTTAAAAATTTTGAAATTATGCATCCCACAATTTAGTTTTTTTTTAATAATGTTTTTGATAGATGATCGATGATCAATATTGTATATCCTTCTTTAGATTTTTATATGATGCAGATCCGTTGAGTTTTTACTGAATCCGTCCTAGTTTTTTTTTTTTTTTTGCTTTTTTTTCCCCGTATTCCTTTTTTCTGTTTCTCTTGAATAAACTTTTAGCGTCTAATTTATTTTAGATTATTTTTCAGTAGTCAGAGGAGAGCCTTGCTGACTACTACATCCTTATGTATACATATATATATATATACATATTTATATTATTTATTTTCAGAAGACAAAAATTAATATTAATTAATAATATATGTTATTAAAGAAGAGATTGAAGAATGTCAAGATTTGTTTGTTGTATTCCTTCTTCCAAAAAGAAGATTCTTGTGAAAGACAAATACAGCCTCAATGCATCGAAAAAACAATGAGGATTTCAGAAAATGAAAAACCTATTTTACTTACTAATTTTCAAGAAGACGAAGCCTTTACTTCGAAACAAGTAAGTGTCGACCTCATCAGAATAACAACTTTATATTTTATACTTATTAAGGTTATCAATAGAGTTTGACATATATATCTGATAGAGAATAATTCATTATGCAACAAATTTATGTCTTGGAACAACCGCCGTCTAAAAAACATAGCTATAATTTGTTTTTAAGCCATAGAACACGAACATATTGTTTAAAATTTTCAATTGTTTTAAATTTGGTTTTTAAAGCAATAACCTTAAAAAAACGTTTTTAGAGTATAATTTCGATTTAGAGCCATACTTTGAAATGAAATTACCATTTATTGAAATAATTAAAGATTTCAATTTATATAAAAAAAAAACATTTCGCCATTCAAAAGATAAAATATTGAGTAAGTTATCGTGAATACTGTTTCTACAAAATTGATTTTATCATACAAAAATTAAGCAAAATTAAGTTTCTTATTCATAAAATAAGAAACTTTTTCAATAGCATAGCATAGCTAAAACTAAAAAATAAACCTAGATTACATTTCACCGGCACCCACAATATGAAATACAAATAATTGAAAAAGTGACACCAAAAACAGAAATGATGAGATTGGCCAGACACAGACACTGGATTCTGAAATTCAACATAAAGAGAGAAGGATTAAATAGAAAAGTGTGAGGAAAAAACAACCACTCCTGTATCGCAGTTTCCTTTTTAAAAAAAATTAAAATATTTAATTGTCAGATTATGTATTTCTTTTATTTACAATTATTTAATCAGTTACGATTGAAAAGGCTCCCAAGAAGGAGTAAAATATATTTTTGTATACTGATTTTTTAATTTTTTTTTTCTCCTTAATCCAACCAGGAGAATTGCTAGATATTTTACTTCAAAATTATTCTTCAATAAACATTATTTTTCGGTTTACAATGTAAAGTTGCATTATAATATTTCGAAATAAAATCAATTATTTGACTAATTGTAAGAAGTAATTAATACTTAATCATCCCACCTTTTTATGTTATAGTTTTAAACTATTTATTAACTATTTAGTCTTTATTGCGTTGAAAGATTCATTTCTTTCTATCCCTGCAGTTTCTTAATTTTTTTAAATTCAACCATGATTTATTTATGTGCTACTTGTAAATTTCTTTTTCTTTTGATCTTGTAAAAAACTAAAGGTAAAGAAGTTCGAACCTATATAAAAAGGCGACAAATATGGCATGCGGCAAATTAATAAATTAAAAATAAAACATACTGTATTTTTTGTTAGAGGTCGAGTTTTTTTTGTTCTGACATGCCACGTTGTTACCTTTATTGTATTTCGTAACCTCTCTTCCAAAAAGAAACAGGGGGGGGTCTACAGTCATTTAGTAGTCCTCCTATTTTCCCTTTTGTACTTTATTTTGTTGTTGGTTGTAGATATATATTCCCCTTTTTCCTGATTAGTGTTTCGATCATTGATTGCTTGATCAATTCGAATTATCTATTTTTAAGATGTAAACAATTTCCAAAAATTATTGAAAAATAATCACCTTACTCACACAGAAATATAAACTTTATTTTGATGTCAAAGGTTGAAAATTATCTTTCTTCTCTCCTAATCAGTGTTTTGAACGCTGATTGGTTGAAATAAAATTAGCTTTTGTGAAGCTGTGAACACATCTCAACAATTATTGAATGATATTTTCATAGTTTGGAAGAATTTCTCCAGAATTGGCCATCTACCTACTTATTTTGGCCTTTTTTTCTGTTTCTTTTCGTAGTAAAGGTTGTGTTGTCTAATAAAAATAACAACGCGTTCTATAAAATTTCAACCAACAGCATCGGAATGTTTTTGTAAGGGGTAAAGGGGGATGTTAATTATATATTTGGGAGTCATAATCACACAACCATAACAATTTTATTATATAACTATTACAATTAAGAGTTATAAACCAAGTGATTATTTATTACTTACACCCCTTCCCAAGATTATTTTTATCACCCCCTCCCCCCGCCTTAAACATACATACTTTTCCCATATTTTATTTGAAAACAATTTTTAGTACACGTTCTATCAAGAAAAAATATCATTTTCCTTACGACGTCATTTATGCCATTTTGGAAGTTGTTTAAGTCTAAATACCATCTGATTTTGGACCTTTTGCCAGTTTCTTTTCGTATGTGAGGTTTCGTGATACAGTTAAGATAATGACGTGTAATTCCAAATTTAGGAAGAATAGGCAGTCTACCAAATGATTCTTGTTGGCCTTTACTCTTTCTTTGTATACAATTAAATAATTACAAAAATTAATTTTTACAAATGAATAAAATTATCTTTACTATCACTCGTTTTCATTGAAAATATAAATTTTTATTTGTCACTCCGAATAACTACTCTTAGAAATGATGTAATTGATTAAAATTTGATCACGTAGTAGCAATAGAAATCATTGATATGGTAATTTATATTTTTATGCACAAGAGGAATAGAATCATATAGGAATAAAATAAGTCTAGATGCATTGTCCCTGTAATCATTCCAAATGCATCATTTTTTAGTTCCAGCAATTGAAAAAAGAATAAATTGATTTCTATTAAATTCAGTGACATACATCATAAATAAAATAAGTGCATATTTTGATAGGCATCGATATTTTTATTTGATAAAAGTATATATCAAGTGAATATATAATATAGGCTTAAATACATAAAGAGCGAAGATACGTGTTATAAAAAATCTTTAAACTGTCATAAGTTTTACAATTTAAAAGATAATTCAACATCCGGGCAAAATGACATAGGTAGTTACCTAGGATGTAGGAGAAGATGTGTAAAATTATCATATCCAAACATTTTTTTTTTTTACTTTTTAATACAGTTTGTTAGCATAAAGTAAATACTTATGATTACATATATAAGATAAACAAATAAAAACTTAGAGAAATAGAGCATAGTTAATAATAAAATTAAAAAATATATTACTATTTACTGTGATTGATAATTAAAGTATATCATGAAATTGTACAAAAATAAAAAAACATTATTAAATATAATATATTCATATTTATATATATATATATATATAAATATATAGTACGAGTATTTATACTAAAAATGGGATGTAACAAGTCTCCTCCCTAGTGTTGAAATCAGAATAAATGATGTGAACTAGATATTGAAACTAATAATACATTAGAAAAAAAGGTAACTTGATTGAACAACATGCAAGACTGTGACATTTTTTTAAATAAAATAAAAATCTCATGTTTTATAATAGAAATATATCTCAACAAACGCAATTTGAACTTACCTAAAGTTTTTACTGTAAGCATTTGACAAGCCGGATTTTATGTTGATTTGATAAACAAAGGAAGACATTCAATTGCATAAAAACAAGGTCGTTAGATAGCCTTCCTTTTTGAAGTTATTGGTAGTGTAAAATGTCTCCTCCGTAACAAGTATCCTCACTCTCCCCTAAATATATATTACGTGTGACCAAAATTTGATATACAATGTCAAGCCAGGAATAGCTCCCTGGTTAAATATAGAAATTGAATTGATTCAAAAATTGCGACTTTTAAGACCTAAAATTTTAAAAGAGGATTTTCATGAAAAAGCTCAAAGCCTTACATACGATATAATAGCCGAATAGCGACAAATAGCATTATGCTGATACAGGCCTACACAAGGGCCTGTAAAAAAATCAATTGATCCTTTCTTATGAAGTAAAATAGCTAGAAAATTATGAATAATTTCTTCTCAAATTTCTTCCTTTTTTGTACCAGCTTGTTTTGATTTTGACTTGTCACATATTATGCATTATATATACATGTTAAGTCATGGATTTCTCGAAATTCATGGTTAAGTGTACATTAATAAATATTAATTTATTTGCAGACTAGCCCTGTCATGGATAGCAAGTATTTAATTAACAGACTCAGTGTAGGAAGCTGCAGTCATCCATCTTCAATTTCATGTCCGCAATTACAAATCGAATACACAGAGAAGGAGGATCCTTCGACGAGTAATATGACTCTTCAATACAAAAACCGTAATAACTTATCCATTCGTTACAATAATGCCGGGAGCCCCTCTAATAATAGTTCTGGGAATTCCTCCAAAAAAAATCAAAATAATTTGTTAACGCACACAAGTAGTTTTAAAAGGATCATGAGTTTTCGATCCAGTAAAAGAGGATCCGAAGTTATGAATTTTAATTTCAATTTCCTTGGGCAGATTTATCGTAAAAAAAGTGTTCCGTCCTTGACTCCAAAAAACTGTCAGAAAGAAGAAGAAGAAGAAAAAGTTGAGGACAGGCACATCCATGATAATTTTGATGGAACCAAGGCAACTTTATCTTGAATAACGAAGTGTATTTTACGTTTGGTACACATCAGAGCTGGATACTTGTAATCGTACTCGAAGCAACTAGTACCAGTTCTAGGATTTTGAATATTTTTTTCAAATTTTCCAACTAACATATCATTTTTTTACTGTAACCTTTATCATTTTCCCTAAAAATAATGAAAGGTCTTTCATATTAAATAATTATGTTTATCTTTAGTAGAATGACTTCTTTTTTCTGGAAAATAATTTATATATTTTTTTAATGTCCTTTTTGCGTCTCTTTTCCTAAACTTTGTGGATATTTGATGAATTTTTTGTTTAGAATCCAACATTTATATATTTCATTAAACTGTGACTTCAGACTTGATATCAGAAGACCCACAACTCTACTTGAACCAGTGCTAAAAGACTTCAAACTTGTATGGAACTCGTAAGAATCACTCGTGAATAACTTTGATATCCATATGTATATTAAATTTGGTAGATGTTTACCTAATGTAAATATTATTCATAAATAAAATTATTTCAAATATAATTAATTATTACACTTTGATACTTTCATTGGTTAAGATATGTATGTAGATCCTCCATAAAAATGAATCAAATTTTTAAACGAAATCTATTATTGAAGGATGTTTTGTTTACTTTTGATTTTATTGTAGCCTGTAAAAATTTTTAAAGTTCCTCACTACCCTTTGTAAAATTTATGATTTAATACATTTGTATGGTTGATTAATTTTCAAAGGAAAGCATAACTCAATTATATATTTTTGTTGTATTTTTTTGACAGCATATATAACAAATACAAATAAAATTTGGTATTTATTTATGAACCAACTTCTTTTTAAGAAAATAGTCCACTTTTAATCAATGCTATCCTTACATTAAAATTATAAATAATATTTAATATTATAGTACGTGTCTCTAAGGTCATAAAAATGCATAACCAGGGTACTTAATTCAAAAACAGAGACATCAAAATATGAAATATATTTGTCAAGATACAAAAAATGACAATGTAAATTTATAACTTGAGTCGAAAATTTCATAAAATTCTACATAGAATTAAAACATTTTATGTGTGTCTGATCTTCCTCCAAACAATGGACAAACAATGATAAAAACTTCAAAAACGGAGATAGATATAGACTTTAAACATAAAATAAAAGTTGTACAGAATACTCAGTTTAATACTTAGGCTATGGTTAATTTTCTGGCCAGACTAGATTCCTGTGCTCTGGAAGGCAAGTTTTTTTTTTTTTTGGTAGTAAGATTTTTTTTCTTCATGAAATAAGATCAATTCTCCGTTCCTCAAAGTTTTTAAGTTATGGGTAGCATATTTGAAAATACACCAAAAAGATTCAAAATTCAAAAAAGTAAAAAGGGAGAATGTACATATATTAAATACGAATTAAAAAGGGAATTAGGAAGAGGATTAGCGAGTTTGTCTTAGTATGTATTAATAAATTAATTTGAAATAATGTACGGGTAGATCCTAGTAATATTTAATATGATATTTTTATGAGAATATGAATCAAGTAAATATTGTTCAATTTCATTTGTCAAATATTTTGTTATTATTTATTATTTTGATATTTCCGCTTTTTTATAGTAAAGTATTCTTTATGCAAAAAATATGTACAATATTGCTGTATAAAGTATCCTTGATGTTAAAAGAGATTAAAATATATTTCAATTTCATTTCTGGGTGTTCAGAATTGGGTATTTGATGTTACCATATTGTTTCATTCTATATTTGTTGCGTGATTATGGAGTATATATTCATTTAGTTAGTTATATTTACCATCATTTATGTATTAATATATTGTTCTTTACTTCTTTTTGTTCCGGAAACATGAGCTATTTAAAGCAATAAAGTGTATATAAAAATCCAAGTATATCCATCGATAGCTAGATTTGGTAAGCCCTGACTCGATCCTATCCACTCGGAATAATTTAGGTTATAACAACTCACCCAACCTATTAAAGATATATTCCCTGTTAATTCTTCTCTTCATATCGGTTTATACAAGATTATATATATAGTCTATTTAATTCACATAATATTTAATATAGATCTTTGAATAATAATGTAATTAATTCCTAGCGCTGATAATGTATTTATATGTTAGTTGCGGGACAGAAAGGGATACAAAACTTCATACAGAACGTATCGATTACTCATATCCCTAATTCATGAGTTTAGAAGGATCAAAATAATGTTATTTTAAGTCATTACATATAATTGAGACGGGATTAAGTAGAATCTCATGTATTTACGCATGGAGTTGAATGAATTTGGAATTAGAATAAGTTTCATTCAAATAATATGAAATATTCCCCAATTAATGTTAAATAAATAAATTTAATTAATTTATTGGGAAGATTCTTTGATTTGGTGCCGAAACATCAGGCAGACTGTATCAATTTCCAATATCCCCTTGCATGTGCTTAAAAGGAAAAAAATAATTTAACTAGGTGAATCTCATTCCCATGAAGTCATAATTGACTTGTGAATGAGTCAAGAGTCAGTAGAGTCACATGTATTTACTCACGGAGTCGGTTTGTAACACAGAAAATGTGTATATTTATCTATCATTGGAGTCGCAAATTTTAAAATAACTGTATATTTGGAGCCGGGAGCTCTAAATATTATATATCCAACCTCAAAAATATATTCGGTCATACTCTAGAAATTAAATTTAAATTATCAGTCCTCAAAATAATAAATTAACAAATTTTTTTGATTAAAACTAGACATATCCAATAATCAATTATTCTAAATGTATAGTTTGGAATAATATTTTGTGATCTTGGCTCTGAATCCAAACATTTAAATTCTGCAATGTCGTGTCTTGACGAGGTTGCTAGACACCATTTATATGAATAAAAGGAATCCAGGACGGCCGAGATAAATGAGAAGGAGAAACGTGGAGGAATAAGACAATGATAAATGACTAGGAACACATATATTCTTATTAAATACATATTATATTATCACATACAAAGATGTCGGGGTATTTATACTGATAAAAAGTAAAGATTGTACTTCATATACATACATACATACATAAAATAAAAGGGAAGAAGAAGAGAATAAAAAGAAGAAACAGATCATGATTAAACACTACAAGCAACTTCAAATCCATTTTACTAATTGTGCAAATACACTCGACTATACGTTCTTTATGAATCAATCACATTTGTATTGAAAGATCAATCGAAGAATAATATTTCGTATTCATTAATTATTTTAATCAAACTTACTATTATATAATGATCTTGTACAAACACGAACCGAAGATACTATTTTATTTTTGAAGGACAAATTCATCAGCTTAAATAATTAACTTAATAATTTTTGAACATTTACATTAGAATACCATTTAATATAAATTTACTTGGATTTTAAGTTACATGTTTTATGTCAATCCATCATTTTTTGCTCATGAATAATTTTTTAGCATTTCAAATATTACCCCAAAATGAAAGAGTTGCTTAAAATACAAGGTGATGTTATTATAAAGATTCAAATACCACAAATATTATGGTATTATAACTATACAAAGTTCATATGAGTTTCCCAAGTGGAGTTTCTAAAACAAAAAAGAGGGATGTTAATCACACCTACAGGTTGCGTGATTGGAGCTTGTGCTCCTCCAGATAGTATGAGAACTTATTGGCACAGTCCTACATTGCATTTTGTGCACATTATTCTCATAAATCCAATTATACATTCCTTGCATCTTTTTTTTCTTTTATACAGTTAGGTAAGTGATTAAGTGCGTCAAATCCGATTGAATCCACAGTATACAAACTGTTGCATGTTGACTGTTTTCGGGGATTCAAATTACAATTTTCCACGTCGAAGGACTTTTTTAGAATGACTTTTGAGATAAATTGCAATGTCATGCTTAAAATCGAATAAGTACTCTATAGAAACAAAAGTGGCTTCATATTTGATTTTCTATATAAAAATCGAATATGCCTTCCAATTAGTCCTCCAGACGGCCCCAGAAGCCCTGGCATACTCTGATGAGGTAGTTCTTGGACATTGGGGCACAAGCCTGGCTGACAGAAGCCTTAAGGTCATCAATATTTGGTTGGCACACTTGACAGGCCGGACTCTCGATGTGCCACAATATAAAGCAATCAAGATGATCGAGATCTGGGCTCTTTGGTGACCATAAGCTTTTGTTCCAGAATTGAATGCTGTAGGCCAACAACTTTTTGGTCAAGTTGGCAATTTTGAGGAGGCTTCTGGGAGAAAAGGACGCTTAAGAGCTCGTAGAAAGGTCCCAACCTCATTCTTGATAGCCCTGGATACTGTAGAGTGGTTGGCAGTTTTTCGCAAGGTCAGATAAGGAAATCTTGGGATTGACTTGAAAGGCTTCCTTGACATAATTTATGTTTTATTAAGTTTCATTATATCAGAAGATTTAGAAATATAACAACAGCAAATGGTGGCAAGAGTCAATTATCAAGTTTATTCTCCTGCATCTAGTATGTTCGAAACTCCCTTCCTTTGTCAGTACTATCACAGACGAAATCACAATCCTGAAAGTGGAATTAACAAACTATTGAATATTCGGAAGTTGCGTTGTTTAATAATAACTCTTAGCTAGTAACTTGTAGTCTTTGTCCAGAGATAAAGAATGGGATGATTTGAAGAAGTTTGCTGATTCATTTTCATAACCAAAATAGAAAAATTAGGATTTTTTTTTTTTTTTTGCATGATGAGAAACGGTCTTGATCATATTGTGAAGAATAAATCTAAAAACATTCAACCTCCTTAATTGATCCTCTATTATTCAATTTATGTATATTTACACACATCAGGTAAATTTTGAAAATTTCACATTTAGCTAGACACATTGTATGTATAAGTGCTGATTTAATTCAATTTATGTTACCCAAATAGACTACACTATGTTTATGTTAGTCCCTATCATTTAATACATGCAAATTTGCAATCTCCAAGTAAGTCTTATAGACTTAACATTCAGCTAAACCCCTTCTACGCATAAGTGCTGATTTAGCTCAATTTATGGTATCTGCATATATTATATTTTATCCCGAATCAATTTAAACGCGTAGGCGTTTTTAAAATATTTCATTCAATATATAAATATATATATCACGGCATTGATAAATATATACATTTATGACTTAATTTATGCTGATTATGAGGATTGGAAAATGTAGGTATTTTTAGTAAGGAACCCTGACTCCAAGGAACATTTATATGATATATTGCAACCTCGAGTTATACATTTAATCAGCTTTATTATTTCAGTGCTAAAAGGTACTTTTTAATTCATTCTAAGTACCTTTTCAGATTTCTTTCCAACTCAATCTGTCTATTAAAAAACTATTTTAAACTGTTATTTAGAGTCATGCCTATTTTAATATTTAGATTTTTATATAATTATATTCCTAATAAAATATATGCATGTAAATGTCAAAGGTTCGATATCCGTTTTCATTCATTTTCCTATTATGCAAAGAAATACACAAAAAAGGATGGAACAGTAAAAATAAACATTAGTCGTCTTAATTACATCAAATAAGGTTAATTATTTTCTTCAAATCTATTTTATTTTTTAATTATTTTACATACGTAGTAGTAAATAGTGCTTAAAACACAGGGTCTTTCAGGTAAATCCGGACTACCTTAAACTACATCCTGGTCAATAGGGGAAGCAAGTAGAGGATTGAAATTTTATTTAAAATTTCTAGTAATACAAAAGAAAAAAAAGCATTGAATGTGTTTGTCATTTTCGCCAACTATTCGCTGGATAGAGGGCCTAAAGTATTTTTAGGTCTTGACCACGTCCCCGGGGAGACTTTGTTCCAGTACTTGATGATGGAGGTCTTCAAGGAGCCGATGCTGTTGTGTAAATCGGCTGAGACCTTCCTCTCTAACTCCCCCTAAAAGAAGTAATCTATGGAATTCATATAGGGGGAGTTAGAAAGCCTGGTCTGGGATGTCTTAATTACACCATCTATTATTTTAACAAATTTTGGATCTAGCGGCCCATGTGAGAAGGGGGCGATTTTTTTTTAAACAGAAACTCAATACTATTAACCTCAACTTTCATCCAAGGTATCATTTGGTGGGACAGGAGTTCTCGCTACCTTTTGAAACCCACGCTCTCCTTTGGCTCAAAGAAGATGGGGCGCATGACACTGCCGTTACTGGGTGGAAACTTGGTTTTAATGACTGGGGGACATTAGCTCTCTCTGTGGCAAACTGTTTTTTGTTCTGGATGTTGTGATATCTGTGGACGATGCATTGTTTCTCATCCAAATAAAAGATAATTTGGTTACTATCAGACTTCAAATTGTTCAACAATTTTCTTCCGTGGGAAGCCCGGATAGCATTCGTTTTGTCCGTAAGGATATCTCGTTTGTAGAGGCGGTATGACTTCATCCGCAGGTCAGCGTTGACAGCCCTGGAGACTGTTGTACGGCTTACTTGGCTCTTTTTGGCAAGAGTGTTAATTGGAGTCTCAGGAGATGACTTCAAGGCAACGTTTCAGGCCTACAAGGAATATGGGAGTGCGTTTTTTTTATCAATCCAGGACTTGTGGGATTTTCTTTTAAATGTCCCCTCCTCGTTCCAGTGGTTTAGAGGTCGCAGACTGTGCTCTTTGCATATCTGAGTATTTTCTTGAACGACAATGGACTGTGTTCTGTTTAAGCAAATTAGATGATGGGGTTCCTGAGGGTATCCTACATTATAAATACTTTTTGAATTAAAAGTTGCACAACTAACCTAAAGGTAAGGGCCAACCTTTAGCCAATTTAAAATTGAAATAACCGAGTTAAATGATTTCCTTATTGTTGAGAATGTAGTTAAAGATGGTCCGGATTTACCTGAACGACCCTATATATTAAATGAAAGTGATTTTCAGTGGATTCACTGCCTTAATTTGGAAAGGCTTAATATAACTAACTATTTTTTCATAGTTCAAAAAGTTTTCTTTGATATTTTTCTCGCCTTATAATTTTTTGAGCTAAACAACCCCAAATAATGAAAGATAGCAACAACTTAGCTACTAAACGATGATAGTTTGTGGTGCAAAAACAGCACATTTACATGGTTACTGCCCAAGGGTTTCAAAGAAATTTATGGTGCAATTCAATGTTTAGACTGTATAAAAGAAATTGGAAACAATTAACTTCATTGGAATTTTTCCAGCATTTAAATTTATAAAATGATATATATTATTTGTCATAACTGTTTGATTAATTTCATAATCACTTTGATTTGTTTCCTTTTATAAAGGAAGGGAAATAGTTTACAGCATTTACAACACAATAACTTAATAAACTTTGTTTATCATGGTCTACGTAAAACATTATTTCAAAAAAATCAAACTTTAAAAAGCTCTTTCGACATAAAACTTTATGGAAACTATTTTGTTCCAAAGATCACTTTCTTATATTATAAGCTTTGAATCGAGCTTGGATATCTTCATTATTTATTCATTTGATTATTTTTCAGTCTTTTTAAACCATGTGAGTTTTTGGCGCAATAATAGCGCCTTGCAAGACGTTAAACAGTCCCTATTTTATTACTTAACTCAAATACTGTGCAGTTACAAATTTTTATTCGCAATGTAAGGCTAAACCACTCCTATAGAAGTAAAAACCGTTTTTTTCTTCTTTTGTTATAATTATTATCAATTTTACAATAGCCCGTGGGGTCAGAATCAAAATGTCGAAAGTGGCATATGGATTTTATTGAAGAAATATAAATATACATTATATATATATATAGAACTACGTGTGAAGATACGGTGAGAAAAAAATGCGAATCCATAAATTGGAAATGGATTTGTAATCATCCTCTCACAGCATTGTTATTGCCGACATGCGACAATTTGCATGCCTTTCGTTACTTGTGAAGTATTATCTGAAACAACAATGGCACTAATTTTTGAAGATATATTTTTCAGCTTGCACTGAACCTATTGGAATAGGCTCTGTAAAAAATAAATATCTATTGACATTGATTGAAAATCTAGAATCCAAAGTAATAAGTCGCTATGAAGGCACATTCAGCAAAAACACGGAATTGAACACCTTACCACAGTCTTTGCAATAATCATTAAATATTTTGCAACACGTTCCCAAATATTATTTTTTTTTCTTATTCCTATTTGATATAAAATTATAAAAGTGCTACTTTCTTTATCCGATGGTGCACGAAAAAGCCTTTATTTTACCTTGAACCATGGAAAATCCCTTACCAATTTTATTAATAAAATAAGACATTAATTATATTATAATACACCTATTTTTTTAATGTTATGTTTTTTTAAATGATCTTTAACCGTTTGTGTTTCATTTATTAAAAAAAAGTTGAAGGGATCTTAATGAAAAACCATTTATAAACCAACAAACTCATTAATTTTAGTAATTATATTACTGTGCTGATGATTTATGGAGCTAAGTTACCCCCAAATGATGGAAATCGTCTCTACTACTGAAGTAAATGGTTTCCAATTTTATAGCAGCAAAATTTTATTTGTTCGTATGAGGCTTTTTCAAGATTGTCCTTATTAAAAAATGAAGGTCTCTGAATTTGCAGTTTTTTATCAAAGCAAATATTTTTCTATGTTTAAGATAAGACATGGAATTTTGGTCATCAATAATAAAAAAGTTAAAAATCGGGGCTTTGAAAATGTTAATATAACTTCAACGAAACAATTCAAGCCTGATTTTCTAGCCTAGGCACATCAAAAATGTCATAATAAAAAAATTGTCAAAAAAGTATTATTTAAAAAAGGTATTTTATTAATTTGAAAAAAACACTTCGGTTCATAAAACGTCACCAAGTTAAAAAATATGTCATCATATAAATGTCTTTTATAAAAATAATAAAACAATGTATTTTTATAAAACGTCACCCAATACAAAAAATATTCAAAATTAAAAAAAAAATTATATTGAATTATTTAGTAAAAATTGATGTTCCCACGTTTATTTGTCCACTCACAACCTCATAACAAGGAAAAATAAAAAATAAAACATATTGTCTTCTGTATTTTTATGTTGCAAATAGTTTGTTTTTATTATTATTATTAACTTATTTCATATACATTAAACAGATTGAATTGTAATACTTTATAATAAAAACAATTCACAATTATTAATTTAAAGTCGCAAAAATATTTTTTTTTATTACCAATGTACATACATATTTTATACATTCTTATTTAGTATCAGTAAAAGGAAGCGTATGGGAGAAAAAAAAATGAGAAACAGGAGGGGGAGAAGGAGGCGTACAAACATAACCTATGTTGCAAATTGTTAATTATTAGGAGCAGATTTATTGTTTAGATAGTATCATTGAGGAAATTTTATGAATTTATCTATAGATATTGTATAAAATATGCATGGACTTGAAGTCTTGAATTTATATAAATTACTATAAAAAATCAACATCCCATGTACTATCTTTTTGAGTTCATGATACGTAGAGTAGGTGGCATTAAATCATACAAGAGTCAACTAATGAAAACAGCTGAAAGAAAATACATAGGATCCTTGTTTATTTCAATAATTTGATTGTAGTCTTCCCAAAAAATTATCATCCATTTTTCCAATGGCCATTACCAATAAGTAATGACTAAAAGTGGCTACTCACTAAGTGACCCCTATTTATATTTTGTAGTAAAACTTACTTAATTATATAATATATGTACGGATACAACAATAAGATCTTATAAACAAAAATATAAAAGGTATAATTTAATTTGTAAATAGGTATAAATGATTGGATTGACTTAATAAGATAATCAGTTTATGTATCAAGTAATTGGTTTATTCTATATACTAACGTAATTGAGGTTCCTGGAATAGGTTTGAGAAATATCAATTACGTTATTACATTTTCTTTAGTTTATACAGCTGGGATTTACTCATGAAGTGTGAAATCATAAAAACAATCTTGAACAGAGACCACAAAACGGAGAAAATCCCAATTTATTTTTTTACTGCATATATGTATACAGCCCAATATTTCACGGACATATTTGAGTCAATTTAAATTAGTTAAGATACCCCAGAACTTTAATTATAATTTATAACATTTATTTGATTTAAAGTATTTATATTTGCTCGGATAAGGCCTTTCAAATGAAATCAATCAATTTAGTCAACTTTAAGCGCAATTTGCGGTACGGCTAAAGGTTTTATACAAATAATTTTTTCGATAGAATTTGATGATAATTTGTTGAAAATACACATGGAATCTTAACTCAAATTTGAGAAAAGTTATTCTAGATTTTTTATTATTGTTCTTTATTCATACCATAGGTGTAGATAAAAAAATAGATTAAAAAAATTATAATTGCTAGAAGGAATTGCGTTTTATAAACATGAATAAGATTTTTTGTTTTATTATTAACAAGCTGACAGTTTGTATTTGACAATGTCATTGGCATGATCCCAGGACTCTCCACCCCTCCCATGTTTTTCAGGTTGGAAACTTGAGCAGTGTTTTGTTATTTTTTAAAGCTGTTATCATTTTTCTTCATTCTTGAGGAGAACAGATTAAAGTATAAAGTAATCACAAGGTTGCTTACTTATAAGTTATGTAGAGTAACACTTAGTAATTGTCGAAGAGTTATAAATGTAAGTCCCAGTTATAGTTAAATTGAAGTTAAGGATCGAAAGCAGGAGTAATTCTGATCTCTGGTCTTTCCTATAAAAGGAGCGGGACTTTTGTTTACTTGTTTCCTCTCATAGCTCATAACCTAATGAAACGATATAACAGCTCAGCGTCTCTCCTCTAAAACACTCTTTAAAATGTCGGGGTTAACATATTAACTTTCCCTTTTTTTTTTTTTTTTTACTTACCGAAAATGCTTAAGATTTACATCCCTGTCTCTCAGTCTTAGAAAATGTAAAAGTGAGTTGACTAATGTATAAAAATTACATTGAACATGTCAATATTTGAAATTTTCTTTTACTTTAAATTATTTTTTTTAGATTAATAGACTTATTTATGAAATATGCATAGTTTTAATATAGTCATATACATACTCTTTCATCAGATTATTTATATTTTTAATTAATAATTCTCTTAACTGATTTAAAAGATATTAATTCGTTTTGCATCATTTAATAAAAGATAAAATAAAAACCTAATCTATGATTTTACATTCTTACTAAAAAAATTCTGAAATTTGTGTAACCAATCAATAATTCAGCAATGGACCGATTACCGATTAATCGGCAGTTATCAACCGGCAAACAATTTATTAACATTTTAATAAATACAGTTAAAACAATCCCAATTTAGTATTGTCAGTCCTTATTTAGGACTGACAACTGCAGTCCCGCCCAGTTTAGCCTTGGTCTGGTTCAGTTCAGTTCTAAAAAATAAAAAATTCAACTTTATTACTTCTTTTTATAATTAGTTATAGTACTGAAAGTCTCAAAAACTGGTGTTAAGACTGGACCGAATAAATAAGTACCGTCGCAATTATAATACTATTAAATGGCAGTAATAATTATTACATTATTGTAGCATCTCACAGGCAGCATTGGCTTAGCCCTTCACAGTCTCATAGTTATTTTCTAGCTGTTTGAAGAAGAGCTACTACACAGTGCACATGTTGCCTTTATTCTCTTGAAGAGTATATCCTTGCATCTGTTATCCTCATTTCCATTATAAATTAAATTAATGAATGTGTATGCCATGAGAAATATCTTGATCTAAATTTTATTTGCTAACAAAGAAGGATATGGTAAAGAATTAGATATGTTACTAGAGATATTCCTACCCAATTCTCTCTTTATATCGTCTGAATGATTCTACCAGAGCTTTATAATCAAAAAGACATCTGCTTCACAATACCAAACTGCCATCAAAAATAACTTGTTTTACCTATAAATTTTTCTCTCTATTAGTATAAAAATATCTTTGGGCATTTTTGTAGGCCATGTGCCAACATTTCTTGCTGCCACATAGAAACAACAACAAAATGATTTTTAAAAATGCACACCATAAAGATGTACACCTAAAACAAAACTAGTGTAAATACTTATACTTACCTCTGTATAACCCATTCAGAGTTTTTGTTAAAATAGCAATTATCTTCACATGGCATGTGCCATTAAAAAAGGTTAAAAATTATCCTTATCAAGTTTACATTCGAAGATATTCTCTCCCAAAATTTTAACTCTCATATATAAGTCATTTAAAATCAAACATTCCTAGACAAAATGGTCTGTGGTTTTTAATGTTCCGTATAATAGGTCTCACTTATTTCTATAAAATTTGGCTCCCACTACAAGAGTTCCAGTAAGTTTTCTATATATGAACCCTTTATCTGCAGACGATGACAAAGAATTCTTGAAAGTATTGATAGGTTAAGCGACATTATTTAAATTTATTTTTTTTTAAACTCATACTTATAGAATAATATCTAATTTTAATGTGCCCAATAAAATTTATGTGCTATGTTAAAGGTTTGTAGCTAAAGTTATGATGAACTTCAAAGCCCATTTTCACATTTATGTAGTTAGAATTTTAGTATAGTTTTCCAATTTTTTGATTATTTGCATATATTGCATAATATGTATTTTTGAAATTTTATCTCAATATTTGTTTAAATTCATATTATAGTTTAATTAGGCAATAACTCAAATTTATGTTGTGTCAACAAAAAAGCAATCTTAAACAAAATTAAGAAAATTCCCGATGTATTGTTTTAGATCCGAAATATAAAGGGACAATATTTAACTGACTTTTTTGGACAATTATGGGCTTCATATAATAATTGGTGGGATAGTTTAAGGTACATAGGAATATTAAATATAGTAACGAGCTTGATTTAAAATATGATAATTTGTTTATTTTCAATATGGTCATTCAAATAGAATATATTCTATCACTTTTCTATAATTGATCAATAATTTTTGCTATCTTTAAGTGTAATCTATAGCGTCTCAACTATAGTGTAGGTTCACATTTGAAAAAATGCATCCAAGATTGTTTTTCTAATCCCTGAAAAAGAATAAATCATAATATTGAAAGATAAAATTTTGTGATTGATTAATATCTTATCAAATCTTTATAACTCTTGATGACAGCATAAAGAATTTAAACTACGGTTTATAAATCAATTATATTATTATCTCGTTACTGCTAGAAGAAAACAAAAATTGAATTTTGTAATTATTCCAATTGAAAATTGTACAAATTACTATGTCCCCACGGTTTTGGGAGACAAACAATCCACCATTCAGCCACTTAAACATAATTATCTTATAAATATGTCGTTTATCATAGTCTGAATCAAGATAAATAATCACTAGAAGATAAAATATAAATAAAAACCCCGACGTCAAATTGATAGACACAAACCATAAGATAAATATGCCGACAGGACAAAAGACGAAAGAAAGAAGACGTTGTTTTTTCTTGGATCCTTATACATATTTTCAAAATATGTAAGAACCTACTATCTACTCAGTTGGTGGACGTGCACATCTGCTTGTTGAATTTGTGGAGGAACTTATATATGTCCCGTCAACACAAAATCAAGCTAGAATGATTTTTCTCCAAATTAGCACTTTGAGGCATTATCATCAATTTCTATATTAACAAGTTATTATTCTTTTGGTTGTATCGCTAATTGAACTTCTGGAGTCGCCAAAGTTGATGGTCACAATAAAAGAATGAGAAATATTTTATTAAAAGTGTTATTATACATTTGTATATAATAGCCAAAATTTCTTATTTGCAATAATGAAAAAGGCCAATATATACGAGTATATAGAGGGAGGTGTTTTTAAATCCAGAAACATTAAGGATAATGTATATTACGATTTATTTCCCAAAATTAATTGAGCAATCCACAAATCTTTTGCTCTTACATGACGGGGCTAAAGCGAAGTCAATCACTCAAACCAACAACCCCAGCTTAAATTAAAGCATCTAACCTAGGCTTGAACAAGGCACAAGCCTTGTTGAAGAACTCCTTGTATGTATATTATGTCCACTACCTCGAAAATGAAACCCCACAAGGAGTCAACAGTGTTATATACACGTGTGTTGGACACTTTTTCCAAGATTCAGCGAGCGAGGAGGCCACCTTTCCTTTGGCTTTTTGCTTCTGGAGTGCGTTTTTCGCCATCAGAACTATCATAAGTCGTCCTTGTAGGTCTTCCCGGCCCATCAGACTCCTTGAAAGCCTTGGAAACATTCTAAACATTTTATTTGGATAGCTGAATAATATCCTTGGGCATGCATCGTGCACGGAGGCACACAAGAATGGCTACATGGGGTTCGTATTCGGAAGAAATATCAAGGATTTTATATTTTTTATACAGTTTTGTTAGTTAAATTGGATGCGCAAACATTCACGCACATAGATCTCAGGGTTGCCAAGATATTTAGGTCTAAAAAATTTCCGGATTTTAAATCACCAAACTATACATATATACGACGAGAAATCAACATGAAATTGATTTCCTATTCTTTTGGAAACGCAGTATAATTACATAATAGTTTATTACTTCTTTATAAGTTATTATGTATTTTAACTACATATAGTAATCAAAACAGACTCAAATATTATTAATTTGTTGGACAGTAATGTTTTGAAACTTAAATGGGATCATTTTTGATGACAGCATTATGTGAAGGAAGTTGCTATATGTACTCTTGTAGTTCTACTATTATTGAAATGTTCTAATTTTCTAGTAAGTTAGTGAGCCATACACCGTGGAAGCCTTGTTTAAAATCTTACTAATATTATCAATCTGTTTATGAGATTTATTTATGGAGCATTTGAACGTTTGAATGAAATGCGATATCGGAATTTCTATTCATTCATTGTAAAATAAATAAAAAATACCTATGCAGATTTCATTATTGTATTTATTATTCTTTAAGTTGCATATGTTGGAAAGGAAGAAATATATCATGGGGATATGTAGGTATCTCAAAGAATCATTTGATGCATAGGGATTAGATTTCATGTCCTTCCGGATTACTCATCTTAATATGCTATCTGTCTATTAAAAATGAATAAAAACAATTTTTTTTTATGTATTTGTACACAAACGTTGAAAGACTGTTAATTTAGGTAAATTGATCCATTTCTACTAATGCAAATTTGTATGTAGCATTATTTTTGTCTATCTAAAACTCAATCAATACCAGATGTTGCCAAAAAAACTATACACTTATAACTTAGTTTATAACTAATTGACCGATATTAATTCTTTTTTTAAATGAAAGCTTAGAAATAGTATACATACTAACTTCTTTATTTAACGTATCTTCCTTCAGCCTCTAATCGACGTCTCAAGAAACTGCAAAGGTAAATAATGTATTTGCTGTTCATCGCCCGTCATTGACAATGTTTTCGACAAAAAAGGTACATTATCATGCAACCACTGCTGTGCAGATTTAAATTTTCTTTGGGTCCGTCCTGTAGCAGGGTGTTTTTTTCCATCAGCATCAGGAAAATATTTAATTTTCGATTTGTATTCGTATGTATTATTATTTATTACTTTTCTAAGTTATTAAAAAAATATTATTAAATGTATCCATAAAAATGAATTTGTTACTTGAGTCTAATGATTTTATAAATACTTTAATAAAATAATGTATGATAATAATTGCTCGAAAACTGAGAAGACACAAACTAAACGTGAGCAAATGTGTTCTAAACACATGCGGTCGTTGCACATATTGTTATTTTAGAGGAATATGTTTTTGTAAATGAAAGTAGGAAAGCTCGCCTTTACAAAATTTGACAAAAGCTCAGAACCCGCCAAAACCTCGGAACTCATCAAAACTTCGAGCTCATTATAACATGTAAATCTTCTAAGACTCCTTTCTCTGTTAAATTTAGAATTTATGTTTTCTCACAGGCAACACTATTTAGAAACTTGTTGACTTTTGTGCAATGTGTACTCTTTATCCCAGTTAGAAAGTAATCTTTATTTTTGTTTTTAGACTAGCGGGAGTAATCGACATTACTTGGAATTACGCAGTTAATTAAGAACAAACTCAAGGGACCCCCACAGACCAATAGACATACTTGTCTGCATTAATATAGATGAATGATTAATAATAAATGGATATTTCTAAAGGCATGAGGGAGGGGATGCTTTTAAACATAAATTTGAATAGTCAAATTTGATTTTTAACCTGCTGGCTATTAATTCATTTCGCATATCCCTTGTGATTTAAGCTTAAACTTAATCCCCATTCCTCTAGCACTTGCAGCATTTCAGTACTAGAGTATTACATCAGTAACTTTCATTAACTTTATTTATTATTTACTAGAATCTGATTTTTTTTTTGGAATCGTCCCATCATTACTTATAATTCTTTGCATAACCTAGGGGGAATCAGATGAGAGGCATGGCATAGCTTGTGATGGTTTAGAGGGTCTGGACTGACTCATCCATATCTTTTTATTTATGGCTGAGTTCAAAAGTGACCATTCCGATCTCGTAAGGGGTCTCCATCTTCCTTTTTACTAACCTTAAGCCTATGGAAGGTGCCACACCCAATCTTGTTAGGTTTTCCGAATTTTCAATGTCGGCCTCAACCTATTAGCCTTTTTCAGCGTTTTGGGGCTGATTTCCGGTTTCTTTTTGAATCTAGACTTTTGTTGGGGGCATTTATCGCCTTCAATAAGCTATTTGACTCGACAAACGGTCCTACCGGCCACATATAGTTGATTTAAAGTATTGGATATAACGAAGTCCGCACCAAGTAGGCCAATATATGCAGGCATTTCGCCTTTCTTGTTGTCATTCCTTATTTTATGGAGAAAAAAAACATGTTTTAAAACTTTTTTCTTCCTTAAAAAGGACAAACGTTTATCTTCAAAAACTTTATAACCAGACTGTCACTATACCTACCATTCATCATTTGTAGGATCTGTACTTTTTTTACACCCAGTAGAACTATTGAAGGAACTCAAGGGAAAGAGCGGGCAGAGACAAAATCAAACAACAACATAAATGAAATCGAAATTAATTTATTCCTATATGTACGGACTGACTATGGGTTGTTTTTCTTCCGTGATTAATGACTTCAAATTGTAATTTTTCAATAAAATAGTTGCTAATATTTAGTTATATAATCTTTATCTAAGAATTCAATTAAAAAGTTCATATTTAAGAATACATTCAAAATTCAAAGAGAACATAATTTATTTTTTAAATCACAATTTTAAACAATAAACATAAATGTAACACGTTTAAATGATTAATAGTAATTAAATGAAGACACTTCAAATAAGGCGTTCCTTTTAGTTGGTATTGCGATTAATTTGATTATTTTGTATAATTATAATACATTTTTTATATTGGGCATATGTAGGTCAGTGTATTGTAAAAATCAATTAGCTATGGACTACTGGTCCATGAAAATGTTTAGCTTTCCAAAAGATATCATTGAAGGAATATACCAAGATCCCATAGATGACGTCATAGGGGACAAGGGAAAAAAAATTGGAAAAATCTTTTTCTTTTCTAAAAAAAATAGGTCCTTTTAAAAATAAAAAAATATTTTATTTTAAAAGCTTCAGAGCTTTCAAATGGGTCATATAAAAGATTATTTTCTAAATAAATAAAAAAATTTGATGAATAAAGTTAATATAGTATTTTCGTCTTTAAAAAAATGCCCTGCATTTTTCGGAGAGTAGGAAACCATCGTTCTAGAGGGTAAAGAAAAGAACCACAAAATTCCAAATGTGGGGAGTTAGAATAAGTGTAAAAGGAACCACGTGGTATAACACACATTTTATATATTGTATTCTTTTTTTTTGCCAGTCTGTGAACCGATCAATATAAGGATTTAGATACTATTTATTTTGACATCAGTAATTTGTATCGGTTTTTTATTCATGAATCATTAATGGAATTGTGGAGTTGATGGAATGCTTTTGTTACTCATTACTCTTTATTAAAAGATTAAGATTTTAAATCAACATACCTTTTCATTCAATCCGTATCATGTTTCATTCATGGAATATGTTTATTGAAGATGTTCATGTTGATTATATCTACATGAATGCATCTTAAAATCTGTAGGAAATATTTTGATTGTAAAAACATTTGTCTACACTGTCCTAAATTGGAAAACTGCACTCTCTGACATTTTAAAAGCTAAGATATTGAGGTAAACCCGAATGAAACTACCATCCAATAGAATTAAACATAGATTGGTAGGGATGTTACCATAGTTGATAACTAACTTAAAATAGATGATAGGGTTCATATTTTCAAAAAAAAAAAAAACAACAACGAATATGGCAAAGGTCGTTAATACACAAAATTAATAGTTAATAATAGTCCGATATGTCATTTTTACGGGTTATTTTACAAAACTAATAGTTAAAAAGGGGTATTATCAAAAACAAATATATTATGAAATTATAGAATACTCTGTTTAATAGTACACTTAATTTTACTAAATTACTCAGTTTTATACATATTTTCTATAAATTCTCTATTGAACACAATTGTCTCGTCTCCATTGTTGCTATAAAGTTAAATAAAATGTAAGTTCGATATATGACAAAATTGCGCACAATTAAATGTTAACAACTCTTTATTTTTTTACTAGTCTTTTTCTCCTTTCTAAATTTACTACTACTGAACTTTTTCCTTCAGATTGTCACATTAAAAAAAATCAACTAATCACAAGATAGTATACAATTCCTCAAGATCGCATAAAAGACAAAAAGGCATGTTTGTATGTAACTAAAACTCAGTTTTAGTAATAATATGATTTTAAAACGTTTTGAAAGTAGAAATGAATGTGCTTAAACTTCTTATAATGTATAATATCTTCACGGGATCTGTTTAAATAAAAATAATGTAGACATGTAACTCATCTAGCTTGACTCCAATTATATTGTATGGTAATACCAATTTCTTAATAATTGATGTATTGCATTACTTTAGATTAGCAAAGATTACAGACTTGATTACACTTACATACTTATGAATTGCTCGCAAATGCCTATATGTATGGTAACTTAACTCGAAAATACTTTTCACAAAATATTTTATTATCTCTAACAAAATAATTAGATACATTTATTGTATCTTTAAGTAACAAGATTTTTTTCAGATCGAGTAATCCATTCTCGAGAATCCAAGAAAAATGTTTTGAGACATCTCTTTGATGCACGTTATATTCAAAATACGGTATGTACAGGGTGTGCAAGTTATATATGCCTTCACTTTGGCTCTCTTGGTCAAACAAAGAAAACTATGCAGCTGATTCTTTTTTATAGATAGCTTGTTCAAACTTGCAGTAGTTGGATAAAAATGGTATCAATTGACGAATTTGTAGCCAAAATACTTGGAAAAGGCATGGATCCCTTCGTAGTATCCACACCTGGAGCGACATAATAACAATTGCTCGAACTCTAAGACTCAGTGAGACGTTTGTTCGTAAGGTTAGCAAGGAATTTGATGTCTCCAAACGACTCAACTCCGTGGCACACTTTAAAAAAAAATTCTCAATTTTGACAACTTCAACTTTCCTTTATTTTACCCTCCAAACTCGACGATCTGAATCTGACATATTTTTTGTGGGCACGATCGAACTTCAAACTAATTGAATCTCCTGCAACACCAAAGACGAATTTATCATTAGGATCGTGAAGGAATTTCAGGATTTGCCAAGGGACCAGGTGGTGAATGCATAGAGACTGTAATAAAGTCTTTATTGAATAAAATAAATCAGAATTAATTAAGCTTTCCAAATAGGGTTTTATTCTTTTAATTTGATAACTGGTTGGAGAGAAAGTTGCGTTTGAAAAAAAATCATTTTTGCGACACAGATAGCTTGCACACCCTGTAATGTTAAACAAGTAAATTTTTTTTTTTTTTTCTTAAAGAAATCTCAATTTTTAAAATATACACCCTATGTCCGTTTTAAATAGTAGTATCACAATGTGGTTATACATATATGCATGCATAAGTGGAATCGTTTGATAATATTTTAATGATACTTTTTCTGACATAATAATACCATCTGGTCAAAATAAATACTAACTACACAAAGAGGATCTTTAAATATATGTATGTAGATGTAAAACATCAATAATAACTCCGAAAGAAGATTTGTCAGAAATTGAGACATGTTACCAATAGCCAGCCAACTTTTTTTCAAGAGACAGACGAGGATAAGTATAACAGACGTCAAAGAAGAGGTATCTTCTTCGCCACAAAGAGTTACAAATAGGATTACACCGTCGCTCCCATGGATGATAATTTGTTACAGTTTGTTAGATGATGATGATCTGTTTTTACATAAATTTTGACGGTATTTTGATCGGACGGAATTATGGCGTCAATTTCTTGGGCGTCGATGATATTATGTCCTGTCTGGATTATGGCGTCAGAATTGGGACCTGTCGGTTTTTTTATTTGTCGGTACTATTTATATGTACACTTGGAGAATGAATAATCATTTCATTATTCATATAAAATAATCATGTGTCTAGTCATTGAAGGATCCTTTTCCTGAAAAATAAAAATAACAATGGAAAAATATACTTTTTTGAAGGGAAACCATGTACATTGCCGAAACATATAATATGCAGTAAGGTTGGCAAATATGATTGATTTGTATAAACTTGTTTTGTTAAGGAAAATACTTGAAATAAAACAAAATATACTTAAAGTAATTGCTGTCTCGGTCCTTATGTATTCGGTCCAGTCCAGTCAAATCTTTGGACCAGTCCTATTGGTTCTTAGGGCTGTCAGTGTATGGAACGGGTTTTAAGATTGCCACTACTTGAGACTGGCCATTGGAATTTTTAGAAATGTCGATAGTTTATTAAATCAAGTAAGATATATGAAGTATGAAGAGTAGACCGGTTTGATTTTCAACTTTTTTCTAATTTCGATTACGGGTAGAGTAGAAAAGGGGCCTTAGCGTATGAAAATTACCTATACAAAATTGAATTTTCCTACAAGGTTAACTTTAGGTCACGCATCTCGATCAAGTTATGAAAAAAGGCAAAAACTCTTTACTTAATGATTAAAGAAAGAAAGTATAAGTTTTTAGTTATTTTGCATAATATAGCTTTGATAGAAGTTTTCCTAACCTATAAAAAGTATCTAAAAAGTTGGGTTTTTTTCTTCTGAAATTGTCACATTGAGCAAAAAAGGAGAAAAAAGTTAAGAAAATTTGATGATTTGCGTATAGCACGTATGATATTTTTACGTTTTCAGAAATGGAAGATCAAATTTTTCTATTGGTATTCAATCATTTTGTGAAGATAGTGTATCTTTAGAAGAAAAAACACTTAAGTCATGTTCTTTATAGGTTAGAATAATGTCTATAATAGTTAATTACTGTAAAGTAAGAATTAATGCTATATTTCAATCTTTATCAACGAAGTAAATAACTTTTGTCTCTTTTCAAACTTTGAACTGAATTTGCTAACTACAGATGGCATTGTAGCAAAATGAAATTTTGCATAGTTTATTTCCTTAACAAATCTCAGCTTTTCCGAACTAGCCGTTATCAAAATTCGAACAAAGCTGACAAACCAATCTGCCCTAATGTAGAGTTCAAATCTATAAGTAACCTTTTCTACTCATTTCTAGCTATTTGAAATATGCAAACTCCCTTATCTGCATTCTCCACATTTATATTTTTCAAATGTATTCATCAACTATAAATAGCGTAATTGCTTCAATTAACCATTGTGTGCCTTTTACAGTCATGTAAAAAGACATTATAACCAATAAAAATCAAAGTTAATTTCTGGTAAACATCTCTTAAGACAATTTTCTTCTAAAGTATTGCATCAATATTTTGTAAGAAGTCAAATATCTTCCATAATATTTTACACAGCAACATTGTCTTAAAAATTTAAATTAGGATGTATCGGTTCATTTGAAACTAGATTTGCATAAAAAAAATCCATGTATTAAGTGTAACCAAAAAATCATAAGCAAACTCAAAAAATTGCCACTTACGATGTTTTGGTTTTGACTTGTCGATATACGAATTTTATCTCTCTGAAGACTTAATAACACGTATTTACGATGAGGATTTATTAACTTATAGCTATTGATTGTCATCAGGGATTTGAAAATAGCAAATGAGTATATAATGAATAGCAATTGATGGGTAATAAATTATATTATAGAAAGACAAAGGTACTAATATTTATTAACTTAATTCTAGGTTTATTGTATAAACCTACATTTTAATCTTGTTATTTTGCCCCATTGAGTTATTTAAATTTTTCCTAGGGATATATTGACTTTACATATTATAATTTATATATCTTGGCCATCGCCTATTTTATGTGATATCCTAATCAATCATTTATGGCTTTAGCTACTATTATTTCGGCTGAATAAGTTTTGTATTATTTCTTCCTATTAAAAATAGTAAGTTCCACATTTTTTTTTAAATATTTGCTGTAATATAATTTAATATGAGTAAAAATACTTTAAAACATTTTAAAAGCCGTTTTAATATGTTACAAACTGTCATCTATAGGAATTTAATAATATAGGACTTCAAAGAACATTGGAGTTTCAAGAGCATGTTTTTATCTTTGGAGAAGGGAGGGCTTTAGGGGTTCCACTTGCCGTAAAATTTTATAAACTAATGACGATTTTGAACAAGGGTTGTTGATCCAGTATGTCTTAATATTGCTCCACCACTTTTTGAAGAAACGATAACTTCTATATTCTTTCATTTTTTACTATAAACCATTTAAAGATGTTATGTTCACTCAAGAGCTTTAATAATTTGTTTTAATTGTTACTCAATATCAATAAACATCAAAGTTATTAGAAAATGTATGTACTACGGAAGAGAGTATACACGCAGATTATTTAGTGTTTATTTAAAAATAAAATATTTACTTTCGACTCTCTGGACGATTCCAGAAAACCCCAGGTATATCTCTAAGAATCCAATGGATGTGGCTGTATGTGGTAGATGTCTGGGAAGGTCAAAGTATCCTCGATCAGACATGATGCTGGGAGTGACTACGAATTATAATTGATGGCAAACACTCTAATGGCAATGCTTATTTCAATAATTTTCACATCCCTAACAATTTTACCCTCGTACACTAAAAAGTGCGATCATTTTCTCTTCTCTACTTATTAGATATAAATATATATATATATATAAGTATTTCGTTGTCAGATTCTTCTACTCTAGAAGCCGTTTTCAAAAAATACTGTAAAACGTAAATATAATGTGTTTTCCTCAGTAAACGTTATTGTGAGGATGGGGTCTAAGTCCTGATATAACAAAGACTGAATTACAAACTCTTTTTGATTTACTGTACCATTACTAAAGACTAATAAGCTGATTTAATCATTCGACGAAATAAATCATGAAATCAATTGATATTTGGATTATTTAATTATATTTTATCTCTTAATAATATATATTGTCAAATAAATAAATAAAATGCATATATTATAAATGTTTTAAAACGTATTCGGATATCCAATCTTGTTGGAGTTGTGTTAAAGAAAATTTCAGATGGATCCGTTTTTGAATCAAACTCCATATTCTTCCAACTGGGCTCAACCAAACCGTTAATTCATGGAGGGACTGAGACTAAGTTGAATTAATGTATTTATAATACAACGATCTCGCATCTCTGATTGGTGTTGCATTCATCCTAGATATATCTCTACATCTTCGTATCCAAAGAGACAGACGTCAATGAGGAGAAGTAGTACCAAGAGAACATTCATTGTCGTTCAGAAAATTCGTGATTTGTGATTCTATTGCCTCATTAAGACAGTTTTCGTCTATCTCCTCCTGAAATGGGCTTGGCTTAGAGAGCTTACTATAATTTTTTGGCTTTAGAATGCTTTTAACCAAACTGGAAAGCTTCAACGAGGTTTTGAAAATGTTTTTGCTCAAATATTTTCTCTCCATATTTATTTTTGAAGTGTTGTTCCTGGGATAGATAGGAAATATGAAATGATCCGATTTTGAAAGCTACGTTGAGTTTTTATAGTTTCGTGCACGTACACGTACGCGTTATTTCTTTAACGATTAGCGTTTTATGGTTTCACATAATAATAATATTTCTTTTGTGGGAACATGTCAAATTAGGGGGTTACATGAGGAATGAAGAGGTTAAAACTTGATCTCTAAAGGTCTTTTAACCTTTTTCTTTCTATTATTATTATATATGTAGCCCGTCAACACAAAAAGAAGCTAGAATGATTTTTGCAAAATTGACCCTTTGGAGGACCCACAAATTGCACTTAAATTAGCTAAAATTGATTGTCGTAATAAAATAATGACAAATTGACAGATTTTATTTGAAAGGCAATATCAGGACGAATATAAGCCCCTTAAACCGAATAAAGATTTGAAACTACAGCCAAATTTTAATGAATATCTTCACTTACACCACAAATTTGAATAAAAAGCCTTTGATGCACTCAAATATGTCTATGAAATATTGGACAGTACGTATGAAGTAAAATAAACACATCGGAATAATATCCATTTCTTGATTTTTGTTCAATACTGTTTTTATATTGACGCACTTTATATATAGTGTTTGTGAAAAAAACCTGCTAAAACCAACATTGTAACATGGTTTTTTCGATAAAAATAAACAAAAATATAGTTGGAACTTGAAGATTATAAACACTCCATTAGATCCTATCTTCCACTGTCATTAAATAATGTATTTTCACTTCCAAAAATAAAGAAAATAAACATTTTAGAGAAACAATAACAACATAAATGGTTTCTTTTATAAATTTTTGAATCTCCACTTATACTATATTACATCCATGATATGTCAATGTAAAGTTAAACTTGATTTTTTTTTTCGTTTTAATAGATCAGTAAGCTCAGTTCTTTATATTATTTTAAAGGTTTTTTTTTTTAAACTACAACTTAGAATGCCTTAAATTTTATATGAGAATTATTATAAAAATAAAACAAAGCCTTACCTATAACAACCCCATACCAAGAAATAATATTTTGTTGATAGGTATAAAAGTGGATTGTAAAAAAAATAATATGATTCTTTATTGGGAAGTAAAAAAGCTAGAAAAAGAAAAATAATTTCTTCTCAATTTCATATTTTAAATAGCAAACTGCTTTTATGTTGACACTACATAGTTCTATGAATACTTAAATTATATAAAACAAGAGGTTTATTTGATATAATCATAATGTTAATGGTTATAATCCTTTTTGTGAAGGAGACTACGAGTATTTGGAAATAGTTTCATAATATTTCCGTTCCATATGAAGTACAAAATAAATATTGATTTACTTTCAAAATCGGCAAAAAGTATTATAATACTACTAATAAAAGTCTTTGTATTTTTCGTATGAAAACTTTTGGGGATTGCATAGACCTTAATTTTAGACCTTAAAAATTAGAAAAAATTGACATTCTCGCCTTCTTCATTCTTCCTTTTTGTCTTAAACATTTGACATCCAGCTTAATTGTTAGCCAGAACGGGAGTTGATTTATAGGATTATGATATAAATCTTATTATATCTTAATTTACTACATATAACTATATTGAAATTTAATAATTTAACATCAAGAAAAGTCGAGTTAATTATTCATATTAAATTATAATTCAGTATTTTTTTTTTAAAAATTTCTAACTGAAATTTGATATATATTTTTTTAAATGCTTTTAAAAACAGACTAGGGATGCCATTGATTTTGTTGTATATTTAATTGATTTCGTATTTGATGTATTTCCAAGTCGGGGCCAAATTATATAGTTTTGACGTCATAGTCACATAAACTTACAATTTTATTTTAGAAATATTGGACTGAGTCTAAAAAAAGGTTGAAGCCAATATTTTTCCAGCACCACTGGCCACATACGTTGTGAACTTTATTGTATGTCCCAACCTTTCCTCTTGAAAAAAACATAAAAAATGCCCAAAATCAGTTGGTAGTTAGCCTATTTTTCATAATAATGAAATTATTATTCAATAATTACAGTAAATTGTTCATATTTTATAAGCATCTAATTTCAATTGGACCAAGTAACGGTCAGAACACTGATTAGGGTTAAGAAACCAAAACATCAACAGCTGACGACAAAATACAGTCTAAATTTTTATATTTGTTTAGTAACGCCGTGAACAACATTTCGACAATTCATTTAAATGACTCTTTTTTTTTTAAAGACCATTACAGAAATGTATTTTTACAAAAAATTAATAGTCCCAAATTTGAATGGAATTAGTTACTAATATTCAGCAAAAATTGAATTATTTCCCTAGAAAATTATCATCTCCAACACCCAGGACCAGTTTCAGAGGGGCATTTTGAGCATTTGCTCATACCCAGAACTTGATTATAAAAAATAAAGGCCTTACAAAGATTAAATTTAAATATTTTCTTAAGGTCATCGGAAAATAAGAAAATAAAACGGAGCCCACATTTTTTGTCGTAAGAAGAACAAAATTCGAAATTTTTTTTTTTTTTTTTTTTTAAAACAAATAGATACAAATTTTAAATGAAAAAAAGGACCCCTCACATTTATTTTTGCACTAGGCCCTGCTCACGGTAAACCCGCCCTCCCTACGCCCTTTACTCTATATAAGGCGGACATTAATCAACCACGTTGCTCTTATTTCACATAATTATATCACACCCCTATGCGGCAATGTCGATTGTGAATACCTTCACGTTTCATATAATACGAAAATAATATTTGTCACGGAAATAGAAATGAATATAGATACCTAAAGGGTGAATATGAATGGATAACATCAAATATTTAAATAATTCTTTACATATGACATACTAATGTACATATCTGTATACACAAGAGTTAAATATCTACATATGTACAGCCAGCAAACAATACAAATTTGCATCAAAAGGCTCCAAAGAGAATAACAAATACTATATTTACTATCTATTTATTTTTACTAGTATTCGATATATTTTTAAAAAGAAATCGAAGGGTCAAAAGAGATCATAAATCCACGTAACATACATATGAACTAGGTTTTATCTCTCGGGATTTCGGGATCTATAGGATTTTTACACCAACGGAAAACTCTTGAGAAATCTTGCAATTGATTATATACAGCCCCCAGTTCTATCAAAATTAGCTTCCTCACTTGCTTGTAATAAGGTTGACTCAGTCCTTAATATGATAACTAAAATCGATCTCATCATACATCAAATCCTGTCTCGTCCCTAATCTCGGTTATTAAAAAACCTTCCAAATTTTTAGGCGGTTTCTACAAAGAATCATTTCAATTAACATTATTGTTAATGTTACCATAGTTTACCAATTAAATTAGTTTAGTTTATCTTTAAAACACGTCAATATTTTGTCATTATTCGAATTAAAATCGAAATAAGGACTTATTAAACTTGGTGAAGATTGATTAATGACTAGTAGCTAATTGTAACAACGGCCGAGCTCTGAACATACTTAAAATGGGGTCAGAAACAAAAACGTTGTAAGTTTCAATTTTAAAAATCAGAGAAAATGTTTATGAAGTTTAAATTCCACTTAATGGACTGATCTTTTTCTCTGTAAGTTTAATTTCAAATAAACTGATACTTTTTAAAACAACATTTTAAGACATTGTTTCTTAATGTTGCTTCGTAAAGTTCTATGAGATATATTTCACTAGCTCCAATATATGGGTCTAGGAGTACAGAAGGAAATTATCGAAGTAATGTCTACTATTGGTAAATTGACTTTCATTTTTATTGATTATAATGTATTTTTACATTACTGTTAAAGGCACATATTGGTTAATTGAAGCAATTACACAACTGAATTTTAGTGAATCTATTACGTATTTATAGCTTAAGATACATTTGGAAAATATCCATGTGGAGAAGGGGTATGAGGGAGTTCGCCAATTTCGAATAGTAAGGAAGGAGTAAAACAGGCGACTTATTGCTTTGGACTCTAGATTTTTAATCAATCATATTTTTTCTTGTCACAAACTGTTCCAGGCAATAGGTTTAATGCAAGCTGTAGCCCGTAAGATGCCAAAGTTGATTTGGCCTTCTACAAAAATGTGCCTGAACTCTTCCAATGATTGACAAATACGGAAATGTCCCTCCTAAGATAAGTAGCACTATTCTTTTAGATAATACGTTAAAAGTTAAAGATTTATATAGTTCAGAGGTAAATTGTTGTAGGCCACACTTGGTACAATTTTCTGTTGAGCAAAACAACGCAGTGATGGGATTACTTCAAATCTATTTTCAATTTTATGCATTTGCACAGAAATTATATTTCCCGTTATTATAGAATAACTACTATTGGTTGGTAATCTTATATTTCTTCAATAAAGTCCATTATTTTACTTACAACATTTAAGTTCAGACCACAGGATATTTAAAGAATAATGAATCTGATAGCTGCTACCTATAAATATTTTATAATAGTAATATATTTCTCACTGTGTGGGAGGTGTTTTGCTAATGTGTACGTATATATGTTAATGCTCAACAAAAAGAATACCAATCATAGACAATACGGAATGAAGGAAGAAGATTATGGTTTTTTTCTTGTTGTTGTTGCTCCTGTTGTCCATTCATCCTCTTTGGATCTCTTGTGGAATGCCATTGAGTTGGGTTTTTTGTTGTTTTTTTGAAGTGCAATGAAGAATACTCATAATAATAAACGATTGAAAGAAACAGAAGTTTGTTTTGTACCCCTGTAATTCTAAATGTTTTTTTGTTAAAAAGAAAGAGTATTTGAACATGTATTATTCAAAGTTATTCTCATTATGTTCACCTTAAATATGTAATAGTAATGAATAGGACAGGAAGAATGAAAAATGGCTACTTTTTCTGTTTGAAAAAGACTAAGGATATATATATTATTTATTTTTTTCAAAAAATGTTATTCATGTTGAACAAAAAAATGCCCATTCCTCCAGTAGTTCACATTGTCAATTAATATGATTTGGTCACCGTAGTAGAAACTTTTTTCTTTTTTTTATGAAAAGAGTTTTTTTGAATTGTTTTATTATGTTGTAAATATCTCAAGTATTTCAAATGACATAGTTACCATTTCTATGGTGTTGACTCATACAATTGATGAACAGACAAAATCGTTTAGATATGTAAATAAATTTCATTCTAGCTTGTTTTTGTGTAAACGGGATATATATTCAGTTTGGTCATAATAAGGGATAAATTAAGTGTTTATTAATTTAATAATAGATTAATTTCATTACGAGGGCCCTTCAACAGTTAGCTTGAACCGAACTCATGACAACCACCTTATAAATAAATAAATTAGAAAGAAAAAAACGCTAAGGAAAAATGTATTAGCTATATATATATACAGTCTATATAATTTTTAAAAAGCCTACTTTTTTTATACATTATTAATCCTTGAAGGAAAAGAAACACCAGGAATGTGGAGTGGACCCCAAATAAATAGTATATCGATATGCATATATTTGGAAATGACGAGAAATGTACTGCAAGGCTCCAGATCGTCATTAGTTATTATGATGATAAAAAAAACCCAACATGGCTTGTAATTTACATTTTTTATGAAATATTTAAAAAATTAGTTCAATTCATTTAGGAATTTAAAATATTTTGATTGACAACAAGTATACAACCATTCTGGAATTTTGAGTCAAAAGCCACCTGTAACTCAAATAATAATTATAATCTATTCTCTTTCCAGGGCTTCTGTGTTCTTCTACCTTCCTGTGAGTATAGTATACATATACAATAAAGGACGCACCTGGCACAAGCATTTTTTTCAATTTTATAACAAAGAATGTTACAGAAGAGGTTACAAAGAAGACAGAGAGGCATGACATGTGTTGTGTCTAAAGGATATTGGATAGACAAATAATAATTGTTGATTCCATTTTACTTTTTTTTTTCATCCCTATATTTCTAAGGAATTTATTTTAACTACATACTTTATACATGGATACAATTAATTACTTTTAAAGCATATTTCCCTAATGTCATCTTCTCTGTTTGATGCATCTCTTCTACATAATATGTACAATGTACTTTGGCCAGCAATAATAAATGTATGTGGGTTAGGGTGGCCCTTCAAAATCAACGTTTTACTGTTACTTGTCTCAACCTTCTATTTTGTTCTCTTCATCATAAAATTTAGGAGGTAAATATATTTTTGACTTTAATAATTAATTACTTGTGGGTCTCACTTCGTCATGTTTTTAACTATATTGAAATACTAGCCAATAAATAAAAAAGTTACAATACCAACTTTGTATGTAAACTTAAATTAATTTTATACTGATACTCGGGCAATAACGTTACTAGTTTTAATAGTTTTTGTAGTTTGAATATTCAATTTTTTTAACACCAATTAAATGATATAGTATTTATTGTATTACAAAGTAGTTTATCTTCAAAACAAACCCTTATTTGTTCTGCGTTTCATTTGTGTTTAAAAATAATAACGTCTGCAAATGTTAAGAAAATTACAATCTTAGTCAAAGTTTAAGAACCAAAGACGGTCAACTTTGAATGTCGCTCAAAAGTTACAATTCTATGTAGACAATAAGAGCCACACTAATAAGGAAATATCCAATATAGACAGAAAAATGCTTTATACTGAAGGTATAATCTACATATTTCCGTATTTTTAATCTGGTAGATGGGTCGCAGAGATCCTTCCCATTGATTAAAGAAAATTGTATATAAATATACGAAAATAAATATCGTACACAGATGTAGATAGTTTGGATATACTATTCACTTTTAAAATCATCCAACCTCTCTAATACCCCCATTCTGTTTTGATTCGATTATTTAAAGAATATAAAATAATTTGTTTTTAAGTATATTTATATTCCATTGATGTGACCGTTCCTTTCTACTAATGTTCTAATAGGTAAAATATTATATTCATTTCTTATCGATAAATATACAAGTGTACTTGCCCCGAACTGATACAGGCGCTAAAAACCCACCTCTAGAAATAATTGGCTATTTTAATACTCATTAAATATTGAAATCAACTACAAAGATTGACTTAATTTCTCAATAAAAAAAAACTACATTATATGTATATGTTGTGTACAAGTTGTAACTCAAAAATGAGATGAAAAATGTAAATGAAGGATTTACAATACTTGAGATGAGGATCATGCAATAATTTAATATTTTATGGATGATCGATATATTAATGCTGTAATTTTGACTAAAATATAAGTATTATGTGGCACATATTAAAGTTTAAATGCTCACAGTTATATTACTCATAAAAACATATAATAATAATGTAATTTTAATTGATCAAAATGAAATAAAAGTATCAATTAAAACATGCATTTTAAGACAAAAAAATTGCAACTTGTAAAGACTTCTCAACTTGTACACAAAATATTATATACATAAATAAATTAAATATAAGTCTACTATTTTTCCTAGTAAGTTGTTATCCAAATTAGGAGAGAAAAGGCACACTATCAAAGTTTATAAAACTAATAGAATTCGCATTTCAAAAAAATGTATTTATATAACTTCATACAAGTGCCATATTTCGTTTCTCTTAAAGGCAACCATCACTGTCTCAAAACATATCATTGACATCAATTTAAAAGGAAAAAATATCCACCACACTTCAAAATGTCTTCTGTGTTTGCATTGAAAATAATAATGAATAACTTGTTACATTCAATTAGAAAAAGGATGTACTAATTACACTTAGACTTTTCGTCCTTAATTTGAGTTTATATTTCTTAAGAATAATACTACAGATTCAAGTAGAAATAAAATATAGATAAATGTCTATTCTACATTCGTGATTATAAATTTTGCAGGAATGAAAAACATTTATGAAGTTCAGTCCGAAAAACAAATTTTTACACTTTGACTAAACTATAAATAAAGATTATCTGTTCGTCTCATCAGTTTTTCTAGAGATTATAATAAGTTCATCAAGAGACGCTACAATTACAAGTAAAAATATTCATAGCTATAAAGAAACTAACCATTTAAGAACACATGGCATATATGTATAGTCTTATAAAATCTTATCCGTTTTTCATAAAAACTTTTCTTCCATTACTGTTAAAATAAATTATTTAGTACATATAATATAGGACATTTGAGATAAAATTATATATCTGAAAGGAATGCAATGAAATTGGATATTCGAATTTGAGTTTTTTCCATCAAATCGATTTATACTTGATTATGATCACGAATTGCCATCAAAGCACAATTGGTTAATAATTTTAATGAATGAAATCTTTTAATTGACGATTCACAGTTTCATTTCTATCTTCAATTACACAAATAAGAGTTTTTTGCATGTTGTTTTTTTACAGTCTTCATCTCTGCGATCATGATAAATCACTTTATAACATTTAAGGTAATATTCAAAATAAAAGGTACTCTCCTTTTCAATTAAATAGAAGAGTTGTAATTAATTTATTTTATTATATATTTAAATGGAGAGAATATGGAGGTTTTCTGCATATTGTCGATTCAAATGTTTAGTAATCCATGATTACACTGGTCCTTTCTTCCGAAATGTCATACAAACATAGACTAAAAACGTTTCTCTTGATAAAAAATGAAGAAATATAAGGTTTGAGTGATATATATTCATGTTTAAAGGTTGTGCAGGGTCCTTGTAAATGTAAATTTCACAATCCTACTTAAAAAATTGTCACTGTAAGTCAATATAGAGTATTGATAAGAAATAACTGTTTTAGATTAATAAGCAATCTTTTAAAAGTTTAATATAGTTTTGTTTTTTCAAAAATGATTATTTCTTTATGGTCATTTCACGCCAAAGGTCCAAAAATTTCAATTTGTTTAACAGATACTAATTAGATATGAAAATAATGACAATTTGAAATCAACTCTACTATGACTTCCAGAGATATGGGTGTATAAAGTTAGTAAAATTAAATATATTTTCCTAAAAAAAAAGACTCCGAAATTTGACCCAGACTCTCACCCCAACATCAAGAACTCACTCATTTCTAATCCAATTATTTTCAAAATTTGTGAGTAGATTAATTAATTAATATTAATTCTATCAATTCATGTTATAAAAAACAACATGAATACATAATGCCTCAAAAAATGGCTTGCAGTAATTTCTAATACATTTTTTAGGCGAATTTTGAGCATGTGGCAGAGCAGGGTAGAAAATTAAAATTAAATTTCATAAACTCCACATACTCTTCAAAACTATGGTAAACAATCAGTTAAAGGAAACATTTTAGACTTTGTCCAGTCTGCCTGACAGTTCGAATAATAGTAGGGTGACATTATGAAATTTTCAACTTGGATTTTTAATATTTCGAAAACTTTTTTTTCGGGTCAATTTTGAAAATGACATCATTTGTTAGCCACTTATTTTAAGCTTTTGATAAAGTTGCCGTTTCCTGTGGCCGACAAAGAGATGAAAAAAACGAAAACATCATCGATAAAGAATTTAATGTACGCCCCTTTACCGATTTCACAAAAACAGATTGTGTGTTTAAGAGTCTAAAAACATTTATGTATATTCTAATCAAATTTAAAAATCCCGCTGAATAAACTTTGTTTATCGGTGGATATCAATATATGTAAAAATTCCAAATGTGAGAATCCACCAAAAATATGTCGATCTCTAAATGAAATTGTGAAGCATAAATGAAAATAGAAATTGGTCTCGACATAATACTCCTCAGTGTAAGACCAGTCGGCCTATTCAACCAAATACATGTCCTACAATAGAACTCAGACACTTAAAGCTTAGTTATAATAAAAATTGATATTTTTATATATATTAGGTTGCTATATCGATCTATTATATAATTTATTTTATGCTATTTTTAAACCAAAATATTGGCCATGGTTTTCATCACAAAATGATTTATGTTCAAATAGAAAAATTATATTAGTTTTAATATTCATAAAAAAAACATTCTTGATCCTGGTATATGTCTCCTGTCAGTAAAAGTTATTAAAAAATAATAATGCTAAACATGATCTTGCTCGTATAAATGTATGTGCTTTCTAAATTAATTACAAAAAAGTTTTTCCATTAGGTTAAACGACACTTCAACATTTTTGTAGTTGACCACTTTTAAAAGTTACATATTTAATACATTTTGATAATTTTTAACTCACCTTTTACCATCAAACAATTTTCGATACAAATTTTCCAATTAAGGCTTCTTTCCATCAAATCGATTTATACTTTATTATGATCACGAATTGTCATCGGAACACTATTAGTTAATCATTTTTAAATAATGAAATATTTACTAGACAATTCACTGCTAAAGTCATTAATGAAAAGGCCTCCTCATAAGAAAAGAAAATATGAGAAGGGTGATATGTGTATAAAAATTATTTCTCCACATAAATTTTCGGTCCTTTATTATATGATATTCAATATAAATCAATTACAATCGGTACGATATTTCAAAAGTATCTCAAAAGTTTTAATCCAATGTTTCAAATCATATCTAAAGAAAAAATACTCATTTTAATTGTTGTGAATTTAATCAAATAATCTGTTTATCATCTTTTTGATTCTTTAATTAATCCCCAAGAATGTTAATAAATCCAAAGTTAATTACTCAATTTGAGACATCTTAACAATTTTATATTAATAACTGACTATAAATTACTTGTTTTAACCAGCTCTATTTGTCTATTTTACTCATTCCCGGCTATTCGAGATTCCTGTATATTTTCAAATGTACAGTTAAGCTACAAACACGCAATAAATTTACTAATTTAGGGCTTCAATTTACCAATGTGTGCATTCAACAGTCATGTAAACAAACAATATAATCAAAGCCAATTTATACTAAGAACGACATTTTCCTTTCGAATTCTTAGACCAATATTTTGTAACAAGTTAAATGTCTCTCATAGTTAATACAGCAACATACATAAATATTGCTTTTGGAAGTCTCAGTTAACTTGAAACAAAAATTGCAGATAAAAAAATTATATCCATAAAACACAATCAAGATTTCATAAATTACCACGTATTGGTTCTGACCCCACGATATGTAATTTTTTTTTTTTAACTCTACAAAGACACTAAATTTTATTTGGATCACATAAAATCTGTTTCGTTTCATAGGTATCAATGAAAATAAAATAATAATGTTTTTAGGAGTTCCACAATTTCAATAAACACTTTATTTATGATCCCTTTCATGATTAATTATCTTTGACATGTACCGAGCCATGAATACTTGCACATTGTAAATAATCTTTTGATAAGTAATGATTAATTACTTAAAGAAGCCCCTTCCCCCAACTTGCCTTAATTAGTTCATTAGCTTTCAAATTTAGGAAATCTCTTTGATTTTACATACATACATACAAGGAAATTCATTAGTCTTTGACAAAACACATGATCAACAAAGTCAGAGGTTGTACGATTTCGGCAATTAATCAATAATTTTGAGAGTTTTTTTAGACACTCCTCTTTGTATAGTTGTATATTATATCAAATAGGTACATTTGTTATTCTAACTCTCAGTTGTATATAACATGAATTTAATTTATTTAGATACCCGTGTGAAGTACATTTAAAGTAAGATAATAGTGGTGTGACAAGATCCAGATGCAGAAATTTCTACATATTTATATACGAGGCAATTTTGAGTGGAAAAAAAACCCTTTTTTTTTCTTTTCTTTTTTGAGAAATAGTGTTCCTAATGTATAAAAATGATTTTCTTTTTAAAAAAAATAATTACTACACAATTTCTACATGATCAATAAATATTTAAATGTAACACAACGACTCCAAAGTTTCGATAAATCCTAATTTTTGGAGAATGCTGGCATATTTCCTTTTAATTATACAAAAAAAAACTGCAACGACAGAGTACTTAGAATGTAATAAATATTTTAGATGAGGAATTGATCTAAAAAAAATACTTAAACAACTATTCCCCTAATCAACAACTCACTATCAGAAAAGGCATACCAAGTAATAGGGACGTTTGTTGGTTTTTCGACATTTACTGCCGATGAATAGCATTATTACTTAATTGTTTATTGATAATAAAACTAATAATTATTTTTTATACTTTTATTTAATTTTTAGAAAAATCTAGAAAAAAAATATCGGGTTTCTGACACAAACTTATATTTTAAACCGATATTGGAATTGGTAAAACCGATATTGGAATTTCATTTTATTAAAAGGAAATTTTGATCCCAAAGTCCTTTAGATTACATAAATCATATTTTATTTTCTTATGTGGAGACCTATTCATTAATGGCTTTAACAGTTATACTTTTTGTTGTTGTTGGTAATTGGGAGTGAAAATATAGAACAATCCATTCCTTCAATAAATATCATAATATAGAATGTTTTTAGTTTTTTTTTTAATTTACCCCAAAATTTCGATAAAATGAAGTCGAGTATTTATTCAGCTACTGTTGAAAGTATATTTGCTTGTTATCGATCCTTTACTTACGCATCCACGTACAATTATCATGGGATCTTTAAAGCTGATTATATGTATAAAAAAATAGCCTTCATTTTATCCAAATTTTGGGGCTAAATCCCTATTTCTTATATAACTTCCTCATTTTCCTTGATTGAATACATCTTATATTACAATATTATAGAAAGAAAATAATATAGTGGATCTTTTATAATTAATATTTACTTCATTATTATCCAAAGCGAAAATGTTTACGGCGAATCCCCTCTGACATGAATTTATGTATAAATATATTTGTAAATAAGCAATGTGATTGAGGGTCATTAAATAACTGGAAAAAGAGTTAAATCAGATCAAAGGAAGTTCTTTAAATGTAACTATTAGTTAGTATATATTCTCTAAATATTAGTTCAAAATATAACCCTTAATTATCTTACATAATGATGACAGTGGATAGATAGAGAATCGGTATATCTTAAAGGAATGGACACAAATTTTGGGTAATTTGCGTAGCAAAAATTATAGGGCTCTCATAGAAAAAGTAAAAAAGAATAAAGCGGATAATAATTAGTTATCCACAGAAAAAAAAGAAGTTCAAAAATCAAGTTCAAAAATTATAACATGTGTTATGAACAGACAAGAAAGAAAAAAGAGATAGTAATTAACCTTTGTAGATAAACCTCCTAATTAAAAAAAAACGTATTTTGAATGGGGCTTAAAACAAGGGGATGTAACGAAGTTCTCCATTATTTTTTTTTATTGTTAATGGAGCAAGATATTAATATCATCATATATGTACACTTTTTTCTGAGGAATATTTTTTCCCTACTCCCAAGACTACTTGTGTAGACGTAAGTTGTTATAGTCATACTCCTATCTAGTAGCCTTCTGGGTCGTTCGCAGGGAGTACATTACATTAGAGAGTCTGTAGTCCCCCCCTAAAATAAATATATATATAATTATGTTTCAGTCTATAAAATGTGAAATTCAAAGTTTCGATACAGAAAAATTTCCAATTTTAATAATAAAAATTTTCATAAAAGTTTGTTCTATAAACAAAGTTATTTTTTCAATTTGGCATATATAAAAACAAAAACATTATGTCTAAATTGTCCGCCCCCTTCTCAAAAAAATTATGCAGTCGCTCATGCCATTAGATCACTTCAAATAGACATATTTCATCAAATATAATTATACTGTTGTTATTCCCGTTTTCCAAGGTCTTCACTACTAAAAAATTATGTCAATAAATTGGATTTTGGCTATGTCTACCTAGTTTGCAGTTTTTTTGTGACAAAACGTTGCAAATTAGTTAACATTTTCAGAGGTAATACTGCTATGTTCAAAAAATATATTATTTGCTTTCATTTGGTACCACTTTCAAGGCTATAGTAATGGGAGAGGGAGAACTGGGAAGCTAAAACGGAACAAGGACATAATATTTCGAATTTTGTAGCGTTTTTTTAAACGTGTATAAGAATGTCAAGTCCAAAATCAAAGTAACTAATATTCCTAGTTAATCGTCTAAATTAACTAAGAATTTTAGAGGAATTTGAATTTAGAGAATGGGAATATATCATAAAAAGTCAAATATGAAGAGGTTCATCGTTCTCATTTCCATTATTCCTCCAGGAAAAAGAGAGCTGTTTTAAAAATAGTTATTCTTGAATAACTATTTATTTATTCTTCTGTTATGTTATGAAATCAATAATAAAAAGGATTTGCTTTTTCATCAATGAGGAGATTTCAATGAAATTCCACGTCATAAAACCCTATTTCAAAATGGAGAAGAAACTATACAAGTATTATTTAAATCTTTTGTGTCCAGAAATAGATTATGAAAAAGAACGGAGTAGCAAAAGTTTTAAGAATAGTAGTAGCTGCATTTTTGGATCTCATTATTTGATGGTTTTTATGGTCAATAGTTTCTATTCAAACTTTTTTGTTTGTTTGATTTTTAAGAAAAAATTTGTAAATCCTTTTGACGACTATTGTTTGTAATGGTAAAGATATTTACATACATAGAATTCAACGACCTTTCAGTGTAACAAAATTATATATTTTATGTAGTGTAATTAAAATAATTACTTTTATTGAAGTCAAAATTGCCTGTTTACTATGATTCATAACTAGTTAATGAGGATGTTGTTCTATGGCTATATATTTGAAATTAGTCAGAAAATAATTTTAGATTGCTTAATATTGTTTTAAATTTAAAACAATAGATATTTCAAAGTAAAATAATTTAATAAATGGACTAAGATTTTGTTATTGATGAAACTACGTGTATATGTACTACATAGTGGTTTATTTTGTTTGTACATAAATATTTTTTTCAATCAACAACATGGCCAAAATGGAAGCGAAAAGAAAACTCTTGTTTGAAATGTCATCCCACGGGAAATATCCCATGGATATCAGCAGGATATTGTACAAAAGCTTTCGTGAAGACTACCAAAGATTACGAAATCTTCACCGTATGATCAGAGGGATGGCTAGGGACATGGTTATTATAAAAATATATCTTGGAGCTAAATCATGGCCTATAAAGAAAACAAATTGATCAATGACCGTAGAATCGAAAAAAGGCTCGCCATATCACAATATTTCCTCAACGTCATGAAAGCAAGGCCGCCAGTGGTTTTGGACAGAAAGGTCGTCTATCAAAAAGCTTGATAAGGTACTTCACAAACAAATCTGGGTCTAGTTGACTCAGTACCACATTAAAAAGTTGTTTGGGTCAATTAGGGGAAGGTTAGAGTCCGTAATCAAGCCTGAAATTGATCATATTGAATGAAATGATCATCAATGTATCAAAAGACAAATATATATTATTTATAAAACATTGCAGTTTAATTGTAATCAAATGTTTGTTCGTGACAAAATTTGGAATTGTTTTATGAGTGTTGATTTCATAATGGAAGATAGTGTATATTTTGTAATATAGGTCAATGAACTTAAAAGTAATGCAATGTTAAACAATCTTTCGACGATTATACAAAAAGATATAGTCTTTTAGATGGAGTAAAAGAAATATTTTTTCGATATGGATCTTTTTTCTCGCCGAAGTAACAAATCTCATTGATAGATTCAAATTGCAAAAGGAGCAATTTTTGATTTAAAAAGCCATCATTGATTTTTTTAAACAAGTTACGGCAGTTTTACCCAGATCCAGTGATAAACATTTATGATAAATAATTAAATTTCGTAAATCTTCCGTCCTAATATTAGCGTACAAGTGGGAGTACCCAACATTGATTGGAGTTATTTGATCAACTTAAGAGTATAACTAACCATATTTTTATTTTTTTTATCTACCACTGCTGCAACAAATCTGTAAAAAAATTGTTATTGACTCATTATTTATTTTCTTTAATTCAAATTCGTACCAATCAGATTTAATTATGAAACCATGTTTTCTGATTGATAAACCTCGCCAATTATAAAATTGACTCTTTACCCGAAATGTAGCAGGGTATGTGGTCAGTGATTTCTGGACTTGACTATTTTAATTTTTTTTAAATTTACAGTTTTAGGATATTTAATTTGGATATATTCTCACATACTGGAACATAGACTGGACTCAGTTTTTCAAAAAACTAAATAAGACATATAATTTTGTTAAAAGTTTTGTTTTTGTTACGTGTCCAAGGCAACACGTGTGTGTGATATTCTCCACACCTGTGTCAGTGCTCAGAAGGATGCAGAGATCTGGTACTTCCATACGGACTGCTTACAGCCTTAAAAAGTCCATTAAGGATGGAAATGGTATTGCAAGGTGTTACAGCCAAGAAGAACCAATTCTTCTTGGCTGTAACTTCTGGCATACCTCCATGTGGCCCCCTCCAGCCCTGAACTCAACCCCCGGAATTTCCAGTTAGGAGGATTCTGCCGCTTCTCTCATCCAAATTAGGATTCACCCCGAGCTGCCATCATGACAGAATGGTACCCATGTATACAGGGTTCATCATCAAGCTCTGACAATCTGTTTCCCGTCATGTCGATGCTGATATTGCTTAAGGAGGGCATATCAAATAAAAAATATGCCTAAATATAGTATATAGAACATATCGCAAATTGGTTTTGAGTTGTTTTTCTTGATTCTATGAAAGAGACGTTATTCGTAATTTAGTCATTTTTACTACAAACATTCTTTAAACACATAGTTGTACAATGAATTATAGGCATATTTTAAATATGGCTATAATTCATTGATTGGAAGAGCATTAAAATATATCTAAACAATAAACCTCTTTTGGGACTTGTAATTAAATAATGAGACAAGTTGCCAGTCTTTTTTCTCGAAAAACAAACGCACAGCCATAAATTTTACATCACAATTGTATAATATGTATCATGCAAATTATTGTAAAAAAATAAATAATTTTAAGATATTGGATAAGAACTATTTTTTAGGGTTAAAAATTGGCTTTTTAAGAAGCATTACTTCTGTAATAATGCAGTCAGTTTTTCTTTGTTTTCCTCAAACTCATATCATTTGGATTATTGATCCATTTCTTATCAGATATTGCAATTTTATCAAAATTCAATACTTACTCAGTCAAGAGAAATTTAAGATATTTTAACACTCAGTACAAAGGGAACAAATGCAACAAGTATTCAATTGTAATACTACTTGACACACTTTGCAATGAGTTTTTTTGTATTAAATCTTGTTTTCGCGAATGCTCAATTTGAATTATTTGAGTATTTTAATCCTTTTTATAGATTAGACCAACTTTTAAATCAGAAAAAAATCATTAATCTACAAAAAAATTACTTTATTTTATGCAAAATGTTATGTTAATTCCAAATATGTGTTTATTTGATATTTAATCAATATTTTCCTGAGAAAATGAAATTTAATTTAAATGTTAGAAGACCGCCATTATTGAAGGGTTCTATTTGAGACGGAATAACAACTTGAGATTTCAATTGTTTCAACGCAATAGGAACTCATTTTAGGCGTAAACAATACGGGGTTCATTTAAAAAAGTTGTATTTGGTTCAATAGGGTCTATTTCAGTAGCAGTATGAATTTGAATATAATTGAGTTAATTTGAGTTATTAATCTAAATTGGTCAGATCTAATAAATTCACCCAATATAGGTATTGGCATTATAAGTTGGATCCATAAGGAACCATCATCCTTTTTTGTTATACATTGTTTCAAAAAGTTTTTGTTTGGGTAATTCGTACAAATTTAGAATATGATAAAAAAATTAAGTCTAAAATTTAAAAAAAAGTGATTTGTCAAATTTAGCATTTATAAAAAAAAATATACTTTATGTCAAAATTTTCAAAAAGTAAGAAAATACCCTCATCTCCCACCCACCCCTCCTCAAAAAATAATAATAATAATGTAGACCCCCAAAACAATGATATAACTTGGCCCCACTTGAAAATACAGACAAGGTTTTGTGGCACTTATGATTACATGTACGTAGTAGAGTCAAATATAGATAAAATTTCCATCTATTCAATTAATTTAAATTAATGTAATACTCATTGTTAGTTAATTAGAATATATCAAACATCGCTAATCTGTCAAATGAGTACTAATACATATAAACATTCATTTATAATTTTTAATGAGATATTTCCAATTAAGAAGAACATGGATACATTTTTAATCCACAATCATTTGCTCTGAATTATTTAAAAATATATTATTTTCATTATTTATTATGGGATTTTAACACCGAAAATATTAATTATTATCACAATTTAATTGAGACATTAAAATTGATTTTTTTTATTATTATTAAAGATTATCTCAATTCTGATCGCGGAATTACCTTTATTGTATAACACAATCTTTTTCCCGAAAAAAAAGAAAAACACCCAAAATCAGTTGATAGTTTGCCAATTTTTCCCAACTATAAAACTATAATTCACAGCAGTTGTTCACAGCATTAAAAGAATTAATTATAATTCAACCAATCCACGTTTAGAACACTAATTATGAGAAAAGAAGCAGAAGTATCGACAGCTACAAACAAATGACAGTGTATATTTTTGTGTAAGTGAGGTAACGCCGTGTCGCGAGTGTAAATGTAAAAAGCGCTAGGGATTCTTGCTTGCTAATACGTTTGGAGGTTCATAATAGGGAGAAATAAAGTTTTACAACAAATAACGAAACACGCCTGTTAACTTGATTTATGTTCGTATTGATATGGATTTTACGACACTACAGATGACGTCACATTATCCTATTTTGTCTAATGTAATTTACAAATATTTCTTCCCTTCCGGTTAATTTACCTTGCTAATTCATTTGAATGGGTGAATTCATCGAGGCCTATGGAGTAATATTTAACGTTCATTCGGACAAAAAAAGTGTCGCCACAATTACTACCTAGTATAAATTTTAATCATATTCCTACTTTTTTTTAAACTTGAGGGAGAAATTATTATTTATTTAGAGAACTAATATTTTGCAGGGAACCAACTTATACTGGTTTTTAAATAAATGATTTCGACAGTTTTCACATCCCTAACTAGGAATATAGTACATAAATATGAAGCAAGCCGGTAATGAATTACAAAAACGTATTAACAGTCATATTAAAGCTTCAAGCATGTCCTAAGCAACAAAGCGGGATTTTTTTTTCAATAAAATCAAAGCCACTTCTTATTGCAGATGGAAAAAAAATGAAATTTTTCATTATCCAATGAAAAAATACCCGCTCGTGCTTGTGGCAGGTGCTACTTAAACCCTATGTGATAGTAATTTTAAATGAGTTCCCACGGTTTCAGAGGAACGATAAAGGAAAAATATTGTTATTTATATGGTCTGCTTACATAGGTGAAGGAAGCGCGTGTGCGCGGGGAGTCATTCTCTTTACATACAGTATATGATTGTACATGTAATATTATATATATGCTAGCTCTCCTTTTCTCTACAACCATTTCTAACTAGAGCGTCAAACCCAAAAGACGGCGATTATATATATTTTCATAAGTTTTCTCTCTCTTAAGTGCCATCAAAATGTCAGCACCTATGTTTACTGAAACTTCACCCTACATGTCCAAGACTCATCAATACAGAAAGGTCATGAAGCCTCTTCTCGAAAGGAAGCGACGTGCTCGGATCAATAAGTGCCTGGATGAAATAAAAGACATTTTGATTGACACCCTTCAATCCGAAGGAGGTGAATCCATCAACAAACTTGAAAAGGCGGACGTCCTCGAAATGACAGTGAAACATCTCAGACAAATTAGAGATAAAAAGAATTCTCCGGATCGTTATTTCGCTGGTTATACCACTTGTGCCAATCACGTAGGCCAATACCTCTCTTCTGTTCCCGGAGTCAACGTACACTTTGCAAGAGATCTCATGTCACACCTAGGGAATCAACTCACTCAACCTCTATCTGTAAACACTGCTTCATCATCTCACTCTTCATCCGTATCCCCCTCAGAATCTGGTTATTTCAGTTCTGGATCCATGACTCCTCCTCCAGAATCACCAGTACCCGTCATCAAAACAGAAGGATTTTGGCGTCCTTTTTAAAAGATGTCATTTATTTTTTGATTTCAATCTTTTGATTCAAATTCAATATTCGTCTGTGATACTGTTGTTTTCATCGTCTTCCAAGATATAATTTTTACTGTTGCCATTATTGTTCATTCTGTTAACAAAATAATTTATAAAAAAAGAAATATCTATAAATAAATATACGTGAATATTAAATTGAACATTGTATTATTATTTAATGGATTAAATAATTTGAATTTGATGTGGGTTTTTAAATTTAATGCAATTAAATGATCCTTTTCATTACAATGACTAAAATAAATATGGGGTCATTCATAAACCAAATGGTTCTCTTTTTTCACCCCTCGCCCTGTGTGGACTTCCATAGTTCTTTTGTTTCACCATCCTAGAGCCCCTAGCTTTTTCTATCACTAACAAAAAGATTTATCTAATAAATAGCATGGCTATTTTAACCCTCTTTTTAGTAGATTCATCCAATGACGTTTTACGTTTTTACTAAACTTATTCTAAAAGACTCCTTCTAAATATTTTTTTTAGAAAGCAAAAAATTATTTCTAAAATTAAAAATGAGTCTTTCTTTAAATTTTTTTATCCACAGTTTCTTTTGACGTCATGTATGTCTCCCCAGCATTCTCCATAATAAGGATATAATTGGTTTTTTAGGACCTTGCCATCTCCTTCCCTTTAAGTAAGCACATGGTTTTCCCCCAAAACCTTTATTTAACTTTTCAAGATCATGGTATATATGTCAACTTAAATTTTATTAAATGTGGCCAGACGGCTACAAAAAAATATACAAGAAATAAATCATGAATTTGAAGCCTAATTTTCCGTCACTGAGGTGTGGATAAGCACTCCCAGGGAAGTAACAAGGAGTTAATGAACACATGGTATAAGCAAAGTCTGTACTTAATGTAAATCTGCAATAGAGACGTCCCTTCCTTAACGATTATAGGAAAGGTTGGCTAAAAAAACAACTTCAATTTTATCAAATGTGACCACATGTAAGAATTTATATACACAAAATCATACTTAGTGTTATCATTCTGTGGTTTGATTCCTTATTTTATTTCAAGATACAGCTCTCCCTTAGTGTATAATTTGTATTATTAGATGGGACGGCCGTACCTGCTCAATTAGTTGGATGAGAATAGTAGTAGAACCTTTGTTAGTAATCAGTTGTAGGTAGCAAAGGTTTTTCTCCCTCTCTCGTGTTACTAATCGTTAAAGTGAGAAAAAGAAGGAAGATTACTTCTCACGGTCTCTCATTTATGATAATAGAGATTATTTTGGGGTTTTTCCTTTGATTTGAGACAAGCAGGTGCTGAATAAAATAATATATACATAGGTATAAACGATTTTTTAAATCTTGATTAATATGATGTGAAACTTGAAAAGTGAAAAAAAAAAAAACACCTTACCCTTGATTAGGGGTGACTCGGTCCTTCTGCATGGACTTAAAATCTGCCCCATTCCTTTTATCGGTCCTTAACAAACGCCCCACATTTTAAAGTGCCGTCTTCAAAATAATGATGTAACAACTAGCCAAGGTTCAGCTTTTTATATTAAAGAAAAGAAATAGGGCTGTAAATCCTAAGCATAAAGTACCTCAGTTCACCAAGTGAATTAGTTTAGTAACTTTTTAGTAGTATTTTTCATGCAGAAGAATAATTTGCTCATATTCTTAGCTTAGGCCTAATTATATATCCTAATATTTATTCACATAAAAATTAACAAAGATTGATTAATAACAATGCATTTATTAAGCATTTACGAGTAATATGACTAAGGGCATCTGAACTTTATGATGCGACAATTAATTATCATTAAAAAAGACATAAATTAATATATCAACTAGCCTTACCTTTTAGGATTTTTAGATGAACGAACTAATTCAGTCGTTTAAAGAAGTTGAGTCTGAACCGGTCTCAAAGAAAAATTAGGTCTAGACTGATCTTATGGACGAAAGAAAGTTATATTCCAAAATTGTCATCATCGGCACAATAACGTTATATGAAGTTAAATGTGTTACAATAATTAGATATTTGTGTAACTCATAACTCAGGAAAGAGAGCATCGATGCACTGATGGAGACCGGAAAAAAATCCTTCGATAATTTAAAAGGAATTTCAGTCGTACAATTACGGTTTGGACCAAAATATCGGCCTAAATTATACTGGACGGAAAACCAAACTGAAAAAAAAAATCTATCTTGGATTGAGTTACAACACTAATATATAGGTATAATCGATGTTTTTAATCTTGATTAAAATGATGTGAAACTGAAAAGGGGGAACCCTCACTTTTGATTCATTCAGAATCAGGTAACTAGATATGTACATAAGTCAAGAAAACATCGCTTTAGCTTCATTAGACTTCTTATTCAAATTGAACAATGGCCGTCACTTGCATCAACTTTGAAAGCTTTAATATTAACTTTCTTCCTTTTGAAACCCTATTAGATTTGTACTTCAAGGACGACGATCTTCCTCATCATCACAAAATATTATACTTAAAACCGTTGAATAAGAATCAGAAGAAGAATAAGAAGAAAAAAATAAGTGGGTGGCCGTTGAGGAGGACCTCTCATAAAGTTCATGGGAAAAGCGGAAATGAAGTCCTCTTGACTTCAACCATGGAATGGTTTTGATAAACATCAAAATGAAAAAGAGTCTTTTCATTATTAAGGTGAGTGTGTCAAGACCTCATCAACAGGTGAAGAAGAGGTTGTTTGTATTTTTACAAGAAACTAACAAGATTGAGTGCACTGCACAGACATGAAACCTAATATAAATTTTTTGAGTCGACATAAAGACGTAAAATGACACTAAGCCCTGAATAAGAAGCTTAAGAAATACATGTTGTGTCTCTACCTCCCTCTCTGACACATACCCATAACCATTGGAACGTCAAGAAAAGATTATTTTTTTAATGAATGAGATGCTTCACTCGAACATACTTTTCTTATATAGATGTAACTTTGTTAGGCGTCTGTCTGTTTTTTAAGAGTTGTGCACCTGAATCGGGGAACAAATGTGGTTTTTCTTAAATTATATATTTATATACATGGACTGGTTATACCACTAAGTATCGTCGCATTCTCTGAACAAAAAGTTATTTTTTACTTCCATGCCAAAGACTCACTACATGTTCTAAGTGATGAAGTTGATGAGTACTGACCAGGGCAGATTTTAACTTGAGTGGGGCCTAGGGTAAAATAAACATCAGGGCCCTTTTCTTTCTTTTTTCAAGAAAATAAAATATCGAGGTGGAATTTATGTTTATTTTTTTTAATGGATCTATTAGTAAGCATAATTGTTTGTTAAACTTTTTTTTAGGGAAGTCATTTCTAATATTTTTATTTTTATTTTTAGAAGAAGCCAATTATTTGAAAAATGATATTTTAATTTAAAAAATGTACCCTGTGCAGTTTCTCTATTTGTCTAATCAAGGGGGAGGGTAGGATAAATACCCTCAAAACCAAATCATAGTGAAGGGCCCTTTTTTATACAAATTGGGTATTTTATTGATGGTACCATAATCACACAGCTAGACAATGGCAAGGGATGTGAATATATATAAAAACACACCTGAGTGTCTATCATCAAAAATATGATAACTTTGAGGGACTACATTTCTCCTGACACAAAATCACTATAAACTATAGTCCTCCTTGCTCGTGGATACGATATAATTTTGAAGGAGGGATAATTAATAAGAGGATTCGTATTTTGTCTATTACCAACATATCCTTGTTTTTAAATTCATACTCATCATGATTTAGCCAATAATCATATCCCTGACAATGGCCCTCCTGGTCCTGCCATCATTGCACTGTAACCACTAGACTACAGATTCTTCAATATACAACACAGAAAATCCGTTGTAAAAAGGAAACAAAAAAAAAGTTCAAAATGAATAAATACCAGAATCAGTTGTAAATAATGACCCAGTAATTTTCGTATGACCTTCAACCTATATGACCCTTAGTTTCTTTCCTTTTTTCTAAAAGTATTTAACGATTCATTCTATGTCATTAAAATATATGCGTGTATGAGTAAAGTGTTCTCCATCATGAATCCTCTCATTCATGCCAAATGTGTACACTGTATATGAGTATACGTTAGTGTTGAGACTCTGTCCGAGATATAATTTTTCCCCGGTTCGGTCTTAAGTGTTTTTTTCTAGAGCAATTTGGAACGATATACCGATCCTGACCATATTCAAATTAAGTTGTCTTTTGCTAATGGTGGACCGATTTTTTTTTTGTCTCAATCTATAGACAAATTTTTTCCCCATCCCACCTTATTTATAAGTTGTACAATTTATGCAACATATTAAACATTGTATGACGTTATTGTGCCGATGATCACAATTTTGAAACTCACAAGACGTTCTCATTAGTTTATCTATGAATCGGTATAGACTCAATTTTAAAGGAGATCGATCCAGACCAAATTTTTTGTTATGACTGAATTTCGTTAAAGGCCAGAATAAATTAGGTTTACTAAAAATTATAAGGGTTTCAGACCGATCATAGATTTTCAGACCAAAAGCCAACACTAGTATTTTTACATTACCTTTACAAAAGGAATAAAGATATCTTCAAAGGGGATTTGTCATTGTATAGTTCAATGGATTTATAAGAAATCAACTCGGATTTGCTATTCAGTTACACAAGAATATAACAACAGTGTTTGCTTACAAGATGGGATCATCAGTTGTAACAATCTTTCAGGTGTTTGTTGTTGGATATTAGCTTCAAAGTTGAGATTTAAACAAAGTTTATGAGTTTCCTTATTTAAGGCTAATGATTTCATGCATAATAACAGGTAAAGTTTGAATGTATTCTTACTTAATAGACAGTAACTCTCTAAAAAAAAATTTATAACAGAAGAAGATTAGGTCAAACAACACAAAAGCAAGCCGGAATGATTGTTCTCAAATTTGAGTGTGGATTATATTTTTATGCTTCGAAATTAAATTTATATTCTTATTAATCCTTTGGGTGAGAAGCTAATTGCACTTAAGTAGCCAATCTAGACCAAATTAAGTCTCATAAATCAAAAAGAGGTTTTTAATTATAGATAAAATTCTTGTATAGCTTAAATCATCACACAAGTTTTAATACAAAGCGTATAAATGACTCAAAATATACTAATGAAATATTGTTTACTTCATTTGTATATGATGATTGTTTTATGCTGACGTACCACAAATATGATTGATCTCAACACTTAATGAGCCATTAAATTTTTTGTCGTAATAATAGATGATTATATGGGATACTTATTTACAGATTGAAAAACACTTTCCGTTCGGCGTATATCCTTTTTTTTAATCAATTAAATTGAAACGTGTTAAATAAATTTTGAATAAAGAGAAGTTTTATGTATAAAAAGTTTAAGAAGCCAATGAAGTCTTTTATTTTAATAACAAATAAAAAGAAACGATAAGGAAAAATTACATCTTATGTAGATATTCATAATGCAAAACAAAATGATTATTTTTTAGAAATCAAATATTTACTCTTTCTATGACTGACACTCAGTCTTTTAAATCAAATAAAGAGTAAAAATATTGAGGGGGATTTTCATAACATTTTTCAATGATAAAACTACCTACTACTCAAGTAATGAGTAGTGATAAGAGCCTTTACTACGTCCATAATTATACTGAGACATTCTTTTCCCGTATATAGTTAGGGACATGGAAATGTAAAAATAGTTTAGATCATTATTACACCTGCTCATATTTCTCACAAATTGAGCGGCAACAAATACGTGTATGGAATGTAAATATTTGAGCCTCATTTATGAAAGGTTGTAGAAGTTTCGTCACATTTTTTATTGCATGTTTCACACAGTTTAATGGTAAGGGTCGATATTAATTAGTGCCTTGTGTTTCCTCAGAGAGCAAAAGGAAATGGAACCTACCTATCATAAAAGGAAAGGAATGTCGTTGCTTGTTCTCTCTGCGTGCTGAAGGAGGGCCGGGAGGTCAATAAAGTCAGAGAGCAAGAATTTGTTACCACAATTACCATTTTGATATTCTTGTAAAATATGTAGATGTGTTATAAAAAGATACACTACTGTGAGTGTGTTCCATATAGTCGACATAGTGCCAGTATGTCAAAAAAAAGCGAAAATGAATGTGGTCACCCTGAGAATTCGATGAATGTTTAGAAGAGTAGCATAGCTGTCATGACGTTCTGACTAGATTTGCTGCGAGCAAATGAGATGAAGAAAAATAATAAGCACAAATCCCACTCTGCCTGCATAGAAATAATATAGTCAGGAATTACTCCAATGGCAATCACCAGTTCAACTCCGAGTCCAACAAGGACTTACAATTGTAACTCCACAACAAATCCCCACCTGTGTTACTTTTCGTCTTTCATGCACCAATGATTACTTTATGTGTTCACTATTTAATAATAATGATAACAGCTTTGGAAAATAAAAACACCTATTGAAGTAGTAACTAAGAAAAGCTACTATTATCATATTATTTTCATCTATGAACTGATGCAATGTTTCACTCTCTTACCAACTGACAAAGCTAATTAATCAGTATTTTTCAGTTTGTATCAAAGAATTGGATGAAATTTATATTCAATAAAAGAAATATGTCACTTTAATTGTACTCAGAAGATCAGCGTCTCCATTATGACCTACACTCCATATAGAGAATCGAAATTAGAGATTAATTGATGTTTTCTTTGTTCTTCTTCATATTAATATTTGCCCTCGGGATTACTCATTTCCCGAGATCAAATTTCATGTTTAGTTCAACGTAGGGGTTCAGGAGGTGAATATTATGGGTGTTGTGAAAATTCTTTTGGGAGGCTGACCTTTTTGCTCTCTTGCAATTTCCTTTTGATATTACTTACCATGTATGTATATACGTACCTCAGAGAGGATCTTCTTTTTCTTTTGTCGTGAACAACCTGAAAGATAATCTTGAAAAGTCAAATGTAGTGTTATTGATGACTTAGAAAACTACTAAATACATACAAACAAAACAAAACAAAACAAGCCAGTAATTTAACCTCTGGGATTCTTAATTATCAAAAAATGGCGGCACGTGGGGGGAAACCGCAGGTGCTACCACTACTTCATCTTCATGTAGATATTTGTGTTAATGTATATGTGTGATAGTCTTTCGAATTGTGTTCTCACGGTTTCAGAAGGAATGGAGAGAGAGAGAGGGGAAAACTCCTGTTGTTTTTTTGACCTGCGCACATAGGTGAAGAGGGAGCGTGCTGGATCTATGGAGGAAGAATCTATAAATTGAGAGACTCCTCCTTCAGAAGTTATCATTTTCGTTTAAACCATTCATTTGAGCACAACTCAAATATCTACTTTAAAAGAGCTTTCAAAATGTCAGCACCTATGTTTACTGAAACTTCACCCTACATGTCCAAGACTCATCAATACAGAAAGGTCATGAAGCCCCTTCTCGAAAGGAAGCGACGTGCTCGGATCAATAAGTGCCTGGATGAAATTAAAGACATTTTGATCGACACCCTTCAATCCGAAGGAGGTGAATCCATCAACAAACTTGAAAAGGCGGACGTCCTCGAAATGACAGTGAAACATCTCAGACAAATTAGAGATAAAAAGAATTCTCCGGATCGTTATTTCGCTGGTTATACCACTTGTGCCAATCACGTAGGCCAATACCTCTCTTCCGTTCCCGGAGTCAACGTACACTTTGCAAGAGATCTCATGTCACACCTAGGGAATCAACTCACTCAACCTCTATCTGTCAACACTGCTTCATCATCTCATTCTTCATCCGTATCCCCCTCAGAATCTGGTTATTTCAGTTCTGGATCCATGACTCCTCCTCCAGAATCACCAGTACCCGTCATCAAAACAGAAGGATTTTGGCGTCCTTTTTAAAAGATGTCATTTATTTTTTGATTTCAATCTTTTGATTCAAATTCAATATTCGTCTGTGATATTGTTTTCATCGTCTTTTAAGACCTTTGCCTACTGTTGCCATTATTATTCATTCTGCTAACAAACTATATTATTTAAAAAAAAGATTTTTATTATATGAAAATAGAAATAAACCTATATTTAATCAATTGAAGTAAATATCAGTTCCATTATTATTTTGGGGTTAATTATCATAACAAGTAAATTTGGTGCATCTTGAGAATAGGAACTATCTAAAATTGATATTAATCCTGAATAGATTAATTATTGGCATGTTGCTTCTTATGAGTGACTCAACATATTTGAAGTGTCCCGCTGATTGGTATATAGGAATAAGTGTTTGTCGACTCAGTACAATATAAACATTGCCATAAACTAAATATTAATATACAACATATACACTACATAACTTTATATATATTTTACAAGCACTATTGCTACTCTGAATATTCACAGTTGGCTTTAAAAGGGAAATTCACATGTGATGTGTTGAAATATGTACATCTGCTATTCTCATGAAAGAAAGATCACGAAAGTCATTACAAAGCCGTGTGAAAATAGCTTGGGAGAGCAGATGCAACAAGTTATGAACTATGTATATATATATGCAGCTGGGGGTATGGGAATTGTTTATATTATGGTATACATATAAGTAGCAAGCCAAGCTACATGTGTGTGCTGAACAAAGGGCTGTTTCTTTTTGGTTTTTTTTTTTTTTCCAATTCCGATGTTGTAAATGCATACTAACACAAAACGAATTAATATCCCTTCAGTTTTCCACAAATCTATAAACCAAGTGGCGAAACGTGATCAATATTCATACAAGTTAAGGGTCGGAGCGACACTTTTTCTTTGTCCACTATTAGGTAGGATCTTCGAATATTATTAAATAACTAACAACGGCGTCTCCATGAATTCACCCTTTTTTCAAAATTAACAAGGTAAATTCTAAGAAAGAATGAGAATGATCCTTACGGCATTTAAGGAAAATGACAAAAAATGATTTACTGACGTACTCTGTAGTATCATAAAAAGCAACATTCAGCGTAGGGAAATGATATAATTACGACTATTTATCTCCTCAAGCTAACACGGTGGCCTTTTACTTTGTTTTTTGCTTTAGTTTTCGTTTTCTCTTGAAGTCCTTTTTATCCATAATACTGTGAAAATACAAAATTGCCATTCATTTATAAAAACTACTTTAAAAATATATATAAATAATTATTAATTATCAAATAATTTGATGCTAGACATGCCATATTCATAAATCAATTGATTAAGTGCTTAATTTAAAAGGTAAGGTTTATATGTTTGAAAACTTATTAAATCTTAACCACCTATGAATAAATATAAAACACTGCATCATAATCTGATTTGAGACGTCTCTTATTTATTATTATCTAACCCGAGTGGCTACATTTAATAATAAATTATATTTATTTAACAATTGATGCCAAGAAGTGGAGAAGATAAAAGCGTATGATAAGTTGATGCCTCATTATATTCCTTCGTTACCACGGCGAAGAAAACACAGCTTCTTTTCCCACGACCTCACTTATTATTCTATTGAAAGAACGATTTTTAAGAAGTGTTGATTACTACATAATATTAGTGTTAAGACTTGGTCCAGGACTGAATTGTCTTAGATGATTTTTTCTTGACCAATTTGAACCGATATTTTGGTTCAGATCGCGATCTCTGGCCATGGACCGAATTTTTTATTTATTCGTGGACAGATACAATACATAGTGAGGACCCAAAACTTGCTGTAGGATTTAACTATGATTTTATCACTGATATTTTTAATTACGAAGTTGAATTACGCAACCAAACGGTAGTTGAAACCGAAAATAAACATAAATAATGCTTTATAACATGTAATTAGGCGTAAAAATATATCAGTAACAACAAAAAGGTATGTGTATGCAATGTCCTCCACGCAAGTGTCAGTACCGAGAAAACTACAAAGACAGTTGGCTTCTTCATCAGGACTACCTACAATTTCAGGAAGTCCACTAAACCCAAGAAGCACCGAAACTTCAGAACCAACAATATGGCTGGCTTCTGGCCTTGCTCTTCTGGCGAGCCTCCAGCCATGACCTCAAACATTTCGACTTTACAGTCTATGGTGTATTGAAGAAGACTGTCTCCCACACCTCTAACCCAAATTTGGATTCGCTCCGATCTGCAATCATGCCAACGTGAACACTGCCTTCATCGTTATGAGCTACCGATCTATTAACCGGCGTGTAGAGGCTGTTATTGCTCTTGAAGGAGGACAAATTTAATCAAAAGTACATACAATAGATATAGTATTTAACCGAACGACAAAATGGTTTTGAGTTGTCTTTCTTGATTCTATAAAAATCATGTTTTTTGTCCCCACGCTGTATATTGACCATTCTTTTTTTTTCGGTATCTATCTATATAGATATAAATTTCTTTGAGATCAGTTCAGACCAAACTTCTTTCAATGATCGACTTAATTCGGTCCACTAAAAGTTATAAGGGTTTCAGACCGGAATATAACACTAGTTAATATAATTAAAGTAAAAATCAAAATAAATTATGAAATCTCACCGTTTTTTTTATTTCTCGAAAAAAGTTATGTGAGAAATCCATGAGTAATAGTAATTAATCAATGAATAAACACAACATAGGCAGGGTCATTGCGGTCGAAAAGTCCCAGTAAATGAATGATTAGTCTATTCATTAAACTATTGTGGTTTAATACTATGGACTTATCATTGCCCTTAGGTAAAATATTATGTTCTTTTATTTGATGTTTTTTTCCAAACATAGCTTTTCTTTTTTGTGGTTAAAAGATTTACTAACGTATCTACAAACTACAATCTACATACATAGGTATATAGTGTATACTATGTTATTAATTTTTTTGTCATTACTGAACGGTTGAAAATGAGGAAAAAGAAAATAATAAGGAAACATCAAAGTGCTACTGACAAAGAAAGGAGATTGAGGTTATTGCCGGTGGTGGCCAACTGAAATTAATGATACATTGCTCCAAGCAACATCTCCTTATGCCCTCTGGTACTCTCAATTGAGTCGGTTTCTTAAAATTACAGACTTTTTATTACAATCTTACAATGATAATATTTCTATCTTGCGTCACCCCTAAAAACGAAAAATAGTGTTTAATACAACTTCTTTTCAAAGTTAAAGTGTTATGTGGGATCTCAGCACAGCAACAAGTTAAATGAATTCTCTCAAATTATCCTCTATCTCTAGAATATTGTTCGCATCAACCCGTTGGGATGAACTGGAAATGACACCCTTAAAGTAGCCAATATTGATCGATATGTGTATGAAAATATACAATAACATAATAAATTGATTGATTTATAACCTTTAAATCAATAAAGGTTATAAATCAAAATTATTGGATATATTAGCTTATCCCATAAGTTTGAATACAACCCCTATAATAGATCCAAATATGTCTATTAAATATTGGATGTATGTATGTAAATATAACAAGGAAGTTAGTGTTCAACATAATTTTCAATAGATTGATAACAAATCCTTAAGCTATCCCAGCAAAATAAGTCCCTATTTACAAGACATAAGCATCACTAATATTATTCTTTTCGGATGCATCCATGCGATTTGTCAAGGAAAGGGAGGGAATAAAGTCTCAGCATGCATGGCACGTGGAGCTTCCTCCCAAAGAATAGTGTTCCATGGGTGGCACATTAAAAATCTATTAATCATAGTTTCACCTTTTAATTTAAAAAATTAACCAGATTTATAATAGCTTGACTTTAATGAGTCTATTAAAAAAAAAAAAAAGAATAACATTAACCCATTCAACATGAATTTCCATGCCCTACATACTACCACACCACAACTGGCTGGAATTATGAAATAAATTAATATGCAATCTTAATACAGCCTTTCCTCCTTATAAAATTGTTTCCAACACTTTTTGAACGATGCATTTATAGTATCCCAGCATCGCCATTTTAAGATACGATTATCAGATTTCAGATGCAATTTGATATTTTAACAAACCCATTTAAAATTAAGGACAAACGGAAAAATTTGGTAAGGAAACGATGAGTTACGTTAATATCTTAGTAAACACGGAATAATACTCGAATGTTAGGGTACATTAATTTTTATTATTATACAACCATCATTAATAATACTTATAACAAATAATAATAATAATTTAATGGTATCTCAGAAGCCACTACACATTGAGGGACTGTACGAATCCTCCCACGGTCCATCCTCGGAACTTACGTAGGGTCATCCCGGATTTTAATGCCTTTTGTTGAAATATTCAAATCCAATTTGAATCACGAATGGTTTTCTTCTTTCACTCGCTCTTTTCGATCTCATTGAGGTGAATACTCAAGTGCTTCATTAATACTGTTCTCATCGATTTCTTCTTGAAATGGACTACAGACAGAGAGCTGGCAGTACGTTCTGGGCATCCACATATTTTTAAGTAGATAATTCAACTTAGTAGAGGTTTTGATGAGGGATTTTCTTAAAGTTTTGTGTTCCATTTTGAATAACGGTTGCAGGAAGTGTTGTTTTTCAAACTTTCTATTTGTAACTGATGTTCTAAAAGAAGGACGCTACTCATATATATAGTCACAATATAGAATTCAAACTCCTCCGCGTGCGTGGAAAATAGACGCTACCACCCTCCTTTTTCACCCTATTGTAAATAACGAATGTAAGTGTGGGAAAGAGGAGATTTTAGGGTCACATGGGGTAGATGTGGTGATCGTATCTCAATGTTTTCTCCCTTTCAAATGGAAAGAATACAGCGTCTCAGTCATTATATTTCTATTTATAAACTTATTTAAACCATATACTCAGATGTCCATTAGATGTTATCAAAACCTAGGTAGGCAGGTACTTCTGGTTTTTCTAAATCATTGTACAAAGGTTGATTGGAATGCTTCAATCTCTCTTGATAACAATAATATGTAATCAAATTTAATCTTTTATACCTTATGATTGCTCATTGTAACTTTTATTAAAATAATTTAACAATTGTAGAAAATGTTGCCAAATCTTTCATATATAAACATCAGGACTTTTTTTTTTTTGCGAAGCGATAAACATATGATACGTTAAAAAACAAGGCACTCTGGGAAAAACATTTAACTTCTAGCTCGCAATATATCCTCCCTAACACAACGCTGTGTTTTGTAGTCAACTGTCAATGGTTCTGGTTCTTTACTCCCAATCAGTTTTCTGGACGTTGATTGGTTGAAATAGAATGTTTATCTATAAACAATTCAAAACAATTATTTAATAGTTTGGAAGAATTGTCTAACTACATACTGATTTTGAGCATTTTTTCCAGTACTTTTTGGATAAAAGGGTGTGTGATACAATTTACTTTTCGTAACACCGTGAACTATTTGAATAGTTCATAGACGTAGTGGACTGGAGATCAGGAAGTAGGTGGCAATTGTCCTCCCCACCCAGCTAAAGTTGACAAAACTAGTAATTTATATGATACATCTGGCGTTGGCGTCGCTAGTCCAATTATGAGGGGGAACTTCAGGACCCTTAAGTTTCTGAAGCCTTTCAAAAAATTTAACTTATCTTATATATATGTCTTGGCCAAAATGATCGAACTGATCAGTCTGAAATTTCCCTTCTACGTTGAACTATATCTCTCTTCTTCTCTTTTCTGTTTCTGTCTTCAGTTTCTATTCCTCCCTATTCAACCCTGCATCGCAGGAACCCTCCCCTAGTATATATATAAAAATAAACCTACTTATATAAGTAATTATAATATAGTGTGGATAATTTTTAAGGGCTACCCCCCCTCAATGATAGAAGCTAGCAACAAACCTAAATTTATATTTATGAAATATTGGCTATTTCCTTTTTTTTTTTAAACAAGATATCAAGAAATATTGTTACTAAAAATACAAAAGCCCAAAACATATTCCCAAATATATAGCAATATTTGTTTTCCCTCAAAAATGATCCTCTCCTGCACATATGTGTACATTAGGTAATGCCGTTTGTACAATATCTTTGATTTATTTTTGAATTATTTTATCTATAGTTTCAGTAAAATTTGATTTTTAAAGTGATTTGAGAAAAAATACACAAGAATCATATAATTACCAAATCAAATCCTTTTCCATGTACCCTGAAAGAACCTACAATACCTGTAACACTTATATCGAAGAAAATGAATCTCGGTTATGTGCTATCTTGTTTAATACAGCCTCCATGCAAATCTTGCAATAATTTAACGCCTTCAAATATTCTGCAAAGGGGGGGGGGCAGGGCTAATAGGATATTATATTTACATTTTTGATTAATTATTTATGATTTACCTATAATAAATCCATGACTAACGCGCTCGTGAGAAAATATGCTCTAAAACTCAATGTGAGTAGGTTAGCGTCCGTCTAGGTCGTTCCTAGAGAAGGTAATATTCTTTACTCTTATTTGGTTTTCAAAAACAATTTCTAGGTGAGATGTAGTAAATGTAGCACTTTAATTTTTACTCATACTTAATCAGTGCTGCTCCATCTGAACAAGGGTGTGCAAGCAAACTAATAAAAAAATATAGCGGTAGATGACGCGTCATACTTGGACCTTGTTCATATAATTGGAAGAAAGAAAAACTACGCTGATTGGCATTTACATAGGCAGTATTTACTAATGCTCCTCAACAGCAAAAATGTCAAAAAATCGAAATAGTAGAATTTGATCCCGTAATTCAAAATATGTTCTTAGTTTTTCCCTATAATCTTCAAAGCCTTCAGAAAATTTATTTCAGTGCTTGACGCTAACAATTCCAAAACCAATTTTTAAAATATATTTATTACCATTATAACTTGACTTATCCTTTTTTAAAGTTGAAAACAGGTTGTTGTTTTTTTCAGAGGCTCGTAACTCCAAAAATGATAAATCCAGAAAGTGTAAAAATATCTCATTTGATAGCTGAAAGTCTGAACTATAGTTTAACGAATCCTTCATTCAGTAAACCTTCTACATCTTTATAATATTTCGGGGATATAGCTCATTTTTTAATTATCTATTAAGATCAATTTATTTAAATATTAAAGGGTCATATAGGAAGACAAGAAGAGATGAAAAGGCTTAGAAAGAAGAAAAGGTTAGGAAAAGAACATTTTGTCGCATATGTTGAGATAATTAATTAAATGTGGGCCTTCGTCAGAGGGGAATACACGATTTGACAGATTAAACAATTGTCTTGAATTCAAGTGAATTTTTCCAAATTGCCATGGTAATCAGATCAGGAATCTGAACTACTGATCCTCTAAAATCATCATTTCTGTCATATGATTGGATATGCTCAATCAGAAGTAATTTTTCCATGAGTCCAAGCACCCCGTTTTACGAATTCTCGCTTGAGTTCCATTATTGTCCAACCAGAATAATTTTGATCCATAATATATCAAATTATCGATAACTTCTGTTTTATTTGTAATACTTATTTAAGTGATTACTATTTACTTCTCCTGTGGGTAGAATAGTAGAGTTGCTCATTTACGGAAGTGTTTTTGAAAAAAGGTCAAAATGAATATTGGCTAGATAAGAAAATTTGATGAGGTCTTCCTAAAATACTACAGGCAAGACCGGAGAGCAAGAGACCGGAGAAAGAGTTTTCAATAATGACTACTTTATTAGGGGTACAAACATTCACTATCTAAATATATTTCTAAGGTGCTAAAAGGTAAAATAAGAACATACTCATAGAATAATAAAAGATCAATACAAGTTAGAATGATATGTAAAATGTACATTAATGATTCAAAAGATTCCCTACATCAATTTAATAAAAGTAATTAAGAATAAGAATGACACATAATACTTCATACGTGCTTATTGACAAGATATATAGGAAATTTTAGTTAAATTTAAGTATTAAAAGGCTCAATTATTGTCTAAAAACGATTAATTTTTACTTTTTTTTTGTCATTTGTATCGAAATAAACAATGATGCAGTGCATTTCATCTTTAAGGACCTATATCTATTTTCTGTATCATAAAATTATTTAAACTATGTTTCTTAACTAAAGATTTATTTTAAAAGATTCCACTTATCGAAACATCTTCTTAATAGATGTGATATTCAAAATCAGTATTTGAATTCTTAGGTTTAAAAATCATATTATTAAGAAGAATATCAATATGAATGTTCATGCTTCTGGAACTATGCAAACATTTTTTTCTATGGTACTGAAACGTTGCAGAACATGTTTTTTTTTATACCTAGGAACAACTTTTAAAAAGTAAGAGCTATTAACAATTTAAATATATAATAAAATTTATTACATTTCTACTGTATAGCAAAGATTAATAAGATAGTATTGATACTTTTTTTTGATGAATTTATAATATATGTATTCAGTTTTCTAGGGCCCGAGTATGACGTACCATCTTTTGGATTATTTTGAATCGCGTTGTTTACATCTCACACTCCAATAGAACATAAAACAAACAAAAAATCAATCACATCCATTGGGTAAGAACACCACTCATAGTAATAATATTATACCTATATCTGTAAAAATTTAGATAAATACCTTACATATGTGAAGACACCTAGTTTTAGCGGATTTTTTGCCTCCCCCAGAATTTGTTTAAGGTACTAATGAAACCACCAAGTCTAAAAATAAATTTCATAATTAGGGCCTCATTCAAAGTGGTTAATGTGCAACCATATTTTGATTTTAATCCAATAAAGGTGATTTGTGTCATTTTTAGGTAAATATCCATCAAGTGGTGGATCAATAAGTCAATTAAGAAAAAAAAGTTATTAACCTAGTCAACAGACAATTTCTACATGATCTTTTTTTAAATAAATGCCAAATTTGACAAATAAAATTTTTTTGAAAGAGACAAAATTGGACAAATAACTTTAAAAAAAAAACTGTTTGGGAAAATTTGAGTTATATTTTTTTTAGAAGGGACACCATTTGGAGGGAAATTCAAGAAAATTTTTGACAGACAATTTTTTTTTTTCACAAGAAGATAACTTTTTTTATCATTTTGTAAAAAAAAAAAAAATAGATACGTAAAGCTGGAACATAATATATGCCTCAAGGTTTTTTTTAGAATGGGACTTATGTATGGTAAATGTAAGGAAGTCCTTCATTTTCTTACTTGTTTCATTAGAAACCATATATTAATAGTATATTTATAATTATATACTTAGTATTGAGAAAAGGTCTTGTGTGGATATAAGTTGATGTAGACCTACTATTCTCAAATAGCATCATTATTCTAATTGTCATTTTTGTACAATGAACGTTTTTACAGACGTCATAAATTGATTTATAATTAAAAGAGACACCATCTACCATCTTGGGAGCTCAAAGATCATATTTTTACAACCTAAAATAGGCAAACTTCAATTAAATCTTGATAAGAACTTCATTAAATTGTTTTAAGAATAAATTTGACTTAAAATCTACATTTAATACTACTTAATGTCAATTATAAACAGTAATATTTGAATAAAATCTATGAATTTTGTACTATATCCCTATTAAATTGGAATTTGTACATTTTTTTTTTTTTTTGATTGCTTAAGGACGAGGAAAGGAGGATAATTGGAGAAAAATATATTATAATTTACATTATAATACTTAATTTATTTTCTACAATATGCATATAAGATTGTATAATGATGTAATAACATATTTTCATTCATTTAAGGGTAAGATATATTATAAAACTAGGCAATAGAGGGGATAGATTTTTGATAAACGGTAAGGTTTAATACCTTGTATTTGTTGGTCACATTTTGGCATCCATTGGCTGACTATTTTCCTTCATAATATTATTAGTATGGACCTTGGGATTTAGGCCCTCATAATGCCTGACATCAACAGTGAGTGCGTCAAATAAAAACCCTTCCGATGAAATAGTTATTCTTGAATAACTATTTATTTATTCTTCTGTTATGTTATGAAATCAATAATAAAAAGGATTTGCTTTTTCGTCAATGAGGAGATTTCAATGAAATTCCACGTCATAAAACCCTATCTCAAAATGGAGCAAAAGTATTATTCATTCCTTTTGTTGTTCAAAAATAGATTTGAAAAAGAAAGGAGTAGCAGAATTTTTTAGGGTAGTTATCTGCATTTTTGAATCTCATTATTTGATAGTTTTTTCCATGTTCACTCAATAGGAGACAATAGATCTCTTCTTTTCTTTTTTTTGTATATATCATGTAGAGCAAACAAAGGGTATTCTTCTGATTCCTACCACTATAAATGTGTATGTTTCTGAATATTTTGTTATTTCTTTGTAAAGTTCATATTTTATATTATGTGAAGAGTATTATTATTAATGATCATATCACAATACCACCTCCACGCAAATATATATATTCATATAAAAATTAAATGATTTATTTTTTGTAAAAATACATTTCCTATGAAAGTTTTATAATAAATATTCGGATTGATTCATCATAAAGGAAATAAATACAGCTGAATTAGATACTTTTAAATTATCTTCTCTTTTTTTGTAAATGAAACTTGTTTTATTTGTGCTTCAAATGAACTATTTGTCATACAAAACAATTGAAAAACTGAGGCGTTAATCCTTTTCAAATATAATCCTTAGAATATGACTGTTTTTTAACCTTTCAATTCTATTTTCTCAAAATTAAATAATTAATTTTTTTTTTCCTATCACTTATTTAAAACAGAAAGTTTAACAAAACTAAAGAAATTGAATATTCAAACTATATGTTTTCGTACAATATCGGCTAAAAAAAGGATTGTAAAGATTTAAGATGCAATGGTTATGAATTATTGATATTTTCTATAATTATCTATATCTTATTAGAAAAATTACTTGAAATTTTCAAAAAATATGGAAAGATTAAATAAAAACGCTTAAAAGATTTAAAATCTGCTAATACATTAGTATTTCTATAAAGTCAATAAGAAAAACATATTGTATACAGACAATGGGGCAAGAGTGTTGTTTACTTATAGTAAAAAAAAAAAGTGACAAAGAATGCGGCAAAATAATACAATTCCCTCATTATGATCATTTTATTTATCATTAAAAAAAAGATGCGTGTTACTCAGATAGAGAGTATCGTCATATTTTTTCTCACCATGCGTATTTTTTTAAATCACAAGCTACAGACTGCCACACCACCTTCAAGAAATTATTTTTGGTTTGGTCCATGCCCTATTAAGTAAACATGGACCATTTTTGATAATTTCTTCCATAAAGCGTAACTTTTTCAAAAACTGAAATTAATTTTGGGTACATTGTATGTATAAGTTTGTCTACAGCGACAACCTTTCAATAATACCGAAAAAACTTCGCAAAGCGAAGTTTATATTATTGAATTAGGAGGAGATGGATCAGGACTTTTTCGAGATATTTGGACAATTAGCACTTTGTTGTACTTTTTAATACAAGTAAATGGGAGGTTTTATTATGTGGAGGAGGCTATGAGTTTGTTTCTTATGAATTATTCAGAAGATGGGGGAGGGCCGTTCTGTGGACTGGGGATGATACCAGATCACATCTCATAAAGTATAGTACTAGACTTGTTCTTGTATCGACTATGATCCATTACAGTATAATTACAGGATGAACGTAATAGTTATCATGGAGAGGAACTTCAAATGTCATCAAATTAATTAACTCTGGAACAAAAAATTACAATAAACATACATAAATAGAAATACTTCAATGATCTCTTATCCTACGAGGAAACTTAATCGAGCAAGTTTGACTCAATTGACTCGATTGAGTCGAGATCCTCTCCTCCTACTCAAATAATTTATACTTCGTTTTGCCATTTGTCGCTTTGTTCGACATGGCAAAGTGATTTCCTAAATTATTGAAAGGTTGTAATAACAGAATTTCAACTATCCTCAGTCTCCAATTTTGAGATAGAAAGAGAAAACATGATGTCCAGACAAACTTATAACATGTATCTTTCATTTTTTTCTATCAATTATATTTTAATGTAAAAAAATATTTTGCCAAAAAATAATATTAGACATAATTAAACCCAGCAAAATGTGCTTAAATCAAATATTAATATATTTCAATAAAATTACACAAATGTGTTCATATACAGTAGACAAAAAAAAGTTAAGCCTGTTGGACAAATTTGAGACATCATCCTTCCTCACTCTTTTGTGCATATTCAGTATGTTAAGAGATATTATATATGTTATGCTCTATAATATTAAATGGATATGTATGTATCAACATATAAATATACTTTGAACTAGGGATTTTCTCACAGGACCTAGGGATCCTGTTTGTATGGAGGTGTACACCAACAATAAATCCTACAGAGAAAAACACTTCCAGGGAAATAATTATTTCCTAATAATAGTTACATTTATGTAATTTATTCAATGAAAAGTATTTAATGATTTATACTACAGTTCATCATTTGAAGAAGCACTATTTCCATTTACAAAAAAAAAAAAAAAAAAAGGTTAATAAAACATTATAGATTAATTTGGGATCTTAATTATACATTATTTATTTTGAAACTATCTCTTTCCAGAATTTTCCAAATTCTCTAAAAATTGGTTTCCCTGGTTGTAACTAAAGAGGAAAATTTCTTAGGAAATGAGAAATTCTACTTTGAACACTTCTCAGACATAAAAAAAATTAAGATGAAGTAGCTAACACTTAATTTTTTTTTTTTTTTTTTTTTTTGTAACTGAATACCAATTAAGGTTGGACCCATTCACACCTATTCCCTCTATTTTCTGCAAAGTTTGTGTTTAGACTCTAATTTTTTCACATTTCCCAACTAATTACTTCATTTAGCCCAGAAACTTTATTTATGCAAATTCAAAAGTGTTTCATAGAATATTAAAAATTATAAATAGGGTTTTTTAAAAAGTTGTTCCCTACTTCATTTAATGACATTTCTTATAATAAAACCTTCTATTAAAATTTTGGGTCCCTATGAAGTCATTATCCCGTCTTGGTACGTGTTTTTTTTTTTTTTTTTTCTCAACGAATATATACGGGGTTGTACGCTGGATTCCCCCTTCCCCCTAAAAGGTCACTTGGCTTGTGAATGCCTCTTCAATGAAAAGAAAATCCTGTGACAAATTGAATCACTAATCAATTTACAATCATTCTTGTCATTATTCCCACTGTAAATTTAAATGGCATAAGCTACAATTGCCATTTGACAAGAGTTGGTTAACGAAGTATTTGTCTGACAATTGCTGCCTAATGCTGTATGAGTCTTGTTTACTTATATTAATTAGTAAACAATACGACATAGAGCGGTGTTGTCTTGCAGCAAAATAATATAACATTCTAAATGGTAATAAAATTTAATAAAATGTAGGCATATTACTTTAGGAGTCTGTGAATTTTTATTTAATTAAAAAGGAAGAAGGAATACCCTTTTTAATTTATTTATGTTGCACATCCAAGCTACAGACTGTTATACCATCTTGCAAATAATATACTTTTTTTTTCTCATGCCCTATTGGGCGAAGCCCCAGTTTGACCTTGACAAAGAGTAGTTGCAATGGATCTATAGGGGCCAAGAGACTATTGCCATCCCCACTTTTTGTGAATTTTTATCGTTATTATCGAATATTGTTCAAATTTAGTATTCCCATAACAAAATTAACTCTAAAATAAACACAAAAATGTTTTTGTTTCTTCGAAAAAAAAAAAAAGAAGTTATTTGTTAAATTTATAAAAAAAAAACAGTCAAAATTTGTCAAATAACCCCCAATTTTTTCTATAAAAGTGTACAAATATGAACGTAAAGCATCAACAGCACTCATTTTCCGCTCAATCTCCAAGTCTAATTAATATCTATGTAAAAATAAGATTTCAAAACTTAAAGTATAACTTCTTTACAGGTTTATGCTCTCGGTCCTTCTAGATCCTCTTTGTATTGTTTTTGTATCTTAACCACTTAGCAGGCACAAAACTTTGTATTCAAATTTGTGAGATGAGTTAAGGTACCCAATAATTTTGCATATAGGTTAAAAGCTTTATTTGATTAGTATTAGACTTATATTGCCCCCATTATGGACTTTCAAATAAAATCCATCAATTTCTAATTATTTTATTGTGATGGTCAATTTTTCTTACTTCAAGAGTACAATTTGCATCATAGTCAAAGGGAGAGTAAGAATAATTTTTAGACAAAAATTGACAATAATTCGTAGAATAATACAAATGTAATCCACTCACAATTATGATAACAATCAGTATAGCCTACATTTGTGTTGACGGACCACAAATACAATTGCATGATTATCATGTTCTAACAGCCCCATTATAAATCTTTGTGCATTTAACCATTAAAATAAAGCAACACAACCGCACAGATATGAAAGAAAAGAGCGTCGGGGTATAATGATGATCTCATGATCAATAAGGTATTAATCAAGTTTCTACTCACACTCACTCACTAACACGTCCTACATTGAGTAGTAATACTAAAGTTCCAAATTAAACCTTTTTCAAAGGCAACATTTAACATGACAAACTTATACACCTATGTGGCCCGTCAACACAAAAATATAAGAGTTATAAAAAATGATATTATTTAAGTTATTTGAAAAAACGAAAGGGCCTAGCATTCATTTTATATAATTTTTCAATTATCTATCTCCCTATTCAGATAGAGACTTAGACCTTGCAATGTTTCATATAAAACCCACCAATAGCTATGACCAGTCCTCCAACCATTCATGCAACCTGGATAAAAAATAACGATTACCATGGATGGGGCATTTCCAGAGGGCAAGGAGAATAAAACTGTAATTGTTCCCTACAAAATTTATGTTTGAACCCCTCTCAAAGAATATCTGGTAGCATAGAAAAAATCAGTTTGCATCGGTCACACAAAAAGTTTTTTCTGGATCGGTCTCATTTAAAAAATTATGTCTAAACCGATTCTATAGATGAATTCTTGATGAAGTCAGTTTTGTTTTAAAATTATAAGCATCAGCACATTATCGTCATTTGAAGATAAATGTTTTGTATAAATCATGTTTCTACAACTCATTAATTAAGTTAGGGGGAAAATTGGTTCATAGATTGAGGACCGAAAAAATCGGTCCGTGATTTGAAATTATTGAATTTTATTCTACTGTCTGAGATTGGTATTTTACTATTTATTACTTTTCTAAGTTATGAAAAAATAGCCCCCCAAAGTAATGAATTTTTAATTTTTACTAGAAAATTTAATATTTGAAATTTACTTTGATTTGTTTCCAAGATTTTTTTTTTTCCTTTGTGAACAGGGTTTCTTTCACCAAATGTTATTTTTTGAGAATAGCCATGAGTTTCAGAAAAAGTTTTAAATATCCAATTTTATATTGGACTATGTTGCCCCCTAAAATATAACCCTGCGGACGCTTCTGATAGCAAAATGGTATTTTTTTAAATATTAAAGAATCGGGATTTTTATTTTAATCGTCCCATCACTATTCACGACTAATAAATATGTACTCATATACAAGAACATGTGGCAAATTCATCGTCTCATTATTACGCATGAAGATAATATTACCTACATAAATTGAGGGACATTACTAATGTGCATGGCATGAACATATGACTTGTATCAAACCTCACTTTATGACTCTCATGTGCATGCATTCTTTTATATAAGGTTGAAAATATGCCTGCTCGTGCTTGTGGCAGGTGCTACTTAAATCCTGTGTGATAGTAATTTTAAATGAGTTCCCACGGTTGCAAAGGAGAGAAAGAACTAAATACATATCATTCTTGTGGCCTGCTTACTTAGGTGAAAAAGGAGCGTGTGTGTATGTGCGTAGAACCAACCATATGCAAGCAACTGAGAACATGAGAGTTTCATTCTCTTCACACCATCATTGTATTCTAAGCAATAGACTTGTTTGTGACTTGTATATAGTCGAAGTGTGTTCATTTGTATCTCATCTCAGTGAATGATCATGTCGCTACTCTACTCAGAGAATTCCAACTCCATGTCCAGGACTCATCAATATCGTAAAGTGATGAAACCGCTCCTGGAGCGTAAACGCCGTGCCCGTATAAATAAAAGTCTTGACGAAATTAAGGATCTTCTCAAAGATACTCTTCAAGCTCAATCAGGCGAGTCTCTAAACAAGTTAGAAAAAGCTGACATCCTTGAAATGACAGTTAAATATCTTCGTCGTCCTACAAACCAACACATGTCTCTCGACTCTTATTTCTCAGGCTATAGTACCTGTACACAACATACAAATCAATATCTATCATCAATCCCTGGTGTTAATACTCACTTTGCATCGGATCTTCTCTCTCATTTGAGGACTCAACTCTCAATTCCCCCTCCTGATGCTTTAGTTAAACCATCAATTAAAACGCCACCCCCTCAAGAAGGATCTATTCAAGATTACCGTCTCTCTGGCTCACTAACACCCCCTCCAGAACTTCCTCGTCCTATCAAAACGGAGTTCGTTTGGAGACCTTTCTAAACACATATATACCTTTGTATGCGACTTGGATTATATCTGTGATATCGTTAATTACGTTACCTTTTCAGACTCTATTCATAAAATTTTGTAAATAGATTTTCTTAAACCTTCAAGTTATATAATATATTATGTACAAAAATAAATTATAATGGAAAATAAATAAGGCGCTATATTAGGATGTTGTTTTAAACATTCACTAACAATTTTTATATATTATTACTCGTTTAAAAATGTATTATACATACATACATGGAGAATAACGTCGGTTTTCCACCTCTGAAGTATGCTTTAATACCTTCTAATACCATTTTGATGTACATGTATGATGTATGTGAATATACAAAAGATGTATCGAAGAAAATAAAAAAATAAAACTATTCTTTATTGAGAGGATGTTTATAATAAAGTTTAATTCTAATCATCATTTTCTTTTGTTCAGAATCTCTCTTGTTGAGTCTGTTGTCAAATGTGTTTCATAGTAAACTCATGTATAGTTATGCAGTATAGAACTTGGATATGTGAAAACTGAAAAAGACTCCTTTTTTCATGTACCACCGTCTGTTTTTGCTTCGACCACATGATTTTATGTAGTATCATTTGTAATATTTAGACTTGCCGAAAACTCCAAATATGTTTTAATCTTGGTTTCTCCACCCAAAATGTAAATGCTCCCAACCTCCAGGGAAGTGATCAGGATTTTTCTTTTGGGGAGGGGCAAGTTTTTTTAATTAATAAAATGTTAGAAAAATGATAAAATGTGACAAATCATATTTTTAGCAAAATATAATTGTAGAAAATTAGACGGATACATATATATATATATATACTTTTCTTTTTCACCGGACAAGATTTTGCAGAAGAAACTTTTTTTTTCTTTGGTGTAGACATTGATTTTTTCTTTTTAGGGAAAAAAGACAAGAAAAACACAATTTGGAATACACAAAATGGTGACTTTAACAAGAAATATTTGACAAAAACTCATTTTCTTTTGACAGAACACTACTCTGAAGGTCACGCATGGATCATAACTTGATGCCTATGCACATATGTTATGTATCCATTGGCATTCCTGCTACTGCTTTTATAATCAGTGTTCCTATGAAGGTGAGAAACGCTAATAATTTCATTCTCACGAAGTTTTTAGAAGAGTTATACCAAACAGGTGTTGAATGTAAAATAAGAGGAAGAAAACTCGCTGGTTGTATTAAAGGATCCTCCAAATTAACTCTTTCCCTTTTCTCTTGTTAAATGAATGTCACGATCAATCTCATGGTCCTATTTTTCCTTTTCTTTCCTCTGTCTTTCTCTATTATTGTTCAACTATGAAATTACGAATATATATTTATAGATAAATGAACCTACCTGTATTTTGGATTCATGTATAAAATAATTTCTATGACACTTTAATATGGAAAAAGCCAAATATTTATTTATGTATGTACCTACAAGGTACACGACAAAAAAATGACGGGTGAAATATTGAACCATCAATAACTTTTTGATTAATAGATATATTTAATGAAAGAAAAATTATTTATCAACATAAAAGCACTATTGAAAAAACATCCAGAAAAGAAGAACACCCCAATATTCAAGCATTGTATTCAAAATTGTGTGATAAGTTATAATACTTTAGAATTTTATCCATAGTTTAAAACCTTATTTGATTTGAGATATTTAATTTGGCTCTGATATGATCACTTTCAAATCAAATATATCAATTTATAATGCTTTATTGCGATGATCAATTTTAGCTACTTCAAGCTCCATTTGCAACGCTTTTAAATGTTTAATAAGAATAATATGTTTATATAAATTGACGATAATTCATATGAATATACAAATGTAATCAACACTCAATTGAAAATAATTGAATCATTTTAGCTTTCTTTTGTATGGAAGGGATACATATACCAATACACTTTCAAAATTCCATAAATGAACAATCACAGCTTCAACGCGGTTTCAAAAACTATCACAGACCTTGAATTTTTTCATCTATTTATGAGTTCTAATCTCTTGTGATGGCTACCTTAAGCAAGTAGAAGTGGTGGTGGGGAGTAGTATTGACATAATTCTCAAGGACTCTCACCAAAAATAGTACAACGAATTAATTTTTTTTTACTGTGTACGCATGATTCTTGATCCCTTGGATTATAATCCGATACCTTAACTTCTTTGCCCTTTCCATTATTTTCAACATCTAGCTTTCTGTAATGAGCCCCCTTCTTTATAATGTAAGATATATTCTTTATCCTATGTAAGCCGATGTCCTGCAAATAACTAGAAATTTGGTTCGTTGACATTTTTTTTAAATTTTCCTTAAAAACCTCAGTTGCTGCAAAAGATGTTCTGCCACTTCCGCGTTTGGTGTCTTTGCTAAATTTCTTGTTGGCTGTAATACGCTCCACAGTTTGAATTCCAACTCTGAGTTGGAAACTCTGTAGTTTCTTTTGAGGAATTTGAGTGGCAAGACGAGCATCAACCTACATTCGTTTGTCTTTTTAGGGCACCATTTTTGAATCAACTGTCCTTAAAAAAAAAAGAGACTTTTTTACTAGATTTTTTTTCATTATCATATCTCAAACCCTTATCGCTTACCAACCAAATGTAAACACACTTCTTGTATACCGCCATTTTGATTGTGCACCCTGTAGGAATATACTTATATCATTCCACCTACATACTACAATATGACCGTTACTACATAGTAGTGTAAAATAGGAAAGGAAGGAAAAATCCGTTGGACTGAAATAGGTCCATGGGAAAGCGGAAATGATTTTTGTTATTTCTGTTATTGTTGTGAGTTGTACCAACATCGTTATTATTTACGCAATACACCTTGTAACAGAGAGGATGAAAATATAAAGATGGAATAAAAGGAGCAAACTAAAAATAATTTACATCTAAAGCTTTCAAAGATATGGATCATTTACCTGACCTCGTCTTTGATTTTACGCATTGGACCAGTCATGCGGATATTCTTAGAAATTTCAATTGTAAGTTCTTTTTTTCGTTGGTATTTTATTTTTCTCAAGTGGGTTGTTAGACATATAACTATAAACTATTATAGAATTTGTTTATTCAACTGCAATACCAAAAATTTGACATAAATAGCTCAAAAATACCTAATGGTGAACCCCATTTTTTTTTTTATCATTCACGAGAGTTTACAAAGAATAACTCAATTGAACTTTGATAAAAATTCAAAGCATGGTACAGAGAATGTTAGCCTAGTAAACAAACAGCCAAATAGCTAATCTTCATATTCAGTGACTTGACAATGATTAGTCATTCTTTTTTTCTTTTTTTTTGAGACTTTTTGACAAATCTTTGACAATTTTTTACCATATTTGACAAAACAAATTTTGAGTTAAAACTTTTAAGAAGAGACAAAATTTGTCCAAGTATGTGTTTTCTTTTAAAAAAATTACATATTTTTCACGGTTAAAGTTTTATTCGTGTCGACAAAAAAAAAAAAAAAAAATATTTCAAGGAAAGACACAATTTTGTATATAAAAAATTGTTCATTTCAAAATAGGGACAAAGCACAATTAATTTTAAAAAAAATATTTATTTTTCACAAATTGACAGCAAAATTTTAACCAGTAGCAACCCCAACTGTAGTCACATGCCTGACTACCCCTATGACCAACTAATATACTTATAAATGTACTTGTCCTTGGTTGTAAGAGGAGGATCACAAAATGAAGAATTTATGTAATCTTGTTATGTATACAGACATAAGATCAAATTTCATTAACAATCATTCTCTCAAAATTTATCTGAGTGATAAAAATTTCTTGTTATTTGATCTTATATATATATTTTTTTTAAAAGACAAGTCGAAAAATGGGTTTTATTCTTTATAAATTATATGGTCTTTTTATATATATATTTCTCAGCTTACTAATACAAAAATAATTACAATAAGGACAGTTCTGAAAAGTTTCACGTTAAAAATAATGACTGTTTTTTAAAATTTATTTCAGGAGTAATTATTAAATATCAATATCTACAATAATTTTATTCATAATTTATTCTCATTCTTAAATCAAATGGAAGTGATAACTGCCATGATTAATTAATTATCTATCAATTTTATATTTAAAAAACAGAGTCAGAAGATTTTATTAAAATATATGACATAAATAATTAATTAATTATTCTCATTTGACGCTTGAACAAGGATGGTATAAGCACCTTCCTCTGTGAACTACTTGTATCAAAAATGGACCCAAATATTTTTAAGCAATGCAAATTTGACTACAAAATTATTTCGAAATTAAAAAAAAGTTTTATTGAACCTTCATAATATATTTTTACAACTATTACTAAATACACACTGGAACGACACCAAGTGGTATAACATCTCACTTTGAGGACTGCTGGTATTAAAAAGGATCCCAACAAAGTTTCAAAACTATACCGACCAACAAAACAATGATTTTTGAGTATGTTCTAATTAATATAGTTATTATACAAGTATTAATTTGCTGTTGGTCATAATTCGTAAGGATTCTCATTATGGGAAAAGAAACCGAAAATGATCATGGTGAACCTGAAAATTCCGTTTCCAAAAGGACATGAATATTGTTTCTTGTTGATCCCTCGGTAGTCTCGTAGTCGTTGTATATATATCATCTATAGCTCCCTTACAAATCATCAACGTTACTTTCCTTCATTTACGAGCTACACTCTATACTTTGATTTTATCTCCTCAAGAATCAAAGAATAATGATAATGACGACAACATAAAAACTACTCGACGCTAAAAATGCTTCGGATTTACAACTCTAGATATAGATATGGCTACAGATTTGATTCTCTTGTTGTTTCTAAACTAATTCACCTCACCCCTCCTTGAGAACTATCATTTTAAGAATGATTATGTATATTTATCAAAAACAGAAGCAGGTACCTTGAGGCAATGGAGATGATTATTTTCCTTTCAGTCATAATGATACAAAAATGATCAACTATGAAGCTTCTACATAAAAGATATAATTTTCTTAACCACATTGATCATTTTTTGAAGGAAAAAAATAACATACTAACAACACACGCTAAGAATAATGATCTTATTATTAATTATATGGATATTAAGCAGAGCAAACAGCAACCGTTGCAACATGTCTTTTTTTTATGTCAAAAAAGATAAAGTTACAAAATTTATATTGCAATTGTGAGCAATGCAAATTATTAAGAAAAAAAATCAATTAATTTTGATTGAATAAAAACTGATTTTGAGGGATATTTTTTATTTTTTTTTTTTTTAGTAATGCCGTCAGTTTTTCATTGTTTTTGCTGTAAATTATATCCTTTGAGTTATTGTAAATAAATATATCTCTATCAAAATTAAAAACTTTCTTGTTTAGGATAAATTTGAGATGCTGTAACACTCAGTACAAAGGGGGTAAGTTGCAACTAGTATTGGAATTTCCTTCGTATTGATTATTTTATGTATTTATAACTCTCACCAATCATGTTTTCAGCCAGAACAGGGCCTTGAAGAAGTTTTTGGTAGTAAACTTCTACATTCTATAACAATTGTATAAATATATGGGGTCTTTAATTATATAAATATTATTATATCTTAATCAACTATAATAAATTGAAATGTAATAGTTTATTGAAAAATATTATTTAGTCTATTTTTCTTAACCTCTAACTCAAAGTTCCTATATGTGGGACATTTACAAAATTATACGAGTTACATAAAAATGTCATTTGTGACAAAATTAATGTCTATAATAATTTTGAAGTAGATTCCAGCAATCTGACAAGGGTTGTTGTTAAAATTTGAATAGCTTAACTCAAATCAGCTCCAAGTAATTGAGCCTTCAACCAAAAAGAGTTGCAACTGTACCTGGTCTCCTCTACTAACTAAATAACTTTCCTAGAACAAAAATTGTAGAAAATTAAATTCCTTTAGTCTATAAAAATAAATTATTTTTTGAAATAATCTTTGATTTGCACGATTAATTAAGTTTTTTTAAACAAGAAACAATCGGTTTATTTATAAGTAGACATACAATAGTACTATTCTGCATAGAAACGTGATTCTATTAATTTAACTTAAGCTAAACACATTAAAAATAAACAATTTATGAAGATAAGATTCCTAGTCATCATTATTTCTTGTTTATTTACTTTAAAAAAAGCTAGAAAAGCATTTTGTATTCAATTTCCGTAGTGTCAGGCATGAATGGATATACAATTATCAGTATTATTGTTTAAAGAAGTTATATCGTTACATAATATACTCACAAACCCAATAACATGACATTCTCAAATAATGATTTAATTCAGATTTAGGAATGTCCAAAATGAGAGGTAAATGCCACGCCATAGAAGTAGTGTTATTTTTGTTTGCTATAACAAGACGAAATGTATTTGTCAACAAATGTGGCCCGTCAACCCAAAAACAGCTAGAAGGATTTTTCTCAAGCTAGAGTATAGATTACGTTGGTATTCTTGTAGAAATTATCATTTAATCATCCTTAAAATAATCTGATTATTCTAATGAACCCTTCTGGCTTGTCGCAAATTGGACTCTTAAAGTAAACAAAATTGATTTCATAATAAAAGAATCACGAATTGATAGAATTTGTTTGGTTGGGCATACCAGTCTAATATAAGTATACAATAAAGGACTATAACTAAAATTCTTAAGTATCTTAACCCATCCAACAAATTTGAAAAAATAAAATTCAATAATCTATGAAATATTGACATGAAGTATGAAGTAAAAAAAAAATTGAATTTTCTCATATTCTTCATTTGTGCTCAATATTGTTTTTATGTTAAGCAACGCAATTTTTTTGCATGACCATTAAAAGATAAAGACGAAATGAAAGATTATTCTGAATATTTCGTCTAACTTAGATAAATCTTTACTTTTCCTAACAAAATATATATGGGACTAAATGTGACGTCATAAAACGAAATAAATTAAATTAAAGCTCCAAAAAAGAAACTTCCTAAATAAAAAATGGTAGAAAACTATTTTTGAACAAGATATTGCTCCAAAAAGATATATCGATAAAATGTACAAATTCAACTTCTAAACTGTGAAAAAATATATTAATGAAATTTGGGACGTTAATCAAAAGATGAAAACAAGAACTCCTAGACTGGTCTTGAACTGTAATACTATTAGTGAGCCGAACTAATTTAGTTCCTCAACGAAGGACGATCTTAACCAATAACAAAGAATTAATCTGTCTGGATCAATTTCTTTCAAAATTCAGTCTAGACCAATTCTATTGATGAAGATTTCATCTATGTTTCAAAATTGTAAAATTCGTTCAAATGACTTTGTATGAAGAAAAATATATTGTATAAATTAAAATTCTAAAGAATAGGAGATAAAATCGATCAAAAATCAGTCACATTTAAATTTCGGTATACAGCCCGTACCGAAATATAGGTCTAAAAATAGTCACTTGTGGCATTACCAAAAAAAAGGTTCTTGGACTGAGTCTTAACACTAGTAAATATTACTGCTCATAATATTTTTCATTTTTTATCCTTCGTCTTGCTTTATAACTATTTTACGGAAATTTCCATTTGTTACCCTTGAGTTAATAATCTTGGAAAAGAACAGACCTTTCCCTACCAGACCGCTACTGCCAATTTTAAATCTTATATACAGAACCCATATAGCCCAAGGATATAACATTATTTAATTTGAGAAGTGATTCGTGGATAATTAATTAATTTCAATTAAATATAGTTTTATTTATATTTTTATATAATAAAAATCTACTCTTTCAATAAGTTAGTTAGTTAACAGAATGAATATTAATGGCAACAGAAAAAAGTCTTGGAAGACGAGGAAAACAGTATCACAGACAAAAAAAAATATTGAATTTGAATCAAACGATTGAAATCGAAGAAAAAAAAAGACATATTTTAGAAAGGACGCCATAATCCTTCTGTTTTGATGACAGGTACTGGCGATTCTGGAGGAGGAGTCATGGATCCAGAACTGAAATAACCAGATTCTGAGGGGGATACGGATGAAGAGTGAGGTGATAAAGAAGTGTTGACAGATAGAGGTTGAGTGAGTTGATTCCCTAGGTGTGACATGAGATCTCTTGCAAAGTGTACGTTGACTCCGGGAACAGAAGAGAGGTATTGGCCTACGTGATTGGCACAAGTGGTATAACCAGCGAAATAACGATCCGGAGAATTCTTTTTATCTCTAATTTGTCTGAGATGTTTCACTGTCATTTCGAGGACATCCGCCTTTTCAAGCTTGGTGATGGACTCGCCTCCTTCGGATTGAAGGGTGTCGATCAAAATGTCTTTAATTTCATCCAAGCACTTATTGATCCGAGCACGTCGCTTCCTTTCGAGAAGAGGCTTCATGACCTTTCTGTACTGATGAGTCTTGGACATGTAGGGTGATGTTTCAGTAAACATAGGTGCTGACATTTTGAATGCACTTAATATGTATGTAGATATTTTATATGTGTATGAGTAGATGGTTTAAACGAAAATGATAACATTTAAAGGAGGAGTCTTTGAATTTATAGATTCTTCCTTCATAAGCACGCTCCTTCTTCACCTATGTGCGCAGGTCAAAAAAACAACAGGAGTTTTCCCCTCTCGCTCTCTCTCCATTCCATCTGAGACCGTGAGAACACAATTCGAATGACTATCACACATTTACATTAACACAAATATCTATATGGAGTTGAAGTAGTGGTAGCACCTGCGGTTTCCCCCCACGTGCCGCCATTTTTTGATAATTAAGAATCCTAAAGGTTAAATTACTGGCTTGTCTTGTTTTGTTTGTATGTATGTAGTAGTTTTCCAAATGATTAATAACACTCAATTTTATTCTTCAAGAATATATGTTAGGTTGTTCACGATAAAAGAAGAAAAAGATCCTCTCTGAGGTACAAACATATATAATAAGTAATATAAAAAGGAAATTGCAAGAGAGCAAAAAGGTCAGCCTCCCAATAGAATTTTCACAACACCCATAATATTCACCTCTTGAACTTGAGACCTCAATGTTGAACTAAACATGAAATTTGATAAAGGGAAATGAGTAATCCCGAGGGCAAATATTAATATGAAGAAGAACAAAGAAAACATCAATTAATCTCTAATTTCGATCCTCTATAAGGAGTGTAGGTCATAATGGAGACGCTATCTTCTGAGTACAATTAAAGTGACATATTTCTTTTATTGAATATAAATTTCATCCAATTCTTTGAAACAATCTGAAAAATACTGATTAATTATCTTTGTCATTAGTCAAGAGAGTGGAATACTGAAATAGTTCATAGATAAAAATAATATAATATTGGAAGAGCTGCTACATGAATAGTTTTTTTTTATTTTCAAAGCCGTTATCCTTATTATTTTATTCTGGAAAGAAAACAAATATATATAAGATAATCACAAGTGCGTGAAAGACGAAAAGTAAGACTGGGGATTTGTTGCAAAGTTATAAGTGTTATAAGTTCTTGATTGAGATTGAAACATTGGTTAAAGTCTTTTTTAAATAATTTTACAAGAATATCAAATATGTAATTGTGGTAACAAATTCTTGCTCTCTGACTTTATTGACCTCCCGGCCCTCCTTCAGCACGCAGAGAGAACAAGCAACGACATTCCTTTCCTTTTATGATAGGTAGGTTCCATTTCCTTTTGCTCTCTGAGGAAACACAAGACACTAATTAATATCGACCCTTACCATTAAACTGTGTGAAACATGCAATAAAAAATGTGACGAAACTTCTACAACCTTTCATAAATGAGGCTCAAATATTTACATTCCATACACGTATTTGTTGCCGCTCAATTTGTGAGAAATATGAGCAGGTGTAATAATGATCTAAACTATTTTTACATTTCCATGTCCCTAACTATATACGGGAAAAGAATGTCTCAGTATAATTATGGACGTAGTAAAGGCTCTTATCACTACTCATTACTTGAGTAGTAGGTAGTTTTATCATTGAAAAATGTTATGAAAAATCCCCCTCAATATTTTTACTCTTTATTTGATTTAAAAGACTGAGTGTCAGTCATAGAAAGAGTAAATATTTGATTTCTAAAAAATAATCATTTTGTTTTGCATTATGTCTGTAAGTATATCTACACATGGAATTCTAAAATTCCATGATCTTCATAAGATGTAATTCTTCAGTATAGTTTCTTTTTATTTGTCTTCAAAATATAAGACTTTATGGTGACCATTTAACGCATTGTATAACCTATGAACGTGTTTTACTTTAAATTAAAAATCCATTGTTGTATCTTTTATTCTTGAATAGGTAATTATTATTATTATTATTGTTAGACCATTCCTTGAAATATGAGAGCTCTTGCAACATTTAAAATGATATATTAGGAAATGTTAATGAATCAACTGGAAGAAAATTTGCCATATGCCAAAGGAATGTAAAAGATTTAATAACTGTCCTGAGTTTGAGGAGTTATTCTTAAGTCATTCTGAAAATGAAGAATTAAAGGGTTTATGGTGGAATAGTTTAGTTATTAAATGTTCTTTTTTATATGAATTATGAATGTATATTTGTTATAGAAAAATATATAACAATTTTTATCTTTATTTTATGGGACTTATATTTCGGAAAATTCGATAATTTTCCCCAACATCGGTCATATGAATTATCAATTTTAATAAATGTTATTATTTCATTTTTGTCTACTTGGATTGTTTATTTAGTATGTATTTACATGTGATGGAACTGTGGATACTTAGATATAATCTTATGTATCACAGAATGTGTTTCAATTAGTAAACATGTTTTGATTTCCAGAAAAGAAAGAAGAGGACACGTGTTTGTTTTAGTGGAGAGTGGCGCTAAGATTTTAAAATCAATATAATTTAGAAATACAAAATGAATGAATCAATGTTTGAATGAATTTTATTATAAAATATATTTTAAATCTTATTTTCTCTAAGATAAAAAAATGTCGTTTTTATTCTTTTTTCAATTGACTTTTATTTTAAGTTGATTTTTAATGTTTAATTAATTTAATGAAAAATTCCTGGAAGGCAAAGGCAGGATGTAAAAAGAGTAGTTGAATTTTGGTATATTTTTGGGTTCAAGTAATCAAATCGTAGATCGGTGTGTGTCAGTAAACAACGTGCTCTAGAGGCTTTGTATTCAAATTCGTGGGATGAGTTTCAATTACCCAATATTTCTCGTAGTTATTGTTAAATACACCCAAAGAGTTAATAAAAATAATTTGGGGCTGGAAATTTATGATAATTTATATAATATTACAAATATCATTCAGACTTCTATTTTGAGAAAACTCATTCTAGCTTGCCTTTCTACATGCAACAACCTATAAATACTATATACAACAGTGATAACGACAAATGTGCGTCTTATAATCGTTTTAAAATTATGTTTGGATCATCAAAAACCACTCCAGGGGTTAAGCTCTGGCAAGTATTTTTCCTCTAGCCACTTTTCATTTCCGCTTTTCTCATGAAGCTTCACTAAATTAAAAATACCACCCAAAACTCCAACGGTTACAAGTGAGCTAATGAATGAAGTAAATCTACTGTTGCCTATTTATATGTCCTTAAATCATTCATAGAGGAAGAGAGTATTTAACCAAAATAACTAACGATAATTGGATGAATAACTTGAGCGTTTCTTGAAACAAGTGAATGAATGAGGGAGGACTCCTGATTTTTTTTTAGTATAGTTGTAAATAATATGTGACCTGCCGCTATATTTAAAAAAAGAAACTGAAAATTAATGTGTTTGCCCTGGAAATTTGAAAAATATTACGTAGAAGAGCGGCATAGTTGTCATGCCATTCTATTAGATTAGATGCAATTAGCTAAAGGACTCTAGGCAAAGAGTGGACACTCGAGGCTAGGAAGGTAGGGTTTAGTAGTTCTCAATTCTGATTGGCTTCAAATTAGAAACTGCCACATGTTCCTCCAGTTTACATGGCCAGTGGTGGGGAGGAGTGAAGGAGATAATCTCCCCCGAGGGAAAAGGGCAAATACGTTAAGATTTGTTCATAAATTAAGTCTTCCTCTGTATGTAGCAAGATAAAGGAAGAAACTACTCAATTTTACTCCGAGTCCAACGAGAACCTAAAATTGTTACTTCTCTCAAAATCCGTAGTGATACTATTTATTGTCTATGAGCTCATGCCACAATACTGACATGTATTTACATGTAAGGGAGGGGACAAATTATATAATAGTGACGTCATAGTCACACAATAATACAATTACAGTATTTGAATATTATACTTAGTCCAAAAAAAGAGGGACCAATGGCTCCTTAACCCCTATAATTCCGGCGCCACTGAATCACACAATATATTGGAATTACAAAAAGTATCTCGCTAATCTAATTTTATACAACTATGATGAAAATTATAAATTATCAAAAAGTGGGGTGGCTATGACCATTGTCCTGTTGTGCCACACTTAAATACAATGTAAACATCTTAACCTTATATGTAATTACAAGCAAAGGATTATCCGGGGGAGGGAGAGGGAAATCAAATGGAAAATTGTCAAATTAATTGAGAAAAAAATAAAATTATTCAGAAAATACTTCTACATACTAATAATTATAATATGAATGTTCCGTTTTGTTTTAAAATATCCTGATAATTCTAATTCTCTTGGATTCTTCACATTATGTCAATTCGGTTAAGTTAGCTAACAAAGTCGCAACTCCCCCCTCAAAACCTTGTAACCTTAGTATTATTATTACAAAGGTTATATAAAAAATATAATGTGTTATAAACTTCAAATAATAGACAAACACATATGTATCTAAAAAATTGTCTAGATGGGAAGTCCATTTTTTATTTACTACAAAAAATTCTCAAATCGAAATTCCCGAATAAAATTGCAAAAAACTCTTTTTACACTAATTTTGCAAAAAAATAGTTAATAGCATTTATTGGAATTATATAAGAAGCACAAACCTACCAATATTTCTTTCGTACTTGCAAAAACAAAAAGTTATGAAGAATAATATTGCCAAAAAAATAACACTCGATAACTGTTTCATTTTTGCAAATAGTGCAAAGTATTGAGAGGTAGTGTCGGCATTTCTTTGTGTAAAAAGCATCATATTGTGGCACTTCTGCTTAAAAAACTGAAAATTGATGTTTAATGAAAAAATGGGGGATAAAAAGAGAGAAAAATTATTTAGAAAATGACAGATATTTCAGTTAAACATCAATTTTTATTTTATAAATTTATATGCAAACGAATCTCCAGATAAATATCTACAAACTTTATTCTATAAACTAATCCCATATTCCATTGGAAAGTTTTTTTTTTTTTCCCCTGAAATAAACGAAATTGCAATTTTCACCAATTTCTTTTTTATCCTATAACTTTTTTAATTTTGACTAAATTTAGAAGACGTAGTTATTCGTATAGTTGTTTTTTGAAACGTCAATCACTTATTGATAAATAATTCAACCCTCTGTTTAGTCTCCTTGAGCTGCAAAAAAACGGTTTTTGGGTTTTGAGTATAGCATATTATATAACCTCCCCAAATATCGACACCTCCTTCGTAGCCTTTCCCAGCTCAAAAGAGGGGCCCATCCAAAATTTCAGCATCCTAGGTTCAATGGTGTGGGAATGTATAAGGACATCCTCACACACACAAACTCTCTTTTATATATATATATCCAGATAATGTATTCCAAAAATGTGAGAGATTTTGTTTTATCATTTGTCATAATTTATATGAGTAATTATAATTTGTTTTTAATTTATATGTATTTGCAAGTTTAATTGATTTGATGAGTGATTAATCGCTTAATCCTTCGACAATTTTCTTTTGTTTGTGGTTCCTTAGCTCTTAAAATTATAATTATCTATTGTGATTCCAAAATTAATTTTGTGAGGGTGTTATATTTTTCGAAAATATTTAATTGCCAGCAAAAATGAACATAAATATTCATCTAATATAAAGGAAGATTTCAAATCCTATTATAATGAAATTCCTCATTCAAAAATTTATTTAATATTAATTACCCTGAAAGTGTAATTGACTAAATGAAATTTAATCCTAATAAAATGTGAAGTTTGTAAAATTTTATTTTCATGAGGGATTCAATATTGATTTTAAGTTCACATTATAAAAAAATATTTATTTAAGCTGTAAAGTTTTTCATCGACATGGGGTCTGTCATCAAAAATAAGAAAAAATATATATGAGCAGTCAAGACAAAAGCAAGCTCGGAGGATTTTTTATTTTGAATTTAATTACATTATTCATATTAATACATTATTTTTTGAACCATTTGAAGACACCGTAAATTGCATTTAAAGGTCGTAAAAATTCTTGATCCGCTATTGAAAAAAGATAAATTTGATTTCATTTTAATGTCAAAAAAAAAGTATCTTAAGTATATCAAATGAAGGCTCCAGACTATACATAGTTTATATTAATAGTTATGGCAAACTATTATAATATACAGTCCATATTACCGCAAAGCTAGTATTTTAAATAATGACCCATTTAAATCTAGAAAGTAAATTTATCAAATGGAGAATTATTCTTAATTTTTGTTCAAGATTAGTTTTGTGTGACATACCACTGAGGTATAAGTAGATATTTTAATACTACACTTAATTAATTTGACCTAGGAAATTGAAGTTAAAGTCCCTACCACATGTATATTTCCTTTTGTAGAAGCAACCTGGTATCGAACATATTATTAACACGGCGTTACATCACAAACACAAAAATATACCGCGTATTCTGTTGGCAGGAGCAAGGTTAATAGAAATACAAGTTTATACCATAACGCGTGTAGGACTGATGTTTGACTTCCACCACGCTTTTAATATTGGCGTCATAGTAGATGAGTGGTTGTGTGTTTTGTCAAAATCTGTTTTTCTTGCCCAGCAGTCGGTACATTACATCCGATTGACAATTCTAGTAAGCTCGATTTCATGATGGTCTAACCTTGGTCAGGAGTAGATTTTTCTGCTTCTTTTATCAGTGTTCTGAACGTTGACTGATAAAATTTGAATTAGCTCTTGCTATGCTGTAAACACTTTTTCAAAATTATTGAATTATATTTCCATAGTTTGGAAGAATTTCTACCAACTGATTTTGGCCCTTTTCTTTTGTTTCTTTTCGTATAAAAGGTTGCGTGGTATAATAAAGATAACAACGTGTTGTACATATATTAATGTCGACGGTCGGTATCGGAATGTATTTGTAAGTGTTAAGGAGGGATGTTAAATATATATTTGTGACGTCAAAGTCACACAACTCTTACAATTGTATTATATAACTATTACACTTGAGAGTCATTCATAAACCACGTGGTTATTTTTTAATTACACAGCTTTCGAAGATTATTTTTACTCCCCTTAAAAATATTAAGTTTTCCCATATTTTATTCCAGGACGATTTTTAGCAAACATTTTATCAAGAAAAAATATCACGTTCCTTATGAAGTCATGCATGCCATCTTGGGACGTTGTTCAAGTGTACCTTGTTTTTATTTAACCCCCCTCCTTAACGAGAATGGGCGTGTTTTTAGGTCAGGTCAGGGGCGTCTGCAGAATTATTTTTTTCTCTAATAACCTTTTAAAAAAATCATCCTTAAATTGATTAAGTAAATTCCCCCCTGGGTACCCCCAAAGTATGTCTTAAAAAGTGGTTCGAACCAAATTATAGAGCTGCGACCCTTTGAACGCTCATTAGTCATTTAAATAATAAAAATCAAAAATAACTCGATTTTTTAGATTTTTAACTGAAATTTAATCATGGTTTTATATTTAATCACTCACTAGTACATATTAGTTTTTATCTCATTTTTGACAAAAATTAGTACACAACATATGTGTATAGTGCATGCAAAAGTTTACGCTGACTTGATGTCAAGAAGGGAGCGTGAGAATGATCTGAGCTTAGTTTTCCCACTTTAATACATAAAAGTCCTCATGTCGAGGAAAAAACTAACAGACAGGAAATTTGAGTACGTCTATCTAATCTTGATCATGTATCTACGTTGGCGTAGGCTATGAGCATGAATATTTTTATACAATATTGCAATAGACGAGTGTAATCTGTCTCAAAAAATCAAAATATTTCTATCAGATAAGTGTATCCTTTTAATAGCTTCTATTAATTTTTAAGGTAACATTATTTTTTAACACTATATCCAAGATATATAAAGTCAAGTCAGATCCTATCATACGGTTCCCAAAAATAAAGAATACAAATGGATTTAAATACAAGAAAATATATTTTTTTAGTAATAAAATAAGTTATATTAAAATTAATAGACCAGAATGAATTATAACAGAGATAAAAGCCATGGAAGACGATGTTAACAACAGTATCACAGACAAAACAATGAGTATTGAATTTGAATCAATAGATTGAAATTGATAAATAAATTATTTAAAAAGGACGCCATAATCCTTCAGTTTTAATAACGGGAAATGGGGATTCTGGAGGAGGAGTCATGGATCCAGAACTGGAATAACCAGATTCTGATGGTGATACTGAAGAAGAGTGAGAGGATGAAGATGTTTTGATAGATAGAGGTTGAGTGAGTTGATTCCCTAGGTGTGACATGAGATCTCTTGCAAAGTGTACGTTGACTCCGGGAACGGAAGAAAGATATTGGCCTACGTGATTGGCACAAGTGGTATAACCGGAGAAATAACGATCCGGAGAATTCTTTTTATCCCTAATTTGTCTGAGATGTTTCACTGTCATTTCGAGGACATCCGCCTTTTCAAGCTTGGTGATGGACTCGCCTCCTTCGGATTGAAGGGTGTCGATCAAAATGTCTTTTATTTCATCCAGGCACTTATTGATCCGAGCACGTCGCTTCCTTTCAAGAAGAGGTTTCATGACCTTTCTGTACTGATAAGTCTTGGACAATGTAGGTTCATTTTGGTAGATAATGGACATGGTTACACTTTAATAATAAGTTTGAAGGTACACTAAGCGAACAGTTTGAGAGTTGAACTAATATTAAAACGAGAGGAGGAGGGTGCCAACAATTTTATACATATCATGGGATACATAGACTACATCTATGTACAAGAAGGAGTCGTATACGCACACGCTCTCTATTCGCCTAAGTGAGCAGGTCACAAAAAATAACGATATTTTTTCAACATCTTCTCTCTTTTTAAACCGTGGGAACACTTTTGAAATTACTATCACACAGTATTTAAGTAGCACCTGTATTAAGCAAGCACGAGCGGTTATATTAACTAACAAAGAACTCTTAGTAAAAAAAAAGATAACTTGGTATGCATCAGGCTGAAGAACATGTTACATGTGTGTGTGTGTGTTTCATCTTGAAAAAACCTTTCGCAAGATATTTTGTATAAAAAAGTCGTTAAGACTAAATGTACAGAAAGAACATGTAAGATGAAAGGAAATAGTTTTAAGTGATTACGCAGTTTCATATAATATATTTTCCGTTGGTTAGTAGGACTTAGTGAACACTGAGTTGTGAATGAATGAATCAATTCGGTACCCGCACAACGTACATATTTGTTGCAGGACCTTCAAATATATGTACGTACAAGTGAACCTCAAACACCTTCTATTTCAACCATGATGACCTCCTTGAACTATAAAAATATATAATGGAAAAAGGGAAGCCATCCTACTAGAAGTAATGTGATTGTATCGTCAACGAACATCGCTTTTACGTGAAAAATAAATTAGTCATGGATTTTTAATGCATTAAAAATGAAAAATCCCTAGCTTTAAGACCATAATTCCTCCTTAATCTTCACAAAAAAAATCATTTTGTTAGCTTTGCCTAAATATATACATTAGTGTTAGGTTTCGGTTTGAAAATCCTAGGCCAGTATATGACGTTATAATTTTTGGTGAACCTAACTAATTCCGTCCTATAAAAGAAGTTTGGTACACATAGATCAGCCCCAAGGAAAAATTTATGCTGGATGGGTTTTAGTAGTACAGTATAAAAAAATCACATAAATCAAACCGAAAAAAGAAATCGGATTTGTACCAAGTCTCAGCACTAACACATAAATACGTTTATAGAATGTGGATTAACTTCTTTTTGCATACTTATAGATATTTATTTTTTAATATCCAATTAAAGCTTAAGCAGTACTTCAAGTATGAAAAAAAAGGTTCAAATTAAGGGGGACCGGCACTGTTCTTCTGGAACATCAAAAAAGCTACAGCCATAAAATTTATATCACACTGATATAATATAATGAAAAGTATTAGAGGAAAATCTCAATAACTTTTGTCGACTTTTCTTTCAGATATTGGATAAAAACTGTTTCTTTTGAGAGGTAAAATTAGTCATTTTTTACTTCAATTATTTATGTAATAATCCAGTCACTTCTTCATTGTGTTTCCTGCAAATGATATCATTTGAATCAATGATTCTTTTGCTATTTAATTCTATCAAAATTCAAAACTCACTGAAGTGAATATAAATTTGAGATATTGTAACAAGGCAACAAGTCCTGCAATTTTTGAATTGTTGTTTATTCTTCTCGATTATCTATATTAATGGAGCAATCAATGGTTGCCCTTCTGCCTGTATGAATATAAGAAAACGAGCCACGGGTGCACTGTATATTATGAATGATCCATGATGTAAATCATTTTAACATATTTTGATTTAAGAAATAAGAATGTAGTCCTATTATTGAAATATTGCAGGCGTGTGCATATAGAAGCGAATGTCTATACGGGGTGCACTGTATAAGATGCTCTGTTATGTAAATTTTATATACTTTTGATATAAGAAATAAACATGTAGTCTTATTTTTGAAATATTACGGGCGTGTGTATGTATAACAAGAGCATTGTTTCTTTTTTATTTATTGATCTCTTATGTATATTAATACAATTCGTGTGCATTTTCAGTATGCTTTAAAGATATGAATTAAATATCAACTCTGGTATGTTAAAATGAATATTATTTGTTTTTATTAGTAAGGGCTCTAAAGATTAAAAGTACTCATCAGTCATCCCAACATATTATTTGTCTTTCTCTCAAACTCTTATTATTATTTTGTCATTCTTGAGGACAGAATCCGTCATTCGAATTGATATAATTATTAAATAGTTAGTTGTATGTGAGTGTGCTCATGAAAAAGGGTAAGTAGCACTGAGGATTTCTTAGGAAGTTATCTTCTATATTATTAAAGAAAAACTGGTTTTTTAGCCAGCGTCTAATTACTCTTGGCAATGCCGGGTACAAGCGCCAGTTCTATATAATTACAATTTACATCAATTATATTTATTAACCAGAGCAGGACTGCAATGAGTTTTTTGATAGTGAGTTTATCTGATTTATGATAATGTTCAGAGATCTATAATTAGAGTGTTGACATTTTTGTAATAAAAAACTAAGTTTAAAAAATATGTAGAAAAGGAAAAACGGTTGTTGCGAGAGGTATTTCTTCTTTTTTGTTTATTATTTATTAGTTTGTCGGAGTGTTGACTTTTTAACAGAATCCAAAATTGATCTTAGTTTTTCTCTAAGTCATTAAGGTCAGAATGTCGTTTTTCATCATTTTTCAGCATAAAAATGGTGATATATTGAGTTCAGAACAAGATATAGAATAAATTACACTTTAATCATAAAAAACACTTTTACATAAGTTTTATTAATCCTACTTTTAATTTGAGGATTGTTTTAAGGGTAAAAAACGGCTCTGAACGATATTTTACTATAATCAAAGATATTTCAGAATACAGGTGTCTGAGAGAAAAATGAGATCAGTTTTAGATTCTGCGCTCATAGATAAACTCAATTATAGTCTTCAATTATTTTGTTAAAAAAATCCCCTAATTGTTTCCTTGTGCTATAAATTAATCAACTATAATACATTGAAATTTCAACATCAGAAAAAGTCTAAGTAGTTATTTATTTATCAAAAAATATGACTTTTTGCTCATTTCTATATCAAATTCAAATTTCTTATATGTAGCAACAATTCAAATGCAATCGGAGGAAACATTATTGATTTGTATTCCCTTTAAATATATCTAAACAAAAACAAATATATCTAGGGATGTTGTGTTAAAATTAATTATTTTTTCAAGAATAAATGATATTTTTTATAAGAACCCAAGGTTAATAGAAATACAAGGTTATACCATAACGCATGTACAACTGATGTTTGACTTCCACCACGCTTTTAATATTGACGTCATAATGTATGAGTGGTTGCGTGTTTTGTCAAAATCTTCCTATCTTGCCCTGCAGTTGGTAGGATACATCCAATTGAAAATTTTAGCAAGCCTGATTACATAATGTTCTAACATTGTATTTCTATTAACCTTGGAAGAACCCAAAATAACTATATTTGTAGAAATATAAAATCACGAGATTGTTCGTCAAAGTCAAGCCAGTCAAAGAAATTGCATCTGTTCCCTGCTCCCCTATACATAAACTATCTTTTTGTAATGTACTTTTTTAACTGTCGTTCATAAACACAGGTTTAAGCATGCATACATATATGTAGATTTCAATAAAGAACTTGTTACATTATCAAAATGGGGTATCTAATGATTTCATTTTATATTTCCCAAATTGATAGGTAATATAGTAGTAATTTCATGGTCGTTTTCATATTTGCTTACATATATATATATATATATATTAAGAAGATTTTATTTTTTTACTTGACCTGCTTGAGTGCGGACAGATTTTGGAATCCCAAATTATATATTTATATTTGAGATGCATGGAGATGCATGCAATCCAATATCAATTTATAAAAAAATCAATAAACATAGATATTTATCTACAAAATTTATTTAAACCAGCGGTTCTCAACCATTCTGTTGCCATGGCCCCATAATAACATCCACCAAGTTGCAGTGAACCAAAGGAAACAAAAAAACTTTTTGTTGAGTTGATCATCCTTCACAGCACTGCAATGCTGAGGTTTCTTGGCTTTGAGGATTCTGAGAGCTACCAAATATGAAGTTTTCATGGGTGCCATATTTTCCTATTGGTAGTTGCCACCAAAGACAAGCCTCTCTTTTTTTTAAACACAATCAGCTTTGTTCTAAAATACTGGACCTTCGTACCCGCAAAGTTAGGCTGTTTAGCGTCAAAACGGCGTGACATTTTGTTAGGTTTAATCGATTCGGACAACATGATTTCTTAGCAAATGACAAATTGTAGCTTTTTTATACTCGCTTCAACTATAAAAGTAAGTCCATACTTAAAAAATTCCTGACAATATTTCAATTTCCTAATACTAGTCTCTCAATTTATCATGCACAATCTGAGATCTTACAAAATACATTTTAATTTAGTTGACTATTATAATTAGAGAATATTAATATTGGCACGAGAATACAACGCTAGGACATTCAGTATCATCTAACAACTTTTTAGAAGGCCTTAAGCGATCCCACGCAAATGGTCAAGCCACACACAGTTTGGGAACCACTGATTTAAGCCTATACCTAGTGTTGTGATGGTCCATATTTATTCGGTCCATTATAGTCTTAAGACCAGTCCTATTGGTCCTTCAAATGTTTTCTAAAATAGAGATGGTTTATCAAACCAAATGAGGTATGAGGTAAGTATTCAGATCAATGCACAATACACATATTTCCCCAAAAATATTCCTGTTTTCATTATACTGTAATATAATATGTTCATATATTTTTTTACTGAATTATATATTTAATTTTATTATACAGGGTATAACAATGAAATCAGGCGTTTTGGATCTATCTAACATTAAATTGTCTTTTTTTAAGATTTATACAAAAAACAAAAACCGAGAATCAGATACAATCATTGAGAGTATATATCTCTCTAACTAGCCTCTGTTTTTCTCAATAATTCCGGTCCTGATCCACGAGTAGACCTTGGAAACTCGAGCCCGATCTAGATTCTTGCATTCCAGTAACATGAAGTCGACCAGGAAATTCTTGGTGGATTGAAGATTTTTGACTCAAAGTAGCTTCCGACAAAATAATCCAACGCATTCAGGTCGAAGGAGCTAGGAGGCCAAATATCCTAGGAGACAAGGGGTAGGAGTGTGATCTTCCTTCTGTTGTTTCCCCTTTGCTTTCTTGGTCTCCATCAGCGCCATCCACCCTTCTTCTGTTTATTCCTTTCATCTTTCAAACATGAGCATTGCTAATATTCAGATTTTTGTTCAACAAAGTCATCACAAGAGCTCTCCTCCGTTATGCCTTCGAAAATGCAATGGGCTTGGAATCTTCTGTTGTTAACTCCATGGTTATGTTTATCCTACTAAGTGAAATGTTTATATGTACATTTTACCACAAAAAAAAAAAAAAACATTGCACAATTTCGTCATCACATTTGCTGGAAAAATTTGGAAATCTGAAGCTCCAGATTTCGTTTTACACCCTGTATAACAGAATGATTTAAAAAAAGGAAAAACAGCCTCATCGACGTCACGAGGGATCAATTTTACTTTCTTTAAGTACGGAATCCAGGAAAAGGACGGATACAACACTACCTACACCCTTTAATTGGTTGGATGGAGTTTATAAGTTTATAAACTTTATAGATAGTATTACAATACCTCCATCTAACCTATGAATTGTCTTTGAAGTACATTTACATAAGGTATAGTTCCTTTTCTAGGAGCGACTGTGAATAAACACTACACACATTAAGTAATAAATAATTATTTATACCAAGGGGTTTTGTCGACTGAGGTAAGTCGATTCCCAATTTCCTCAAATTCGTCTCTTAAGTAAAATTAATTGATTGTTTTCTTTTTTTGTATTCCAATTGTTATTGTTAATAATCTGGAAGAATTGAAATCTCCTACGTTTATGTCATAGAATCATTAGATCAATAGTAAATGAGAAATCTAACGAGAGATTCATAGCCACTAGATTGCACAGTAGTCCTATGTATAATATACGAACATGCTCATATCTCATTGATGATTAAGTAAAGTAAGTAAAAAAAACAGACTAAAAGGGTGCATAGACTCATTTAACCACGAGTATTTGGTTCATGAATGACAAAGAGTAACACTGATGATTCATTGGACATATTTAAATGTAAGTCCCTGACGGACTAAGAGTAAAGTTTAGGATTGAAAAAGGATTAACTTTTCCTACTTGAGTATAAAACATCTAAGCTGCTCTTTTCTAAAACATTCTTCAAATTGTCAGGCTTACTATTATTTTTCCTTTTTGTGATACTCAAGATGCTTAAGATTTCCAACCCTAGTTATAGGGAAAATACTATTAGCTCCTGGAATTTTTTTTTTTTTGAAAATTTCTAAAAAAGGAACGTAATAAGTTTCTTAATATGGGAGGATACCTCATTTCTATATTCTATACTTTTTCATAATGTAATTCTATTTGAATTAATGTATATTTATTTTAATATCCCTTTTTACAACAATTAACACCTAATATATACGAGAATGTCTACTTCAGAGGGATACGTTAACACCACGACGACCTATATGAGAAAAGAAATGAATTCTTTACTTGGTACATCCTAAAAAATAGTGCGTCTGGCTAATATAGGAAAGATACACGCTGTCGGTAAATCAAGTTTCCACTATACTTAAAGTATTATCATAGAATGCTTAAACAAGAATCGGATCGTCTAAAAGTTAGTTAAATCACCCCTGATTTATGGCATACTTGTGATGAAAACTGGTGGGAAGGGCCCTCCAGAAGCTTTTGCTTCAGGCTCCGACTTCTGTTGACTGGTAGATTTTAAAGGCTTTTAGAAAGAAAAAAAATACTGTATAAAGACATAATTACTCAAACAAAGGAAATAATGTTTTTCCCCCCTTAAAACCCCTATTATTTGGAGTCATTATATTGTAGTGTCCTACCAAAATACTGGAGAATAAGGATCAAAGACATTGTCATCTCTAATACGAATGAGCACACGGAGACGACGTTGTAAATAAAATGGAGAGATAGTTTCTCAAGATCGACTGAATTATTGGGAGTGCAATCATATTTGCATAAAGTATGAACAGTGGAAAGAATATGTATTTGATCCCTTTTCGATTTTGTAAGGTTGCACATTGATTAATATTTTCTAAAGGATTGAGGTACTGGATAGGCCACACCATGACTTTAATTGGCTTCTTCTTGAGCAATTCCTTTATTGACATAGCCGTATGTTTTGGGTTATTGTCATACTGGAAGACCAATTATTCGACCCATTTTTAATGCCCTGCCCAGATGGAAGGATGTTATTGCCACAGATTTCCCTTCAATTTGGTAAAGTTGTATTTTCCTCTTAGAAAAGAAACACCCCCAAAACATCATGTTCCCACTCCCATGATTGAAGATAAGGATGGTGTTCTTGGGGTTATAGCCCGCATTTTATCCCTCCTAACACTTTTTTCTTGATAAAATGCCTCTGACTGTTAAAATAAACCTACCATTAAAATTATAGATTATCCTTCTCTTTTTTTGTCGTGGGCAAACTTACAAAATCGGCAAAGGATCAAATTTCACAGTATATCCGAAATTGAAATTTAAAAAGTATACTGACTACCAAAATAATAAAAGGATTATGATTCGTATGAATTAAAGTAAGAATTTACTCGCAGATAATCTAATTAAACCTCATCAAAGCTAAGCTGTTCATCATCAATGCATTTTTCAAATTATAAGGGTTACCTTGTTATTTTTCGGTTTCTTATATTTTTACATACATACTGGTTATATTTTATACTACTCCATAGGAGAGTAGGGATAAAGATAGAGGAAAATTTGATTTTTTTTTTTAAATATACCTTCTTTTTTATACGGGAGGAGGGGAGGGGGATCCTTTCTTCTCTTTGGAAAGGCTTTTTTGACATAAAAAAAATATTAATATTTCATTAAATGACTTTTTTTACAAAATTCTTTTTCATTTTAGAAAATAATTATTTGATTTTTTTTTTTTGTAGAGGAAAATTCTAATGCCTTTTTTTAATCAACCGCAATGTTTATTGGAATTAAAGACCCACTACCCCTGCAGGGGTTGCAATGGCTTCAGGTTGTCCCGAAAGTTGAGTGATCAATTTTTTTGTATTATTTTAAAAAGACCGAAAATCAAATTAATCTATTCAAATAAAAAACAACAACCTCAAAAAAAAGTTCTTTGTTAAAAATAAGGGTTATCCAAAAACTATATGTATATATGTCCTTTAAAAAGGGTATCAAAATATAAGAAATATTTGTTATGAAAAAAGGTCATTAAAAAGATATCTTTTTCATTTGATAACATTATTAAAATTAATCAAATTCAACGGTGACAAAAATCTTAGTCCCTAATTTGTATTGAATTAATTATTAATATTAAGACAAAAATTCAACCTAAAAAATATCATTTCTTTGTGTAGTACCTGTACACTATATATGGTAGTAGTACCGGAACAATACGGGCCAAAGGGTCATTGCCCTCCATTTTTTGAGACTATGTGTAATATTTCGATAGTAAAATTGTTTTATTACGTGTCTATAGCGTAGGACTTTTTGAGCTGGTATTTGAGCTTCAAAAATATATCGATTGTGTTAGAACTATATATGCTCAAAATCTTATTTACATAATTAAGGAGCAATTTATATTATCTTTGACAAAAATATGTACAACTTGTATATCTTAAATTAATATTACATTTACAATCAGGCCTCCAACAAGACATTCTCGGCTGTTGAGCAAACATACAACTAAAATGTATATCGATCTAGTCAAAAAATATTTTATACATCAATAAATATCGGCAATTGCATGCACTAGTCATGAGAAGTCGATTGTCTTGTTAAATGTAAAAATTACCGGCTATCATTGATATCCAAAGGATACAATCCAATACATTTTTTACATTGACTTCATTATCCGCATATGCATAGGAGATAGGGGGAGGGCAATTGTATTTCCCAAATTAGGTACACCCAGTAATATTAAGGCAATTATACTGCTATGAGAAAAAAATAATCAAAAAAAGTTTAAAACAAAATCATGACCCCAAGTTTTATTGAATTATTTATTTATGCCTATGGCAGTTTAAGGCACAACTTTTTTCTACTTTCTCATCTTTTAGTTATTGTTATTATTTAATCTATGTATAAAGTACTGCCCTCATTCTTCTTCTTATAAATAGGCGTGCATTGTGTATGTTTGTCAGAGTAGTTAGTAATGATTATATATTAATAAGAATATATACGTGTTCCATTTAAATTATTCCTCCACGTCTCTTCTCTCCTCATACCTCTTTGTCGTCCTGGATTCCTTTATTTAATAGTTTGTGTCTCTTCGATCTCGTCAAGGTACAACAAATATCAATCCAAGTACTATTCCCTGATATCGAAATATTGTTGGCTTAGATATAAATATATTGCTAATGTTGATTTTCTAAACTAATCATATTGTTTATAGCCATTTAACTTAATAATTTACAATCTTGCCGGGTTTGGTTATAATAATGGATTTACGATCATGATTTTTTTATTTAAGAGAAAATAAAATTTTGTTGTTCTTGCATAATATTTTTTCTGATAATTACGAACATCTAGTAAATATCTAGAATCTTGTAACCATTCTTTTAAAAAAAGATACAAGTTGGGAATTATTTACTGCTAAAGAATAGGTAATTCGAGTTCAGCCAATCAGTGTTCATAAAAAAAAGTAAAATAATCGACAACTGACAATAAAATACATAGCAATTTTCTATGTTAGTTAGGTAACACACACCATGATATACATACAATATATATACATGTACCCGTATATATTAAGAGTGTACTTAACAAGAACTCGACCGATACAGAATTTTGTAGGACTGATACAAATTATTTTGAGAAAACAAATCAGTAACTGATTACCGTATTTCACATCTATAAGTCGCATCAAATAAATAATATAGAAAGAATGTATTTTTCCATCAGAAAATATATATTCATAGTTGATATAAAAAAAGAAAATTAAAATAATTAAATTATTAATAAACATTGAGTTCTTCATCTTCAGAATCACTAAATAATAACTCCACACACTTAAGAAAATGATGAATTGTTCTCCAATCTCTCAGAAGCTTTTCACTTATGGCAAATCTTTTTATAATTAATGTTCCAGTATAAGCTTTTTATTTTATGGCATTGTGTAAAAATAATAATAATTAGCTATTCAAAAATACATGGCAATGTATTTTCAAATAGAAGTAAAAAAACTTCATTTGTTTTATAATGCATTAAAGGATTGAACAGATATAAAACCTGCAGAGAATAATGTACAACTTCCCTAGAAATTCATTTATTTTTTATTAGTGTGACTTATAGTCTGACAAATACAGTAATCAAACGTTTTTTCCTCAAAAATACTTCCTATGAAATAGCCGGTTTAATGCAAAGACAAAATGATAGTTACTTTATTTTAGTCAGGAGGACATTTATGTATATGTTTATATTTTTTAAAGATGGACGTTAATGAACATTTTTTTTGAGATTTTCTGGGATGACGATGAGTTTTTATTATAAAAGATTCCTTATTGATTAATTTTTTCTTCCTTTTATTTTATTAAAAAGTGGGATCCCGCTTTTTAATCATAAAGCGTTCAGCCTAAGGCAAGAACCCACATAATACCAGGCCCTGTTCTATAGTGGATAAATTACTTTTATTTCAAATAGTAATTTTTAGTCTCTACTGGAACAAACTTTTGTGTGGATTTTATATTATTCATATAAATTGTAATCAAAATTTTCTTTACTAAAAAAAAAAAAAGAATATCAATTTTGTATTTTATAAATTTTTTTTTATTATAATTCGTATTTAAACTGTCAAAACTTTGTTTTGTAGTATTGGATTTCTTTCTGAAAGTTCTAAATCGGTCTAGACCATTATGATTATTAGTAAACCGAAATAATTCGGTCCTTTACCAAAGCTCAGTCTTGAATTGTTGCAAAGAAAAGTTCAATCTGGATTAGTCTGTTATAAAATTTGGTCTAGACCAATTCTATAGTTGAATTATTAACACCATATACGATTTGAATTAGATTAAATTTCGATCTACGATCGCTGTTTCGGACCGAGTTTCAACACTAATACTAAGGTAACTTACATTTCTCTAATTTCTATACGAAAAGCATTACAAAAAATATTTTTATTCTAATGATTTTTTATGAGGAGGTTATAGGGTTCAATTTTCGAAGTTAATCAAAATATATTTTATACAATTGTGAATGGTTTTTTCTTATTATTTATGTATTTGTGAACCAAATATATTATTATTATTTTGTGTGATGTGAGAGGACATCCATCAATTTTTAAATCCTCTGTCCACATATTATTTACCAAAAATCTTTTTTTTTTTTTTTGTAACGAGACACTATAGATTAGTTCAAATAAATAAATAAAAATAAACATATATTATTTGTATATACAATGTACATATTTCCTTCTTACAAATTTAAACCTCACACGTGTGAAAAAATATATTCTGGAGTAGTCATAAAGAGGTAGCCAAAAGCGTTTATAATTCTATAGATCGTCGTGATGAATAACTAACTTCTGAATAAGATAAATAAATATCTCTCCTCGTAGAAAATATCAGAGAACAAATGATACTTTTGTTTATTTTTTTTCTTTAGAATTCATGACGATGAATATATATATATGTACATATACAATACGGCCTATTCAAATATACCAGGTAAGAATGATAAATATAGACTCTTTTCTTTCTTTACAAATTGTAAGAGCTACTGCCAGTTACCACCATCAACCACCATGGTTATTTGGTACAAAAGAAAATTACACCTACTGAAAAAAAAAACACTATATGTAACATACAAATATCCACATAATATGAAAAGATGAGAGTTGTTTATTGAGCTTTAGTTCTAAATATCACTGCTGAATAGTCAATACTCTCAAACTTAGAGTGGGGTCTTGACTCTAGACTGGTGTTGTATAAAATATGACACACCGGTGTGTAAAAAATAAACAAAACCGAAAAATAACATGGTACATCTGACAATTTGGATAATGTTTTGAAGGAAAACACCTTCGCTGGCATTCCTTTTGATTATCATAGCTGCTAGCAGCTATAAGAGGCTGGAAATAAATACAAATACCACTCCTTATCTAGTAAGAAAATAGAAAAGAGTTACTCCAATGTCAATCCTAATTCAACTCCAACAAAAACTCACACAATTAACTTCCTAACAAATCAACTTTGTAGATACTTGCCTTTCATTTAGTGATTACTATATATTTAGATGTGCTCTCTTCAATCTAAGAATAGTGCTAACAGCTTTGAAAAATATAAAACACTTTTCAGATTGCCACCTACAAAAAAATCTCGCACGTGTTAATTACATATTTTATACAACTCTAGCCAATACTCCCAAACTAAAAGTGGGGTCATGAGTCAAGATTTCTGGTCCTAGGCTTAGTAGCATGGGTGTGAGTGAAATTAAATATTGAAACAGTTTATTTTTGGGGAAATTGAATGTCTTATAATTCAACCCTCAAAGAAAAATGTTTGTCCGGTCCTGCTTGGTCCAGTATGAGTTTGAAAAGCAACTTCAATGCGTGTATGTATGCAGGGCCGGTTTAGAGGGGGCGATGGGGGAAAATGTCCGGGCCCACTCTGAATGGGTATTAGGTATGTACCGGTCCCAAAATTATCTTGTGTTTTAAAGATATTTAAAGTTTTACTACACTTAGTAATTCAAATGGTAAACTAAGATATCTTACTATAATATTAGTCAAAATCATTTCTTGTAAAGAGCACCTTATAATTTGGGACATTTTTCAAGGACTGACTGAGGGACTGGATGGAAATGAGTGTAAGTCACATATTAAGGACTGATAAAGCCCTAAATTTATTTAAAAAATGTAAATATGTATTACATTACTAAAAAGAAATTTGGATAAGGAATCATGACAATAGGAAACTGGGATGGACATTCGGTAGAGGGTAAACCTCGTCTTAAAATAATTTTCAAACTAAATTGAGTGATAAATCTCAAAATGTATGGTTGATTATGCGTTTTTAACATTTTGTGTGATTTTGACGTAAAACTTCTCTTAATTTAATAGCCTTTTACTTTTAATATATTATGGAATTTGTCTACAAAATTGAATCAAAATCATTTAATAACTTTACTGCAATCCTTATTACAAACAAACACACAAACAAATGGAGACGATTACAGTAACCCCTATTTTTATTCTATTAAAAAGTAATAATATTTTTCTATTAAGGAAAAAGGTCCTGCACATTTATCTTTTCTTCAGGCTAGCTCACGATAAAACTGGCCCTGTATGTAAATATATATATATGGTCTTATTTGTTCAAGTAATGATGATGATATGATTTGATGTGCCAACATTGACAAAAGGGTGCGTCAATTACAGATCAAAAAGACTTCAAAAAAATGTCAATACATAATTAATTTTGATAAGAAATAATGTATGTATGTGGAGAGTGAAGAGACTATCCATATAGGTATATGTTAGTGTATCGATCAGAGAACATATAGTATAATCATGCATTTGTGGTTAGGTGATAAGATGTATATATTCATACATACTAAGAATATATATACATAATTGTGGCGCGATAACATAAAATAATCTTGAACAAAAATCTTAAATTTCAAATATTCATACAGATCAACAATTCATTGACATATTTGAGTCAACTCTATCTTTTGTATTCAAATTTGTGGGATGAATTAAACTACTCTAGAATTTTAGATACAGCTTAGAAACTTTATCTGATGTAAGAAGGGCCTTATATTTCCCCCAATATTGCTCCTTGCAAATAAAATATATTAATTTATCATTATTTCATTATCAATATACATTTTATCTATGTACTTTAAGAGTGCAATTTGTGACAACCCCAAAGGACTAATCAAAATTATTTGTAATTAGAAATTGAATAGACTGTCACTTTTTGGATTAATATTCTTCTCTCACCTAAAAAATACCTTTTTTGCCGAAGACACTAGAAAAAACTGGGACACTTCAAACCCTTCTTTCCGTGGTAGAGGCATATAGTTTAGGAAATATGTATTTTTTGTGGCAAAATTAGTCATTGTTAAGACTCTTGGACCGTTCCAAATATGATGGTAAGAGTAAAAAATTGCACTTAATATATGTATATTTTAGTATTGGATTTATCTTTGAAAAATAATGTGCACCTTTTCTTTTCAAATTTAAGGGTTCTAAGATGAGCTCAATCATTCACAGTTTCCCTGTTTTATCAATAGTGATGTAAATTGTTTAGTTGGACTTTTTTTTTTTTTTTTTGGTTTTATAATTGATAATTTGAAGAATCCATTTTCTTTTCATATCAGACACTATCATACGTTATATCTTATCCAATAGGGTATGAACAAATTAAAAAAATATATGTTATCGGCAGGTTGGTGCGACAGTCTGTAGATTATTACTTAAAAAATGGCGCATGCTCAGAAGAATTTTGACAGCGCCCTCTATGTGAATAACATACATAAATGTTATTTTTTATTATTAAGCCTTTAAACACTTATCTACTATCATATTATATTACAAGGAGGTTCCCGTATTATAAATTTTATTTCGAACTAATTTTATTGATACATACATACTAAGACAAACTCGCTAATCCTCTTCCTAATTCCTTTTTTTTTATTTGTATTTAATATACATCTACTGTCTATAATATAATATTAAAGAACATAGGATGTACCCATTTTATATATTTAAACCAAAACAAACTTGCTAATCTGCGTGATATACAAACGCGTACTATAATATTATATTATAGTAGATGTCTGTTCGTCCATCCGCCAATAAAAACGCATAACCAAGGTCTTTATTTCAGAAACGGAGATAGATTAAGCCCTTAGACATAAAGTAAAAGTTGGTCAAAATTCTGAGTTACGTACCTAAGGCTATGTTTTAGTTTGGTCAAACAGGATTCCTGGGCTCTGGAGGGCATGTTTTTTATAAACAAGATCAATTCCCCGTGTCTTAAAGTTTTTTTAAGATGTGGGTTGTATATTCGAAAATGCAGCAAAACAATTAAAAATCCAAAAAACGACTTACTGTACAAACGGAAACAGGGAGAACGTAATTAGAAGGATGATGAGGGATTTTGTTTTGGTATGTATTAATAAAATATATAATACGAGTACATCCTAGTATTATATAATATAAAATATGTAGGTAGAGGAATTGAGTTATAAGTAACATAAATAAACATTTTATTTTAAAATTATTTTCCTCCCGAAGAACCTTTCAGTGGGTGCTGATTCACAGCAATAAAAATATTCGGGCAATTAATAAAACATGTTCAACTAAAAATAAAAATTCAATATGACGAGTAAAACGACCATAAATAATAAAACATTAAAAAAAAAAAAAGTAAAGAACCGAGTCAAGAGTCTAACATTCACATTCAAAACAATTATGTACTTACCAAAAGTCTCATAAGCTTTGGTAATTCCCTTCAAAGTGTTCAAATATTTTGCTTATATTTTTGGGGTAGTATCATACCAAATTCGCTCCATATTTCCATTCATAATCGGACACATTTGGAATCCTCAAAGAGAAGGCTGAGTATTGCAGCAGATATAAAAATTGTTTGCAATTCTCCAATGGGTGATAGGCGTATAACTTATTCTTAATAAGGGCTTTGGCGTGATACAAAGTAGAATATCTTAATATTATCCGGACAAGTCTTACTATTTGATACTCCAAATAATATCATCGCTTTTGTTAAATTTGATTGAATGTTTTCCTGCCCGTTTATGAATAATATTATCATTCAGGGAGTTGTATTATTTTGCCACAAGACAGCGCCCCGTCATACCTATACCCTATCAAATCTTTCAGTGGCTGGACTACACTTATTTTATTAACGACACTGTCTTGTATACAGGTGTGCGCGTCTAAAACTGAACACTCCTTTAAATTTTACGCTATGCACATATTCGTCATTTTATTGAGTTCAAACCGCTTTACACATCGAGGCAAGGGTCTTGACTACTTAGAAACAAAACTTCAGCAAAATCTAAATAGCAACAGTGAAACAACAGCCAATAATATGGAGAGACGTCGAGTTGCAATTTTAGAACATTCCGCGCGGGGAAAAACTCACACTTAAATTGCCAAGGCTCTGAACTGCAGCCACACCACCGTTTACAGCGTGGTAGCCAAAGGGACTCCTGAGGCGACCACAAGATCTAAGTCAAGGCCTCGAAGGTCGGACGATATGGTTACTGCCATGAAAAAGTCTTGTCGAGGACAAGAGAGACAAGGTCACCGTCAGCGGCCTCTCCAGGGAGTTCAACGTCAGCAGAAGGACCATAGACCGGCCAATTAAGAAAGTTCTTGGCCTGAAGGCCTACAAGAGACCCCCTCGTCAAGCTTTCTGCAAAATTTAAGGGACTGTTTAGTTTTAGACGCGCACACCTGTATTTAATTTCCAATTATAGAAGAGGTTCCGTGATTTTGTAAAAAAATAATAAACATTCAAAATGAAGAAAAAATAGATATATATTTAAAGAGGGATTAGTTATCACTGAAAAAAAAAATATATATATATTTTTGTGGTTCGTCAACATTAAAATAATCTTGCACAAAAATCAAGAAAAAGAGAAAATTCAAATTTAGTTTTATACTTACTATATATGTGCATACAGTCCAAGACTTCATTGGCTTCATAAATTGTTTAAATATAAAACTTATCCTTATAGATAATTTATTTAACACGTATCAATTTAATTGATTGAAAAAGAATATACATTGAATGGAATGTGCTTTTCAATTTGTATATACATAAGTGTCCCAAAAGATCGACTATTATAATCTTCATATTTTTTGAATGGCAGGAAATATTACGGTTAACAAAGCGTTGAGTTCAATCATATCAGTGGTGTGTCAATATAAAACAATCTTCTTTTACAAATGAAGTAAACAATATTTCATTTACATTTTTGAGTCAATTATAGGCTTTGTATTAAAACTTGAGGGATGATTTACGCTATACAAGAATTTTAGCTATAATTTATAACCGGTATTTGATTTAAGAGACTTATATATGGGCATACAAATTTAATTCGTCAATTTCTTATTATTCTGTTTTGACGATCAATTTCGGCAACTTTAAGTTAAATTTGCAATGCATCCAAAGGTTTAACATCAAATGTTGATGGAAATTGAGAACAATAATTTTTCGAAGAATATAAATGTAATCCACAGTTAATTTTAAGAAAAACAATTTTGGCTTGGTTTTGTGTAAACAGGCCACATTTTTATGGATTAGTATCTCATTTTTTAGAAGAAGTTCCGTGATTCTCTTGTTTTATTTTAAAAGAATAAACATGACGACGCATAAATATACAAAATGAGAAGAAACATGGATATATTTAAAGAGGGATTAGTTATCATTGAAAGAAATAAAAAAAATATATATATTTATGATAACACATCTTGGTGTGACCCCAAATTTTACGCTTTCCCACACTAATAATATATCTCTAAAAATACGTACACAATACACATGTTACATTGATGAATGTATCTGGAGCGTGTAGGTATATCCTGAATTCGCGTGCACTATTCGCGTGCACGTTAAACTCAAAAGCTATATAAACCATCGTGTTTCACTTTTATCAATTATTAAACATACACATTTCGTTGTGTTCACTACTGTTAAATACAATCTCACATATTTTAATCAATTTGTAATACAACAATGGAAGGCCGCGGCAAATCAGTTTTACAGAAAATCACCAAAACCTCTTCTAAACTTCATTATCTCATTAAAAACCTATTGTCCATTAAATCCTACGAATCGCTTTCAGCTCCGAGTCCCTTCCAGGAGGAAATTGATGAAAACAGCCTTAACGAGGCTCTTGAGTCTCAACTCATGGAATCACTGAGGAACTCGTCTATTCCCACAACTGAAGTCAATTGATTAATGACTGGAATTAAACTTGTTACGAAAGTGTTGAATGAATGAGCTTACGACCTCCTTCCGTGAATGAGAGAAGTTACATATCATCAAGGAATAGTGAATTAATCTTAAGGAATGTTGAGATTATATAAATGTCGCAAAATCTACTTGACAAATGACAGCTTTATTGTGGAAAATAATGCTCGTGTCCAATGATATATTTTAATCACCTACGAAATATATAAATTAATAAGTTAAATCTGCTGTTATTTTTTGTATTATATACTATGTTAACTGTTCAGACTATAGGGTTGGGAGCGGGGGGAGTATTTCATTATTGGGATTACTTAGATGTTGGCCAATCCTGACGTGCTATGATGCAATCAAGTCGTGACTACTAGTAGTGGGAAGCACATCCCCCCAGACTATAAGATTGTTGTCAAATTAGCCGAAATGACGAGTTTTTGTCAATGAATTTTTATTGCACTTACAATTTTCTGTTTTTAAAACTATCATCATAATCTAAATAGTTATTGGGTGAAATTTGTGTGTCATGCGAAAATTTCAAAATAAAAAAAATTGTTTTTTTTATTGCTCTACAAAAAATTTCTTTTCTCACCTTTCCACATTATTATTAGCCATTAAAAAAAATTAATTCACAATGCTTATTTTGGGAGGCTTTTGACTATGAGAAGGGAGGGGTGTGAGGGTGTATTACTAAGAGCCTATTGTGATATTTTTCGAAAAGAATCCGTATATTGTCAATTATTTTTGTTGCTGCCACAATTCTGACAAATATCTGTAGTCAAATTGTTCCAGAATAACTTTCATCCTACAAAAAAAAGGAGGCTATTCCAAATTTGTCACTTAAGTTTACAGTGCACACGAGCAAAATGGTTACGATCCAAAAAGTATGTATAATTTGACAACCCAGATACTGTATGGTAAAACTTTTGTCGTAACTTCATGCAGAAACCTTTCGAAACAAATTTATTAAAAATCAGAATGAGGATTCAAAGAGGTCCATGCTCAAGTGAGCAAAAAGGTAATTGTAGAGATTACGAAGTTGAGTAGGATGACAGTGCACTGGGGTTTGTCCAATTTTGATCAGAGAGGATCTAAAAGGATGTCTGAAAGGGGTGGCCAAAATTTGAACAGGTCAGAGGAATCCATGGGCAACCTGAAAAAGTATATTTGAACGTATTCGACAGATTCCATGAGATAGCTGGCTAGGGGTCAGACTACGCCATCAGGTTGGCTGTGAAGGATTTGGGCTTGAATTATTATGTTAGAAGACACTGGCATCTCCTCTCTGGTCCCTCCAAGAAGTCCGGAGTGGAGAAGGGGACGAAGGTCATCACATGGCTCAAACACTGTCTTCATTTTCTCCGACAAGAAGATGTGAAAAGTAGATCAGACCAGGAACAGTCAGAATGATCAGTAATGGACCTTTACAGATGGAGGATGTGCCTCCTTTACACATGACAAAGTTTCTAGAAGGGCCTTGATACTCAGGGTGGTCTCATCAGACGGGAAGAGGGTACTCCCTATTGGTTTCCAAATGGTTTGAGGATCAACTTAGGAGTACTTTGACGTCATGAGGAAAATAGTGAAGCACAGGGATTAATCCCAATTATACTGTGATCTCCTATATATAGCAACAGGATGGTGCCCCTAGCCAGAACAGCAAGGATACATAATCGTAGCTAGTGGAGAACCTCCAAGATTTTTGGGCAAAATCAATGTGGCTTCCATTCTCACCAGATTGTTCACTATTGGAGTATGGAATATGGTGTTCGTAGACCAATATAATCCTCACACGAATAAATGGACCAACACGCCAGAGGACTACCTTGTCAATGCTGCAAGGCATTCCTTCCCCGTTTGGAGGGTATGGTTGCTGCTGGAGGATCGCATTTTGAATAATAAATATATTTAATAGTTTGGTTTATTAAAAATAAAAATCTTATTAACGGCCTTCAGCCCAAGTGGCAACTTTTAGGAAAATTATAGCTGGAATGAAGATCTTAGAAATTTTGTATAAGAAGAAGTTCTTATTTTGATTTTTGGGAACTCTCGAGAGGCCACAAGACACATGATCTCTCAATCTTTTGTTTCTACGATTCCCCCTTTAATCAAATGTATAAGTTCCTATTTAAGTTAAAATCGTTTAGTTTAATTCTTTAAAAATACGAGTAATGAGCGTAACATGTGGTGAATGGGAGACTTCCTTTAGTTAATAATGGGTTCAATTTTAGAGATTAAAAAAATATCAAAACATGCAAAATTGAATGGAGATAAAAATCCAACCAAATACGTTCAACTCAACGTTTTTGTACATTTCTAGGTAAAAAGGTTTGTGATACCTTAAATATCCTATAGTGTTGTCTAAAGACCAATAAAAACGTATCTATTCCGGTACCAAAATAGGCATGGGTTTTTATAGTGTTGAAACTCAGTCTGAGATGCTTTTTTTTTTTCTTTTTTTTAATTCGCTCCAGCATTAGCGGAATGTATTTCCAAGTGGAAGGGTCAAATTATATAATGGTGACGTCATCAGAGGCGTCCGTTAGATTTTTTTTTTTTTTTTTTGGGGGTGTGGGATTTTTTTATTTATATAAATTTCAAAGAACTTAATTTTGATAGAAAAGACTAACATCTAAATTCGAGTGACCAAACTAGAAAATATGAATATTTATGACTATAAATTTAGAATTTTCACATATGTGAGAGAGCCAATATAGTTCCAGAGCCATTGGTTCTGTCTTAAATGATTTTTTCTAGACCAAGGGGCGAAATTTAAGCAGACAAAAATATTCTTTGCTAAATAAAAGTTGTTAGCATATAAAAAAATAAATCATTTTATTCTTATTTAAAAAAAATAAATAAAAATAACGTAGTTCCTGATCAAGACCAACTTTTTTGATTTTTAATAAGAAATCGGTCTGCACCGAAGTTAGATCGAATGAGTAAAAAAATATTAAAAAAATTTGAGGGTTTTTATTTTATTATTAACTTTCGGCAAAAATAATATTTTTTTTTTGAAGGGCTAGGATCCAACATTTGAAGAGTTACGTAATAGCCGGAGCATTATTTTTAAACGATAGTGACGCTGCAAGTACAAATTCCAATATCAATTAATTACGGGATCGTTTGAACACTAGAACGACAGGGATATCATCAGAATGACGATTTTTGGGGGGTCATATAAGGGAGGGCTTATTCTATAGTTATGAATCCAAAAGTGAGTGAACCCTTTAAAAAAAAAAAAATACTATACGAATAAGGACCTTGTCTAAATTTATTCAAAATCGAAAAAAGTTATGGGAAAAAAAAGAAAACAGTGAAAATTGCAGTTTCGTTTTTTTTTTTTTTTTCAAGTTGGAATTTTTTTCCAATTAAGTAACTGAAATTATGTATAACTGAAATATCTCTCATTTTCTGAATAATTTTTTCAATTTTCTTCATTTTTTTTTTTTTTTTTTTTCATCAAACTTCAATTTTCAATTTTTAAGAAGAAGAAATGCTACAAAACGATGCATTTTAATTTATTTTTTAAAATTTCTAAAACTAAATATTTTTCAATATTTACAGAAATTAACCACTTATTGCAGGTTATTTTTTATAAGTTTTTTTTTTGCAAGTACGAAAAAAATCTCGGTAAGTTTGTGTTCCTCTTTACAATACCAATAAATACTATTCACTACATTTTTCCAAAATTAGTACAAAAAGTTTTTTTAAATTTTGTTCACGAATTTCGATTTTACAATTTTTTGACAAACATAAAAGTCGGACTTCCAAATATTTGGAAGTATTAATATATAATGGTCGCCCGCACTGAAGGGGTCTAGAGATTTATAAGAAATTTTTTGACCATTGTAAATGTAATTTTCCGTTTCCTCTTTGGCCCGAGTAACGCCGGGTAACACTTTTCTATTATAAAATAATGTTAAACCCCTAGAGTTCCACTGAAAGATTGGTTTTATTAAGTATGTGAACATTATGTCTAAACGAAATTTCGGTGGCATAGAACTGTCTTAAAAAAGTTCATGCTACCTCACGGACCGTGGAATCATTTTTGCACTCACCGATTATTATTTGTTGAACAATGTACTCAAATATATTGGAATTCATTATTTTTGATAATTTGCAGCAAGTTAATACTTGTATTGTAACTATATTATTCAGAACAGACTCAAGCATCACTCGTTGCTGGCCAGCATAGTTTTAAAATTTTGATGGGATCATTTACAATAGTAAAATCAGTCCACGAAGAAAGGAGGCATACAACCGTTGTTCTAATGTGCATTTACTGTTATTAGTATATAAAAAAATAGAATATTCATTTAACTTTTTTATTAATTTCTAAATAACTTTTTATGCAAATTAATAACTTTGCTTTGCTTAAAAACATGTGATTTCATTTTGATACTTAAATTCACAAAAAGATGTGATATACACTCACTGTTCTGGTGTTAAATTTAAGTCAGTTCTTCGGTACCAAGGAAGGACTTGGTACACGGAACAAAACTAGGACCTAATAATCATATTTAACTTCATTTGTTTAACTAAAAACCATATGATTGCCTTTTGGAAATAAATATGTATATTGCAATTATAGTAAACACCGTTCAAACAGCAATAATTTTACATACGCTTCAATAATTATTGGGTGTTCTTTTCCTATCCTATTTATATGCAAATGAGGGGAAAAAACCGTGGTATTTTTCTTGGATATCCTACCATGTTTAAACCTGGTTTTCGAAAAAATGAACGAAAATATTTCATTACATTCTGACACGATGTCAAAGAAAAAAAGTAGAAATAAATTAGAATGTAATAAAATTTAAAGGTTAAAAATAATTGGATATTTGATTTTGAATATTTTAAGAAAATAAGGGTATTTGAATAAGAGCTGGATATAATATGAGCTCAATGACTAGAAATAATTTTCTAGTTGGTAATATGAATAGCGATTTTTATATTTTCCAAAGCTTTTATTATTATTATTTAATTCTTGAAAGGAGAATTGCGCCGTCCACACGAGAAAGAAATCTTCTAAATCAGAACTGGTTAAGAATGTGTTGATGTAACTAATGGGAATCTGATTTTTACTTACTATCGGTAGTAGCCCAGTTTTCTCGGAGTTATTAGGAGTTGACAAATTTACTTTAATAATATATAGAAGATTAGACCCAAACAAATCCTTGGTGTTACCTCCCGTTTTTAATGTGCACACTCACACGTAGCTACTTACTCAATACTAAATACATTATTTCATCAACAATAAAAAAATAATAATAACAGATTGAGAACAAAAAAATAAAATGATTTGATGAGTTTCTAAGCCTCATGTAAGGTAACAATTATCTTTTTAAATTTGATATTAAGTACTTTCCGCTTATTTTTTAAAAAGATGTGAGTAGAACTAAACCCCTTTGAGATTTCATTTATTCATTTTATACTGTGCACCCGGTGACTTGTTTTCAAAAAAATCATAAATTATTTTTTACTCGCTAGATGGCTCTTAAATTGAGCTAATGTTACTTATAAAAAGACTTTTTCCCAACAACTATGAATTTTTTATGGTCGCAAAAGAACAGATGTTTCACTCAATTTAGTCAAATTGACTCAACTGACTGAATACTCAAATTGTATCTCATGGTCACATAATGAAAAGCCCTAATTTCCTTGGAACATCCTTTTAAATTGAAGAAAGCAAGAGTTGATAGTATTATAAATACTCAGGGTGTTTCTTTTCATTAATAACATATTAAACTCTTATAATATATACAGGGAATTAAAATTACTGTCACTTATTGCTTTGAAGTATATATTATTTATCTTATCTTGAAATCTAACACTTTTACAAACGTTACTTTTGTTTGAACATTTACGAGGCTGTCAGGATTTTCACTCTATAAATCATTTTCAAAGAAACATAGGTGAAATGGTACGCCGGTTTTTGTGAAGGGTAGCACGCAACGAATAAATATATTGCATTTGGCTCAGAATACGTTTAAGAGTGTATTAGTTTAAAGCATATATTTGTGAGTGAGCCCATGCATGATGAAGAGTAAAACTGAGGATTTATTGCATAGTTATAAGTTTTTTATTGGACTCAAAGTAGAATTGAGGATTGATATAAGAGTATAATTTAAGACAATATAGTGAGTTTAGTTTATGACTTTTCCTCCCATTGCTGCTCGTAGCTCATCCAATATAACCTCATGACAGCTAAGCTATTCTACTCCCAAACATTCTTCGAATGTTCAGGGTTACCATGTCATTTTTCAGTTTCTTATATTTTTACATACCGAACGGTCATAGTCAATACCTTTTCAATAATTAATCTTTCACAATTTAAGATTAATCTATTCATTCCATTGTTTAATAATATCCTATAATACACATGCACTGTATGAAATCATACTGAAAGCAGAAAAAATAACCAAAATAAATCGATTTTTCTATTTTCAATTTTTTTATGAAAGCCAACTTAATGAACAGAATAAAATAAAATAACAGTACAGTTTCATTAAATAAAAGTTGATTCATTAATTTCGATTTAAGTCTTCATTAAATATTTTTTCTTTTTCTAATTTCTTTTTTATCGGGTGGTAATCATAATTGTTGTAACAACGGTTCTAATAGCGGTTTCTACCAACTGTTTCAGCATTTTTTTTTTTAGATTATTATTATAGAATCGGCCAAATGCATAGAATGTGCAGTTGTTTAAAATTACAAAAAAATTAACAATGAAACTAATTAGTTATAAATTAAGGAAAACTGAATTATTTGATAGTTACGTTGTATTGCTCCATGACACATCTTCAAATATATTCAATATTTTTTTCTGAAAAATGGTCATTCGGCAAAGAGATTTTTGGAAAAAAAGGGTTTCGGCAAATTTTCTTAAAACCATTTTTAACAATAATAAATTATGCCGAAAAATAAAACATTTCGTTTTATACTTATATAAATAATTATTTGACCATAAGTTGGTATAATACATTTATTTGGTAAATTATACTTTTTTTCTGGAAAATGCTTTAGAACTTCCAACAAACCTTGATGACACTTCATTAAATGTCTTTAAAAATAAAAAAAGCTAAACCCCTAATTAATGCAGAGATACTTGAATTAAATTAAAGTATTAAGTACGGAAAATCCATACGAAATGGGTAGATTTATTTATAAAAAATAGAACTATTATGGGCGATAAAGAAGGATAGTTAGAAAAAAAAAATATTTTTCTTCCATCGTAATAATTTATTTATTGTCTACTAGCGGTAACAGCAGACACTTTCAGTTATTAGGCGTCGACAAACATACAAACTTTATTTTAATAATATTGAAGATAACTTCCCGAGAAATCATCACTGTTACTCTCTGTTTTTTATATGCACATTTACATGTAGTTAGTCAATACTTAGATGTTCTTCTCTCTAGAATGAAATAATAATGATAACAGCTTGAGACAAAAAATATGACGTGAAAAGCGTGAGGTTCTTCACGTCATATTTTTTTTGTACTTAATTCTATATAGCACTACCTGGGTGGGCTTTAGCTATGCAATCTTTTTGTTAAAAATGAGTCCTAAACTTATATTTTATAAATAGAGATATATTATATTATATTGACCTAAACGCTAGAGAGATTTTAATCATTTTTTCATACGGTTCTTAAAATAAGGTATACAGATATACTTTTAATTTATTTTTTAACTTGACAGCACGCTCTATGCAAAACACTTCCAGATTTTACATTAAATTGTACTATATAGTTATTTCTTAGATCAACAATGTATATACGGATTACATATAGACATACAGATAAATTTTGCTTGATCTATATAGATAATGTGGATAAATAGTTGTATAATAATATAATAGCATATTTTAAATAGATATTAGGGTCCGATATAGGTATTTGAGGGAAATATTCTTGATGGACATTAAGATTTAAGTCCATTATTTTTCTTAATATTAATGGAAATCAATCATGTTGTCGTCACATGAAACATCCTATTAAACATTTTTCTTATTTAAATTCTGTTAAAAACTGTATTTACAAAGGAGGTGTGTAAATAAGAAACTTGCAACGCAGTCTGGTTGACTTTAGCTGACAACTTTTTTGATGACGTCAAAGAGTAGCCAGGTTCAGTTTTACTCACTACTGATAAGTGTTATTGATAGATAAATACTAGAAGCCGAAAGAGAATAAAAAAGTTGTGAACTGGATGGAAATGCATTTAATTAATAGAGATTTGGATAAATCTTTCGTAAAAAGGATTCGAATATATTAATCCTTCTCAATCTATCCTTTCCGTTCTTAGGAATTCATATTTTTCCCATTTGGATATCCAAGACTTCTTTTGATCCTCTCTTCAACTTCATGTTAAAGCATAGATTTCTCAATACCTGGATGATTAACTACCGTGCAACCTTTCTTTGAGATACCGTACACAAACTTTGTTGACATTCAGTTCCTATAATAAACTTGTAGTAAGCATTGTGGCTTTGAATAAGCTGGATCATTAAGAGGATTTAATTCCAGGGGTTAATAATGCCATCTATGACAAAGGGTTACTTTTAACTAATCTGAAATGTAGATGAAACACTACAAACAAATGGAACCCTCAAATATTCTCCTTCAGGAGCGTTTCCTTTGTAGAAAGGAGATAAATCAACTCAAGAAATTCTGTGTCATTGCTGGCGATATCTTCAATGAAGTTATATACTATAGGATTGTTCAATATTCAGATAAATAATTTCGAATAGGAATTTCAGGAATTGCTCTCGTGCATTGGCTACATGGGAATAGGAAGGCTGTTGTCCTTATTTTTGCGTCTGAGGCTCTTAGTCTATGGCATAGCTATAATTAATTATACTACCGGGTGTCCCGAAAGTCCTGAGTGATTTCTAAATTCCAACTTCATTAAGATCTACACGGACTAAAAGTAGAGACACAGAGAAATGTTTTTAATACAAACACTTCGCTTGGTTATAATCTATAATATATTTTTAACAATTTGGCCTTTAGCTTCCATAACAGCCACAACACGGGGACGGAAGGAGGAACAGGTGTTCTTGATGTAGGTGGGGTCCATCTTGGCCCGGCCTTGGTGATACTGGCCTTGAGAGCTTTGGTACTGCTGTGGCGTTTTTTGCAAGCCTGCCTCTCAATGTGCGCCCAGATGCTGAAATCCAAGGGGTTCAGGTCGGGGGAGGAGGGGGCCAGAAGTCCTTAGGCCAAAATTCCACATTCTCCTTCAACCACTTCTGGGTGTTCTTGGCTGTGTGTACGGGTACCCCATCCTGCTGGAAACACACCCTCTTGCCAGGATACTCCTTCCTGATCCATAGGACCGCCTTGGTCTTGAGCACCTTGATGTAGTCCTCCGAGGTGAGGCTGTAACCCTCTCGGAAGAAGACTGGAGGCATGGCTTTACCATCTGAGCCAACAAATCCAAGCATCATGATGCTGGCTGGGTGCTTGGTCATGGACACATATTTCTCAGATCCCACATAACCATTAAGCCTAATGTAGCGATCATTTTTGCGGTTGAAGACTGGATCCACTGTAAAAGTTTTATCATCGGAAAAAATGAGAATTCTGTCCCCATTGCTTTTCATGTTGCTCAAAATCTTCTTGCATCTGATGTATCTGGCCTCCATATTGGCAATGGACAATATGGGACGGGTGGTGCGGACCAAGGACTTGCCCCCAATGTCCTTGACAATGTTGGCAGAAGTAGTCTTACCCATGTTGTTCTTCTTGGCAATTGTTCTGATGCTCAGAAGAGGGTTTATCTTGATCTGGGCCCTGATCTTCTTCTTAGTGACGTTGGTGGCCTTTAAGACAGGTCTCCTACTTCGAGGCTTGTCTTCAAGGCCTTCCCCCTTGTCCAGCCTCCTCTTGATCCTGCCAATGATGCTGTCAGACATGCTGGTGGCCTCAGAGATCTCCTTGTGGCTGATTCCTTCACGAAGCAGACCAGCTACTTCATGTCTTTTAGCCTCCATGTCAAAAACAATTATGAATTTCGAAATGTTATTGAAGCAAAACTTGTTAATCTGAAAACGGTCTTTAACTTTTATTTACGCAACATTTACGTAAAAAGTCTCTGAAACTTCGAAAAAAGCCATCGAAGGTACTGGTCAAGACTTTCGGGACACCCGGTATAATACTCGAGTCCGGATTTGAATGTTTTCAATTTCATGGATATTTTCTCTGAATCAGGAAAATTTGGAGTCGAATGGAGGAGGACTAGGAAAAGATAGGCATTAAGAGTAGAGAGCTGGTCTCTACTCTTAATGTCAAATTCATTTTATAAGTTTCTCAACCCCTTAAGAATCTCTTTATGTAATGTTAACAATATCTTCCTAAAGCTTACTTTCCAAAAAAAATTTGACTTTATAAGACAATAACACCTTTCGATTAATTTTGAACAGGAAGACTAAAGTGATTTATATTTTATAATTATTTTAGATAGTTAGTAGAAACATAATAAATGGCAAGCTACTATTCAGTCTTAATAAAATGTGACATTTGTGCCTGAGTGATGTGGATAAGAAGGAATTTATAACCTCGACGGAAGTTGAAATATTATTTCAGAAATGGTGATTCGAGAAACTTATCCTACATTACTGGGATGTGTTGGCAATTGGTTTCAAGTTCATTAAATGTTTCAACTAATTATTATCTACATAAGTTTCCAAAAAATCCGAACCTTCAAGAATTATGGGAGGTTACTGTTCCGAAGGAATAGATATCTGGTAATAATTCATATTTTTTTAAATTTTAATCAGACTTATATTTTCATAGAAAGATATTTGTGTAAACTTTTTGCAAGTAAAATCATGATATTAATTTATAATATATATTTATTTAATAGATTATATTAATATATATATTTCTAGTTGTATTTTTGTATCTCGTATCAACTTTAAATTTGCAGAAAGAAAATCACCGTACTTATTAAAGTGAGTGGTATGTTCTATTCACTTTTTAACATCTGACTTTGAAACAGAGCCGCAATAGAGTAATATCACATTCAAAAGAAGAAGTTTAAAGAAAACAACTATACAATCCCTACATCTCCAAGCAGGGCCAATAAAAAGTCCCTTGACAACCGCTTTATCCACGGCTGAAAATAGAAGACACTTGCGATTTCTTTTCTTTGGCCAAAAACAATTTTCTCCCCTATATCAAGAATTATTCAAAATATTATTCCTTCTTAGTTTATTCTATTTAATGCAAATATCCTCTTCCATGCAAGTTACTACAGGAATTTCGCTATCAACAGAAAATTACCTAAAGTAAAGATTCAAGGATTTGAACGACAATGAAAAAGTAGTGTCGATCCCTTCAGACCAAGTATATACTACTCGAAAGGTTGAATATATGAATGGAAAAATGTATGGACTCAACGTAGATGGAGTACGTAAAACTCTTCTCTGCTTTATGGAAAATTCAATTGCTGGTCAATATTATAATGTAGTTGCCATGATACCGAAAGTGAATATATCATAAAGAACAATGAAAGAATGGTATCTCAAAGTTAACTATTAACACGAATAGGATTTAACATGGAGGCAACAATTTCAGATGGTCACGTTGCTAAAGTCATTTTTTTTCTAAGGAACTGTAGTGATTCATTTAAAGAATTTATAGAGAATCATTTCTAGCCTTTTTCTATTTTTTATTATTATTTGATACGGTTTATTTGTTGGAAAACATATACAAAAACCATCTGAACAGATTGACATTTGTATTTACCAATTTTGATGACTCGCCAATATCTGCTCAATTAATCCATATCAAATCACTATCAGAACTTGAACGCAAAAGACTAGTCAGATATGCCCAACAAACTATCTAGTCCATCCACTCAAAATGTTTTTAATATATGTTTAGAAATAATTGAAATCGCTTGTTCTCTGTAATATGAAACACTTTCAAATAATTGTAAATCTGGTCATAGTTTCTCTTCCTTTATTCCCGAAATGGGGATAATTATTTTAATGTGATGAAAAATTTTGTATCTTTTAAAAATGAGAAATTGCGAAATAAAGTTGAAAATAGCACCACCTAAAAGAAAAATAACGAAACTCCAATCGATAATTATCCTTCAAATATTATGGATATCTGTATAGTTATTTTGATCAAAAAAATATGTATATTCATTAATTCTTACACAATTAGTTTTATTATACACTGAAAAAATGTCGATCATCTATGTAATAATTAAATCACCTTTGTAGGGAGGAGTAAGAAAATAATATCTAATGAAAAGAGAAAAAATTTTGAAATAAGAAAAATCAATTGGTGTCTAAAATACAGGTTGCGTGATTATTGATTGATTCTGATTATCCAGTAGTTGAGGAATCCATGGCTAAAGGGATCTCAATTCTTAGTATTTGTACTTCACTCCGTGGATATAATCTCTTTTAATGGAATAATCCTGCATTGTGCAAATGCACTTCAAATCAAGGTTTATGATAATGACTTTTGAACTCGTGAATCATTCCCTCTATGCTCAAGAATACTAAAAAAAAAAAAATCTCTCCAGATCTTTTACGAGATCATCGTAAACTTTTACATATAAAACTATGGAGTTCCATTAAACGACAGAATAATCGACTGAAAGATCTAGTTAGGAACAGGGAGAGTTATCATCCTCCGCTCCTTAATTGAAGTTATCGAGTCCTTTTTTCCTTAAGTCAACTATGTTTCTTCTTCTACTCTAATAAAACTATTTCATTGATAAAAGTCCTTTATGCATATAACGCAGAAATATATGGTGTCCATATGGATAATTGTATTGCCTGGACACATTAAGTCTCACCCCTAATTAGTGATTTCTTTATTACTTGTGAGTCCCTTTTGTAATTGGGAAACAAGTGGAAAATTATTCTAGACTTTAAAGATAATGTGCCTCTCTTTTCTCGATAGTTTTGTCTGTAAAACATATTTATTCTGCCAATGCATATGTATAGTTATTGGGAAGTATTAATGGATTATGTAGTAAAAAATTTTCTTCTTAACTTCTGTAGATTTTAATGGAAAATTTCAATGTCGTTGCAATTTCTAAACTTATTGAATCAGGAATCCTCTACTAAGTAGTTAAAATGCTTGATAGTATATTTGAATATTACTCTCTCAAAAATCTGAGATCATTAAAAAAATAAATAAATTACAAATTGTCTGCCATACGAGCTAACGATAAGTTGTTTGATTGAAGACAATAGTTAAAATGTATAAAACTTATATTAAGACTATTTGAGTATTAATTGAGCAAATATAAATAATTAGAACATCTATGATAGTTATCTAAATTTCAAATCCATATTTATGAGTTCTCTGTTATTTTATTTTTTTATCTTATTGATTCATTCGGTTTTATTTTGGACATGTAAATACTATTTTGTTATTGAGATTCTTGTCAAAAGAGTAGAGACTTCAAAAATAATTCCCATTATTAGTGAAATAACTATTATTGGCTTGTATTACAAACTATTCAATGCTCTATAAGAGTGAAGATACTTTAGAAAAACTTGATTTCCCCGGTGTTATTAAAATATATTTATTTATTTAGAGAGAATAGTCAAAATCACAAGGCAGAATATACTTATTCAAGGCATCTTATTCGGTTATTTAGCAAGATAATTACATTGTACTCTACAACTATTATATTAAAGATAAAGGACATGATAAGATCTTATTGTTAATTTATTTTAAAAAAAATTATTCCATATATTCTTAATATACTTTTGAATACTGATGTATTTTCAAATTAATTAATCTTCGAAGGGTAAAAATTTACACTAATAGAATTGTCTGATAAGGAAATAAAATATTATTATTTGATGTATTAATACAATTAGTTTTATTCATTTGAATTTTCTTATAATTGTAAACATAAGCAAAGAAATTTCTTATCGACACACCTTATTTAATTTAGTCATCTTGACAAACCCTATGTTTAACAAAAATGGAAAATTACGAGGTTGCGTGAAGTTTATTTTTATTTAAATCTTTGAAATTGTTCCGAGGAATAAATATTAAAGTAAGTTTATAATTTGGTTCTGTACAATTAGCGTAAAAGTTTTACATTTTATGAAAAAAATTTAAGAGTCTACTTTAATTAAAACGTTATACAATTTATTTAACAAATTTAAATTGATGTTATCATTTCATGTTGCTCAATTAAAGTTACTGGATTATTATTTATTCAGGAGTAACATAACTGTGGGCAATGTAACTTTATAATATAGTACAGAATACTTGGTAATTTTCGTCAAAAATTATAAATTGATCATCTAAGTAATAACCCATTATTGCATTATCCTTCAAACAAGTACTATTATCCCATTTTTTAGTCGCAACTTGAGCATTTGGTTCATAAAAATTACAATCGCAACAATACTGTAACATGGAAAAATTAGCTCAAATTAAAAATATAGTTGGTCTAATTATAACATAATTGATTTGGTTCTTTAGTAGTTAAGTTCTTCTGAATTACATAATTGATTTGTATATAACAAGTTTGTTTTTAAATAGTGAATGCCTTCAAATTATATATATATTTCTTTTTAATCGAGTTAGCGATAGTCCTTCACTTTTAAAAGATATGAAAATTTAAGATTAACATACTTCATCCACAATAAGCACGATATTACTACAGCAGTATAAAAAATGACTATATATTTTGTCAGTTTTCGATTTATCTCATTCTTTTCATCCTATCAGTGTTCTTAACGTTAATTGGTTGAATTTGAAAGGGCTTTGGTTAAGCATTAAATAATTCCCAACATCTATTCTATTGTAAGGAAGAAATTTAGAATTTTTTCTGTTTTGTTTTTTTCCGAATAGGTTGAAATACAGTAAAGTTAATGACGTGTAAGAGGTTTGTTGGGAAACACTAATGCATATAATAAAATAATGCGTAAAATTAATATTGTGATTCTATGTTGGGACTTAATTGATCACTTATCTATTATTCAACGTAATGATTTTGCTAAAAGAATTGAAAATGATGCATAGTATAAGAATTTTTTGAGATATATATTTTAGTAATATTTAAATCTTACTCGGGAAATCAAATTTTCTAAAGTATCCCTACTTTCATATTATTTGAACTATTTGTAATACAGACCATGAATTTCTAATCGTAAGAGTTATTTAAAAATTGAATCTTTTATCAAAATAAACAATTCATGTTAATAATATTACTTCTAAATTTCACTTTACGTAGGATCTGAAATCATGTTTGATTCTAACAAAATCCAAACCCATTTTCAGATGTAATACCTCTATATAGATACATTATTAGAATTAAGGCTGTCGAGGATAATATGTATGATATATATTTTTGCTATTATAATTGAATAATTTTATTTGAAATCATAAAGATTTATTCCTCTCTTATTAGATTGAAACTCAAATATGAAAGGAAAAAAAAAGACTTTTTGAGCCCAATCAGATTTATGATAATTTTAGGCTTCGAAGGGGAACACACAAAATTACTTTTTTCTTTCACAACGTGGGGACGTATTGAGTTGTGAACCCCAAAAAAAGCGGTGTACATTATATATCTGTGTTGTTGAGTTGCTATTAAAAAGATGTCTCACTCTCCACACCCAAAACCCTGAATGAAAGGGGTAAGGAAAAAAAATCAGAAAATGAACTTACGTAACCAAAAATTAATTAAAAGCTAACTTCCTTTACTCGCAAATTGGAGTTGGGAAGGCCCAGAAATAAATATTTTGAATTGAATTTGAGTTTTTCATGAGGAACAAGTCTCCACCAGTAGGTCACCTTCCACTCAGAGGAAAGAGATCCGAGGAGCCTCTTAACGAGAAAACGTCATATGAATTATGAATTGATTACTAAATCCTCGTGAGTGTAAATCTAAAAGAAAAGTATATGCTTGCAACTTTGATAAACGACATATCTGGTGACAGAGATCATTATAAAAATTATAGTGCTCCGTGCTCCCAAATATCTTTGAATTTTCAAAATAGGGAGAAATAATTTATAAGAACACTCATATCTTGTAGGTTACCAACTAATACTTTTTAAATGTATGATCACAAGAATTTGGACAATTTTTACATCCCTATCGATATAAATGGTAAATGTATTGAAAGATCAACCAAATTCAAGAGGATACTTAAAAACATATAATGTAGCAATTTTTTGGGGCCTGAAGATGATGTATCACCTGGGCAGTGATATTAGAACTCCCTTGGTGATAAATAATGTTTTGACATTTCTAAATAATGTAATAGAATATTTTTGGTTCTCTCACTTCCCGTATGATTCAAGTGCCTTTGAACTAAAACGTATAAAATATTCACTTTTATATCAGTTTTATGCTCAGGACATAAAGAAAAACTTGCAAAATGGCGCCCAAAAAATAATTATTTGCTAAAGTTTCCATTTTTTAAAGCAATAGATTTTAATGAAATATACGTTAGGATTTCTTGATGGTATTGGCCATTGGGAGCATAAGGTAAATCAACGAGGGACCATATTTCTGGGAAAAAATCTTAAAGCCCTGAGTCTTATGAAAACATTTATACAAGGCTTGGCTTAAAATCTAGTTTTTATTAATAGTAACTATAGATAAATAACAAAAATCATTTAATGAATTGTATCAAGTTTTTTTTAATTAATCATGATTTAGCATCAGTAATAGCTTATATAGACTGATTATAAAATTAAAAATCAGGAGACCCCAAATCAATTAAAATTTGAGCTTACAACAAAGTTTCCCCTTTGGTAATTATCAGAATTGGTATTTACAGAAATACTCTCTTATCAGGTGAATTAATACTATTTCTAAAAATATATCCTATAAATGATATACTCACAAGTCTTACTCATTATGACCAAGGACATCACCCGAAGAGGCCATAGAACGCAAATTCATTCAAAGTTGTATTAAGTAGTAGGTCAAGTAAAACTGAAAAATGACCGATAGTTTAAGAGACATCTTCAAACAGGTATCCAAATTTGCAAAAATTCTCAATTTGAAAAATTGATATGTCCGCTTAGTTAGTTGTTTGATGTCACTAGGGCGTCCTCAATCGAATCCATTTAAAACAACTCAAATTGTGTTAGTATAATTTGTTTTTACCAATATCATTGTACTTCTTGTATTAATATCAATAGATAAATCTTAAGCAAATAAAGAGTCTCATCCTTCAATCATGAACTCGACTCATTATTTATTTACTACGACAACACTATAATTAGTGAAAGTGGTGTATTTAATATATATAATTAAAAAAGTAAGTGCTCTACAGCAGCTAGAAAAGTTCATAGAATTGTAATGTCTTCATTTTTTTATTTCATATTAAATATTTGTGGGTTAGTCAAAGACTTTGTTTTTAGTAAAATTATATTTTAAGCCCAGACAAATTGTTAACAAAACCGTTTTTGGAGTCTTAAAAACCTACACAAAAAAATTCAACAAAATCCATTCATTGGCTTGACCGTGATTGAAGGACAAACACAAAAACACATTTTTCTGCTTAATATAAAACAAAAATAAAGAATGTAAAATTTTAAGAATTATTCTCGCTGCATGTTGGCGTTGGTATGTATCCTTGAGCCTTTTTTTTTTTGTAAGGATATAGAATAGGTTTGTCCGGTGGGATTAAGAAATTAAAATTAATTCTGAACTCTTAGAGTTTATATATGTATATATAAAGGAGATTCTAAGGTTTAGAGAAGAAAAAATATTCAAGTTGAACTGTTCTTCGATCATCATTCATAAAATTGTCATAAGTCTTATTCTCTCTTCTTTTATTTCTTCCTTAAACCTTATAATTTCCCTTAAAACAATTGTACAAAGTTATCATCCGACTATAGTAAAATATTTATGTGTGGCATTAATCTTAATATCCCTTGAGCAGAACACGAGGCTGAGGAAAGGATTATAATTTGTGTGACTAAGATATATAAATTGAAAAATATAAAGTCCTAGATAGGCTAAATATCTAAACACGTCTAAAGGTTTCGTGAATCAGAAATATAAAATAAATTGGTCTTTTAAAGAAAAATAGATTCTGTGAAGCGTAAGTATGTGGTTCTTCAGCACAAAAGCAAGCTAAAATGATTTTTCTCCAAATCCAGCGTGGATTGAATTTGACAAATTATAATCAACAAATTATTTTTATTAACCCTTTGGAGGCACTGTAAATTGCACTTAAAGTAGCCAAAATGCATCGATACAATGAATAAGTTGATAGACTCTGCTTGAAAGTCCATATTGGCGATTTCTGAAGTCAAATAAAGGTTCTAAACTATAGCAAAAAAATTAGATGTCTTAAATCATTCCTCAAATTGGAATACAAAGCCTTTAATTGACTCAAATATGTCTATTAAATATTGGGTTGTATATACACAATATATGAATTAAATGATAAATTGGGATTTTCTTTTTTTTTAAATTTTATTAAAGATTTTTATGTTTCTTATACATTTATCAACTTTTCCTTCAAGATAGTCAATCATTGAAGATTATTTAATAACTTAATGTAAGTTGCTTAGCAAGAAAAAATTCGAATTTAAAAGATCAACATTAATAATTCTATGAGTAACAATTAGTCAAACAATACAACGTGCCGTGTGGAGATAGATACCCTTGCATACCATTCATATATATATTAGAAAGCCAAAATGACGTGAGAAGCTTTCTCAACACGTGACTTTTAAATTATTTATTTTTCAGCTAAACAGCATTTATACACAATATTTCATGTTTTAACTAACAACTAAACTAATAATATTAGTTACTAGTGTTTGTATAAAGTGTCACATCAATTACCATAGACTAATTGAATTTGGAACATTAACTGTAAGTCAATTATTCTTTACAGGTTACTGGAAGGACAGATGTTCTCAATATTTCTTATTAGTGAAAGGTTGTGTGTACATTTTATGTTAATTATAAACAAACAAGTTTCAAATCTTCATTGGAAATGTGAACTTATCTGTAGCTAGCTAGATTTCCGGTTAAAATGAGTATATAATACATACATAAAATAGTGTAGTGGAATGACTACCTATATGTATAGAAGTCTAATGCTCATTTCCTCATATTAATACATTTCCTTTTTTTATAATAGGGTAAATAATCAATTATCGTATATTAATATTGCCAAATAATAATATTAGGTTTAAAGAAACTAATCGTTGACCCAGCGCAAAAACATATCATTAGGACTAAGCTTGAATTTAGATATTTAACTTTCAATATTTGAGTGACCATACCGACGCCAATATTGAAGCTACTAAATTCAAATTTTGTTATCATAATGAACATCACTTCGTCAATAGATGATCAGTTTTATTAATTATTTATGGTCGTTATAAGTACCAAATTTATTAAATGCATTTACCAGATAATACATTTTTGCAAACCAAATATCTTAAATTCAGCGTTAAACTGCTCCATCTGGTTTGAATTCTATAATAATGTTTACATTTCAAGTAATTGTAACTATTGTATTCTGATAAGAAATATTACAGTTTACTTAAAATGTTGTTTATACTAGTACATTGTACATTGAGCTATTGAAGTAAAATATTCTTAAAATTATGTTTGTTAGAAGATTGTAATATGGATTGCACGGTCTTAGGACCCTTTGCCGAATTATGACTATGCTGAAAATAGTAATTTATATATTTGACGATGATTAATGCAGTACTACTAATTAATTAAGATCCCATTTATGCTACAACAATTTTAAATTATACACCCACGTAACACAGCAGAAAGTGTTAAGTTTTTGTCACTGACAGGTTTCTACTGGCTATATGTTAAAGTCAAATAGCGTGTTTTTTTGCACTGAATACCAAACAACATCTAGAGTATGAAAGAAATCAAATCAAATCCACCATGTATCTTACAAAGGGGATTTACACCGATGTAGATCATCAAATTTACTCTGAGTCAAACAAGGATTTACACTAATAAATTAACGATTTAATCTACATTGCAAATGATTTATGTTGACCAAAAAGAAAATCAATTAATTTCTTATGGATAAAAACAAATACTTGAATATTATATTATCTAATATAATATAATATTATAGTTGTATGTCCCCAAATAAAAACGCATTGGGTATTTATTTAAAAAACGGAGACAGATACAGACTTTAAACATCAAATAAAAGTCTTTTAGAATTTGAAGTTATGTAGTTTAAGCTATGTATCATTCCGAGCAAACTAGATTCCTGGGCTCTGTAGACGAGTTTTTTTTTTTTTTTGCTAATAAGTAGATTTTTTTCATAAATCAAAATGGATTCACCGTGCCTCAAAGTTTTTTTTAAGGTATGGGTTGTTGATTCGAAAATGCAAGTAAAAAATTAAAAATCCAAAAAATGAATTATTGTACAGACGGAAAAATGGAGAACTTACGTTGGATACAAAATTAAAAAAATGGAATAAGCGGATTTGGAAGTTAGTCTTATTGTGGTCGAAGGGGAACATATTTCTAATTATAATGGATGGAAGAACTTAGAATATTGTTGTTCATCCTCAAGTTATACTAAATTCAGGAGTTATAAAAATAATTAATTAGGTATGTTATAAAATGCCGATTTACGGAGAGGTGTGCACGGAAGTCTAGAAGTGTTTTAGGCATCCACGTAGAAATGCTGGATGTTTATTAATTTAATTAGAGAAATCAATTTAGCATTATTTATATTTAATGTATATAAATACTTAATCTTTGACCCATTTTAATTTGTTTTTCAATTGAATGGTTTGTTCAGTCGCACCATTTGTAATCTACAAAAAAATACAAAATACATATTATACATCTTTTGCACAATACTTTACTCTGTAAATCCAGAAAATGTCATTCAATTCTCTTGATGTTTAAGAAAGTTGTGTTGTTTTATTGAAATATCATATTTGATAAAATCACAGATTTTTGTGTAGGTTATAACATAAGTACCACGAAAAAAAGGCGTGAACTTCCGATGATAAATTGGTCATAACTTTTTTGAAGCTAGAGCCATGGTTTTAGCATCAAAATGTCTTTTTTTACCATTATCTAATACCTAACATAATAATTATTATCTTTGGATGTTGGTATGTATCCTTGCTAACTTTAAAAAATAAAGGAGATTATAAGACTTAGAGATGAAGAAAAAAAGAGAAAATAAGAGAAAGGATTTTTGACAATAACAGGAAGGATAAGCCAACGACAGTTCAACTTGAATATTTGTTCTTCTCTAAAGATAAAAAAAAAGTGTGCAAACTGCAAAGATGCATACCAAACATGCAGCAAGAATACTTCATAACATTTCAGAATCTTTATTTTTTGTTTTATATGAAGTTCATAATTAATTAAAATTTCTTTATGTACAGTGCAACCCCATAAATTATGAAATTTAAAAAATATTAAGGGACCGGTTTTATTACAAAATGTAAGTCATTTTTTTATTCTTATGGCATTTACAAAAAAAAAATCTTCTCAGTGTATAACATTGAATTTAAAAGCAAATATGTCGAGTGCGAGTCCCGATAAAGAGCGGGGCCAAAGACAAATGTGCCCTATGCCCATCTTAAAACAAATCCTGTGTACAATATATATGAAGGTTTCTCATTTTCTTAGAAAGTGTTTTTCAATGATATCGTGGGAAATCCAAAATGAGATATTAAACAATAAACTGAAATTTAGGTAAAATATCCTAAAGTAATTTATAATACTTCCTGCTTTCGGATGTGAAGTTATAATTAACTATTGGTTTTTATACATAATTGATTCATTGTCATCCTTTTTTGTCAACCCACATCATTTGCACTGTAGCTTAAATCGTTAAAATCATGTTCTCTATTTAATTTTTTCAATATTCAATTTTGCATTTAATTAATAAACCTTATATTATGATCATAATTTATCGTAGGTGGTAAACCCCAGATAGTTTAAGCAAAATGGGATCCCAAAATCTCGAATGAGAATTCCTAATATTTAGGTACACATATATCTTTAATTATAACTGAATCAATTTGAAGAATTGTCGTTAATCAAATACTTAATACATTTTGATGAGCATTTATCTAAAACATCCTATTTTTTAATAATTTGAAAAGTCGATATTACTCTGTAAAAAAATTTAATTAAACTAAATATAGGAAAAATAACCCAAAAAAAACCATTGAAAAATAAAATTAAAAAAAGAAGTCAATCATTTTTTTAAATTCAAATTTGAATCAAATTATTAGTTAAAAAAAGGTATTTTATAATTTTTTATGAAAATGAAAGTTTATTAAACATGATCATTTTCAACTTTGTACTTTTTTTTGTATTTTGTATTATTCTTTTATTATTTACCAACCATAAGCAGATATATTTTCTAATTTTTTTTTTCGTTTAAAAAATATTTAAATTACTTTGTTCTTAAATTAGTTTCTTTGATTTTAAACAGAATAAGAGTGAAGGATATTTTTTTAACCCATTACTCACAGTGCGTATTATGTATCTTTTTTTTTTTATAAATCAAACAGCCAAATCCTTAAGGTAAAACTACACATTACACAATATTAAGAGAAGGACGTTGATCCTTTATTAAAGGTTGGTATTGTATTATTAAAAAATAACTCTGATTGATTGTAAGAGTATTTTTACATATTATCCTCTTAATCATCCTAATATTTCTTTTATGATTTGCTATATTACGACTTAACATATTTATAACAATTAAATTCAAACAAAAAAACACTGACGTAATGAAAGAAACGATGAAGACTCAAACCAAAGATTTCGAATTACTTGGATACCAAGAAACCAATAACTGGTACAAAATTACGATTAAGAATGTATTTTTTTTTTTTTTTTTTATCATCATGTATCTCAACATGTGACCGTCCTCCTCTCCAGACGCAAACCCCATGAACTACTCTATCTAGGTGTGTCTGGAGGATAGGGTGTGTAATAATCCTCTCAGGAGTGTCAGTTCTCTGGAGGACTAGCACTTTTACTTCCTATTTTTAAATGAAATAAACATCAGGGTAGAACAGGGTGGTACCCGTAGAGGGGGATGGAGGGGCTTTGAAAATTGCATAATTTTTTTTTTTGGGATTTCTTTTCTATAAAAAAAAAAGAATTTCGATCAAATATGCTGTGGAGCAAAAAATTCCTCTAGAGGCTTCCATCAAGGAGTGGACTAAGCTCGAGTCTGACTACATAGTCAAGGTTTGCAAGGGATTTAGATCTCGTATTGAGGCAATTATTAGAGCTGAGGGATCACATATATTGAGTAAAAGTTGTACCAGACACTATTTTCATATAATTTTGTTAAATAAATGTCCTCACAAAACATCCCATTAAATTTTTTTTCTTGAAAAATAAAATGTGTACCACTCGACCCTGTATATTAAATTGAATAATCTCTGTTTGAAAATAAATTTTACTTACAAAGAGTTCAACAATTATATACATAAATTATTATAAATATAGAAAGCATGGGAACGTTGCAACAATTTTCGTTTTTCTCTTAATTATCCGGATTTGGTTTGACTCAGACACACACAAAATTTTGGAGAACATGTATACTAATAAATGAAATTTTGACTATATTTTGATATTTTACAATCCATTAATTTTCTGCGAATCTAATTTGAATCCTACCCTTCAAATGTTCCAACTGCTCTATTTTTTAAAGGAGTGAATAATTACTACCTAGAAGGTGTTGAATAATTAACATTCAATATATAATTATGTCATAGCAGATGAAGATTTATATTATAAATCACTTATCAGTATTATGCAATTGAGGAATTTAATTTCAAATCCTTCTCCAGATGCTATAAAGAGTACATAAGTGGTCCGTCAACACAAGAGCGAGCTACAATATTTTTTCTCAGAATTGATTCTAGATTACATTTGTTTTATTTGACAAATAATAATTATCAATTTCTATCAACAAATTATTCTTGTTAACTGAAGTGCACTTAAACTAGCAAAAAATGCATTGTCATAATAAAAGAATGAGAAATTGAAATATTTTATTTAAAAGTCCAATATTAATCCCTTAAATCAAAGAAGGGCTGTAAACTATTGCTAAAAACTCTTGGATATCTTATCTCATCCCACAAATTTAAATATTATTATGTATATGTTATACCTATTAATATGAGGAATAATTATATATCCAGGCTCCTTCTCAGGATCGACTACAAGATTCGACAGGAGGGTAGTACCGAGTGAGTGCAAAGTTGTAATTAGGTTGTTTATTAAAATGCAACTACCAAATATAATTTACCACAAAGAGTATGTACCTTTCAGCAAGGTCGAAGTTCATTCAGATGTCTGTTTTTAAGTTCACGATGATCCATAAATAGAGATTTTCTCGAAAGTAACGCCTAGGATCCATTTAGGCTTGCGATATTTAAAATTTCGGTGCTTTCTCTGATTGGCTCTTTCATTGGGATGCTTTTGTTAAGAAGTAAACCATCAAGACAAGTACGTATATTATGACCAAAAAGGAGTTTAGCTGGGGACTTTTCACATGATAAAGGAGTAAGGAGTATAACGATAAGTAAAAAGTAGTTGATCTAAAGAGATTCCAGGATTCTTCTTCATCATGTCTTTCAAAATCCGTACAACCACTTTTGCTTGTCCGTTAGATTCCCGATGATATGGTGTAGAATGAGATACCTTCAACTCCCACTTATTTATAATGACGTCAATGGTAAATGTCTATACTGACGTCTTTTCAGAGATTGTTCTATGGGACATATATCCCAATATTTCATAGACATACACGTATTTAAATCAATTATAGACTCAATTTAAAAATTTCAGTCATAGACTAAAATATCAAAGAGCTATAGTTTAGAACCTATATCCTACATAATAATAAAAAAATGATGTGTATGTGTGATGTACGTCCCACTTAGAAAAACAATGATAACACACATTTATTTCAAAAAACGGAGACAGAATCAGACTTTAAACATTCAATAAAAGTTGTTCATACTTTTGAGTTACGTACGTAAGGCTATGTTTAATTCTGATCAGACCAAATTCCTGGGCTCTGGAGGACAACTTTAATTTTGCTAATAAGTTGAATTACAAAAGTGTAACTTGTAGTGCCCCCAAAGAGTTAATAAGAATAATTTTTTGATAGAAATTGATCACAATTTGTCAAATTTTGTAAATTTGAGAAAAACCATTCGACCTTGATTTTGTGTAGACAGGGCACATATAAATATTTATTTGTGCTTATTTAGTGATATTGTTTAGATTTAATTATTGAATCATTTCAATTTTTCTATATTAATGATGATATTCTGCTTATATATGTTTGTTACCTACAATGTTTGTCAACCTTAGTTGAACCCCTCCAGAATACGAAATTAATATTACGGGGTCATACATTTATGACGTCCAGTTGACCGGGGGTTACGGATTTGAAGATTTTTTTTAAGATGGGTGGGGGAGGGTATTGGATATTTTGGAGTCCACTACATTGACAACGGATCTCTGTTTCACACAGATCAACAAAACCTTTTCAATATGAAGTACATAATTGGTCTCAATATAACACACTTTTTTAAGTGGAAACCCCGGGTACATGAAATCTATGAAAACTAAAGAAAGAAGGCTTCACAGATTATATTTTGTATGTTATATGCAATTATACTCTTACCTTTTCCAACCAAATTCCATTTAAAAAAAGTATCAAAATGAATAAGGAAGCACAGTATAAAAATTGATCAAAGTGTATTATCGAGCTTATCCCATTTAAAGAAGCAAAAAGGTCACAAAAAAAAAAGAACAGGAGGAGTGAATCCGAGTGGAAGGGTCTTTTGAGGAGTATCAGAATGTTATTCAATCACAGGAAGAAAATGCTGCAAGAAGAAAATCCATTCAATTAAATAACTGGGTTATTAATGATAAAACTACTACAACCAATTTAAGTTAAGATAATATCAAACATTAATAGAGGGGGGGGGCTCTAAAAATTAAGGGGGTTATCAAGTTTTGGACGAACAAAGAAGGGAGAAGGGGGGATCAAACATTATATATTTTTCCGGACATCATGTATGTATGACCTCTTAGGGGGTGAGATAAGGTTTTTCCCCATACAATTACTAAAATGTTAAATTGGAATACATTGTAAGACTCAATCGATTAAAGTAAGCAAACGTTCACACAACGGTAATTGTACCTGCGTTACCTATCCATAGATTTGATATTTTCCAAAGATTAACTTTCTATTACATATATATATATATATATCGAAGAGTTTTTTTTAACAGGCGTTGAGTATGATGGATGCAGATATAAATAACATATTGGACCTTCAAATACAGTTTAAAATCGTTTCCATTCTGTATAATTCCTGCCGTCAGTTCTTTAAAAAAATCTCAAATTTTAAGGCTCCCTCTACATGCATGGTCGAAGGTAATAAGAGAGTATCAGGCAAACTCCCTCCATTTTTTTCTGAATCATATTTTAAATTTTCATTCCAATATCATGTTTTATCTGTAGAACCCACCCAGTTAAAAATTACTTCATACGACCCTGAGGTGGCATCATTTTATTAATATTATAATAAAGTACTTAAGTAATCAAATTTAAATATTTTTCAAACTTGCGAAAATAATTATTTCACACTCTTTTTAATTTGGGATTAATTAAAGTATATATTATTAATATAAACATTGAGGGTTTACACCTTCAGGATGGTTGAAATAGATTTATGATATCGGCATAGGCTATCTAATTTATTATTATAATATTATTTAGAAAGATTGAATCCAAAACTAAGCTACTGGATAGAAATGAGACGGCTTAGTTGTGCGTCAGATTTGGAGGTGTTCTTAAGATTAAGAATAAGTTCACAATTTGAATACGATTATATTGAGGTACACGGTCTATGACTGCAGTCTCTGCCAAAATATCGCCCTACAACTATATCACCTATGACTGAACCAAAAAAGGTAGTTTTCGAACGATTCTCAACACTAATATAAACATTAAGATTTGTAATGACTAATAACCATAGAGAAAGAATAATATAGAAGTGACAAGGATTTTTACTTGGCCGCTTGGTCTAATTTGGCTCACAGATAATATATAATCATTTTGAGGAGTTTAATACACTTGTTATGTTTGGTCTACTTTTAGATATTATGTTGAAATCAGTGGTTTGCATATTTTTGAACCAAAATATACTTAACATATACAACCCTAGTTATAAGTTGTTAAACTCTGAAGAGATTTGAGTATCAACATCGGAGTAGATCTTCTCAATGTCCTTGAGTTACCATGACACTTTTCGGATTCTTTTACTTTTACATACTGGTTGGTCATATTTTATACAACTCCACCATTTCTACGATTTATAACTCATACAATATCAGTGCCACCAGAAACGCAGAAGCGATTGACTTCACCACTTTTATAGACTAAGTGTAATATTTCATTAATAAAATTGTAAGGTTGTCTGACTGTAACATCATTATTATATAACTTGCCCCTTCCCCCACTTGGACATACATTCCGGTGCTGCTGTACAATATATAATGCACATAACACAAATAACTATGTTCAGTGTTTATGTTACTCAAAACATGTAATAATTAATTTATTAATACAGTAATAATAATCATAATTATATAACTGTCACCATTTTTTAAGGATTTTAATTTTTTTTTTCTATTGTATTGCTTAAATAGTATACATTTACCAAGGTTAACAGAAACACAAGGTTAGACGATCATGCACTCGGGCTTGCTAGGACAAAACACGCAACCAATCATAGTCTATGAACTCACTGTTGGTAGCACTTTCAATTACATGTATCGTTCCCACTGATGGACAAGACAGACAGATTTTGGCAAAACATGCAACCAGTCATATTCTATGACGTCACTATTAAAAAGTGTCGCAGAAGTCCAACATCAGCTGTACATGCGTTATGGTATAACTCAAGGTTAATAGAAATACAAGGTTATACCATAACGAGTGTACGACGTTCGTTTACCATTTGAATTAGTTTTGTAAAACTTTAAGGATCGTCAAAACTCGCGACTATTTTGCCTTATTCTTAATTTTATCAAAATTGAAGAAGATTAATTTGTGATGACATCACTGGTAAATATCTATGATTTATTAAAGATTGTTCCATGGAACGGATTTTGAGTCCGATTCGGGCACGTCCTTAAAATTTACAACGGGAGCGGAGGGAACGTCATACCTTTTTGACTGATACACAGAGGTTAAAAAAATTATACAATTTGAAGATCGCCTTCTTTTTGTAATTGCTATCTGAAAAGGTTTTTTTATTTACTGAAGTTGTCATCATTATTCAATAAGTATAAAATAATCACTGGTGCGTGAAAGACGAAGAGTAACCCTGAAGATTTGTTGTCGAGCCATAAGTTGTGATTTAAATCGTGTGTATTTTTTAGCCTGCCCTCTTTTATAGAATTGATAATCTGAAGAATGAATTTTCTTTTCCTTAGCAGTTGTCATTATTATTTAACTCCTGAGTAGTCAACTTCCTTTTCTACTACATTCAATTATATTAAAAACCTGATTGAATATTTGTTTGTGCTCATAAAAGACGGAGAGTAACCTTGAGGATTTGTTGCGGAGTTTTTAAATCCAAGTAGAATTGAGGATCGACAACGGAGTAATTCTGGTGAATTTCCTTGTTTATTTCTTCCCCCACCACCCCCCTACTCCCTAATCACAACTGATTGTAGCTAATCTAATGAAGCACTAGGTAAGATTCTTCAAATTGTCAAGGTTACCATGTTGATTTTCGATTGTTTTTTTTTTCCTTTTTAAAATCCACAAGAACACGCCATTTTAATCAATAGCTATAAGTGTAAATCCTTGTTTAACTCAGAGTATAATTGAGGATCAACACCGGAATAATTCGTGCCTATGTCCTTTCCAAATACGGACACTGGTGTTTGTGATTATTTCTTTCATATCAAAGCTGCTCACAGCTAATTTAATGAAATGTCAAACTGCTCTTCTCCCAACACTTTACATTTCAGTTTCTTTTTTTTAGTATACCGGCGTTTTATATTATCTGAATCTCTGCCAATGTTTCCCTACTCATAGTCATGAAATTAGTACTCAAAATATTTAAGTATTATAATGTAAATATATTGAGAAGGAAGAGAAAGATTTTAAAAGGAACCATTTAGATACCCGCATGTACTTTTCTAAAATAGTGTTGAGAAAGTACTTGGTCATGAGGTTTTTTTTATCATTACTCTACGTAGTATATCTGGAGTAGAGAAGCTCATACCGACCTTGTGATTTTTTATAAAATCATTTTCTTTCTCTGTGGGCCATGAATGCATATTATGCTATGTATAGAGGCAACCATTCGACATACTCTCTATATCCCGCAATGCATTTCCCTCAATCCCTTAGAAATAAAAGCTTAATAATTGTATACAGGCACACTATACTTTTATGGTTTACCCTGCCTTAGCCTAACGTGTTTCTATTTATAACGTCATGATTGCATCATATTTTTTTAAATTGTGATCAATCATTCTTTGCAAAAGGTTTATCACCTAATATAACTTATAAGTAACGGAGTTTGCTTATATATTTACATTTAAGCATTTCATTGTGACTAATTGTCAGCATGATCCCTGCGTTGTTCTACGCGCGCCAACAAATAAGCAACATTAGGAAATCGACTATTTTATCAATCATAGCTTCAAAATTAATCATAGATGACTCAATTAAACATTTTATCCCTTAACACAGTCCCTCAAACGAGAAATATTCGTCTACACGAAGAAATAAATAATTCTGGTGCGTCAGTATAAAATCATTTTTGAACTATGATCAAGAAAAGGAAAAAAACCCCATTTAACTTTTTTTACTTACAACTTACAATCCAATGGTTAATAGACATAATTGAGTCAATTATAGGTTTTGAATTCAAACTTGTGGATGAGTTAAGATAGCCAAGAATGTTAACAATGGTTTAAAACCTCTTTTTCATTTAAGAGACTCATATTGGCCCCGATACGATCTTTCAAATAAAATTTGTCAATCTCTAAATATTGGTTTTGACTACTTTAAAGTGAAATTTGCAACTCACTCAAGGGGTTAATAAGAATAATTTGTCTATAGAAATTGACAATCATTCGTACAAAAATACAAATATAATCCTCAACCAATTTTGATATAAATCATTCTAGCTTGCTTTTTTGTTGACGGGCTACATATATTATTACACTCTATTTTCATGGAAATCTCACTTTTATTTTCTGATGTGAGATGTTTTAGTGCGTGTGTGTTGGTATGAGGGAGCGTTAGGAAAGCAGAGTAGGGATACACAACACCACACTGTCCGCTGATAAATTCATGGCAGAAAAAATAATATCATCGCCCTCTCTTCATTAAAAAAACTCTCTATAGTAGAGCAAAGCGAAACGTCCTTTTCCCATACTTCTTTAGTGGTAATACAGAAGGTAAGTCATAGAAATTTTTGTTGGAGCTTTTGTAACTAACTTTTAAATTGTACCTAATCCTAGTTTATTTTTAACAAGAGACAATGTCGTCTCGAGCGATTCAAGAGGCTTCAGGAAAAAGATTGCTTTACAACTCTCTTGGAGAATTCGTGAATCCATTGAATTTTGCGAGTGTTGACTGCAGTACAAATTTGGAAACCCTTCCTAATGATCATCCTTGGCTCTTAACAGAGGTATCAAAAAGTATTTAGTTAATAGTTACTACAATTCAGTTACAACTCCCCGTCTACTTTTTTCATATTTCCCTTCAACTATTATTTTTACTCCGTGAATTTCATAAACATTATTGTTGAACTTACTATGCACAATCAAGTGGGTTATTTGTTATCAGAATGACATCAACTTATACGGTGTCATACATATAAAGATGCATGTACTGATATTTATTTATATATGGATTTGATGAATTCAACAATTTCATAAAAATATTTCAAGATTCTTACGATAAAAAAATCTATAAATCTAAATCTTAGCCTTAATGAATGATGAACTTAATTTTTTTGGTATGCATTTTAGAAACTTGTAGTGAAACCAGATCAACTGATCAAACGCCGCGGAAAGTTGGGCCTTATTAAAATTAATGTTGATTATGAAGAAGTCAAGAAATGGATCAAGGAACAACGGTCGAAAGAACAAACTGTAATGATATTAACATTTTATTTTTTGTTTGTTCTTCTATACGACTTATTTTGCAGATTGGAAAAGCCAAAGGTATGCTCCGACTATTCATCATTGAGCCGTTTTTGCCCCATGAAAGTGTATGTGGTATAAGTATAACACGTCAATGATTCTATCTAATATAATATTTTACAGAATGAAGAGAGCTATGTTTGTATTTATTCTAATAGAAGTCATGATATGATTCTTTTTTGTATTGAGGGAGGTGTTGATGTTGGTAAGTCAGGAACTTTGAATGTTTTTCAGTTTTGAGTAATTCATTGAGATCATCATTGCAGGTGATGTTGACTCAAAGTCATCCAAATTTGAAGTAGCTGTAGATAAGGACCTTCAAAGAGATGATGTTATAAGCCATCTTTTGACTAAAGTATCGGACGACAAACAAAGGTATATATTTTTGAGTTTCCAATCATTCAAATATTGGTTATCGTCTCAATTTTTTATTTATTTTATCCCTAGCCGATTGTGTGATTTTATTATGGCACTTTATAAACAATATGTCGAACTATATTTTACATATCTGGAAATCAATCCCTTGGTCATTACATCAAAATCTATTTACATCTTAGATCTTGCTGCAAAAGTAAGCTATTTTATATTTAATTGCAAGATGTCTTATTTTACTCGTTTCATCATTAGTTGGATGCAACTGCAGATTTTATTTGCAGAGGAAAATGGGGAACCATGAATTACCCTCCTCCTTTTGGAAGAGATGCATTCCCTGAAGAAGCATTTATCGCAGATATTGATGCTAAAACTGGTGCATCCCTTAAGCTAACTATTCTTAATCCGAAAGGTCGTATATGGACGATGGTAGCTGGAGGTGGTGCTAGTGTCATTTATGCCGATACAGTGAGTGCCTTTGGTGGCTTGGATGAGCTTGCTAACTATGGAGAGTACTCTGGTGCACCCTCTGAGCAGCAAACTTACGATTATGCAAGGACTTTGCTGTCACTTATGACAAAAGAAAACCATATTGATGGAAAAGTTTTGATCATCGGTGGAGGAATTGCTAATTTTACTAATGTTGCTGCTACTTTCAAAGGAATTGTTAAAGCTCTAGAAGAATTTCAAAATAAGCTAAAAGAATTTCAAGTTTCTATTTTTGTTAGAAGAGCTGGACCAAATTATCAAGAAGGCTTGAGAATAATGCGCGAAGTCGGTAAGAATCTAGAGATCCCTATTCATGTTTTTGGTCCTGAAACTCATATGACGGATATTGTTGGTATGGCTTTAAATAAAAAAGCCATACCTAGTATTGAACATGATAATGAAAAAACGACAACAGCAAATTTTTTATTACCCTCTTCTGTTGTAAGTAATAGTTGTAATATTTCTAATTGGTTGTGTTGTCTATTAATTATTATCTAGAAAAAAGTTTCTCAAAAAGAAGAAAAGGAAGTGAAGTTAATTAGTGACAATGAAGATGGAAATAAATCCAACGCAATGTTTTCATCACAAACAAGGGCTATAATTTGGGGTTTACAAATTCGTGCAGTTCAGGGCATGGTTGACTTTGATTATATTTGTCAAAGGACCAAACCGAGTGTTGCTTGCATGGTTTATCCTATGGTTGGGGGCGACTCGAAACAAAACTTTTATTGGGGCCATAAAGAAATCCTTATCCCTGTTTATAAAAGTATGGCTGATGCAATGAGGAAACATCCTGATGCATCCGTTATGGTCAATTTTGCTTCCCTTAGGTCTGCATATGACTCTACTTTGGAGGCTATGGAATATCCTCAGATAAAATCTATTGTCATTATTGCTGAAGGAATACCTGAAAACTTTACCAGAAAAATTATCGTCAAAGCTCAAGAAAAGAATGTCAATATAATTGGACCAGCTACTGTTGGTGGGATAAAACCAGGGTGTTTTAAAATAGGCAATTCTGGTGGTATGATGGATAACATTCTTCATTCTAAACTTTATCGTCCTGGTTCGGTGGCATATGTTTCTCGTTCTGGAGGCATGAGCAATGAGTTAAATAATATAATATCTCAGAAGACAAATGGAGTCTATGAAGGAATCGCTATTGGTGGAGATCGGTATCCTGTTACTACTTTCTTGGATCATTTACTTCGATTTGAGGTACCTACTCCCTTTCTAATTTATATTATTTACATTAGATGAATTTTTTATAGGGAGACCCAGAGGTCAAAATGCTTATTCTACTTGGAGAAGTTGGAGGTACTGAAGAATACAAAGTTTGCGAAGCTATAAAGAATGGTACCATTAAAAAACCCTTGGTTGCTTGGTGCATCGGAACATGTGCTGATATGTTTACGACTGATGTACAGTTTGGCCATGCTGGTGCAAGTGCAGGAACTGCTGTGGAGACAGCTACTTCAAAAAATGTAGCCCTGAAAGAAGCAGGAGCATTTGTTCCATCATCTTTTGATGAATTGGGAAGTGTTGTTCATCAAGTTTATACAGATTTGGTTGAGAAAGGCACTATTGTTCCAAAGTCAGAAATACCACCGCCGCCAGTACCCATGGATTATGCATGGGCTAGGGTAAACATTTAATTAATTATTTCATTTCAACTTTAATCACTATTCACCGCTTGAATCAGGAACTCGGTTTAATTCGTAAACCTGCTTCATTTATGACAAGTATTTGTGATGAACGTGGACAAGAATTAATATATGCCGGCATGCCAATAACTGAGGTATTTCGTCAAGATATGGGAATAGGTGGTGTTCTCAGTTTACTTTGGTTTGGTCGTAGGCTACCTCCCTATGCTTGCCAATTTCTAGAAATGTGTCTAATGATTACTGCTGATCATGGCCCGGCAGTGTCTGGAGCACATAATACTATTGTTTGTGCACGAGCTGGAAAAGATTTGGTATCGTCGTTAGTATCAGGTCTTTTGACTATTGTAAGCCTACAAACAAATGGTGTATTCCAATTCCATATATATTCGATTATTTTTAGGGAGATCGGTTTGGAGGAGCACTTGATGGTGCAGCCAAACAGTTTAGTGAGTCATATGATGGAAATTTGATTCCTATGGAGTTTGTCAATTCATTTAGAAAGAAAGGGCAACTCATTATGGGTATTGGGCACCGTGTCAAATCTGTATGTAACAATGAATGCTTTTGAATATTTTGCAATTGTATATTTACAAAATTGTTATTTGCAGATTAATAACCCTGACATGCGAGTTACATTGATCAAAGAATTTGTTTTTAATCACTTTCCTCACACACCGCTTTTGGAATATGCATTAGAAGTTGAGAAGATAACAACATCCAAAAAACCAAACTTGATTTTAAACGTTGATGGGTGCATCGCTGTATCCTTTGTTGATTTGCTGAGACACTCCGGATGTTTTACAAAGTAATATTTCATACTATATTTTATAAAAAATCATTCTGATTTAAAATAATTAAATTTAGAGACGAAGCTGACACATACTTATCAACTGGAACCTTAAATGGTTTGTTTGTTCTCGGAAGATCTATTGGATTCATTGGTCACTATCTTGATCAAAAGAGGTTAAAACAAGGATTGTATCGTCATCCTTGGGATGATATTAGTTATGTTTTGCCTGAGTTGAACTGAAGAGATTTTACCTAAATGATGCTTGTTTAAATCTTAGTTTAATTTTATCGAATTATGGTTAGCATAATTAACCAAATTATATTTATTTAAATAATTACTTAATTAATTATTAGTTTTAGACGAACGTAAGAAGTGTTTTATCTTTTTTGTTGCTATTTTTAGATTATAAGAGTTAGTAGAACTTTGTGACATTTTTAAAACTTAATTATTGTAAATCTGGAATTTAGAATCTTATTTTATTAAATATACAAAATGCTAAACCTTACATTAGTGATGTTTATTGCCTTTAAATAAATATATTGATGCGTTATTTATTTAACATAAATGCATATACAGAAGTAATCACCAATATTTGCACTTAAGTCAATTAAAAATAAAAACTCGATTTATATATTAATCTATATATGAAGAAGAATGAAAAGTTCCTATTATTTAAATGATTTTGAGGTCAACTGGGTGAAATGCTAAATTCCAAAACTTATTGAAGCAATCACATTCATTGTATATAATGATTCATAGTAGTCATTGACTGTCAATGAATATATTATATACAGTGCTCTAGAATTTGGGTCCCACCAAAAAAAAAAAAAAGTACAGTTTGTATTAGAATATGTACTAATACTTTTTACAGACATAAAATTGACCAATATCTCATTCAATGTGATTCCACTTATTTAAATAACTTTGCAGAGATCCTTCATCACTGACTTGCAACTAGTACGTCTTTCCCCAAAGAATTTTGCCCACACGGCTACTAATAATTAAGGTGTTCATACTGACTTATTCTGTGACCATGCCTTCCATTACAAAGTCCAGGGGGTTACTATCAGGCGTAGAGAATGGGTAAAATTTTATTTGAAAAAATTTCTAAATTGTCTTTGTACCATTATAATTCATACTTCGTTTCCAATATCGAGATATCTCCACAAAATACTCTTAATTATATTACGTTAATGGGATTCTATTTCTGTACCATTTTGTATGTATTGATGTACTGGAAATTATGTTTGGTCATTACTCACATGTAGTGAGTACAAGTCCTCCGCCCAATTTTTTGTCATATTATATATAATAAACCAATTTACATAAGGGATTGTATAACGGTGTTTATAATTTTTGGGACGAAGCATTTTGCATTAGTTACTTTACCCTTAGAAAATAATAATTTTATGTATTACAGATATTTCTCCTGAGGTAAAACATTTAAAGGAAATAAATACCAACATACAAATCCAACTTGGAGTCTATGAAGCAGAAATAAAGTAATTAAAGAAAAAGTTGAGGGAAAATGATGTCAAAATTTCGTACGCATATTCAAAGTTTTAGTCTTTAAAAATGCGCCTCTCTTCGGTATTTAATTCAAACCATATAAAAATTTTTAATTTGCAAGTCTTCACATTCCAAAAATTGGTCTAATAAAACCATTGATAATTCACTTCAGTTAGTTAACTGAAGTAGCGGTTTCATTAATTAAGTCGTCTATAAATGTCGCCAAATGTCATAAAATTTTATTTTTTACCGTTTCTGAGTATGTTAGAATAAGAATGCACATACATTTATGAATGCAAACTACGATTATCAAAGAAAATAGAATAGCTTCTTCTACTTTTGGAAGACGAAGAATACGAAATTAAGTAAGTTAAAGAAATTATTCTTAAAGTAATGATTCCATTTTTTCATAATAGTTAAGCTCAATAAAATTATTTTTTTAGTATTCATTTATTGTATTAAGTTCTTTTTGGGCCATGCCATATGTCACAAGGGGGCACTGAAATCTTGTGATGTAACTCTTCTTATAGGGATTTGGTAAATATAATCAAACCTGTATTCCCTTTTGACAATCATATAATTAATTATGTGAAAATATTGATTTTGTTAAATATAAAGCATTTTTTTCAAATGTTTGACCTAGTGATTTATTTATTATCATTGCAAACTTGCCATGTTCCTTTTTCAAATATACATGCTAAGAATAACTCGCTAATGTTCTTCTTCCTTCATTTACATAAATTGGTTTATACGTACATCGATTCATCATTTTTTGGAATTCCAAATATTATCCCAAGTATATATTGCCTAAGATACCACGTGATGTTCATATAAAATCACAACTACGACAAATATCATAGCTTTATAATTGTACAAAGTTCATATGAGTGACCGAGAGGAATTCATCATCAAAAATGATGTTTTTTACTATAACGTGTTCCGTAATTGAAACTTTGCTCCTCCAGATAGAATTGGAACCCATTGACTATTCCTTCCTTATGATATTTATTAATTGCTCCTCACTATTTTACTTTTTTTTCTTCTTCCAGCTATATAATTAATCTTATCGAGCGACAGTAAAGTTCGAACCGATAATATAAAAACATAAAAAGGAGGCGAAATAGTGGCAAAATCTCTTCGAGACAAAATTACCTGGCCGTAAAAATGTTCGCGGCAAAATTAAAAGTCAAGATTATTTTTCGCCATGTTTGTGTCTTAATAACCTTAATATCGTCACCTAGTATCAATATATTATGTAACACAACACCCTCAATATCTACCTCCAGTTGGTGGTGTGCAATTCAAGATTCAGAAAGTCGTATGCATTACATCAAATATGGAAACAAAAAAAAGAAAAATGTATGATTAATCCACGTTTGCATTGATGACAATATATATATTTGCACAAGAAAACTCTGACTTATCTTTAAGTTTATGATAAAAAAGAGTCATTAACCAACTTCCTAAATTAGTCATAGTGGTGAGAGTGTAGTGGATGCCCCAGAAATCGACTTTATATTCTCAACCTTCAAAAAGTTTGCATTCACCTAAATTAGTCAAGTGAGATAGTTTTGAACTCTAACAGTGCTATAGTTAAGTTAATTTTTAATCTCATTTCTTTACTTTTCTCCAAAATTTTCCCCCCCACAATTATAAAATTCAGACATCATAATTAAAGGATAATTTGTAAGGTACAAGTAATTTAAAGAATACAATATAAAATATATTTACTTCAAAAAATATGACACTGATTTAATTAATAATAAACTTACAATTTGGACCCCACGGGCCGAGATAATAATGATAATACTTGTAATCATATTCCAATCTTGAAAAAAAAAATTAAATTAATAAAATGCGGCAACATAAATTAAGTATATCTAATTTGAATAGAATCAATTCAGTTAATAAGCAATCAGTTAAAATTCACATTTTTAATGGATTTCAAGATTGCAATAGGATTCTTATTTATTAAATTAAAAACAATTAACATTTTACTATGGCAATGTAAGGTACTTTTTTAACAATTAGCTATCGGGGCAAGAAAAAATATTTTGATATTTTGACTGCAAACCTGTTGCTGAGTACTTTTCGAAATCCATGTCGATACCTTGTCTCGTTAGATGAGGCTTCTTACAAAACTCTCTTAGCCTTTTATAAAGTTGATTATCGGTAGAATAAAGGTATTTTTTTGGAAATAACTCCGGGTAGACGAGTCTGTTAGGAACAAGTGGATAACATCCAAGATAAGCCGCCTCTACAACAGCAACTCCAAAAAATTCATGATTTGCAGTTGATACAACAACATCTGATTCATTAATCAAAATTTGATAGTATTTATCCTTACTTGAGACAAACCCCCAGTTGACAATATGATCCACCAATTTCAGTCGGGCTTCCTCAAATATGCGTGGAACATCTGTATAGGTTTCTCCTAATACAGAGATTTTGAAATCATGTCCCTCATCATGTAGCCTATACAGTACATTAAAAAATGAAGTAGGATTCTTATCGTGCTCCCAACGATGAGGCCAAACTATCCGCACTGACTTTGGTGTCAGCTCTCTCTGAACATTCAATGAAGGAAAATTGACTGGGAAATAAAGAACTGAACATTTTCCTTGAAGTTGGTGCTTCAAATTCTTAATTTTATAGTCGGGTTGCTTAGATAGAAAGCCATCAATGCCATCAAGGAACGATAACATATTATACTCAGAATTGAATAGAATGACGTCTGCACAAAGTGAAGAGATAATTTGATTATAACCATATTGGAAATCGCGAACGTGTTCATTTTGAATAGGATAAATGAGTTGATTTTCGTGAAAGTATAATATTTTTTTTGAAGAACTTAAATCTTGCCTTAGCGCGATCAACTCTGCCAAGTTAAGAACTGAGGATGCAAACAAGTGAGTAAATTTCTCTGAAGGAATACTTTGTGATAAAGCCAGTGCTCCAGTACGAGCTCTCCAATGCCATTTTTTCGGTGTTAAAGTAGCTAGATATGCGACTGGAACTACACTTTCCAGGAACTGAATGAGCTGTTTATGTGATCCGCCATAAAAGGGTTCAATTATCAATATTTTGGATGTGCTACACATATCGAATAAACATTGGGATTCTGTAGTTAAAAAAAAACAATAATTCATAACTTGATATTATACAAAGGATAAGCAAATAGGAATCAAATGATGAATAAATTGTAAGTTATATTTAACTTTGAAGCGGGAAGAGTCTTTTTATCCGTCAATTATTATAATTAATAAATATTTAGTAACAAAATTGAAAATGCAAATATTGAAATGAAAGGAATTAACACTGAAAGCTCCTTTTAGTTTGAATATCATCGAGTAAAACTGAGAGTTCCTCGTCATCGAAGCGTCCTTCCAAACTGGGGATAAGACTTCGTGCTTCCTCGGGTGAATCAGGACACAAATTTGCTAATGCTGCCAATTCGAATTTATGTAGTTTTTTCTGTGTTAAGACGGATCGGATACTCGCTATGTTGTCCAAGTTACGAAATTTAGCAAATCTCTGTGTATAATTCAGTGTTTTCATGAAAACCTCAGAAAATTCTTGTTCCTCTTCAGCAGCATCATTTTGCTTTTGACGATGTTCCAGGAGGATATGCACTTCGGAGATGAGGAGTGTCTTTGTCTCGGGATCCTCAAATTCCGTTGGAAACTGGAGATCCGATGCATCCTCTTCTATTCCAGCTTGTTCGGACGCCATGGATCGCTTCTATATTTAATAGTCTGTCAATTACAACAGAGCACGAAATCGAAATATTCTTTTCTCTATTTTGGTATCTCCCCGGCCGGTGTTAATGCGATTCAGCACATGAAACTGCTGCGCACACCACTGGCTAAACCTTTAAAACAAAGCAGCGAAATACGACTGTCTGTTTGAGGAGATTCATGGTCATAGAGTTATTTTTTGGCACGCAAGATGTCGCTTTTTATGATACAAAAGATGAAATTCACTCTCACTCATTTTTCCTAATTAGTAATGTTGTATTAGCAACTTTTTCCGCCTCGCAGAATATATATTGTAATAGAGTAATACCAATGAGTTCTAATAGATAATAATAGGTAGTACTAAATGACCTTAGCGGACAAAAAAAAAGTGTCGCTACGGCGCATTACCTTGTACAAATATTGCTCACGTGGTCTTTTGTTCGCTACGTTGTTTTATTAAAGTTTTATCTAGCTAGTGGCTATTTCTCCTTAGGAATATAAAGAGAGAGAGAGCTAGATTGAAACTGAACTCTAAATTAAAGTGATGAAGAAGAGAATCCATCTTTTGTTATCGTTTATAAATGAAAATGATCAACATAGAATACAATATATATATTTATACTGATACATATGGAGGGGGTTCCCGCTTAGTGCGGTTTTTGGGAATAAGAAAAATATGCGTAATGTGAAATCTGCGTTGAACCGTGACTTTTAAGTACTAGGATAAATTATTTTTCAAAGTCCACTTTTCACTATTTTTCCTTTTTTTATATAGTATGGTTAGAACAATAAAAACATTTATTTCATCATAAATTATTAAAAATAATGAATGCCTAAGGTTAAAAACTTGCAAAATTTAATCTTAATCGGGTATTTACTTGATTAATCCTGTCATTTCAATACTGTAAAATTTAACCGATATTTATTCAGCAAACTTTTTGAATGTATGTTTATATAGTAAGTTATAACCAAAAGTTGTAAGTCTTTCATATCAAATACTTACAGGACACTCCTTCTTATGCTAAATTTAACAATTCTATTATATGAATATATAGACACATCAACAAAACTTATCAACAACTAAAAAATTATTGTTATACTCAATATATAGTTTTTTATAATTTATTATCATGACATGTAAAAACGCGATATTAGGGGAATATACCACTCTATACGAGCAGTCAGAATAATTTCAAACAACACGTAATGCGAAATCCGCGGTGTCTGAAGTCGCTTTATGCGGGGACCTCCTGCACATATATTAATAATAATTAATAAATAATGGTTAAAGACTAGAACAGGAAAGAGAAGAAGAAGAAGAAGTAAGAAGCTGCTGCTAGCTGAATTGAAGAAAAGAGAAAAATAAGAAATAGAAAAGAAAAGAAGTTGAGGAATGGAATGAGGGAATAAAGGAAAAGAATGAGCCATAGAGAAAGAAATTTATAGAGGTGACAAGGATTTTTAGTTGGCTGGTAGGCTTAGTTAGGCAGATAGACAATAAATATTCTGATCTGAAGAAGTATATTGCAGCTGTTGTGCTTGGTCTACTAATACATAATATGTCGTGCGCCAACATACAAAATCTTGAACATGCATCAGCCTATTAAATTGATGGCTGTTTCGGCAAAATACTATAGCGACTAAAGAAGGGAACACCGAAATGAATATGGAGCGCACTCTTTTTATGCTTGACTATTGTGCAAAATAATTTTTTTTAATATATATTAATAATAAATTCAATAAATTGAAACTTAAACCCATTACCCATTTCAAAAAGTTATTAAATTTTTTATATGAGAAAGTTTAACCATTAAATAATTATCATTTCAAATGTATAAAACATATTCTATATATTTTTAATTTAACACAATTTTTATAATGAAGCACATATATTTTGTACAATATACATTGTTTCAAGATATGTATCTATTACAATTAATATGAGAAAATTATTTTGTACTTAAGTCAAAGCAAGAAAGCCTGCATACCAAAGTTAACAGCTGAAGGGAATGTAGCAGTTTTTGGCAGTCCTTGTCACCTCTCTCTCTAATTTTTGCTCTATGAAGGAAATAATGAGCTCTTGAGGAAAGAAAAAGAAAGACTGAAGAATGGAGTTATCGTTGTCGTTGATTAGTGAATGTAGGAATTAAGTTTGGAAGTTGTGGATGATCATTGATCTCGTATTTTTGGGTGGAAGTGTGGAAGGTTGTGTAGTGGACGTGGAGTGTGACTTGTGCATCTAGAGTGTGTGGGATGAGTGGGGGAGGCGGTGGTGGAAGTGGAGGTTCTGGTGCTCCAACTTCTGCAGATGCCTGCTTAAGTATCGTGCATAGCTTGATGTGTCATCGCCAGGGAGGAGAAACGGAGTCTTTTAGCAAGAGAGCCATCGAATCCCTCGTCAAGAAGCTCAAAGAGAAGAGGGAAGAGTTGGACTCGCTCATTACGGCCATCACGACCAACGGAGCACATCCCACCAAATGTGTCACCATTCAGAGAACTTTGGACGGAAGACTCCAAGTGGCTGGCAGGAAAGGATTCCCTCATGTCATCTACTCCAGGATATGGCGATGGCCGGATCTTCATAAAAATGAACTTAAACAAGTCAAATACTGTCAATTTGCATTCGACCTCAAGGTCCGATATATATCTTCTTATCCTTTTCCCTTCATTTATGACTAGCGATGTGGCCCGTCAACACCAAAAACGAGCTAGAATGATTTTTTTCAATATTGAGTCTGGATTATATTTGTAATCTTCCACAAATTATTCTTATTTACTCTTTCGGTGTGTCTCAAATTGCACTATCAAAGTAGTTACAATTGATCATCACAATAAAATAGGCAGAAATTGACGAATTAAGTCAATAGAAGTCTCTTAAATAAAATAGAGCTTTTAACCTATAGCCAAAATTCTTGGTTATCCTAACTCATCTTTGACTTTGAATACGAAGTCTAAAGTGAACCGCTTTATGTATATATCATATAAAAAAAATTATGCTCATGTTTCGCTAATAAGTTTAAATTTTAAATATAGGGAGAAATAATAAATGAGAACACTAATATCTTGCAGGTTACCAACTTATACTTTTAAATAAAAGCTTGATCACAAGGATTTCGACCATTTTCACTTACCTATTTACGGCCAACACTTTCATTCATTTCAACTATTAATAAGTTGAAAATGGAATCAAGCCATTTTTGCCTCTTATCTATTCAGTCTCAATTCTCATGTTTTGTCAAATTCGTATCATGCAAGTCATTTTCAAAAACAAGAAACCAAACTTGTTCCTTGCTAACCATCTTTCTTGACTGTTAACCCTTCTGGGACCATAAGGTTTTATTGCAATTATTATACTGAATTGGACATAAAAGACGAGTTTATTTTTATTTAGCGAAAGTTTCATTAATTTGATTTTTGAATTAAAATAACTATTTGAGCTATGATATTGAAATTTTCAAAGAAGATTTTAATGGATATAATATAATGTAAAAATAAAAATGAGGGATTTAACTTGGCATAACTATATTGTCAATTTGTATTCCTATATTTCACTTCTTCTTTCCCTTTTATCCATTTATGTTTAGGACCAAGACTTAAACAATTCATTATCAGTGACCTAAGAGTTACTTAATAGTGGAAACTCTCTTTCTAAAGGATGAAGTGTAATTAGCAATCAATACCAAAAGTTCGTTCTTTCCTCGAAAAGGGGGCTATTTTTCCTGTTCAGGATATTTCATTGTTTTACCATAAAGTATGTTCAAACATTTTTGCAGTTAAACGTAAATAAAAAAAGCGAATGAGACTAATAGTTAATCTTATACCTCTTAATTGCTTTAAAGTACACTCTAAATTTAAAATTAAAACATCTTATAAATTAAGTTTTTTCTATGCTCTATTGATATCATGGATGCATGCCATTCGTTTTTATTCACAAGGATCACAGAAAAATCCTTATTTTCAAATGGGGATCAAAGTATTTTCAATTTAATGTTCTCTGCTATGGCCTCAGTAGTGCAACTAGAATGTTTTCTAAACTGATAGAGATAGTCTTTCCAACGGTAAATAATTTGAAAATGGAATCAACACATTTTTGTTTCACATTTATTCAGTCTCCTTTATCATGTTTGTCATTTTCAAAAAGAAGAAACCAAATATGTGCCTTGCTAACAATCTTTGTTGACATTATATTTATTATTAAAGACAATCAATGTAATTTAAATCGACTCAAAGTAGACCCTACCATACTTAAAGTTTAGATTTTAAAGCCACTCACCGAATATCCAAATATATATTTCAAATTAATTACCTTATCAAAGTACTTATACTTTATTCTTCTAGGTGGACTCAGTTTGTGTCAATCCTTATCATTATGAACGTGTAGTGAATCCGGGCATTGATTTGTCTGGACTTAATATTCAAGGACAAAATATTCCTGCCCTCTATAATTCAGAAGATCAATGTAATTCCGCACCTAACTGGATGGACGTTGAATCAGATAATCGATCTGACTGGCCTTCCAATGATACAACATTTTTTACGCCTCCTCAACCACCTCAACAAGATTCGAATCAGTCAGCAAACGGCTCTTCAACACCTTCCAGCGACCCTTCTTCCAGTGGGAATAATCAAACTCAACAGTCTTCTCAAAATGGGAATCGCCAACAACAACAACAGCAACCACAACAACAAAATGGAGCTATCCCAAGAACTGTTTCTTCGACTTCTACAGCCTCGTCTCCGATCATGAATCAACACCATCAGGCAAATTGGTCTTCTACTGGAGGAACATTGAGATATCCAGCAAATAATTTAATGGGATCTCATCCTGGTAATGAATGGTATCGTAGTTCACAAGCGCAAGAATCAGCATGCCCTATCTCTAAAAGCCCGATGCCTGAATTTTGGTGTTCTATAGCTTATTTTGAACTTGACACCCAGGTAATAATACAAACTTCTTCATATCTCTTTTATTAAATATAATTATTCCTTCCCTATTCGAGTTAAGTACATTATTTCATTGGTTATCTAACATGTCTCAAGTTTGAAATGGTAGCTGTTGTAATTTAGATTTGCCACATTGGGTTTTATATAATTAAACAATTTTAACAATTGTTAATGGTTATATTTTTGATATTACATTTTATGTGCTACATATGGGTATTACATATGAGATATTATGATTATTTGTACCGAACCAATTGTTTATTTACTAATAACAATGAATTATCTTGATATCTTAATAATAAAAATAGCATATCTTGGAAAAAAAGTAATTTGTTTTTATAAAGGATAGTTATATTCGTTAATGAAACAAAGCAAAACAAAATTCAAGGATAATTAAATTATACGTTTAATTTGATCGATATTAATTCATTCAAATCAATAAAAGTTGTGTTAATTTTCCTTAAATTTATCTTTTTTTTTTTTGTCTATAGTGACAGAAAATACATATAGGACTGCATTTCTGAATATTATTACTAATAAGCTAGTGTTGAGACTCGTCTAAGCAAAGTATTTTTTCTAGCCCGATTTAGACTAATAGTTCGTTCCAGACCGTAAATCGAAATCTAATTGTTTTCGAATCGTAGATCCATTTTTTCGGCCTCAATCTATGGACCGATTGTCTCTACTATCCTTATATATGTGTTATATAAATTCTTGATTTATGCAACACATTTTACTTGATATGGCGATATTTTGCTGATGCTCATAATTTTGATTTTAAGATGATATCATTCAATAATTCATCTATAGAATCGGTCTTAGACAGAATTTAAATGGAACCGATCTTGACTGACTTTTTCTTTGAGACCATTCCGGAACGAACTTCTTTAACGGACCTAATTAGTTCGCTTCACTAAAAACCATAATGGTGTCAGACCGGTCTAGGATTTTAAAACCGAACTCAACACTAGTATTAGCATTACTATGAGTAAGGTTGAATTTAAAAAAAATATATGAACTAGAGTAGGTTTGCCTAGCATTGCCCGGGACATTAAGAAATCCAAAATCTTTTGACTTAAATGAATTTTTGAGCTCTTCTTTTTTCTTCTCTAAACCTTATAATTTCCTTTAAACAAGGGTGCAATGATACATACCAACATGCACTCAGAATAATTATTAGAATTTTACGATCTGTTTTTTTAGAAAGATACTATTTGAAGGCCAACAAAAAAGTATCATTTTTACACCTTTTAGTTTTTCCCAGCTATGTTATAGTAATATCTACGAATGGATTACTTTTTAATATTTTTGGATTCCATTTATTTTTTATTGGGGTTTGATTACCCTTCGGATAATAATAAAGAATTTTGAGACAAAAATTTGTTATGATATTTATTTAACGCGAATAGAACAATATTTTATTCAATGAGTTTTTCAGGTAATGACTGTTCTATACTAGAACATGCTGTTTTTTCTCTATGTAGTATCTATATATTTTGTGTGTTATTATTTAGATGCTTAATTACATTTTAAATGTATCGTAATTCTTCCGTTTATTCAATTTTTTTATTATTGTGTGAGGAATTTTGCAATAATTTGGTGCATATATATGAATATAAACATAGTAATTGAACCAATTGAGTTTCTCAATTTTGGTTACAAAATTTAAATATAATGTGTAGTTTATACTTGATTGATAATTATTTCCATAGGTTGGTGAAACATTTAAAGTACCTAGTGCATGGCGCTCAGTAACTGTAGATGGTTATGTTGATCCCTCTGGGGGGAACAGATTTTGTCTTGGCGCATTAAGCAATGTTCATCGAACTGAAGCAAGCGAACGGGCTCGCATGCATATTGGCAAGGGTATTCAACTTGATTTGCAGGGTGAAGGAGATGTATGGATTCGCTGCCAATCAGATCATTCGGTATTCGTTCAGAGCTATTATCTAGACCGGGAAGCTGGAAGATCTCCTGGTGATGCTGTGCATAAAATTTATCCTCTTGCCTACACAAAGGTTTGAAAAATATAACATTGATTCTTGGGAACTTCAACATAAAACTCTATTTCAGGTATTCGATTTAAGACAATGTTATCATCAAATGCAGCAACAAGCTGCCACTGCAAATGCCGCTGCTGCAGCTCAAGCGGCAGCTGTCGCAGGCCATTTACCTGGTCCTCAATCAGTTGGAGGTATAGCACCAGCTATCTCTTTATCTGCAGCTGCTGGTATTGGAGTTGATGACTTAAGAAGACTATGCATTCTGCGTCTCTCATTTGTTAAAGGTTGGGGTCCCGACTACAATCGAAAATCAATCAAAGATACACCGTGTTGGATTGAAGTGCATTTACATCGGGCTTTGCAGCTATTAGATGAAGTTCTTCATTCGATACCAGTTGACACTGCTCGCCGTCCCATTCATATAGCTGACTGAGATTCTATGAACAAGTTCATTTAATATTGAAATTTCAAGAGTTTAGTCAAGTACACAACGATCAATTAATATTTTAACGCATCAAACAGTTTGAGCACATTCTTTGTGCTGGAAAAGAACTTTCTTATAGAAAAAAAAAAGAAAAAAAATATATTTATTCTATTTTTTACCTAATTTTTTCAATGTTTCTACGAGATGACAATGTTTTTCAATTTTCTATTTAAACCACGCTTTTAATGAATGTTATATATAGGAATATATTATTTACATTTATCTGTTAATAAAAAATCTCATTGAATTTGCTTTAAATGTGTATTTGAGATTAGATTCGTTATTATATATATATATTGTTACAACCCAAAAATTATTTACAAATACATAAAGTTTCTATTTATTTTATTTGTATGTTAAATATCCGTTTTATTTTTATATATAATTCAAGCAGTTTCTAGAAATTTGAAATATCCATTCACAAATATATACCTGTATATATATATATATTTATATTTTGTCACTGATTGAATTATACTTCATGTCTTGCAATAATAACATCTGAGGACATAAACCGTTAGCGTCGCTTTATTTCATTTTAATAAAGAATATATGAAAAAATAACCCTGACAATACATTTATGAAAACACAAATACCATAAATACAATAGTTTCACAAATAAATCATTAATTGCTTGATCAGTATTGACAAAAAGATATTATTTAAAAAAATATGTAGTTAAATGCTTTGGTCTTTTGACCTTATGACTTGGAATGAAGACATACATGACGTGTATTGTATACATATATCTAATAATAATATATCAGTACATAAAAAATATATAAATTGTTAAAACATATACAATTATTGTTTATTTATTGATTCCATAATTAGCATTTATTTTCCCCCCTGTTCGCAGTAATTTCTTACCAACTGCAAATTAATTATTATAAATATACATAAAACATTCATGACATATTAAAAGTTTAAACCTGAGTCTCTTCATCTCTTAACTTCTGTAAATTATTACCTACTTGATAGGATTTCCTCGAAATAAAAGCAGTCGAAATGTAATTCAAAAGTCGTTTTCCAAGTTTCAATAGTCCTTTTTGAAAGGCTTGGCTAGAGTAAAAGTAAATAAAGATGTTTACACTCGAGTTCAAAACCAGTAGCCAATGGCTAAAATGACTTAAGAGAAACACATATGATGGTACATGAAGTTTTCCCTGATTAATGCAATGTTCGTAATGAAATTCAGAGCCATGAAGAGGAGTTACAATCTCAAAGAGTTGGATGATTAGACGAAGAGATTGACAAGCCAGAAAGGCCATCACAATTCCAAGTAAAATTCCAATGGACTTCTCCGTTTTAATCTTAAGTAAATGCCTTCGACGTACCCTATCTGAGTTTTGCGAACCAGCTACTACATACTTCCCAGTCATAACGGAACTTTGTCTTATTTTGAGATAAATTGAAGTATTGATGAGGCATAGAATCGTTAAAGGAATCACTCCAGTGACCAATAATTCCATGTAAGAATTGAAAACAATATATTTCGAATTTTCATTTAAAGAAGTTGTCCAAAAGTATAAGGATCGATCCCCTTCTTTGTCTGTCTTTTGGATTATTTTAAATTCAAAATATTTTGGGAATGAATATAAAATTGCGATACTAGCTACTATGAATGTAGCAAAATCTGTTCCTGGGCGAATTTTCATCGGATATTTAACAGCATAATGACGGTCAATCGCCATTGCTACAATCATATATATACTTGCTGTCATGAATACTGCCTTAAGTGGATGGAATACATAAGGATATAAAATTGAATACCATTCAGGGAAATCGCCCAAAATAAACGATGAGAAACCATTATCAAAAATTGAGCAAATTAAAAAAGCTCCATCAACAAGTGATAACTTTTTCAAATAGGAGTTAAATGGAGTTCTCTTCATGTCTTGAAATATAACCAAAAGAGACAAAATATTTCCTGAAATAAAAAAAAATAAAAAAGTTAGTATGATTTTATTGAAATTAAAGACAATTTAATATATTTGCCAAAATACAAATGCTAAAGGATTACATACATCTAGCTTGCAATTAATTTGCGCATAATTAAATAACTCCCATCCCAAATAAAAATGAGATAGATATATAGTATTTACAGAATTTATTATCCAATTATCTAATCGTTTGACATGTCTTTATTTTAACTATTTTGGCTAAACGAAGTTGAGTAATATAAATTATTAAATAATAATTTAATGCATTAGGTAGTTCCATGGTCAAGATATGTACTCAATGAATGTGATAACCTAATATATTGATACTAGTTTATGATTTTATCACATATAATTAATACGCCATACACATTTAAATTTTCGGTTAGGATTGGTGATTACTAGGGATGTGAAAATTGTCTAAATCCTCGTGAGCTTAAATCAAAAATAAAATAATATGTTGACAACTATGATAAACGACATATTTTTATCACGCAACCATTTCTCCAAAAATAAACTGTAGAAATAGTTTGTAGTTAGCCCATTTTCCTGACTAGAAATATATTTCAATAATTATTGAGAATTGTTTGTATCTAAACTAACTAATTAATATTCAACCAATCAACGTTCAGAACCATAAATGGAAATAATATTATAATCAAGGTAGTATTTCTATTAACCTTGATTATAATGGAGGGGGGCCTTTTCGTAGTTGCTAATTAAATATGTGTTGCGATAACATCACTAACTGGGATACTTTTTTCAATATTTCGACAGTATAATAAACATATCCGTTGAGTACTATAATTTATAAAAGTGATGAAGTCCTTGGGAGCCGCGGTTTTTAAGGTTTTTAAGGTTAACTGAACCTGATAAAAATAGGTTATTTGCAACCTTGGTTATTTGGTAACACTGACCATACACGATACTGAGATGTCATCATGATTATTTTTAAAGAGGATTGTATAATTAAGTCTTCACCTTGCGATAATAACGAAAAGAAGAAAGTGATTAGTTTGTTAAGAACCATGCATCACCAACTGAAATTGATTATATTGATGATATAAAAATTCGATTTCAAGTTCAAATACCGCACTATCAAATTGACTGAGCTTGTATATAATATGATGTAAAAATTTAAACAAATTTAAAATCATATTAATAACTTGTTGGACAGTTTATCAGTGGGGTCATATTTAATTTGACTCTTTAAAAAATCCTCCTCGGTTTTTCATTGAAGAAAAAAACATATAATTATGTTTTTTATTTTACAAAGCTGTTGTCATTATTTGTGCTTATAAAAAAATGAATAATGTTTTTGTCAAAATCATTCCCGAGACTTTTGGAAGCTGCTTAATATTATTTGATGCCTATATTTGTTGATTTTGAGAGCTTTAAGAAATGTATCGTCCCGCTTTTGAGGAAATTGATATTTATGAAATATAATTTTACATTTTTTTTATTAACTATAAGGATCAAGCTAGTTTTTATGTATTAATTATCTAATGAAGTTATCTTCCATATATTTTTTAAACTGATGAGTAGTCATGTATTTTTAAGCATTTCTTTCATTATGTTCAAAGAAGTGTTGAAATATTTAATTATTAAATATATATACATATATATTAATATTATATATGGGCAATTATGATTGTAAAGTGGCAAATATATTAACCTTCCTTCTGTATTAAATGTTTGTAAGTTTAAAAAAAATGGTTTGATACGGAATATTATCAATAAAAAAAAGGTATTGGGAACCCAAAAACATCATGTCAAGGATGGCAATGATAAGAAGAAGATGGAAAATGAGGATGTAATAGCTTCATATTTATGTCTTTGTATTCGTCATCTTCATATGTAACCACGACATCAATAAAATTGTCGTAAGTCTAAGCAGTAAATTGCTATATTTTAACTGAGACAAATGGAGGAGGATAAGTAAAATCAAGCTTAATGTAGTACTAGATTCTTCTGCAAGTCTCTTGCTAACAGAGATTGACTGAAAATATTTAATGTTACTTGTACCTAGAATGTTCTTTGCATCTTCATACCGCTTCTGTATGTTTTCTCACAATTGATCTGCATCACTTTTATCAAAATAAGCGACATGATACCTGCTATTACATCTCGACAGAAGTTGAAGAAACAAGTTAGGCCAAGTATTTGATTTTCTAATGGTCGCTGCAGACTAGCTCATGCTACCAACCTTTTCATAGTTCCAACAATTCTATCACAAGGTGACTTGCCGTGGCTTATGGCAAAAATTGACCAGGAACATCTAACACCAATGTCATCAAAATGGTGACAAAGGTTCAAAAAAGGTTTACAGTACTTATACTGACCTGCACCACCATTAGTAAAGTAATGTACTTACTATAGGGGTTTCAAAAATAAAGAAAAACTTGGGAGGCTTGAAACCCCTAAAAAGGTTCTAGCAACACCATTGTGATAACAGCAGCAACAAGAGCGAAAGGACGCCAGTTCCAAGTCTAAAAAAAGAATGAACAAACTAATTTTAAAATTATGTCCAACTTTATAAGCAAGTGATTTTCTATAAACTACTCCTATTTTTAAAAATTTTTCAACTTCTAATCAATATTATGAATTACTGTAGTTCAGTATTCTTTGGTCATTCTATTTAAATCATAAAATAAGTTTTAAAATATAAACACAAACGTAAAATTGACCAAATTTCCGGGGAAAAGTAGCTTAACTTTGAGATCCCACCCTGGGAGCTATGATAAAAAAGCCAACACGATTTTTGGCAAATTGATAGCCCTAAATATGTAAAACATGTCACCAAAGTTTCACATTAATAAAAGTGGGCATTTTATAAAATTTTTTTTGATGAAGTACATACTTGCTAGCGTATTTTAGATTTTCTTTTAATATCAAAATTGATGTCATAAAAATTTAAGTATTCTACTTTTGACTCTGTTTTTGGAATCCTCACACTTCAAAATAGTTGAATACCAAATTTCAAAAGGTTAGCTCTTTTGAATAAAACAATATACAAGAAAAAGTAGTGTCTGGTCATATCACATTAACGCGACGTTTAAATTTTGGTCCAAAAAGTCACTGAGACGAGTATCTACATCTCATGAACGACTCCGAATTTTGTACTGAAATTTGGCACACTTAACATTTCTCATAAATTAGAGCTTGTGTGTCAAAAATTACTCTGATTTGAGAGGGTCAGGTGACATCTTTTATTTATTTTAGTCGATTTGTCGTGGAATAACCCAATACTATATGATTTATTAATATATTACATATATTAATAAATCATATAACACCAAAGACTACCTAATCAATTCTCCATCTTCCATCATTTCCTGGGCCCAAATTTTCTAGCGAAACCTCTTGTTTTAAGTCCCTGTTACCAATCTGAGCCCGTATAAAAAAGAACCGAGACCTGGACCAATAGAACCGCTGAGCCTGAACCGGGCACAACCTTGGAAATACTAAACAATTAGATGTTCACATCGGGACCAACAAACAAAAAGACTTATATCTTACTTTCTATCGAAAATATATCCATCTAATGCCTAGTTTTATTTTATATCAGACCCTAATATATGTTATCACATCACTATAACATCTTATTTCGATAAAGTTAAAATAATATAATTAATTATCCCAATGGAAATATATTTTTCTCAAATTATTCTATTTTTCTCGTCTTTAATCGATAAAAAAACAATGTTTGTACAAAATTTTGCCATTTCATAGAGTCAATACCTACATATTGCATTGATTTAATTCTATTATTCATCAAGATGTATTCGAAATTTGTCCATTTGATTTTGATGTAGTAAAAATATAAACTATAAATATGGCGTCGCCTTTAATTATGATGTAATTTATGACGTCAGTAAAAACCAAGTTGACTATATATAGTCACCTTGGTTAAAATGCTCTACAGAAAAACCACTCACATATATTTAAATTAATATCTATCTATATTAACGTAATTGATTTGGGAAAAAGTAATTTCGTACTTTTTGCTTTATTTCAATGCTTTATAAGAAGTGTTACAATCCTCCCATTTAAGCCAAATATGCTCTGTTCTACTTGATAACTTGTTGCCAACGAGAATTCAACTTCATAATGCTCTTCTTATAGAAGCCATTGTCCCTATTGACAACAATCGGACAAACAATTTTCACAGGCCTCAATTGAGACCTAATTTGCACCCTTAATCGTATTGGTCATAGACAAGAACATATAATAGTCACTTGGTGCCAGATACGGGCCCTAAAGGTGGTGCGTCATCAAAGATGTGTGCAGCCTGGCGTTGTCTTGATGACGTCATTTTGTCTATTATTCAGCAATGCTGGTCGCATCTGTTCGATCGCCAGATTCAAATAGTGGAGTTGTTCACAGTAAAGGGCGGAATTGAGCTGGAAAAAAATCACTCGAACAGCTGTTGTGCAACACTAACCGAATGAGTATCGGCCCGTATACATCACAATTTTTTTTAGTCGCTTTCGACACGTTTTTCCCTTTCAGGTAGCAAAAATATAAAATATTGTGAATTTCTTCCATTGAGACCTCCATACTCGAAGCACGATAATTCACGATTCAACCAGCCAAGCAAAATACTGTCCAAAAATCGTTTGTAGTACACACTTTAACAACAGATTATCGTATGATCCGATGTGATCCATAATGACCAATATATACTTAGTTAAAAAAGGTGTGGGAAATACGAAATTACTTTTTTCCCAAGCTAATATCTTATTAGATAACTTTAAAATTAGGAATAAATACCATTTTGTAGACCGACAAAGTGAAAACATATAATAGATTAATTTAATTATACTAAACTTAAATTATTTTAATCACCAATAAGTCCTATAACTCCAGTTGAGACGAGTAAGACTCCCTCTATCCAGAAACTAATGATCTCCAAATAGGAATCTATGTCTTTTATTCTCTCATAACAAATAAGAGATGATGCATCCATAATATTCTTTTTTGCGAAATCCGAAGAAGATATCTCATCATAAATGGAAGAGTCATTTGCAAACTTTATTTCATGCTCTCCTCTATTTGAATTTGAATTAAAATAATAGAAATAAAGAACGAAGAGATTTCCAGGTAGTCCAAGTGCTGTTACTATGAAAAAACCTATGAGTCGAAATCGTAAGCGATTTCTTTTCCATGTAACTGAAGGATTCCGCTCAGAAGTTTTCCGTATTACACGTGGATTTATTGTTGAGACGGTAAGGTTATTGATTGTGACTGGACCGTGAATGGAAAAAGTAGGTTGCTCAGGAAAGTTGGAGTCGTCTGATGTGATGTACATTATTCTTCAATTCATTCATTCTGTGAGGGGATATACAAGAGAACATATATAAATATACTGTAGAATTTTATTGTACGATAAAAAATAATTTATTAGAGGTTGATTTGATGGTATTTATACTCAGTCCAAGTTATTAAATATAATAATTTCTTAAATATGAGATCTCTCTATCTTTTTGATAGATAATATGCATTTAAAAAAAACAACATAATTTCTTTTGACTGTTCATAGATTTTGTTTTGAGTGCAACTTCACATCCATTCAATGCACTTTTGTGTCATGATTTATTATAGAGTTTTCTTGCATAAAATTTTGAAAGAAATAAATTATTTTTTTCAAACCGATGTTTAAAAATATCATCAAGAATTTATATAATTTTGGTGAGTAGACCCGATTTAGTTATAAAGAGTTTATCACAAAACGTAACCAAAAACATGATGTTATACTCTAAATGAAATTGTCCAATGAATTTGTTTTATTTCTTTAAAAAATGTTATCTAATTCAGTATTGAGTAATAAGTTACTTATTACATATTACTCCGTGAAAAAGTAATTTAGTTATATTATTTATTACATAGAATCCAGATTAATACTTTACATTACTTTTTTTTATATCTTCAAAAGAGATTAACAAAGATAAAATGAATTCGGCAAGTTTCTTATATTTATTAATGATTAAATTGATATTCAGTCTTACTTTTAAATAAATAATTTCTATCATATTTTCTGAATTCACATTTTTTTAAATCATGGATTATTTTTGGTCCTGGATCCTCTTAATAAAATTAGAAAGAATAGTTTTTTACACATTAACAATATAATAAAGTATGTAAATATGGAAATATCAGTTTCTAACTCTGTTTTGTTGAATTTACTATATAAAATTATTTTTCACTAATAGTTCCCAAACTATTTAGCACATGGGCCGAAAAGTCCCAGTCTTAACAACAAAGAAAACACGTTATTTTGCTCAAAATTGTTTTTTTTTTTAAATAATAATTATTTTTATTCTTTTATTTATAATTCAGTATTCAATTTTTGAAGCAGAGTCCCCCAAAACACTTTTCAAGCCATTGATTAGCTTGAACGGTATTTTTTCCCATCAAGAAGTAGTGTAAAATAAAAACACCAAATTGTTTTTATCCATTGTTTTGAAAATAACAAAAGTAGCGTCATCCTTAGCACAATAACGCACAAACTAAAGAACAGATTGTGATAAAACTTTGACAGCTGTTTTTCCAAGTTTGGTACTAACTGAAAATAGAGGAACTAAAAAAAATGTGGAACTTTTCTGCCCACGTGTTATTCTCTAAGTCCCAGACAGTTTATAATTTAGTATTTGTACAATTGATAAGATAGTGGAACGATGTAACTCAATGGACAGTGCGCTCGGGAGAAATGATTATGTTTGTAGATTCTCGTATCGGTGGTTCAAAGAAAATGAAATATACTTAATATATATTGACTTCAAAGATGGAAAGGAGAAAAAAAATAATACATACCTAAAGTATTTAAAGTTTTACAAAATAACTCAAGACTTTTACATTATATTCGACAAACACTTACCTATATCCCCCCAAAAATAGCCCAATCGCAGTATTTGACTTCTTGTTTTTCGTCTTAAGACTTCTATTTATAACTTAAGTATGGGAAGATTCAATTGAATAATATACATTTACCAAGAAGGTATTACATATTACTCAATTAAAAAGTAATTTTGTTATTACTGATTACTTATTTAGCAAAGTAATATTTTTATGTTATGTGTTACTAGAAAAGTAATGTTATTATGTTAATATATTACGAACTAACCTGTTACTACCCAACTCTGTAAATGAGTCAAAAATAACTTGCTTTCTATGTATATTAAGTGGAAGTATTTAAGCTATCAAAATGGGTCAATTGAGGTAAATTAGGACACGTTATTAATCAAGAAGGAGGTAACTGTAATCTGTAGACCATCAATTATTAAAAAGAAAAACAATATCTTATTGGACTAAAAACTGCAAAAATCGGAAAAATAATTGGAAGAAAGATGGAAGAGAACCACTTATCTTTTTCTCTGTTATCATAGTCATACTGGGCTTTATTACAAAGAATTAAAAAGGTGCACTAAGAATAAACCAGAACGACAAAATGCTAAAGGATGAGAAAATAATAACATATTGGGACAGGTCCCAATTTACATAATTATAAAACTAACCATTGAAATGAATTAATAATTATGATAGCCCTATCCTGTATACGAGTTGTGTTCAAAAGTAAGGTGACTTTGTAATTTTAGGAAAAAATATTTATTTATTCGTCAATATTTATGTTGTCCCCTTCAAAGTAATCCCCTTCAGATACAAGACACATGTACAACAGCTTTTTCCTATCCTCGAAGCACTTCTTATAAGCACTTTTTGTTATAGTCTTGAGCTCTTCCAGCGATGCAGTCTTCATCTCCTCAATTATTGTAAATCTCCGTCCTTTCATAGGTTTCTTCAGTTTTGGCAACAAGAAAAAGGCACATGGGGGCAAATCTGGTGAAAATGGTGCCTGAGTCATGATTCATGTCGTGTTCTTTTTGGTCAAAAAATCTAAAAACGGTATTAATTATTATATTTAAATTCAGAAAGAAATCAACATTTAATTGCTGATGCTACTATTCAGCGAATGATTTCATTTGCTGAATAATTTTCAAAATATCAAATAATCTCAAACATAATCTATATGACTTATATAGTCTAATTAGTATGTTTATTAAGACGAATAGTGTATTTTTGGTGTTTCATCACTTGTTAGTGTATCCCATGATCAAAGAAGGGATCTGTGTAAAGGAAAAACTAAGTTTAGAAATTAAAAAAACAAAAAAAAAAAACAAAAAAACTGGTTCTAATGCTTGAACAAAAATCAAGAAGGGGAGAATATCTCAATTTATTATTTTACTTCACATATACATACAGTCCAATATTTAATAGAGATATTTGAGTCAATTATTGACTTTGTAGTCAAATTTGTCTGATGAATTAAGATACTCAAGTATTTTAGCTATAGTTTAGAGCATGGATTTTATTTGAGACACCTAAATTGGCCCCGATATATCCTTGTATATAAAATGTATCAATTTCTCTTTCTTATATTGTGACGATCAATTTTGATTACTTTAAGTTCAATTTAGGAGACAACCAAAGGGTTAATAAGAATAATTTGTTGATGGAATGGATGATAATTCTGTGAATATTACAATTGTAATCCACACTTAATTTTGAGAAAAATAATTCAAGCCTGATTTCGTATTGAGGGCCACATTTCTTGGCGAATACATTTCGTCTCCTCATTGCAAACAAAATTAACACTGCTTATATAGTACGGATTTTGCAACTTCATATCTGCATGAAAGCATTATTTGAGAATGTCATGTTAATGGGTGTGTTAATACGTTACTATGTAATTTTTTTCTAACAATAATACTGATAATTGTATATCCATTCAAGCCTGATATAATGCTCTAATACCTTTTTACATTTGACGGTATGGTATTTTATTTATGCGTGTATGACATGTTCATGCCATATAATAATCTTTTGTTGAACTGGATTTCTATAGAATCTTTAGAAAATTTATTGGATTTAAGACTTCTATTTTTCTTACAAAAATCATTGAAAATTTCAATTACTTTTTCCAGAAAATAAATTAAATTTTTAAAATAGTTTTTATGAGACAGTCACAAAACCTCTTAATTGGGAAGGGGATTTAGACAATTGTCACAATTTAAGGATAAATTATTGTTAAAAATAATAATATAGAATGTTGTCATAATTCTGCTGTTAATTGATTTTTGGACGGGCACAGCGCCATTGGGAATGCACTTAATACTAATCATTAGTAGAAAAGTAATATTATTACAATAATATATTATTAATATATCACTTTGCTAAATAAGTAATACAACAAAAATACTTTTTAATTGAATCTGTAATTACTGAAGGAAGTTATTAATAAAATGTATAAGTTTATGTATGATATAATGTGAAAGTCTTGAGTTATTTTTTGAAATTAATGTTGAATAATGAAAGAAACAGGTGCTATATTTTATTATTTGTAGAAATACTAAATTATAAAGTATCAGTGAACCAAAGAATAAATAGTTTTGCAAGTATGCGTAAAGAATAAGTAAGAATTCTAAATTCAACGATGCAAAGTTAGAAAATGCAATTTTATATTTATATACTTGATTTTTGTTAGGTTGTAAAAAAAACTATTTTGTCTATTTCTATTAAGAGGATCCAGGAGCAAAAATGAATAATGATTTAAAATATTGCTAATGTAGATAATGTAGTATATATTATTTTTTGAAGGGTAGAACTGTATATTAATTTACCAATATTCACCAAATCATTATTCAATCCTCACCGAATTGATAGTAGAATTCTTCATCTCTTAAGGGGATATCGACAAATATAAGTTATCTCAAGTAAAGGAATCTTATTACTCTGGATTCTAAGTAATATAACTGAATTACTGAAATAGCTTCTATTTTTTTTTAATAATATAAGTACAAATTTCATTTTAAAATAGTTTTATGAAATTTTCCTTTGGGATATGTTTATATTTGCTTTACTTTATCTAGTTAAAATAAAGTAAACTTGAATAAATATATATTAAAAAATAACAACGATTGGTAACGAATATACATTTTAGCAAAGATATGGGTTACAGTGAGTTGAACCTATGAAAAGAAAATTGTGTGAGTCCTTTATTTTAAAGTATTTAGTTTTTTTTTTATAAAATAAATTTTGAATCTTTTTTTAAGAAAATAATTTCACACAGGCACCATATTTTCACATTAAAGTACCTGGCCTATCGCAAGGGTCCCTAATGTCCCTGTGAAAAACCAGTATTGATTGTAGGGTTATCATTTATTACTATTATTATTGCAATTATTGATCTTGAAATATCCTTTTGAGTGAAGTTTTTCTATTTATCTTATGTTTTTTATTGAAATGAATATATGATATAACCCTAATCGAGATGATATCCTAACATGAATATTAGTGTTGGGGTTCAGTCTGAAAATGATAAACCGGTCTGAGACCATTATGATTTTTATTGGGACGAATTAATTTGATCATTTGGGCAGCGGAGTTCGGGGTGACTTGTCTCAAACAATGATTTGGCCTTGATTGGTTTTACAAAAAATTGGCATTTAAAATTTGGTCTACACCGATTCTATAGATGAATTGTTGATGACGTAAGTTGTATTTCAAAATACTGAAGATTGGCACAATCACGTCATATGAAGTTAAATATGTTTCATGAATCTAGATAAGGGAGAAATCTGCTAACAGATTATGACCGAAGAAAATCAGTCAATATTTTGAGACCGAAAACATCGGTTCACAATTTGAAAACTATTAAATTGGGGTCTCCAGTCTGAGATCGTGTCCTGAACCAAAATATTGGTCCCCAAAAATTACTTAAGACTGAACCTTAAAAAAACAAACATCGGTCTTGGACCGGGTCTTAACACTAAAATATATCTGCAAAACATAGAATATATAGAGGAAAACAAAAATTCAAAATATGAATGAATTTGTTCTTTTAATAGAAAAACAAAAACAAATCTAGAACTCATTAAACTAAAATAATCTTAATCATCATTAAACCATAAATTATTCACTAGGAAGTCTAATTTATATGAACAAATATTTTTTTGCTGAAAATATTTTCGACAAGTTCTGGTAGAGTCCTCAATAAAATATAAAACAAATCAATATTGGTGCTAAACTACACCTATTGGAACCAAATACTCTTTTTTAAATAAAATCCTAATTATTTATTTTTCAAATAAGGTTCTTTGACCTCAAACCAAATGAAAAACCGATGTGTTATTCTTTTTTAAACAAAACTCTTAAAATATGGCGATTTTATAAAAAGTCAACAAAATTTTACTTTTTCAAAATATTTTGAATGTTATATTCAATCCTAATAATATATGATCTATAATTAATTGGTTTTTTGAGAATTTTGGGTATTTTTTACCTTTTTAGTGGTTTGAACAAAGCTTTCAAAAATATAAAATATTAATGATCCAGAAAATTATTCTATTTTTTTGCAATATTATATCTTATTTCAAATATGTGCTTTTATTTTTATTGTGATCCTCAAATAATTAGAAATTGCAATTTAAATATTAATAAACAGTCATATTTTTATGGTCTTTCTTTAAAAAGGAGTAAGACTTTGGGTTTGCAATCGTTTTGAATTCAAAGGAATTTATTTGAAGAATAAATAAATAAGGTATCATTTATAACAGAGTATTTGGTTCTGGAAGGTTTAGCTCAGCTGCAATTTTGATTGAGTATTGAATAAATTAATTAAATTTTACTGAAGATAGAATTAATAAGAGATTAATAAAGTTATTTATAAATACTCCGTTATTAATTATATTTAATTAGTTTCTTTCCTTTGTATACAATATAATTAGTTACCAGAAGTTTTAAAAGTTTCAACACTTAACTTCAATAAGTTTAAGGTTAAAAAAAAAAAAATCCTAGTTATATTGTTGCTGATTTTTTTTTTAAATTTTAATATATTTTACAATTTTTAAAAATTTTTTTCTCTCATGATACAAAAATATATTAATGAATGTTATTGATGACATCCTTATACCATTTAAAATTTTGGGAAAGTAAAAAAAAATATATTTTATATTTGCTTCCAATAACAAACTTGTAAAAGATACAAACATTCAAATATATTTTTATATAGGATTTACATAACTAAACTTCATTTTGAGTATATTTGAGAAAAAAATATTTATGTCATGTTTTAATCCATAGATCAGATGACTCTCTGATGTATGGATTTCTTGGGTATCTATGTGAATAGGTTAGGAAAAAAGTAATTCCGTATTTTTTGCTTTCAATGCTTTATAAGAAGTGTTATAATCATCCGATTTAAGCCAAGTATCCCCTGCTCTGTTTGATAACTCGTTTCCCACGAGAGGTCAACTTAATAATGCCCTTTTCGTAGACGCCCTTGTCCCTATTGTCAAAAAACCATTTGGGGGAGTTTCTTGCCTCTTTCCAACCTGTTGTACTTCATCTTCGTTGTAAGAAGGTGACGCCTTCCCCTGATGTAGGACTTCAAGCCAATTTGCTTTAATGGACCCGTTGATCCCAGCTAGGAAGCGGCCAGTCCTCTTTTTGGCTTTGTGTAAACCGCATGAGGAATTGAAAAGCCCGTATTCGCCTTCCGTTGCTTGCAAATGTCATAGTCGGTGCTCCTGGTATATTTTGTGACTTTTATGATTCCCTTAGCAACGTTGTCACCCTAAAGCAATTATGCAATGACTCTACGTTTGTCCCCTTGTCACTGAACAGATTAAGTTTATAAAAAAGTTGTTGTCTATGGACTGTGCTTTCAGAGGAAGTTAGAGCGTAGCATGGTCAATGCACAAGGTTTAAAAAAACCAAAAAATTAGAAATATGTTGGGATACTTCTGCCCACACCAGTATATATAACATGTAAGTATAAATTTTGTATGTTTACATTTTTTTCATTGAAGCATCATTGATATTATTTTTTCTATGTTTGTAAGGAAAAATATATGTCCCAAATGTACTCGTGCAAAAATAACTCTTTGAAGTATGACTATCACATTTTGTGAGCATGACGGTCAAATAATTAATATTCTCAAGGTATACTTTTGAATTTATTATTAAAAAATTAATGAAAAACATTGCACGTAAAAAAACAACACTTTATTTTATTTTAGCTAATACTTTATGACTTTTAATGTTATATTTAGAGATGTCCTTTAAAAATAACATTTTCCTTAATGTGGCCCTTTGATTGTAAATTCTTTCAACTTTGGTATACAGGGGCCTAGCAGTAAAAAGTCTCATAATATTTATCTTAGTAAAAAAAAAACAAAAAAAAACCGGTCCTCACAAGACATTACGAACCGTTTGATAATTTTGCCGATTTATTTGAACATTCTCCCATAGAGTTTGTATGTGGAGGATTCATTTTTAACAAATAGGCTGTGTAGTTAAAGTTCAGCGTGTCTTATTAAAAAATGAAATAAAAGTACAGTACATATTTAAATTAGAAAATAATAAATGTGACTTTAAATGAGGTTTAGCAACAAGTGTGTCTTGCTAAAGCTCAGGTCTTCATATATATATATATAAAGAATAAGAGAAATGTATATACTAATAAAGCAAAGTTTATCTGTCTATCTGTTGTCAATGCCTAATTATTCTAAGCAATGCTAGGTACTTCTATTAGTAATTGTAAGACGATTCAAGTTTTCCTCTTACCAACATACACTCTTTTTTTAATTTACGGTCATCACAATTTATCCAATATTCACAATCCTTATGATACACTTATTGCAGCTAAAGACGTCATCATTTTATAGAATTCTTAGCAGCAATTAAATGTTTCAAATCGTTATATTTATACGTTGTCCAGTAGAGGAAATAAAATGAAATATGATTGTATATTTTTTCGATCAATAGTAGTTTACAAAATATTAATATATCCTTAGAAATATAAATATATATTTTATCTACATATGATGTAAGCTATCATGCATTTTAAATACAACCGTTGCTAAAAATGTATCGATACATCAATAAGTATTTACAAAAAGTACATACATACGAACAAGAAATGCAATAATAAAATATTGACAAGTTTCCAAAAAAAAAGTATAAATAAAGAACTTCACTTTAAAAAGTTGTTTATTGATTTCCATTAACACTTATCATTGATTGGTAAAAATCAATCCGAAAATTAATTCCTTTTGTATTAGATACATAGTTTATAGAGTGTTTTCTTGTAACGTCAACATTCTTGAGGTTAGTCATTTTGAGGGTTCTAAACAACAAAGTTTTAAAACAATGAAAACTTTTTTTTCATAAATATAAAGGGAAAGTAAACTAAAAATAGAGATCAAAATGGGACCAACAAATAAAAAAACTTCCCTCATTCAAGAATATATCCCCTCTAAACTCTAGTTTTATTATATACTAGTTGTAGTCTCCGGTATTGTTCGGAGTAATATAAACCCTGTCCATCATCTCCCACTTTAAACTCAATGATCTTCAAAAATCCCTCAGAGAATTCCCTTACACTTTGATAAAAAATAAATGGACTAGAATGGAGGGCAATCAATTTAACACCTGTTTCTACAAGAAATTTTGTTAGTTGATTACTCCAGTATTTTCGATTTCTCATAACAAAAGTTGAGGGATTAAGGTAAATGCTTTCTCGACTTTAAATTCTTGAAATTTATGTTTTGTGCAGATGCTCTAATTAAACTGCATCTGGTTGAGTATTTCTTTCTTTGAGTACATTTTGCTGAATCAACTTACAGCAAAATTATTCCATTATTTCAAATTTTACAAAAGGAATCATTAGATATACATAGATCTATTACTTTTACTACAAACAGAGAAACCAACACTCAAGTTTGCCTTCAATTAAATGTTCCATTACTCAAAGTATGAAGAAGAAGTTTGTAATTCTATACTTTATGGAACTGAGCTTAAAACTACTTCAGATGACACTTCTTGAATTGAACCAAATGATTTAAAAAGCAGAATAGTCACATTTTTGGCTTTGGTGATGAGTCTGCCTAGCACGAAGTCAACCACATGGACCCACAAAATTTAGAAAGATACCCATACGCAATTTGAGTGCAGAATGCAACGTAGGTTGTATCAACTATGAACTTTTCAGAAGAGGAGCTAAGTTTCTATGTTGTATATCATCCTCACAAGTCAGGGCCAGATAAACAGATTTAATTGATAAAAGAGAGTAAGTATATTTTAGGAACTCTTAGTAAAAATAGAGACCTAGAATCACTAAAAAAATTGGGTGGTCCATTTACTTTGGGTGATACAATAGACCAATATCTTTGATCTGGCATATATGAGAGTAAAAACTACAATGTTTCAATCTTGAAGTCTGCTATGCCGAAATACATCCCTCTCTCTACCAAAATCAAGTAATCTTTTCCAACTTATGAGAAATCACAAGAAGAAGTTACTCCATAATATTAATTCAGAAGTTTTTTAAAGTGTATCTCAGTAATATTACTTCAAAGCTAATATTACTTTTAAGGACTTTAGTCAAGCCTTAGATGTTATTTTAGATCAATGATTGTATTGTCGTACGGAATTGTTTTATAATTCTTTTAACTGTGACAGAGGCCTAGGTGGAGATGGAAATAAATTATGTAGGCAAGAATTACTGAAATGTAGATCCTCAATTCTACTCTGACTTCAACAAGAACTTACAATTACAACTCGGATACAAATCTCTTTCCGTTTTTTATGAACACATATTTATGTTCAACCCGGTTTCGTATACATCAATGATATGTTGTATGTAGTAGAAAAGGAGGTTAACCCCTCAGGAATTAAATAATAATTAGAACAGCTTAGGAAAAGAAAATTTACTCCTTAGTTTTCCATCTCCAAAAAAGGGACGAGCACAAAAAATGCACCCGATTTTCATCATTAGAAGTAATATGTATGTCTATGAAAATCTGGTGATGTTTTAGCTGGCTCGTTTTTTTTTTTTTTAAATTGGTAATCTGAAAAATGTTAATTTTCTTTTCCTTTGCAGTTTTCATTATTATTTAATTCCAGAGTATTGAACATCATTTCCTAAATAGATTCAATTATATTCAAAACGTTGCTCATAAAAGAAGGAGCGTAACCTTAAGAATTTGTTGCAGAGAAATAATTGTAAGTCCTTGTTGGACTAAGATTAGAATTGGGGATCGACATCGGAGTAATTCTAGCAAATGTCCTTATATATATAATTTTCTCCTTCCTCCCTTGTATCAATTGATTGTAGCTGATCTAATGAGACGTCATGAGCATTATTCTTTCTCTCCTCAAAAACATTCTTAAAATTGTCACGGTTAACATGTTGATTTTTTATTTTTTTTTAAATTTATAAACGCCCATTCTACAATTGATTGTCATCATTAAGTAGGTATAAACTATAGTGCTCCTTTCTCGGAGAAACGTTATAATTGTCCAAATAGAGATGAATAATGAATTAGAGCATTCATATTTTGCTCGTACTGTCATATACATACTATTTTCTAAAATTGACACTCACCTCGATTGATCTAATCCATACTTATCTCATATTTAAGGCTGGGCGCGTTTGGTCAAATAAATTACTATTTTGAGATTAGAAAAGGAAAACGGTTGTTGCGTGTTCTCTTCCTTTTTATTATTTTTTTATTCATTATTTATTAATAATTGTTGAAAAACATCTTCCTCTAATAAAGACAATAGTTTGCCGCTTATTTTGGCTCAATATAAAATATAATTAATTTTATCAGTCAAGTGTCTTAAAAAAGTTCCCTCTCATCCTGAATTGCAATTCATATTCTATTCTGCTAATAAGTATATTTATTTCTACATAAAAATGTCTCATTTAATTTTTTATATGTGTAATGTCACTAATAATTAGTTGAAACTTTTGTTTTATTTTATATTAATTACCTCTACATATATCGTATCATTTGTTCTTTTTTTGTAGGATTCTCTGCTTATACGCCTTCTAATAAAAGTTATAATTAATATCATTGTTTTTTTTTGTTGTATTTTTTGGAAATTTACTCATATTTATATTTAACTTACTATTATAAACATACGTTATAATACTTAAATAAATTATATTAATAATGTTCACTATTTCAATTTAACGATAAATACGTCATACTTTGTAATAAATAATAATAATAATTAATTAATAAGACCGTGCAGTGTACAAATTTAAATAAAGTAAAACCAAATTATATTTGAAATATTGAAATTCCCTACTCATCGTGAATGGATCTCTTCAATGTTGCGATTTTTTAATCTCTTTCGCAAGGAAGGAGTCGAATCTGCTTTCTTGAGATGGATGATCAAGTTAGAAGTATCTTGATTCGATTTCCTCTATCTGCCTTTGGACTTATCTCTTGAACAACATATATGAAGAGTTTCCGTGTCTCATCAAAAATACGAGCCCTGATTTTCGCAATTGTAAGTTAAGTTGTATCTGAATTTACGAACAGCGAAGAAAAACTGACTGAATTGAACCAGCCATATGCACTATTATTATTTATACTTTCACTCTTACTCTATCATATGGATAGCACAAATCATCAAAACAAATATTTTAAGTTCTATAAATTATGCCCTCCCCGTAGTAACAGAGCTGATGATCCTTCATAAAAGGCAAATTCACAACTTCTTCTTCTACTTTATAACAGTTCAATAATGATGACGAATGTTGACTCTCTTTATGTACACAATTACCTATTAGCAGGGGTGTACAAAATATGTCCTAGAAAGCAGAAGCGGTTTTTTTTTGTTGGCAATCTAAATCTGTTATCATTGTTATTTAATTCTTGAAGACAGAACATCTAAGTATAAAGTAATAACTAGTGCGTGTCTTCGTAAAAGACGACGAGTAACATTGTGTGTTTTCTCAGGAGTAAGTGTAAGTCCCGGGGAATTCAGAATAGAATTGATGATCGGCACCCGAGTAATTTCAGCCTATATGTCCTTGTTAATTACGGAGTGGGATTTGTGTTTATTTCCTTCATTTTACATCTGTTTGCAGCTAATCTAATAAAACATCATGACATAAAAGCTTCCTTTTCCAAAATATTCTTCAAATTGCCAGGATTAGCAAGTTCCTTTTTGGTTTATTTTATTTGTACGTACCAGCAGGACATGTTTTATGGCCAATTACTAGTTAATACAATATATTCAAAATACTATAAAATGATTACTCTTATATCTAGCTCCAGTTTATGTACCTTTTTCTAGAGAAAGTTTCCGCTCGATCCACTTTATTAAACTACTAGAACTCCAACATATCCTTTCTTAGTTCATATTCTTTTGAATTATCAAAGATCCTCGTAATTCTTTGATTTTGAAAATACAAATGTGAATTGATTTAATGTTATTTCGTTTCCTCTACATCTTTGTAGGATTATATCGACATTTGATTTTCCTTGCAGTTCCATCTGCTTTTATCCCTATTTTGCATCCAATGTTGTAAATAATTCAATGTTTGTTTAAATAATTGATACTATGCTCCAATGGGATGGATTTGCCTCTTTATTTGGTCAATCAATTGATTTAGATCCAGACATATTCTCACTTCTCAACTAGGTTTGGCTACTAATTTTCCACTTTTTAATTGATGACACCAATCTACTGCTTGCTTTAGTACCCACTGTAATTTGTATTTACATTATGTTAATTTCTTTCTCACCTATTCTTTATATGTAAATCGTATGTTTCTGTGAGTAATAATTGCGTATGAGTAGTAATCCTCTTCTAGACTTATCTTCATTGTTTGCCCTCAATACTTAATACTCTCTCATCGCAGAAGACATCTCTAAACTCTTCCATCAATTATTTTCTTTTAATCACTATCCCTTCTTTCTTCACAGATTGCACCACAGCTACACTCCTTTGTTATAATAAATCCTTTGTTTGATTCGCAGTTCCCTAAAGACTAGTCTAGTCAAAAATATTTCTCTAATACTTTGAGAATATGATGACATTTTGTTCATTTTTTACTGAAGTTAATGATAAATTAACTCTTAGCTTTCTCATAATTTTCAACACCTTATCTCTTCTTTTCAGCTTAGTTTTTCATATTTTCAGTATCTAGTCCCATTTTTGTAACAAACTCTCTTTTTGCTGCAGTAACTTCTGCTCCGGTATCGGGAATTGCTTTAATTTTAGCAACCATCTTTTTTCTACCAATAATCACATTCCATTATTCTTACCTCCCTTCATCTTAGTTTTCCAAATTGCAGCGAATCGTTTAGCATATATTTTGGACTTAAAAAACTATTTCATAATATTCTATTAATTCTTGTATATCTATTACACTTCTTTCCAAATGCCAAACACTTCCCTCTCTTTGAATGATTGTTACGTCCACAATTTGAGCATTCTATGTATTTTTTATTCTATGTATCTCTAATATTTTGTTTTCTAACATTAGATATAAGCCATAATTATTTTCTAGTCAATGCCTCTTACTAGAATTTCTCCTTCTCTTCACTAGGGCAGATCCAAATTACTTCTGCGAGTAATAATATAGGAGATTTGGATGATTCAAATTTCTTTGTATCTTCGTTTTTGATCCCCTAGATAATTAAGTTTGACATCGAAGCATATAATGTAATCTCACGTAGCCCAGCGTTTTTAGCTTGACAACATAATGAGGTGTAGTTAAATTTTTCATCCTCTCTTTGATTTCGACCACTAATTTTGTTCGTTCTAATCGCATATTTCTATGTTTTTTATGTTATTGTAAGTACCATAATTCTTTTAAATCCACTCCAATTTATAAATTCCTTGAATTCTATATCTTTTTCAATCTGAGGTAACTTGAGTTTATTAGTAGTTTTACTTTTGGATACCTGCTGATGGTCTTCCTTCTGTGATGTTCTCATCAACTTTATTTTCCTAATGCTCTCAGAAGTTTTTAAAAATTTTCGATGAGCTGTCGTCCTCCATTTTGAGATATTATTGCTCTTGCATATTTTTTTATTGGCATTATAGATTATTGACTTGTCACTCTCCTTACGGTTTTAAAACAATTAAATCTATGTTTACAATCTGAAATTGCAGTTTGGACCGAGATTTTAGTCCATATCGATCTAAAAAAAATCATTTAATGACGAACCGAAAAAAATCAGTATTGGACTGCGTCTCAACACTAGTATGTCGATAGCACAAATTAGCTTTAACGTTATGAAACACATATAAAATCAATGTTTTCCCTTGCTCATAGCTATGGCCTTAAACACACAACTTACAATTCCAACATATTGCTCAAGATATCATCTTTATGTAACTTAAAACATTGTCAAGTCACTCTGAAATTAGTTCAATTGAACAATTACATACTTTAATATTTATATGTATAGCAAACAAAGAAATAAATTAATAATTACTTAATGAAAATGTGCGTTGAAATGTAATTTGCTATGTTATAATCAATATGAAAAGGCCATGTTTTACTTTTATTTACTTATTTATAAAGTTCACTTACAGCAACAGGGAGCTGAAAAACTAAATATATAGCTGGAGTTGTAAATCCTAAGCATTTTTTAGCTTGTGAGTTGTTGTTGCCAACATGACTAGTGTTTTTTATTGTCTAAAGCTTTTTTTTGGCTGTCACCAACTATTACAAGAGTATCAGAACATGTGAGTTGATTTCACTCTATTTTCTTCCAACTCGATACAATCATTACTTAGAGTTGTAAATTCAAAGCATTTACTCGTGAGAGACAGATTTAGTAGTTGGGAATCAGAGTAGTGTTTTTTTATTGTCCATAGCTGTTATTATTATTCAACCATTCTTTGGGAGAGAGCGTATAAGTATAAAGTGTAACCACGATTATGCTTTACCATGAAGGGCGGAGAGTAACGTTGAGGAGTTATAACTCTAAATCCTTTTTGGGCTGAGAGTAGAATTGATGATATAAAATGGAGTAATTCCTGTCTATGTACTTGCTTGATACGGAGTGGGACTTTTGTTTATTTCCTTCATGACACAGCTGCTCTTAAGATAATATAATGACACATCATGATACCTAGTTTGCCCTCCTCTCAAATATATATTTTTATGTGGTATATCATTAGTGATACTAATTGGTAGCATTGTGGAAAAAAGTTGCTTTGATATTTTATTAGATCACCTACAACCACCCAAGATGATGGGAGAAGAAAATAAACAAGGATATAAGCAAGAATGACTCCAATGTTGATTATCAATTCTATTCTGAGTCAATCAAGGACTTAAAAATATAATTGTGCTATAAATCCTCAAGGTTAGTCTCCGTCTTTTATGAGTTCACACAAATGTTCAATCGGGTTTGAAATATCAATTAAGTATTGTAGAAAAGGAAGTTCATTCCTCTAAATAATAATGACAACAGCTTAGGAAAAGAAAATTCATTTATCCGTTTGCCAGCTCCAAAAAAATGGCTAAGCTAACAAATCCCCCAATTTTATTGACTTTTTTTTTGTACCCGTGGAAAAGTGATTTCACTGTGCGCTGAGAACTGTCTAAAACTAAACTGTTTTAAGTATCAATAAAAAAAATTCTCTAGTTTACATGATTAATAAAATACAAATTTTATTGGAAGGCTAGGGTTTGAACATTCGATAATATTTTACAACATAGTCAAAATTGTATATACAATTATTCCATTTTCGTTCTAGAGTTCAATAGGGTTACTTTCCCTTTTTAATGTTCATTTTTTTATTAGATGAGTAATATGATTGTCTCTTTAAAAATGGCCGATTTCTTCCATGGTTCACGCCGAGAAATAGCCAGTGGCACGAGACAACTCTCTCAATGCACAAACCATCCAACTCTCGTCTCAATATTTTAAATGTGTTTACATATGCCTTTGCATAATATTGAGAAAACATTAATGCACTTCTTGTATAAGGAAAACTATTCCTTTTAAGAACTTCAATATAGAAGTTTTTATCATTTATGATGTATTTTCTCATGATTTACAAATAAATAGATTTAACGTTACCATCATACCATATTAAATATTTAATTTATGCAAAGATAATGTCTTAAACACTCATATATATATATTTAATGTAGCTTAGGTGGCAAATGTTAATTTATTACTTTTATTAATAATCTCTCTCTACTCTATTTTGAAAATTATAACTTATCATCCTAGAAAGGAGCACTACAGTTTATAGCATGAATTCGTAAATAATACTATCCACCTGTATGTTAAAAGAAAGAAACTTAAACTTAATGTGGTCACCCTGACAATTTGAAGAATTTTTTCGAAGGAGCTCAACTTAGCTGTAATGATGTTTCTTTAAATTAGCTATGGACAGCTGTTAGAAGAAGGAAATAAACACAAATCCCACTCGGTATCTTGTAAGGACATTAAGGCTGAAATTACTCCGATGTTGACTCTAAAGTCTATTCTGAGTCCAATAAGGACTTATAAATCTTATGTTTAGACATCCTCAGTCGTCTCTCAATGTTATGATATTGTTTATGACATTCTCTAAGGCATGGTTTTTTACATTCACCTCAATTCAGCCAATATTCCCATGCCTTAGCATCATATATACCATATAAAATTTAAAAAAAGCAAACACATAATACATACTTTCTAGCCTGACATACTTATTGAATACATATTAACTCAATTTATTTAATTAAAATTTTGAATTATGTTAGAAAATTACTCATAAACCTTCTCACTCGAAATTAAATTACATTCTAAATTATTTTGTTAGTGTGAAACAATGTTTAAAATTAGGGCCTTCTATCCCCTCCAATCAATGTAACATTTTGTAAAATAAATGGTAGAACTCTACAATCCAGTCAATGTGAGTTTCTAAAAATAAGTCATCATCACATTAAATTCAGGGCTACTTTTTGATGTTTGGAAAAATGTGTCCGTAATGTGTCAATGAGTGGCATAGAAGTGGGAGAAAGAGTTGAATTTCTTAAGGTTCTAACCTATTCTGTGTGATTTGAGGGACCTGGATGTGGATACTTGTTCCGTAAGAAATTTAACATTTAAAGGGTTAAAAACTTCATTATTAAGTAATGAACGAACTGACTTTAGTTGAAATTATTGGTTGGAAATACACAGCCCGATATTAAAATTTGACATGAAGAACAATGTTTTTTTGTTTTTTTTAAAGAATTAACACTTTGAGTAAAATAAAATATACTGTATGTAAAAAATTCATTAAGATACTTATAAAAGTATGATATATTCCTCATCACTATGTATTATGAATAAATTATAAGGGTCCAAAGAAGAGTGTCGTTTTCATCATTTTTCAGCCTAAAAATGAAAATATATCGAGTTCAGAAATAGATACAGAATCAATAGAAACACTTTTTAAACATAAAAAACACTTTTACATAATTTGTGTTAATCTAACTTTTGATTTGGAGAATTTTTAAGGTTAAAAAATAACTCTGAACGATAGTAGTTCCAAATTACTATAACTCCAGATATTTCAGAATTTAGACAACTGAGAGAAAAATAGAGATTAATTTTAGATTTTGCACTCATAGATCAATTAGATTATTTTCTTTCATTCATTTGTATAAAATTTCCACTCCCCCTAATTGTTGCCATGTGTTATGGAAGGAATATATGTATTTTGGCCTTTGTACTTCTTAAAAATAGAGCAACAAAAAGTTTATCTACTTGGTTATTACATTCGACAAAAAATCCAAAATAAGATTGATTCATTATCAAGGCTTGTCAAGTTTGCTCTTAATAAAAAAAGATATCTTTATTTTAAACAGTCATCTTGCTAACAATACTATACCTGAATCAAATGGATTAATCTGTACTTTATAAGTAAAATATATTTTATTCTAATAAATTTGTCTCTCATGAGTCGGGCTCTTCAATCAAGTACAGCCAAAAATAGCTAATGCAAGATGAATGATCAACATGTTAATAAATTATAAAAATTTAAAAGGTCTTGTCAGATTCCAGAGCCTGATAAAAGCCTTCTCACTAAAAAGTACAAAAATAAATTAATTTTAATTTTTTTTTTTAAATTTATATCCCTAGGATATGAATAGGTTGGGAAACGAAACAAACCAATAGTGACAAAATAAAATAAATGTTTTTAGAGTTATGACAGCTAGATCTAATCATTGATAAAATAGGGAATAGAAAAATAATTTTCAATGATATTGGATAGGAAAATATTTTAAAGAAAAATTATCAGACACATTACTGGTGTAATCTGTCCGACAACCCGTCTTAACTTACCCTAATAATACTTCATTTAATAGGAATTTAGCAAAAATAATCTTGTTTTTTACTAACAAATATAATCACCGAGGGATAATATATTTCCCACCCGTATGTAAAAATAAAAGAAACAGAAAATGAATGTGGTCACCTGGACAATTTCTACTCTATTCACAAGTAAAAATGCTTGTGATCGCGTAGCTATTACAACTCACAAGTAACGATTTGTGTTTAGTAGTAATAAATATGACATATCTGTTGTGTTTTTATATGAAAGAAAGAAATATTATATATATATATATAAAAAGTCATTGGATAAAATTCTTTCAAAAAGGCCGCAATAATGGCTCTAAAATATGTTCCGTTTAGAAAAAAAGTAGAAAATTATTTAAAGAAAAAGAAAAGAAACTGTAGATTGCTTATGAATGCCCCTAAGATAATTCAGGGAATAAGATTTGAGTCTTATGTTTCCCGGTGTTTGACTGCGCAGGGTACTCACATCCCCAGGAAGCCAACATATCGGGTATATACTTATATAACTCGTCTGGATATAAGTGTACAATTTTAGGGGCCCCTTGTTTTTCTGAGTCATATATATATATGATATATGTGCTGCGTCAACATACAAAAATCAATCTTGAACAAAAAATAACGACAGGAGAAAATCCCAATTTGTGCTTACATGTGTTTAATAAATTAAAATTCCCGAGAATTTTAACTATAATTAAGAATCTTTATTTGATTTAATAGTCTTATAACAACCCGATATGGCCTTTGAAATAAAATCTGTGAATTTATCATTCTTTTATTGTGGAGAATAGTTTTCTAAAAGTTTTTGACCCAAAAGAGTTGAACTTGGCAAGTAGACGTATAAAATAACTAAGCATCTTGTCCTCTGATATATTTTGGGCCTTTGAGATCAGTAAGAGGCTGTTTTAGACAGAAATGAAACATATTTTATCTTCTCTCTTTCTACATCTCTCTCTGTATCTTCCTTCTTCATTCTCTCTCTGTCTCTTTCTACACTCTTCTCTCTGTCTCTTTTTCTTCTGTCTTCATTCGATATTTATATTCCCATATATTCGCTCCTACCACTTGATTACCTTCTATTAGGATATATTTTAGTACATAATATTTCCATTTGTCTATGCACTTGTCCTTTCAGTTGCTTTCCCTTATTTATTAAATCTGTTGTTAGTGTCGACATTATGATATACATCTTAATTAATAAATGCATTTTATTTTGTAAAATTTGTTTATTTCATACAATAATTTGTAATGAGTGATGCTTATAAATTAGAGTGGCTCTTATTATGTACTTAAAAAAACACAATATATTCATTTTCATTCTTTAACCCTCTCGATCACTTATAATTGTGAAAATATATTCATGTGCTTAAAAATTGTAACATTTGAGCGACACTCAGAAGTGGCCCTTAAACTTTTGACCAAAATTGTAAATTTCTCAACATTGGCTAACAATTTTTATTTATATATACAAATGAAACGTAGAATAGACTAAAGTTTTACCACGTCCGAGAATAGAAGAGTGTAGCAAATAATGGCTCGTTTTATAGATAAAGTACCTAATGAACTTGAAATCATGTTTCAGGTTTTTTTTTAATAATGCCAGACTCCTTTTGTCTAACAAATTGTCGCAGTGGATGTAAAAATATACAGAAGGATCCTACTGCACACTTGTTTCCTTATGATGAATAATTAAAAATACTCTGCTCCTTCATTGACCTTATTGAGTCTTTTTTCTGTAAGTCAACTCTGCATTAATAGGATAATAAGATTCATAGTATATTAATCAAACAAATAAAAATAATTAGAGCGTGAATGGTATTCGTCTAAATTTAAATTCCCTATTTATGAGTTCTCTGTTATTTTACTTTTTTATATTATTGAATCATTCAGTTTTATTTTGGACATGGAAATACTATTTCTTTATTGAGATTGAGACAACATGAGTCCTTCACTATATTGCCAGATGTCAATTGATGATATAACTTTACCTTTGGCTTTTCATTTTAATAAACTTTATTTTTTGTTTATAATCAATCATCTTCATCAAGAGAATACTTGTCTTCAAGATCTAAGTCATTATCAGATCCCCAGATGAGAGTTATTCTCTGAGTAGATGAAGTTTTTACTACTTAAAGAGTTTTTGGAGAAAAATTAACGGGACAGGAAGGAGGTCAAATAACAAAAACTCAGCTTGTCTTCATATAATAAAACTAGAAAAATTACTAAATTATCTTCTAATCCATAAAATTTAGACTAATTTAACATACTTATTTTTTTTTATATTGTTTTATTATACAAAAGGCAATAAAACAAGTAACTTTCATGTTAAATTGCAGAGAAGGTTGATTGTTCTCATAAATAAATTATTTTTAACTTCTGAAAAAAAGAAAAGAAAATATTCTATCCCTCCTGTAACGTGAAAAAAGCGTGCGTCTTTCATGACTCTTAGATTCCGTGGTAGAGTTGTATATTTGAAATATCATAACTAATGCAGATAAATATACATATAAACAACCCTTTATTGATGTTGTTTTAAATAATAATTCTGAGGTTCGGTCTGAAAATGGTAGACTGTTATGATATTTATTATACCAAAATAATTCGTTACTTCAAAAGTTCAGTCTGGACAACAAAACAAAAACAAAAAACAAAACAGAAATACAGTGTATTTGTTTCTAGCTATTTTCATTCATTGTATACCCTTTATGAAGTCAAAAAGGGTATTACATAGGATTGTTATTTTAATATTAATTTATATAAGTTATAGATATAAGAAGAAGAGAAGCCGAAAATTGACACTGACAACAAAATATAATGTAAAAGTTCAGACATAAATCTTAATTAAGCTGGAATTCTGAACTTTAATTTTTACTAGAGTAAGCTTGCCCGGTGTTACTCGGGACATTAGGAAATTAAAATTAATTAAGAACTATTATGCTAAATATAAAACAAATTTATAGATTATTCTCATGTTAATTTAATGTGTATGAGTATACTAATATATAGTCACTCTGCCTTCACGCGATGAGGAAGTAGTTGCTTTATTCTGTGCCCGACACCAAACTCACCGTCTCGCAGTCACTTGCTGGAGCATCAAGGAAGCCTCCTTATATTCCAAAATTCACCCCAGCACCAAGAATCCCTTCTAAAATACTATAATACACCCCAGCACATGGGTCGTGCAAGTGAACTCCTGGGTCTGAGGCAAGTTAAATTTCTTCACCATCCCATCCCTGAGCAATAAGAAACCCTCATAATATCCCAAAATAAATCCCAGGCTGAGGTAGTACAAGTGAAGTACTGGGCTAAAATACAGTTGAAACTCTAACACCGCCACGTTTCTAGTTAAAAAGAAACCTTTCTAATAAGCTATAATACACCCTTGGCCATGGGTTGTGCAGGTTAACTGCTGGTACCGTAAATTAAAGTAAATTTCTCTGCTACCACTTCCCTCAGCACCAAAGAACCTTATGATATCCCAAAATACATCCCAGCACATGGGTTATGCAGGGGAAATGCTGGGCCCGAGGCAAGTTAAATTTATCTACCGCCGGATTTCTAGGCATTAAAAATCACTTCTAATATTGTACCCACGGGTTATGAGCTACTGGTCCTTGAAACAGGTTAAATTCTTCCACTACCGCTTCCTTGAGCATTAAAGAGCCCTTTTAATATCTAAAATATACCCGGTCCTAAGGTTGTACAGGTTAAGGGCTAAAAAAATTCTCTTTCAAGGCCCCGATGGCCCTGAAAAAAAAAAATGTTACCAGAACAGTTTCTGGAGCGTTAAGATCCTACATGAAAAATTTCAGCAAAATCCATCCATTGTTTCAGCCGTGATTGTGGGACGTACAACCCCCTTACCCAAAACAGACATTCACATTTAATATATAGAGATATGTCTAAAAAAGCAACATTTGACGAACCCATGAAGAATTTGTCCATTAAAATATAAATTCAGAGTTCAACTAGAGGTTTTGTACCTTGCTTGTGAATATTTAGTTATCCGCATAAAGATTAAAGAGAGAAAAGATTAATATTTGTATTTATTTAAACTATCAAAAAATTAGTTATTTTAACCTTTTTTTACTTCTCCCTTCAAATAGTAGTTATAATTTTGTCTTTTTTATTGTCATAAATAATTATTATCAAGTAGCAAAATATATGTATATATTTTTTTCAACTATAAAGATAATTGATATTATTATATGAATGTAAAATGCATAAGAAATGTCATTTGTGGCAGGAAATTTGAGAGCCCTGTATATTGTAGAAGCTTTTAACCTCCTTGTCATAAACTAAAATTAGTTCAATAATATGATTTTCATTTCATTTTTCATTATTTGTTCAAATATTAGCGATACATAAAAACTAAATGTCTACGTATCTGCGTGGAGTTGTGAGTGTTTGCCCTTCAATCACAGCCAAGCCAATGAATGGATTTTCTGAAAAACAAAAAGTAACTTCTTAACGCTCCAGAAACAGTTCTGGTAATATTTTTTGGGGTTTCAAGGCCATGGCGGACTTTAAATAGCATTTTTTAGCGTTTCACCTTAACAAACTGAGGGGTGGGGTGTATTTTGGATATTAGAAAGGTTCTTTGATGCTCAGGGAAGTGGCAGTGCTATAATTTAATCTGCCTCAGGGACCAGCAGCTCATATACACAACCTGTGGGTTGGGGTGTATTCTAGAATATAAGAAGGGGTTCTTGGTGCTTAGAAATGTTAGTGCAGTTGAGTTTAAACCTTATTTTGGTCCAGTACTTCACCTGTACAACCTGGGAGCCGGTGTGTATTTTTAGATATTAGAAGGATTCCTTGGTGCTCAGGAAAGGAGCTACGAGACTGAGAGTTCGGTGTTTGGCCCAAAATAAAGCAACCACTTCCTCATCGCGTTTCATGGATACAGAGGAACAACGAGGTCGGTGTCTGATACAGAACATAACAACCACTTCCTCATCACTTGGAGACAGAGAAGTAGCGAGGTCGCCGTCTTGCAAAGAAAATAAGGCAAACTACTTCCTCACGTTCCTTGGAGACAGAGGTGCAGCAAGACCGGCGTTTTACAGAGAATAAAATAACCACTTCCACAACATATGCACTTCAGGACATTAATTACAGAAGATCTTTGAACTTAAATATAAGGACAGCCTACATACATAAAATGTGGAATGATTTCAGGTTTTTGTATTCAAGTATGAAAGTAATAATGATTACGATTCTAACAAGTTGGACATACGTTGCATGCACTAGAGTTGTGCACATTGTAGTGCGCTAAAATGGAAAAGAGAACCACCAGGAATGTGGTTTCTGGAGGCAAGGTAAATCTGCCACCTATTCTTAAAATGGTTTTGCAAAACTACTTAATCTTTTTATAAAAAGGGTGCAAAGATACATACCAACACCAACATGCAGCGTAAATCATTCCTAAAATTTTAAGGTCTTTATTATTTTAAGCAAAATAGTTTTTTATTTCTTAATGTTCCGGGCAACGTCAGACCTACTCTAGAATAATTGATAGTTAAAATGTATATCTAATATGTTATATCTTTATTTATTCAAGAAAATTATTTCTTATATTACTCCTGATCTATGAGTATATATAAATTGCATTTCTTTGAAGTGACTGTTAAACTATTCAAATTTTGGAAATAACATAACAATAACATTTATATTTTATTTCATGTTATGTTTCTTTAATTGGTCAGATAGAGTTGTACTGTATAGGTAAACATTTAATCCATCTGACTTAGGAATTTTGTTCAAAGTCCATATACATCATGTATATTTCCTTTTCTAGGAATGACCAGGGAACAAACCAACATACATTTAGTTCATGAGAATAATTTCTCCCAATTGAAAAATAAGTGACATGTGATTCTAGTCTCTCAAAGATATTATATTAATCTTTTCTTTAACTTTTTGTGAGTAAATCATATTCTATTTTGTTATATTATTATATATAAATAGTTATTTGGAACTTTAAAGTGATTATGTGTTTAAAAAATATAAGTTCTCTTTTAATTTATGCTTATTTATATCAGAATATCTGAATATAAATAATCCTTTTCTAAACAATTTCTCACCATATTAAAATATTACTCTTGCAAAGATCTGTGATCTGCTCACAAATAAATTTATTACTAATAATAACTAAATGTTTTCCATAAGAAGCAAGCTGAAAGGATCCTCGCTGAAAAGATGCTCGCTCAAAATATGTACGCCAAAAAGAGCGAGCCCAAATGAGTGGACGAGAATATCCATGGATAGGATAATATTCATTCTTCTATATTAATATATATAGGTATAACTAACAGTTGGCAATAACATAAAATTAACTACCATATGTTTTTCAAATTTTTCCTTTCCCTTTTGTCAATCGAAGCTGCTAGTGGATAAACAAGCTTGACGAGCTGGAACGGCCTCAAAGAACATTTCGGCATATATCGGTCCCAAAGAAACATTTGATCTGAATCGGTCTCATTTAACATTAGGTCTACACTGATTCTATAGATTAATTATCGATGACGTCAGTTATGTTTTAAAATCGTGAACATGGGCGTTATAATATCATATGAAGCTAAATGTTTTGCATTAATCATATTTGTAAAAATTTATAAATCATGATATCGGAAAAAATCGGTCATAGGTTGAGACCGAAAAAATTGGACAAAGATTTAAAAATGATCGAATTTCTGTCTACGGACCTAAATATTATTTTCATTCCGACTAGAAAAAAATAACTTCAGATTCTTCAACCGAGTCTCAAGCCTTGAATATACTCGGCTTCCTCTTCAAAATAACAAGAACTTTTTGATTAAATCAATTTCTACTTAGGTGAATTATTTACGAAGTCTTGAACCTATTAAAATAAAGACAGGATCATCTTAAATTATTACTGTCTAATTGTATCAAAATGAAAAAATATCAATATAGTTGATACTAAATTAAACATTACAACTTGGTAAGCAGGTTTTAATTGATAATTGATATTTTAGTTGTTATCCATATTCAATTATTAGCTCTTTTCCGTAGCTTGATATTCTAGGCCCATTCCTTCAACTTGATGTTCAGGAATCGTGGCTTTTTACATGAGTGTCTTATGTCTGGCTTGTTAAATCTTATCTTTTTTAATGAAAGTATCATGCATTGTGAAGATAATCTTTAACCTCAAGATATGTGTCAGTTATCTCTAATCTTATCGATGTCTCTATGCTTAAGTATTTCTTGTATGAAATCATACTATACTTATGTGAAAACTACAGAGTCTCATAAATAAAAATATAATGGAAAATAGAATGAGGAACAAAGAGAGTTATCATCATCCTCCATCCACAACTCTTTCATTGAAACTCTTGACTTCATTCACTATTAAAGTCAACTTTGCTTCAACTCTAATAAAGCTTTATCTTTGATAAGAGTCCTTAATATCTATAAACTATAATGCACGAACCAATAATGAATAGCTTCTATCAATTTCATTTATAAGTTTGAATTCCTTCTGTACTGCCAACATGATCAATTATACATCCTGAATAGTAGCTTCACTCCTGATATTTCTATTATACTCGTAAGACTATTTTGCCTTTGGACAACTAGGCTAAGATATCTTAAACTCTCTAAGATAGTTCACCCTTTTTTTTATATGTTTTTTTATCTGCAAATCAATATTATATCCTGCGATTACATGGATTAATAGTTCTTGGGATCTGATTAGAGATTATGTGATTTAGTAAATATATAAATATGCCCTTTTGTAGAATTATATTGAAAAATAATATAAAATTCCATGATAAAATCAATACAAAAAGAAACTCGAATGTGAAAGGAATTGTGTTTAATCAAGACAACATTAGGCTGCACACATCTTTGAACCAGAAGCTACGCGAGCTCAGTCGGAAGTTCTTAGGCATCCACACTATAGTCAAGACCTGGAAACAAGTGATTATCACATGTTGCTATCTATGCCCAACACGATTGGGGATTCAAATATGTCCTCAATAGAAGCCTGTGAAAATTGTTTGTCCCAGTTTTTGGAAATAGCGACAAGGGTTTTTTCAAAAAGGGCATTATGAAGTTGGATTCTTGTTAACATCAAATTATCAAACAGAGTGGGGCATACTTGGCTTAAATCGGATGATTATAACATTGCTTATAAAACATTGAAAATTATGAAATTAATTTTTTCTCAAACTAATTTTATAAAACAATATTTTTATTTTTTCTATTTGAAAAAATCCTCAACAATTTAGAAAAATAAAGATCTTTATTTGTACTCTATATTTTTTTTAAATCATATTGATTCTCCTTTAACTTTACTGTGGATATGCAAATGCTGATTACTAGTGTGGTTGTATCAAGTTTCGAATTCTTCCCTAATTTTAATTGTGAAAATATTATTGGTTTGTATTACAAATTGTTCTAGAAATATGAAAGTGGGTATATTCTCCAACAAAAGTTATGTTTCGAACTTGCATTAGAAAAGTTGATTTGGTGAGAACCATACAATTATTTACCCAATATTTACAAAAAAAGATGGATTTATTAAGCATTTTAAAATAATACTTCAATTAAGAATTATTTTTTTGTAGGAAAGATACTTAAAGTTATAATATAATAATTCAATTGTTAAACACAATTAGATTGATATAATATTAGTGAATGCGATTAGTTAAAGAGGTGCATTGAAATTTGGGACGTTTAACAAGAACCAATTACTTGGATAGGAAGTGGAACAATTTTAATACCAAAGTAATCCTTTAATACCCACAAAGGCCTAATGTGCATTAAGTATTTTAAGATATTTAAATTAAGAATTACTGGCTAAAAACATGTTTTCCAATTAATTATGCCAATCATTATTTTCCATACAATTCTTTTGAGCAGGGCGCTTTTTGACGCATTTTTTTTCAACACATTTTCTATTTATCATGCTTCTTTTATGCATGGCTCTATTCAGTGTGATCAAAATTTTCCTTATTTCTGTTGATTTTCATGCATAGATGAATCGTCTTATCAAATATTACTAGCTTAAACTATAATTTATGGTCCTTTATTCGTTAGTTACTATGAATTGAAAATAATTTCAATCGGATTATAATATGATACAATTCATTTATATTTCCATTAGTGGGTCAATTTCTTTATATAGTGATAGTTTTTAATGTCTTTCAACTTAAATAATATAAACACAAGTATATTTGGTCGGCTTGAAATTGATTTCTAGTAAGAAATACAGCTTGCTTATGATATTTATGTAGATGATTAAATATTACCATCATTTATGTTGCAAATATATTTAAATGACGTCAAAATGATACTGCGTCCAAAAAAAACAAGCTGAAATGATCTGGGCTGAAAAAAGAACTGCTGAAAAGGTGCAAAAAAAAAAAAAAACCCGCACAAATCAGTGGGCACGTTATTAGTGTGTCTCTTAGGAAGGGATTATGTGTATATTTTATCGTTCTTCAGTCTGTAGGCCTCACGGTTATTGATGGGACATATTTTTTTGATAAACTTTTATTTATCCTTTCCAGTTCATATTTATAAAGAAAATAATTCAAATATATAAATCACTTTATGTTTATTGATTCATTCAACTAATTGTGTGTCGAAATAGACTATACAGTATGAAATCTTCTTTTGTTTTAATATATGCTAGGCCTGATTGGGCCGAGTAGTCTTTTTAAATCAAAAGTTGAATTTTTTACATCAAATAATTGTGTTACTTTTGAGACACTCAATCAAATAAAGTATTGAATTTATAAAATTGACATATTTAAAAAAATGTAAGCGTTAAAGCGTTAAGGACTGATACACCTTTAGGTTTCAATTTTTTAGGAAAAGGATGATTGCCAAACAAGAATCTGAAGCAAATTGATGAACATACAGTTTTATGATTAAAGCCAATTGAGATATTTGTATAATTTCAATTTTTAAATTGCCCAAGTGACCATTATGTTGGAGATCATTATCATCACATGTCTTTGGGAAACTTATATATATATATATATAATTAAAGATTAAGCAAATAGGTTATTTGATTTTTTAAGATATTAATCTTTTTTTCCTTTACAATAATATTGACTATCAAGCAATGGTTGGTATTTTTTTTTTAAAGAGTATAATATTCATTCCTATTTTTTTATCCTTATATATACAGGGCCGTGCAAAACTATTTACCGATTTTTGTTTTTGAACATATTGCGGACAATAATGACATTTCGAATGACTTGAAAAACAATTTATTCATACATTTTTAAAATAATAAAATAGTTTGTGATCAAATTTAATCAATGTAGCCAGCATTTGACTCAATGACACTGGTCAGGCGACGTTTGAAGCTGCCACACACTTGCTGGATGTAATCGTCATCCATGGAGGTCCAGCCCTTGTTGACAGCAGCCTTTAAGGCATTTATGTTCTTGTGTCGTTTTTTGCAGGCCTTGGTCTCCACGTGCGCCTAGATAGATAAGTCTAGTGGGCTCAGATCTGGGCTCTGAGGGGTCCAGTAGTCATTGGCCAAAAGTTCATGTTGTCCTTGAGCCACTCCTGAGCTTTCTTGGAAGCGTGGGGGGGGTGCTCCATCTTGTTGAAAAACCCAAGGAGAGTTGCCGACTATGGATTTGATCCACAGAAGGACCTTGGACGCCAGAATCTTCGTATAATCCTCTGCTGTTAATCTGACCCAGTGGGGGACCATAACGGCTTCATGGCCTTCCCGTTGAATCTCCAAACATCTCCAAAGCTCACAACACGGTTATTTTGCCTGTTGAAAACAGGATCGACCGTAAAAGTTTTCTCATCTGAAAAAATGATGATGCGTCCAGATGAGCTCTTGATATCATTCAAGATTTTCTTGGCACGCTCAAGTCTGACTTATCGCTGACGTTCAGTTAGCATAGGGAGTTCAGTACGCCTCAGGGACTTTCCTCCAGCCCTTTTCAATGCCTTTGAAACAGTTGATGTCGACGTTCCCATCTTTCTGGCCATGTCGGCAATGGACCTGTTGGGAGTCCTCTTGACCACTGTCTTTACTTGCCTTGTTGAGACAGTGGGCTTCCTGCCAGCCCCAGAGGAATGCTTGAGATCGCCCCCAGCATCCAAACGCTTGGAAACGTTGTAAATTGTCTTCAACGAGGCCCCAACCTGTTCCTTAATGTTGTTATGAGGCACTCCCGCTCGGAGGAGGGCTGCAATTTCTATCCTTTGTTTCCTGATTGGACATGGTCTCACGTGTGGAAGTTGTTACGCTCTCACAGGAAGGATTTTTGTTTATTTTAACAGTAAAAATACGAAACAATCAGATTGGTTGCCACAAAACCTCTTAAAAAAGTATATTTACATCATCGGTAAATAATTTTGCACGGGCCGGTATATCTAAAAATGAATAAAATTACAAATAACTTTGTAAGGAAATACGTCATTATAATTAATATGGTTTCTGTACTAGGATTTATCGATGGTTTACAGTTTTTACTATTTTTTGATAATATAAGCTTCATTTAATTATATATAATTTATGAAATTAAACGTTGGATCCATATTAATTGAATAATTTTTTCGGCTCAAATTTTTTAAAAGTTTATGTTTTATAAACAATACAATACCTGGTCAGTCTCAGAAGTTCCCGGGCCATCAAAAAATTTGTTTTATTGTTGTGAAACTTCAATAAATACTTAACCGAAATTTCGGTAAATTGAAAGGCGGAATCCAGTTCAGATTTTATATTGTTTGGGTCGAGGCCTTTTAAATAAAAGTATTGTATCACATAACTATGACCAATTTTCTCAATTTTTACAAATTCACAAACAACTTCGGATATTGATGGCTGCAAAAAAAAATAGTAAAATATGGTACTTTCAAACTTGAAACATATGCTTGATATATTATTTATTTTCAAATACACTGAGTTTTGAAATAACTGCTACAATCTTTGAATCAGGCCGGGTACTTCTAGGTCCAGCCATTGTTTATGTTTCGATAATAAATAATTATCAACGACACCCCCTAATGTTTGAATGATGAAACTTTACTACAACAACAATCTCCGTTTTATCCGTTTTATTCCATACATACAGTCAAACTTGTAAAAAGAAGAAAACCTGAAAAAGTGAATGCTTAGGACAGGTGATCTCTTAAACCAGGTGTAAGAACCCAATGCTCTCTCCCAATTTACTGGCAAACCTCTTTTCATAGTTGAGACACACATGTATTCACGATGAGGGGTTTATTAACAGTACTAATAAAAAGAGAAAAGCAACAACAACTTCAAACTCAAAAAGGTAGCATAATTACAAACAAAAAGAGGAACAACGAACACAGAGCAATTAATAAAATAATCAAACGCAACCCCCCTTGAAGGGTCCAATACACTATCTCTAACAGGCTCCCTCCCCCACCCATCCCAATGGCATTCTACTTGTTTTCATGACAAAAAGGCATTTGTTAGTGTTCTTCCATCTTCCATTCTCACTTCAGCGCTTCTAATCAAATTATCCGATCCTAATATAGTCTTCTTAATAGAAGCGATAAGCTATTCATGAAATGCTTTCTCATCTGCAATAAGCACGATGTCTCCAACAGACAGATTTCATGATTTAATTTTCCATTTATATCTTCTTTGCTGATCTAACAAATATTCCCTCTTTCATCGATCCTTAACTCTCTGAAGAACAGCACCCAACTTTCTTCATCTCGTATTGGGTGCATACAACATCTAAACCAATTCTACTGGAAGATCCATCACGTTAAACCTAGTCATTATTATCGAGGGTGCAATAGCTATCACTTGATCTTATTTTGATAAAGGAGTTATGGGGCTTTTGTTAATAACATCCTCAATCTATTCTAGAGCTGTCGTCATTTCCTCATAATGCAGAGTTGACAGTCTAAAAGGACAATTCAAAAGAGTCTTTGTGAAATTTTTTTAGGGGTTCCCAAGATCCTCTTTGACTTGGATCTCTAGAAGGTATAAACTTCCGCTGTAAACCATTGTCTCGGCACCACACAAATAGCTGGTCTCTAAGTTTTGATAGACACTTGTAAATAGCTCCAGATGCACCAACGAAGTTTTTTCCATAATCTGACCATATAGTATGTGGAATCCCTCGTTTACAAGTAAATCGCCTAAATGCCAAGAAGAAGTGCATAGTTGAAAGACTGTTAACCAACTCCAAATGAACAGCTCGGGTAGGCATATCTCTAAAAAGGTATATCTAAAAGATGTATGCCTTACATAAGTTTTTATTCTTTTTGTTAGCTCGGGCCCTGCATAACCTACTCATGTAATATGGAAAGGAAAGGCCAATCTTAGCTCGATCATTTGGGATGTATCCCATTTTCTGAGCCCTCGTTTCGTTCTCTGGCATATTATACATTTACGAAATTGATAGTATGGCAACTGGCGTCCATTAATAATCCAATACTTTTTTCTTATGATTGACAAGACACACTCCGACCCAGGGTGTAATAATCGAATATGCTCAGAAGCAATAATCTTATACGCAAGCAATGATTCTTTTGGTGTAACTATAGCCCATTTTTCTTCATTTTATAAAAACACATCATTCCCCAATCTTCAATTAATCTTGATGATTAAGTCGTCCATTTCCCAATAAGTGCTGAAAGCAGTGCAAACTTGCATTTAATATTCAACTCTTCATCTGATTGAAGCTTTTTAATAATATCTTCCATATAACGGATCTGTTCACGACGTATCAAACATCTAGAAGATAGTTCTATTTCCTTCAAAGACAATGCTTCATTAAACATATTCTTTTTTCCTTTTAACCAAAAAATAAAAAGTCTAATCCAAGCAGTATATTTCTTCATTTTATTCCAATTAAAAACACCATTAATTAGTTTATGAGACCATATGGTTTATCCATTAAAACAGTATGTAGCACCACATTCTTTTACTCTCTGTCTAATTCAATATTGTCATCCTAGTTTACTACTCCCTGAGAAATCTCCCATTTATGTGAAGGCAGAGATAACACACGGGTCTCTTCATCCAAATCTTGGATTTGACAATTTTTTTGTGCAGTATACATTGACTGGCAATATCAGCTGGATTTTAATGTCCAGAAAAATGATTCCAACAGTTTCGATTAATTTTTCTCCCATATTCTGAATCTTATTAGGAATGTAGGTCTTCCATTGAGAAGGGCCCGATTTAACCAAATGCAAAGCTATCATCGAGTCCGTCCTAGCGCATACGGATTTTACTTGTAAGGTAGTGATAGATCCAAAATGAAAAACCAATTTTGTAGCCATGACAGCAGCTTTTAGTTCCATTCTTAGATTAGACATAACCTTTAAAGGTTTCGCCCATGTTTTACTAGTTCAGAAGTTAACAAATACTTACCCATGTTCTCCTACAATAAGTAAATAAGGCACAGCTGTTCATCCCTTCTGAGAGGTATCACAAAATACATACAATTCAACTTAAGAATCTTCCCTTAAACCATCAATAACACACTTAGGGAATGATATTTCATTTAGTAAAAGTTAATGTTTCTCTATGCATTCCATTCCTTTAGAATTTTCTCAGACAGTTGCGAATCCCAATCCACTTTTTATTTTTCTGCAGAAGAATATTTGTTATAAATAGCACAGGGGAGTCAAAATATTTGGATGGGTCCGCCTACAGATTTTGTTTCGTTGACAAACTATTTTATTCATTAATTTTGTCATCCAATTGAACTTTATCATTATTGGGATCCCAAACATATCCGAGAGTTCGTGTCTCCTTCATAGCCAAAGATATATGTCCATATTCTAAAAAAGAAATGAAAATGAAAAACCGCAAAGTTCATTTAATTTAATTAAGTAATCATCAAGCTCCTCAGCCTCCCTTTCATTAGTTCTGTAAGAAGGTCATCGACATACATGCCCTTGATAGTGACTGTGGAGGCACGTGGAAATTGTTCAGACATTTTTTTTTCCTTACACTGAACTGCTGCAAAGAAGAATGTGCAGCACTGGATATTCGAAAGACTTGGCATGTCTTTGAGATCCCCATTTCCTCCTCACAAATCGCAAAAGATTCTTCTGATCCACAACAACACGAACTCTATTTTACATTTTTGAATGTCAGCAACGACAGCAATCTTATAAAAAAACCAACGGTATAAAATATCTATAATCTCGTATTGGAATTTAGGGCCTACCATCAAGGAAGAGTTCAGAGAGTTCTTTGTCTCTGAGAGTATTGACCCATCAAATACAATTCGCAACCTCGTAGACGTTGAGCTTTCTTTCAATACTCCATGATGAGGTATGTAGTTAACTTTGGACGTATCTGCCAATTTAAGTTCTTCAACAGGAACCAACTCTACACATCCATCTCGTCACGAATTCTCCATTATTTGCTCATAATTATCTTTATGGTTAGGATTCTTCCTAAATTTAAATCTATAGCACCATTTTCAAGTATTCTATCACTAGACTCAAATATCCTTTGAGTACACTGTTCTTCAATCGATAATGAAATTTTCGAAGTAAGACATATTTATTTTAACTTCCAGAATTTTTGAAATATCCCAACATTCACCAAATCCTGAGACATGGGAAACAAATTTCCTGCTTGTTTTTCAATTGCATTGTATGTCACCACATTTTAACCATAGAAATCTAGTATGTCTGGTGAAGGGTTCATTTGATTCTCCAAATCTCGCAGGAGCAGAAGTAACATATCGTGAAATTATACCCACCACAAGGAGAATATCTATCTTTCTAAGTAGATATATACTTTTGGCAAAGTTTTGATTATTATTATGAATATATTCAATGTTAATTCTAGGTACCACGAGTCCATAGTCAGATATCTTATTAACTTCATAAGCCTTCATATCTATGGCTACTTTAAAAATATTTCCTGTACATAATAATTTTTAATCTCACACTAAATATTAGCTACTCAACTAATTGACATCGATGTCGACAAACCATTTAACCCTAATGATCTGACGAGTTGTTATCAAGCTAATTTGAGACCCAGAATTCAATTTTTTATTTTATTTTGTTAGATACTGAATTATGCCTTCCAAGACATGTCATGCAAGTACATTAGTATAAGAAATTTGGTGTGTTATGTCCTCTCTTCAAACAATTAAATAGACTCAAAAAGATCTTGCCTGAACTTCTCTAATCGAGACACTTTTATTTAAGAAAATTGGGGATTAGTATAATGCATCCCTTGTAACATTACAATTTTGGCATGCATCTTTCATCTTCACGGATACATTAGAGAGATTGCGTGATCCTGTTACAGTCATATACATACGAGCAAACTTACGGGATTCAATTAACATATCAGCAATCAAAATGTGCCCTAAAAATTCAGAAATAGGTACATCCTTTTTTATAGACATTATCATGCTTTTCCCAACCATCGCGAAGCAGCCCTGAAACTTTGTTAACTAAGTTAGGCATTACAAACTGACATGCGTTAGATTCATTTAAATGAACATCATTACCCTTTAAGGCTCCTTTTTAAAATTTAATATAACATCATGAAATGGACAAAGGTCATTCGCATAATTCTTGACAGATGGGAAAACAAGTATTTTATTAACCAATTTTGAAACTACAGAGCGTCCATTTCGATCTGAGTCTACTAATATATTCATAGGTTCTTCATAACTTTCGTCAAAGATTGAAACGCATGATATCTTGTTCAAAGCAGTGCCCATTAAACAAGATCTTAGGTAAGTTAACTTGAGAGTTGGTTTTAATTTTTGGTTATCAATGTGTCGTTCCAAACAGAAAACTTTAGTAAATATCCATCAAATTTAGGTAGTTATAACATAAGAATATGTGGTAGACTATTCTGTTTCTCTGTTGCCCCATCACAATTCAAAGACTTCAATTTGACATTATTATTTTCAATTTTATATAAAGCTAAGTTACTTGAGCTTTATTAACTTCACAAAATTTCCTTTGCATACTTTTTTGTTCCTTAAATAACTCCAAATAACCATTTTCATCAAAAAACGAATAAAATGAAGCATATATATATTATCAAATTCTTCTAAAATACATTTTTGACGATATTTGAATCTTAAATAATCTACATTTTCGACATCTATTTCATTCTATAAATCCCCAAATGGACATTTCAAAACTCTGTTTGAACCCTTTTAGAATTCCTTGAGAAATTTGAGCCCTAATTTTTGATGGCATTTTTCAAATTTACGATAAAAAATATTACAATGATATATGGCTCGAAGGACCATATGGAAGAACCCCATGCTCTCTTCCCAATTTGTGCCTGGGCTAACCTCTTTTCACTGTTGAAAACAAGGTGGTGGATTATAAACGTGTGTCGCTTAGCTTCTGAATTCTGATTGGCTGAGCTGAGTGACGTCCCAAATATTGTTTTCACTCAGAAATGAAAATAATAATATTAATATAACAACGTCAGTTGAGAATTTATCAAAGTGGTAAATAATATAAATATCTTAAATTTCATGGTTTGGTCAAGAGATCTCGACTCTTAAGGGAAGATCCCATGAAGGAGTTTCATAAAACGACAGAATACTCGACTACAATATCCAGTGAGAAGCAGAGATAGTTCTCATCCTCCACCCACAGCTCCTTCTTTAAAATTATTGAAAGTCAACTGCTTCGTCTCCTACTCTAAGAACATTATTCCAATAATAGAGTCCTTCAGTGTCCTGGATGCATATAACGCAAAAATCACTCATCTTTATCACATTTATAAGTTGGACTTCGTGATATACGGTCTATACAGATAATTATATAAGCTGGGCAAACCAAGCACACTCCTGATTGCTTTATTAATATAAATGTCACTTGCCATTGAAAAAGAAGTGGAACATGATTTTATACTGTTAAAGATAATATGAATCTCTTTCCTACATATATTTTGTTCTGCAAAGTATGCTCTATTGTGCTTTTACATATAAATAGATATTCACAGCTTGTTAAGTAATTATGTGTTTTACAAAATGTATAACAAACCTCTGAACTTTTGTAGACTTATGTTGAAATATCTGAATGTCATTGAAATTCCCAAACTTATTGAGTCTGGAATCCTTCTCTAAACTACCAGATTGCTTGTCACCATATTGGAATATTACAACTCAAATAAATAAATTATGAAATGTTTTCTGTACTAGATAATTATAAGTTGTTTTACTGAATACAATAGTTAAGATGTAACAAAATAACAATACGATTGTTTTAGTATTGATTGAAAAAATAATAAAGTATTAATAATATTCTTCAAAATTGACATTCCCTATTTATGAGTTCTCCGTTATTTTATTTTATTATCTTATTGATTAATTTGGTTTTATTTTGGACATGCAAATGCTATTTTTTTATTGTAATTGTTGTCAGACGAGTTCAAATTTCAAATGCTTCCTATTATTAGTTGTAGAACTATTATTGGTCTTTATTTAAAACTACCGGGCCGTGCAAAATTATTTACCGATTATGTAAATATACTTTTTAAGAGGTTTTGTGGCAACCAATCTGATTGTTTCATACTGTTACTGTTAAAATAAACAAAAATCCTTCCTGTGAGAGCGTAACAACTTCCACACGTGAGAACATGTCCAATCAGGAAACAAAGAGGATCGAAATTGCAGCCCTCCTCCGAGCGGGAGTGCCCCATAACAACATTAAGGAACAGGTTGGGGCCTCGTTGAAGACAATTTACAACGTTTCCAAGCGCTTGGAGGCTGGGGGTGATCTCAAGCATTCCCCTGGGAATGGCAGGACGCCCACTGTCTCAACATGGCAAGTAAAGGCAGTGTTCAAGAGGACTCCCAACAGGTCCATTGCCGACATAGCCAGAAAGATGGGAACGTCGAGATCAACCGTCTCAAGGGCATTGAAAAGGGATGGAGGAAAGTCCCTGAGGCGTACTGAACGCCCTCTGCTAACTGAACGTCAGCAAGAAGTCAGATTTGAGCGTGCCAAGAAAATCTTGAATGATATCAAGAGCTCATCTAGACGCATCATCATTTTTTCAGATGAGAAACTTTTACGGTCGATCCTGTTTTCAACAGGTAAAATGACCGTGTTGTGAGCTTTGGAGATGTGCAAGATAAGCACCGCTATGTGGCAACAACAAAGCACCCTGCTTCGGTGATGATGTGAGGTCTCGTGGCCTCCAACGGGAAGGCCATGAAGCCAAGGTCCTTCCTTGGATCAAATCCATAGTCGGCAACTCTCCTTGGGGTTTTCAACAAGATGGAGCACCCGCCCACGCTTCCAAGAAAGCTCAGGAGTGGCCCAAGGACAACATGAACTTTTGGCCCAAGGAATACTGGCCCCCTCGGAGCCCAGATATGAACCCACTAGACTTCTCTATCTAGGCGCACGTGGAGACCAAGGCCTGCAAAAAACGACACAAGAACATAAATGCCTTAAAGGCTGCTGTCAACAAGGCCTGGGCCTCCATGGACGCCAATTACATCCAGCAACTCTGTGGCAGCTTCAGACGTCGCCTGACCAGTGTCATTGAGTCAAATGGTGGCTACATTGATTAAATTTAATCACAAACTATTTTATTATTCTAAAAATGTATGAATAAATTGTTTCTTAAATCATTCAAAATGTCATTATTGTCGGCAATATGTTCTGAACAAAAATAGGTAAATAATTCTGCACGGCCCGGTATTGTAAGCAATATAAAAGTGGGAAATCTTTAGAAAATTTAATTTCCCGAGTATTATTCAAATTTTTACTATAATATACATCTCTTTGTGCATCTAAAATTCGTTTTATTTTAGAAAATAAAATAAAAATATTTATTTAGATTTGTTGTTAGGTAATACGAGTATTTACATTATTGTTTTGTAGTTACTTTAAAGGCATATCAAGTTTGTCATTTCCCCTTGTTTTTGCCATTAAAGTTTAATATAAAATTTTACTTTCCATCCCACACAACAATTAATTTAAGGTATTCATATTCGAAGATCTGGTTCTAGGATATTGCTTATTTTATAATTGTGGATATAAAAAGTTGATTAAATAATTCGTTATTGACCATTGCAAAAGACTCTTGAAAATGTTGTTTTTTCGGGAATACATCCAGTTCCAATTACCTGATTTGATCAAATTTTTTTTCGAATATAAAATCTAATAAGATTAAGAAGATAAAAAAGTATTAAAAAAAAATAAAAGTATCATTAAGCTCAATCATTTCTGAATTCAATTTGATGAATAAAGCTACAAACATTCATTTTAAAAGTACTTAATATCCAAAGAAGAATGAACTATGATATTATAGATCATCATGAGTGTTATAAGCAAAAAAATAAAAAAATAAAAAATAATAATAATATTCATGGAGATATTTAATGTTTAAGCTAGTCTAGTTTGAATATTGGAGTGCTTAAACACACCATCGGCATCGGTTAATGTTCAAATTTTTATGTCATTTTATTCAAGAAAACATTTACACGTTATTTACCGGACACTTCATATATTATTATCATAATTTATTAATCCCCTTCAAAATTAAGTGTTTATAGCTTAATTTTGGATTAAAAATTAAAAATGACAGTGATCACATTACCAAAGTATCCAAACCGAATTCTGACTAAAAACTAAAAATATATTTGGCTTTAGTACCAGCTTGTTGGGACAGATAATGGCCTTAGTTGATATTTGATAAGGAAGAAAATACTTTGTTTTGTACTTTCTGTAGATATTTTTCCGAATAGAGCAGACACAACCTCTCAGCTCTAATTATTGGAATGAATTCTTTCACAGTTGAGAATTTTTAATCACATGGATGCTTTTCTGCTAAAAAAAGTAATGCCCACTCAAAATGTGAGGAGCTATACTATGTAAAACTGGAATAAACAACAACATCTTATACTATTGCCAAAGATTTCGATATCATGATATCCCAAAGTATATTTCTATACAAAGATAATGATGAAGTGCTATGGAAATTTTGACCAGTATCAAAAACCACTTGATATAGTATATCCTTTATGAATGCTGACTTCTGAATCCTTTTATTTTTTCTTAAAACATTATCTTGTTCTTTCATTATTGCATAGTTACTGCATTATGAATCTAAATTTAATTATATTCCTATATCATCAATTTCCTGATTAATTTGGATTACCTGATTAAATATATAAATATCAACTCTATTGCTCATGGCTAGTATTTCTACCTGATCCCTTTATGGCTTTCATGAATTAAATTATATTTTATTTGTATATACCTAGATATGTCCTACTTATATGTTGCTTGATGATATCTATTTATTATTATATTAAAGATATTCATTTCCTAGTAGCAAAAATAGTATACTCGTCAAAGGTCATATTATTTTACAACTTAAAATTATTCATTTTTAATTAAGAGATTTTTAAAGGATTGTGTAGGATTTTATTATTGAGCTTCAGATTGTTTTCGATCCACTTCCAATCCAGTTCAGTCCGTCTCATTCCTGTTTGAGGTATTTATAAACCAAAAATACTTAATAGGATATAATACAAGGAATGAGGAACTCATACTCGTTATAGAAAGGAATAAGTGTTTATTAAACAAAATCACAGTACAACGTGTAAGTGCGTAGGAAAAGGAATTACATGCTGTTACGAGGAATCATGACGTAAGATACATAACACTGTTCCCTCGAAAAGTTTTTTTAAAGCACCCTCTACATGGCATAATTTTCACTAATATTATAGCCTAGTATTTAATTTTAACATTTGAATTAGTTTAAGTATCTTTAAAAAAGGTGAATATTATGCCATTATCTTAAGTTAGGCCTAATTAAAATCTAAATTGGGGTTATTATAATTACGAAGATTTATTCATGATGACGTCACTAGTAGATATAGATGATTAAATAACTGACTAAATCTTTTGAGTCTTAAAAATTTAAGAAGGGACCTGACCAAAAGTTAAAATTTTGGGATAGATGTACCTTTTATCGAAAAAAGTTGAGTCAAAATAATAAATGGTGGCCTGGTTCAACTTTCACAGTCTACACCAAATCTATAAGCCAAGTGCTGAACCAAAGACCACGTAATCAATATTTGTCCAAAGTAGTTATTTATACGATTTTTTCCCCCCCGTCAGAGAACTTGAGGTGGCATGAATATAACTATAACGATCTACGTAACATCTAGACGAGGGCTGATTTTTCGGATTGAACTTAGAGCACCGATAAATCAGTGAACATATTCAATATCTGCATCGTATCGGGGGAAAATTCATAGAAATTTCGATATTTTATATGATGCAATCAGAAATGAAGAGGGAACTGAAAATAAATTTTTGTTCAGTTTTTGTACTAGAGGTACTTACACTTAGATGAATGAACGAATGTATCTGTTATGACTTATATACTTCTTAACAAGAGTGCAACACAAAGATTACCTCTCTGGTCATTACATTAGGTAAATAATCCAATATAAAACTCATTTATTACCTCGGGGTTTCATGTATATCTTACATTAAAATTGAAGTAGTTTTTTAAAAGGTCATTTTGCTATCATTACTACACCGGGATTTTAATGAATTTATTCGTAAAAAAATGTCTTAAATATTTATCCTGAACTAAATTTGTCTCTGACGAGTGTGCTTTCCATCAAGTAAATGATTCCCCATTAAAATCTAAAACAAGATGATTAAACAACATGTTCTTAAATTATTACAACTACAAAATAACCAGGCTGAAAGCCAAATAAATGTACCCAAAGTTGGAAAACCGTGCTCCAGTGGGATCATTTTTATACCCACAGTGCGTGAAGGGAGCTGCAAGGCCACCATAGTTTTTGTGCTACTTTTTTTCTCCATGGAGCAATGTAGCTTTAGAACAGCACACAATGGAACTATTCTCTTGAACTCAATATTCAGGGTTCAATTCACTGTCACTCCTAGAGAAGAAAATATACATTATGTTTATGGACTTCAATGACAATTCTTAGGTCAGATGCAAATTTAATAGAAATACATGTTTATACCCTAACGCGTGTACAACTGATGTTTGACTTCCACCACGCTTTTAATATTGACGTCATAGAAGATGAGTGGTTGCGTGTTTTGTCAACATCTGACTGTCTTGCCCAGCAGTCAGTACAATACATCAGATAGAAACTTCTAGCTTGCCTGATTACACGATGGTCTAACTTTGTATTTCTTTTAACCTTGGGTCAGATGGAGTAATTTTAATACTTTAATGTTTACTTCATCAGTGGAAGTCCATCTGATCAATTAAAGTAATATTTAAAAAAGGTATTTTTTATATTAAAGATGAATTTTCCTTGTCCTTTTTCCATCTTCTTTCCGTAAAAAATAAATAAATCAATTTACGATCCCTCCTCGTTTTCAAGAATGCCTCTGACAACAATACCTATATTTTACAAAATGATAAATTTATTTGTAACTCTTTGAATCTCAATTTCTTACATTTTCCCCATTTTTGTTATAAAATGTAGTAAGAAAAATGAATCAATGGTGCACTTAATGTTTTTTGTTCGCCTTTTTGTCATACGTACTTTTTATAAGCATTGGTGCTTATCAAATATTTGCAATTTTTTCAAGAGGTCTAATGAGGCAAAAATAATTGCATAGTATCTTCAGTTTCTCCATTTCCTAGAATTTAGTTTATAAAAACTGAAAATGTTCCAATACCTATATAGTGTATATTTATGGTTGTAAATTAAAAGCATTTTTTGTATTTAAAAAAATCGAAATATGGCAACCCTGATAATTTAATAAATGTTTGAGAGAAGGGCAGCTTACCAGTCATGACCTTTTATTAAATTGGCTACGGGTGGCTGTAACAGTAAGGAAATAAATACACACCTATTCCATATCAAGTAAGGACATTGTTAGAATTAATTTGTTTATAGCTTTAATTATAATCCTCCAAGTCAAACATGAATTTACACTTATAACTCCCTCATCAAGCCCTCAGTGTTACCTTCCATCATTCTTGGGTACACTCACACATGGTTGAAAAATACATCAAAATGTTCCCTCTTTTAAGAATGAAATAATAATGATGATTGCTTCAGAAAACAAAAAAATACTGTTCGCATTTCCAACAACAACTAAAACCCCACACTAAAAAGGCTGTGTAAAAATTGTCGAAATCTTCATGAGCATACATTTAAAAAAAGTCTACCTCCTGCAAGAGGTTAGCGCCATTTATAATCACGATAGGATAATAAACAGAAATGGGAATGGACATTCAGGAGCTTAACTAGTGGGCTTAGAAAAACTTTATTACACATTATTTTTCAACATAGTCTCAATTTTTCTGCCTTGTAGTTATCCACGGGGATGGTTTTGCACACACCCTTTTAATTTGTCTAGCCAGTATTGTCAGTAATTGAGGTACCAGTCAGGGCCCTTTGGGCTTGGGTAACAAAAAGAAGTCCACATCCTCCTGGCCAGATGAATAGGGAGGGGGGAGATCAATCAATCTGATGGACCTGGCAGGGATGAACTCCTTAGTTTTCCTTCAGTGTGACTACTGCAATTGTCAATGTACAAGAACCACTATGACAGGCCTTATTCTCCTAAAATTTCTCATGAAACTGGATATCCCCCTGGTTCCAATTGGAACATAATGCTTGCAGATAAAATAGCAAAAATGTGATGAACATCTGCTTCTACCGGCTCTCCTACATCTAGAACTTGATACGGGCAACTGAACTCCTTGTCTGTAGGATATAGAGAGCAACAATCATTGAACAACCATAGTGACAATAGAGGTGAGAAATGCCTTCCTTTTCTTAAAATAGGCATTTTTGAATGCCTTTGCACGTGGAGCTCTCTCTCCTTTTTAAAAAAAAATTCAGTTAATTTGCTCCATCTTACAATACATTTTGAAAGTCCTAGATCCTCCTTACACCCTGTGGTAATGTGTTATAAGTTAGGGAATGTTAACAAAACAAAAGTCATATCTGAATGTCAACTAATTTTCGGAATGAAAAGAAAATTATCTAAACCTCGTAGTTTTACATCAGCAGATGCATTCATATTTGTGTACGTTTTTATTTTTAAACAGAAATGAAATGTAGAATAAATTAAAATTTTGCCAATTTAGAAAGAAAACTTTTTTCAATATAGGGCGAAAATGGAGAAGCAAGGGCCCACCATTAAATGAGAATGAAATTCAAAAATATTTTAAATAGCGAAGTTTTGATATAAAGGGCACAAAATGGAAGGATGAGACAAGTGAAAGTGAAACTTTTTTTGTAAATTTTTAAGGGCCATCATCACCTACATAATAACTATTATATGTATCCTTGTTCTTCCTATTTATCATTCTTACATATTTTTCTTGGTCTACTCTCTAGATACAATGGGAATATAGTTTGATGATATATACGTAGATATCATGTCAACAAATATATTTCCTTTTAAGAAAAACATGTAATATATGATAAAATTTGATAAGTAGTAATACACTTTAATCATAGGTATATTTTCCGAGAATATATATATAATTTATTTTTCACTATTCGGCCATTATTCATTTGAATAATTTTTAAGAAAGGTGTTTAAATAAGGCTTATTCTAATGTTTGTTAGCCTACTTATATACACTAAAATATACATAAGGTCCTACTCTTAGATAAAACTTAGAGTATTATTAAAAAATAAATATGAGAAGGGCCTTCATAACCCAAAATTTCTGGTTGGTTCTTTCGGTGGTTGTTTTTAATCTGCCTCGAGTCCTCAAATATCTACTGTACAATTCGTTGATTTGAAGCATAAGTAATTCTATAGGGGTTTATTTGAAGTAGCAAAAGTGGTTTTTAACCCACGATTATCCTACACTAACTCCAGCCGTGTATTTGGGCTAAAATTTGTGAAATTAAGAGGGATTTGATTGATAGTTTAAAAATATACAAAATTATGTAACTAATTTTGTGTATTTGTCCAATTGTTAGTTAATAATTAATCATCAAAATATTATCTTATCCTCACTTACTGATTTTTTGGGTCTATAGAATGAAGTTTTATATTCTACTTATAAAGTTCAAAATATTTATTATTTTAGTCCATAAATAAATAAAGGGCTATAATGATTTGATTGATGTAATATATGTGCAAATGATTGAGTAAAGATATTAATTGACACAAATCTATAATATGACGTCAAATGTGTTTGTTTTTCTAGCATTAGTATTGTGTAATTCTAACTAGATAAATGTTATTCATCTTTAATTGTCTCTGATCGGGTATTAAAAATTAGACTAATCAACTTATTTCCTTTAGCTGAATTTGAAATTATTTCAACTACCTTGACATACGAGTTTATTATTTCGTTCCATGACAGAGCATGTACGTTAAGCAATTTATAAAAAAGAAAAACAGTTCGTATCTTAGTGAATATTGTGACACTCTTTGTGTCTACCATTTGCCATAACATTTCTGAAATGTATTGCCGCTGACTAAAGATTTAAATCCACCACAGTTTTAATATACATACTCAATACAGTCAATCGAAATCCCTTTGTCGTCTATATATTTCTTATCTTATGGCTATGGTTGTAAATCTTAAGCATTTTTAGCGTGCGAGTTTTGTTGCTATTGGCAACCTGAAGAGGTTTTTTTATTTTCTAAGGCTGCTAAAATTATTATTTCATTATTGAGGAGAGAGCATCTAAGTATCAAGTATAACCACATATGTGTGTATGCATTGAATGATGGCGAGTGCCACTGATGATTTATAGGAAAGTTATACATGAAAATCCTTGATGGACTTCGAGTATAATTGATTAATTCCTTCCCATATCCTTGCTGGATACGCACTGTGACTTGTGTTAACTTCCTTCATTTCATCTGGTTTTTGAGATTTTTTTTTGACTAGATTTTATTTTGAGTAATTTAATTCTTTTTTGAACTAACTTTTTGAATGTGGAAAAAATCAATAAACTGCATAAAGATTAGTTTCATTGTTAAAAATGTATCCTGATTTTAAATATGTGTATAAATTTTATCCCATTATGTGAAAAAATCATTTTAAAGGTTAACAGCCACCATGTTTTGAGCATTTTGTTTCATAAAGAATAATTTCTTGATTTTTCAATAGAACATGTGCAAAATAAAAAAATATATAATCCTCAACAGTCTGTAGCTTGGAGGTATAATATAGATAAAAATTCCTTCTAAATTTTCGCAGGACCTTTTATGTGCTTAATATACCTATATTTTATATGAAATAACAAAATTGTTTACATTATAATTCAAGGATGTTAAATTATTTTCCTACAAACGGTGCCATTGTCTGCCAATTTAATACAAACTAATATAAGTAAACAACGTTCATGCCCCATTATTTTGACGCCCAAGAAATTTATTTGAGCTATATATAATTATGATTTCATTTACAGATTAGTATTTGTCTCTAAAAGGTCTAGTTCAACCATAATATTGATTTGTTTTCCATTTTATTGAGGAAAAATCAATATGAGGTCGATATAATTATGTATAAAAAATCTATTATATACTTATTTATATTTGAATTCATTTATACACTTTTTTATTCCAATTTGTGGGATAAGTTATGACAACTTGTAATTTTATCTGTAGTTTAGAAACTGTATTCGATTTATTGACATAATGATTTTTTTTTGGTCACTTTAAGAGTGCAATTTGTGAGATACATAAAGGGTTAGTAATCGTTCGTAGGTCACTACAAATGTAATCCACTCATAATTAAAAAAAAAAATAATTCAAGCTTGTATTTGTGTTGACGGGTCACACATGTACACATTTTCAAAAAATAAACATAACAAAAGGAATGCAAATGTACGTTCAACCAGAAACAATTATTTATTTTCATTTGAAAAAGCAAATTTTGTGCATTTATCAATGATGTATTAAATATTATTTATTCAAAAATACAATAAAATTTGTAATTACTTTACCCTTTGTGTTTTCATTTCAATTCATCATTAATAATAGCCCATGATATAAATCCCTGACTAGCTTATTTAAAATAAAATTCCTTCACCAGGTTTATAATGCTCATTTGTGCATAGTTTTATTTTGTAATATGAGAGGATAATTAATTAAATATCATGATAGGTAAAAATACAAAAGCTGTATATCTTCACTTGACTGAACTAAATATAATTTATGCCTAACATTAAATATAAGATAAATAGTTATATTTTATATAACTACGTGAGTATATATATTAGAATATACCAAAATGACAAAAGTTGGAAATTTGTGAAATATATTATTACTAAATATACTTTTGTTGTTCATTTAGGCAAAATAAGACACCCTATTTTACCAGTTTATCTTTTTTGGCAACAAAAACTGTCAATTCAACTTTTAAAAATAATAATTTCTAAGGTTGATTCGTATTTATTTAAAAATCTTTTTATTTTTATAATCTATAAGTCTGATATTTTTCAATCATAATAAATATTTAATTTCTTTTTTTTTCTCTCGATAAAACTAATCAATTCACTTTGAGGAATGAATACGGCGAAAAAAGGCTCAGTGGTGTTATTCAAATCCTGGATATAAATAATCGAAGTATCATGTCCATTGGGGTTATGTGAACAGTATCGCCGTACCGTGAAATCTCCTAAATCACTGCCATTTCTTATTTTTGATAACCCGATTTGTCTATCTTCTTGCTTTGTGCTTGATACTATAGATAGTAGAGCATGCTTAGAGTGCAACTAATAGAGAAATTTTTGGTCCATAGACTTGTTTGAATGGTGTGTGAACTTAATTCAAATACATTTCCGCTACATCACATAATAATTGAGCTTTATGGTCCAAAAAATTAAGCTAACTCCTTTTCAGGTGTCCTAGATTATATGAATGATATATATAAATTTTATTATGTGATTATTTATTATAAAATGGAAAATTATTTGTGGTAACGTTCAGGGCTTTGTGTTTAATAATACACTTATAAAAATATGCACAAATTTCCCTCTGTGGGAAATGTTTGAAAGTTTTGTTGATGGTTAGTGTATTGATAAATTTTATGCTTATCGCATTACAAAAATGATTGTCTTAGGAATAGCAGATACATAACTTCTTAAAATGAAAATGGTGACTCTTTCACATTCAATATGGTTCATATAAACAAATTGCTGTTTCGTACGACTCTACACCTCAAAGCATAGGTTGTCTGGAGATAGAGCAAAAAATTTGCACGTTATAGTCTACGTCATTGTGAATTTTTACTTCCCTAAGTGGTTCGAAATTAGAGTAGATTTACTCTTCACTGCTTCGACATCTCAAAATGTCATGCCACACACAAAGTTGTGAATGTGCAGAAAAAGAAGTAACCAACACATCAGCTAAATTTTTTGTACAAAATGGATTATATATCAGAGCAAAATTAAAATTGCATTTAATTTTCACTATTAACGAAACAAAAAAAAAATATGCGAAGCTATTATTAATTCGTAGTTACTTTTTTGAAAGGTTATCGAAAAAAAAATGAAATATCCATAATAAATGAAAAATATATAAATTATAGAATGTAAAAATTTAATAATATGTATCTATTTTCGTCTCTTAATTAAATAATGAGTTGAAACGATTTTAAGAGAATTAATACCTTTCTAATTTTATAGAAAGAGGAGGAATATTATATTTATTACTAGGTAATTATTAAATTGGTGGTTATTTATATCGAATCTAAATTAACTACGAAAGATAAAAATATACTCTCCATTATAATCTTTAAGAGTAAGACTTATGCACCAGGTCATTCGTGTTCTATATTAAAACTATACACTTTATTATTCCTTTACACGATCATCTTGTATGATACACAGGGGTTGGAAGCAAAACATAGACTGAATTACTGATTTAGAAAAAATTGGCCGATGCGTGTGAGGGTGCCCCATCTTGGGTCCACACATAGTTGTGCTCTGGGTAGATGGCCTTGAGCCATGGCAATATGGTGAACCTCAGCACCTTGTAGTAGGCCTCCCGGCCGATTATCTCCCCAATTTAAAAAAGAAGGGAGGCATCTTCTTGCCGTCGGACGCCACACCCCCCAGGACCATTGTTTGGGTTTGGGCCGGATATTTTGTATGGAACACCCGTTTGACATCCTCTGGTCATCTCCCAAGCCAACAGTCGTTCCGACGGTTGTAGATCTGGTCCAAGGTAAAAATCTTCTCGTCAGAGAAATTTTTGACCGTGGATCCACACACACAAGGTAAGACTTCCATTTAATGAAAATAAATCTGTCGAAATTGATTCAAAAATTATTGAAGTAATTACATCTATCAATAATCCCTCTTTGCATTGACTTGCTCTTTGATTTTGACATGAATCACGTTTTTCGATTTGATAATTAATTCCAGGGCAGTAAACGGAGTCTCGTGCACGTCTCTTTGTCTTAGTGATTCCCTGATGCTCTGATTGAAGTTTATGCACTACATGTTTTTGACATGCTTTTGGAATGATATTCGTGTTCCTGTCAGAACTAGTCTATCGTCCACTTTCAAATCATTCCCCATAGTTATGAATAACTTCACAAATGGATTTGAAAATATATTCTTCTGACAAAAACCACTTTCAACAAGTATTTAATTTATTTATCAAATAAAATTTGATAGTCCTTATAGAGTTTACCTATTTTTTTAATTTCTTCTATAATAGGATCTATAAAGCCAATATTTCTAATATTTGTTTCCTTTACAGTGACTCTGGCTATGGCTAAACGTATTAAATCTTTTGCTCCATCCTTGATGTCTTCTTCTTCTGGGTCTTCAACAGGTATTCTAGATAAAGAATAAGCAACTAAATGATATTTTCATTTCTTCCATGTAACATAAAATTGGTATGTTGGAGATCCATCCTTATCAATTGGACTTTCGGATTTTCGAAATCTGCATCGGTAACTTCCCTTCAACTACATTCAACTAATCTCCATCTTTCTTCATGTTTTTGTAGTATATCGAATCAAATACCTTTCAATCTGGATGCATCCGTTTCGAGGCGTGTTTCCTTCTTCGGATCGAAAATGGCGGGGACAAAGGTACTTGTATATGTTCTTTACTTCTTCCATAGCTTTGGTATGCATATTGTCCCATAAAATTTCATTCTTTAATTCCATCAAATGTCTTAGTGGTTCTGCTGCTTTGCTAAAATTTGATGAAAAACCTCCTAGTTGATTTGCTAAACCAATAAATGACCTAAGCTCTGTTTTATTTGTAGGTGTCGGGAATTTATGGATGGCCTTCAACTTCTTTCCATCCGATGCTATCCCATCTTTACAAATTCAACAAAATTGATTTCCCACATGCAAATTGAAATTTCTCCTTACTCAGCGTAATACCATATACTCTACATCTTAATAATATTGTACACACACTTTCAGCATGAGATTCGAAATTTTCATCATCCACAAGAACGTCATCAACAACTTTATGAGCATTATGAGTTCCTTCTAAAACCTGATCGTATCTATAATTATATGCATCTCCATTAGAAATAAAACCCATTGGGGCTCGCTTAAAATAAAATCTAACATATGGTGTTATAAATGTAGTTAGTTTCTGACTTCTCCCATCAAGAGGCATTTGCAAATATCCATTTACTGCATCAAATTTGGTAAAGTATCTTGATTTCGTGCTGATTTCCGAAACAGCCACTTTAGGTATCTTCAAAGTAAAGAGTCAATCTCTTTACTTGAAATTTAATTTAGTAAGATCTATTGTTAACCGTATTTTCCATTAGGTTTTGGTACAACAACGATTGAATGACACCATTCTGTCACCTCATCGTTGATCTTCTTTATTACGTATTTCTTCACCGTGCGTTTTTTTAACTTGATCTCTGTAGCATAATGGAATTTGTCTTGATTCATGAAGATTAAATGGCTTGGCATCATCTAAAAGTTCTATTTTCATCGGAGGGAATTTCTGGGTGTATCATTCCCAATCCCATACACACTGTGATAAAAACATATCCTCCTGACCAAGTTTCTTCACAAAACAAACGATCTCTTTATGTTGACGATTACCAAGTCTTAATATTTATTTAACACTGTTAATAAGCTCCAATCTTGAGCCATTCACTCTGACTTTCTTGGGGCTAGTAGATGGATGCTATAGTTTCTTTGATGGCAAATCTGAATCTTTGTAAACTCTTAAGCCTGCAATAGAAGCCATTGTACCATTATCACATATAAAAATTTTATCCCCAATATATTCTCCATTTATATTCAGAATCACAATTGAAATTTTATTCAGTTCACATCCACGAACTGAATTGATGAGTAATACTGAACTCATGCTCTTAGACTGGCATACATTTGCATAATGACCTTTCTTTCTACACTTTGGGTATTCCATTTCTTTAGCAGGATATGGTCTTCCGTATGGATGTGCTTCAAATCCACATTGTCTACATATTCATTCTCTCTTTCTCATCCATAGATTTTCTTGATTCTTACTTCTTCTTCTTTCAAATCCCCTTTTATCATTATCGGCCTTCGAAATTATATTAATACCCTTTAATACTAAATCATTTAAAGTTTCTTTATTACTCTTTGCAGTTTCAACTGGTCTGCAAAATATAATAGTCTCTTTCAAATTAAGTTGCTCTGGGAGTTTAGTTTCGAATCCTACCGACTGTACCATATTATATTGTTTAAGAGTAAGACTTATTCACCTTGCTCCATCGTGGTCTATATTAAAACTATACACTTTATTATTCCTTAACACGATCATTTCGTATATATATATATATATGTACATAAGATAGGTACACATATTAACAATACAATATCTATATATATGAACTACATCAGTATATAACACTCCCACTTATTTAGAAAATAATATTTTTTTCTACAAATATCCTAAGCTTTTTTTAGTTTGAAAGTTTTTTTGTTGTTGGCAAACAGAATATAATTTTTAATGTATTCTCAAAAGCTCCTTACAGTTATTATTTTTCGTTCTTCTTTTTAGGAAAAATAATCTAAGTTTAAGAAATAACTATGAGAGTTTGATAACGGAGAGTAACACTGCTAATTTTTTTGGGAGTTATAAGAGTAAGTCTCTGTTGGACTCAGAGTAGGTAGAATTGAGAATCGAAAACGGCGTAATTCCTCCCTATCTCCTTGGTTGAAAAGGAGTTGGAATTGTGTTTATTTCCTTCTTGTTAGAGAATTTAATGAACCCACATGACAACTGATCTACTCTACTCTTAAAAATTCTTCAAATGGTTAAGATTACCATGTTGTTTTTGGGTTCTTTTTTAAGCATAACAGCAAGTTTTTTTTTTTACATGCCGGTAATTCTTAGAATTTACAATGTTTTTGGATATTTGGTGTGGTAAGCCCCTTGGAAACTCTTCCTTTGTTTCTGCAAGCCAGTGGTTTTTCCGGTGGCTGTGGAATTGATGAACCTTGAAAATCTTATTGTCCGATAAATAGTCAAAATAGACCCATTTGCTTTGATCCATGTGAGGATTTTCTTGCACCTCTAGAGCCTCCTGGCTTTCATGCCCTCTATCAGAAGGTGGTGGAGTATCCTTGTGAAAGAAACTAATCCTTAGCTGTGCATCATAGCCCTCCTGCTGCTAGTAGGAGCTGGAAAATAAAACCTATTAATATTTTTAGCCGTCTTGCTTGCGTTTTTGCCTTGTTCGAAGAAAAACTGTAGAGTATCTTTGACGCGTGCTCAAACAATACTGAGACAATCAAATCACAAAAAAATAAATTTAAAATCGATCCCGTGTGACGTATTTTTTATCCTTTTATAATAATTCAGTTATATATTAGTGAATCAATTATATAAATAAAGTAGAAGTATAATATAATTTTTCTATTACAATGAAAGTCGGAATATTTTTAGTGTTCAATGCTCTTATTAAATATATTTTATTTGGGCTTATAAAACATCGACATATTGAGAAAAAATCAAGGACCGACAGTACTCAGGATCAATAGTTGTAAGACTGGACTAGAATGTAACAACATTGAGATATAAAGATAAACTAAGGCGTTTGAGCTAAATTGTAAATCATACCCCATATATAAATGTAGTAGGGTAGATAAGATAAAGTTGCAAACTGCAACTACTGCAAAGTTCCCTCTTTTTCAAAATATAAAAAAGGCTACAACCATAAAAATTAAGTCACATTTGTATTATATAATACATTTATTCTGAAAAAAAAATAAAAATTTTGACACCTTTTCTTTGAAATAATGGATAAAAACAGTATTTGAAGGATAAAATTAATTTATTGGAAAAACAATATTTCTATATTAATACAATCGTATTTTCATGGATTTTCCTGTAACTTATATCTTTTTAATTATCCATAACTTTGTCATTCGTTAGATTAATTTTATCAAAATTCAAAACTCATTCAGGGAGTGAAATTTGAGATATTGTAACGTTCAGTAAAAACATAATAGTTGTAATAAATGCTACAACATTCTTCGCATTGTTTAGTGTTTTTTATTATTTTACTAGTTGTAGTATCTGAGATTTTTTGAGTAATTAGGCGTTGAATAAAATACACATTTTGTATTAATAATATAGAAAACAAATCCCTAGGAAATCTTCAGTTTTACTCACAGTTTCTCAATACTTAGATGCCCTTTCCTCTAGAATGGAAGAATAATAATAACAGCTTGAAAAAAATATATGATGTTATGAATCATGAGCCAGGGAGTATTTTAGTCCTTAGAGCGCTACCTGTTTTAACCTTAGCTATACACACTTGATGGTACATGCAAAACGGCAGTGAGATTTTATTAATATGACTACATTGTTATTCCTTAGATAAAAAAAAAATATGTAGAGTATACATAAATGAGCACAATATACATGCCCAAAGCTACATGAAAAACACCTGCGAAATTTTATTAATATGACTACATTGTTATTCCTTAGATCGAAAATGACTATTTCTCATTTCAACTTTTATAAATTCATAGAGATAAACTTTCCTTTAAAAATAAAGATATTATCTCTTTTTGTATCTAGCATGTTTTTTAGGCAGAGAAGGGTCCTGAAAAGGTTTTAAGAGTTAGTTTTTTAATCTATAATACTTATCAATGTTTTATCATATTAATCTTAGTATGCATTGAACTTATTTGTAACATTTGACGAGTTGAATTAAATGCAATTTCTAGTAAAACTCTGGACTGATATAACATATCAATAGATTTAAACAATAATAAACCAAATATTTAGGCATGTTGTGATACAATTAGTTGAGTCAAAGTATTTTTATACTTAATTAATCGATGTAAAAATAAAGAGCTTTGCAACTATCCTGGTCTCCCATATGTATTGTTTTGTTTCGTTCATTTTGTTACCTAGGTTATTATTTTTTTTTTTTTTGAAGAAGGAAATGGTATGTAAATGATTTTTCTTTACACACAGAATTTTTTTTTTTTAGAAAAAGTCGCACATATCGTTTGTCTTCATGCAATAGTATGTGTAAATAAGATGGAAGTTTTATTGTACTTTCTATGTATCTACATACAAGTTTATTAGGCTTTCTTTTTTACGAAAAAAAATATTGTAGAGTGGGTTCCAGTAAATAATAAATACATTGAAATGCTTATTTTTATATTTTAATCCTCTGTTACTGAAAATCCTTTTTATTAGAAGGTAAAATAGAAACCCCAAAAATAAAACGTATTATATTATATGGAACAATTATAATAATTACATCATTTACATTTGGTATCCTTTTTTTAAACTTTTCTGTCGATTTTGAACTCATAAACATCAATAAAAATGCTTAAAATAATTGTATGAACATAAGGCGTTGAGAAAAAATAAATTCTTTATTAAAAATAATCATATCAACAAGTTATTTGTTATTCTTATAGTAAAAACATCACGTAGATTTATAGTTTTTATAAAAAATTTTATGAAATATTCATAATTATCTGTGAATTTTGGGAATCAAATAAGTACCTATCAGTTTTTAATGAAGTTTCGGTTATTATATTTACTACGAATTACAATACTAAATTTTTATGAATACGTTTCAGTCCTTACTTTGAATAAAATAAAAATAAAATAACACACAAATGAACGACTTTTAAGTAAAATATTAAATATAATTTCACTAAACTTCTATTAGAAATGGCTAAATTTGCGAATAAATCCTAAACAAGACATTATGAAGATAAATAAAGAATCGGATATAATCTGATTTAATTTTTCAGAAGCAAACTGAAAAGTGTTGTCGATAAAATGTAGATTTAAGGGAATAAGATATAGGGGTGTATAATATCCCATTTCACTAATAGATGGGTAAACGATGTTAAATTTAAATTCAAAGATTTTTTAATAATTAATATTTTAATCTAATTTTAAATTACAGGATGTAAAACCCAGGAAAATACGGAGAAAATGAGATCCTGAGAGATAACTCCTAGTATTTATGTAAAGGGTATGAAAGACTAGAGGGTCTGTTTGATGTACAAGAATAGCAACTAGGGTTCCCTCTATTCTATCAAAACCAGACATGATCATGATCAAAAATTTAAAACACTGGAAATAAAGTTAAATTTATGGTTAGGATATAAAATTTCCTTCTTGTGATACATACTTTACTTTCAGCTTGGGTTTTTCACATTTAATTGTGTTTTCAGTCATAATAATTGTTTATTCAGTTTTGTCTCGATACTAGCGCCGTACATCAAGTAGTCTTGGACGTTGAACTGTCCCAATAAAGAATAAATAGTGCGACAAAGTTTTTTTTTGAGAGGTTGTTATTGGATAAGGTCATGTCAGCTGTTATTCGGGGATTTATGCTATATTTTATAAATATTTTTTTCTATTTTTTTTCCTCCTGATTTTCAAGTTTACATATATTTGTATATGTGTATCATAAAGTAAGGGAGAACAACAGTTGACGTGACATTTTGTGATATCAGGGCTCTCAAGCAATTTATACTTAATTGTTAAGCTTCTAACTAAAAGAATAAAAATTTTCAATTTTAAGATACATAAATATAAAAAGTTTTCTTTATTTTAAAAGTTTTTGTCTATCAATTATATTAATGGTTTTTTTTTTCATTAACTTATTTTTTGAAAGTTTGATATGCACAACAGATAAACTCTTAAATAAATTGATGTGTAGACAACAAAAGCTTTATTTTTTAAGTGTCCATGTGCTTTGTGAAAGTCCCATAAGACAAAATAAATTTGGAAGATTCATTCTTAATTAAATGCAAAGAAATAATATAGTGTTATTCAACGTTAAAAAACCACAAATTTATCCTAAATTCAATAATTAATAAGAGAATTGATGAATGAGGTGCTTTTAGAACAGAAAATAAATGCACAAAAACGCTATTAAATTAAAAGATATATGCATTTACATTATGTAAAAAAAAAAAAAAAAACGATCTTAATTATTTCGCAGACGTAATCTTTGATTATTTTATTGCCCTAAAAATCTGCTATATCTCTTATATACTAAAGATTGTTTTTGATGAAAAATATAAAAAATATATTAAATCTTGAAATTTGTAATATTGTAACGCTGAGTCTCAAGGAGACAGTTATAAATATGATTTTTTAATAAAAATCTGATTATATCTTAATCTACTTTAATACACCGAAATTTAATAACTCAACTTTAATTTTTTTTGTTATTTATTCATCAAAATATATTATCTAATCAATTTTTTTAAAATTTCTAATTCAAATTTACAATTTTGTATAGAGAAAGTTGTAACTTTTGACAAATCACATTCAAATGCAATTTGTGGAAAAATTATTGACTAACATAAACTTTATTTCGATTCAAATAAAATCAGGCATAATTATGTATATTGCATAAAACTTTGGCGAGTTAAATTAGACTAACTTCCTATATTTGAGTCTAAAATAAAAATTGTTTCAACTGTCCTGGTGGAACTAAAATATATATATTAATCATGTTAAGTATATCTTAATGTTTGAATCTTTGTAAAGGCCTAATTTTTGAGCAACGAGCGTGTCTAGCTACAGCTCAGCGTGTCATAATAAAAAATCAGGGTCTATTATACTTTGGACGCCAAGGTCGGTATATATTATTCTTATGCAAGACGGAAGTAATAAAAATATTTTTTAGAATGAAGGCCTTTAATATTTTTGATTGTAGTTTTAATAATTTTTTAGAATTTTATGTTTAATATTTTTCAAATTTCCCTAAAAATAATAATAATTTGTTAATATATGGTTAAATTAAAAGAGATTGTTTATCTGTAAATGCCTTTTTCTTAGTGTCGCTTAAAATCTTATAACTGCGAGACTTGTGTTTTGCCAGTACTTATTTAGGACTGAAGATTTCCGTTTGGTCCATTTCACTCTCGGCCCGTCCAGTTCAGTCCTGCATATCAGTACTAAAAACTTAATAAGTTCGGTCTTTAATGACGTTCCTCAACTTTATTTCGTCTTTTTTAATCTGTCCTAGTAATGACAGTCTGAACGAGCGAGAGTCTTAAAAGCAGGTCCCACGGACTGATAAGACGAGTTCTAAGAGTTAACGAGTAAATAGGGTCATTGAAACTACTTTAACTAAAAAATATTGTAGTAACAAATGTGCTTAGCTAAAGATCCGCTCGTCATATTCAACAATAATAGAAAAGGTCATCTATATTAATTAACCAAAGCGTGCATGTCTGTTTGTCAGCCATGATAATAACTTTGAGCAATGTATAATGTAACTCCTGCTAGTATAATATATATTTGTCAATGCTTATGAAAAGTACTACTTCCATCCAATTTTGCCCCACCTGGAAATGTAATCATTTTTGTAATTAAATAATCAATCATAATGGTATATGTAAACATGTCCTTGTAATTGATTGTAATACTTGAGTTTCTTTCTGACTATCGCAATTAATCGTGTATGTACACATAATATACCTGCAATAAATGGGACAAGACTACCTAAGTATCGCATTCTTCAAATTGAACATACTTTTTTAACTCTCATAAATTGAACACTATGATTAGTGTTGAGTAGTTTCCAATGAAAATTTATTCCTTTAAAAATTAAAAAGAGGAAAAACCGTTGCTTCTTGTGCCATTTTTTATTATTTGTTCATTATTTAATAGGTAGTCAATTCTCTCTTAAATAAGCTTTTTCGCCTATCTTTGGTGTAATTAGTTGCAAAAAATGGATAATAAAGAATATAAATTAATTGAACCCATTAGGTGACAAATATTTAGGACAGTTAGAAAAAATTCGGGGATATAGTTTATATTTTAATTACTCAAATAATAATATTATTATACATATTAAAATATTATAAAAAGATGCATATGATCAGATATGAGCCGTTTAATTAATTAAACTATCGCCTGTATCAGTAACATTGAGATTCAAGCCAAATATATCCTTTAAATACATTTTTGTTGCACTGATTTTTGGATTCAAACTTGAAAAATTAAAGAAGCATATTAAGATGGATTCATTTTGGGTTTACATTAAGAACATTTCAAGAAAAAATGTAATAATTACTAGAAAATATAATAAAACTACGTCCTATTTACTAAATAAACAATAAATTAAAGAACTATAATTATTTTTTTTATGTCTTGGAGTAGAAGACGTCCTTGCTTTAACACAAGACATAAAAGAAAAATTCGAGTGTATCTATGTATTTATTAATTAAACGGCACGTAGTTTTATCAAATAAAACTACATGCCGTTTACTAACATAATACAATCACTCGTACTTTTATTTCAAGCCCTGGGGTAGAAGATGTCTTTCAAAAAGAAAATGTCTTCAGTAGCTCACCCTCCACTCAGAAGAAATAGATCCAAAGAGCTTGACATCCTCTTAACGATTGACAATTCTATATGATTTTTTCCCTTCCCCGTAACTCGTACAACAACCACGCCTGAGATTTCAGCAAAATTATTCATTTATAAATATTGTAACTATTGAGTTGTAATGAAGACGCTAACAAGCAATCTAACTTGTGAGAAAGCGTTGTATGAATTAAAAGTCGATGAGTCAGAATGTTATTTTTTTAAAATCCTCTTGATTGGAAATAAAGGAGAAGAGGTTATGTAGACAACTTTAATAGGCGACATATCTGCTGAAAGAGATAATTATATTTAGTGATGAACATTCTGTGTATTTGGGGCATATTAAAAAAACTGAAAATCAACATGATAACCCTTAGGAGAGTAGCTTAGCTTTAATGACGTTTCATGAGATCAGCTACAAGCCTATATAACAAGGGGGAAGGGTAGGAGGAAATACACCAGGACATTCGCAAGAATATTTACAATGTATATCCTCAATTCTACTCTAAATCCAAAATTAGAAATCTGCAAGAAATCCTCAAGTTTACTCTCCATCTTTTATGAGCACACACTAAAGTTAAATCAGGTTTTGAAAATAATTGAATTTAGTAGAAAAGGAAGTTCATTTGTAAGGAATTAATTAATAATGACAACAGCTCAGAATAATACAACTTACTCTTTAGATTGCAAATTAAAAAAAAAACGGGCACGCTAAAAAATATAGACGATTTTTATCACTAATTATAGGGACTTTAGTTCTCCTCTCCCGCTAATACTTTTGAATTTTCAAAATAGGGTTAATAAGACCACTAATATTTTACAGATTAGCAACTTATACTTTTTTTAAATGTAGGCTCATGAGTATTTTGACAACTTTCACATCCCTATCGCTGAAGCACTTCCTTCGCCCCCTCCCCCATTTTCTACTCACAAGATTAATTAAAACCTGCAGTGGTTATAATTGGCTTGCTTATTAATCCATTGAAAGTGATGCGATAATTATTTAGAGTTACAAGGATTTCGTGGATATAGGGTCACACATTATTTATTCTTAATAATTTACAATAATATTTAGAATTATGCCATCGACTTTATTTTATCTGACTTTAATTGCGAATTATACAATTGGGCTTCTCTCCTGCACTTAATTGTTTTATAATATAACTTTCATTTAATTATATATAATTAAGTAAGGAAATAACCTTTAACATTTAAATGGCATTTGTGCTCACATTATAATATATCACTTAGATTCAAAGCACCCAAAAAAAATTATTAAAAATTTGTCTTTAATATAAATCATACCAGACAAAACATTTTATGATTCACTTTTCATAAAAGCCTAACTTCTTATACCAAACTAAACAAAGAACAATCAGTAAAGCTCTCAACCCTATTATCTAAACTCCTATTATTAAAAAAGAAAACAAAATTACTAATTCCAATAGGTATTTACTTTCAGAGTTAATATAAATTATTATTCTCTGAATGATAGGTAATTTATGTAAAATATTAGCTTGTCAATCTAAAAAAAAAAAAATCTTATGCTAATAATAAAATATTATTCTTCAAAACTGACAATAAAGATAATTTAGCTTTTGATTAGCATAACATTAATAAGCATAATTATATAGTTGGAAATAATTGGTTCCCTACGTATTGATTTTGGCCAAAATCGCGGTTTCTTATCGGAGGAAAGACAGCGAAATGCAACCTTCTCGTGTTGTATCTTGGCTATAGATCTGGAAAAAAGGGAATAGTGAGGAAGGTAAGTAGGAATAGGATTTATATAACAAAGAAGTAACAGATCCAGGATCATGAGTCTATTTTTAAAGGATTCATTGGTCCTTATTCAAGCATAGTCATGATTTTAGTTGAGGCTTAAAGAAAAGTAAAGAAAAATACAAACAAACAAAAAACTACATCACAAAAAAGAAAGGAATGTTTTAACAGTAAAGACGATGTTCGAACCTATTATAAAAAAACATAAAAAGTTGGCAAATATAGGATACAGCAAAATTTCTGGTAAGTGAACTTCCTGGAAGCAAAATAAGGGCGTGGAAAAATTACCAAGAACCTTTTTATGTAACTCCTTGCAAATATTTTCCATCTCTTTAAATTTAGATTCTGGTTTTAAACGTGCCTACAGTACAATATAATATGTACTGATTTTCTACCAAACTCGTGTTCAAGTAGTTATGATTTCGGTTTCGGGTTTTCGGGTATTTTAGTTTTAGGATTTTCAGATAGTTTCGTTTTTTAATGCTTTTTTTAAATTATTATTATTGTTTTCAATGTGAGGTTCCTCTTTCAAATTGATCCATGTCAAAAGATCAACAAATGACTTGACTATGAGAGAATGGAAACAAACACAAACCTAACTCCGTATCAAAAACATGAACTAATCTGATGTCAATCCTCAATTCTACTCTGAGTTAGTCTAAATAAGACTTACACCTATAACTAGTGATGAAAATTCCGCAACAAATCCCTATGGCTACTCTCTGAATTTTATGACCAGATTCAATTGTTAAATCTGGTTTTGTATTTATGAATTATATTGTTTCAGTTTAATACAGTAGGAAGGGAATTAAATAGTCATTATAACAGGTTAGGAAAAGAAAGAAAAAAAAACACTCTTCAGATTTTAACATAAAAAAAAATGCTGACGATTAACATCACTGCCTATAACCATGGATGAAACTAATATTATCAACCGCCGGTATGTGAAAAAAAACAAAAGAATTAACATGGTCACCATGACAATTTGAAAAATGCTTGGGAAAAGTGTTGTATAGCTGTCATGATGTATCATTAAATTAGCTGCAAGCTGCTATGAGATGAAGAGGATAAACACAAGTCCCCCTCTGTAACTAACAATGATAAAGGCAGGAGTTACCCCGATGTGGATCCTCAATTCTACTCCTTGTCCAACAAGGACTTATAACGCATCAGCGTTACTCTCCATCCTTCATGAGCAACACACTCGTGGGTAGACTACTTTCTACTTAATTGTTATTTCCAGAAAAAATAACTAATAATGCTGGCAGTATTGAAATAAAAAGAAATTGTTCAGGTTGACAACAACAAATAACTTGCACGCTAAAAAAAGCATAGGATTTACAGTCCCATGCCTACATATATATATCTTATCTATATGTATGTGTTTGTGCACAAAGATTGCTACAATCCTTTAATTTATGAGGTGATGGGCATGTACATATAATCTGACATCCCTTTAAAATCAAACAATATATCTCATAGAACACAAAAGTTTATGCAATGTCAATATATGTACGTAGATACAAATGTATGTTATAAATATACGAATAGGAATATAAGAGTTTATTTGCCTACATCTAAAATGCATTGAAAGTATATCGTTCCTTCTGAGGATTAAACAAGATATCATGCAAGCAAGTTTTTTCTTATCTAATGAGCTTGGATAAATTTATGTACATACATATTTATAAATAATAGGATTGGAAGTATTTTACATGTTTTGCGATTATGGTTGTTGTTGGTAACCTGAGCAGTGTTTTTTTAATTTTATAAAGCTGCAAGAATTATTGTTAAATTCTTGAGAAGAGAACATCAAAATATAAAGTGTAGCAACGATTATGTGTCTTCATGAATACTGGAGAGGATTTGTTGGGGAGTTAAAAGTGTAAGTTCTTGTAGGACCCAGAGTAAAATTGAGCATTGACATCGGAGGCATTCCTACCTTTAACCTTACTAGATACAGAATTGGATTTGTGTTTTTTTGGTTCATTTCTTTAACATAACGACATGTCATAAATTTTACAACTATAGTAATATCCTTGGAAGTAGAAGCGGTTTTTGAACTTGGCATTCGGAATAGTGTTTTTATTTTATTTTATAAAGCTGTTGAATTTATTTTTTCATTCTTGATAAGTATAAAGTAGAACCATGATTGACAGCTACATCCCCCCTTCGTAAACTAGCACGGAATATCAGGGGTACGCCTACAACAATTTGAGAATCACTAACTGATCATCATATTGATTATTTATACAAAAAGGCTAAACTTTACAAATAAAATTTTATATAAAGCTAAACTTTTTCTACCGACCTGCCAAAGAATTATTTTATAGGAGGCTTTATCTGGTTCTGCCCGCTGAATTATTGTCATCAGAAAATTGCACAAATTCTAATATATATGCCGATATGTCCCATCAATAGATGGGACTAGGCCATCTAATCATCCATAAATCGTTTCCAATCTGAAAAGAAACATAACATAAATAGCGGTCGTTGAAGCTGTTATTGTAAAAAAAAAAAAAAAAAAAAAAAAAATACTAGGGTTAAGTAGGAGTCCGATATAGTTTTTGAAGTAACGTTGGTGTTTCATAATCTGCCTTAAGGCTCCAACTTTATACTGCACATTGTATAATCTGTTGGCATGTATCATAGACTATTCTATAGGGAATTCTTCCAAGTGGTGGTGGTAGTTTTTGACATGTCTTCAGGTCCCAGAGTTATCCTAAACAAATCCTATGAGTTTGTGACACAATTTGGTAAAAAAGAAGGGGGTCTATTATTGTTGCCCATCTGAAGATGGGAAAACTATGAACAGATCCATAGATGGGTCAGACCCATCTGAGTCAGGGACAAATTGGTAAACGAATTATATTTCATATATAAATACTTATAAATGTAATACAATTGCGGCCACTTTTCCGCTGAGGGATATTTTCCAATGACAATATCCTAAAACAATTTTCCTGCATGTAGTCCTCTGCAAACCTTTTAAATACATACAAAGTTATGTAACTATATGTGGTCCAAAAGTTTGTCAACAATTAATTATTTTACTTATTGTGAATGCTTTTTAAACTTAATAAAAATATTTGATGAGTCACTATTCAGTCACACTTATAACAAACAAACTAGTAAAGTAAATACTTTCCAAAAGTTTGCAAACAGAATTATTTTAAAGAGTCCCCACTAAACAATCTACCAAAATATAAATGAAACATTCCTTTCTTTCTATCGATGGAGCTCCCAATCCCCACCTAAGATCATGACTATGAATATGGTGGCACTAGTAATTGAGTTATTTCGAAACAGAATCATGAGACCCAATCCATGACTCCTTACTCTTTGGTCTTTTTAACAATATTCTTTCTTTATTTCTTCCGTATTTTCTTTTTTCTTCTTCTTCTTTAGCTGAGATACCGGTCACAAATTATATGGAGGTACTAAAGATAAGAGGGATCAACATTTCCTAGGATTTGGGTCATTTCAGATCTCTAGCCATAAATATTGGAGAAAATTTGGAGTAGGGATACCAAAATTAGACGGATAATTGTCTCAAAATTTATGAACACTTGACCCGAAACTCGGATCTTAATAAAATATGATCCGGATAAAGGTTACATTTTCACTCATTACTTATACCGAAATAATGAATAAAACAATATTACTGCTTTTAGAACATAATTATTATTATAATAACATTGGAATGACCACGCGATGTAGTTGTTTATGTAGATGTCGCTTCAAAATCAATCAAAATAAACAGAGATACTACGTTCGATAAAGAAAATATCTTTTTTTTCTACCTATGATAAAATATTAAGCAATTCTATAAGCTTTTTAAGATCCTTAAAACCCTCGGATCTTTTTTAAGATTTGTTATAATTCGAAGCTTGTTTGTATATCGGTTTCTTGGAGAATACAAATTTACCTAAATCGTACTCGAATATTTCAGATCCAAGATCCGATTTATTTGTATAAAGAAATACTATAAGTATTTTAATAAATGTAAAATTTCGAGTAACCGAAGCCGGTTCGGATCAAGGATCTTTTTATATAATACAAGTTTACAAATACCAGGGATGACAAGACTTTTTCGTTTAAGTCTTACAAAACTTTTTTTTTTCTTTATACGTGTCAAATCTTAATGACAAATAATCTTCTTATGTATTATTTTCTATTACTGCGGCATCCTTAATTAATATGACACAATGAATAATATGGCCCAAAACCCTTTAATTTCTATGTATAGAGAACAAATGAAATATAATACTAACTGTAACAATTTTTACACTTCATTCTCGAACATAAATATATTTTATAGTATTTGTAATGATACTAAGTATTGCATCTTACTATAAAATGATAAATGAGTATGGATTTATTTAATTTTACCAAAAGATAGCATCTTAATTTTGTCAGTTAAGTAAAATGATGGATGCATAATTCATCTAAATATCAAGTTATTAAATTATCTTTGTATCAAAATATGTTAAAAAGTTTTATAATAGAACTACCAGGTGTTTAAAAAGGTTTTTTACGCCTATTCAATTGCTTTGTACATAAATATATTTTTTTGTACTAATTGATTGGGAGTTGAGAAATGATATGACAGGAACAGCAAATAAGAAAAATGAAATAATGATTAAATATTATTACTTAATTTCACCTAGGAATGATCTTTGAAGTCATTATAAATAATAAGGTATATTTTATTCCATAGGAGCGACCCTCAATAGACTTAAGTACATTAAATGCAAAATAATAATTCCCCCAATAAAATTTGGTGTATTTCTCAACATTTGTATACATTATAGATTTTCTCTCCTCAATATTGAAAGAAAAATGATTCCTTTGGAATAAGTTGGCTGCCAACTGATGCAATTAATATTATTTTACACACACCAAGGTGTATTTTTTTTTTACGTGGGTAGACGTTAGCTTTGTCCCTTTTAATGGTGGAGACCACAAAGTTTTGAAAAAATAAATAAACAGGTAGTACATATCTATATCAGCAATACTCTTTCACGCAAGAGGTTCAAATCATCAGCGCTGCTGGTAGTTATAAGAGTAAATAAGCAAAAAAACGTTATATCTTAGATCAGTAGTCTCCAGTTTTGATACACACTCAAAAATGAGGCCTCTGTAGAATAAATATTATTGAAAGACAATTGATACTTTAATTTTTATTAGTCCAATTCCTATAACAAACCGTACACAATAATGCGTTTTTCTTTATTGTTGGAATTAAAGAAATACTTAAATAAATATCATCAATATAAAGTGCTTGACCCAAATAAAGCAATATTGAATGTATTATTCTATTTGGGGACAGTATTGGCATCAATAGATCTTCTTTTATAATATTGAATTTCCAAACATACACTTGTATAAATAAGTATTTATTGTATTGTACTTTTGCATTTCTTCATTATCATTCTAAGCTGTATAAAGTACTCGAAAAATATCATTTACCAAAACATTGTTCATCAATTTACAAAAAAATGCAACTTTTGTACGTATGAATGATGAACATTAGTGAGCAGCATCCAAATTGGCATTCAATGTTCCTAAATTACAAATCAAAAATTCCTTGAAAATTTAAGAAATATGTATTTTATACAAAATTTCTTCTATTAAAAAATTGTTCAAATAAAATGATTACCAAATTAATATTTTGAATAAAAATATTCTAAGTCAGAGGATTTGGAAAATGTTTTAGAGGACATTAGCTTAGCTTTCATGACAGCTAATTCGATCAACTGCTAGCAGCTATGAGAAAAAGGAAATAAAGACAAATTCCACTACGTATATAGCAAGGGGTGATAGGCCGAAATGACTCCGATGTCGATCCTCAATTCTACTTTGAGTCCAACAACTTATAACTCCCAAAAAAATCATCAGTATTTCTCTTGGTCTAGGTGTTACTTTATATTAAGATTTCTCCTCTTCAAGAATGAAATAAAAGTCATGACATGTTTGAAAAAAAAAAAAACTAGTCAGATTGCCTACTAGAAAAATAACTCCCGCTTTTGTTATGTTCATATTTCTAAAATAATTAACATAAATTCACTACAGCCAATGCATTTTTGAGCAACGTTGCCGATTTTATGTTATAAAAAAATCGCTCTTTTGCTTATACAAATTTCATGGAAATATAGTTACTACAAAAAAAAAAAAATCATTCAATAGAAAGTTTGATTAAATAAAATGTCCTTTGCAATCAAGCAAGATCTGGGAGTGCACTCGTGAGGGTCACTAATGCTTTGACAACAGCATATAAGTTCATGGTTAGAGGTGTATAATGTATATTATAAAATATTAGTTCATTGTGTAAGATATTTTTTTTAAATTGGCAATTTGTATTTTCTGAAACTGTTATCATCATCCTTTCATTCTTAAAAAAAAAAATAACGTATGAAGATATAGTAATTACTAGTGTGGCTGTATATATTAATGACGGAGAGTAATAGTGAATATTTGTTTTGAATTTATAAGTGTAAGCCCACAGTAGACTCAGAGTATAATCGAGGATCAAAATCGGAGTAATTCATGCTTATCATTTTCCTTGCTATGTACGGATTGGGAACGGTGTTTATTCCATTTTTATTCTTGAGCATTTGTAATTCCCATTTTTTATATATCATATTACATTCATAAACCAAATGGTTATTTTAATACAGCAACTTTATGCCCTCTCTCTTCCCGTGTGGACTAATGGAGTTCTTTTCTAAATATTAAATATTCACTTTTCTCCGCCTAGAATTCCGTTCTTTTTTGTTACCTAAGAAAAAAATTGCAAATAAAATGGAAGGCCCTTTCTTAAACTTTTTAGCTATACAAAATATTTTATACTTTTTATATGAATCATATAACGTAATAACGTTTTTCAAAAAGTAAAAGATTCATTATTTTTCTATTTTTTCAAATAACGTCATACGTGGATTGAATTTCATTACGATGCCGTATTATTCAGTTCCTTGTGATTTTAAGCCTCAAAAAAAAAAAAAAAAAACCATGTGGTTCTTGAATGTCTCTTAATATATTTTTACACTTTTTTGATATGGTTTTGTAGTAAATTTTAATAGAAAAAAAAATCAGTAATACACTTGAAATGTCATTATTGAAAGCCTATTTTTCATTGCTTTTGATGTATCTTCATACTTTTTCCATCATTAAAAGAGTATTAAATTCACACCTTGCTAAAAAAAATCAATTGAAATATTCATATATTCACGTAAAATGTACATATTACAATTTCCCCTCAAAATGAATTCAAATCCCTTTTTGGTAGATAAATAAATCTTTGAACGTATTCTATTCATCGAGATTTTAATACTACGCATGATATTTATTAACTTTGGGTAACGTTGTAAATCATAAGCAGTTTCGTTACGTAAAAAAACAAAAAAAAATGGTAACCCTGAAAATTTAAATAATATTTGATGGAGAGTAGCTCAACTCTCATGACGTTATATTAAATTGTCTGCAAGCAGCTGTTAGACAAAGTAAATAAATACAAATCCCAATCCATATCGAGCAAGGTCATGGGACGGAATAACTCAAATTTCGATCCTCAATTATAATCTTAGTTAGTTCCACTACTGTACATAATTCAAGGGACCATACTAAAGGTTAAACTTTATAATCAAATTTTATCACCTCAAGAATGACAAACCAAAAATAACAGCTTTCAGGTTCTCTTCAGGTTGCCAACAAAAACAATAAATAACTAGAACGTTAAAAAATTGATTAAAACCTTTCAAAAGTCTGATTTCATGAATTTATTTATTTATTATTCAAAGGTTTAAAAACTACGTACATTTATCACCATTTGTATCTTGTTCTTGAAAAAATTTAATAATTTAAATAGCTGAATAAATAGAAAATCCATTATTATTTATTTATATTTGTATGCCGTCAATAGTTACTTCATGAGTTTTTACTTACAAAACCGACTAAATAATAAAGTCAAAAAATTACTAACAAGTTCAAAAAAGTTATAAAATAAGGTCTTCTTTTCTTATTCCTTAGTTATAATAAGATTTTTTTCTTTTTTTAATTTGACAGCGGGTTGAGTTATAGGCTCTGGCTTGGCTAATAACTTCCGGAACGCTGGAACTTTTACCCGATGGAAGGTAACGGTTTTTGATGGCACAGAAAAAATAAAATTAGAAGGTCATTACCAACACCTAAATACATCTCATGATCTATGATAATCTTGAATTTCGTCAATTTTAAAAATAGCTAACACTCTAATGTACTGGCAGTGGTGCTAAATATTTAAACGGGTGGCAATTCTTTTGAACAACAGGATCAAAAATTATTCAAAAATGAAATCTTTTAAGGAACGGTAAATTTGTAGATATAAAGTTCAGGGACAATTAGTAATATTTACACATTACCCTCTCTCCTTTGGCCGTAACTAGTATAATATTAAAAATAAATATTTTTGAGACACAATCAGAGACCGATTTTCTTTCAGTTTGGTCTTAGCTTCATTTTCCTACACCGATTTGACCATTATTTCGGTTGATACCAGAGTATCAGACTCTGGGCGGAAATTTCATCGTTTTCAAGTCTTGAACCGATTTTTTCAGCATCACTATATGGATCAATTTTTGTACAATCTTAAATATATAAGTTGCATATACGAAACATTTATATGACGTCATTCTGCTGTTGTTTAAAATCTGGAAACACTCATGATGCTATCATGAGACCAATCTGACCAAACTTTTTTATAGGGCCGAATTATTTAGGTCGAGCAAAAATTATAACGGTCTCAGACCGATCTATAATTTTTAAACCAGAAGCTTACAATAAAAAATTTGTGATGTGTCGACATAGTAGGGTCGAATGTATTTTTTTTTTTTTTTTTTGTGAAAAAAGATTGGCTTTGATTTAAAAACAGCGATGTCTAAGGCCTTGAATTTTAAATGAAGAGCTACATGTAAAAACTTAAAGCCTTGCCCATGACTTCATTATAATGTAAAAATTATATATTTTGCTGATATCAGGAGGCATAAGGGTCTGTATAAATCATATGATTCTTTCTTATGAAGTAAAATTCTAGAAAATGAAAAATTATTTTTCCTCAATTTCTTCTTTTTTATTCTAGTCTGCTTTTAAGTTGGCATGTCGCATATTTATTTACCCGTTGGTATAATTTTCTTTTTAAAGTGAAGTTTTTGAATTACTACATTCTTTTTTATTTTATATTAAAACAAAGAATGATCATAAAACATATGTCAAATGGATTACAGGTGTAGTTAATGATATATCGTTATAGTGTTAAGCCTAAAGCTAATAATGTATATTTTCCCTCGGAACTTCCACTTGAGATTAAAAAAGTTCATAGTGTCACACTACTTTATATACGTAGGAAGAAATACTCCTTAAATCATATTTTTATTTATTTCAAACAATGTCTCAATTTGATAAAAGAAAACTCTTATATTAGTTCTTGATTTACAATTCTTCAAGATATCCCTTGAGAAAATAAATATTTCCTGAGAATTTTCAGTAGACGTAAAATCCCTAGAAATCCCAAAAAAAAAAAAAAAACCCAGGATGCTGTGAAAAAAATCTAGTATGTACGAGTAAAAATTCACGAAACAAATGTAATAATTATGTTAAAACTTGTTAATAACCTTTTGAGTTGTTTTTGCACCCAATTCTTCAAAATATGGAATCAAGATCAAGTAGCCACTCAAACTTATTAGGAAACATCATGGAGAGTTGCAACAGGAACGGTTATAACAGTCTATTTTGTTCGAAAATTAAAAATGCTACAATGATAAAATTTAGATTACAATTGTATAATATAATAAAGATTGTATAATTTTTTTTTCAACTTTTTTTCGATATATTGAAGATAAAGGGGTTTCACGGGCAAGATTAATTTTTTGGAAAAAATATATTGTAATAATGCCGTCATATAAAATAACAATAACTATATAAACTGAACATAGCATAATAAAACTGTAATGCATTATCTCGACAGCCTGTTCCATGTCGTTATCAAAGCTGAAGAGGGGCCTTTCAACAGTACTGATTTTGACCCATGTGATTTGTAGTTGTGATCAGGGCTGAGAATGAAGTTAAACGAACATCCCATAGCTCCTTGAGATCGCTACATCTCTCTGTGAAGAGGAAAATACCTCACTTCAACAAAGAAAATATGTAACAAAATCCTGCTCAGCCTTTATGCCCCCTTTACATTTGGTTATCAATGCCGAGGGTGATCATATTGAATGATACAACAGCTAATTGTTCAATTTAAATTTCATATATAACAAATTTTGTCTTTAAATACCATCTACTTTTGTTTAAAATTACTTGAAAATATTTTCGAGAAACTTTCCTGTTGATTTACATAGTGATGCAAAATTTTAGCATTTGTAATGTAAAAAAATCAAAAAAAATAAACGGAAAATCGATATGGTAACCCTGACAATTTGAAGAATGTTTTAGAGGAGCTCAGCTGTCATTCTGTTTCATTAGATCATCTACAAGGAGCTGTGAATAGGGGGGAGAAGGAAATAAACAAGAATGACTCCGATGTAGATCTTCAATTTTACTCTGAGTCCAACAAGGACTTACGTCAAGGAGTAAAAAAATACTCTGCAACAAATCCTCAAGGTTAGTTTCCATCTTTGATGAGCCCACACATATGTTCAATCCGGTTTTACATATAATTGAATGTAATAGTAAAGGAATTTTACTAATCAGGAATGAAATAAAATGAAAACAGAATAGGAAGGAAATTTCACTCCTCAGTTTACCAACTCCAAAAAAACGGGCGAGGTAAAAAATACACCCGATTTTTATCAATAGATAAACAACATTACAGTTGGATTTTTCTTTTTTTCATAGTAAAATCTATTTTCTGTAGAGCTGATCGATCAAAATAGAGTCAAAAACAACTGTTGAAAAAATTAGAAAGACATATACCTAATAACAACCTGAGAACGGAACATATGTGGTTGGTCAACATAAAAAAAATCTTTTTAAAAATCGAGAAATGGAGAATTTTTTTAACTTCATATAAACATACAGCCCAATTTTTCTTAGAATTATTGGATATAATTATAGAATTTGTGGGATTAGTAGAGAGGCTCAATAATGTTAAATTTAATTAAAGAGATTTATATTGATTGATCCCCATGTTGCTACTTTCAAATAAATCTATTATTTATCATTATTTTATTGTAACGATCCATTTTGGTACATCTTACTGCAATTTGCGACACAGGCAAATTTTTAACAATAATAATTTTTAGGTGATAATTTGTAGAAGAGCCATACTACTTTTTGATAAAAATCATTTTATATGGCTTTTGTGTTGAGAAGCTGCATATTTAGATTATATAAGGTCAAACATTTTTTAAAAGAATATTTTGCAATAGTCTATTTTTATTATCACATCTGTCACATGCAATCAAAAAATTATTGACATTGTATACTTATATAATATAAAAAGTTACAAAAATTATAAATTAATTTCTTTGTAAAATAATATGAACGAATTGATTTTCCAATCTCATCATTATCCATGAAAAACATGGTAAATTAATTTAAATAAGAAAACAAGTATTTTGTCTGTGAAGATACTGTTTTCAAATAATGATGAGAATAATTTTTATGTATGATCATTTAACTGAATAAATAAATATTGTAAATATTTGTCTTGAGATTCGGTTCAAGACTGAATTTCTTGTTGGTTCGGTCTTAAGTGATTTTTTTAGACTATTTTGGACATATATTTAGATTTAGACTACGATTTTAGACCGTAAACCAAAATTTAATTGCATTAAAAGCGAGGATAAATTTTGTCATTGGTTGAATATTTTTTTCAAATTTTCTGACGAACACTTAATTTTTTCCGACTTTAATATTAAACTACTTTTAAAAATATGGGCCCTTTCATTTTCTCCCAAAATAATTTTCTTAATGAATTATTTGGTTGTTTTTTAATAAGAAATATTTTATCATTATTTTTTATGACCTTGTCCGAAAGGCCAAGCGGGTTGTTGGTCCTTAAGAAAGTAATAATATTTCTAAAATGTCCTTTTGATGAGAAAAGTTATTTAAGGTAAAGCCATTTCAATTTATTCATAGTCACTACGTTGATTATTCAAAATTTTCCAACTGACATCCCATTTTTTTGAAGACTCAAAAACTCTCTAGTGTGAAGCACCGGACCTGAATTGCCCTTAATTTGAACCAATGTCATTTAAAAAAAAATCTTTATTAAATACGTATGCTGTTAACATGTAGAGAGTAATTATTATAGATTCAAATAATATGAACTACCGCTATGTTAAAAAGGAAACTGAAAATTAACGTGGTCACCCTGACAATTGGAATCATGTTTGGGAGGGGAGAAAATTAGCTGTTATAACATTGCATTAGATCAGCTGCAAGTAGAAATATGAGATATATCTACATAGCAATGGTATAGACAGGAATTACAACAATGTTGATCCTGAATTTAGCTCCAAGTCCAACAGAAATTACACTTATAACTCCAAAACAAATCCTCAGCCTTACTCTTCATCTTTCACACACTAGTGATTACTTTATACTTTTATGTTTTTTCTTGAATAATAATGATAACAGCTTTGGAAAATAAAATCATCTTTTAATTGCAACCACAAAAATGGTGCTAATATTTCTTTTTTACCTATTGTTATTGCATTATATTAAAAGGAGTGGAAAATTGAATGAATACATTAATATTTCTGGTATGTTTATTCCTTTAAGGTGTTGGTCTCTTTGTACTTGATAACACACTTTTAATAAGAAACCTCCAGACCTTAGAAGACAAAAGGTCTTGAATATAAGTGGTAGTGATGGGACAATCAATCAGAATCCAAGAGTTAGGTCTTTTTTCTCGAATTGGAATCGGGAAAATAAGGACACCAAAAATATTTATATGATATACATAGGGGAGCACTATGTGCATTGCACTCAGTATACATACTCGATGGTACATGTAAAAATCACGCGACATTGTTCGTTTGAATGAAAGTATATCATATTTATATACATATGTTTTGTCTAAGAAATAACAATGTAGTCATATTACTACAAACATATGTACATACATAATTTTTACTCTCTAGTTGGCTCTTAAGTTGAATTAATTTGACTGTCTAAAGATTTTTTCACTATAATTACGATTTTTTTTTTTTTTTTTGCAATTCATTCAAATTGTATCAACTCTCTGAATACTCAAATTAAATATCATTATGAGATAATGAATCCACGGAACATCTTATTAGATTGAAGGATGCAAGAGTTGATGTTTTTATAAATAGCGAGGAGTGAACATTAGTTTTGTTCATTGAAAAAAATATATCCAAAGTAATACTTGATTCATTCATTTTATATAAATAAGAGAAAAAGTTTACTAAAGCCTTGAAAGCCTTTGACTCACCTAAAATTTTAGCATTCGTATATTTCCCCCCCAAAAAAAAAAAAAAAAAAAAAACCGATTTTGATTAGAGTTGTCTAAAATATGACCTGCCTGTATGTTAAAAAAGCATAAAGTTAACATAGTAATCCAGAAATTTAGAAGAAAATATTGGAGGTGAATACATTCTGTGATGACGTTTTATTGGATTAGCTCCGAGCATCTATATGAAGAGATGAATAAGCACATGTTCCACTCCGTATCAAGGAAGGATATAGCAAAAGTTACTCCATTGTTCAATATTACTTTGAGTCAAACATGGACTTAAATTTATAACTCTCAAACAAATTATAAGTGTTACTATCAATGATTAATGAGAAAACACAATTTATTTACACTTAATATTTGAATGTTCTCTCTTCAAGAATAAATAATAATGATCACAGGTGTGGAAAATAAGAAGGTTAAAGTTACAAATACAAAAATTATTATGCTTGTCTAAGCTCATATTTGATACAACTCTAGTTATTATTAACACTATCTGCCATTTTAGAAAGCTAGTTTGTTTTTAACAAACACAAAGATTAGACATTTTTTTTCCTGCTCTACTATTAAAAAAATAGAGAGCAAAAATCAATTTCTAGGAATTGAAAAAAAAAAAAACACCATAGAAATATTGTGTTTTTCTTGTAAAATAATTATATTTTCAAAATGCTAAATTTTGGAAATAAACAGTAAAAACTTTTTTTATTTTGCCTAACTCAAAATTATTTTCAACATAGAAAATAATTAAATATACGATTTTTTTTTTAATTAATTATCACCCGATACAAAAAAGCTAATAGCATGTTTGTAATTAGAGAAATAATTAATATTAAACGAGCCTTTAAATGTATAATTGTGATTAACGGTCATATAATACTTTTTATGGGACCAAATAAACATTGCATATTTAATATGCTCATTAAATATTTTCACGTTCATACATACGACCAAAAATAGCCGATAGCAAGAAGTGTTTTTATGTAATTACGATAAGATTAAATATATTTGCCCTAGCTAAAAATTATTTCCTACAAAGAAGAAGATTAAACATAAGGAAAAACTAAAAAAATTATAAAAATCACCTGATATAAACAATCGAATAACAGATGTGTAATTAGAGCAATAACTACTATTAATATAGGGACGTTATTCTATTTTAAGTGAATTGAGATTGTGTTAAAAAATGAAATAAAGTATTGTTTCATAGTTTCTTTTTGTTTATGTTTGAAGAAAATTGATTCAAAAATGACACCTCAAGAAGAAGGACGATTAATGTTGGAACACTTCTTGAAAATTAGAAATTAGAATTTGAACCGTGGAATGTATTGCAGCCAACAAAAGATCTGCCAAGGATACCAAGTGAAAGTACGGATATGGCAGAACATGTATTGTAGCGATTGAGGCTTTTACGGAAAATGTGTTAACCAGAATCAGTGTCAATCCCAAAATTTCAATCAGACAACCCTTAGATGAATATACCGTAGAACACAATTCGAATATCTTTGAATAACATTAGCTATCAGTCTTACATTAAAAAAATTCTTATAACAGAAGCTCAGAGGCTGAAAAGAATAGAACTAGCTAATAAGTTGTAGTCTTGGATGAAAAAGAATGCCGTATCCACTCTAATTTTTTTTTTTTTTTGAGGACTTCGTAAACAATAAGGTCAATGCAACTCCCTACCCAACCTCAAATCGCCCAAGGCAAACATCAAGAGGGAGTAGAACTCATATCAGGCTATAAAATTCTCAATTTCTGTCATAGTTTTCGACCGTGTACGGAAAATTCATTTATCTTGGGTCGAACTTTCCTTACAATGTAGTTTCTTCGGGATAAACTTGTCTTTAACAGTTTCCGACACTTTGTTGAAGCTGTGATTGATGCAAATAGCTATTTTGAAAGTATATATGTAATTTTGCAAAATTTCATTGAAATAAATTGATTTATCTAAGAGTATTGAATGGCTAATTATTTCATTACTTGAACCCCCCCCCCATTTTTTTTTCTTGAACCTCACCCTACTACACTATATGATTTATGCAACACATTTAACTTGATATGACAATATTTTAACGATATTTACAATTTTAATATCTGTATGATGTCATAAAAAATTCATCTATAGAATGGGTATAGACCGAATTTTCAATAACATGAAAAAGACCGAATATTTTGTAAAACCGATCAATGCATGGTTTTTATTTGAGACCGACCTTCATTTAAGGACCAAATTAGTTCGGTCCAATAAAAATTATTACGGTCTCAGACCGGTCTAAGATGTTTAGACCAAAACCCAACACTAGTAAAATTAATTATAGAGTAATTTATAAACATGAATGTTGGAGTGAATAATAATATTATTAATTAAAACTTTATAAATAGAAAAATTATTCATTAAAACTTACTTTTCAGGTATTAAAAGAACTGTTGATACAAAATTGTTTTTTTCGAAGAAGCATGGGAACTAATTTAATATTTATAAGAATAACAAGTGCATAAGCTAAGTTTAATTAAATAAATATAATTATAATACTTTAAAAAAAAACTAATTTAGAAATCTAATACATGTCAACAAAAATATCTTTTGAGATCTTTATTCAATTCTAGCAGTAATTAGTGATAGCTAATCACGAATATGTAATTAGCTTTTTCGTATCAAATCTAGCTTTCAATTTGAATTTGGTGAGTATTTTTAAACTTTTATAGTTTTGAGCCAACTTTTGAGAATGAAATAAAATTAATAATTCGTATAAAAATTAATTTATTATTTACAAAATTTTATTTTAAATTCAAATATTATGTACTTACATTATATGCAATCATACAATTATGAGAAAATGCATTTAAACGTAAAAAACAACCATATTTAAATGGTTTAGTTTATAAAAAAATAAAACTTTAGTTTTTCTATTGTTTTACAGCAAAATAAATATGTTTTTAGTTTAAAAAGTATTTGTTTCTAAAAGATCTATTTCAGAAGTTATTAGAATGTATTTATTTATCATAAAATACACAAAAATCAAATAAAAAATTGTGGAAAAACAAATTACATAGAAAAATACTTATTACGGATCTGTGATCATTGCGTCAAGAACTCCTAGAACTAAATATGGAATGTAAAGGATCTCTCAAAAAATAAAATTTGGTGATCAGTGTTATAGATTCGCAAAATAACAAATAAATTTATAGAATGTGTCATTATAAAAACAATCTTGAAGAAATATCAAGTAAAATAGAAAATCACAATTTCTTTATTACTTTATATATACCTACAACCCAAAATTTGAGTCAAATGTATACTTTATATTCAAATTTGTGGGATAATTTATGAAGCACAATAATTTGGGCTATTGTTTAAACCTTTAATTTAATGTAAAAACTTATATTGTCCCCGATGTGCCCTTTAAAAATAAAATCTATCAATTTATAATTTTTGTATTGTAACAATCAGTTCTGTCTAATTCATATACAATTTGCAACTCACCCAAAGGGTTAATGAGAATAATTTGTGCAAAAAAAATAAAGATAACAAATACTAAAAGAATACAAATCTAGTAAAGACTCAATTTTGAGAAAAAATAATTTTAGCTTATTTTAATGTCGACGGGACACATAAATTTAAGAATTTTTCTTGAAGTTACATAAATAATTTCTCTAATACGTACCATACAGCGAGTATGTTCTTTTAAATTCTTTAGTTTATTTGTAGAATACACAAGAAAAACACTTATTGAAAAAGTCTATCTTGCATTATTATGAATTAATGTTTTTCTTTGTATAATGTCCAGTAGGATCACAAAATTTGTTGACTCATTAATTAAAAATGTAGATTTGAAAAAACTGTGATACTTCTAACTGTAATCATTCTTTTACGGTGTTGTTTCACTTGGTAGGCCGTTCGACTTATATAATATTATGTATACCTCAACTTTCGGAGATCTATTTAAGGATTGAGACAAGAAGGAAGTTACTCTCTTTAATATATATATATTTTTTTCATATCTCCTCTTCCCAATTTGCTTTCTTCCTTCTCTTTGGTCGAAGAAGATTCCTTTGAACTATTTCACAAACTCCCTTAATGAATGCTATATATATGTATATGGTGTGTAAACATAAAAACAATCTTGACAATCAAGACAAGGACCAAATTTATTCAAATTTATTATTTTACTAGAGGTAGTACCCGGCATTGCCCGGAGAGCTACATGCCTTTTGTGAGATTAAATGCAGGAGCATAGTTTTTGTTTGCTTTGCGAATAACAGTTTCGCTGAAACTAAATTTCTCATCAGTAAGGCTCGTGTAGCGCCAAAGGCAAGGAAAACTTTGACTCGATTGGAATTATTGGCAGGATTACTGGAAGCAAGACTCGTTCGTTATGTTCTTGACTCTTTTAAGAGTACACATTTACATATTAGCTCATTTTTTTAATGGATTGACTATCAAGTCGCCATTTCTTGAATTCGAAAACGAAGCACTACTTAGAAAATATTCGTTGGGAATCGTGTACAAAAAATTCAACATTTGTTCGGGAGCTTATGTTGGAATTATGTGCCTAGTGAACAGAATCCAGCAGATGTCCTTAGTCGTGGATGTATATTGAATTCATTAGAGTTGAATACATTTTATCGGAATGGACCTTTGTGGGTTTTACGTTCTTTGAAGCTTTGACCAAAGCAACATATACCTGATATATGTCAAATCAATGTAGAGTTAAACAAGAAATCCGTTGTAGCTATTTCCAAAATAGGGAATGCCATCCTCAATTGTTTTGAATATTATTGGAAGTTGATTCGCTTTGTTGCTTTGTATCGTAGATGGGTAACTCGTAAATTTTATCATTCAAACATTCTCTTTTCCGAAGAATGAAAAAATGCTGAGGTCAAGATTTTGCGTATAGTTCAATGCGAAGGCTTTCCAACAGAATATGAAGATTTATCTAATAATAGTTTAATTTCAAAATCCAATAATCGATCATTATTAGATACTACTTGAGATCCTTCATTACAACTACTCGTTGTTGGTGGCCGTCTTCACCATGCTTCCATCTCTGAGAAATATATACACCAAATTATTTTACTTGGAAAATCGTCGTTGATGAAAAAATTAATTTTGTTTTATTATCAAAGTACTTCTCATTCGGCCATCAAAACTACTTTTACAAATCTTAGATGAAGATTTTGTATAATAGTTGGAAGAAGAAGAATTTATCTAGTGATTAATTTGTGTCTACTCTGTCGCCATAACAAAACTCAGCCTCTTTTTCAATTCATGTCGACCATGCCCGAGGAAAGAATTCTAATAGCCCCTGCATTTACAAATGTAGCCATAGATTTTGCTGGATTTTTTCAACTAAAATGATAGCTCACTGTCAAGTCGTACATTTTTTTGTTTACTTGTGCACAAAATAGAGCAATTCATTAATCGGATAATAAATCGTAGAGGTGCAACAAAAACTATCATATCTGATAATCTAACCTTGTTTGTTACAGCATCAAAAATTTTATCTTCCACGGAATTTCGTAATTTTTGTTCAAGTTTTTATATTAAGTGGGATTTTATTACCCCTAGAAGTCCTTTTCGAGGAAGTTTTGACGAGATACTTGTTTCGTCTGTAAAGAAACCTCTCAAAATTATATTGGGAAGTGCTCTCTTAACATTCGATGAAATATACATATATTGTATTAATAGATATAGAATAATCCATCAATCAACGTCCACTTACCTTTTTAAGGTCAGATCCTCAAGATTTGAAACCCATAACGCCTTTTCATCTGTGTCTCAATGGACCACTTGGAGGGCTTCCTAATTTAAAAAAAAGGACTTAGATTTAAAGGTTCGCTACAAATATTTGAAACGTCATCGTGATCATTTCTGGAAAAGATGGTCCAATGAATATTTGAAAAGACTACAGATTCGTGGAAAATGGAAAAATCGTATGGATAAAGTTGACGTTAACGACGTTTTGCTCATTTCAGAAGAGAAAATACTTTGTAAGGACTGGTCCATGGTTCGAGTCGCTGAGAAAATGATAGGTCGTGATGGAAATGTCCGTACCTTGAAATTAAGAACTACTTATGGAAAAGCAATTTCTAGACCAATGCAACGTATACATTTATTTGAAAATTTTTTGCGATTAATTATTATTTATTTCAATTTAATTAGATGGATGTTTATTTATTTTTGTATTTCCGTCTTTCTTCATATATTGATTATACATTATGATCATTATTAATTGTAACTATTTTGAGAAATTTATTTCTCAAGGTCAGGAGTGTTGCTGCTGGTCAGCTATTTACTTCATCTGACCCCCTTTCTTTGACACTCCATCTTTTTATCTATAGTTTATTTCCTGTTCCTTTTGTTCAGTTTTTGTTCGTACATTAATAAGTGAGTCTGCTATAATATTCTGAAAAATAAAGTAAAATAATAAATAGTCCAAGATTCTTTGTTTGATATCATTTGTCTTCGTCGAAATAGTTCGTGCGATTTCTCCTGAAAAAGTGGATTTTGTGCAACAGCCGTAACAAGTGTTAATGAGGGTAACGATAGTTTTTTTAGAAGCGTTCCTATCCAAGTTTCTTATGGTCCAACATTTATACAAAATGTTTGCTAGGTTGTATTGGTTATGCCTTCCGAATGAATATTGATTTGATGAATTAGTAATTGATATACATATTATAATTAAGCAATTCATAGGGGGATTTTAATTATTATTATGTTATTCTCTTCTGAGTTTCCCCACATATATCTATTTGTATTTTCTCATTAATATGTATTTTTGTTATTGTCTTATAATAAAAAGTAGAGTCCCTTTATTCTTGTATTACAAGAAATAAAGACACGGTATTGTTGCGTTTAATTAAATATATAAGTGTTTAATTACTTTGTACCAAATTGTTGGGCGGTACTTTATGTGGAAGCAACAACGTTAATAAGAATAATATGTAGCTAGAAATTAGAGATAGTTAGTCAAAAAATACAAATAAAATGCACTCTCAATTTTGATACAAATCATTCTAGCTTATTTTTGTATTGACGTGCCACATCTTATGATGTGATAAAAGATCAAACTTATGAAACATAAATTGAACAAAAAGTAAAAACATATATAAAATAGTTAAACAAATATTTGATGAAAATTATATTTTTCTTCAAATAAATTTTTAAAAATAATGACAATGTGTATTTGTATTTTTTTTTTTGCAAATAGTAGCTTAGTAACACAAAAATATTAAATTTTAAGGTGAAACCCGACATCCCCCCTCCACTATCTTAGAACTCAAAATTTAATTAATATCAAATATTTACTTATTTTGGAGATATAGTGATATCATTGGTATAAATCTAAATTCTATTTTTGAAAAAGTTGAGATATTATTAACTCTAAATATCTAATCAGTATTTTCACCTGACTAGTTTAAAGTTGTAAATCTAAATAGATGTTGGAATGATGGTCAAAGTGATTTTGACATATTATTAATATTTCTATAATTTAATGAGTTTTTTAGAGAGCTTACTTTAAAGTAATTTTTTTGACGTGAGTTCTTTGTTTATTGTTTTAAAGCTAGTTATTTTTAAGATAGTTTCTTGATTAAAAAAGAGACTGTTCCATATATCTGAATAAATATCACTATAATGCTTCTTTTTTTAGACCACTTTCAAAATACTTTTGCTCAACTCTATTGATATTCTTTGCACATTGGAGAAATGAAACTATAGCTTTTATAACTATAAAGGGTCCTTGTTGTTTCAATTTTTGGCAACAAGAAAAATCTTCGTTGTACGGGTACTTTTTTTGTAATAAAGACGATAAAATGGAAGAAACTATTTTTTACAATGTGCACCTTTTACTAGTTTTTACTTTTTCAGTATGGTTAGGAAAATAAAAACATTTTAAAAACAATAACCGACAGAAAAGACAGACATAAAATAATTGTAAAATTTACCTCTTAATCGGGGATTTAGTTGATTTTTAATCTGGCTAATTCAATATTATAAAATTTAAATAATCAGAACTTAACCAATATTTATTTAGAAACTTTTTAATCACAAGTTTTATTAAAGAAAATAAACAAAAGTTTTTATTCAGGATATCAAATCAAATACTTACAGGAAACTCCTTCCACACTTCTATTATATTTTAATATTTGGAAAGTATGAACGCACTCATCAACAATTTCAAAAATTCTTGTTCACCTCAATTTATGTTTTTTTAATAATTTATGATCATTATATATAAGATGTGATATAAGGGAAATATATTGCTCAATAAAAGGAGTCAAAACCATTCCAAACACCGCATTATGCAAACTCCGCGGTGTTTGAAATTTAGTTTTTTGCAGAAACTCTTGTACATATTATGCTGATATTTTTTTTGCCACACGTATCGGAATAAAGTATTATATCCAGGGCTCTGAAATCATTAAATTCCATGATATAGTGTATATTACACTTTGCTATTTCAGTAGATCCTCGTTCTTCCACTGCCTTATGCCATACAAAATAGCTTTCGATATTATTATTTATGGCATGAATGTCTGTTTAGGTAAACAGACTAAGATTTCGATACTAATATACTTTTATAATAGAGAGGTTAGGGACTGCTTAAGCCTATATACATTCGATATAGCAACTACCTTTGAATCCAAGTTATAATATTATATCAAAATCATTTAACATATATTTAGTTTAATCATAAAACAGGTAGATTGCACACTTTCACTTTTTTAAAACATCGATAGATTCAGTACAATTTTGAGTTACAAAAATATGGGAAAACATCAAATTGGACATAAAACCATTACTTAATTGCAATAGCTAATTGTGAATCCATAATTTTTGAAAAAAATGTCATTTAACACAATTTGGCTTTTAATCAACGAAACCGAATATTTACGTGATTTTTTTTTTTTTTTACTGGAACTCAAATTACGCTAAATTAATATGGAAAATTATATTGTTTGCTAATAATATTTTTGTATGTAAAACTTTATTTTCTGAGTTTTCTAGACATAAGGACTTTTTATATAGACTATTTCCCATTGCTTCATCAAATATTTATTCTACAAAATAAAAATAAAGTCGTTTGATAGTATTACATTAATTTTTTAGCTAATATTATAAATTTAATTTACAGATAAATATGAAGAAAACAAACTCCTTAAATACATTGACTTTTTGCTAAATATATTTTTTTCTTTTTATGTAGAGTTCAAAATACTTGACATATCAACACAAAAGCAAGTTAAAATGATTTTTTTTTCAAAATTGAGTGTGAATCACTAATTGAATCACTAATCATATTAAAGAATGATTATGTGATAATTTCTATCATCATATTCTCATTAGAACTTTTGGATAAAATTGCTCATAATGTAGCCCAATCGATCATCTTAACAAAATAATGGGAAATTCATTTAATTAATTGTATATATTTGAAAGACTGTATTGAGACCAAATTAAGTATTTTAAATCAAATTAAAGTTCTATACTATAGCTAAAACTCTTTGATATCTGAACTCATTCCACAAATTTTAATACAAAGCATATAATTGACTAAAGTATGTCTATTTAATATTGTACTTTATGTGAGTAGGTAGTACAAAGTCGGAATTGGTGAGAAAATTAGGAGTCTTCTAAAGGAAGGAATATCATCATCGTCACCACTTAGTCTTGTTAAAAAGTATGGATATCATAATGTATTGATATACAGAACATGAATTATATGGTGATAACATAAAATATCTTTGTAAATTTTATAAAAGCATAGATTATACTTTTTAATTTATTATAATCATGTAGCTAGAACTTTCACAGTAGATGTATCCTCATTTAATGTAATGACATTATTAGCCCTTATCTATAACACAAAAAAATATTTGAATTTAGAGGGCTTTTTGAAACACCTGTAATTGTGCCATATTATCCCCATGATCGGTGTAATACGGGCAACAAAGTTACATTGGTATTAATGAAACAAAATTTATTTTTATTTAGCCACTAATTAGGTAATAATACATAAACTGTATTATATGATTGATAAAGATACTTAGACACCAAAGAATGTGGGCAAGAAGTGTTTGTTTGGCTTTATGTCTGCTACACTTCCTATCTAGTAAAATTTGACAAATATGTCCCAAAATTCAAAATTGTGCTAGCTATGGATGCACTTCTTACTAATTGAGGTTTTGGAGGAATCATGACAAAATTAGAAACATCCACAAAGACATGGCCAATATTACCCAATAAGTGTGTCTAATATTAACCAACAGAACCATTTCATATATTTCATTTTGTTAGTATAAATATAGCATGTTAGAAAATAATAATAAATATTCTAGTATTATTACCATTTTATTCTTGTTTGCACAACAAATTTGATCCACCAATAGAGTGTAATTAAAAAAATGTAATAAATACCAACCTTCTTCACATGGGTAGCACTATTAGCTTGAATGCAATATGGCGGAAAAATGATGTCATTTTCCGATTTCGATCCAATGGAGCATGCCTTATCTAATAGGAAGGTGAGGAACTAAAAATATTTGTAATAAATGTCAAATCCTTAATTATTACCCTTTTTTGGTCTTAACATCATTACCCAGGTAATACTAAATCTAAGACCAATCACTAGATATGTAGATCGTTCGTATTTTTTAGCTAGCCTGGCTTTTCGGAATTGTTAATCTAAAAAATGTATTTCCTTTCCCTCAGTTGTTTTGTATTTATTATTTAACTCCTGAGTAGTGAACTTAATTTCATACTACATTCAATTATATTAAAAACTTGATGAAACATTTGTGTGCGCTCATAAAAGACGGAGAGTAACCTCGAGGATTTGTTGCTGAGTTATATATTTTCAGTACTTGTTGGAATGACAGTAGAATTTAGGGTCGACAAAGGAGTCATTCTTATCAATGTCCTTTTTTATTTCCTTCTCTTACTCCTCTTCATCTATCGTCACAACTGATTTTAGCTGATTTAATGAAACGTCTTGACAGCTAAACTGATCTCCTTCAAATTGTCAGGATTATCATGTTAATTTTCGGGTTTTTTAAATGCCCAAGATACACACAATTTACATCACCAGCAATTACATGAAAGCCTCATAAATTTCTACTTGACAGGGTTACAAACTTCCCCTGATTGATGTAACTCTACATTCACCATCTAGTCTTTAAAAAAATCCAGATTTTTGTATTATTACTTAAATTGATCAGGTGGAGTTGCACTGATTAAGGATCAGTAACATTACATTATTACATTTACTTCATATTTGCTAGGAATTGTCTTTGAAGTCCATATGCATAGAATATGTATTTCCTTCTCTAGGAGCGACCGAGAATCAAACTTACGAAATACAGAGTTCAAGAGAATAATTTCTTCCAAGCGTGTTCTCCATTGAGCTACGTCGTATTTAGTAATAAAAATTAGAAATAAATTAGAAAACTGCTTTCTTACCTAACCTGGAATACCTATATCATACACAATTATTCCACAGTGTAGATATTTAAAAAATTTGTTTTGTGAGACAATTGATAGAAATTTGTCACTCTGCACAGTAATTGATAACTGTAGTCCCACAATCAGATCCATAATTTTTTAAAGATACATATTTTATTTTAGAGACTCTCACAGATAATAATAGTTATACCCATGATCAAGAAAAGATATTCTGGTAATCTTTGAAAAAAATAGTCATAAAACAACCGCTTGGATAAAATTTATTAAAAGAACACCGTTCATTTTTTTTTCTATGTTCATTGGTTCAAAAAATGAACGGAGAGCGTCAACCCCGTTCATTTTCTGTTTAATCTCTAGCATGATTGAGTATCGGAAATGTAGTAATTCTTCCATATGTCTTTGCTTGATACTCTTTTTATATCCTTCTTCTCATAGCGGTTTACATCTGATTTTGTGAAAAGATGTGACAGGTAAGCTGATCTTCTCGCAAACATACATTAATTTGTCATAGTTAACTTCTTAATTATTGAGTTTTTTTTATATACCGCAAAACTTTACATTTTACAATATTGCACATACGCCATCTGACCATTGTCTCCATTTGTCTTTGAAATCCATATACGTAATGTTCAAGTAGTAGTTTTTATAATCAGTTAAGTATTAGTAATTATTTTTTTAATATCGAATCTATGTCTGGATAATTTTTGACTTGCATTTTTTGAGCTTTTTTAGTCAACTTTTGGAAATGACAAAATTCAATAATCAAAACAAAAGGTAATTATTGTTTTCTTTTTTACAAAATTTAATGCTGATTTCAAAAATGTGCTTACATTTGATTTGTATTCATTTAATTTGAGAATATGCAATTTCGAATTAAATACACTAATATTGCGAAATATTGAAAAGTGCACAAACCCTATTTAAGCTGCAAATTTGATATTTTTCAAAAAATAGAAAAAGATATTAATTGAAGGACTTATTTAGATCTACAATTCGAAAAGGTCATGATGGCCATAAAATATAATTCATTATTTTTCTCCCAAAGAGGCAAAATGAAAATTGTATTGTTTAATTAAGAACATAAATTCAAATAATATTAAATGCCGGTATGTCATAAAGAAGAAACCAAAAATTAACACAACCCCCTAACTCCCTATCTACCTAAAATGATTAAGGCAGGAATAACAATCCTGAATTCAATTCTGAGGCCAAAAAGGACTTTCATTTATGACTCCACATCAAATCATCATACTCTTCGTCTTTAACGCACAAGTGTTTATTTTATACATAGTGATAAAAATTGTTTTTGCACACGTTAAAAAAGAAGATTTTTTGGGAGGCGAGTAGCTTAGCTGTCAGACGTTTCATTAGATCAGGAGGCAGCGAAGGAAATAAACAAGGACGTAGGTAAGATGACTCTGATGTCGAGCCTTAATTCAACTCTGAGTCCATCAAGAACAGGACTTACTATTATAACTCCTCAACAAATCCTCAAGGTTACTCTCCGTCTTTTATTGGCATTAACGAATTTTGGATCAGGTTTTGAATATAATTTAATGTGGGGAGAAAATAAGTTGATTACTCAACAATTAAATAATAATTAAAATAACTCAGGAAAAGTTTACTCATTTTTCAGATAAACAATTCCAAAAAAACGGGACGGCTAAAAAATATAAACGATTTACATCACTATTTATGCTTATGGGTCTCTCTTCAAGAATAAAAGATTAATTATAAGAGCTCAAGAAAATAAAGAATCCTCTATAGATTGTAATTAAAATATGAACAAATTTCATATTTTTAAATCTTTCATGCGTATCATTGAATTCCGCTCTCTCCTACATAATTTATAAAACTTTGTTAAATTGTATTTGATAAATTTATTCAATACTAGCAGATCTACCCAGCATTGCACGAAATTATTTGTTAAACTATAAAACCTTTTTACAGTTAAATAAAAATCCATTGTATAATTGACCATGAATAATTTATCATTATTTATGATCATTGGCTTAAATTCACACAAATCATGAGAAAATGATGTCCTTCATTAATAATTCAAATGTGACTGCAATATGAAACACTCTAAATGATGCTACAGAAAATACTTAGATAATTAAAATTTAATTTAATTTACTTAAAAAAGCTAAGTAAATTATAATTATATTTAAAACTAAAACAATAGGGGTACATTACCTCGCTTTGTAGACTGCTATTATCAAAAAAAATTAACCCACCTGTTTTTAAGCATTTTAAGCAATGCAAAATAGTAAATTTGTCTACAAAATTGTTTCAATATTTAAAAAAATAATTAATGACCATTCTTAATTTATTTTTAACAAATGCTACTATAAACACAATAGAAAGTCGCACAGTTGTCTAACACCTCCCTTTGCAGACTACTGGTATTAAAAAGGATCGCATCAATGTTTTAAAACTATGCTGGCAACAAAATAATTGATTTTCGAGTCTTTTTTGACATATATAGTAATTTGCTCCTAAATATCAAAATAATGAATTTCTACATATATTTCTGTGTACATGTTTGAACAACAAAAATTTGATGAGATAAAAATGAATAGTGATGCTAATCAGGGGCATTTTGGGAATATTAAAAGAAGAAACTGATAATCAACATGGTAACCTTGACAATTTAAAGAATAGTTTGGAGGGGAGCTGCTTAGCTCTCATGCCATTTCATAAGATCAGCTACAAGCAGCTGTAACGATTGGGGAGATGGAAATGAACAAGGACATTGGCAAGAATTACTCCAATATCGATCCTCAATTCTTCTTTGAGTCCAACAACGATCAAGGTTAGTCTTGTATGAGACCACGTAAATGTTCACAAATATTAAAAAAATACCGTTTTTTTTAGAAGGGTAGGTTATAAACAATAGTCAATACTTTACCCAAAGTCAAATTGCTATCAAAAATTATACCATCGTGCTTCCAGTGTAAAGGAAACTCAATTTGCCTTCCCTTTTTGAAGAGTTGTACTAAATAAATAAAAGATTTTCTACTATTTACACACAATTTTAAATTGATTTAAACTTTTAGAGTAACGTAGCTCAGTGAACAACAGACTTGAGAGAATGTATTCTTTTGAACTCAATGTGCGTAGGTTCGATTAACAGCAAACTCCTAGAGAAATAAATATACTTAATTAAATTTATGGACTTCAAAGACGATTCCTAGGTGAGGTGGAGTAACTGTAATACTATAATGTTTACTTATACTCTACGAGTGAAACTGTATCTAACTAATTAAAGGAATATTTTAAAAAAGTGATTAGTTTAATGATTAAAGGGGGCTTCACGTTCCCTGATCGCTTTTTTTAATTTTTTATAACTTTATTTTATTCTCCAATATATAAAGCTAAAACTTTTTTCTATGTGGTGTATATTTTTGTTATATGAAATTAGAAAGGAATATTCATTAGTTTATTCATTTTAAAAAGGTATATATATATATATTAGTTTATTCATTCTAAAAAGGAATCTGTATTTTTTTCATTAAACAAAATTCCCCCATTCATAGTTTAATTACTTATGGAGCAGTTCTGACCTCTATAAAAATAACCATTCTTGCCAAGAGTGCAGCAGGGAAATTTTATAGGTAGCTGCCTCACTTCTAGGTGTCCAGTAAGCTTTCACTCTCTGAGGAAATTTTTCATTGCATCTGCAGCAAGATACGCAGCCTTTCCAGTTACGAGGATAGAGAATGGGACTACGCTGTAGACATTGTTTGACTTTTCCCACAATAGTCATTTAAGTTCTACTCAACTCTAAAACGGTTAGTAAGACATACATGATGATGAAGACACAAACTTCGAAGACATAGTTGTGGGTTGTTTGTATGTTTTAATTTAATGATTATTTGTAATCATATTTTGTAGAGCTAAACATTCGTATATTTTTGAATAGTCTGTAAAAAACATAAGTAGTTAATACTGAAGGTTTGGCCTTTGATCTAGTGGGTAATTTTATTTATGATTAATTTTATCACAATCCCTCTTGAGGTATTTTATTATTATTTTAATCTTTATATTAATGTATCAAATTTTAATAAAAGCCAATTAAAAAAAAAATCTAGATCAAGAAGAAAAACGGTTGCTTTTTTTCCCTTGTTGGAGAAAGACGCAGTTGTGACACTAGCTATAATAAAATTGAATCAAGTGGTGTAAAAAGTAGTGAAGAAGCCCAAAAGGGCACCCAAAAATTCTATACCGTATGTGATTTTTTTAGATCAGAATGGAGGATTCAGAATCAGTAACGGATCTTGAAGATATCCAAAAGACAATCCATCTTACGCTGATGTATCAAAATCGATCAGAGATACTTCTCACACCTTCAAGGGGAAAAAAATCAGGATTGTAATATAAGACCATGGACGTCTTTAGCACCTGGACAACAGACTAGAAAATCCGCAATCCAAGGGATGGCTTAAAAGAAGTTCACGAATATGTTATTTTTTTCACTAAAAATATATTTATACGGTTTTTCAATACAGATTGGATAAGTTAAAATCAGTAAGTTTTTATTCATAATAGGACAATTAATGAAAATTCAACACTAAATAAACTGCAATGTATCACCAATATGATTTATTTTAATTATTTCAAAAATAGATGCACACACCAGAAAAATTAATGTTCATAAATTAAAAATTATCAAATCGAAGGTTGGCAACCTTTCTAGATTTGAGCTTGTTTTTTTTCAAATGATCATTTCCTGTCTTCGTGTCGGATGTTGTCATTGAGTTGAGAAACCAAATTTTTGCCCTCCAGGTTGAAAAGGATTTGTGAAATCTTGCTAAGAATGCTTGCCCATTTGTGACCTTGATCACACACAGTATCAACTATTATCTCAATTGTAGTTTCTGAGCTCTTTCTTGACTCTTTATGGTGGATTTCTTTGAACAGCAAAGTTAGGATGTAATGATGAATTAACTCCTAGACGGTTCAGAAAAATGATGATAGCAGTTCTAAATATATATATATTTTTTTTATAAACAATGATAAATCCAATTTGATAGAGGGTTTTAATAATTACAGTATATTTACTGTAGAGGAATTCATCGTTTAATTTGGCACCCGGTATAGGTGCTACCACATCCATGTAGTTTTCTCCAACGGATGCCGTCAAAGCCTTGACGGCATCTGGGGGCACATCACTTCGATCCTATCACCTTAAACTTAAGAGTGACGATCAGAATCATGAAGCTATAAGTATCCTTCACTAATGAACACAATGATTTATCAATTTTAAAAATAAGTCGTGTATTGGAGCCGGTGCGCTTTTTTATTCTTCTGTATGTAGTCGAATAGCTAGAGATGTCCATGATAAGACAAATCAATACATGGGCGAGGGAAGGAGCTGAGCGTGTGAGTAAAGGAATTGTTGTTTTTGAATTTAGAAATGAAAAAAAAGGGGGAAGGAGAGAATATGATATTAACACTAATATGGATATTATAGCTCGAATTCTTATCGAAGTGGTCATTGAAGATGATGAAATCATCTCTTACTTTAAATTTTGGAACTATGGGGGAGTTGTAATTAAGATCAGAAAGGTTCAGAAAACAATTGAAAGGTTAGATACCATGGGAAATTGTTTCAAAATTAAATGTTATGGCAAAGATAAAAAGGAAAGAGAAGTAGTAAGCAGAGTTAAAGACTACGAGCTTATTAAAGTAGTAACAGGTCTAAAAAAGAAAAAAACTTTGTCATTCTTAATATTGAAAAAATAACAAACCCTGAAGAAGTCAAGTCGGTGATATATTTCCTAGGTAGGGATTTTGATACTTTTTATCAAACTCCTCAGCCAAGAGAATATGAGGGGAAATCCGCTAGAAAAATATTTCAGAAGCCTTTCAGATCTATGAATATAGTGGTAAAAGAAAAAACGACTATTGATATATTACAGTTGTTTTTTGCAATTGGAAATAAATTGGTTAAGATTGAAGGAAGTCTCATGGACAAACAGTGTTCTTACTGTACATAAGTTGGCCACAAATTTAATGACTGTATGACAAGAAAGAAAGGGGTTACGAGAATTTCTCCTCATCAAGACTTGAAAAACTTAAGTTTTTATGCAAGATTTGTAAGGAAAGGTGGCAAGGTTCGTATAACAGTGGTCGTTTGTCTGCGTCAAACTTTTTAGAGGGGAAAAATATGAAGTAAATGAGGAAGTTCTTCTCCAGGAGAGGAACAAATGTGAGATGAATGTATGGTCAATGCAGACAAATTGAGGGAAAACAAAAGGGATAGTTGGCAAATTGTTTTGAGAAAACCGAATGTACCCAAAAAATCTCAAAAATTTGATAGCACATATAAACGAGTTTTGGGAAGTCCTGGAGAGGACGAAACGAAAAGACTGAGAGGAAGCAAATAATTTCATTATTATTAATATTTTTTTTTAATTACACTTATCACATCACATTAACATCGGCGGTATGCAAGACAAAAATTATAAGAATGTTATTAATGTTAATTAATTGTCTTTGATTAGTTGATTTGGATGTATTGGGCCAAAGAGTTTCAATATGCACTATATATATGTACAAAACTCCGATAAAGCAGAGTTTTTTTAAAGTCTTCAAAAACACGAACAGAAAATAGAGATCATTCTTATTGGCAACCTCAACGTTACCAGAAATACAATGAGAGATGCTAAAGGCTTTGAGGGTTCAAGAAGTAAGAAAAATGCTTCTGAGCTTGTAAGTGTTATTTGGGAGTTCAACTTGATAGACTTGGGCCTGGTGGGAAATTCAAACTATACAAAATTGACTTTCTCTTGAATAACAAAGAACAAAGTAAAAATTGCGAATAGACTGAATTACATACTTGACTCTCCATGGGTGGGAGCGCTCCTTAAAAAACCAACAGTATTTCACCCATACCTTTTAGATCACTCCCCCTTAATGTCAAGGCTCTGTACCCCTACAAGAGTCAAAAAACAATTTTGGAAGTTAAATGTCTCCCTTCTGGAGGACAAAAAGACACGCACCGACAAAGAGAGTATTATTATAGAATGTGTTAGCCATAAGGAGGAGACAGGTTCTTCAGCAGTCAAAGTTCTCGAAAAAATATAGATTAGATGTCGCTCACGATGTCCAGGACACTCATCTAGTACGAGTCCAAAGGAGCTTTAATTAGGATGAAAAACAATCTTGTCGACGCAAATATAAAAGAAAAATTATACTTTAAAAATCTTGAGAAGTCTTACCAAAGAGCGATGAGAATATCCTCGCCAGATTGGCGTCTGGTGTAGTAGCAGAAGATCCTACTGAATATCGACAGAAGTTGAAAGATTTTATACTGAGTTACATAAATACCGGGAATGCTCTGAGAAAAGGATGTGTTTATTTTTTTTAAGGTGGAGGGAGGAAAAAACAACTTCGTTCCTCTCCTCGGTGACACGGAGAAGAAGAAGAAGAAGAAAAAAAAAAAGAATTACCATTTCATATAATATGAAGAAATTGAATATTATATAAATAATTATTAAAAAAATTTAAGTCTCCAGGCCCCTCTGGACTCCTATTTGAGTTTTACAAATTGCAAGTAAAACTTGCCAGTCCCATTTTGAAGAAAGTCTTCGTAGAAATATTTGAGGAACGACTAATTCCCAAATTTATGAATAATGGGATTATATCTATTAAACTATATGTAGACCCATTACACTACAACTTACAAAATTCTAACGGGTATCTTGAACAGTCGTCTAATGAAAGTTTTACTATATATAGTGTCCACATCTCAAAAGGATTTGATGGGAAAAAGACTTGTAGAGGATTTAGCCAGATCCCTTCAAGATGCAATAGAAGTAATTAGAAAAACTAATAATGAATTTGCAACGATACATGTTGATTTTGTGAAGGCTTTTGTCTCTATACGCCATAAATTTATTGTAAATCAATTACATAAGGCTAGTTTACCTTCAAATATCATTTCAAAAGTGGCAACAATTCTTGAGCTATCTTTCTCAACACTTGATCTGCCTGGTAATAAGAAAAAAAATATAGAGAGAGGATGTAAGCAGGGTGACCCACTATCGCTTCATTGTTTATTAAAGCCATTAATCTGCTATATGAAAAAGTGATCTCTAATCCATTAATCAAAGGTCTTAAAATAGGAAGTAAGTCATTTAGGATAATGCTATTCGCTGACGACGACTCGGTATTTATTGCTGGTTCACGGGTCGAAGTAAAAACTGTTTTACCAGAACTGGAAAGGGTGTTTGCCCAATTTCAAAAGGAATTTGGATTAAAAGTCAACCTATCAGAGACACACGTACTTACATTTATGGAAAATGAACTTATAGAGGAGTTTCCTTCGTATTCAGTACAAAGGAACTAGGCGCTTTGCACAACCAACTCATTTATTCGTAGCTCTGGAGACAATAAAAAAATAAAATAAAAAGAACAGAACTACTAGGTTGGAGATAAACTTCAGCAGAAAAGCTGGTAACCAAACTGTTGGACAGACTAGGTATCCCGATGGTTGACTTTGATACAAAAATACTATTTAAAAATCTGTTTACTTCATGAAAGCATAAATGGATCCGCTACACAATCGCCTCCAGCCTCTATCAAAGCCTACACACGAGGTTGGAGCTTGGTGCAGGTTGTACAATATAATCGCCAAACATGTTACCCAATGCTTCTTGATGGTGACCTTGAATGTCTTCCCATCCTTGTTCTCTAAGATGCTCAAAACACTAACGTCGAGGGGATTGAGATCAGGATTGAAAAAAGGCCAGAAGGTATTGTTCCAGAAGTCAGCAAAGTGCTCCTTGTAGAAGTTCTTTGTATTCAAGGCCGTATGGCTGGGGCACCATCTTAGGCCCACACATAGTTATTCTCAGGTTAGTCAGGACAAGATTTTCGACCTTAGTACCTTATAGTAGGCCTCAGCCCCGATTTTCTCATTGGGCTTGAAGAAGAAGGGATCCATTTTTCACCATCAGAGGCCATTACTCCCAAGCACATTGTTTGGAAGGGATGTTTTGCCCTTAAGGTGCCCTGGACTTGTGATAGGTGATGTTGCTATAAATTTGTCGTTTCTGCAATTCACAGCCTGGTTGACTGTAAAGATCTTCTTGTCTGAGAAGATATTCAATGTCAACGAATGATTCTTCAAATAATAAGGACTTTTTTGTATCTCTCAAACCTTAAGGCCTTCATCCTTTTGATGAGAAGATGTCGGGGAGTACTCATAAAAGCTCTTAAGACTAAGGTCATCATGAACTGCCCTCCTGATGGTGATCTTATCCACGTTGAACGGTTGGATTTTCTTGATCTTGGCCTCCACAGACTTGAGAAATGTTTCATCTCGCTTCAAACCATTTCGTTCACTTACTGCCTTCCTTTTGACTCTTTTCCCATTCTACTTGGTCACCTGATGTTCCAGACTGTTCTCATGGCCACGGCGACAATGTTTGAATTTTTTTTGGATCAACATCTGCGTTATGAAGATCCGAAACCTTTTGCCTTTTTTATTCGTGTTCACTCATTTTTAGTCCAATTTTAATTAAATTAAAACAAAACGCAAGAAAAACAATACATGTATTGGAAAATTGGTTGAAATGCTACTTAAATTCTTAATTTGCGGAAAAAAATAATTTTAATGCCCCGTAAAATTTCCCTTTCACACTCTACAGTTAGAATAACCATTTTTGCTAAATTAGTTTGAATGTGTCTCTTTTTATTACATTATGCAACAAAACTTAGGTCTTGGAACGCATGCCGCCTAAAATCTTGTTTTTTTATTGAAGCCATAAAAACAAAAATGACCATTATGATTTTCAATTGCAATAGGTTTGGCCTTTAAAGCCTTTTTATTTAAATTACGTTTTCAGAGTATAATTTCAATTCAGAGGCATTTTCTAGAAGTGAAGTTACTAAATAGATGAAAATCCAAACTTAATAACAATAAATAAATAAAAAATCAGCAATAAAAAGACAAATTATTATCATATATATTTTGATTAAAGTTCCCAAAAAGTATGTCTAGTCTTACAAATATGAAGGACCTTATTTGAAAGCTAATATTTTCATGTTCTTCTCTTGAAATAACAATAAAAAATGTGGGTTTTAGCTGGTGGCCAAAACTGCTGCTGTATATAAGTTGTTGTATTTTCATAATTTTTGAGGAGTGCAACTTATATAACATATGATACGTCAACATAAAACCAAGTCAGAGCAAAAATAAAGAAATGAAGTAAATACTAATTTATTTTTTACTTCATTAATACATACATGAAAATATTTTGAAGACATATTTGAGTCAATTATATGGTTTGTATTGGAATTTGTGGGTTGAGTTAAGATACCTCAGAACTTTTGCTACCGTTTCAAATCATTCAAATATTCATTTAGGTACCGATATGGCATTTCGATTTTATTTGAAGTGCCATATCGGCCATTTCAATTTCTCATTATTTTGCATTATATGGTATAATGGACATAATCTGCCTAAACACATGCTACGTATGCTACTTACATGCAAGATATATGTATTTTCTTTAAACTTGTCTGAATCCAAAACTTTTGAACTAACAAAAATGATAGTAAACATATTAGTAGTAAGAGACGAAAAATTGAACAGTAAAGAGAGAAGACTTTACTCGTATATGGGCCGTCAACCACATATATAAGCTAGAATGATTTTATTAAAAATTGAGTATGTATTACTCTGTATTCTTAAATGAATTATCGCCCATTTCTACCAACAAACTATTCTACAAATGATAAATTGACAGATTCTATTTGAAAGGACATATCGGGGGCAATATAAGATTTTTAAATCAAATTAAAGTTATAAAATATTGTTAAAATCCTAGCGTATCCTAACTTATTCCACAATTTGAATACAACGGCCATGATTAACTCAAATATGTCTATAAGGTATAAAACAAAATATTGTGATTTTCTCATTTTCGGGATTTTTTTTCAAGATTATTTTTATGTTGAAACACCACAAATTTCAAAACACTAAAAAGATACATAATATTTTGTTTCTTTGTTAGTTAGCAACTAAAAAAATAATTATTCAATGTAAATTGGGTGCAATATGAATATATTTTCACATTTTACCCTTCTTGCATTTTAAACATTAATATTAAATTAATTAAAATATATTTTAAAATTATAAGCACTGAAAGATAAAATATGTCTTCAGCAGTAAATGCATGTTATCGATCTATAATAAAGGCTAATTATATTTTTGATAGTGTCATTTTTGGATGCTTTAAAAAAACATTAATCCGCTTAATGGTATTTGAAATGTTTCACAATCATGTTTGCATGACCCGTTTTTTTGCCCTAATGGCTTTTTTTAATAAAATTTTAATTAAAGAACTTGCTGTTGTGAGAACTTTGAAGAAAACATTCTTGAAATCGGTTGATTCTGAGCTGAGTTATTTTACTTTAAGGGACTCTTAAGAGAGCTTTCATTCTACCATAAGCTTAAAATTTGGCAAATATGAACTTATTGTTGTATAAGACAATTATTATAAATTTTAAAAGTTTTTTACCCAATTCCCTTCTTTTAAATGGTACACTTTTAATATCAGTTCAGGATTAAGATAATGACCCAATTATTTTTTTGTTAATTTCAAATTTTTTCACTTATCCATGAAAATTTAAAAATGTACGATTAAAACAAAATAATGACAGGATTCTGAATCAAATACATACTAGATACAATATAAGTATTAATAGTTATAGGGGAGACCGGTGACTGTTTCCCCAGGCCCTTTTCCCTAGATTAAAAAAGACTTACTGATTTTTATCTATCCCCTTTACAATTTTAGTCCATATAATCCTTTAGAGCAGCGTAAAAAATATAATGAACATCAGCTTTATAAGTAATGATGTCAATCCTTTGAATTTTTTAGCTGGCCCGATTTTTGGAGTTGGTAATCTAAAGAATGAATTTTCTTTTCCTTAACAGTGTTCATTATTATTTAAATCCTGAGTAGTGAACTTTTTTCCTACTACATTCAATTTATATATTCCAAACCTGAGTATTTGTATGGTGTTATGATTGTAAGTTCTTGTTGGACTCAGAGAAGAATTTGGGATCGACATTGGAGTAATTCTTGCCTATGTCCTTGATTATTTCCTTCTGCCTCTCCTCCCTTGACACAGCTGATTGTAGTTGATCTCCTCCAAAACATCCTTCAAATTGTCAAGGTTACCATATTAATTTTCGGTTTCTTTTTTTTAATCTGCCCCTTATACACACTATTTTCATCACTAATTCTAAGGGTTGTAACTCCTAAGCATTTTTGCGTGCGGTTTTTTTTTTGTCAGCTGGAACAGTCTTTTTTTATTCCTAAAGATGTTATGATTTTTCTTCCATTCTTGCGAAAATATCATCTTTGTATGATGTGTAAACACGATTGTGTCTGCTCCTGAACGACATAGAATAACGATGATGATTTATTGGGGAGGTGTTGGACTCAGGGTTGACTTGAGGATTGATAGCTACCTATGGTTTTACTTAATACAGTCTTGGAGTTGTGTTTATTTAGTTCATCCCAAAGTTGATCGCAGTTGATTTAAAGAAACGTCATGACAGTTATACTGCCCTCCTACAAAATATCCTTCGAATTTTCCAGATAATCATATTAATTTGAGGAAAAATGATTACAATTTGGGTGGTCAAGGGTACACACCCTCACGGGATGAACATCACTGATTTTGATGATTTTTGGTGAGCTGGTTTTTCTATATAAAATAAGAGAGTTTGGGAAATATTAGGGTTCCGTGACTCACCTGGGCCGTTCTGGACCAGCTCAAAGTTGGGCCTAATGTGTTGGACCTGTGTTGTTTAGAAGGCTATTATTCCGCTCTTAGTGGCTTGATTTTAACAAAAATCACATCAAAAAGATGCACAAGAGCACCAACTTTAACTTACATGCAATCATAATCTTATTTTAATCAAAAATAAAAGTTTGGGGCTCTGGTGCAGCCTTCAAAATGGCGCCCCTACTAAGCAGCAATTCCGATTTTGTTTTAATTTTCGTCGAACATGTATCAGTATATGTTTTCAAAGATATCCAAAACATATTTTCTGTGATTGATTTTCGTATTATATATATTATAAAATAAAAAAATAGGATTGTTATTTAAGTATAATAGAATTGAAAATTTTTATATTTTATAAAATAACATTATGATTGAGTCAACCATTTTCATTTTAAACTTAAATTATATAACATATTACACTTTTGACTCCTCTGATTCACTTTGCAGAATCAGTTGCCCTAATAGCCATTTCCTCCCTCAATAGTTCCTTCTTGTCGGGTCCTGATGGTATTTGTAATTTCTTCTTGAAGAAGGTTAGTAATGTTATTTACTTCCCTCTTATAATGATATTCAACAAGTCGATGCAGGAGGGAGTGGTGCCATTTGACTGGAAATGAGCCATAAGGATGTTCGTAATTACCGACCAATTTCATCACAAGCCAGGTCTCTCGACTAATGAAGAAGCTAATCAATTTTGAAGTGAGAAAATTTTTACCAAGCACGATTTGATATCTCCCAGACAACAGGGATTCCGAAGTGGAAGGTCTTGTGTTACAAACCTGTTATCATTCTGGGATGATGTTGCTCGAAGTAGGGACTCCTCACTGGATACATATGTCTTATACTTTGACTTCAGCAAGGCGTTCAACAAGATGCTGTATCGTGGGCTCAAACACAAACTATATTGTATGGGGATTGGGGGGAGAACTTTTGTAGTGGATTTCATCTTGGCTCAGAAATCGAAAACATTGAATTCTGATAAACAACATTGGATCAACTTCAATAGGTGTCCCATCCTCTGTACCTCAGGGTAATGTCATTGGACCTACTCTCTTCTCTGTCTATGTTAATGACCTGTGTGACAACCTCAGATCCAAAATATATATGTATGCTCACGACACAAAGCTTGTTTACCACTCAGAAGAGGAGGCCAAATATGACTTCAGAAAATTTCCGAGGTGGAGCGACCGTTGGAGAGTTCCTGTAAATCTAGAGAAGAGCTCTTTTATAATTTTTCGGGGCATTGCTATTGATCTTGGAGAGATGAAGAATGTGGGTGTCTTTAAGGATCTTGGAGTGCTGACATCTTCTAATATGAAATTCAGCACTCACATTTACAATATTGTTAGAAAAGCAAACAGAGCGCTTGGATTTATTAAAAGGAATTTTAAAACCAGAAATATAAAGCTGATGAAGAAGCTTTATGAAAAATATGTTATGCCTATTTTAAACTACGCTTCTCAGTTGTGGAATTTAATGTATAGAAAGGACATCAGAGCTCTTGAAAATTTACAGAAACACTTTTTAAGATGGCATGTGGCGATATATGCTATATGATATATATTGGTTTACATCTAATCGGGTTGTTGTCGCTTGACAAGAGGAGGAAACTTCAGAATGTGCATATGATGTTTAAAGTTATTAATGGGCTGACATATTATAATATCAAGCCCAAAGTATGTATTAAGGTGTACAACACTAGGTTGTCTTCCGATTTTTACTTAGTTCAGCCTTCGGTAAATACTAAATACCTCCAACATAGCTATTTTAATCGAACTATACAGATATGGAACAGCCTCCCCGAGGAGGTGAGAAGAACGTCTTCACTTTGCAGTTTTAAGATACTTTTGAAAAAATAATCCACATCCACTTTAATTCTGCACCACATTATATCATTTCATTTTAACATTTTATTTTATTATACTTTATCATAATGTTTTATTATATTTTATCATGAGTCGACAATATCGGGCTTTTTTTTAGCCACTCATCGAAAACTAACCAAATAAAAAAATAAAAAATGCAATAAATTTTCAGTGCACGGTCTGAGATGGTGGGTTGGGCCACAATATAGGTCCAAATGGGTCTAGAAAATATCACTTAAGACCAAACCTAAGAAATTTTCATCCTTGGATGACACATCACTATATTCATTGTGTCGGTGCATATGTAAATAATAACTTGATGATATTCATTTATAATACAAGTTACCACAATTTATAATTCGATTTAGTTATAGTTAGTAGTGTTTATGTTAATAACAAAGATATATTTGTAGATACAGCTTTATAAGTAAAGGTAGAAACAAATCTATAAATAAATACAAACTTGCAACCTAGATACATTTTTTTTATGGAGAAAAATAATTTCAAATTTTTATTAAAATATTACAATATTATTACATCCTTACTGATTTCAATGATATATTTACAATTGTCAGTCATTAGGAAGTAATTAATAATTACAGACGGAAACCGAAATTATAGATATACTCAAGTTGATAATTTATTTACAAACGGACAAATAAAGAAATATTTAGGAAAATATAACATTTCATAAGGGAAAAATTTAATGAAAAGTTGAAATTGGTTATGAGGTAAAAGATGTCAGTTTTGGAAAGCTTGAGGAGAAAGGTGGAGCGATACTCATGATATTACTGAAATAAGAAAATTAAAACATCATTAGACTTTTTATTATACATTTAAAATAGCATTAGTGCAGGAAAATATTATAATTATGTTTAAATACATATAATGATCAAAATAAGTATTTAATTACTTCCCGAATTTGTAAGATTGTCTACAAAGAAAAAAACGAACGGTGTATAATTTTTATGGTCGTTAAATTTCAACATTGATAGACATTATATTAAAAAAAATATGACGAAGTCGTCCTTTCCATTAGGAGATAAACACCCAAAAACATAATGTTTCCACCCCCTGATTAACGATTGTATTCATCGGGTTAAACTCAACATTTTTCTTCTTCCAAATACGGTGAGCTTATCTCCCCAAAAATGATGATAAGAGCTTTAGAAATAAGGAACACTGTTCAGGTTGCCAACAACAACAAAAATGCTTAGGATTTATATCCCTAATTATATATACCTACCGATTATGATGGCATAAGTTGGCTTTTTTAGAAACTGCAGGTCTTAGTCTATTGAATTATGTTAATCAATCCACCATTTTATCTAATTTGGTTTATATGTGTAACAAAGTTTATTGAAACAAGTTCTTAAAAATAATTATAGATTTTAAACAATAAATCTTAATTGTACTTATAATATTAGTTTCTAATTCGGATCAACATAATGCTTGAACAATATTAATGACTAATTAGAAGTTAAATTATAAAATTGCATAGAAACATCACACTAATATTTTAACTTATTATATGATGAAATTACCCTTTAAAATTTGTTTTGAGAGTCACATAACGTTTTCAATTATAACTTTTAAGTCTTTCGAATGATATATATTTTAGAAGACCATCAATTAAACCTAGGGTATCTCGTTTTTACAATTTTTCCCAATTTTGATTTTAAACACGCATTGACAGTGAGAGTTTTCTGTTATAACCACGAAGAAGAAAATTTATAATCCGTAATTCTAATATTTATTTGAGAAAATTGTATTCAAGATCTACTATATTCACCCTTTCATCAGGGGAATATGTATTACTGAAATATATAGGTAAAGAAGGGAAAAAATATATATTCCTTTTGTTGGCTTAATAGGTTTTTTGCATCCATCTTTTTGTGAGACCTTGAAGAATATATGAATAACACTATACAGATTATATATTTAAACAGCTGATAATATCAGCTGTATTAAAAAAATCTTTTTTGAAAAAATTGTGGCAACATTTTAAACTCATATTAAGTTTTTGGTAATAAAGTTTTCATGTAAAACAACTTACAATGCTTATATTTTGTGTTTTATTTTTAGATTATTAATAAAATATTTAACATTCCATAACCTTATAATTTTCTTTGTAGTTGCTCTTACAAGTAAAACAATTTGTCATATGACGGCTTAATTAACTAACAAGTATGTCTTTATGTATTGATTTTACCCCATACACCGAATGAGATGCTTCAATTGTCACTTTGATCTCCCTTTCAACAGACTAAGAATGTGTGGGCAGATTTAGCAGTTTAAGTATTCACCCTTTTAAGACAGCCTCTCTAGTTTCTTTATCAGTAAATCCTCAGTAAGAGCTGGTTCACAAATACCGTGTTGTGAGAAATCGATTAGATATGACCAGTGTTCAGCCTCTGTATCCATTTTATGTAATCTTTTTGTCGTTTGATTTTCCGATCTGAAAAAAAAAAAATAATAAAAAATAAGAAAGTATTTTAGAAATCAATATGTAAGAATAAATCTTGAAACAAAATTACAGTGTATGTCAATAAATCTAGTAAAAACACAGCTTTTCAACAATATTTTTGTAATTACAGTTTGTCAGATTTCAGTCACATCAGATTTCATCATAGAATGAATTATATTTTCTGGAAGCATTGCAAAAGCATTGTAGTTTAGATTGTTTAATACAATTTCTTTAACTTCTTTTGAATTAAGTTTGTTTCTCTATATAGAGTTGAAGATGTAAAGTTGCTGGCTATGAAGTTTATTATTCAATTTAATTTCAATGTAGTTGACTGCGTAAACCTCTACAATATAGTTAACCATTTTTGATAGAACTTATGAGGAGGCAGTTTTGAAAGGTAGGTGCCTCTGATCCACAATCACATTAACGTGATTGACAAAATCAAGCATATGGTATGATTTAGTGATCCTATTTTCCATGCAACATATCTTGAATTCACATGGCCTTGAGATATTCCTCGAACATACTCAAGAAGAAGCCTCTGGTAACTACTCAAATAAGAAGTCTTCAGATAGATTCATCTCTTGCAGAGTATTGCTCAATTTTTAGAATTTTACTTCAGGTAAATATTGGTTGTCAATTTCACAGAGTTTTCCAAGTTGGCCAGAGAAAGAACTTTGACTTTTTAAACTACCATCAAAATATTTAAAAACGGCTCTTAATGGAAGTTCATTTTGATGTTAAGAGCAACCAAATTGTATACAATTTGTAACGAATTAATTTTTCTAGCTAAGTAACAAGGCTCAACTCTGAACCAGTATTTGTACTTGTGTTATCAAATAGAACAGCCTTTAAAGTTGAAGCACTTTTCAATTCTTCCAGAACACTTTTTACTTCTTCTGCATGACGAACTCCAGTTGCACCGGTTACCGGTAAGACTTGGTGAGTCAAATTCTTTCCATTTTTACTTCCAGACTCTGCAGTAAATGTTAGATGAGGTTTAGACCTCTTAAATTTTTTATAGCTAAACCTCTCCACTTTTATCGTCAATCTCTTCATATGTTAAAGTGTCTTTGTCATTTATTGTCTCTACTTCAATGTATCTTTTTTTTTTTTTTGCCACTCATCACTTTTGGTTTATCACGGCTCCTTTCTTGGTTAATTTTTGATTTGTCAAACAAAAAATGTTTAAAATCAACGTTTTTCTTCCATAAACCACTAACTTTAACTAAGCAATTTTCATTGAGCAAAATGCAATGATAGCATGAAACATTAGTTAATAATTAAAGTAATTGATATTATAATTAAATAAATAGTTATAAGACGTACAAATTGTAACTTGTAAAGCCTAATTATACAAGATACTATTTATACAGAATTGCAAACTTGTACACAACATAATGTAGATAAATACAACTATAACCAATATAAGGTCTAGTTAAAAGAAATCCATAACTTTTCTTTAATTTCAATGTTTTATTTAGCATAGTAAAAATGATCTAATTTAGATAAAATAGGCAAACTTTTGTTCTATAACTTGTTGCCTTTTTGAAAGTAATTTCATAATGTCTCTTTCATAAAAACCCTCGCCCCTATTGCGAAAAAACTGGGAGAGTCGATTTTCACATGCTTCTTTTGAGGCAAATTTTTTACCAACAAAATCATTCGCCATGGAGAGAAACAGCGCGTAATCACCTGGTAACAGGTACAGATAATAATGTTGACGCATGAGAACCTCCCAACCAAGCTCCCGGAGCTTCCGGCGAGTCAATATCGATGTGTGTGGACTGGTGTTGGCCTGATGGAACACAATTCCTTTCCTATTGGCTAGAGTTTGCCGCTTTTGGGCAATGACTTCCTTCAGAAGGTCCAATTGTTGACATTATGATTCCTAATTAATAGTTTAGCCATAGGGGAGCAGCTCATAGTAGATTATTCCCTCCCAATCCCCAAACACACAGAAAAATCTTCCTGGCTGGGCCACCGTTTGTGCCGGCTCACTGCCATTAGACTACTACTGTTTTCCCTTGATGTTGTCGTAAGTTTTCATCATTCATCAACAAGAACCATCCGCTTCAAAAATTGATCGATTTTGAAACTATTAAGCAGGGATTTACAGATGGAAATTTGGTCTATGAGGTTTTTTAGTTAACTCGTGTGGCACCCATACATCAAGCCTCTTCTTGAATGCAACCTTATTTATGTGGTTTTGAACGGGTTTTTTCCCGAAAAGTTTAGCTCTTGGACAATTGAAACAGTGCTTATATGATGGTTAGCTTCTAGTATTTCCATAACTTTATCGATGTCTTCGATCATTGGTCTTCCAGAGAGTGGCGCCTCTTTGACATCAAAATTACTGGAACGGAATGGACGAAATCAAAATCGAGCATAATTGACTGTTACAGTAAATTAACCGTAAATATCATTTACATTTTTAGCCACCTGGCTTGTGTTTTCGCCTTTATCAAAGAAAAACTGTAGAATATAGCGGTTTTTCTCTTCGCTTGTGTCCATTTTTGATGCTTAATTAAAAAATAATGAGTCAAGCAATAATAAAAGCGTGAAAAAAGTACTTTTAATTAGAAATCTTATCTTTCTAATCCCATGTATTTTAACCCAATCACACTTATACAACGCGAGATCTAGATAACTTAATCTATCTATCGGAAAAATAATGGATTTATTTTTACTAGACCTATACTATGGGACGCTAATGAAAGATCCAAATTTTATCACATCAATAAATGAGACTATGCTTGAACTGCATTTTGTAACTTGATGAATAATGTTATAAGGAATAAGAAAGCAGACAATTATGAAGGCATTGTGATAGAGCTACTAATGAGCATGCAAGACTTGTAGTTGCAGAATGGTTCAAAGTTCACTATTTACACAGTCATTTTGACATTATTCCGGAGAATGTGTGCGAAAAATAAAGGTAGAGTTTTTATCAGAACATGAAAACAGTGTAAGAACGGTATCAAGGCCGATAAGACTCACATATGATGGCGGATTATTGCTCGAGCTTGATAAGAGATAAGCTGTACATTATACAAGGACAAAAAACAACAAATCAAAAACTGCTATTTGCCATTGTTATGTATACAGCATGTGTACAGTATTGGAACGATAAACGTGTGCACTTTTCTAAATAGGGGCAAATCATGAGTTCACACCAAAAATTGAATAAAAATCTTCTTATATTCCAAGATTATTATTGTTAATATAAACTGAAATTATTATTCTACAATTAATTTAATAAATATATCATAATTACAATTCAACATATGTGTAATAAATACATAACTATTAATCAACTGAAATGACATTAATTTAAATATGATATAATATGATCCGAGATTACTCTTCTTTTCTCTTTTAAAATTACATGTGTTCCCCTCTTCACTTCTCATCAGCTGACGACAGGGATACCTCAAAATAAGAGTATTATGTTCCTTCATGCCCTCCATGATATTTAGCGGATTTAACATATCATAAATTCGATCATTGTGTTCCCCAAATGCTGCATCATAAAATTTTTGTTTTTCTTTTGCTCTTGTCGACTGTCTTAGTTCACTATCGGAGTATCTATAAGTCCCTTGCTTCTCTTCATCAGCCATGGAAGTTTCGTTTCAATTCATTGTCCTTATCAAACAGCACGTGAATTTTCGTAGAAAATGCCTATTTCTTAATGTCAGTCTACCTGATCCGTAAACTTTCACAATATATTGGTCATTCTTACCGATTTCCATAATGTTATCTGTCCTATCTCATTTAATTGGATGAACCCCAAGCAGGACTAGGTTGCTAATTTTGAATGGTTTTTTGAATCTCAGTCCTGTCATTAATTTATTATGGAAAGTTATGGCTCTAGACCTAAGAGCTCTTTTCAATCCCATGCCTATCACCATTTGGGATCAATTTGTAAATGAGAGAATTCAGGATTAGTTTTATCAAGTTGGGGCAGAGCATCAGACACACGTGTTCCAAAAATTATTTGTGCTTGAGATATTCCAGTCAGGGGATCTGGAGTATTTCGCACCGTTATAAAAGCTTTTACAAATGCATCCGTATTCATTATACCATTTTGTTCTATGTTTTCATACAACAATCTTTTCAATTTTTTCATGTGACCTTAACTCTACCATTTAACTGTGGGAAGTAGGGAGAAGATGTTCTATGAGTGATTCACCACTTCTCTAAAAAGATTCTTGTCCTTTTAATGTTATTTTAAGCCCCCTTGAGTCATTTGAATGAATTACAGATGTGTCAAATATCTCTGTCCATCCAGATAATCTGTCAGCACGACCAAATATAGGTTGCCTTTTATGTCATAATAATCGACTACGGTAGCTTCGAATTGTGAATTTGGAACTTTCGGCATGATTGGTGGACATTTAATTCATGACGGGGCAGTTGAATTGCATGTTTTAAATTGTTTTCTCAATCTTCGACATCTTTTGTTAATACTGTGCCAGACCACACAGAATGAGGGATGCCTCGTCATGGTTGACACGCCTTGATGACCCGAAGGAATAGCTGACATTACTTCAATACGAAGATCTTTTGGCACAACGACTCGATCCTTATACTTCTTGAAACCATGCGAAGGGAAATTCACGTACATCATTTTATTTAGCAATTTCCTCAGGTAAACAATCCTCACATCCTCAACTTTTGAGAAATTCTAACAAAGACACTGATATCTTATCGTTTTTTGTTACCTCAATAAGTCTAGGGCATGTAATCCTGCCTATCTATTTTTCTTGATCTATCAAAGCAATTATTATTTCCTCTTCTTTCCTCACTTTAGGGTAATTGCTCGCAATGAGGTTCCTTAATTTTGCGTCACTCACTGTATTAGTAAATTTTAATTTCCACATTAGTGTTCGTTACTTAAGTCTGAACAACCTCATTTTGGGAATTTCATCCAATGCTCTTTCAGTCATTTTACCAGTGGGTTATATAACAACCAATAACTTGTTGCATCTTTGGGCAATAATCAGCTGCTCTAACACCTATGCAACCCCCAACATTTCACCTTCCACTGATACAAAACGTTTTTCTGTTTCAAATAGAAATCACTATCCCACAAAGGTAATCTGCCATTCATTTACACAGCAATCAGGAAGTTTGCATCTAAATTTACAGTGTTTCTTACTTAAATAATATCTTAGTCCTGCAATAAACCAATCATTTCTAACAACACCTTGGTTTACTCTGATAGAATATTTGAAATCCATGTTCAATTTTTCTACACCATTAAGTCCCTTGTATTATAAAATACTTTTTTCGAGAAATCATTCCAAGTAAGTACTGTTTTGGGACTATGTAATGGTTTGTACGGTTCCATTCATTCTGCCGTATTGGCAATTTGGTTGACAAGACAAAACCAAGATCTTATATATGTTATTGACTTTGGTATAGGAAAAGAGCGAATTGGAACTTTGTCTCATTTAAAACAATCCCTGACCTCCTTGTATAGTCTAAGATATCAATAATAATCCTCCAATGATCTTCTGATCGTTTATCATGAATATGTATTTTCAAAAATATTCTACTTTATATTTAATAACTAGTCATTTTAATTCTCCAACTTTTAGAAACCCATGTTTATAATGTCTGAAAGTGTTCTAATACGTGTTTTCATAAATGGGCAATATTTAGATTTTTTTAACCAATAAAGTAAAAGGAATTTTACATTTTTGTATTTGAGAATAAAAGAATATCGAAAACATATAAAAATAATACGTTTAGTTTTGAGCAATTGTGATTTTCATGACAAGTATGAGTTTTGGTCTGAAAATGATATTCTGATTTGAGAACGTTATGATTTTTAATAGACGGAACTAATGCGGTCATTTAAAGAAATTTGATCCTAAAAAGATGATGTAATTAAAAAATTTAACTGGATTTCATTTTCATTAAAATAAAATAAAATAAAGTAATGTGAGGAGTAGAGTGTTTATGTATTTTTTGCACGATATCGCTTTTCATAAGATGTAACTCACTTGCTTTTCTTACTAATGTAGATAATTAATTAATTTTTATAACATAATTTTCCGTCCTTATTATTTCTTTATACCCGTCATAAAAATGTTGATTTTATGCGGATTTGAATATTGTCTAGGCAATTTATTTTTGGTATAATGATTTAAAACATTCATACCACGTTTAAAATTTTGTCTCTTGGTCGGATTTAAACAGAAATAACAAAACTGCTTCTGTATCGCTATTGCAGGATGAATAGTTCAAAATAATTTTTGACAAAAATAAAATATTGACTTCTCATCTAGATATTTTTTTTCGTGCGTATATGGTAGTATAATATTTGAAGTTTATATCACATTTAAAAAAAAATTAATTATATACAGGCGCTATATTATAATGTATTATAGAACACTCTAACGCTTAAGAAAATTATATGGAACATTGTCAATGTGGTTTCTCACTCCCTTCTTGACGTGATCAATGCCGAGTAACCCATTACTAGTTATTTATAAATATATTAAACGTGAAATTGTTTAAACTGGCTGTTAGGAATGTAGGTTACAAAGGCGGTAAAACAAAAAAACCTCAAGCAATACCTGGTGTTTTTCGTTAATCTTTTATATTGTCCAACTATGAAATCTGATTCCTGTGACTTTATAGAACTATGCGCTGTTGATTTGGTTTATTTAAAAATAGCTTAGCTAAGCTTTGGACAAATTTAACAACAAACTTTAAATTAGGGTTTTTATGCTTCCCTCTCCCCTGGAGTCAAGGGTTGATCCAAAAATCCTGAAGAAAACTTCATCTGACACACTTTCGATTGAAAAGAATGTAAGATCTTAATTATCGTTCAGCTCTAACTTTTATTCACTTTGGAATCGAATTAACATAAATTCATTTTTTTCTTCACTTGCTGAACTAGATATTATATCCCCCATCTTAATGTTATTATATGAACTATGTATCTGGGCAAAATCTAAATATGAAGTTTTTTTTTTTTTTTTAAATATATATTTTTCTAAACTTTCCATTAAAATAGATTAAATACATTCAGGAATATTTATTTTTATGAAATATAAAGATTTTGATCAGATACATAAATCTTTTCAAAAATAGAAATTCTTGAGAACGACATACTTTAAAAACTTTTTTTTGTATAGGTTCTAAATTCAATTTTCAAACAGAGAAATGAATAATTTTTTTTATCACAAAGCAGGAGATATTCATTCTTTTTTCATTCTTGTTATATTTTCGCATGTGTTAAGCCACTAACCTTGCCTTATTGGCCTTAGAGTTTTTCCAAAACCTTTTCATGATTTTGTGTAGTTGTTGGAAAGAAAGTATAAAGGAAACACACGATTGAATGCCAAAAAAGACATTAAACTTAAATATGATTATTTTGAATAATAATTTATCTATATTTTATTATGTAAGTATCAAAATTGCATAATACAATTAAGGTAAAGAGAAAAAGCTTGGTGCATGGATGCCAGTACTAAAAATGTATAATCTCCTCAATCAATGTTAGTTTTTCTTATACCTATTTCCCCATTTTTGGGGAAAAAGTATTTATGTCTTCGAAAGATTATACACTTACCTCAATTTCTTTTTTAAGTGAAGTTTTGTTATACCAATTTGAAAATAACAATGATATACGTTCTATATCCTTTTCTTAGACTTCTATAAATAAAAATGTAGAAATCACAAAAAAGTGATAATTTATATTTTCCATTTATTTATTGAAGATAGTTTTTTTTCAACATTTAAATCCTCACTTTTTCTACGGTTTGAAGGAGATGCTCTCTCTGCTTGGGATCTTTCATGATTACTAGGGTAGGTATGCCCGGCGTTGCCCAGGATATTTAGAAATTAAAAACAATTAAGAACTCAACTGCTTAATATAAAACAAAAATAATGAACGTAAAATTTTAATAATTATGCTCATTTAAGTAGTTTGAGTATGAATATAAAAATATATAAATACACTTCTTTCACGCGATGAAGAAGTAGGTAGTTGCTATTTCTCTGTAGCACCCCAAACTTACAGTTTTGCTACTGCTTCCATAAGCATCAAAGAAACCACCTTATATTCCAAAATTCAGGCTCAGGCTGTACATGTGAAGTACACGGAACGAAATACAGTTTTACCCTTTCAGACCCGCAGTGAATTGAAAAGAAAATGAAAGATAATTAGAGTCAATTTTTGATATCTTTGATAATATTAGAACTAATTCGATTATTTTTAATGACTTCAATAGGCTTTCCAGAACTCTATGGGACACTGACGTCCTTCTGGGTGTGAACTATAATTTTTTATTATGTAAAAAAAAAAAAAAAATACCAAAGTTGAATTCTTAACCTTTACTTAATTATTTGGAAAAGTTTTTATTTCTAATTCAAGCAAGTAATAATTCTACCATGGAAAATTTATTAAAATAAATATAATAAATGCTTGAAACATAGCGAAGCATTTTCTATTATTCACAATTTATTAATTGTTTTTATTTTAACCCATATAAATGACCAAAGTTTGATTTTCTATACTTTTGCTTACATAGTAAGTCCATTTTCCTTCTTTTTTTTTTGTTCAAACTCCGGGAATTGTCCACTATAATTGTCTATTATAATTTAATACAGTTTTTCTTTTCACTGGTCTAGTCTAGACGATCAGGTTGCCCTCATGCGCCCTTCATAATATTTAATCAGACTCTTGTCAATTACAACATTAAATTTAAGAAGGGATAATTTATTGGGATATGTAATGTTACATACGATATAGCTATTTACTCATGCTATATCAAGAAGAACAAAGAAGGTTATTAGATAAACTCGTGTTGATGACTGAATCTTAGAGGACTGAAGCAGTTCTTTGATAAATGAGATTGACACTCCCATGCCTTTGTTTTGGAGGTTTACAATTTTAGGACAAGCATTTTGTGAACCTTTGGTTCCGATAGACCTTCAGTGGTTTTACTCTATATTCTTTATCACTCTTATCCTCTCTGAAATTATCGTCAAAGGGAAAATTTTGAACTATTATAATAACGACGTGAATGTTGGCTTCAGGAGTCAATAAATCAGCTTATGTATATGTTTCTGTAATAACTATAGTCTTCATCAGCTTTAACATATGTATCATCATTATTCAATAAATATCAATGTCCTCTTCATCAAGTGGGCTTCGTCTAAAATGCTATAAATTTGGTCACTAATACTAAAGCTGCTAAAAAGATGTTATTCTTTGTTTTTTTTTTCAGTTTATAAACTCTACATTTAATAATGGAGTATCTATAAAAACATTTGTATTTACAAGCCTTACTTGCTAATCTATCTATTAATAAGGAAGACTTTAATATGAATACTCTAAAAGGACAAAAACCAAATTTTTAAATTGGTTAAAAAGTGAAAAAAAATACAAAACCTTTAATCTGCCATATCTATACTTTTATATTTTCTTAATACGAAGAAATGATTTTCTCCCATATGAGCGATCTATTATATTCATGATCAACTATTAAGGAAATCTAATAAATTATGTGAAAAATGAACTACTTTTTTTAAATTCACATATATAATATGGATATTTTATATTTATTAACATATGTCACCTTCCTGTATGATATTCCCATGAAACGTTCTAAATATAACATTCTACAATAAGGAAATATTCATGAGTTCTTTTACATATTTGTGCACACATTGCATATTAATGGAAATCTCCGTCAATAACTACAAACAAACTTTATCTAAGTAAAAGTATTGACATGTATTGATAGTTATCTTGAAAAATGAAGGATATGTAGGTTAGGGTTGCTCTCATTCTGTACTTAAGAGCTCCATTTCTTTATTTTCATTCTCTCACCTACTCTCTTAGAACTATTAATAAAAATATATTCATGTGCAAAAAGTTATAGCACTTTTGAGCGACATTCAGAGGTGTTCTTTCCATTTAACCCTTTACCACCTGAATTTTATCTAATGAATTGAAAAGATAAATTCTTAATTATATAAACTTTTATGGGCGTCAAAATATAATATAAATGAAAAAAAATATTGTCTCAGTCCTTGTTTAGGAGTAAAGACTGCAGTCCCGTCCAGTTCAGTATGGGTCTAGTCCAGTTCAGTCCTAAAAATTATAAAGTTTGGGCTTTCATGATGTCATACAACTTTATTTCTTCATTTTTTAAAAATCATTTCAAGTAATGACAGTCCGAAGTACCGACAGTCTTAAGGTCCGTTACCAAAGACTGATAAGCAAAGTGCTAAGACTGGACTGGACCAAATAAATAAGGTCTGGCAAAACACTAATTGATACTATTAAAAGAATAAAGCTATTCTCATTGACTTAGAATTTATTTATGCTGACAGACAAATTGGTGTTGTCACATTATGTTCTTAGAAAAAAATGTAGATATCGATTTTTTTCCCGGCTAATTTCTTCAATATATATAGGGCAAAACAATTGCCCCATTAAATATTAATTAAAGTTAAAAATATTGGGCACAGCAAAATTTTATTGTAAAGGGAATAAAATGGAAGAGTGAGACAAGTAAAAGTAAAACATTGATTTTTAAGGCCACCCTAATGTTAATTTTGTTAGTGGATCAAGGACTATTAAGGAATGTATGGGATTAAGCCAGAAGCACAAATAGAATTAAAAATATAAATATGGGATTGCTTAGAAGTTTACACAACCTATGCAAAGCATTCAAGGAAGAGCCTGGGAGAGTGTTTTTGAAAAAAAAATCGATTTCGACTAGTACGTTTCATGCCTGAACAATTAGCAACTTCATCGTGAATAAGATATTTATTATGCATTATCATCGAATTTGACAGAACAAATTTTAATACCATCAATGCTCTTTACAGGTCTTAGTGTTTTGGATTTCCCTGATGGATTGATAACTAGTGCGAGTTTACCGTCAATGTCTCATTTAAAAAAATTAAATGCCTTATATCAAAACTTTAGAAAGTATATCTATGATGGAGTATCTGTTGAGTCTTAAGGTTGATCTAAAAGGAAAACCAAATAGCATAGTGATGATTATTGATGAGATTTGAAGACAAAAGGATTGACAATTAGATGGATTGGTTACGAGGGTATTTTTTTGTTTCTGTTTTGTTGATAAAAGAATTGTCGGAATCGTCAACATTTGGCATTCAAACGTTAAGGCTTCTCATTGATCCTCCCATAATTTATCTCATTTTGCCAGATAATGATAATTCAATCTGAATTGCTCATCTCAGGTGGTATATTCGTACAAATATGGAGATGCGGAAGGAACTTGGTCACTCTCATCTGTAGACATTAACTTCCTTCCTTCTTTTTATTTTATTGTTTTTAGATATGTAGTGTGAAAAGAGTAAAAGATTATTTACAGTAAATAAATTTAAAGTAATTAAAATTAATTTTACTTCAACTTTTAAGGGAAGTAAATTGAATTGTCTAACACTATGTAAAACAGACAAACGATTTTAATTCATTTTTTTTTTTAAATTAAAATTCCTCCCTCCATCTTTGCTAGATATAATGGAGTGGAATTTGTGTTCCTTTCCATCCTTTCATAGCTGCACGTAGGTAATCAAATGAATTAAACGTCTTCAGATTGTGAGAATTACCGTGTTATTTTTCGGTTTCTTATTTGTTCAACCGAAAATGATTACTGTTTACAGCCCTAAGGATTTATCCCCTGGTTTTCTACACATGAATATTGATCAGGGCTCGCATAATGTAAAAATCCTTAGTAGACGTTTGGATATGCACTCTTTAAGTTTTGGTAGAGTGAAATGAAATGATATGGTCTATTTTTTTAAATAAAAACAGCTACTGTTTTGCTTCCTATTCTTCCCACTTCATCGTACTCGGTACATTAATATTAAATCGTAATCGTATTCAATTTTTTTTAGACTTAAATAAAATGTTCCAATTTATCAACCCCTTATTTTAAAGACTCAAGTACATATCAAGTAAATACATAATAATAACCTTTTTTTATAAATATAAGTAACGTTCTTTAATTTTCTAATAGCTTTTTTATAGTTCATATTGTATTCAATAAATTTTTTATTTGATGGACATACGGTAAGGATTTTGACAACTTTGACATTATATTTTGGCTATTTTCTTATAAATAGCAAATTCAACAAATAAAATTTCAAAAAAGTGACAAAAGACAAAATTTGATAAATTACTCTTTTTTTTTTAAATTTTATTAAATGTTCCTTTAATTAGTTAGATTCTGTTGCACTAGTTAATTATAAGTAAACAATTATTCTACCTGACCTAAGAATTGTTTTGAAGTGCATTTAAGCAAGATATATATTTTTACAAGATTATAATTCTGATCGGTTACTAAAAATTTAATTATATGAAAGCTCCATTTTTAATTTTATTCAAAAAACTTCCCATAAACGGAAAATTTGATTACCGTTTTGTAATACTTTCCTACATGACAATATATTCCACTGAATCTTATGTAGAAGTGACCGTGAGTCGAACACTGTGTTCAAGAAAATAATTTCTCATAATCCCATTGCCGAATGAGCAACGTCTCTCAATGACAAAGATTTTTAGAAAAGAAAAATAATTATGAAACATTTTCATAGTTTATAATGTGTGTGAAGTGACAAAATTAGACAAATTCCTTTTTTTTAAAGAAAAGACAAATAAGACTATTTTGAATCTAGAAGACTCTTAATTTTAAAATGATGATAACAGCAAATAATAGTTGGCGTAAAACTTTTCGTTTCGAACAATTTACGGGACAGCTAATTTTTTTTCAGATGGTTAATTTTTGCTTTTCTAAAATCGGGAAGTTTTTAAATTTACCGTCAATTTGTTCATATAGAATTTTGGACCCTGTACAGTCTATAAGTATATGCATTTTTTTAAACTTTAGTGTTTGAATCTATTATCACAAATTTATTATCGAATTTTGTTGACTTTTTACACATAATATATCAAACTAGCTGTTGTTGTAACTCCATAATTGCTAAATTTTCAACGCCTTCTCCACTGTAGTAATATTTATGTACATTAGTTTTTTGTCATACCAATATCACGAGACAATAAAATTTATATGCTGATAGTTTAAGGTTTTTTTAATATAATTTAAGAATTCTCTGGGAAAATTATGGGATCCCGGGCCAACTTTTTGTATATATTTTGCAAATGAAATAATAAAAATATAAAACTATACCGGATTTATAACATCCTTAACTATGATATTTGTCCACTCCAAAGTTTGAGTGGATAGTTTTTGGCATGTCTAGTATGTCAATCACAAATATATATGTAATCTTATTATAAATACCTTTTTTTTATTATTTAAAAACGAAACAGACATAAATGAATAATGATACATATTTTTTCATAAGACTTTTGCTGAACATACTCCAGATTTATCCATGTATATTTTATATTAAATAAAATAAATTATGGAAAAACATCATTCAAAGTACTTTAGTGACACATACATAATATTAATTAGATTTAATTATTTTTTCTTCGTTATATTAAATGAATAAAAATTAAAAAGTTTAAAATGATTTGTAATTACAAAAAAAAAAGATATTAAGGGGTTAATATAAATCCTTCTATTTTCTAATATGTAGTTTAATCAGTATTTATTATATACATACAAGCCAATATTTTAAAGACATATTTGAGTCAGTTATTGGCTTTTTATTGAAATTTTTGGGATGAGTTAAGATATCCCAGAACTTTTGCTATAGTTTAGAACCTTTATTTGATTTGAGATACTTGATTTATTCCCGATGAGGTCTTTCAAATAAAGTTTTTTTTTCTTTCTTTTTCTAACAAATTTATTTATTGTGAATTAACCCTAAATACTAAGGACAATAATTATATTTGAATAACAGCAACATACTTCGATAATGCATAAAGAAATAAACGAGATTAAAAATGAAAATAAAAAAGAGTAAAAACTATTTATAATCATTGAATATGTGTTTCCCAATAGAAATCAATAATATAAGTAATGATATAAAATATTTTTATTCTCCCCCCCCCCCTCACAGAAGATCACAAACAAGTAAATTTCTCATTAAATATTCCCAGAGATAGTAAAGAAAATCAAGCAAACAACACTCCTTGGATGGACGCTATTTGTGTTGTTATGAATAGATACGTATTAATATGATGAGTAATTAGATATCTAGGCACTTCGCCGCCAGGATCAACTATTATATTCCACAGATTTGTCTTTTTTAAAGATTAGAGGGGTTGTAAATTGTATCTATTATGGGGCATACTACATCAAATTGTCTTTCTCAAAAGGGCTATTTATCACACAACCACTTTTGAATTTAAAATAACATAACATTATTGCAGGATAATAATATAATTATGTTTTTAAATCTCAAAAACATATTTTGAATATTATCAAAATGTAACGGGTAATTTTGCCACATACGTACTTGAATTAAATTAACTTAATATGTACTAAAAATTCCTATAATATGGCTAGATTTGTAGAATTAATTATTTTTATTGATCGATTAATTAAACGAGAAAAGAAAAATAATTTGAGAAAAATATCTTATTTTATTCATTGTAATAGTTAATTGATTGTCTATATGGATATAATAAGTTTATTAATGATGTAATAACATATTTTCTATAAATATTAGCTAGACGAAGTTTAGTAGCCATACAATCTTTAATCATCCCTAGAACAGTTTATGTCACCCTACCTTATTATAAATATAATGTTAGGCTTAAGAAAAATAGATATGTTCTAATTATTCAAGACATAACAACGTAACTCTTAGCTTAAAATATGAGAATATTACTCTGTCTTGTCGGAGTTTTCGACAAGGGGTCTATTCCCCTCCCCTCTTGAATCCCAAGTTTTAATGTATACATTAACAAAGAAACCCCTTAACGGATAATTCTTCAGATTACTAATTCCAAAAAACAGGCCAGTTAAAAAGTAAACACGATTTAAATCTATAGACATAGATCACTTTAAAAAATAGTGCTCCTTGTTCGCTAATACGTTTGAATTTTCAAAATAGGGACAAATAATTAATAAGATAATTTTACAAACATAAACTTTTTTTTAAATTTAGATAATTTTCATCTCCTTAGGAATTATAGTTTTAAAACTATAAGGTTAGACGAGCGCGAGACTTCGTATAATTACAACTTGAAGTGCAATGTCGGAATCTCGATTGTATATTACAAAAAAAAAAAAATGCCCAAGATCAATTGGTAGTTAGCCAAGTATTTCAACTATGAAAATATTAATTACATTAGTCAACATAACTTAAACTTTTTTAGCCGTAGATTATGATGGTGTGTGTTTTTTTTTTTTTTGTTTTTTTTTTTCCACAATAACCAAAACTATATTTTGTTGTCATTATAAGCATTTTCGGACTATTAAAAAAAGAAACCGAAAATTAACATGGTGACCCTTAGAATTTGAAGAATGTTTAAAAGAAGAAACAGCTGAGCTGTTATCACATTTCATTTCATTAGTCACAAACAAATAATTTTTCATGTCATTTCCACTCCTATAAACAGGAGACATTTTATGTCACAAAACTTCGTTACATTGATGGGGTGATTTTTTTAGGTTTGTAAATAAAAACACATTCAAGTATGTTACACAACAGTAATATAAGAAAACTATATTTATAAAAAAATATGATCTCCCGGTATGTTATGAAAAAGAAACCGAAAAATAAATTGGTTACCCTTACCATTTGAATAATGTTTGGGGAGGAGAGCAGAGCAGCTGTCATGATATTTTATTAAATCATCTACAATTAGCCTTGAGAGGAAGGAAATAAAAAAAAATACCACCTTGCATCGAACAAGGATGTTGACAGAATTACTCTAATGTTGATCCTCAATTCTACTCTTAGTTAGTCCAACAATCACCCTTTCAACCCACAAATCCACATCTATCCTGCATGTAAATGGCTAAGTGTACTTATTGGTATGTATATATACATTAATGATATTGGGAGAAGAGTTGTTGTTCTTACGAAAAACTTCCTTAAATCATTTATAAATATATACCTATATATTGACTGAAACGTATACACTGTGCAGTGTATACGCACGATAGATGTGGTAACCCAAGGTTTGTAAAATAGTCGTCTAATTAATTATTTCTCCCTATTATTTTGAAAATTAAAACTTATTAGCAAACAAAAAGCACTAATTTTTTTATAGTGATCTATATCTAATTTTTGTGTGTATTTTTAACAGGGTCGTTTTTTCGAATTAGTTATCTGAACAATTTACTTTCTTTTTCTTAGCTATCGTCGTTGTTACCTAACTCCTGAGTAGTGAACTGCCTTTTTTACTATTTTCTATTATATTTAAAACCTGATTGAACATTTGTGTATGCTCATAAAAGATGGATAATAACCTTGAGGGGTTGTTGAAGAGTTATAATTGTAACCTTGTTGGACTCAGAGTAGAATCGAGGATCGATATCGGAGCCATTCTTGCCAATGCCCTTTTTTTGTTTCCTCTTCCCCCCTTCCCTTGCCACAGCTGATTGTAGCTGATCTAACGAGACGTCATGAAAACAAAGGTGCCATCCTCCAAAATGTCAGGGTATTATTTTGATTTTTGGTTTATCCTACTTTTAACATATCCAAAAAACTCACTATTTTAATCACTACCTATGTCTGTAGATATGTCGTCTATCAAATTACCAACATATACTTTTATTTTTTATTTATACTCACCAGGATATATACTATTTTCACATCTCCAATAATTTATAAACATAACTCATAGTCAGGGGGGATCCTGCAACTACTCCACAAAACATTAATAAAAATGATTAATATGTATTTGAGAAATATAAATCATCCCACATAGCAAAGTAATATTAATGAAAATAATATTATCCACCAGTATGTTAAAAAAATAAGCGAAAATTAAAGTGGTCACACTGACAATTTGAAGAATGTTTGGAAGGAACAGCTTAGCTGTCATGACGTTTCAATAAATTATCTGCAATTTATTTTGATATAGAGGAAATTTTCCAATGTCGATCATCAATTCTACTCCGAACCCATCAAAGAATTGTACTTGTAACTCTGTAACTAAACATCAGTACCACTTTTCGACTTTCACGCACTCCTGATTATTTTATAGTTATATGGACTGTTTTCAAGAATATGAGAATGATAATAGTGTTGCTTAATAAAAAACATATATTCAGATAGCAACTACAAAAAGCTTATTCATTATTATATCATTTTCATCTAGGAGTATAAATATAAACTATTTTACCAACGTATTAGCAAGTAAGACTCAATTTCCTCTCCATTCATATTAAGGGAATATGAAAAGAAATAATAGTTATATCAAAATAAATTAAATTCTTAATTGTTTATTTAATATTAATCAAGAATTTTCCCAATGATAGGTTCATTAGGAATAATCGGTGATCTGTAAGCTATTACCGATTTATTTTGAAAATATTTTTCTTGGTTTTTTTTAAGGACCGACACTTTTTTTTTAAAATAACATCAAAAATTGTCTGGAATACCATGTTACTTGGACTTATATACAATAATAGCCTTGTGGTCTTCTAGGCTACTTTATCTGAAAAAAAGAATTGAAACCAAGACTTCCAGTTCTTATCAAAGGGAAATTTAAAAAGTGGATGTCAAGCATTACAACCTCTTTTTTGGGATCAACATTTAATACTTTAATCCTCAACGACTTAAATATCTGTGTATTCCAGTATCCCGAGGGCCGGATTGAATGGGGCATTTGGGTCATTTACACAGTTCTTGCACTTGTTTGTAAGAAGGAAGACTCAGTAAAGGGTAGATTTTTAATAAATCAGTAAATATTTTATTAAAAAAAAATAATTAACAATGTTTTCTTTAAATACAAGGTCATTTAAAAAAAAACACACACACACATTATAAATTGGGGCCTGCATTAAATTAAAAAGAATCGAATTTTTGTACCTTAAAAATATTATTATAAATGGATAGGAAAGAATTAGGTGTGCATATCTATATTTGACCTAGTCTCCATTTATAGCTGTAAACAATTTGACTCTAAACGAGTGCGATACTTTTTGTAGTTGCAACCAGAAAAATGTTTTTTATTTCCTTAAGCTGTTATCATTATTTTTAGTTATTGAGGAGGTAACATCTACGTATGTGGGTAAGCTTATGAATAATATATAAAAATATTGAGTATCAATGATTATAATATTTATTATTCAATAAACACCAAGTATTCAACTTACTATCTCAATAGTACAACGTTTAAAAACCTAATATTAGGTAATAAATCCTAATTCTATAGCAGTTTATGCACACCTGTGATATAAACATTAAAATATAAAGATATTCTGTTTTATTTTTATTAGAGCATTTAAATAAAAAATATAAAAATTAAACCTAATTTAGTATATGATAATTATAAATAAAGTTGTATATAACCCAGTATGTGAAAATAAAATAAACCGAAAGATGACATGGTAAGCCTGAGGATTGGGAGAAGAGCAGCTAAGCTGTAATGAAATACCACTTGACTTGCGAGTAGCTAAAAGTGAATAGGAATTAATACTAATCCCCCTCTGTATTTAGAAAAGACATGGGCAGGAATTATTCAGATGTCAATCCTCAAATCTACTTTGAGTCTAATAAGTACTTACAATTAACTCCCTTTGTTCATACACTTTAGACTCATATATTCTCTCCTCAAGAATGGAGATATAATCATAACAGCTTTGGAAAAAACTTCGTCCGTAGGGGTTGGGTTGGAAGGGCTGTATACTTCCCTCAAATTAAGGAATTTATACTAGAAAAATTAAACATATTTGAAATTTCATTTAATTTTCAATTTTTTTTCTATGAATAGCTATGGTTTTTTTTTTTTTTTTTAAATAAATTTATTTATTTAGAGAAGTTAAGTACAAAAATATATATATAAATAAACATTCTAGTTTAAAATTAATTCCCTAAACCAAAGTCAAAAATCCTGAAAAATTGTTATACTATATGATGCTAGTTAACAATCCATTTTCAACAAAAAGTTCCTTCAATAAAATTTGACAGTAATAAATAAACAAAACAAAGCCACGAAATAGCTAAAAATTTGATAAAAAATAAAGAACAGTATTTACAAAATATTTAAATAAAAGGATAGAATAATAATTATTCTGTAGATCTGGAATAACATTTAAATTTATTATAATTGTGCATTAAACGGCGCAAGAATTTTAAGTTTTTATCTGTCAATTTTGTCATTAATAAAATCAGTTCCTAGCATTAATCAATTGTAAGCAGTATTGGAGGAAATAAATGCGTGCCACTCAGACTCTGAATTTCTGGAAAGGTCAATTATAATCTTTTGATAAGTTTTCTGAATAATTCTAGAGAGCAAAGACAACCCTCCTCTTAATTGACTTTTGGGTCTTTTTTTTTAATCTATGTAGTTATAATGAAAAAGATTATTAAGCCAGAAATTTTCTTCGTCAACGACCTTTTCCTTAACCATGTAATAGACGTTACCTAATAAAGAGTTGGAAGAACAATTTGGTAATTAAAGAGGTCAATTCTTTTTTGGACATTAAATTTCTTCCATTTGTTAATCGAATAATTTATAAAACCAGTACAGTTTGTACAAAAGGCGCCTATACTTCCCACTTAATTTCTAAAATATTGACACTCTTTTTGATAGAGTATTAGCTATTCTGAGTCCTTCAAAGGGATGCCATTTACCCAGAGGGAAAATAACTGTCCTCTTGTTGTTAATCTTCAAGCAAGACCTCTTTTCATATTTATTGAAAAAGTTCATTAAAACTGCAATCCTCCTTTTTTATTGTTTTTCTGACTTTGCCTCCAATATCAAAGTGATCTCGTCAGCATACATATCAATAATATGTTTCGACGTTACAAAATCAACTTCAAAACCCCCAAACTTATTTCTTATAGTTTCCCCAAGATCTTTAATCCCTGCAATGAAAAGTAGTGGAGCTGAAGGAGAAACCTGGCGACCACTTTTTTTAAACTATTGGATCACTTTCCAAATCAATTAATGCAATAGTCCATTCAATAGAAAAGCTCTAATTGGGTTAAAAAATCTTTTAGGAAGGAGTTTATTTATTACTCTCAAAATATATCCATGTAAAATGGTATCAAAGGCCTTGTAGAAGTCCATTGCAATTATTGTACCAAAACTCCCTTTATTTTGTACACTCTCAATTCTAGTTTGAATATTTCTGGACATGTAGGAAATCCTCTTCCCCTTCAGGAATCATTTCTGCTCCAGAGCAAGCTTACAATTTAAAATTGGTTCCATTTTGGCTACCGGTATAACAAAAAGGATAATATAGCTTTAATTAAGAACATTAATTGGTCTCGAGTTATTAACATCCGTAGGCGAACCTTTCTTTGGAATCAAGGCTATCCTGCCTTTCGTCAACCACTTTGGAAGATGCCCATATAATTCTATGGACTTCCCTATCACAACAATGATAAATTTTTTTCTTGATGACAGATGTAGAAAAACGTTGTTTAGGAAGAAGGTTTTTTATCCTTTACTTTTTCAGTGTCAATTTTTGCATTGAATTCTAATTCAGCAATTTCTGAGAACCGAAATAAGTTTATAATATCTAACAGTAATATATTCACGTGATATTTTTCCAGTGGAGTTTAGATTACTCCCATATATCCATTAATTGTTCTTACTTGGACTAATCTGGACCAGTTCAATTTCTTCTGTACTTCTATAAATTCGGGATAGACGTCATATCAAGTATTATTTTTTTTGTATTGTTTTCACAATTGACCATTTCAGAGGGACTTGAATCATTTTCATCATTTATTTCACTAGGATTGTCCCCTGCCACCGTTAATAAATCTATTGTTGCACTTTCAACTTTATCTCCTTCCTTCCTTTTATCTTTCGCTTTTGAGCTCCTCTGAACTTCAAAACTTCAATGCACAATCTCTGTTACCTTTTCTCCTGACATATTCCCACCAATAGATCCCTCTTCGACACCCTAGATACCTACAGGGGTCTTAGTAGATTTATTTCTTCAAATTTTTGATTCAAAACGTTCTCATATTCGTGAAACTTAACTTTACTATTACAACAGTCATGTTTTGTGTGACCTAGCTCAAAACAATTCGGACATTGTAGTCTGGATCCCCTAAATTTGAACATAAAAAGGCATCCGTGAAAAATAATTAGCTGTGGAATTTTAGCTGGATCTAAAACTATTTCTACAATTTTCACACATCTTTGTATTCCTGGAAAAAAATTTCAGCCAATTCATTTATCATTTTTTTTTTTTTTACTTGCCCAAGTTGTTTCAACCAATTAATAGCTCTTAACTCATCGATTAGTTTGAATGTGTTAACCATCGTGACTGTAATTTTTATTTTATTTATTAAGATTAATTTTGTCAATGCCTTTTAATTTTAAGTTGACAACTTCTATCCACATTTTTAACCCTAAATGGATGTACACTTTTGAGGTCCACTAATCTTCTTCTTATATCAATTGGAAATTTCGTGTAAAACCCCGCTTGGTTAATACTAAAGAATGGATTTGCTCGTGCTAATTCGTGCTCTTTAAAACTTTATAATAATGCAATATCATATACGTCAACATGCCTCAGACCATCAATACGAATGGGGTTTCCATTAATGTCTTCAAATAAAACAATAAATATTTCCCATTTAAAAATATAATACCAGTCAATAAACTTATCTTCATTGATACTTCTACCTTTACCTTGTTTCACCGTCCTCGAATAAAGTATACGAGGAGATGATCCAGAAGAACCATTTATTGCTCCCTTGTCTTGTGGTCTAAGGGGCTGAAGTCCCGCCATCTTTAAAAAAAACACGCTCTCTGAGTAAACAATGATATACACTTTAACCTTTATGAATAAAATTTTAAAAGGGTTGTTAGAGAACTAATATCATCAAAAAAAAAAAAAAAAAAACAGTCATCAGAAGATCAAAATGGTACAAGTAAATTCCCCACTGGATAACAAACACACCAATGCAAAAAAATCTGAGGCAACAGCACATAATTCACTCAGAAGTATTTTTTTTTCTTCAACATAAAAACATACATACGATTTTTTAAATTTTCTCTGAAAAATATTATATTGGAAATTTAATATTTCAAATTTTTCCCTAATTTTTTCATTTTTTTTTTGTGTGAACAGCTGTGGATTTTTGAAATGTTTTCCAAAAAAATTAATTTTTTAAGAACAACTATGGTTTTTTGTCCAAAAAAAATCTTTTTTTAAGATTACCTATGAATTTCTTTATTTTTTTTTCAAAAAATTTAATATTTGAAATATTTTTTCCATAAAATCAGCTCAAAAAAAAGAAAGAATCTTAATTTCTTTTGAATTAATGAACGAATCAAGTTGAAAATTTTAATATTGGCACAATTTGAATTGTATATATTAAAATTGCATTTAAAATAGCGGATTCTGAATGAAAAAAAAACTTTTCTTATTGTTTTGATGTAAAATTATGCAAAACAAAAAATCCGACGCAGTGTGTCACAGGAAACGATAATGCCAGTCTCACCCAAATAGGAAAGGATTCAAATTTTTGAGTACAATTTATATATCAAAGACTACTTGTATGGAAAAATGTCATTGGTGTTTTTTCGGAATCTAGATTTATTGGCATTTTAACAAATGGTACTCGATTATACATACAAGAACTGTAAAATTAATCCAAATTCCCGTTTTAAAACAATAAAACCTAATTTAGATTTTAGAACCCAACATATATCTATCGTTGAATTATACAAATATGAAGAAACTCTCAAAAAAGAACATTTTACCTGTGTAACTTGCATAAGACGCTCACCTAAATTAAAAGAATTTACCTTTGATATAAATAACCAACAGAAATCCAATCCAAAAATGCAGTCTTGAATAATAAAAATTGCTGGAAAAGAATAGCCCACAGGACAATTAACATAGTAAAGTAACTTTTTTATCCTTTGAATAGATGGAACATGAAAAAATATATGAAAAACTTAAAAAATCATTTCTTGGAAATATGAAAATGGCAAGATGAAAGTAATTATTAATTATAATTTATTGATAATTATTAGTAATAACGTAGAATATTGTATTTCGATAAATCAGTAATTGTTCCATTAATAAGTAATACTAATATATTTATATGCGAAAATCGAAATGAAATAAGTTATTTACTTAAAATTAAATCACAAAATAATTAGTAGAAAAAACCTTTCCATTAAATTTAATTAAATTATGTGAATTCAAAATTAGCTATAAAAAATGGTTACAAGGAACTCAAAGAAAGTTCAGAAAAATTTTATGATACTCGGTCAGGTTTATTTTCTTAATTTGAAAGTATATAACTTTTCTTCGCTGAGTTCTCCTCTCCAAGAGTTTTCATAATTTTGATGTTCGTGATTTCAATCAACATTTGAAATCTTAGACAGATTTTGTTATCAAGTATCATGTTTTTGAAAAAAACAAAACATTGTTGGATGTAACTTGTGTTTATCACTGGTATGCATTCTGCAAATTACTGTACTAAGAAAAAATTAGGGTTAGCGAATTTATAAATTAGCATTTAACAGAATACAAGAATTGTAAAAACGCTAAACGGCTGCTTTCATTTTTAACTCGTAGTACTTTGAGTTAGTGATGTCATATGAAAAATCTCATTTATAGCAAACATCATTTGGTTTCCCTTGTCTGAAACAAATTTAGCTCAAGCTAACATGGATTGATCTGAGAGAACAAAAAATGAATATCACCCAAAATATACAAAGAGTTTCATTTGGTCATGAATAAAGTAATGATGACCAGAACGTATAGCTTGACAGAATATATTCAGATTTTCAGAGAGTGGTGTCGAAAGTTTCCAACCTCAATTGGAAGATGACTTTACTTATAAATAAAAGCTACTGCATCTATTTAGCATCTGTTGATAGTTACTCATGACAGTTTCAGCCATTTTGGACGAGCTGTAGTTATGTGACATTAAGTTGATGTGAGGGTTTTTGTAAAAATGAACAAAATTAGGTATCCAGCTTTCTTTATTAATTTTTTTGAAAGTGTAACCTTTAAATAGATTCAAATAATAGCAAACATATACAGGCCTGTAGTTTTAAAATTTGACACTAATCAATATAACTTGGAGTAATTGAGCCAAAAACAAATAAGTTTTTGTTTTTTTTGCAAATAAGAACGCCGTGTACTATTTGGACGGGTTACAAAGATCGAAGCAATACTGGGAGATGTGTAATGTTACAAGGAGACAATGTTGAAAAATAAAAATTAAGAAAAATGTCTTGAATCTTTGTACGGCTGGAAACTCCTCAGACCACCCTCGTAGAGTTGTGGTAGTACTTATGTACATATTATGTGGTATCACACATCCTTTATTCTTATTTATAAAGCACAGTTAGTCTCCTTACTTACTTTGAGGTAAACTTCGTTAGAAGAGATGTTATTTTTGTCTATAGTTCTCTCAGTATCTACGCTAACCAAGAAGTAAAATATAAATAGACAAATTTTGAACGTTGTTCTCTCTGTCAAGTTGGCCGAGACTGAATGAAGAAGAACTGGTCTCAAGGCATGAAACACTTAGCTAGAAAGAAAAAAATTATTTATTCTATTTTGGCTGATAGAAAAAAATTATATCCAATTGGAAAAAATGCGATAAATTTGAATAAATATTGATATTTGCTCAGGATTCATCCAAATTTATATTTAAAAAGATGTTTGTAGTCTTTAAGGCTTATTAAATAATAATTATCCATATATATTTTATGGGATTTGCATAAAACCATAAACTTTTTGAACTGCAAATAATTTTACACAAAACCCATCATGATTCTTACCTAGAGTCATGGGTGAAATTTTATATTATCCTTAGCAAATTTCCACTTTGAAATGAAATCATCTACAAGGTACTAATAACCAGTGTGCCGTGGCCTTCAAAACTTTTTTTTTGCGTAGTACATATAATTTTTAGCTATTACTGGACAGTGACCTATTGCCACTCCAGTTAGACCCAAAATAAAACTGCAGCCATGGTAATCCCTCTTTACGATATATTTTCCATAAAAACTTAAAAAACATAATCATAAGAATCTTTAAAAAAATATGTGGGCTTAGTTTTTTTTAGCCTCTTTATTGTGTACAAAAAGTCACAGGTCCAAGGTTCATCTTATAAAACTATAGTGATTTTCATTTGCTACTGCATTTTTATACCTATTTCTTTGTATCTTTTTCATATATATTCATATTAACATTATTAAAAAAAAAAAGAAAGCTGCCAAATGATTATATTATTTTACACATACCAGGATGATGTTTTGATTTATGTCTCTATATATTATTGAAGCAAAGTTTTTCTTCCTTTTAGTCTGTTCATCTACACCTAATAACTCCGTCAAATACTTCCGCTAGTTAAGTAATAAGAATACTTCCGCTAGCTAAGTAATAATAATATTACCATTTGCAACTCCTTTTTTTGGTTTTTGACAGAATGTACAACATCAAAGCAGAGTGTAGAGGGGATAGTTAGCACACGGGGTAAATTGTAGACCAACACAATTGGTAAATACCTATTCTTGAATCATTATATACGAATCTTTGGGGAAAGTGAGGATTTCAGTAAAATAGACTAGTCTGAAGACTCCAGTCCCACCCAGTTCAGTCTTGCACACTCCTAAAACGATTAAAGTTCTATCCTTTATGACGACACTCAACTTTATTTTTATTTTTTATAATCAGTTATAGTACTGACAGTGTCCTTAGGTCTCAAGGTCAGGTTAGAAGACTGGAATTGATCAAATAAATCAGGGCTGACACAACATTACACCAGACCATTTCATAATGCAGTAACAGTGGATTTTTTTTTATTAGTCTCTGTATTTGGGTCAATTTAAGCTAATGTAGTCAAATAGTATTTCTGAGATGAGGATATTGACTGAGTGCATTGAAGTTAAATATTTGGACATTGGGATGTATGAATACGATATTTATTTTTTTTAAATTGTTGAACAATTATAAAAATTAAAATTTAAAAAAAAGCTTTTTCTCAAATTTAACAATATTTATTTTATTTATAAAACTGAATGTATAAAATGAATGAAAACTGAGTAAAACGTACAACTTGAATGCCCATAAAATTCAGTTATCAGTCAATCCAACTTATGTAATTTAAGAAGTAGTTAATTAAGTGTGGAATGAAACCCAGGGGTTATTTTACGAGATCCTGCTTTCCCAGGATCAATTTGGATTTTACAAAACTGGAAAATCCGTGGGGAAATCCCACATTTAATTATTTCTTAATATAAGGTTCGTTTAATAAATAATATTAGTATTTGTGATTTATTATCGAGAGTAAATGATCTCCACGGAGGTATCAAAATGTTTTGGAAAATGAAACTATACTACAAAAACTAACTTATAAGTTCATGGCTCATTTATTTCTTATCATACTTTATAAAGAAGTACATTTACATACCTAAATTGACATACACTAGTATATCATATAATGTACGTTTAATACTTTAAAAAAAAGAAATAAGGACAGTGAGTCAACCCAAAAATCTTGCAAAATTATTCATGTGTCAGATAAATGTTCCATATCGGTACAAATGTTCCATATTTGGAATATAATATGTATTTTTAAATCAGGATGAGATGTGACATTTAAAATATATCCTATTTTTATAAAGAGTTGTATGGATTCTAGAGATGACAAGTTGACATTTAATCTGTGGATGTGCATTTTACAACTATACAACCCTAGGCTCTACCAAAAATTAACTTGTTCAACACTCAGTACTTAATTTTTTATTTTTGTGATTGGTTTATGGAATACAAAAACTGCAACATTAGTGATAATCATAAAAATGAGGATTGCGAATATATGGTTAAGAATAAAGATACTTTAATGAAAGAGACGACACATATGTGCGGCGGTAACATTAAAGCAAGCTGGGATTTTTTGAGGAAAGAGTCTTATAATTTTTTTACTTCAATGAACAACCGAAGGTGATTTTTGAAATAGTCAAATACAATATTAAACCATTTATTTATTTAAACGTTTTCAATAACCAGTTTTAATACAAAAAAACAGTAATGGAGAGTAAGTCCGCGGCAAAAGCCACTCTACCACATCCCTTGCTCATTATCCTTGCTTCCAATATTTTCATCAGGAACAAAAACGTCATATACTTTTTGTATTTTGTGCAATTTAAAAGTTAGAATAGACAAGTGCGTTTTTGGGTAAACGGTCGGGTGCACTAGTCAATTCGTAGTCAAACTAAAACAGAAGCTTTCCGTGAAAGATCTAGTGTGATTCTTATCAGATGAAAAAATTTCTGTCAAACCTTGAAGCATAACTCCAGGAACAATAGATGGTTTGCAAAAAGTCCTTATAACGTCCATAAGATCACGAAGGCCAAGTACCCACAGCAAGTTATGACTCTTGGCGTTGTTAGCTGTGAGGTCACGTAATACCACCCTTCATCTTCATGCAGGTCCTAAAGGTCAACGCCAAGGTCTACATCAGTGTTCTATCCACCAAAGTCTTTCCCTGGATCTGCAGCATCATGAAAGAATTACTTTGAATGTTGCAGCAACACGGGGCACACTGTCATACCAGCAAAAGAACAATCGATTTTCTTGATTCTGAGAATGTGATGTACGTCCTGCCAAGTTCTGATCTCTTAACTGCCCGGAATTAAACCGTTTAGACTATTTTATCTGTAATGGTGAACAGGATTCCAATGAGATCCCCACTGCACAACAAGATCCCCGATAGCTGAGATAAGTAGGGCATTCCGGACTTCACCCAGTGGGAGGGTCAAGAAAGCAGAAAGACCGTAGACTTTGTGAACGTGTGGTCCAAGTTAACGGCGATTTTATTGATTGAATGTCAAATTTATGCTATAATTTTGATTTTTCTGAAAATTTTGATAAAGTTGGTTAAGAAATTAAGTCAAAACTGTCTGTGTGTTTTTCTCGCCTAACAAACGTTTAGATGAACCACTCCTTAAGTTATAAGTATAAAGTAGTCACACGTGTGTGAAGGACAAAAAATTAAGCTGAGTATTTGTTCTTCTATTACTAAGTAACTTCTAAATATGTCATTGCTAAATATGGAAAAGGATTTGTGTTTATTTCCCTAAGCTTATAGCTATTTGAGACAAAGGAAATAAACACACACCACTTCTGTATCTAGCAAGGATATAAGGAGGAATTAGTCTGCTGTCAATCCTCAATTCAGTGCATTTTAGTTCTAGAAGTACTTGTCTTATTAATTTTTAAATAAACTAATAACTATCCATTTTCAGTCAACGCATTTATTAAATTTTTAATTTCAATAAACGGTTGAGAAGTAAGGGGAAATAAGTAAAACTTTGTATTTTCGTCGTAACAACTTTAGAAACAACTTTTGTATTTAGAACCTCAGATATACTTTTTTTCATAAAAAGCTCAAGTCTTACCTTAAATTATTAAACCTTTTTTAATTATACAGAGATAAATATTCAATTATTTTCAATAAAATTTCAGAGTAAAAAATTGTTAGTTGGTGAAAAATTCAATAAGTGCTTGAAGTAAAAGAATAGCTAATTATTACAAATTTATTAGTCTATTTGAAATCCTAACTTTTAAATTAAATTAAACTTTGCTTTAATCATACTGATAAATACCACTCACTATTTTCTACTTTTAAACTATTCTAAAATTGATATTATAAGTAAAGTATTATTAAATGTGTTGTAAAATTTATGCTCCATTGTGCATATTTTTTTATTTATATATTCATAGAAACTTATATTAAATAGACATATTTGAGTCAATTATAAACGTTGTATTCAAATTTGTTGGATGAGCTAAGATACCCAATGATTTCAGCTATAGTTTTCAACCCTTATTTTATTTAAAACCCTTATATTGGCTCCGATATGACATTTCAAATAAAATCAATCAATTATGTCTTATGTACCTTCAAGATTATATTTGACTTTTTCGTTTTTTGTTTCTTTTCATATAACATTTATTTTATTTTTAAATTGTATCTTTTCCTTTTTATTTGTGATGATATATATATATAAGTCTCATTAAAGTTTCTTTAATAAGTTAAATACTGTTTTTCCAAGAAAAAGTTTTAAATTAGTATCCTTATTTTTATCAAATGTAACTTTTGAAGGATTAATAAACGACAAAAACAATCTTTTAACTTGCCTATCATAGTTGATCAATTACAAACATATTTTGATATGTATTAATCTCTATTGAAACATTAAAAGAATGATCTTATGATACATTTGATATATATCTTTAAACAAGTAAAAATCGGTGGGTACAAACATGATTCCTCTTTCGGGAGAGACAACATTAACTGTTTCAGGGATCATTCAAAAGTCTTAGGATCCAAAACATTCTTTGGACGTTGTGTTCACATATTTAATTAAATTCAACCAGTTGTGAAAGGATGCGGCTTGAACATTGTATAATATTTTATGGCAAAGTCAAAATGATATCATCATTGCTCTAGTCAAGTATTAATTCCTCCTAATCATAGGATAGCACATGTTTACTGTGCGAAAATTAGCGAGTAATTTTTTGGCATATTACACAGTTAAGGGAATTGATAAATTTGTATAGTTTTATCTAAAAAAAAATTTTTTGAATTGTAGTTCGAAAACAACTCACTTGATGGATTAATGTAATAAATCATTTGATAGCTATTGAGCTATATTATTAAATACTTCCAACAATTTTTTATTTTGATAATGATCCTCTAATTTTGATAGAACTTTTATGAGAACATGATAAAATCAGTTAATCATTTTAATAATTAAACAATTCAGGTAGTATAATTCTTTATTTTTGACTTATATTTAGAAAATTATATTATTTTTATATTCTATAGATATTTTTTTAACCATACATACGCAATGGAGGCCAGCGATAGTTGCAACAGTTTTTCTTTTTGTCCCAATGACTCCTAGTTGGTTTGACTTAGACTCGCCATATTTTAACACAACATAACTATATATGTATGCTATTTTTTTAATTTATTTCAAGCTGATATTAGCCAATAGTTTTTCACAAATTTTGTTTGAATGTGGTTGGTAAAATTTGCAACTATCTTGGTAGCCAGTGCAGTTGCAACAACTGATAAATAACAAATTTTAGTGAGAAACTAAATACGTTCAGCAAAATTATATTTTTTAAATATATAAATAACAAGGCCTTCATTATATAAAATCTCCATGTATTTTAAATTATATTAATAAATAATAAGACATATACTATCGATTACTATTTAGTATTCTGAATTGGAGAAATATATTTTCAAAAACTATAGCATTTATGAAGGTCTCCCCTACATCTCATAGAGTATTATTACCAATAATTTGGCAATATTTACTAGTTACTCTTATTAAAAAAAGTTACAACCAAAAAATTATCCAATACTAAACTTTTGATTGTAAAACTTCTTTTCTTTCTGTAATCCAATATTCAAAACTTACAATCCAGTATTAAATAAAACCATATTCATCAAAAAAAATTTCTTATGCAAAGTATTTCTGCCTGTATTTATCTATGTCGAAAGTAATTCATTTTTGAGTGTAGATACTTGATCCAAAAAATAACAGACCAATCAAGCGTGTGTGTAATTTAAAAAAATGAAAAAAAGTATGTGGAATTATGGAATTATATTAAAACGCTATGTAAAAAGAAATAAAATCTTGCAAGTGTTCAGTCTATTCATATTAAAAATGAAAAACATTGCAAGTACTTTAAATAAAAAATAAATAAAAATGTGCTTTCAGATGAGATTTAGCAAAAAAGAGTACTCCCTGGCACATCAAATTATATTTTTTTTAAATTCTCAAGCTGTAATCATTAGTCTTTTATTCTTAAGGAGAGAAATACAAAGTATTTAATAACTACATGTGAGTGTGCTAATGAAAGACCGAAACTAAAACCAAAGATTTTTTGGAGAGTGATCATTTGTACTATTTCAATTTTTTTGTGTTGGTAAACCCCTAAATACTCCGGGTAACCTCAAGTGTATAATGAAAAAAGTGCAATCATCCTAGTTGAGTTGTAAAATATATAAATGATATTTGATAAAAAATAAAATCTTAATTTTTTAAATCAATTTTTTTTTATAACTTTTCAAATATTGAGAAGGAATTAAATTTTGTATATTGAATATATCTATACAGTTTGCAATTTGTAGCCTATCAGAGAAAAGAAGATTATGACAATATTCATGTTCACTTCTTCCCTTGAGTCATAGTGTGCTAGGGTGGAGCTTAATTTTTAAATTAGACATTGTTGAACTCCGAAGGTCGCAAATTTTTCCTTTCAGGCAAAAAACATCTTATATAAACTTTGAACGCCTTTGAAAAATATACAAAGGTAGCTCAACGGTTCCATAGTTTTGAAATTTTGCTATATTTTTTTCAAAATTGAGTATTTTGATCTGAATATCACCTAACCACTTCTTCTTACAACAAACATTATTATACAAAAAATTTACTCAAATAAATTTGCAAAGGAAAATATTTTATAAATTTTTTATTAACGTTTGGTGCTAATTGATATAAGAGAGCAAACACTACCATATGTACATCTGTCTGCTCGTAAAAGAAATGCTTTCCATATTTACAATTTATGTGTTCTAAATTATTAGTCATTGTTAATTTATAGCTCGAAATAAAAAAAGAAGGTTAAGTTAGGATAAATTTGACATTTTTCCAACGTTTTAAAGACCTTTTTTCGAATTAAAAGACTTAATAAGCTGAATGTATTTAAGAAAATGTAATTGAGTATGAAGAAATACTCATTCTATAGACGTCGACCTTTTTCTGACCTTTAATTGATCCAAAAAGACTTAATAGCAATAAGTCAGGTAATTAAACCTTATTTTATTTCAAAAATGAGGTTACGTTTCTTAGCACTTCTACTTACTTCAAATTTTTATGACAGAAAAAAAGTGATCAAATTCAAGGCAGGTGCTTTGAGACAAGAAATTCAAATGTTGATAGGACTGCTATAACTTGTGCTCTTCTTCAGAAAAAACTAGGAAAAAATATGTTAACTCCCGCATGTAGACACTATATTATGAAATTAATCATAAACACCGAATTCCAGTCATGTTTTGGACCTACGTCTTCTTCGGATGTTACAATGTTCAAAAGATTTAAAGAAAAATGGGAATCTATTAATACAGCTAAGTATGATACTGGAATTTAAGATTGTAAAATGGCTAGTCTTGTAGAACATGTACGACAATACTCTCTTGATTATGCAAAGAAATGTATGAAAAGAAAAATCTTCCTTCACATAACTATAAAGAATTCTTTAACCTGGCTATTGCATACCTTGGTGATGTGTATCCACGAGGTGTAAAATTTATGTCACCTAGTGCCATACACTCGCTTGATGGCTATAAAAGATTTTCTAATCTCTAAAAATTCGGATGTAATAAATTTATTCATATTTATTGACGGACGTAGAGGAGCGAGGATTGCCCAACATTTGTGTGTCTATAGTGAGAGCGTTATTTTCGAACATAGTAATTTTTACTCTAATTTAATCAAATCCCTTCTTAAATATTCCTCCATTATTTTAAACATATCGAGGTAAACATAAAAAAAATATTCAAGCACTTATGGTATTTGTTCCATGAACTTGTTGGGTTAGTTCTATTTGACATTGCATTAAGTTCAGAATCAAAAAGACGTTTAGTAATGGTCATGCAAAATTTGAGTAATGAAACTCAGAAAGGCTCTTAATGAATTAAAATATAAAAACTTGGAAGAATTCGGTGCAAAAAAATCAAAGAAACTGTTTCAAAGTCTGCACCTTCAAAAAAAATTCTTGAGACAGATCCTGTCTTATGGAATAATCGAAATGACAACAGACAATCTATTGATTCTATCAATAATTTAAAAGAAGTTAATGATCTTGCTCAGTGGGAAGATGTATCTTTAAAGAATATATTGGTGTACTAACATTTGATGAATCATAGCTCCAATTTGAATTCCATGCGGTCGAAGCTTATATATCCTGGTTTCAATGAAAAAGACTCTTTTAAAATTTAAATTTAAAAACATATGTGCAATAGAAATTGCAAGAAGTTTATCATGTTTATATTCAAAATTTAGATTAGTTCAATAAATTTGGAAAATGTATGAAAGTTTTATTATTAAAAAAAACAAATATATATTTTCTTAACGTTATGATATTTCTTATGCATACAACATAATAATCTTGCTGTAAAATCATAATTTTCAAATAAAACTAGCCCATAATAGTTCTTAATTACAACTACTATGAAGGTTTAAGATATATGTATAATATGAATTAAGGTTATAAATGTTTTTTATTAAAAAAATTCAGTGACAGGTCAAAAACAGGTTAAATTTAAGATCTTTAACCTGTTCTTTCTACTTCAAGTAATAAATTAACTATAGCTAATTATTTTGGTAACATAAATTGTAATTATGGATATTATTTGTTGTACAAGCAAACAGAAATATATATAGAAAAAAATGCAAATTATGGGAATCTAAGTCCTTTTTGACCAATTAAAAAAAAAAAAACTTTAGTAAAAACTCTAAAAACCTTTCGATTGCAAATTTATTAAGCTAAATTTTTTCCATTAAATGATTTGTTTTAACATAAAGGGTTTAGTTTATGTTCAGGGTTAAAATAATTTTTTTTTAATTGCAAAATTTTAAAACTTTGGATCCTTTGACCATCTCTAAATATTTTTCAAACCAATTCAAAATTAATATACGATGTCTTTCGTCCATAAGGAAAAATTTGGGACTATCGGAGCTTATAATTTCTCAAATGTAATAACAAGCTCCACCCTAATAATTTAGTTATGTATACATCATATTTTTTCACATTATTACTAAAACGGCTGAACAGTCTGCTACATAAATTGAATTTATTTATATATAAATAATTAATTGAAATAATTGGGCCTCGTATATTTTATTTTTGATAGTAATTTCATATAAATAACACAAGGCAACAAAAAGGCAAACTAATATAATGTTTGAAAAACTGAATTTGGATTACATTTGTATACTTCGACAAATTGTTGTCTATTTCTATAATAAAACTATTTTAATTAAACCCTTTTGGTGTGTTGCAAATTGCATTTAAAGGCAAAGTCACAATAAAAGATTGAGAATTGATATATACATATATTTTTTTTTGTTGATCCTATCCAAGCCAATAAAAGTCTCTTAAATCAATCAAAAAAATTAAACTATAGCTAAAATTCTTGGGTATCTTAAATCATCCAACCAATATGTCTATAAAATATGATATATGAAGGAAAATAAATGGAATCTTCTCTCTTTCATATTTTTTGTTGAAGATTGTTTTTATGTTGATGCATCTCATATTTTTTTGAAATTAAAAAATGGCATTACCCCTTTGGGCACAATAGGAACCAGGCCGTCCCATCAATTTAGTGGCCTATAAGTTCGATTATAATCATTTAAAAATGTATTAGTTGTTTTTTTAACTTAAAAATGATAATCTATATCTATCCTTTTATTGTCTTTTTGATACACAAAAAACTGATTAAACTGATTTTAGTTTTTTTAAATTTGAACAATTCATAGAATTAAGTTAAATTTTTTATATTTAGATAGTTTTTACTAATTTATAAGTTATATTACATTTTTTATATTGCGTTATATATATTTAGTCTACTGTAAAAATATCAAGTTTATACGTTTTTTTATTTTATTTTTTAAACAAAGGGACTTGGGTGTCACTATTATCCTGAAAGGTAAAATGCGTTAGGGGTTACTATATTTGTTGATTTCCTTACATTTTTCTCTGTCTTTAAAAAACGTAATAGAAATGGAAAAAAAAGTATATTTATATCAATCGTGAAAAAGACAGTCAAGTGGGGAGTTTTATAGAAGATTCTAATGCAGAATATCCGGCAAAAGAACTTATTCTAGACCCTGTTGAAGAATGCAATCAACTTATTGTCCCTGAAGTGACCCTGCTTGTGGATTGCAAGGTTAATAAAGATGAATATCAGGAAAATATGGTAAAAACTACAATGAAATGGATAACTAAGCCACAATTTGTCGGACAAAAAGTTATTAATTTGAGGATTCAAGTTCCGCTTGATCTTCCTCAAGATACAAACCAATTGTTTTTGAATAAATTAAAAGCTTTATTAATGTTTAAATATATATTCCTTCTGACATATTGATGTTTGTGATGTTCCATATTTTATAAGGAGATTTAGAAGAATTTAACATTAAAAAAAAATATCGTAATATATTAAATCAACTACTGGAGTTTGGAAATATGAGCCCTATTTACTATCTACTAAGCATCCAACTTATGATTCTTTTTACAACATTTTTCAAAAATATGATGCGATCATTGCTATATTGTTATTTTTTAGTTCAAATGTATATATATATATGATATGATTTTTTTTTTAAATTAACCAAATCAAATATTGACTCATTATTAACTACTGCCAAGTTTTTCTTCAAATTCAGGGCAAAAATAAATCTGTTAAATGAATTTGTCTGAGAAAAAGTTTAAAATATATAGGTCGGTTTGATGATTATTTTCGACTTGTTTCTATTCAAAATGTAAATCAAGTTCCTTTCATGCTATAATATACACATTAGCAAGAAAAGATGAGATATCAACTGGGTTAATATATGTTTTATGATTTAGGTGACATTGTTTTTTTCCACATCACTTATTTAATTTTTTGACACATTTTGAAATATATTTTATTCTTTTTGCATCTTTAAACTAAATTAATTTAAGTTCGTCGAAAAGTAAATGAAACCATTTTAATTTACTTTTAATATCATATTACAATATAAATTTGTATATGTGGCCCATCAACACAAAAACAGGCAATAATGATTTTTCTCAAATTAGAAATTTGTGTTCTTCAACAAATATTCTTTTCAGCCCTTGGGTATGCCTCAAATTATATTTATTGTAGAAAAAACAGATCGTCACAATAAAAAATAATAATACATTTTCAGAATATAGTTGAAATGTGCCATATTCGGCCCAAATTAAATCAAATAAAGGCTTTAAATTATTGTTAAGATTATTGGGTATCTTAAGTCATTCCACAAATTTGAATACAAATCCTAAAATTGATTTTAAAATGTCTGAAATATTGAGCTGTAAGTATATACAGAAAAAAAAATATTAGGATTTTCTCATTTATTTTTATTTTTGTTCTATATTGTTTTTATGTTGATGCACCAAATACACAGAAACTTTTTGCATTCAAGAGAAGACTTTTCATTTATTATTATTATTCATTCTCAACCAAAGAGGCGAACATAATCATTATCAATGAATAAATAAATAGGATATCCATATAAATAATAAAAAACACATTTACACACAAAAAAATTATAATAAAAGGATTTTTACAAATACATTAATTTTCACTGGAAGGGGAAATTTATAGCTTCTAAACTTGTATAAAATTAAAGCAATTTTACTTATTAAAATTAGTGTTCTCTCAATCCTTATTTAGGACCAAAGACTGCAGTCCCGTAAAGTTCAGTCCTAAAACTTATAAATTTTGGAATTTGATGACGTCACTCAATTTTATTTCTTCTTATTTGAATCCGTTCTAGTTTCATACTTTTGTTGCAAAATTAATCCCAAAATTTTTTCTTCAAATTTCCTTCAAAAATTTCGATTTGCAATTTTTTGACTCAATAAAAAATTCACTTCTCATCTTGGCAATTTTTTAAAGCAATTATGTTGGTATTTTATTGGGAGTTTATAACAGAATATTATTTTTTTAAGTAATTATAAAAAATAAATAATTTTAATACTCGTCCGCACCAAAGGTGTCTAAAAATTAACAAGGAATAATATTAACCATTTTGAATTGGATTTCCCACTCCCTCCTCGGACCGATTAACGCCGGGTAATCTTTTTATAGTACCTTTATATAACAATTAACGATACAATAGTAATAAAAGTTCTTGCTTCTTTTTCTTCCCTTCTTTTACATAAAACATCAATTATCCAAAAAATAGAATAATAAACAAATAGCAAAAATATTTGTGACACTAATCAGACAGGTCTGGGATATAATATCGTGGGATGAAGTATGGATATTGTTTTTGCATGAGTTGGAGACAAGCCAACGAACAAAGTAAAGTAACTTGATTTACATTCAGATTTTTACCTTAAAACGAGAATAGGACTTCAATAAAACAACATATGGTATGTAGAAATAATTTACTAACATTATACAAACCAATGAAAACGAATAATAATACTTTCAAGACTTCAGTTTCAAAAAAAAAATATTGCAAGTAATTTTTTTAAATGCCCTAACAGAAAAAAATTTAGTGCGGTAAAAATAATATTTCACCCTAAATATAGAAATGAAATGCACTTACTACAATATAATAGATAAAATTATAATATTAAATACATTTTTTAGATTTAGACACACAAAATGAGGATACATGAAGCTCTTGTTCTCAAACAACATTCATTGGATATCTGACAAACTTTTGAGTTTGTTTGAAGAGTGAAACGTGTCTATTTGATGATTTAATCATTCCAATTATTAACTGCATATTGCTTCAGTAGATGCCTGATTCGCATTTGGCCTTTTCAAAGATTAAGAAGTGTGTTTTGATCACAAAAATTGATGGAAGTATACCTCTTTACTTGCTTCTTTTTAATAGTTCATGACATGTAGAACAACAGGATTGGTTATATCTACCGATTTATTTAATCCATAGTCTCAAAGATTTCGGAGTGTCGGTTTCACTCCTGCTCCATACCACACAACATTAATCAGAGTAGGGAAAAAGTCCTTGTACTCCAGGTCTACGTCGAATCTCAAATCATGTCACAGTCCTTGAATATTTTCATAGAGACCTCACATATAATTCAAATTCCTTTAAAGTCCATAACTATAAAGGAACCATAATGTCAAGGATTTTCTTGAGTCCATAAGTGAAGCCTTGGAGTCCAAGTCGAGTCGCAAGACTTAGCTATGGAGCCCAAGTTAAGTATCGAGTTATTGATAGTGGGATCGTCTTCAAAATATAGACTCAAGTCCAACTCGAGTCAAAAGTCTGGAGTCCAAGTTCCCGCCACTGGCAATAATTAATCATAGTATCTTAAATTATACATTTATTATTTTATCATATATCATTATAATAACTATTAATAAATCATAAATGCATAATTGAAAACAAATGTTCTCTTTGGAAGTATATTTAAAAAAGGAAAATCAAAGAATAAAATAATTTCTTCTTTCCCATGTCAATTTTAGAGTGTGAGGCTCGGCTTTTTGCAGTTTTTACCTGATTAAGGAAGAGTGCTGCCTCCTTAATAAATGTTTTTATTTACCGAAACTATCATCATTATTCTTTTATTCCTTTTTATCCTCACTACGCCATCACAAAGTCAGTGGAGTCCAAAAGTAAATTAGTGTTATCAAAGATTAAGGAATAACACGTGGGAAAGGATATCTTGCAGTAGACGAGAATTTATGGTAAATCCAAATATTAATGATTTTTCCATGGACTCGGAGCAAGAGTACTTGTACTCGGAATTAGAAAAATCCAGAGCATGAGGACTCTGGACAGAAAAAACTAGACTATGATGACTTGAACTGAACACTGAAAAAGGGGACGCAAATACAGATTATTTGATTTTTACTCTTTTCCTTAATTATATTTACTATTTAGAATGAGTAATTAATAAATATTTATTGAATATGAAAAGGATCTAGATGAAGATTCAAAACAATTAATGACAAATACGAATAAAGGTAAATATGAATATGATATTGAGAATCTATCATAACATTTGCTTTCTTATATTGCTTATTACATTACTATTTATTTTCCCATGTATCGTGATCATGATAAATTGGACTCGGAATCAGAAAGATCCGGAGCATGAGGACTCAAACTTTACCTGAGCACTGAAAAGGTTGACTTAAATATAGTTATGAATATTGGATCTAATGGATCTTTACTCTTTTCCATAATTATTTTATTATTTAGAATGAGTAATTAATAATCATTTATGGAATATGAAGAGGATCTATAATGAAGATGGGAAATAACTAATGAGTATTATGAATATACGTATATACATGTATTGTATCATATCTTAATATTTAATTTCTTATATTGATTATACTATGTAGGTTTTATTAATGATAACCTCGACGAAAATGTGTAGCTGCCTCATTCATCAGTAAACATTTAAGTAGTGCGTACAAATTTCCCTATAACAGAGGTTTTATATGCCATGAATGAATAACGTTATCGTTGTTGATTTATTGATTGCACCACTGTTTTCAACAATAGCATTGAGACTTAAATTAATATTCTATGCGTGGTAATCATAAGATTTTCGATCATAAGAATTAATAAAAAAAAATATTTTTCTACGTACTTAGGACAGACTGTTGGTATTCTGTTTATACCATGAGCAAGACAAGGGGCATGCAACATCATTGGAAAATGTTATTTAAGGCTGCTTATATACAATAAGCTTCAAAATCGATAATGATAATCTTTAGCCTAACGCCTCAGAAATCGGAGTCCAAAACGTTGTTAAGATTTTTACTTCAATACTTGTAATTCTTATATTGTCAGCCTTCTTAACATCTTCCAAATTTACAAAATTAGGGCATCCTATCAACACTGTAGTCATTGATTTTAGTTTCGCCTAGGAAAAGAAGATTATCATTTCCTGCAAGTTCTTTCTTAATCTTTGACAACAATACTTTACTTTGCGACTCCAGTCTTCATAGTCTTAAAGATAAATAAAATGTCAAAAATTGCGTGTAGTAGCTAGTTAGAAAATATTTTCTACATTTTTTATGAAAAATTATTGATGTCTACGTTTTGTGAGTAGCCAATCTCACCCCCTTCTTCTCCTACTGATTGTAGTTAATTTTTAATATGAGCGGAAAATAAGACACAATGAATAAATCGACTATCACAATATACACGTGTCATTATTAGCGATGGGAAAATTTTCTATTCCTCATGAGTGTAGCTTATTAAAAAAAAGTATATTTTGCCGTGTTTGACATATACGACATCTCTGCTGATAGATATCACTATAAAAATTGTGTAGTGCTCCTTGCAAATAAGTTTTAATTTTCAAAACAGGGATAAATAAATTAATAAAAGGACTTATATTAGGGCTGGGGGGAATCCGATTCAATTTTAGAGCTATTTTTTTGGATGCAAATTATATTTTTAAGCACTCGAGAAAAAATAATGTTTAATTTCCGGGCAAGTTTAAATTTTGTTGTCGAATTTCAAAAGTTTCATTGAAGTACCTTTAATCTAGTGGTACATACAAATATGAGTCTTATTTTTCAATTGGAAGAAAAAAAAATTGTTGGCCACCGAAATACTTCGGATACTCAAACGATAAGAACGACTACACTTTACTCCGATTAGCAACATCCAAAATGTTTGATACAATAAATTAGTAATAAAAACGAAGGAACTTTATTTTGATTTGAAAACAATAATTCTTTAAGATTCCCTAGATATTTTCCAGCCAGCCAGCCACCCTGTTAAATAATTCATGCATAATTTTTTAAGTAATTTCTCTTCTCAAACTAACCGAAGGATTCCATCGACAAAGGAAATATCTCTTTGGATTTGAAGATTTTGTTATGATCTGAAGATTGGTCATATCTAACCAAAAAAAGTTCAGAAATGTATTAAATGATTTCTTAGACAAAGTAATGGGAGCATCAATAAATATTATTTTAAAGGTGCATCATGGGGATTGCCATACAAAGTTGAAACTGTAAGGAAATTTCAACTTTTGTTCAATATTATTATATTTTTCCTGGACATTGAAGGATGGATAATAATCAAGTGGAACCAACCAATTATTCTGAAGTGTTATAATTTAAAAAATTGTTATTATTGAGCAATTACTTCCAATGGTAAATATGACTCTTTATAAAAGAAAAGCGTAGTATTGTATTATACTATGGAATGGGGTTTTCCATCCCATATATATGTACATTGTACATTTTTACTCATAATTAATTTGTAAAATGAACTTATATATAACTCGTTCAATCTAAAAATATCCGAAATATACATTACACATATTAAAAATACACGTTATAGTATTTGTATGGAAGTTTGATATCCTTCATCAGAAATTATAAATTATTTTTTCTGGAGTACTTAAAAAATGTTTACCAAATCATACTTTTAAAATATATCCTACGAAGATTTCGACAATGTGCATACCCCTAGTTTTCGTTATACTTTAATTCTTGTTGAAGGAACATCTTTCTATATAAAGTGTGTGAGCTGATGGATAATGAAGATTAACACTGAAATATGTATTTCAGTGAATTCAAGACAAGACAAGATATGAGAACCATAGCAAGTGACTTATAGGCTCCTTAAAAAAATTTTAAGTATTATATTTCTAACATGATACAATGACATTTGAATATTTAACTTCATTTGTAATAATTGTATTCAGTGATATTTATTTAAAAAATATGAATATTCCAACTCTGTATATTTATTCCATCCAATTTACTTCCTTGAATGAGAACAACCTTCATTAATTTGTAAATTCCTTTGTGGATGTTTAATTCCATCAATCAACTTTTTCATTGAATAAATGTACATACGAATTTAATGAATACAGAAATAGCTTTATAAAAATTTAACGGACACCTCATGTAATGATCTAATTTGCTTAATTGTGGTTCGTATAATTAAGGTTGACTACATGGGAGAGTTTCAGCCTCTTGAAAATTATATTTAAGCACCGTATATTTCTTTTAACGGCATTGTACTTTAAATTATCCTGATTAAATGCCTACGATACTTTTTAGAAATATTCCTGTACAAATCCTGATAATATTAAAAATATATTTAATTGTAAATTCACATGATAATACAAATATGAATATTCAATTTAATTGAAGAAATATTTAAATTAGATTTGATCCAAGTTATTTGTTAGAACATTTTGTTTTATTGTCTAATTATTTGTTCCATACATACATATTAGAAAATGTTAAATAATAATAAATATTTAAAATGAATGTAAGTTCCAAGATATAGATTTAAAATACTTTACATTTTGATTTGAAGGATATAAGGATATCACTCGTTGAAATCATTCATTACTATTCTTGTTCATTCTTTTCATTGAAATAATATATTTCTAGTTCAGTAGAGCTTAGCCACTAGCCTTTCCAGTTCATTAAGTATTAGTCTTATGAAAATAGTCTACTAGTATATCATTGCAGTGAGAAGTTGTGCGAATCCTCTTTCCTCGGTTACGAGTGCATATATTATTTTTTTAATACAAATGGCTCGATTTTGATACTTTGGGTACTCATTTTTTCCAATATTTTTTCCTCATTTTGGCCAAAACAATCGCTCAAAAATCCAAAGTCGAGTCATTACTTAAGTTAGATTATATTATTTACATTAAATAAAGGGAGGCTATTCTTCCACCCGGCGAGCTTTATCTAAGGCGAATTTTCTCAGGGTGAATAATCTCTCGGTTAACTTTCCAAAGACTAATTTTCTAAAGAAAAGCTTCATAAACATTTTCAAACAATATATGTTTCTATCTACAGAGTTAGCAAAATAACAGAACTCTGTATATAGAAACACATATTGTTGAAAAAATGTTTGTGAACCTATTGAATAAGATTGTGAAAGAACCATAATTGTTTTAAAGAATGCATATTTTTTATTTGTTTTCAAAGTAAATATAAAATTATGAATTCGATTATTCCTATATAAAATTTGTGCGTAGATTTACATATATGTAAATCAGTGTAATACTATTTTTCATAGTTTTTAAACAAATGCAATATGCATTTCTATAATATGAATTTTTAAAGAAACATAATATATCAACTTTTTATTGGTTATTGCTTTCATTTTTTTTTTTTTTTGTGCGCACATATGTTCATTTTTGAATCCTTTAAAGTAAAAGCAACTATATATGCAAATACCAATGACGTAAGCATCTTTGGTATTTAAAAAAAAAACGAAAATTAAAGTAGTAAACTAGTATTCTCCGAATAGATCAGAGTAGACTTTGGGTACTTGAACTTGTACGCGTCATAAAAAAGGTCTGAGCGATTTTTCAGATCTTAATAGTCTTATGCAAGTATTGCTTAATACTTAATCCAAGTAATAAATAAAAAAATGTATCCTCATTCAATATACACTCTATTTATCTTGATTAATGACACCACAAGCAACATCTAAATAAACAGTTGCATCGTGTGTTTATTATATATGGTGGTATCTCACACTCCGTTACTTTATTGTTTCACACAACTTTTCCTCAAAAAAAGAAACATAAAAAGGGTTAAAAATCAGTTTGTAACTAGCCAATTATTCTCAATCATGGAATTTTTGTTGAATGATTGTTTAAATATTTTCACAGGTTAAATGGAGCTAATCATAATTCAACCAATTTAAATTCAGAATACTGATTAGGAAAAAACAAACTAAACATTGACAGTTGACCACAAAACAAATTGTTATATTTTTGAGTTAGCGAGGTTTGTGTGCACACAAACCTAAAAGATATATTGTATTGGGTTGGTAGCTATCGAAGTTTCTTCGATCTTTAACGTATATTGGTCGGATACGAATTAGTTCTTCCTAAGTTTTGAGAACTCTTAAGCTCTTGAGATAAATTCAATTTTCTAGAGATGAATAGTTTATCCTATATTGGAGAACTCTCATTACATCAAAAAAATTATTCCTTCTTAAGCATTTCAGCCTTCATCACGGATATAACGTTATCCAGTACACATGAAAGGGATACTATCATACATGATATATGAAGGGATTTACTTATTGTCTCTTCAGTACTTAAAAATGAATATTTAAAAATAATTAATTAAGTTTCATGCATATGTATCAAGCCTCAATAAAAAAATAACCATTCCTGTTTTTAAATGAGTTGAGAAATTCAATTATTTACAAAATTGGCCCAAGGAACTTTGTATAGTTAATATTCCAATAGAAATAGGCTATTCAATGATCCCTTGTTATAATGAATTCTTCTTGGGTTATTTAATAAATATTGATTCTTCACTGTTTACATCTGGGCAAGTTTGAGTCTTCCTTTTTCGGTCTTTAATATTTATTATTGATATTACTCATTAATATAATCAGAGTTAGCTGGCTCATAAATAACATCAAAATGTCTATCTTGTCACTTATTTTTACTAATTCCTTGTAATAACTGGTTTTAATCTGTATTTATATTCTCAATTAATATCAATAACTATATGTATTCATTTGTACCACAATATCTTATGATATCGATACTTTTTGACAGCCCTAGTGAGTATGTAAAACATAATATTTATTAGTATCATTACTTGGGTTTTTTATTTATTTTAAAAGGAAACTAACGATAATGTAAAATAATGTTTTCTATAGAAATGTACATCTAAATATTTATAGATAAAGACCTTGTGGTTGGGAAAAAAATATATCATAATTAGAAAATACTTATTTTTTATTAATACAATTATTTTTAGAATAATATTAGATACGTCATAACCTTTATTGTACCTCTGCAATCTCTAATCCGGAAAAAAAAAAAAAAAAAAGCCACAAAATCATTTTGTAGTTGGGAAATTTTTCCAACTATGGAATCATTATTGAACAATAGTTAATAACTGTTCAGAGCTTAAGAAGAACTTATTTGAATCCAACGAATATATGTTAAGAACACTGATTATAGGAAAATACAAAGAAGAAGATGCAGATGAACAGGACAGGGAAAAAGTTACACATTTAAAATCATTACCAATCTATCTGCACAGTAATATTATATATCAAGTATAAATTATATCAAATCAATGTTACAAGTTGACCCTTCCTAATACTTTTTAGCAGTGTGGATATGTTCTTGTTATACATAGGTTTGTCATTTTTCATTAGCTCAGTGAATGGTTATTCAGAATCGGTAAAATGAAAAATTGCATCGCATAGAATAGTATAAGGGATTGGAAACAGAAGCATGATAAATCGGACTCAATAAAACCCTTATAAGTGTCTCATACTTTTTAATATTCTGCATCTTTGGCAGCAAAATTGGTATTTCACCTTTTTTATTTGATATTTTATTATTTAGTTTCTCATCACTTGCAATCAATTATTTTGTATATATACTACTTTATAATATAATAGTTTAGTTCCTCTGTTCAAATTTATTAGCTTTATTATATAATATAATTTAGCATTATTATAGTTTTATATATATATATATATATTTTTAGAATCTAATAAATCGAGTATTATTAGGTTCTCAATTATACATTGTGTGTACAAATTTATTATCCATACAAAGTCTACTCTTAAGTAAATTAAACAGAATTGATCATGATAGTAGATACGTTTTTCATACACATCCGTTTTTCATTAGCTAGGTACATGATTACTCCAAGTCGGTAAAATGTAACCCTGTCTCGGACGGAATAGTATAAGGATAGGACTTAGAGTAATGAGAAATCGGACTCAATAAAAACCTTATAAGTGTCTCACATCGTGAAACATTCTCCGCCTTTAGCAGCAGATTTGGCCTAATTCATTTATGTATTGTCTTTTAAATATAGTCGAAGGAATCAATAAGATAATATAATCGAGAACTTATAAATATGGAATCTAATATTATGATTTATTTATTATTTGTCTATTCAATACTGAAAAAAATGATTTATTATTTCATTACATTTTGACTATTTTCTTAAATAGAACCACTTACATATATAAACTCTTATAGAAAACATTTATTCATAATTTCTAATTAATTAATTTGTATGAAGATACTAGATCTTCATTAATGTAATATCATAATAATGTGACAAGGAATTTAGTTATTTAGAAGATGATTCCCGACACAATAAGTTTTATATTAACTACAATTATTAGAATAAGTTATTCCTGTAGAAGTGTTCATAAGTTAAAAAGTCACTTTTTTTATATCACATAATCACTTTACAGTTCTCAAGAACTATTTATGCACATAATAGTATAACAAAATATGATTTGCAGACAAATATATGGAGAAAGAAAGTTAAAGATAGACTTTCCCTTGTTTTCAATCTGATAAAAAAGTTACAATTATGATGAAATTAGGAGTGAGACTTGGATGTATAATTGTTCACGTAGAACTACAGCACGAAGTAGATCATATATAAATAAAATTGAGATGAGTGTGGCAGAGACTAGTGATTCATGCCGCATGCGTTATATACATTAAGGACACTGACGCACCCTTATCAATTACATATTTAGCTTAGAGTTGAAGATGAAGTAGAGCATATCCTAAACTTTGGGTAAAATACTTATAAACTTTGAGACATATGTGTCCGTCTAATTTTAATTTTGGAACTGGATCTGAAAGTTTGAGTACCCGAAATTAACAAGAGTTTTTAGGTATACAGATATGTACTGACCGGGATCCGAGAAAATTTGGATTCGACCTATCTTTAGTAGTGACACACTTTAATAGTCCCTCCTTGCTCCAGTGTATAAACTCCGGTGTGTATTATGTACATTTGACTGGTTCTTAAATTTATGTATGTTTTTCCATATGTTGGGTGGGCATAGTCCAAAAATGTTTAGTTTGGTATATGAGATAATATACAGTTTGAGTCATATTAATCAATGCTTAGAGATTGTTCATCACCCTTTAAGTCCTTAAATTTCATATTTTAAATCTAAAAATAGTAAGTAATATTCAAAATAGAGCAGTTTTTAATGAATGACTATTTTGGATGTATAAACAATCTGTCAAAAGTTTAATATATTTTTCCCTTAAAATTATTTATTCTTATAAAAAATGATTGTTGTAACGCAATCTAAACTTTCTTTCAGGGTAAAAAAGTGTATATTTCCCAAAAAAATACCAGCTAAACGAATATTTGTATTCCTTTTTGTTAATATGCGAGTAGCGCATACGTGGCTTCTTAACACAAAAGCATGCTAGAATGACTTTTCTCAAAAATGTATGAAGATTAAAGTTATATTCATTCACAAATTATCGCCAATTTTTATGGACAACTTATTCTTATTATACTTTTGGTTGCACTTCAAGTAGCCAAAATTGATCGTTACACTACGTTATTGATAAGCAAACAATTTTTATTTTAAAGGGGCATTTCGGGGCCAATGGAATAAAGGACCAAAAGTATTGCAATTTAAAGCCGCTAAGTTGTTTTGCCTTAAAACCAAGAATATTTCGTCTTTACATATAAATAAATATGATTTATTCTTCGTCTTTGTTATTTCCGGTTAAAATTGATGTTCTTTGGGAATTTTTAATCAAAATATCTATATTGTATATTACTATCAAACGCATAAAATGGTTATTTTCGGTTTGGAAAATTACAAAATCATGTCCCAAAATTTCAATCCTCACATTAAAAAATCTCGTTATTTAATGAATTCGAACCAGAAACAAAATAAGTAATCAATTTAGTATAAATAATAATAAAAACAAAAATAAATGTACACGGCAACGATTCGAAACGAAGAATTGTTAATCGCTTCTCCGTTAGTAATTATCATTGTACATAATAGATTATTCATACTAAATATAAATAATTTATTAGAATTTTCTCCTTTTATTGTTTTTTTATAATATTAACAATGATATTTCATTTAGTATTGAGCTCCTAGAGCTGATTTCCTAATCAGTCTCCCCCCCCCTCCCCCTTTTCAGGTTTTTAAATGTTCCTTTAATTGGTCCGATAGGGTTGCACTGACTAAGTATAAGTGAAAATTATTGTATTAGATTTAATTAATATCATCAAGGAATATTCTTTGCAGTCCATATCCATTTTGTAAATTTCCTTCTCTAGGAACGACCAGGACGCCAATCTACGCACACTGAGTTCAAGAGAATAATTTCTCCCGAGCACATTTTTCAGTCTTTTTTTATCTGTATAAATTTTTTTACCTTGTATCGGTCTTTCAGTGATCCGGTCTTATCTATTTTTATATTTTCTTCACTTTTAGCTGGGATTGAATAATATAAAAAAATAATGAATACTTATGCATTCAAATTAGGATTTTGAAAATCATATTCTAAAGCTCAAAATGAAGTACCCACTTGCGTTTAATATGCAAGATGACTTAAAACCAATTAAGGGTTAGAAAATGGGTATATAATTGAAAAGGAATATGGAAATTAAACCAATAAAAAACTTGTAACATATCATTTGTACATGCGACTTTAGCTGAGCTAAGAAAAATGTAGATACAGGGAATCATTGAATTAGTTGAGAAGCGTAGAGAGTGGAAAAGTCCGATGCATATTGTTCCTAAGCAGACTCTAGCTAAGGTAAGAATTGTAGTGGATTATAGAAGATTGAACAAATTTGTAGAAAGGCCAATTTACTCTTTTCCTATATCAAACCAAGTATCAATGCTATATTCCCAAATGCAAAGATTTATTTCACTCTGGATGCATCAACAGGCTTCTGCCGATATCCTTTAAATGAAGAAAGTAAAGCTTTAACCACATTCCTAACTTGATGAAGAAAAAATTTCACAAGAGCTATAATGGGTTTAAACCTTTCAGGAGATGAATATTGCTGTCAAGGTGACTCTGCAAAAAAAAAACATTCATAAAAAAGTTGATGATATTTTGCTATATGGAGAGACATTGGAAGAAGTCAAGGACTTCTTGAGCAAAGTTATAAAGATATGTGAAGAAAATGGGAAGAGGTTGTATACAAGTAAGATATAAATTGGAAAAGATGTCAAATTTGCGGGAATCAAAATGGGAAAAACGTTGTTAAAACGTATCTGTGCATAATTGAAGCAATAATTAAATTCTCTGAACCCAAGAATATTAAACCAAATTAACTCAGTTTTCAAAGGATATTGTACTTCATGTGAGTCAATTACGAAGATTATTAAGTTTCAAAAATATATTTCAATGGTTATCTCATCACTCAAGGGGGTCAGAAGAAATAAAAAATATGTGGTGTACATCACTAATCCTAACTCACTATGATCCAAGGAGGAAAATATCAATAATTACCTATGTATCAAGACTACATGTATTAGGATATGCACATATGCAAGTACAAGAATGATTTCAAAAACTGGAATTGTGTGGGTCAAATTTATACGTGAGACTGAATAAAGATCATGAGTTGGGACTACTTGCTATAGCCATTGGCAAATGCAAAATATATCGTTTATGAAGAGAATTTAAAATCAATGCGGATCACAAGCCGTTGATTGGTTTTATTAATGGAACCGATTTGGGAGAAATAAATAACTCACGTACAGAGGGATTTATAGATAAATTAGTCCCATACACCTTCAACATAGAATGGACGAAGGGGAAGACTCATTTTATAACAGATGCATTGAGCAGAGATCCAATTAATAAACTTTGAACGAAGAAATTGTTGGAGCCAAAATATGCAAAGCCATTTTTTATAATATATTGTACGAAGAATTAGCCTTGTATGAAAGGTTTGAAGCAGCGGAATAAGACGAAAACTATATAATGGTATGTCAGTCATTACTAGAAGGGAAGGACGTCAGAAAGTAAAACATTCATTACAAGAAAGTGTGAAACTGTTTATTGTTGAAAAAGAGGCTAGAGAACAATTAATATTAATGGACAATTGTAGAGTTATAGTGCTAAAGAAAATCCGTCCCAAAGTGATTGAAGGACTTCAAGAAGCCCATTTCGCTATTTTGTAAAGTTGACCAAATTCAAAATTATCATGGATGACCAGATGTTTTTAGGTGTTGGTTATGAACTCCTAATTTTTTTTTTTTTTTTTTGTGGCATCAAAATCCGTTACCCTCCATCCGATTAAAGTTCCAGAGTACCAGAAGTACTTCAAAATGAAGTAAAATTAAAAAACCAAAAATCTTATTATAATGAAGGCATAAGAAAAGAAAAAATTATTTTATAATTTTTTTGAACTTTTTGGTAATTATTTTTACTTTAACCATTGGTAAAAAGAGTCTCGGATCGGAGTGCCCTCTTACTCTACACTCTTTCTTTTCCCATATTGGGCCTTCAATTTGTGGAAAGGATTGCATCAAAGAATGTGATTTATTTCTGAAAATATTGTCCTATTCAAACATTTTATTTGTATTCAATGTATTTTCTGGGATCTCCAGTCCTCCATCGAAACCACATTGCCAAGGACCAATGTTTTTAATAAAAATTGATGAAAACATTTCAGCATTTAAAAATGAAATATTTGTTACTTTATCTTGATTGCAATTAATAAAAAATATATATAACCACCAAAAAATCGTGTGAAATGATTTAAATATTAGTTAGGTTGCGTGAATATAAATTACAATAATTTTCCGGGGGGAAATGAATTGCTTATGAGTTCAATTCATCAATTATTTTGAATATGAAGGATCTGTAAACTTGTTTTCATCCCCTTACATCTAAATTGTCATTAATTAGTTTTGTAAAAGTTATAACAAACAATTCAATTTTTTTCTTCCAAATATGATTGTAATCTATATTCACGCAACATGTCCGGCTTATTATATTTAAATATCTGAATAAATATGAAAAATTAAATTGACCAAATTAATCAAAACCGACTTTTTTAAAGGCATATAGATCTAGAATTATTATTCAATAATTGTTGTGAATTGTTCACTACTTAACATCAGACAATTCAATTTCAACCAATCAACTTTCAGAATACTAATTAGGGGAAAAGAAGCAGAAACATCGACATTTGACAACAATGTACAACTTTTGTGTTAGCGAGGTAAAACCGTAATAGAAGATCCCACAGAGTTACTCAGTGTTTTTCATGAGCACACCAACACTTAGCTACTCAATACTTATATGTTCTCTCCTCGAGAATGAAAAAAATTTATTAATTTTCAGGATTTTTTTTTTTTTTTTGCTTTACTAAGACACGCTCGATGTTAAACCTCATCTGAAGTCACCTCATTTATTTTATTTTATATATATACTTCAGTTTTTTTCTTCTTTAATGAGCTCGTTGTTAAAAATGGGTCCTCATCAGAGATACATACAAATAAATAGACATACAAACGTTGCTTCATTAATATAGGAGATGATATCTAAAACTAATTCTGAATTATTTGATGTGCTCAAAAATAATATAATACTTTTATTAATTTTACCCATAAGCCACAACGTTGATTTAAAATTAATATTTATAACTTTTTTTCATTTAATTGGCTTTAAGGCCGATTTTTAGGACAAATAAATGTATTAATTAGCATTGAAAAGGATTTTTATTGGATACCAAATAAACTAATTAGGTGTCCTACAGTCTTAATATTCAAGGTTAAGGCTCTCGTTGGTCCAATTACTCTATAGTAGATATTTTATATATGTAAGCTTATTTTCTAGAAAAACTGGATAATCGATGTATTGATGCTTGTGACCAAATAATTTTATATTTTGTTTTAGTTTACATACATAGATAGATTAGATATATAGACACAAGTCTAATATAAATATATTACTATGTAATTGATATAATGTCACATTCTCTCTGGATATACCATCATATTAATTTATCATATTCTTTAATTTTACATAAAAATCTCTTAATATAAAATATATAGCCTTGAAAAATCGTAAATGTTGATTAAACAAATGGATCAATTCACAAAATAATATTTGTAACATGACAAATTTAGCTCATGTATCAAGTGAAAGCTTTTCCTAGATTTATTATATAATGAAAATTATATTGTGTTCGTCTTCCTTCAGGATTTAATTTCATCTGCAGTTTTTTTTTAATTTTCTTTCGAAACAACAAATGACAAATATTCATTAATCACGAGTTAAAAATATCATTTATGTTAAGTGATGAAAAATAGTTATTATGCAATGCACATGATTGATATTTTGATTAATTTATGTCATTGGTTGTTGTATTTATTATTAAGTTGTATTAAAAATGAAAAGCCTTCGTGAGAACTATGCACACTCCTAATGGTTGAATGAAAACTATATATTAAAAACGGTATGTAGAAAAGTACCTAATATTTGTAGACCAAAATATTGGAATAGACACGACTTGGGATAGAGTTTTATAAAATATGACCTGCTGGTAAGTAAAAATAAATGAAACTAAAAAATGAAACTAATGTTTGTGAGAAGAACCATTTTTCTGTCATAGCATTTTATTTAATTAGCTATTAGAGAACAAATAAACACTCATCCCGATCCATATCTAGAAGGGACATAGAATGAATTACTGCGTTATTGATCCTCAATTCTACTCTGAGTTATAACTTCCCAACAAATCTTTAATGTTACTTTCCATCTTCCACGAGTACATTTACAAGGGATTACTTTAAATTTATATGTTCTTTCTTTAATAATTCTAGAATAATGAATAAAGCCTTGAGAAAAAAAAAAAAATTTAGTTACCAACTAGAAAAAAATATCTCATCCATTAAAGTAATCTTTAACTAGGAGTTTCAATATTAGCGGAATTACAATGAGCGAAAAAAGGGTAGAGAGAAGGTCATAAAAGTCTAGTAACCTTGGGAAACAACTTATCTGCTGGTAGTGATCACTTTGTTTCTTGTTCGCTAATAAGTAATTTTTAAAATTGAGGAAAATAATTTAAATGAGCATACACTCCCCGCAATTTGTCCAATATTCACATCTCTATAAATCCCATAACAGTAAACTAACTTATATACAAGCCCACATTAAAAAAGCCTTTGGGAATTTGGATGTAATTTAAGTAGAATAATATTTTGTGCAAAATGTGGGGACTTGAACACAAGATTTGTGACTTGACCTAGATCCAAGTGATTTTTTGGAAGAATAGCAACTTGACTGGATATTACAATCCAAGACTCGAGACTTGACTTTGACCTTAAAGTCATTTCAATTTTTCAATCGAAATAAAAAACTGTATAAAGTATTTTTTTAAGCACTTGGACTATCAGCTTTATGAATTATACAAAGATGCATTTTATTCTCTTTCCATCTGTTTTTATGAGTTGCCTCTTGTATGATTTAAAGTAGTAGATTGTACGTACTACACGGTGTTAAATTAGTATTTCAAAAATTGACACTACATTTTGTTGTCTACCATTGAGGTTTCTACTTCGTTTCCTTAATCAGTGTTCTGACTGTTGATGGGTTAAATTAGACTTGTAACTTGTAAAGTAGTCATAATTATCAACCAATAATGAATAATAATTTAATAGTTGATAAGAATTGGTTAACTAACAACTTATTTTAAACCTTTTCCCCGTTTCTTTTCGTATAAATGTTGCATGATACAATAAAAGTAACGACGTGAATATTAATACAAAAAGGATATTAATACGATTTTTATTTTTATGTTAATTTATATAAATCAAGTATTGGTAATCAAATGTCCATAATGAAAGAAATATTTATTCGTCCATGGTAATCTAAATTGATAATCTCCTCTTAAAAATTAAAAGTTAGTAACAGAAAAAATACACAAGGATAGCTACCAAATGTCGAGGTAGAGAGTGGATAAAAAAGTTCTCTGTGCTGAACTGGAATCGATGAAAACATTCAAGAACTTGGACTTGAGACTCGACTTCAATTTACTGTAAAATGACTTGTCCCACCTCTTCAAAAGACAATAGTTAACTACAATAATTTAGAATACTTAATTAAAGAAAAACAAAATATATATATTTTTTTTAAAAAAGACCATCATGTACATTTTTTTATAACAAAAGGAATCACATAGCTTATCAACTCAAAGGCAGGAATAATTTTTTTTATTGATAAAGTTTTTTAAGTTAAGTACAATACAGCATATACATAATGATGAAAATTGTGTGTACTTTGGCATGTGAAAAAAAAACCAGAACATCAACATTAGGGAATCCCAAGATATATAACATAAAAAAAATTCTCAAAAATTTGAAATGTTTACCCCCTCCCCCCACCCATTTTTTTATTTGATCTCAGCTACTCAAATATGAAATATATACATATATATATACATCTAAGACAAGGATAACAGGTGCCGACGAGAGCTTAAAGTCAATTCGATGACTTGATCGTAGGGGGGACTGAGAATTTTACATTCAAATATAGATTATACAAAAAGTACTTTTCATAAATGTATTTTAACTTATTTAACTATTAGTATATAGATCTATGTATGTTATGTAAGACTTTGGTCTGTCTAATTTGCATTATCTCCAAGTAATTCAATAAGACATGTTTAAACATTATCCGGTCTCCCCTACTCAATATAAATTGATGATATTGAGGTTATCGTTCAGAATTGTTAAATAATACCTTTTTTATTCATCATAATAGTATTCCATTAAGTCTTATTATATTTTGAAGACATTGAGGTTTTACATATTACATTTTAAATTTCAAATTAGAGAAAGGTTGTGACGTTGTTTCATTTTAACTTCAAAAGCAATTACAAACTAGGAGCTCGAAGATAATATAGAATTTGTTTGAATTTTTTTCTGATTTATATCTAAACAAGTTCAAACTAATTTCACATGAAATAACAACCCGAAAAAGGATTAAGAAAGATTGTATTACTCCAAACTTAGTAGCTGCATTAGATAGACGTCAATTAAGTATGAGATCCTTAGTCTTTATTCTTGAAGCAACTATTGATTAATTGGGGTTGAATATTTTTATGAATTTCCTATTAGTAAGTCTTCTATCCAAAGGATATGGAGTGATCGAAGAAAAGATCGGGCAACGCCATAAATATTGATTTTAAAGACAAAGTAGCAGATGTTGTAGCTTTACTTTGGAATGAAAAATTAGCACTGTCTGCTTTGAATAACTGGAAGATGAAGGAAAAAAGTTTGCTCAAAGAAAATGTCAAGTTCTCTGCTGTGATACCACAGCTTCAAATACTAGTCGTTTTAATAGTACCTTTATGCTGCTGGAGTAAATATTTGAAAGAGAAATGCTTTTATTTACTTCTCGTCATCATCTTCATAAACTGATTTTAAAAAGTGTTTTTGAAGTGAAAATCAAAAATCTAACAACAAGTCTAAAAGCACCAAGCTCTTTGGATGGCCAGTGTAATTATACTCTCTGAAAATATCTTTATTAAGTTATCAGCTTAAAACAAATGAAGACGATAAAAAAGCGTTATTATCTACATGTTTATTGATTGTAACAATATACGTTAAGCCTTGCCTTCAATGTGTTTTAGCAGTCAACGTACCATTGAAAGAAACTCAGTCATCATTTAGGTATTTGAATGGTAAGCCTATCATTTTTCTATGATGATGTCGATCAAGAAGCTAAAGATCAAATGGTCGTAAATTTGAATAATAAAAATTTCTCGGGATATGGAAAAAAATATATTACATCCAATGGACCATTTGATGGTTCTTGGTTTGGTGCGTGAATGTTTTAAATCTAGTAATAACTTTATTTATTGTTTCATTAACAACTCGTCTATCATTATATGAAATTTGATTTAGGTAAAAAAATATATTACTTCATATCGGTCAAAAGCATGACACTGCTTTATGGTTTCAAAATTGAAAATTATTTTCTTCGTGAATCTCCATCTTTATGGGATAGTAATTCTGCTAGGATTGAAGCCCAAACAAAATTGTCAATGCTTAGAGCAGTTAATGTTACGGTTGAGATATATTTCAAAAGTTTACGAAAGACTTCCATGGTTCAATTACAGCGGATGAGGAACAAAAGCAATTTTTACTACGTCATCAAATTGACTTTAAGCTCTCGTTGGAACCTGTTATCGTTGTCTTAGAGATTTTTTTCGTAATTGAGGAGCTGAGATAAAATAGAAAAAAATAGAGGGTATACACTTTTGAAAAATTAATTTTAATTTTATGGGGCACCTTAATCAACATGCTAATCCTGACCATTTGAAGAATGTTTTGGAGATGAGCCGGTTTGTTTTTATTAGATCAGCTACAATAATCTGTTACAAAAGAAGAAGGGTAGAAGGAAATAAACAAGGATTATTAAGGGCATAAATTAGTTGAATAAAAACATTTTGATCTACGTCTTTTGATCATCAAATTCTATGGGATCATCGACTAAATTTTGGATCTTCACATTAGTCCTAATCCTATGAGGAGTCAGTCATCTGTAAGAAACAAAACTTAAAATATACCCGAATCCAATACTAGTGTTAGTACACCATACAATATTTTTATCCTATGAGTTAAAGGCGTCTCATGTATACTTGATATTTTAATTCAGCTCCCATAGTTTACCCTTAATTGTTCTATTACTATTAGAGTTACAAAAACTTGTACCTGTTCAAATATTATTTCACGGACTCTTCATATGCGAATTTTCTTTAAAATGACTTATTTATTGGAAGTTTTTATTGTTAAATATAAAAGATTGATCTCACTGATCTACGGACAATATTTCCTGCAATGTACTGCTACAACGGCGCCAGTAGTCACTGTATTTTGGCAAAAGTTCTATGGTAAGTACCCTTGCATATATTTTTGACAGGTGTTAACAGTCACCATTGATCAAATCTTAGAATTCATATTATATTAATTTACTAAAGAATTGGAGATTGAATAAATTAAACATTATCCTTATTATACATTTGCAGAGTAGATATTTGACTGAACATCTCATTTTATTAACCATAAATTACTTTGCCAATTCGCAATTCCAACTGACAAGTTTGAATTGAATTAATATAGATTTCTTACTGTCTTATCTGATTAAATATGAAATAAAAAAGACTTCCTAGCCGAATGATATACATGAGATTTATAGCCTTCTAATGAGAACACACAAATCAATAGTTTGCTTGTACAACGGGGACGTATTGAGTTGTGAACCCCGAACACAAAGGCGTACCTCATATAACTTTATTGTTGGGTTGCTATTAAAAAGGTGTCTCACTCTCCAGATCAAAATCTCCGAAGAGAAGGACCAAGGAAAAAGAAAACTTCAATACATCCCAAGGTCATCTCTGATAAGATATCTTATTGTTATTGCAGCCATGTTGAAATCCTTGGCCATCTTGGTGAGGTTCCTCCTTGGATTTTTGCAATCCTTTCCTTGGCTCCCTTTACGACTCAGGGCGTCCTTTTTTCTTGGTCTGCCTGGTCTGGGCCTGTCCTTGATAGACTGACTCTCCTCGTACCTCTCAATTGTTCTCTTAATGAAAATGGGGTTGACTCCCAGTCCCTTCCGGTTCCTCAAGATGACTGGTTCAGATTTGCCCTTCAGGTACTCCTTGATTATAGCCTCTCTCTTGGCTTCCATTGTGGTTAACAAAACTGTTATTTTGTTCAAAACTGAGTTTTTTAAATCTAATTTCGACCTAACTAGAGTTTAAATATAATATCTCAAAACCTTGCATATAATTATATTATATAAGTTAATTTAATAAGACTTTTTGTGCACCCTGTATATGTATGTAGCTCCAACCAAGTACTAAACAAACTAACATACATACTCTTAATGTTGATCGATAAGTAAGTTTGATCCATTGTATGTGAGTCCATTTCATTTTTATATGATTTAAATTATCTCTAATGAAAGCAATATTACATGGGAAAAAAAATATCCTTAAGCACAAGTTACTATTCTGTTTGAAAGCTTTATCTCTCCCACTTTTGGAAAGTCAAACTTATGAGTGAGAATGTAGCACTATAGTTTTTATGGTGATCTCTGTCAGTAAATAATGTCTTCTATCAAAATTGCTAATGTATACTATTTATTTTTGTTTATATTCCCGAGGATTTTGTCAACTTTCACATCTAGGGATAACTAGGATAACCTTGAATCTATTCAATACTCAGATTTAAGGATTTTTGGATTTACAATTGAAAATGTTTCTGAGGAGTTGCGTGTTTATTTATGTATATTAAGTTGCGTTACATTTTGAGTAAAGTCATTTCGTATATATTATCTTGTATATAATATAATAAAGAAGTAACTCAATAGGTGAAGAAGTGAAGAATTATTCCTAAGTGCAAAAGTGCCACTGCAATTAATTACATCATTGTGCAGTCGGTAATTACTGATAATTACAGCTAAGAATCTTTAAAAACTTTAATTAACAAAAAATATTAAGGAGATTTTAAGTTATAAAAATGATAAGTGAAAATGGTTCGACGAGGTGATAACTGAAGGAAGCGATCACCTAGTAAGAAGGTTCAAGTAAATAGAGCTGTTAATACCATAAACAGTTTGCGTAAGTCCCTATTAGTACGGAAAACCTCTGAAGGTAAATTATTCCTGGATCAAGCAAGGATTCGTCTTCAAAAAGCCTATGAATCATTGGAGGATCATTTTATGGAAAAAAAAAATTGGATGGGCATAGATCCAGATCAAACAGATGAATATAATACCCAATTGGAAGAATATAATACAAAATATCAAGAGACGCTGGTGAAGCTTTTAGATACTATGTATTTGAATGAGTAACCAGCTGAACCAACTTTAAATAAACCACCCGAACCTTCTAGTAGTATTATCTATATTGACAACTCTTTACTACCTTTCAATTTAACAAAGGATCATAATCATCATGAATTAGCTGAATGGGTCAAAAGTTTCAAGAGTTACTTTACTCAAAATTCAATTGATAAATTTCCCCTGCATGTTCAACATACTCACTTTTACAAGAGAATTTATGCTAGTCTGAGAGCAAGAATAAGTCCTAATATACAAGGCGCTACTCCTGTTTTTTCTGAGGTTGAAGATGGATGTGTAAAAGCTCTAGAGGATGAATTTCTTCATCTGTGCCCTCAATTCCAAAGAAGATTAGATTTTTTTCAATATTCCCAAAGATCTGGACAATCATCGGCCTATTTTGTTGCAAACTTGGAACAAAAAGCAGCACAGGCTAATCTATCTGAGATTAATGTTGATGATCTCCACGTTTTTCGTTACGTTAATGGAACTACAGACAATGAACTAAGAAAAAATTGCTAAGTTTAGAAAATCCCACCAGAGAAGAAGTCAAGCGCACAGGTCGTGTATACGAGGCAGCTACATTATGTCAAACGGCAATGAATTCTATATCTCATACATCAAATAGGATGAAAAGTAACTTCTTCAAAAAGGATAAAAATGTAAGAAAGGTATGTAAGCGATCTAATCAATTACATGTTTCAAATGTGTAAAACCATGACATTTGTCTTCCTTTTGTCCTACTAAGACAAATCCAAATTCAAAATTCAATACAAAATCCAATAGTCGATATACCTCAAGAGTGAACAGTCCAGAACGTTATTCATCATCAAAAATGTATATTAATCATATCAAAGGATCGATGTATTTGAAGAGGATGGAATTGAAAGTTCAATCTAGTCTCAAATTATGCTTGAAACATTTCAAGATTATGGCATCGACCTGACACAGGGTCGAGTAAGAGTATAATTTCCTATGATTATATAAGCGAAAATGGATTTCCTTACACTACCACAAATCAACGGTTGTTCAATGCAAGTAATTATCCTATGAAATTTGAGGGAATTGCTCAACTTGAAGTTACACATTCAAGTGGGGAAAAGTATTATGGTTGATGTTATAATTACATCGTCTATGAAAAGAGAGTTTCTCATAGGTATAGTTGATTTGAACAGATTATCAGTCATCACGGAAGGGGTTCCAAATGTTTTAGTAAACAAAGTTCAATTGATAAAATCATGGAAGAATTTAAAGATATATTCAGTGACTCTCTAGACGATAAACCAATGTCTGTACCACCTATGAAAATTGAGTTGGATCACTCTCAACATATAAAACCGCCCAATAATTTGACGGCACGTCCAATAAACATACATGAACAAGATAAAGCAAAGGCACTTATTGATAAATTAGTTGAAGATGATATTATTGAACGAGTTTCTAACCCGACTGAATGGATAAGTCCTGCATTTTTCGTCAACAAAGAAGCAGGCAAGGGAGTCCGATTAGTAGTTGATTACAGACGTCTTAAAAAATAGGTCAAACGTCCAATACATCCATTTCCAACAAGTGAAGATACAATGCAGAGTATCAAGCCTGATTCGAATTTTTTTCCTAAAATGGATTATCTTCATGGCGATTTCCAAATCCCCTTAGAGGAGGAGAGCAAGAATCTCACTACGTTTCTTTTACCAGATGGTAAATTTCGATTTACACGCGCACCTATAGGCTTAAATGCCAGTTCGGATGAATGGTGTTCTCGTTTTGATCCCATAATTGAAAAGGTATGTTATGCTAAGAAGATAATTGACGATATACTTATTCAAGCACCTGATGAAGAAACTCTATTTCAAAGGACACGTCAAACTTTAATAGAATGTAGAAAGAAAAATGTAAAGATTTTTATAAAAAAATTTGGTACTGGACCATGTGTTAACTTTGCTGGTTATTCAGTTTCTGGTGAAGGTGTAAAACCAAATGAAGACAAGGTCGAGGCTTTACGTAAATTTCAAAATACCAAAAAATTTATCAAGTTTAAGATCTTTTATGGGGCTTATCAATCATCTCAGACACTTCGTACCGGATTTGCCCACATAACTACTAATTTAAGATCATTGCTGAAGAAAGGTTGTAAATTTTTATGGCTAGAAGACCACACAGAGTCTTTTGAACAAGTAAAAAAAAGCCTTGCTTAGTTCAAGGCTAATTGCCAGTTACTTTAATCCCGAGTTGTCTACTCAATTGTTAACAGATGCTTCACGTTTGAATGGAATAGGACTTAAAATCTTAGGAAGGCATGAGAAGTTGCATGTTTATTTATGTATATTAAATTGCATTACACTTTAATCAAAGTCCTTTTGTATATATTATCTTGTATATAATATAATAAAGAAGTAACCCAATAGGTGAAGAAGTGAAGAATTATTCCTAAGTGCAAGAACCTAATCACTGCAATCACATATCAATTCCCAAGAAGAAAATAAATAAATTTTGTCACCTCAAAAGTTGTGTTTTCTTTTTCCTATATCCAACTATTAGAATTGTTGGTTGTCTTTCAACAAAACTCAACTTCACTTTCTTGATCAAAGCTGTTATGGTTATAATAGACTGGTCCCTTTTTTACTATTTTTGGAATTTTTGAGCTATCATAGACCTAAATTATGGATTTTAGTCAAACAGGATAATTGATAAATAAAGAAGAAGTTTGCAACAGCTTTGGACTTTTGAAAATTACGTTTTTTTTGAAAAATTGTATCTTTTTGCTCAATTATCTTCCAAAGACAGACATACATTATTTGTTTAATTTTATAAATTTTTTTTACATTTATTATCTATTTATCTTAATTTCTTTTAATTAGACAGCCATAATGACAAATTTTTATTATAAAAGTATATAATATTATTGAATGGATTATCATCCTTAATTTAAGTTTTGTATTGGTTACTATTATTATCTGAAACTAAATGTGTGGACAAGCAACAAAAAAAAAGGTTCCCGTCTCCATATTAAGTATAAATTGCAATTGCATTCTTTTAACCAATTATCGTCAATTTCTATCGACAAATTTTTCTTATTAACCCGTTGGGTGAACCAAAAATTGCACTTAAATTAGCTCAAATTGATTTTCAAAATACATTAAATGAGAAATTGATAGACTTTATATATTTCAATCGCCCCTATTAAGTTATAAGTCTTTTGAATCAAATAAAGGTTATAAACTATAGCTAAAATTATTAGGCATCTTAACTTATCCCACAAATTTGAATACAAGGATGTAATTGATTCAGATATGTCGATAAAATATTGAGCTGTTTTTATATACACTACAATTGGACAAACTTTGATCTAATCCAGATCCCGTATGAACGTATTAAGCCCGATTTTTTTTTTGTTTATAAAAGAGATTAGATAACAAATACAATAAATTTCAGTTTCTTTCCATTTTTAGTCAATTTTCGAGATGTAAAAACACGATCACTCATAAAGTAATGTTTTGCTAATTTGAAATTTCCAAAATTCTTTCAACGCAAATTACTCCAAAATTAATTTTACTATGTGCTATAATTGGTATCATCTAATTCCCATCATTCAAGAATCTCAAATGGTTTGGTTAGTTCGAATCAAGTATTTGGGACCGTTTAAGGAAGATTGAAAATTTTCTTAACGAAGTAAAATGGTTACGATCGTTTTTACTTCAAAAAATCATATAAATTCAAATATTGGCATGTAAAAGTTGAAACATCAGTATGTCAGTAATAGCAACGGTTTTAAATGGATTCATAAGCCTTAATAAAGTTTTGAAATTGTGATTTTTTTTTTTTGATTAAGCGTACTCTTGAAAAAGTGAAGCACACAGAAAAAGGGTAAAATAAGCTCAATAATATAATTTTTTTTTAATTTAGTATAATTAAAATATTTAATAATGCAAAAAACATGATTTGACTGTAAAATCAATATTATCTACTCTAGGACTGTTTATTGAAAATTAATATTTTTCTTTATTGGGTAAATGGTTACTATAGTCGGAGAATTGAGGCCCATGAAAGCAATATTGAAAATGACTATGGTATTACTATCTATACTATTAAGTATAAAAAACAAAATCATCACAATGCAGAATCTGGATGAGATCAAAGTTTGTTCCAACTGTGGTGCACAACCCTGTGAATATAGGAAAAATCCCACTATATTGGGATATGATTCTTTTTATGTTCAATATTTTGTTCTCTTTACATACCTTATATATGTATTTTTTTGCTATTAGATAAAGCTAATTATTAAAATGTTATAGTGATCTATATAATTTAGACAAATGACTTTGTAAAGCCTTATATCCCTACAATTTATTGCCTCATCACTTAAAAATAATAAATTTATCCTAAATAGGGTCATTTTATAAACATTATATTTAATTATTAATGAAAGAAGATTACTTGACTATATCAAATGCGTTTTTCAAAGTTATTTATCTTTCTTAATCTGTCAATTCTAGATAATTAAATTGGTGTCTTTTTATCGAAATTATGCACTTTTTAAAGAATTTTTCCTCTAAATTAAATTTCTAGCTACCTTGGATATTAAAATGATATTAAATACTACCAATTATCAGCAAATAAAAAAAAACAAGAACAGGCATGAACTTATTTCGTAAACATTGGTCAGTAAGATAAAATAATCAATTACACTATTTAACCCACTTTTTCTCTTTCTTTTGGGTGAAAGCCACGGGTTTTAACTGGTTAATACGTGTGATCAAAATTAGATTTGTATTGATAAAAAAAAATTAAGAATATAGGGCCTTGAATTTAAATGAGAATCACCATGAAAAAGCTCAAAGCCTTACATACAATAAACCGATAATGTCAAAAAATATATTTTGCTTATATAATCATATTTCTCAAGATGTAAAATAGCTAGAAAAATAAGAACTTTATTTTTCAATATTTCATTTTTATCTCAGTTTGCTTTTATAACAAATGTCGCATGTGTAGCTTTTAAAATTTATAATACCTAAGTATCTTCAGATAACGCTACTTTTAAAAATGTGTTTGTACAAGGTTACGCTTTAAAAAATATTTCCTCTTCCATTTCTAAAGAAAAAGTTACATATCTTCCTTACTTTTTTCAATTATAGATAATTAAACTGATGTCTTGGTATCGAAGTTAGGCACTTTTTGAAAATGATTTTTTCTTGAATTAAAGTTTTAGCTACCCTGTAGGCCTTACTCCCTCCTGATTGACCACGTGGTTTGTGAATGTCTCCAAAAGGAACCTAAAAGGAATCATAAAAACATTATGATTCTTGATTCTAGCAACAGAAACCGAAAAATCTACAATAATGTTCGGTTCTTGGAGCAAAAACTGAAAAATAATGCAAAATACCTGAAAATTAAATAAAAATGTTCGAAACTACCCCGTTCTAATGTGAAAATTCCAAATGAATCACAATCAAAATCCTAAGGGTAAATTTTCAAAGCATCACACTGTACCCTGTATATTTATATGCAGCTTAAAGTATTTTTACCTTTACAGATATTCTTAATAGCTATTAAGTAGATATTTATTATACATCTAGGTAATTCTAAGTATGTTACTTTAATAATAAAACAATATTGGATACAAGAAAATTGGACTTTTATAGTTGTATTCATACATACATAATATTATATAAATGGAGAGTTGGAGGACTGCTAAGTGTTAACTATTTAGGTCAACATAAAGAACAAAGTTTTATTAATTTTTCTTGTACGATTGCAGAAAATTGGAATTCATCAAAAGCAGGTGTTTATTTAAGAACCTATATTTTAAATCAAAATAGTTTTCTTATTTGTATTAGTATGAATTTAATAATTCTACTCACAGATTTTATAAATTATTTCTAACTGAAAAGTAGGTATTTGAAGAGTTGCATACAGCTATGGGTTTTTCCGTCACACAAAAGACTTTGGAAGCCTTAAAGTCGGGAGTGAGAAATGGGTAAATTATTGCTCGACCTAATAAATTATTTTCAAGAAGTGGTAAGTTTGATTATTTTTTTATAATGAATCCTTGCATCATCCTATAAAATTTATACTTCTTGATGAAATATAAAATATAAAAATTATAAGCATTTATCCATAAGTTAAGCTGTACACCTTTCCAATTGAACTTACAGTACCAAAGTTTTTCAAAAAGTAATTCCTATTTTCAATACTGTTGCTTAAACTCGTTTTATTTTATGGAAAATAAATATACTTAGCTTAAGTGTAGATTAATTATATTTAGGTGGTGGAATATTGTCTAAATTGTAGTGGGCGTAAAAACCATGTCTATTGAATGCCATAAAATATATTGAAACTTTGAGAGACGACATATTTGCTCACAAATAGAGTTGTAAATCCTAAACATTTTTTGGGGTGCGAGTGTTTTTGTTGTTCGCAACCTGAACAGTGGTTTATATTCACTGAGTTGTTATCATTAATCTTTCCAAAATAAACCAAAAATGAATTAGGTTTCCCTTATAATTTGAAGAATGTTTGGATCAAGAACAGCTTAGCTGTCATGAGGCTTTATTTGATTCGCAGCTATGAAAGGAAGGAAATGAACACAAATCCTACTCCGTATCTAGCAAGGACATGGGTAGAAATTACTCATTACTCGATCATTAAGTCTATTCTAAGGACTTACGCGTTTATAATCTGAAAAACCAAGGAACACTTATTTTATTACTTTTGCAACGAAGTTGAACGGAACTCATGTGTTTGTTTCTGTTTCTTAGTCAACAGATTTACGGCAAAAGTTACAGATCTATTTTGATCAACCTTGGTACAAAGATCATATATGATCACAGTAGGAGGTCATTAAATTTTTAGAAGTCAAGGTAACATAAAACGTCCAAAAATCTAACATAACTTAGGACCAAATTGAGATACATATTTTAACATTATGCAATATACATCGTTTATCGATCATTATTTTTCTTAAAAACTAACACTTTTATAAAATCCCATGCATGAACACACCATTCATATATAAAATAACGGATTTTATCTCACTATTCAATATCAATCGACTCTTCAAAAATTGTTCATACAAAAAAATTAATCAACTGTTTAGAAAAAAATGAGGAAAGTTATTTGGGGGCGGAGTTGCAACTCAGTTATTAGACTTTTGTGAAAATATTTTATAATGAGTTGTCAAGAAGAATTTATATTTAAAAAATCGGACGAATAATCGTTAACCGTATTTTTTTAATTTTTTTCTTCAAATGATTCGTATTCATTTAGCTGGTAAAATGATTAATAAACTTGATTATGATTGTAATCTTTCTGTTGCTGGGGTTGTGCATGGAATAACATAATAGTTTGCATTCTTTAATTCCCACATACATCAAAATAAACAAATAGACTAATTTAGTACCTTTATTAAGACGTCATGAGAATTCCCTAAATGGATTACACTTAATAGGTCAACAAATAAAGAAGAAAGATAATGAAAATAGATTGAATTTGAATATATTTAGATCATGTGATTCATTTTTTTATAGGTATGTTTTTAAATTATAGTACGTATATGTTGAGGCATACAGACAGATCAAAAGAATTTGAGTCCCGTTAAATATAACGTTAATAGTATTGTTGTGTTAACAAGTCAAGAGTACAGCCACAACGTTTTGTCAGAAATATTATAATTGTATAGGATTTTTCTTGGCATAGCAGTAACTCATTGTCTCCCCCCCCCCCATTATATAACAGACAGCTGATATTAAACGGATTTTAGCTCAGTAATACCATAACTCTCGCTCCCGCCTTTTCCTCATACTCTCCAAAAGAACCATCCCTACCGATGAGGCGTTTCCTTTAAGTTGTTTGGAACAAGGTCTAGTACATTGGATTAAATATTGGTCAACTTTAAAACAATATTAAACGGTAAAAAAGTAAAAAGTATTAATACATATCATAATAGCAATCAAAACACAATTTATTTTCCCCTGCAGGCTGAACTCCACCTTTATTATTGTTATTTAAGTCATCAAATACGAAAATAACAATTAAACCTTTCAACCTCTATAGGTTTGGCCTTTCAAGCCTTTAAAAAAATCAAGTTTTTAGGGATAAACTTCAATTCAGTGCCATATTTCGACATGAAAGAACTATACATATGAAAATCAAATTTATACAAACATTTCCGCATTTGAAAAATGAATTACTTGTTACTTTATCTTGTGTTCAATTAATAAAAATATATTTGACTACCAAAAAATCCAGTAGAACGAAAGACTATAAATAGCTGCTAATATATATTTTTTATTTTTTATTCAAGTGCTTAATATTATAGCTGAAGTTATAGAATAGAATATTTCATTTAATAATATTGCCTTTAAAAAAGATCGATTTTTATTGATTTTTGGTCAATTTAGTTTTTAAAATTTATTAAAAAATTTAATAAAATAAGCTAGTAAGGTTCCGTTGAATATAGATTACAATAATATTCTGGGGGAAAAATTGCTTCACTAATTTATAATTATTCACAGTGGGTGAACACTAATAAATTACTTTTGATATGAAGCATCTATAAACTTTTTTTAATCCCCATACATATAAATTATTAATCATATAGTAAATTTATAAACTCATAAGCAATTCAAAAAAAATCCCATGACATGTATACGATATGAAACTGTTTTATTATTTGGATAATAATCGGGAGAACAAACCTACGCTTAAAATAATTTCCCTCCATAAAAAATTAACAATCATATCTGTTGTATGTTATTAATAAAATTTTTGCAATATTCAACACTTTTTTACATTTTTGTGGTTAAGAAAGTGTCTTTATCATAACTACAAAATAACACTAATTTGAACAATATACCACATTATTTTCCAATGTTTGATTGTGGGTTTAAACATAGTAAGTAAGTAAGTCGAAAACAAAATCACTGTTCAACATTGTGCTTTTTAAATCCAAATAACTGCTATTTTTATTAAACTCATATTGTTTCAGAGTTCTAGATTAAAAAAATTAAAATCCTAAACCTAATTCCAAAGGCATTACAAGCTTTTTCTTAAAATTTAATTACTCAAATCAACTATTTGTTTCATAATTCATGAAAGAATCAACTTTAGAAGGTTTCAGACCTGATGTTTGTTTAACTTTAAAAATATTTTTGAAATTGGGATTAAAGATACTTCAAAATTATACTGTTTTTCTTTTCCAAAATTATTAAAATATTTTGCAATGATGAAGTTTATGAACTTGGTCTAAATACACAGTGGGTACCTTTTATAAAATATTATGTAATCAAATATAGTTTTGATTTTAAAAAATAATCCAAGTACATAACAGGAAGGAGAAAATAAATATTTGACATATCAACTTAAAAGTACGCGAGAGTTGATTTTGTAAAAATCGATGAATCAGCTCAAATAATAGATTAAGTTCTGTTCTTTAAATTATATTAACAGTTTTTTTGGATTAGTTGAGTTGGGTCTATAGATGAATTGTAGATGATCTCAGTTTTGTGTCGAAATTGTAAACATCGATCTATAATGACGTTACATGAAATTAAATTTGCTGCATAATCCAATTCTACAACTCATAAATTAGAATGGAAGAGAAAATTGGTTCAAAAATTAATACTAAAAAATTGCTCTACAATTTGAAAACGATTTAATTTCGGTCTACGGTCTGAGATAATGTTCTGGACAGAAATATTGGTACAAATCGGTCTAGAAAAAATCACTCAAGACCTAACTGAAAACAAATTCGTTCTGCACACTAGTTGTTACACAGTGTTACTAAAACACTGTGTAATGTAAATAAACATAATTCCTTTTTACACTTAAAATCAACCCATTATAATCTGTGTAGATATCAAATATAGTATTTTAAAAGAAAGAGAAAATATAATATTTTTGAATAGTATAGAAATTCCAATTTTTTTAGTAATTCCTCCCTCAAGGAATTTAGCTTTAAAATAAAAGTTTTATTTTTTCTCGAGACCACCTATTAATTTATCATATGCCTTGTCCCACCAGCCTCCCCCGCCCCACCCACCTCTGGATAGAAGTCAGCAAAGAGCCCATAAAAATAAGATGACTTATTTCTGTAAACAAAAATTGATGATGGTATGAGTGCGTTTGATTATTTCAGTAATTAATTCACACCTAGATAATTGCAGACTAATTGAATGTTTCTGCGTGTATTATTTTTGCTTTTGGATGGACTTGACCTCAAAGATTAAGTTTCTTGTCCCATCAAGTGACAACCCTATTTTCAGAATTATATATATATTGCTTTACATGAATACTTGTCCGACCGTCCGAAACAGTCAAATTAACGTGTTGATCATATTGGTCCACCATTAATTCAATGTACATCCCAAGTCCAATTATAGTTTTCTGAACAAGAAAATAAATGTAGTTATAATTGGTGAAGAAATAGAAAAAAGAAGGACAATCTTGTATTAAGTAATATTTAATTACAAATAATGTATAATTTTTATTGAAACTAATATCTTGAAAATTAATTATACGATAACTTAGAAAAAATATATCTGAAAAATATAGTCAATATCCAATAAATTTAGTCATATTCATATGTATCAATAAAAACTATTTACATAATCTTTTTTTCTTTTCCACAACAAGACATATATGCATGTAAATATTATCAGTTACTTTTCTCCGTGCAAAATAACTCTTTTATTGACATAAAAATGTCATGCTAACACATATAAGCTTTTATCGAAAATAAAATATTTAATAAAGACATTTCTTATTATTAAAAAAATTCTTTGAGGTATACACTTGTGTCAACCAAAAATAAAAAAAGGATACCAATGCAAGCTTATACGAAATTTAGTTTGTAAAACATGTGATTTTTTTTATAAATTTTTAATATTATTTGCAAGTTCCACCACCAATTTATTGACTTAGACAATAAAACATTAGTTTCAATATCCATTATATTATTGACAACCGTTTTGATCAAATTACACAAATCGATAATCAATAAATTTTAATTGTGCTTTTTTCGAACAATTGAAAATGTAACTATTAGTTTAATGAAAAATATAAATATTTTAGATCTTATTGGTATTTTTAACTTGAAAAGGTATCAAATAATGTACTAAAAATATAAAACTTAAGATAATATTATTAAATAAAAATATTTAGTCTTATTAGTTGCAGATTATATATCAATTTACCCTAGCTATTTATGTATCAAATAGCTCCCGCTCGTTTTTAGAACAAACAAGCTTACTCTTTGCTCAATTGGACACTTACTTTTATTATTTTATAAAAATGTTTATCCTAAAATTGTAATGAAGGAAAGAGTGATTTTTTTTTTTTTTTTAAGTTTTTTAAGAATATATGCTTATGCCTATATTTCGTAAGAAAACAAATAAGTATAAAAAAATTCCTGAACATAACATTTATTTAATGGAAAATAAGAATTTCATCATAAAAAGTTTAAAGCTAACAAGGCCCAGATGAAGTTTTTGGAGAGTTTTTATTATGTGCCCGGATGAAATTACAACCTTTCTGTATAGAATGGGGTGTACGATGGAAAAGACGGCTAGACTGTCTGGATCATTCAAAAAGGAAGAATAGCTTTGATTCCTAAAAAATGGAGATGGAACGGACTTCAATCACTCGAGGCTTAATACCGTATTGAATGCCTCTTTGTCATGTTTTTGAAGCTATTAAAAGACTTCTCCACAAAAAAAATATCAATGTTTATGCAAATGTCACTTGACCCGTAGGAGTTAATTCAGAGTCAAATCTTCTTCTTAAATGAATCAATGTCCTACTTGTCTTTTTCGAAAAGTATGAGAAAAGAGATGTTTTCAGACTCAATGGACAAAATACTTCCATTCATCCTCTGGGTATTTGGAAACCAAGTAAGGATGAAAAAGTAAGAAGTTTTCAAGTCAAAAATAGATTTGAGATCTTTGGCATGATTTGGGAGTGTCAAGGTGGTCATATTTTTTTAATTGGAATTTCATAAATTGTGCTATTTACCGAAACCTCAATAGGTGGTGAAATTTGAATTCTCAGAGAAAAATTGATTGATATAACACACAAATTGCTCCCTTCTTTATATACAAAGTCACTGTTTCTCCTCAATTTGCTATGAGGGTAATGAAAGAGGAACAAGAGTTAATTAAAAAGCTATTTCATCAATACTATTTGACCCCCATCAAAATGCCTAAATCACTCATTGGAGGCAGAACTACACTTCTAGTTAATATAATTCCGAAAATATATATCAAGATTTTTATCGATATGTCCATAAAACCGGACGTTGAATGGAGGAGAGAGTTTTCATCCAGTAATTTCTACCATAGACTTAAAAATAGGTGCTCACTTCCCGGTATGGGCTGCAACTCAACTCATTATTAAATCAGTTGTTCCTTTATTCAATGGGGATTCTATTCTGGGTAAAATCTGTGGCAAGCTTAAGAAGCCTGTCTTCTTTAGGAATATTAGCACTCCAAAGACATTAGAGGAAGAAGCCCCGGGAAAAAAAATTAACCTTCGATGACCTAAATGCGCAAACCCCCTTCTGTTGTTTTTACTTCCCTTTTAAAAAGAAAGTCAAAAAATGTTATTGTTCCTAGACCCTGGTATCTTAAAATGAATTTTATGAAACCAAAAGACGGAGCTCAATCTATTTGTGATTACTATTTAAATTTGTTAGGACTTCCAGAAAATTGGAGAAACATAATTTTATCTTCCCTTATGTATAGTTCGGATGCTAGGAAATTGACCGCTCAATTTCAGATCTCTGCCAATTGTATAAAAATTTTTAAACCTTCCAAAGATTGTTGGAATATTTGTACAATATGCATGCTTTTGAGGATTGCACGGCTGTCAGAATTTTGCAAAGATTCGTTGCCATCAGCCTCAAGGGTCTGAAAAATTGATCTTTGAATTTAATCAAAGCTTCTATAATCTTTGAATTATTTCAAAAGGAAGAAGCAATCTCCACAAAACTCTAGAGCCATTGATTTTCCTTTATTAAACTCTACGGCATTAATTGCTGGAAAGTATTATCCTATGAACCAATATACCCTAACAAACTAGGAGCGATTTCTTTGGCGTCTGTTGCAAGATATACCACCCTTTCCTTGAAAATCCCCAATGCCGATGACATGTCCTGGATCCCGGTGGCAAAAGAAGTGAAATTCTACCCATCGGTATCACTCCAACATAAGAAGCTACTTAAGTAAATCCTCAGAAGTTTTAAAATGTATAATCCGAACTCATGCTAGCTAGTGTTCATTTTGGTTTCAATTTGGTGTTCTAAAAATGATGTTTTTTTATTATTATTATTATTTATGGTCTTCCTTTTTTTTTTTAATTTTAAATAAATGATACTTAACTTTTTTTTTCCTAGAATACACTGTTTGAATGAAATCGGATATTTCGTATTTTTATTTTGTATCTGGCCTCTTCGATAGAAATTTTTGAAAGAGCTTATATGAAGCAATAACTTTATACTACAATGTATATTTATTTACGTAATTGTTTTGTAGTTGCAGTTGAATTTTTGTTGGCCTTGACAAAATCTTCTGTGTTTTTTCGAACCGTCTCAGCTTTCTCTGTTCAGAGTTAAGATGTCTTGTTGTCCTCCCACGTGATTTCGTACCAACGTCATTCAGGATTGAAAATAATAAAATGTGTACCACAAGATAGGATCAACCCTTTACAAAAAACATATAAACAAGTATTAAATATTCCAATAATTCCACATTACAAATTATTTACGCTTAAAGAATATTTAGAGTAATCCTCAGCACACTTGCACTTTTATTATTATTTTGCAAAAGTAAGCCTATTTTCTCCTATCAAACATTAGAGGTATTTCTTTTTATTAAGATCAATTTTTTGGTGGACACTCGAGGATTACATTTATTTAGTTCTTTTGAAGAACCATGTGAATACCTTTTATTTGTAGTATAGATATTAATTAAGTTTATTGATATTATTTCCTAAATGTAAGGGGCAATTTTTTAAACCAAATATGTGCACCGTTTAAAATACGAATCAAGGTTTAACTTATAAATAAGGATAAACACCTTTTTAAGACCTTTAAAATAGGATATATAAAGGTATGTACAAGTGTTGAGTTTCAATCTGTTAATCCTAGATCGGTCTGAACCCGTTGCGATTTTTAGTAGAACGAATTAATTCGGTCCAAAAAATAAGTTTGGCCTTGACGAGTCCAAAAGACAAATTCAGTTTATTTATGGCTCTCATTTAAAATTTGGTCTAGGCCGATTCTTTATTTGTGTGACAATTGTCAACATTGTCACTATATATAACGTCATATGAAGTAAAATTTGTTGCATAAATCATATTTATATGGCACATAAATCAGGTGTATAGGTGAGAAAATTGGTCCTCAGATTGAAACAGAAAAAATCGGCTCATGGATTGAGACTAAAAAACCTGTTCACAATTTTGTAATGCTATTAAATTTTGTTCCACTATCTGAGATCGCACTCTGAGCTGGAGTTTCGTCTGAAACAAAAATAACCAAGTATTGATTTTATTCCATATTTAAAATTTATGCAGTATCAACAAAAAAAAGCAAGGAATGTGCAACTCCTCTGCGCCGTTTTTAGTCCAAAGAAGGCTGCAGAGACTGTTGCCATCTATATTTGTACTGCATACAACATCAAGAAGTCAATTACAACCCCATACAGCCAAGAAGAACCAAACTTCTGCAACAACAATATGGCTGACTTCTGGCACTCCTCTTGCCTGAAATCAGCCAATTGGAATTTGCAGTTTAGGGCCTCTTGGAGAAGAATTTCTCCCGCGCCTTCTTTCCAAATTCGAGATTCCATCATGGAAGTGCAGTACGCCATAAATCGGTCTACAAAAATCACATAATACCGAACCGGGGAAAAAATATGGTCTTGGACCGAGTCTCAACACTAATGTAGATTAAGGTTGGCTTGTTTGTATGTATACTATTCGTAAGTCATTTTTTTCTGTAGATACTTGATCTAAGAAATAACAATGCAATTGAGTGTGCACCTCATATAAACATATAGAGAAAGAGGATATTTGTATAGAATTGAATAAAAACTTTACGTAAAAATTAATGAAATCTTGTAGATGCTCAGGTCAGCTCATATTTTTTTAAAAATGAGAAGAAACATTTGTATAAAAAATGGTATGCAACTTTAAATTAGGTTTAGCAATTTGCTAATGTATTTTGTCAAGTTATATTAGAAAAGAATCTCAAGCTCTTATTATTGTTATGTTATTTTTTAGAAGAGAACATCTAAGTATTGAGTAACGGAGAGTAACAATTATGTTTTCTTGCAAAGTTATTTTTTTATATAATTAAAGGAAAATTTGGGTGTTCTCCGACCCTAATAACTTAGGGCAATGCCGGGTACTACCGGAATTGAGTTTCTTGTCAGTTATTTGATTTTTTTAGATCTGAACATTACTTAATATAAAAAACTGAGATTTCTTTACCCTTGAATTGAAATGGTATCCCCGTAATTGCCTTTATCTCGAGAAATACTAAAATCACCTTAATAGTACATAATTTTCTAGTTTTGTGTCCTTTACATGATTTAGTATTGTTTTTTTCTGTTCGGAAAAAATATTAATCAAAGGGAATGCGTAAGATAGAGTCCATAGGTGTGTACATACATGTTTCCTGATTCAAAAAATCATTTATATTTTATTATATGGTTATATGAATCAAAGAAAATGGCCTGTAATTACTATAAAATACCTTCTTTTTTTTAAACATCCAATCAATTTTAGATCACAATAACCAAAATTATAGTCTTTTATCGATATGGAAGATATAAAACTTCAAAATAATAAAAAGAACGCAATAAAAGAAGTAATATTTCAAAAGTTATTTATGAGATCTTGCTTAAAAAAGTATTTTATAGTTTATTGATATATATGTGTACTTGAAATGCTGCTCTTCGTAGTCCACGGAACGGGAAAATTTGTGTTATAATGGTAATTTTCATCTTTTTTGGGATACAAATAATCAGGAACACGCCATCCTAATCAAAGGACAAAAATTTCTTGACTAGCGTTATTTTATTTTGAATCTTTTGTTCATACTATTTTTAATCTACTCAATTGATATAAAACTAAAAGTTTATATTACAAAAGTTAATAATAATTACATCACCAATAATATGCATAAACGCTCCAACAAGGGCAGGACGAGACACCGTTGGGTCCTAATTTTTAGAAAGAAAATAATAATTAAAATTACCCAAAATTTATTAATAACTTAATTATTTGCAACTGTACATATGTGACCTGTCAACACAAAAGCAAGCTTACTTAAAATTAAGTGTGGATTATATATGTACTCTTCGACGAATTATCGTCAATTTCTATTCCAAATTATTCTTATGAGAAATTAACATATTTTACTTAATAAAAGTCCTAACAGGGTCAATATAAGTCTCTTATTTCAAATAAGAGTTTTAAACTATAGTTAAAATTCCTACGTATCTTAACTCATCCCAGATTTTGAATACAAAGCCTATAATTGGCTCAAAAATGTCTATTATATATTGGCCTATATGTATATATGAAGTAAAAAATATATTGGGATTTTCTTTAATCCTTTGTTCATTTTTGTCCAAAATTAATTTTTATTGACACAGCACATTTATGAAATTAAAAACTACAACTTTACAAATAGGAGATTCCCCATGGGAGGACATTTCAACATTATATTATCTTTTTTCTTCTATTTTGGCAAATTTTTCCATTGAAAAAATATTTTTGAAGAAAAAAACTGTGATTATCATGCAACTCCATCAATATCAACAACTGCTGCTACTGATTAAACTATTTTTCTTTAGATATATGATGTGAAATTTGATAAGATGTGTAACGAATATTGTTCTCCGAGAGGCACTAGATTGCAAAATCCAGGAGGATGATGTCAGGCAAGGTGATTATATTGAAAATATAAAACTAATGATTTAAATATTGCATTGAACAAAAACTCTTATGAACATAAATATATAGGCTAAGAACTTTAACTTATACCTAAGGCTGCTGCATGGGACAACTTGACAGAGGAGTTTGCCATCATAGATTTTGACAAAACACAAAAAAATAAATTAATAATAATAATAGGCAACTGGAAATAAAAGAGAATAGAAGCATGCCTCTAGAAGCGACGTCATTGAAATACAAAATTGATTTTGATTGAACTGGTATTTTCAAAAATCAAAGTAAAATTATGCATTTTAAGACGAAGAAATTGCAACCTGTACAATGTGTTTATACAAGTATACACTATATATATATAGGAACAAACTTTTATATATATTTTTTAATATATCTCGGGCAATATTCCTAGTACTGAAACTGTCTGCCTCCCTCCATTTTAAATTCGTTCCGTCGCGTGTGTCTCTTTGTTTATTCATAAATATATAGGTCACCTAAAATATAGGATTTTTCATGGGAGATATACCCATAGTTCTAGAAATATTGTGCTAAAATAAATTTTATTTCACATAATTATTTGATAAAACATACATTTACATTAATATTTGCCGACCTAATTTTAGTTTTATTGTCTGTGTAAATATTTAAATATACATATGCTTAGGTATTTATAAAACTTTTTTCTACAATCAAAGGAACTACGGACCATTAATGTTATTTTAAAGTTCAAATATTAAACCTAATAATCATTTGATTCCACATCAAATAAAGTCTATAAATGTTGTAATTAGATATGATAATAAAATATCAAAGAATGAAATCTAGATAATCAATTAATGAAAAGTTAAATATATGTTGTAATTATTTACGTCGAAAAGGATTTCTTTTATTTTCTAAGAGATTGTGATCTAAAAAATTTCGAGGTGCAACGGAAATTTTTTACGAATATGAGTTCCTTAAGAACAACAAGCTGTAGAAAATAAAGGAATTGAAATGGATAGCACATATGAACAAAACAGTTTTTTAAATATTATACAAAATTCTAGTAGTAATCGAAGCGCTAATCACTAATCTTTGATTAGTTTTTTCGTATTGAATATTGCTGTTTCAGAATTTTTAAGTTTTTAATACTTTTACATGTTTGAACCAACTTTTGAAGATGAAAATAATTCACATAACAATGTGACAAAAAAAACACCATTTCTTGTTTGAAAAGGAATAACGTCTCGATTTTTCAATTGATTTTAAGAAAAAGGAATTTATTTGGAGAGTAATTAATTTGGATTTCATTTACAAAAGAGTACATGATTAAATTTTACTATTAGACTTGAGTATTTCTTATATATAGGCCTCAGACATCATAGCCCATTGCTCATAGAATGAGTTCTTCGAGTTATCAATGTTTTAGTGGCGAAGTTTAGAGGAATTTCTTCTCAAATTAGCATAATCCAGGGGGTTAATATCAGGTCTACCGGTGAGAGGGTAACAATTATTTTGGTAGACCAAAAATGCACATTGTCCTCCAAGAATCTTTGGTCCATTTTTGAGCTGTAGGCTGGGACACCATCCCACTGCAAGACATTCCACCTGTTTGTATTTCTTGCAAAGATTAAACTTAAACGTATATGACAGTTTCCTTTGCAGCATTGAAGTTTAATTTAAGCATCTTGCCAGAGCCAACATGTCTATCCATTCCTTATGACAATTGTTCCTACCCGCCTTGTGATCTCTAGGAAATGTTATTTCCTTGTTGAAAAAGGTTTCAATGTCCACGACCTGGCATATCTCTACCTGTAAGTGATAAATGTGATATATGTAATTTTTGACTTTTGGCACCATCCCTGGTAAATTTGTATGTTATATGGATAACGTCGTGTTAAGAGAAGAATAAGTTATTTTTTCTTTATTAAAAAATAGGGGTAGTACCCTACCTGGTCCGAATTTGTGAAGCATCGTCGAAAAGACCAACTAAAAAATATATAAATAAACTACTCAAGAAATCCTCAGTGTTACTCACTGTTTTTCACGAGCACACTCAAACTAAGTGACTCAATACAAAGATGTTTTCACCTAAAGAATGTAAGAATAATATGAATAGCTTGAAAGAAACAAAAATGGCCTTATGACTGATGAGCCAGGGAGTACTTTAGTCTCTTTAGGGCTACCTTAGCTACACAAACTAGATGTTGCAAGCAAAATGGTTGCTATATTTCATTAGTATGACTACATTGTCATTTCTTAGATCAAAAAGTGTATATGATATATAGTGTACCCTTTATACACGCTCGATTTTGCTGTTATTTTTTAGATGAAAAATATTGATATATATATATTGATACTCGTATATTTTCAAACATCCATGCATACTTTTTTTGGTCACTAGATGGCTCTTAAGTTGAATCAATGTTAATTATTAAGTGCTTATTAAGTACTTTTTCACAAGAATAAGCAAGATTTTTTTGTAAAAAAAAAATATGTTTTACTCTTAGTCAAAGTGTATAAACTCACAGAATACTCAAACTGTAACCTATGATCATGAGTTTTTCTATTGCTATTGAAAATGTAGTAATACTACTCTAATAAACTATAAAAGTAGAAAAAAAAATCGATATAATTTCTTTTTTTACCTTATGAAAGAACAATAAAAAAATTTAATAAAATATGTGTTAACAAATATTTTGATCTTTAAAATTTAGTGCCGTTGTTATTTTTACTCCTTTGTATATGTTAATGTTATTTTTTTACTTTATTTTGGCGCTTGGGTTGGAAAGGATATAATAAGATTCAAAGAATACCTTTCATAGTTCTGAAACAATATCAGATCATACAATAGTAGTGATGTGTTTTGCGATAAAAACTTCTTTTAGTCCCCAGAAACTCTCTTTGCGGATGATCGATGATCAAAATTGCATGAATAAAATGAAAATTAACATATCAAATAGGTTCAATCCGTCATTTTCTGTAAACAAAAAAGTTATTTTTTTTCCATTAAACATCCACACAATGTAACTGTGAGAGGATGCATTACTAAAAATAGCATAATTAATTATATTGACGATAATTTGGAACGTACCTTGAAAATACGTTCACTCCCTCAAAATATAACGTATAAGATTTATATCTCCTTCATTATTCAAGAGATTGCCGAGTTAGAAGGGAGGGAGGAAATTGAAAATAATCCCTTTCAAAGATTACCAGTATATTATTATTTTTTCCCCCAAATTCTTATAAATATTATTTCATTCTTGAGGACAGAACACATATAAATTGATATAAGTATTGAGCAGTTACATGTGAGCGGGCTCGTGAAAAACAGAGAATAACACTAAGGATTTCTTGGGGTGTTATCTTCTATATTATTAAAGAAAAATTAGTCTTTTAGGCGACGCCTAATTACTCAGGGTAATGCCGGATACAAGAGCTAGTAATTAATAAATTATTAAGATCACTAATATATTCCAGCTTACCAGTTGTAAATTTTTTATGAAATGTATCCTTTGTCGTCTTTATATTCTTTGTTTTTTTTATCCAGTCAATATAGAAACAAATAAACAAAACAAACCACCAAAAGCACTAAAATAGCAAATATTCTCATTCTGGAGGAGTATAAAGTGTGTGAGCTCATGGATAATGGAGTCATTCCTGCCTATTGCTAAATAAGGAGTGGAATTTGTATTTATTTCCTTACTCTCACAGCTAATTTCAGCTATTTAAATAAAACACCATGACAGCTAAGCAACTCTCATCCCAAACAATTTTCAAATTGTCATGTTTACGACGTTTATTTTTTGTATTTTACAAACCAAAAATGCTTACCATTTACAATTCTAAATTTGTACATCCTATTTAAAAGATGATAAATATCAAATTATGACGTTCTAAGAATGATTATGTATTTGGGTTTTTGAATTTGTTATCCTTGTCTTAGTCGACACTTTTTGAAACATTTAATAGTTTGATTCCATACATATATATTTCTTCGGCTTGTCAATCTATCTATTAAAATATTTTAAAAAAATAAAGTACCTTCAGAAGTTCATTTTTCTATTAAAGAGAACATTTTTCTTCATAATATTGTCGTAAAGAATTTACATCTAAACGATGGATGCAAAATATAAGTTTCAAAATGAAAACATTGGATGAGATAACCATATTTCCTTCACACTATGAATATATCTACATTGTACAAAAATTGATATTTCTTGTGCATGCAGAGTGAAATACAAACAATATGTAGGAAAAAAATAGCTACGTGTTATTTTCAATTTTTTCTTGTCACGTCAATTGTCAATTGTTATCTTCAATTTCGTTTTTGTTTATTTTCTAAACCCTTAAAAATTATATATCAGAACACTTACACAAATTATTTCCATTACAATAACACAAGGTAGTCGAATCAATAAAAAAACATCATGGAATTAGTTTTAAATCTTCGTTATTTAAATACAAACTTCTACATATGTATAATATATAACCTTAACGCGTATGATATTTTTTTTTCTAGTTGGAAATCTAAAGAAGGGTTTTTATTTTCCAAAGCTTGAACTTCCTGAAATTACAACTTAGATATGTGAAAACTGTCTAAATCCTCTTGAGTTAAAATGGAAAAGAAAAAGTTATTTGAATAACTTTGATAAACGACATATATGGTGATACGGATCACTTTAAAAACGATAGTGTTCCTTCCTGAATTTTCAAAATAGGTAGGTATCTTTATTAACAAAGCAAAATTTGTTTTGATGGATGCCCGTAAAGTCATTTTTGAAATAAATAACAATATAAGAACATGTGTGTGTAAAATATTCAAAAAATCATAATAAAAAATATCTGTGTAGCAAAGTACAGTACGTCTTTTTTAATATGACGTGATGTCCTTTGCTACACAGCTATTTTTTATTATGGGTTTTGCTACACAAAAAAAAGTGGGAGTGCATATCCATAAATATTAAGGAAAAGTTAATTGAACCCTAATAACTTCGAGCAATCCTGGGTCCTCCCGCTAGTAATTAATAAGAGCACTAATATCTCGCAGGTTATCAACATATACTTTTTTTTAAGATGTATGCTCGCGAATATTTTGACCATTTCCACATTGCTTCTTTTCTTAGACACGTCATTAACTTTGTTATATCACGCAAACTTTTATCCAAAAAGAAACAGAAAAAAGGACCGAAATCCTCTGGTAGTTACCCAAAGATATATATTATTTTTGTTTCGTTGTGTTAATACGTGTGTAACTCCTTATTTTAAATATTTAATTGTTATTCAGTGTTTATTACTTTAAAACAGATTGGATTTTCTCATCTTATATACTGTCAAGATCTACACTTTTACTTTAGTAACTTGGAGAATGCCTATAAATATTAATAAATGTGTCCTGCTTCGTTTCTCCAAAAACAGAGTTCATCCCCACAAGTCTTAAGGTGCTTGATTACTTCTTGGATTTAGGAATCTACATCTCTCGTGATTTCAAATTTAAGAGGGATATTCAATACATTATAAAGAAGGTCAATCGTAACCTGGGAATTATTAAAAGAAGCTTCAAAACTCGTGACCCTTTGTTTATGGTAAAACCATATAAACTTTATGTGCTCCCAATTTTAATGTACGGATTTGAGATCTGGAATTCTTCAAGAAACTACTTGATTGATTCCTTAGAAAAGGTGCAAGCCAGATTTGTGTCGTTTTTTCATTTATTGGAGAATAACGAGAACTACGAATGCAAAATCAAAAGAATTGGCCTCATCACTTAGTCTCGTAAACGGGCAATTAAAGATAAGACTATACTACACCGAATTGTAAGCAAAAAGATTAACTTATCTCACCCAACCTGGATACTAAATAAAGGCTATCCGTTCCAAAACCAAAGATTGATATTCTTAAGAATGGTTTATATTACAGATCTATTATTCTTTGGAACAAAATACCTTTTTGCTTTCGCCAGGGGAGTGAGGCTGACCTCAAGGGATTTGTAATAAATTATTTTTTTGTGTGACACTTGTTTGTTTTCTTTCTCTGCTTTTTTTCCTCTGCACTGTCACTTTTTGTATGTTTTTGTCTTTTATATTTTAATATTTGTATTATAAATGCATCATTATTATTAAGAACGATAACTTTTATATATATCTCGCCCAACCTGGATACTAAATAAAGGCTATCTGTTCCACAAAACGAGACTCTCTATTCAAAACACCATCTACCTACTAAAATCAAAGATGTACATTTTTAAGTATAGTTTATATTACTGATCTATTGTACTTTGGAATAAAATACCTTTTTGCTTTCACATAGGAAGTGAGATGACCTCAAGTGAAATTTAGTAAATTATTATTTTGCGTGACACGTGTTTATTTTTTCCTTTGTTTTTTTTTTTCCTCTGCACTGACACGTTTTTTTTTTTTTATGTTTTTGTCTTTTATATTTTAATATATGTATTATAAATGCATCACTATTATTAAGAACGATAATTTTTATATTTTATAAAATAAGTCGACCTTTATAGGCTTTTTTTATCACCGCTGGTCAAAATAAATAAGTATAAGTGGGTCATACCAACTTTTATTTCTCTTAAGTAATACTAGACTATCATCGTCAAATTATTTCTCTACAATTTTTAAAATGAATTACATTTATTAAAATCCTACATAGTATTTTATTCGATACTGTATTATAATATTGCTTTGTAATATTTTATTGTAAACGAAGCTACACATTTTTATTTGTATATGATAGCCAAAATTTCTAAAATAGAAATAAGAAATTGTATTCATATTCTATTAGAAACGGAGCATATGTATAGAGTAACTTAATACTTTGTGTATTCATGAAAAAGAATAAATTATGAACTAGCCATGACGTATCAAGTGAGCCGAGGGAATTGACAGCTGACAAGAAAATACATACGGTATTTTTTATGTCAGCGAGGTAACACCGAGTCTCTTTTGTTTGACTTAGACCTTCTAATATACCGGTTCTTAATCTTGTACTGAATCCCAACAGTTTCAAATGAATATTCACCAAATCCTTTTTAATTGGTCAAGTGGAAAGTGTGATCACTATTTTGACCTCCGCCAACCCCCTTAGACTGGCTCATTGAACCCAGGTTAAGAACCACTGTTCTAATACTTACCAAAACATACCTACATATCCCTAATATTTTTGAGTCTATTTGTATATTATACCCATAAGTAATTTCACGGACACTTTGCCGAACAGACAAAAACAGGGAAAAATATAGTCAATAATAATGCATGCTGTAATTCTATGTAATTATGATTTCCATTCATGTAACCCAAATTATAATTATCAATTTATGAGGAAGTTTCCAGGTTTTTTTATTACAAGCCAACTCTTGAAGCATGCCTTAAATTAAATGAATTAATTATGATAAATTAGTGAAAACTAAATTTTTACAATTTGTAGCACATAATTTGGGATTTAATGTTTTAAAATTGGAGTAACATGAATGAGAATCATAATTTTTGTCATTTTTTTCGGTAAAGTGTCCATCCAACAAAGTGAGCCGTTTCATAGAAGCATAACTTTGTAAAAATTCGTAATTGAGTTGGTCATTTAAAATGGTACAATTGTCTCCATAGCTAGTAGGATCGATTGCAACAGTTAAAAAAATCTTGTTATATTTAAAAATTAACACTAAAACAACGACGGTATTATTTTTGATACCATTTTGATTTTTTGCAGACATAGTGTTCTCATGCTTAATAAAATATAATTTTTATTTTGTTTTTGGAAGGCTAAGGTTTGAAAATTAAAAAATTCTTTACGACAAAGTTTTGGAGCAATAGGTTTTTTAATTATTTTAATACGATTGATGCTACCTCAAAGGACAGTGTAATTATTTTTTCATAACTTTTTTTTTTGTTGTAACAAGTGCTCAGGCATATTAGAATTCATATTAGAACTTTAACTTTCAATTTATTATAAGAATTTGAAGGTATAATAAGACTTATATTATACTCGTAGAATAATGAGATCAGTATTATAGATCGGAGAAAATCACTCTCATACCTCTCCTCTGGGCCAATCCCCATCTATGAAACACGTTCGCTGTGAAGTTTTAAAAATAAAATAATAAAACAGGGTTTTCCGCAGGAGTGGACTGAAAGGCCTAACCTAAATAAAAACATGCGGATAGGGCTTTAAAGGGCTATGTTAGTCCAAATTATGTAAGACGACAGAAGAAGTATAGAGATTGCGTACTTTATAAGGAAAGAGAAATATATATAAATATGTACCAAGATGGAACATGGGGAGGGGGCAAAAATGGCAAAAACTTAATTACATCCTTATTACACGACCTCCAAAGAAAGAAAAACAATACGATTTTGTTTTCAACTTTTGTTGCAACTGAACTCTTTTTATTGAGAGTTACAATATCTCAAATAAATTTTGATTAAACTATATCAAACTATTGAAAAAAAGATCTATAATTCAAATAATAAAAGCTACAACAAAACTATTAAAAACTGACTGAGTTATTATAAAAATATTGCCCCTCTAATCAATAACTTGACAAAATGATTGATTATATTTTTTTTTAATAGTTTGTAGTGGATTATATGTACAATTATACACTTATTTTGTTAATAGCTTTTTTTTTTTTAAAGTTCGAGAAAAGGGCATGTTGCAACAATTCCCAATTTAATATTTTATCTACGAGTAGCTGTACTACCCTTTTCTGCTAAAACTTGTAATCTTATGTTATGTTTTGTCCTAGATATAACATTTTATTACGGGAAAAGGCTAGTGTAAAAAGCAGTAATTTTATTTTGTGATAAACCGTACGAGTTTGTGCTTTGATTAGTATCATTTGGCTGGAAGTATATTAGTAAGGATGTGAAAATAGTCGAAATCCTCCTGATGATAATTTTAAAAAGTATAAGTTGGTAACCTGCAATATTTTAGTGCTCTTATTAGTTATTTATCCTTATTTTGAAAATTCAGTGAGGAAGGAGCACTATAGTTTTTATCGTAATCTTTGTTAGTAGTTTGTTACTAAGACATACTTTTATTTTTGACTTACACTCATAAGGAATTAATAAAATTTTCACTTTTTTTTTATATGTACTTGTAAGTGTATTGTTCATATCTAAAGGGTACGTCAAGTGCGTGTGTAAATTTCTTTTGAATTTTCCAGCTTCCGTCGAAGTAGCGCAATTTGTTTCAAAATTGTAAACAAAAACAAACAACCTGTCTATCCCATTTACAACGACATCAAAGTGTAAACAACCAAACACTCCTACACCGTGTAAGGGGAATTGTCCAAAAGTACTTCTTTTCATCTCTTATAAAGACGTTATAATTGATAAAATATAATTTCAAAAAATTGAATTGAGTTATGATGATAAGTTATACTATTATACAAGAATTTTGATAGTGACTAAACCGAATTAATTAATTGAAAATAATTTAGAGAAAAATCATTATCTAACCATATTTGTACTTCCCTATAAATATGTGAAGGAATAACATGAAATCAACATTAAAAAAATATGTGAAAAGGAGAAAAACTAATTCTAACGATTTTTGTTTCATAAGAAACTGGAAGGAATACGGTAATACTGAGAAGTAAAAGCCATTTACCAAGTTAAATATCTCTGAACAACTTGGAAACAAATTTTGGACAAGATAACAAATACTCTCTGTGTACGGCACAACCATATTCTATTAATTCAAAACAAAATAACTTGGCACAAATTTAATTGACGAATTTGAACAATTTTGGTGAAATTTGAGATTTTTTGCAGTTCAATTCAACTAAGGTCTAACAAACTTGTTGTTATTGGTCGTATTTATAATAAAGGCTCCTCCAAATATGTTCAGTTGCACCAATTATTGTTAACTACATTATTCTTTAGCATGATATTTTGATAATAATTAACTCTAATTTGCACACTCTACAGAGGATTAATTAAAATATTTATCCAATTTTAGAGCATTATGCAAAGAATAGAAAACTAACATCATCTCAATATTAGAAAAAAAATCGTATGTCGTGTTTTTTTGTAATCGTTTAACTTATGTACTTGTAAGTAAATTGTTCATATGCAGAAGGTGTGTAAAATTTTGCAGTGGAAATTTGAAAACTCATTCACTAAAAAGGCGGACATGTTATTTTTATCCATTTTAATTTTTAAATATAACCCACAATTTTGATTGTTATTCAATGGAAACTGTTTAACTTTTATTTTTTTAATGCTGAAAATGATATGGTTAAGTTTTAAAAAAAATATGTTGATTCATTAATTATATAAAAACAGTTCTACTTAAAAAGGTGAAGAGGTCACATTGACCCATATCATATAAAACACATTTCAAGCTTTAAAGTAATTGTGAAAAAGTTCAAAGAAGACAATTTATTAGGAAAAAACTATGGATAAAAACTTACTTACCATTCTGCAATATTATTCAATGAGGTTACTGGATGGGAAAATAATCATTTTTACTCTCTTTGATACAGGAGATAAGTTCTTGTAAAATAAGTCCAGAAGAAAATCTAGAAAAGCCAAATAATTTAAGTTATTCGACAGGAACTAATGAATTGTCTAAAAATAAGAAAAGAAAAATCATTTTAAATAAAAAAATGTGAATATAATATAGATAATGTTATTTATTTTAATTAGCATAAATTGTCTGTCTATACCGGGTGTTTTATTGTCTGAGGATGACTTATTTTTAACAACGAGCGTGTGTAACTAAAACTCAGTGCGTCACTCATATTTAAAAAGAAAAGAGATTATCTATATTAAGGGTTTTAAATTCTAAGCCTTTTTTAGCGCACAAATGTTGTTAGCAACGTGAGCAATGTTTCAGTTTCTCAAGCTTATAGAAAATATATAAGTATTGAATAAGTAAGTGTGAGTGTGTTCATGAAAAATATAGAGTAACACTGAGGATTTCTTTGGGATTTAACTTTTATAATAATAAATTAAATATATATTACAAATGAAAAGTTTGTCTATTCGTCGACGATGAATAACTCTGAGCACTGATAGGTATTACCACCAATATGCTATAAATATAAAAATTACGTTTAAAATACGTAAATGAATAATTTTATATAGAAATTACTAAAATAGTGCAAGAAATATATAAATAATAAGTTGGGAAAAAAGTCATTTTGTATTCCCGCCTCTTTTTAATCTAAGGAGATATTGTTCATTAATGGGCATATCGGGTCATACGATAAGGCGTTGCAAAGGTACGAGTGTAGACTACAAACTTATTTTAACAATATTGCACTTAGCATGTTTAGTCATGAATTATCGTGCGTCAAGTATGGAGGTCTCAAAGGAAGAAATTTGCCCTATTTTACTACCTAAAAGGAGAAAAACGCATCGAAAGCGACAAAAATAATTGGCTTTGTATACGAGGCCAAATTATTTCGGTTCCTGTTGCACAACAGTGGTTCGAACCCACTTCGTTCTGGGGTAGTGGAGGTGAGTGATGGGCTTGCACTGACAGGCCTGTCTTCAAAAATGTCGATAAAAATCATGGAAAATATCCAAATAGACCGTAATGTAATCAGTTGTAGTATCGCTCAGAAGGTAAACATCGATCATAAAACCCTTTAGAACCATTTGGAGAAGGCTGGATACAAAAAGAAACTTAGCATTATTGTTTTAAATTAGGGGTGGGGCGGTACTTTTTGTGGGATTACTTAATTTTCCCAGACGGAAATATGTTGTCAGACTTGGTTTTTTATGATATAATGGCATTATACTTTACACTGATGCAAGTTTTGTCCATGCACCTGATGGCTTGAAACAAAGTTAAAAAAATCATTGTTCTAGGTGACATAAGTAATTTCAGGGGTCAATCCTTCTGTATCTTCTGTGGCAGGTTCTCGGACTAATAGTAAGTTTATAATAGTCATTGTTTTTTAAAAAATTACTTTTTATAATAGATGCTGCAAAAATCTTAAGAGAGATTTTTTCAGTACTTGTAGTAACTAGATAGTCAATATTCATACTAATTAAACTTTTGATGACTCTTATATATCCTTTCCATAATATAATTTTTTCAATCACTGATGCATATTTGACGTAATTATGTTTTTAGGATAAACCCCAGTTAATACTTTTCAAGTGAATTGAATGTTGCTAATAATTACTTGCCTAAAAGAATCTTAGAAAATAAAATTTTAACTCTTTGCAACACACGAAACTCAACCTTTAATCACTTGAATGATTTTAATGATTTAAAAAATAATTGAACTCGCTAACAATAAAATTAATGAAAAAAAAAACATTTAAAATATATGATAAAAGTCTAATTTGAGACAATTGTCACAAGGAGGATAATTAGATTAGTTATATAGCTATATTCAATTTAGGCAAATAAAAATATCTTATAGCTATTCAGGAAATTTGTTGCAATTTGTTGTTCATGGTTAAATAAAGTACTTTGTTAAACATAAGCTCTTATTTAAATTAGGAACTTCTTTACTGGGATAATGATTATATTGTTGAATGATTATATTTTTGTATTTAAAAGTAGAATAAAATACCACATCAAACTTAATTTATTTTCATTAAGATATATTCCAAATAAATGTAGTGTTGGGGATGAATTTTCCTCGTAATGAACTTGCTTTAGGATGAACTCTCCTTGCAATGAACTTTCTCCGGTATGAACTTGTCTTGGGATGAAAAAAGGAAGTGAACTTTCTGGGGGTGAAAAGATGAGGTGAACTTTCCGTACACGACCTGCATGTAATGAAATAAGAGGCTTGCTTCTATTTTTTTTTTTTTTTAACATATGTGTGATGAGTACAAGCAAAAAAAAAAAAAATGTTTTTCCTAAAAATATTCCACGGACAGTTTTATATGTATTCATTGTTTATTGCTCTACAATTTCTATTATATAAATATTTCAATTATTCTACTGTACTACCCGATATTATATTTTAATTATTATGAAAATATCCAACTGAATATATTAAGCTATGCTAATTGGTACTCCTACATTTTAATAGGAGGTGCTTCTTTAAGTGTAAGGAATAAAAAAGCTTAAGAAATAATAACAGGAGAAAAAGCTCAATCTCCACTGAAACTCAAATCCATTGTTCGATTTTGATCATTCGTGTCTGTTCATTATGTTGTGAATTAATTGAATAGCAGAGGGACCCCGGGTCTCGAGTTGGACTTCAGTCCATATTTTGAAGACTTGCAACTCTACTTGATCTTACAATCAAAGACTCAATACTTGACTTGGACTCGATAGCTAAGATTAGCGACTCAAAAGTAATTTTATGCTGAACTCTCGCGAAGCCTAAACTCTATGGACCTTATATTACAATTATGGACTTGAATTTTTTCAAAAGAAATCTGATCAAGATATTCAAGGACTTGGACTAACATTATAAGGACTTTTTTCAACTTCTCTTGAATACTATTCATTTTTCGACATGGACTCAAGATGTGTCTACTTCAGTAACATTAGTTTTCAAGTCGCCTAACTTATTTAGACTCATAATATTTGTATACTACTGTATCTTCCAGGAGTCTAGGATTTTGATTTAAAATAAGATAAAAAGAAGAAAATATATAATATAATTATAAAAAGGATTATGAAATACTAATGTTCCTATTTTATCTGATAAATATTGTAGTAATAACGGAATTCGCTTATATCAAAGTATTTTGCCCCAAGATTTGAAACTGTTCCTATTGAATTTAGAAAGACTATAATTTAAAATTGGTAATTTTTCGAAACATCCTATTTTATTTATGTATTCTCATTATCTACCAATAAAATATAATTTCGCTTGCAGAGTTTATATTCATAAATAATTTTAGTGGTCCATTGGTTACACTGTCCAACAAAATCACACTTTTTTAAAGCACTATGACAGCATACGCTCTACTTAGTAGAATCTTATCCCGAATTTCAAATAATGCCTACTTTTTTGGAATTATCTTCATGGCCTTCAGAAAAAGTCATAAAGTTTTTTTTGTTTTTTTAGGGTTCAAAGCTTTTTTGAGTGTTTGCCATTGATCATAGAGATAAATAATGTGAATATCCTTTAAAGCATAATGTCAAAAAATTATAAACAATTTTTAATATGGATGTATCATGCTCATAACTCAAGTAATCTTTGATTAAAGTTGAAAACAAGTTATTTTTATTCAGAGACTCATGGCTTGAAGAAGAATATATTCAAAAAGATTAAAAGTATGTTACTTAATAGCTGAAATTTGGAACTTTAATTTTTTATGTAAGAGCTTCCCCAAGAAGCTCTATATCATTGTCAATTTGGGATAAGACAAAGACAATATTTTAAGGATAAAACTCATTCTTGAACTGTTGTCATAAGAAAAGTCCATAAATTTTTATATCATAGCTAAAGAAAGATGGAGAAAAACAAAAGTAGGCGCTATAGTTTTGAAAGTAGGATCCCGAATTCGGGATCAGTGTTCGTCAATGGAGGAGAGTGCATTTACAGAGAGGAATCCCTGGCAACCAAATTCCCGCTGAACTGCCACTGGCCACTAGGATTTGATTTTGTGAGGATTTGCTCCGAGGACTCCCTTGAATGTCTGATTTTTGGAATCCCTCACTCACTACGGGTCTACAACGAGTCATCAGGTTTTTATCCCGATTTTAGGATCCTACTCTAAAAGGGATTTCATTTCAAAGATCTACCGCCTACCTTTTTTTCCGTCTCCTACTTTCTTTGTTTATCTCTCTTTCTGAAGACCACAAGGCTAAGAGAGAAAAAAATGAGGCCATATTCGGAATTAGGTGAGCATATTCTACTAAGTTGAACATATGCTGTTCTTGAACTATTTCGACACATCAATGTATTGGGTTTGGTCTCGATCTTGATTTACGTCTCATGCTTTATAACCTCGTTCTTGACTTGGTCTGGATCAATAAATATGATTTTTTGGCACTGCAATTACTGAAGAGAGGGAGAAGGGTTTATGATAATGGATTAATGTAATAGATGCAGCACCTCACCGTCCTTAATGTGCTCCAGAGGAGACAAGAGCATATTTTTGGCCCACTTGGTTCCCACCATCACTTATCTAAAGGCATACCTGGACGAGGAGAAAAACAACATCGACAAATGCATGCCCCTGGTCGACAACTTAGTAGCCTGTATTTCTAACCGCTTCAGAACCTACTTTCAAATGAGAGAGGAGCTGGTCGCCTCAGCTTATCTCCATCAATTCATAAAACTGTCTTACTGAGGAAACTCAAGAAAAAGAGAAACTGTTCCTTCTTGACGGGACAACCTAATTTGAAGATCACCCACCAGCCATCTGTCTCAAGATGTACAAAAAGAGAGTAATTTCCTCACCTAACGTCCTAAAAAGAAGGATACGGCCAAGCAGGAAGTAAAAAGTTTGTCTACTGCAATATTTAACGTATCCTTGATCCAAATATGATTGTTTATATTTATTGTATATATAACTCCATATTTCAATTAATCGGGAAACGTATGGCTTTGAGATCGCAATGAGACGCAACTCTCCCAGGTACAAAAGTACCATGATACTTCATAAAGTTCTATAAAAAATATTTCATGCCTTCTCTCCTTTCATTCATATTTCGAATGTACGGGTTATTAGATGGATTTCCTGTCAATTTATGTTTATGTTTGAACCCATTGTTTATTTCTTGTTTTATTCTTTGTCCTTTTGCCACATCCAAATTGCGAAATGTAACGTTTCCATGATCTGAAGGTCGAATCTCAGAGATGTCGCTAACAGATGAAGAATAAATCTGGGAACTCATGATATTATTAATATAACTATTATAATATAACTAATCAACAGAATGATGGTGTCAAAGAATTGAATCGTTATTATAAAATAAGAACTTCCTTTCAGATAAGCCTGTTAAGAACTTAATCATACCAACATCAATATACATTCTTTCCTATAATACAATTTCATCCTTTGTTATCTTTGAAAGAGGTTGTATCGTCTTCGCCGATGCACTAAACTTTATTAAATATCCAAATAAATTAAATGAAAGATTCTAAGCAATAAAAAAGTTCCCGTTTTCATTAGAAATTTTTCAGAAAAAGTGGTAAAATTTATGGTTACAAGAATATCTTTCTTATGAAACACAAATATCTATAAAAATATAAATCCTTTCTTTTTATTTCTTTTGCATCGTCATTCCTTGTTATCATCACACATTTATTAATAAACAATTGAATTACAAGGAATTTCACTCAAACTTCGGAATAATTGAGTTAAAAACTATTATTAATTGCAATTTGAATAGAATGCATTTTCGAACTTTTATTTCTTGTTAAACTTACAATTTAGAATAATGAGATTTATTAATATTTATGTTGAAAATTAACTAAATTAAATACATGAACTTTATAATTGAATCAAATTGTCCAAATATACCATATATTTCAATAATTAGATTTACTCAATATTCATGCATTTATTTATTCTAACATAAACCGTAATCCCATATAAATATAAATAAAACAAATATAATATGTTAACATAAAAACGATCTAGAACAAAAATCAAAGCAAGAGTAAATCCCCATTTATTTCTTTATTTCATATATGCATACAGTCTAATATTTCAAATACATTTTTGAGTCAATTATAGGCTTTATGTTCAAATTTGTGCGATAAATTAAGACACCCAACAATTTCCCTAAAGTTTAGATCAGGGAAGGTCAAACAAATTCGGTAATAGATATTTTATGTCAATATTTTAAATGTTATGGATTTATCTATGGTTTATGATTCTGTCCACAGGTCATTTATTCTTTTTCTGTTTCGAAATTGGAGACAGCGTAAGCAGAAAGCTAAAATTCAATAATTGCAGCCTTTTAATTATGTGGAAATAACTTCAATAACTGAAACAAACAATTTTTTTGCGGTTTAACCAATAATATGTTATTGGGATTAATTTATACGTATTTATTCATTACACAATCCAAAGTTAACAAGTAGTTAATACATAGAGTTGTATAAAATATGACCTGCTATTATGTTAAAAAAGGAGACTGAAAAATGTTATGGTAATCCAGACAATTTAACACTTTGTTTGGGAGGAGAGCAGCTTTGCTGTCATGAAGTTTCATTAGATTAGTTACGAGCAGCTATGAGATTAAGGATATAGACACAAATTTTACTCCGTATTTAGCAAGGGCATATGCAGAAATTGCCCCGATATCGATCCTAAGAGTACAACTTGGAACTTATAACTCATATAGCAGCATTATAAAATAAAACATATTCTTCAAAATGCCAAATAGAAAAAGTATCGCGCTTGTCCAAGGTCATAATTTGAGTATTGGACAGAAAAAGAAAGGGAAGGGGGCATAAGAATAAAAAATCTTGTAAGAATTGTATCTTTATATCTCTATCAGTGATAAAAATATGGTGTATTTTTTTAGCCGTTTTGTTTTTTTAGGAATTGGTAGTCTGAAAAATGACTTTTCTTTTCCTTAGCAGTTGTGATTATAATTTAATTATTAATTCCTGAGTAGTGAACATCCTTTCATAAATAGGTTCAAGTATATTCAAAACCTGGTTGAACATTTTTGTGTGCTCATAAAAAATGGAGAGTAGTCCTGAGGATTTTGTTGAGGATTGTAAGTCCTATTTGGACTCAGATTAGAATTGAGGATCGACATTGGAGTAATTCTAGCAAACATCCTTTTTTATTTCCTTTTCTCCTTCCTCCCTTGTCACAGCTGATTGTAGTTGATCTAATGAAACGTCATGAGCATTATTATTTCTCTCTTCGAAAACATTCTTCAAATTGGCGGGGTTAACATTTCGATTTTCAGTTTCGTTTTTTTTTTTTTTTAACATGTCCATTCTACACTGGATTTTCATCATTAATCTTTATTAATTGCAAAAAGAAGAGAAAAAAATGAACAAGTTATTTTACTTTTATTTAAATGGAATGAAATTATCATAAAATAATAAAAAATTTCCAAAGTTTATACAAGTTTATAAATTTCCCCTCCCAGTGAAAATGAATGAAAATGTGAAAATCTATATATTATAATATTAATTTTTATGTATTTTTATTATTTGCAGACATATCTTATTTATTTATTCACTGGTAATGATTATGTTCGCCTGTTTGGTTGAGAATAAATAATAATAAAAATAGTTAATATACATACATACAGGGTGGAGATATAATGTATATTACAATTTACTTAACAAATTGAATTCAGCAATTCACGAATCTTTTGTTTTACATGACGGGGTGAAGTAAATCACTCCAGCCAACCACCTTCAGTTTCAACCACAGTATCTAATGTAGCGCTTAACCTAGAACAGACCTTGTTGATGAACTCCATAGCCATATTTCCTGCTGTCTTGAAAATGAAAGCCCGCAAGGAATATGTATAAATTGAAACTGATTTTATTACATAAACCTACTTATTAAATCATAATTTTTTATTTAATATTTGTACTATTTTTTCAACTTGGTGAATAAAATTGAATTTTTTTTATTGTAAATACTCCTAATTGAAAATAATCATCAATTCTACTCATAGTCTAACAATAACTTACAATTATAGCTACGGAAGAATAATTTTGGTGTAAGACAACCAACAACTCTCCTAGTTGGACTTAGGATACAAAAACACAATTTTTTCAGTTTTTTCAATTCCAAGAATAAGATTGCCCACTCCTTTATGAGTTTGTCTATGAATCCTATAAAGATATTGGCATACTTAGGGACTAGCTTTGTACCAATAGCAGTCCCTAATAACGTATAGACTCTCTACTTTATTTGCTTCTATAAATACAAATTGCGTAATCAATTATAAATTATTATACATTCCTGTGCCACTGGTATTAGTCCTTGTTTGCCTCAAAGTAGAATTGAGGAACATCATCGGAGTAATTCATGCCTATGTCCTTGCAAGATACAGAGTTGTATTTTTGTTCTCGTAGCCAATCTAATGAAGCGGTATGTTAGGAAAGCTTTTCTTCTCCAAAACATTATTCATATTGCCAGAATTACCACGTTGATTTTCGGTTTCTTTATTAAAGTATACCAGCACGTCATATTTTCTACACCTCTAATTTTCATTATAAAAAGGACCTTATAATTCTATCAATTGAACTTGAGTTTATGATTAATCAAAAAGGTCCTTTTAATAGTTGACAAATAAATTTTGAGTTTTGAAGTTTATAATAGGAGTTTATAATGATTAAAAAGTACTCGAAACATGAAATGGTTGTATTTAAAAAATTATTTCATTAAAGTGACTCTTGAAGTATTATTAATATAAGTAAATACTCAATATTTATTAAAATATAAGGAGAAAGTAGAGACAGTCGCTGCACTTTTTCTTTTTGTCTAAGTTACTCCAGGCTGGTGTAACTTAGACTCTCCAAATTGTAATACAGCATACCTACATATATTTGCTATTGTTTGATTATATCTCGAGATTACACAAGCCAATTTATATGGATGCAAATTGTCAAATATTGCAACTGTACTTTTAGCAAGGGAAGGTTACAATAATCACAAAATGTCAAATTTGAGTTAGAAATTTCAAGATAATATATTTAATTATTAGGTTTTATAAATAAATGACTAAAATTTTAATTTGGTGTGATAAATTGATCAAATTTCAATGTATAATAGTATAAATCACTGACCGAGTATATAGATCGGAGAAATGGACTCTCTAAAACTTATTTAGAGCCGGGCTCTGAGTAAAAAACATGACTGATTTGAAGTGTAAATATGTTTATATTAATATAGCAAAGTATGGCTGTCTGTATGTATGTATCCTTGTCAAAAGTAAGTCACTTCTGAGTGCAGATACTGTATCTAAGAAATAGCGTGCGGCTCATATAAAAAAAAGAAAACTATTTGTATATATATAATTGTATAAAAACCGTATGTAAAAATGAATCCTATCTTGCAGGCGTTTAGGTCAACTGATATGTAAAAAGAAGGATAATGGAAGTACAGCAACAAGCTAAAGTACTCCCCGACACATCAAATAATTTATATATTATAATTCTTATAATTTTGAGGAGAGAAGATCTAAGTATATAGAAACTATGTGCATGTGTGCTCAGCAAAAACGGAGAGTAACCCTGAGGATTTGTTGGGGAGTTATAATTGATATTATTGAAGCAAAATGTGTCTGTTTCCACCACCCCTAATAACTAAAGGACAACGCCGGGTACTACCGCTAGTAAAATACTAAGGAAGAATAAACAGTGCAAAGAAAACTGTGGTACTTGTTGCAACCGTTGTCTTTGTACTACTGTGGATTAAAATATCTCAAATTTCAACTCACTTAATGAGTTTTGAAATTGTATAAAATTATATCCACTGATAGTAAAATGATTAATAATTCAAATGATATAATTTAAAAGAAGAACAATGAAAAACTGACTGCATTATTACAAAAACAATTATCCATAAAAAATTTCATTTTTGCGGCCCCTCAAAAACAATTTTTATCCAATATATCCAAGATTAATTGAAAACGATTATTGATTTTTTTTTTTAGCAATAATCCAGATACTATTATACAATTTTGACAGATAATTTTTGAACATTAAACAAAAAGGGACTGCTGCATTTGTCCGGTGTTGCAACCTACCCCCGTCTTCTCCTATGGGAATATATATTTACTCATCACAAGTAAAGTTCAATGTTTTTATTTCTATCTATACCAAAATATATTACTATCCTTCTTTTGCCTACTTTAAATATATTTTGATTAATTGGCATAAACTAATTTTTGTTCTCATTACATCAAAATTTGATTTAAATCTATCAAACTTAATCTTAGTTTTGAGAAATAAAAATTAAATGTTATATATTCCTTTGTTAGTAAATAAATGTATTTTTTTTCGAAGAATTGTACAAAAATATACGTAAATATGTGAAGTTATTGATGTCAAAGCTATTTTTAAATTAAATTATACGTCATATATTTGTTAATGTAGGACTCCCAAATAATATATTGACGTCATACGAAAATAATCTTACTTAATTTCTAAAAATTTCGTAAAAAACGTCAATGAGCATTTATAGACCATGTAGCCAAGTAGAGGAGGGGCAAGACCAGTTGCGTGAGAATCCTTAGGGATCATCCACTCTCACTTTCGTTTAATTTTTATCTTTAACCTACGACATCAAAACATTTCTTCAGGAGGAATACAAATCAATCCTGATTAGTTTCTACAAGAGTCCAATAGAGATATAACTTTTGAAATAGATTAAAGTAGTTTTCCTCTTGGAGATAACAATGGAAAGTCTCAGGTGCAACTTACTCCAATAATTTATCTATGTACTCCATTTCTATATAAACTATGGATACGAAAATATAATGATAATATGTAATAGCATATAATTTTTTTATCCTAAGCTAATAATTGGTACGTATATGTGCTATTTGGAGAGAATCTTTTATATCTATTCACAAATTTGTACACATATGTTACATTTCAATAAAAAGTGAATTTTGTTTTCTCCCTGTTATAAATATCGCATATTAATGATAAAAACAGTTAAAAGTTGATACAAAATAATTGAATCCTTCTAGAGTTGAGTGGTTAATCCTAAAAAACTCCTCAGGCCCCTCCTTCTTTTTTTTTTTTTTTTTTTTTAATTTTTGATGGCACTGACTTTATTAAGATCCATTTTGTGCCTTCCTTAGATCAGTAATATCCACAAAAATTTCTTTTTGGTTTAACTAATGTTTATTTAAATCATGATTTATCATGATTTAAATAATCTTCTTCTCTTGGTATTTTTCCAAAATCCTTCTGACTTTAGTAACATGGTCTTCCAAATCATTTAATATTGTTAAAACATCATCGATCATTCTAGACGTGTCAAGTAAATTATCAAAATGTTCATCTCCACGATTGATTGTTACTGTGAATTAAGCGGTAGCAAATATGAAATAGATATGGATATTTTTTTTAGTTATGGTTAAAAATTATGTTTTGTTTTGCCCAATTGCTAAAAAGGGCCTGCTTTAATTTTTAGAACTTAATAGAATAATAAAAAAAGAATTTTTCATTACAATTACTGATGGGCACATGGCTACTACAAAGTTTATTTTCAAAGAGTGGGAAGCTCGACAACAATATATCAATAATTTATCCAAAAAAATAATGTTAAACTAAATATGTAATATTTTACGACGATTCAAAATCATTGTTATTTTGTTCTTTTTATAAATCTTGGATATTTTTTCTCAACTTTTCATTATGAGAACAATAAAATATTTGAACTGCTGTTCTATATGATAACCAGTTTTGTAGAGAAAAACAATATTTTTCCAACTTTCTTCACAAAATATCTGTAACAATTTTTAATATTAAAATGAAATTTTGTATATCTGATCAAAATTATATTATTTATTCTGGCCACAAACAATCAGGTAGTTTCAATGGAACCTCAAATAATTAAATTTAATTATCAATCTGAATAATTTATTGCTCATTTTTTTTCTTAATTTATATTATATACTTGATATATTAAATAATACGAAAGATTTGTTATTTTTTTTTTTTTCACGTATAAATTTTATCCGTTTGGAGGTGTTTCATATATAAATAAACAACTTTATAACTAAATCTTTAAACAAAAGTCAATACAACAATTAATTAGCACGGCGAGTCAAAAGATAATAGAAATACACTGGAGTAGTTTATCACATTTCATAAAAATCTTCAATAAAAGGATCTGGTAGAAAACAAATGAATAAAAATTATCAAAATTATACGACTTAAAAAAGTAGGATGGAGACAAAAATTACAACATTTCAGCATTGTATGCACAAAACTACTTAAAGTGTTAGACGGCGAAGAAATGTCATATTATCTTTTGAAACATATGTGTAGTAGCGTATCAAATCCCCGATGTACTTACACGTTACATTAAATGAATCAGGAATTTTTATGGCAAAAACAGAATATCTTACAGCTGTTGAAATAAGAATAGCACTAAATTCTTCAATTTAGATAGGGTCGTCTTCCGTCAACTCCTCTGCTATCCTACTTTTACAGCTCGAAAGAGCTTGATTAATTATTTATCTGAAACTTTTGAAATAAATAAATCTACTAATTTCGTTTTCAACACAATTTGTATTATGTATTCTTATATAAGTGGTAAGACCACTTCCTCTTTTTTTTTTTTTTTTATGTCTAGTCCAGATATACAAGAAGTCTTGATTAATCTATATATGGCTGGAAATGCTTATTTTAAACCTATTAACAAAAAACAACAACAGATATCTTGTTCTACTCTTGATTAATATATTTTTTTAATAATGTAAGACATTTATTTTGTCTTTGAAAATAATATATTACATTTATATATCATCTTTCCAATAAGTACCTATTTATTTTGAAAAAAAAAGGAAAATTATCTTCGTTAGAATTACGAAAAGAGATCAATTTACCATTAGACCTTGGACTATGTACTTTAAAAACTGTTTTTTTATGCATAAAAAATAAATCAGAAAGCTTTAAAAAGAGATCGTGTTTGCCCAAGATATATAATCTCTGTATTATTATAATGAATTTAAACAAAAAAATCGTATTATAAGCTTCAAATAAGATAACTACATATTATATGCATAAAAAATGGTCTTGATGAGAAGTTTTTTTATTTTTGTCAAAAAATTGCCAAATTGAAATTCGCAAAGAAACTCGCAAAAATCGTTTTTAATTTTGAAAAAATAGTTAATAGTATTTATTTGCACTGTAAAGAGAAACACAAACCTACCAATATTTATTTTTTTGTACTTGAAAAAACAAAAAAGTAAAGGAGAAATTATGCTTATTAATGTGAATGAATACTAATGACTTAACGATTTATGTATTGCAAATAATGCGTTATGCATTATGCATCGATGTTAAATTATACTTAAAAAAGCATCAACATATTTCAAATTATTCCCTTATTCACATACTTTCCATCAAAAACGACTAAGGATAGGTTTTTACAGAACGCAAGGAGAATAAAACTGCTATCTTTCTCCACAAAACTTATATTGCTAAGAATGAGGAAAATAAAAATTTGAACTTGATTCACTTAGAAAATTTTAAGCCCATAAGAAATGTTATAAGTTTTTCCCAATTGATATGTTTGTTGCCTCTTTACTTAGAGTATCTTTTGTACTGTGGTTCTGACTAATGTACATACACAGATTTTATATTAAATTGATATTCAAACTGGTACTTGCAGTGGCATTAAGTAATAAAAGTATTGGCCCTGGTTCTATGTCCTTGATAATTTTCTGAAAGAAAGGCAAGGCCACTTTATGGATAATCCTTGCGCAGGCTACCAAAAGGTATTACAAACTCAAGAATGCTTCTCAAATCGAATGGGAAATTTATGTAGAGCAAGCAGACATGCATCAATACATGCTGAATTTTCACTCGGATGGGAAATGCCAACTCGTGAGCAACTTAGCTTCAATTTTTTCGAGCCTCTTCATAGACAAGATGGCTAAGCAATACTTCAAAACTATTCTTGGCCCCTATAAAGTTGTCCAAAGACCTTTTATACCTTTCAGGATGAGAACCTGAAGCTCTACCACTGAAGAAATTCGAAGGTGTGGCACAAAAAAATGTATAAAACCGTTCATAGACTATTTGGTAAGAAGAGGCATAGTAAAAAAGTCCATACAATAGCATCAAAGCTATTAAAAATAAATATATGTCGTCTACTGAAAAGTGGTTTAAGTACCGACTTCTTTCTGGAACTTTGGAAGTAGGAACAAAAAAAATTCGTGACCAAAGAAGTCAGTGTATCTTCTGCAAAAGTGAAACCACTGACCATCTTTTTTGGAATTGTGCTTATCTAAAGGAACTATGTGATGGGATCTCCAACGAATTACTTCGAAATTTTGGAGCTACGATCGGTAAAGATGAGATCCTTGCTCACTACAATGGGAAGGGAGAAAATAAGGTTAATACCATAATTACCAAAACTGAGCAGATGATTTACGCGAAAAGATCAGCAGGAAATCAGATATCAATAGTATGATCCCATCAATCAAATCATTAATAAAAGTTTTTATGAAAAATAAGTTAATTTGTGTTTTGTCTTGGTTTTATCTTCGGTTGTTGTTATTTTGTTTTAAGTTTTGTGTATGTATAAGTATTCCTTTTTTATTTTTTAAAAATCCCCCCCTCAAATTTTGTCTATATCAAAAAGTTCTCAAATTTCATTAATCAATTTGTTTTTATTAGTCCAAATAGTATTAAAATCCCAATACCAATTTGGGATCATTCCTAAGCCATGTGTTTTTTACAAAAATTTACATTCCCCGTATGTGCGTACGTGGTTTTTTTTTTTTTCTTATTTACCAACTTTTGAAGATAGGTATTATTTTTGTTACCCCTTCCCCCTTTTTTTTATTTTTATGGGCTTTTAAAAAAAAATAATGTGATGGCAAATCTTATGGCGAGATTACCAATTTCAAAAAAAAAAACGGGCGAGATACTAAACCTACACGATTTTCATCAATAACTACAATACAAAAAAATCATCACCTCTGTCACCCACATTCATTATATAGTCAACAAAAACAAACAAAAAATCATATCAATCTAATTATGCCCAAGTTTAAACTTTTTGAATATTTTTAAGAAAAATTAAAATTATTCTATAGAAAATTTAAAAGATGCATAGAATAAAATGACTACAAAAATATTCAAAATTACAATCACAGATACTAACAGACTTCTTTTAAATATTTTTTTTATCATTTTTGTCTTGTGTAAAGTATATCAACTATTTTTACTATCAACTTTTAGGACCCAACGTATAGTTTGCCCTATTTCAATATGACGTGTTGAGCATAAGAGACCTCCTAAGCTCATTCTTTATTTTTTAGATCAAGTAATCATGCAGTTCTAAAATATTCCTCAGTAACTCAAAAATGAACAATCAACAAACTGATTGAACAACTTTGCTATATTACCTCCTTTCAATGTTGTTGCTTTCACCTCTATTTCTTTGATTGTAAGCAGGATTGCAGAAAAGTTAAACACTGATTTACTGATTTAGTAAAACTTTGTAGAAAAATCATATATGCTAATAATAAGGGTTATATAATCATAGTTAATTTTCTGAGAGGTCAAGATCACGAAAAACCCAAAAAAATGTATTATAGACTGTAACTTTTGAACTAATTAAGATACATGACTCAAAAAGAATGATATCGGAAATAACATACAATATGGAGGTAAACTCGCACCTAAAACATAAAATAAAAAACCCAAACACAGAAAAAGGAAATCCCATTTTTATAAAAAAAAATTATACATACCTATATCAATAATTTGGACATAATTATCAGTTAATAACGTTCTAATGGACTTGAATTTGAATAAGACGCAAAGAACTTTTGTGATAATAAAATTATCACAAATAGGGCCAATATATACAGTCTTTAATAACAAATAAGTTTTTAAAGTAAAAATAAAAACACACCCTAAGACATTTGCTATATGCTCACATTCAAATAAAAAATGTATTGTCGTTTCCCTTGATGCCTTACAAAAGAAAAGAAAAATTTAATTAGTCTTCCCATACACACTACCTAGAGACAAGATGTTGGTAATTATTATATGGTATTGAGAATTATCGAGCAAAGGCTTTCAATGTATTTCACTACATCTTGAACCGAAGTATCTAACCCAACCCCAGTCTTTCGATTTGATTCAAAAAGTGTTGTCCTATTCCAATCTCAACTAGTAAATATCTAAGATTCTTATTCCTAACAATGTTCAAAAAGTTATAAAACAGTCTCTGGGTCCTGTTTGTCTAACTCAAAAGAATATTAATTTTTAGAGAAAAAAAAATTAGGGAGAAGTTTGTGTTCTATCGTTTGCACATTCTATTTAATGTAGAAGATATTTCTGAAAAAATCCTTCAACCCTTTGCATATACAGTACATTTTTCATTAAAAAGAGGATACTTTTAGATAGCATTAGTAAGTAATAGCTTCTTTCCTTCATTGTACATATATTTGTAGAATTTGGGCTTCATATCAATCTTGCTAAAAGATTGATAAAATAATAAATCTTTACATCTATAAATAAATGCAATATCGTATGGCATCACGTTACCTCAGAAAGATATACAATGTATTTTGTTGTCAACTCTTAATGCTTCCGTTTTTCTTACTTTAATAAGTGTTCTGCACGTTAAGTGTCTGAATTAGAACTACTTATTTTTAAGCTCTAAACAATTATCAATCATAATTCTACAATTGGGAAGAATTGGCGTACTGCAAACTGATTTTGGTCCAGTTTTTTGTTTATTTTCGGAGAAAAGATTGCGTGATACGACAAAGGTAACAACGTGATGTGTAACCCCATTAGGTACATATACAAATAGTCGTAAGCAAGCATATACAATTTTTTTTTTTAATTTCATTGAAGAAACAAATTTTATTTGTACTCATGTTTTTATGTGGCCTTTTTTATGTCTCAGTAATCAATCTTTCACTAATTCCATTTTGTTCTTATTAAGCAAAAACTTAACAATGTAAAATATTTTTGACATAAATTAATATTTGATGGTGGCCGTGCTTCTTAATGCTTTGTCTTATATTGAATAATTAATCGATTCAATCATTCTTAACAGCTCTCAAATTATTTAATATTTATTGGTTCACAAGGTACAAAGTACAACCAAATAACTTCCTTTTTTTATCAGTCATGGCAATGAGGCAGAAGAAGTAGTAGAGGGCGGGGCGTGTGATTTCATTTAGAAGCCAAAATTCTAAACTATTCTTGGAAATGGACTCAGTCACTATCATGCATTGTAGTAGTAAGGAACTTGGGTTTACCGTCCTAAATATATATAATGTATTGACAAAACATTTTATGAAATTAAACTTATGAGAATTATTTTTAATAAAATTTTATAATTTGAAATTTAAAAAAATATTTTCACACAATAATGATGCTAGAGAAAAAAGATTGGTTATATCAGATTTGTAATCATGCAAACTAAATTGGTGCTTTTTATCAAATTGGATAATTAGAAGCAAATATATTTTGGATAACCCAACATTTTAAAGAATATCCAATTACATATTACGTGATCATCAACAGTTAATTAATAATATAATAATTATCCTATAAATCTTTTTTTATGAGGTATTAGTCCCTCTAAAACATCAAGGGAAAAAAGTGAAAAAATCACCGGTTATTAAAATACTAAAGTTCCATCCATGGATTGACAATGGGGGACGTCATTTATCTGATAAGATTTTCCGAACTATATAAAGGAAAATTTTTAATGTGTACTACCATTCTGAAAAAAAAAAAAAAAAAAATTAATTATTAATTTTGTCCTTTTGTCTTTTCTACAAAGGAAATTATGTTTTCGTATCAAAACTGTATTAACAAAAAAACCATTATTTGATGCAATTTTCAAAAGTGAGGAAATATTGAAAAATTCACCATATTAGTGAAAAGCTTAAGAGCCAACCATCTTAATTATGTACACAATAAAATCCACGCTAATGACTCAGTTGTAGATTTTTATAAGTGTTTTTTGTTTATATATATATAAAATAAATTATCTCAACATCATCTGTATCTAAGTAGTTAGTTGTTATTATTTTAGAGCTCTGACCTTAAAAAAAAGTATTGTATCTATGTGTTTACCTACAACAAATAATGTTGTTTATTTTCCCCACATTTTCAAAGTTTTTATCTCGGGTCAACTATATATTAAAGCAATTGCATCAATGATATTAGAAAATATACAACAATAGCATATAAGAAATGACTAATATTTGAAAATATCTTATAAGAAATGTTTATTCAACTTTTCGCAAAATCAACAGATTTTTTTTATTACAAAGTTACAATTTTTGTTTGATCAAAAGAGATATAGTAGTCAACAATTCAATTAAAGTTTGAGAACCAAATGAACTAAAAGCATTTTATTTTTATCATTAGCGTTGAAATTCTGTCTGAGACCGAACTTTTTCCCGGGTTTGTCATAAGTGATTTTTTTCTAGACCTTTTTTTCTTGGACCTCAATTTAAGGATCGATTTTCTCGCCTATCTTGATTGGTGAGTTTCACAAATATTATATACGTCACTCATTTAACTTCATATGACGTTATGTTGCCCATACTCATAGTTTTAAAACAAACCTGACGTCATTTATAGAGACATTTTTGACCAAATTATAAATTGAGGTATCCAAACTGATTTTTTAATATGACTGATCCAGATCGAATTTTTCTTGAAACCGATAGTGACCAATCTTCTTGAAAGAACCAAATTAGTTCAGTCCAGTAAATATCATAACAGTCTCATACTGGTCCAGGATTTTCAGAGCCAAATCCAACACTAATTATTATCATTCTTTCGGGGGGGGAATGTTAAAAGAGATTTGTCTTAGTAATCTCTTTTCTTAGAGCAAAATATCCCAATCTCTCAATAAAGAAAAATATCCTACAAATTGTCCAAGTGGTTGATACATAAATATATTCAGTTGTTTAAAATATGACGAGTCGGTATGTAATAATAAATGAAACAGGAAATTAAAATGGTAATTCGAGCAATTTAGCTATTCTCACGTTTTATTAGATTAGCCTCGAGCAGCTCTAAGGGTGAGGAAATCAACACAAATTCCTTTTCGTATCTGGCAAGGGAATAGGCTTGAATTACTCTACTTTTGACCCTCAAATCTACTCTGATTCTAACTAAGGCTTACAATTATAACCCCCAAAAATTATCAGAGTAAAGGTGGGGGCCTTGAAGTCCTTACGCACTTATTTAGCACGCATAATTTCTCCCTTTTGATGGTTTATTATTATTGCACTTCACTTCATATATATATTTTTTTTTTTTTTTTGAAAGTTACTAAGTAGTATAATAATAAAAAGGAATAACAAATGCAAGCTAAATTGGTGCGTATGCACTTCAATGAACCCAAATGTACTCTCATCATTCATTCGACACAGCATTATTATAAAAGTGTTATCTCGTAAAGAAATATCTACAAACATGTATCTGCTCAAACTAACAGACTTTACTGATTACTTTATACTTAGATTTTATCTCTTCAAGAAAGAAACAATGATCATAAAAGATAAGGCAAATAAAAAATATGCTGAGATTGCCAACTACAAAAAAATCTTGCACTCTTTATGGTCATATTTTATACAACTCTAAAAATAAACATGTACTTAATCCTTTTACTTTAGTAAAAAAAGGAATCAGTTTTAATTAAATCCAAGATAATGGTTTTTTAAAGGGGGTTATGTGAATCTATTACTAAAAAAATGCAATATTTTGTCAATTTTACTTGGCTTTTATATTTAATATTCCAGACAGTTCAAAAAAAAAAAATTATAAATGGAGCGCGACCATAAAAACAGTCTTGAACAAACATTAAGGAAAGGAGAACATTCCAAATTATTTTTATAATTCATATACTTATAAATACAGCTCAATATTTCTTATACATATTTCAGTCAATTAAAGGCTTTGTATTTTTTTATGGGATGAGTTAAGATAATACCTTAGAATTTTAACAATAGTTAAGAATTGTTATTTGATTTTAAAGACTTATATTGGGTCCAATATGTCCCTTTTAAATAAAATCTATCAGTTAATATTTTTTTTATCGTAACGATCAATTTTGGCTATTGTATTAATTTGTTTATTTGTTTGTATTTTTTTTTTTTTTTTTATCCATTAAATAACTTTTTATTTGATATTAATGAAAAAAGGTTTTTATGTGGTAATAAGAATTGGTTATTTAGGCCCCCAAAATGAACAACATCAACAATGTGTACGTCCCCTTTCCCTTGGAAGATTTTCAGCTCTTTTAAGGAATCCTTATATACACTTTTCTACAGATGCTTACTTTTTTCTACAGCCTCCTAAAATAACGATCAAATCAATATAAGATATTAAATTCACATAGTTTTTTCATAAAACTGATATAAATAAATGCCACATTTATCCCTATCTAAAACTTCAAATATAATTATTATAATTAATACACCTAACTTTGTCTCAATACTAAATACTCAATTCTTATTCTTTCTTCCAAAAATACTAAAGTTTGATTCTACATAATGCTTCTTGTGCTCAAAAAAATATTTAAAATTTAAAAATTTATTATTTAAATATTAAATAGTTATGTAAATGCACTCTTTCACCGAGACATTTTATCCCAACCTGATCGATTTTTACGATACACTCCAGAGAACATGACCCTTGTCAAAATATATATTACAGTTATTAGTTAATTACAATAAATAATTCAATTAAGTGTTGTTTCTATTAAATAAAGGGCCTCTCAAGACCTTTCAAATAGGAATACAGGACGCGGACTCAAAAATTATTAAAATATAAAAGCAGTTTTCAATTCTACATCTTTTTATTTTGTGCCATTTTTAGTTCAACAATTTTCTAATGTTATTCAATACGTCCCTCTCCATTCTGAATTATGGATTCAATACGGTTGACAAGCAGCTGTTATTGATGAAGTCTGAGGACAAGTTGATCCACTCCTCCGTGATCATAGCCTCCAGGGCATCAACTTTCGGGTGAGAAGTTTCGTTCGTCTCGCCATCCAATACATAACAAACAGTGAAGTCTAGGGGGTTCACTTCGGGTGAGGACGACGTCAAGAAGTCTGCCGGACAGAATGGAGCCAAGTTCTCCCTGCAGAAATACTGCAGCTTCTTGGACGTGTATACTGGGGCGTCGTCTGGGGTAAATGCATATTTGTCCCTGGGGAACGTGCTCTTTAATCATGGCAAGGCAAAGTAGAGGAAGAGGTAATTTCTCCAGTTCAGAACAGTGCCCACTGTGAAGATCTTCTTGTCGGAGATCGACTCGTGCAGGTAGGGAACTGCACACCCTCTGCCGTTTTGCTCGAACATTTTGATCGCAGAAAAACAAATCAAACATCAAAATGTAGCTTTTTGTTAGCTATTTCGAATGGTGCCAAGTTTTATCGACTTTTAGAACTGAGGCTAGACGGCCTCGAAGAGAATTCTAATTTTTGAGTCCTCACCATTTACATATATATACATATATATGACAGCTGACAATTTGAACCAATCAGAAATTAAAAGAAACAAAATATTATATTGTTCTACTGAGAGCCCACTCTTTCGCTTGCGTCCTTTAAGTAATTGTTTGTTTCAAATCTCTTTTATATATGATATTGTATATTGTTTCACAATATTTATTTAAATATATAATCCAAGAACATGTTTTGTTTTATCTCTCTCATCAAAAAAACCAAACCTTAATGTAACATCAAAAATGGAAAACATATATTTGGCATGTCAAAATAAAAGCAGGATGAGATGAAAAATAAAAAAAATGAGAAAAAAGGATATTTCAAAATTTCTCGAAATTGAGCCTGAATTAATTTTGTATTATATCACAAACTATCGTCAATTTCGATCAACAACCTATTGGTTCTTTCAGATCGTTTAAGACAAATGTTATCATTCATTTCTGACCAGAAATTCTTCAAAAAAAACAGTTGCTGAAAGAACATGAAACTCCAGCAGGAATGTCTTTTATAGATCAGCCAAACCATTGATCTTGCCAACTTCAAAGAATTCTTAAATCTTATCATTCAATTGCATTATTTGTCTCTGATTCCTGACTGATGCAGTTGAACTTCATGGCAAAATTTTATTCCTCTTTATTTAGGAAACTTCTTAATCTTATTGAAGCACTTCTTCCCTGTTGTTATCGGGTAAATTTCATAATCATTCAGTTGAAATGCTCGTTGCAGAGGACTTAATGCAATATTGGGTTATAATTTTTACGATGATTATGATTTTTTGCCAACTTATGACAATTTCTCTCCAAGAGATAAATAATTTGGAAACTTATGGTATGATTTATCGACCACAGATTTTTTTTTTTTTTTTTTTTTTTTTGGGGGATAAACGCTTCTACAACCGACAGTCAAATATTATGATTTGCCACACTATTTTAATGAAAGAATTATTTGAATGAATTTTGCATTTGATTAATTCATTCACACATTCAAACTCAACCGTTGTCAAAAGTTGTACGATAAAAGTTATTAAAAAGGCCCTTTATAGCTAAGCCCGATCGTTATTGTTAGTATAATAATAGTTATTCATCTTAAGTATCCCTTGAAGTAGTATTAGGGATGAGAATATTGTGAAATTGGAGTGTGTGTAAACCAACACCTGAAGGAATCTCATTTATAATATGGTAACTTTGAGAAATGACATATTTGCTGAGTTTGATAACTAAAACCTGAAGTGCTCCAAGCTCGCTGACGGGACATTCCATGCCAATTTTACGCACTCTCACGTCATCATCATCTCCGATTTTGATAATTGTTTATTCCAACAAAAGAAAATATCTAAATTTTTAAACTCGTGCCAGTACGTGGGCCCGTTTCAGAGTCCCTCAAAGTTTGGCCCTTTTTGAAGTATACTCAAACTTCAGTTGGATATAAATGCATTCTTTTAAATTCTCACAAGAACAAGTGCTTTAATTTAATTTTTATTAAAAAATAATATTGGTCCAAAAAACACCGTGCAAACATTATTGCAAAATATTAAAAATGGAGCCCAAGCCAAGCTTCAAGTTTGATTTAGCCAATATTTTTGTTAGAGTTTAACCTACTCATACAATAAGGCTTTGAAAAAAATTGGAGGTGATCCCAACGGAATCATCTTCATTTAGGTCTATAATTGAAAAAGGTAATGTTATCTGTAATAGTAAATTCCTTATTTTTGTTGCTGTCCCAATGAAGTTGGAGTATCTTTCGAAAAGGGCCAAAATGTGAGGGACTCCAAAACGGGTCCTCATGCTCGCATAAGTTTATAATTTCAGACATAGTGTTCTTTTGACATGGAATTCCCCTCATACGTTATCATTTTCAAAATAGGAAGGAATAATTAATAATAGAATTTGTATTTTGCTCTTATCAAAATATACACTTTTTTTAATATTTGCCTCAATTTAATCAATATTAAAACATCCCTTAGTATTATGGTAAAGATCATCTTGTCTGGTACCAATACTTTCAGGTTTAAACTCGTGAATTGTTCTTTTTTTCCTTTTTCTTATAGAAAATAAAAGTTTTAATTTTGTTGAGGCCAAACCTATGACTTGGAGGGGTTTAAATCAAGATCGATAATTACATTACCTTTTCCTTGCCCATGAATATTTTAAGAAGGACGTACTTTAGAGAAATTCCAACAAATATAAATTATACAGCTTTTTGAAAAAAAAAATGATCCATTTTAGATGAAGTGTTACTCACAAGGAAGCGTTATTAAGCAATAGTCGAGAGAAATTATTCTCTTGAACTCTATATGCCTATGTTTGATTCACGGTATGTATTGGGAAATAAATCGTAAGTATTTTCGGTATGTCTAAAAAAAATGTAAATGAACATGGTAAACCTGACAATTTGAAGAATGCTAGAGAAAAAGAGAAGCTTAGCTGTCATGAACTTTCATTAAATTAGCTGCTACTAGTAGTCAGATAAAGGAAATAACCACAAATACAATTCGTATTTAGCAAGGACATGAATGCCTTTGATGTCGATCCTCAATTCTACTCTTAGTTAGTCCCTCAAAGCTACCCAACAGTTCCTTCTCAGTGTTATTCACCGTCTTCATGGACACACGCACTTATGATTCATTTATAATTAGATCTTTCTCTCTTAAATAACGATAACAGCTTTGGAAAATAAAAACTCATTTCAAACTGAGAACTAGAAAAAAGTCTTGCACACGTATCTGTCGTATGTTAACAAATCTAATTATGTATATGGACTGTAAATACTGTTCTTAAGTCAGATGAAGTAATTGTATATACTGTAATACTGTATATAGGACTTATACTAAATCACTGAAACTCCATCTCAACAATTAAAAGAATATTTTTAAGAAAAAGAAAAACATACCAGTATAAATTAGAATTAGCTTAGGCTAAATTAAATTCATATTGCTATGTATGTATGGATAACGGTTATATTTTCACATGCATTATTAAGTTGATATTTTCCACTAAAGATTGACAATATATGAGCTAAAAGGAAATCATCATTTTACAATTTACCAAATTAGGTATTATAAAAGCATTATGTTGTAAATGTTGATATTTTGATTTATTGAATTATTTAGCAATATGTCTATGTGTTAGTTCATTGATTTATGAATGGTAAGAATGCAGTTTGGAAGGTCGGGAACATAAAATAATAATAAAAGGATTTGAAAGGTTATAGGAAATAATAAAAGATTAATAGATGAATGTTTTTTTTCTCTTGGCCTTTATTCGGCATTTATATATTTTCAGATTTTAAAACTAAAAATACAAAGACACAAACCAATGAAACATCCAAATGGAATATTAAAACAGATAAATTATGTAATAATGACAACTATATGATGGATGTTTTTAAATATTTAGAAAATATAGGTTTAAATACATTTATGGGGTATTCACGGACTAGGTGGTCACATGGGATGGGAGGATTTGTCACGTTTATCATCGTTGAAGACTTCAAAAATATAACAAGATGGCGTAAATGCCGTAAAAACACCGGCGCCAGAATGTAATTGCAAGTGGAGGGGAGTTGTATAATTGTAGAGAAGTTCAGGTAGCTTTAAAATATTATATAAGACTTTTTTTTTTTTGTTATGGAATAAAAGTAGGCTTAGTTTTTGACCTTATAGTTTTCAAGGTATATGGTCTTTAATTTTTTACAAATTTTAACTATATTAAGGTAGCCCCTTGTAATTTAAAAAAAAACTGTAGACTGGAAAATTGATAGAATTAGGAGTAAAAGTGGGATTTATAAAAATCATATCTTCATTTACATTAGTTGGACTCGATAGCAAGACTCACGATATTATAATATACTATTGAATTTTGCTATATAAACTGTTTAACATCTGGTACGACAATTTCTTAATGAGAAAGTAATATTTCCTCGCCATTTATGTTCGATATGACAATAACAGTAGAAATATCTCAAACTATTTCAATGTTTGTTACAATTGTAACAAAATTATTTAGTCAATATTGTATATATTTGAGATATTTCCTCCCGTACCTGAAATTACAGTGTCAATATAATTATTGATATCAACATTCTAACTTGTATCCATACTTAAAAATATATTAATATATGTAGTCCAATTGAACTTCCATTTGAGAAAAAATTGAAACAAAGAATTGGAGAAAGGAATAAGTAGGGTAGTAAATCCTAAGCATTTCTTAGGATACAAGTTTTGTTTTTATAATTTTAATTTATTTTCTACATTCGTGATAATAAATTGGTTAAGTAAAACGTATCAAGTGAGACAAAGAAATCGACAGCTGACAACAAAATACATAGAGTATTTTAGTCGTTACGAAGGATTGGGTCTCAGATTTTGCATTACCAGAGTGTTTAAGTTGTTAGAAATTTCCATATTTTCTCCGATATTTTATGTGAAGCAATCAAAAAAAAAAAAGGAGGAATGGAAAATAAATTGCTTTACTACTTTTGTAGCCATGCAATGCTTAGAACACTAAGTACTCTCATTTAGAGGAATGAATGAATGTTTTTATGACTTATGTACTTCTTAAAAAGAATGAGACACAAAACTTATCTCCCTAGTAACATTACATTAGGTAAATAATCTAACATAATTTTTATTCATTACCAAGCCTTGTCAAGTTTGTCTTCCATAAAAATATATTGATTTTTTTTTTTTTTTTGAAACGGTCTGCTTGTTAAGAAGAGTTTAAAAAGTTTAAGCACATACATATGTATATATTTTTTTAATGTTCCTTTGATTGATCAGATGGAGTTACACTGATTAAATATTAGTAAACATTATATCATTACAATTACACAACCAGAACTACGAATTTATTGTCTTTGAAGTCCATTTACATAATCACAATGTAAATTTCTTTCTCTAGAAGCGACCAAGTAACGAATCTACGAACATAGAGTTCAAGAGAATAATTTCTGGCGAGCACGTTGTTCATTGAGTTATACTACTCCTTTTTCTATTTTCAGAATAGCTAGATGGATTTTCAACATCTCATTCCATTAATCATAAATTGTGAAAGTTAGACCTTTAAGAGCTCCCATTCAAAACTTTAAATTTGAAAGAGTTATTTTAAAATTCAATCTTGTACTAAAATCAAATTATGCAAATAGTATTATTTTTAATTCCTCTTTACTTACAAAGAAAAATGAATACGCATCTTATCAACACTCAACCCATGTCACAAATTTACTATATTTTTTTCCATTGTCATTTCCCAAGGAGCATAAACACACGGCAACCTCCATGGGTCACGGAAACTGCAATTTAATGCAGTAACATATACCCTTGAGGTTAAATATATTTCATTTAAACATTTTAATCATCTTGTACACAATAATAAAGTCACATTAATAAAACAAACAGACAATAAAAATGTCAACCATCTATAAAAACAAACATGAAGGTAAATAAAATATAGTTAAAAAAATAAAATAAATTAATAAAACAGTTTTTTTATCGGGGAGGTAACAAGCAGCCATCGTCTTCAAAAACGTCAACAAAGTGCTTAGTCTCCGTGAGAATTTTGATAAAACTTTGTACATCACTTCTTCTCCAACGAACGTCCTCACAATTTTCCAATTGGTTTCTTCTTGCCCTGGCAAGAATGGCGGATTATGTCACGAAATGGATAGGAGACTCTGATCCTTTTTTACATAGTCTGCTTGAGTCCTCGTCAACTACTCCCATTTTTTTAGATGTATTTTCATTGGAATGTGACCAAGCACAAAGCTCACAAAATTTTTGAGAAATGTTCTAATATGAGATTGTAATTTCCATCCATGATTAGAACTTGTAAAGAACCGTTTCGTTTGACGACAACTTGGATGAATCTGCCATTCGTGCTCCCCTTTGGTGCTTTTTGTGTATGGAACTTCTATATGCGATTGATTAGTCATGTATGAGTACTTTGTTAGTTATAAATATGGCAATTATATTTTTGGGATATGAGTGTTGCTAAGTTTTTAATTTGCTATTATAATTGAAACGTTTTATTTGAAACCATAAAGATTTATTGCTCTTTTATTAGATAGAAATTCAAATACGAAAAAGAGTAAGAGAGAGAGAGAGGACTTCTTAAGCTGAATCATATCAATGAGAATTTTATCCTTGGAATGAAAACACACATTACAGTATATTTTTTGAATAAATAGAGGGACGCTGTGAAATTGAGAACCCTAAACAGAACGGAAAACCTTTACGAACTTTATTATATTATTTTAGTTCATTAAAAATGAATTCCTGGTTTATTTTTATTGAATTAGAGCTAGCCGTAGCTAGTGCAACTTTTTAATTTACTTGAAAGAGATCCGTAACTTGGTTTTTTTTATTAATTTATTAAGAGTTTGAAGAGCAAAGTGTAAAGTTAAATAAAAATAATAATTATAACAATATATATACAGTATTAGCTTCATTTTAGATGTCAAAAAGTATTTGCAGCTCTCAATATTTTATTTTCCTTGGTAAACGGGTCGAAATGGCTCTGAGTGTAAAAAGTTGCTGACTCCTGTACTAAATTTCCAAAGAGAAAAAATTTATTTTTTTATAGGTATTCGTAGAAAAATAACAAAGAAGTTAAACATCATCAAAATAAATATTTAAACCAAAAATATATTGTGTGTTAATATTCTATAAAACTAAACAAGGATTACTAGAAAAGACTAGACTTTTAGAAGTTCTTGAACTAAGGAACTATAAATACATTTCTTACAAATTTCAATAATTTAAAGCTATTCACCAAAAAATTGTATTTTTTGCAGAAAAAAGATTCAAAAATCCACAGCTGCTCACAAAAAATTAAATTTTTTAAGAAATTTAATTTTTTCAAAAAAGAAATGGAAAAAAATTTCAAAAATCCACTGATATTCACAAAAATTTCAAATATTAAATTTTTGCTCTGCTGCCTAATTTGCCCAAATTACCTTTTTTTAAGAAAATAAGTCTTTTTCAAAAAAGAATCTTGGAGAATAGTGTAGATAAGGATATGTCAGAAGTAGGTATTATTTTAAGTAACTCTGAAGAGACTTCTGAATGAACTTTTCACGTGCAACCGATGAGGATGAGAGCCAATCCTGAACCCCTATTCTGAGTATTCAATGACTTCATTCTATAGACCGCGAGCAATGAGACATGAATTCCATAGTTGAACCATCTCGTTTTCAGAAAAGTAAAACTTAAAATGCTTGAGAGTATGAATAGCTTAAGAATCTTTTCCTTAGTACGTTTCGAAATAATAAAAATGGTCTTTCGTGATGGAAAGCATTATAAATTACCTTGAATTCATGTCCTAGAGTAGTAGTTCCCAACCTGTGGATTGTATAATGCCGAATGTCCTTGTGTTGTATTATTGTGTTAATGTCAATATTTTCTCATTATAATCGTCAACTAAACTAAAATTTATTTTGTAAAACTTCAGATTGGCCATGATAAATCGAAAGGCAAGTATTAGGAAAATAAAGGAATTTTTAAAGTATGGATTTATTTTCATAATTTAAGCAGGAATTGAAAGCATCAATGTGGCATTTGCAACGAAATTATGTAAGCTGAATCTTCCACTTATGAATTGATTCTGTTGCCTTGTATGAAAGCATCTTCATCATAGAATGACTAATGTTACTTCTTCTTTTGTTTAAGTTTGCTAATTCAACAAACATATTTGTATTTTCTAGCAATTTTCATAAAAATGCATTTAAGTACATTACATTTAATTAATTAATGTTAATCACATTTTCGATAGAACTAAGCACAAGGTTATTTTGTATCTAGTTTAGTCTCTCATGTATTGGATAAGTAATCAAGAGCTCTATAAATTTAACCTATATTTTTGTTAAAGCATTATTGATTTTGCAAGTTTAATATGTGTCAATATACATAGTAATAATATCTAAGAAAAATCAAGGGAAAGAGAAAGTTCCAAGTACTTTTTTTAACTTAACATATTATATTGTGGGATGAGTGTAGATACCCAATAATTTTGCCTAAGGTTTAAAACTATATTTGATTTAAAAGACTTATATTGGCCCTGATATGGCCCCCTTTCAAATACATAAAAGTGCAATTTACAGGGCCTCCGTAGGGTCAATAAGAATTATTGTTAATAGTAATGTACGATAATTTGTTAAAGAGCACAAATGTAATCCATAATTTTGATAATAATAATTATTGCTTCTTTGGTGTTTGCTGACCACATATGAATTTATGACAATTTCATTTAATTTAAATATAACCATTTTGTTCCAACAAATGAAGGGTATTCATTACTTTATTGTATTCATGTTGATATACATAAAATATTTACCTCATCAGAGTGTATTTCTAAAAAATATATTTTAATAAGCAATCCACATTACTTTGATTAGTAAAAAATTAATCATTTTTCACCAAGTCTATTGTTTTAGCAAGAGATTAAATAATCTTTTATGGATAAAAACTACGTTCTATATAGTTTTTCAACACACAAACAAGCATTTGTACAATGATTACTTTCAAGTAGAAAGTAATCAATGTAACAGCTGAGTCTATTGCTTAACCCAGCTACAGTAGAACGGAGGGGGAGGGTCAAATTAAAAAGGGGGACTTTCAAAAATAGAAAAATAATGCTTTATGTAGGGATGCAATTTTTGTTGAGGTGAGTGAGCACACGTCTAACTACTATTTGGTTCTTCTGGTGCATTCTATGAACTCCTTGTTATTCACAATAAATAATAAGACTGATGTCCTTAGAACTGATAATCGTACTAGTGATAATTGTTTTGTTTTTTTCTTCAGTTAAACTGACAACCATAGTTTTATAAAGTCGTTGATTTTTTACAGTATTGAGCTAGATTTAGATGAGTTACGGAAAAACATTTTTATATTAGAAAAACTTACCGTGCTCAATCATTGGACAGTAATAAATATAGAAAGTAACCCTGCAAAGTGTTCTGCTACGTCTATTTCCTCCTAATGGCCCTCAGATTTTATTTCAATGCTAAAGGTTTTTTTTGTTTCTTTTTTGAGTAGCCTCTAAAAAAATTAAGGGTAATTCTTTCTTTTTTACGGATCAACCACGATTGTCTCTTTAAAAATTGAAATACTAAGGATTCCTAAATAATCAGAACTTATCAAATTCTTAATACGCATTTGTCCACATAAAGGGTCCAACATCAACGTGTATTCGCATAAATAGTATACTGTCACCGGAGTAACAGACCTACAAAAAGATTATGACGTCATTATCATATATAGTGTTGCTCTTTGGGGCCGTGTACAATATATCTATGCAATTTTTGGCATGTTTAGCCCCTCCCCCATGTTTGCATTTAGTTTACATAAAAATTAGATTTTTGTAAGATTAATAGGAGAAAGTGGGAGGAAGATACATCAAGGTAAGAAAATGAATTACTGCTATAAAGATGAAATGCTTTAAATTTTAAATAATATTTGTGCAGGGAAAATATTATACTTATATTAAAATTCATGTATATTTTTGTTATTATTCATTTTAAAAATAATTAACACCAAAGATAGTAAAGAATGTTTACTTCAGATGAAGTTTAATACCACGACGACCTATTAATATCGAACAAAAAGTAGAAAGAGTATACGCAACAATCGTTTTCCTTATGAAATCGTTCAACTTATTTTTTTCTTTATACGGATCCCTTCTTTAGGTTTATTATAGCTTGTGTTTGCAATTTCAAAATCCGTCATACCTCCCAATATATTATAAGCATAGCCCCTTACTTCAATTAATGAGCAAGTCAATTTACAATTGACCTCAACTTTTAAATGGTTGTGCTGATTAATGGCATTAAAAAGGTATTCGTCAAGGTGGATATAGTTAGACGTGTTTAGGCCAACTAAATCAACCTCGCAATCTAATGTAAAAAAAATGAAAAATTGCGTAATTTTTAAGCCTTCCCAATTCTGTAATTATTATTCAATGATTGTTCACGGCTTAACATGAGTTAAATAAAAGTAAACAAATCCATTTTCAGAACACTGATAAAGGGAAAAGAAGCTGAAAAGTTTGTTAGGTAACATCGTGGCTATTATTGACTTAATAAATTATACCCTGGATAACCTTATCTGCTTGTTATATGATTTGAAGGGATAATCATCACATACACTATAGCCAGGGCCGTACGTCAGTATTGCGCTTTGTCCGCTTCAGCGGACCAAAAAAAAACCTTACTCAACCGTCCACCAATCATATAGGTATGTAAATATAGATGAATTAAGTCATAATTAATTATTAAAATCTATTAAATATATGTAACTTATGACCAACTCATAATAGTACTGAGTCATTATAATAAAATTGCATATTTGTAGCACGTCCACCCAAAAGGAAGCTAGATAATTTTTCTCAAAATTGAACATGGAATACATTTTCCAACAAATTATAATTCATTTAAATGAAAAAATGATTCTGATTAATCCTTTGGAGGCACTACAAATTGTACTTAAAGTAGCCAAAATTCACCGGCACATTTATAGAATTAGTAAATTAATAAATTATATCTCTAAGACAATATTGGGGCCAAATTAAGTCAGATAGATAAAACGGAGGTTTTAAACTACAGTTAACACTCTCGGGTATCTCAATTCATCGCAGAAATTTGAATTCAAATCCTGTAATTTACCATAATATCTCTTTCAAATATTGCTTGTCATTTTATAAATATAAATGATTGAACCTTTGAATATAAAACGCGTTTTCCACTTCCCGTGATACATTTCTGATAATTAATAAAATACTGCAACTATTTCAAGAGTACTTTACAGCCAAAAATAAAAACAAAGACGCACACAACATTTTTCGTATGGATTTAAAGTACTTCACATTGAGTGGATGTTTGAGTTAGATATTACGTTTAACGTTACTGGTTGCAAATGTGAAGTACTTTACAGCCAAAAAAAAAAAAAAAAAAAGACGTACACAACATTTTTCGTATGGAGTACTCTTGTAATATTTAAGAGTGTGAGAATTTGTTTCATTGAATACAAGATAAATTAAATTATTACTGCTTAAAAGGGACATAAATAATAGTTATGTACTTTTTAGAGTGGATTGTTGCAGTAATTTTTTTAATTATCAGAAATGTATCACGGGAAGGGAAAACGCATTTTAACAGAGAGTTGGTGATCTGTCAGAAGGAAATACAGAAGGACAACTTTAATGATCACAATGTTAAACTCCATAAGAATGACCCCAGCTGCAAGTATCAAGTGAAAATTGATCATAAGAAGCAGAAAACATTGAACTTTGCTGTTAAGAAAACTTCCTCTGCTACATCCTCATCCTCAGTCACTGCCTCCTCCTGTCCTGATGACCCTACTCCAGTTGAGGCCTTACTGCCTGAACCAAGATCTGAAAAGTCCGTTTCTGCTGAAGAGAAAGTTACTGCAGACACAGAAAATTATGGCGACTCATCAAATTACCCCAGCGGACGGATTTCTCATGGAATAAGATTTCCTAATCTCGATATCGGACCAATCTTCTCTCCCGAGCAGCTCTCTGTAGTCAACAACAACAATATTCCCTCTGCAGAGGACTCTGAGACTAGCGACAATGTCCAGGGAGGTGAGAAGAGCAAGACGGAGGAGATGGAGTTTGTGGACGGAGGCCCAGAGTACCCTGTCGTCTTCACGAGCCAGCTGGGTGACCCGATACTTACCGGGCGGGAGCCAAAGTGGAAGGACATCCAGACCAGAACCAGAGTGGAGACTGAGCGGGAAACTGTGCCTAAAGTCTAGAGAGATCATCCTCTACAGCCCAAGTTACAAACATACAGTCCTCAGATAGATGACAAATACTCCAGAGACTTTCAATATGATTGGTTCCGTAAGTTCCCGTGGCTAGAATATGACGAGGTTGAAAAGTCAGCCAAGTGTTTCGCCTGTTCCAAATTTTCCATTTCCAACCTTGGGAAATTTGAGTTCAAAACACGGAAAAACAGTTCCTCGTTGAAAGTTCATTCTAACAACAAAAAACACAAACTGTCGATGGAAAAGTGGATCAATTTCCTCACATCAAAGAGAAAGAATACCTCGGTTCTCGGCAATGTTCAGTCTCAACATGCTGAGGAAGTCGTGAAGTGGCGAGCTTATTTGAGGTATCTTTTCCAAACTGTTGGGTTCCTCGCAAAGCAAGGATTGGCTTTTAGGGGCAATTCCAAAACAAGAGAAAAGTTGACGGAATCTAATGAAAACAATGGAGGAAACTTCTTGGAGCTTTTGTCCCTGCGTTCACACGACAATCATATTCTCAAGGATAAACTGGAGGCCAAAGTCAAAAAATTTGGTTCAGCTGGGGCAGGTTTTGCCAAATGGACGTCACCTGACATCCAACATGAGCTGATAGAGATTATAGCATCCAAAGTGACGGAAAATATAATTGAAATGTCAAGACTTGTGCCCGCGATGATGACTACTGGTTCTCTGTGATTGTTGATGAGACATCAGATATGTCAAACACGGAGCAGTTCAGTCTGTCACTGGGATATCTGACGAGTGAAGGCATCAAGAAAGAGAGCTTCCTCAAGTTTGTAAAAGTTACCCAGACTGACGGCAAATATTTTTTGAGAAGCTTCACGAGGCTGTCAAGGATCTCGGCCTTAACCCCGCCCGCACTGTCTCCCTGACCACGAACGGTGACTCCAACATATCCGGCATCAAGAAGGGTCTTGCCACAAGGTGGAAGTAAGCAGCCCCACTGTGTGTCTACATCCACTGCTACGCCCATGTCCTCAATCTTGTAGTCAAGGATCTTTTCTCAGATATACCCCTGTTGAGAAATACAATGGGGGCAGTACAAATTTTATACAACTTCATTGAAGGGTTACCAAAGAGGTCAGCAATCTACAAGTCGGTGAAGATAACAAGTAAAGATGAGGAGCATGCCAAGGTGATGACCCTGAAGAACCAGTCTGCTACCCGCTGGAGTCTCCGCTACGATGCTGTACACGCTGTATCTCTAGGGATGGTCAGAATTATGAAGACCCTCATAATAATGAGAAAAGATAAAGATACATTGTCGAGTTCAACAGCAACTTCTCTGCTCAACAGCTTCTTTAGTCACGAATTTGTTTTCGGCATTGAACTGTTGAAGACACTCCTCAGACACACATCTAGCTTGTCAGATGAACTTCAAGGCAGAAAGGTTGACCTAACAAAGGCCCGGAAATACGTCAACCTAGTGATTAGGACTCTTGAAGATCTTAAGAATGAGAAAATCTTTGAATCAATCTGGAAACTTACTGAGTTGAAGTCGTCAGAGATGAAATCAGTATTTGACCAGGAGGACTCAATTGATTTGGAATTCAAGGAGGCGAAGATTCCAAGGAGAATAAAGTGGAAAGGAACAACTGAATCCTACTTCCGTGAAACACATTTCGATGTTGCAATCAATAAGATTGTATTAGAGCTTGAGAGCAGATTTGCCACCGACGATACAAACATCACAATGGATCTCATTGCAATCGTCAATGAAAGTGAAGTGGGACCTGTGTCATTGAGCGTGTCGCCAAGCACTACAGACTTGAACTCGAGCAGTTCCAGTCAGACCATGCAATCTTCCAGCAATTCAAGGTTAATATTATAATGTTTCATTTTGCATTATATGTTTAAAATTTATGTTTCTCTAGGCAGATATTGACACAGAAGACATGGTTTCGTCACAAATTGCTGCGAAGTTAATAAGCTCAGGAGTGTTCCGCCTGATGCCGGAGCTATACAAGGTGATCGTTATCCTGGCCTCAATGCCCATCAGCAGCTGTGAGGCGGAGCGGTCATTCTCCTATCTCAGAAGGCTCAAGAACCATATGAGGACCACCATGGACCAGGAGAGGCTCACCTCCCTCACCCTCTTGAACATGGACAGGGTGATGGTGGACAAGGTGCTCCATGAAGACATGGACAGTTTGATTGACACCTTTGCGTCAAGGAAAGAGAGGAAAAACTTCTTCTTCTAATCATCATAAAGAACACATGCATTTTTTCTTCATTTTTTCAAACACATCACCACGTATACATGCGAGTTAAGAACATCAAGACTTGTGAACATAATTTATTTTCTGTCGATGTAACCGTTTCATGGTATATTATAATCTCGTTCATTATCTTCATTCGTTATTATTTTAAAAATATTTAATGAGGTTTAAATTGTTTGACTTAATTGTATAGTTCAAAAAATTTCTCTCATTCTTGCACCGTGCATTTTATACTCCATTATACTCCCTCCTTTATGAATAGGTCGGCATTGACTTTCCGTCTAGAGTTTTTCCTTTTCATTTTATTTTCCCAATGTTTGCCTGAAGAAAATAATGGTCAGACAGTTCATTGGACCATATTCTTGCAAGATTTAATCTATGCTGTAGCATTTGCCCTGTTTAAATATCCCACGTTCACCACTGAAAATCAACCGATCACCCTTGCAAAGTGGACCGAAAAATCTTCCTGACATACGGCACTGACTATAGCCATAGACCATTGTTAGGGTTGTAAATCGTAAGACTTTTTGGTATGTAAAAAAAATGAAACCGAAAATTAACTGACGATTTGAAGAATGCTTGAAAGAAAAGCAGCTTAGCTGTTGTGACGTTTCATTAAACTAACTGCGAAATGAAGAAAATAAACACAAGTCACACTCCGTATCAAGCAGGGACATAGGCAGGAATTACTCCTTTTACTATCCTCAATTCTAATCTGAGTCCAACAAAGACTTACACTTATAACTCTTTAACAAATATTTAACGATATTTTTTGTTATTCATGAACACAAAAGATTCGTGATTACATTTTATACATAGATTTTTTCTTCTCAAGAAACAGATAATATTAATAACAGCTTTAAGAAAGAAAAAACACTGTTGAAGTTCCAAACAAAAAGAAAGATCGCATGCTAAAAAAAGCTTAATATTTACAGCTATACCATTTGATGTTTGTAGATTATAAAAGTCGCTGAGGTGCTTACAATTTTTATGATCTCTATCAGGTGCTTTTAGCGGAGGATACTACTCCAGGCTATTCAGCACAAGAAAAAAGTATGTATTTACTTTTATTGTATCCTGCAACCTTTCCTTAAAAAAGAAACCGAATTAAGGCTCCGAATCAGCCGGTAGTTAGCCATTTCTTCCCAACTATTTATGTAAATCAGGGAACGTTCTTAGATTATGTATTTTGAAAAAAATTAAAAACAATGTAATAAATAGTACATTATGAATAGCATAATATGATTCATATCACTTTTTTTGTGTGTAGATTACTCTGTATACCCTTTATAACAAATGGCCAAATCAAAAAGAATCCATAAGGCATACCATAAGATCCTTTTATCACTGGCCAATACTTGTCCCAAGTCAGAAGACCAAATGGAAGAAAACAATGTGGCAGTACTAGCATAATATATATGACTCCAATGATGGAACCTCCGAATTTTCCTAGATAGGGTGATACTTGTTTTCCTATTCCAGATAAGGACCTCTCAAAATTTAACATTAAGAACTCCAAAAAGAATGTCGTATAATATCCGGAATGAAGTCCATGCCAGAGTGCTAAAAAGAGAAGTGTGATTCCAGCACTGAGTGTTCGGTTATTTAAGCCTTTTAGTCGCTTATAGATGTAAGAAGCTGACCATAAATTTGTATTGATGTTAAATGAATCTATCATCTGTAATAAAGAAGGTGGAATTGTAAAAATCATGGTCCCTTGGAGATGTATATTTATATTAAATTTTAAAATGTAATATTAAAGTGTAAATAACCTACTTTATAAAAGTAAAGCATTATTAAATTAAACAGACAGTAAATAAATACAGGAAAAGATTATGTGATATCATGTTAATTCTTCTGAATAATTTATTTACTAGTGTCCTAGACCGATTTTTTTTCCGGTTCGGTATTAAGTGATTTTATATTAACCGATTTGAGTCCATATTTTTACCCAGACCATGATCTCAGAACGTAGACCTGAGATTATTTTTAAATTGTGGACCGATTTTTTTGGTCTGAATATATACAGATTATTTTTTGGTATAATTCTATAGACTATTTTTATCCCCAATCCTGATTTATAACTTGTACAAATGGGATTTACACAAAACACATTACACTTTATATTTAAATAAAACTTATCCAGACCGAATTTTTATTTCATAGTGTTCACGTTGTTACTTTTAATGTATCACACAACCTTTCATATGAAAAGAAACCAGGGGGGAAATCCCCAAAATCACTTTGTAGTTTGCCAATTTTTCCCCAACTATGGGATTTTATTATTCACTAACTGTTGAGAAGTATCCACTTCATTAACAATTGTTCATTCTAGCTCAACCATTCAACCTTCAGAATACTGATATGGGGGGGAGAGGGGATAGAAACATCTACAGTTGACAACAAAATCAAATGTATATTTTTTTTATCAGGTAACATAGTATAATTGAAAGAAACAAATGAGTTTGGTACCCTAAAAATTATAAATGTCTCAAAACGGTCTAGGATTTTCAGACAAAAATCTAACACTAGTTCCAATGCTATATAATTAATATGTAAGTATTTATAAAATCGATTCTTACATTTTGTAAGTTTCCAGAGAATTCCCATTGTTTAATGCGCACATTTGCTCCTCCAAACCAAGCGTCTGTTTCAGAACTTGGGTCATATGCTAGTCCAGAAAAAATCATACTTCCTTCGCTCAGTAACCATGACCCTATGTATTTCGACATCATAATCTTGACCCATAAGAAAGCTAAAACAACTTTCACGGGACCAAATGATCGGTTTAAATAATTAGGCGTCGTTATCCAATCTAGAGGGATCTTGTTGAGACATGCATTTATAATTCGTGAAAGAGAATAATTAGAATTTATAGGACTTACATAAATGGATCCAACTATATGGAAGATCAAGTACATTACTCCTAATAATATTCGTCTTAATGCCATGAAATATGGTGGTACTGGAATATCACCATCTTCATTTCGTTTCACAAAAGATCTATAACGAACTAATGAGAATTGGGGCCCAATAAAGTAGCTAGCAGGGAAAAAAACTGAACTAAACAGTTCTAATAGACTTGGTGGTGTCTTCAGTCTATTTTTAAGTTGATCATTTCCTAAAGATTCCTGAAAATTTAAATAAATATCTCAGTGGAAAGTAAAACAAATTATTAATTTTTTTTATTTAATACTAACTATTGTGTAATTCCTCCTTTAAAGAAACTAATGTTTTTATTTGCAGTGCCTGAATATATATTATATTTATAGTTGTAAATCGTAAGCATTTTCTGTATTTAAAATAAAAAAGAAACCGAATATGAACATTTAACCCCATATAATTTGAAGAATATTTGAGAAAATTGCAGCTTAGCTGCAATGGCATTTCATAAGGGGAAGGTAAATTGATTTTTTTAGAACAATTAGTGTTTTTTTTTTTCATTTTGTAAGAATTATATAATGAGCTTCCTTATTAGTTTTTGGTAAAGACACAAACTCTGTCTTTTTTGTTGTTGCAAGTCCCACTCCATACAATGCAAGGACATAGACAAAAATGACTCCGTTTTCAATAATTAACTAGAATGGACGTTGGCACTCGGTAGAGTGCAAATCTCTACCTATGGCTATTTTTCCTAAATTTGACTTTAGACTATATGAAGCATCTTTATTAAACCTACATAATGACACCAATTTGAGCTATGTACCTCAGTATGTTCCAAAGTTAATGTAGATTATGAATTTTTAGTTAACGTTTTGTGTTACCTTGACCTCTCAAAATTTCACGGCCTCTTAAAGTTACCATATTTTATCTTCGTACCAACTTCGATCAAAATCAATTTTTAACTTTTGCTATAATCCTCGTGACTAACAAATAAACAAAGAGAGGCAAAAACATAACCTTCGTTATGAAGGTAAAAACTACCTTGAATTCAAACAGATTTAAAAATTTCCGTGAAAACAGTCATTGTCTTTCATGAGATCACACACCAGTGATTACTTTATACAAAGGTATCTACCAATCATGTACACCGAACCTCTTCAAAGGTGATATTTGTCATCCAACTTATGCAAACGGATATTAATTCCATGTCCAAAAGTCTAAACTAACTCAATATACCAGTTACTTTTTTTTTTTTGGACTTTGGCTATGACTGCCTAATGAGCCATGTAGCTTTATTGTTGATCTTTTCCAAAAACTTTTTATTGGCTTTGCTCAGCATGTACCTCTGGGAAGTTACAGAGAAAACAATGACGACATAGTATACCGAATTTTGCAGCGTTTTTGAAAAACGTGAATGACGAAGCTACAGGGCTTCTCGACCAAGCATTACCAAAATCCAAGATCAAAGTAGCTATTACATTTAGTTAATTTAATATTTGGATAATGGGAATAATATCAATTTCCATAACTTTGACGTAAAAAGTTACATTTGAAGAGGCCGAGTGTATATACAATTTATTTATAAGAACTTTGCATATTATAATCTTCAAACCTGAACAACTCTCTCATTCAAAATAAAGAGGTTTCGTTATTCTATATTTTTTCTTGTTTGAAGGATAGAAAATGCTACGTTAGTAATTTTCGAGCTTCCGAAATTTAATTTATCATGGCATTGTCACGCCTACAAAAAAAAATAATTAGTGAGAAATAATTTATAATCTTCCAAGTTACCAGTATATACTTATTTTTTAAATGTATTTAACCCTTTAACAGCGAAGGAGAAAATAATAAGGATACCACGATGATTTTTTACATAGATATTCTTTGTATAGTCAAGAACAACATGGCTATTAGTTAAAATTTATTTGCAAATATTTTTATCCTTAATTTGCAAACGTGTTACATTCGTGACCTTTAGGCATATCAATGTCTAGTTCTAGATGACACATCTGGCTGAGAACATGGAATTATGGATATAAATCATACTACAGTCTATACCTTTTTACAGAATAAATATAAGTTTGAAATCTTATTCAAAGTATGTTGGCATAAATTCACAATTATATTATCAAAAATAACTGTTTCAGCGACTCTTTATGATTGAAGGCACGCTGAACATAGGAAAGCATTGTAAAGTCTTTAACAATAGAACAAAGTCTTACTAGAATTCATAAAGTACTCAAAAAAAATCAAAATTTACAGAAAATAAAGTATTTTATACATATAATTTAACACAGCGTCACATTTGTGACTCGTCCTTACAAAAGGGTCGTTTATATATCTTTAGTTTATATAAATTTTAATAAAACAATTTATATTAAAATGTATGAGCATGATTTAATTAATTTTGTCCTAACTGTTTTATCAGTTAAGGAAGTACAATTAATAAAAATAAAAAAATTTCGTTCCTATAACATTTTTTAAATTGAATTTGTAATACTAAAGATTTTTTTATATACAATATACATGAAATTTAAAATCCAGGACTATTTACATTTTCAACCAATTATTTCAACATGTATCTATGTTCAGTTTTTTCGGAACTTTAAGTCACACTATTTAAAATTTTAAATAAAGTTACAATGAACATTATAAATCATGTATATGGTTTTATATCCGTTTAATCTTTAATGACCACCGTATAGCACATTATAAATAGAGGAATAGTTGTAAAATCAAACGTTGGTCAGCGAAGGATTCTGATTAACGCGTCTAAAGCGACCAAGAAAATTTGTGATGTATACGGGTCAATGCTATTTCGGTTCTTGTTACACAAAATTAGTTTTATTATTTTTTTTACTCCTGCTCAATTCTGTACTCTACTATTAGCAACTCGGCCGTTTGAAGCTGGCGATCGAACAGAAGCGCCCAGCATTGATGAGTAGGGGACAATAAGAAATCATCATAACAATGCCAGCACGCATACATCTTTAATGACATGCCGGAAGCTCCGGGAGCTCGAATTGGAAGTTCGTATGCATTCAGCCTACCGTTTAGACAAGGTACCAAGTGATTAACATCTGCTTCTGTCTATGGCCAACACGCTCGGGGCAACAAATTTGGCTTCAATAGAGGCCTGTGAAAATTGGTGGTCCGAGTTTTTTTCCCAATAAGGACAAGGGATTCTACGGAAAGGACATTATAAAGTTGGATTCTCATTGGCAAAAAGTTATCAAACAGAACAAGACATACTTGGCTTAAATCGGATGATTGTAACATTTCTTAAAAAGTATTGAAATAAATGAAAAATGCCAAATTACTTTTTTCACAACCTATCTTATAAATGAATAAAATATCAATAATGATGATTTTCAAATATATTTGTTGAAGAAAAAAGGCTCACTTTGTACAATATTATTTATTTGATAATACGTATAAACTGGAAAATACGTACATTAATCTATATTGTAACATTCATTTTTTGACCATTGATTAATAATATGATATTTCGTTCGTATATTTAAATTGTACGTAGATAGCTCTAAATAATCTAGTTTCAATGTATTTACACAGTTATTGTATGAATCAAAATAAACAGGATTTCAATTATATTAGGGGTTAAAGAGTTCGAAAACAATTAATTTATATCACTAAGAATTCAACTTACAGTTTTTTTTGTTCCATCCCATGTATCGAACGACACTGCTATTAATCTCAGAGTTAAAACACAGTGTGGCATAGTCCAGCAAATGTCATAAGAATCCGTCTCGGTAAACCAGTAACCTTAGAAAAAAAAATCTTGAATTAAGGTTGTCATTTGGTTGAAAAAGTATTGAAATAATACCGACGACCAGGTACCCAAAATTAAAAATAAAACTTAAAAGGGTTGAATAATATGTTGGACTAAATACACTTATGATCATGTAGGTCACAAGAATACAAAAAGAACCATGGTATATGGCATCCAGGTCAAATGTCCACCAACTTAATGCTAATCCAGTAATGATGAAGAATACATGTTGCAAATCAGCGGAGGATTTCGAGAGGAATGTTCCTCGAAATATCCAAAATACTGGATAGGCTAATTTAAAGGTAAACTATAGAATTTATAATAACTTATGTGATATGTATTATAAATGATGATTAGAAAGAAATAAGTTTGATCTTACATAGTATGATTCCAAATATAAGGCGAGTTGCTTTCTCAGAAACTCCATTATGTTGTGAAAGAAGAGATATCCACAACGACATCTTTGACACTCTTGTCGTGAATGACAATGATTTTATTATAGATTTGAAAGAGAGAATATTGTTTGAGTTGAATGATCATGTACGTGATAATTGTTTAATTTCATGCTATATTATTTTTAACAGCAATGAAACCTTAAATTATAATCCCTCAATCTTAGTTTGTGCATATTATGTGAAAATTTGATAGTGTTATGATTGTTATTTATAAGAAATTTGACATTTTGATAACAGTATTGATTTCAAATAATAACACAGGGGAACAATAAGGGTGAGGAAGGAATTTTGTAAAAATGAATTGAAGACAATAATTAATCGAATTTATCTATGAGCGCAAAATCCAAAAACTGATCTCAGTTTTTCTCTCAGTCATCTGAATTTCGAAATATCTAGGATTCAAAGGTATCTAGGACAAATTCCTTTTTTGTTTGTATTCATTTGTATGTGTAATATAGGGTAACATGGTTTGAAAAGTCCCGGGACTATAATCGTTCATTGTCATTTTTTACCCTTAAAAACATCCCAAAATTAAATGTAGGATTAATAAAATTTATTTAAAAGTGTTTTCTATGATTAAAAAGTGTTTTTATGATTTAAAAGTGTTCTTATTGAATTTGTATCTTGTTCTAAACTAGATATATTTCCATTTTTAGGCTAAAAAATGATGAAAAACGACATTCTTTTTTAGATCCTTATAACTTATTCATAATACATAGTAATGATGAATATTATAGCTATTATAGAAAAATATTCAATGTATGATTTAAAAAAAAGATATATTTAAAAAATATGCATCTCCAAGGATTTTTGAATCATTTTGTAGTGATACCATTTTTTATCAGGGTGTACAAGCAAATAGTAAACATTATCCTCATACATGCAAATCCGGTGGTTTTTTTAAGCTGGGGCGTTAATTTGTAATTGGTAAAGAACGAATTTTATTTTCCTTAACAGTTGTCATTATTATTTAATTCCTGAGTAGTGAACATACTTTTCTAAATATATTTAAAACCTGATTGAACGTTCGTGTTTACTCATAAAAGACGGAGCCCAACCCTGATGATTTGTTGCAGAGTTACAATTGTAAGTCCTTGTTGGACTTAGAGTAGAATTGGGGATTTAAATTGGAGTAATTGTAGCAATTATCCTATTGTATATTCTTCTTTCCTTTCTCTCTTGTCACAGCTGATTGTAGCTGATCTAATGAAACGTAATGAGCATTATTATTTCTCATCTCCAAAACATTCTTTAAATTGTTAGGGTTACCATGCTGATTTTCAATTGTTGTTTTTTTTACATGCCCATTCCATACCAGATTAACACCTTTGATTATCTTCATATTTTTTTCCGAATTCCATTTTTAATAGAAATACATTAACCTTACCGATTTCAATGCCAATTTAAAATCGCCTTGCCCGGTAAAAGGAAGATCGAGGCAATCGAAGGAAGATACTTATAATTTGATTATGCATCTCAAGACATGTTCGAATTTGGATTCCAAATTCCACGAGGGACGATGAGGGAAAATTCATCCGAGGAAAACTACCAGGGATCCCTTGAACAAGTGCTTCACTCGGTCGATGAATCTCGTCTCCTGTAATGTTATGACCATTGATTGTGCAAGTGTTTCTTCTAACTATTGATTAATAAGAGTTGTTCAGTGCTCTTGATGTATTATATATAATGCAGAAATCACTCATTGCAATCAGATTTATATCAATTCCATTTATAAGTTAGACTTTATGATATACGGTCTATACGGATAATTATTCAACCTGGACACTTCAATCTCATGCCTGATTTATTTATTACTACTGAGTCTCTTTTGTCATTGGAAAACAAGTGCAAGATGGTTTTAGACTTGTAAAGATAATGTGGTTCTCTTTTCTCCATATTTTGGTCTACAATGCATATTATATTCTGATATTACATATAAATAGTTATTTGTAACTTTAGAGTTCTACAAAAATAAATAATTCCCGAATGGATTACCCAGTGAGAAACAGAGAATTATTATTTCTCATCCTCAGCTCCTTTGTTGAAACTCTTGAAGCCTGTTCCTTCTAAAATCGACTTTTTTTCGCCTTATTCTGAGAAAAATATTTCATTGTTATTAATCATCAAGTTTCATTGATGTATATAAGGCAGAAATGCCTTGGAAAAAAGTAAGAGTCAATCATAGACTCTTAATGAATATGCAGCCTTTTTTCTCGATACTTTTGTCTGCAATCCATATTTAAAATTTTTGTTATCTGCATAAATAGATTTTGTAAATTTTTGAGTGCTAAGTGATAATGTGATAACAAATTATAAGTTATCTCTTGACTTCTGAAGACTTATATTGGAAAACCTTAATATAATTGCAATTTCTAAACTTAGTTAGTCTTAATCATCTTATATAGAACTTAATTGACATTCTCATTCTTTGTGGTCAATGTTCCTTTTTATTTGTATTCGTAGTCGTAATAGCGAATATTTACGTATTTAATTTGTTTGGCGTTTTATAATTTATTAATTACACTGTCCAGCAGCTAAAATTGTACAAAAACTTATTTTTTATCTCAAAGGATCGTAGCTTTCGGGAAAAGGTCATATTTTTTATTTATTTTTAGCTATTTTTAAGGTTCAAAGCTGTTTTAACCCTTAGAGGTGGAAGATTAGGATAAGTTAGGTTATTATATTTTAAAACCAAATGTTAAAAAATTCTGCAGACATTTTAAAATGGTTTTAACTTATAACTCGAGTTATCATTGTTTAAAGTGGAAAATAGGTGCTTTTTATTCAGATGCTCATAGCTTCAAGACGAATAAATCCAAAAAGTTTAAAAGTTTCTCATTGGATAGCTGGAAGTATGAACTTTAATTTAAACAATTAGCCTTCCAAAAACGCTCTATATCGTTGTCAATTTGAGGTGAGGCCCCAGCTAGAGAGATAGAAACAAAGAGAGAGAAAAAGAAGAAAAATATAAACAAAAAGAGAGAAAAAGAAAAATGATTGGCTCGGAGGACTCCCTTGAATGTACGTCTTTTGGAATTCCTCACTCACTACGTGTATGCAACGAGTCATTTGGAGTCCATGGAGCTTGAAATAATTAATTCATACAGGTTGAAACATATGTTATAACAAATGGTATAATATATCTGTTCTTTTTCTCAATTTTCTTTCTGTCCCTCTTTTTTTCTATCTCTTCTAGTTGGGACATACCAATAAATATGGACTTTTATTATGAGATCAATTCAAAAATGAGGTTTATCCTTGAAATATTGTCGTGGCCTTATTTTAAATTGACAACGATATAGAGTGTTTTTGGGGAGGCTAAAATTTATCAGATTTTGTATATTTTACTTTACAAATATAACAAATGCTATTTTGCAATTTATAGTTATGGCTCTCAAACGTTTCTAAGCTTGACATAACATTAGGTAACATTAGTTACCTAAAGTTATGTTCAAAAAGATGATTTTGTGAAATTATTACATTTTTTGTTGAAAAGTATATTTAAATAAGTTTTTTATTTATGTCTATTTTGAACAAACTAATAATATTTATTTGAAATATTACATATAACTGGGTAGTTCGAATTTTATGAAATAAGATCCAAAATTTTAATGTAAATTTTTATTAGATCTTTAATTGTTGCTGTAGTCAACCTGATATCCCCAAATTTTATCACGTCCTTTCAAATTCCTACCTTTTTGGCTTTTAGTGTTAAAAACACCTAAACCTCTGGCTGCAGAGGAGCTACATGCCGGTCATAAACCACAACTAAAGTTACACATACCTTTACAAAGACCACTAAGTATAATACCAAAAAAAGTTCAAGAGTTCTATAAATAACGACTCACCTTTTCGACCAGCGTTCACTTGCACAACCCATGAGCTGGAGTGTATCATATGATATTAAAAGGGATACTTAATTCTCAGGGAAGCGGTAGCGGTGGTTAATGATCTACTTTTTGAACTTGCAATTACTTTGCACAACCTATGGGAGGGGTGTATTATAGGATATCAAAAGAGGTCCTTGATGCTTAGGGAAGTGATGGATAATGAGCCACTTTTTGGACCATTGGTTCACTTGTACAACCGGGGTAATATATTAAAAGGGGTTCTTAAAACTAAGGATAGTGATGGAGATAGGTTTTGATCCCTCTTAGGGACCAGCTGTCCACCTACACAACAAGTTGTCCTCGGTATATTTTGCAAAATAGAGGTGAGTCTCTCGTGACAATTTCTTATCATACAATAGTTTGATTATGTGAACACTATATCTACTTCAATGGAAATATACCAGAGTATCAATTGATAGCAATCAAATTGTATCATAATCAAATCCTTAACGACCAAATTGTTCTGCATGGAATTGTTTAATAATCAATTTACCAACAATCATTTCACCTGACAATGTAAATGAAGTTAAAATGACGATTTGATCAGCCATTTTGGACAATGCTCGCTTTGATGGGAATTTTGGCACATTGCCCACTCTGTTGTGCATTTTGCACATTCCCGGTAACATGTACATAGGCATTACGCAGACACTTAATTTTTAATTAAATTTAATATGCTTAAAAAAAAGTTTTGTGTTATGAGTTTGTTGTCATACCATGGGGGTATGTTGCACGAATCATCAGCATCAGTAATTGCATCGATATTTTTTGGGTTTGTAATCGTAAGTAATTAGTTTTTGTCATAGTTTCGTCAGTGTCATAATATAATTAATCTTCGTCAGACATCGTCATTATTTCGTCGAAGTTATATTTTATTTCTTCTTCGTCGGAGTTTCGTCTTCGTCAAATTTTGTGTTCGCCAGTTTCGTTTTCGTCATGATTTTTGTCACATTTTCGTCTTCGTCTTGTATTCGTCATGATTTTTGTTGGATTTTCGTCTTCGTCTCGTCTTGGTTATGAAAAAAAAAAATTGTTAACGAAATGATTTCGTCCCGTCAGGCTTGACGAAGTTAACACTGCTCTACACAAGTCTTTTAATAAAAAACATTTTTATTTCAGCTCGAAAATGTTGTCTTGTTGGAAGATATATTAATTGTAGCACGTGAATTCACATAAATTTTCTGATGCTATTGAAATAAAAATGGAGTAATATTGTGCAGAGTTAATTAGGTTTTGCATTTGATTTTTAAATATAATAAATACACATTCCCCTACATGAGTTAAGTGACTTACCCTTGATTCACTCCAGATATTAGGTTCACTTATGGGCCGTGATGTTAACCTAAATTAAAGGACTCTAGGGAAAGAGCGGTTAAGGGAAAAATAAACTATTGAATCTAAAACAAAGAAGACTATCTTCCTATCACCGACCTATAATATCGTGTTATTGTTGTGACGTAGTTGCCCTTATTCTTCTCTTTTTACTCGGGCATAGCCATATTAGGGTCTGTACATGGGTAGAGACAGCCTGTTCAAGCTTACTGCTTTCCTGGAGGAACATATAGCAGCTTCTAATTTTAAGCAAATCAGAATTTAGAGCTCCTAAATCTTTCCTTCCTTACCTTGAGTTTCCACTCTTTACCTAGAGTCCTTTAACCTGAATAATATGCCAAAATGGCATTAATGACTTCATAAGGAATAGGAGACAAAAATTTATGCACTAGTTTACTACTTCAGCCTCAGTCGAATGGCATAGCGAATATTGCCTCATAAACGATAATTATTACTCATCAATTAAATAGTCTTGATTGTTTCTCTATAAAACTTCCTCACTTAAATGTGTTAAATCTCCTAGTGATATGTTGAAGAAATGTAATATTAGAAAGGGATTGATGGTCAACTCCATGGACTAAAAAGTTATCTGACATCTTCTACTCTTATCTGTAAATTTAGTTGATTAATGGTGAATTAGAATAAACTTCATGTTATTTTGTAACTTGCGAAAGATAATATAAATATATCTCTCGCACTCATTGAAACTCAATTCATATCAGTTGACCTATTTGGTTTGAGGCATAAACAGGATTTATTATTTATAGTCTCTAACGAGGAATACAAATAGAGAGCTAGAAGCATATATTCTTGCTTCTGTTGTATCGCTACCATTTTTTTCGGTCTAGTCCAGTCTTAGAACCGGTCCTGAGGACTCTCAATCCTTGGTATTTTTTTATAAAAATATCAATGATTTATTCACCCAACTAAAATTTATGAGATATACATATATTAAGAAAAATTTTCATTACATATAACACAATATAAAACGAACATATTATATTCTTACTTATTTATTATATATTATAACAGAGTAATAAAAAAATTAAATAACCCTCAATGGCGTCACCAGAGGTCGGTTTTATCTTCTTTAAGGACCGACAAGTAGGATTGGTCTGAACTGAACCGTTGTCTTGAGTGAGAACCGACACAAGGCTAACTCTTGCATTAACTTTTCTGAAAATTTTCATCATAATTCAAGGTACGTTTTCCCTATATTTGTAATAGGGTCTTCCCGTTATGGAAATTGCATGAAAACAAAGTATCTATTGATCTGCTCCTCCATAATACTCTTGGCCTTTCCAAATGTCTTATTTTTTATAAGTCTAGCACTCGCCGTTATTGAGCTAAAGAGTAATTATATTTGTTTATCTTCCTTTTAGATCAGATTCCTTGATTATCCATGTTATGGGTCCAATTTTTCATACTTTATTTTTTTTTTTTTCCTGCCTTAAACTATCTCCTCATTTACTAAACTCATCTAACTTTCTCTGTAATCAACTATATCATTCAGTTTTTATCATCCCATCATTGACTTTGTAAATCATACTTTAACACTACAATATGTTTTACTAATTCTAGGATTGAGTAATAGATGTAGTAACCGCAATATAAGTATCTTACATAGGAAATATCAGTAAGGGGATTTTCTAATGTTTATAATCTGTTCTTCTTTTCTATTTTTTATAATTGTATCTTAGAGTCAGTAATAAATTGGTACTCACCATGTTTACTAGTAAGTTTCTTTTTGAGGTGTCTCCGGACACTACATAGATACCATGTATTTGGAAAAATGGATACATCTGAGTTATGACTCGAGAGTAATTATACACAGATTCGTCAAAAACATATTCTGATACAGAAGTGGCGCTTCTTAAGCTTGTTCTAACAAAAGTGCACTAAATTCAGCCTAAATGTATAAATAAATATATTTATCTTTGTTAGTCGAAAAATGAATTATTTCGACAATTGCCAAAGAAATAACTGAGATTTTATATATGCTATGGAGTTGTAAATATTTATAACTTTTATAACTAAGAATTGAAGATGATCTACAAAATTAGATTACAGTAAAACAAAAATTAATTATTTAATGTAAATAGTTTTATATTATAATTCAAAGCTCTAAATTATTTTTATGAAATATTTATTTCAAAATTATTTGGCTCATCCGTGCATGAAATCTGGAACAGGTAAGATATTTTTCATTTGAATTAATATTTTCAATGTAGGTTTTGATTCCTTCTATATAAATTTTTCTTAATCAAAGGATTAGCGCCAGATAATAATTGCTGTAGAACTTTGAGTCAATTTTCTGTCGTAATTATTTTTATTATCTTTCAGGTTGGGGAATGCTTGCACGGTCGCGTTTAGCTACTTTATTTTTATGCATTACCCCGGACAGGGTATAAAAAGAGAAACATGCCCGGACACGTCGTAATCCTATTGTATCATGCAACATAACCTATGGCAGTGGTTTGGGCTTGTGAATATTTTGCCGAATTTATTTGAGGGAAGAAATTTCAAATCGAGACGGATCATAAGCCTGTTGGGAAGTAGACCATTACCTGATTTGCCTCTAAGAATGCAGAAGCTATTTATGCAGAGGTACGATTATGATATTAGGTACATCCCGAGAGAAACGCAACATATAGCGGATTTTTTTAGCAGAAGAGGGAAGGATGCCTCAAAGGATAGTCATCCGTCGTCAGACAAAAGGATTGGAGCTGATATTAATTATATTAATATAGGAATAATCGATGACATACCAGCATCTGACAAGCGTTTAGTTGAAATAGCAAGATTGACTATGGAAGATCCGGTGCTGCGGAAAGTTTTAGGATATGTAGAGAAAGGGTGGCCTGAAAATATTAACCAAATTCCAGAGGAAATTAGACCATTTTATCAATATCGTGATAACATTTTTCGTAGGGTTAATTTAGTTGTTTACGGAGAGAGAATAGTAATACCTTTGGAATTACGGTGTGATATACTACATCGGTTGCATGAAGAACATTTGGGCATAAGTAAAACAAAGTTAAGGGTGAAGGAGTCCGTATTCTGGCCGGTGTATCTACAAGTAGAGCAGACGATACATTCATGTGGAAAGTGCGCGGAGTTTGAAAGCAAGAGAAGATTACCTTTGATACGTAGTGAGTGGCCATCAGGACCATAGAAACTTGTTGCTTTGGTTTTATTTATGTTTCAAAGAAAAGACTATGTTATAGTAGTGGACTTTTACAGTAGATACATCGAAATGGAAGAGCTTAAGAGTCAAGGTCAACATCAATAGTAGGAGTACTGAAGTCTTTATTTGCTAGACATGGTATTATGGTAAAAGTCCATGGTACGTTGGTTTCAGACAATGGGCCATGTTTTACGAGTCGGGAGTTTTCGGATTTTGCAAATGAGTGGGGGTTTAATCAGACTTTCTCCTGTCCAAACCAGCCAGACCAGAATGGTTTAGCTGAAAGGGGTGCAAACCGTAAATAACTTTTTGAAAAAAAAATCGAGATGCAGAAGACGCGTTACTTGCGTACAGACCTGCTCAGCTCTTCTTTAATAGGGAGGTCAGAACAAAGGTGCCAAGGATTATAAGGAAGCTGGATGATGAGGAACAGCAATGAAAGGATAGTGAAAGTTATTATAATGAACATCATCGAGTGGTTCGAAAAATAAACTTGGAGAGAGGGGACATCGTAAAGGTACCAGACCTAAACAGAGAGGTACACATCGAAAAGAGAAATGGGAGAAGGGTGAGAGTAACAATAGGAAAGAAAGCCTACGTCAGAACTTTGGCACAAGTACGAAAATGGGAGTTTTGAAGGAAGAATAGATGGATTGTTTATATTTGTATTTAAAAAAAAAAAATTATGTAAAAAAGGGGGATGTTGTATATATATGTATGTTACCCCTAGCCGAGTACTTTAATAATAGAGTACTAAAGATATACATGTATAGATGGGGAGTGAAGGATAGAACAGGGACAAGGGAAGAAGTCCCAGAAATAAAGAACAATAAGAATATATTACACTTATTATCAATATGATGATGGGTAATATCTAATCGATTTCTTTGATGAATTAAAAGAAGGAAGAAATCAATCAGACGAAGCGAATACTGCATCTTTTATCAAGAACTAGCTCCTCACTTACAAAAAGATACTGTGCTTGAAAAAAAAACCTGTTATTTTATATTATATTGCTGGCTATATTGTAAACCAAATTAAGACATATCAGTGTGCTTGTTCGGACTGTTTTAGTTTTGTTATTTGGACACTAGTGATATTGGCTCATATTCAAAACTCCTTGATCTAAAAGGTTATACTGCCCATTTTTTATGCCGCTGTATCAATGAAGTTTTCGAAAATATATTAATTACAGCCAAAAAGCGATTTCGGAACTTTACTAAAATTGAAAAAATTAATGATTTTATAAATTAACCAAAATCCAACAAGATTTAATTGAAAAAGAAACAACAAATATATCTAATGCCAAACAGAAGGAAATAGACCGATCTGGCTGAAAGTTGATGTGTTCTTACAAGAGATCCTACTAACTAATATATATATGGGCCATTTTATTATTTGTATGAAGACATTTTGGCTATTATATACAAATAGAAATGTATAACTATTATAATAAAATATTACTTAGTAATATTATAATACAGTATTGAATTCAATAATATGTAAAATTTTATATTATGTATATGTATATATATATATGCGTAATTCATTTAAAAAAATGTAGAGAAATAATATGACAATTATAGTCTGGTAGTAATTAAGAGATAAATAGCAATTGGTGTGATTGACTTATTTGGATAACTACCGGATGATTACGGGCCCTTTTCTGTTTCTTTTCGGGACAGGTTGCGTGATACAATAAAAGTAAAGACTTGATATCAGTTAAAATAAAAATTACGGTTATTGGCTCATCTACTTTCAGAAACAGTACAAGGAGCCTGGTATTTTAAAATTAGTCCCACAAATTTTAAAATACCAGGCTCCTTGTACCGTTTCTGAAAGTGGATGAGCCAGGTATTCTAAAATTAGTCCCACAAAAGTTAAGTCAAGATTAAATAACTTTAACATATTAGGAAGTTTATATTATTATATTCGAATATTACACTTAAAATTTTAGTACTAATTTGATCTTAATTTTTTTTTATTCAAATTCATACGTTTCTTAAAATTAAATATTATATTTTTTTCTCATTTTAACTTAAGTTCAAATCCAAAATTTAAAACTCCAGTTTAACAAGTAATATAATCAGATGTATAATTATTGATTAAAAAATATTTTTCTTTAAATTTCCATATATCATAGTTCTATTTTTTGTCTTTGCGCTTACACAATGTTTTAATAAAGGTTTACAAAGTTGTAAGTATCTCTATGGTTTGAAAAATTCAAGTTTTCAATTTAAAAGATCACCTCACTTTGACAAATCTAACATTTCCCCGTTCTAACCACATTCCTTTCCACAGGCTAATTTGTATTTCAGCAAAGTCGTACAAGGGATGTTTCAAGAGTTTTTTGGTGAGCAAGGCGTCAGCAGTTTTAAATTTGGAAAGCCCTTCGGTCCATTTCCCTTTGGTGAACAAGTTTTTGCAGTCCTTTGAGAGTTCCATTAATTCTTTCAAATTCAAATTATTTATGTCATTTTGTGTGCCACAATGTAAGCAATTGATAACAGATGATCGCTTATTTTCTCGTATTAAGACAGTAAAACACTGTCTACAATATAAATGATCAAAACGATCTGTTGGGTAGCTACTAATTCTTTGCTTCATGGTTGCTGTAGTTGACCAATTTTCATTGCAGGCAGGGCAATGGCAGTCAAACTTGTAGTGTTTTTTTAGAATTAGCTGTCTTTCTTCCTTTTCTTTCATTGTATACATCATTCCATAGTTTTCAAAGACTTCTTCACCTTTCTTTATCGTTTTACTACTAATACACCAAACCTGCGATAAATGAGATTCAATTATTATAAACATACAAAGAAAATAACTCAAATAAATATTACCTTATTTTCAATGTTACATCGCATGAAACTTGGATCACATGAATGATTAAACATAGCAAGAAGTGGATATATTCCAGCTCCTAGGGATGACTTTTCGCAAGTAACAGGAAATTCATCTTTAATTGGAGTGATATATTCACTTATATCATGACAATTACTGGGACAAACATTTAATAACCTAAGAATGACGGAGCCAACAAAAAAATCTTCTTCATTAAAGCCATCCGTGTTGTGAGCATCATTCAAAAACCCCGACTCTTTGAGGCAATGTAAAATGAACAATGAAATGAATCCTCTCAAACCCCAGTCATCCATTGTTAGAAACTCTTCATGGCAATTTAGTTGAAAAATTGAAAGAAAAATGTCTTCTTCTGAAAGTACTTTTGACTCCTTTGATTCAACTCTTTCTTTAAACAAACTGGGTTTTAATATTTTCAATTTTGAAGGTCCTAATTTTGTTATTGTTCTTAGAACTAAGAAAGGATAAATATTCAATCCCGAAGATAAAAACCATTTATTGATCCCACATTCATATTGATGGAAGTTTATTGCTTCTTTTTTTGCATTTTAAAGAGCAAAAAGTTACCCAAGTACATTTTTCACATGGGTAAGCTGTTTTACTTACAATCTTAAAACAATTTAAACAATGTGTGCCAAATTTTTTCGGATGTAAGCTAAATGATCCAGGCGTTTCTAGAATGATGGTTTCCCCAGGCTGAATATCCCTGTTAGCTACCATATATCTTCCTCTTCCTTCCTCATATTGCATTTCCAAGCCTTTATTCGTTGTATCTTCACATGGTTTGGTAATATTACGGATTTTTTTATTTGATTCAATATTATCCGGAATCTTAGCGTCTAATTTTTGTTTAATATTATTGCAAAAGTTAGCCTTTTTTTCTTTATTTAGATCAGATAATCCAACATATTCTAACGCTGAGCTAACAACATTTCCTAATTTAGTTTTCAATACTTTTTCATCATTCCCTAAAATGTTCATATGTAAAAACAAGTGAAGTCAATCTCTGATTTTACAATTAGAAGTTAAAAAAACAAAACTAATTCTTCCTTGCAGATTATCTCTCACAAATCTATCATCTATAATTTTGGTCAAGAAACTTGATATAAGATCCCTCAAATAATATTTCATAATTTCAAACTTAAAACCAAGATTTTGAACCCCCACTGTCCTAAAAAAGAAAAATAGAGTTAAGTTTAAATAAGATTCCACTTAAGTGTACATGATTCAAGGATCTACAAGGTAATTAATGGACATTAATATAAAATATAATTAAAGAAAGATAAATGAGAGATAATCTGCAAAGTTTAAACGTGAAAATATGAAAAATTATCTTAAGTGTGGAAAAGTTTTTATTAATATGCTTAATAATTAAACTTGAATACCACCTCTTAGAATCATCGTTTCATAAATTTCTGCTTGTCTTTCGTAGAGCTTAAATACTTTTTCCTTTGGATATGAACCACATTGTAAGCAGAAATCGATATCAACAAGTGACTCTTCAAACAGAGATAATTTCTGAAATACAGCTGATCGATTCGCAAGAGCCAAGGTAAAATCAATAGATCCGAAAGAAGCAATAAAGACAGCAAGCGAGTACTGTAGTAGAGAATTTGAATAATCTTTTTCGTAGAAATAGGAATTTCCAATGCCACGATGATGGGCACTCTTCTTGTCTGATTTAACTCCATAGAGGGGTTTAATGTTCGTAAAAGGATTCTCAGGCTCAAGTAGTTTCCAAAGATTTTTTAATTTGACTTCCAATGAGCTAGGACTTATTACATCGGATTGGGATATTAAATGCAAGTATTTTTCGTAATAAATCGGGAAAAATCCAAGATTCTTTGGATCGAACATATTAAAGTTTTTAAAACAAATGAAAACTCTTCCAATTAAAGAGAGTTCTAAACATGAAGAATAATTTGGACAATTTCCAATATTGCGCACATGCCGTTGTAAGATAACATGTTTTGTTCATACACTCCTCGAATTAAATATATTCTATTTATGAATATAAAAATAGACTAATAACAATGAATATATTTCATCATTTTTATTCACATATATATTAATACAAATTCACATGCACTGATTAATTACCAGTATTGTGTAGTAACACGTTAGTTAGTAATACTAATAGAATAAAAAAATTACTTTAATAAAGAAGCAATAGACCTAAGGAAATTACTCTTTAATAATAACTTATTATATATTACTTATTGGATCAGTCCTGAGTTAGGTTATTAATCAAATGTCTTAATTCAATGAATAAAGACAATGGAAGAGAAATGGTAAACAAGAAGAGATACAATGAATATTTATCTTATGTTTATATTTAATTGATAAGTATCTAGTTGTATACAAGAGTAAATTTATTAAATATCAATAATAATATTGTACAATAAAATTAGACAAGTGAAATTTTGATAAATGTTTAAAAAAAAGTATCTATATTCTAATCCAAACTATTCAATTTTTGAATCTTTTTTTCTACTTATTAGTTTTCATTTAAATAAAAGTTCATTTTTTTATTTTTGTGAATATTACCTTTTACTTCATAAATTATACTTTTTAACCATGAAATTGAAAATTGGACTTGCTATTAGTGATATAAAGCGATCAAATAGATGATTTTTATCGCATTTAATGTCAAGAATTTCCAGTAAGAATAGGTTTTCTGCTATTAGTTTTAAAATACAATTGATAGAAAAATTATTTTGGACTTTTTGGATGAAGATATAATTTTCATGAGTTTTTAATTTCTAAAAATGAGGGGTAGAGATATCAGTATTATAAAGTAAAAAAATTTATTATTTTTGATGTAATATAACTAAAATACTTTTCCACGGAGTAAAATGTAATAAGTTACTTATTACTCAACCAAGTAATATTGTCCAACACTACTGATTACACAAATATATTTTAAGTGTCTCAATACATCATAACTCTTGTTACTCTATAAATGCTTTTTTTTAAATAAGAAAGTTTAATTATGAGTTTTGTAATCAAATATCACCGATGAACATATTTTAAAATTTGCTAAGCAAAAGTCATGATTAGTTTAGCTTTGTTTTTCCTCTAAGTTTTGCCGATATACAGAAAAACAACATCACTGGAATATATGAAGACTAAAAATTAAGATTTTACTTCAACTTAAATAATGAATTCCACTTTTCTTTGAAAACGAAGGAATTAATAGCAAGAACAAGGTTGCATGAATACTTCATCCGGAGTTTCTGTTTACTCATTTTGTAACATTGGATATCCTGGGCCTAGAGGATGTGATGCATTCAGGAAGCACTTTTTGTCATGAAATATATTAGATAAACTTTTTTTTAAATAAACATCAAACTTTTAGAATGATGGATAGCAAATGATGTATTATATTTGATACCCTTGACGACATCCTTGTTCATGGAAATCCTCAATTTCGTGATGTGTCAACAGTTTGCAATATAGATTAATACAATAAAATCTGGGATTTTCGATTCAAATGTGATTTTTTTTAAATTTGATGATTCAAATATATATATATATATATACTTTTTTGTCCTCCAAATGTGTATTCGGCTTACTTTGAGGGCCTTCATGATGTCATAGTAGCAACATTTATTTTTCAACAACTCTAGTACGGCAGATCGTTTTGTTTCGAAATCCATATTTCCTATTATGTTGCTTAAACTGAATTGAAACTTTGTTATCATAAATAAATAAAATAATACAAACCGAAATTTTTTTATTACATAACAAACCTTATACCTTTAAAAATTTAAGGTCCAGCACAAACGGCATGGATTACTTTTTTTTTTCTTCATAAAATAAGCTTTGTGTTAGATAAATTTGATCCAAAATTTTATTTCTGAGCTGATCTACTGTCAACAACATCACACAATAAATTTTAGTAAAATCCATTTCCTTGCGTAAATTTCTATTGGAATGACTTATATTATATCCCAACCTAGTTCCTCAAGGGAAAGACTATTAAATAGTAAATGTGTTCAATAAGCTTATTTTCTACAATGCAACACATTGTGTTGAAGAAACAATCAAATTTTGAGACATAGTAGCAACCTTATCAAAACAATTGTAAATACTTTTAACGTATGTATAATTTTCAATTTCGTCATTTTTAATTTAACTATCGATTTAGAAAGATTATAAAAATATACATCCAAGTGTCTATTGAGTAGGGGGACAAAAAATTCCGTCAAAGTTGATTTATTAAATCATGACCCAAAGATTTTCAATAGACGTATCAACATGAATTTAAAAATGTTTTTAATTATTATGTGGCCCTGATAGTAACTCTTAAATTATTGATCAAAATTTAGTGTTAAATATGACAATTTTGGCTATGTATCTTAATATTAATACAAATGACATATTCGATTCAAGAACGAAATTTTAATTTTCTTATTTTGTTTATGTAAAATTGGATTTTAATAAGTCATAATACAAGAAATAGCTTAAAATTAAGGAAAATTTCAAATCCAGATTTAAAGAGTTTTTGGGAAATTATTAAAATTGAAATTATTTCTATAATTATTGTCTATTAAAATTATGTCGTTCACAAAGAAATGAACATTTTTTGTTCGAAATAATGACTCCCCTACTATAAAATAATATTATCCAAGATCATTCAATCAAATAAAATTACTTTCAAAGCACAATTAAATTAAAAATATATGATAAATAAAAATGTAGAGTATTTTCTGCATTCTAAATAGATTAATAAGCAAGAATATTCATAATCATTGCATTAATTTTAATACATATATACATTTAAATACATTTTTTTTAAATTTTGAATGATTATTTTGTAGAAATTGTAGGTCAAAGTTTTAAATTATTACCACATCAAGCATTTAAAAACTAACAATTAATAGTTATATTTGAATTAATACGACATAATATATCCAAAAATACGACTTAAAAATATATATTGATAACAATATAACCTACAATTATTTTTTTAAATTTTTTCTGGAGACCCTTTTTGTAATATTCTTATCTGATACAATATTATCATTATTAATAGATTCCATGGATTTTCCAAGGAATTTGCCCTCCATTTGAGAGGTTGATTCAGAACTCGAAGCCTTCAAGCTCATTTTGGAATTCTTAACGGATGTATTTTTCTTTTTTTGAGCTATGCCACTGAGAGGAACTTCTTCATTTTTATAATATCGATTCTCAATATTTGATGATTTAGCATTCCTACGTGTTGATTTATTTTGTTGGGTTTCAGTCAAACATTCTTTATTATTTTCAAGTGACAATTCATCCAAAATTGAATCTTCTACGTACTTCAAATTCTGCTTTCGATTACGCGTGGATCGTCTAAGAACTACTTCTTTGCTATCATCCCTATCTTCTGAAACTGAAGCATAACTGTTTTTTGCGGTTTCTTGAGGTCGACTATCATTATCACGGTTTTTACTGGATGACTTTCCAATCGAGGGATCTGAATTCTCTTTATCTCTATTTTGGATTGTCTTTTCTTTTTTCTTGGACTTGCCAATATTTTTGCTATCCACACTTTTTAGAATTGATTCAATGTCATTGGCTTGCGTTTTTCCTTTTCTAACATTAGCAATCTTTTTAGATAAGCTCTTCTCTTCATCACACTTATCTAATGAGACAGTGTCCAAAGAAAAAGTTAAATCTTCGACATTAATTTCTTTTTTATTATCAGAAATGATGTCCTGGCTTTTGACTGAACATTTTCTTCGTCTAGAGGTACGATTAGCAGTAATCAACAATTTATCATCATTTTTAGCATCTTCAACCTGCTTTTCCAGAAGAGCTACTTTCTTCTTTCTACCCCGACTAGGTTTTTTCATCTTCGTTGTTTCTTTAACTACTTCCTCTATCTTAAGTGAATTCAAATCTATCTTTTCAACATCCTTAATATTATTCTTTAATTCTATGTTGGATTGATTATCTAATGTTTTTTCTAATATCTCACTTGAGTGGAAGGCAGACTCCCAATCAATATTTTTGACATTCGAGTTGTAACTGGACGTAAACTTATCACTATCACTATCCCAGACTGTTCCTGACTCTGGCTCATCCAATACATAATTAGTAATGCGATCTTTAGAAGCTGATCTTCTTCTCTTATTAGACTTGACTTGAAGATTTTTTGAAAGATCAACAGCTCGCTGCTTACAGGCATTAAAGCATGAAGAGGAGTCTTTTAAGTCATCGGATAGATTAAAGGTTGTATCGGCTAACATGGGCAAAGATTTCTGATTTATAGGTGTGTTTGGAATTTGCCTCCCTGTTGGAATAATGTTTTTATCAAATGAAGACCTTCGGTAATGAGAAGATCTTTTGTTTGAGTTATCATAGGGCAAATCATCAAAATCTTTAACAAAGGAGATAGGAATTATTGAAAGTTCGTGTTTTATTTCAAATGTCTTATTCTTTTCATTTTCTTCATGGTTGGGGCTACTAGCCGAGAAGAGCTTAGATGGTGTCCTTGGAATTTCTCCGCCTTGGAAAACATCTTCTATACTTTTTTCTTCAATGACTGAAGAGTCAAAACAAGAAGAGTGATTGGATACACTTATTTTGCTCAGATTTCTCGATGTTAATTGAATTTTCATTCGAGACTGTTTCTGAATTATAACTGTAATCTGCAACAATTGTTATGGGTAATGAACTTTGACAATTGAACTATAGAGCGTTTTCATTTGCAGTCAGCATTGTTAATGTCAGACATGTAAGGGACCTAAACAACCAAGTTTTTTAACAACGATGCCCCTTTTTTCATACTTATTAAGGAAAATAGTGAACTATTGGATGTGATAATGGGACCCACAAATAAAAGGACTTAACCCTTATTGTTTGTCAAAAATCTATGACTTGAGTGAAAACGCTCTATTCGAATTATATTTGCTGTACTTACATTGGACTTGAGTTTTGCTGTACCAAGGTGCTGTTCAACTTTATCCATTAACACACTTAACATATGATAGTATTTCTTTTTATTAGCACAAAACTCCTCAATTTTCTTAGGAATGATGAGATACCCTAAATCCAAACGCTGAAGCCACCTAAAAAAAGAGTCGTAGAATGGAATATGGAATGACTATCAATTTCCAAAGACCATAAATTAAAACGTTCAAACCTTTTGATGGAATGACTTTGTTCTTTTGTGAGAGGTTGATGTTCAAACTCAACTTCCACATGCTGTCCAATGAGATTGGTAACTGATTCCAGACACCAATTGGAATCATAGACCCCAAGTAATGAAACTGAGAACGAGAAAATCAAATGTTGGTTATTAAATAAAGAAGAATTTAAATAAAAAGATTAAGGACTGATGTAGAATATGAAATATTAATATACCTATGACCTGAAGTCTCTGACTTGTGTTGGAGAGAGGAGTGTCAATCCCAAAGTTATTTCTTAATCGAAATATGATATCCTTAAGAATATAGTCGTTCATGATCTCGCAGTTAGTCACAAACTCCAACCGTATTTACCTTAATAGAATAAATTATAAAATAAACAATCTGAATCTCCGATTTTTCTCTTCTGTTGATAGGTTTGAAAATTTGACTTGAGCGCCACATCCATTCTTCTCTTGTGGGCTCTAGCTAGGCTAGCTAATAACTTTAAATTTTTAAACAAATGAACGAAACAAAGAACACGTGATCAATATATGTACAGTGTGCGGCAACGAATCATGCAGTCAAGGTGACTTTATAAAAGGAGTGTAGCTAAGAAACTTGCAACGCAGTCTTGTTGACATTAGCTGACAACTTTTTGATCACGTCACAACGGACCCAAATTCAGTAATTAATAATTATAATATATTATAGATAAATATTATCAAGCGAAGGAGGAAAAAAAAGTTCTGAAATGCGTGAAAATATATTTAATTTATAGTCATTTGGATGGATCTTTCGTACGAATGATTCGGATATATTCATCCAAATCCACCCATCATTTCCGTTCCTAAGAATTCATGTTTTTTTCCATTTGGATATAAAATAGCCATAGACAATACGTTTTCTGATACTCTCTTCAACTTAATGTGAAAGGGATCTCGCCTCTTAGTCTTTGTGCCTCACTCGGTGGATATCATCTTATTTAATGGAAGAATCCTGCATTGTGAAAATGCGCTTCACATCAAGCTCTATGATTGAGACTTCTGACCTCGTGAATCATTCCATATATCCTAAAAAATATATAAATTCTTGCAGATATTTTATGGAATCATCGTATACTTCTACATATAAGAACTATGAAGTTCCAAAAAAAACGACAGAACAATCGACTGAAAGATCCAGTGAGGAACATGGATAGTTATCATCCTCCATCCAATGCTCCTTAATTGAAGTTCTAAGAAAACAATTTCATGGATAAGTGTCCTTGATGCATATAATCCAGAAATGTATGGTCTATATGGAGAATTATATAACCTAGCCACTTTAAGTCTGACTACTGATAACTTATTAGTAATTTATTTATTACTTGTGAGTCCCTTTTGTGATTGGAAAAAAAGTGTAAGATTATTTTAGACTTTAGTGCCTCTCTTTTCTTTATAGTTTTGTCTGCAAACAAAATAATATTCTGCTATTTCTTATAAATAGTTATTGGGAACTATTAACTGATTATATGTTAAAAAATATAAGTTACTTTTTAACTTCTGTAGATTTTATTGGAATATTTGAACGTCGTTGCAATTTCCAAACTGATTGACTCAGGAATCCTCTTATAAGCAGCTAAATTGCTTGTTAAGATATTGGAATATTACTTTCTCGAAAAATAAATTAATTAAGTGTGTGCCATACGAGCTAATTATAAGTTGTTTGATTGAAAACAATATTTCAAATGTATCAAAATTATATTACGATTATTTGATTCATTCGGTTTTATTTAGGACTTGCATATACTATTTCATTATTGAGATTCTTGTTAGGCGAGTAGAGACTTTAAAGTAATTCCTATTACTAGTTAAATAATTTATTGGTTTGTATTACTTACTATTCCATGCTATATAAACGTGGGGATGCTTTGGAAAACTTGAGTTCCCTAGTATTAATATATATATATCTAGAGAGAAAAGTCAAAATCACAAGGCAAAATAAAAATAGGCTTATTCAGGGCATCATATTCGGTTATGTTAGCAAGATAATTACATTGAACTCTATTTTTATTATACTCAAGATAAATTACAAATTCAGATCTTTTTGTTAGTTTATAGTTTTCAAATGAGCATTTGATATTTAGTGCATAATATCCACTGATTCTAAATATATTATTGATTTCTTCGCTATTTTTATTTAAAAATGTACGTTTTGAACTATTTTTTTTTAATTCAAAACAACTTTTAATCTATTTTTTTTATTATTATTATTACCATAATCGTCGAAGAGTAAAAATTTAAATTAATAGAATTTTCTGATAAGAAAATAAAATAGTATAATATGATTTATTAATACAATTAGTTATATAAATTTTAATTTCCTCCACAATTGACTCCTCTGTTACGTCATCAAAATTGCTAGTACAATAAATATACATAAATAAAAGCAAAGAAATTTCTTATCGACACACCTATTGTTATGGGTAGGTTAAAGCCTAGAGGGCGCCACCATCATATTGTTATTCTTACTTTTAGAGGTTTTTCTTGTTTAAAAAAATATATATATGTATGTATTTCTTCTATCGAGAAATACTCAGTCAAATTTAATTATTTTTCTCGGTTTTTTAACCTAACTATTTTTCATGAACCGAGCTACAACTCTGTGTAAATTATTTTTTGCTTCAACAGTTCTAAGACATTCAAAATTGATTTTTTTTAAATTAAATTTTTGTCAAATATCCAGATATTTCCGGTGAAAGACAGATATGATCCAGTATACTTAAGGTAGTTTTCTATCAACTAGCAAAATTTAATAAAATTATTTCAGCTGACATAGACATTATTGCACTTGAAAAATGATGTTTCGTAATCACAAATTTAGTTGGCTACAAGACATAAAAAACAGATTTTTATATAAAGTTACGAATACTTTTTATGTCAGCTACTACTATTATTGGACGGGTGAAATTTTGTTCCCAATGTCTGATAAACAAAATTTGAAATATAAAAAAGGCATTGTGATGTCATCTATAAAAAAATCAAAAGAAAGTGTGATGTCATGCTTTAAGGAATTATGTTCGTATGTTATAGTTATATTTTAATTATGATTTAAAATTTTGATTACCAACTGTATTTTATATATTTATTAATTTATAACCTCTTTAATTTAATTAAAAGTTGCGTTGAAATATAAATAGCAAAATAAATGTAAACAGATGGGTGGTGTAAAGGATTTGGCATCTACCTCTATAAATATAAAATTCAAAAGGACCGTGACGTCATTTTTTGAGGAAAATTTAATTTTAGGCTTTGAAAAAGTGCAAAAACTCAGTGCTTATCCAACAAGTAGGAGTCATTTTGGTGTCGACATCATTCTAAGCTCAATATACATTAGGGTGACAATAAAATCAATTTTTTGCTGAAGTAAATGGCTTAGGTTGAAAAATTGTTCCTAATTGTACAAAAAACATTTAACAAAAGTTTGAACAGTTTTAAAAAAATATTTAGAGGTAACTCAACGGCTCTAAAGTTCTGAAAATTGACATTTTTAACGAAGAAGCTGAGTACTTTTTTTAATTATGTCCATTTACTTTAAATTAAAGCTTCTTTTTAAAAACATTAAATTAATGTTATTAAATTTACAATAAAATATATTTATAAATATTTCAACAAAAATAATATTTATATGTTTAAAATAACGTCAATTGTAGTTGATTGAATTTTAGTTCTAGAACGTTTTCTTATTTCTTTAGCATATTGAAACCCAACTATTGAACTGATAAATATAAAAATTTGTAATTACATTTTAATCACATTAAATTCAACGAAAAAATTTTAAACTTTTAATTACCATGGCCACGGAAAGGGACCATTTTAATTCAATTTTAACACATAAAACCAAAAATAAATATCTAAATCATCCTATTCGAAGATGGTACCTACAAATAAATATATCATTTGAATACATTTTTCTTGATGACGTATTAAATAAATTATGAATGAGTTTTAAATTGAACAAAGGGTGCTTATATATTTAGTAAAACAATGCAATGTCTTTTGACTCTATAAGTTCAAATACCGGCAACAAGAATGGAACTTGGGTTCTACTTAAAAAATTACTATGCAAAAAACTTCCACAATTTTCTTGAAGACACCATGTATCGGAATTATATATTGGAATTGTTTTTCAAGAGTATATGGGTGCCACATCCAAACCAGATGTTCTTTTGTTCGAAAGATTCAAAGAAAATTGGTCATCAATCAACAAAACTAACTATAAATCTGGAACTGCTGATGAAGAGGTGGCCAGTCTTTTGGAAGGAATACGAGATGGTTCTATTGAATTTGCAAAAGATAATCATAAAAATATTAATAAGACGACAATAGATAATTATTTAGCTCGGTGATGCCCCTGAGTGTGGAAATGAGTTCATGTCGTCTAGTGTAATGCACCATGTCTGTTGTCGTTCAAAAGTAATATATAGTCTCAAAATTAGGATATTTAGATTTAATTTAAACTGACTCCCTCGGAAGAACGATGAATACGTGATGTTTATGTTTCCATTGCAAGAGTACATCACCGCAAGTCACTATTGCTCTATGCCCGCTTCAGTGGACCAAAAAAAACAAAAAAACCTTACCCAACCATCTACCAATCTCATTATTAAAATTTATTATATATAAGTATAACTAATGAAAAACTCTTAATAGTACTGAGTCGTTGTAATAAAATTACACATTTGTAGCAAGTCCGCCCAAAAGGAAGCTAGAATAATTTTTCTCAAAATTGAACATGGAATACATTTTACAATCAATTAAAGTACATTTCAATGAACAAACTTCCCGCCCCATTTATTGAATTAGGAAATTAATAAATTATATGTCAATATTGGGGTCAAATTAAGTCAAATAGATAAAACGGAGGTTTTAAACTACAGTTAACACTCTCAATTCATCCCAGAAATTAGAATTCAAACCCTATAATTGACCATAATATATCTTTGAAATATTGCCTGTCATTTTGTTAATATAAATGATTAAACCTTTGTATATATGATTTGTGTATTTTTCATAAAAATAAATAGTTTTATTAATTAAATCCCGACAAGTAGGCGATATAGAAAAAATACATTGCAGCCAAGATTAATAGAAATACTTTTAACATTGATTGCTGCCAGTAACTTAAAAAAATAATATCTAACTCAAAATATTCACTCAATATGAAGTACTTTAAATCCATAAGAAAAATGCTGTCTCCGTCTTTGTTTTTTATTTTTGGCTTTTGAAGTACTTTTGAAATAATTAAGAGTGTGAGAATGTGAATACAAGATAAATCAAATTATTATTGCTTCAAAGGGACATAAATAATAGTTATGCACTTTTTAGAGTGGATTTTTGAAGCAAATTGGAGTTTAAAAAGTAATTTATTATCAGAAAAATTAGCACATAAAGTGGAAAACTCATTTTAACAGAGAGTTGATGATTTTTTTCTCCCTGTCAGAAGAAAATTCACAATGATCACCAAGTTAAATTCCACAAGAATGCCCCAAGCTCCCAAGTATCAAGTGGAAATTGATCATAAGAAGCAGAAAGCATTGAACTTTGCTGTTAAGAATACCAGGAAGACTCTATCGATTTGGACTTCAAGGAGGCGATGATTCCTACGAGAGTAAAGTGGAAAGGAACAACTGAATCCTACTTCTGTGAAATACATTTCGATGTTGCAATTAATAAGATTGTATCGGAGCTTGTGAGCAGATTTGCCACCGACGATACATACAATGGATTGCAATCGTCAATGACAGTGAGGTGGAGACCTGTGTCATGGAGCGTGTCGCCAAGCATTATAGACTTGATGTCGAGCAATTCCAGTCAGACCATGCTATCTTCCAGCAATTCAAGGTTAATATTATTATTATTTCATTTTGTATCATATGTTTAAAATTTATGTTTCTCTAGGCAGATATTGACACAGAAGACATGCTTTTGTCACAAATTGCTGCAGAGTTAATAAGCTCGGAAGTGTTTCACTTGATGCCGGACCTATACAAGGTGATCGTGAAACGGGCCTCAATGCCCATCAGTAGCTGTGAGGCGAAGGAGTCATTCTCCTGTCTCAGAAGGCTCAAGAACCACCATGGGGCAGGAGAGGCTCTTCTCCCTCAGCCTCTTGAACATGGACAGTCTGATGTGGGAGAAGGTGCTCCATGAAGACACCTTTGCGTCAAGGAAAGAGAGGAGAAACTTCTTCTTCTAAGTCGTGAGAAAGAAAACAATATGCATTCTTTTCTTCATTTATTTCAAACATATCACCAAGTATACATTGGTGTTAAGAAAATCAAGACTTGAAAACATAATTTGCTTTCTTTTCTGTCGATGTACCGTTTCATGGTCTATTATAATCTCATTCATAAACTTCACCCGTTATTCTTTTCCAAATATTTAAGGAGGTATAAATTGTTGCTTAATTTTATAGTTCAAAACTTTGGCTCTCATTATTTCCCCGTGCATTTTATACTCCTTCCTTTCTGAATAGGTCAGCATTGACTTTACGTCTAGAGTTTTTCCTTTTGATTTTATTTTTCTCAATATTTGCCTGAAGAAAATAATGATGAGACAATCCATTGAACGATATTCTTGCATGATCTAATCTGTCATTTGTCCTGTTTAAATATTCCGCGTTCACCACCTAAAATCAACCGTTCACCCTTGTAAAGTGGACCGAAAAATCTTCATGACATACGGAAGTAAGAGTATGTATGAAAACTTGGATCAATGCATCTCATCTCTCAACTTAGAATAAATTAGAAATTATTCATATCTATGATATTATTAGAAAATATGAATATACTAGTTTGAAAATAAATTTCTAAAAAAATTTAATAATTTGAACGAAATAAATCTTGTGTCTAAACATGTAAAAATAAAGAAATTAAGTACTTGTTCATTTATTTGATATATCATAAAATAAAAAAAAAGGAATAAAAATATATCCAAATGATTTTTTTTGTTAGTACCATCTTCAACAAGGGTGACTTAGATTTTAATTGCTGGTTTTAAGTGTTAACTTCAATTAAAGTGGTCAATTTTCGTGAAAAAGTCATAAAAAGGTCACTACGCCCATTGTTATTAAAAATTTAATTTTTTAGCTGAATTTAATGTAATTGGAAGATAATTGCAAATTTTTATGTTTATCAGTTCAATAGTTGGCTTTTAATACGCTAAAGAAGTATAAAAAAAAAAACAGGATGTACTAAATTTCAGTCAACTTCAATTGACGTTTTTTTAAGAATATAAATACTATTTTAGTTGAAATAATTATTTAATCTATATTTTTTTGTAAATTTAATATGCTCAATTTATTGTTTTAACAAAGAAACTATTATTTGAAGAATATGGACATAATTTAAGAAAGTACACAGCTTTTTCGTTAAAGCTGTGAATTTTCATAGCCTAAGGGCCGTTGAGCTAACTCTAAATATTTCTTTAAAACTGTTAAAATTTTTCTCAATTTATTTTGTGAACAATTAAACCTAAGCCATTTATTTACTTTTCCAAAAAAATGATTTTATTGTCACCCTAACATACATAATTGGAACCAATTTAAAGTCCTTCATTCAGAAAATTTTGTTTTTTTTGTAACCCAACCTATTATATATAACATGGATTACTTAATTAATTACATGGGGGTTAAGTAATCTACGTATATATTCATAGTAATGGTCTAGACGAAGGTCTGTTTATTTAAAAAAGCGTTCCGTAATACCCTGCAAGGCTTGAAAAAGTATTTTAAAATGGTCACTAAGGCTATTGTCGAGTGTACCATTGACCCTGTACGGGAAGCAAATCAATATGGATTCAACGATACTGCATGAATGGATGTCAATCTTTGGGAAGGAATCAATTAATGACGAAAAATGACCCCTTGACTGCTATAAGTATGGTGGACCTGGCGCCCTTAAGATGGCCCCTATTACTAAAGACGAGCCTAATAAAACACTTCCTCTGAGTAAATCAGGGAAATATATCTTTGGGTATACGGGGGCAGATGTCAGGAATCTGGACCAGAGGGAGTTGACTTTTGAACTTGCCTCCACAACGACTGACCCAAAGGAAAAAAATATCCAACAACTTTAGTCAAAGGGAAAACATCCTTAGTTGTAGATATAGTGTTTATTTCAAAATCAGCTAATTCAGTGATGGGATAAAATGTAACTCCATATGTGTTCCTCATTAATCCATCCTAAAATCTACTTCATATCTCACGACTTTTGTTTGAAAGAAGTGCAAATACACATGGAATTACTGTATCCATGACAAGTACGTCTACCGTAAATAATTGATAAAATGTAATATAAGGTTTCTCTAAAATTTACATTCACAAACAAATGAGGTTATCTGCTCATTATTTCCATACTCATTTTAGTTAAATAAATAATTGTTCGATTTTCATCAATTGATTCTAAATCAACAATAAAATAGATTCTCCTAAGTTTGTAACTCTAAGGTTGGCTGGGGTTTCAAATCCACACCTAGACTCTTGTGATGGAGGAGTACAGTTATTTCTCCTTATTCGTCTGATGGTATATACTAAATTTATAATTTTTTCTAATGACAGTGGAGCTTCATCTTCAATATTTTGAACAGCACTTCACCTGTACAACCTGTGGGCTGGGGTGTAGAGATTGTAACCCAGTAGAATCGTTGATTCTCATAGTAGAGATCATGATCGTAATCTGTCCTAGAACAAATTATGATCATGATCTCTCCTATGAGAATCAATAATTCTACTAGTAGAGATTGCAATCCTATTCTCTCCTAGGACAAATTACAATTTTACTGAGGAAGATACTAGCATTGAATATTTGTAGAGCTTGCGTGTTTTCAAAATATGACGCCAAGTCATACAGCCTATGGTACTGTGACCGGTAATTTTATTCCCAGTAAATTCATCTGGTGTCTTTTCATTCGTAGTAATTTCATTCCTAGTAAATTCATTTCCGCGTAAAATTAATTCCCGGACATTTTATTCCCACTTTGAAGAAGGATATTTAATTACGTCATGCGATTTATGTTTCTACACTACTTATTAATTTTTTGTGTAAGAATGTAGAGTGGCCAATGAGCAATTTAGATGAGTGATGATTAGTCATGGATGGGAGACAGATACAAATGATCTATGGTGTTAATGAATTAGAAATTACGTCCTGATAAAACTTTAATAGTGAATAAAAATGGAATCCGTTATTATTATTTAAAGCTTGCGAAATATGAGTAAATCCTGTCATTACTGCTCTTGTTCATCCTCTATTTGTATTACTACTCGATCCTACTTCTTCTCATCCATCGAATCAATTTTAATAATCCTCTTTTCTCTTTCTTTTCTTTCTCTTTCCACAATTCAAATCTACGTAAACAATTAAGCTAATTGCACGGGCCCCTCACTCCCTTCTCCAGGACCACTTACTCTCCCTTGCTTCAGGCTCAACTCCGGATTGAATCCTACAAGTTACAACGATCATCATCATTCATAGAATAATGCTGGGACTAGTAATAGATTTCTAGAATATATCATTCAACTGAACTGATTCACTATAAGAATTGAATCTTTAAAATAACTGAGTCACTAAAAGAACTTATTTAATAAAAGAAATGAATCCTTTACAGATTATTCGTATTTTGTACATTCAGGTAGCAGTTCACTTGGGTCTACTCAAAGTATGAAATGAAAAAATTATTCCACAGCCGCTTCCTTGAGCATCTTAAATATCATATAATATCCAAAAATGCACCCCGTCCCACCGGTGTTTCTTAACTAAGATAATTTATGAACTAAAATGAACCCTTACATTAATATTGGGTTAACTACAAGACAAGTTACAACATTATTCATGCGATATGTAAGTTTTAGGATGTAAGGAATATTGAACTAAGCTAAACTAAAGTGAGCCAGCTTGTATTCCTTAATACTAATTTGGATTCAATGCAGCTCTAAAAAATATTACTCGACACTCATGTAATTATCTAATTGGGTTAATTTAGGCACGTATAGTTAGAGCCAACTCTATGGGAAGGTTTCAGGCCCTCAATGATTTCAGGTGCCTTATATTTCTCTTAACTATATTGTATTTTAAAAGTTTGCCATTTTGTGAAACTGTTGTGTCTATTTAACTCAGGTTTACCTTACAATTACAGAGAAATACAATCTTTTTTATTTCTTTTGATCATGGTGGGTATTAGTCCAATTCTTTTGATCATAAATACACTAATATTTTTTCAAATGCCCTTAAAAAGTTAGTTTTATGAATAAAATATATATCATCATATTAGTAATTTCAATCGTTATTTTCGGCTTATGGATGTTAAAAAATTCGTAATTTTCAAGTAATTTAGATCTTATTCCATAGGAAAAATCATAAAAGTTACATCTATCAATTTGTGATAAAATAAATATGTTTACTTAGAATTATCAAAGCATGAATATGATATATTAGTTATTATTTTAATGTTGAAACATATCAAACATAATACACACAAACAATGGGATAAATGAAGTGACACATTTTTAATTTAGAAGTGTTTTTCATATACTTCATTAATTAATCGACTCCTTCCTTGGGTGGGGAATCTCGTCCAATATGAATAGTCCATCATGTCTTATGATATTGTAATTAATAACGGAGAATTAAGTGATTGGCGCTTCTTCCATTGCCATTTTTTCCTGACACCGATTTTATACAGGGTTTTTAGATCAGTTTGAATCATTCTAAAAAATGGTAAAAAATAATTTTTATTTAAGGGCCCCCCCTTATTATCTTAGAAGTGATTCATGCAGTGAAAAAATCTTTTTAGTCAGTTCACTAACAGGAATCACAATTCCCAGCATTTTCACAAAAAATAAAAGAAAATAAACCGGCAATGAAAGAATCCTTTTTGTACAATATTGCAATATACAATACCATATAGCGTATAACAAGGCGTCATATTTTGAAAACACGCAACTTCTTCACATATTCAATGCTACTATCTCCCTCAATAAAATTGTAATTTTTCCTGGAAGAGAATAGTATTGTAATCTCTACTAGTAGAATTATTTGTTCTCCTAAGAAAATCTGTCCTAGAACAGATTACGATCATGATCTCTCCTCGGAGAATCAACGCATGTACGGGATTTCAATTTCTTCTCTGACTTATACATTCTTAAACATTGTGGAGATATAATATGAAAAGTACGTTAATAATTAAATGATAAATAGCAGTTGGTCTAATTGACATATATGGCTAACTACCAAAAGTTTTTGAGCCTTTATTTGCTTTTTGGAATACAGGTTGCGTGGTACAATAAATATGTAACGATGATGGGGCCGGAGTATTGACTGCGGCATCACTCTATCTATATTTTTCAGTTTTTATCTCCAGCTAAATAGCTGTTGTTCGATCACACGTATAATAAAATAAAATAAATACCAATTGTGAATTATTAATTAACAACGGGTGTGAGTTGTGACTCGTGTTTGTGTTGCCTATTTAATCGTAACTGTCAATCAAGTATCAAGACAAGGATGGATGACGAGGAGGATGACTCTCATTACTGTTTAAAGTGCCGAAGAACTATTTTCGGGCTTGATAATTATGTAAAGCATCGTCGCGAGGGTTGTCGAAGTTCAAGCCCGCTGATTTCAGCCAACGATTTTTTCCTATCCCTCAACTTAATTTCTAATCAACCAGAAGAGGATGTTTTGTGCTCAAGCCTCTACGACTCCCATCAGGGCAACAAGAAGTTGAATCTCCTCTCATTTCTCAAGGATGCTGATGATGTTGAGATAGGAGGGATGAGCGAGGAGCTTCCTTCCCTCATGGATGCAGAGGATCAACTTGAACAATTGTTTCCACTCCTCTCCTCACACTCAGTGGACCAATGTCCCTCCTGTAAAGCTAATGTTCAGTCTCATCAAATTGGAAAACACTTGATCAGTCATTACCATCATCACCATCAACGAAAAAGGACAGACAATGATGCGTTAGTTTTAAAATATATCACGGATATTGTTAAAGAAGCTCCATATCAATGCCAGTCCTGTTCTTTTTACTGTAATTGGCATAAGGAGTTCCTTCTTCATTGGAAAACGTCTCATGGTCCTTCAGAAAATGTACTGGGAAAATATGTACATTATTGGTGCTCTTTTTGTCGATTTAGAGCTCAAAGTAGTTATGTTATGTTGAATCATTTGGATTCCAAGAATCACTTGGAAATTGTTGCTGTTATTAATCGATCTGTACCTATAGTTATACGAAAAATTATTCTTATTCCCTGTGATCACTGCGATGAAGCTTTTCGACTTAGGATCTCATATAAAAAACACTTGTTTCATTATCATCCATCAGAAACTCTTGAAAACAAAAAAGTGGAGGAATGTGAATTTTGTTCGGATCTCTTTTTTTCTAGTGATGAATATAAAGATCATGTTCTAAACGTTCACTCGACCTTATGTTCACAGTGTGCATTATGTGGGCTACGTTTTCCACGCTCCCAAGATTTGGGGGTTCATGTTCGAAATAAAGCATGTAAATATACCGATGAGGCATTATCTAATGTAAAGAAAGGGAACTTCAAGTGTGAGGACTGCTCTCATTTTAATTGTGATACAATGGCCATGCTTTATTTTCATCGAGCTTTAAAGCATTCGACCAATAGTGATCCATTTCGTGCAAACTGTCCCTTATGCAACAAGACATTTCCCAAGACAAAACTTTGGCAGCATTTAAAAGTGCACGATCCTGACACATCACGTTGTAACGAATGTTATAGACTATTTTTAACGGCGGAGGAACTCCGTCAACACATTAAAACTTCCCATCTTTCAACAAAGGGCGATTTTGTATGCTCAGAATGTCCTTATTCAAATAAGAAACGACTTCTTAGAGACTTACATTTTAAGAGAAATCATAGTTCTTATAAATCAAACAAAATAACCACCATTGGTTACATGAATCAGGATAATATGTGCTCCATTTGCAATGCTACTTTTGCAACATCCTCTGAATTAAAGAGCCATTTCCTTATTCATTCATCGAATAAGCCCCTAATATGTTCAGACTGTGGCACATTCCGAGCTAAGAGAATAAGTGAAATAAATAGACATAAAAGACTTAAGCATGGCAATCTTAATACACTCCAATCTTGTTCTAGATGTAATTACTCAACTCTCTCATCTCAACATTTGAAAAGACATATCATGACAGCGCATACTATAGAAAAAAACTTATTTCAATGTCGTTTTTGCTCTTTCAAGTGTGCTACAATAGAGAATTTAAGGAAACATATACTCAAAACTAAAATTCATTCAGATCAAACACATGTTTACAATTGTGACTATTGTGAAGAATTCAGAGATAATTCTGCTTTTCAGTATGGAAAACATCTTTTGAGCATACATAATAAATATGACTATAAAATTAACGTAAAAAATTACTTTTTTAAAGATCGTATGGAATCTTCGTCAATGCACTGTAATAATAATTTCTAGAACACTTTTTTTTAAATTGTCTTAATCTTATTGTTTTTCATATTCTTCTTTAAATTTATTTAGAATCTAATGGAAGGTAGAGCATCAAATCGTTGGCTACAATTCTCTTTGAAATCCCTCTTCCAAAGAGATTCTTCAAATTCAAATGATCGAAATGTAGATAGTAGTTTCAAATTTGAGGTTTTAAAGTGGATTGGTATATTCATAATAATTCCTCCAATCCTAAATTTCGCTGCGTTACAAAGGGAAGAGCAAGACATGAAATCTGAAAGATTTGATATTGGCTTCAGTCAAAATATGTACATGAATTGCTCTGGAGAAGGATTGCCAACGGTGATATTTGATTCTCCCATAGGAATGTCTTCAGATGTATGGCTACCCATATTGAATCAACTCAATAAAATCACAAAAGTCTGTATATATGATAGAGCTGGATTAGGAAGAAGTGACATGCCTAAAATTCTAAATGTCTCAGATCCAGGAGAATTAATTGTGTCTAAAGTGGCTGGTGCCCCTTTTTCTTCCGTTCGGATGGTTCACGATTTACACAGGCTTATTACTTACAGGTTAGAGTTAAAATGTTCGATATGACTATTGTAATGAGATATTTCTTTTAATTTTTAGTTTTCCTCAAAAACAGCCATTCATATTGGTAGGTGCAGAAGTAGGAGCAATTAATATGCTAATGTATTCTAAAATTCATAACGAGCAAGTTTCTGGTCTCGTTCTTATTAATCCGATGACGAATTCTATGTTCGATACAATTGGAAAAGACCACTCTTGGCAAGAATTTAGGGATTCAACCATTATCCCATGGATTCGTATGTTAAAGCTTGGTGCATTAGCTGGATTGAATCGCTTAGCTGTTCTTAGTGGTATATTAAGGCCTTTCAAAGGATTTGAACATTTAATTCCCTCCGAAGTGTTACGAAGAGAAAAACATCATTTGTGTAATCCAAGTCGTTTAGAAGCCGCATTGGAAGAATATCTCAACTTGCAACAAAGCACTAATCAGTTGGACACTACCCTTAATACAGCACCTAAAAGATCCAAAAGTATTGATGATATAACAGTCATGACAGGAAATTATTATGACGAATTATACCCTCCGTTCCTTAACCAAGCATGGTCTAGAAGTGCGCAAGATATAGTTTCAAGAGTACCTGGATGCCAGCATTTAGTTATAAATGGAGCAAATCGTTCCATGATTTACACTCATACTCTGGAAATAATTTTGCCTATTCGGAGAATGATAAAAAAGTTTAGAAAAGTGACGGAAAAGGTTATTCTAGAACCTAAACAATTTTCTGAATAAAAATCTACATTGTTAATATTGTTTTTGCAGAGATTGTTCTGCCATTAATTATTCAAGAATGAAAACTTTGTTAAAAAACGTTTTGGCTTTTAATTTGTATCAAATATATTTAGCTTAATAAATCATATAGAGTGTGAATGCAAAAGATAATAATAGTTTAGTATGAAATAAAATACGTACTCCTTATAATTTATAAGACTGAACTAAAAATAAGTTGTTTATTCAAAATGACGTTTAACATCAGGTACGTTAACTATTGAAAATATAAAACAGTAAAAAATAATCATTTATATTAAACAATGAAATATCTAATAAAAAAATCCACATAAAATGGATTGCAACATCTTAGGACATGTTACAAGTACAAATAATTATTATTCTTTATCTGTGGAATGACTTGAAAAATTTCCTTTCGATAAGGAACATATGTAAGTAGAATATTCAAAGAACTTCTATCAACCAATCTATTACATAATGACACTTATTTCCTTTTTTTTAGTTTGATCAATAAAGATATTCTTACTTTTGTTTTTGATTTAATTTAGAAACTCAATTTTTGAGATATTAAAACTAACTAAGTGGCAAATACTGACACGTCTGTTATCGACTTAGTAATGTCCATCCTCTAACACGACCATTAGCGTCTGCTGTTATGCAAGGACCTCCACCATCCCCAGCACCTGACCAGTCAACACAAGTGGCGTGACTCTCATGACCTTTTAATCCTAAAACTTTGACTAATGTTGGTGTCTTTTCGTAAATTACACCACCAGATATAGAGCAACACAAAAGATGTTTTCCCATAATAGCAAATTGTTTTCCCCATGCTGACCGTGGGTACATACCTTCATTGAAATAAGAGTCCTGTAACATTTGCTCAGACAATTTACTACCCGTCTGGGCAAGACTCCATTGACTAAAATATCCATCTTGTGTTAAAACATACACGGTATTCTCATCAGCTGAAAGTTGTAGGCTCGTAATTGGAGATGCGTCCTTAACAGACCAGGAAGATAAACAATCGTTTTTTCGAAGATCAAAAACTCTTATTTTTCCGTCCATTCCACCGGTTATGGATAGAGTTGTATTATGGTTAAAGGCAGAGCATGTAATTGTAGGAGTTGGAGTAATAGAAATAAAATCATTTTTTACTTTACCAACTTTCATGTCATAAATGTAGTAACTACTTCCAGTTTTCTCATGACCCACAGAGGAAACTGCAAAAACAGAACCGCTTAGACTCGAAGTAAGATGAAAAATGCTTCCATTTTCTTTGCTTTGAAAATCTACGACCGAACTTCTATCTATATGATCACAAATACGAATCAAACCACTAGTAGTTCCATAAACAAAATTTTTCTCGGAATTACCTACCCAATCAAGGGCTGTAATTCCAGAAGGGGATATAAAAGTACTTAAGGTTTGAGGATCTTCAGGAGAGGGACTCCATACTTTTATTATTCCATCTACATCACCAGATATGATAATTCTTCCAGAAGAGGAAAATTTAACTTGCGTCACTTCAGAACGATGTTCTACAAATTCTCCATGACTCAAAGGAAGATAAGCTAAACCTCCACCTAGGAGAGGCTCTTTAAGAGCATCGTCCATTAGTGCAGAAGCCACATTAAATTCCGTTTGATGGACCGAGGGCATGGCAGCAACTCGTCTAACAGGAACATGCCGTGTTTTAGATGAAGAGCGTTTTCTCGCGACACTTCCATTAGGTGAACTTTTTGTTGATAAAGGTACCGTTTTTTGTGGATGAAGAACCTGACTTTGCGATGAAGAAGGAGTCGTAAAATTTTTAAGAAAACTTTTAAGAGATTTGGAGGACGGATTATTGGATGTGGGTGCTTCTTGTGCAATAATATAAAAGTCATCCATCACATGAGGCGGACTCATTGTAGCTCTAAATGGAAGTTCTTCAACGTCTTTGAAGGAGGATCCCTTTTGGCCAAAAGAGAGGATTTTCCTTCTCATAGCTTCATTATCCTCTCTGAGTTTTCGGAGCTTGATAGAAGTGTTTTGAAACTCTGCAATTCTTGGTGGAGGTAGACATGAGTACAAAATTGACAAAAAATTAAAAAGAGACAAAATGAGAGTATCTTGCCATGTACGACTAAAAAATGGAGCAAATGTGGGTACTTCCTCTGGATTTTTAATAAAAGGTAGTGCAAACCATTCCTTCCATTCAGACATACCCTGTATTTCAGGCGTCATTTTATCAAAAAATTCCTTCACTTTGTCGGAATGTCGAGTTTGAACACAAGAAACGAGATATAACTTCAATAAACTTGTTTCCAATCGATTTGCCGCAGCCGTACGAGCCGGATCCAGACGAGAAAAGTATCGGGTACTCAAATGCGACCACAATTCCTTCAAGGCATGGAGATCATGATTATTGATCATGGAGAGAAATTGATCAACGAGTCTGAAAAAATGAATAAGATAAGATGAAGAACTCGTTCTTAGAGACAGTAGATATATAAATTATATCATTTATGATTAATCAAATTATATTAATGAATATGCTCAAATTAATAGGGAGTTTTTTCAGTTATTTTCACTCACCGGTCTACACGAAATCCCTTTTCTTTTTCAGTCTTTAACTCTAGCTCAAATGTTTTAAGAGTGGAGGAGAATCCTCGGAACAAAAGGTACTCCTTGATCAAATCATCAATGAACCCGTATTGAGCCATGATGGAAATGTGGAGAGTGGCGAGATCTGACAAAGAAATCAAGCTATCACTAAGACCCACAATGATAAGCGGAAATTAGACTGATAGCTGATAGTGTCCACTCACTCCTATTTCCTAACTAATAACTTAATAAGTAGTATCTTGCTGTCCAGGACCGGCCTCCACTTTTTATCTCTTGATTAGACGTCAGCTGATGCTGAGGCCCTCCAGACTCGAGAGTGAGCTGAAGTAATAACAGCTTAATAACTAAGATGTGAGATGTCAAATGAGAAGAGGGAAGCAGCTTGCCGTTTGAGTGTGAGGGAGAGAGGGAGGGAGGGAGGGAGGAGGGAGCACTTTCCAGTCTCCAGTCTGCAGTCTCCACTCCCACCTCACAGCAACTGCAATGTATAAGCGGAGAATCGGACTTCAAAAACCCGCGGGAAAAAGACTTATTCCTCTGTCTAAAGAAAACCTTGACTCTAATAATACTTCTACTGATGCCGTTATTACTCCAACGGCAACACCCAATGTCAATGAGAATACAAATGGATTGAGGACCTTCAAAGTCCTCTGGTGTAAAGCCAGTGGAAGAAAAAACAAAAAGTGGGAGGAGGATGCTCTTCTTGTCCTTGAAGCATCCCAGCGACTTGCCATCCTCAAGTCATTGGATGGATCCTCTGAAATTGCTCGAGGCACTGGAATGAAGCTTGCAGAACTGAGTAATGTTGAGCCTGGAGTTACTGTTCTTTCATTTGGTGGACGGGAAGTACAAATTAACGAAGAGATCTTCTCTTCAGACAACGTAGAATCAGAGAACTCTTCTATGCCTCCAATACCTATTAAATACAAAAGAATACGTCGTATTGGAAAGGCGTCAACGCTACGAACCTTGCAAGATGACAATGTAGCCTCCTTTGTCATGCCAAGACCTCCTCTTGATTTATGTATTTCTCGAGAGGAAGTCGTCACAGATGTTTGTGTTGACTCCCGTCTAACTAAGGTGCTTCGTTCTCATCAAAAGGATGGTATTCTCTTTATTTACAAATGTTTAATGGGATATCGTACTCCAGGATACTATGGAGCTATTCTTGCTGATGAGATGGGTCTTGGTAAAACTCTACAAACTATTTCCTTGGTATATACTCTCCTCAAACAAGGCCCTTGGAACGGAATGCCTGAGATCAAGCGATGTCTTATTCTTGCTCCTAGCTCCTTACTTGGAAATTGGAAAGAGGAATTCAACAAATGGCTAGGGCCAGAAAGACTGAAAGTTTATGTTGGGGAATCATCTTCCAGTAAAATCACGGAATACCTTAAATATCCCAATGAACCTGTTGTGATCATATCCTATGAGATGTTTGTACGATGTTTCAATGAAATTTCGCGTCTTGATTTTCAGCTTTTAATTGCTGACGAGGGTCACCGTTTAAAGAATAGTTCTATTAAGGCATCAACACTTATCCAGTCCATGAATGGTACAAAGAAACGAGTTATTCTTACGGGTACACCGGTCCAAAATGACTTGAAAGAATTTTACTCCCTCATTTCTTTGGTTAATCCTAATATTCTTGGTTCTAGTAATGACTTTGTTCGAAATTTTGAAACACCCATTCTTAGAAGTAAGCAACCCAATTCTTCTGAAGAAGATGCAGAAGTTGGAAACTTAAAAATAGAAGAATTGAGTAGCATCACTGAAAAATTTATTTTAAGACGAACTCAGGATGTAATAAGCTCATTTCTTCCGCCGAAGACAGAAAATGTTTTATTTTGTGGTCTATCGCCACTACAAAAGGAATTATATAAAAAAGTGATCGACCAAATTTTTTGTGAGGGATTCAATTCAGAGTGTGTTTTTACAACAATAATTACTCTAAGGAAAATATGCAATGACACATCGTTAATTTTGGAAAATGAGTCGGATAGCAACTCTGCAAATAAAGATCGGGGTAGTAAAATTGAAATAGTATCATCTATGCTTAATACGTTAAAATCTACTGGAGAAAAAATAGTAATTGTATCCATATCCACCAAAGTTCTGGACGTTTTGGAGATACTTTGCTCGAAATTTAATTTCAAATCCCTTAGGCTTGATGGCTCAACGCCAGGCTCAAAAAGACAGTCTATAGTTAATAGGTTCAATAACAAATTTTCTGATGATTTTGTTCTACTTCTAAGTTCAAAAGCCGGTGGAACTGGACTTAATTTGATTGGAGCTTCACGAATTATCATGTATGATCTTGATTGGAATCCATCTCATGACATACAAGCCATGGCCCGAGTTTGGCGTGATGGTCAGACCAAGCCGGTTTTTGTATATCGTCTAATTACTACGGGGACAATTGAAGAGAAAATTTTCCAGCGTCAAGTTACTAAACAAGGTCTTGGAGATGGAGTGGTTGATGCAAAAACTGCGATTAATCATTTTACACAAGAGGAACTCAAAGACTTATTTAGTTTGACCTCAGGTTTGGAGAATGACTGTGAAACTCATGTATTGTTATCGTGTGAGTCATGTCATAACGGAAGATCAAATACAAAGGACCAATCACCTGAGCCCACTAGGCGTAAGTGTCAGTTAGGCCAAAAGCAATCATCCATGCTAGAGCCTAAAAAAAGATCTAGTTTAAAAAATTTACTCAAATGGAATCACTTTCCAATTGAAGAAATTAAAAATAACATTGATGATCCATTAGTTCTAGGAGTTCAAGATTTTTTAACATTTTTATTTCAAAATAAAATAAACTAAATAATATAATGATTTAATATAAAATTATTTAGAATTATTAAAAACTAACACCCTTTCAGATTTGACATTCGTTTTGGTTGTGTTTTCCTTATTAGGACCTTGCTGTGACTCTAAATAAAACTGATTGGGATGATTAACGAGGCCTGTAGATATTTCATAGCCTTTACGGGCTTGGAATTGATAAGAACACGCTTTTTGATAGTGTCCCTCACGAGAAAGTCTTAGAACTTCTTGTATATCCTCTTCTTTCATTCCACTTGAGACAAGTTGTGATCGAAGTGAATTTTGATCGTTGTGTCGATAAGGACATCCGTGATTTTCACCCGGACCCACGTTTTCTTTAATAATTTTGATGCAGTTCCAGGGGGCCCAGTTTACCTTCTTACCTTCTAGACCATAATTGTAGCGTATATTGTAAGTATACTCCTTGTCAAAAGTATCCAATTTGACGTGAGACTTTGTAAATTCCCCCTTAAAGAAGGATAATGCATCCTCTAGGGTAAGACCAATTCCTTTTAGGAACAATCCATATTGAATCCTAGCCCTATACTTGATGTGATGATCATTAGTTAAAGTATCATGAATATGCTTCATACAAAGTGGAAATGACTTTTCAGAAAGTGGAGCTATATGTTCAGGTAAAACTCTATCTGATGCTACGTTTGAATAATCCTTTCCAACATATCGCTTATCCAAGTCATTTAACATTTTGACAAGACGTTCATCTTCATCAAGATTAGGCAATGTTTTGCATGTCAAAACAAGATTTTGAGTCAAGAGAGATTTGAAAGTCCAGTTAAGAAGTGATATGATCTCTGAATCTGGCACATAAACAAAGCCCTTGGATAAAAATGCACGGCGTTGACGAACAAGCTCCAGTGTTTCGGTAAAATGCACTTTAAAATAATTTTGTGAGGCCATTGCAGCATAGGGATTGGATTCTTTGAGCTTGTCGGCCAGTAGAACCTGTTCATCCGTGTCCAGAGGACTGTAATTGAGTTTGTTAGATTTCATGAATTCTTCGAGTTCTGTAGAGCTCATGTATTGAAAGCGAAAGCGGAAGAGATCCATTTCCTGTGTAATGAACCATCTTCGAAGCTCCTCAGTTCTAGCGTAAGCGAGGCGAAGAATAAAGTGAGACAGATGATCCTTTCTACGATTCTCATTATGACGCGAACAATGCCCAAAGACTTGAATGAAAGACTCCAGTCCTGAGGATTTCAGATCCGCTTCTACTTTAGGTCTCCATTCCGATCCGTGATTACTGGAATTCTTTTCAAAGATTCGAAGTAATTTGAGTCTTTCAAGGGCAAGCCCCTCAAATTCCTCAAGAGAAATGTCATCACGAGGAGCGGAATCGTAGAGTTGGAGGGCGGAAGGATAGAGCTCATGGAGGGAGGACCCTTTCCAGTCCAGTTGGGAGCGTTTTGCTGCCAATCGGTTTCTCCGTTGACTTGACTTGGCAAATTCCATTCAGATAGGAAATCAAGCGGAACTCCGAACTTCTCAAGCTATAAAGCTCAGAATAGAAAACTGAATATCAATATGAAATGTCCAGCTCTAGCTTTGCAATTCCCGGGCAAATCAAGAAGGAGAAGAACAACTAAGATGACGTCATAACTGAGCCCATGAATCGTCATACGTACTCCTCATAAGTCGTACTGACAGCTTACTGCTAAAAAAAAAATTTCAAGAACATAGACAGTACACGTCATCTTTTCCATTGCATTGCCCATTCTCAAGCACCTCGTACTCCTCCAGAAAATACCTTAATCCTCCAACATGGGCCTCTGCAAGTGTCCCAAGAGGAATATGACCAACCAGTTCTGCTACGAACATCGTGTCAACGTTTGCGAGAATTGTATGGTCGACAATCATAAAAAGGTTCACTTTCCGTCGCTCCCACACCCCTTTCTTTCATTCATTCTTCTCTCATTTTTATCTGATTCTAGTGTGTGGTTCAAAGTTATCTTCAATGGTTACAGGACTCTGATTATAGCCCGAGATGTCAATTCTGTTCCCATCAGTTGACAGATCAAGTCTGTGTTCGTTTAGTCTGCTATCGTAAGTCTGTTTACAATTCCTCCATTCACATTTGTAGCCCATAGCCACTTCAATGGCAACATCTGATCTTCTCTTCGCAAAAATGAGGCATACTTTTTCAAGATCAATGTGGGTAACATACGTTCTAAATATAATTATTGTCGATCCACCTGCTCATTCAAAAATGAAAGACTCGTTTTTGTTTTTAAATTAATCCAGTAGCCTTTTTATTTTTTCCTCGTGAAACGCCCAGTCTCATTTGTTCTTTAAATTCTATGGATGAATGAATTGAACTCATGTTTTTATATACTATAGTACTAAGATTGATTTCTTCACTTTATTTTATTTTAAAGATGTATTTCATTGGGCCTGTCTTGACAAATATGCTCGTTCGTTACCCTCGGACACGGCACCTGCTGGATATGTTTGTCAAATTTGTAGTGAATGCATATTTCCACCAGATAATTTGGTGTCCCCAATAGCTGATGAACTCAGAAAGACTCTATCAGATGTGAATTGGGCTAGAGCTGGATTGGGAATGAAACTTTTGGATAATGAGTCTGAAATTAGGCCAAGTGCAAAAATTGGCCCTCGTCCCTCTCCAGAAGGAGAATGTCTGCAGGTGAGCATGTTCATAAATCATTCATTATTTTCACTAGGCTTATAATTATGTACTTTGATTCTTTTTACTTAAAGATTCGATCAAATAATATGGAATCTACTTTGACACACTATCCTCACCATGCTACATTAGCTTCAAATAGAGCACCATCACCGTCGACTGTTATTCGAGTAACAAATGATCCTGATGACGATAAGTATAAACGAAGAAGTCCTCTTGAGGCATTTTACCGTTGGTGGAGAAATTTTTTCCCCTATGCAAGTAGAAGAAATTTTGGTCGGAACAAATATTTATTATATTTTTTAATCTTTCTTTTTGGTGTTCTAAGCATAATAGTTCTCTTTTCTGTGATTGCGGGTGATCGAAGAGTTAATGATAGCCCCATGTTTGACCCCATGAATAATCCGGAAATTCGTGTTAGTAATCGTTGATTCAATTTTCACGACTTTTTTTGTTTTTTTATAAATTGAGTTTTAAAGCTATATATGTTAAATCAAAGATTGTTTACATCATCACTGAGACTTTTATTTCATTAAGTTAAAAAATAGATCATATTACTTAAATTCTTTATTTAAATGAGGATGCATTTTTTCCCAAGTATGCTAACAAATTCATTCTGAAAAACTGCTTGCTTTTCGTAACTCTAAGTAGTAATATGGAATAAAATTGAAATTTTCAAAATATCCAGTCTCACTACATGTTTTTATGATAATAATTTGTACATACTTTTTATAGTTTTGAATGTTTATATTTCAATTAACTGCATTTCTGTTAATAAGGTGTAAAAGAAGGTGTGAATAAATTTTCACTATGTATCACACTTCATGACCGCTTAAAATCATAATCTCTTATATCATAAGAACTTGGTTTATATCCATCTTTATTGAAATGAATATATTTTTAGATTTTTTTAAAATATTAGAATATTTGTTTTACCTATAACCTTCGAAGTATTTTATCCAATAATAAAGTTTCATTCTTGTGTCAAAGTAATGCATTTAATAAGAGCTAGTTGGTTATTTTCGATATTTTTATTTATTATTAATAAAAAATTTATATTAACAGTGACTAATAAATAATAATTATTTGAGTTTCAACACAATTACAACTAAAGATGTTAGTTTTAGATGTATGTATGACTATTAGTAATATGAGTCAAATATTAATTTACTTGGTTAGTCGCACGTATGAGGCCCTCGTAAGTCTGATGGGTGAACGTATAGGTTTTGGCTGTGTCCTTGTTATTCTCAGTGGGGCACGTGTGATTCGTATTGGAGTTCGAGGGAACCTCTGGTTTTGGGAATCGTCGTTTCTTGTTATTCGAATTGCTCTAAGAGGTCGATAATGATCTTGTATTTCATCAAAAGAAACTGGATCCCCGTTTTCATTTGACATATACCAATTGAATTCTTCTTCATTTTTCGCATCTGAGGTTCCGCTTTGGACCATTGAAAATAAAGAAATAATTACTAAGATAGCTGGAATGCTGCTGTAATGCTTCATATTGTTGTTTTTGATAAATGATAGCATGATGTCTTAATATCACGCTTTATATACCTTAGAGTACAAAGCGAACTAAATCGGATTTAATTAAAAACCTTTCTCGAAAACATCTTTTATTTATTTAAAAAAAATCTTTGTTCATCCATTTTAATCTAACAAGGTGTGAACCCTTTACATCCAAACTTCATTTCAAAAACTATCCAGATCAAATATGTATTCGAACTTATTTATTTTTTATGATCAACATGAATAATTATTTTATTTTAATACATAGTTATTTACTCAACTCCTTTCATTCTATGGGAACTGCTCTATGTCTGCTGGACACAGGGTATCGTCCTTTTTAAAATATATTATTATTATAAATAAAAACAAAGTTGTTGACAAAAAACAACTCTTAATTTCAATCAACTTTTTTATACAAAAAATGAATGCTTCTATCTGGGTAGAGTTGTAAATCCTGAGCATCTTGTAGTGTGCAACTTTTTGTTGGCAACCTTAACAGTGTTTTTTTTAATAAGCTGTTATCATTATTTTTTAGTAATTGAGGAGAAAACATTTAAGTATAAATTTGAAACCACGAGTGTATGCGAATGAATGACTAAGAGTAATACTGGGGATTTATTGGGAAGTGATAATTAAGGTAGTAGACAATGAGTCTGTAAGAAGGCTAAGAACAAAAATTGCCAGTAAGACATTTTCCAACAAATTATATTTCATTTTAATGAACAAATGATTTTACTTAATCCTTTGGAGGCATCGCAAATTGTACTTAAAGTAGATAAAATTCACTGGCACAGTTATAGAATTAGGAAATTAATAAATTAGGTGTCTAAGACAATATTGGGGTCAAATAGATAAAACGGAGATTTTAAACCATAGTTAACACTCTCAGGTATCTCAATTCGTCTCAGAAATTTGAATTTAAGCCCTATAATTGACCATAACATCTCTTTGAAATATTGCTTGTCATTTTATAAATATAAAAGATTGAACCGTTGAATATGATTCGTGTATTTTTCTTAAAAATAAATAGTTCTTTTGACTAAACCTTGACATGTAGGCAATATTGAAAAAATACATTTCAGCTAAGATTAAAAGAAATACTTTTAACATTAATTGCAATCAGTAACGTTAAACATAATATCTAACCCAAATATCCACTCAATGTGAAGTACTTTAAATCCATATGAAAAATGTTGTGTGCGTATTTGTTTCTTATTTTGGGATGTAATGTAATTTTGAAATAATTAAGAGCGTTAGAATGCGTTTAATTGAATACAAGATAAATTAAACTGTTACTGCTTAAAAGGGGCATAATACTATTTATGTACTTTTTAGAGTTAATTGATGAAGCAAATAGGAGTTTAAAAAGTTATTTATTATCATAAATGTATCATCCGCCCGCACTGTCTCCCTGACCGCGGACGGTGCCTCTAACATATCCGGCATCAAGGAGGATCTTGCCGCCAGGTGGAAAGAGGCGCCCTCCTGTGTGTATACATCCACTGTTACGCCCATGTCCTTGCCCATGTAGTCAAGGATCTCCTCTCAGATATAACCCTATTGAGAAATACAATGGGGGCAAACAAATTTTATACAACTTTATTGAATGGTCACCAAAGAGGTCAAGTGAAGATGAGGAGCTTGCAAAGATGAGGAATCTTCAGATCCAGTCTGCTTCCAGCTGGAGTTTCTGCTACAATGCCGTACACGCTGTATCTCTAGAGATTGTCAGAATCATGAAGACCCTCATAATAATGAGAAAAGATAAAATACATTGTCGAGTTCAACAGCAACTTCTCTGCTCAACATGATCTTTAGTCACGATTTTTTTTTCGACATAGAACTGTCGAAGACACTCCTAAGACACACATTTAGCTTGTCAGATGAACTTCAAGGAAGACTTTTAGCCTAACAAAGGCCCGAAAACAAGTCAAACTAGGGATTAGGACTCTTAAAGATCTTAAGAATGAAAAACGCTGTGAATCAATCTGGAAACTTGCTGAGTTGAAGTCGTCTTAGCTGAAATCAGTAGCTGACCAGGAAGACTCAATTGATTTGGACTTCAAGGAGGCGAAGATTCCGAGGAGAGTAAAGTGGAGAGGAACAACTGAATCGTACTTCCGTGCAACACATTTCGATGTTGCAATCAAGCCGATTGTATTGGAGCTTGAGAGCAGATTTGCCACCTATGATACAGATATCACAATGGATCTCATTACAATCGCCAATGTTAGTGAGGTTGATACCTGTGTTATGGAAAGTGTCGCCAAGCACTCTAGACTTTATCTCGAGCAACTCCAGTCAGACAATGCTATCTTCCAGCAATTCAAGGTTGAACATTGTAATGTTTCATTTTTCATCATATGTTTAAAATTTATGTTTCTCTAGGGGAATATTGACACAGAAGACATGGCTTCGTCACATATTGCTGCGGAGTTGATAAGCCCAAGAGTGATCCGCCTGATGCCGGAGCTATATAAGGTGATTGTGAAACTGGCCTCAATGCCCATCAGCAGCTGTGAGGTGGAGTGGTTATTCTCCTGTCTCAGAAGACTCAAAAATCACAATCGGCCAGGCGAAGCCTTCCTCCCTCACCCTCTTGAACATGGAGAGGGTGAGGGTGCACAAGGTGACCATCTAAGTCATGAATCATTCATGATAAAGAACACGGGCATTTTTTCTTCATTTATTTCAATTATTTATTTTACATGTGAGTTATGAACATTAAGACTTGTGAACATAATCTGCTATCTTTTCTGTAGATGTAACTTTTCCTAAACAGTCTTCCCTCCCCTTTGTAGTCTCTTTTTTATCGGTCCAATCTTTTTTAGTGTTTTAGAGTTTTTCCTAAGGACACTAGGGTGTTTCATTCCTACAGCTATCTTTTTATTTTCTTCACTTCTAGCTAGGATTGAAGAGAATAAGGACCAAGAAAATAATGAACATTGAACATCTGAAATAATATTTTTTTTTTGATTAATAATGTATATGATTAAGTCATCACAGGTATTGGCGGAATCGGCATTATTGAGCTAACCGATTCTAATTCTTCAAAAAAGGTCGATTCTTGCCGATTCTGATGCATTGGTACAACCTTATTAATAATAAGTTCTCCTTCTAGTCAGAGGCCTATAATAATTATTATAAGCCTCTGCTTTTAGTCACACAGCTCCTACTTTATCTCTTAGAAGTAGGTTATGAATTATAATAAAACTCAAATGACGTAGTTAGTAGTAACTACGTAATTTCAGCTGTCGTAGTTTCCATAAAAGACCAATAAGGACCGATCCTAGGACTGACAAATTTTATTAGAACTGGACTGCAGTCTTTTTAGTTTTTTAGACCGATCCAACACTAATATTAATAGATATAGTTATATATACACGCATACGCTAACACGCACGATAGATGTGGTAACCCGCCTTTAGATAAAAATAATAATAATATAAGCTTTTTGCAGTTGCCACCTGAATATATTTTTTTATTTTTCGAAACTGTTGTTATTGTTCCTATATTCTTGACGAGATAACTTATAACTCGTAAGTATAATGTAACCGCTAGTTCGTGAAAGACGAAAAGTAACACTGAGGATTTGTTGCGAATTTATAAGTTTATGTCCTTGTTAGACTCGGAGTAGAATTGAGGATTTACATCAGAGTCATTCCTGCTTATATCATTGCTAGATACAGAGTGATGTTTGTTTTTATTACCTTCATCTAATAGATGCTCGAAGCTAATTTCATTAAGCACTCTGGCATTTACCCAAAATAACTTCATTGACTTTATCAACTTCTCGACTCCTTGGTGCTATAATTTATTTTTCTTTTAACCATCTAATAATTCGGATATACATTTTGTAGAGAGCGAAGAGAAGGTGGGAGCGATACTTATGGGTTTTTCTTAATAAGGACCCTTGTTAAAATCATCTACCTGTTATATTGTTTTGGAAGGAGAAATTTTTTACTGCAATAGAGAGGAGAACCTTCAGCATTTAAAATAGCATTAGTGCAGGTAAAAAATTGTAAAATTATGTATAAATATATATATGATTACTTTATCAAGCAAGTAGACAGGAATTAATCATTCAGATTCACTTTTAATATATGTATGTGTGGATAAAGTTTATATTTAAAGATTTATTTAAAAATTAAAATTATTTTAAAGAAAATTAAATAGATACATAATATATAATTTTTTTAAAATATTATAATTCTCAAACTCCATTACTAAAACACTTCTTTTTTAAATAACATTTTTAGTATTTCCGTCTTACGGATTATATAACCCCTTTTTGATATCGACTAAGCATCACACATATAACTGTCATGTTTTTTTTAAATTTAAATTTTTGGATATTATCTTTTTTTTAAATGACTTGCTCAGCATCACACACACTCTTTGCTACTTTATTATTTTTTAGATTAAGTAGCTTAACAGTTCTAAAATATTCAGTACACAATCAAAAATAATTAATTTACATACATACAGACAAACTTTGCTTTCTTGATATAATATATAAACAATACAAGGTTGTATTGAATAAAGTTCCAAAATTAAATATAATTCAGTCAATTATATGACAAATGATCTTAAAATAAATAGTTAGCAACACTTTAAATTTGCTTCATATCCAAAGTAAGTTATTACTTATTTGGTCATATAATCGGCATAGATATATTTAACTTTAGGACTTTATTATCTTTCTAGTAAGATTCTTCATTGTATTCCATTTTTATTCATTAAAGGTTATTTGAGAAAAAATGAATATTTATTTTCTGAAAAGAAGGCATTTGAAAAAAAAAAATTTATGAAAAGGGCAGTTAGGAGAAATAAAAATTGCAAAAGATCCTGCATTTGATTTAAAAATTAAAAACTTACTCCTTCACTCCTCACCCCCCCCAACACTGGCTGCGTCACTAGGTGAACATGAAGCACATGTAGTCATATTAAAAAAAGGCAATATTATTTAGGGTTGTAAATCTTAAGCATTTTTTTAGTGTTTTTATTGTTGGCAATCTGAACAATATTTTTTTTTATTTTCTCAAGCTATTATCATTATTATTTCATTCTTGAGGAGAGAATATATGAGTACTGAGTAATTACATGTGAATGTGCTTAAAAAAATAGAGAGTAACATTAAAGATTTGTGGAGGAGTTATTTTCTATATTAATAAAACAAATCAATATTATTAACAAAAAGTTTGACTTCTGCTAGTAATTATATAAGAACATAAGATTGATATGACAATCGTACTTGGTCTTGGAATCTATAGAGCCTCTAATGGTAAATCAAAGAGATGAATGTATGAAACCTGGTGGTATATATATGGAGTTGAGTGAAGATATGTTGAGAAGCTAGGTGTTTTTATTTTCTGGGAAGTTGGCGAGCCATTTTCTCGTTGCAAGCTGTTTCAGAGTGACCATGAGTTTTGTGAAGTGATCGTGTGGTATGGTGAAAGTTCATTGATTTATCATCCTGAAGCGAATTTATTAGGATATTTCAAGAAAAAAAAAGGGAGTCACGCAAGTTCAATTACACATAGTTTGGTAATTATCAAAGACAGATAAAGAGTTGTGGACGGGGTATGGATTCCGAAGAAGGAGGACGTCTCTCAGGTAAACCTGACATATTTAAATGACGGTGGATATTATTATTTTATTTATCATGACTATAGATGCAAATAATGGTATCCACCGGTATGTTAAAAAAATCGAAGATTAACATGATTACCCTTACAATTTGAAGATGATTTGGAGGAGAGCAGATTAGCTGCCATAACGTTTCATTATATTAGATGTGAGACGAAGGAAATAAATACAAACCCTACATCGTATGATGATAAAGACAAGAATTACTCCGATGTCGACCTTCACTTCTACTCCGAGTCCAACAAGGACTTACACTTATAACTCCTTAGCATTACTCTCCATCATTCATGAGCAAACACATTCGTGGCTAGACTTAGTACTTTATATGTTCTCTCTTCAAGAATGGAAAAATAATAAGAACAGCTTTATAAGATAAAAAATATATATTCAGGTAGCAACTACAAAATCCCGGGTCCTCTTTCATTATAGTATTATTTTTATCATGACCATATTCATGAAACCAACACTGAGATAGGATAGGTTGAGTAATTTGACATGTTACGAAACCTGTAATAAATTGTTCTTTACTTTTTTCTATTAATTGATATTGGAGAAAGGAGTCTGAATAAATGATGGGGCAAACGCTTATAATTGTTGATTTGATCGTTGGGAATCATGGTGAGGTGGTTAAAACAGGTCTTGATAGATCCAGAGTGGAATTTGTGCTATTTCCTTCCTCTCATAAGTGCTCGTAGCTAATCTAATGAAACATCATGACAGCTAAGCTACTCTTCTTCCAAATATTCTTCAATTTCTATTCAAAAAATTACAACGGTATCAGATCTTTCTAGAATTTCCAAGCAGAAATCTAACACTAGAATAGTGCTGTATTTACAGTTTTCTTATTAAGGGGCTAATTTTGATATTGGAGGGGGCTGTTGGAGTGAATATAGAGGGGGGATGACTCACCCATAATATAGTAGATAAATACTACCACGGAAAATAATATTGAGGGCCGATGTTCCTCCAGTGATTACTGTTCTACTAGTATCCATTATTCACCCTTCAGATTCATAGGCTCAATACAATATAATATGGGTTCTAGGACACTTTGACGAATGATCACTTTGCCAAACGGACACTTTGTAATACTATATGTAATTATGATTACCCTTCATGTTAATCCAATTTTAAAAGATAAAATGATCAATTATTTTCCACGAATTGCAATGATTTATTGTTGATTAATTAATTCCATTGTGAAGATGCTACTACAGTTGGCTCGAATCGCTATTAAAATCTTCGTAATAAAAATCATGACAATCGCAACAATAAATCACGATGTTGCATCGCTAACACAAAAATATAAAGTGTATTTTATTGTCAACTGCCCATGATTGGATTTTTTTGGTGACTACTTTCCGTGTTGCGTTTTGCAGGGACTTTTGCTCCTTGTTTAGTATAATTTTGAAGTGAGATACTATATTTAATTAAATAACATTTAATCATTGCGATAATTACATAGTATTGCAGGATGAATCATCATTCGGCAGTGTGTCTGTGCACGTATAATATGCACTTGGCCCAACAGTTTTGTTTTTATTAAGTGGCCGTATACTACTACTTGACTACTGCTATTTTCATGTATTGGATAAAACAATCATATCTTAATATTAATTGGATAAAGTTTTAATTACAAAAAAGTGATGTTTTGTATAAAAATTTAAAAAGTGGTTGAACACTCGTGGGAAATTTTTGTAGCATCTCCAGTCTATTATGTTGAAATTCTAATCTCGATTTGATTCATTTTTTAACGTTTTAGAAAATATTATTTCTATTTACATTGCTTTTGTTATTAAAAAAAAGGAATTGGCCTTTTGTACAATAATTTTGAAAGGAACTCAAACGCCTGAATGTTTTCTATTCATGACAAAAGATGTTACATAATAATATGGATACAAATTAGTATTACCTACATATTTATTATTTATTAGCTAGTATAAGATGTAACAGCTGAAAAAAAATAAAGTTATACATTTTAAATTACTGCTACCAAATTATTTATATATAAATTATATTTGAAAATGTACATTTAAATAATATTTTTTTAATACATTAAAAAATGTTCCTTTGTTAGAACCCAATGGCGTCCCTACTTCATGAATAATGAAAAGACAAGGAAAGGCGGGAGAAGATTGGCTACACAAATACAGTGTATCAGCTCAGTTTGCCCCTACATTTGCACACTTTTAATCTTTTGGAATCAAAATGGCGTAAGATAGTAAAAAGAGGTCAAAGCTTGTTTTTGAAGATAAAAAAAGGTTCGTTCATCATTTCCATATAACGTTCATGTTAGAAATAACTTTCTGTGGATCTATTAAATTTCAGTGGAGTTACTTATTATTTTAAGTTATAATCTGTATATATGTTTCTATTTTTATATTTTTAGACTGCTGCCATTATTGAAATGTTTTTTTGTTTAAAAAAATAAATAGAACGATAACCCCGAGTCCTTAAAGATATTTTAACTTTGGCTCTCAAAGTTTGATGATTTTATATCCATGGAATGGCATGAATAACTTATTTTGAAAATGTATTTTTACATATTTATGGAGTGATTTTGATGAGCTAAGCAAAATGATTTATAAATGTACTCAATACCCCCACGCAACACAAATGACCCAACCCTGTTCATTTCATTATCATAAAATTAATACCGACTTCTCATCTCGAGCAAAAGCAATCTTTGACAAAAGCAAAGAACCTATTTTTTGATTAATTTGTTATTGTTTTTTACTTGTTGTAGCCACTAGGTCTAGCTCAATTAACCTACAAAGTGCGCTTTTATAGTGATAGATACAGAATCTGCAGCAGCAGTAGTAAGAAACTACACAAACCTATTATTTTATGTTATGTGTACCAATGTTGAAGTCCTTCAATATTTATTAGAAGTGCGCAAATGTAATGCAGACAAAAAGACACATATATGAACATAGATACATAGATATAGAGAGAGAGAGAAAAAAGTGAACAATGAAAGAGAGGACTTTTTTTTTGTCTTCTTTAAATAGAAAGAGGAATGGGGCAGGGAGTGAGGCTAAGATCGGCTGTATGAAGGCAGAGGAGGAGGACAATAAGAAAGAAGTGTGGCTGGTGTGGGTAAGAGGAGGGGCGGACATGTACGTGTGTAATGGAGTGTTTTTCTTTTTCTCCCTTTGTAGTGATTACTGCTTGCCTGGTGTGGAGTGTGGACTGTGGTGTATGTCTGTCTGTTTGTGTCTCTGTGTCTGAGTAGATCTTTTTTCTTTCTTCAAGTTGAACTTCTTCTGTTACTCCGAGCGATTAGCCTTCATTCCTTCCTTCTTTGATTTAGCTTAGCTTGAATCCTCTCTCTTGGAGACAGTCTAGACTGTGAGAAGGGAGATTTAAGTGAAGATAGTGATTCCCGAGATTGGAGAGCCAGGATTGATTGTAGAGTGCTGAAAGTGGGTCGTAGGTAAAGAAAGAGAGGAGAAGATAAAGAAGGAGGAGTAGCCAGTAGCCAGTAGCCAGTAGCAGAAGACAGGAAGAATGGCTTGTGTTACTCTTAAACGTCCCTGCGATTTTGATCCTTTACACTCACCCAATCGACCTCCCACTAAAAGACCTCGAAGATGTCTTCCCATGCCGCGCCAATCCTTGGAGACTTCTTCATCGCTCATGGCTTCCCCCTCCTCGAGGTATTTATAAATCCTTTGAGAGGCAGGAGGATCCCTGCTAAGAGTGACACTTGTTTACCTAATACTCTTTTCTTTTCTTTTCCTAGGGAGTGCAACTCCGTGTTCCGGGAGTCTCCTTTGTCAGCTGGCGAAATTGCCAATAACCTACGAGATGAACTCAAAAGATTAAAGAGACGGCGTCAACTCGCGCCATCGGAACAACAAAGCATGATGGAGCCACAGAGTCCATCCTCTCTCAGTAACACACCTTCCTCGCCCTCGGCTCCCTCATCCCCCAGGGAGAAGCCCATCTTCACTCTTAAGCAGATGACTCTCATTTGTGAGCGGATGTGCAAAGTAAGTCTCTTTTTCTCTCTCTCTCTCTCTCTCTCTAATGTTGCATTCCCTAAATAATATGCTAGACCTACTCAACCTCCATTTTTACATTCATTCATTGTCTTGAGCCTTTAGGATGCATCAGAATGAGCCATGTTATCATCCTTATCTTGTAACATGCTCTTTTCATATTGCCTTTTTTTATCTTGTTGTATTTTAATCATGTCTAACACTGACCTAAAATATATATTACTTTATTTATAGGAACGTACGGATCAAGTTCGTGAAGAGTATGATAAAATTTTACATCAAAAGTTAACTGAACAATACGACGCATTCGTCAAATTTGTTGATCACCAAATTCAGCAGCGATTTAACGACTCCCAAACTCCGAGTTATTTGTCCTAAAGTTATTTGATATCTTTGTAAAATGATAAAGTGGGACTTTTTTTCAACCTCAATTTAAAAAAATATAATGTGTGCTTTTTGTTCGTTTATCATGAGAGAGTGTGAATGCGGTTCATATGTAAATGTATTCAAAGTTAGAATAAGTTTTCAAAAACGTTGTTTAGAAATTTCCTACTGTGTATATTTCTTCATCTCACCGTTATCTATGTCTAGAAAAAAATATCTCGGATTCATACAGAAATATCGAATCAAGCAAATAAACTCTTTTGCTCCCTTTTCTTTTTTCTACTTATTTTTTTACTCTGAATTTGTATTCTGTTAATGTGAAAGGCATTCCCTAAGTTTCTTTACGTTGCAAATATTTTTTTTTTTTTTTTAAGTGGAAAAATTTAAGACATTTTGCGTATTTAAGTAATGTGTTGCAAGTCTAGCCAAATTGTAATAGATTTCATTCTTCAATTGGATGAATGTTTTTAGTAATATTGATTCTCTCTGTCAATGGAATGAATGGAGAGTGGCAATTCCCTGGAAGTTAACTATAAATTCTAGTATTTTATTAGCTACTACAAATATTTTTCGTGCATGAAAATCTAAGTTAATTATTTCCTCTCGACTTAATCTTTTGGGTCGACTAATGGCATCGACATTGTTTTCGAGTCTACAAAAAAAAGTTTGCAGTCATATTTTGTTGAATATATATATATATTTTTTTTTTACTTCTAACGCAGCACGCTAACTTATGATGAATTGAAATGTTCGGAGCGTTTTTTTGTTCCTTTAGGATTAACTATTTTCGGAGAGACTGACTCATCCCCATTCAATTTTATAATATTTTGTTTGCCCCACTTTTTTCATTTTTTTATAATGAAAATTTTAACGAAAGATCTAATGTCCTTAATGTATTTCATCATAAGTGAAATCCTGGAAAATATATGCAAAATTCTTTTCTAAAATCTACTTGTGTTACTTTATTTCCAATCTTTTTCATCGTTTCATTTCTCAATTTAGAGAGCAGTGTTTCTTAGAAAAATGTGTAGTATACATATTCTGAGTAATTCTTTCAAAACTCGATAAAAAAATAATATTTAAGTACTATTTAATTATAGTGTTAGTAACCTGATCATTACGTCAGATTGCTCAACTATAATTATCTATTTTTGTTGATTCTATAGTCATTAAGAAGACTTATTACTATTAATATAATAATTAAATGTTGAAAATTTTATCACTAGTTCAGAAGTAAGTTCATTCTCTAAACAAAGAAGGTGACAAGAAAACGCTAAGTTGCGCAGATGGTAGTACTAAACCATCTATTAATGTTCGTTTATCTTATATTTCCCCATTTTTTGTGGAAAGATATTAATATTTTCGAAAAATTATACACTCAGAAAAAATGATTGTTTTTACTATATCACTTGTTTATAAAATTGGACATAACTTTCAAATAGTTTGTTCATTCTTTTTGGAGACTTGGAGCTGTTGTCCCTTATTCTTGTTGCTGCTGTTATCACAGTGGGGTTGCTATCCCCTTTTTAGCGATTTCTGGCCCCCAGTGTTTCTAAAAACCTCATCCGCCCCCCAAATCATATTAATAAATAAACCTATTTATATAAGTAATTATATTGCTTTGTTCATAATTTTTGGGACTGAGCCCTAAATGATAAATCGTTGCTTTCGTCATCTTCATTTGTAACCAAAACATCCATACCACATTGTCGTAAGTCTGAATAACAAATTGTGACATTTTTTCTGCAATAACTGCAGATGGATAAGTAAAATCAAGCTTAATACATTACTTTTATTCTTCTTTAATTCTCTTGCTAGCAAAGATTGGCAAACATATTTAATGTTTCTTGTACCTAGAATGGTCTTTGCATTTTCATAACATTTCTTCTGCATGTTTTCTCGACATTGATCCACATCACTTTTATCAAAATAAACGACTTATACCTGCTATGACATCTCGGCAAAAGTTAAAAAACAAATTGGGTAAAGTATTTGATCTTCGAATGGTCGCTGCAGACCAGCTCATTCTACAAATCTTTTCACAGTTCAAACAATTCCATCACAATGTGATTTACTGTGACTTGTGGCAAAGATGAACTGGGAATATCTAACACCAAAGTCATCAAAATGGTGGCAATGGGTCAAAAAATGTTTACAGTTCTTATACTGACCTGCTCCACTTTCAAAAAAGTAATGAACTTACTATAGGGTTTTCAAGGATTAAGAAACATTTGGGGTCTTTAAATCCCTAAAAAGGGGATAACGATGCCATTGTGCAACAAGAACAAAATGACGACAGTTCCAAGTCTCGGAAAAGAATGAACAAAACTATTTTCAAATTATGTTTAGCTTAATAAACAATTGATATAATAAAAACAATCATTTTTTTTAAATCTATCAACTTCTAATTAATAGTATAAATTATTGTAATTTAGTCTTCTTTTGTCCTTCTATATAAATCATAAAACAGGTTTAAATTATTAACACGTACGTAAAATTGACCAAATTTCCGTAGAAAAGTAACATAACTTTGTTATCCCACCGTGGGAGCTATGATAAAAAAAAACCAACACGATTTTTAGCAGAGTGATACCCCTACATATGTAAAACATGTAAACAAGTTTCATAATCATAAGAGTTAAACTATTTTTTTTTATTGTTAATCAAGTATGTACTTGCTACTGTATTTCAGATTTTTTCCTTTTTAAATATACGTATACGTAGTAAAAAATCAACATTCTTACCATTTTTCATGTCTTGTAAGATATTTAGACTGATTTTTCATTTGAGAATTCGTGAAATCAAAAAGAAATTAATTTTAATTTAATTCAGTTTGTGATATAATTGTTAAATTTTTGTTTAACGGAATTATAATTGAAAATATTAGGGTTATTTGGAAGTGTGAATTATATACTGCTGATGTTACTTTTTGTTAGGGAAATTTATTTGTAATGTTGAATGAATTTATTCGATCTTTGAAGCATCAATATCATACATTTCCCTATTTTTATACTTAAAGTTTATTCACAGGATGTTAGTAAAGATAGGAAATTATTGATGTTCCTTCAATTTAAAGCACTTTATTTTTGATAATATCGCAATTTTTGGTTCGTCATATATTTGTAAATAATTATGAAAAGTATTACATATATATATATATATAAGTAGCTCAGAATTACTCAAAGATAACTAATGTGATTTCTGTTCGTCTGACAAATTATGGGAAACAATAACAATAATATGTACTTTATTTTTATTCTTTAATCGAGTCTACAAATTTCTTGTGTTTTATGAAAATTATTAATGAATTTTTTTCCGGCATGCCTTGAAGAGATAATAATATATTTGTGACTGGATTCTTAACTTGTGATAAAGGGGAAGTAAGTACCTTAGAAGAAATCTTAGGATAATACTATACGTTAGAAAAATCGCTTTAGTATCTTTTTATCTCCCTCGGGTCTTCTACGTCGGCGTCATGGTCCAACCAGTCTTGGCTATTCTGAAGTTCGTGGTCCGGCTATGGGACTTTTTTACTTATCCAATATATCAGGTGATATATAAACCATGGAAAAAGCGCAATGACTTTGGAAAGCTTCGATCCGAAATTATTGAAAAAACGGATTCCTATGTCTTGATACGGAGTCCTGAGAAAGAAAATAAGCTAACTATAGGACTGGAAGGGATCATGACAATGGATAAAGTTTGGAAATGGGCTTTGCAAGTCTATGGAGAGCGTCCAATTTTAGGAAGTCGTAGTGTCCTATCCATGGAAGACGAGACTCAATCTGACGGTAAGGTGTTCAAAAAGCTGGAGTTAGGGAGCTATCACTGGAAGAGCTATCGTGACTGTGACATAATCGTGGATAATTTTGGAAGAGGACTTAGACATATTGGGTTGTGTCCAAAAGACAAGGTGGCAGTATATGCAGAAACTCGTGCTGAATGGTTTTTAGCTACCCAAGCTGCGTTTTCACAGAATATTTCAATCGTTACTCTCTATACAAACCTTGGACCTGAGGGTATTACTCATGGAATTAATCAAACTGAAGCCAAATGTGTTATTTCCTCTAATGAACTTTTGCCTAAGTTATTAAATTTATTACCTCAATTACCTAATGTTGAAAAAGTAATTGTTATACCTGATCATACATCAATAACTAATAGCAAGGTACCTGAAGGGGGGAGTAGAAATCTACAAGTTCGAGGAATTGGTTGATGCTGGCTCTAATTGGAAACCCGCCAAGAGTGAACCTCCACAACCAGATGATATTGCTATTATTATGTACACTTCAGGTTCTACTGGAGTCCCCAAAGGAGTTCTTCTGACACACAGAAATCTCGTTTCTACCCTGAAATCTCTAAATTCCACATTTGAAATTAAAATTAGTAGCAATGACAAGTATATTGCATTTTTACCTTTAGCACATGTGTTAGAATTACTGTGTGAAATGATGATGGTTATACGGGGGGGTAAGAATTGGTTATTCAAGTCCGAATACTCTTTTGGATACCTCAACGATGATTAAGTCTGGTACTCATGGAGATGCTGCAGTATTACAACCCACTGTGATGGCTGGTGTCCCACTTGTTCTTACTAGAATTTATAAGGGTATTAGTCAGAAAATGGATTCCCGTGGAGAACTTTTTAATAGTATTTTCCGTTTTTGCTATGACTATCGCTTAAAGTCTATTCGTAACGGTTTGCCAACTCCTTTGCTAAATAAAATTTTGTTTGGGAAAATTCATAAACTTATAGGCGGTAAGGTTAAATTGATAATATCGGGTGGAGCTCCTCTTTCTGATGAAGTGCACGATTTTATAAGAGTTTGTTTGGGAGTGGATGTTCTTCAAGGGTATGGGCTTACTGAAACTACTGCATCTGCTACGGTGATGGATATCAACGATATTTCAACAGGAACGGTAGGGCCTCCCAATCAGTTTCTCGATATTAAGCTTGTTAACTGGGAAGACGGTAATTATAAAGTCACAGATCAGCCTCGCCCAAGAGGAGAAATTCTTATTGGAGGAGATTGTGTCTCCAATGGGTAACTATAAACCAACTCTGACAATTTCCATCAGTTTTTTGTAAGTATTTCTTTTTCTGTTACAGTTACTACAAAATGCCTGAGAAGACGAAAGAAGACTTCCTTGAAGAAAGGGGCAAACGGTGGTTCAGAACCGGTGATATTGGGGAAGTTACGGAGTTGGGAACCATAAAAATCATTGATCGGAAAAAAGATTTAGTTAAGCTCCAGTACGGAGAATACATATCCTTAGGCAAAGTCGAGTCTGCTCTAAAAACGTGTCCAGTTGTAGACAATATATGCATCTATGGAGATTCATTCAAATCAAATTGTGTCGCTCTCATTGTTCCCAATAAAACTGTTCTTGGAAAATGGGCCGATCAAAAACTTGGAATGTATTCTCAAACAGAAATTGAACATAATAATAATGCATTCGAAAGGTGCTGCAAAGATGAAAGGGTAATCGACATGGTTCTTCGGGAAGTGAGATTGCATTGTTCAAAAAAGAAATTGCAAAGGTTCGAAACACCAGTTGCGGTATATTTATGCAAAGAAAATTGGGGTCCTGAAACTGGACTCGTCACCGCGGCCTTTAAAATTAAACGCAGACCCATTCAAGAATTTTATCAAAAGGATTTAGATCAAATGTATCAATCAAGTAGAGGACTTTAATTAATTTTATTACACATGATGACTTATTTTACCTTTATATGATGCCAATTTTTTCATTCGTAAATATGTTTCATTCTGAATACCCATATCTAGTCTTTTTATGAATTAAAGGTATTTGTTGTTTTTATATAAAGCTATTACTATTATTTACAATGATAATTATGTTTTTGTCGATACTTTATTATTATTTTCGTTATTACCTATAACAAGTATTTAAAAAAAAAATTACTACGTGTATCTCGTTTAATTAGTCTTTTTGGTTGTGATTATAGAAACAAATTAGGGACTATCGAAGGCTAAGGGAGTCAAAAATTATCGATTTCATAAAAATTGCAAAACATTGTCAATATTGTATTTTATGCCGAAGCGTAGCTATACATTTGCAATTCCGTTCTACCCCAGCTATTTTATAAATAGACGCCAAAACTTTAATTTAAGAATCTTGTCACCCTGAATCTCTCCCCTCTTCGACATGTGTTATCTCTTATATCATCCTCTTTCTGCTGATAGCCGTAACTTCAACTAAGTAAAAGGGATGGCGGGAGGGACTATTGACAAATGTATAGCTACTCTTTTAATAAAATATGACATTAATACAGTATACTTGGTTAATGTCTACTATTTTATGTCATAGGCCATAGCGTAGCTATACATTTGTAATCCTACAAAGTTTTTTTACTCCAAACCAGTTTGAATGGAGGAACACAAATTAAAACAATTATTATATACTTTACTGAATATCCATTTGCGATACTTTGTAAACCTCGAATTTTAATACCCGCTTGTAACGAATAAAATAATATAACATCAATTATAAATTAACTATTTCCTTAAAAGAACATTATAAAACCGATGAAAAGCTCGGGATTCCTCACACCAGAAACCTCTATATTTAATAAGGATCATTTTTACATTCCACGTATCTTAATATTTATGTAATGTAGGATTTAAATTGAATGAACCTTGCAAGAATATGGTCAACAACTTATCTGATGATAACACCTCCGGCCTTAATTGATTCTTTACTAAAGCCGCTTTTGTTGTTACAAGGGCGCTATTGGAAGATGCGGGATGTGGTGCTAAGTATTTAATTAACATATACCCTGACACGTTACAGTGAGATAAACCCTCCCCTAAATAAGACTTGCAGGAATTTTTAAAACCCGGATTGCCTTAGAATATAAACCTTGATTTAATAAAGACACCTCTAAATCAACCATGCTATCAAAATCCCTAATTGTGCGAGGTTCTGAGTGTCTAGGCACGAGATAATTCTCCTCGCTGCCCCCTATCATAGCGACTCCCTCGATACCTCCTGCAAGTGTAGGAACCATTTTTGTCCCTGTTCATGAGGGAGTTATCATAATTGCTGGTGAGCAATTTTGTTTTTCCCATCTGCATGTAACTCTCGGAAGCAGTGGAACTGGAGGAAAGAAGTTACCCTTCTTCTTCCACCATATGGAGTACGCATCTAAGGCATCTGCTTGAGAGCCATAGACACATAGTCCCAAAACAACCCTAGATGAATAAGTTGCGTCCTTGAAATCCAAGAACTCTTATTCAAATTGACCTTGAAACCAAGGATTGTGTATAACAGCGAGGCTAAACACAAGGAGAGCGAGGCATGCACAAAGATATTGGCCTGCAAAATTAAGTCATCTAAATTGATGCTACAACTTATCCTAAGCTGTGACCTTAAATATGAAATCACTTGTTTCAAAAGCTTCGTAAAAATTATCGAAGCAGATGTCAGACCAAAACATAAAACGTTAAATTGATATATATTGTTTCTCCATCGAAATATGAAAAAAAACCCGATATGTATCAAACAGATCTAAAGAGCATTAAAAAAAATCTTGGTTTAGCCAAAATCTTCATGAATCAACTGATTCTATTTTAAATTTAGAATAAACTTATTAAAGGTGTTGAGATTTCTTGTTACTCTCCATCGATAGTTATCCTTCTTAGGAATAGCGAATATTCCGAAAATGAATAAAGGAGACTGATCACTTTCAGTAACTATCTCAAAAGCTCCAAAAAACCAGAGGTAACCTTGCAGAAAACAACATTTCTGCAACTTCGTTATCCATTGCTTGTGTAGCCTCAGAGTATAAAGGAGAATTGCGTACCACATAGGAATAAGAAGGTTCTTTAGATAAAAATTGTGGTTTATAACCATATTCAAAATATTAAATATAGATTTACTTTTAAGTAATTTTTATTTGACAATTGTTATTTATATTTATACGTATTGACTCTTAAAGGGTAGACACAGAAAGAAGATGATGTAAGAGAAGTAACACATGTCGTAGAGGGTTGAGATTCAGTGTGATCAGATTCTTATTGTAAAGTTTTGGTGTCTGTTTCTGAAATAGCTGGGATAGAACGGAATTACAAATGTAAAGCTACACCTTTAATAAAATATGATATTAATACGACTTAGTTAATGTCTACTATTCATACTTGTAAGACAGAATGAAGAAGTAGTCCGACTACATCAGAACAATATACATCTGGGAAGTACTAACACAGTTCTGCTTCTTTAATCAAATTATTCAAAGTAGATTGAGAAAACATTGTTTTGTTACAATCTTCATCATGTTCCTGAAAAATATATGCAGTGTTTTCATTCACTATGTGTAACTGGTAAAAAACCGAAGAGAATCCTGGGTACTGTAAATATTTATTGTTAATCTTATTGAAACCTTTCACATTATCAAGGCATAAATAACAACCAACTAAATGATTGCTTGGTTTTCTCCAAACCATAGGTATTCCAAACTTAAGTTTAGTTTTTTTCCCTTAAGACCATGATCCATGATCTCAAAGTCTCAACTTAGGGTTTGTACACTTTATGAGGAGCCCAATGCCAGTATTGTTGAGCCTCTGAGTAATCAAAGTAAATCAACATTTGGAGATATTGATGTAAGCAGATCATATCTAATTAAAAGAAGTTCAAGAATGTATTAAATTATTTCTAAGAAGAAGCAATAGGAGCATCATTAAATACAATTTCAAAGGTCCTTTATGATATTTACATACAAAGTTGAAACGATCATGAAATGAAAACTTTTGTATGATATCATATCTCAACTGGACATTGAAAGTAGAATAATAATCAACTGGAACCAATAAATCATTCTGAATCATGTCTTAAGTTATATATTATTTAAAAATATTGAAAATTGATAAATAAGCTTTTAAAAGAAAATAAGTCAGAAGACATTGGGGGGGGGGATGACCCTACCCCTATTCTATGCAAGAAGGTTTCTGATCGCCTATCAATGTAACAATATATATCTTCACTCAGAATTAATCTGGATTCCATCTGAGAAATTAATTTTCAACAGGTCGGCTGAAAAGTTCGTAGGCTTACATAGTAAAATACATTTATTTGGCAAAATTCGATTGATTAATTGATTGATTTATACCTTCGAGGGCGATACAATGGTTATAGCTGTCGTCAGTCTTTGTAATGCCATTTTTAAAGTACGATTTCTCTTTTATCTCAAAATAGTTCTCAGTTTCTGTGATTACTTCTTCAATACCGCTGAATTTTTTTCCACTAAGCATTTTTTTAAAGTTTACAAGCAGGAAAAAGTATCTACGAGCCAGATCTGGAAAATACAGGAAAAGGGTAAGCCATTCGTAGCAATTTTAATATCGTTTTCAGTGAATTGTGACACGGTCTTGATGAAACCATTCAAATGTAGACGTTTGTTTAGTTATTTCATATTTCAAAAGTTCCAAAAATGCTATGTTATAATTGCTGTTGATAGTCTGGCCCTTTTCAGAGATTATTGATGGATATTATAGCATGTGCATCCAAAATACTAAGTGATGACTGATGCCATATTCTTGCCACCTGACAGTTGCACCTTTGCAAATTTTGGATTCGGTTCATTGCGTGCAGTCCACTCACTTGACTGTCGAATGGTCGATTTTGATTTTTTCCCTACCACAATACTCCCAAGTTAATTAAATAAAAAACGTGCTAATCAAGAATTTGCTCATTTTCATAAATTGACACTCCCCATCCCCTGGTATAAATATGGCATGTTGGTATGTAAAAATAATAAAAGAAACCAAAAATGAACGTGGTAATTTGGACACTTGGAAGAATATTTGTGAGGAGAACAGCTTTATTAGATCAGCTGTAAGCAGCTGTGAGAGGAAGGAAATAAACATAAATCCTTACTAAACACTTACTAATTCAATAATTAATGAAGGTTGAGTTATTGAAATTAATTCATATTTGATATATAAAGCATAAGCACTTAGTTATAAAATAAACCAGACTTAAGCTCTTTAGATTACGTACAAGTCGAGAAAATGACACTTGAACGGGATCAACGTCTCCAGGATCCCCATCTATATCGCTAGCAAATCCGAAACGTTGGAGAAAAAGAATGGCTCTGCTGAAAGGGCCAAAATGGACCCGGAGGAGTGAAAGAAAACAGCTCAGGCCAATTCCGTCAAGTCCATAACGGCCCATGCAAGAGATCCGAGAGGACTACATATATAGTTGGTGCCAGGCCTTCTGCCCCTACTCGAAGCAATAATTGCCGTTAAGGGTGGATAAGATGGATAAGAAAAGAGAGCTATGTAGATGGTGTGGAGCTAGGGAACAGCACAAACAAACAGAATGCCCGGCTTACAAGGCAAATTGTAAGCCGGGATTGTTGGGACACTATGCAAGGATGTACTGGAAGAATCAGGATAAAAACAGAAGAGTATAGGAAGTGGTGGATGAACCATCTGATATTCAAGAGATAAACATTGTCCCACAGTATTTTCTAGATACCATTGAGGAGGAAGAAAGTGGAAATAAAAAAATTGAAAAAGTTATTGACCCAACGGATTGGTGTTCCTCTATTGTACATTTAAAACAATAGATGAACACCAATCCGAATACGTTTGTGTGTGGATTATCAAAAACTGAATAAAAATATTCGGATTCCTAGGTATCCAATAGATTCATGTCACAGCATTATAGCTCGAACAAAAGAAGGTTATTTTGCAAAGCTGGATGAAGTCACTGGATTCCATCATATTCGTTTAGAGAAAAAGATTAGTTTTCTCACTACATTCATCCCCCCCCATAGGTATATATAAATTCATTTGTCTCTCATTCGGAATTTCGAATGGATTAGAGGTTTTTCAGGCAAAACTGTGACAGTTATTAGATCCTATTGAAGGCGTGCTTGTATATATTGATGACATTTTGATCACTGGGATTGATAAGGAGTCCCACGATGCGAGGCTAAAGAAAGTACAAGATATTCTAAATAAAAATAGAGTCCAGCTAAATGAGGATAACTCTATCTGAAGAGTTACTGAAGTAAAATTTTTGGGCTACGTGATACCAGCAGATGGAATCAAGGTTTATCCTGCAAGAATAAGAGCAATTCAAGAGGCAAGAGCACAGTCAAAAGTATGAGAGTTGAGATCACATTTGGAATGGTAAATCAAATTGCAAAGTTTGTTCCTAATATAACGGAATTGACGACACCACTTCGTGGTTTATTTAAAAAACGTGCATTATGTATTGGACAAGTCGCATCTAGAATGTTTCAAATTTTTTTATAAAAGGGAACTTTCGAAAATAGACGTGTTGGGAAGGTATGGCAGAAAGGAAGAGCATCGTGTGAATACAGATGCGTCTGCACATAGTTTAGGTGCAGTGCTGTACCAGAAGAAAAGAGAAGGATGGACCCCCATTTTGTATGCAAGTTGGACTCTTACCTAAGCGAAGAAGAGGTATGCTCCTGTAAAAAAGGAAACTCTGGTGGTGGTTTGGGCTTGCGAATATTTTGCCGAATTTATTTTGAGGAAGAAATTTCAAATCGAGACTGGTCATAAGCCTTTAGAGTGTCTGTTGAGAGGTAGACCATTACCTTATTTGCCTCTAAGAATGCAGATATTTAAGGTACGTATGCAGAAGTACGATTATGATATTAGTGATTATAGGTGTGCGTGTGAGAAATGCAACATATATCGGATTTTTTGAGTAGAAGAGGGAAGGATCCCCAAGTGATAGTCATCCATCACCAGACAAAAGGATTTCAGCTGAAATTAATCATATTATTACTCTTTAAATCTATAGACTAAGAGAAAGTCTACAAAAGTATCTGATATTCTCTTTTGCACCTGTGATGCATTATTTTTGTAAGAGGATCTTGGGGGATGTGATAGCATTAATATTCGTTATGTTCATTCACTAGGGATAACACCTAATTTAGCCTAGGTAACCTTGGACGTACCAAATTGTGTATAAAGTGATTATTCTGCAAAAACGTTTATTAACATGGTAGTCTACTTTTAGTTACAATGTAACTTTGATCGACCGCATCCAAATCATTAATGAATATATTCAATATATTTTTTTTAGTTACGAATAAACATTATTTTTTAAATACTAGGTATATTTTTGTCATAATAAAGTCATCAAAATAGTGGAGAAATAAGTAATAGGTATATCAAGATTAATCGGATATTATGTAAAAACATGAAATGATCAACTTTAATACACCTATTACTTATTTCTCCAGTATTTTGACGACTTTATTATGACAAAAATATATTATGTAATAAACATGAAATGATCAATGGAATCGCCATAGCTCATGGAGAACACACTCGGGATTTATTCTCTTAAACATGATGTGTGTACGTTCGCGCCCGGTGAATCCTATATCATAGATCTTTTCAAGAGTCATAGTCCAATATGGGGAGAAGCTGCTTAGAAAAGGATTCCCGACTATAGATGACAATTACTCCAGATACTTTCAATATGACTGGTTCTGTAAGTTCCCGTGGCTAGAATTTGACAAGGTTGAGAAGTCAGCCAAGTATTTTGCCTGTTCCAAATTTCCCATTTCCAAACATGGGAAATTTCAGTTAACAACATAAAAAAAGCAGTTCCTCGTTGAAAGTTCATTCAAACAACAAAAAACACAAACTGTCGATGGAAAAGTGGATCAATTTCCTCACATAAGAGAAAGAATACCTCGGTTCTCGGATAGGTTCAGTCTCAACATGCTGAGGAAGTCGTGAAGGGGAGAACTTATTTGACGTATATTTTCCAAATTTTTGGGTTAATCGCAAAGCAAGGATTGAAACAGGGGCAAAGTTGACGGAATCTAATGAAAACAATCGATGAAACTTCTTGGTCCTTTTGTACCTACATTCAAACGACAATCAGATTCTCAAAGATAAACCAGAGGCTGGGGTCAAAAAATTTGGTTCAGCTGTGGCAGGTTATGCCAAGTGGATTTCATCTGACATCCAAAATGAGCTGATAGAAATTATAGCTTCCAAAGTGACGGACAATATAATTGAAGATGTCAAGACTTATGCCGGCGATGATGACTACTGGTTCTCTGTGATTGTTGATGAGACATCAGATATATCAAACACGGAGGAGATCAGTCTGTCACTGGGATATCTGAGAAGCTTCACGAGGCTGTCAAGTATCTCAGCCTTAACCCCATTCGCACTGTGTCCCTTGCCGCTGACGGAGCCTCCAACATATCCGGCATCAAGCAGAATCTTGCCACCAGGCTGAAGGAGGCGGGCCCCTGTGCGTCTACATCCACCACTACTTGTAGTCAAGGATCTTCTTTCAGATATTACCCTGTTGAGAAATACAATGGGACAGTACACATTTTATAAAACTTCATTGAAGGGTCACCAAAGAGGTCAGCAATCTACAAGTCGGTCAATATATCAATGAAAATGAGGAGCTTGCCAAGATGAGGACCCTGAAGAACCAGTCTGCCACCCACTGGAGTCTCTGCTACAATGCCGTACATGCTGTATCTCTAGAGATGGCCACATCATGAAGACCCTCATAATAATGAGAAAAGATAATAATACGTTGTCGAGTTCAAAAGCAACTTCTCTGCTCAACAGCATCTTTAGTGACGAACTTGTTTTAGGCTTTGAACTGTTCTGTTGAAAACACTCCTCAGACACACACCTAGCTTGCCCAATGAACTTCAAGGCAGACTTTCAACCTAGCAAAGGCCCGAAAATAAGTCAAACTAGTGATTAGCACTCTTAAAGACGAGGAATGCTTTGAATCAATCTGGAAACTTGCTGAGTTTATGCAGTCTGAGCTGAAATCAGTATCTGACCAGGAAAACTCAATTGATTTGGACTTAAAGGATGCGAAGATTCCAAGGAGAGTAAAGTGTAGAGGAACAAGTGAATCGTACTTCCGTGAAACACATTTCGATGTTGCAATCAATCCGATTGTATCGGAGCTTGAGAGCAGATTTGCCACCTATGATACATACATCAGAATGGATATCATTGCAATCGCCAATGTTAGTGAGGTTGATACCTGTGTTATGGAGAGTGTCGCCAAGCACCCTAGACTTTATCTCGAGCAGCTCCAGTCAGACCATGCTACCTTCCAGCAATTCAAGGTTTAGCATTATAATATTTCATTTCGTATCATATGTTTGAAATTTATGTTTCTCTAGGGGAATATTGACACAGAAGACATGGCTTTGTCACATATTGCTGCGGAGTTGATAAGCTCGGGAGTAATCCGCCTGATGCCGGAGCTATACAAGGTGATCGTGAAACTGGCATCAATACCCATGAGCATCTATGAGGGGTAGCGGTCATTCTCATGTTTCAGAAGGCTCAAGAACCACATGATAACCACCATGGGCCAGGAGAGGCTCACCTCCCTCACCTTCTTTAACATGGAAAGTGTGATGGTGGAAAAGGTGGTCCATGAAGACATGTATAGTTTGATTAACACCTTTGCATCAAGGAAAGAGAGAAGAAACTTCTTCTCCTGTGTCATGAGAAAGAACGCATGCATTTTTTTCTTCATTTTTTTCAAACATATCACCAGGTATACATGCGAGTTAAGAAAATTAAGACTTGAAAACATAATCTGCTTTCTTTCCTGTGGATGTAATCGTTTCATGCTCTATTATAATCTAATAAAATTGTAGCTGAACTAACCAAACGTCATGACCATTGTTCTTTCTCTCCAGCAAAACATTCTTCAAATTGTGGGGGTTATCATGTTGATTTTCGGATTCTTTTTTTAACATGCCCATTCTACACTGGATTTTTATTATTGAGAATCCAACTAGCAACTTCATAGCAATACATGGAGACGATTCTATCACTTTACAGACTAAATGAAACATGTATCAATTTACTATATATTATCAATTTCAAACCACAAAACTGACTAAAGTGTCTGTTATAACGCTCTGAGATTATAATAATCTGCTGATTTATTTAATATACATACAAATATCTATTCACATCGGAATTGACTTCTTCCAATGCATGCAATACATCATTCTTGTGATCCCAGTCACATAGAGATCCTTAGATGTCCATAGCACATATATTTCCGAAGTCGAAGTTATCATGCTCTGAGATGAGTCCAAGTCATAATAGCTCTAACCTAAGACGCCACCGGATACAATATAAGTCCATTAAAATAAATTTCTATTATTAAAAATCATCTGTGACGTCATTTCTTTGAACGTACCCACTCTGAAAGCTTGAGTATATTACTCAAATATATCAGATTCTTGTCGCCTCTATGTATTTCTTTCTCTATGAACAGACCTTTTAAATAGAACCAAATTCAAAATTGAATCTATTGTTAACTTATCTCATTCACGGCAGCGATGTCTTAAAGAGAATACTAGAAAGAACAAAAAGAAAAATCTATCAATGTTCACACCGAGTGATAAAATATGAGATAATCTGTAATATATCTGCCAAGTAATTAAAGAATATTATACTCAAATTAACAAATGCTTTGATTGTACTAACAACTCTATATGTGCAAGGTTAAGAAATAATGGATAGTGAGGAATGAAGATATTCATCTGAAAAATTGCTTTCCGATTTTTGAGTGTGACATTGATTAATTAGAGCGAGCAGCATCTTAAGGGGGGATACAATGTTCAATAAATACGAATTCTAAAGTCAATAGATAACTCGGACAATCTGATTTTACCTTTGAATTTTATAAAAAACTATGTTAATTGTTTAACACCAATTTTACTTCGATTTTATGAAGAAGTTCTATCCGTTGGTAACTTTCCAAATTTTGCCTTAGTTAGACGCGTTATTCTCACAGCTCAGGAAAATTGGGATCTAAGATTTAAAAAAATACTATGCAAAACTGATTTTTTAAAATATTTTCCTACGTTTTAGCCAACCAATTTAGTAAATTTTTGAAGAAGCTATTATATCTGGCCCCATATGGTTTTATGAAAAAAAAAAAAAATATGGAAAGTATACCTTTATGTAGCAAACCTTTTTAGAATAATTTGCTCTAAACTCTGAACAGTAGGTGTTTTATACCCAGTAAAAAAATTGTAATGATGGATAATTTTTTTGCAGATCAATCGTTTCAGGTCCATTGTAGCGTTGAGTTTTATGTTTCAAATCTAAGTTCCTCCCTCTATTGGGAAGCCAAAGTTTTATTGTAAATTGTGAATAGCTGATAGTTGATTTGTGTTACAGAAAAGTTGTTAGGTCTGGATAGATATGGAAAGTATCATCCTCTCCAATTTAGAGATCCCTGAACTTATTTAACTAAGGGTTGAATGAAAAAATGAAATGTGCACGAGCTGGATACTTATTTAGCTTAAATTTTCTATACACGGATCTTATATTATACTTGGAGTAGAAGTAATACCATATTTTGTCTATATTTGTAAGTGGAGGTGGGTGTGGGGAGGGGTGGGGGGGGGGTTGTAATTATAGTGACACAACCTTACAATTTTATTATATAACTGTTACATTAACAAGTCTAAAAAGTGGAGAGCAAAGACTCTTATAGTTTCGGCGCCACTGGTAAAGAAATTTGAGGTACAAAATTAGAGGATAATTGTCATCGAGTTTTGTGACGGTATCGGTTTTGCATAGGCGTAAAGGAGTATCCTTCTTTTAGAAAATATACTTCTTAGAAATTTTGAATGTATTACATTCCTTTATGACAGGATAAAAGAAACTATAACATTGCCCAAATAGAGGGTGGGGATTTTAAATCCAGAGCAAATTAAGACCTTAATATCTTGGGAAACCTTAAATCTATGCTTATGTAAGTGTGCTCATCAGATTTAGCATTCTAAGTCTTTAAAGGAAAAATACAATATTCTTGAGATGTACTCCAAATACGAATGCTGTGTACCCATTATTATGTGTCTCCGTGACAGGTGTACGTATAAGGACGCTACAAATTGGGTACTTGGGATCATAGACTCAAAAGGTGATAAAATTTCGCCAAGATCTTGAAGAGCCAAGTCTTTGCCATACAGAAAACAGTGTTCAAGCCTGGATGGGAGAAAGCATGAATTTCTGACCCAAAGTTTTTTGGCCTCACCAGTTCCCTGACCTGAATTCTTTGGACTTATCAATATGGTAGCATACATAACCAACCTCAAAGATTCTGTGGAGGATGATGTCATGCAGACCGGTTTGATTTTCATGTTTTTAATAATATCGATTGAGGGTAGTACGGAAAAATTGCCTTAGGGTATCAAAATAATATTTACATAGTTTAATTGTTCTATAACTTTATCACCAGGTACCACATTTTGCTCAAAGTTTTCGAAAATTAATAATTTGTCCTTGTTTTGACTTTAATTCTTGGTTGACTATTATAATGTTTTATAAAATGAAATTTCTCGATATAAATAAATTGTCCAAATAATTTTTTCTAGATTTTTGCCTAACCCGTTGTTTATCTCCTAAAAAGAGGAGAAATAAGACAATTTTTCATGATTCGAGTATAAAGTGTCGCATACGGAAAATGTGTATATGGAAAGTTTGTACTGGGATTACTCGTACTGAGAAAATTCGTATAGGATAAAACTCGCCAGGGGGGGGAGACTCTCCCATTAATTAGGTATGTTCAAAGTCTGAAAAAAGTCAAAACATGAATTTGAAAAGGGACTCTTACGTTGTGTATGGAGTGTTTCTTCCCATAAATACCTCAATTATTGAAATCCATTGGCAATTTACTGAGAAATCCGGAGATTCGTGGTAGAAAATTTAATCCTTCTTCTTCTTAAATTGCACGTATTGAGACCTGGTTTCTTAAGAATGGCGTATTAAATATGACGCACGGAGTTTGTTATTATTATCTCACTCAAATTATGTCCTTCTGTCATGGTTTGAATCACGAAACCTACACATCCCTAGATTTGATTTGTACGAGGTTGAGTGACCAGAAAAGTATGAGCATACCACAAATATGATACTCCTCTCATAATTTATAAGCAAATTAAAAATTCTTATAAAAACTGATGCTCTCAATCAATTTCTATATTTTTTAAATATTTTTTGGTATATTGATAAACTTTTAATATTACACCTACAAAATTTTATGCAAATGAAACATGTCGTTACCTTTATTGTTTCATGTAATCTTTTTTAAAAAAGTGGCCTGAAATTATCTGGTAGTTAGCAAAATAAGTCAGACATACCAACTGCTATTTTTCTTTTAATTACTACGATACTATTAATGTCATATTATTTCTTGACAATTTTTAAAATGAATTCGTAATTGCACTTTTACAATTATTAAGCTCTTAAATAAAGACTGAAATTATTTTATAAGCCTCTCCAGACATTTCATAATTTGTCAAGTTCACTCATCTATAATATCAAGACTTCAGCAATTTTGTTTTTTAAAGGAAAAAGAAAAGAAATTTTTATTGAAAATATTGGTAACATTTTAGGGTGTGGTCTTTTTTTTCATAGATCTTTCGTCATCGATATACTGAACACATGCTGGATATCTGATATTGCGAAGAAATGGAAAGAAAACGATAAAAATAAAATAATGCTATTGTCAAGAGAAGAGGTTCCCTCTTTAAGAACTCTCCATCAGAGTTCTTGTGGAGCCTTCTTAAATTCTTTAATATTTCCCTCAACAATTCGAAAATATACTTAGTGAGCAACGATATTATTTCCACAAGAAATGATTAGATTCCAGTTTTTACATAAAAAAAAAATTTGAAACTATATAAAGTATAAAGTTAGGAGTGATGAAGCTTTAGAGCCCGATGAAATCGGTGGAAAAGTTTTCACTCTTCTCCCGAATGTATTTTTGCCTTACCTTCTTAATTTTAGAGGTTCTATGTAGAAAAATGGAGAACTTATCTCTTCCCCCCAAATTAACTATTAGAATTTATTTATTTTTCAAAAAAAATTCCAAAAACTAAGGCTCCTCCAAAAATTAAGTCTACCTATACATCTAGAGACACTAGAAGTATGAAGACAATAAAAGTATTCCCAAATCTTTTGAAAAAAACATAAAGTTTCTTAAAGGTGGACCATAGCTTTGTAATTCGTGGTAGTGATTTAGTTCTCAAGATCATTTCTGGTCTAAACTTTTTAAAAGTTTTGGTCTTGTCTGGGTCTTGAAATCAATGGAGATATATTTTTACTTTCTTTAATTATCGATCCCTCAAAGTCTTGGTCTTAGCTTAGTTGGTCTAGAAAGAAACACAAGGGGCTTAAAAAACAAAATTTTGTGCCAAAATATATTTTTCTACACATGAGAATTTAATTATTTAGAAGAACATTTGTGGGACATTTACGTTTGTAATAGAGAACTCCTGACATAGTCAAACATGTTGTTAACATTTAGTTATTAAAACAGATTAGACTTATAAAATTTTTGTTATTATATATATATATTAAACCATTAATGGCAATTTAAAGGTTAATTCGTTTACCATTACATATAAGTATGAGTTTTTAAATCTACATACAACATTTATTAATTAGTTTCTGTTTTTCTCGAAGTACTTTTTAATCTGTATATATTTGAAAGAGAGTGGTGTATTTGTTAATGCCCTATATACGTTCCCACATTGATGAACCTACGAGACTAATGTTTTGCATGGGTCCCCCTTTTGAGCTTGGAGATGCTAAGATGGAGTATCGATTTTTGGGGAGGTCCTATAGGGGGCTTATACTATACCTAAAAGCTGTTTTTTTACAGCTCAAGGAGACTAAATAGAGGGGTGAGTTATTTTACAAAAAGTGATTGACGTTTCAAAAAACAATTATACGAATAACTACTCTTCTAAATTTATTGAAAATTAAAAAAGTTATAGGCTAAAAAAGAAATCGGTGAAAATTGCAATTTCATTTATTTCAGGTGCAAAAAAAATGAACTAACATCCAATGGAATATAGGATTATTAAATAGAATAAAGTTTGTAGAAATTTGTCTGGAGATTCGTTTGCATTTAAATTTGCCTAATAAAATTGATGTTTTGAAATTCCTTTATTTCTCTTCATAATTTTTCTATTTTTCTCTCTTTTTCTTTCTTTTTTCATCAAACGTCAATTTTCAGTTTTTTAAGAAGAAATGCCGCAATATGATGCTTTTTACACAAAGAAATGCCGATGCTACCTCTCAATACTTTGCACTATTTGCAAAAATGAACCAGTTATCGAGTGTTATTTTTTCGGCAACATTATTCTTCATAACTTTTTTGTTTTTGCAAGTACGAAAAAAGTATGGTAGGTTTCTGTATCTTTTACACTTCCTATAAATGCTTTTAACTATTTTTCTGTAAAATTTGTGCAAAAAGTTTTTTGCAATTTTATTCGCCAATTTCGAATTATTTGAAGTAAATAAAAATGGAATTCTCATCTGGACAATTTTTTAGATGCATATATGTTGGAATGTTATTTGAAGTTTATAACACATTATTTTTTTTTTATATTCATAATAATAATACTAAGGTTACAAGAGGCAATAATAAGAGTAATTTTTTTTTTTCGCGGGGGGGGGGGTAGTTCCTATGATGAGACGTTGTAAATTACCTTACTTAACCGGATTGATATAGTCTTAAGAATCCAAGAGAAATATAATTTGAGTTATTAGGATCTTTTTCGACAACAACAAAACATTTATATTATAATTATTAGTATATAGAAGTATTTTCTGAATATTTTTTTAATTTTCTCAATTTATTTGACAATTTTCAATGTGATTTCCCTCTCCTCCCTTAGCCCGAGCAACGCCGGGTAACCTTTTGCTAATATTATATATAAAAGAAAAGTATAAATTATTTACTGAAGCACCACATTACTCAAAAGTATAGCTCGATTCGAGAGTGTTGTTCAATGCAAAATTATGACTACTAGAAATAGGTTAATATCTCGTAGAGTATGAAGTCTATGTGTTAAAGGTCAGTTGAAAATGTTTTTGGGATAACGGATGTCGCTCAGGGTTGATTTTTACCACTTTGATTCATTTTTTCGATTTTATTTCATTTTTAAATTTGTTGGCTAAAATTTAGCCTCTCTTCACTAGGATCAGCAATATAATACTAGAAACTAGTTATATATAATGGGTTGGACGGTACACACTTCAGGGAAGGCGGTTCGGTACGGTAGGGTATTTTTTAAAATATTTTTTTAGTAGAATTAATGTAGTTTTTGAAGCTTTTTTTTCGATATTTTATTCATCTAAAATCTCTAAAAAAAACAAAGCTTGATATAAAATATACACGAGTTATATAATACTATTATTCATGAATTTATATTTTTTTTTTGCAAAAGATGAGTTTGTCTACATTTTTCGATAATAAACAAGGCTGATTAGCAGTCAAAATATCGCCAGCTTTTGAAAAGTATATATTGCATGACACTGATGTATTTGTAGTTGCGAGGTATCGAGAAGCTAACTTGGAAACATTGGGAAATTTGTTTACATTATCTCTCCAACATACCACTGAATTTTCGTCAACTGAGATGCATCTCATCAATTTGTAAGTCATTATCTATTTTTTGTATTAAAAAAATTACTTAAATAATTTCTTATATAATAGAATGCTTATGGATTAAAATCTTAATTCACAATCAAAATCTATTAAAAAAAATAATTATAACCAAAATTTTATAAAATTAAAATATAATAAATATGTGAGTATATGTATCCGTACAACCCCGTACCTTACTAGCCCTATAATAAATATATATATATTACTGGGTAAACTTGATTTATAAGAAGATATTGTTTTCATAGGAAATATATTACTGCTGACAATATTTTAGATCAACGCAATCAAAAATATTCTGACTCAGATAACGAAAACAGAAATCGTACTCTAGTTATTTTATATTCTCCATGTTTTAAAAATGTTGTAAAAAAGGGTCTTGTGGAAAAATAACATGCCCTATTACGTAACTTAACCAGTGACAGTTTCAAAGTTATTCCGTATTCAAAAGCAAGAGGTTGAATAGAGTAGAAAAGAAGTAGGTACACCTGACAATTCTTGATAGTGCTTCTAAATATCACAAGGACATATGACGTGTTGAATGCAATAACAGCTAACTATAGAGGGATAATTATATGAAAGCATGGGTGGTGGTCTATTGTTAACTGAACAGTTGTGCTACTTCTGTTCTAGCTTGGTCACTCATAAAGGTTAGAACAAATGTATCTTTGCTGAGTTATAATTTCTATGCTATATTGCACAAAAGATCCTAATCAAGCAGGGATCACAGGGAAAATGCCAAGTCTCGATCTATTTTTGAGAGTAGAGGCTAGTAAAAGATGAAAAGTGGAAATGGGCTCAAATTTTTAAGGTCTACCTCTCCGTTAAGACGTTGCTTAGTTTCAATGAGTAAGGGAAAGACAAAATTTGAGTGTTCCAGATTCAATATTTGGCTACATCCTCATCGCATCTACAATTATCACAAATAATAGCAATTATTAGTAACTTTGTTCCTATCTGAATATGTTTACATAATTTTTCAAGATTGAATCCTATAATTTAATAAAAAATATTTCTCCAAATCATATATGTATCTCCTCTTGCATTTAAATATTATTGATACTGGCGATAGGTTAATCTATTAACTAGCTCTTATTAGGTGTCATTTTCGATTTAAAAATATTAAAATTATTATTTGAGTCATAAATCGATAAACTATGCTCTAAATAATTATTACCTTTAATGGGTTAATATTTATTTCTGAATGATATGTTGTATATTTAGTGGACATTGCCTATCAATTCAAATACGGGTTATTTTCACATTTCTTTGATTAATTATATGTATGTTTTTTTTAATGATATGTAGGAAAATGAAGGGAATTTTTTGTATCAAAAGGATTTGTATGCCTTATCGAGCAACACCTTTTGAAGACAAAAAATAAAACTATAGAGGATCAACAATAATTTATATAGAAATACACATTTCTGTATTAGTTTCTGTCCTTTGAGTGTATGCAATTATAGGGTGTTAGTATAAAGTACGGCGTTATCTTACTATATCATAAAACCATACTTTGTTTTATTTGATGAACTATATTATTGCTTTTCATTTGTATTCAATTTGTTTAATTGGAATGTTATATTATTAAATTAGTGTAGTATATTCCTACTTTGAAATAAAGAAAGTTAGTTAGTGTGGTAAAAAGCTACAAGTTAATTTAATGATTTTTCTATATTTGAGGGATTGGTTGATAAAGATCTCATTTTGAATAAATGATGAATCAGCTTTTTGAATATTCAGTTCTAAAGCCTATTTAAAATATGTACTAATTTAGTAAAAATAAGTATTAGAAAAGTTATGTTGGGCGTAAAAGGAAGAAGTTTAAGATTCATACTTGAAGTAACTCCACGATCCCTTATATGAAGGGTCTCACAGTTTGAGCCAGATACTTAGAGACAAGGTTAGATATGTATAAGTTGTGAGGAAAATCGTGTGTATTTGGTGCATGTTAAAAAAAGAAACCGTAATCAACTTGGTAACCCCAACAATTTGAAGAATTTTTGAGAAAAGAACAGTTTAGCTGTCATGACGTTTCATGACATCCGCTACAATCAGCTGGGATAATAGAGGAGGAAGATAAGGAAATAAAGTAGGGCTTTAGCAAGAATGACTCCTCTATCAATCCTCAATTCTACTCAGAGTCCAACAAAGACTTACAATTATTACTCTGTAACAAATCCTCAGAGTTACGCTCCGTCTTTTATAAACACACAGGAATGTTCCATCAGGTTTTGAACATAATTAAAAAATGAAACTCATTACTCAGGAGTTAAATAATAATGCCAACAGCGGAGAAATAGAAAATTCATTCTTCAGACTACCAACTCCAAAAAAACAAACAAAAAAACGGGTACAAACGATTTATATCACTGTACATACATAAAGAATATCCTAGAAAGTGGGAACACATATTTCTATTTGGCAATCTAAACAGACTTTTTTATTTTCCAAAGCTGTTATCATTATTATTTAATTATTGAAGACAGAGCATCTAAGTATAGAATAATAACTAGTGCTTGTGCTCATGAAAGATGCAGGGTAATATTGAGTGTTTGCTCCTTGTTAGAGTCGGAGTAGGATTGAAGATCGACATCGGAGTAATTACAGCCTATATTTCCTTGATATACAATAAGTAATGATATTTGTATTTTTTTCCTTTTATTTCATGACTTATAAAACGTTATGACAGCTAAGCTGCTCTCCTCTCAAACATTTTTCAAATTTTCAAGATCACTACGTTAATTTTCAGTTTTTTAAAATTTTGCATAGAAGCAGGATACATTTTTTACATCACTGGACAACGTATATTATATACACTCTTTTTATAAAAAAAATAATTGAAAAAACGCTCAATTTTGTGAAGTACTAAGTATACATCTTAAAAAATATGAGAGATTGGCTACATATATCGCCCTCCACGAAGAAACGAACATATTTTTAATTTATCTTCCTTACGTCAAGAAAAAATTGATTAAAAGTAGTTAGTCGAGTAGATTAAGATTCCTCTGCCCTTCTCCTGGCTCAGGTGTGTTATGAAAAATAGAGTTATACCCATTATAATTTAGTTTTTAATGAATCATAACCCTCGTATCAATACCATTGTATATGTAAGAATGAAACTTCGGTGTTTTTTCTCATTAAAAAATAAAATAGTTTATTGAATTTACAAATTAAATGACGTAAAAAAAAAGAATAGAAACTAATTCAGTGTTTTGTTGGTCACTGAAGACAGGAGATGATTCTAGATTTGACTTTTGTCACTCTTTTCTGTATTCGTGTTTTGATTATTTTTGTCTTGACAGATACTTCTTCTTTGAGCAAATAGTAGCACATGGCCACGATACCCATCCCCACCAATAAGTATACGAAATTAATGACCAGTTTGATTTGCTCATTTCGAAGAATTTCGTCATGAGATATTGAGTTGGACTCCGTAGCAAAGAGTGTATTGGATGTACCCGGAATAAAGTCTCCAAAACCGATTTTAGCAAGTGAAGTAACACAAAAATACACAGAGTCCAAGTAATTCCATCCCTCCCATTCAGCAAATGTAACGGTGCCGATGAGGAGGTAAAGCATCATGACCCAAAGACAAGTGGTTGAGGGAACAATCACCTATAAAATATAAATATGTGCGTCAGATTCTTATTTGAATCAAAGAAAATTATTATATAATCTAGGTATTCTCTTCTCACCTGTTGTTCCAACTCATCAAAATACTGTTCTTCATCTTGAATCGTTTCAAATTTTTCAAGATGTCTCCATTTACGACGAACATTCCATCGATACATCTTTGTGTAGACCCACTTTAGAACGGAGGCAAATACTTTGCCCATACTCATGAGATAAAGGATATATACTGGTATTCCAATGCAGGCATAGACCATCGTTCCTATTTTCCCCCACTGCGTCTTGGGTACAAGATTTCCATAGCCAATCATGGTGATGACACTACATCAATCATAGTTTTGATTAAGATGTAAGTTAAATATTTAGAAGCATTAGATCAATACCAATAATTGAATTGCAAGCAATTATCTAAATATTTAAAATATTTTTTTTTTTTTTTTTTTTTTTTTAATTTACAAGGATTTTTCATTATTATCCTGACAGTCTAAGACATAAACCGTCAATTTCAGTCTCCATGTAGATTAAAAAAAAATTCCACATATCACAAATTAATAAATAGGTGGGTGTAAATACCTCAGAGTAAACATAAGAGCTGCTGGAAACGTCCATCTTTCCTCGAGTGTTTTTTGATCATATCCACTCTTGATAAAGTTCACCATAAGATTCTGATACTCCTTCAGAACGATATCCACTTCTCCATTCCATCGACCTTGATTAAGAACATTGAAATACTTTGTCAAGTTCCATAGATTTTGAACAGTTTTGAGTCTATGTATCTCTACTTTTTTCAAAGGTGGATCCTCTGGAGCAGAAAGTTCGATAGCCTACTGAATGATGATCTATAATATGTGTTTATTTGTATTATATATTTTTTATTTTATTTTACATAACTTTATGGAACTAATACAAAAGTGAAGGATATCTAAATTTTGTACCAAGACATTGTTATTTGTTTTTTTTAATATATCAACACCATTGACTTTTCAATGTAAAAATGCTCTCTCTTATACTACCAATGACATTTAACAAATGGGGAAATTCTCTTTTGGGAAATAAGTGTTCGATTAAAGGATGGTACAAATAAGGATAAAACATAACTTTGATAGATTTCCCCCCTTCAGAGAATTGTGTATTGAGAGAACAACTTGTTGCAATGACTATATTTTTTCTACTTTTTATTTGGTAACAAATATACACACATATTATAGAAGAAAAAGGTAAGAAGACCTGAAAAGCTAAAGCTCCAATAATAGTGTAACAAATAACCACTCCTCCAACTCCGACTTGGGTAAAAGTAAACTCCAAAACTCTTCGTAGGCAATTCCGAAATATTTTGAATTTATTTTTCCCCGAGTTATTGGAACTTGAATTTCGAGATCGAACAGAACTGCGAGCATCATATGAATATTTTGAGGATAGGTTTCTTTTTGAGGTTGGGGATCCAGGGTTCTCTCCACGTGGTCCTGGGAGATGCCCTGAGTCTGGTAGGAGTCCTGTGTTGAAAAACCCCCGATAGTTCATAACGTAGTTCCTATAAGACAAAGAGATGAATAATTTAGATATCCGAATATGTCTGACAAAAAATCTTTAAGAATCATGGATAAAATTTATGTTAAGAAGAAATATTTGTTCTTATGAATCGATAGCGAAGATAATTTGAATTTGCAATATTGAACTTTTTCAAGAGGTACAAAAATACTTAAAACGTCACTAGACGAGTATTTTTCAATTATTATTTTTATATTCTAGAATTATTTGCAATCCCATTTACTCTAAAACGAATACAATAATGATTTCCAAGTTGTTAGATTTTGTTGTTAACTCGACGTTACATCACTAACACAAAAATATACAGTTTACAATAAGGGTATTAACAACGTCTTAAGTTACCAAATTACATTCCCCCCTCTTTTATTCAGCTTAATTATAGTGTGTATCCGTCTATGTTAAAATAAAGGTCAAAACCTATAGAACTGGCATGATTAAAAACAGATGATATTAGTGGTGATATAATAGAAAAAACACTTAATTCTAGATTTTTTTTTTGTATAAAAAAAATATTTCAGAGTAGATTAAGAGATTTTAAATTTAGTGCATACTACAGATTTGATAATTTTTTTTAGAAATACATCTACATGTATTCTAATTGATGAAAAAAAAACTTGGTTCGAAAAATAACACTTCATCAAAATATGAAATGCTGGGATTTTAACCATTGAATGATTTCAAGTGAAATATCTAGATCCATTTATCATGAAAAAATCTCCTTTACTTCCATACAATTCCATTTGAGTAAATAAACACCTTATTCAGTCTTTTATAATACTATTATGTGAAAACCTTTTTTGTGAATAAAAAATAAACATTTTTTCCCTAAAAAAACAATATAAATATAGGTACCTTATATGAACATTACAGGCGTGAAACTTTTTAAACTTTTTCTCTCGCAGGAACAAACTATTTTGTAAATATAGTTTGACAAAAAACTTTAAGAGTACAATATTTTTACAGTTAGTATTTTTATTTTTAACTGTAGGTTCCTCCATTGGTGAATAACTTTTATATAACAACAAAAATTAACACTTTCTATAGCATGCTTACATGTTCAACATGAATACAGAGTTTTCACCATGGAATATTTTTTAGAAACTGCTTTTATTTTCTTTTTAGACCAAAATACATAAAAAGTATATCTCTGAGTATTAAATATAGACTATACATTTATACATACATTAATGAATAGCTTAATATAGGGTAATATACTGTTCCCGTGGTATCAAGGGGGAAAAAACCAATCACGGGCTAAGGTATCTTAAAAGTTGGCATTTGTGAATATAAATTATTTTACTTCAATGAATTTGCTTGTGGCCCCTACTCGAATCCCATCTTTTGTCCGTAAAGGTTTCTTTATGAAGTAAAAACAAATTTTTTATGTTTACACTTTTTTTGTAATAGATAAAAAAGTTTTATCCACTTAAAAAATGACTTTGTATTAATGAAATATATTCCTAAAGTTAAATTCGCCACTTCTAGAGCACTATAAATGTTACACGCCTCTGTATTTAGTGATAAAATAGACGGAAAAAAACACAAAAATAACTTATGAGATTTAGAAAGTTCAGCCAATATGTTATTTTTTATTCAAGTTTGTGCAAATATAAAAATTTAGATCGTATAAATGTAATATATATAGTAGTAGTTGCTATATGTAATTACTTTTAGTGAAATTAATTGATAGTGTATCTACTAAATTTTCACCTAATATTCAGTGTGTACCTGTAGACTTTCTCCAGGTCAGATTTATCAAAAAGGAAAAGTAGTAAGACAGTGAACATCTATATTCTACTTTACATTAACAATTATATCGCAAAAATGCTACCCTTGGCCTCTTGCATTGTTTCGATCCTAGGGCTTAAAGCCTTGAAATTTTCTTAGCGTATTTTTCTGACATGTCAGGCCACTTCTTTTCCTCGACAGCCTATAGGGAATCCACATAGGAGGTGGCATATACTTTTCTCTAGATGACACCCCTGATACCATGGTCAAGAGGTTGCAGTTTGGTGAAGACGAAGGCCACATTGATAAAGGCTGGAAATTCGCCAAGTTTTCTTCACACCACTTTTGAGTTTACTCCTTCCTGGCTTTCTCTCAAGGCTTTTGTTATCGTACTAGAGCTTTTTGATCATGATAATGAGATCCTATGAGCAGATGACAATGAGGTAGATCTCTTTACAACTCATTCCCGCGTTAAGAAACCCTGAACCACGATTTCTTTCTACTCTATCTCAGTTGTTCTTGGTCTAATGAAGAAATTTGTTTCACAAGAGTGGTGTGTTTTTATTGCTCTACCACTCCGGGAAATAATTGTTAACTTATAATGATATCTTTACAAAGTTTCATTCACGATTTGCTGGGACACACTGGATGTACTATATATAGAAATATTTTTTTCAAATTAGAAAGCGCTACTTTAAATATAATATATTGCAAAGCTCCTAATACTTACAATATAAATATTATTCCAATATGATAATATACATATTTCAATTCCAAGCCCTCTAATTAAATTTCATGTGTCTAAATACTACTATAAATTTCCATTCTCTGATTCAATTTTATAATTCTTCTGTTTTTCAATAAGATAATAATATCCGTATGAAATAAGTACACAGAATGCAAATTGTAAGTAGTATATTTTCTTGATTGCCTTTCATTTTGAAATTAACTTAATGGATAGATTTTACTACGAGGTTCAAACATTCAAGTCCTACATTAAATAAGTGCATACACCATAAATACATACTCGAGTTTATGAATTCTCAGAAAATCCCCCCTGTTAGTACATAATAAATACAGTAGGTGCATAAATGTATAGCTTGTGCATATAATTATAAAAAAAGCTTTCCAGGAAGCCTTGATCACTACAACACCATGTTAGTTGGTAGGATCCATTATACATAAAAGATACATCTTTTAAACATTTGCAATTTTCTCTGGCCTCCGCCCATCTTCTCACAAACCGATTTTAATACACACATATACTAATATAGAGTTGGTCTAATACGAAAGTCACTCTACCACTTCAGTTGCTCAGTAACCTTTCTTAAGACAGTCTTCCCAGTCTTCTTTTAATCATGAACAAAACGTTGTTTACTTTTGTGTATTTTGTGCAATTTAAATGGTGAAATAGACATTGTAGGTTGGATAAAGCGGTCGGGTGCACTATTCCATTCGTCCAAAAAATCAGAAAACAATGATTTCCTGGAAGTCTGGTGAGCCCAAAGCGGCCCAAACAGTCCAAAGTCCTACTTTGTTGAAGAAAATAAGAAAAAAATTGAGAGATATCCTGCCCAATCGATGAATATGATCGCTGGCAGAATCATCACAGAGTCCCATTAAACTCTCCATCCTAACATCATGGGACAGCTTCTGAGAACGGGATTTCTAGGCATCTTAACTCACCGGATTTCTTGGCATCTTAACTCACCGGATTTGAACTCTTTAAACTATATAGTCTGGGGCAATGTCGAAAGAGTTTCCAATGAAGGTCCCCACAACACCACAAGATCCCTGAAAGCTATGATCAGCATTCTCCTCAATACCTCTTCCATCCATGCAGCAATTAATTAACAGAGTGAGGTAGGTACTGCAGAAAAAATGGAACTGTAGAATCACAAAGGGTAATTGGCTAGTGTCAACGGCGTGAAGTCACCCAGAAAAATTCAAAATAGAAGCCTCGATAGAAAATATACAGTCAGTCATGTACGTAAAAGGACTAATAAAAAGCAATACCTCAAGAGTAATATCAATGATGCACAGTTTTGATAAGATTCGGGATACTTGTTAAATATATACAAATAAGTAGAGTGTTAAAAATTGTTGTTTGAACTTTTTTTTAGTATTTCGTTATAGTATTTTAAATAGTGATCCTATAAACATTTTTATTAGTTGAATTATTGTAGGATAATTTAAGTATTGCTTTTAATTTATAGTTTTTATTATTTTACCTGAATAAATGTGGGCTTAGAAAAAAAAAAGAAGAAGATTCATTCAATGTCAAGTTCCGGCCTTGTGTCGAAGTATGTTGTAGGTAGACCGGATGTAGAAAAAGTAATTAGAACTTCTAAAAATACAGTTTTGAATAGGTCTTGTTGATTAAATCTTAATGTTCCAATTATTTTTGAATAGCTTAGATTCTAAGCCTTTATTGATGTGCATGGTATAAACAAAAAATTCCGTATATGTTGCGATGGAGGGAAGAACAACCCCCATAAGAATTTAATCCGCACCGGGAGGACCACATCGGACATAATGGAATCCTTTAAGATCAACACAACGATGTAGATATCAGAGTACGGCAAGAAGAAGATTTTGCATCGGTCTACTGTAGGCAAGACCATCCGAAAGGCTGGAGGAAGGTCGCATACAAAAATTGAGAGGTAACTTCTGCCCCAACGTCAAAAAGAACTCCGTCTTCATCGATATCTGTTGACCTCGTCAACAACAAGGAAAATGATCGAGTAGTATGCTTTGGCAAGGTTGACAACAGCATCAGGAGAGTCACCACGACCAAACATCCGACCTCTGTGATGCTGTTTGTGGTTGTGGGATCAACTGGAGAAAAAAATGCCTCCAATTTGGGTTTCTTTTGGATACCGGTTACCCACGGCCGACTACTTGATGGTGCTGAAGGAAAATGTGGTCCCATAGATCACCAAGACCATGAAAAAGTCCAACAAGACCACGTAGCTATTTCAGCCGGACGGGGCTCAGGCAAATACAGCTAATATCGTACAAGAGTGGGTAGGTAGCAACATGAACTTCTGTTCCAAGAACCTTCGGCCCCCTCAGAGACCAGATCTGAATCCACTGGATTGCTCCATTAAGAAGAAAATTGAGAAGAAAACCTACAAAGTCTGCCCCCCCGAATATTGATACCCTGAAGACCTCCGTTAATCAGCAGTGGAGGATCATGTAAAAGGACTACTACGTTGACAACTTGTGCATGGGGTTCCGGAGGCGGTTGGAATCTGTCATTGAGACTGATGGTGGCCAGATTCATAATTAATGTGCATGTGATGTAGTAAAAAATATATATATCGTGTTTTTTTCTTTTTTAAGGAATACACAAATAATAAAAAAGATAGAATTTCATATATCTAATATTTCTTGGCTATCTCTCTTTACACCAAATCTTTTTAATTGAGCTCATATTCACCAAATTTCTTGGCCAACGCAATAGTAATATGTACCAGGTGAAACAAGCAACATCATTACTTCCTTTATTATTCTATAGCGTAATCAGATTGTAGAAGTGATATTTGGGTGGGCCTGGTTTCATTTTAGAGGCAATATTCTAAAGTTCTCTTGAAAAGAGTCAACTGCTATCATGTGTTAGAGTAGTGAGAAACGTTCGTTTGCTGTCGAAAATAAATATTGGAAAAAAACGATTTGACAGGACATTTTATTAAATGAAATTAATTGTACTTTAGATCTTGAGTTTTATTGGTAGGATTTATGAAAATCAGTTAATTGCTTCAATTTCTAAAATACAAAAAAATATTTTTACAATTCATTTTTCTAATTTATGATTTGCAAAATTATTTGAACGCAAATAACTCCACAAATAATTATACCGGAGTGCTAAAACTTTTTATAATCAGATTTGGTATCATACAGAAATTCTAAATTGGTATAGTTTGTTCTAATCAAGTTATTGGAACCATATTTATTCCAGAAAACCCAACATTTTAAAAATTTGTGCGAAATCCCCAATTTTTTTCCTTTATTATAGTTTATTCCGACTTCTTGTCACAAAATACAAATAATTGTTGTTTTTCCACATGTAAAAAGTATCCTACTAAAGATTAGTAATTTAAATTACAAAAAAAAAAATAATAATAATAAAAAAAGAGTTTTCTACAGTTTAATTAAAAAGAATTAAAGATTTAAAAGTTATAAAAAGATGGGATAGAAGTCCCTTTTATCAAATAAAAATATAAAATGTGTAACAACTTTAAAGCCCATTTAGTTTATATATCTCACGATTATTGTGTTTAGACCTGCAAAAAGGAGGAGTCAGTGTTTACTTAGAATCTTTTCAGCTCGCCTGTTGAAGTTAGGGCATGTTCTTTATAGTACTTATGGACAGTTAGTTCTAAGGCATGTGTTAAAGTTGAGTAAGTGGTTCATCAGGAACTAAGGCAATGAGAGACCCAACGACTGAACTTCCTATTGTACTAAAACTTTTTGTTTTTCTTTCAATTACAATTATTTTCTTTCATTTAACACTCCATGTCTACCTTTTCCTTTTATTGATTGAATCTATTTATAAATGATTTCAATAAAATATTTCAAAAAAATTATTTTTGATTACGACCTGTTCAATAGTGAAACCATCTCCTTATTATTTCCTATCATGTTAAAAAAATGGTTTTCTGCTTTCATTTAGGATTCAGCCGAAGGTGGAGTTTAGAGGGAGGTTTATACCCAAAAGGAGTGATACGGTACAGGGTTGTACAACGGTCTGGTTCGTTTTTCCCCTTGTTGCGGTACGTATAAATATATAATCACATATGAGATATTTTGATTTTATACAAAATTTTGTTACTTTTTTGTAAACCAGCTCATCTTTTTGCAAAAAAAAATAAAAATTAATAAATTCAAAAATAATAGTATTAAATAGACCGTGTATATTTTTTTCAACCACTTTTTTTTAAAAGTTAAGTATATTTAAGAATAATTAATTTTTGCAGATTTATATCTTATTAAGGACTAAAATATCGAAAAAACTTGAAAAACTACATTAATTATATTAAAAAAACCATTTTGCTTATTTACTGTACCGTGTACCATGAAGGGTTTACAGGGGTTCGAACCAAACCGTGAATTAAGCGTACCGTCCAAGCCCTAATGCCCACATTTTCGTGAAAAAAACTTGGGGTCTTGTGCAAAATTTCCTTTGGGAAAATAAGATTTGAAATTCAGTTCAGATTTAAACGAGAAGAAAAGAAAGGTACCCCCCCCCGTATTTTTATGATTCCCACAGGTCTCGTTTATTTTAAACTTATCCTGATAAGGTACCTTAGTATTTAATTGTTTTTAAGTTATCGACAAACAGGATTTGGAGTCGATATTTCAAAATTTCCATGATTTGGAGTCGATATTTCAGACACTAATTACCCTTCTCTGGTTGCATCAGTTTAAAAAAATTAAGAAATTGATTGAAGAAATTATTTTCTAATAAGTAAGAATAAAGATTCTCATTAGTTAAGTTAAAATTCTTAAAGGGATTGAATTAAGAAGATTTCTTCCTTTTGTGAACACTAAACTTTTTGAATTCGAATAAAATAAAAATTTGTTTTTTCTCGATATTTCTTTAGCAATATTTTACTAAATATAATGCCAAAAGAAAGTTTTTAAATTTCATAAATTATTAAGACATAACGGAACACATGTTAATAAATAATATATTATAATATTTTTGATTTTTCATATGTTTAATTTAATTAGGTAACTAAGACCAAAAGAGTCTGTGCAGTGGCTATTTGTAAAACCTAAAAGGCCTTTCATACCGCCGATTCCTGAAATACCTTGATGGAGAGAAGGATTGGATTTTGGCTTGTCAAAGAAAAGAAAAATTCAATACGGATGAAACCAGAATTTGAGCTCATCATTTTGATTCTTATTGTTTGATAGTTTATTAAATTTAAAAACTTACTTTTGGCATTATATTTTGTAAAATATCTCTTAAGAAATATAAAGCAACCCCTTTTATGATAATAATATCATTCATTTAAGTTTTTACTTTTTAAATTGATGTAGTATCAATAATAAAGACTCCTCCCAATGACGTCACCAGAAACAAAAAAAGAGATATATTTATTTAATAAATCTGCTGTGCTTGCACAGCCATTTCTTATTGCCTAACCTTGTTCTAGTAACATTGGTTTGAAATAGAATTATCTTTTTTAGTAAGCTGTGAACAATTTTCAACAATTATTGAATTATAATTCCTACATTTTTTGGACCTTATATTCTCTGAATAACACTGAAGGATGCAAACACAACATTTAAAAATCTAAAATATAGTCGAAATAATCAAGTATATTGAACAAACTTAACGGGAAAATGTATCTATATTATGTATAATAGGGTGATTTTTGGTATAGCAACGGGGAAAGTAGAACATGCCTCATTCCCATATGTACCCTATTTAATTGCGGGTATCGTTTGTCGGTGAGTCTTTAGGGTTAATTTGTAATGGAGTATTGGGCAAAGAGGCAAAGTAGAACCATGAAATTTTACTCCATAAAATCCACAAAAACAATAGGGAAGAGTCCACAGGGCAATAAGACATAGTTCTAGGTACTTTGCCAGTTGCTCCTCTAAAAATCGACCTAGCATCTGTAATGCCATAAGCTATTTATATTTTTCTGATAAATACTGGAACAATCTTATTATTTGTAACATTTTTAATTGTTTTCTTCTATAAAACATGCTCTAAAAAGGGTTATGGGAAACATTTAATTATAGTCGATGAATAATTTATTTGTGTGGAGATACAATTTCCTCACGAGGGTAACATTTCAAATCAGTGACAAGCATTTCAGTAATTAAGTAGATGATTCCCAACTAACTCATTTTTGAAATTGCAATGATATTCAGATTTTCCAATGGAAGTAACTCATATTTTCTCACTCACATAATCACATAACAGTTCTCAAAAATATTAATATACCTATATGAATAAAATAATGCAAATACTCGTATACTTGCTATGTAAATAAAAATATCCAGAATAGAGACTCACATTACCTTTGAAAGTATAAGAACGTCATACACTTTTATTCAAAGTAATAAAAAAATTAGGAGTGAGCTTTAAAATGACTAGTTCAGGTTCCATAATTATTCTTAGAGACTACAGACCACACAGTACGAAATAACCCATATAAATTGAATGAATATTAGTATGATAGAGATTAGTGATTTGTTCGTTTTGTACATCAAGGATACTGAAGGACTATAATCAATGGAGTAACTTTCTTGGAGTAGGAGATGAAATGGGGTGAATTTTAGTAGGAATAGACTTGAGACTTTCAATGAAGGAGCCGTGAATGGAGGATGAGAACTCTCACACTATTCCTCACGGTGTCTTTTATTCAAATATTTATTCTCTTTATCATACTCCTCAGTTCTTACTTCTTACAGTAGTATTCGGAGAAGAGGATGATTCCTTACAAAATCAAGAGCAACAGATGTATTCTTGACCCTATGGAGCTTTGGAACGGAGACACTTTAATTTAGAAAGAAATATGAAATTTAAGGGGTAAGAAAAACTTAACTACTAAGATATGAAGAATATGTTATTTGTTGGAATTATAGGTTGACAATACACAGCTCAGGCAAAAGTCAACCTTTGTATCACAAATACACACCTATGAATAGTGAATTAGTAAATATGAAGCATTTTTAGGTTACGATTTACTATTGTTGTTGGCTAGTGTTGAACTGGTTCTAAAACTGTGTTCTTAATCAGTCTATTCTCTTCCCCTTTTGAGTATTTTTTTAAATGGCTCCAATTGTTTTCTCCTATTCAACAAGCTTAAGACTAAAAAAAAAACACGGAGAAAATAATAAATGATAGATAGATCATATAATACTACACCATAGGCTATATGCAAAGGTGAACATCCAGTCTGGAATGGGCATATTAAAAAAAAACAAATGAAAATCAACAAGTTAACCCCAAGGTTAATAGATATTCAAGGTTAGACCATCATGTAATCGGGCTTGCTAGAATTTTCAATCTGATGTATTGTACCGACTGCTGGGCAAGAATAGCGGATTTTGACAAAACACGCAACCAATCATAGTTGATGACGTCACTATTGCTAAAATTTTCAATTTGATATATAGTACCGACTGCTGTGGAAGAAAAACAGATTTTGAACAAACACGCAACCACTCATCTACTACGACGTCAATATTAAAAGCGTGATGGAAGTCAAACATCAGTCGTACACGTGTTATGGTATAACCTTGTATTTCTATAACCTTGGGTAACTCTAACAATTTGAAGAATGTTATGGATGAGAGAAAGAATAATCCTCATGACATTTCATTAGATCGGCTACAATCAGCTGTGACAAGAGAGGAAGGAAAAAAGGACACAGACAAGGACATTTGCTAGAATCACTCCAATGTCGATCCCCAATTCTACTCTGAGTCCAACAAGGACTTGAAATTATAACTCTGTAACAAATCCTCAGGGTTACATTCTGTCTTTTATGAGCACACACGAACGTTCAAACATGTTTGAAAATAATTAAATCCATTTAGGAAAGATTGTTGACTACTCAGGAAAATGCAAAATTAATTCAAAACCTTATTATGAAATCAATGTCCTTCTTATGAATGATGGTTAATGATCGCAGCTGTTGATGAAACTTCAACGTCTGAATTGACGTAGTATTGAAAGATATCGGTCCTATGATAGACAAAAATAATCAGGACTAGATATAGAGAACGGCAGTCTTTTTAGTTTATTTCAGACCGATCCAACAATATTATTGGAAACAGAAGTTCTCTTCGTTTTTCATGTACCAGTGATTATGTTATACATATATATTCTCTCTCAAAATAATAAAGATGACACCTTTGGTAAATAAAAATAATATTTTCAGGTAGCAATGACAAAAAGCGTAATCTTCAAATTTAATATTTTTTAACCTCTAGTTATCAATGTTATTTAATTCTTGAGAAGATAACATTTAAGTGTACACTGTAATCACGACTGTGTGTGCTCATCAATGACGGAGAGAAAAACGTTGAGTATTTGTTGGTGAGTAATACATAAAAGTTCTTTTATGGAACTCAGAGTATAACTGAGGATCCACATCTGGGTAAGTCCTGCCTATTCCCTTGCTAGACACGGAGTGGTATTTATGGGGATTTAGTTCCTTTCATAGTTGCTTGTTGTTAATCTAATGAAACGACAAGGTCACTAAGCCGCACTTCTCCATAATATTCCTCAAACTGTTAAAGTACCCTTGTTGATTTTTGGTCTCCATTTTTACATGTACAAAATGCTTACGATTTACAGCCCTACTATTGTAACTGAGTTTGACGTTAATCGGGAGCTATAATTATATAGTTCTTTACTTTGAAGAACATTTAATCTCGATAAACTATATGTATGAAGTGCGTAATTACATACATATACGAGTGTTTAAAGGTAAATAGAGCAATAAAAAGGTGAAGGACACTCCTTAAAAATAAGTAAATATGAGTAAAAATATAGCCATTAAACTTATTTCCTTATGAAAACAAACATAAAGGGTGATATACACGTATAAGTATACATATAGGTACAAAAAAATCTATATACATGATCACTGATGAAAATCCGGTGTATATTGCAGCTAACTAGTTTTTTTTTGAATTTGTAATCTGAAGCATAAATTTTCTTTTCTTTAGAAGTTGTCATTTTTATTTAATTCCTAAATAGGAACACCCTATCATAAATAAATTTAATCATATTCAAAACCCCATTGAATATTCGTGTGGGCTCATAAAAGACATAGCGTTACCCTGATGATTTGTTGCAGAGTTATGATTGTAGTCCTCGTTGGACTCAGGGTAGAGTTGAGGATCGACATCGGAGTAATTCTTGCAAATATCCTTTTATCATTCCTTTCATGTCACAGCTGACTGTAGTTGATCTAATGAAACACCATTAACATTTCCATTCTACACAGGATTTTCATAACTGTTGTGTATATATTGATGTATAAATTATATTGGGAGAAGAGTTGCTCTAACAAAAATATAATTTATATTTATGTATATTATATATATAGTATATATACCCTTAGAAGTGTACACGCACAATGTATTGGTAAACGGCTTTAAGAGCCGTGAAACAATGTCTGTTATGTGCAAATGTATGGATTTTAAACATTTCAGTGGTTGTAGGACAGTTGGCCGATTTTTTTTTACCAAAATACATTTTGTTGAAGGACCATTTGATACGTTTGGCCAAAAATGATATTTAATATATTCATATATGCGTTTTGAGTTTCTCCAATCATTTTATTACATAATTTGTAGAACATTTGCAAAAAAGATCCTGTTGTCAAGAGTTAATTTTTCGACAACATTATTCTTCATAACTTTTTTGTTTTTGCAAGTACGAACAAAATATTTTTAGGCTTGTGATCTTCTTTACAATTTCCATAAGTACTATTTATTATTGTGTTTTTTTTTGTGCAAAAACATATTTTGCAATTTTCTTCGTGAATTTTGATTTGACAATCATTTGACAAAAATAAAAATGGACTTCTTATATAGATAATTTTTTGATGCAAATATGTTTGTATATTATTTGAAGTTTAAATTCCATTATATATATTTTTTAATGAATAATACATGTATCAATGTATCATAATGCTTGCCCGTGCCAATGTATTTTAAACATTAAAAAACAATAATATTCAGCATTGTCAATATGATTTCCTGCTCTCACCTTGGCCGAGCAACGCCGACTAACCGCTAGCTAGTATATGTAAATTACTTAGTGTTTTTTTTGCAGAAAAATATTTTTTTCATCAATTATATTCATTAATGACAATTATGTTAGCATAACAAAGTAATATTTGGGTTGAATTTAGTTCGAATTTTTACCGTTGTAGTACTTTAAATAATACACAAATACGACAGCAACTCGAATGTAATCCATTAATTATCACTCTTGATTATACGTTGTTCAAATTGGTTTGACGAACAAACACAATATTACGTAAGAACAGTGACCTTTTCATAGAGTTGGCTCTAACCATACGTACTGCAAACCAAATTAGATGATTACATTAATTGTTGAATATTTTTTGGAGCTGTTTGTTTAGTCATTAAATATGTACATTTATTCAATTACTAAATAGAATGATTGAATTACACACTGACATAGGAATTTACTTGAATATTAGTTAACAAATTAATTAAGTTGTAACCGGATTCCTATTCTAAATATTAAATTGGATTAAAGGAATATATAGAGTTGTAATATTTATATTATTTAATAAATACCTCTAAAGACAATTAGTACAAACGAAGTTACATATTCAAATGTCATTGTATCATATTAGAAAAATAAATTTAAAAATTCGTTGAAGAAGCCTATAAGTCACTTGTTATGGTTCTTATAACTTGACTTGAGATACATTGGAGGTATGAATTGATAGTTGTATATATACAACTTCGAGGATTCGAGTGCCTTTAGTGACTACGTAATACCGATAGTTACGTACACTTTGGACAAAAAATATAGTCATAAAGAGACGTAGACTATCACTCTCATTTTTCTTTTCTGAAGGATTGCTCCAACAAAAGTTTTCCTCACTTACGTCTTTTATTTTCTCGTGCTCTCCTACGACTTTTCCTTTGAGTGTCTCCTCGAATCTTCTCAGGGGGTTGCCTCACTACAGCCCACAATCTCTTTCTCTTACACATCATGGATCATAACAACGTGGAAAACACTTCTCTGGCCTTTTGTTTCTTTAATCCATGGGTATTTTCTAATATGAATAATTCATCATATGGAATGATGATTTATTGATAGCAGAGAAGTGATTATCACTTTTTCCATTCGAATTGCTGTTTTGTTTGTTTATCATTATTTTATTTAAAGTATTTCAATGGTAAAGATTCAAACCACATCCTACTGTGTTGTACTTATGTAATTACCATTAATAAATATAATGAATAAAAATTATTTTTTCTACAAAAGAACATTAATTAATTTACCTTATATGACACATACCGTGTGGTCCATTGAAATCTGAAGACTTACTAATTCAATAATTAATGAAGGTTGAGAGATTGAAATTAATTCATATTTGGATATATTAAAGCATTCATAATTAATTACAAAAAACAACCAGAGCTCTTTAACTTACGTACAAGTCAAGACAATGACACTTGTACGTGATCGACGAATTTCCATACAAGCACTCCAAGAAATTTTGCGTTTCCAGGACATCAGTCTATGCCGTCAGCAAGTCCGAAATGTTGGAGAGGAAGAAGGGCCCTGTAAAAAAGACCAAAGTATACCCGAAGGATTTAAAATAAACTGTTCAGGCCAATCCCGTCAAGTCCCTGATGGCTCACGCAAGAGATCTCTGGATTTAACATCCGAATATTGAGAGAGCTATCAAAAAAGTGGGTGGAATGAGTCTAGTGAAACTGTCCAAACGGTCTATCGGCAAAAAAAAAAAAAAAAAAAAAAAAAAAATGCCCGATAGTTCGCCCACGCAGTTCCGTATATTCTTAGTTCACTCTTTTACAGATTGAAATAATAATTGAATATATCATATTTGAAAAATTAAGACATATCAAAGTGACTTATGGTGCCACAAAAATTATATACATTTATAATCTATGAATCATGCTCATGAATCTTTCCTTTACATCATATTCAGTTTTCACGTATTGGTAATAAATCATCATACAGAAAATGAAAAGAGGGAACGCATTTGGAGAGAAAACATACTTGCCATTATTTGAAAATTCCTTTCCTTTTGCATATTTAAGTATAACATTTATATGATTTGAATTATATCTATGTACGAGTTTCTGGAAAAAATAAAGGGTTTAGTAAAAAGTAAATTTTTATTTACCAACAATGACATAAGGAATTGAGTAAGATAACTTTTTAATGCCTTTAGTTTTTATAAAAAAACTATTTTTTATTCTTTAATATTTCAGAGTTGTTCTAAATTAGTAAAAAAATCCGTTCAATGAACTCAAAATCATTTACGAGTGATTTTTTTTTTGGGGTTGCAGGAATAAAGAGAAATGGTTCTTAAGTACTTAAGTCTTAAGTTCATCTTATTAAAATCAAAACAATAATATTGAAGTAATAAAGCTTGAAAGTAAGCGTATAAAAAATGTTGGAAAATGGTTATCACAACAATACAATCAAGTACCTCAATGTCAGCCTGATATTAATCTAGCAGATTTTTTTTTGGAGGAAACTGCAAAAACCTCAAGAACTGTACGGAATGTATGGACCAAAAAGTTGACCCATGGCATAGGGGCCAAGATCATGAGGAATACGATCCTATTCATAAATCAGATGTACCAAAAATACCAGGTATAAGTACAGTATCATGAGGGTAGTCAAGGAGGATCTTTTTATGAAGCTTTACAAGCACACACACACAAAAAAAGAGCTTTTTCCTGAGGTTAAAAAGAAGGTAAGATTGAAAAATCCCTTGATTGGTATACAACCCATCTGTGATATTCTTAGATGAGAAAATGTTGAAGACGCCAAAAAATTCAACTTCCAAAATGGCAGATTCTTGGTTCTCCAGCATCTCTCCAGACACTAGGATCTTGTATCACACCCCAAAAATCAGCCTCAATATGGGGTTGTATCAAATCGAAAAAAAAAATCAAATATTTTCCGTATTCTTGATCAATAAGGACACAATGGACTTCTTAAAGAGAAAGGAACTTCCATAGATCCAAAAAGAGTTTCAGGATATATCTATCTACTTCCAAGGAGATGGGGTACCCGCAAATTTCCAAAATCGTTTGAGCTTTTTTGGGCATACTAATTTTAGTCTCTTTCCTCACTTGATTGGAATCCCCTGGACTTTCAATGTAAAGGATCATGAAGAGGAAGACCAATACTTTCTCTAGGATCAATAAGGACCAGCTAATAGCTGCAGCTGATTCTGGATGGCGGGATATACCGAAGGAGATGGTACGTCCCAGTGCTGTCAAGAGATTTCTGGCTGTGGCTCGGGAAAACAGAATTAAATATTGATATGATCTGTTATTAATTATTTACAATATATTACAATTGTACCTTTCTGGCTGAAATAAAAAAAATAACAATAATGTTTTAGGCTAAATTATGTATTCCACTAATGTATTATATAGTGACTTTTAATATATTTTATATACAAGATCTAAAATCCTCTCATAGAACGACTGTTCTAGTTGTTTTGTATTGTACTCTTGTTTGGACTCTCTAAATGTGCTATATCCCACAATGTATTTAACTCATAAAATCTCTTTTTTTTAAAAGAATAATCCATATATCCCAAATCCAGTTTAAAACTAATAACCATGTCGTTGAATGTAACTCAGTCCATTATCATAAAATATAAACGAAACGACTATCTCTCTTTGTCAATCGGATGCATCTCTTTAACAGATAACATACATATTTGATTTTTTCCTTCCACTTCGATGATACAATATTAAACGAGATATTCATTTTTTTGAACCACCTAATAAATAGTTTAGTAATATTTTAAATGTAAATTTATAATGACTACATAAATCATGCGAACGACTCGCTGATAATGTTTAACGTAATAGAGGCCTCTAAACAATTGAAAACATTAAACTTTCTACTTAAGGAGGTTCTACAGTACTGTAAAATTAGTGTTTGTCGTAATGTCAATTCCCAATTTGAATTATTCGATTAATTATATCATAGCTGATGATAAACATACTATTGGGAACTTTTCAATAAATTCTATAAAAATCTCTCTAATTTAGTATGCAAAAATGGGTAAATAATTATATTAGAACCTTCATGAATATTTTTAAGGAGATTTGAGCAAAAACTAAATTAAATAAATGTTTAATTATATGAATTATTGATTAATTAATGCATACAGTCTTAATGGATCAAAATTTGATCCATATACATAATAAGTATATTAATATTGGTTCATTAAGATTAAGTAAAGATTCTATTCAGCAAGTTTTTCTGTTTGTAATTAGTTGAATCCCATCTTTAAGAACCTTAATAATTAATTAATTAATGGATTAATGATAAATATTATTTAAACTGCGCTGTGTTTCTTTTGTATGAGGGATACAATTGTTACCGAAATAGTCTATAAAATCATCACAGCTTTATTTCTTAACAACGAAAAATGTACTACGTATTTTTTTGTTTAAAGATTGTATAATGTGTACAGATTATTCATGTATGTTTATATAGATGATAAATGGATCAAAATTGAATATCTCTTATTGATTGATTCATTACTACGAAATCCACATTTAAGTTTTAAAATATACTTATTTTTTCTAATGTTATTTTTTTTTCATTAAAAAACACTTTTTGTGCTTTGAGGTAGATTACTATTTGATGCAGATTTCATCACGGTTTTTACCAGTACTATACATTGTGCAGGTGAGATAAAATCAAATTGCTGAAATAAAAAAAAAAAAAAATTTCTCATTTCTATAATACAACTTGATGAACTAATATAATTTGAATGGCTATATCTTACATACATTAGAATATACTATACTTCAAGCTAAAAAAGACTTTGATACCTTATCATCCCTCAAACACACCTTTTATCTATATATATATATATATATATGTATATAGATATAATAGTAAATAACGAAATATACTTTTTTTCATATGTTTATATGTATGTATCTGAAATTCCTAAATCTAGTGTATCTTTTTAAGAATCAAAAACTTAATATTGCAAAATAGATAATAATAAGATTGGATTAGATTTTCTTGTAGCATTACTTTTTATAAAGCTAAATATACATATATACACTATTATGTATTCCAATTGATTTATAACCTAATCCATGTAATTAGGGTACAAAAATATTTATAGAATATATCCAGTGAAGCTAATTGGGAGTATTTTGGGCGTGTTTTAAAAAAAAAATCAACATGGTAACCATAACAATTTGAAGAATGCTTTAAACGGGAGCAGTTTATCTGCCATGACGTTACATGAGATCAGTTACAAGCAACTGTGAGGAGGGCAGAATGAAGTAAAAAAGTACATAAGCCAGAGTTATAATTCTGCAACAAATCCTCAATGTTAGTCTCCGTCTTTTATGTTCTCATACGAATGTTCAATCAGATTTTGAAAATAATTGAAGTTCACTCTTCAGGAATTAAATAATAATGATAGCAGCATAGGAAAAGAAAAGTTTTTCAACTCCATAAAACGGGAAGGCAATAAAGTACGGCCTGGTTTTATCATTAAATATAGGTATAATTAAAGGACTCAAGGGAAAGAGCGGACACACAAAAAATCTACAACGATCAGAAAAAATATTAGGGAAAAAAATAAGGACTTCATCTACAGCTATTGCACCGACTGATCTATAGTTGTTATTCTCGCATGATTCATGATTTAAAATGTTTTTTTTTATAAAATAGTTGTTAATTTATTTTTTTATAATCTTTATTAAAGAATTCAATTAAAAATTTAATTTATCTGAAAATAAATATAAAGTTAAAAAATAACCGAATTTACTTTTTAAATATGAAATACTTAAGTGAACTTTACACTATAAAATTAAATAATATTATTTGATTTTAATACTTTTAGATAATTAAATGTGTCCAATAATCAAGACATGGGTTGTACAGTTTCATGCATGCTTACACTTTTTACTAGCCCGAACATTTTTCCTCATTCCTCCTTTCTCTGTTCGTCTCTTTCGAGAAAGTTTTATGTACATTTTAACAAAACTTTCTCGAAAGCAATATTTTCGAATAATTTTTGTTTCAATATTATGACAATTGGGTAGGGATATATTTGTTGTTTCTTTTTCAATAAGATCCTGCAGAATTTCAGTTATGTTTCATAAATCATTAAACTTTTGAGTTTTAACAATGTTACAAAAATGAATACATTTTTGAAGACTTCCTTCATACAACGGTATAAAGACTGCCTGGAATAAATCCTTTAGGTGAAGGAGTTTTGAGTATGGGCCAATATCACTAGTGGCCAAAATATAACAATTAATATGGCTTAATTTGTTTTAAAATATAGCCACTATAATCACTTGTATGTGAAAGGTGAGAAGTAGTGCTAATGATTTGTTGCAGAGTTATCATTTAAACTCTTCGATTCGGTGTAGAATTAAGGATCGACATCGGAGTCATTCCTACCTTTATCCTTGCTAAATACGGAGAGGTGCTTGTGTTTATTTTTTTCATCTCACCTCGCAGTTAATTTAATGAAACGTCATGACAGCGAGCTGCTCTTTTTTTGAATAAATATAGAATCAAACTAGGGAACACTGAAATCGGTCGTTGGATCAACTTCCGTAGTGAACAATTTAGTGTGGAGATAATGTTAGTTGAAATAAAGGCGTGTGATGAAAAAAGGACGATATTACCTGGACCTGGTAAAAGCAATTGATTCACTCCCTCCCAAGATTATGGGGCAGTGTTTGTCAGTTTTGCCATAAGTAATTTCGGCTAATTATACCAACATCAAATCCATCAATTCAAGCAAATAATGGATATTTTGTCAATTTTTCTAGATTTTTTATTATAACTTTATTATTGTCATCCAAATTTTTTGTGGGCTGCCTGTTGAGAGTAACCTCTTGCTCTGATATAAATTGACGTATAAACAACTTCAACAATCATGAATATCGTAGAAATTCCTATTTACGGCGATAAACAAAGCCTATAAAGGTCGACGTATTTTATAAAATATAAAAGTTATCGTTCTTAATAATAATGATGCATTTATAATACAAATATTAAAATATAAAAGACAAAAACATACAAAAAGTGACAGCGCAGAGGAAAAAAGCAGAGAAAAAAAACAAACAAGTGTCACACAAAAAAATAATTTATTACAAATCCCTTGAGGTCAGCCTCACTCCCCTGGCGAAAGCAAAAAGGTATTTTGTTCCAAAGAATAATAGATCTGTAATATAAACCATTCTTAAGAATATCAATCTTTGGTTTTGGAACAGATAGCCTTTATTTAGTATCCAGGTTGGGAGAGATAAGTTAATCTTTTTGCTTACAATTCGGTGTAGTATAGTCTTATCTTTAATTGCCCGTTTACGAGACTAAGTGATGAGGCCAAGTCTTTTGATTTGATTTTGCATTCGTAGTTTTCGTTATTCTCCAATAAAGGAAAAAACGAGACAAACCTGGCTTCACCTTTTCTAAGGAATCAATCAAGTAGTTTCTTAAAGGATTCCAGATCTCAGATCCGTACATTAAAATTGGGAAGACATAAAGTTTATATGGGTTTACCATAGACAAAGGGCTACGAGTTTGAAGCTTCTTTTAATAATTCCCAGGTTACGATTGACCTTCTTTATAATGTATTGAATATCCCTCTTAAATTTGAAATCACGAGAGATGTAGATTCCTAAATCCAAGCAGTAATAAAGCACCTTAAGACTTGTGGGGATGAACTCTGGTTTTGGAGAAACGAAGCAAGAAACATTTATTCATATTTATAGGCATTTTCCAACTTATACTCCATTTAATAAATGTGATATAGACATCGTCGACAGAGTTTAAATCTGAACATATGATTTTCGTATTATCTATGTATAATAATGTATTTTCTGGGAAATTTCTACTAAGTCGTTAATGTCAAAGAGGAAGGGTCCAAGTACACTACCTTGTGGAACAGATGAAGTAGCGTCAATAGGCTCAGAAATAGTGGAATTGATCACTACACTCTATATCCTATTCGTCAGCCAGGAACTGAGCCACTGTAACAACTGACCCTTTATACCGATGTTAGACAATTTAAAGAGAAGTTCCCCATGAGGGGCTTTGTCGAAGGCCTTGCTGAAATCAAAGTATATAACAACACAGTCAAGGTTAAAGTTACGACAACTGACGATAACATCCCAGAAAGAACATTAGATTCGAGACACCCAACATTTTAGGACGCAATCTAATTTCTTATAATAAACATTTTTTTTTGGGATGGAGAGTTATTAAATCAATCACAAAATATTTTTTTCCTGACGTCTCTGAGTATGTATATTTATTGTAGAAGTTTACTCAAAAATTCAAAATAAGTAACATTGTACATAACTATTTATATTTTGGGCTTTGCATATAACCAAACTCATCTATTCCATTAATGAAATATATGCAAAACATTTATCATAATATAACTTTAAGAAAAAGAGGAAAAATTCAACATTAATTATTCATCCCCCCCCCTTTCAAAATAAATAAAAGCAAAGAAGGATGACATTGCCCATTTTGTTTTAATAAATTTAACAAAGAAAATAATGAAATAATAGAAGCTATGGATTTACATGAAGTCTCACTCCTATAATAATCTAAAATGAAAGAATATGTCTTGTCTTTTGTTTTTCTTCTGTCAATTATCTATCTATGTATTAATGTTCAATGCCTTTATTATTGGCTAAAAAATGAGTTGTTCTTTCATACCCTTACAATAATATTATATTTAATGAGCTTTGCATAGTTGGAGGTTTTGACGACACTCCTTCATTAGTTGTGTTTAAAAGAACCCATAACTAATTAACTAGAACCAAAGAGATTTTTATTCCGTATTGTAGAGATTGTTTGATATACCGGTTTTCCCCGGTTCTTTTATCAATAATGATAATTTTCTTAAATAATGCCATCAAATTTCTGAGGCAACCAAAACCCCCATTGGAAACCAAAATCCTGCTGACAGACCATTAAGGGCATAAAATTTGCGCTTAACCAAGGTTATACCATAATACTTTTCTGACTGATGTTTAACTTCCACCTTGCTTTTTGATAGTGATGCCAATGAGGATATACTGTGACTGTTAATCATATAATTTCTATTATTATTTGCTGTTAATATATCGTTGTAATACTCTATGACGTCAAAATCTGTCTGTCTTGCCCAGCACTCGGTACTGTACAACAAATTGAAAATTCTACGAAACCCAACTACAAAATGGTCTAATATTGTATTCCTATTAACCTTGCCCTTGACGAGATTTTTGTTTGTATTATTAGTCGAAAATAATCCTAACAGCTCTTTAAAGTACATTTTTTAAAAATAAATAAAATATTTTTGAGTCATTTCAAGTGAAATTAATCAAAAAAAGAACTTTTTTACAGCACCATCTTCCATTTTGGCACATATTTTAATATTATTGAAAGACTTAAAAATCCAAAATTTTAGTATTTTTGTCCTCTGGTACAGGATTTAGAGGCTTCTAAAGTTGTGGGCTCGACGCCATCTATCCTATTTTAAATGGCTGTATTTTGAATGTCACATATTTAAATTTCACAGTTGCTAGCAGCAAATTTAATGGAACGTAAAGACAGCTAAGCTACTCTACCCTCAAACATTCTTTTAGCGGTCACTTTCACAATTATCTTGTTAATTTTCGGTTTCTTTTTTGTTTTTTACATACTGAAAATGCTTGAATCTTGGTACGCGCCCGTCATGTTAAAAACTAACAATTGAAAAAAGGAAATACCAATAAAAAAAAACATCATATATGAAATATTTTTTTTTAATAAGGTCCTTATTTAAATTGCTCATAATGTACATACAGAATTAAAACAATATAAAATGTTAGGAATAATTGCAATACTAAAAAAATATAAATAGCATTATAGCTTAAAATAAGACTACCTAACCAAGACCTAACAACAATAAAGATTTTGACTAACTAAATAATAATAACAAAGATAAAACAACGTAAGACTGGTGAAAAATTCCTCAATTCAAAACTTTGATCTCTTCATAATATGTTCATACCGTCGGACGATCCGAATAGTATCGGAGGGAATCAGAAATACGATACCGAATCACCTCAAGGGGGAAGCCCCAGGAGCTACCATCCCAATCCGGGATTTTGAGATAAAGAACAGAATATATCATTGCAAATATTTTCACACATATTTAGCTTTGATGCAATGAGAGCGTTGACTCTGAACAAAGCCAAATGCATGGCCTGACTTTAGTGTGACAATTTTTTGTATGATCTTGGTAGTAATTATGAAAAAAAAAACAAAAAAAAAAACTAAAATCGGTTGCTGAATCTTTTCCCTCCCCCTAACCCGTAAATTACTTTTTCGGTCTCGATTATCTGTTTTTTACCTATTTTCAATGCATTAAGAAAAAAAACCGCGAAAGTTGTGATCAATAGCAATATCTTCAATATAATCAAGTATAGTTTGAAGCTCATATTAAAAGTCACTGGTCACAAAAAAGATCAACTTAACCAAATTTTTATTTTAGCATGTCTTCTACGGCGTCCCTTTTTTAGGGTTATCTTTAAATTCGATCTCCTAATGTTATATTTTGAAAAAGTTTTTTTTTGAAAAATTTAAAGTCTTCAAAAGCCGTTTTTGAACCTTTATAGCCATTTGAAAATGATGTTTTTACGACATTCTCTATATTTAAAGATATTCATAGATTCCAATTTTAAAGCTATGATGTTGAATTTCATAAGTTGTACTTTTTTTTTCTTTGGCTGATATTTATAAATTTAGGCTAAAATTAAATTTGATTTACCCCCCTCCCTTCCAAGTTATAGGAATATATTTAAGTCGTTCAATAAAAACCCTAGCTGAGCAAAAAAATCATATTCTTGTCTGTTCTTTTTGAATGAACCCTGAGACTTTACAAATATCCTTTACTATACAGGGTGATGACTCAAAAATTAGAATCCTCTTCGAGGCCGTCTAGCTTCCGTTCTAAAAGTCAGACAATACTGACCTTACGCCGAAAGAACTGAGAAAAAGTTCAGTCGAACTTTGACAAGAAGATCTTCTCAGTGAACGCTGTTCTGAAAAGGAGAAATGATCGCATCTTGGCTGAATCAAGAACTCAGGTCGAGGGAAACTTCAGGACTCTACATCCAGCTCAGCTCAGTTCATGCTCCTACGGCAGAAAGATGCCTTCCTAATCCGACGTGAACCCCTGGACTTTACCGTTTGGTGTGTTTTGGAGGGGAAGATGAACAAAGTTTCTCACGTGAATGCCAATGCCCTGAAGGCCGTGATCACGGAGAAGTGAAACAACTTGTCCTCGGACTTCAATGAAGACCAGCTTTGCATCTTTTCGTCACTGTATTGAAGCTATTATTCAGAATGGAGGGGGACATATTGAATAAAAAGTGTAGAAAATTGTTGAACCCATAACTTTTAGTTCAAAAATTTGCCGTAAAAATGGTACAAAGTAAAAATATGTAGAAGTGAAAAAGACTTTTAAAATTTGAGTCTTCTCCCTGTAAATTCACTGAAAAACATATTTATTCTTATTAAATGTTATGTTCTTGCTATCAAATTGATTGTCTGTCAATTAAATGGAAACAAAGTATTATTATAATTACAGATATAGGCATAATGACATACAAATACATAGGAGCATTGAATAAATATTCTTTAGTCATATTTCTCATAATAATTGTATATGACTGATATGGCATGCTTGAATAATTTCTTTTATCAATAGAATGAAAAGAAAATAATTATTCAACTACATATTATTGCATACTTCTTCCTTTTTTATATATAATGAAAGTTCTCCAAATTATATAAGGATTCAATGCAAGAACAATCTTGAACAATAATCATGAAAATGATAAATTACCAATTTATTTATTTTTGGGCGGGAGTTCGAGTGATTTATTATCCTCAAAGTTAACACGTTAAAGTAACAACAACATAATTACCTAATAAAATATACAACTAAACATTTAAAATAATTAAAATGCAGTGTTAAAATCCCAAAATAAAGTATTTATATATCTAAAATAAGTTTATCATTTAAAATGAAGCAATATAGTTGGTAAAAATTCTATACAGAGCTTTTAGTCCATCAACTGTTATATTAGCTCTTATTAAGTCCGACGACAAGTAGATGTTCCCCTCCTCAACGATCCCCAAACATTTTCCAAGTCTCATTTTTCCATTTTGTAAATAAGGACACTTCAGGAATAAATGAATATCATCCTCTTCTAACAGCTTTGTACCGTTCTTTTTCAGCTATTTATTTGTAGTAAGCGAATTTGTAATGATCCTATAATTTACTTCCACATTTATTTACTTCATAAAAGGCTATAATTACTCATTGAATTTATAGGACGCAGTAACATAACTTCTTTTTTATAATGCAATACAATCAGGCTGTATAAGTAGCATCGGGGTAAGGGTGGTTTTATTCTAAAGACCAGATTCTAAAGCTTTCTTTTGAACTACAGACCGTTGTTATCATGCGTTGAAATAGTGAAGAACTTGATTTTGCTTTAGAAAGTAATTATTTCCTTAAAAATGGGTTGAGATAATATTTTATAAATTAAATTTATTGCAATTTAGCGCCTGATGTTTCATTAGTATGATTTATAAAAATCAATTAATTGCTTCAATTTATAATATACAAAAATATGTTTTTCAATTCATTTTCATAATGTGTCGACGAACATATAAATTTTGCTTTAACAATATACAAGATAACTCCCGAATTTTAAAAAAATGTTACTCTCCATTTTTATTAGCACACTCCCAACCAGCTATTTACTCAATACTTGGACTTTCTCTCATCAAAAATAAAATAATAATAATGAAAGATTGGGAACAAAAATATGACGTTATGACTGATGATCCAGGTAGCTCTTTAACTCGTTGCTAAAACCTCATTTAAAGTCATATTCATTTTTTAGAATTTTATATAAAGTAATTCCCTTTTTTAATATGAGCTAGAATAAACGCCTGCAAGATTTAACAAAGTGAGTTCCCTCAATAGTATACTCCCCTCTGTAATTCTGCATTAGTATACTAAATATATACAGGGAGCGGGGATCAAATTGTCGCCAAAATATTTTTCTACAAAAAACAACACAAAATATACATTTTTTAACTTTTTTATTGAAAATCAAAACTATGACGAGCATATGGTATAGAGTTGCTATTCATTCGATATAATCACCGTTGGCATCGATAACGGCCTCAATACGGCCTCTGAACCGGCCGCAGGCTCTTCTGACCATCTCATTGTCCATGTTGCCGAATACCTTCTTGATGGAGTCCATCAGGCTGGCTTTGGTACTATGGGGATGTCTGTTGGTATGTGTCTCGACATAGCCCCAGACAAAATAGTCCAAAGGATTAAGGTCGGGAGAGTTAGGAGGCCACAAATCCTTGGTTACGACGTCATAAAAGTTGTCGGTTAACCAAAGCATGGAGATTTTGGACACATGGCAGGGTGCTGAGTCCTGTTGCCACACCTGTCTCCGCCCTTCTTGGACCTGGTAGGGTCATCCTCAACCATCTTCTTCACCTTGTCGACAAATTCGGTGTCCCTGACCTTTCTGTCGGCGCCCTCCTCCTTGGGTGCCCTCTTTATGGTGACATCTACATCCCAGGTGTCCTCTAGCTTCTTATGGATACGCTGAACAGTCCGTAAATTCACTCCTAAGGTTGAAGCAATCGTTGAATTGGAGATTTAACCTCCATTATGACCAATGCCATGACTACGGCGGACCTCGAAAGCTCCTCGTTCCACTTATAGCTCTTTATCTCCTCATATGATGACGACATGATGCTAACTGAACTACCTATCGTCAGCTGACGAGAATAGCTTTCCTATTTGGTAACCGGTTTTTTATTTGATAATGTTGTCTTCAAGTTATCAAGGTTTAAAGTAGGCGACAATCTGATCCCCGCTCCCTGTATATGGGACACTATACATGTACAGGGTATCCCGTGACTGTTTTCTTTTTGCTTTGCTTTATTTATATAGATATAGTCAAATTTCAATATCAGAATCTCAATAGAGTCATCTCCCTAAACCAAAACTATTGTCAATATTTTGTTATGACTGAAAGTATTTATTTGACCTCTTGATAGATTGCCACTTGATTTCTAATAAAAGTTTCTAAATTTAAATATCCCAATTCTCTCCCCCCTTGGTTGTAAACCAAAGGTCTAGAGCCTTCATTTGATTATAGATACTTTAACTGCCCTCAAAATAACATTTCAAGCATTGAATCTAATAATTTATGTTTCTATAATTATATTCGATAATTTTTGCGACCTTAAACTTTATTTGAGACCCCTCCAAGGAATTCACCAGAATAATTTCTTATATAAATAAAATAAAAATAATAACAAGTTGAAAAACATAATTAATGTAATTTAAACCAATTTTAGGAGAAATCTTTCTATCTTACTTTTTTACTGACAAGACTCATCATATGTAACCAACAAGAGTTTAACAAAGCATTCGTTTTTTATTAGTCGTTACATCATTCTTTGGTTTGGGTGTATGGGCGAGGAGGGAGCGGTACTATTGATTAAAATTTATTTTTAATAATCAGACGCCTATGATGTTATGATTTTGGAGGATGGCATATGACGTGTTTCTGCTTAAGAAATGAGAATATTCTATATTTCAAATTACACTAGGGGAGAATCACTATAAAAATAGTTTTTTTTTTTTAGGCATTTCAAAAATAAAGGGATCTTTGTTAGGGAAAAAACTACGCCATATTTTTTTTCTTCCTTTGACATTTAGACACTTCATAAATATACACATATTTCATAATGGAACGATATACACTTGATCAGGGATTGCAAATTATCCAAAATTATTATCAAATAACCGTTCAATGCTGATTTTCATTACAAAATCATTTACAGTGATGAAACTCATTTTTGGCTCAATGTCTTTGTTAATAAGCAAAATATGTGTTATTGGTCAGGCAGCAGTCCACAAGTGCTCCACAAGACATCATTGCATCCCAAAAAAAATATTTTTGGGTGAGCGTGTAATTTTGAGAAATGGACTAGTTGATTGGCTACCTCAATCGTGTAATTAACGCCTTTAGATAATTTTCTTTGATGTTACGTGAAGTTATTGGTCTACACCTATAAGCTGGCGACGTTAAAAGAGCTCCGTGAAAATATTGAATGCAAAGTTTTATACAATATCGGTTAATTTATTTGAAAAAGTGGTAGAAAATTGGGTTCAACTATTGGAATTTGGAGACTTTCTTGTAGTGATCATGCTAGAGAAATTGATTTTAATACATAAGTGTATATGTTTATAATTTTTACTGAAAAAATAAATTTGGGAAAATCTTTAACCGTGTGTGTATTTATTAAAAAAGTTGAAGTGCTCTTAATGTTAAAATCTTTAATATTAGTTATGTTGCACAAAGGAAAGCGGCAAGCTATAAATTATTTTTTAGAGGGTGATGTTATCACAACAATGATTTGACAAAGAATAAAATTAAAAGAAAAAAAAAAGATCAGCCGCAACAACCTTTTTCCTTTTCTAACAGTTATTTGTCTATACTTTTTGTTCAGCTTTAAATTCATCCTCAATATAATGATGGAATAATCAATAGTATGTCTTTGATTCAAAACATATGCAAAGAAGTCAATTTTCTTCTAAAATAAGCTATTCTATCTATAAATCTTAATTATCTTCTATAAGACAAGATGCCCCCTGCCCCTCATGAAAAATATCATATTGCATTTAAGAGCAAGAAATGTATCATTGTTACTTAGCTCTTATTGGACATCTATTTTTTCATATTGTGGTGATAACAGTAGTCGTATAAAATACGTATTTTATTACAAATATGTTTATAAATGTAATAGGTCTATACAAAGGTTTTCCAATGATTACCTACATCCATTTTCCATTTTGAGAAGCAAAATATTTTGTTATTCTTTCATAACTGGATAATGTATAACATTCATAAACGGAGTGCGGATTCTTAAACATGCTTTGATGAGGAACTCTGTGTCTATTTAGGCCACTTCCTCAAAAATGGAAGCCCTTAAGGAGTCAACACTGTTATGTGAACGTTTATTTGAGTCTCTCAAAGACACCTCACACATAGTAGCTAATAAGTTCATTTACTGCTATAAATGAGGCTGCATTTCCGTTACCCTTTTGCTTCAGGAAGTCAGAAGTGCTTTTTTTTGAGCACAGAACGATCATGCTTCTTCTTTGCAAACATTTCCAACCACCAAACTTTTTGAGACCTTGACAACATCGTAAACAGTTGATTTATGCAGCTTGGTAAATCAATAATCTCCTTGGGCATGCAACTGACACAGAGGCACACAATGATGACTACACGGCGTTTGTTTTTGGAAGACATCTCAAGGAGTTTGAATTTTTTTTTGTCAATTAAATCTTAAAAGCTCAGTTTTACAAACATAGATTTTAGGTTTAAACTTTTACCAGATTAAAAACCCTATCCTGTATATTTTTGGCCTATATTTATTGAATTTAATAAAGAAGTAATGGATAAATAATGACCTTATTGAATCAATGTGAGGGTAGCTATAAAGCAATGATTTTAACAAAATAAATAAATTACATGCATATGATTTTTTGCCAGGGGATTCACAAAAATACATAACAATTATTACATATCATGATTAAATAAATTATGAAATAATATTCTCTTGAAGTCAATGTTTGTGAGTTTCTTTCCCGATTGCTCATTGAGAAGAAAATATACATGTGATTTGTATTTTCACTTCAAAATATTTACTAGATCCAATGGTTTACTTGAGGTACGACAGTGTTCACTAATACCGAATCAATGCAACTTTATCTGAACAATAAGAAGGGGGGAGGTGTTTAATAATTAAGAGTAACTACGAAGCACAATATCATTTCTAAACATTGTAATTTAAAATTCTCCATCATAATTTAGTATATCAATTTTATTCCTTTGAAACTTATAACAAGTGAAAAACAATTTTCTCAAAATTGAGAGAGCTAAAATACATTAAGGGGTCGAGCAAACGTTTTGAAACTAAAATGAACAAATTAAACAATCATGTGTAATTTTACCACCAGAATGCCCCTAAAAGGAGTTATAGTGGCCGAATGTGACTCAAAGGCAGCCGTCTACCGTATCAAAGACCACCTGGATAGGATCTCAGACAGGCCCCAAAGAGTGCCAAAGTGTTCACTATGGATCCCGTCATGTATGAACAAAAGATTTTTTGAATTGCTGCCTTAATTTTGCGAAATAAATTGTATAATACATTAGCCTGAAATTTTCCGGATTTAAAATAAAATCTATATTTAATATCCAAAACAATTTATTAATATAATTAAAAAAAATGATATCAAGTATAATTAATCTTTAATATGACAACAATAAGGTCCTTCAAGTGGCAGTAGAATTTGCTGAAGTTGCTTTGGATTTATACCTTTGATATGACATACCACTACTCATTGAGATAATCCTCTTAGGTTTCAATATTTGGGTGTTGGATTCTGCAGGCCTAGGACTCTACTTCCCATCAGATACTATTATCAAGGAGATAACAATATGATGATTGGGAGGGCCAAAAGTTCATAAAAAACAACTAAAACTGCACTAAACCATCTCTGCTGTCAGGAATGTCATTTTTGGAGCTAGTTTCTTTGTTGCACCTTTACAAGGTGGACATTGATAAATTGATGTCCATGGACATCTCGGTCATAAAGAGATTCGGCTCCTCTTTAAAGGCTTTGACTACAGCTTCAGTAGTCATTTTTTGGACGGCCACTCCTTTTGGCTTCTCCGGGGTCCTCATCTTTATCTAGACACAGTGGTCGTCTGCCTCTGAGTCTTATTTGGCCACAATAACTGATTTTATGGGCATTCTGTGCAGCAAGCAAGGTTATAATCTTTCTTACAACATGCTTATAAACTTTAATGTTTTGAATTTAACGTAAATAAAAAGAAGAGACTCCGGACTCTCTGTAGAAGGGAAAAAAAATTAATTAGCATATTAAGATATTAAGTTCTAAAAATCTTCTCACAACTTTTGCACGATCCCATATAAGGACCACGTAAGGGTCTATAATAATTTTCTAAAATCACAAAATCCATAAAAAACAACAACAGAGAAACATACCTAACTAGAAGTACAATTAAAAAAATATTAAAAAGAAGATCCAATAAACGTTTCTCATATCATTCCTTGCTTTTCCGGAATTGATCTAATATAGGCTTTAGTGAAAGCTAATATCTAACGAATCATGAATTCAAGGTTGCTGTTCCTCCATTTTTTTTTTTTGAGAACTAGGGATGTATTGGTCCCAAAATTTTGACGTACAGTTTCTTCCTTAATCTTAAGGAACAGTTCAAATTGAATGGAAAAGCCGTCCTAGAAAAGTAAACTTTGCTAAAAGACGTCATCATAGATGTCAATCAGTATCACCATCATGAATCAATTTCAACCATCAATAATCCAATGTTTATAAGAATAATGAATACTTAAATGAAGAATAATGCCTATCTTTTCTTCAGCATGAAATATACTTTAAGTTTTACTAAACGCATTCAATAGGCTACCTAAGGTACTTTACAACAATTTTACTAGTGAATATGATACTTTGCAGAGAGCTCTTTACAACTTTGGGCTGTATTAAATGAACAATATAAGGGACAACATCAATTCATGCCACATATTAAGGACAGTTACTACTCTATCAAAAACCTCTTTGTAGATAAAAATAAGGTGAGTTAGACTTAAAAAAAAAAAAAAAAAAAAAAAAAAAAATGATTAATAACACAAGGTAACAAAAATCCTTTAAATTCCATAAAAGAACCCATCTCCTCCTTGCAAGATTCTTTTGAATGAGTTTTTAGAGTTTTTTTGAACTCTTTTTTGACCGGCCTACAGCCCTGATACTAACTCCTTCAACTACATCTTTTGGCCGCATGTCGAGGGGAAGTCCTGCAGTGTCCGTCATCCAAACACTGAGCCCTTCATAGCCACTATCAGCCAGCTCTGGGACTACATCTGCAGCGGATGTCAGACCTTTCATAACCACTCGTATGCCATCATTCCTGCTGAGGGTGGCTACATTAATTTTTAAGAGAGCTCAGACACACATCTATTTATTTTATTATTATTATTTTAAATTCTATCGTTAATTGATAAACTTATATCTCGTAGAAGAATAAAATTCAAAGTTCAGATTTTAATAGACAACTCGGTAAATTCCTCTAAATGGTCTAGTTCAGTAACAATACGGAATTGATTTTTATTTTTTTAAAGCAGAATTTTTTTCGATTTTTGGAATTTTATAAACTCCGAAATAATTATTTATATTGTATAAAAAAGTAAAAAAATATATCCAAATAGAAATAGGTAAAAAATTGATTTTTTATAGATAGTTTTTTTTTTCAACCTCTTATTGATTATTTCATTAATGAAATTGAAAACAAAACTATAGTGCAGTTGAGTTGAACCTTTTTACTAAGAACCAAATGCTCTCATGTAAATGAAACCTTAGTTATTGATGCTTCAAATAAACTCCTTTGGTGTAAAAATAATTGAAAGACAAAGGTGTTATTCCTTTTCTAACAAAACCTATAAGAAATGGCGGTTTTTAATCTTTAACTTAAAAAAAAAAAGATTGTATGCTTCTATATAAAATATGAGCTGTATTAAGAAAATTGACTGTGGCGGAATATTGCCATCAAAATGCCTTAAATTTAGTAAGGGTCGAACATAAGAACTAAACATATAAAACTCTTGAATTGCCTGAAATCAATAAAGTTTTGTCTAACAGACAATTTAGTTTTTGGAAAATGTATTTGCTTCTCTTGATTTTATAATTAAAAGTCTTAATTTACAATAGAAGCTTCTAATTGTACTATTCTTTTACACTTTTGAATAAAATTTGATTTAAAATAAAGGAGGATCTTTCAAATTCATACTTATATTTAACATTTGACAAAAACAATTGCATCTTTATGCTCATTCAGAAGTTCATAGAAAAGACAAGTTTCCTATTATATTTTGGATACTTAAAGAATACGTAGAATGAAAAAAAAACAAAAAAACTGAGCTGAGTATACATGTGTCTCAATTGTTATTTTGTTCCATAGCCCTCTTTGAAAAAAAAGTGTTCTGCCTCTGGCAATTATTCTAGTACTAGTGTGAGCAGATATTCAAATTTACTCAAAATTTTGCAATAAGGATTAAGGATGTTTTTCTGTCAAAAAAGTTGGCTCAAACCTGTAAAAGTACTCCAAAAATTCAATTTAAAAATGGAGAAAAACCAGATTTGAAACAAAAAGACTGATGATAGATTTGTAATTAGTGCACCATGTACTACAACAATAACTGAATATGCAATTTAAAAGATTATCGAAAAAGTAAAATTTGTTTAACTTGTGTAATTCCTTCTTTTTCAACAGCAGATTCTACTTCACTTAAGTACCACTAATAAAAAAAAGTTCAAATTCTTATTTTCCTCATGTTTTTCTCTATAAAAGAATGGTATATAATTTTTTACAAAAAATATTTATTAAGCTTACCTATAACTATAAGAGAGAGAGATTTCCTCTTAGTATAAAAAAAAACAAAAAAACTTTTTCTCATAAATCATTGATGTACTTACTATTTGATAATGATTTTTCTTTTTTGGTATTTTCCAAAAGGTTCTATTTTTGGAATAAGTTTATCAACGATATAAATAAATATTACCCTACATATTAGATTTTGGGTCCATAAATAATTTGCAAGTACCATCACTTTATACTTATAAAAGTAGATGAAAAATTATGTCATGATTGTTTTTCTTATGCCTTAAGTGAAATGAAATTAATATTTGATTCATTGGGGTTTCAAGTATCAAGGTACATGAGCGTGAAATGTATTAGTTATTCATTTCACCGCTGGACGATGGAGATTTTTTTTTACAGCTATGTCTACCTTCGATAGAAGATGGGAAAATCAGTCCCGTAGATCTACCCCTAATGCTTCAATACCCAGATAGAAAACTCTTCTACTCGACAACCTGTTTTAAACTAGAACCATGGGAATGGTAATTTTGCTCTGAAGAATAAGGATACTCCAGGAAGTCCTCGAGAGGATCAGAGCCTGGACAACATCGTCCGTTTTCGTTACATGGTCAACTCCCACACTCGGTTGAGGACTCGACAAGATGCAAAAGACGTTTATCTACTCTAAAAATTGTTTTCGGATCCTAACAGAAAATATAGGGTACGAACATCTCTTGAGTATCTGGATACCCTACTAACTGCCAGAGATATACGAGTGAAGTACTGGAATGAACTTTTCTAGGAGTGCCCGGAATGTGAAAAAAAGGTATACATCCCCGACCTAAGCCTGAATGACCGTTTCAGGCTTCAGGACGATTTAGACGGTCATGGAGAGGTTTTATCTAGCATGCAGTGGGGGATGATGAAGGTGACCGAAGATGAGTTCTTGGACCAACTTAAAAAGTTACGTGACAACTACAACGACGTAATAGCATCCCAGGATGACTACGTAACATAGTTATTTTTGCATTTTTATCAAAATTGGAGTTTTTATGATACATACAAATAATTTAAGACTCAATCTAATATCTTCTTCTATGTTAATGACATATAGTTTCACCCCTAGGTATTGATAAAACATCTACTCCTGCTTCCTTAAATCTAAAAGGATGTTTCATTAAGGGATTTAGGGTATTTCATTGTGTAACCATGAGATACAATTTGAGGGTTCAATGAGTTGATGCAATTAGACAGAGTTAAGTGAAACATCAGTTCTTTTGCTAAAATTCTTGTTAATTGTAGTGAAAAATCGTTAAAAAGTAACAGTAATTCTACTTTATGGCCATCTAGTGAGTAAAAAAAATAAAGAATGTATGTCTGAAAAGAAGTCACCGGTTGCACTATCTATCTATAGTGTTTCCCGATATATATCATATAGCAATACAGTATACAAAAGGGAGTATATAATACATAGAGCACTGTATAAAATGAATTAAATCTTGCTGGTGTTGAGTTCAAATATTATTGAAAAAGAAAAAGTCGAAAGTACTCTATATAAAATTAAAAAAATTACCAACGAGTACTCCCTGGCTCATCAAATCATATTAATTTTTCCCCCCTGTATCTGTTATTATTATATTTTATTCTTCTGGAGAGGATGTCTACGTAAAAAGTGAGTAGCTACGTGTGAGTGTGCTATTGAAAAACAGAGAGTAATACTGATAATTTCTTGGGGGGCGGTATCTTGTACATTACTTAATCAAATTTGTACATTCCTCGACGCCAAATTACTCCATGAAATGCCCGATTTTACCGCTAGTATACAGGGTGCACAAGTAAGTGGTGCTTCAAAAAAAATTTTGTAACGCAATTTTCTCTCCTACCAGTAACCATATTAAAAAAAGTAAAAACAAATTCTAAGAGCTTGATGGATTCTGATTTATTTCAATTAATGAAATCACCCCCAGACTCAATTACAGTCTCTTTACGAGCCAAAAGTTTGAGCAGGCCTTCGCCAGATGGTTCCTTGGCAAATCCTGGAGTTCCTTCTTGATCCTACTGATAAGTTTGACTTTGGTGTTGCAGGAGATTTGGTGGGTTTGTTATTCAATCGACACAAAAAAATATATCGGTTTCAGATCCGGCGAGTTTGGAGTGCAAAAGTCCGGCGAGATGAAGTCGTTAAAATTGTGATGTAACCATTTCATACTTTTTCTTCGCTGTGTGGCAAGGAGCTGAGTTCGTTAGAGCCCTCAAATTCCCTCCTAATCTTGCGAACGAATGTCTCACTGTCCCACAGTTCGAACAATTGTTATACTATCGCTCCCGGAGTAGATTACTAGGAGGGCTCCGTGCCTGCATAACTGCCCGTGTTTGCCCAAGAGAGCACGTCCCAAAGTGGGAGCATATATAGCTTGCACACACTGTATAATATAATGATGTCTAGCCAAATATGGAATGGCAACAAATACTAAGTGTACTTATATAAACAATATACGTATTCAAGGTGCCCTCACTATTTCGTTTACATAATAAAATAGACGTATATATACATCAACAAGTCTAAGATTTCAACACTTTGTGTATATTCACTATTATCTACTTACTATTTGTATATTAAGATAAACGAATAAAAAACTGCTACTAAAGTATTTTTGAAAGATTTGTTCTTTAAAAAAAAAGAATAACAAGTTTTGACAAATTATATTTGAGAATTTTCTAAATAAATCAATCCCGCACGTGCTCTGCTGGAAAATATCTACTACCTAAATAAAAAAACATAGGCAAATGATTGTAAGTTTAAAAAAAAGGAGTATATAGATAGATAGTTTATATTATATATTTATTGGAACTATATGTATGTTTGTATACTTGTATACACTTATCAAAATGGAGAATAAATTACTTTGACAATAATTGATGTGCTTATGCTCCTATGGTACATGAAATAAAGATGGATTAGGGAAATATATTGCATATATGTAAGCATATACATATAGAGAAGAAGAAAGTACAAGGAAACTACTAAATAATAATATTAATTCCTCATTCCATACAATATTTTTATACACATACATCAGACTACATAATATCTTGGGAAAAAAATAACTCTTCATTTAATGAGTGTGATTAAAAAAAAAGTGTAACTCTCATGAAGAACCCAATAAAATCAAATCATAGTAGTTTTATTAGGAATATTTATTTGTAGATAGCAATTAATTATAAAATCAATGGAGAGGCCCGATTTTAAAATATATACAGGGTTGTTCTCATCTACTGGTAGACATTTTGTTATCCTCAATTCGGATTGAAATTGGTGCAAAATCACAAAAGAGGACAACAAGACATCTTATCTCTGAACAGAGCCAGCTGAAACGGTTGGAAAGAGAAGATTCCAAATTTTCTCAAGGCCCACAAAAATTTGGAAAAAGCTTAACTCTTTTCTGGTTAAAAAAAAATTCACCTTTGATGCCACTGTGCATAAGCAGAACTCCCGCTTTTCTGCCCTCTTATTTTGTGGAAAGGTAGGAGCAGCTCCATGCAGATGCTTACATCGAACTACTGTATTAGAAAGTGCTACCTTGGGCCAGAAAAGTTCTAGAACAATTTTGTTTTAAGTCAAGACAGAGATCCGTTTCATTGACCACATAGCCCCAGGTCTTCCTTAGAGACAACTTTCCGGACTATTAGTACCTCAACATGTGGCCGCCCTAGTCTCCAGAAGCGAACCCCTTGGACTATGCGTCTAGAGAAGAGGGTGTGTCCTACTCATCACAGGTGTGTCCAGTCTCTAGAGAAAGGATCAAGAACCTTTTTAGGGGAAGGAGCCATAAACACAACATATTTTAAAATGTATTTCCGCGTGAGCCTTACAATATGATTATCATTAAATGCAAGTAAATGTATGCATTTTTTGGAAGACCAACACAATAAAGTATAATAAGTATCGGAATTCTTTTTAATAAAGTGCTTCTTACCGTTATTGCGACTTCTGGTGCTGATGGTTTTATAGACTGGTTGATATGTCGTAAGGTTAAGCTTAATGCAGTCGTTGAGACTGCCACCCGTAGGTTGGTCTGAATAATCTTTATATGTGAGAAAAAATGCTCACATGCATACGTTGACAATCAGCTAGTCTACGGTTTGAAGTTTTTTCATTTCTCCCCACCTGTTTTTGCTTGTCAACTCTGCTTGCTGTCGTGAAAGTATTTCCAAATTTTCATTCAATGACTTGAACTTATTCACCCACATGTATGATACCTTGAGATCAGTAACTTCTTGCTCAAAATCTCTGACGGAGATAGTAAGAATGTAACTCAGCTTGGCACTGTCCACTTGTGTAGATGTGAGATGAACTTGAAAAGATGTTTGAGTAGCTTGTACTCTGTACTTTAGCTATTGACATGATTTTTTCCTGCTGTACCCTGCTAGATATTTCGATGTAAATGTAGTATGGCATATGTCGAAGTGCCACATTATATTTTACCATTTCGTCAATGTAATTTTATCTTGCATATTAGACACACTGGATAGCCTGCTCTCTCTACTATTTAAGTAAATTCACCATCCCCAGCAAGAACTTGGACGACCTGAAGGCCAAACTGCTGACTGTCTGGGACTCCATCCCCGTGGACAGGGTGCAAGTCCTTTCCAGAGAGTCTTCTGGGTGTGTTCAAGGCTAAGGGTGACCATTTCGAATGAAAGTTATGCCACATGTTTTTGGTGTCGACCTAGTTCTATAAGTATACGAATTATATGTAATTAGCACTTCAATAAACATTTAACAAAACTTACGCAGATCCTATATTTCTCTTACGATAACCAACTATTTTAATCTACTTACTGCAAGTGATATCATACTATGAATATTGATTCTAATATAAAACTACGTGATACAATTAGATAATTAAAACCGAGGTTACTAAATTGAGTTTTGAATATTGGATTCTGGATTAAGGTGCACAATCGAACAAAGAGGCTGTAAGGCATTTTCCCCAAAGATGTTTGTCAAACTAGGTTTTAAAGATTATGCTCGTAAACGAAATTTCAACTTTGCTTTTGGATCGAAATTGTGGGTTTCTCTTTTTTTTTAACACTGACAAACAGGAAAATTACAGTTAAACTAAAAATTTCTTCTTTTCTGGACTACAGACACCGCCTTTCCCCCCTCTAAAAAAAAATCAGCTGCAATTTCGGATCTGATCTTTTTGGGTTCCTATAAATCTTGCAGTCCTATGATTTGGTGCTCGCAGCCGATCTTGAATACTAACAGTCTCTTCATACAATTTGATAGCCTTGTGGATGAATTGGCTGGAAAATGTTAAGGGCGTTTCTAATTTCTGGTGACTTCATTCGTTTTTTAGGGAACTCAATAACTATTTCTCTTCGAGCCTCCATCTTAATTGAATGAAAACTGATTTTGACTTATATAGTCGGTGGGATGGTTTATGGTGGCAAAAATGAACTTCGTCAACGAGTATCTGAATGATCCTGTATATCTCATGTACATGTGATATGAATAAGAGAAAAATAATAATAATAAAAACCCGGTATCCGAATCAAAGAAAATTTCCCGGGAAATGAGAAACCCTACTACATATATTTACACTACTATTCAAATAAAAATGAATGAAGCAGCTGTCAAAAAAAGATTATAATGATATTTAAATAAAAAGGTTTACGACGTTTTAAAGGACATTGTTACACTAAGTTTTTTTTATTTTTAAAGTGGAGAAAAAAACTGGGAAAGGAAAAGAGAGGCTTTTAGAATCATTTCAAAAGGATGTAAATATTTTATAAATTCATACGTGGGTTGTGAGAAAATATATGTAATAAGCAACTGAAAACTCACAACAATACTTTCCCATTGTAAGCTGTACATATGTTTTAGCGTTGCAATTCCATATGAAAATTTTGGGCCGGGCTAATACTGTTATAATTTTTTTTTGGGCCAATCCTGCAAACAAGTTTGGTGAGGGTTGATCTCCTTCTGGAATATTCTTATAAAAAAAACTTCAGTATGGACAAATATTCAGATGAGCAATAGTGACATCAACGACGTTTTACAATGACTTAAAATGAATAATTTTGTTGTGAGACCAGAATATTTTTGCTCATAAGTTTGAGAACGATTAAATAAAGATATACAGTATGAGAACGTTTGAACTTTGGTTCATAGTCTAAAAACAATGCAAAAAAAGAGAGATTGAATGATTCCTAACTCAAAAATTCATTCATTCAATAACATAAGTGCTATTGCAGACGTGCAAAAGGTGATACTTTAAGTCGTCAATAAATAATTAACAATATTTATTGATTTGATATATATACATTAGAAGGAAGAGATTCAAATCATACAATAGAATTTAATTACGATTTACTCCAGTTATTTTTAATTAGAAGGTTTCATTACACAATCAAATAACAGCAAAAAAAAAAAAGAAGTTTTGTCTATGTCTCTTACTGTCTGAGAAAAAACAAAAAAGGGAACTCATTTGTGCTCTTCTCCGCAACAGTGTCAGTGCCAAGAATCCTGAAGACACCGTTTACATCTCGATCCGCACTGTTTTCAACATCAATAAGTCCATTACAGCCCATAGAGATAAAAAGAACCAAACCTTCTACAGAGGAAAATACAAAACTCAGACAAAAGAAAGGATTGCATTAATTTCTAAAAAACGAAGTAGAACAAACTTTAATCACTCGAGGATAATTAAAATTCCCTCTGCATCTTGTAATAGGTATAGTAAAAAATAATCTGTTATATCTTCTTTAGTGATCTAGATCTCACGTTGTATATGTCAAATTGTGTTAAGCTAGATGGCATTAGAAAGAAATGATGGTGTATTAAAATTATTTCCTATACAATTTTAATATTGCTAACCTCATTATTGTTTAATCGAGCATGAAAGATGGACACAAGTAAAGAGATAATACGCTATTTTTTACAGTTTTTCTTTGATAAAGGCGAAAAAGCAAGCCAGGAGCTAAAAACGTAAATAATGTTTATGATCCATATACTGTAACAACCTATCATGTGATATTTTGGTTCCAGCAATTTTCATGTCAAAGATGCGCCACACACCGGAATACCAATTATCGAAACTATCAATAAAATTATGGAAATAGTCGAATCCTACAGTCATGTAAGCACTGTTTCAATTGGCCAAGAGCTAAACTTTCCACAAAAATTCGTTTGGAACAACTTAAATAAAGTTGAATTCAAAAAGAAGCCCGATGTATGGGTGTCAAATGAGTAAACTCAAACAATCTCATGGACCGAATTTCCGTCTGCGAATCCCTGCTTTATCGAAACAAAATCGATCCATTTCTTAAGCAGATGGTTACTAGTGATGAAAAGTGAGTCACTTACTACAAAATCGTGGTGAGTCGGTTCAAGGGGTGGCCAAGCTCGAATTAACGTCCAGAAAGGTTTTGCTGTGTATTTGGTGAGATTGGCAGGGAAACATCTACTATCAGCGACTTCCCTATTCATAGTTGTTTTGTCAAAAATTGGACTTTCTGAAGGAAGCCATCTCTCAAAAGTGGCTATCTTTGGCCAAAAGAAGATGAATTGTGTTTCATCAGGACAACACCAGGTCACACACATCAATATGGACTCGCCAGAAGCTCTGGGAGCTTGGTTGGGAGGCTCTTATGCATCCACCTTATAATCCGGTCCTGGCACCAAATGATTACAAACTGTTTTTTTCTATGGCAAATGATTTTGTTGGTGGAAAAATTGCTCAATAGGGGCTTGTGAAAATCGGCTCTCCCAGTTTTTTGATAATAGGAACGAGAGGCCTTCAAAATGACTATGCTAAATAAAACATTGAAATTAATGAAAAGATCATGTATTTCTTTTTACTAAACCTTACAGAATTCTCTCCTGACTACTAACTCGTTGAATAAAAGTATTGGAATTGTCCAAAACATTTATAAAAGCATTGGAAAATATTTTATGCTTCTTGCAGTATTCAGGCTGCTATTGACTCTGTAAAGAAAAAAGAAAAGTTTGGTGCGATTTTAGCACTTGATTTTTATAAATGTTTTGATTCGAATTATTAGCAAGAAATTCTAAGAGCTGTCAGGGGTTTGCTTCCTAGGCAGTTTTTGAATTCAGTTCGGGATCTGCTTTAAAAGTGGATTAGGATTATGTTTTGAGAGAGATAATTATTTATTGACTGAAATGTAGATGTTGTTACTCTGACAGTGTAAGAAAATTCAGAGGTTCAACAAATAAAGAGGCTTGAAGTACTATTTAAATTATTTGAAAAATTTAAGGAACGTTCCGAACAGGAGTCGAATTTATGTGAAACAGATATTTTACCTATTATCTTATGGAATCCTGCAGAGTTTGGAGGTACAATATAAAAAGGGAGGTAGATATTTTAGAGATCCCATAGGAGAGTAATGGTATCCATGAAGATAACTGAAACCAAACAGTACATCAAAAAATAAACGTCTGGAGGAGATAAAATAAACAAAAAACAATAGACCTCTACAATACTCATGTAATTCCGGCAGTAATATATAAAGCTTTAGAAGAATAATAATTTTGGCTTGGTATACTTTTCCTTAGAAACTACTTTAATGTAATTAAAATAATTAAATCTCATCTGGGGGATGGAATAGCCCAGTTATCAGTTATCTTTCAGCGAATATAACGTTAAATTTTTGCAGACATGTCGGGCAAACCCTTGCTTGAAAGGAGAGAGTACATTACTCCGTTCAGAATATATATAAGGTTTATGATGGCAATCAATCTCACTAATAATGTAAAAACGACATTGTCTTAAGTATGGGGTACTGCTCAATGAGTTATCTGGACAATTGAGCATCAGATCTCTTCAATGACGGGAGACTCAAGTTTTCTTTTGGTAAGACTTCTCGTCTCTACATTATGCCATGCCCATGGAATTTGAAAACAGTATTTTCTAATTTTAAAGATGAGTTGGATATACTAACATACTTCAGTCTCCTTGAAAACTGAAAGAGCGGAATTAGATCATCGTTGAGAGGAATAAAGGACAATTTTTTTAACAGTCTAATTCCAGATTTCGATAATTGTATTTTTTTCTCGATTCCATGTAACGACACAATTCATGCCTTTGTATATTGCTCGTCTCTAACCATTCTGAAACAATTAGTAAAATTAAATGTAAAAAGTTTAATGGGTGGTGATGAAAAATTTAATAAAGTGGTTTTGTTTTTTAGACTTTCACGATAGAAAAAAAGAGCTACCTCGAAAACCAAAGTAGTTGACTTTGCTCTGTTAAACTCAAAAGTTCTTATTATGAGCAGACTGACGTTGTATCAACCTATTGTAGTGGAAAAAGTAAGAGCTGTAATTTTGACTGTATCCACGAGATATATATTCCAACAAGGGAATAGTTTCTAACATAATTATAAAGAATTGTAGGAAAAGCTTGACATGCTGTATTTTTTTAATCATTTCACTTTTATGTGTTGTTTTTAATTTAAAGTTTTTAGTTTATTTTAATGAATTTGTTTGACTTGTATATTTATAGTTGATATAGTTCTACTCTGGGACAATATATATAAAATATGATGTTTTTTTATTTATCATTTGACTTTATTATTATATTTATATTAATATCAAGGAACTTAATATAAAAAAAAAAAATCATAATCTTAAAAATTATAATATGCTAATATTATATTTTCTTATGAATAAAATAATTTTACAACCTACTTAGCTTATGTATTCGATGATAAAGAAGAAAAAAACGAAAACTCGGGACTGTGTATTCGTTTCTTGATTATTTATTTTCAATTCGTTAACAAATATTCAGAATAAATATTGTATAAATATAAGCTCTCTTAAACATATCTTTTATACGAATGATAAAAAAAAGAAGTATACAACTCTTATAAGAGTGGGTTCACAACTTATATTTGTGGATAGTCATAAATCCTACTGTCTATAATAATAATTTAGGAATTATAACTTTTACTTGAATCGTAAGTTCCATGAAAGATCATTTCATCCCAAGTCTTGCCTCAATCTTGCTTGAATTTTTAAAATTATATTTCCCTTATGATTTCATTTATTATTCTTGTCATATATATAATTTCTGAGCAATAAAGAATTTAAAAAAATAACAAATAACCCAAAAAATAAAACTTGGCTATATAGAAGTTTTCCTCAAAAAAGGTGATAAAAAAGGTAATCAAGGTTAAGGTCATCAAAATTGGTACTTTTTTATTATTAATATAAGTAAAGAAAAAAACATATTTGCAATTTTTTTAGATATCAGTAGCCGCTCATTGTCTGTGATACGCTTGTGAACTGACAGATAGGTAAAAAGACTACCTTTCATTTAAATATTTTTATCGTTCTTTAAGGCGAACAAAAAAATTTAAAATAAACATTTGAAAAAAACTTTTGATAGCAGTTTAACTTAACTAAATTTGTTAAATTTACTAACAAGCTGTAGTGTGTAGTATACGGATGAAAAAATCTCGTTTTTTTTCAACAACGTTGAAAATTTCAAAACTTTATGGCCGTTGAGCTACCTCTAAATGTTGATAGAAAATCTTCAAACTTGTAAATCGTATTTTTTATCAAAAGGAACGCATTTGAACCTTAATTATTTTACTTCTTTACAAAAAATGATTTAATGGGCATCCTATTAATCTTGAAAAAGTTCCTAAGAAATATTTGTCTATGGATTGGAAATGTAGAATATGCTTTGTATATAAAATTTTCTAAAAAGAGGATATATATTTTTTTTTTGCAATGACAGATGAAACTCATAAGGAGGGCTTTTCATTTTTACATTTCCTAGAGTTTGTAATTTGTACTTCAGAGGGATAATATATTTTTGATAATATTGTAATTTTTGGTTAGTCATTTATGTATAAAAAATGATTAAAAGTTGATCAGAGTAACTCAAAGATAAATAATGTGATTTGTGTTCTTCTATTAAATTACGCAAATAATATCAATATTTACTTTAATATTAATCTTCATACAAGTCTTCAAATTTCTTCAGTTTCATGAAAATTATGAAATAAATTTTTTCGGGCATGCCCTGATGAGATAAGGATATTTTTGTGACTGGATTCTTAACTCGTCGTGATAATGGGAATTAAGTACCTTAAAAGACATCTTAGAAGAATACTATGTGTTAAATAGATAAGTTTAGTATCCTTTTTATCTCCCACGGGTCAACTTCGTCGGCGTCATGGTTCGAATAGTTTTGGGTATTCTGAAGTTTGTGGTCCGGTTATGGGACTTTTTTACTTATCCAATATATCAGGTGATATATAAACCTTGGAAAAAACGCAATAACTTTGGAAAGCTTCGATCCGAAATTATTGAAAAAACTGATTCCTATGTCTTGATTCGGAGTCCTGAGAAAGAAAATAAGCTAACCATAGGACTGGAAGGGATCATGACAATGGATAAAGTTTGGAAATGGGCTTTGCAAGTCTATGGAGAACGCCCAATTTTAGGAAGTCGTAGTGTCCTATCCATGGAAGACGAGACACAATCTAACGGTAAGGTGTTCAAAAAGCTGGAATTAGGGAGCTATCACTGGAAGAGCTTTCGTGACTGTGACATAATTGTGGAGAATTTTGGAAGAGGACTTAGACATATTGGTTTGTGTCCAAAAGACAAGGTGGCAGTATACGCAGAAACTCGTGCTCAAGGTCTTTTAGCTACCCTAGGTGCATTTTCGCAGAATATTTCAATCGTTACTCTTTATACAAACCTTGGACCTGAGGGTATTACTCATGGAATTAATCAAACTGAAGCTAAATGTGTTATTTCCTCTAATGAACTTTTGCCAAAATTATTAAATCTATTGCCTCAATTACCTAATGTTAATAAAGTAATTGTTATACCTGATCATACATCAATAAGTAATAGCCAAGTACCTGAAGTGGAAGTAAAAATCTATATGTTCGATGAATTGGTTGACGCTGGCTCAAATTGGAAGCCTGTCAAGAGTGAGCCTCCACAACCAGAAGATATTGCTATTATTATGTACACTTCAGGTTCTACTGGAGTCCCCAAAGGAGTTCTTCTGACACACAGAAATCTCGTTTCTACCCTGATATCTATAAATTCCACAATCGACATTAAAACTAGTAGCAATGACAAGTATATAGCGTTTTTGCCTTTAGCCCATGTGTTAGAACTACTGTGTGAAATGATGATGGTTATAAGGGGGATAAGAATTGGGTATTCAAGTCCAAATACTCTTTTGGATACCTCAACAATGATTAAATCTGGTACTCATGGAGATGCTACAGTATTACAACCTACTTTGATGACTTGTGTCCCACTTGTTCTGACTAGAATTTATAACGGCATTAATCAGAAGATGGATACTCGTGGAAAACTTTTCAAAAGTATTTTCCGTTTTTTTTATGACTATCGCTTAAAGTCTATTCGTAATGGTTTACCAACTCCTGTACTAAATAAAATTTTGTTTGGGAAATTTCATAAGCTTATAGGAGGTAAGGTTAAATTTATATTTGCGGGTGGAGCTCCTCTTTCTGATGAAGTGCATGATTTTATACGGGTTTGTTTGGGAGTGGATATTATTCAAGGATATGGACTTACGGAAACTACTGCATCTGCTACGCTGATGGATAGCAGCGACATTTCAACGGGAACGGCAGGTGCTCCCAATCAGTGTATTGATATTAAGCTTGTTAACTGGGAAGACGGTAATTATAAAGTCACAGATCAGCCACGCCCAAGAGGAGAAATTCTTATTGGAGGAGATTGCGTCTCCAATGGGTAACTATAAGCCAACTCTGACAATTTCCATCAGTTTTTTGCAAGTTTTTCTTTTTCTGTTACAGTTACTACAAAATACATGAGAAGACAAAAGAAGACTTCTTTGAAGAAAAGGGTAAACAATGGTTTAGGACCGGTGATATTGGAGAAGTTACAGAGTTGGGGACCATAAAAATCATTGATCGGAAAAAAGATTTAGTTAAGCTCCAGTACGGAGAATACATATCCTTAGGCAAAGTAGAGTCTGCTCTAACAACGTGTCCAGTCGTAGACAATATATGCATCTATGGAGATTCATTCAAATCAAATTGTGTCGCTCTCATTGTTCCCAATAAAACTGTTCTTGGAAAATGGGCCGATCAAAAACTTGGAATGTATTCTCAAACAGAAATTGAACATAATAGTGATGCATTTTCAAAGTGCTGTCAAGATGAAAGGGTAATCACCATGGTTCTTGAGGAAGTGAGATTGCATTGTTCAAAAAATAAATTGCAAAGGTTTGAAATACCAGTTGCAGTATATTTATGCAAAGAAAATTGGAGCCCTGAAACCGGACTTGTCACCGCGGCCTTTAAAATTAAACGCAGACCTATTCAAGAATTTTATCAAAAGGATTTAGATCAAATGTATCAATCAAGTAGACGACTTTAATTAATTTTATTATATATGATGACTTATTTTACCTTTATATGTTGCAAATTTTTCCATTTTGAAATATGTTTCCTTCTGAATACCTGTATCTAGTCTTTTTATGAATTAAAGGTACTTTTGTTTTTATTTAAAGCTATTTATAATGATAATTATGTTTTTGTCCATATTTTATTATTAAAATCGATAATTATTCGTAATAAGTGTTTTTATGTAATGTTTTGTTAGAGTGAAGACACGTGAGTCTACGGCATTGCATAAAAATTCGTTTACTGTGTTTTGGAGATTTTTTCTAGAGTTAATAGTTATAACAGTAAAGTTTTAGTGTTAAATTGGGTGTTCTTTTGAGCAGTCTACTGTTTGTGCTAAATCTATAATTTATAGGGGTTTATCTTCACCCAGGACTCCGTATTTAATATATTAATCTCATTTTCCCTTTATCTGAACACCGCTATCTTTCTTCATCCTTAACCGAGTGCTCTTGTTTTTCCTTAGTCAATTAAATCCTGAGTTGATGAACAAATATTCTTTGTTTCTATTTTAATATTATTCCTATTTCTGATAAGGTGTCATCTCGGAAAAAGGTTCATCCAATACAATCCCCTTTAAAAGCTGAGTGACGCTAGTATTGCTGCAACACGCAAGAAAATGATGAAAGATGCGTCGGAAAAAATTAAATTTAAATGTTGATTTTAAATAAAACATCTTTGTCCTTGTATTAACAGATGATAATGATAGTTCCTTTAGACAGAGCTATCTTGACTTTGTGGATTGTGTAAAAGCTGCAATATTCTTTGGATTCAAATTGAAAGAAATATACGGTGTGAATCATAAACACTCTTTTGGTCAAGCAAGTTTTTACAAATACAATCTAGTTGATGTGATAAATGGGGCTCTAATTCTCAAGCAGGTATATTAAAACTTTATCCATCAATAAATGGTTGTGACACTATGCTAAAAATAAGGATTAAAGGCTTTGAGCTACTGAACGAGACGAGAGTCAAAAAGTATTAACATTGAAGCGGTAAATATAATAGGGGAAATTAAATATAACTACATGACCATATCAATTCGGAAAGATTATAGACTATGGTGTATCTAAGTGTCCACCTACAAAAAAGCTGCTAATTTGCAGTTCTATGATAAAATCAGAGGTCCAAATGATCTGATTAGCATCCAAGCAGATTCAAATGCTTTTCTTCAAATTATATCAATTGGAGGTAAACTTTCATCCTAAAATTTGGCGGTGATAAAAGGCAGTGTCATTAATGTTTTAGCCTGGGCCATATTAAACTAACCTGTAATGCAAGACTTTTGCAGTCCTTTACTTATCCTAAAAATTAAAAATCAAAGAGCGACTTATTTCCAATAAGACAGCAACGGATGCGAATTCTGATGCCAATGAGAATGTGACTCTCAATTTCGCAGTGTCGAATGATGGTAGAGTGTTAAGACTCTTAACATCAGAATCCTAAATCGTCTATTGTCAGTTGCATTACATAGAATACCAGCTATGAAGCTGAACTTGAATGCTCGGTACAGAACGCTGAGCAGGTCTCAACAAATATAGAAAGTCAAATCTCAATAGAAGGGTTAAAGGATGTTAAAAATCCCATTGAAATATACAAGAGGAAGTAACTGATTCCAATTTCAAATCTAAGAACGTCATGCGTCTTAGAGATGATTAGAAAAGTGTATTAAGAAACCGAAATCCCCCAAGTCGAAAACCACTAAAAACATCAAACACTAGTGAATACTCAACTGAAAATAGATCCAAATAAAACAGTGTCTCTTAAGATTTAATGGAAAGGGGCCATCAGCCTGTTTTGTAAATATAATATGAATATTATATCCCTAATTGTGAATCTTATAGTCAGTTATGAGTAAACAAGAAAAATATTGAAATATGTAGAATATTATGCGGACGCTGACATAGTGGGACTTGTTGACACAAGTATCAAGGAAAATATTAATTTTTTTTCTATTAGTAACAAATATAATGCAGTTCCCTCCTACTGCACCCTGAGAGAAAAACATCCATCAAGAGGTGCAGTGTTATTAATTAGAAAAGGTATCGAATGCAAATTATAGAGTAAATTACTGTAAATTTTGTTATTTTTGATAATAAAAATCACTGGCACAATGTACTACTACACACTTTTGAAGTAAAATCTAGTAACAAAGTGATAAAATAGTCAAGACTAGACATATTTCTTGTCTCAGAGGATTTGAGGTGCAATGTTAGAAAATACTCTATACTTCCCAAAATTTACTCTTATCATCACCCAAATTCATTAACCTCGAGTATAAAGAGTCCCAATAATTTGAAAGCAAAAAATTGGGAACTAAATATAATCTTATTGGAAGATAAAGATACGGAAAACAGAGTTGCTATCATAATAACAGATATCTGCTCTAAATTGGAATCCAGATCAATTGAAACTCGCTTTACATGCTCTGAAATTAATAGTAGACTGCCCCAGGAGAGAATTTATCAAATTGGTTGTTAAGAAAAATGGGAAGAAGAACTGTTGGAGGGAGACATAATTGAAAGGAGAGGTTTAGAAGGCACAGGAGCTGTTATGGACAAAGTATGACGAAATACATCTTATATTTTTAACAAGGAATAAATAATAAGAACTGACCTACCTAAAATACCCAAAGAATATGTAATTTTAAACGTAATAAAGAAATTTGAAAATAGTCAAATATCAAATAAATAAACAGGTGTGTACTATACAGTAAAGATGGAATGCTAATACATAGAAAACCTAATGGTTATTCACCAAGAAATAACGAGCTACTATCAAGATCTAAGTACATATATCAATATGAAGGCAGATGTATGTTTGTTGGAAATGCAGATGTTGTGCAGTAGATTTTGTTGACAAAATAATATAAAATCTCAGTATCTCCAAAGCTGTCTAATACTTTGAAGCTGTCATAAGAAGAGAAAATATCTATGAATGAGATTAACTTTCATATTTGTGACTACAAATTGCCAAGCTCTGACTAAGTTCCAATGAAATTTGATCAAAATTATTGGTCAATACTGTGTTATTTTTAGAGCAGGTCTACAGGGAAGCATTTTCGAAAGGGATTTCTGAGGATCACTGTACCATGGGAAGTTTAATTTTGAATTCAAAAAAGGGCAAAGACTCCAAACATATTGAAAATTTAAGATCACTCACAATGTTGAAGACTCCTTTCAAAATATTCAGTTGAATATTAACTGAAAGGATCCAGAAAGTGTTACCACAATTATACATAATTCACAATTTTTTTATTAGAATAGTTGCTGTTAAAATGGGACGCCCATCAAAGGGAAGCTAGAGTACCTTGGTGAGATTTCAATATATTTTTAACTCAAAAATTGGAAAGGTGAAGAATTATAAAAAAATATATGTTTCAGAGATTAGAAATATGTCCCAGAGACACCTTTTTCAACTTTATAAAAGGGGTTAAAAATCTTACAATTCGCATTCTACAAATTGATAAACACATCAAAACTCAATGAATATAACAGATTCATTGCAAGAGAGAGATGCAATGAAAAAAGATTCACCGACCCACAAAATCTTTAAAAGTCTATCGAATGGAAAATTGGAATATTTCATTTATTGGTTTAAATATAGGATTGTAAACCACACACATATAGGACGGGAAGTATTTATGGAAAGATCCAAAACCTTACTTTTACTATAACACCTGTTTAAAGACACTTGTTCATTTTTTGTCCGAATGTGGAGGAACAAGAGATATAAGAAACAAGATATCTCTCATGGTTTTCCATACGTATAGCGTTATTTTACATTCCAGACACTTTTATTTTATTTACATGGGTCTCCATCAAGAATAAATTAATGCCTTTATTATAAAAATTTTCATCATTTTGTATAAACTTATAAGTACTCGAACTTTAATACCAGATAATTTTATTCAACATTTAGAAGCAAATTTCACGACGACGAATACACACACAAACGCTGATTTGTTCAACGATATTTTTGATGTTTAATTTTTTGAGTATGGTCTTTATTCTTTATTTTGATACTGTATTGTGAAATGGGTTAGTCGGCGAAAATAATGACTTATTTTACCTTTATATGATGCTAATTTTTTCATTCATAAATATATTTAATTCTGTTTCCCATATCTAGTCTTTTATGATTTAAAGTTATTTATTGTTCTTATTTAAAGGTATTTACTAATATTTACAATAATAATTATGTTTTTTTCAATATTTTATTTGTAACATTATTTTCTATTAGAAGCATTCTTGTAAAAATTACTACATTTATCTTGTTTAATTATATTTTTTTTTGTTGTGAATATTGCTATTATACAGCAATTAGTTAATAATATGTCAAATGTTTGATAGGTGGTGATAGAATTTAATAAAGCGCTTGTACTTTTTAGACTTTAACGATGAAAAAAAAAAGTGTTACCCCGAAGACGAAACCTCTGCCTTCGCTCTGTTAAAATCAAAAACCATTATTACGAGCAGACTGACGTCATATGAACTTATTGTAGTTGAAGAAGAGAGAAACTATAATTTTAGCCGCATCCACGAGATATGTAGCCTTATCACTAAAAACTCCAAATATGGGAACGGATACATGGTCTACAACAACAGAATAAATAAGTATCGTTCATCTATGCCTTCCAAAAAGGGAATAGTTTTTTATTTATTTAATGTTCCTTTTATTGGTTAGATGGAGTTGCACAAATTAAGTTTAAGTAAATATAATATTATTAAAATTACGCCAACTAGTTACTAGTTAACAATAATCAGGAGATTAGAAAAGAAGCTTGAAGTGTCAGGAATGACAGCAAGAATTTAGACTCATAAATGGATTTATTGTAATACAGTTGACTTATTTTTTTGCCAAGTACATCAAGGATAAGAGCTTTGCCTTTCTTTTTGTGTTCATAATTGGGTCTTAAAATAATTACTATTTATCTTAATTATCATTTTTTATAGAAGTATTCCGAAGCAATTGATGTATTTGAGACCCAATAAATGATGATCCACAATGTTTGAATTCAATGCTTTTTGAAAGGGGATCTGCACGATCAATAATTTATTCCTCCGTGAAAGGAATTTTATTCAGGAAGTGAAACGCGAGGAAAACTTCATAAGAGAGTAGGCCCTTAAAATTCAAGTTAAACACAAGTGTGTGGTTAAGATATCCAAGTTTTATGAATAGATATGAATTCATATTAATAATGGATGAAAGGGGTTCATATAAGGTTTATCACATCAACTATTTTTTCAAAATCATAAATCATGTGATTTATTTATGTTGCAAGTAGGAATAAGTATAAGAGGTTTCGTGATGCTTCATATCATTTCCATTAAAATATTACTAATATATTTAAAAATCCAATTAGAAGCAAAAGACAATAATGCATCCATTTTCAATTAGTAATAATGCGATATAAGTTTGGAACATTAAAATATTTTAATAACTCTATTAGTACGTGCATAGTCATCAAATTTTGCATCAGCATAATAAGCAACATTTACTTTCGAAAAAAAAAAAAAAATCATTTTGAAACTTCTTGACAGTTTTCCTAGCATACTGCAAATTTGTCGAAAAAAATTAGTTTATATTTTCTACAACAGGTAGGAATAGTCTTTTGTATAAAAAAACAGATATTTACGAACAGTCAGTCCATAGAATTCTATTTATTTTTAATGAACAATTCAAATGTCGTTTAAAATAGTGAAGTGCATAGTCTATTTGAAGAATGAGTTGGCTCTAAATTTAAGCACTTCATAGAATGTTTTATTTACCTATTTGGAGACTGCAGGTATGTTACATTTGATAAAATTTGAATATTTACAAATCAAAATAAATATGAAATTGATAAAGTTTAGGTAACAATAATTGACAATAAAATGAGTAGAATAAAACAAAGTGGTAAAATCTCGACTCCTGCTAATTTTTACGTCAACTATTGATTATTTACTTTTATTATTTATTACTATTCTGATCATTGATCTAATACCTAATGAGCAGTTAGAAAGAATGATATAATTGACCAACTACCATCTAATTTAGGCTTTTCCCCCTTCCCTTTTTCGACAAAAGGTTGACAGATGTATATTGTTCATGGGTAAATCTCCATGAGACTAGATATATATTGCGAAAAATATATCTAAATGCAAGTATTTTTTCTTTACTTGTTATAAAAGATATGTAGTAGTAAAGATATAAAAAAAATTGATTATAATTTACTAATAGAGATGTACAGAGCTCAAGAACAAATTCATTTTTCTGCAGTCTGGTGAGAACAGAGGTAACATTGACTAGGGAGAGATATTCGCCAAGTTGTAGTCACAACACTTTGAGGTTTTTTTAGCCATGAGGCCGGGGCTAAGTTTTGCTGGAAAAAATGATATCCCTTTGGTTAGTTGGACTTCAACTAGGGGCATACTACTGTCTTTATTACTTGCAGCTACACATCCTCAGTGATCTTGAGGCTCTTTGGAAACCAGGAAATCTGCTGTCCCTTTCCAGTTTTATCCAACGCTTCCAAGCCTCCTCTGAAGGCACTTTTTGACATCTTTTCCCTATTCATCCTGGTAATAAGGCTCTTGGAGCAGGAAACGATGCGGGAGATTTCGCCATAACTCATGTCTTTATCAAGAAACCCTGATACACGATTTATTTAGGACTTCATCACAGTTGCCCTTTGTCTGATGAATAAATTTGTTTCATAATAATTGTTTGTTTTTATTTCTCTAGTAGTAGATATTATGGAAAAAGATCGATAACGTATTTAGTAAGTCAATGAAATCATTCCAATTCGCTGGGGCACGTTGTATACACAAAAACATAAATTTTCAAATTGAAATTATTTTTTATACCAAACAATACCAAACAAATATACATCAACATCAAAACAATCTTCAACAAAAATCAAGTAAAAGAGAAAAGTCCATTTTTTACTTCATATATACGAGTACAAAACACCCCAATATTTTATAAAAATATTTGAATAAATTATAGGTTTAGTTTTCAAACTTGCAGGATGAGTTAAGATACCCTAAAAGTTTGGCTACACTCAAAAAGATTTAATAAACTTATATTGTCCCCGATAAGTTCTTTTAAATAATATCTATCAATTTATTATTTTTTATTGTAACGATAATTTTTGACTTCCTTAAAGTGAAATTTGAAACACACCCATAGGGTTGATAAGAATAACTTATTGATAGAAATTGATGATAATTCCTCGAAGAATACCAATCAAATCCAATCTCAATTTTGAGAAAAATAATTCTAGTTTGTTTTTGTGTTGAGGAGTCACATATGTCCAACGTTCAAAGGAGATATTTTTGGAAATAAAGCTTCATACATTATCAACTATTTAACGCTCAGGTTTAAACATATTTGTACAAAAAAAAAGAAAACAAGAAAAATTACCTATTGACTTATTTCAGTTCTCGTTTGAGTGCGTAATGAAACTTTGTCATAAAAAATAACAGCACAAAATTGTAATTAAATGTGACTGGAAATTTTGGGTCCCCACTCTGTATGTACATATTTACTATATAAACAAAGTGTATGTAATTTGTAACTAATTTTTATTCAATAGTTGAGGACAAATTGAGCTTAAAAGTCGTGAAAATTTAATTGAAAAAATGTTAAAGAAATCTTTCTAAATAAGGCAATAAAATACTGTGTTAATACATGTATTTGCAGGATACTCAATCGGGTGTCATTCACTATACTTTTTGTTAAAAATAAAAATTTACACTAAAAATGATCCTTCTAGTAAAAAATACAAATGTCAATGTTTGAACAATATTGATGAATACTTGAAATTTCATACATTTTTACAAAGAAAAAAATATAATTATATTTTACTATAAATTACATCTACATTAAATCTTTTTGGTTCAAATAATCAATATATTTAAACTAAACGGCTATCGATTTTTTTTTATAGATTTATAAAAAAACATTAAGTTTTTACCTTTCTAAAAGAGCGATAATTGTATGTAAATGAAATGTATTATTCCGGCAATCTATCTGTTTGTTAGTATATCACAGTGATACAATTTGGCTGATATATAATAAAATTTACAAATACAAAATAAATTTAAAAGAGTTGGATGCTGTATGAATGCATTTTTGCGGAAGTTCCACTCACACTTCTTCGATGACAGTTTGGAAAGAAACTACGTTATGATAGGAATGAACCTTATCCCTTTGTGACCCAAATTATATTTTTAAATTTTTCTCGCATATATGAAGTATATTCTGTATAACTAACTCATATTCAGCATAAAATAAAATATTTTAAAATGAACCTGTATTTAATTGATATATCCCAAATTTGGCACATCAGGCACACAGAAATGTATAATGAAATGGTCATATATATCACATTGTTCATACAAATGCAAAATGTCATATTAAGTATTTAATAGTCGATAATACTTAAAATAATGATTGTATGAGTACATAACTCACGAGATTTGTCCCACAAAATTGTTAGAGAGGATGATGAGCAATAAAAATACAGGCACACCTATTAATTTTTAGATGTAACTGAAATACCATGCGTGTTTTTGTGTAATACATAATATCAGTGTTGTTGTAAACGTGTACTTAACTGGTATGATAAGTTTCCAACAGATACATCCACAGTAATTTGACTTATTTGTAATTTTCCAAATGTACCAAATTTGGCACATTGAGTCATAAAGGGATATCCTTTGACTCTAAATAACTCTATACAAAAGAATCGAGAGGGTTGAGACCTGGACGTGAATGAGACCGTATAAATTTTTCCACAAACTGAATTCTTTTTTTTTTTTTCTAGCCAGCCATTAAATTTTCGATAAGTATGAATAGGAGGTCTATCTTGGTGAAAATGTTTTTCTTACTATCTAAGGAATATTTTTTAAGCTAAAGAAGGACAACAGACTCCAAAATTTTCGAGATGTAGTCTTCCTGCTTAATACGATGACTCTCCAATGGAAAGACTAAAGGCATCATATAACTAGAAATTGCAACTCTTGTTTAGACAATCAAAAATAAGTTGTTGACTCGGCAATTGATTACTTTTTTTGTACCAAGGTAATTGTTGGGAAGTTTTAACCATTACTCGATCATTTTATTTCTGATTTTAATGTATCGTACCTGTCCATTCTTTTGACTGGTATATAGCCTTTGTGAGTTTCTGACCCTAACATAGTCTAAAAAATTTCATTTTAAAGTCATTTCGGACTAACCCATGCATTGATGGTTGAAAAATTGTAGCTATTTTGGACATGGATCCTTTACGTTTCCAATAAATTCATAATCGAACAATTTAGATGCTCCTTTGGATGCTCGCTGAACTTGGACGACCACTTCTTGGCATGCTATTTCAGCTACCAATTTTAACAAGCTTCTGGATCGTATATTCAATGGTTCTAAGACTTATCAAGTCGCTTAGGGTCCGGTTCATTTGGGAGCGTGTCTTTCCTTCATTGTAAAGTGCTTCATGTAAAGATGCATGATGACTAAATGTAGAATTTTTATGTTAATTCTTTTTATTATTTATAAGATTTATCAGGAGTTGAGTTTAAGGTAATCAAATTGCAAATTGATAGATTAGGGCACCTTTAAAATTATTTTTTGATACAGTAACACTAAAAAGATATGTTTATATTATTGAGCCCGTGTTACCTAAATAAAATTTTTGATTGTTTAATTTTCAATTTCTCTTACTTATGTAATATTACTCCATTTCAAAATCAAAAAAATTAGTCATTATTATAATTGTCAAAATGTGATACCACATCAATCCATTTAGAATTTAAAATACATTAGATATAGCAAAAATAAATCCATTATTTTTCTAATAGATGCCTTTAGTAATGTATATGACGCTTTCTATAATTAGTAATGCATATCGTGCGTATTTTGGGGATGTTAAAAAAAGAAACTGACGATCAACATCACAATCCTGACAATTGGATGAATGTTCTGAAGGAAAGCAGTTTAGCTGTCATGACGTTTAATTATATCAGCTCAAATCAGTTGTGACATGATAGAAAAGAGAAAATGATGTAAACAGGGACATTTGATAGAATTACTCCAGGGTCGATCCCCAATTCTACTCTGAGTCCTACAAGGACTTATAACTCTACAACAAATTCTCAATGTTTATCTCTGTCTTTTATGTGCACATGACTATGTTCGATCCAATTTTTAACATAATTGAATGTAGTAAAAAAAGAAGTTCACTACCCAGGAATTAATAAATAATGACAGCAGGCTAAGAATAGAAATTTCACTCTTCATAATACCAATTCCAAAAAAACGGGCCAGGTAAAAAATACACTCGATTTATATCACTATGTATATGGTAGTACAATCGGCTTACCCTAGATGGTATTAGAAAGATAAGATGTCCTACTAAAAATACTTTTTCTACAGTTTTGTGATTGTTTGACTCAATATTGCTTGAGAATGTGTCAGAGATGGACACCTGCAAAGAATATACATGAGCTCCCCTAAAAATTACAGACTAGGAATGCCACTGTCTTTGACGCCAATAACTTTTTCTTTTTACAAAAGTCACGTTTTTCTAAATTTTGGAAGCATTTTAATAGGAGTATGAAATATACACACAACAAAGTCTTTCAAATTGAACATTCTTTCTAATAATTTAAAAAAAGTATGATTAGTCGAGAATATTCAATTATAAAAATACTTTTTTGTGATATTTAATGAAATAAAAAACCGAGGAAAAAAAAAATTACCATCTCGAGATTGATGATCTTACATGAAATATATTTATTTGTATAATTTCATTATTTCAGTATAAAATTTAAAAAAAAGGTATCGTGTATTCTTTATTTCTCTATAACTAAAAAGTGACTAAAAATGTAGTGAAATGTATTTCATCATAGAAACAATCTTGAGCAAATATTAAGAAAATGAGAAAGTCTCAATGATTTTTTTTAATTTCCATGTACTTTGTGTGAGGTAAATTCGTGAACTTTTTTTATAATGAACATACGTATAGGCTAAACTTTTGAAAGAATGACAAGGAGTATAGCATTGAGGCATACTTCTTTATTGATGTGTCTTTCTATTTTTCTAAGTGATTTTCTTTGGCTACAACCAAGGCCTCCAACTTGGGGCTGGGTGAGCTGTTGACCCATTATGCTTTAACTTAGTCAACAATTTCTTACCTCTTTGTACACAGTTGGCCTTGGTCGCAGTTGAAAGTGGTTGCAAATGTCATCCTACGTAAGAAGCCTTCTCCAAATCCTTCACATACACTATCAGGATCCAATCACTGACATTAAGAGTCTTGGGATGCTGCACCATCGACTTGGCCGGACTTCTGGTAATTTTGGTGTACATGTCCTCCCTGAACTCAATTTTCTGGAATTTACCGCTGCCAGGGAACCGTTCAAGCTCTGCCCTGAACCTGCCAATGTCTTTAATCTTGTTAGCAAGATTCCTAGACTACTTTACGACCTTTCTGATCTCCTCTAGACTCCCTTGGGCGTTGAGAAAATCAGACACCCTTTGCCTTTCGCCTCCATGCTGACAATTGTTGATGTTTGAAAGTTTTTTATTTATTTCTTATTAACCTAAATAGTCACTACTTTTAAAAACGCAGCCAAGTAGTTTTACATATTTACCCTAAAGAAATCCAGATTGATTTAAAGTCAAGTCCACGATTTTAGCTCGCACACTGTATAATAATAGCCAAATTTGTCATAGATATATTTTACCCAACAATAAGCTTTTTTTAAGTTTGCAGGATGAGATAGGAGACATAAATTCCTTCAATATAATTTAAAACTTTTTGTCTATTTAGGAGACTTATATTGGCCTGGATATGGTGTTTTATGTAAAATATAAGAATATATCCTTGGTATATTGTGAAAATCAATTTTACCGACTGTAATAATTAATAAGAATAATTTTAAGTTTATAAGTTAAGGATAATTTATCAATGAATAAAAATGTAAATACACTCCATTTCAAAGAAAAACTATTTCAACTTAATTTTGTGTTAACAGGCCACATTTAAAAATTGAAATTACTAAAAAAAATGCTGATAAAACTGCATAAATAGGATACCTACAAAAAATAAGTAAAAATTCTTATAAACAGGTCAAGTACTAAAACCTATAAGATAAAAAAAAGTGGCACCAATTTGTTTTTTGTTTTTTTAGCTTGTGATAAGTGAGTAAATAGATTTCAATTATTGTATAATCATTGTAATTATAGAAACAAATTAACTCATAAAATATACTTAATGGATTATTATTTTGATAATCTTCTTTACAAGATAAACAACTTCCAGATTTCTAAATATCATATTTATTTGTAAAAGATTTTATTAATTATTATATGAATACACAAATAGCATAAATATAAGCTTTTACTTATATTGGTGTAGTACCTTTGAAATTTCAATTCTTGCGTTATTTACTTGCATTGATGAGTTTGTAATATGTAGCATATTTTGACGAATGAGTGAAATAATGTATCCAAACAAATATTATTATTATTATTAATGGAAACTAATGCTTCTTTATTTGAACTCATCTATCATTGTCAATTTGTATTTTCAATCATGGTTCTTATACATATATATATATATATGGTATACAATGAAACCTTGCGTTTAGATACACCCTGAATAATAAATTCAATAATGCATGGATGTAATTTTAATATTGGGATTTACATAAAAGTATTTACTAAGTCATTATAAGATATTGTGACACATATTTCACCTACTTTCTAATTTGATTTTTCTTTAGTCCTTAAAAAATCTTTCACATCAAAAAATTATAAACACTTTTAAGCATATATTATATACCTATATATGTTCATACATATTATATGATCTATAATAACACAAAGGATTAGACACGCCTTGTCGGAATTTGTAGCGGGTGTTGCATGGGTATTAGGAAACTTTTTAATAACAAAAATGAGCTACAGTTTTATTTTTTTCAATTATATTCACAGACTCCTTGAGAATAATTAATTCTCAATGGAGTCACCCATGGTGAAACTGATGGCCTTCAGGTGGCGTCTAAAGGCGACATACCCGTTGCAAATAGTTTTTTCTCCTATACCCTCTCTGTACTCTATGACGGATGACCTCAGGGATACAATTTCCGGGTGGTGGATGGTGAAGGAAGTCTTGTGTTTTTTTTTTTGAGTTGGTCTCCAGAATGAATATTCCTTTCCTTAACAGTTTTCGTTATTATTTAATTCCTGTTTAGTGAACTTCCTTTCCTATAAGATTCCATTATTTTCAAAATATGATTGAGCATTCATCTCCCCTCATAAAATACAGAGAGTACCTTTGAAGAGTTGTTGTAGAGTTATAATTGTAAGTCCTTGTTGGACTAAGAGTAGAATGGAGGATCGACAACGGAGTAATTATTCCTAATATCCTAGTTTATTTCCTTTAGCCCTTTTCCTCCATTGTCACAGCTGATTGTAGCTTCTCTCTTCTAAAGCATTCTTCAAATTCTCAGGGTTATCATGTTGATTTTCGTTTTTTTACATGCCCGAAATACACAAAATTTATATCTCTATACCACATCGACTTGGGTCCAGAAGTCTTTTTCCAAAACCCCACTTCCGGTTTTGTGTCTAAGCGGTTCCTCTAGACTATTACAGCTGACTGCTTTATAAGTTAGACTATGTTCCTGGACTGCATTAGCTGATCAGAAATCTCTGGAGGAATTATTCCCGTACAAAGACATTCTCGGATCTGAATCCAAAATTTTCTTTCTCAACACATTCTTACACCAAGGAAGTGACGTACGATCCAGGAAATCAAACATAAACTCCTCAGCTTCTGTCACAATGTTAAGGTTTGAAATGGGTTCACATAAATTCGACTTATAAGAGTTAATATAAGTGTTTTAATTTACATGCAACACCTGGTATCAAATGATAGTTTTGTTCCAAATTTCTATTCTGTATGTACGTAAATATAAATCCTCCATCCTTTTTTTTCATTTTCTTCTTTTTCTTCAATTATTTGACAAGACTGTTTTCTAAATGCGTAGGCTCTAAAAAGCATAAGAGAAAAAACAACAACATCCAAAGTGTCTTAAAAATGCTTTTGACTGTTTTTAATTAGAAAATAAATACAAAGAAATAGACAATTCTTTTCCCCTCACTTTCTGTTTTTTTCCTCTCTTTTTCTTTTATTTATATGCTATAGTAAGTCTTTTTTTCTTATGAGGCGGATCATATTAGAGTTAAATGGTGAGGCATAGGCTCCTGATGCATTTTTTAAAATATCAGTTTATTGTAATAATTAACTATTTAACTTACTTTCCATTTTCTTTTATGTATTTTGGAATATATAAAAGAGTAATCTACAAAATAATCTACCACTTTTCAGCAAAATAACATATAGTATATTATTCAATCCTGTTATATAAGAGGAAACGTATATATACTTCAAGAGTATTCATAAGATCTACATATGTAGACTTACACATAAATATGTGGATTTATACAATGTTTTTATAGTTAGAAAATTTAATAAGTGTACTATAAAAACTAGAATCCCCCATTTTAATGTGTAGCTATACAAAGTCCAGCTGTCGTTTAACAACTAACTTTGAGCGCCTGAAACAGCTGCGCATGCACCAGTAGGACGCTATTTGTTCCTTTGGTCTATAGCCACAAGTTAACTTGCGTCAGTTAAAAAATGGCATCAATCAACAAAGTATTTATTCCACAATCCTGGAAAAGGCAAACTGTCCTTATTGTGATTTGTACCGCAGGAGACAATGTTGAAATTACAAAATTATTAAACCTTGACAAGTCCTTTGTATGTAAAGCCAACATGGAACTGGAAGAGTCTGGAAATGATTATGACTCTGCTTCATGCAACACTGCTAAGAAAATATGTTGGCAGAATTTTTTTGACTTGGTTAGACTCTGTGTTTGGCCTCCAACCTCCCTGAACCTCAAACCGTTAGACTTCTTTGTGTGGAAAGGAGACTGTCATCAAGACCTACTCCCGTTTGCAATATTATTGACGTAAAAGGGGCCTACCAGGATTGCGCCTATGAAATGAGACTTTAAAAAAAATTTGGAACGTTTTTTGTGAAAATATGGTTAAAAATTTAATTTTCAAAATATGCGCCTTCGCTAGCCACACATTTTTCCTATCTTTCAGGCAATTTATGGATGCCTTTACAAAAATATTGTTTGTCTTTGCCTGCAATCCTGACATCGATCCATTTTTTGGCTTCAGCGTGAGAGTCGAAGCGTAAATCATTTAGTGCGTGGCTCATCGATGCAAACAAGTGATAACCGGAAGGTGCCATCCTCTGTATCTATAAATGCTTGCAATTCGGCGTCTTCAAACTTTTTCGGTGGCCGGCTGCGCTCTTCATTTTTCACGTCAAAATCACCACTTTGGAATTTTTGAAACCCCCTGAAACACTGTGCTTTACTTAAAGCATGTCCACTATAAGCTTACACAAGCATTTCATGGGCTTGAGAAGCGTTTTTCTTCAATTGGTAACAGAAAATCAATGATGTCTGCACATCGTAGTTTGTAGGTACAAAATTAGACATTTTTACGAGCGAAAACAGTGCGTTTTTGAGTGAAACTATACAAACAATGAATTAAATATTGTTAACACATGCCGAAATAAGCATATAGTTTTTGGACCGGTTTATAATGTCTAACTGCTGGCTACACATATGGACCAATAGCTGAAAGTCTCATTTCATAGGGGCATACCTAGTATATTGAATACTATGGTACTGTTGGTATTTTTAATAATGAATTAGTTATTATATTTTATTCTTATTGGCTCTTTTTTCAGTTCATGTTATATCCTTGTATGTGTCTTCTGAATTGTAGATGTTGACAGATTTTATTTATTTAAAAAGTTAATTTAAATTAATGTTAAAATCATATTTTGATCAGTAATTATAATTAGGGCATTAGAATGTTATTGTATGGACAAGTTTGAGAATTAAAAAATATTTTTAAGAGCTGTTCATGTATTATCAATAGATAGACCAAATGATTGCTAGTTTGAAGTAGCTTAATACCTATTCATATTTATTTTTAGTCTGTCCTATATTTACGTATATTGGTTTTCAAACCCTGGAATAATATTTTGTAATTAATTACCTTACTTTTTTAAATATTATTCACTTGTTCATATGCTAGATTCACTATCATTTATTGACTCAATTCTTTAATCCTTTCAATATCAAAATGATTCACGATTGGCTCCATAAGCAATGCTACGGCTGGGTGTTCAAGTATATTTGGCCTCCTATCCTACCATCACCACCTAAATATAATGGATTATTTTATCTAGAGCTACCTTGAGTCAAAGATCAACAGAGATCCTCACACCATCAAAAAGTCCTTGATCGAATTCATCATCCTGAAATACAAGAATTTATATCAGGCTCTAGTTTCCGGGGCCTGTGCACGGTTCAAGACCCGAATCAAAGTCGTTATTGAGCCCAATGGAGGATATATTGAGTATTATAAATTCCAATGATTGTATATGCTGCTCAGTTTCTTTATAGTTAATTTTAAAAGATGTTCATTTTGTGTCAATTTAAAGTAGAAAGATCAAAAGCACCGGATTTTGTTATTATGCCCTGTATGTATTTTAGGTTATGAATGCTGATAACTTGATGGAACACTTAAGAAACTTTCCTTTTTCCATTTTTCTTTTAAAAGGAGATGCTTCCACCACAACGATCTAATAAAGAATGAACAAAAGAAAAGATCAAATAAATTTTTTTATTACTTTAAGACAAATGTTATCCAATTTTTTGAAGATGCAATCTCTCAAAGATACTTCATTATACGTTATGCAGTATACTCATACTATCCGAGAAATCTTAGATCGATGTTTTTAAATTATCGATAACGTTGAATTCTGATTAAGTCTACGAAAATCTTATTTAAATAGAAACAAAAAATAACCAACATTCGTTTAAATACGTTATGTCTACTGATACAAAAGTATATTTATGTAAATTTAATTAAATATTTACCAGATGTTGATAACATATGTTTGATTTATTTTCATAAATAATGCTAATGCTAATTAAAAAAAAAATACATTCATAATGAACAATATTTTCCAATAATAGTTTCTTTAAATTTTGTTTTTTTCATAATTCATTCTCACAACTATGTAGGTATAACTAAACATTTTTGTTACAATACATATATCTTACTTAAAAAATGCTTTCTTAAATTTATACAGCTATAGAAAGCCTTAATGACAATATTATGTATATTGTATGTACTTGTCTCTAAGATTTAAATAAATGTATTTTTATTTTAAATGTGAAACATCATGACAATACTATTGCGTTAGTGAATAGTTCTTAACATAACTTTTTTTTTGCCCAATTGAGAAAGTTAACAGAAATTTTCAATGCAATGAATGTGTTTTATTTTTTACACAATGTATTAATATGAAGTTTATTTTTGTACGACAAATAACTGATTTAAAATAATGGAAATTTAATGAAGGTAAATTGAGTTATCATTTACATAAATATTAAATGAATATATTTCTTGTATTCTAAGAAAAAAAAATCTGACTATCGGGTGCATAGATGATATTTGGACATTTATAAAAGAAGAATAAAAAAAACACATGGGATAAAAACATCTGCTGAAAAACTAAGTGTATTGGCGTCCCCCTCCAAAAAAATTTAACACAGTCCATCGAAATCTGGCCTAACAAAGAGAGAAACTAATTGAGATTGCTGCTTTACCTGTGTTGAACGCTCAACAATATAGATTCGAAACTTGACTAATTACAATGCCAAGAAGGCCATTAATGACGGTTCTGCCATCAAAAAGACCTTAAAAAAGATGGTGTACCTGCACGCACAGCAAGGGTTACATAAAGACAATACTTTTTGGAAATCAAGATTTCATAATAGCCAAAAACATTGTGGCCACCATAATCCCCAGATGCCAACTTTTTCGACTTTTCTTTCTCTCCACCTATTGAGCACAGAGCTTGTCAGTCAAATCAGCAAATCTTCAATCTCTGAAAACTTCCGTTGATGAGCATTAGAACACCATGATCCCCAATTATATTAAATCTACCTATCAGAGCTTGCACTGGCAAAGCGTGGTCATATGAAATAAGATGGAGCCTACGTTAAAGATGGTAAATTGTAACACATGTTCAAACATCTGTAGAAAGCTTAGTTAAAGTAGTTTCTGATTTTAAGCTTATTAAAATTCCAGTTTTAATATCTCTACTTTTCACTTCCGGGCCCGGTATAAATAACTGCACTGGAAAATAGAATAAAAGCTACAAAGAATAAATATACCTCTATTCGCCCCCCAACCCCCATTTAAAAAAAAAATAACAAAAATAAGTTATTTAATTGTATATATTCATTGACACAACATGAAAGAATTAATCGGTTTATAAACTATGTATATTTATAACCATGCTTAAAAGTATGTATATAAATAAAATGTCCCCAGTCCCACACAATTCCGTTCATATTATAAATCTTTCTTTCAAATAACAATCCTATAATTAAAATCATGAGGCATTTCTCAATATATAAGATGAATTAATCTTGTTAATTAATATGTAGGATATAATTTATGTACGTACGGTATTTAATTAAAAAGAATATATTTTCACATATAAATCAAGAAAGTTTAATTTTTTTTTTAAATGTCTTACTATTTATAACAACACTTTATTAATATTATAGATAATATATAGCACATTGTATGAACATATTAAAGAGACAAAAGTGTAATAAATATAAGTCAAATAATTCATATTGAATATACATATATATACAGGGCGGGAATTTTAATAAAGAACAAGTATAAAGCTAAATATTTTGGCAAACTCAAGATCTATGTTTTTAAAAATGTGCTCATTAGATCTAGCTGACGAAACTCTGTGAGAAAAAAATATAACATGCTTGAGATGTCTACAATATACGAATACTGCGTTACCATTATTGTATGCTTCCTTACCGGATGCACGCCCAAAGATACAAATAACTACATGTGGAGAACTTAACTTGATTTTAAAAGATCTGGTGTTATGTTAGAATTTTAAATTCGTGCGATTTGTCCAAATTGGGTAATTGAAACTGGATTTATTCCGGCAAACCTAATATTTTAAATACCTTTATGTGACCTCCTTTCTCTCCCCTTCGACAATTATAGGTTGGGTGTCTTGGAGAAAGAGTCCAATAAACGTGCACATAACCCTGTTGACTCCTTGCAGACGTACATTCTCGAGGCAGTATCCAACATGGGTACAAACAGATCCTCATCAAAGGCTGTGTTATGTTGGAGGCTATGGTTGAAGCTGGAGGGGGTTGGTTTGAGTGATTGACTTCACTATGGATCCCTTTGTGTGAGAGTGAAATATTTATGAATTACTCAATTTATTTACGGAAATAGATTGCAATATGACATTATCTTCCAATGTTCCGGATTTAAAAAGCCCATCCTCTACGGTACGTTTACAAAATGTGGAAAATTGACCATTTACTAAAAACCCGAAGACCTACAAAGCCCAATCATATTTCATTTAAAGGAAACTAAATAGATCTTAATATGACGCCCAAGTAGGTAAGATCAAACTTCTGGCCGGTTTTTGAGATTTGAATGAAGTTCGTTTTGTATTATTACCGGGCTAAAAGTTCAAATATACGCTGTGACCTTATTCTAAGATAAATTCGGTTAAAACTTTAGTCAAGAGGAAAGCTGTAAAATACTATTAATTTCAACATTCTTGGACCCGGGTGTCTAACTCTAATGACCCACGGACCCAAAAAGTATTTTTCCCTAATACGTTTAAAACACAATTTAAGAAATGATTGCTTGTTTGTCACATAAAGTAGCTGGCGTAGCCGGAGAACATAAAATCTGATATGGCCTGGAGTATCATCTAGAACTAAAATCCCAAATAACATGGCATCATTTCAAAGATTTATTTAAACTCTAATTATGCATTGGGCTTGAAGACGATATGGTTCTCAAAAAATGGTCAATTGTCGTAGATAGGTAATCTTTCAGAGTTTCCTAAACGCATTGTACACAGAGAAAGAAAATTCAACATTTGCCCTCTCACAAATTCAAGTAAACCTTTTCTAGAACAAGTGATATTATGTCTGGACTAGTATATTTCAAATATCACTCACCTAAATGGGCGAGAATCCAAATTAATAATCCACATTTACTGGTACATAAGTTATTAAAATAATTTTTGCCATTTTTAAAAGTTTGAAATAACTTTTTATTTGATAAAAAATCAGTAATGTACATGAAATTATATCGATTCTGTACAAAACCATTTATTATTTTCAAATATGGGCTTATAAATGTCTTATGTAATACCTTACAATTCTCAAAAAAAATTTATTTGAAAGTAAAAACTTCACTTTTATAGGATTTTGTGTCGAAATAAATAACGCCTGAAATTTTTATTTGTTTTTAAGACAAATAAGTACATTTTATTGCTTCTAAAAAGTGTAGATTAGGAGGAATAGTTATTTGAACTGAAGTGGAAATTATATATATATATATATAAATACATAGTACTACGATAATTAAATATGGAAATGATATGTTTTTCCGTATCGACCTGTATAAATAATCACTATCATATATTATTTATGAAAAAAAAAAAATTGCTTTGCTTTAACCTATCTTTAATTTTCAATACTCTATTCATATCAACATATAAATGTATGTACGTACGTACGTAAATATACAAATATTTCTTCAACCAGAACACATATATTTTTTGACTAATCAACATTAAACATTTATAATTGATGGTTCATAATCATGAATATTAAATATATCATCATAAATTAATTAATTAGTTTATTTGTTAATGATTGGAGCTGACATATTACAAAATGCAACAACATTTTTCCCCACAGGCTGAATTCCACATTTATGATTGTTATTTAAGCTGTAGTACATATATATAATCACTTAAATATATATTGGTTTGGCCTTTAAATTATTTTTTTAAATCAAGCTTTTAGGGTATAGTTACGATTCAGTGCCATATTTCAGTATGAAAGAACTGAATAGATGAAAATAAAAGTAAATATAAATTGATTCAAAAATTTTCACAGTTGAAAAATGAATTATATATTTATTTATCTTGATTACAATTAATGAAAAATATATTTAACCTCCAAAAAATCGAGTAAAATTAGAATCATATATTTTTCTGTTTCTATTCAAGTGATTTTATTGCTTCTAAAAAGTGTAGATTAGTAGGAATAGTGATTTGAATTGAAGTAAATATATATATATAAATACATAGTACTATGAGAATTAGATATGGAAATGATAAGTTTTTCCGTATCAACCCGTGTAAATTAAAATTAATTATGGCACATTAAATCTATCCTCATAAATTAATCAATTTGTTTATTTTTTAATGATCGGGCTGACATATTAATTATATGTGTGATCTTAACTGAACTTATAGAATATACTTTATTTTTCAACTGAAAAAAAATACCTTCAAATTTTTTTTTGATTAAAGACAAATAAATAAATAAGTTTTCGAAAATTCTTATTTTTTTTCTTTTGGGGGGAGGGAGGCTTAATTTTCTGTAATAAAAATTAAGTATCAACTTTTCGGGCCGACCTTGAATTAGATCAAATAACCTATTGAAGAGATATCACGTAAAAAATGTTCTTCTATTTAAAATCTTTTTCACAAAACGATAATTTTTGTCGCATAAATACAACACTCTTTCGTTTGAAGGATAGGGGGAGGGAGACTACAACTCCTCCAGCTCGCTCCTGGTTATCATTTTGAGGTGGCCGAACTAATTCAGTCCCTTAAAGAACAATAATAAAAAATAGGTCCTGATTCGTCCTGTGAAAAATTGGTCTGGATTGAGTCTCATTTCAAATTCTGTATAGAAAGATTCTATAAAGAATTTGTTGATGATGATGACATGTGTGAACATTGGCACAATAACATCACATGAAGTTAAATGTGTTACATAAATCATCAAAATTGACAACTTAAAAATCAGAAGAATAGGGAGAAAATTGTTCGTCCATACATTAGTACAAAAACAAAACAAAAAAAACGGTCTACAATTTTTAAACGATTAAATTTCTTTCTACGGTCTAAGTCTGGACTGAAGTATTGTTACCGGACGGTCAAAAAAACAAACAAAAAAACTGAATATGGAATTAGTAATATATCGGACATCATTAAATACACAAGACTGTGGTCCAGTCCTATCTAGTCCAATCCCACTTGTCTGTCTTTGAACTATTTTACAAAATGACGGGTACTCCAACTATTGAATTCAAGATTAATGTACAAGAGTGTTCCACACAAACTGATTAAATCCACCCCAACCCAGGTTGAGTATGCCAAATCGACTGTTTAGGTAGAATTGATTTTTTTTGGACATAGCTATATATATATATACATATTCAGATATGAATAAGGCAATTCATCGTATATTGAATGATGACCAGCTATCTTTGCATTTATACAAAAAATATCGCCCCTTGGTCTCCTTTCGCCATAAAAAAAGGATCGCATCTAACAATTGCTTATGGTACCACAGGATAAGAGCTGCTACTTCGACAAATATTTCCTATACCAAGTCCAAGGACATTAAGAAGACGTTTGGAAGTTTTGGATTTCAATCGTGGTACTTTACAGGACGTAATTACTTTGTTGATGGTTGTTTTAAATTAATATATAATATATTTATTTTACAGTCCTTTCATATTTTAAGGTGAAAGTTCCTCAACTCATCTGGAGGATATATCTCAACAGCTTCTTAGGAAAGTCAATGTTAACTCTAACCAAAAAAATTAAATTTGTTTGCCCAAACTCGAATATCTCGAAAAATTGTCATTAATCACTTGCTGGAATATTGCATTCGCAGAACTATCAAATCGTCATGTCTTCAATGTTTTTAGTATATAATAATTACTCTTCTTTAAAATTACTTTATAAAGAAAAGCTATTTCGGAAAACTCTTTAATTTATTGAGGCGATTCTTCAATTTCATTGTTTGTTTTCCATGAATATATTTTAGTTTGTAACTAATTAAGTATTTGATTCAGTTTTAAATTATTCATTTATAGTAGCTTAAGGGTTTTACGTTATTAGTTCATATTTTTATCTTTAGAGGGCGTGCATGAATACCAGACACTCTTTTTCTAAGACACTGACCTAATGTAAACAAAAGTTACAAGCCCTTTGCTGTAACGATTGAAAATGGAGCCCTTTCATACGAAGATAGCACAGAGCATCGAGGGAGGTGATACGCTCAAGGAAATCACTAAGCCATTCAGAGTGCACGTCAAGACTGTATCAAGGTTAGGGGGAACGTGGAGGAAGTGGTACCATTTTCTGAGATAAAAAGAGAACAAAGAGGCCAAGAGTATCTCCGAAGATGAAGGTGCCCCTTGATCTGATTGAAGGCAACCCTAAAAACGTGAACCAGAAAGCTTATGAGGGAGTTGCTGAAGGAGGACTTGGGGACTTTAGCCATAAGGTAGTTTTCTTAAAAAAACATCTGAGAAACTTCCATCATACGGTAGTGTCGACGATTGTATCTACATCTGATATAGAATAAAACACATCTTTTTAGTCGATTCATCGTGAACTATTTGAGGACCGAGTGTCGGGTAATCTCAAAGAAGAGTAAGTATCTATGTATATTTTGACATTTAAAGAAAAGTATATTAAAAATAACATAAAAAAAAGTTGAATACAATAAATGCGTACATCATGTTTGAAATCCATTTTTTTTTTCTCTGTTGAAATAATATTTCATACGTCATGAATAAATACATAGATATGTATGTACATAAACTATCCTTATTTATTCTAAAATTGGAACATTTATTTACTTTTTAAATTAATTTTTTTTCAGCTATTTGTATCTACCTAAAAATACGTATTAATTAATTCCTTTTTTTTCTTTTAAGAATGATGGAAAAAAGAAAGAAAATTAAATTATTATTCAAATTTATCAATATCCTTGAACTTTTTAATATATTATATGTATATATCTATAATATAATATTTACTCAAATTATGAACACAAGTAGGAAAAATACATATATTGTATAAAATTATTTAAATAAGTTTTTTTTCACAAAAAGTAATTAATTTAATTAAAAGTTATATTTTTCACCAGGATTATAGTTCAACACTAATTTATATATAAGAAATAAATTAATTTGATTAATGAATGATTTAGATTAGTAGTTGAGAGATACATATTTTTATTCATAAGTAGACTTGTAAATCCTAAGTATTTTTTAGGCTGCGGGTTTTCTTTTGTTTGCCGTCAGAACCGAGTTTTATACTTTATAATGCCTTTATCATTTTCTTTTACGGAGAAGATAATATCTAAGTATAAAACACAACCACGAGTGGTTGTGTTTATGGCTGACGGAGAGTATCGCTATATTACAACTATAAGTCCTTGTTAGACTCAGAGTAGAGCCCGCTATGCCGTTAATCTTATAAACAAGACTCTGAGAGTCATTTTTAGACTCACTTTTATGAGGATTGCGATGAAAAAAAGAGAAGACAAGAGACTATAACCACAATAAAACAAAGGTTTACAAAGTACAGAATAGCATCGGGCGTCTACTTCACGCCGACAATACTTCCCGATGCGCGGAGCCTCTGTATGTAGTCACTGTAATCAGGGGAGGATTAAGGCCGTCATGGGACCCTAGGCTATTTTTTCTCTGGAGCCCCCTTATGTATCATGTTCTCCCAGAAAAAATTAATTTAACACTCATTTAGTATAACAGCCTTTATTTGTAACAAAAAATACTTCAGAAAGCCATTTAAAGTATGTATATTAGCAAGCTTAACAAACATTAAGCTTTCGGAAACAAAACACATCTGCTGCAGCAGCATCACAGACCCCCTTACACAAATCAAGCAGTGGGGTAGAGTGATATAATTTCAAGAAAAAACATAATACAGCAGCAGAAAACCAGTGTGTGTGTGTGGCAGTAATGTAACAGAACTGCAGCCTAGTAAATACACACAACTCATTTTCCCAGGGATCTCTTTCTTGTTTTCCTGGATGAGAAGTCTATAATGAGGCTGTTAAAATCCAGTTTTGTATGAACATCACTCTCAATGCTCATCAAAGACAGGTGATTGAGTCTCTTTTGGTCCATTGTGGATCCCAGTTTATTCTTCACAAGTCCAAGTTTTGAAAATGAACGCTCCTCAGTGGCATTGGTAACAGGTAAAGTCAAAAAGAGTCTCAGTAATATACCAACATTCGGAAACACTGACTGTAGTCTCCGTCCTCTTATATGACTCAGCAGTGAGGTGTCATCCTACCCCCTAAGGAATTCTCTGAACTGTCCAATTTTATCCACAAAACCTTCTTCTAGAACACCTGAATATTTCCTCTGGAGATCAGCTGCTCCTGAATAGAGGTCTTGTGTGGAGATAGATGAAATGTGGTTCAGAAATCCAAATGTGTGCTGAACATGTGTGTAGGAGTGATACTTCCGATCCATTTCAGCAAGGAGACGATCTATGGCAGCAATGAACACTGTCGCTCTAAACCTGTCACGGCCCGACTGTTCACGGTTCAGTTGCCTCATCTGCTTGTTTTTTTCTTCTTCCGTATCTGTGTGTGCCCGCTGTATATTGCTTGGACACTGTCGCCGTCGGAGACATATTTTTTTGCTGCGTTCTCAAAGTTGTCAAAATTATCACGTAGGTTGGCCACATAATTCCTCAATGAGCTGATCAAATTGATAGCATTACATAAATCCAGATCCACAGTTTGCATGCAGTACTGGTCTTATGGAAAAGTTGCAGTGTTAGGTTCCACATGTTTGACAGGAATGCATTCTCTATCTTGACCGTTTTACTGTAGAGTGCCCTTACTTCATTTTGAGTTATGGGATTTTGGCTGGAGTCATAACTTAACATCAGCAAGGACCCGTACATCCTCGCATCGGTGCAATGCTTTTCTCAATTGTGCGTGAGCTGACCCTCTCGCGTTAGACATACTTTCTAAAGTTTCTATTCTATTCATTGGGCCGTTAACCCACTTTAATAACCTGCCTATTTTTGGAGGACAAATTAAAAAGTATCTACGAAGTTAAAAAAATCCTCCGTCTCAAGGCAGCAGTTAACAATCTTAACCCCGACTAAACTAAGTGTGTGTGCAGCGTACGGTCATCCAAAGAGTTAATCTGTTTAATGAGTGACTGAAAGCCACTGTAAGTACCTGACATATTGTTAGGATTAAAGTCTCTCTCAATAAGCAAGGATGACAAATATAAACTGGACCGTAATTGATTACTTACGCAATGATTCGCAAACACGTGGTTGTTGTTGATTACAATGTAAATTACAATGTATATTTCGAATGAATAAAACGTAAAAAACCCTCCTGCGTGAGGTAGGGGAAACAAAAGGGAAAAACTCACCTACGCAGTGCAGGCAAAAAGAATAAGTTCTTGTGAAGGGAAAATCCACGTGATGTAATTCTATTCATGATTACATGCATGTTCGGATATGCTTGTAGCCAGATTCCAACAACAGGTGACAGTATTGTGATGGAAGAATGGTAAATAAAATCAATGAGCTGATTTGATAGAAGTGACCCATGTTTGCCGAATCAGTACTTTTTTGCTTGTTTATAACCCTACGGACGAACAAAGGTCCATTCTTTTCATACTATTACATTTCTTAAAAATAGTCTGGCCAATTCAAGGGCCCCTTCAACCGTTGGGCCCCAAGACAGTAGCCTAGGAAAGCCTGTGCATTAATCCGTGCTTGACAGTAATGAAACGCGGACATTGAAGAACAACTTCAGGGAGTGCAAAAGGATAGGGAAAGAGGTGGGAGTCCTGTTGGAGGGTATTCTCTAAAATATTGGGAGAGCACCAACACAGCACGAACTGGTCGCAATAGGTGAATATATTTTTAAAGAAGTCTTTTGTCGGCGAAAGTATTGAGATTCATGGAGGTGTTTGTTTATATAAGCTTAGATATTGTTTATTTATACCATTAGTTTCTCGTAATATTTTTTAGAAATCGACGAAACCTCGAAGCTATGAATTGTAATTAGAAATATTTTATTACTGCTTGTGTGGTTTTTATTTGTTTTAACGGAAATTAATTAATTTATGTGTATATAATATTGATTGTATTAAGTAAATGTTCTATTTTTCTCCAATAATCATTCATCATTTGTGTTGGTGTTAAATAACAATAAAAAAAGATTCTGGGAGCACCCTTGGACCTTCCTAATCTCCTCAACAATCAATTGGGCGTGGAGCAAATCACAGTTCCTTTGCCTTTTCGCCTCTTTGTTGACAACTGTTGATTTTGAAAGTTGTTTTTATTGCTTATTGAGAAGAATAGTCCATACTTTTAGTAACACAACTTACTATTTAAATCCTAAATTAATCCAAATTGATTTAAAGTCAAGTTCACCCTTTTACACAATAAATAGAAGAACAACAATACAATTATTTGCTATTTATAGAAATAAACTAGAAGAAATGGATACACCAAATAATATCTAGAATTAGATATGGAATGGAATTATTTTTTTGTTTGGACTGTGTCCTCCTTTTAAAGAAGCAATACAGAGTCTTGCAGATAAATTTGGATCAAGTTTTAGGCCGCCAAAATCCATATTCAATGGTATATGATGACTAGTGGTGAAAACTTGTTGTAATTTTTAGCTCAGCTATTTTTTTTTTTAAATTAGTAATCTGAAAAAAGAAGTTCCTTTTCTTTAGTTGTTGTGATTATTGTTTAACTCCAGCGAAGTAAACTTCATTTCCTACTGCATTCAAAACTCAGAGTAGAATTGAAGATCTACTTCAGAGTAATTCTTGACAATATCCTTATTTATTTCCTACTTCTCGTCCCTTCTTGCCACAGCTACTTGCAGCTGATATAATGAAACGTCATGACAACTAAGCTGCTCTCTTTTCAAACATTCTTCAAATTATCAGGGTGTCAATGTTGATTTTCGTTTTCTTTATCTAGCATGCCCAGAATACACACAATTGTCACGACTATACATGACTGGGAAATGAGGTTCTTCCTTTGAAATATAAATTTGAATTAATTTAATTTCTAAACTATGAATCCTCACAGATTCTTCAAATTTTCAGGGTTATGATGTTAATTTTCCGTGTTTTTTATTCATACCGAAAAATTATTTCTTCAAGTAATCACTAATAGTGCATTTAAATTATCTTTTTTACATAAGCCATATGTAATGTCTTTAATCTTTATAATAATACATGTAATCACATAAGAGAGTCCACTATTAATTTATGCAAGAGTCTCTTTGTAATTCCTTCCGTTTTACACACATGCAGTTTTTCAAGGGGCATATGGAAAAATATAAGGGTTTGTTATAACAAAACCAAAATATTTGTAATTAAATTGACACAAAATAACTCAAAATAAGGAGTTGAAGTTTTTTAATAATATTTATATATATAAAAAAATGTAAATAAATATCAATTTAGGTAAATTATTCAACTATGAAATTATATATATAATATTCTACCTCTATTTAATCTATAAATTGTTTTTTATAAATAAAAAATAAATTACTCATGCTTTAAATAAGCTTTGTTTATCTAGATACAAATTTAAAACCGAGCTATTAATTATCTCTGGATGAAACCCTTAATTAAATTAGTATTATTTGACATTTGGATTGCTTGTCCCTAAATTTGAATGCCTCAAATAGAATTGAATAACATTATTGAAATTTTCTTCTAATTTAAAAGGAAGCAAGTTTATTTACATGTTCTTTCCTAACTAATTTTTGTAAGTCAAAAGTTGGTTCAAATTTTATAAAAAGTGTAAGAATATTGAAGTTATTAAAATCGAACTCTATTTATAGGAGAATCTAATTATCGAATCGTGGTTGTGGTAGAAAGTACCAAATAATAACTAGAATTAGTTATGGAATCTAAAATAAATTTTTGTCGACTGTGTTCTCCTTTTAAAGGTCTTGCAGATAAATTTTGGATCAAGTTTTAGGGCACCAAGATCCATAATGAATAGTTCTGGATAATACTTTATGCCTCCACACGGACCTGAAAGCTTTATCAAACTTTGAGACAGCCTCAGCGTCTATGGAGCTTGCGACAGACTTGATAGACGAGTTCAGGGCCTCCACAGAGTTATGGCAGGTTTTACAGGTTTCTCTCTCCCCCCCCCCAACTTTCCCTACAGATAAAAATCACAAGGATTAAGATTAGGAAAGTTGGAGAGCCATGTCTTTAAGTCTCAAAAATGTACCTTCTGCCTCCAGCCACTTTGTCCATCCAGGGTTTGACCACCTCCAAGTAGTCTTCTCTTTATTCACATTCTGCTTGGGCTTGAGAAATAAGTTTTTATTGATGGCCCTAGAGATGGTCCTGCGGCGAACGAAGCGATTTTTGGTAAGGATGGAAATGGATTTGTCTGGGTGAGCTTTGATGGACCTCTTGAGCCTATCCAGGAACGTGGGCGTCCTCATTATGTTACTCTGGGGACTGTGCTTGGACCTGCTGGACATACCCGTGTTTTTATACTTCTTGATGATGGTGTAGACTGTAGACGGTGCATTTGGGTATATCAGGAGTCTGATGATGTCAGGGGCAAAGTGTCCTGCGGAACGGAGTTCTATCATAGCGCACTTTTTTTGATGCTACATCCTCATGAAGTGAAATTTTGTCTTTTTTTTTCTCGGAAAGTTAAATACAGAACCTCTCCAAATAAAAAGAAACTACTTTTAAATATAATTGTTGTTGCTCTTGACAGCCATGAACTTGGTCCAAATTGTTCTACACTGCTCTGTACATGTAGATAAAGATGTAGCCTTACCTGAGTAGTTATTCCTACCCAGTTGTACATTTTTTAATAGTGCTTTTATATTTTGCAAAGCTCTTATCATTAGACAAATGTGTAAATTGTCTATATTTTTAATCTGGCACAGTTTTTTTTTGATAATCCGAAGAATGCATCTTCTATTCCTCAACTGCTGTCATTATTATTTAATTACTAAGTAGTGAACTCATTTTTCTACTAGATTCAATTATATTCAAAACCTGATTGAACATTTGTGTGTGGTCATAAAAGACGGATAGTAAGCTTGAGGATTTATTGCAGAGTCATACAGTAGAATTGAGGAGCGGCATCCGTCATCTGGTTATTGCCCTTGTTTATTTCTTTAGTCCCTCCTTTTTTGTCACAGCTAGTTGTAGGTCATCTAATTAAAGACCGTGACAGCTAAGCTGCTCCATTAAAAAAATTCAAATTGTCGCGGTGTCCATGCTGATTTCGATTTCTTTTTTTTAACATGACCAAAATACACACGATTTTCATCATAAGTTATAAGGGTTAGTCCTTATTAGAGTAAAAGTAGAATTGAGAAAGGATTAGTTCCTCCCTATTAATGTTATTATAACAAAGCTGGTCAGCAAATATTTTCAGTTCTTACTGAAAATTTACTAGCATAACCGATGACGTTATTGGAACCCCAAATACAGGAGTATAACTATATAGAATAATTGAAAATCCTAAATATAGCGTTAATAAATAAGGAATCAATAAAAAAAAATGAAATGACTATATTTTTTACTTTTTATTTATGACATTTACCCAAACAAAGGTCTTAATGACGTCACCTGAAGAGAGAGAGAGAGAGGCATTTTATAAATCTGCTATGTTTGTCCTACAATTTTCTTGTTGCATAACCTTCTTCTAATAACATTGACCTATTTCAATGTTAAAAGGTGGAGTAGGATTTGCATTTATTTCCTCTCTCATAGCTGCTGATCTAATATAACGTCATGACAGCTAAGTTACTCTCCTTCCAAAAATTCTTCATACTTCCAGCATTACCTTGCTATTTTACAGGTTCCTTGTATAAAAAACCATCAAACAAAAAACACACACACCCCGATATTTTATATAACTATAGTCATCCCCTTTCTCTAACTTTTTAAATACTTCATAACATGAACTATAGAAAAAAAAGGTAACGCTTCGTTTTTCATGTCTTATATTTATTTGAACTAACGAAATATAAATAATGAAATCCCTGTCTCTCACTTTGTTTTTTCATTATTCTTTCGCATAAACAAAACTTCCACTAAAGATCAATAATTTAAAATACAAAAAACAGTAAAAAAACCATCAACAGTAGAGGTCTCACTCAATCACAGAAACAAAATAGGTGGTACGAAGGCTCCACCTTCTATACAGAAAAGAACATCCAAGGTCTGTTTTATTTGACTTGTTGTTGTATATCGAGAATGTTGCCAGCCTGTACGGAAACCACTTCTGTGATAATACTGTATAGGGGTTTGAGTGTATTATTCTTGGATTGATTGCTTCTTCTTCCATATTAAGTTTCTTCCAGTGCTTTGCCACCAACAAGCTTGGTGCTGAATTTTTTTGGGAATGCTTTTTTCCATTTTTTCCTTTCCACTAAACCAATTCTTATAAAGAAGGGGATTGGCAGGCCTTGTTATAGGAAATTAGCAGCATGAGTGATGGAAGTGCCCCACACGTGAAGATTTCAATCTGCAATGTTTCCTGAGAATCTTTTCAGCTACCCTGTCGAAGTTAGGGCATGTTCGTTTCTTATAAGAACTGATCGGCAGTCCTAAGGCGTGGGTTAGCTGAGTATTTCATGTGGACCTAAGGCAATGAAAGTACCAACGATTGAACCTTCTCAAGAAACTGCCATTCTAACCAATAATTGCCCAAGGTCTTTATTACTTTAAAAACTTCGTTCGGCTCAGAAAATATTCTGTTGAGAATTTGTATCCAGTTGATCTTTCGAACACGTATTTGTTTCTTATTCCCAAATGTCTTCACTTTTCATGAGTCTTTTTAGCCAACTAAGGTTTCAATTTTTCCAAAACTCTGGGAAAAACTGGGAACTCCGATCCCAGCTATTAAGTGAAGTAATAAGGTGGTCATTGGAGATACACTGTAGTTTGTATCCCCAGACAAGCTATTTCTTAGAAGAGTTTATTTTCTTGATGTGTTTTGAATTTTTTTGTGTATATTAAGAGATGGACATTTTTGAGAACCACCAATTTATGCCAGATTCGGAGTTTTTCTAATTTTGTGATATTCAACTAAATATATTTGTTAACTTCCTTTGTCACTGTCTCCACAATTTTTTCTTAATTCTCTCTAATGGCATGTTCTTGGATATTGACCAACCCACAACGTCAAGGAGAGTGCTTGAGGCTGCGTGCCGAAAGTTGGGAAATTACGTTTTAAGCTCGCTTTTTATAGTGGCGAGTACTTCTGTTTTAGTTATATTTAATTACAATCCTGATGTAACTTCAAACTTGGTAAGTTCATCCACAACGTTTATTAATGAGATTTTGATTTCACTTTGTGATTCTGTTGTAAAAATTGTAAGATCGTTTACATATGAAAAAGTCTTAAACGATTTATCATTAATTTTTAGACCTTTCACGAGATACTTTTTTGTTGTATGGATAATTTAAAGTGTATATCACAAACGCACTCAAAAAATTTTAATACAATGTTTGAAAATAATCATTTGCTCTTAAGATGTTCTCCTGTTATTCTCATGATATATGTAACTCTTCCTTATAGCTATAATTTTTATTCCTTATTTTTGATATGGTCAATCATGATACGTAAAATAGTTCCTAATGAACTACAAATCTTGATTATGAGAAACCTAATTAATCAGCTCATTTTTTATATATATCTTACATAGATATAAGGAAAAACTTGGATTTTAATTAGGAAGAATCAAAACCATTCTTTACTAGAATTTTTTTCTTTCTAATTTGCATTCAAACTTTGTAAGTAATTGAACATTTCCTTTTTTAACTTCTTTAATTTAAAATTAAATAGAATGAGTAATCCTTCAAAGTATGGTTAGTATTTTAAAATATTCACACTTTATGGGGATACAGAAGATTTTGTAAAACTGTTCCATACATTTTTTTAGTTAAATAATTTTTTAATAATTCATTACTTTTTGATTTTTACTTTTCTTTTGAAAGTTATTCAGTTGAGGCATTTCATTATTTTCCCTTAATTAATTAATTTATTATGCAGGTGTAACTTTTTGATGTTTCATAAAATAAGAGAAAATATGTAATATTTACATGCCAACATTTGTTTGGGCGTTAAAACTTTTTTAATCAGAATACATTATGTTAATTTTGCCCCCGTGATGAAAATTACATAATTAGCAGACAATTCATTTTTTTATAAATGTTGAAAAATATATATCAATTTGTAAATTGATAAACGAATCTTTTTTTTGTACCTTAAGCAATGGCTCTGTATTAAAACTAAATATATTTTACTCACCTCTTTTACTATTACAACTCAAAATACTCAAATCAATCCATCTAAACACTTATTGATATAGCTCAATGATAAAAAAAGGATTAATACAAAAAGTAATAGACTCAAAATAATTTATCTTTCACAATCCCCCGTTTCAAAACATAACTGAACTATGCGCATTCTATATTTTTGGCATTTTTACACACACTCACACAAAGAAGAATCTTAGAACATCATAAAATGTATGGATATCTAATGAATGTACATATATGTAACATATATAACAGAAGTGAGTGGGGAACGAGTGAGCGCCTCTCTTAGCTTACATATATTTTTCAAGCATTTTTTGCATGTAATAATTATAAGTTAGTAGATACGTGTATTAGGTATTATACATATACACAATATATATAAAAAAACTTAATGTCTTTAAAGTAAAAAAACAACAGTACAAAAACTGACGTCAATTTTAGTCCTAAAAGTAGTCTGGCCTTGTCTTTTTTTAATAACTAATTTGTACAGTGTGCGATAACATAAATTCTTTTTTTTTTAAAGGCAATAAAAGAAGTTTTATTTATCAATTTTTTTAAATTCATAATGATAGTGCACATTTAATGTTTTGTTTAAAAACAATTTAAACAAAATATAATCACATAAGGGATACCCCCTTTGAATAAATTGGACATCAGTATTTGAATACCGGGTGGTTTTTTTATTTGTCTATAAAGAACGTTTCATTGCGAGGTTTTAGAGGGAAACAAAATGTAATAAAAACTATATCTCGTTTAATAGCTGCAGATAATTTCTAGATAAAATAATTACTTATAAGCTATTTTAGAAAAGTCTTCAAATTTTTGTTTTTCCCAAATAAATCAGGCTTCAAATACTCGATTTGAAACAATCGTACTAATTTAAATTTTTGTATGGCATCGTATCTAATAGTTTTAATTTTATCTTTCTAAATATATTTTTATTGGAGTTATTTCCACTCAAATAATTTTGAAAAAACTTCTTCTATAGCCTGATTCTTACAGCTTAAGAAAATGAAGTTTTGTTGCAACACCTTGTATTTCTGAAAAACGAATAAATTTGACTAAGACACATCCTTTCACATTAATTATACTCAGAATTAATAAAATATTTTAGTTAAAAGAGTAGAAATAATAAATTAAAACACTGCATACCTTGTTTACAAATAAAAAGTATTGAAATAAACCATCCATTAAATTTCCTATGTAATTTGTAGCTATGTTTAAAATCAAGCCATTGTTTTTATTCTCATTAACTTTAATTAGGTATATAAAATATTATGCCTTGGCTATCACTGCGTATTGTTTCCTCTTTTCCCTTGATGGAATCACGAAAAAGACTTCTCTATCCAATTTTTCCCTCCAACTTACATTTAAGGTCTTGATAGATAAGGGCTAGGTATCAGAAAAACATGATCTTTCAAAGACCTTGTGCATTCTTCAGGAGGAGTCGGAAAGGGATTATGGAATCTTCTGCAGGCCTGAGCCACACTTATAAACTTCTTTCTTTTATCACTTTTTCTATCACTGATGAGTGCCCAATATCTTTCACTGCCTTCTCATTTGTCATATTTTGATAATGAAATGGTGTTCCATATGTGATAATTCTTGATTATAATTGAGTTGAAATCTTGTTGCTTCCTGCAATTAACAAAACATTTCAAAGCTTGATACGAAATAAATTATCCATAATGTTTCTGTCTCCTGAATTATCATTGCTATGATTAGAGCATTCAAAATATAGTACAATACACCATTAGAACTATTAAGTCAACAGTGACTTCCAACATCACGCCCACAACTGTAAGATGGTCGAAACTATTCAGGACCTCATTGATGAAGACCCTGGGCAGTCCCTGAGGAAGATTCCATAAGAGGCAGGAGTCTCTCACACTCGTGTAAAAAAATAGTGAAGAAGGACACTTGCTACAAGAGTTGCCACCTCCATAGAGGTCATCCTATGAACACTGTAACCAAGGAGAGATAGTTTACTAAAGTGGACGCCCTGTTGGCATGGATAAAGCACACCCCTTGTCACTCAAGGCTTTCTAATCTTTTACTCAGATGAGAAAAAATTCGCCCAAGATCAAAAAGTCAGCAGAAAGAACAAGTAGAGGTTAACAATAGTGTCTGAGAAGGGCCTTGAAAGTCAACACAGAGGTGTACAAAAACGTACTGGAGACTACATTCAAGCCATAGATGATGGATAGGGTTGCTGAAGGAAGAAAAATGACGGTGCACCATTGCACAACTCTTGTACAACTCCGAAATAGTGCCAGGATAAGCTAATCTACTTCTGTGAAAAGGAAATATGGGCTCCCATAATCTCACAGGACTGGTTTGTTGCTGAAAGAGACACCACCAGATCCCCCCCATACCAAACACTCCCTCACCAGCTCCACCATGGACGTGTTCGTGAAGCAGTTAAATAGGACTTTATAAAGGCATACAGTCGAGCCCGAGGCTGCTTTGAATTCCAAATAATTTTTGGACTTATTTTTATTTTTGACCAAAATATATGGGTTTTTGTAACGTTTGATCTTTGGGCATAATATTGTTTCCACCCTATATATATGTATATTTTAGATATTAACATTATACATAATTACAAAATTATTCTGGATTAAATAAACTATATTTTTGATGGACTGATATATATATATATCACTCTATTTACTCATCAGATAATTTGTCATAGATAAGAAAAAATAATAATGACGAACCAATATGTTTTGTATGTTGCAATAGCAGAAATACAATGCCTACTTTTTATACTTAAATCTACGTCTCTAATGATCATAAATAGGCTTTCTAACTTAGATTTATTTTTTCTGTGTAAGAAGAAGTAAATTGAAAACTCTAATAAGGATAAATTTTTAGCTTTTAATAAAATATAATAACTTTTTACAAATAACGTCCACTAAAACAGTGTCACTTTCTATATATTGCTAATTCTAATGGGACATAAAAGTTTTTTACTAATATTATTTTGTAAACAAATCGAAAAAGAGTGGCACCATCTTTTGGTAAACTAATATAGCTATTCAATATAAAATATAGGTGTATTTCTAGCGATGCATAAAACATGTCCTTCCGTAATGTAAAAATAAAAGAATCCGAAAATAAACGTGGTAATCCTGACAATTTGGTGAATGTTTGGGAGGACAGTAGCTTAGCTGTCATGATGAGCTATTAGATTAGCTGCAAGCATCTGTGAGAGGAAGGAAAAAAACAAAAATTCCACTCCGAATATAGGAAGGATATATATCCTCAATTCTACTCCGAGTCCAATATAGACATACACATAAAACTGTCAAGGAGCAAATTTACTATGATTATCTCCGTCATTCATGAGCATACGTTTATAATTACTTTATACAGAGATTCCCTTCTCTAGAATTAAATAATAACGTTAAGTGATTTCATGAACAAAAATGAAATATACATCTTCTCCCTCCAAATCATATTACAGGTTCTTTTTAAAAAAAAGCAACTGGCTTTGAAGCCACCTTACGGATAATAAATATATATTTCTAGTTTTGTCATTCTCTATTTTTATATAGAACAAATATAAGTATTTTTAGGCTTGACTTGATATCATTCCATATGAAGGATCCTCATATTATATCTTCTTAGAATTTCATTAAATTTGGTATAATCTAAATCTATTTAATTTTGCAACTAAATTGTTTAAATATGGAGCTGCAATAGGGAAAAAAAATTTATATCTAGGAAATTTTGAATTATCATATTTTTTACAAAAGTTAACTCCAATTTCAGCAAATAAAGTATCTCTGAAAAGTAAATTTTTCACTTAATTATTTAGCTCTTTTTGGTGCACAAATTGTTCCGGCCACAACTTTGACAATAAATGTTGAAGGGAATACTGGTTTACACACTTCCATCAGTTATTGTAGCATAAAACACAAATGATTTTAACAAACTCGAATCTTACATAATTGACCATTCACCTATCATCGCAAATTTCTACCATCAGTTAGAATTCTCACTTGAAACACAATGCTTTGCTTCTGAAAGACAAGGCCACTTACCAAAAAGTAGAAGAAATAAAGAATTATAGCTTGCAGCTTCTCGAAAACTGCATATTAACCATGTGCTCAGCACTTGAAAGAGTGAAATCATTTACCAAACGGTTTTTTATGGCACAAAGAAGTAAACAATGCCACAACAACGAGCTTTAATTCCAAATTTCCAACATCTGCAATTTTCTACAAGAAACAGATTGGACATAAGCGCAGAATTATAACAAATTTTAAATTATCAAAATTTGGAAGAGAAATAAGGCATAGCTCTAAATATCTACCCTATTTCTGAAAAATAAATTGTTGAATTTATCAAGAGCTATAAGAAGTTGTACAAAAAAAATCCGGTCTATGTTTTCAATTACTTCTATATATTTTTTTATGTCGAGAATATCACCTATACTGGAAGCGATATGTTGGGAAATCTGGAAAGTTGGCTTTATTCCACGATTTATAAATGAATAAATACTGACATTTATACCTAAAAGAGATAAAGATATACTGGATAATAAGAACTGTAGACTAATAACCTAATTTCATACTCCCTACAATATTGTCACTGGAGCCCTTAATACAAGTTTGATGGGAGATATTCCGTTCATTATCAATGAATCCCAGAAGGGGTTAAAAAAATAAAAAAAAGCAAAGGATATCCCACATTCGATCCAAGACGCTCCAGGACAATTTTGCTGCTTGACTTGTGGATTTCCAAACAAAAAACCACTCAACTCAAATTCACATAAATAAATAAAGTTTTGGGGTTCTAATGAAGTTTGTCAATATGGTTGCAAAACTTCTCAAATTCTCTTCAACTGGTATTACTTCATCCTGTAAAAAAAGTTCGATTTGATATTTACCTAGGTTTTGAGTTGGGTTAACCAATCTCTCTTTTACTGTTTATGATAACGTCTAAAAAACTTGTGAGTTTCAAAATAACTAAGCTAGTTCTTCTAAATACAAATGATCTCATTGTGTTCTTCTCTGGATCAATTGAAGATGATACACTTGCATCGTGTCAATCATTTGAGAACTAAAATCATTTTTGAAACTATATGGTTTAACTATTTGTATATACATATCAGTATTACTCATATTGAAGAAAAAATAACTTAGAAAATCCTTTCCTTTCCTAATACTAAAAATCGACCCAACTTCTGGGAATAATGCTAACCAGTTAATATTTTGGGTCGGTAAATATTCAAAATGGAGATTTGAAGGTAGAAATAATCTCAAACTCTGTTAACAATTTTGATGACTCCTTCATACACCCATTGCAAGGAATACTAATAAGGAACTCACTAGTGATCACCCGAGTGGCTCATTTACTAAGATTTGTTCTGTCTTTCGAAAAATACAAAAAATAGGTTACGAGAAATTCAAAAAATAAATTATGAGAAATTCAACAAAAGTGCATTTGGGGCTCTAAGAACCCTACATATCGTTAAAAAGATTGCATGCTATAGAATGAGGTCTTTGATGGGAAGATATAAAATCAACATGGAAAGCCGTGTGGTTTAACTGGTTGGTGAGATTCAAATATTATTTAGATATCAGGCATAAAACTTTTGAGAAATTTTCATCAGTGTCACAGGTTTTAAGTTCGAAGGAATAATATGCAGGTGACAAAGAGAGTTCTATGGAATGTCAAGAAGGAGAGGAAACTATTGGAAAAATGAAAAACTCCTGAAAGGCCATAATTAAATTTGTGCCTCCACTCTTGTGTTGAAATAAGCCGATACTCTTTTATCCAAGAGCTAACACGAGGGATGAAACCTTCACTATATACGGTGACCCAATCGTTTGACAACTTGAGAACATAAATCAAATGAAGTTTCTTTTGAATACTATCAAAAAACTTATTAAGTTGACCCAAAATATAATAACTAATTACAATATATGTATTTATTTGTTAATATATAAACACTTTCACTCTTTCTAGTAAATAAATCTTTTAAATCCAAAATACTAATTCAAGAACCTACTATTGGAACTCATCCAATTTTTTTTTGTTATTACACATGAAAAAAGGGTATAATTTAAAATAAAAAATATTTTATGTGTACATAATTCATTATTTATTGGATCCTTGACTCAACAAAATCTTTAATTATGTTATATAAAATACTGAACAAAGGAATGTATGCATTCATAGAGTTTTAAATTTTAAATAACACATCGGTCAATAAGTCCCGAAACTAACTACTAGATGGCACCACTAACACAATATTTTTCGGAAGTACAAACATTCAAAATGTTACTGCCAAAATATCCTGACGTTTGGTTTATTATTTATCGAGTTACAGTGGTTTAAGTGACACTACTTTTGTTATTCTTAAAACGATGGATTCAAAGTAATTTCGTGTGTTGATTTATCTTTGCTTTTTGATGGGGAAAAATACCGTTCAAGCCCAAGCATCGCTTGAAAAATGTTATCCGGACTCTGCCCCATCGAAAACAACAATCAAATGATGATCTGCCGATTTCAAACGTGGTCGTACAGAAACCGATGCTGCTGCACGCCCTGGTCGGCCAAATAAGGGGGTTATTCCGGAAAACATTGAAAAAACCCTCAAAATCATCATTGGCAATCTCAAAGTGAAGTTGCAAGAGAAAGCTGATATTCTAAAGTTATCAAAAGGTCGTGTTTACACCATCATACACTAAAATTTGGGTATGAAAAAGGTGTTTTCCATATGGGCGCCGCGTTTGGTCACACCGGAACAAAAGCAGCAACGAGAAGATGATTCAAAGAGCTGTTTGGAGATGCACACGCGAAATAAGAAGGAGTTTTTGCGTTGTTAAATCACAATGGATAAAAATGGATTCACCACTTCACTCCCGAATCAAAACAGTAGTCTGTTGAGTGGTGTGCAGACGGAGAAAGCCGGCCAAAGACTCAAATATCGGCTGGGAAGGTCATGGCCTCTGTATTTTTGGATTTGGATGGAATTTATCCTTTGACTACTTGGAACATGGAAAAAAAGTCAACAGCAACTATTATATGTGATTGTTGGGTAGTTGGAAGACTCAAATTACCCAGAAAATACCTCATTTGAAGAAGAAAATGGTGCTCTTTCTCCAAGACAATGCACCGTGTCACAAGTAAATAATAAACAGTCGCAAAATTGGTCGAATTAGGTTTCAAATTGCTACTGCTCCCACCGTATTCTCCAAATCTGTGCCCCAGCTACTACTAGGTCTTCAAAGAACTGAAAAAAATGCTCCGTGGAAAGAGATTTGGCTCAGATGAGAAAGTGATTGTCGAAACTGAAGAATATTTTGAAGGTCTTGATAAATCGTTCTACACCCATGGTATCAAAAAGCTAGAGAAATGTTGGAATGATTGTATCGCTCTAAAAGGAGATTATATTGATGTATAAAAATTAATTTTTAAATGTTGTTTTCCTATCTTGGCCCGGGACTTATTGACCGATGTGTTATGTCAGGTGTGTTAAAAAGCAAAGAATAACACTGTAATACTGGCAATTAAAAAACCGTATTGGAATTTAGCAGCTTAGCTGTTATTATATTTTATTCCATTAGTTAGGGAGTACTAGCGCGATGGAGGGCTAACTTTTTTGTTTACCTACATATGTAGTGTTTTATAATCATTCCGTTCGTATGTTTATTCCATCTTTTTCACTGTTTATATCTTTAGCTATTCTTGGTTTATGTGCCATTTTTCTCAAGATATAAAGTTAAAATGCACTCATATCATCCAAAATCATTAAGCTGAATTTTATCTACAGCATCTCATTTTAATGTCTTAGATTTTAATGACAGTCACAAGTAGAACACATTTTTGACTTTATTGATTTATATGATGCCTATTTCATTTAAAAAAACAAACCAATGATTGTTGCAAGAGTTGCTTAGTCAAAGTGTATTACAAAAAAGGATAACCTAAATAGCAAAATACATCTTTTCTTTGCTAAAGAGCGAGTATACAAACTGGAACTATATTTTAAAACGTGAGTGCACTATTATCAGAAAACATTTTGCCAAATGACATTTCGCCGAAAGACAATTTTTCAAACAGACATTTCACCAAAGGTACTGTTTGGTCGGAAAATGATATTTAATTTATTGATTGATACGATTTTATATTTTAATTCAATTTAAGATGATAGTATGATAAATAATAATATAAGGTAAATTAATATGTTTTTTGCCGATCTTTTATATACATATTCGTTAATGATCATTATATAAATATAACAAAGTAAATTGCTGTTCAAATTTGGTTGGAACCTTAACTGTTGTAATACTTTAAATAAATTAAAAAACAAACAAATACGACAGTAGAAGAAGTGTGAATCATTTTTTAGTTGTCATGAATATAATTAATAAAAAATACTGTTATGTAAAAGAACACTCATAAGTTAGCTTATTTGACATAATATATAGCATATAAACAATATTTATTTTTCATACTATCATTTTAAATTGAATTAAAATATACAATTGCATATAACAATACATTAAATATCCTTTTTCCACAAAATACTCCAAATGGTCCTTCGGCGAAATGTCAATTGGGAAAATTGTCCTTTGGAAAAATCTCATTCGGCTTAAAAGTTTTTTCCTACTTGTCTATCAACCATTTTTTTAAAAAAAGGAGAGGGAGAATAAACAAAAAAGTAAACGTAGTAATTTACCAAAAAAATCCCAAATTTTCTTCGTAATACAAAGTATTATTTCTATTACTACTCCTCATTATTATATGGAAACAAGGCCGTAAAAAAGTATTGTCAAACATATATCAAATCTTATTGATATATTATATAAGTGCAATTCCGATCATAATATTTTATTGGTATGCTTGAAATCTATGTAAATAAAGGATTGTATTAAAAATGATTGAATGTAAATGATGTTTATTCAAAGTCATTATACTGTAAAATTTGAAAAAGCCCAGAAACTAATACTAAAGTTACTTTGAATAAAAACTTTTCTTATGATGTTTTTTTTCCTCTCTAATTAAATATGTATGTTTGGTAGAATTATTTTTATTTCGTATTCACTCAACTACTGCATAAGTAAACTTCATTATATTTTATAGACAGCAAGTTGCTCTCAGAGTTTTTTTTTTACAACTAAATGCATGCAAAATTAATACATTTCTTTCTGAAAAAAAAAAAAATAATAATAATAACATGTATTTATTATACATAACTAGTCCATTACAATCCGAATACTCCAGTATCGCAGTGCTTTTTAAAACTCAAACACAATAAATATATGTAAGTTTACTCAAACATTTTTTGACATATTAAATTAAAAGATGAACGTATGTTGTATTTTCAACGTTTTTATTGTTTTTATATTTAGAATATATTTTTTATACGGATAGTATTTATTCATAGATATTAATATTTTAAGAATTTATATAATATTTATTATGTTGGATCTATGTACACAATTCATCGAAATATATTATATTGAAGAAAGGCTTTCTGGTCTAAAAATGTCCTATCCCGATGCTGATCCTTAAAAATTGTTGAAATATAATGGATTCAAATTATTTATTGATCTTCTAGATTGGGGTTATCTCCCAATAATGAAACACATAATAATAAATAATGATAACTTCTACATGCACTTAATTAAACATTATAATAAACAACGAAATAAAAACAGCAATAGATAATGATTTACTTTAGGCATGAGTTTGTAGAGAATAAAAAAATAAAATGAAAAACTGCACTGTTCTCTTCTGTGAAGCTCTCACACTATCTGCCTCTTTATTAAATAGCTCTGCGGTTAATAAATAAGTATCAAATATACATTCCCACAATCATCAAACATACCAAAAATATGCCGTTTGTACTATTCAGAGCTCTTAACTCTGTTAGGGGCTCAAAAAATTACAAATGTATCAGATCTTATTATGGAAGATGGATTATTCTTAAATAAATAATCACTGTTCTTCTCATCACTATGTCGTGATGTGATCCATCTCTAGTCTTCAATAGAGATGGATAAAACACTTTCTTATATTTGAACGTTATATACATATATTAATTAATACTGATAACTTTGAGACCCTAACTTTGTAAATAGGTATAGTAGCAAGATTTTCTATAATAGCAATGAAAAGGGTATGAAAATATTTTCATAAATTTTAACAAAATTAAAAATGGAGTAAAATAGGTTAAATACATGAAAAGAAACCATTTTACAAAATAAATCAAGACTTTTCAAAACACGATCATGATTTTGAGTAAAATATAGAAACACATAAATAACAGGGTAAATAAAACATTTAATTTTGGATGCCAATACTTTTAGACAAATAGGAACAAATTATCTGCATTTTTATTCTCAATAGTCGAACTTTTTAATACTCAAACCATCCTCTGGAATGAATTAAGATAAAAACTATTTTTAAGCAGATAATACTCTTACTTTTAAATATAAAAAGGATCCATAGTTGGGAAGATCGACGTATTTGGCTGGTTGTCCTAACATTTCTTTTTTAATGAAATAGGAACGTCGAAATATGCAAGGAAGATCTCTATATTGTACATATTATGCAAAAAAACACAGTTTGTCTCCAGAAAATCATTAAATCAAGTATTTGATTCATTTTTTTGTCCTTAATTGATTATTGTGTTAAAACATCTGTTTATAGAGTCTTAGCAACATGAAAAGAAAAAAATATAGTGTTATTCAATAAATAGAAGGTACCTATATGATGTACGACGGCGGTATGAAAAGTCTCCGACCTTAACGTGAAGATGGTTACAGCAATCGTTAGTAAAAGCAAGTCACATCTATATAGCATCTGTTAACAGTTAGTTAGTTAAATATTTATTACTGCTTGCCATACATATATAAAATAAAATTGCACAAATATAAAGCAACAAACACGACCACACAACAGGGTATTTGTGATACTACAGCAGATTCTAAAACTTAGTTTCCATAAATTTTAAAATACGAAAGTCTTCGTTTTTCTCATTCATTACTTGATGTATCTTGTAAGATAGCGCGGGACATCTATGGATGAGATGGTCTGCACTTTGCTTATGTCTTTCCACTTGCTTAGGTGGGCTAGAAAATGGCCATGCCCAGTGTAAGCTAGAACAATGAGTCTCAATTCTTCTCTTCCAAGCTTGATACACTTAGATTTCGGCTTGTTAAACATATTATGTGTATGTTTCATACTTGGATCTTTTTTATATCGGTCACACAAATATTGAAAGAAAAAGTCATGAATTACCTTCTTTATGTAGCTTCGAGGCGTCCCGATAGTAAACTGGTTTTGCCTCTCAGTACCCCTCTTCGCAAGATGGTCCGTGAATTCCTTTCTTGTAATGTCAGAATGTCCTTTACACCATTTTAGATGTATATTTTTCTCACTCATTCCTTTGATGATGGGTTATTTTACATTTTATTACTTCTTTACTAGTAATAAGTGGATTAAAGATTGCACCAATTGCTGATTGGGAGTATGATCTGATAATTACATTGTTTAGTGTTTCTTCGTACTTGAGAAGAGCTTCTACACCTTGTTTATTGCGAAAATCTCTGCTTGTAACACAATAGCCTCTTCATTCAATGAAGCCATTGAATGAAAAACAGAAGCATCATCTTTGGTGATTGCCCATGCAGCCCCAGTACTTCCGTTTTTGTCTTTAGGCTTGTCCGTATAGATGATCACGTCAGGATTCTTAATCCGCCTATTATCTATCCAAATGGGATTAGTTTTTATGAAGTACCTTGGTGAATCCATTCCGACTTGTATAAGTATTTTATCACTATGGAACCGATGCCTACAACATTTTGGAAGATTACCAATTCCACCCCAGGTATCTCGTAAGAAATGCTTGTTCTCCATCTTGATTTCATTGCCTGTTCCTTAATGTATATGTTAACAGTTACTCAATAAATATTAGCTAGTTTGAACGCCAAGTTGTAACAGTCGGTGAAGTAAGTTGATGTCATTATTTTTTCTAAAAATGGACAAAAGTGAGTATTGCTATGTTGGCGAAGCTTAGGCGCAATATATCCGAGATTTGGGGTCGATTAGTTACTGTAGATGACACTTGGACACCATTATATGACCAGAATATAAATACAGTCCAAACAGTGGACTGCAAATATTTTCGTCAAATGAAAAGGCAATCAACTTCGTGAACAATTATTTTGAAGAGAAAACGCCGATTACTATTGGGATTACTATTCAAAACAATTGTTAAAGAATCTTACGTAACTACATATTTTCGTGTTACTTCTTTGGTTGAAATTAAAATATATTTAGAAAATAAGCTCTGGTAATTTAAGACATCATAATGCTTTTGATGCACAAAAACAAATAAAAAAGACAATCATAATCTTTTGTGTGGTTATACTATGTTAGGATGTGCAATCCTTATCAATACTTTCCTTTGGTTTGAAGAAACTAATTGAAGTATATTTGGAATGAATATATATAGTGTACACATATATGTATCATATTATGCATTCATTTATAGAAATAATTTAATTGAGATATTCCTCGTTTCCTTTTCTACCTCAAAATTGAGATAATAATGAGATCATCTTTCAATATGCAAAACTTTTTTGAATAACGTGTTTCTAATTTTACAGATTTTATGTTTAAAATTTTTAAAATTTGAATTGGATTCTACATTCGTTGATATTCAGTGATATCTTTTCTTTCTTTTTTAATTACAGAATGCTATAAAAAGGGTGAAAAACTTGGGAGAAAATACTGTGTTGTCAGAGACTGGAAAAAGATGAACATAAACATCATAAAACCGAAAACTACTAGATAAATCAATGTTATGTTTGAATGTTTGAATATTTCTTGAATTTATGATCATATTTTGTTGGATTTGTGGTCCTAAAGATTACATTCTCAGGAGCTGAAAAATAACCATTTGAATACTCTATTAATTAAATATAAACATACTACTACAATTTGTTCAATGGCTTATTTTTTAATTAAATATTTACGTACAAATTAAAACTTTATAATAATACTTCAGCTACTTTCCTTCATTATGAATAATTTTTTCGGTGCAAGGCCCTTTTGGGGAAACAATGATATTTACATAATATAATGATGTCTTTTCCAAAATGAATAATCCATTACTCCGAAGGATAATTGATAACAGAGAAGTGATTAAAACTTCTTTCATTCAAATCACTGGCATTTTTTTTAATTATTTAGAGTACACCAGACGTAAAATATTCGAACTACATTCGAACCACATGCTATTGCATTGTGTTAATATAATGCTCATAAAAAAAATATTATTTTGCAAAATAACATTAATTAGCATATAATAATATGAACAGTACATATTTCTCATACTATCATTTTAATCTAAATTAAAATCTGCAATCTTATACATAAATATAGTTTTTGGGGAAATGTCCCTAATAATCCTACCAAATTTTCCTTCAGCCAAAATGTATTGGCCAATAGTCCGATCTCTCAGCTAACTTATCTTGAAGAGAGTATCAAGTTTAAATTATTTTGTTTATACTTTATATTTTTATATAAAAATAATTCAGTCATTATATAAAAAGATTAACGAAATATTATCAAGGTGAAGATGTCATTTTTTTTGTCCATTGGAGTTTTGAATCGTTTCGTCACGTTTTCTACACTAGAAAGGTGAAGTTATTATCAAATATTCCTTTGTAGATTTGTTACTTATAAGGGCATTGTGGATTATCATATTTGTCTATGTATATTTTGGTAAATGTACTTTTTAAAATTATAAAACAATCATTAAATGGTTTAAGAACAGCGTAGCCCCTAATTGTGTGGAGTTAATGTTTTCAAAATGTTACCTTGCAATCATGTTTTGCAGTTTTGCAATGGATTTGCATCCAATTCTGAACAGAAGATCCACTCGTTAAAACCATAATTTTTTCCTTCTTGGGTGGGCCCTCACCCTGGATAGTGAGTTAGTCTATTAGACATTACCGTCCATATCAATTCTAGTTGCTTGTAGTCAAGAAAAACATGGGCGAGCGTTTTCTTTTTGTTTAGTCATTGCAGGACGACTCTTTCTCTACATAATACACTCTGATGCCGACCTGGTATCTCAAGTAGGACTGCTTAGGAGTTAGATACGGATAGAACAATAACCTCACATATTGTTTCTAGATTATTTTAGTGTGCATTTTAGAGTGTTGCAGAAGTCGAATGGAGGGTCTCTTTTTCGCACTCCCTCTTTAATGGTTTTATTATTAATTTAGTGTTCCAAGAACGCAACCTAAATATGGAAGTAACTAATCGGAGGAAGAGTTAATAAAATAGACGACGATTGGTTAATCCAAAGTTTATGTACATCCTTTTAAAAAGTAATCCCTGACTTATATTTGTCAGGGATTACTTTTTAAAAGGATGTACATAAACTTTGATAATGACAAGGTACATTAATTGACTATGGTTGAAACTAATCCCCACGTCATATTAATAAAAGTAAATAAAAGATGATGATACATAACATCCCCCCCTCCCCTACTCAACCTATCACACGAGGACGAATTTGAGTCACATGCCTTTTAACTATGCCTTACGGTGTTTCTATTGTCCAAGGCACATTTCCAATTTTCTTTCATGTTATCCCTAATATACACTTCGGCTGGCAAAGGCCATACTACCTACACCACACATCCTTGTTGAGTTTGAATTTTTCCATGCGTTGTGAAAAGGGAAGAGGAGCAGAAGAAGAAACCAGGTAGCCATGCTTCTGAATCTTTCGAATCTCCAATTCAACCTTTACACGAAGTGCCAGTGGCACTGAACGACCTTAAGATATCGGGAACAGCGAAGCAGGAGATACTTTTTCCGTCCAATGCCAATTCCCTAAATATGGATACATAAATTTTGAACTCATCCAAGGATGAAAACCATGTATGGTCCCCTCGCGCACCATCCATCACAAATAGGGAAGGCTTAAAATTCTTGCAGGAACTCTGGCTCCTGCATTTTATGCTCCATTATCTTATCTCTTATAAGAGGCCTGTATCATTTCCTTGTTGCAATAACAACCTAACCTAATTTGTAATTTTTCCTTCTCTTATTTGATTTTCGACAATCGACAGATTTTATAATTTTTTTACACATTTAAGAGCCCATTTATGTCCATCCTAATATTCCATTTTTGTTTCTCTGTTTTCCAATTAATCATACCCCTTTCCGTCTTATTAATATTACAAATTCAGCCACAGTCCTTCCATGTCCGAAGATTTCAACAAAATAACGCTCTATTCCCAGGTTTCTTCAAAGTGGGGATCTTTGGTTCCGAAAGGAATAAGTTCAAGATTTAATCAACTCCCTTCATCGTCTCCGGAATACAACAACGACGAGAGAGATGAAGACTTTGCCTCCCCTGACTCTAAAGGTTGGGATCATTGGTCTTTCTGGAAAATAAAGATTTTAAATAATCAAAATGACTTACACCCAACTTAGGATGAGTTTACTGACTATGTCGTGGTTGAAGTAGCTATATTTAATCTTGATATACCTTTGTATACATATTTCACATTGGCTCCGAGATATGGGCGGGTAGAGCTACTGTAGGAGTGAAATTGCCAATTAATATCCTAGAAAAATTCAAAAATTTAGAACTACTGTTTATTTATATTATATAGGGAACAAAAAGTTTTTCTCTATAGATATCCCAGGCTTAGATAAAGCCTAAAAATAAACTCTTCAATAACATTTAAAATGCAGATTTGTCCCTCTTAAGACCGAATTCGATTAGATTATCTTTTCTTGTAAATGATCTCTGTTCTTCACATTCATGATAACATATTTATGGGTCCAGGTGAAGTCACGATGGATCTGAAAAAAGTAAGTAGTCATTAGGCTGCTATGAGTATATGCTGGAACTCGATTTTGCACCACATTTTATCGCTCCTCGGGCCTGATGAACATATTAATTAAAATTATCTCTATAATAGTTTAAATTAAGTTTTTAAATCAAGTGGGGTTACATCGGTAGGAGAAATAGAATAGCAAGACGTAGAACCAGATGGGCATAATTTTCCGATACTCAAAACAATCTAACTTAGAAAAACTAATCTTGAGAGATAAGATTCCGACCCTTTACTACCTCAATGATCGGACTGGAAGAAATCCCAAATAAAGAGATAATAAAGTCGATGAGGAATACAATTAGAAAATTAATAGTTGAGAGAAGACTCTTAGTATACAGCAGGTCCAGGGAGGACATCAATGGGCATAAAACACGGATCGTTATGCAGAACCCTTTTTCAAGCGCAAAACAAAAATCGATGGTGACTTTGAGCCTCTTCACGAATAAATTGAATCCAGAAAAGGATAGAAAGAATTATTATTCATTAATTTCTAATATTGATTTGGTTTTATTCAAGCATATTTCTATTTTTATATTCTAAGAGTAAGATTTTTTCATTTATTATAAATATTTAATTCTTTTTTTCCCAATAACCTTTTAAAAAAAACAACTATAAATCAATAGTTGCATCTAATATTTTGTTGTTTCATTGATAGGGAAAATTGAACGCAATTTTAATTTTTCTCTGATATAGCCATCCCGGACGCCTCTCTTTCCAAAAATTTAATCTGAACCGTTGCTTGCTTTTTTTACTACAAGTTCACAACTTTGTATGTATCATAGTATTTTGAGAAGTCGGAGGGGTGAAGAGGCAAAACTAAAATAAAAAAATTACCTATTGAAATTAAGGAATAATAAATAAAATGTCATATGTTTTAGTTTTTGTAGTCAAAATTGATAAAATAAGCTGTCAAATTTGGCATAAATGAACAACAAAAGTATATTTAATGATAATATATTACAGACTTGGTAACAAAAAACGATATTTGAGTAGTAAAAATGAAGAGAAAAGTCTTAATAAGTGCACTTTATACGCTGTACCAGAACAGAATATTTACTTATTGGCAGCAGGTTTGAAACTAAAATAATCATACAATGAGTCAAAAAATCTTGAGAATTATTATTGCAAAATATATGTTTTATCTATAATACTTATTAATATCTAAATCATTCAACTCGAAAAAAACAAAAAAAACAACACCAAAATTTTTCTTTCCGACATTTTACAGATTTTCAAATCAAAACGCGACAATGAAGAACCTTTAGTTTTGGACGTTTGATGGTTATTTTCTTGCTTAAAGTAATAAAATACAAAATAAAAGTATCACCTACTAAATTCCCAACTTTAGTGATTACGGTACACCCTAATATGCATACATACAAAATAATATTAATTTTAATCTACTAGAACAATTTTATAAAATCAACGCAACCTCGAATCAGTTAAATGTATCGACGTACAATGCACATTGTATACTATTTTTTTATTTCAAATGTAGTTTCATTTATTTCAATTAACCTTAATGTTTTTCTTGTTTGTAATAATTGTTATACATAAAAAAACTATTGTTTATATTTATTATTATTGTTTTTTTTTTAAATTAATACATTAATAGTTCAGTAGATTATCATTGAAAACTACTATGCAGCAAGTGGTGTGCCTTTGGCTGAGAAAGAGTCCATTATTGAAATCAAGGTGGATATGCAGCTTTGGATTCTGGATGGAATAATCCTGTTCATGTGCTTTACCAAGTAGAGCATTTCTTGGACCTTAGAAATAATGTTTTCCATTTTGAAATACTCATCTTATGAAGGTGACATGACGACAAGCCAATTCAACTGGGTGAGTATCACTTTGAAGTGGTACTCGCTATATCCTCCACCACTCTCATCATGGTTACAATCATTTGGCAAAGTAAAAAACTTGAAATGATGTCTCCGTCTCCCTCTTACTGAATGGCCACTTTCTATCCTCTGGACTTGCTCTCCTTTTATCGGTAAAAAGTGGAGACGTCATAACCTATACCTCAGCCACTTATAGTGAGAATCACTGCAGGGATTTTTCAAAATTACTAATGGCTCTACTTTTTTCATGTCTCTTTCTAGGTCCAGTTTATTCATTTTTCTCTGAACTAAAGTAGAGGGGTGTTCCACAACATGGTCCTTCGAGCGGCTTCTCTTAATATTTTACTTGAAATAGTTTCTTTTGCAATGTCGGATTTTGCACGATTCTTATCCGTTTTTGGACCCGGAACAATATTTTGGCCCTTAGCAGAAGTATGAAATTGTTCATCACGATGCCATTTGAGTGGAATTGACCAACTGACGTTATCCCTTGGTGTTTGAAATACTCATCACAACTAAAGATGATGGGCTCATTGTGTCCCAAACGTGGCAGCACGTAGCCCATAATGGATCTCCATGATGATCACATTTCTCTCTAGTACTGTCCACATCTATTCACCGCTCTAAAGTTTTCTAGTGGGCCTGCAAAGATCCTCTCATTAATTTGTATTCTGTAGTAAGGTGAAGTACATATCGAATTCTCTCAGTCCAGAAACTGCCCCATTTTCTTCATCTTTTTAACCATAATAGATTCAGCGTCTTCCACAATGCTTCTATGTTTGTCGAACCGCGTGAGGTGCCTCTTTTGTAAAATTGGACACTTCTCTCCAATTTTTTATCTTACATATGTAGTTTTCGTTTCTGAGTGCAACAATCCTCGCCTTAGTAGGTTCTATAATTCCAAAAAGTGACGTTGAGTGGGCTAATTCAATATTTGTAAGTTTATCTGTGGTCTTGCAGTTGGTAAATATTTATGTTTTCCAAAATTTATAAATAGTCCTTATATTTTTTCCAACCCCTTTTATTATTTCAATAAAAGTATCAATTGATTGTAGTAGTTCCTTTCTAGTTACTTTGCAGAAAAGCGTCAGGCATTTCATCAACATGTTACCTATTTTTATTCACTTAATTATAATTCTCGTAAATGTCGTTTATGGCCATTATGCATAGAGTTGGACAGAGAAGATCTCCTTGTTGTGCTTCTCGATGGATACAAAACTTTTTTTTGTAGCTGATAGGTCAATTTTCGAATAAGTTTTCCTCAGTATGGCAGACAATTTGTTAAATAAATCTATCCGGAAATCTGTAATTATATAGCTGCCCAATTATGAACTTATGGGAGATAGTATTAAATGCTTTCTCCAAATCAAACAAAACTGCTGCAATGTCTTCAACTTTTAAACTTGTTTTGAACACGGTATATCTCCTAGGAACCTATATTTAATGGAACATTTTTGGACTGGAGAAATGAATTGCTGGAAGAAATTTGACAATTCTCTTATTTAAAGCACATGTAAGGATTTTTTAGGAAGTATTTAGAAGGGATATAGGTCTGTAATTTTTTATTTCTTCCCTCAAATGATCCGGTGGTTATTAAATCTGGAGCAAATTCCCTTTTCATAAACCACGTGAAGAACAGGGGTTAACTGGGTATCTAAAAATTTATAAAATTTAAATTGTAGACCCAAGGGCCCTTGCAACTTGTATTTTTTTATTATAGTTTCCGATAAAGTTACTAATTGCAGTTTGTGTAATAGGGTAATCTATAGCCTTAAATTTATAACCAATCTGATTATTTATCTTTACATATTTAGGTCCCAAGGAGCGTTGTATTTATGTTGTTCAATGCTTGTATTTATTCTTGAGTGTTTTTCATTTCAGGATGTCTTTTTTCTTCCTTCCTCTGCAAAAATTACTTTTGATTGGTTTTTAATTTTCTTTATGGCACCCACGACTATTTACCCCTTTGATCTTATATTTTTCATTAATTTTTAAAATTTCATTACATATTTCCTTTGATTCCAAGAGTGAGACGTTAAGATTCCAGAATTATTTTTTGGTCTTTGTTGGACTCTTAAAAGATGTTAAAATGGGAGGTTCGTCTAAAATATTTGAAGTCGACACCCCTAAACTGTACCAGGAGGCTCACTGCATCCACCGTTATGAAAAAAATAGTCTAGTATTCCATGTACTTCGTTACTCAATTTTGTTCTTCCATCATAGGTCATTTTGGTGAGGCATTATCAAACACTAACCGGCATCGTTAAGATTTTATAAATATATAAAAGTAGTCGTAGACTACTCTTCCAAGATTTTTAGCACTCTTAATACTACGGGATCCTTTATATCCAAGGGCATCTTTGCATGATTTTCTCGTGATATTTAGGTTTCAAGCTAAGGTGCATTGTTACCTTTGGTAGTGGGGCACTTTTCCACAACTTTGGTAAACCAAAAAGTTGAATCATAATTGGGTGCATACATTGCGTAGAGTATCACGTAGTTAGATGTTATCCTAATCCCAAAAAAGTTAAAAGCTGCATTAAAATAATTTCCTTCCGGATCAGACCCCACGTGACGAGGATTTAGCAAATAAATCATTAAATCTATTACACCTTTGGATGGGTGTGACCACGATCTTGAAGCTTTGGCATAGAAGTATGCATATGATGGGGGGAATTATTTGTGTTGTGCTCTTTCAATTGTTGCAATTGAGTTATAAGTAAACAGACTAGCCATAATGAATGTTGGAAACTATACAATTTTTTATTTATTTTTAAAGTTGTTTGGTTTTTTATCAATGCCCAATTTGGAGCCTCTTCTTGATGGTGTTGAGTTTTTTCTACGTCTATCGTTAGTTTACTTCAGAGGGTTTATCAAAATATCCGTCATGGAGCAAGGTTTGTCTGCATCCCTTGAACCACCTTCGGTCACCTTCCTTGATGAAGAGGGGGGCACAGGGAAACTTCGAGATTGAAATGTATCTTTGTTTCTACATTAGCCTCTGAAGTTGGAGACTTAAAATAGGAATCCTCTGCAGTATTACAGACATTGTTTGGATAGCTATTAGGATAATACATAAGAAGGATTTTAGGAGCACTTCTCTCTGTATTAGTCACTCGATCATTATTGGTTTTGATTCCCCTAAAATATTTTTTTTGAGTAGTTATGTCATAAGTCTACATTTTTTGTTCGTTTTGGTTTTGTTTGTGTCACCACGGGAACAGAGAATCTTAGTCTTTTGGAAATTATTGTATTTTCAGACACAATGAGATTATTGCTGTATTTTTTTAACTTTTAGAACCTGTGCGTATGTTGTCGTGGATCCATTTGTTTTACTGTTCTCTTTAACTTAATTCGATAAATATTCCCTATTTTCTCTTACCGGTATCTTTTTCCTGGGACATATCTTAGTTGCATTGTTTTTTTCTCTGTCGTGGCAAATTTGGATTGTCTGACCACGAACTAGAAGAAGAGTTGGCATTTTTGAATGATCGCCCTTCACATTGAATTAACAAGTACAACTACCAACAGGGTGACTCAATCCTTTTAGTGGTCGATCCTTGTCCAAACTATTCTTATTCGTCTCCTAGTGAACATTGCCAGTCATTTCAATTTCTTCTGTAAATAAGCTAAGTCTATTGATGAGATCGTCCTTAGATACTCTTACCACACATCTGAGAGCCTGTATTTTAAACATTTTAGTGCGTCGAAATATATATAATAAACCTTTTGAATATACACTAAAGGCAGCTTTAACTTTTCAAAAAATTTCACAATTTCAATGGGTTTTTTAACTCCTATCAGTACTTTTCCGGGTCACATCTCTGAAGTAATCTGAGTAAGATCTATTGGGAATTTCTTACTAGAATTGCATTGTGATCGGTAGTGGATTTTTTTTTAAATCGTCCCATCACAAATATATATATATATTATTATATTATTTGTTCTTCACCATGATAAATAAAATAAGATGTTAAGTGTCAAATATTGATTCTGTTGTTCTGAAAGTATAATTGTACGAGTATTTACTTAAATTTCTGGGAATGTTTAGTAATTTCAGCAATTATGTTTAAATAAAAATTAAGATGACAAATACTTATGATTCTTTTAAAACTCCTAATCTACTCATTTCTTAATATTTGGATGTAACATCGAATATCCATCTATTATTGTTTATGAGAAGGAAGTTTGGTTAAGTAATACAAATAAACAATAGCAGTTCGAGCAGAAGTATAAAAAATAGTGGGTTTTTTTTCAGCAGTTTATTCATTAAATATTAAGTATAACATATCTTGATCAATGATCACTATTTAAAGGCAAAGATTGACTTAATTACATTTATATAATATGAACTACTCCAAAATTACCTTTACTGCTACACTTTAACAAAATAATTAATCAACATCTATTGGATCTTTAGGAAAGACATGTTTTTTTTTCAATTCGTGTAATCGATTCTTAATAATTGAAAAAATATGTACTTATTGATATATATTCCTCTCTTCTTCGATACATATTATCTGAGGTCAAAGAATGAAGTTTTGCTGTGCAGAACCAGTAATTAAATGTAATTTGAAATGAAATATTTTCAATTAGATTAATTTATTATAGAGAATGAAATGAAATACTTTTTTGGGTAAAAAATATCTAAAATTTAAATCATCTTAGTACTGAACTACTATTAAAGTTTTCTCTACAAGTTTAAAATGAATTTCCTCTTTAAAATGTAACTTATTCCTATGTTTACTACAATCCATAAAAATGATGTATTAGGGATGTTTATTTGAATAAAAAACTCTTTTATTTTGTGATTTAATATCGTTAAATCAATTTATAAATTTATCCTTGAAGAGTATAATTATATGTATAAACTTTCTTTTTCTTTTTTATATATATTAGGTTGGAGAAAAAGTAATTTGTATATCTTGTTCATTATTGGTCACATCAGATCATTAAATAAAGCGTTGTAAAGGTGTGAGTATATACATACTACAAAAGATATTTAGACAGGTATTGCGCTTCACCAGCTCAGTCATGAATTTTCGTGTGTCTGTTATGGAGGTCTCAAAGGATGAAATTAACCATATTTTACATTTTTACTAACCTGAAAGGGAACAACGCGTCGAAAAACAATCAAGAAAATTTGTAATGTATACGGGACCGATACTACTTCGGCTCTTGTTGAACAAAACAGTGGTTGGAGAAAAAAAATCCTACTCAATTATGTCCTCTACTGTGAACAACTCGACCATTTGAAGCTTTTGATCCAATAGCCAGCATTGATGAATATGAGACGACAAGACAACGCTGGGCTACATACATCTTTGATGAAGAGCCAGAATCTCCGGCAGCTCGGAAGGGAAGTTTTTATGCATCCACCCCAAAGTCCAGACCTGGAACCAAGTGGCAACTACCTATTCCTGCCTATGGCTAACGCACTTGGGGCTACAAATTTGGCCTCAATGGAGGCTTGTGAATATTGGTTGTCCGAGTTTTTTGCCAATAGGGAGAGAGGCTTTTGTGAAAAATGCATTATGAACTTGGATTCTCTTTGTTAACAAGTTATCAGAACAGGGGTACTACGCTTAAATTGGATGATTGTAACACTTCTTATAAAGCATTTAAATAAAGCGAAAATATAAACTATCCCCCTATAAGATATTTTTCCCAGCAAGAGTCCAACACAAATGGTTGAAGTTTCACTCTCTTTATTTTATTTTCATATAATGTTTCTTGAAAGTATGTATAGTTAAAGGAGTGATGCAATTGCTCCCAAAATTAAAAACCCTCGTCCAAATCAGCGGAACTAATTTCAGTACTTCAGCTAAATAAGCAAAATAAATATAAAAAATTGTACATTAATTAAAAAAAAGTTTTAAAATAAAATATTTCTATGAACAAAAAAGATTATGATATTTCATAACTTTTTTTGAGACTCTAATTTCCTTGACTGTAAAGAGCAATTAATGATTGCGCCTAGACCTTTTATTAAATATAATATAAATTATTAAACTTCAGTACAGAAAATTAAAAAAAGGAAAACCTTTCTTCCTTCTTTTCTTATGAATTATCCTTTTAATACAATATAAATGTAGAATGTTAATATTTTATTTATATTGTAACAAGAAAAATGACTGCATTAAGAATGTTGCAGTTTCCCCCCTCTCTCCCCAAATTATAAATCATCGTCAGAATCCGATGGTCCTTTCTATAGTACTGCAATAACGTCAGTTGAACACATATACCAATACAGTTATTAGTACATATGTCAAATTTTACTGCCTAGTGCGTAAGTTTTCATTTTTTGTTTCAAGCATGTATTATTAATCGACAAATTTGTACTCACAGTGCACAGATTGTTCATTAGTAGCATTGGTCAATATTTGAGTGTTGGGTTAAGCTATTCTTTCAGCCCAAGTAATTATTTTATAGTCTGAATTTTCCATCTCTGATAATTCAGACTAGAAGAGAACAAGAAGATATCCTTCAGCTTTGCAAAACGTTGTCCATTAAGAATTGTGTTAGAAGGGATTGTAAAGAACTGGTAATTCTTTACATGAGTGGGGGAAAAGATAAATGTTTGGACAGATCATCTGACCTGGTGTCTTACACAGGGCAAGGGTTGATGTCTAAGCTTCTTTATCTTTGATCGGCTCAGCAAAAATATAGTTCAAGAATTAACTAAGTATTTGTGACTGGACAGCAGCAGAAATTAAATCACTCTGTACACTTTTTAATTTTTGATTACCTGTTTTGGTGGTATAGAGGCTCCACTTCCTTCAGAATCCCCTTTAAATGATATCATACCAGTCAATAACTTGATCAGTTATTTGAAGATCAATAAAACTTGTGTAGATGCAGCAATGAAGGCATTCTTGGCACATTTGTCGTACCTAACTGAAGAACTCGTACCATTAGCATTATTTTATGATCAAGTTAGAAATGACATCCAAAAAAACCTACATGGTATCGAAATTACTCACTTTAAAAGCCAGACTCTGAAGCAATAGGTATAGCTCACGATATTCCCTTCCAAATTAAAGAAACAGAAAGCTAAAAAAAGTAGTTGGTTTTTAAGAATTGACGAACATATATATCTGCAAATTAGTTAGCAATTTAATTATAATTACTATTATTATATAAATATGATAATCAGTGAAAAAGAAAATAACTAAAAAGGAAAAACTATTATTATATTTCTTATTAATTTCTGAACTGAAGTGAAATAATGTCTTCTTTATTTAATAAACGGTCTAGGCACGATCACATATTACTGTATTCAATCAAGGAAAATGAAGTAAAAAAAAATGAAATAAAAAACAAGATGATCTATATCTGATTATTTAAATATGATACTTTACAACATGTTTTTTATAAAACCCATAATAAACAAGTTTTGCTTCATACACGTTTATAAATTGCAATTAGGCTAGAGGTAAACGTTAACAAAATTTGGGAATTCTTTTTATATGTGTTCTAATTAACTAGCCACAGTACCAAAATTTGGTTCAGCTGAAACTCATAATGATGGGGCAACTGGTTCACCCTAATAGTTAAGACATTACTTGCAAGGTAAGACAATTACGAATTAATTAATGAGTATAGGTATTCCATTATGTTAATTAAGGTATACATACAATTAAATAAAAAAAGATGTGAGAGTAGGCACATAATATGATCTGGATGAATTAAATGATATTTGGTATTTTTAGAGGCAAGTATCAACTCAGATTCCTTCTCTGGTATGAATAGCTAGCTACATTTTTGGTATATTCACCTCTTTCATGTGATTACATATTATTTAGGTATCTTTTTATAATAACTGCATTTTTCAATTGAGTCATGGGTGACACCAAACTTTTTAGCCCTTACTAAATTATTAACATCCAGGTTGTCAAAAATATGGGCCAAGGGCTGGATCCGGCCTGCTCGGAGGCTTGGTACACCCCGAGAGACAAATCTATATTTTTAAATAAATGAATTTATACATTCACTGTAATTATCTTAAAAAATTAAGATTTCTATATTGTCCACTAGGGTCACAGAGTTTTAGTACTTGTAGAAAGGATGGAGATATGGTGGTGGAGCTAACATAATTATGTGGTATTATTTGAGTCTGTTCGGTATATGTTGGCGGCAATTATATCATTAATTTTTCCTTTAGCCTCGCATCCTCAGCAGCAAAATATCTTTGTCAAAAAGGAGAAAAATGGATAATTTGTTATATGTTCACTGAGGTGAATGGAAAACTCTTGTGCTTAGTATACCAAAAGCAAGTTTTGGTGTATAATGAATACAATATTCGGTGGCATTATGAATCGCAGCATAGTGACAAATGCAGGGAGAACTGAGAAAATAAAAGGTAAATGCAATGATGTTGCGTCATAGGAAATAGCAGTTGGATTCGAGAAGCAAGTGATACTACAGAGGAAGCCATTTATCTGAATTGCAAGGAAAATAGCTTTAGCTTCAAACCCTTGTAGTAATAGAGAATTGGATGAAAACTGTATCTTGACACCTTTTGAAATTGTTTGTCCTAAGGAATCATACGTTTTTGCCAATACTAGCTTGAGAAGAAATATAAAGTGGTAGAACGGAGTTCGGAACTATCGGCAGATTTGGGCCATCAACTGTAACGCAGAGTGAATTTATGTTTGGCATTTTCTGTAGCGATTGAGTAAAAGTGTTGTTCAAATTGGCCATACTTTTTTTGAGTTCTTAGGTTGTTCATAATGTAATTAATAAAATAACGATTTTTATTAATGAATTATTCTCCCTTATACTAATTATTAGTATTAGTGTCTAATACAAAGAAAAAAAGTACACTTATTTGTAGTTTTATGTAATTTTGTAATAATAAGTTTGATATCCCTGATCTACATTCTCCTTCTTTGACCACGATTAACAATCAATTCATTTCTAAGTTGTTTGTCTGACGATTCTGAAAATAAATGGTAAAACTCTTTCGAGATGGTTTGAATGCTATAACAATATTCAATATGAACCTACCTACATAGAATGCAATTAACCAATGCTAAATCAAAGCATTAATTCTTTGGAAATCACATTGGTAGGTATACACACGCATAAACAGAGATTCAAATTATATGATATGCTGGTATGTTAAAAAAACAAACAAACTGTAAATTAACGTGGTGACCCCGATAATTTGAAAAGTGTTTGGGACTTTATGACAGCTAACCTCATTCCGTATCAATTATAGCGATGTCGATCCTTAATTCGATTCCGAGTCCGACAATAATTTACAATTATAACTCCCAAAAAAATCCTCAAAGTTACTCATCATCGGTCACGCACTCATAATTATGTTATACTTATTTTTTTCCTATCCAGACTAAAAGAATAACGATGACGACATTGTGAAATATATACTTCAATTCAGGTAGCAATCACAAATTTCATATCTTTTTAACACTTGCAGATACATACCAGCCATTAATTGAGAAAGTTGAGTAGAAGAAAATCTCGTTGAATATTGCTATTGTCCAAGTATGTAAGCACTGGTACTAATTTGATGGGAGGCAATGGAGATACCTATTACATTTCCAAATGCAATAGGACACGCCATATCACACAGGCAAAACTAATAAATAAATAGGTATGTACGTCAGCATGATGACTGAAGGTTGCACGTAACTGATGAAACATGGGATTTGCAAATAAAAAAGCTAAGCTAATTATAAGACTAGAGGTGAAAAACAAGAAATGAGAGAGAGAGAGGGAGACACCATCAAATGTAAATATGGACCTTGGTACTCGTACGCGGTTTGACTCATCTTTATTCCATGAATTTGTAATGCAACTTACACAGTGAGTCGATTTTTAAATTCGAAAAATCCCAAGTCAACTTAACTTTTTATCTTTATCATTGAACGAGAAAACACTGTCCCAATGAGATTTTCTTATGAATCACAGTAGAATCTATTTAATAGTTTGTTTATAATTAGCTTAATTATGAAATCTTGCTAAATTTGTTCGCTCAATATGGTTTCCTCACTTGTCATAAGAGGAAATACCTTAAATATATGAATAATATTAGTGGGATTCTGCAATTTTTTCTCCAAGTCAGGACCCTCACTCCATTCATTATATATTCCTTTCCATTTTAAATCTTAAGAAAACATCCTCAATCTATTAATAAGAATCACTTATTAGTATTTTTGCTTCTAAATAAATACTTATTCTTTGCCTATCAATAAAAACTAAAATAAAATTGATGGAACAAAACAGTCCATATATAGCTTAGAATTATGAAAAATTATTGGGAGAGCTATGAATACATTTGCACATCATGTCAACGTCATTTTCAAACAGAATAAATTGTTACTTCCCACTGTGATTGATTTTCTTTTTACAAAAAGATGGAAAAAAATCCAAATACCCATTCTATATTAATTTAAAAACCTACGATCAAATATAAAAGCACAATAGCGATCTACAATTGATCTCGATCTAACGTATTTTAAATTGTTTCCCTCTGATATTATTTTCACGTATGCCATGTTGCCATTTTTAAGTCACATTGTTTTTTAAATATTGCAAATTGATTTGTTTGTTTGTGTACTAATTTGTTTCAAAATTTTGGTGCCGTGTGACCGAGGTTATCAATAGTGGTGGATCAAAAGTGGTTGCAGTTGCTGTATAGAATTGCCACATCCTCTCTTTATACAAATAAATCGAATGTAGGTGTAAAGGAGCACTTATATCATTGTATCATATGTAAATCGGAGCTGGATATGTCTTTCCATCTCCTCATTTAGAGCCTAAAAATTCTTCCTCTCATTTGAATGATTAAGGGTACGATTTTTGGAGCTTATAACGTGGTATTGAGCTCTTCTGACTGGCTTTTAAAATTGAGTTCCTAATCACAAACGTCCAAGGAATTATGTATGGGGCAAAGATTAGTGAAAGAAAAAATCCATCATGTTTAGGGACTCTTGTGTCTCACCAAATAGACGTAAGACAAAATTTAAAGGATTCTGGGTTCCTCTCGAAGAACCAGATGTCGCCAAGACCTGTATAAAATTAATTAGTTTCTCTCAAGACTTGTTTACACTGGGTTCGATTTACGCCCCCCCCCTTTTTGTCTACTGTTTATATTATGATTTATGAATTAATATTGTCTGTGTGTGTGTTTATGCCCAATGTAAGGTGAGAACTGAGGACAAATAGTATGTCCGGATCTGTGCAAAGGCTCTGTTTCCCCCTCTTTTCTCCTTCACGACCGGATTACCTATGCTCTTATTTTTTTTTTTTCTGCCTTTTCTTTTATGTATATTTCTTAAAAATGTGTGAATGTATGTAAATAAGTATTAAAAAAAATATATTTAAATGATTATGATTAATAATTGCAAATTTTGTTGTTTTTTTATTTATAAAATTATTAAATATTGGAATTAAATTTGTTTAATGTATATGAAGCAAACCTAATAAATTATCTAAAAAAAGAGAAGTGGATTTCATTATGAATAGTTCAATTTCGTTTAATATAACTTTCAAATAAAAAAAATAATATGGACTTACCCTATCTAATTCGTTCGTTATACCACTTTAAAGATTTTCCCAATTTATCTGGCCCATCCTCTACTTGGCCCCATCCCTTGTAACAATACAACGTTGACGCCAAATATAGTTGCTACTCCTTGTTGATTTGATTTATCTATTGAGCAACGGAAATATGTATTCTAGCTTGAGATATGTGATTGTGCTTTAATATTTGTATACTTAGTACAAATGTACATTTTCAAGTATTCCTTTGTGGAAAAAATACTATCTGTATAATGTAAATGATATTTGCACAATTGAAGGAGACAAATTAAGAATGAAGGCGTTGTAATTTCATTACTGAGAGAGACACCCTGAAAAACAATTTATCTATCTTTCTATGTATTTGTCAATAACAAACGAAGAAATAGTGATGAAGATGTTAATATCATCTATATAAAATGTACATAAAATCTATGTATAGTAAAATGATTTGTATTATGTTCATTTACCTATGACACATACTTCAAGTGAAGGTCGTGTTATTTATTCATAAAACATTTACATTATGTGAAGCAGCACTTTGAAAAAGTGTTTAATGGTATTTAATAATATAATTCAATTAAGTTAACATAAGTAAAAAATGCAATATTTTTTTATGAACTTCAATTTTGCTATTTTGTTTCTTTTTTGAAGTTTTAAATATTACAAAATGGTTAATTATAGAGAAAAATAAGTAATAATTATACAAATCATCAAAATTGCACTTGTCTAAAAATCTTTTAGAGTCCTTTTTAAATTCTAGTATTACTTGACGCGTTAATTACGAATCAAATCTGCATTTTATGAATTTTCAATTTAAACTTTTTGAGTATTTTTACTCTATTTATAGGTGTGTGCCAACTTTTTGGTAAGAAAAAAAATTAGAAGTCCACATAAAAATAAGTTTATTCTTTGCAAAAAAATTATACTGGGACATCCAATCCTGAGAAAATGCAATTTTTGGTTAAAAAACTCCTTATTTTAATAATTTTTTTATGGAAAAGAATGATACCTCGATTTTTCATGTGATTTTAAGTCAAATAAGTTCTCTCTAAGCCTAAATAGAGGTAATAGTATTGAATTTATGTGTCTACTTCTTTTCTAAATCTCAAAGTACATCATTTTTAAATATAGTGTAACTCCAAAACTGCCTTATTTCAAAGTGCTAATTTTTGCAGATATAAGTTCCAATTTTTTCATTTGACAGAATTAGGATTTTACTTTTGAATTTGGGATGTAACCTAACAAATAACAATTTCTTTCAATTTAAATCAAACAAATTTACCTCTGACAGACAAAATATTCTGTTATTCAGCAGTTGTTTGGTTGATAAATCACAATATATTTATTTTTAGTTTGGTTCGTAATCAATTATTAAATTTCAAAATTAAGTAAAAGCTTGAATTCAAACTGGATAATTGTTTTTTATTTTTATAATATCACTAGTAATAGCCGGGCATATTCTCAAAACAGATTTTTATGAAAATTTATTTATTTTTAATTAAAGCTTTCACAGGATTTGAATATAAATAGACTTTAAAAATTCTTATTCTTTTTTATATTTGTGATCATAATGAAGTTATGATGAATCTCTTCAAACTTAAGACCTCCTAAGTTTATTAAAATTAGCCAATTTTTTGAGATTTACGTCATTTTTTTAAAGAAAATTCAGTGACAACTCCCTTTGAAGGTTGAAATTTTGAATAATTCATTTATTACCAATATAAATAAGAAAACCTTCGAAAAAAAGAAAGAAATAAGCGATCACCACAGATGATAATAATATAATAATGGAAGAGGTTCATGCTTTTTGTAGAAGCTAGCTTTTATTTTGTACAATACTTTCTACCGTCATTTATATCCTTAAAACATTTTAACAGCCCATTTATTTTAATATAGTGTAAAATAGAAACTTTTTATCATAGTTAGCAGAGGGAAAATATTTATATGTTGTTTAAATATATGGATGAAAAAGCATTTTGAAAAAAAGCTTATTTAAAGTAAATAAGCTTCAACCTATTATGAAAGGATAAAAAGATGACAAAGAATAAATAGAGGGTTGAAATAATGTCTAAGGATGAAATAATAGCAATTATATATCTTTTTTTTCAATTAATTATTCTTTTTAAATGATTCACAATTAGTCAGATTGAGTTACAAACCTTTCCAGAATGTACCCTGTTAATTCATTTTTTAAGAGTGAATTCCTAGAGACTGTGTAGTTGGTTAAAGACTAAAATCTCAATGCTTCCAGCAGATAAAAAAAGTGTTACTTTTACAAATATTGATCACGTGATTTTCGTTCCGCCACTTGGTTCATAGCTTTCTTCACTACCAATAAACATATCAAAGGATAAAGAACAAAGATAGTTTGGAATTTCCCTCCCTCTTCAGATGAACACTCTTTTTTCATTAACAAACACTAATGGTTCTATTATCCACATAATTCCATCAATGATGCACTATTATTTGAAATGAAGACAAATGAATTTATATTGTATAAAAGGCTATTTGGTAAAAGAAAAAATATAGAGTAGGTTTAGGTATTGAGTCAATACCTAAAATCATGGGCATCATAATATCTTTATTGTTCCTGGATAATGTTTTGAAACTTTTTCTATATAAATGTCTACAAATTCTAACATTTATTGCAATAATATTAAAGGAATACTCTATAAAAAGAAAGCACCTTTAGTTACCCATTTCTGTTCCTTTTTTTTTTTTACCAACTCAAAGCCAGTTATTATATCTTAAAATTAATTGAATAGTTATGAAATTTAAGAGAAAGTTATGTAATGAATGTCTTAAGAAATTTAAAAAAAAAACTTTATTTATTATACATTTTTCTAATGATATGAAATTAATAGATTTACAAAATTCCTTAAGACAATATTTACACTGCTATTTTACTTCAATTATTTTTCATTTACTAAAGTGCAAGTTTCATTTATAGTAGTGATGGAGTGATTAAAAAAAAAAATACCGATGCTGATTTAGATGCAATTCTAGAAACTTAACTATACAGATCACGATTCTTGAATATTTTAAGTAATAGTTAAAATATACTATTTTGCTATCATGGGCGTCAACAGGAATATATATATATATATATTTTTGTTTTAAGTTTTGATTTTTTGAACAAAAGTTTGAAAAATTCAAACATACAATTTAATATTTAAATAATCTTCAAAAATCCACGACTATTCCCATAAACTAATTTTATTACTTTTTATTTCAAAATCCACTGCTATTCACAAAAATTGAATTTTTATTAGAAAAATTCCCAAAAGCCACAATTGTTCCCATAAATAATTTTTTTAGAAAAAAAGTAACAAAAATCGGCAGTTGTTTCTAAAACTTCAAAAGTTAATTTATAGAGTATTTTTAAATAACTCAATCAATAATTTTTTTTTTTACTCTCTCTTTGATTGGAATGGTGATTGATTTTAACCAAAAATGTGAAAAGGATATTTATAACCCAAATGTTCTGGTTTTGTGGCTATCAAAGGCTTTAAAATTTTTCCAAAATCTACATTATTTAGTGTCATTTTTGAAATTAAAGGATAATGATATAATAAAGTTTGTAGGTACTTGTATCAAAATTTGATAATTTTAAAAGTTATATATTTTTTCTTTCCTAAATCGGAGAAAATGTCTTTTAAGTACAAACATGTAATGAATTTTTTTTTCATTCTTTTCATTATTGTCTCTATACGAAAAAAAAGAGTATTTTGATGCTAAAGACATTATTTAAATATTTTTAAGGTTTAAACGGATATCCTCACAAAGTTTCGGATGTTAACATTGAAAACTTTGCATGAAATCTTGGTGAATAAGTCTTGGAACTTGTGTTCCGATTTGCATTCCTGATCTTTAATGGGAAAAGTATTTTCTTTGGCAATTATTCTCTGATAGACGGCACAATTGAATATATTGGTACAATTTTTATTTTAAATTTTGCACTTCAAAATACAAAGAAGAAATTGTTGATATAGCAAATTGTTATAAAAGCAAGTTCGACGGAGTAATCTATTTACCAAGTCAATGAGACTTCTTTTATCGGCTTCTTCTTCTATTGTAGCTTGGATACTTGTCAAGTTGAAAGAGCTTTCTTCAACTAAGAGACTCCACCAACGAGAACAAGAGATTTTTTTAAAACAGATCTGGCAATAAAACTACCAATATGATAAAGAGTATATTCAAAGCGTTATCTTCGTTAGCGAATCCAATTTCGGAGTTGCATAGTTCGTTGCAGATGTCAAAAGCAAAAGCAGGTATTTTTGACATTTTAAGTCGTTAGCTTCTTCAAATATATTTGACAGCTCCTTGATTGGAACCTTTGTGTACATGAAAAAGGTTCTCAAACGAAGAGCTTTTTCAGCTTGGAGAAATTGTAGTACTACATTGAAATGTATTAATTTGCCCCTGCCATCATTTGATAACGTCCAATCTCTATTAGATGTAATGAGACTGGAATTACCAGTGAGTACAAAATCAAAGTTTGAGACATTTATCAAATGAAGTGCCAACGCTGTTACTTCTTTAGTTGAATCACACACGTAGTAAAATGTTAGAGGAGTTAATGAATACTTGTACTTGTCTATTTTTTCTCAGCTTCCTGGGCTTTTTCTTCCCAATCACTCAAGAACGTAGAAAAAGCTGGAAGAACTGAAATGGTACAGTAACTTTCACCTAAAATCGCTTCTCTTGAAGGATCTTTAAATCTTACAGCAGCACTCAACTCCTTAACATTCAAGCGGTTCCACCATTCTCGAATAACGCGTATAAAAGAGGCGGTCTTTCGATACCCCATATTCTGCGAACGAAACTGTGGTAAAAGAAACATTTTGCAACCATCCAATTATTATAAATAGAATTGAACAGATGAATTAGGTCAAAGATTCTGAGAAATTTCCCTTCAGTGTTATTAGGATGAGAGAATATCCCGTTAGCAGAACATTCATTCGTGACATAACTGCGATTAGTTGCATGATTATCGACTCCACAGGCCACAACGTGAAGTTCAATATCCTCAAGGTCCCGAATCAATGTATCAACTATATATTTCTTTTTCTCACTATTCAAGGCAAATATAACAAATATCATGAAAGTAACCGCCAAGATAACTTATCATCCCACAAAATATTGTCGTCGTCACTTTGTCACATTCACTTAATTCGATGACTTTTCCTCCCGAAAAACTCGACTCCTTGAGTAAATTAAACTTAATCGAGAAGGAAGATTACCACACACATTCTCGTTCATTCAGGTCTTGGCTCTGCGTTTCAGGTAGGTCTTGGTATGAGGATGAACCCCTTTACCAACCTTTAAAGGTTGCAATCCATCGATTAAGGGTTCTGGGAGATGGAAAACTCAAAAATGGTTCATTAACAAGATTTCTATAACAAGCGGAGGAAGTTGTTTTAAATACTGCTGGAACACCTAACAAGATCAATGAGTATATTCGAGTTCCGCGAGTAAAATTGTATTGCTCGATCGGAAATATCATATTTTTGTCATCATCGGGAAGAACACTATCTTTAATTTTTTTCTTTTATGTTTTTCATAGCCTCCCGTATTGGAAATTTTTCTTGATCAATTTCGATGCTTTCAACTGAGACAATATATTAGGGATCTGTAGAGTATCCATAAGTATTCCTTTTTTGTTGATAATGTGTTTGAGTTTATAAAGAGGTACTATGGAATCGTTAATGAAAGCTCGGCATCCCCCTCTAATCGGTGCTTTTTAACCTTCCGTCTGGGATTGGAATCTTTGGACTTATACGTCAAGTCATCAGGTCGAAAATGAAGGGAACATACATCTGCAACTTTTTTTTTGAATGTTCGTTATAATCCTAATGGTATTGTACTTTCTTGATGGTAGCAATCCATTTGCACCTTCGGATATGGTTTGTTGGGATCCAGGGGGTGGAGACTTGGGGTAGCATTTCTATTCCCCGCTCACCCACATCGCAACCAGGGAAAACACAAGCGTAAGGCATTGCTTGGTTTCACTTCAATAATACAACTCACACCGGTTAGAAGTTCAAAATGGATATTGAATGATGATGCACTTTTGAAAAATAAGAGGGAAAATAAGAGGAGAATCTTACCCTACAATTGCATGTGCGAGAAAAAAAAAGAGAAAAATAGTGACTGTTCCATAGATTTAGCCTTTCTTGGTCATTACATAGAAAGGTTAAACCTGTATATATATAATATAAGAATATACCTTCCTATTAAATATATTTGAAATTAGTATCAATAGAATCGTTTATCAATAAAAAAAATTATATGTTGATACCTCAACAGGGCCACAACGAACCTTTCTTACTATGGGGCTTCAGATGGGTTGCGATAAAGTGACAGTAAGAGTTCACCACACTGTAGTGTCAAGTTTCTTTGCAAAAAAAAACTTAAAAAGTACCATGATGTGACTAGAATTTGCCAGCTTGTCCTGTGAATAAAAAAAACCCTATATCTCTAGTATATTCCTTTAAAACAAACACCCTGATAAATAATTAGTTGATGGGTGTCATCAAGGGTATGATAAAGACTTTATAGTTAAAACAAAATTATGTCACTTAAAAATCGAAAAAAAGAGTTTTATGTAAAAATATATAAATTATTTTGAGCTTTCTCTTCGTAGTAAAAAAAATTACATAGGTATCTAGCAATGTTCCAACTCTGAATTCACCTATAGGTAAACCACTGGGTAGTTCATTGAAATCAGATCACTTAACATTCAATGATTAAAGAAGGTTGAGTGATTGAAATTAATTCATATTTTGATATAATAAAGCATAAAAAAAACCCTGACCCCTCTAGGATACGTACAAGTTGAGAAAAGGACTTTTGAACGAGATATACGAATTTGAAGAGGCTACTTTTGACACCAGCAATGAAAAAACCCCATCTTCTCCGTTTCAAGACTATTTTGAGTCCTACAAAACTCTTATTTAACACTTTTGGCCCTTCTATAGCCCTGATGCCAATTTTTCGGGCAACAACTTTTAGGTAATGTCGAGTGGAAGACTTACATTGCCCTTCTTCCAACATAGAGGGCCTCAAAGCCTGCTGTCAGCCAGTAGTGGGACGCCATGCCAGATGACTACGGAGGTTGTCAAGCCTTCCACCGCCTGGAAGCCATCATTACCGCTAAAGTTGGTCTGTATTAATGATTATGAGAGCTTATACACTCATCCCTTTATAGTATTACTTTCTTTGAAATTCTATTTTCATTAATAAATTATATGTTGTTGTAGTTTAAAATTCAAAGTATTCAGATTTCAATGGACCACTCGCTATAAGAACCAAAAAATGTAAAGTTATATTTCGCCTTATCTATACTAATTAATCCAAGTCGGTATATTTGTCTATTTGCTTGCTTGCATGATTGTCAGAAAATAACTCAATTTAACAACAAGTTCATATTACAAAAGAATCGAAGAGTGAAGTACATATATTAAATTAAAAAAATACTGAATGTGAAATGTTATGAGCAGTGATGAAAATCCTATGTATAATGGGCATGCTAAAAAAAGAATCCAAAAATTTAAATTGTAACCTTGATAATTTGATGAATGTTTTGGAGGGGATCAGCTAGAATCAGTTGTGATAATAGAGGAGGACGAGAACGAAATCAACTAGAAGAGTGGTAAGAATTACTATGATGTCGAACCCTAATTATACTCTTAGTACAACAAGGACTTACAACTATAAATCCACCACAATTCCTTAGTGTCCATCTTTTATGAGCACACAAGTTTGGAATTTAATTGATTCAATTTAGGAAAGGATGTTCACTAGTCCGGAATTAAATAATTATGACAACTGTTAAGAAAAGAAAATTCCTTCTTCAGATTACCAATTCCAAAAAACAGCCGGCTCAAAAATTCACAGGATTTATATCACTGGATATGATTAAGCAACAAGCATGTGTAGGTAAAGCACAACCAGTGAGCACAGAGGAGTAATAAAGTAACCCCTTGGCTCATCTCCAATGATGAAAGAAAAAAAAAGAACTATATGTTGGCAACTTAGAAAGACAGCGTATCTACTGAAAAAGATCCCAAAATAACGTTAGTTGTTCCTTTCTTGCTAATACGTTTGAATTGTCAAAATAGGAAGAAATATATATTTGAAAAGTACTAATATTTTGAATACGAGTATAATAACCATATACTTTTCTTAAATGTAACTTAGTGAAGATTTTGACAGTTTTCACATTCGACTCATCACTTCATATTAAAAAAAAATTATCATACTCTTTTTATTCTTCTTCTATAATTTTGAATTGTTCAGTATAAGTTTGTAGATTAATGTTGAAATAAAACACAAATCTAACGTAATATTATTATTATCAATATTTTATTTATTGAGGGTATTGTCTTTAACTTATTTATTATGAGAAGGTTAATTCTTCTTGAGAAATTTTAAAAGAACGCAAAAAACAAAAACCAGTTTCAGCGATAGATGACTGGAAATGGTCCATGGTAAGTTAGTTGGAGGGTCCTTCTGATGGAGGCAAATGAGCTGGCAAGAAGATTATTAGAAACCGTTGAAATGAGGTGTATGTGTAACAAGGTCGACGTGTGCATGCTCAAATTGGGACTGGTTGGCTTAAAGGATTGAGGCCCCCAGACCAATGGCGAGTGATTTTGGAAGTTTGACATCTAACGCAGGTACGGGTCCACACTCAGTCTTTGTTGTTGTAAAGGCAAATGCACGGGTTTGTTACCGGATGCTGAGTTGCACAAATGCGAGGATGTGAAAGTTCAATGAATTGTTTGAATAGTCGATAGTTCATGGACAAGGGTTTCAGGGGAAATTATTCTCTTGAATTCAATGTGCGTAGACTCGTACCCAGGTGATTCCTAGAGGAAGAAATATACTGTATGTATATGGACTTCACACAAGATTCCTAGTTTAGTTAGAGTAATAGTAATCTATAACGTTTACTTATACTTAATGATTGCAACTCCATCTATCTAATTAAAGGAACATATAAAAAAACATCATTTCGTCAGCGACCTTAGCTGGCTCCTTAAGATCCAACTTTTCCTTTTTGGTAGAAGATGTGAGGTAGCCGTTGAAAGTAACGTTGTCGTCACGACTGGACATCAAAAATGAAAATTTATTTTCAAGTAGTTTTTTCGTTTGTCAGATCAGGTTTAAGGGTTTTTCGTCTACCAATTCCTCTCTGGAAAACAGATCTAGGAGGTGAGCGTTGACGGCTGCTTTACATCTTTCCAAAATAGCCCCCTTTAGTTTCTCATGGATCTCGTCGGATTCACTCCCGTCAGCAATGACAATCTGAGTCTGTGGGTAGAGTCTTGTCGCTTGGACGAATTTGCTGACAATTCTTGTGGTTCTACTTACTCAGAACCCAATCTCCGCAATATCATACCACATCTTAGGGGCTTGAGGACAGAACAGCCTCACTCTAAACGAAGATACAGAGTCGTTTTAATCAAGATGTTTGTCAGATATTGTCGGAGTTTGAGAAGAGCCAGTGTTGAATTATGTTGTCTGAGTGTTGGTAAGATTGTTATAATGTCTATAGTTGAGTTGAAGTTTAGGTACAGATGCACTGTAGGTGCTGTGTACAGGTAAAAGACGTGAGGCAGGTAGGTAATAACGAGGTGGCGGTGTTGTTTGGTACAGGAGCACAGAAAGAGGAGGGCACAATTGAAGAGAATAATACGACAGAATTCAGTAAATGTAAATATATAGCTGACTTGCGAGGGAATGCCTTTTAATCCATAACTGTAACCCTGTGCTATTACTCGGTCTTTTGCAGCCAGATGGTTACCTATGTACCCATAGCACACTCAGTATCACGTCAGTTGGAATAATTGGGGATGGAGCTTCTCGAGCTTCTATATATTGGATCTCTCAGATAAATACAAGTTTTTATATGAAACAGAGCTTGGACCTTTCGAATTTTTCAAGGTAGGGATCACAAATGCGCATTAAAACATTGCTTTTTAGTTAAAAAATAGATAACTATACCCTTTAAAATTACTTAATAATTAATATATGTCTCACCGATTACATGACTATCTAAAAATGAAAAGATATATAATACAAAATATGAGACATTTTGAAGTGGTTATAAAAAATATATATTAAGTTCTGGAATACTTTTTAAATATTTTTCCTTTATAGTGTTGATGTGAATTTAATTTTTTAACAATAAATGTTGAAATAGTGTTACATAATTTAGGTTCAAATTATAAATTTATTTATTTATTATGATGTAAAATCCATAAGACAAAATCAAAAGTTATACAAGAACTGATATCTTCATTACATTTCTCTCTATCTTTCCTCCTAAAATAGAAAAAAAGAAGGTACAAAATGATTGAATAATATTAGTTAATAAAATTTCAAATTTTTTATCTGCCTTTGAATTGGGATGGGGGAGTTCTTGATTGTTTTTAACCCGATAAACATGAAAATTACTTGTGTTAAATTATTGCATACAGAGTGATTTAAAAAAAAAAAAAAATTTTTTTTAACAACATTTAAAGATTATTTTTTTATTTTTCGCCTTGAAGTATCTATACCTAGCTGTGAAAAAGTTTTGAGACAATTTTAAACACTTTATAACTCAAAAGAAAAAATGCATCATAATGGACAACATTAACAAAATCATCAAGATCTCAAACGTAATTCAGATTAGTCCCTTGGCATGTATTTACTAGTGAAAAAAACAATCTTTGTTCCTCAAATTTCAAAATTTCCACCTTAGCCTCAATTGCAGCATATACACGAGGTCAGAAGGCATGATACTATACTCACCATGCATGGCCATATACTCCCACTCAATACTCAATGCTTGGGGTTCCTTTGACTTGTGGCCGAGGCAGGGTCATGCTGCCACACATAATTTACCTAGGAATAGTTCACAGCATTTGTGATCGTCCCTTTACTAATGTTGTGCTTATATTTGAGTTTACAGATTAGCTTAAAGGATTTGCTACAATACTGTTTCTCAAGGCGCTCATGAACACCTCCGATCGCTTTATGCTGTGGTCCCACTCCCAGGCTTCTATTCTTAGCTTCCATCAGCCTCAAAAGCCTTTCTTATTCTTAAAACAGTGAACATGTTCACGTCTAAAATCTTGACCAACGCCCAGGCAGGAACTTTTCGTAGAGCACATCCAGCACTCTAAGTTTCTTCTATATCATTACGTAACTGATTTCATTTACAAAAAGTTATACGACCTAAAACAGAAGGTTTCAAGTCTACTCTTTCAATTAATGTGTATGTTTTATTGCCCTACGATAACTTGTTGGGAATTAATTTGAGTTTTAATGCATAATGCATTTTTGCTCACGTACAGTGGTGATGTTTTTCTAAAGACCCAAAAAGTACCACTTCTAAAAGCGGAGATGATAAAAAAAAGCCAACCCTCAATTCAGTTCCATTTTTTCTCCAGAACTTTTGGCATCCACAATCACCAGATCTGAATTGTCTGAATTTTAGTATTTGGAGGGAAGTACAGTCCTAGGGTTACAGAAACCTACACTTTAATGTTGAAATCATAAGGGACTCTGTCAATGACCAGTGGGCTGCCATGTAAGTGGTCTACATCAAAAGCACCTGCAGCAAATTCCCTGGAAGACCTTATAGTTGCTTATTATACTTAAGACTAATAAATAACTTTAATATTATTATCAAAAATTATATATGCATTTATTAAAATTAAAAACGCTTCTCCAAATTTTAAACAAAAAGCTGAATCTCTCTCTTCTGCCCTGGATACTTAGCAAATAAAACCCTACTTCGGCAAGAGAATCTCTCTCAAACTAATAAAGACATCTTTAAACATATTTTTTTATAGCTGGAGTAGAGAGAAACGTGCATTTGTAGTTGAAAAATTGTTAGACAGAAAATTTTATCAACTAAAATATAATATTAAAGTTGTATGTTTGTATGCATGCCCCCTCATAAAAACACATAGGGTAGGGTATTTATTTCAAAAACAGTATCGATACAGACTTTAGACATAAAATTGAGGCTCTTAAGAATTCTGAGTTACATACCTAGGCCTATGATTTATTCTGATCAGACCGGACTCCTTGGCTCTGAAGGGAAAGTTTATTTTTTTGCTCATAAGCTGATTTTTCTAATAAAACAAGATTGATTCTCCTTGTCTTAAAGTTTTGTGAAAGGTATGACTTGTCAATTAGAAAATGCATCAGAAAAATTAAAAATCCAAAAAATGATTTTTTTAACTAATCAAATAAGGAAGAAAGTAATTGAATAAGAATTAAAAAAAGGGGTAAAGAGGATTAACAAGTTAGTCTTATTATGATTGAAGGAGGAACATATTTCTAATTATAATGGACAAAGGGATATAACAATTTCAAATACTGTGTATCGACAAGTTTACTAAATTCTGCAGTTATTTAGAGCATTCATAAAATAATCCAAAACAATATATATAATTTGGCTACGTCCTAGTATTTCTAAAATTAAATAAACTGCAATTAAAGTCTTATTTTTTATCTGGTGTGGCTTATAAAAATCAGCAAATTGCTTCAATTTTTAAAGTACAAAAAAGTTTTTTTCCATTATATTTCCTAATTTTGAGAAGCAGTGTGTCCAAATTAGATATAGCAAACCGAATTGATTTCGGGAAAAATATTGCAGAATTACCAATTACTAATTATTTTATAAACTAATTATCCACAAATATAAAAAAAGATATTTCTTAATCTCATTTTGCAGATTTTTGTATATATTAATTATCCTTCTAAAATCTCTCATTAAAAAAATATTTAAAGAGAAAAAACAAAATCAAAAAAAACAAAACAAAAAACCACTGATAAATAAGGTTATTTATATATATAAAAATTACATTTTACTCTTGTTTTTACACCTTTACATTATAGTTAACCGCCATATACTTTAAATATCTCCGTTGGTCAAAATGAATAAATGAAATGTTCCTTTATTTAATATTTTGGCAGTTTTTTTAAAAAAAAATATTTTATATATCTTAACAAATATAACTTTTCAGAACGATGACCTCATGAAATGAAGTTTTCAAATAATAATCCATGCATGGAAAAGTCTGAGATATACTTTATATATCTTAGATATATATATATATATATATATATGTATTAGGGCTGGTACTGTACGGGTTTGTAACGCGGTTTGGTTCATTACCAACCTTATGGTTTCTTACGTTTTCAACTTCAGTTGGTGTACGACGGTACGTTTATATATAATATTTTGATGCTATAAATTTTTTTTTTTTTAAGGAATAGATTTAAATATTGAGGTTAGATTTTAATCCAAAATCATCCTATTATATTATAAATAATTTATGCATTTTATTACCTGGAAATGTGGACAAGCTCATTTTTTTTGCAAAAAACAAACTACAAATTCATAAATAATAATATAACATATTAACAGTTTATAATTTATGTCAAGCTTTCTTTATTTGTACAGAAAATAAATTATTTAAGAATAAAATGTAGAAAAAAAACTTGAAAAAACTACATTAATACAATATTTTATATAATGCCGTATCAAACCGCGTACCTTGAAGTGTGTATGGTGTTTGGTACTAAATTGCGGGTTTAACGTAACGTCCTATCCATAATATATATATATATATATATATATAAATTGAAGTTTTTCAGATCTATGTTGAAAAAACGAACTAGTGGCATGAAAAGATTTGTAAATTGCTAACAAAAAATGTATTGAAGATACATTATATTTATAGTGATTCAAAATCATACATTTATCTTTTAAAAACTACTGTATTGAGAAAGTTTAATTTTTTGAATACAAATAATTGTATATAATATTACCTCATATTAAATATAGATAGAAAAAAAATAAAGTTGGTGCAAAGAGTAATATTTTCAGCAAACCAAAACAAAAAAACATATTTGCATGTATTTGCAAATAAGGAAAATGTGATGCACAATTCTCTAAAGATAGCTGATACTTATTATATTCACATGACAAAATACTTAAAAAACAACAAAAAAATTTAATATGGCGACCTAAAAAAAGTGGTCGAAATCTTCTTCATGAAGTTTATTTTTAAATTTCAAATTAAATATTTCTGAACCGTGTCAGATAAAAGATGTTGTAAAATGGAAAAATTATACTACAAGTAATATCCAACTAACAAATTGTTACATATATAAATCACGCACAATATCAACCAGATAAATAAAAAATCAATATAAACAATAGATACATAAATATAAGCACATTCTTTTCACCTTATTTTAATACTTCCCAGTGTCTATTTTTAAAAAAATTTGATAATCAATTCCCCAAAAGGAAAGACGCCGTCGTTCCTTATTAGAAAGATTATCTATTTTTACAATTTATGTTTTCAAAATCATTAGTAATGGTCAATTTACTGCTTAATTGCTCAGAAATTTTATCTCAGTTTCAAATAAAAAAAGTTTAATTATCGGGTGATTTAGAAATCTTGGGGTCCCAAAATGAATGCTCTTCTATTCTTTCAACAAGTTTGGATTCTTGCAGGCTTTTTAAGAGGGGATCACTTCTTGTTGAAACAGGAACTCGAAACCATTTTATCCAAGGTATCACTAAGCCAGAAAGGAGTTCACGGTGTCGCACCCATCCTCTCTTTTGTCTCAAAGAAGATGGGGGCATGACACTGACGTTGCTTCCAATGAGCCCAAGGCTCATGGTTCCCATGGAAAACTTGGTTTTAAAAACTTGTAGGACATTAGCTCTCTCTGCGACCTACAATCTGTCGTTCTGGATGTTGTGGGATCTGTCGACTGTCCATGGATTCTCATCCGAATAAAAGATGATTCGGTTATTATGGGATTTCAAATTGTTAAATAATTTTCTTGGGTGGGCAGCCGGATGGCTTTCATTTTGTCATTTTGTCTTTAAGGATATGTTTTTTGTAGATGCAGTATGACTTCAAACTCAGATCAGAGTTTGTGGGCCTGGAGACAGTTGTATGACTAGGCGCTTTTAGGCAAGAACGTTAATTCGAGTCCACGGATATCCTTCATGCAACGTTTTAGCTCTAACAGGAATCTGGGAGTACGTTTTTGATCAACCCAGTGAGCGTTTCTCTTATATGACTCCTCCTCTTTCAAGTAGTTTTCTGTGGTATTCTTTCGGGTCTCCTCCATTGTAAATACTTGTTGTGAATTAAAAGTTGTACGACGAACTTAAAGCAAACACTCAACCTCTCACTTTCAATTTGTAATAACCGAGTGAAATGTTTTCCTTGTGGTTCAGGACGTAGTTAAAGATGCTGCGGATTTACCTTAACGACCCTGTACAGTGTATATTATACATAGGGATATAACCCTAATAATTTGTTAGCTTAAAATTGTTATTGTTGTTAGCAACCTGAATAGTTTTATATATTTTCAATAGCTATTATCATTATTCTTTCATTCTTGAGTAGAGAACATCTAAGTTTAAAGTATAATCACGAATATGTGCGCTCATGAATGCTGAAGTGTAACGCTCCTGATCTGTTTGAGAATTTCATTTGTAAGTCCTTGTTGGAGTAGAATGGAGGATCTAAAGAAACCCTTGCTTGATAGAGAGTAGTAATTGTTTTTATTTACTTAATCTCACAGATGCTCTCAGTTTATTTGAATAAACGTGATTGCAACCAAGATCTAATTCAAGATTCTAATTGTCAGGGTTATCATGCTAATTTTCAATTATAATTTACGACCCTAACTATACAATTGTCTCAAGTTTCTCTAATGAGCGTATTTCAACATATTCCTTAGGTATTCTTTGATTTCAAGAACAAATACGGTGATTCCCAACCGGGACTCTTCGGCGCCCTTGTGTTCTACGGTGCATCGTCAAGGGCTATAGAGGAAGTTGCTTCAAATAATAATTAAAACGTTTCTTATATTTTACATGATGTAAGATATAAAATAATACTTTCAGTATCCACAGATATGAAAAAATTGGAAATCACTGCACTAATATTTCAATGAATATTTGACCGATTGATAACATTTAATTTAGAAGCTAATAATTCTATTTTCATAAGGCAAAAAAAAGATTTCAGAACTGAAGAAAGTTAATAAAAGTGAAATAAAGAATCCCTCCATAGTGATAGTTTAAGAAAGAGTGTTGCAGCCCAAGATTGGATGTATGTACATTGTACTACCAATAATCAAAGACTCCCAGCTAATACAATACTAATTGAGAGTGAAACGAGAGTGACTCGTAGAAACTTGACGAAAATTGAAGTGAGTTAACTTCATCACGTTTCAACTAACCCCTATACTTCAAACCATCAGAGATTTTAACTATATTCTATGAGGGCATTGATTCAAGCTTTAGGTCTTATAAAAATAGTAATAAAAATTATAATTGATTAACCTTTTGTTAGTGAACTGGGATTTTCTGTAACCCAAATTTTATAAAATTGCTTTAAACATTTTTTAAAATATATAGTATTGTCAGAACTTTTTAGCATACTCCTGACACATTCTTAAGAATAAATGAATTTTGATGATGTAAAAAATGTATTTTTTTTTATTCAAAAATGTTTCTAATTTTTAATAAAAGTTTGTTGAATTTAATTAATTTATTCACTTTTAAGTCGTTCCTTTGCTTTTTTTTCAGCAATTTTTCAATATAAAATAAAGGCGTTGGTATTAGTATAATATCCGGTGTTAGTCAAAATATCCCACTGTATCTCATCAAAATTAATGGGTACATTTTTGGTAAATAAAATTTGCTAAATATAATTAATCTACACAGAAACTTTTATAAAAATGAAATTATAATATATTAACTATAATAAGTACAACTTATATTTTGTTGATACTGAAAGTTAATGATGTTAAGATTATTTAAAAAAAATGAAGTATATATATTTCTCCTTTTTCTTGAACTGTAGCAAGTATTCCTAGGATTTTATTTGATATTTGCAAAATGTATAAACATATTTAGAAAAATATTATATACCAATTTAAATAGCGTAGTTTTGAGTCAATCTCATATTTGGAGTATCATTTTACCTCAATAGAGTAACTACTTAAAAAATGAATGCTTACTAACGGAAGGTTAGAGTATCTTGTAGGTAAAACTTTTTACACCTTCTAATAAGAAACAAGTTTTTTTGTTTTTTTGGTTTTATGTAAAAGTAATTCCAATAAAAAAAAACAGTAATTCCTACATCATTCCTCTTCTACTTATGTAAGTGCTATTTATTTAATATACCTACAATGGAAAATACACTTAAGTTTTTTACAAGCCACAATCAAATAAGAATTTATTGCCTTTTCATTTTTTTTTTTTTTTTTTTGCAATAAGAAACGTTATTCTATTTTTAACATCAAATACATTTAATATATGATTTTTTCCTTTTCTTACACAATAGAAGAATAAATTGACATAAAATAATATTGATATTATCATCAAATATTTAATTCATTAAAGAAGCATTTAAGAGTCTTTGTACAAAAAGTATATTTTGATAAATCTCTTACGAAACTTTATGAGAAGACAGCAAGCTTTGTAAAGTAAGTAGTAAATCGTTTTAATGATAATATATCAAAAATTGTTGTATATCATTCTTCTTATTAGTCAGGTTGAAAAGAAACTGCTATAGGTAAAAATATAATATGAAAAGTATAACAAGATAAATTATATGAATCTATTCATGTTTTTTTCTAATAATGGGAGAAAAAACATGAAATATGTAGATTACTGACATTTGAACTATTTTGACTTATATACGGAGAAGTGAAATTGCACATAGTTAAAAATGGGCGCATTTTCAATTCTCGGAATCTGAGGGATTTATTATCCTCAAAGTAAACACATCAAAGTAACAACAATAGAATTACCTTCTAAAACAAACAAGAAAACATTTAAAATACAGATATTTAAAACAACATTAGTGATAATATCCCGAAATAAAATATTTATATATATTTCATTAGTGTATCATTTAATGTAGTACATTCATAGTCAATAAAACTTCCATCCAGAGCTTTTTGTTTCTCTTCAATGATAATATTTATAAATTGCAGACACAAACTTCAGCATAATAATATTGGCTCTCATTATGTCCGACGAAAAATACCGTGTGGTTCGTTGATATTTAAACATTTCAATAATTAATAGAGGTTAAGTGATTAGAATTAATTGATATTTCGATATATTTAAGCATTACAAAAACTAAGCTCTCGAGCTTACGTACAAGTTCAGAAAATGACTTTTGAAAGAGATCCAGGAATTTCTATTCGAGTACTCCAAGAAGTTGGGCGTCTTCAAGACCAACATCTAGCGTCAACAAGTTTGAAACGTTGAAGAGGAAGAAGGTTACTGTCAAAAAGGCCAAGCAGAACCCGGAGGAGTTAAAGTTTACAGTCCTGGCTATGAGAGCCCATGCCAAACATCTTGGTGTTTCACTCCAGACTGTCTTGAGAGCTATAAAAAAGTGATTAGAACAAGCCTTGTGAGAGTAGAGAGTCCACTTTTTGAAACCAGTTATGAAAGAACCCCGTTTCCTCGATTGCAAGACTCTTTTGAATGAGTCTTTTTAGTTGTATAGAACTCTTTTTTGACACTTTTGGCCACTAAAGTCCTGAAGCCAAACACTTTGACAGTACCTTTTGGTTGAATGTCATGAAGAAAGACTTATGTGCTCATCATCCAAATACCTAGGACCTTAAGACATCTGTCAGTCATCACTGGGACGGCATGATGAGGAATACATCCGCAGTAGGTGCCATGCCTTCCACCGCCACTTGGAAGCCATAATCGGAATAAGGACGGCTACATAATGATTCAGAGAGCTCAGACACGCAACTATTAATAGTATAAATTTTGTTGAAATTATATTCTTAATTAATAAATTATATCTTGTTGAAGTTTAATCTTTAAATTATTTAGATTTGGATCGACCACTCTGTAAATATCCCCATATCAACATTTCCATAATATTGTCAAAGTCTCTTTATTCCATTTTGGGGATTAGGAAACTTCTGGAATAAATGAATATCATTCTCTTCTTTTTCCTCACACAGGCTACAAATAATTGTACGGTTCTTTTTCAGCCATTTATTTTTAGACAGCTAATTTGTATTGAGCCTATAATTTACCCACCATGTGTGATAGGAAATTGGAGGGCAATACTCATTTCCTGTTATTGATCGAGCATTTCAAATAATTAAAATTTAAAAAATGGAATAATATAATTTTTGTTTGTTAATAATATACCGGTCGGGTAGTTCAAACCTATACACGTATAAAAGAAAGGAATACAAAAAACTGATGGGAAGAATTGATAATTCCTTCCATTAGATGATTAGCTGTGTGTATTCATACCTTCTTAAAAAAGTTAGCACAATCAATCGAAAAATAGCCTCACATATAGAAGAAAAGAATTGAGATTGCTGTTCTACTTCGTGCAGAAAGCACAACCACAGAGATCCGAAACTTGACTTATGCCTGCGAGCAGGCAGACTATTGTCAACGTCAAAAAGGCCATTAATGACAGTATTGAAATTGAGAAGAAGCCTGAATCATGATGATTACTAAGCACCCGTTATTTGTGATGCACTATGGATTTATTTACTTGCATTGGACTGGCAATGCCGCTCATCCAGTAAAAAAAGGGTATAGGGTGACCACTAATGACAAAGTCGGCATGTTAAGGTCTAAGTTCATTCCCTGGGACAGGGACTATATCACACACCGGCACACACAACAAAGGTTACACAATACATAGTCCTTTTTAGAGAACAATGTCTTTCTGCAAAAATTTGACAACATAATTATCAAATGCCAACCCACTCGACTTTTCCTTCTAACTACATCTCAAGGCCACCATATTTTGAAGCTTTTGAGGCAATGAGTTCCTATTACATTATTACTACCTGTCAGAGGTTCCGGCGACCTATAGAGGCTATTATAAAAACCAATGGAGGGTACATTAAAGAATTGCAATCGTTCCAAAGTTTGTAAAGTTTAATTAATGTGGCTACCCTGATTTCAGAAATAAAAAATGTTAAAATTCGAGATTCAATTGTCTAGTTTTCAGTCATACACCCAGAATATATGTATACATATATAGCTATAAATAAGTATGTATCGACAGTATTGAGCCGATTACGATACTTAAAAAAAGCCGATTCTTGCATATTCTAATGCATCGTAGCACCTGTAATTCTAATGTAATTTGTGCAAAAACTACATTATTTCCTGGAGAAATAATTCAAACAATAACAAAGATATGTTATTATGCTGTGCCAAACCAGCTCAGAATATTTGAGAAAAAAAAACTAGCGCTGCATCTGTCATTGGTCTCCCCCTATATATACAGATATAATCAAAACTCTCAATTAAAAATCAATATTCACAAATATAATAAAGTAAAAAACACACACCTAAAAAAATAATAAAAAAGCTGAACTGGGAATAGATTAAAGATGAAGGAATGTATCCTTGCAGCATGCTTTGTACCTAACGAATAAATTAGTTCGTCTTTTAACCCTACTTGCATAGAATGTATATACCTTTGAAATATTAATTATATATTGCTTAATGAAAATTAATTAATCTGTCAAGAAAAGAAAATTTCATTAATCCAACTAGTAGAAAATAAAAACCTTTCTTTTTTGGAACATCTTATTTTTAATTGAAAGTTTAATTGAATAATGAATTAGGTATGTACCTACACTATACACTTTTATATAAAGTTATTATACTTTTTGTGCCACATGCAACCACTTGCAGAGAGATGGAATATGTAAAGATAATTTATTTAAATATATACAAATTTTACCATTTAGTCTAGTTCTGTTTTACTGATATGATTTTGGCAATATATATTAATGAGGGATTATGAAATTTATATAATTATTTACCTTCTATTAAAGTTTGGAGAGACAACCAGGGAAAGTAAAATCTGTTATTTTTGATTGATTATAAAATAAAAAAGTTTAGAGAACGGAAATAAAATTTCTAAAATTATAATTCTGTATTATTACCTAAAGCAAATTTTAAAAAAGAATATCTTTGATTTACTATTTCTAGTAAATGTTCATTCTTAATCAGTTTTTATATTTGTTACAGAATATGTTTGTTAAGTGTGATACATTATAGTAATTAACGTATGTTTTGGAAAATAATTTAATGGTATTATTTGGTATAATTTTGGGGGAAAACTTGTCATAATTTTAACAGACAAATCCTGATATCTTTTTACCTAAGACAACCTCTAGAAATACGTAGAGCTGCATTTAAAATCAAATTTAGAAGAACCTTCTAGAAATTAAGAACTGTGTTTTGATCCTTTTTTTTAAATGCGTTGTGCCAGCTTGAGGGATAAGAAACTATTTTAAATATTTTTACATCTTTAAAAAGTGTTGTGGATGGAGGTTGCAGAAATTTACAAACTCATATAAACAAAAAGTCTTTATTGTGCAATTATTTCATCGGAAAATCGACGGAAGAAAAGTTTTGCTCCTTCATATGTGGAAAATTAGACACACAATTACATATTTTTATGGATTATGAGAAAACAATTGATTTTGGAAGGGTTGGGGCAAGAATTTTAGGGATTGGATTTGTAGGAAAATTCGATGACTCTTTTTTCATACCTGTTTAGGGAAGCAGAAGGGCAGCTATCTGAAGAAATCATTTAACCCAAATTAGATGAATTAGTATGGTTTGAAAAATGGAAGACAAAGTGAAGGGTCGTCCTGTGTTTTACATGCTGTCAATAAATTATTTTAACTTATATCTTCCCACTGTCAGTTTAAACAGACATGTCTTTCATCAGTTTTATACGTACTTTTTTAATACATATAACTTTCAATTTCAGATTAATATGTAATTAATAAATGAGTTTTTTTTATCCAAAAAGTCTAATATTGTTTAATTGATATTTACAAATGCTTATTAGAAACGTAAAGTTCTTTATTCAAATTTCAATTATTTTTTAAATATGATAAATGTTAATCTTTAATATAAAAAAACATATCAATTATTAATTATAATCTATATTGTCTCTTGAAAAAAAAAAAAAATCTAAATACAAACAGTATAAGCACCGAAAATCAATGTTTTTCAGAGTCAATTTCAGGTGAAGCTGATAACAGGAGGGTACAAGGTTGTATTCATAATTGGATTTTATGTCTACTTTCATAGTGAAGTTTTAGAGGAACAAAGTCTTGGGAAATTACTTTGTGGTCATAATAGTGGGATGTACTTAATCTCTATGTTATTTATTATGAGTTTGATTCTGATTTAACTTTAAAATAGCTCTATTACTTATGAGTATAGTACAAAATTTGTGTTTATAAATACATTCTTTTTATTATAGACTCTTCGAAAAAAAAGAAAAAAATTGTCTGAGATTCTTGAAAATTTGGATGAACTTGGCGAATCTGATCTCAAAATCGAACGTGGAGGGGTGAGTAATATCTTCATCCAGCCACTAATAACAGCCAATAATTGTTACAGTGATATTGATTCGGATGACAAAGAAGATCCAAACATAAATAACCTAGGAAGTAATCAACTCTTGGCACAAGCGTCTCTATTGGTGAAAGATTATAAGGGAGCCATTTGTGATGACGAAGAACAAGATGAGGAGAACCTAGGTAATGATGATTTTCTCATAAAATGGAAAGGTCCTCCTTCCAAAACTAAATGTACCCATGAACCGATGGAAAAAAAAAGAAAAAAGTAGATAAAGGAGTTGATGTAAATGAGTGGCTGAAACGTTACATTCAAAATGAAATAATTTTAAACTCATGGCCCCATCCTGCTCCTACTCGAAATGCTCAATTCCTCAACTGCATTCTTTGAATTGTTCATGACGGATGATATAGTTGAACATATTTGCAAGGAATCGAATAGGTACGCTGCTCAAAAAGGAAATCACAATTTTAGAAATGAGCCTGATTAGTTGAAATCATTAATTACCGTATTGCTTCTGATCGGATATGTTCTATGCCCTAGACGATCTATGTATTGGGAAATCTGTTCTAATGTAAGGAATTAAATTATAACTAATCTTTTTACAAAAAATCGTTTCAATGAAACAATCAAGTTTCTGCAACTAGCAAACAATGACGATCTGGACCATGCCGATAAATTTGAAAAAAGTAAATCCCCTACTTAAAATGGTCAACGAACACTGCATCAAGAATTTCATTCCATAAAGGAATGTAAGTATCGATGAATCAATGGTACCTTATTATGGGCGTCATATCTGTAAAAGTTCATACAAAGCAAACCAGTAAAATTTGGATATCAATTATGGGTTGTGGCGATACCACTTGGTTACACCATGCAATTTTAACCGTATGCAGGAAGAGACAGTTATTATAACAAAGATATTGACTTGGAGGGTCTATTGTAATGAAACTTAATGTACCCTTATGTGATCAGTGTCAGTTTAAACTGACGTAAAGAAATCAGGCCCTTAACGTCCCAAAAATGTACAAACTATACAAAGAGTGCAATTTTATATTTAATTCACCAAGATGTATCAAATCTTTTTTATCTTTTGATACAAAAATCTTAGTTTGGATAATATGGATTAAAGACGAACTATGTAAAAATGTTGTGTCGATTAGGAAGCAAAGATGTTTGATTAGCCAGTAATACATGACATAGAAAAGTAAAAAAAAAAGGATCATCCCAACGAGGAAGTACAAACTCTTTTCTTATTTTTGTTTATTTTTTTGTTTTAAGTGCATTATATTGGAAAGAAATACATATTAGAAAATAATTGTACCTTTCTTTTCAAGTGCATACTACGTGAATGTTGTTGTTAATAATTAATTAAAAAATAGTAAATTTTCTTTACTATAAAGAACTTGTTAACAGCTTATTTAACTACATAAAAGTAACACTACTCAATTAAAAATTTGCAGTAGTACTTTCCATTACTCAGAGTTATTAGAAGATAAGTCTCCAACAAACCCGCAGTGTTACTGAATGTGTCTATAACAACCTCAACTTGACCTCAGAAACGGGAAAAGGTCTTGATTACCGTCTACTACGGTACATTCTGGAATTACTCCCTGTTGAGTAGAAATAATTATTAGATTTTTAAATAAATTTTGAAGTATATATATATAACTAAATCAAAACTCAAAATTAGAGCACTCAGTTATCATGTATTTTTCGAGACGAGAGCGAAAACTCCGACATGCCTGACGGATTTCTTCCACTCAATTTTGGCCCATTCCCTTATTATGATGTCTTTGATGGCATTGCCTCTTGAATGGCGAAAGGGGAAAACCTTTCTCTTGAAGACGCTAAACGGTATTGACAACTTCCTGGAGGGCATTAGAGTCAATTCTTAGCCCATTGACATGAGAAAAGTGGGGAAGCATGACTTGACCATCTGATGAGATAACATCCAAAATCAGAAGGAAGGCTAGAAACTTGTTCCGTACTACGTCTCCATCTGGTGTATGTATCAGTTTAAGTACGGTTTTATTGATCAATCAGATGATTTTTTGCGTAGAACTTGTTGCCTTTGGTGTATTTGCCCTGACATCATCAGAGCAACTGACACGTATCACACATCTTTTGAAACCTTATAATAAAAAAATTACAATGATGTCAATGGATTTGAAGGGTATCAACTATTTATGGTGTAAAGAGATAATTTCCTAACCGTTATTTTTTTTTTCGAGCCTTCCTTCATATATAAGGAAAATAAATGAACTTGTTATGTATACGTATTTTGAAAAAAAAACAACTGTCTACTACTTGATTTTTTCTATCAGATAGCGTCGTTCTATTTTTTTTGAAACGGAAATAACAAAAAAAAAAAAAAAATATACATATATTTATTAGATATCATCTCTTATTTTATTTATGCTTTACTCTTTGTATCACTTTGTTCTCATCCTCAAGTTATATAATTTTATGACAACCTGATATTTTTTATTTTATTAGATCATATAAAAAAATTCTAGGTTCACTTTTTTGGCTCTTATTTAAATATAATATACTCGTACATATCCCTTAATAGTATATTTGAGACTTAAGCAGAATTAAGAAACTTTTTTTGAAGAATAAAAAAATAGTTAAAATGGATACTTAAAAGTAAACGAGTGTCTTGACACATTTCAAATTGAAGCAATGTATGTATAGTTTTTGCATTTATATTCTAGAATGTTACTTATTTATTCATTTTCAGCAATAACAGATTTGCATAATAATGAAACTTTACCAAATAGTATATATAATAATAATGTCCATATATTTAAATATATTAATGTATTTAAAAAAAAATGAATAAAAAAAAAAGGGGTTTTGTAAAGGGAGTTACGTGGATTCATGTTTAATGGTAATATTAATTGACTTTCTATACAGAAATTCTTCAGGCCTGATTCAACGTGTAATGATTTAATATATTTATCCATTTTAGACACTTCACAAGGAGTTTACATTTAGATAATATAACTCTTAAATTATCATTAGGTGCATCTCCAATTGCATCGAGTTCTATGTAATTCGTCAAACTGAACAATTACTCTCTCAGACAATCCCAGTATAACCTGAAATAAATCAGTCTTTTGATCCTTCACACCTTTGATGTAAAATTGTGCTTTAAGTTGTATGAACCATTGGAACTAACTTAACAGAAAGAGTGTAATTTTCTATCATTTGGAATTTCAGTCTTTTTTTAAAATTAGGGAATGTGTATTTAAACATATTTTGTTTAGGATTCACGTTGTGAAAAATAATATTTTTGTCCATATTTCAACTTCAACTTAGTTACCAGCGCGCAACGTCATATGAGGGTCATGACTCTTGGGCAGTATCAATTATCATAGGTAATTTTTTTACCATTAATTTTTATATGACATTGTAGCTTTTGATGACTTTGTTTACAAAATAAATATACCTCCTTTCCTTTTATATTATACGTCCGGGTCACGATTGTGGTGATTATTCCTTTACAAAGGTAAGGACTTAGTTACCATATATATATTTGTTTATTTACTACCTGACTCTCTCTTCCAATCAGGGGTGCCACCTTCTATGTATAGATATGGATACTACATATATGATAGAAATTAGGACCATAGCCTTGGGTCGAAACAATAAATTAACTTGTGTCGTTATGTCCCTGTAAAATATAGATATTTTTACTTCACCACGACCAAGATGAATATTGAAGTGTTAAGAAAAAGGAATCATGACCATGGATGAAAATAATACCATAATGGAAGTTAGCAGCCTTTTGTATTTGCTACCTAAATATATGTTTTTTTTTCTGAAGCTGTCTTCATTATTTTTTCCTTCTTGAGGAAATAACATAAAATGTAATTACAAATGTGTTTAATCATGAATGGTGAAGAGTAACCTTGAAGAGTTATAAGTGTAAGTCCTCGATGGAGTCGGAGTTTAATTGAAGATTGACATTGGATTAATCCCTGCCTATATCATTGCTAGATACGGAGTGGGGTTTGTATTTAATTTCCTCATCTCATAGCTGTTTGCAACTATTTTAATGGAACGTCATAACATCTAAGCTGCTCTCCTCTAAAATATTCTTCAAATTGAAGGAGACTACATTAACTATCAGTTTATTTTTTTTTAAACTTACCAGCGGATAGTATAATTTTCATCTATGCAAATGATTGCCGAGGAATGAAGGGTATCAAATAGTGTAACTCATCCCGTCCTTTTACTTTTCAAGTTGAAAATAAACTCTAGCTATAAGGAGTGGTTAAGAAATAAGACCAAAAATTATACAAACCAATTAATGAGGGGAAATGATTTTTGGTGGAGAAGAGGAAGTGAAATAAATTTCTATATCTCTAAAAAATAACTTGAGTTGAGACAACCATGTAGATAAATTTCTACTATGGAATATTCGTCCGGCAACTGTATTTGGTCCCAATGCTTGGAAATTATATAGTTGCTATATGATCACTCTGGACATTTTTTGGAAAATAATGATAAAAGTATTCAACAAAGTTGTGGTTTATAGTAAATATGAGAAGTGTGCATTAGCCAATAAGAAATCGTTAAATTTCTTATAATGGTGTTTGCATGGATGGCTAAAAGATAAATAATAAACCAAGGATTTTGCAACTGCGGTAACAAGAGCTTCAAGATAACATTTCCAATTATTAGATTTCAACTTGATAGAGACAAATATAAGACCAGAAATTGATCTCTCCATATCATGATTAGTTTTATTTAAAAAAAAGCAACAACGTTCTACATTTAGAATGATATATATTTTTATAAAACCTATTGCTGACATTATTGACGATACAGCATTGCTTTTGTTATTAATCCTTCGTTTGTATGTATTTTTATTTTTTAAAGCCGCTGCTAACTTGCTTCACAAATTTGCAAAGATTGATCTTTTTTTAGTTTTTTCTAATAGTTACTTCAAGAAACAGTACTTTTATAACTGTAAAAACATATAGGTGCTAGAATGATTTGTTTTTAACTTGATTTATATTGTTACAGTCTTTATCAATATACATATGCTCGTATTTTTTTCAGAACAATGAACAAGAATAATAAATATTTCGTAAAAAAAAAATCAATTAAGGTACGAAAAATAACACGACTCAACAAAAAATATTCTAAGTTCCATATGTAATTCTAGTATGACTTTACGCTCTGATCAAGAATGTGTAATTAGTTTTTTTTGTATTAAATTTGTTCATACACAAAATTTTCGATGTGATTTTTTCAAATATTTTTACCCTTTTAATTCTTTTGAAACAATTTTCTTAGAAAAAAAAAAATCATTTATACTTATAAAAATAAATTCATTCTCTGCAAAATTGTATGCTCATTTCAAGCATGGATTTATATTTTATGAGGAATTATATAATTATGAAGCACATGATTTAAAAGTAAAAGAAAACACATTTTTAGGCAATTTTGTTTTGCACCATCGGTTTTAATTTTTTATTGAAAACATATCTGAGTTTTTAATACAAAAATTCTTTTTACATGTATTGAAGGTATTGTAAAATAAATACACTTTTTTTTTTCAAAAGAATTAAAACTTTATTTAATGAAAAAAAAGTGATTTATAAAGTTTTTCTTTGCATTAATAGTCAAGAAAAAAAATATTATCGAGAAGAGTTTTAGTAAAGTATTAAAAATTTTATACTATGTTCTTGTTCAATTCTTCACTAATTACACGTTTCGGTATTTTCTGTCTGAGCGAATATATTTAACAATCAGAAGAAACTAATTCTTTTGGTTTGGTGCTAAAACGTTCATCATTTAGTTGTTCATTGTCAGTTAAAGTCAACAATTATTCTGATTAATCCTTTGAAAGACGACAACTTGCATTCAAAGTGACAAAAATTCTTCGTCACAGTGAAATATTTTAAACTTGATAGGTTATATATGACATTTGATGATCGTACCTCACATTTTTGTTTGTCGGAATGGATCCCAAAAATTAAAATACAAAGCTTATATGCCTAAATTAAATAAAATTTAATTAACATTTCCCCTTTCCTTTCTTCCTGTTTAATATTGTTTTGTGTTAATGCACAATATGACAACAGTATATGACAACAATATATCACTTGGACTTTAAAAGTTTTTAAATAAAAACTATTAATAGTACTACTATTTATGGATATTGTTTTGTAGGGCGTCCCGTCCATGCATTTTTTATTTGAGCTATACAAAGGCAAGAAGATATATCAATAATTGTGTAATTTTACACAGATTACGGAAGTAGTAAAATAATTAAAAATTTACAGCTCTTTTAAGTTTTGCAAAAATTAATACTTGCACAGATTTAAACTGTATGTCTAAAAAAAATATAAAAATGCATTTCAAGAGTTTTTTTTAATTAAAATGATACAAAACAAAGAATAAGTAAATAAGTAAAAAATAAAGCTTATAATCCACGTCAAAAACTTTCTTCTCATATTTTTTGTTTGTTAATCAAATAAAAATATTACTTTTCATATATACAAGGTTGCCGAGATAAATCCAGACCAAATTCAAAAGTGTCTAACTTAAATAATAAACTAGATATCGATGTAAGCAATAAAACAATAATTATTGGTTTGACATTTATGTATTATTTGATTCAATGTCACTGCCCTCAGCGGCAATCAGTTTTTTGGTCCTGGTCTGAAGCTTCTCCACATCTACAGCCGAGATCCTCGCCCACTCCATCTTCATGGTTGCCTTCAGGCTGTCCACGCTGTTGTGGTGCATTGAGCAATGAACAACATACCTTCCTCTCCAACTTTAGCTCAAAGAAGTAATTTAACGGATTGCAATAGGGAGAGTTGGAGAGCCATGTCTGGGGGGGGCAGAAGTCGTAAAAGTTGGTCCTCCTGATGAACTCTTGGCTGATCTTGGACGTGTGGTGGAGGACAGATTCCTGTTATCACACGTACGGCTCAGTGACTTTTGCTTGCACCCACAGAAGCACAGTGCACCTTAAGCACTCTACACCCACAGTACAGGGAGCGGGGACCTACTTTAAACCTTGATAACTTGAAGACGACATTATCAAATAAAAAACCGGTTACCAAATAGGAAAGCTATTCTTGTCAGCTGACGATACGTAGCTCAGTTAGCATCATGTCGTCATCATATGAGGAGATAAAGAGCTATAAGTGGAACGAGGAGCTTTCGAGGTCCGCCGTAGTCATGGCATTGGTTAATAATGGAGGTTAAATCTCCAATTCAACGATTGCTTCAACCTTAGGAGTGAATTTACGGACTGTTTAGCGTATCTGTAAGAAGCTAGAAGACACCTGGGATGTTGATTACACCATAAAGAGGGCACCCAAGGAGGAGGGCGCCAACAGGAAGGTCCGGGACACCGATTTTGTCGACAAGGTGAAGAAGATGATTGAGGATGACCCTACCAGGTCCATGAAGGCCATGGCGAGGGATCTGGGGTGTCATAAGAAAAAAATAAGGGACTGTGTATCTGAGAATTTAAGGTGCAGGAGCTAACCGAGGTTAACCGAGAACTGTTATGACGTCGTAACCAAGGATTTGTGGCTTCCTAACTCTCCCAACCTTAATCCTTTGGACTATTTTGTCTGGGGATATGTCGAGAGACATACCAACAGACATTCCTATAGCACCAAGGCCAGCCTGATGGACTCCATCAAGGAGGTATTCGGCAACATGGACAATGAGATGGTCAGAAGAGCCTGCGGCCGGTTCAGAGGCCGTATTGAGGCCGTTATTGATGCCAACGGTAATTATATCGAATGAATGGCTACTCTATACCTATATACTCGTCATAGTTTTGATTTTCAATAAAAAGTTAAAAAATGTATATTTTGTGTTGTTATTTGTAGAAAAATATTTTGGCTACAATTTGATCCCCACTCACTTTAAAATTTACCTTTTCTCTCGTCTTGAAGAAGAATGATGGCATGATCTTCCCTGTGCTGTTAATGACAGCTGGAGTTCTTGGACTTGTACACACAGGGGACATTGCCCTTGGACGTGAAGATCCATTTGTAATTTTGAGAGTTCCTTTTGCGTTCAATAATGAATATTTGCTCATCGAAAAAAATGATAGTAGGACCTGTTTCGGACGTCTTGAGCCTAGAGAGTAGAGTGCAGTGGGCCAACCAGACCTCCTTCTATTTCTCAGTCAACAAATGATGCACAAAAAACTTGTTGGAGGTCATACAAAGCTCCCCCAATGCCTTTTGGATGGTGCTACGATCCACAATCTTCCTCCTGGCCAGTGTTGTCTGGATAAAGGACCAGCGGTCACGGTCCTCTTCAGGCCTACCATAAACCTAGGAGTGACATGATATTAAACAATAAATTTATTCAACATGTCGTCCCTCAGCAGCCACCATCTTCTCCATCCTCCCCCTAAGGATTTGCAGGCCCTGATGACTTCTGCGGAATCGACAGCATTCAACTCCCTCGTCATGGAGGCCTTCAGGGCCGCGATGCTCTTGTGGCTGACCTTGCACACCTCCCTCTGCAACTTCCCCTACCAGTATTTATTACACGGATTGAGGTCGGGTGAGTCGGGGGGCTAGGGGTTGCGATCCCAGAAAGTGATGTCGTCGGAGTTGAAGAGGTTAGTGGTCCTCATGGCGATGTGTGCGGGTGCTGAGTCTTGTTGGAATATGAACTCCCTCCCAGCGGCCGTATCCTTCATCCAGGGGATGACGAACTCCTCCATGACTTCGCAGTACCTTATTGCGTTAACCCTTTCCTTGGGATTGAAGAAGAAAGGAGGCATCACCACACCGGTGCTGCAGATGACACCCAGGGTTATTACGGAGGCCGGGAACTTTGTGGTGAAGACCGCAGGGACCTTTTCTCTCTCTTTGGTAAGCCACATGTCATTCTGGACGTTGTAACTTCGGTCGGCAGTCCAGTTCTTCTCGTCGGAGAAGAAGATGATTCTTCCTCCATGGCTCTTACCGTTGGTGAGTATGGTGGCCTTCATGGATGCAGTGAGGATGTGTTGTTTGGCCATTCGGTATAACCTGTACCCGAGGTCCTCATTCACAGCCTTGGAGACCAGCTACTTGCTCACTCCATGGTTCTTGGCCAACCTGGACAAGGAAGTCCCCGGTGAAGCCTTGATAGATTTCCAGAGGCCTTCTAGGAAGCGGCGAGTGCGGATTCGGTCATTTCTTATGTTGTGGGCATTATTACAGACCTTTCCCTCTACCTCCCAGGCATTGAAGACCCGATACACCGTGGTCTTGGGGTAGTTAAGACCTCTGCTATCCACAAGCTTCTTGTGTCCCGCGCGAGCCAATTCGAGGATGGCGTCTCTCCTTGCTTGTTCCATGATGACTATTGTTTGTTGTCAAAACAATTGTGGTGGAAGTTATAGTATATTGTTCACGCAACCTTTTATATTAGTATGATTTAACCCCGAATATCCACATTATGGATCTGAATGAAGTTTAAAGTAGTTCCAATTTATCGTGGATACTCTGTAATAAAGACGACCCCGACAGCTATACCATCGAAATATACGGCTTATCGAAATATATTGTCTTTGCAAACAGTAGTTAAGATCTATTGTTTATAGATACAATTTATCGACGCAATCTTTTGCTGATATTGGTTCTGCAGTTTTAGATTCAATCAAAAATTAACCTCTGGTCATTGATAAAAACAAGATCCACAGAGCTGTGTCTATATTTCGTAAAGAAGCTTCAAGAACTTTTGAAGGAAATGTTATTTGAAGGATTTACTTTGATGAATGGAAAGACGGGGCTCCGATAAATGAGAAAATAGTGTATAATGACCATCACAAAGAAGTTTTGGAAGAGCACATCTCAGTTTGACTAGAATCTGGACCCTTCTATTTGGGATGTACAACACCAAGTCGTGGTACAGGTTGGACCATTTTTACTTCAATTTTATTTTAGGATTTAAAGAACCACTTTTTCTTTGGTTCATTGACAATTGATGATGCCTCAACTTTTTACAAAATATCTGTTGAAAAGCAACTCTACATATATAGTTTGAACTTGAGCCGTGGAAATTCGAAATATTCATATAAGGCTCGAGTAATCAAGTATTTAGTTATTTTTTTTCGTTCTCATAGAATAACTAATTATTCAAAATAAAAGTATACTGATTCTGCTAAATTTACAAATGCATATTTTTTATATTATTATTCATAACGAAGGATAATGGAGGAACTATATCTTACATATTATAAAATTTAAACAAGATATTACTAGTTCTAACGTCTACCATGCTATAACAGTCTTTAATTGACAGTTTGAACTGCAGAGGCTAAAGGCCAGATAACTTTTTTATGTTATAATCGTTATTTTTTATTTTCGAGGCCCATAGACATTGGAGTTATTTATTGATAGAAAACTCAAACCACCTTTTAGAAACTCGAAGTAAATTATGATTATTATCACCTTACTTGAATTTGAATCGACTTCAATCATCGAAATATGATAATTTTATCCATTTTGGAGTTAGTGCAATTTTGAATTCAATATAATCTACATTTTAAAAGTAAAACTCGTTTATAGCTTTAACAACAATATTTTTGTGAAACTATTCAAATTGACAAAAAACAAACTCTCTTTTTATAATCACGTGTAGTTACCTACTCCAACTCAATAAATTTTAACCTATATACCTTTTCATATACTGTAACAAATGGGACAAAGTCTTGTCCTTTTTATAAATAATTCAATTACTCAGTTCTACCAGAGTAAGAGTCCGAGGAAGAATGTATGCGTCTGACACATTTATATATTTTCTAATTTCAATTTAAAAAATAACATTATACTATGTAAAAGAAATTAAACTTTTCTTTATGTCCAAACCATCGACTTATTATTGCTTTTATGTCAAGTAATAAAAAAATCTTTTTTTTGTTGTTAAATAGACATATAGTAATTTAAATTGTGTTAATTTTTTAGCTAGCCTGTTTTTTTGGAATTGGTAATTTTAAGAATGAATTTTCTTTTCCTCCACTGTCGTCATAATTATTTAACTCCTGAGTCGTGAACTCCCTTTCCTACTACATTCAATTAAATTAAAAACTTGATTGAACATTCGTGTATGCTCATAAAAGCTTGAGAGTAACCTTGACAATCTGTGGCTGAGTTATAATTGTTTTCTTGCTAGACTCTGAGTCTAATTGAGATCCACATCGGATTAATTCTTGCCAATTTTCTTGTTTATTTCCTTCTCCTCCTTTTCCCTTGTCACAGCTGATTGTAAGTGATCTAACGAAACGTCTTGACAGCTGAGCTGCTCTCCTCCAAATAAATTGTGATAAATTGAGTCTGCTCTGTGATAAGGTCAAGAACTAAGAGATATAACTGATAAAAAGCGTGAATAGAGAGAAAATATAATTAAAAAGTCTTATAAATCAATAATTAATTATTAATCATACTCTCCTGATTTTTCACTCTAAACAAATTTATACTCCAGTTCGTATCTAAACATTATCTTTTCATTTCATATTCATTATTTTTTGACATTAGTATAATGCAGATGGCATTTTTTACTTATTTCATGGCTTTTACATGCTATTCTGTATACATTGCTTTGTCCTGGTATTTAAAAAATTAAAAGAAAGAAAGAAGAGTTTTACAAAGTGTGTCTAGTGGATGGGTGGTTCAGTGTGTTACAGGTACGTTCTAAGTCCTGGCCTGCATAGGCAGTTAAAATATGTATGAACATGATTATGTCAAAATATACAGTTAAACCAAAAAAGTTTTGATTTGTTCCTAATTCTTCAAAATTTTCAAATCATCTACTTAGTTTAGAACAAAAGTTATAATTTTTTTTAGCCAATAGACCACTTGTGGATTATTAACATATTAAATAGTCTTAACCTTTTTGAATGTCTTGACAGCTTACACAGTGATTCTCAGGTTGAAAGGGTTATTTATAAATTTTAATAAAAAGGAATAGAGAAAAATATTTTTTGGAAATAAAAAAAAATCCATCTAAATATTATGATTGGGACGAAAAAGTTCAAACAATAGGGATACAATAATCTTGATAAAACTACAACAAAATAATGATTAAATCCTTAGTTTGATGCTTGATTAACAGTTTATCAACATTTGGAATCAAATTAGTCAGATTTAATTTTAAGTCTCAACGTTCTATGATTTGTAATCAATTTTTTTTTTCTAAAGAAGATTGAAAACCGTGCTAAAGGCCCTTTCCTCGAGGTGTAAAAAAAGAAAGAAAGCTATTCCTTACTTTCTAGCAATATCCCATAAAGCAGGATTAGGAAAATAACTTTCTTTATGAAGCCAAATCTGCTGATATATCTTTCTAAGCTGCACCTGAAGTTCTTGGTTACAGCGTATTCTAATAAGTTATTTTTGGAAGATGACATCTGTTTCTTTAATTGCATCTTATGGGTTAATCATCCAAGGTGTAATGTCCGTATTAAAAAAAAATTACCAAACCTGTTTTAAAAATCTGCATGAAAGACATTTGAATAATGAACGACCAAAAAAAAAAAAAAAAAAAAAAAAACCCTCATCCTACTGGACTATTGTCGATGACAAGTTTAGAAGCTTGAAAAATTAACATCATCCCATTTTCTGCTTCATCAAAATAATCATACTGAGAAAGGTCAGTATCACGTTGCACATCAAAAATAAATTAGGCATTTAAATAATTATACAAAACATTTGTTTAACTCCTAGTTATACCCCACCACACCAGAACTCAATTTGGTATCAGCCTGTAGAGGTTCATTTATGAGTTTCTAACTTTATTATAATAAGATAATTCATAATTACACAACATATTAAAAATCCTCAAAAGTCGCCCTTCCAATGATCTGTTCCTTTCCACAGAATCCATAGCAAGTTAAGTCATTTCCTGCATTGTACAGCCACAGACATGGATAAGATGAAATGGTGTTTTCTCACCTTCTTCACAGAGTCGACCAATCGGGCTGAGGGTTTTACCATTTTAAAAAGATGTCTATTAAGTTATATGTGGCCACTAACTTTACTGACTGTACTTGAGATTTGATGTCTCTTGTATTTGTAAACTTTTATTCCAATGTAGGGATCGACAATAAACTACTTATATTGGTGGGAGCTATCCAACTGTTGCCAGATAGTTCGACACTTATTCAAAATTTATTAAGATCTCTCTTAGTATGACACACAAAATTGGGGACAGAAACAGGTGTACCCTCCTTAGCCAAAGCATCAGCAAACTCTTTTCCCTGTGCTATTATTATGACACTTGATCCATACAACTGTCATATTACACTTGGAATTCTTGAGGGCGTTTTAACAGTAAAAAATTTCTTGTCTTAATATTCTCTCAAGCTTTATATTTAAACTATCTATAGCAGATTGGCTATCAGCTATTATTAATATTCTTTTGTCATTCGTTTTCTCAAATTTAATATTTTTTTCTAGATTTCGTATAGCTTCAAATCCATCTTAGAATCCCTCAGTATATCCAGCTATACAATATTCTTGTATATTCCATACCCTTGTCACTTTGTACCCTCGTCTATTTGACCAGACCAGACCTGTACATTGGCTCGGGGTCGGGACTCTATACCTTGCTAGATATCCATCAAGATATCAAAAGTAATTAATACCTATGCATAAATATGCAAAATATCAATATATTATTTTAATTATAAGCCCAGAATTTGCATTTGTGTAATGTAGTGACCTAGCTATATCTATAGCCAGTCTACTATTTATACATCGTATACTCACAAAACTTTATTTTGGTAACATAGATCCCTGATAGTCTATATAAACCACCAAGGGTCAACATAGATAACTTTGGAAACCGGTGGTTCAGATTATTTGTGCCTGACCTAACGTTACACAATTCAGCATAGAATAAATGCATTTATATTTTTTAGACTAAAAAGTACAAGATAATAGACTATGTATAACTTCCCATTATCTCTAAAAGCAACAGTATAATCCATATTTTATAATGCCTTCATCTATCTAGCTTTATCTTGAACAGAATTCATAAAAATATTTTTACAAACCGATTTATATCTGGGTTTTTTTTCCATTTTCCATTCTTGATTTTACCCTTCAACATTCAAATTGACTTATTTTTAACTTGAAATCAATTAATATAAAAGATGTAACTTAAAATTACGTTACATATAAATAAGTAAATGAGTAAAAAAACGTCGTAATATAAATTGTCTGGGTATCAAGGATAGTTATTGAAAAACTTCAAATAAAGACCTAGGATATTTCCCTCCTTTTCAATTGATATTACATTACGTAATATGCTTTCAAAATATAATGGTTTTAAATTACTTTTAAGAATGGATGTCTCATCAAATAGAATAAGTTCCTGTAAATGCACTTAGATAAGTGCATTTTTATTTATTTAAGAGATGAATTGTACATTGAAGTTACATTTTTCATTACAGTTTTTGTCAATTGTAAATATTTTTTTCTTTTTTGTCAAATTGATGTGTGCTATTGTGGAGAAGACTTGAGAATGACATTTTAGTATGAAGTTTATGCATAAATACATGTGGCCAATCTTTGTAAAAAATCATGAAGTAATTTTTGATATGACTATTAATTCTCCAAACTACACCGTCAAAATAAAAATACAAGAATAACTTGATGAATAATGATATAAATTATAATCTTAAATAAAAGAATAAATATAGTTAATTGGGAACATTTACTCGCTAGGTTGATGGCTTGATTTTAATATATCTCGTAGAATAAGAAAAGCCACTGTTTTAAAAATACTTTTATAATAATTAGCATAAATTTCCTGCATACCCATAAAAATCACTGTCGTTAAACTTTTATGATCTTTGCAAAGTTGTATTTTTTCCTAATAGAGTTAAAGATACATGGTGATTGAGTAAATTGATTTTTTTTTACAACAAATTCTTTAGAAATATGATAATAGAGCTTATAGATCCTTTTTTGGCCTTTACTAAGTTCTTAACCTATTATATTAAAAAAAAATTATCCAGCAGTATAATTATAATCAAATTTTGAATAAACTATATAAATATTTACTCTAGTGTCCAGTTTTTAGAGTGATAGCTATTTATTTTTTCCCCTACGACCAACAAATTTTCTGCTTGAGTAATATAAAGACAATGTTATCAAAGTTGCAGATATTTTCGATTAACTTCAGCAATATAAGTCGTACTATTACTGTTTTTTGAGATATATATTTTTAAACCAGTTGTCATAAGTTTAGTATAGTCTCAATCACGATTCCTCAAACTCTTGGTGTTGTCTTGTTCTCGTTATTAAGACCAATAATAATGCAACTATTTTAAAGTACACTATTATTGCACATCCACCTTGAAATAAATAAAAAAAATATTAAAGTTTTACAAGAGATGTTCAAACGTATACAACATTAATCCAAGAAATTTTGGTAATTGGTTCCGGGTTTTTAGCGGACTGTTTGAATAAATACTGCTCGAGATTTTCAGTGCTACAAAGAAGCATTGTTTTCTTTTTTCCATATTTAATGTCCATAAAAGTGTGTTATGTATAGGGATGGGTACGGATACGGGTAATACACATACCCGTGGACTCGTATCCAGAACATCAATGAAAAATATACATATTCCGTAAAAAGGGGTACTCGGAGGGTAAAAACTCTTCAAGATAATATTTATCAAAAGAATCCGGGTCATTCTTTTCTGAGGCGGGTACCCGTTTAACTCCATTTATCTATTAAAACTGTTGCATATCCTACTGTTGACAATAAAAGAAGAGCTATTTGTATTAAAATAACACAACCTCACATGTTTCATTCAGTTTATTATATGATTTTGTCTCTGAGGTATGTTGAATTTTTGGTTGTAGTCCATAGAAAAAATTTTACCAATTTATTTTCATTTTATAAATAAAAATAAGTTTAGCCTAGGTATATTTTATTTTATGGGATGAAGTGTGAAGAAGAGTGTGATCCTTTTTGTACTTGCCAAGGTATGGACCTGGATAGTATAGAAGGATTTTTGATTATTATGAATGGAGTCCAGATGGTGATTTTCTTAAACAAAGCCTATCAATGCAATCATCAAAGGATAATGAAAATTAGTACTATATTTCTTTATTATTGAATAATTATTTATAGACGTCTAGAAATCCATAGATGAACCGTCAACTACCGAGAACAAATGGAGTTTTTATTCTGGAGCAGAAGCCCCGAACTCAGGGTGTTCTAATGTATAGATATTTTTTACAAGAACCAAGATGGACAAAAAGGTATGTGATATCTGCAAAAAAAAAAATAAAAAAAATAATAATAACAGCTTGTGGGAGAAGTACCTTTAATATGGGTTAACATCTAAAGTCTCTTCATCTTGCGTAGTTTAGTTAAGAGTCTAACAAGCATCCTAATATATCGGAATACATGTGTCGTGTTACAAAGTCATCCAATCCTTGAAAAAAGAAATTAGACAATCTTATTTTGGAGATGATAAATCTCTTATGTTGAAGATTCCATATTCCGAAATTTGGTCGCCAATCTTGATCCTGGATACGTTTTGCCTAATAGAAAGACACTTAGTAATAAATTGCTCCCTCTTAAATTTGACAGAATACATAGAGACTCCTCTCATGGGTGAATTAGCAAAGGCATAACAAATTTCACTTACTACAGATATATATTTGGACTACCTGTAACAATACCGCTTATATTATTTTGACCGCACATTTCATCAATCGTATACAAAACCCAGATGAAAGTCGTTCTTGTATTCAGCAGAGATGCCTTGCAAATCATCCATTTATGACCACCCATAATGCACATAATATTCAATCTTTCATTGAAAATACTATCCACGAGCTATCCTTCAAGGAAAAAGTTGTTGCTATTAAAACCGACAATGCACATGTTATGATTCGGGTTGTTAAAAATACCAAAGTCAAGCATGTCAGCTGCTTTGCCCACTCTTTTAATTTGGTAGTTCAAGGGGGATAAATAATAATACTGCATTGGATGATTTAGGAATAAAGTTAAGTCAATTTTAACATTGACAAGACGAATCACAATTGCAAAGCTTAATGTATAATACTTTTGTATTATTGTTTATTTTTTTAGCTATAAAATATATAACAATAATACTTTCTCCTTGATTACCCGCGGGTAATAAAAAAATACTCAAGTATCAACGAAACTCTTTTAAGTACTCGAATTATTACTCGGGTTTATTCGGGTATTAACATGACTAATATCTCATATATTTCATTTGGATTAATGTACCATCAATATTTTTTTGGAAAATTCAAAGGACTGATAGTCCTGAAGACCGAAAGGACCAGTCCTGAGGCTGGAATGGTCGAAAGAATATAGTCCGATAGAACCTTAGTTGCAGTACCATTTACTATTGTTATGTTAGTCCTTTTTTATTCGTTCCAAGTCAGTCTTAGAACTGGTTCTATCAGTCCTCAGGACCGGTCCTTCACACTGTTAGTACTAGAACTAAAATAAAAGTATGAAATAAAGTTGAGTGAAGTCATCAAAGAACAAGCTTTATAAGTTTTTTATGCAGGACTGAACTGGACCAGCCGAGACTGAAGTGGACGGGACTCAAGTCTTGATCCCAAACAAGGACAAATACAACATTACTACTTTCATACATATATTGTAGTAAAAAAGGGGTTTAGTTATGGGATTTTTTAAATTACAGATTTTGGGGAAATTAATTGAGAATAGTATTGTGGTCAAAAATAATTAACCATTTACGAGGACATGAATAATACTTTAATGGATCGAGATCAAGAAATGTTCTTGCGTTTTTTTTTTTTTTTTTTTTTACAAACGAACATTTGTCTTACAGTTAGTTTTGAATACAAGACCAAGACTTTGAAGGGCTCAAGACAAGGATGTTATATAATTGCCTCAAGTTATAATTACTCTTATTAAAACTAAAAACAAGCAATTTCTTCATTGTGCATGTATTATCATATAATGTATAAGATTATAACATTTTAATACTAAATGCGTTCTTTATTTGTAGTATTTTTATTTCCAAGCTTAAGTGAAAATACATTTTTTAACTTTACATAAACAATAAATATAATACAAAAAAATGATAAATTATGACTATTATTTTAGCCTTCATACAAAAAGTTTTTTAGATGATGTTATTCATCAATATATTCTGGATATATGGTTATATTTTGTTCTGTACATTGTATTACAAGTATATTACCTTTTTATCACTTTGTATTAAGAAAAGTGCTATGTTAAACATCAGATAAAGAAAAAAAATATTCGGAATACATATAAGTAGAAAGTAAATTTGATCTTGAAAAGCAAAAAAAAAAAAAATCTTTGACATTGCTGAAACTGAAATGAGAAGATAAGTAGATCGCAGAAACTGCAATGATTCAAGAAGGGTCTCTTCCATAAAAATTATATTCCTGCTTTAAAGCGTCCAAAGTATAAATTAGGCGGTGGGCTCTGCCTTTTATCTAGCATAGTTCCAAAATGTTACAAAAAGGTTGTGGAGGAATTAGGTGTATACCCGTTGAGAGACTGGAGGTTGAATTTCACGTCCTCTAAATATTATGAATGGAACCAAAGGGAAATACCCTTAACTAATCGGGATTTGGAAGTTTTTTCGCCACTTCTTGCGTCTATTCAGAGAATTTTTTGAATTTTTACTTATCATTCTGATTCAACAATTGATGTAATTCACGAGATAGGACTAAAATGGCTTTTGTGAATAAGTTTGGGAATTCGGGTTTATTAGAGAAGACTGCTTTCCATCATAAAACTTTAAGTTATCATGACTAAAGACTGGAATCTATCTTTCGGAGTGGGATATTCCGTCTTCCTCTTGAGAGGTCTTTTAATTATTTTACTCCTTCAATATCATGGTTTTTAGAAATGAGCTTTTGGCAAAATTCATCGGTGGAAGTGAAGTCTGTGTCAGATAAATATATGGTACTACTCGATCTTTCTCCTTCATGGGAACGAAGAATTCTCCGATCAATATCTAGAATTTCAGACGGTACCAAATTTAAGGCACAATTTCAAATTGCCACTGACAATATCAAATTTTATTATCCGTGGAAAGACTGCAGTTTTATGTTCAACTCTACCATACACGCTTTTGCTGATTGCCCAGTTTTGAGAGTAGTCAAATATTTTATCCGATTTAACGTTTGTGTGACAGAAGATATTTCTTCTAACTTAATAAAAGCAAATATATTATTTGGAGCTTATAAGAGAAATAAAGATACTTCTTTTGGTCACAAAGTCGTGGAGTTTGCTTTATTAAATATTAAATCATTGATTGCTAAAAAATTAAATATTGACTCTCCATTACATGTGGAAGAATTAAGAGCTATAATGATAGATGCAGCTGCTCGATATTCAGCACTTTCTATCAAAATCCCTCTCTCATCATCTTTGTCGTAGGCATGGGTCGGAAATATCATCAAATTTGTTCCTTCAAGGTCCGTGCAATATTTTAATCTCATCAAGTCAATAATAAGAAGACATCGTCGTTTTTTTATTAACCTTAGCTGATGTTTAGATATTACATCAGGTTATTTTACTTCAGGACATTAAATATGAACAATAATGTTCATTTATGTTTTTTTTAAAACATAATTGTCCTGTTGCTTTTTATTTATATGATCTACTTTTATCTTTATGTGTATTCATTATTCACACTGTTTGTATTGTAGAATATAAATATATTATTTTAACCCAAAAAAAAAAGGACAATTATAAGTTTGAAGGGATTAAATCCTGAAGTTAAATGTTTCAACACTTTCTTTAATAAATGTTTATGATTAATTAGTAAATACATTGTGTTAGATCTACATGATATACAATGATCAAATGCAAAAATCTTTTCATAGAATTTGGTTTCTCTAATTATGAAATCTCCCCAAAATATTATATTTTTCCAAATACTTATAAAATCATTACTTATTAGTTAGATAACATGTCTACGTAAATAAAATAAACACGCCAAAAAATTCAGTTAATTGAAAAACTTGAGATCTTGAAATTTGTCTTATCTTGAAGGAAGGTAAAAATTCCAAAGAGAGGGAAATACACGTATCACAATTTACCAAAGGCTCCGGAAGGATTTTGGTTTTCGGAAGAAGTCAATCGATAATAATGGAATTGGTACTTCCTATTAAAACTAATCAGCATCACAAACTCCTAGGTTTTATTGAAAAAGTGGAACATACCCCATTAACGCTTAAAAAAAAACAGAAACTGATCAAAACATCTGTAGATGAATTAAGGTGATATCAAGTATATCACAGTTACAATAAGGTTGCTAGCGTTGGAAATGCGGAACATCATAATTATAAGCAAAAAATGGAAGTAAGTGATGGGAGTAATGATGTAAATGGCTCTAGCACTATTGGCCGAATAATCTTTCGCCGAAGGATAATTTGGAGAAGGGCACATATTGCTGGACGAAAATTTGGTGTATTTAGCCGAAAAATAATATTTATTATATTGATATATTTGATGCATATTTTAAGTCAACTTAAAATGATACTAGGATAAATAGGCATTGCCCATATGTTAAAAATGTCATATTGGTAAATTAATTCACCAATTTTGCAGAATTTTTTTATTTTTTTATTCATTAAACTCTTTAATAATCATTATAGAAACAACACAGTAGTATGTAGGTAGATTTTAGTTCAAATGTTTACTGTTGTAGTACTTTTATTAAATAAAATAATAATAAAAACCACGACAGTAACTGGAATATAAGAAGTTGTTATGCTTGTTTGTCAATCCATGGGTATTTTTCAATAAGAATAATTCATCACGTCGTATGATAATTAATTAATAACAAAGATGGGATTAGCACTTCTTCCATTCCTGTAGCTGTCGTGTTTTTTTATTGCTCAATTTAATTTCGGCCAAATGTTCCAAATAGTCCATTAGCGAAATGTTGGTTTGGCAAATTGTCCTTTGGCAATTTCATTCAGACAATAGACTGCCTACGGATGTAAATAATGATAACGGGTAGTTTATGATTCCTTTTGTTTTCTTTTTTTAGTAACGGAAACAATAAATTAACAAAACGAACTCGAAGTCAACCAATGAATAATCAGAACATTCATTAGAAAAATATAAACAGAAAATATCAAAGAGAACAAATTTTCCTCTATAAAGAGGAAAACACAAGCCAAGCAGGTGAAAATGTGAATATTGTTTATGGTCACGATACTGTAACAACGAATCACGGGAAATTATAGTTTGAAGATTTTGTTTTGATAATTTTTATATCGAAGATGCAGGACTCTCCGGAAGGCCAATTGTCGAAAATGTAGATTAAATGAGGAAATCCTCGAGTTTGACCGTCATTTAAGCACTGTTTTGATTGACAAGAGGATAAACATTTGAGGAGAAATTTAAAAATCCATAAAAAACAATCGATTTTTTTCCATTGCATCCATGTACAATTACATATAAACAGGCTTGTACTTAAAAGCTTGTTCCACTTTTTTGGCGTTCTGTTGCATGAATTTTTAAAGTTCCTTTGCTTTTTTTTAGAGTTTAGCTGTTTTTAGTTGTCTGTTCAACATTCAATTGATAAAGTAAGAAAAAGAAATTGGTGTTATAGCCTATATGTAAGACTGAATCGGTAGGTTAATCTATACTAGATACAATTAAATTCCGAGTTTCAGCGTTTTAAAAAAATATTGTCGTCAGTTCATTGAACGTGTGTTCGTCTCAACACTGATAAATTTTGTTCACATGCTTGATTATATTCATAGACAAAATATTATTATGATAAATTATTTTGACGTGTTAATGAGCAACCACTTATTTTACATATTGGAAGTAGGGAATATGAATTTATAAGTAATGGTATAAACAAAAAATGTATGTAAGTTAGCATATAAATTTAATATTGTATATGAACATATAATTTGCTTTGTCTATTATCGTTTGAAACAAAACATAACGTCCATTCTACATTTATATTATTAAAAAAAACCCGAATGTAATATTAAATAACAGTATGTCTTATTAAAAAAGTTGGTGGGTGAATGGTAGGATGTTTGGCATACATGTGAATATAAAAAAAGCTCTAGCCACAGTTTCCAGCCAGTATCAATTATTCCAAATTATATTAGTTATATTATATTGTATTGTAAATATGAATTATAGAAAGCTACCCCGACCCTTTATTAATTCTCGAAAACGGCACATATCTTAAATAGATATGCTTTGGCTTTACAAATGAGCTAAAACATACAAAGATAATAGCAAATAACTTTTTTCAAATTCAAAAGTGGGCTACAGTCCGTAAAAATGATTAAAAAGTTATGTCCGTTGCAATGAAAAAGGTTAAATAAAAGTGTCGTTGGAGTAAAACAGTCTAATAAAAGACCATTTCTTTATAATCTCTCTACTTGAGATACGACAACACATCAGTTAAAATGACACCTATCAGAGTTACCATGCTTTTATGTTGTCCTTTTAAGTATGTTTTCTACCAAGGTTGTGGAAACGAATGATTTTTTTTGGAACTCCTATCCGATTTATGTAAATTATTGGACTCCGGCTCAAACACAAACTATTTGAATTTTTTTTCAAATCCGGGTTTGTCATATTAAGGTAATGTGGATTTTAATTCCAGGATAGGGGTATTCATTAAGTAAGTGTTCTCCCATATTGTTCCTTAATCTATTATTGCAACCTTCTTGGCTCTTCTTTTAATAATAATTATATCATTTTTGGGAGTTGGTATGACGTCATGAAATACAAAATGGTAGATGGAATGGTTCTACTTTTTGACCTATCTTTAGCCTTTCCCACTCCAACTATTTAGAATTATGTGATTCCAATTCCAAATCTAATAAAAAAACATTTAACCTTAGTTAGGAAAATTGGAGAAGGATTTCCGGAAGAGCCTTCTGCACCTATTCCGACGGGCAAAATTATTAGTTATAAGCCTTTAGCAATAATAACGTGTTATATTTTTTCAAAGTATAAATCCTATGACAACAAATATGAACGACAACTATCATGCTGTGTTTTTTTTGTTTTTTTTTAAATAAAATCAATATTTTAAGATATTACAAATGAGATAGAAAGCTTATGTAAAATCTCTTAAGATAAAAATAATTAGTTTAATCTTTGTTGACGAAGGTAAATTTTATCTAATGAAGCAGTAAAAGTGATGTATTAATTTTATTGTAATTCAAAATGAATTTCTATTTATTGAAGAAAATAAAAGTAAAATAACAGAAGTGTCTATTTAAAATCTAAACAATCATTTGATTTAGTTCTAAATATATTTTAAATTGAATTAATACTCGTGAATTAAAAAAATATATATATATTTATAAGATTTTTCCTTTAACATCAGGAAATAATAAAAAATCAAAAGGGAATGGAAAAATAAATATCCTAAATATACATTCTAGTTTAAAGTGATCCCTCTCAATTATAGTCTACCATCTCATTTGTCTTCTTTTAAAATAACAATTACCACAAATGATTGCAAAAATATAAAAACAACAAGCGAGCTAGAATAAACACGTAAAATTAAAAAAATATACATAACTCAGCCACAACTAAAAACCTGGCCGTAGCCGTGGAAGCGGGGGGGATGTATAGGATTACCTTTTTAGTGATCCCCAATAACAATTCATTGCAAGATGTATGTCGATCATTGCAGAGGAATCCCGAACAAAATATGGGCTTCTATGTGGTTTGAAAATAGTACTATCAACCTTTAGCATCAGTGTCTGAGCAAATTCATCAATGGAAGCCAATAACCAAAGAAAAGTAACTTCGTTTAATGTGAAATTTATTGATCTCTTGCACATCCATAGTCATTGTTGAAGTGCCATTCAATTGCAGTCCATTAATAGGGTTAAAAAATCCTTCGGTAATCAGTTTTAATTGTTTTCTGAAAATGGTTATATAAATTAGAGTCAAGAAACTTCAAAAAATCAGTCTTCACTATAGTACCAAACTTCTATATGTATTTTTGAGACTCAATCACAAATTGAATCTAAAAAGTTTTTAATACACCTACATAAAAAGTCATATTATGAAAAATGGATTACAAGATATTTCAGATCAATTTATTGAAACTGTTAAAAATTTGAGCATTTTTCAAATATGTATCTCATCTATTTTTTCATTAATTTTTTATATATTGTAATACCGAGCAAATATGTGTGACATCAAAGTAAATATAATCTTGAATAAAAATCAAGAAAAGGAGACAATTCAAAATATTTTTTTTAACTTTTTTTACAGGATACTATTTAAAGACATATTTGTGTCAGGTATAAGCTGTGGTATTCAAATAATTTGTAGTATGATTTATAATACTCAAGAACTCTAACTAAGGATTAGAACCTTCATTTGTATTAACAGATTTATATTGACTCCGATATGGGCTTTCAAAAAAAAAAAAAAAAAAAAAAAAAAAAAAAAAAAAATATCAATCTACCATTATTTTATTGTGACAATCAGTTTTGGCTATCTAAAATGCAATTTGTGACACATCTAAAGGATTAATGAAAATTATTTCTTGATATAAATTAAGGATAATTTGACATATAATACAAATATAATTCAGACTTAGTTTTAAGAAAAATCAATCGAGCTTGTTTTTTGTTGATGTCCAACATATTTACAATGGTATAAAGTGAAATAACGCTTGTGGCTACTTCCAATAATCTTTCTGAGGGGAAAGAAGACTTTAATGGAAAGCCTAATGGTGGTGGGTTCAACAAAATACGAACGGATGATTTTCTGATCTTCTGATTGGTAAAAATAAGGTCAATCTAAAAACAAGAGTACAAAACGTTGCATATTGGATGATATTGAAATGATATTGGAATGACCAGATATATCAAAAAGAAGCTCATTGGTCAAAAGTTGAATTAAGAAAACTTGGCGGGATTCTGGAAATGAGAAATGTAGTCTACTTCATCACCTGACCTTTCACCTCCTTGACTTAAAATAGCTTATAGGCTTAATAGTTTAAACAAACTGTGTAAAAATGAATCAAATCAGTTAGATAGGGTTACATCAATCTAATAAATTGACAATGGAATGACTTATACATATATAAAATCATTTTTGATAAGTTTTACAAATTTTATGAGGCAATTTAAAGTTGTTCTCTTTTTTATATTCCTTTTTTATTGCCTTAGGTTAGAAACATGTTAATAGTATGTGTTTTTGAAAAGTAATTTCTAAAAATGGTACTATTTGAATTATGATACCATATTTTTTTTGTATGTTTTTGTAGATATGACTGCTATATTGAACATTTATATAATACTCCTGTATTTAATATTTACAAAAATATATGTATGTATAATTTATATTCATATTAAATATGTGGTATATAAGAAAAATAACGACCATATTCAATATTTTTTTAAAGGTAAATTTCTTTATATGTAAAACATGCAAAATTTATACCATATGAAATTTCAAAAAAAATCTAAATTTCTCGAATATGAATTATGATCGTTTTCACTTTTATTTAAATATTTTTCTGTTTTATTGAGGTGTATATTTTAAGCAATACACGGCATTATCCCAATTACAGAAAAAGTTTAGTTACATTTCATTTTTTGTTTCTTTCCTAGGTAAAACTTAAATTCTATCTATCTTTCTTAATTACACAACATAAAACTTCTTTTTTACAAATTATTATTAATTTTATTTAAATTATATAACTATAAATTTAATACATATCCCAAATCTTTTATTCAAAATTTAAAATATCAGTATATAAATGAGTTTTCGTGCTTCTAAATTTATAAAGCATCTACACTATTTTTATCAGAATAAAATTAATATTTTCTTGATGTGGGCCAATATATGTAGATAAAACGGAAATTAATTTGCTTTTAATGTAACTCTGTATCTCTGACACTTGACTTTTTATCTCTTCAGTATGCTTACATTTTGAGATAAAATGTTCCGGTCTATTCAATTTTACAAAAACAACATTGTCTCACTGGAGGTGTTTTTTCATATATGTTTCAAAAGGGTCAAGTAATTGTTATGTTTCTGTAAATGAACCAATGCCTAGAAAAATACTGTCTTTCACCATTTATGTCCATGCAATATTCCCCTAAAGCAGCCTTTTCTCCCATAGATTCGTGTTTCTTATTGATTGATCTTAAATACAGAGTTGATGTTATTGGGTGTTATATATTTCATTATTTTCAATTCTTTAAAAGTAAAATTTAAACTAGAGTTTTTCTGAGGACATTTATTTAACAAAACCATCTAAAAATAGCGCTCGGCACAACTTTTATTCAAAATTGTCTCAATATGGGGTATAAATTTCTTGCAGACCTTAACTATGTTGTCAGACTCGAGCTTGGTTACTCCTTCTTGATGGAAGCTTCTAGAGACTGTACACTCCTGTGAGGAGTAGCACACACCCTTTGCCCCAGACACGCCTACATATAGAAGTCCAAGGAAATGAGGGCTGTCACATGCTGAGGTCCCAAAAGTACGGAAAGATGTCTCTCAGGGTCTTAGCGGTGAGACGAAAAAGAGCTCCATCTTGAGCGAAAATAAAGTTTTCCCTAAAAATTAATCTGGCCCAAGGTAGTACTATCTTATCCAGAAGTTGGAATTAAGATCTTCCTTGAAAATTTTACCAACATAATAGAATTTATTTTTTATTGGCATCTCAGAGACAAAGTCCAGTCGAGGAATTTTAATAAAACGTTCATGCCAGGCCATTGTTATAATTATCTTCGAATTATTGTGTATGCTACTCTCAAAAAGTAATTGGAGGTTTCTATATTGGCCATCTTCCTCCCCTAGGAAAAGATGATAAGTCTACAGTTATACCTATTTTCATTTAGCTGATAATGAAATAGATAAAACATTGTACATTGCTTGATGGTTCTTCACAACTTAGAATTTAATGTTACATTCTGAATTTAGATACAACTTTCTTTCTCCTTGAGTGAAAGGTCTAATAGTATCGTTGGTGATTTGTCTAATGTCCAATTTGTTGTTTTGGAGGCTACTCAAAAGTGTTTTAAGTCGGTTAAAAAAATGGCGTCAATTAACAAAGAATTTATTCCAAAATTGAGGAAAAAGGGAAAGTGTCGTTTTTGCGATCCGCGTCGAAAGAGACCATATTGAGATTGCAAACTACTTTAAATCATGACAGGTCCTTCTTTTGACAGTCAAGAGGGAACTGGAAGAGTCAAGGGGTGGTAATAAATCAACAGCAAAGCGTGTTGATCACTATATCAGGTCATGCTACCAGAGGAATAAGAGTTACATAGCAAATTTTGCATGAAATCTTGATAATGAGCGTTTCCCCTCCAAGCTCACTGGATCTCAACCCCACGGGCTTCTTTGTGTGGGGGTGCAGTTGATCGACACACCATCAGATCCTCCAGCAAAAAAAAAAAGAGCTACTATTACAAAATAGCAATTATTATTGAATTATTTGCTATTATTAAAAAATGATTACCAATTCCAAAAATGCAGGACAGCTAAAAATACATACACATGATTTACATAACTACACATGGCTTATTGAAATTATAGAATAAAAGAAGATATTACGATACCCTCTTCTCCTATACAAGTGAAAACATCCATAGAGGCGAAGGAACTAACACTTTAGTAACATTAATAGCTCATAAATTCTTTCATTTCCTGCATCTAAACTTCTCATTTTTATAAGAAATCATATTTTTGAAGTGAGCCACCTTTTTTAGTTCTTCTTGATATACTCCTTAAATCTAAATAAAAATACAGTTTTGATTCATTTTACCTTATTGACCCTTTTAAGTGTAGTGGAAAACTATATAAACACATTTGAAACGCTGTTTTTATTTATCTGAAATAGTTATTTATTTTAAATTACCCCATCTATTGTGCGTGGATACATCTGATTATATATATATATATAAATAAATGATATTTTTGTGAGAGCAACTCTTCTCCTGATTAAAGCTTTTGAATCAAGTAGCGAAAGGAGTACCCACGTGATGAATATCTGAAAAATGTAATGGTGCACAGAAACTTGTTTTGTCGCTAGAGGTACTGTTTAGTTATTATTTTTAAATATAATAAGAAACTTATGGTATATAATATATTTTACTTTCTATAAGATGCTCATTCAAGGTCTGCAAGACGGACTTAGCTATATAGTCTATCCCAAGTCTCGAGTCCAAGTTCCTACCTCTGACAATAATTCCCATTGTATCTTAAATTATACATTTTTTATTATAATAATAATGAATGAATCATATATGTTCAATTGAAAACTCTTATTCTCCGGTGGGATATTTAAAGAAACAAAAAAATTAAAGATTAAAATAATTTTTTCTTTCCCCACAGCAAGTTTATATTGTGAAGCGTGCTTCATCCCTTTTTAATATATCCTGTTCTACGCCAGTAAGAAAAATAACTGCGTGACATTATATGAAAAGCGACATCTTACGAAAAAATGTGAAAACGCTGCACCATTGTATCTCTTCAAGCGTGCAGCCGCGTTTTATAACTTTATTTTAATCGATAACGTTTATATGTATGTATATATATACCTGGATATACATACAATTAGACGGGTACACGCACAATAGATGTGGTAACCCGCTTTCATTATTTGTAAGTATGAATTATACTCTTTTCCATAAAATTACGAATTTGACAACTTCAAAGGTACATTTTGTAAAAAGCAAATTTAAGAACTAATCTACTCTGTATAATTACTTTACTGAGCCATGCAAGTCTATGGACTTAATTTTGTTTTATTTTTTGCCTACTTGCGTCGTATATCCTTTTTTTAATTAATTATTTATACACTACAGTTCTTAGTGCACAATTAGTATATAGATACATATTACCTTGGTAATTCTTTGGAAATTAACATATTAAACAATATCCGTGGTAAGTAATGTATTTTGTACTTAAAAAAAATGAAAAACGAATTTTTTAGTCCCAAATATTTATTCAAATTAAAATTTTTAATATAACAATGGGAGAAGGACCAATATTTTTTGAAATTTCTGATATATTATTGAATATAATGAAAGAAAAAAAGACTCATTTGGGAAAGGAAAACTACGGCCTTTCTTCCTGGATCCTAAAGTTCCACTGGTTTACCTCCCAAATACAAAAAGGCCCATAATATTTTTTTGTTAGCTATCAATTCATTGATTTCACTTGATACGTCTTAGCCATTTCATAATTTATTCTCTTTGAAAAATAAAATAAAGTAAGGAGCTGGATTATACTTATGCTCCCTCTCCGAAAGGACAGAAATACAATTTCTAGTTGATTCCTTGTCGTTTATATATATTGGCCATCTTATTATTCCTATGAAGAAATTTTAGCTATCCTATACAAATAAAAAATACGTTTTTCTTATATTATTACTAAGCAATATTATAATACACTGCCGAATAAAATTCTATGAAGGACTTTAATAGTATGAAATTCATTTGTATCATTTTTAAAATGTTGGATGAATAACATGACAGTAACACAGTCAGGGACTACATAAAACATAAATAGCAGTTGGTTTATATGACTTATTTGTCTAACTACCAGATGATTTCGGGCCTTTTTCTGTTTCTTTTTTGAGGAAAGGATGATGACCTTTTTTTGAACGATGATTGGTTGAAACCAAACGATACTTTGCAAAGCTGAGAACTATTGGAAACAATAATTTCATATTTTATACTTTTTTTCTGTTTCTTTTTTTAAAGAAAGGTTTCGAGATCCAATGAAGGCAATGACGTATGAGAAAAATAAAAACTCATTAATATTTAAACAGATACTGCTTTGAAGGCAATTTACAGGATAAATAACCGTAAACAAAGAAAAAATAACCATATGTTTGTTCACAAGTGCATATTTGAATGAATATTAGAAAAATATGAATTTTTAACGTTAAGATAAGAATCAACTGTTTACAATTTTTTCATGTTAATATTTCTAAATTGAGAAAATACATTCATACTGCCAATTTTTTTTTCAAAAAATCCAATTTTATTCATATTTTATACCTAATATTGTACAAATATTAACAAAAATGATTGGACGATGTCAAAAAAATTTCGATCCTGATAGCGTCGTGATTCAAGTAAAAACTCCCGATGCAGATTCTTTAATATTTTAAATACGCATTCAGGGATACATAATATACATGAAGAAAGGACGATTTCTAAGTATTAAAATCCATGGAATAAATTGCAATAACTATGCCCAGCGAGTTTTTTTTTGTATTCATAACCATATTACACCTAATAATGGATAAAGTTTATAATATATATTCATAAAATTTTTTGTAATTCTTATTTCAGATAAAGGTGTACGGAATTTGTATTAAAAATGGCATTCATTGGAAATGAAGTAAAAGCATGGCTTACGGATGCCCCATGGCAAAAAGTGTTTAAGCATACATTTGATGTACTAGAGGACTACATATGTTACTCTCTCATAACTGTGGGTACCATATTTTTATCTGTGAGATTATTATCTACTCTCGGTTCAGGGGAATTAAATTGTGTCATACTCGGTGTTGAAAATGGAACATTAGGGGAAATTGACCCTTATCCATCTGGAGGGACCTTCGGACTCTTATCATATGCTTTCAATGATGAAAAATGTATTCGAACCGTATATTCCAAGTTCATGGAGTATTTGCCTTATATACTACTAATTCAAACATTAATATTAGTGATTGTTGCGAAATTTTCTTTTAAAATACCAAGGATTGCTCAAAAAGTGGAGCGTTTCTATAAAAATATAGTTGAAGAATCTCTTTTTGGTAAGGATCCTGACGTATCTGAGGATTTAACAGATCCAAAAACATCAACGGAAGTTATTTCTCGAAGACGACAAAGAAATGAAATTTGTGTCTCGTTAAAAAGAAGCAAAATCATTGGGCGTGTGTACGTAGCAAAAAAATATATGTGAAATACTATTAGATATAGCTTTTTTATTTATTAATATTGTATATTTTCTATCCACGAATGATAATCTTCCGAGAATTTGTTCTGTCTTAATCCAAGGTGTTAATAATATAAATGGCCCTGTGGAAACGGATCATAATATTTTTTTTCAATGCCGAGGGAAGAAAATGAAGTTTTTCGTAATAGGAATATATGTTCAAATAGTTCTTCTAGTTCTTCATGGGATATGTTCATTAGGAGCAATCATCTGGAGTCTCAGATTTAGAAGTGTATCAAACTTATTAAGAAAGATAAGTGATGATGATTTTAACATTCAAAAAACGAAATATCATAGACACATCGATGAGTTTTACGCATATCGGAATGGAAATGATTTTCTGTTTTTATTCGACCTCCTAGCACATACTTGTGGGATTGAATCCACTCTTCGTGTTCTTACTCATTCTGATGATAACTTTTATGAAACCTGTCGTCCTAAAATCGACACAACCACAGATTTAACTTTAGAAGAGGATAAACTTAAAATTGTTTGGCGCCCAGCAGACATAGAAAAGCTGTTTAGAAGAAATTCATTAATCAATATAGAAAGTTATGAAGTTACAATTTATCCAGCAGAGACTGTACAGCATACATGTACTATTCCAGCAAACACATATGATAGTCAAACGAATGATGATGTTTTCTACTCCATTTGGTTTTATGATCTTTCTGGAGGACGTACTGAGTATGTGGTCACAATAGCATGCATGGTTGGGAAGTCCAGAATGAAAGGTGAAAAAGTAGTTACTAATCTTTCTCCATATGGACCTGAAATGCCATGCTCGGGTATGATAAAAAATGTATCGACTGATCAAGCAGAAATATTTTGGGATCCACCCAAAGGGGAATTTACCAAGTATATACTGTCTATAGAAAGAATTGACAAAGAAAAGTACGAGGATGTTGATACTGGTACTGTTTGGTCAAAATCGAATATCCATCCCTTAACAGGACAAATACTTGAAGAAAATATTTCCAGACAATCAAGTTTCCAGAGATCTACGCGTAAAATTGAAAATCTTACCTTTCAATTAACGTCTTATACTATTCTTGGGTTGGATCCAGGGGAGTTGTATCGAATTGAGTTAGGAACTAAAACTGGAAATGTACAAACACGGCAATATATTCAAGACACGTTTCTCACGAAGCCAAAATCGGTTGAAGGGATGCTAGTATCGAGCGTTAACGAGGATTCCTGTTTACTTAGTTGGATTCATTCTGAGGAAGGTCAGTCACATCTAAAGGGCTATCAAATAACAGTAGAGAGATTCTCTGATTCTAAAATTATGCGTGTATTAGTTGTGAAAAGAAGCAAAAAATTATTTAAAATAGCTGAGCTAACACCAAGCTTAGACTATACACTTCGAATAGAAGTACTTTGTTCCCATGAAAACTTAAAAACAGTGTCAGCATCAAATGAGGCTTGGGTAACAACTCTTCCGAATCCGCCAAAGGATCTTCATACAGATTCTTTGCCAGGAACAACATCCGCCGTTTTGAAATGGGAATCTCCTCCAAATACAACCAAACACCGACTCTGGATTGATTGTGAAGAAATAAATTATCATTTTGTGACGGATATGCCGGGAGATCGTATGCAATACAATGCCAGTAAGTTACCTGAAATTACTGGTACAGGTAGACAGTATACTGCGGCTATAGCATCTGTAATTACTTCAAGTAGATCTAATCAAGATGTGACAAGCTCAAAGGCGATAATTTCCTTCATCACGAGACCTCTTGCTCCTACAAACATTCGAATATCCTCAAATGAAAAATTGACGATATTTTTTGATCCATCCCTGACAGAAAAAGTGTCTAAATATAAAATCAAATGGAAAGGAGAGGAAGGTACAGCAATGGAAGGAATTATTGAGAGTTCTGAAGAAGGTCCCCTTAAATTTGAATTTAGTTTTGACTTTGAAATTAATGTTATCTATAAAATCAACATTTATGCACTTTTAATACTAGGAATCGATGATGACACCATTTATGAGAGCAAAGAACTCCATGAAAAACTAATTTTGAAAGATGAATCCCTAATATTTTCACTATATCGAACAGAAGAGGAGTCATAATATTCACAGTAGTCTACGAATGGTACGAAGCAATTAATACTTTTTTATCATACCAAATAGTTTTACGACATTGATCATTGTTTTTTATAAAGCTGTATCTATGTTAGAATCTATTAATTATCCATCCAATGTTATTTACTTATCAATTTAATATTTATCTATAATATATATATATTCCTAATGATCACTTGCTTAGAGGTGTTTATCATTTTATATTTACTCTGGCTTGACTTGTACTCGAAACCAGATTAGGAGTCGTATTGCAATAGTCGTGCACAAATTTATTCTTGTGCTCTCCCAATATACTTTATTCGGAAATACGGATTTTCCCGGTACGGACTCTTTGTTATATTAATGGAGGCTGTTTAAAATGCCAATATAAATCATATATTCCATCAGATTTTTTAGATTGAGTCCATATGAATGATGACGAATATAAATATATTTGATACTATTTTTATCAATTTTGGTATAGAATCTAACTTTGTAGCAGATAAAATTCACAATTTATCGTATCAAATATATATGTTACAGGTAATGTAAAAAATGCCTGTTAGAGTGGGCAATGTGTAAAATGCTGTCAGAGCGGGAAATATGCAAGATACCCGGGCAATCTATAAAATTTCTAATAGAGTGGTCAATTCTGATATTAACTTCTTTAACGTTGTCAGGTGTCGTGATAGTGGGTCATTTAATTATTAAAATATCAATTGTTAAGCAATTTGATCATTAAGGATTTGATTATGATACAATTTCATTGCATGCAATTTGATACTCTAGTTTATTTTCATTGAAATTTATATTGTATTCACACAATCAAACTGTTCTAAGATAAGAAATTGTCACGAGGGACTCGATTCTATTTTACTAAATATAGATTATATAGAATAATAATAATAAAAAGCTTTCCTTTGGCACTGATTTTTATTTAAACCGGATGATTATTTTAGGAGAAAATCCATAAAAAAAATTGCACTGGTTATTAAATAAAAGTCGCACCCTGTAGGTATAACAATGTTTCTTATTTTATAAAAATGAGCTTCAGCAGTAAATTTGATAAAAACACCTTGTATAAAAAAATGAGATTTGAGTAGTCAAGATAAAAATAATCAATCATTGGATTTGCTCCTAATATACATACGGTACCTAAAGTCTATAATTAATAACTTAGATTTTCTTCTTTTCTTTTTGTTTGTTCAAAATTGTATTTATGTTAATACACCTCAAATAAGTCTAATTCAATTTAAAAAGGAAATTTGCAATATTTCAAAAAAAGAATAAACAATAAACATACATTTGATTGTTATTTAAAAATTACTATTTCTTTTAATTAATTACTATATCTTTAAATAATTAAATAGCTGAAACGTGAGTCGTAATATAGTCAAATGCTTTACTAATGTCTATTACAACAATTATTTTTTTGTGGTATTATCTGTTGCCAGATTTTTTACTTCAAGCAAAGTACTTTCTAATATTTCATAGTTTATTTTATATTTCAGCATTGTTTAAGGAGTAACATTTTTAGAATAATATGATGAACAATGAGCTCCTAACTAGGACAATTTGATTTTGAGTAAATTTAGCCGATAGATACCATTTTTCCTCTTGTTGAGATATAAAAAAAATATTTCGTTTTAGAGGAACCTGTTATTTATATGTATGCACTAATAGATTATATGCTTAAGTAATCTATGCATGAATAAATTAATATTATTATTCCATAAATAAATGTTCGCCTTTCCAAAGTTTTTTTTTAATTTTATGGTAAAAGTTTGAATATTTAAATATGCTCGGTTTATCACAATTTATTTATGACATAATTATGTGATTAAATTAATTTGTTCCATATACTTACAAAGGCTATAATGAAGTAATTAAATACATGTACTATACCTCTGTATTAATACAAATAAAATAGTCATAAACCAATAATTATTTTTGGTCTTTTAATGAGTTCTTTGGAAATGTAGATGTTTTTTATGATAATGTATACACTCAAATTCGATTAATTAATGCAAACACTAGAAAATAAAGTAAGAGAATGAAATTGGAAGAATGTCAATATGTAATTAAATAGATAATATTATCATTACAATGCTCACAGATAATAATTACATATATTATATCTTTCAACATTTTTAATTTATGAAAATTGCACAGGTATGCACTGAGCATTGTTTGAAATTTTTTGAGAGTAAAGCAGCTTCGCCTTCATGAAGTTTCATTAGACTAACTGCGAGCAAAATATCTACCTAACTCAACTCCAAACTGACTAACTAACTAATTCGAGTATAAGAAAATAACCACAAGTCCCACGCAATATCTAATAAATGTAAAGACAGGAATTACTCCAACTTTACTCCGAGTCCAACAAGGACTTACTTTTATAAGTTTTGTACAAATCTGTTGTTTTTGATGTACACACGTATTGTTATAAGTTCCCTTCTAAAAGCTCAGAATAATAATCAGTTATAAGAGCTTATGAAAAAAAAAACCTCTGTTGAAGTTGCAACTACAAAAAGTCTAGCATTCTTCTAAGGTAATATTTTTTTAACAACCCTATAAATAGACAAAGTCGATTTGTTTGTAAGAAGAAATAGTCTATTTTTTCTTATTAAAAAAAATCTACAAAAATAGAAATTTATCGGCACTTTAATCCAAAATACAAATTGTTTGTAAAGGCATCGTAATAGTATATTTCAGAAACCTATCATTAATAAAAAAATGGAAGAGAATATGTCACGTGAGGTTAACATATGGCAATATAATAATATGTCAAATGGAATTAATAGGGTAATTTTTTTTTTTTTGAGAAATCCACTAATTTTGAACACTTCAATTAAAAATTAATTATTTCCACTATTTAACTATTTACTAGAAACAAATAAGAAGTTGTTCGAATCTAACTGGACTATTATTTTTCTGGCTGATCGATTTTGAAGGGAATTGTTTCAAATTAAGTGCTGTTTGGAATTCAATTATTCCATTACCTCCTCGGTTGGTATCTTCACGCAATGTTATCTTTTTTATTCTTTTATTTAACTATATTGTAGATCCTATAAAAGCAGACAAAAAGAAGTAATACGGGTACAGATCTTCGGGATTTTTCATAGCTATTTTAATTATAGTTTCCTTCATTATTAAAGGCATGTGATATACTTTGCACTAGATGTAGGAAAACTCTCCATAAAACTGATTCTCCTATATCGCCAACAGAAATAGAAATCAGTGTTTCTCCAATATCAACAGAAATTGATAATGTATTTACGGATGATACCATTTTTGAGAAAAATATTGAAACGAATACTTTAATTCAGTAAATGACTCTTTTAGGGGAAAGTCTATTGTACCAACAAAAAGCTGATTAATCAATCAAAAAAATATACATTATTAAAGAAAAAAAAAGTACAAAATCCGTAGAAACAAAATTGGATTTAGTTATATGTTCTTCTGAGGAAAATATATCGAATGTTCCATTATGTGAGGAATATTGTTTGCCTGAAGTTATTAAAAGACCAAAAGAAAACTATGAAGTTTTAAATAATAAATAGACAGTCCAGACTTTAATAATTTTACGCCAAAACTATGAGCATGAGAGTAATGATCCACAATTCCAATTGCTCAGAACAAATAAAAGTGTCATCTCCTAATCCAAAGGAGGGCACGCCAATGACAACTGATTTAATGATAAATGTGGTGAAATTTTATCATTCTGATGAATTTTTACCATTCAACGGAGTTAAGTAGTGTTTACCTGATAAAAAAAGATTATGAACAATTTAAGAGAACTTTATCGGAGATTTAAAATTACAACCCAAATTCTAGTATTGGACTTTCAAAATTTGCTTTCCTTCGACCAGCAGGTGGTAGTGTACACACTTTTGCACTCTTCATCGAAGCATTAAATTTATGATTATAGGATCGAGAATAGCCGAAATAAAAGCTTACAAAACGGACTGTCATATTAGTGTATCTATTGTATACAACTCAGCTTTACATTCGTCCTACTTTCGTACTTGTGATTCATCTATTGTATGCATCTCTGCTTTACCTTCGTGCTTGTGATGCCTACAAACTTACTGATAATCATGAAGATATATTACTTGACAAATTTGAAAATAACAACATCGACGGGGTACAATTTTAACAGTGGGTATCTACTGATAGATGGGAATTAACTACTAATACAGTTCTACCAATACAAGATTTTGTTTAGCGTTTATTTGAAAAAGAAGTCAAGTTTTAGCCAAACTCGACTTTATTACAATGACCCAAAGCAATTTGTTAACAAAAAGAAACAAGAAATTACGAAGGAAGAAGTTGTGGTAATTGGTAACTTCTCAGGAAATTACAGTTTTATTGTGAAGGATGCAGCTCAGGCATTTCAATGGAATAAAGCACATGCAAAAATACACTCTTGGGGTTACTATTATAAAAATAATGGTTAACTATGCCCCCACTCTTGTATTGTTATAACTGATAACAACCATCACCATGTTGTAGCCGTAAATTTATTCCTTTTGAACCTCAAGTTTTACTGTGAAGACTTTCAATTGTCTGCTGAGCTGCATTTTTTGCCAAAAGTCATAGCCAGGGACCGTCAGATGGCGTAGTTATAGATGTTACGAAAGATAGCCCACAAGACTAAATATGACAAATATGAGGATATTTTTGTACACCGAAGATTATCAAAAAGAAAAGACTATTTAACTATTGTTACAGAAAAACTTCATTAACAAATTAGATCGATCACTTAGAGTTCACATGTATAATAAATCAGTGGAGTTAAAGGTTGAATCTGTTATGTAATTCAAGTTTAAAAAGAAAATGAATGACACTGTCATAGTGTTATTTTATGAAATATATAAATTTTCAATTATATTATACTTAAATAAGAATCTATTTTATTTTATTAATCAACAGAAAAGATGTGTATTATATCAAATACGAGTTTAAATATAGAGCAATAATAATAAATTACTATAAAATCGGCTCTATATACATACTCTAATTAAGTCTCTAGTTGTAAGTGATCCCATTAATATCCCATTTTGGATATTTTTTAAAGCAGACTTCTTAATCAAATTTTAAAAAAATGGGTTTGTTGCTTGTCAGGGGTGCCAATTTGGAAGACTGCACCAGAGCGTAAGATTATGATTGAATATAAGTTAAAGTTTATTTTCTTGGGCATCTTTTGATGTACTTTATTTTAAATCCAGCCACTACAAGTGGAATTATGGCCTTCTAGTCAACACTTGTCCAACGCATTAAGGCTAACTTGGCGTGGGTCTAGAACGACCCAGGTGAGTCACAGAACTCTAATACTTCAACACTTTCTTATTTCATATAGACAAACCAGCTTAACAAAAATCATCAAAATCTGTTATGGCTATGCCGTGAGAGTACTTGACGTGGAATGACCAAAAAAAAAAAAAAAAAAAAGAAGAAGAAGTTTGCCTGATTATTGATGAAGTAGACTGTGGATAACGAGTTTAATTTTCTGCAGGACGTATTCATGGAATTGAAGAAGGTTCTCCGTCCGAAATTGTCTTTTGTTTCATGATCTCATCACTTTCAGAAGGCTTTCAAGTTATGGTGGACATGTTTCCCATCTACAAAACTGATTCAAATAAATATGGATCGAAAATCTTATTAAAGTCCTTAAAGTTTTGGATAAGATTTAATTTAAAGTCACAGTGGTTTCAACGGATGAGCATAGTGTTAATCAGAAACTTTTTGAAGATAAACTGTCCAGAGGTAAAATACTTCCTTGGATAAAACTAGTGGAATTCCTATTATGTGAAAAGAGATTCACATATGTACTACTTTGAAAAATTAGAAACGGCAAAATTGAAAGGAGATTTTGGGTTTAAAGATATATGGTAGGAGTTAAATATTATTAGAGCGTTCGATAAGCGTAGAAGCCAAGTAGTTTGTTAGATGAAAACCATTGGTTAACTTCTCACACATAGTTTAGAAGATATCATTATGAACTTCGGACAGGAGGTAACTTTTGAGCAAAGTGCATATGAAGATGCACTTACAGTTTTCACAATTGATTATTTCTATAACATTGATGAGGAGTATTCACTAATTTATTATATTACTGGTTATATTGCTAGAAGTGTGTCATGCAATATAAAATGTGAACATTTTATTAATTTTCTAATATGTCCAAAAATGTTACATTAAATAATGTTTTTATTATTGAAAATATTCATTTTTTAACTTCGAAGAAGAGACGCATACATATATATATATATCAAATCAATCGAGGGAGACTAATATCCCCGTCTGATTTTACATTCATATGTTGTCTTTTGGCTAATAATTTGGGAAAAATTATGAAAATTAATAGCAGAAAAAGAGTCTGAAAATGGTTTATTATGCATCGAAACAGTTTCACTACCGTTCCTCAAGTTTTTGTAGTTGTTTCTTTAGATTTAGAAGTACAACAAGACTGGAAATAAAATTGGAAAATTAAATTATTTATAGTTGAATGTGGTGATAGGGTCTAATCCTCCAATGTATCTAAAAAATATGCAAATGTAGTTTGGATTTATTTGTTATAAAATATTATATTTACAAACAATTTAGAAAAATATATTCAATAAACTACACTTAATATAATATAAAAAAGTATAATCAAGAGAAAATAGATTTAATTGATCTATTAACAAAATAAATTATGATTATAAAACTAATGGGTAACATAATGGTAATTTGATAAAAAATCCTTGAAATTGATAATTCGTATGCTATTTTGGGATATTAATTTAGAAACTCATCATTGGATTCTATTTTGTTTCATAAATTCTTAAATGAGACGTGTACAAGGGAATATATGTTTACATATAACAATTTTTATACCTAGTATTATAAACGTATCACTATTAACAAACACAAGATTAAAGGGTCTGATCAAAGGATAATCATCAAGTATAGCGCCTATAATTTTTTTATTTTCGATTTTCATCCTAATTTGATTTTAAAGACTCAAATGGAAGGATTTTCAAACCCTCGTCCATTAGTTGAACCAATGTAACCATCTCACCATCACGGTAATGGGATCATGTTTAAAAAATAAGAAGTACTAGCGAATAGCCGAAATAGGTAAATAGGTAATAGTCAAACATGAGAAATAGAGGATATCCTTAGATCATGAGACTTGCGTTTCTTATTTTTTCAAAAGAATAGACTAAGACTATTGAAATTAAATTATTTGGTTACCCAATCTAATCTTTGGAAGAAACACTTCAGGTCAAGGAGTACTTTTAACTAAATTATTAATTACTATTAATAATTTCACTTTCAAATGTCTCAAATAATATTGAGAAATAAAAATGAAGGATTGCTGTCAACAGCTAACAAAATATCCTCTCAAGCCCTTCTCTCTAGTAATTCTTGTCTATAGTAGTTAGGAAATTACGTCCTTTTTACGAATCAATATTAAAGGTACTCATCAGTAGGGATGGGATTTGTGTAAGGGCGCGAGGATAACGCAGGAGCGAGACTTGGGGTATTACTGAATTAAGACCTTTGTTAATATCAGCGGACTGTTCCATGATTTTGGATGGATAAAATGAATTACTGATAAAAAGAGGAGAACCTTGTACATTTAAAATAGCGTTTGTGCAGGAAAAATATTGTAATTATATTTAAATTTCTACATATTTATTTTATTCTACACTTATAAACCAATTTACATCAAAGATAGCAGATAATTCTTCTTTTAGAGTGACATTTTAATACGCCACAACAGATTAAATAATGAACAAAAAAGAAGAAAGAGGACCATTCATCAACCGGTTTCCTTTTCTATTGTCTATACTAAGTTTTTTTCTTTACACACATCCCTCCATACTAATAAGGATCTAGAGTAGTAGAAAATCAATAGTAAGAAAAAAGAAAAAGAAAAAAATATGTGACTGTGTACCAAATGCCCTTAAAAATATTATTGTATGCAATAAGTATTATTTATCAGATGTGACACATTTTGTATGTATGACATGGATTAACTAATGCACTTAGAATTATTTTTTATCGAATATTTAAAAGTATTAAGTGAATTATACCTAGGCATGTAAATAAAAAGGTGCTTTGAAGTTATAAACCCCTATTTTTTTAGTAGTAGGATAAAGGGTCTTATTGGAAAAATTCAAAAAATCAATGAAAATTAAATAGGAAAAAATAAATCTAAGTGTTACTCTTCCCAAATTTATTTATATTTTTTCATTTTTTTAACATTCTTTACTTCTTTGTCTTCTTTATAAATAAATCAAAGTTCACTCTGGGGTATTTATAATAACATCAACTTTTGTTTCCTTCAATCTAAAAGGATGTTCATGTTCCATTAACGGAATTAGGGCATTTCACTGAGTGACCATAGTATATAATTTGAGTATAAATTGAGTTGATTCGATCTGAATGAGTTTAGTGTATTCTTTTGCAAATAATCTTGCTAACAGTCAAGAAAAAAGCTCTAAAAAGTAAAATTGATTCAATTAAGGAGCATCTAGGTAGTAAATATATTTTTTGATTATATTAAAAGACGTCACAGGGTGTATTGTGCTCCCTGATTCATATACCAATACAGTATAAAGAAAGAAAAAGGGAGTATAATATACTGGGAGCACTGTGTAAAATGAATGAAATGTGAATTAAGTTTTAGGAATAAGCTAAAGTACTCCCTAGCCAATCAAATCATTTTTGGTGGGAAGTCATCATTAAGAGAGAAATGTTAACACCACAACGATCTATTAAAGAATTGACAATAAAACAAAATTAGCCCACCTACCAGCCGTTTTTCCTTTTCTATTCTTTAACCCGTGTTTTTTCTCTACAAAAATCCAATTCGTAGCAATAAATACGGATAGGCATTAGAGCGTAGAGTACAAGGAAAAAACGGAAGTGAGACTTATGGTGTTACTGAATTCAGAATTTTGTTAACATCAGCTGCTTATTAAATGATTTGGATAAGAGAAAATGAAAATATTACAATTATATTTATCTATATAGTAGGGTATGTCTTATTTTTTATTTTGGTGAATTGTCCGGTCACTGTGTCAAAATCCATAAAAAAAACCATTTCCAAAGTTTGAGCAAAATTAAATAATGTATAGAGGTAGCAATAGCCTCAAAGTTTAGAAAATTTGCATTTAAAAAAAAAGTTACTTCTTTCTTGATTATCGTGAAAAAGGTTAACGATAATCAAGCTCTTTAGCTGTTATAACTTTTTCAAAATGATGTAATTTACTCTCAGAAACTCTTTTACTCTTTTATGTTGTTCTGAGAAAAATGTATTAATAATTTGATTTACAATATCAAATGTTTGAAGACAAAACTCATACATCTAAAATGTGTTGCGTTTATTTTATTTTTTTGCATTTTCCCCATTTTACTCCTGCAAAACAAGACTCTTTGTTTTGATTGTGTCGGTCCTTAATTTGGGTTGTAAAATCAATCCCATTTATTGGTCCTCCATAGGTGTCCAAAGTTTAAAATTCCCTTCTATGAAGGATCATTGCTCATATGCACATCTGGAATATTTTGAGTACAATTTATATCCATTCTCTATACTACAATTATTAACTATAATAGTTGAAAATTATTTAATATCAAAATTTTTATACGGAATACTTTATAGTTTTATGTTTTACACTATTATTCACATTACATATATTTTTTCTCAAAACAACATAAATATATCTTAAAGTAAATTAAATCATCTTCAAAAAATTATAACAGCTGTATCGTGAATCTTTTTAACAATAATCAAGAAAAAAGTACTTTTTTTTTTAATCAGAGGCAGGATGAGATGCTACAACTACAGAGCAATTTATTAAAGAATGATAAAAATATAGAAAAAACCGGATTACTAATCGTTTTTCCGTCTCCAATCATGAAACTGTTATTTTTTTCTCTCTTATACCCTTCCCTACTAATGAAACAGAATATAACTGTCTTACGGGCAATTTAATTCTAAGTAAAACTAGTTATAACCACTCTTGCACAAGGAAAAAAGTAACAATTCAATCAAGTATGTATGGCTAAAGCCATATTATAAAATTCTCTTAAATTACTATGATCTTGCATTTGTATTTAAATTTTTAAACGAATTAATTTGACGGTCTTATTATATAATAGAAAATAAACATCTCGTTTCAACTTAATTTTCCTATATTTTCTTTCAAATAATAATCAGAATGGAAAAAAATAATCCAATTATTTTAGAGTATAAAATAGTGACAAGGACACATTTTTTAGTAATACCAACTCCGCAGATAGTCATTTTTTCAATTTTTTGTAAAGTCTCTTTGTTAAACTCTAAAGTAGCCTTTTAAGTATTTTGATCAAATAGAGTTGTACTGATTAAGTTTAAGTATACTTTTTTGTACTATATTCAGTCTACCGGACGTAAGAAATATCTATCTTGGAGTCATACATCTCAATTGTATTTATCCTTTTCTAAGAGTGACTGAAATTTGAGCTCGCGCACATTGAATTCACTTTTGCAAGCAGGTTTGACCACTCTGTATGCTTAAGAATGACATTTATTGGAAGAAAAAAAAAAAAGAGTGGAGTGAGAAATATGGCATTACTCAATTAAACCTCATTTACTATTAACTATTAATATATGATTTTAGGATGGATAAAATAAATTATTGCTATAATGAGAAGAAACTTATACATTTAAAATAACATTAGTGGAGGACAATATTCTAAATATGTATAAATCCACATAAATTTATTTTCTTATGAATTTGGTGAAAATAATTTATACCAGAAACAGGTAAGAATGCATGTAATTAATAGAACGACGATCAATTAAATTATACTTGTGCAGACACTCTATTGAAAACTTTTTTGCCAAAAGCTACTTTGCCGAATGCAACTTTTGCTGAAAAAATAATACATAAATTTTATGCTGTATTTATGAATTTCATTCATTTTACTCCAATTTGAAAAATATATATATATATATATTATTTGTCACGTATTGCATTATTACGTGTTCAATAATTAATTATCGTCTCTGATACCATGATTCTCAAAATGGTTTTGCCATTAGTGAAGAAAATTAAACTACACAAGGAGCAAAAATCCCTACGAAAAACTATAGGAAAAATATACACCCAAGAAATTTTAACATTGACAACAGAGAACAAAATACATTGTGTATTTTTGGGCGACTGTCATGTTTTTATTACATTGGTTTTAAAAGCAGCTCAAGCCAACTGTAGAAGTCACTTTTTTAACCAATAATTTGATTAATTATTAGTTCATTTATACTAAATAATTGTAATTCGTGGCAAATAATTAGCCATTTTACCTTTTAAAGTGGGAATACCATAAAGAGAAACCGTATTTATATAGTATTGTATGTAGTATGTATCATAATAAAATATGTATGTATGATTTTTTTTTCCCCGGTTAAATGGTCATTCGACAATGTGTCCATTCGGCAAAGTGTCTAAAAACCAAATAATGAGCAAAAAAGGAGAAAGAGCCAAAGCAACCACTGTTTTTCCATTTTTAATATCTAAATTTCTTTTCATTAGAAGAAATACATCTCTATGTAAGCTATAAGCTCTCTCCAGAACTCACACTGGGCTTGTGGTTTCAAATCTGAGTTGAATGAGACTTAAGTATGATTTTGAATCCGAGTATTGAGTCCATCACCAGTAAGAAAATGTAATTATAATTATAAAAATATATGATACTAGAATAATAAGTTATTTCTCTGAGTCTCAAGCATTAAAAGTGACATCCAATAGCTCATAAAAAGATAATAGTTTTTCCTTTTTAAGGCACCAGGTCAGATAAAATCTCGAAACCTTTATAATTTCCCTCACGTATGTAGAAAATTACCAGTTACTTACAATTCATCTAACAGAAGTCTCAGTGAATAACATTTGCATAACTAAAATATATCATCTTCTTCTCTTCTTGTTTATCGTCCAGAGATAAATAGTGGATGTCCTTGATATCACAACAAAATAATTACTTAGTCTAAATAATAGTTTAAACCAACATTCAAATATTGACCAATCCTACTAATAAACAAAATGTGCCCTGTTTATTTTATTTTTTTAATCACTAATAGCTATTTAAAACAAAAAAATGAAGAGATATGCACTACGCAGTAAAATTTGACGAATGTATTGTGTGTGTATATGTGTTCAACTGACGTTATTGCAGTACTATAGAAAAGGTCATCTGATTTTTATGATGATTTATAATTATCATTTTTGTTTTTTTCTTTTTCTTATAGAAATATTTTATTGCAAAAAAGTTTTGATTCCTTAGTTTTTATAAATTGCAATTGTACTTGAGGTAAACGTTAACCAAATTTGCTAATATTTTGTATTTGTTTTCTGTTTACCTAGTTGCAGTACCAAAATTTTGCAAGGATTTATAATTTTGGGGGCAACTGCATCATCCTAATTTACATACATAAATTGAAATATCGAAACTGTAAATTTAGACAAAATATAAGTTGTTGTTGCGGTAACAGAATTTATACAATGTTTTTTTTGATGTATCGTTAAATGTCTATATCTACGTATTGAGATATATACGAGTATCCATGTATACCAAAACCCATATATCTACATAAATTGTACAATGTACATATATTTTTGAATAATAAATCATTTACACCAAAAATAAATAAACTCTTCGGTTTTAGTTGAAAAATGATGAAAGAACTGTGGAAAAAAATAACCATTTATGAGAAAAATGTTATTTCAAAAAGATAAAACAATTTGAAGTGATTGTATATATACATACATATATATTTTATTTCCTCTCGTACGTTTGAAAGGCTTTTTATAAATTATTATTCCTTCTTTTTAAAAAAATATACAGCCAGTGAGTTTTTATAAAGTTAGTGTTAAATGCCCATCTAAAAAGTTGTTAGAAGATTACTAATATGTCATCAGCCGTCGCTTAAACCCATCACATCATATAAAATAATAAAGAAAAAAATCCCTTTCTATTTTCTATTCTACAAATTATAGCTATTCTATGAAGAAAGAGTCTGAAAAATCCTTGACTTTACGGTAGAAAACAAGCTCACCATCAACTTGCAAATAACTTAGCTCCTAATAAATCACACCCTTCAAAATAATTCAGTTGTGATAAATGACGGAAAACATTTGGTCACGAAAAAAGATCACATCAAACTAGTGGGGCTAAATATATCATCTCAAATTAGTGTACAACTAACGAAGAAATAAAAATAACATAAATTTTTTGTTTAAGAAGTTGAACGAATTAAGACATTTTGGATATAAGTCGCCATAAGTTTAATAATTATGCTTTTTAGTTAAGAGCTAATATCTATCTTCTCTTTGTATAAATAAGAGTATTTTGTTGGCTTTCTATCCTTGTTAAAAAAGGTTCAAGTTTCATTGTTGCGCGTGAGGACTTTAAAAACACATTATAGGGGGGATATAAATGCAATTACAGCGATTTTGTTTTATTTTCAGGGACACTTGAGTCCCTATCGTTTTTTCTTTTTAAATCATATACACGACTTCTTTTGAAATACTATACCATGAATTTCATTCTAACCTCAATAAAACCGATTGCAGAATATAGTTTTTATCTTATACACATAAATGTTTTTATTGTGAGTGTGAACAATGTACTCATCATAATTCGGGAACATCATTTTAGAACATTCCTGTATTGTGTTCTTCAACCATCAAAACCTACAAAAAGAGAAGTTTCTTTTTGGAAACAAAACTTATTTATGAGTTGAATAAAATAATACACAAGAGAAAGATAACAACGAGGGAAAATATATTTCTATGTGCTAAATATTAGTCGTCATAACATTCCTTTTTTCCTTTCTTTAACTTAATATACTTACTCCCTTGAATGTACAGCAGACTTGTTCAAATTTAAACTTTTTTTGACTTTTTCCCATTCTACAAGTTTCATAAAAAGTAAATATACAAATCATTTGGATTTTGGACCGCAACTATGCCTGCCACATGGGTCTTGAAAATTTATTTTTGGTGGCTCTGAAAAAAGTCAAAAAAAATGAATGTTTTTATTCTTTTCTCGATAGCTTCGCAAAAAATTATCTTTTAGCATTGATCAACATTAAAGCCAATAAAATGTGCTTCAATTTGTATAAATATTTTATTAAACCTTTATTTGAGCCCATGCATAAATTTACCTCTACTATTAAATAATGCTTGCTTTTTATATTTTTGAATAATTCATTTTTATTTTTGAAAAAAAGTTGATAGAAAGAGTTTCAATGAACAAAGGCAAGATAGAATCTCTACACAAGTACCCTCTGCATCAAATTAATTTGAGGACATCTTAAGCAATTAAGATCTAGAGAACTGTGAAGGTTCTTTTTCTAGTGTGGATTTGATGATAACGAAAATATTCTCATCAACCCCTAAAACTCAAATTTACACGCTCAGTTCTTACCAATGAAGATATTTGAAGTATTGCAGACCATTTATCACTGCAATAAAACCAAACTACCTCCACGAATTAAAAGCAGGAGGTGCAGATTTTAACTATTTTAACTTATCAACAAAATTTATAAGCAAAATAGTATAAATACTCGCTTCAGCTTTAAAAAATGCATGAATAGCTTCAAGGAAAATCTTTCAAAATATTGTATATTACACTGGGATTGCAAACTTTTAAGGGACGATCTTGGTAAGAATTGCCCTGTTAAGAGTCTCCGCCGGACTTCAGCAATATAAGGCCACATTCGACGTATTGAAAACATGGAAACTGAAAAATGGCGTTGTTGCTGTAGGATTTGACAAAATAGCTAGCAATAGATTCATCAACAATAGTGCAGCAAACTGATTTAAGACAATCTTGTGTGAAAAGTTTTTATAATTCGCTTGCAGACATAATCAGAGGTGATAATTGGAGGAGTATGGGAGGCTATTTCTGACAGGTTTCAGTGTCTGAAAAATACAATGTTTGGTAAATTAAAAAAAAGTTTGGTCCATGTTAGATGAGAACAATCCCAGAATCTTAGCCAATGTAGAAAAAGATTTGCACCCCAGGAAGAAAAAATCAATTAATGCCATAAACAATTTTCTGGCGAAGACATCTCCAAGGGCAGGCTTCAAAGAAGTAGCAGAGCTGTGCCATACTATTTTCGGTAAGAAACCTAGTTCAAGGTATTCATTGGACCAAGCCCGCTGCAATTCATCAAACCCGTTAGATGACCAAGAATATATATGCTATTAAAATGTTAATGTATTCAAATGTTGTTTAAACCGGTTGATACCTGGGGAAAAAATAATAACTATAGAGTAGCATGGGAGTTTGTGAAGTCAGTAAAAGTGACCAATGAGGTTGCTGAAAGAGTGACTTTCCAACTCGAATTACCACCGACCTAGAGCCGACAAATTATTTTCTGCAAGTTCTGGAATACCGCAGAAATAAATATTATTTTCAAGAAATCTAGTTTAAACTATTAAGTATCAATGTATTTCCAGCATATAATATCATATTGTTTTTTAGTTTAGAGTTATTTTCTTTGTTCTAGGAAAAAATGTATTGGATTTTTGCAAAAATATAAGTCAAAATAATAATAACTTATGAGAATAACTAAATGGACAGGGGAAAAAATGTAAAAAATATTTTTTTAAACAAGCATTTTTAATATCTGGGATAAAATTTACCCATGGACACAAACAAAGGGTTAATAACCTGGTTATACAAACTGAAGCACATTTTATTGGCTTTGATTTGATACACACATCAATTCTATAAGATATGGTATTGTGTTGCTATAGTCAAAAGAGTACAAACAATTAAGTTCTTTTACCTTTTTTTAGAGCCAACAACAATAAATTTTCAAGAGCCATACGACAGGCATAGCCACTGTCCAAAATATAAATGACGGCATATTATGTTCTAAAGGCCTTGGAGAAGGGGGGAAAGTCAAATTTTAAAAGGTCTGCAAAAAATTTAAAATTTGAAGAGGTCTAATATATAGTGAATGGATGATTTAATATATTATTTTTAAGAACTGTTTCATTCTTATAATTTATTAAACTTCAATTTTTTTTAAAGATTATACTGATTTTATTATAATTTAATCAAAATTTAAAGTTATAAAACAATTTAAAAAAATCCAAAGTATACTTTTAGCATACGTAAACTTTTTTTTGACTTTTTATGTATGTAAGAAGGTTCTTATTTTTTTTTTTTTTTTTTTTTTTTTTGTGAGAATGCCAGATTCAAAAGGTTTCTTTCCAATCTCAAAGACAAAGAAATAGATATAGGCCATCAAATATGTTAAACCTGATTTGATCTTATCTTTCAAATACATAGAAATTTCTAATGCTGAATGCTTTTTAAATGTGTATGGCTTGTCTGCATCATAAAAAATGTAATATAGAATAGTTTTGTTTGTAAATAATTTCTATGCAGACCTTTGGAAAAAGTATATTCTCCAAAAATTGATTAAAAATTCAGAGGACAATCTATCCTCATTGGTTACTATTATTACTCAGCAAATGAAGGTGGGAGAATGAATAAATATATTATCAAAGAAGAATGCAAATTTGGTCATAGTTTCCGTAACAAAGCAAACATCATCTCTTAGAGAATGACCTCTGTTTTCATGAAAAATTATATTAAAGAAAATAGGGATCATGCTCAACAAAGTTATAACTAATAAGCGAAGAAACTTTGATAAGAAAGATTAAATTACAAACCAAAGAAAATTATACAAATTGAATGGTACAATTATCAATATTTTTTAGTACATATATTAAAAATAGGCGCAAAATTACTCAATAAAATATTTTCCATTAATATTGTTTTGCCGTTTTTTTAAAGTCATTCATATTTAATTACCTGCAAAGATCCTTATCGCCTTGAAATTGATCTTTAAAAAAAAAATGTTTATAAAAATATCTGTGGCGACGTCATCTGTCATACTATTGAGAGGTTGTGGGGTATTGTGAATTGTTTGATGTATAGGTACGAAGGTAAAAAAACGCCAATTTACAGTTGATAAAACGAAGTTGAATAGTAAAGACGTGTAGTTATTTATATACTGAGTAACTCTAAAATTGGTGGACCCAGTTTCCTACGGCTGATATAAGTAGCAAGAATGGAAGCGGAATTGAGTTAAAGGTTAGAAGATGTCGAGGTTGCCGCCGTAGATATTAAATAAGTTTTAAAATAATCATAAATTCTGAGGGAAGGTTATAGCCCCTCCGGATCCCTCCGGATCCGGATTACGGACACCCTTAAAAGGAACTTTATTTCTGTTCCTTTTGAAACAAAATATAAGCCGAGTTTATCTTATTATTTATCTAAAAGAAAGGTTATGAAATAAACAATACATATTATGTGAGACGAAAGGATCCACAACTGACTACAAAATACATTTCAAATTTTGTTTTAGTGAGTTCAATCCATGTTATTGGAATTTTTCCCCCAATAATTAATTAAATTTTGTCATAACCAAATTTCCTACATTTAAAAGTAAAAATGCTATAGAATGAAGAAAAATAACGTAGATGCCTTAAAAATTATGTTGTTAGCAGTGTCTGAGGAATGTATTTCCATGTGAGGGTTAATTATATATACGTAACTTCATAGTAACACAACCTTACAATCATATTTCAAACAATATTAGACTTTGTTTAAAAAAGTTTGACCAAATGGCCGCTATGCCTCCAATGTCTCTAGTTCTTAGGATCCGACGCTAGAACATCAACCATTTGTTACGATTTTTTGTCTCCTGTTGCTCTCCTATGTAAACTAGGATTTAACTTTAATAATTATTAAACATCTTTACATACAATTAAATACAAAATAATTTTCACCATGAATGATAAGGACATGATAATATATAACTACTAATGTTGCATTTTGAGTTGTAAATTCATTACCGGCACTGTCAAAAAATCAGTATAATCTAAAACTCCTACAACTCAACCGACAATCTAACTCAATAAAAGACGTTCCCAAACGATTTTTTAGGTCAATGTGCGTAGGCTCGAGTTTGATTGGATACTAGAGTAGAAAATGTACTTATTTGAAAGTGGTGATGTGTGGCACTAGATAAGTCTAGTGCCACACATTTTCTTTAAATATTGAAAGAGTAAAATGAAAGGTTTTCTGAGGACATTTATTCAACAAAATCATCTGAAAATAGAGCTCAGCACAACTTTTAGAAAATAGTTGAGCCTTGAGCTCTAATAATTGCATCAATACGAGGCCTAAATGGTTTGCAGACCTTGTCTATAAAGTCAGACTCGAACTTGGTCCACTTTCCTTGATGGAAGCCTCCCGAGACTGGCAAGTCTTATAAAGAGTAGCACACACCCTCTTCTTAGACGGGCTTCATATCTGGAGAAGAGATTGGCAACATTCGATGTCCCAAAAGTTTGGAAAGTTGTGTCTTAGCGGCGTTATGAGACGGAGCTCTGTTTTGAGTGCAAACAAAGTTGTCCCCGAAATTTTATCTGGCCGAAGGTAGCACTTTCTTATCCAGGAGTTCGATGTGAGCATCTGCACGGAGCTGCTACTTCCTCTCCATAAAAATGGGAGACTCTACAACGGAGCTGGATTTTTTGTTCCGTAGACATAAATCACTGAAGCTGAACCATTGCCATTTTTAATGACGTCAAAAGTGGCTTGAAGTGTAGGTATCTATAGATATTCCTTCAATAATCTAATAAAAAAATTTAAGATCATAAAAACATTTCACCTTAGTTTTTTATTTTAAAGTACCTAGCAAAAAATATTATAAATAAACAATGCTGTTTTTTTCTAAAATTTTAATTTGTGGACGTCTAAGTATATTTTTTCAAGAATATAAAATCACAAAACTAGATTCAATCCTACAACTGAATTTGATAAAATAAAATAGAGTAAACGGTCAATGTTTTTTCGTCATTCTATTTAAATATTTATAGTGATTCGAAGTAATCAAATAGTCCTCTCTACTTTGATACTAAAAGTAGGCAAATATATATTTTCTAAACCCCTGAGACTTGTAGCTCCCGTTAGACTGCATAACTTGCAGAAAATGCTATCATAGTAATTCTAAAAATATATTCGTCTGCTTTTAATTTCTTTTTGGATTGGCGACTACAAAAAAACAGCAACATAGTAATAAACCTCAGGGACACTACATTTTATACTTTTTTATGTACATTTATTTCAAAATTCAATGTTGCAACATATAATATCCAAACTCTTGTCCTGTTCAACAGTTTCACTTTGTGCACTTAAAGTAAAGAGATGTTGCAAAATATATCACTTGATGGCAACTTGTCATGCGAGGAATGAGTACGATTGATGGATATATGATTAAAATATTTGTTGCTCCATATAAAGTTAGAATGTTGGAAGGAAATGTTAATAGAGAAAAACATAGTTTGATACCGGAGCAACGTTTTTTCCGTGCGTCATTCATTCTTTTACTATCTCAAAATTATTGACAGCGACTGCGGATAGTTAAAATTCAACATTTTAACGGTAAGGAAATACCTTTGCAAAGCAAAAATATTTTATTGGAGTACAAAGAGTATCGACTCAATGAATCACAATTGCTCGTTTCCACGTAAGATTAAAAAAATCATTGTACGGTATATTTCTGTTTATACATGGTTATAGTAATTTTTTGTGAATGAATTTGATGGGATCGAAGTTCCTCTCTATGATACCTATAAATTTCATATTTTAATTATACTGTAATGATTCATGGTAGATACAGAAAAAGTTGAAGTGATTTAGTTAATGAGATGTGATCCCCTACAGACTCATCTCTCAGTGCATGTATTGACTTCGAGCCCCCCACGCCCCCTGAATAATTCATAAGAGACAAACTCACAAGTTCTTCCACATAATGAGACCTTCATTTACTTTTATGATCCTCCAAAGTGTTAATTGTGCAAATATCTAGAAAAGCTGAGATACTTCTCCAATAATAATAATATATTCTTCTCTTTGCAAAGTTATTTTCTTATTTTTAAGAAGTTTTATGAAAATTGACTTCAAAGAACATTCCTAGGGTCTATGAATTAATACTGATACTATCACTCCTACTTATTTAGTGCAACTCCATCAGACCACTTTTAGGAACATTTAAAAAATAAAAAGTTTAGAAATTAGAGAATGAGAAACGTTTAGTCTGGGTGCTTTTTTTATTTTTTGTTCATTCCTTAATAGATCGCCGTGTTATACACATCTCCATCTCATTAAAAAAATCCTGCTAATCCTCGGTGTATCATTAAAAAATGGTTATATTATGTTTACAATTTTTAAATATAATCATAACTATGTGTTATTTAAAATTAGAAGGTTCTCCTTTTCAAAGAAGTAATTTATTTTCTCCCTCCAAAATCGTATATCAGGCAGTTGATGTTAATATGAGTCTTAGTTTCGTAGTCCCATACGTCGCACTCCTGCCTTCTCCTTGTTAGATATATATCATACTTAGTTATATGTATGTACATTGTATAACGTGGGTACTGAACTTTCTAAATTAAACAATTTTACTACATACTTAGGCATAGATACATAAATATTCTATGAAAATGAAAGAATTCCACTGAGTGTTTCTAAAAGATGACTAATTTTTATTTTTAGAATTGATTTATGGAAAGTCTTTTTATATATTCTGTTATAATTATATTGAGAGGATATATGTTCATAGCTATTACAAATATATATCTATATATATGGTAGTAAACTGTAAGAATTTTCCTTAGGTAAAAAAAACAAGAAAATTTAAGTGGTGCACATGACAATTTCAAGTATGTTTGAAAGGAGAGCAGCCTAGCTTTCATGACGTTTAATTAAATTATCTGTGAGATTAATTAAATAAACACAAATCTTTCTTCTTATCAAACAAGGACATAGGTAGGAATTACTTCGTTTTTAATCCTTAATTAGCCATGAAAATTCGATATACTTTTTAGCTTGCCTGTATTTTTTGAAATTAGTAATATAAACAATAAATTTTCTTTCGTTCGCTGTTGTCATTATATTTAACTACTTAGTAGTGAGTTTCATTTTCTACTACATTCAAAACATGATGGAACATCCGTGTGCGTTAATAAAAGACGTAGAGTAACTACGAAGATTTGTTGCAAAGTAATAATTTTAAGTCCCTGTTGAAATCAGAGTTGAATATTTATTCCTTCTCATATCTGAGTCTTGCTGATCTAATGAAACGTCAAGTTAGCTAAGCTCCTCTCCTTCAAAACATTCTTCAAATTGTCAGTATAACCATGTTAGTCTGGTTCTTCTTTTTAATATATCCAAAATACACAAGATTTTCATCATTATACTCTAATTCCAACAAGAAGTTACCATAATAACACACCGAGAGCTCCTAAGTGTTACTCTCTATTATTTAAAAAAATCACACTCTAACAAATGCTTAAGATTTACAACTTTTCATAAATATATACATATATTTAGGTACAAGAGTTGCTCTCTTGGAATTTTCTAGTAATTGTAGTATTTCATCATTTGATTATTCACGCAATTCAATAGTTGAAAACATAATAAAAATTCACTTGATATAAAATATCTAACAATTGTGCTGTGCAAATAATGTTCTACCTATCACCAATACATACATAGACAAAATATGATTCTCAACAATGCACTTAGTTATAAGTAACAAACCTACAAAAGAATATTTAATAATAACTTCACCTTTCTAGTGTACGATACGTGACAAAACGATAACAAACTTTGATCGACAAAAAATTGACATCTTTAGTTTGATAATATTTCGTCATTCTTTTGATATAATGACTCAATCATTTATATATTAGTGTAAGGTATAAACAAAATAAGTTGAACTTGATTCCCTCTTCACGATAAGTTAGCAGAGTTATCTGGGTTGGCCAATACATTTTTGCTGAAGGGAAATTTGTCAAAAAATCGTATTTTGCAGGATATTTGGGACATTTGCCCGAAAAATTATATTGAGTATATTGATATATGTATTTGCAGAGTTTAATTTAGCCTAAAATGATAGTGCTTTCCTTAGATTTAATTCTTTTCACTCTAATATATTACACCTATTAGCGTATTTATTCCGGCTAGTAGAGTCATCTACGCAAAGAAGGTATAATATATATTCATTTATAATCTACCCCTTAAAATGGAAGAAAATGCTAATGTCCACCCTCCAAAGTCCTGTAAATTGTCTTTAAAAAAGGACAAGGTCATGCCATATGCAAGATTCCTTTCTAAGAGAGAGGAAAATGTCGAAAACGAACTAAACAAAATTGACCTTAGTGCAAGTTTCGTGTTGGAAACTTTTATTATAGCCTTAACAGAGTCAGAGAGCCAACTTGATTTCAAAAATGTAAATATGAAGCACTTACCCGTCTACAATGCAGCTATAAATTATGGTTTCACAGAAGACGAAATTGCTGGCGCAAAAGCCCGATATGGCTTTGGATACTCTTGCTTCCACACCAAGGTTCCTATAGAAATTCGTTCAAGGCTAGAGAGACTAAAAAAATGCTATAAAACTCACTTAACTGGACATAAGGGTGAAATTGTGGCCATTTATATAAAAATTAAAGACATTGACTTTTTTAAATTAGACAAGAAGAAAAACTTTAAGATTATCGGAGTGAATACTTTGAAAAGAATCGACGAAAGCAGACTGAAATAAATTCTTCGTAAATTTGTTAATATTGTTAGGTCCCCCTTAGAACAAAAAAACCTGGAGACTCGGAATCGGAGGAATGCTTCAAGAATTTCAAAATGAAATGGAGGACCTCAAATTATATTTTTGAGGTGGTAGGGGATCCCTTGAGTATCCCCCAAGTAATACCTGTGGATGAAAGTCTTGTTAATCTCCAATTTCTCGGAGTTAGACTACAATGTCAAAGATGTTTTAGTTTTGGACATCCTCGGCTGAATTCCACCGAAAAAGGACAGCAAATAAATGAATACCCACAAGCTCTAAATGAAAAAATCAGAATTATTAATGAAAATAAATCGAATAAAACTTCTGAACTCATTTCTGCGATTGATCAGGTACGTTCAAACACAAACAAACCCACAGAAGAATTTTGCATTGCAGAAACGGACGCAGAGACTTTAAAAATCACTGTAGAACTCCAAAAGGAGAGAGGAATACATGACGGAAGAACAAATACGAAGTGTCACTTATAAAACAGATGGATAGAAATCGTCCTCTTCTGAAGTAGAACAAGGGCCAGTGGAAGGGGAATCTACTGTAAGGACAGTAGACGGAGAACAGCAAAATTTTACCCCTGAGGCTAAGAGAAAGAAGGGTCGGTCTCAAAAACATATCTTAAGACTGCCAGAAACTGATTCTCCAACAAACTCTGCAAGTGCTCTTTCTAAGAAGAACATTTTCCCCTTTAGGTCCAGATCTGGTTCCAATCAAAAGAGAGTATTGTCGATTTCAAAATTGTCCCAGATCAGTTTGTCTTCAAAACTACAAAAGAATAAAAACCCTGCATGTGAACCAGAACACAATCCTGATGGCTCTCGTGGGGTGTCTAACCTTCATGGAAATAACCAAATCGATGAAAATTGATCATCTAATACAATGAAAGATTACCTATGATAACGTTTTTAATTGTAATTTACTGATAAAATTGGCGAGAAAGTACGCTTTATTGAGACTTCTACAACATTTTGATTATCCGGATATTGTAACACTGTACGATACTAGGTGTTGTTTAAAAACCCATTTTTGTGTTCTGGGCTTTTATGTAAATTTCAGTGCCTTCGACAAGCAATTTTCAAATCCGAAACGTTAAGTGACAAACCAACAATTCAATTTCGAAAATCGGATGGGAACCTTATAAAAGTAACCTGCAACCTTTAGGGAATTACTTTTGATATTCTGGGAATTTATGGCCCCAATTCGGACAACCCTGATTCTTATAGTAAAAAAACTTTTACCAATTTTGGCTCACAGGCCAACAATTATGAGTGGTGATTTTTATGTAAAATCGGACACTAACAGGGACGCTATGAATCTTAACGGAAACACAAATGCCTGGTGAAAGAAAATATTTTACTCCATTATTAAATTCTCTATGACGCAGCTGAAACCGTAAAAGATTATAGCCATAATTTATTTTCTTATGAAAAATCCTCCAAACCTGCGCCCTAAAGAATTTACCTATTTCTATTCAGTGGTATTCAACAGCAATGAGTTCTGTCATATAAAGTAATCGATACCAAAATATCCAACCATAAGAGACTCTACATTAAAATTAATTGGATACATTTCCAAAGTCATAGAGATAAAAAAGCTTGGATACTCAATTCATCGCTATTAGATATACCTAAAGTCAATGATGAAATCGTGGAAATAATTGAAACCACGAGATTCAATGTTAAAACAGGCTGCAAAGTCTTCTATGAAGTACAAATGATGCTATCAAAGATCAAAGCTATATGCAGACAGGCTAGAATTCGAGAAGCCGTTAATAGGAATAGGAAAATTGATATCATTGAAAATATAAATAAAGATGACATTTTGGATTGTGAAAATAAATTCAAACTGGATAAAATCTTTCGAGATTCGGACCTATAATTTAGAATGAGATTAAAAATGAACAACATTGAAGACTTATCTATATCAAAACTACAATGTGGTATAATGGAGAAAAAAAGAAACAAAAGCAAGGGTTTGTCAATCTGCTAGCATGTGGAGAAATATTTGAATATCCTACAGAAGTATGTAAAATAATAAAAAACTTCTTCTCCGAGCTGTATCTATGCTTCGATTGTAGAGCACTTAAGAAATGTTCCAGATGTACCCATCTACCTGCATACTTCTGCGAAAAACTGAGATTGTAAATTCACAATTCCTCCGAATGATGATAATTTCATCGAGAAACATTTAACAATACAAGAAATCATAACTACTGTGAGAGAAAAGACTTAATCTAATAAAACTCCTAGACCAACTGGTTTTAGTTTTGAATTTTACAAAAGATATATAATTTATATTGCTCCTATTTTAATACAATTTCACGAAAAGATAATGAGTGTCAGATATTTTCCTGATGCGTATGATGAAAATATCATACTGACTCCTAAAAAAATAAGGATGCAAAATTTATAAAAAGTTGAGGCCTCTTACAATGCAAAACTGTCTTTACAAGATTTCAATACATTATTTAAAATCGCATACACAACATCTTGGATAAAACTTTACATGAATCTGAGTATGGGTTCTTAAAACCTAAGCTAATGTACTGCATTCCTTTCACTCTACAAACGTGTATGGAATGTGACAAAGAGCCCACGTTAATGCCTGTGGATCACACGAATACATTATCAAGACGCTGTACGGTAAGGATTTGGGAGACTATATCATTGGAATGGTTGGCGTAACCTTAGCAAGAAATAGAACATCCTTAAGGTATGGAAACCAGTTCAGTTATTTTTGAGAATAATCATATCCTTAGACAAACTTATTCGTGATATTCACTCAGAAGCCACAATAAAAGGATTTCAACTATCTAACATAACTTTAAAATTTATGTGCTATGCAGACAACCCAACTAGGGTGTTTTCAGAAAGTCCTATCAAAACACTAAAATCAATTAAAACATGTATATACTTACTTAATAGTTTTTCCGACAAATCTGTTCTTTTTGTGAATGAAGAGAAAACCGAACTTTTATGTCCTTATGGCCTCCTAATATCCAAAGAGTGGCAACAATTTATTTTTGGAAAAAATCTTAAACTATTAGGATCACGGGTTTGCCCCGATAGCATGTTGCTGAATTATAAAGAAAAAATAGCTTTAAGCCACTACACTTACCTAAATTTATGCACATGGGATAGAATAAGCGCATGGAACTTTTACATTGTGCCCAAAATCACCCACTTGTTGTGAGTATCTCCATTCTGTCCAAATATAGCTTCTGAAATTAACTTTCCTTAAATCTTAAAGAAGAAAAATATATCAACTCATAGAATACACAATCCAATAAAATAGGGGGGTCTCAGCATGATATCATTTGCTAATTTTTGAAAATGCCTCAACTCCTATTGAATCAGGAAATTGTGGGACACACAACACATTTGGAGCATTCAATTGAACCACTTTCTAGTTACAGCAGGATTCAAATATACCGAATGCCCATACTCGGGCCTGTCCAAAGTCTTTGAAAAACTGGGCGGATTCTCGGCTAGGCTCAAAGGATTTTATGATGGGTCTTGGGAAATAATAAAAAAACTTGAAGTTTCCTTGGGATGGGAAATACCTCAGAAAATTACATTAGCTACAATTACTAGTGATTTTACATTGGAAGTTGCCGCAGATTTAAAAGAGTCAAACACTTTTATAAATCTTTAGACATTTTTTTACCAGCACAGCGACTAATACTTCCTTTTAGAATCAAGAGCAGTACTTTCTCCACCTGGTACCTGAGAAGATGTCTAGCATACTTACTCCTTTCATTGCTTATTTAAGCCGTCGTAAAATCCCAAAAACTCCACAACAAAGCATCAAAGCTATTAAAAATAAGAATTTAGCCGCTTCTGAGAAATGGTTTAAGTAAGGAGTACATTCTGGTACTCTTGAAACGACCGCGAAATACTACAAAGAAGGGCGAGCAGATTGCGTTTTCTGTGGTGTAACAAGAGAAGCAACCGACTAAATACCTTGGGAATGCAGCAGATTATTGGAAATCTACAGTGGCGTACAAATAATCATTGAAGAGGGATTTGCCTCCAACTTTCGAAAAATGAAATTTTATCAACAGCAAACGACGGAAAAATCGACCCAATAATTACGAAGCCACAGTATTCGAACAAATTATACAAATTGCGAACTACAAGAGACGACAACTTTGATGGCATTTTATCTATATTAAGATTTATTTTAGGACTTTGAATGGGACTATTTGTTAATTATTATTTTGTTGTCATGCAGCATTCGCAGTTTTTGTTGATGGAGAAGTAAATTTGCATTGTAGTACATGATTACCAATGATGATTAGAATAAGCGCGTTTTTTATTTTTGTTCTATATTTTACTTGCTACATTATTATATCAATGTAATCTGTATAGAAAATTGTTGAATAAAACTGAATGCCCTAATGGTCAAAAAAAAAGTTTGATAATTATGTACTGTTCATATGATATATATATTTCAATGTCATATACGTCACTTATTTAGTATTATTTTGCAAAATAATATATTTTTAATTAATGATCATTATATTAACAGAGCACAGTAGAATGTGTTTCAAATAAAGTTGGAATATTTTACCCCTGTAGTACTCTAAATAATTTTTAAAAAAACATGCCAGTGATTCGAATGGAAGAAGTTTCAATCATTTCTCTACTATCAATTATCATTCGGCGTAATGGATTATCCATATTGGAAAAGACAGATGGATTGATCAACAAGCAAAATATAAAGGAAGAGCAGTGATACCCTACACAACATAAGAACAACACTTATTTATCATACTATCATTTAAGATAGAATTACAATCTGTAATCGTATATCAGTAGATATATATCTATATTAAAATCGTAATATCATTGTTCTCCCTAAAGGCCGAAAAAATTATTCATAGCGAATGGAAATAGTTGAAGTATTATTATGTTTTTTTATTTTGTAAGTAAATATTTTATTAAAAAATAAGCCATTTATCAAATTGTAGTAATATATTTATGTTTAATTAATAAATTATTCAAATCATTACTTGTCAACTCCTGAGAATGTATTCTTTAGTACCCCGAATCCAACAAAATATTATCATATCTTCTTCGCATAACTTTGATTTTCTGATGTTTTCTGATATTGTTTTTGTTTTTCATTTTTCTCAGTCTCTGACAACACAGTATTGTTTTCCAAGTTTTTCCAGATTCATTCTTTTTAAAACATTGCGTAATAAATTAAAAAAGATATAAATGCATGTAAAATCCAATTCACATTTAAAAAATAAAAAATCTGTAAACTTAGAAAAATGTCATTCAAAAAAGTTGTGCATATTGAAAGATGATCGATCTAATTAATATCTCAATCTTAAGGTAGAAAAGGAAACAAGGAATATTTCAATTAAATTATTTATGTATATGAATTCATAATATATATATGTTTATACTAAATATATTATATATTCATTCCAAAAATACTTCAATTAGTTCCTTCAAACCTTCAAGGAAAGTATTGTACATCCCTATATAGTATAACCATACAAAATGGTTATAATTGACTTTTTATTTGTTTTTGTACATGTAAAGCATTATGATGTCTTAAATTACAGAAGCTTGTTCCTTAAATAAACTTATATAACTTCAACCAAAGAAGTAACACGATACAATGCATATACGTAAAACTTTTCAACAGTTGTATAAAAGTTTTAATATTAAAATATTTTTCTACCTATGTTGTAAAAATATTTAAAGAGGGTGGTCTGAAAATTTTCAAACCAAAAAAAAGATATCAGACATTTTTTTCGAATTTTTATTTTTCAACATAGTCCCCTTGTAACTCTACACACTCAGTGATACTCCCATTTCTGTAACTCGTCCAAATAGTACTCAGTATTTTTCTCTGAAAAATAATTGTTGACGAAGGTTATTGCTTCATTTTTCATAGGGGTATTGTTGATTTATGAAAATGAACAAATTAAAATTTTAGCCCTACTTTTCGGATGCAAGAACATATTTTAGGCACTATAAAAAATAAATTTTTAAATTCCAGCCAAAAATAAAAAAAAACGCTCTTTGAAGACTGAAACTTTTACAGGAATATTTTATTATATTAAAATACTGCTGAATATCAAATTAACAAATTACCTCAAATAGGACAACATAGTACATACACTACAATAAAAATTTAGAAGAAGTTGACCTTTTGTATGAGCTTAAAACTGTACTTTATAAACTCAAAATATAATATACATATTTTTTAAGTATGAAAAGGCTTTAATGATCCCGACAATCACGAGTTTCTTTTTATTTCTTTCAAAATTGATTAAAAAATATACGCATTCATGAGAGAAAAGTAATTGTTTTTAATAGAAATTAAAAACTATTTTTTCTAGAGTGCTTTAAAATGATTTTGCCAAAAAAGTTGGCTAAAATTGAATTTGATTTTAATACCCCCTCCTCCCTAAATGAAAACATCTACAGTCCACTTTTTGGACTGTATTTTTGGTTTTGGCAAATAATGGTGTATACAAGTATAATCTACTATAATTAATCGGCCCCAAAACTCGGATTTATTGCATCTAAATTGTGCCAAGAGAGTAATACTCGATTTGGTACATTTCCACAACAATACTTACATCAACTCACTCAAACGACAGTAACGTAACAAATACGTGTTTAAAATGGCTGATTCTTCATTGAGTAATTGTCAACAGATGCTGGATAGATGTTGCTTGTTTTGATTTACGAGTGCTTCTACCATCTTCACGTTGAGGTTGGAAACTATTCAGACCACCCTCGTATATCATGTAGGTACTTACTGTTTATCAAAATAACACTATTTTTCTTCTTCTTCATGTTGCAAAGACTCTATAAATGTACATAAACAAATGTACAATCAGAATAATCAATTAAGAGCAGAAACATGAATCATATACTTGATTTCCTACCCATAATACTTAATGATTCTCTGGAAACAAACGTTGTTTATTCTAAAACCGACATAGATATCTTTATTGCATATTTCAACCTTTCTATTTATTTGAAAAATAAATGGGTAGCTAGCTAAATACGTCGATCTGCCTTTTTATATTTAAAAAAAAGCTTAGAAACAGCTTATTTTTTCCTAATGTCAATCTTTATTCCACATATTAAATTGTATCTACAAGTATATAGTTTAATTCGTTTAAACGACGATAAATGATCATAATTACTATTTAAAAAAAATAAAAAAAAATAGTACCATATCTATTTTCTTTTCTTTTAAAGTACTTGCTTCATAGGTAAATACTATCGATAAATAGAAATATAATCATTATATTAATATAATATCTAGTAAGGGGATTATGAACAATATACAAAATCAAAACAATTAATTTAGTAAGTGACAATTATTAAATTAATAGGTTTTATACGGGTGAGTATCGTTCTAATACTAGCAGCATACTTTGTAAAAGCTAAAATAATATTTTCTTGTTCAATAAAACTAGTTCATGGTGTAGGTAGATCATAGCGACATCATAGAACTTCCATTCGAAATCTAATCATCAGAGATGTTCCCTTGGAGCTCCTTCGTCGCCGCCGTAAAAATATTTTTTTTTAATATTCATTCTCTTCACCATCGCTAAACTACCTACCAGCTTTTATTTTACTTCATTCACGAGTACCGTTTGAGAAATAAAAAGTTCGACTGTTGAGACGAAAAATACAAATAATTTTTTCGTATTTGTGTAAAAGTATGGGCATACAAAATTAAATACTTTATTTAAAATGTTATTCATATATTATACTCAAAATTATGACCATCTCCTTAAATGTCTTGTTTTATATTGTAAATGGGCTTTCTTTTATATATTTAACCTCATTTACGTCATTTTTAATTTCATTTAAATTTATGAACATATTTTTATACTTGTTCATTGGTATTATAGAAAATCTTGCTACTGTATCTATTTAAGACATTAGGGTATCAAAGTTATCAGTATTGATAAGAAAGGATTTATTCAACTAAAGTGAAGGCACGAGATGGATAAGGGCAATTCTAGGCAAATGTCAACATTTTCATATAAGATAGAGTTGCCATATTTATAACAAAACCTACTTAAAATGTATCCAACGCTAAATCATATGTCAATGTATCGTCTTTAGGTATTTTCAATTCAAAAGTCATATATCTTGACGCTGACGCAATAAGTATGACTCTTAACTCCATGCTATCCGTTGGTTTCTTCAAGCTCAATTTTTTCGCAATATAAGAATTAGAGTTAAGAAAAGCAAATCCGATTGCTTTGTCTTTTTCGAAGGAAATAATTTATTTTTGGGAAGCCCAAAAGAAGTATGGCGGAGATCTGGTTTGGCGTGGTGTTTATATGACCTTCCAAGTTATTTTCAACAAACTTCCTCATTAACAGCAAAAAAGGTCACACAGCAAAAACATGAACAACAGAATCAAAAACTTTACCACAGTCTTTGGAATCATCATTAAATATTATACATATAACCCGTAGACACTTCAAATTGGGCAGTGTATGTATTTCCTGCCATCCGCAATTCCTTTAATGTAATTCATTATATGCTTGTTCAATCGTCCTTCAAACTTAGAATATGGAGATATTTTCTACAAATCGTGGTGGCTTCGGTTAATACTTTTTAAATGAACCCATTTTCATTGGCCAAGAGAGTCAGCATATAGTGTGTTGCAACTGTCTTTTGCAAAGAAATTAAAACATCACCTTTCGAGAAAATATCATAACATTTGAGATGATGAATTGAAAGAACGTTATTATTTAACGCTTCTCTTTCCATGCTTATCGGATTTCCATGGTTTTTAAAGAAATAACTTTTTCCCTTGTTCTTATGTATTAGGTTTATTTTCGAGTTCCAGTAAAAACTCACATCGTTTGATCACAAAATTCTATCATTCTCGTTCGAAGCAAAATCCACTTTCAAGATCTCCAACCAACATCCGGGTTCACAATTAAGTTAAGAAAAACCTTCTTTTAAATTTTAGACAAGATGTTAGAAATTGTGGTAAGTCCACCTCCAAGTTGCTTCTTTTCAATGACAAAATATAAGATTTAGATAATAATTTTTCACGCTAACTTTTTTCCTCCTTAATCAAATGCTCTCCGATTATCGGAGATCAAGTAGCTTTGTACAATATCTATGGAATTATTTGTGTGATATACAAGTCGATCCTTTTTTTTAAGTTAAAATTTCTTCACTCCACTAATTTTATATGCATCAATCTGTTAAAGGAGTTCCAGTTTCCTATCGTTACTCCGTGTTTGTCCCACTCAATCCCAAGTACTTCTAAATTTTCTCATATGACATAACCTCGAATTTTGGTGTTAGATATTGAAGTCTACTTACCAATTGGTAGTATTAACGTATTATACTTGTTGACTGCAAGGCCAGACTTTATCTCAAGCTTCTCTAAGCAACCCCTATAGAATTTCGACCCTTGTTATAAGTTGCTTCTCCGATTTAGCCTCTACCATTAAAGTCACATCATCTGCATACATATCAATTATTTTCCTACTGGATCCTTGTTGAATACAAAATCCACCATATTTCCTTTTGATAATATTACCGAGTTCTTGAATTGGGGCAACGAAAAATAAAGGAGAAACCAGGTATCCCTGTCGGCAATTTCTCTTCAATTACATTGATTCACTCTCTAATCCACCTAAAGATATTGTGGAAGCTCCATTAAAAAGTAGAGCCCTAATCAGATTTTAAAATTTCTTAGGGAATATTTTCTTAACAGTCCCTATTATAAAAACGTACCTGAAAGAATCAAAAGCATTTGAAAAATCCATATCTTTAACGGCACCGTACATTTGACGTCCGTTTACCGATTGTAGTGCCGCCTGAATGTTCCAAGTAACATTGGTGATTCTCTTCCCACTAAGAAAACCTTCTTTCCAACAATAATTATATATGTATGCTTCATCAAGCACCGTTATGGGCCTCCTATGACTGAAGTATGTTCTGTTACCTTTTTTGGAATAAGAGCATTTCTTCCCTTAGTCAACACATTTGGAAGACGGCCGTGTTTCTCCACTTTAAATTAGGCACAATTTCCTTCTTTGCCACGACATAAACTTTTCCAATTATTCCATCATGTCCACAAACCTTATCAGATTTAAATTTCTTATCTATAAAATTTCCAATAGTGTCTTCTGAGAAAATTGTTTCCTTGTAGTTCCTTGCACAGGGGAAGTTTTTTTCAATCCTCTTCTACAATATTTTGAGGGCACTCCTGAAAATAGTTCAAGATACCCTCTTTTTTTACAGTTTTTTTCCATCCACCATTATTAACTTAACCCTTGTTTTTGGAGGACCAAATTTTCTTTCCAGCTTTTTATGCCGAAGACTGAAGTTACATTCCTGTCCAATTTTTTATATTCTTCTCTTCCTCGACTATATCATGAATTCTAAAAGTATAGATTGTATCTGTCGAATTTGCCCTGACAAAAGGAAAACCTTGTGTCAGAATGACATCCAAGTTATCATTGAATTTTCTACTTGCTTCTATTCTTCGAAAATTTCTGGCAGTGATTTGAATAGTATTACTAAGTCGAAAAAGCTATCCTAGAAGCAAATAATGTGCAATCAAAATTTACTGTCAGCCTATGTTGAATACTTGGTTGAAAATCTGCATCCTCCAAGATCCAGCAAGGTATTTTGAATTGTTTCATTTTATGGTCATGTTTAAAATACAATTGTAAGATCTTCCTGTTTTTCAAGTTTTGACTACTAATCTGATTTAAATCCACATTTATATCACCAACAATAGCAAAGGGGTAAGGATTTTCCTTATGGGAATTTTTAATAGCTTAAAAGAAAGTCAACTCTCTCTCACTTTGACCATACGCGTTGACTAAACAGAATTCTGATGTTGCCGAAGTAATTAAGCTCTTATGTCATTCACTTTTTAAGAATCTTGAAATAAAAGTAAGTACTCCACATTTTACACCAAAGTCAGTGTAGAAATAGCTAAAACAACTAGGGAGGCATGAAGAGGAAACAAGGCTCCTAATATTGGGGACAGATAATATGCAGATTTAAGGTCATTTTCTGGAAAACTCAATCAAATACAATACATTTTTAAATCACACTATCAAGATATTCGATAGACATAAAAATCGGAAAAAATCCTAGATACTTAGTTTTGGATTATTAATTTTTTTTTTTTGGTTATTTTATGTTTTTCTTTGCTGTTGGTTTTTTTTTAGTCTTTTATTTAATGTTTAATGTATGGATTTTTAGTGCACTTTAGTAACTAAAGAGGTCTTTGGTAACTAATTTTAAACTACAATGTTTATTTACATTTTTACCAAATGTAATTTCCCAATTTATTATTATGTTTTTTTATGTAATATATATTGTAAATTAAAGACCTTAATAATAATAAATATATATATATATCATCAAGGTCTATTTTGAAGTTAAAAATACATCTGATCACAATATTCATGTAAATACATATTTTTATCACTACAATGATGAGACGCGATACTGTATACATTTATTTTTCAGTGAACAAAATTGTATGACTTTCTTTATTGCCAGTATGGCAAAAAAAAATCCTACCAATGTCGAACAGGAATGTTGTTGTCTCAATATATCAATTAGTTATATACCTTGCGTCTTTCCATTGGCTGTTATTATGATACCCGTTTATGGAACAACCTTATGTAACGTCCATAAAGTTTTTTTTAGGAAAAGTTGCATAACACATGCATTTTGAAAGTAATGGCATCCAAACTTTCCAAGCAATGCTAACTTTCATAAAGATGACATTTTAGATAAAATTGTCATCTTGACTTTATTTATTTAATTATTTTCGAGCGTTACGGACGTTAATTGTCAACACAGCAATAATTATATATGATCTAGCATGCTAAAACTACTGTATATATTGATAAATATACTATTAGGTAGAAAAATTACTTTATGGAATGCATCTCATGAATGGAGTAAAGTGCCTATAATGATTATTTCTTCTCCTTTTCACGGGGGAAGGAGCAGTCGACGGTGTGGGACGCACAGTGAAGCGGACTGTCAGCACGGCTGTGTTCAGCCGACAAGGAATTGTCTTCAGTGCTGTAGATTTTGCCAGAGTGTCTGCAAAGAGATACCCAAACATCACCATAGAAGAGGTGACTCCTGAGGAGATTAATAGCTTCACAGACAAGCAGGAGCTGTTGGGCAAGTGGGAAGATGTGCTCACCTTACTTGGCTCGCGGGGAGTGCATTATGTCGAGGTTATGTCATGGGGACTGATCAAAAACAGGATGTATGGTACTACTCATGCATCATACCTGCACATTTTTCCCTCTTCCACCACCAGAACCACAAAAAGACGACATAAGAACCGAAATTCAGTACCTAAGAAAAAAATAAGGTTAGTTCAATTAATTTTGATTTTCTCATTTAAAATATGATTTTATCTTCTCATTAAATCTTTAATATGATTTTAATATGCTATAAGGCCTAGCTTTTTAGCTTGTAAAAAAAATAAATAAAAATCAACAAATAAAACCAATTAATAAATCCCTGATTGCGAGTTTGATAATGTGCGTGGATAAATGAATTTGGTTTGAACATTGTGTGTGTGATAGAACTATGTCATTTTACAAGAAAGAATGAAAAGATAGGCATACATTAGATATATGCACAGTTACTTACCAGCAGCTCTCTCCATAACTTCTTCACCAACTGAACAGTTCGTAGTTTCCAGCAGAGGTCTACGTTCTCTTTGTTTTGCTGACAAACAATATTATTCATCTAGACAATATAACTAAACAATAATCGGCCCTCTAAACTAGTTTGACCCTTAAATGGGCCACTGAACTTAAACATATCTGGGTAAATCCCTATTTATGATAGTGTTTTTTGTCTATTTCTGACGTGTAACATCCGTAACGCAAAAATGTAACATTCGTAACAACAATGTTTTGTGATGATTTCTTTAACAGGAATTTGTTTTTCTAAATAGGATTTTTGGTTGCCTCAAGCCCTTCCCTTCAAAATGATGTTCAACCTTGTTAGTCTTTGATATATAAATTCAAAGAGTTTTCATCACTCGTTCAGTGAGTCCAAAAAGCTTGTCCATTTCCGTAACATCCGGAACGCTCGGAATTTTATCACTCCTCTCACAATCCAAAGATCCAATAATTTCATATTGCAGGCTTATGGTTATACCAATATGTGTACCTAAAATATGTATGTTAAATTTTCTAATTCAAATCAATAGCTTGTCAATGTTAAGCTTAGTTTCCACATTTCTCCCTGAATGTAACCTTCATAACGCTAGAATTCCCCATAACTCAAAACAAGGCAAAGCGATGAGGAGAATGTGGTTATTTATTGACGAACAATAATGTAATTGAACCTTTTTAATTCTTTGCGCTCAATACGGAGTGAAGAGCTCTGATTCGTATGTATTTTGCCTTAATACATTATTTGGCTGTTCGAAGATTCTGGGAATGTCTATTTGATACCTATTTATCAACCATACAGCTGTTTAATTAACAGTCTACTTGTCCAAAAATATCTAAAAATTGGACAGTCCAGTTGTTCCTTTTTCTTTTTTTTTCTCAGGCTCAAACTACGTTATTGTCAATTATTATTTGGGTTCTTTACTTATTATACTATTTGACTGAGTGATTTGAGATGTGCATAGTTATTAATATTAAGAGATGAACCCAATCTAGAGGATCAAGGAAGAATTTCAATTCATTATATCTCACCGATTTTTAAGGATCAACATTAACGGGATTGTACATTAAAAGACCAGAAAGCCTTTCTTCAATATAATATATTCTGATGAATAGTGTACATAGATACAACATAATAATTAGTATATAAATTTGTTTAATATTAAAATTTATTTAAAAATACTATCCTCATTAAAAATATACTCTAAATACATTTAGAATGAAAACTTTGAACATACATACCTACATAGATAACTAAGATTTTTTTAATTTAATATGACAAAAAACGTTTGAGTATATTTATTTGTATTGAATTTTATTTTTAAAAAGTACTAAATTACTGTCAAGTGTTTGGATTGTAATGGAGTAATGCCTTAAAATAAGTACATACTAATATTTTTATTTTTTCTTGAAAAAAAAAAGTATCAATTTTCATGCATTTAGTTGTAAAAATACGCTGATATCAACATGTTGTCAATAAAACATAGTGAAAATAACTTATGCAGTAGTTGAGTGAATACGCTATAAATATCATTCTACCTATATACATATTTAGTTAGAGAGAAGAAAACGTTTTGTGCTACAACATTTGTGCTACTCCTAATTCAAAACTGATTCTTGACTATACATATGTAAATGAACGACCATTTATAGAGTGAGCACCCAAAATTTGCAGGAGCAACTTTTCCCTGTTATTTTTCCTTTCGATATTACATTACGCCACCAAACAACAGCCGAATTAAAAATGAAGAAGTTGTTTTTTCCTTGTTTCTAAGTTTAAAAATGTCGGAGCAACAACAAAAAACGCAACATGTGTGCAATTTCCTCCATGCCTGTGTCAGTACCAAAAAAGCTGCAGTTGGTATCTCTTTCCGGAATACCTACAACATCAAATGACAATTACATCCCTATACAGCCAAGAAGAATGACAACTTCCGCCCTAACCTCATATTCGTGACTTTGTAACTTAAGACGTCTTGGAGAACAATGCCGGCCACACCTCTCATCCAAATTTTGATTTGCTCTGAGCTGCCATCAAGTTAGTGTGGTAGGCAATGGACAACGCCTTGCAGGCAAAGAGTTCCCAATCTGTTCGCCAGTGTGTCGATGCTGTTATTGCTTGTGAAGGAGGAATATTAAATAAAAGAGTATAGTTAAGTTTTGTGTTCAAACATATCATAAATTGGTTTTAAGTTGTCTTCTTTTGATTGGCTAAGAATCACGTTTTTCATAAAACAGTTATGCTACTGCAAGTTTTGGGTCGCTACTCTATAACTTTCATTATCACTTAGTGTAGTCAAAAGCTAAATAGTTTTCACATGATTTCCTCTTAGATGAGATAAGTTGGACTGTTTTTTTTGTAAAATGGGTTCTCATAGTCAAAAAACATTTACAGATCTTTTTTCACTTGATATTTATATATTTTATAAAAACTACCGCCATGTATAACAGTTTAACTAAAACACTTGTTGCGTCTCTTAAGTAAGGAAACTATTTATCAATCACTAAATGTATGATTCAAATTAGTTATTTGATGTCCACAAAACTTGCTCACCAAAATACGAAGAATAACAGTATACTTATAAAATGTAACCCAAAGAGATAAATAATATGCCAATATTTGCCAAAAATATTCTTCAATAAAAACTTTTATTATTTATTAGTTACATTGGACTTCCTTCTTGACCAATATCAGTAATACATACATTATAGATGATAAAATTAATAATATTCTATGTTACCTATCCTTTTTCAAATTTTCTTTGGATTACAAAATGTATTTTAAGTCAATTCAAGCAAAAGTTTTTAAAAGCTTTATTCTATTACATGCAAACGAAGTAAAAAAATAAATGAGCACTACAACCCATTTAAATCAAAAGTATGAATATGAAGCATTGCCATTCTGAGAGTTTATTCATTCTTCATTAAAATGCACTCAAGTGCGCTCTTCAAGAAGAAAAAGGCAAAGAAGAAGAACATAAACTGTTTGAAATAAAAGCAAGGAAGGAAAAAAAGAAGAAGACAAAACGTGAAAGACAGAGAAAGAGAGAGAGAAGTGAAGGAACATTAAACAGACATCATCAGTTGGTGTTGGACTGGTGCGGAAGGAAGGGACACTTTCCCTTTGAAGGATCATCATCCCTTGATAAACTATTTCTGTTAGTGAGTGTTTGCACCTATGAGTATATCTCAAAAAAAACAAAAAAACAAAAACTCTTCCAATAGTTTTGTGTGTTTGTTTTTATCTGTTTCTAGCCTATTAGATTCTTTAAAGAGTTTTAAATTCTCTGTACTCTTCACCGTCAGCCACTTCGTAAATCACTCTTTTTGTAAAGTAAGAAAATAATTACTCAAACCATACAAAAATTATTATTTTTATTTCATTATTCCATAATTGAAATGCACAAGGGACAATATATCATAAAAGGTGTTCTATAGATACTAATTTACAAAGGTGTTTGATATCCGCCTTTTTTTTAAATGAAACACAAATTTCAAAATAATTTTTTATTGTTTTTTAACACATAAATATTAATAATCAATATTTTAATTATTAACTTTTGACAGCCAGCTTAACATCATTTAACTTCTTGAAGTATATGATCAAAATGAATGTATAGGCTTTCAAATTAATTTTCATTTAAGGATCGAATGGATGTATGTTATGTCTAATATTCATGATAATAATCAAATATCAATTATAAAATTAATTAATGAAGATAAGAGATGTAAATAAAGTCATATTTCAATGACTTTCTATTCTTACTTAGATAGTAATAAAAAAAAATTAAATGAATGTGGATGCTAATGAGTACTTATTTAGATGTAATGAGGCTATGTTTTATGTAAACACTTATAAATACTAAAATTAGTATGAATGACACTACCAAATTCGTTACCTGATATTTACATATATATCCCAAAAATGAAGCAATTTAAGATCTGTAGCAAAAATGTGACAGGTTTAAGTGTTTTTAGAGGTGGTAATATGGTATATTTTGTTATATGGGTGTCTCCCTGTACTATTCCTATTCCTTTTTTTTTAATATGTCTCGTTTTGATATTGTTGTCGTTTTTCCTTATTATATACACGAGCGAGTTACGCTCCCATTATATATATATATATATATTACTCGTCGTTGTGTGTGTTGAAGGTAGTATATAACCTTTAATAAAATCAGTATTACAATTCACTAATCAATTGGGTTGTAAATTAGCCCCGTTCTTGACTTTCAAAGCAAATAAAAGTCTCGGTAGAGGTTTTATTCATGGTGCTTCTAACTGGACCTGAAGGATTTGGATAGATTTGTGATTGCCAATGGTATAGGGCAATATCATCAGAGAACGTTAGTGTAACCACACGTGGTGGGAAATATACTAATATTTTAAATACGTTATTTAAATATAAGATGGGACGATTTAAAATAAGTATTGCACTGCCTCGAGAGCATAGGGAGTATTTTGAAGAGTTTGTTCAAGAGCTGACTGATGAAGTAAGGGATGAACGTGTTTGTTTGGAGATGGAACAATTAATGAAATTCTACCCCGAGTTTGACACCGATGACGGTCAGATCTGTATAGTAATCAACTTCCAGAAAACAGCACGGAAAGACTATCAACCCTTCTCGAAATTTTGCAAGAGAATTGAAGATCAATAACTTCATAACGTACATAAAATATCAAAAAGAGCTTCTAAATATTAAAAAAGGGGTTTTCTTCTCCTGTTGAAGAGTCTAAAATAGAGACTAATGAGCCCTTTCCCATGTTACGTGTACCCCAATTGGAAGTACCAAAGTTTAACGGGGAACTGACTAATTTTGCGTCGTGGATGGAGACTTTAAAAGCAAATGTGGATAATTGTAATATCAATACAATAACGAAGTTTTGTGATCTGCACTCCAGGGTACGGCTCTAAAAAAAATTTCTTTCTTCCGGTGACGAAGGAAAGCTATCAGAATATTAAAATATAAATCAAGTAAAAAACAATGCGAATGATCTTCCTTATTTCCACGAAGAAATAATTACGATTCAATGTGCTGTAATGGCGAATAATATAGAATTGGAGGATCTTAATGTAAGAAGATTTGTGAGAGTAAAGTGTCTGGTCTCCTTAGGGAAGGATGGGAAAGATTTGTTAGTGAAATTCGAGATCAAAATTTGATCACAACAGAAAAGTTCCTTTTGCATGTTAGAATTGCAGCTAAGGTTGTGGAAACTCGCTATTCAATGAAGAGTAATGGAGCATCGCAAATCAAGAAAAGGGTTGTTAATAAAAGTTTATTATATTTGTATCAGTGACCTAATAATTGCATAGAACAACATTCACTCGATAATTGTGTGTTGTTCAAGAAGAAAACTTACAATGCCCGTCAATTACAAATCGAGAATCTCGCTATTTCTTTTAACTGTTTGAAAATGGGTCATCGTCTAAGGAAACTGATACGTTTTGATTATGAGATATACTGTTGACGATTTCTCTTTTCTTATTCAAAGAGTGAATACTGAATCATGCAATTGAAAATTTCTAAAATTGTAAGTCTCAAAATTTTGACTGAAAAAAAACCAATCAAAGAAGAAATTGGCTTATTACAAATGAACATTTAATGTGTTTTATAATTGTGAAAAATTGTTTTCTAATAAGGTTTTTTGAAAAAAAAACTAACATTGGTCGATGAATAATTCAAAAAATTACTGAATACAACCAAAAACGCAGCTACAATTTCCAAGAAAAAAATAAAATGGATTATGAATCCCTGAAAGAAAATTATATTAAGGGAGAAGGGTCCATATTTATTGTATTCTGATGAAATTAAAAATAATGATACAATTAGGTCTCAAAATATTGAAAACGCTGAGCTTAGAGAAAATACAAAAGTGGTCTCTATGTTAACTTTAGTCAACAAAACTAGTCTCTATGTTAACTTTAGTCAACAAAACTAGTCTCTATGTTAACTTTAGTCAACAAAACTAATCTTTTAAACTCAATATTCAAATTTAGTTATTACAAATCTGTGAGTTTTTTCTTATTAAATCTCTTTTCGACAGTTTCGATTTGAATTTTTGGAGTATTTTTAAGCTTCTTATCGAATCGAGACAACTTTTGAGTAGGAAAAAAAAATCAGTGGAGGACAAAAATGGAGGAGTCATTCATTTTCAAAGAAAGTCAATTCATTAAGATGGTTTTTGACATTTACATTGCATTTTCTCAAGATCGGATGATCGCATATAAAATATCAACACATGTTTAAAATTAGCATACAATTTTGCGGGGAAAAAATAGCTCTGGTGCATGTTACTGATTTTTTTTTTTGAAAGTTTTCTCAAACCTTAAAAAAGTTTAAAATTACTCAAAAAATTCAAATCAAAAATTATCAAAAAACTGAAAAATACGTAAATCATCAAGATCATATTCCTCATCTACGTGTCAAGTACTAATTGAATTGAATAGGGAAATCAAACGATTTTTGAAAAAGTGAAATATTATTAATTATTGTAAAGGATATGAAATTTAATATCATTCATTGGCCTCTCACATATACACTTGCTTCTAGCAAAGGGCATAAGAAATGCATCATACCACCACAAAAATAATATTCCTATGAGATATCTTCATTCTTCTTCCAATTTGTTATAAAACCATATTTAAGGGTCAATTGAGGATGAAAATGACCTCATCCAATATGTAAAAATTTATTGACGTAGAATGGGTCACTCACTTACACGGCCATTAAAACTTTTTTAATTGAAGACAAGAAACTAAACAGCTCTGATATACAATCCTATCAAAAATATATATTCAACTCTTAGCAGAGTCGAAAGTAGTGGTGAAACATTCCAATCAAACAGAAGGTATTACAATAGTGCAATCATTCTTCTAATACCTTTTGTTATGCATGATCGTCCTGAAAATCGTATGTATTTTGGGCATTTAAAAAACGAAAATAAAAATGATACCCAGACAATTTGAAAAATATTTTGAAGGAGAGCAGCTAAGCTGTCATGAGGTTTTATTAGATCAGCTACAATCAGCAGTGATGAGAGAGGGAAGGGAGAAGAAAATAAAATAGGAATAGGCAAGAAATTACTCCATTGTTGATCCTTAATTCTACTCGGAGCCCAGTTACAATTATAAATCCCCAACAACTTTTCAAATTTACTCGATGTCTTTTATGAGCACACGCAAATGTTCAATCAGGGTTTGAATATAATTGAATGTAGTAGAAAAGGATGTTCAATTCATAATAGTTTAATTAAAACGATAACAGCTAAGGAAAAACATTAGCAATACCAAAAAAACAGGCGATCTTCAAATTTAGTTATACATCTATATACATTATATTAAATAAAGTATGGAATGTTAAAATCATGTCCAAATTTTTATACAAAGCACAAGGTGTCTAGAGAAACTCTTACGAACCATTTTTTACAAGTCCTGGGTCAAGTTTTGAGTCTTTAGGGAAATCATCCAGTCAAGTTTTATACCTTATATAGGTAGTCGAATTGAGAGCCTTAGTTATATAATTCAAGTAAAATCTTGATCAAAAAGTTCATGTCACATGGAATCTTTGTAGTAAGTGGATCAATCTCATTTTAAATTAACTCGAATAATAACACAACAGTGTTATAATTATTTAATATAATCATTACTTCATTAAAATAATATCCAATATTGGATTTGTAACTTTTTTTTAATGTACAGAATAGAAATGTTATTTTTAAGACTAAATTTAGTTTTACCCTTTTTTTGTAGATACAATTTTTGCACCCATAGGCCTTTGAGTGTTCAAATAACTTCTTTTTTTTTTTTTTTTTTTTTTTGTGTTAAAATCCTTCCCTTGTCACTACATTACTTGCATCTAAAACCATAATATCTAGATAGTATAGATAATGAAATAACTCTTTAATTTGGAATGTTAGGTTTAAAGGGTTTAGAAAATGAAAATAAGACTTGAATTCCTGAAATAAATATTTGACACCATATTAATAAAGGAATAGTCATGAATTATTTATTAATTCAATAATAGGGTCTAAAGTGTTAACTCTTAACTACAAATGCGAGTCAGAAAAAATATTCACTGGTATAATTTTCTTCAAATAGATCTTTGTCGAAGTCTTGATCTGAAATTATTACATTTCAAGGATATTTTACTGAGTTACCTTTCAATTCAGTTTTTTACAAAGGAAATAATCGATGAATGAGGAATTCAATCTTTCACTTCAATCACAAATTATTCATGTATTGTCTTATCACCAAAATATTATATATATTTCAAATAATGTGGCTTTGTACTAATGCGTATTCATGTCTTTCTAGTTTGAAACAGTTTTAGAAAACTTACACTTACTCAAATTATGCAATTTATATATCTTTGTATCTTTAAATCTACTTTTTCTTCAATTACAGTGGTAAAATCTAATTACTCTGGATTTACAGTTGAACCCAAAACTATTCGTACCCTCACAAAAATAACAAGAAAATATAATAAGATGTTCATATTGGATTTACAAACCCCATTTAGAATATCCCTAGTCAATCAAAAACTATTCTTAACTAAAAAAGAATATTAATTTGTTCATTTTTGGGAGTAAAGTAAAAAAATATTATTTTTGACGTTTCATAATGGCGTGAGGCTTTTGACCTATATGAAGTGACATATTTTTTTAATCTGAAATCAAATTTTATATAATGATAGACAGGTTGTTAATGAAACAATAAATAAAGTTATTCACGCACCAAATCAAGAAACATCAAATGCTCCATTTGGTACATCTTATCTTTTGCCATGTCCCGATATATTTTCATAATTCAAATTTACGACTATTTTTTCTTTAGCTTCTTGATGGGCATCGTCATTGAAGAATGAAAGGGAAGCAGCTTCATCAGTCAAATGCCATAAATGATGTCTAAGTTTCTTAAATTCAGTTTTTGATAATGTTTCGTCTATTTTTTTGTAAGCTTTCAATTGTTTTAACAAAAATAACTCATTATAAGGGTGCTTTGACTGCTAAAATATATTGAAGGTAAGGCTTAACGTATATTGTTAGAATCAATAAACAAATATGTAATAACGCTATTTTATTTATTTTAAGCTGGCAACTTAATAAGGATATTTTCAGAGAGTATAATTGCCCTGGTCATCTAACAAGCTAGGTGCATGGCATATAATTGTCTAAAAATATAATACATAGTCTATGAGTTCTATATATTCCTCTCCCACAATTTCTTTTGATAGTTCACTGCGATAAAATTATAATAAATCTTCAATTTTCGAAAGTGATTAGTTACTTTGTCTTAATGATTGTAAGGAATCTATTCTGAAGGAATTTATATTTTTAACTACTGTATCACCAATATTATTGACATATGATTTTTTTTTAACCAAAATATGTACTTTCAAGATATGCTTACTTAATTTTTTTTGCCTGAAACTGAATTTCTCATTTTCATAATTTAAAACCCATCCCTAATTTTACGTAGATTATGGTTGAAAACGGTCAAACCCTCACAATGACAATATGTATGCTATGGACAATTAGCAAGCTTCATAAAATCTTATATAATGATAACACAATTAATTCTGTTGACCAATCCATTATTAATTCATGTGATTATTTGATTTGATTAATATTTATCATTTATTACCTACAGTTGAAATAATACTCATGCACCCTTGAATTACCTTCTATTGTGGTATTTATTTCCAACTTTCAACTTTTTCAACTTTCAAGTTTAATAAACACACCATTTATACCTATATCTAAATGAAATTCGATTTTTTTATTATCTTATCCGTATCAGAAGTAAGCTCTAAATTCTTCATAAAATACTTCATCACCTTTTGGTACCAACTTCAAAAATCTGTCTTTAAATGAATAAATTTATCATTATTTTACAATAGATGGCTATAGTCATGTGTATCCCGTGTTGCATAAGTGTGATTGGCTTAAGCTAAATGGTGTTAGATGGATAAGATTTCGTAATACAAAAACTTATAAAAAAGTTTTGTGTATGTTTCCCTCATTATTGTTTGAGTGCTCGTCAAAAATAGACACCAGCAAAGGGAAAATACCCCATATCTTGCAGTTTTTCTTCGATAAAGACGAAAACACAAACCATGCGACTGAAAATGTGAAGAGCGTTTATGGTCCTGATGCTGTAACAGCCAATCACGTGCACTTATGAGTTCTTTAATTCCATTTCGTTAATTTTGATGTCAAATATGCACCACGTCCTGAAAGACCAACTTTCAAAAATGTAGATAAAATAATGGAAATCGTTGAGTCTGACCGTCACTATTTTGATTGTTACAGAGATTAAACATAAGTAGAAAAAAATTTCTAACAGCCAATCATGTTTTTTTTTCACTACACCTATTATTTCACGTATTAATTGTTACATTTTTTTGGATTCTGTATTACATGAGAAATTGGATCATCTCTATTATAAAATTAACACCTATCATGTGTTTTATAGAAACATATTAAGACCACCCATCAACCCATGTATTTAAATGAGCTTTCAGTATGTCAAAGGTTTTGAGTTGTATCTTTTATTTTTGGATTTGGCTTTAATGTATGAATATTCTTTGAATGAATATAAAAAAATGTAGGTACTTTATTTTCAGAAAAACACCTTAGCTTTTATTTGGTAACTTGGGAGTCTTCATAAAAGAGTCGAGGATAAATTAGTATTTATGTAATAACATCTAGCATAGATACATAGACAAATTTCTTCTAAAACAGTGGTTCTAAATCGGAGAAGGGGGTTATGAACCACTGATATAGTGTTCCTCTGTTCTGTTTTTTATGAAACAAGTACACTTTGAACTAATATTCGATTTAGTAAAAAATAGCCATTAAAATATATGGCTATACAATAGGGTGGGCCAAAAATCAAAAAGTGAGAAAATCGAATATGGCTACTTAAATTTCAATGTTGAGTATAAAATTGAGCATACATGCCAAATCTCATGTGCACAGGAAAAAAAATATACCTACCAAAATCGGATTGAAATATAAATGTCTCATATTATTTTATTCTACTTCATTTTTTAGCATACACTTCATAGTAATTAGATAAATTCAAATTTAATATGGAACAACTTATCAAATTTTAAATTGGTATTTGCTTAGAAGAGTTTCTAAAGTATAGACAAGCAGTTTTCAAACTTTTTTTCATTGACTTACCCACTTCTAAATATGTTTTCAGTTATAAAGGCGAAATTATAAGATTTTTTGAAGAATATCTTCAAAAACCGCTTCACTGGTTTGTTAGTATGCTGCATGGGAACAAAGTTCCTCTGCATCATTTAATTATAGATATAGATGGAAAACAGCTGACCCTTGGGGATTTTCTGGACCCATGAGAAAAAGGCTTGCACCATATGAAACTTTGCCAATCGTAACCTTTGTTCTAATTTCATTTTCTCTAAAAATGACAAACTTTAAGAATTTGATTACAGATAAAAAATATTTATATCCAATGCATCATATGTATCGGAAGGGCATGTTTCGGATGATATTTGTTTTTTTTTTAAACCAGGAACTATAAATTCTGCAAGATGGCATGCTACTGCGAAAAGGGTTCAACGTCTGTACGTTTCAGAAAGAATCTTTCCAACAACTTTGTCTGCCTTCCGAATTTTGTAATGTTTATCTATATTCCCATGTGATTTACCATAAAGAAGACCCCATTCGTAAAAGATGGGACAAGTCATAAATTTCAAGCAATAAAATTGATTAAAAATCAAGAGGAAAGAGTTCAAAAAATTATCTACTATTTATACAAGGAAATAATTATTTTTCTCATCCAAAAAATGTTATTCTTCGAATAATTTGTGATGATAGACCTAAAATTCGAAAAAACTGGATGTAAAATAATTCGATTTTCACGATCTAGTTCTTCAAAATCATTTTTGTTTAAAATACCTGAGTTAAATTTTAATTGCAGTCAACGCTATGAAATTATTGAATAGACCAAAGTAGAGATGATTGAACCCCATAGCAAAATATTTATCCGATGTGCAAATTGATAACAATATTAATAATGAAGAGATGTTCATTCGATAAAAATTTCCAGTGCATACTCAAGCTGTCAAAAGAGTAGTTAAAAATATGACATAAGCATTAACAAAATATTGCAACGAAATGACTAGCGATGGTTATATATTTGCAAAACTTGCAATAAGGGAGGGAATACCTTAGTTTGAGTTTAAAAAATACTTACGTAAATCATTCTTATCTTAATTAAATTTTTTATTGGATATAATCGTTTATTTGAATATCATTATCGTTACTATATAAGAATTGAATATAGTTATGTGTAATTATAATTAAAGAAAATTCAAAATATCATATATATCATCATATATAGTCGTTATAAGGATTTATAAATTAAAAAGATTTTTTTCAACTGATTTAGTATCCAGGCCAATGATATTTAATTTGCTTTCATAATTAGAAGTAATAACTCTTATGCAACTAGTCCTCAAGTCCTTTCCGGTTTATATAACGATAATACTAAAAATCTTTTGCTGAAGCATGAGTCGGATGATATGTAATTTTGTTACGAAATTAGTATTTACTTATGTATTGGAGTGTTTAGAAGGATTTTGTTAAATATGGACAACAAAAAAACTGTCCAAGAATTGAATATGTGTAAATGAAAACTAAATTTAATCATTTGTATTTTATTAAAGTAAAATGAGTCTTAAATTCACCATAAAGATTCAACAAATTAAATCCAAAAACAATCTTATAAAGCCTGACGTACTTGATAAAATGTGTATATTCTTATTCATACATAAAAATAATATTATTGAAAATATTATGGTAATGCTACCAATATTTTCATAAAGATTTCGGAACTATATAAGTATCAATATACCAATACCTTAAGATCTTTTTACTAAAAAAAGCACAAAAATAAAAATGTCACTTTGGCTATTAACATCCACTTGTAGGATTGCTCGTAGGATTTATTTTAGTACTAGGGGCTAGCTCAAAAAAATGACACTTCTTTTCAAAAGACAATTTCTACTCCTGGGTTTTTTTTTTGTTTTGTTTGATAAAGAAAAATTTCATTTTGATTTTTAGTTAATAACTTTGGTTCTTTTAGTACGAGTTCCTATTCTCTCCCTTTACTTAATCCTTCTAATGGGATCTATCATTTTCACGTAGATTTTACTCAAATTAGGAGCTTAAAAGCTATTTTAAGCAAAGTTTGGGGGGGGGGGGGAAATACTTGCTTTTTTATCTATAGGGGAATTTTATTTTAAGTTCATTTACTGTTAAGATTAAATAATGAGTTGGTTTTTTTTTTTTGGTAGAAGTTTAATTATTGGTTGGTTTTTTTTTGGTAGAAGTTTAATTATTCTTCATTTATTTATCTTTTAAATTTATCTAAATATTATTTTATTGGGAAAGTTGAATAGAAGTAAACTTATTTATAGCGTAAATCGTATTTATGGAAAAAAATCTCTATTTGCCAAATTTTATTTTTGTGGGCTTTATGTTTTATCGCTTTTAAGGACTATTTATAAAATAATCATCGAAATTTGCTTCAAAGCTATTTGTCTAATATTACTCTTCACCCATTTCACTTAGTTGATGGGTCTTTTTTTACCTTTAATAGGGTATTTTGCAGAGGGGTTTATTAAGTTAGGGCTATTAAAATTATAAATGAATACCAAAAAGAGTGTTAATTAACAGTTCTTTGTTCCTTTAATATAAATTATACATACTTTGAGTGATGATTGGATTTTTTTTTTTTTTTGCAGATATAGGTTTTTCAGTTGGTGTCTTGCGGCAACCCTCTTTTTTCACTGTGAAAGCAGAATCATACAACCTAAAAAAAATACATGATGAAATTAAATAAAAAAACTTAGTCTTTGATTTATATTTACCTTAGAACTTACTTTATAAGTCTTCTCACATAATTCTATTTCTTTTTTTGCAATCTTAAAACAATAATCTACTGTTTTCTTTTTGTAACCACTATCCAATGTTCGAATGAAGAATATTTATTGCCCATCATGTACGCACAAACCAATGATTGGTTGGTTATATATTTTAGACCAACCGTCTTGAATTAAGGTTACAAATCGACCATATAGTTTCTCAGTCAATTTCCTGTTGCACAAAGAACCTACTTTATTTAGCAAATGACGAGAGATACCTTGCCGTGAGGGTAGTTTATAAGATGGTCTTAACATATTAAGAAGATTTTTCATGTGTTCATTTTCTGCAAGACTGAATGGAATATTACAGGTATAAAACAATTTTGTAAATTGAAGATCTAAATGTTCCTCTTCTTTATTTGTAGTTTTATGGACAAATTTGCCAAGTGATTAATTTTTGGATTCCGATGTGCTCGGCTGTTCTTTTGAGGAGAATTTTGTTTGATTATTCTCTGGAATACCAATCTCTGTGTTTTCTTTCATACCATACTCATTGCATTTCTTGATATGTTTTCGTAATTGTTCAACTTTGGAACTGACAATATCACTTCAATGTCTACATTTTTGCAACTAGTTTCTTTTACCTAAGTTACTTCTTCAATTTCTTTCCATTCCTTGTACTTCAATCTTCCTTTTGATGAAATTCTTCGATAAGTAATTGATGCTTCATTTCAGTTCTTCTAATACCAATAAAAAATCACAAAGGAATAATAAACTTACAACGCAATATCAAAAATATAAAAAAATGTTCGAATATACATGTGACGAAGCTTCTGTTTTTCTTTGTCGTGTTAGTCTTGGTGTGAGTATTATGTAGAAATATGCAAGAATCGCTTTCACCCGCTAAGTTAGGCTAAATATGTATAGATTGGGGTTTTGTGAATGCTATTGCAATCCACCAATATTATTTTAACCATATAAATAAGTTTCCTTTACCCAGGACTGATATTTGTTTAGTAAACTACGCACCATTATAATAATTTTTGGGCTTTAAAATATCTAAAAATCATTATAACCCGTTAAAACCCCATTAAAAAAAAAATGAAAAACCTTCCTGGAACGGATATATTTTAAAACCCCAGGTTTTTTTAACAACCTTGCTTGAAACCCTTACAGAAAATCAGCTATTTGAGCTATACTAGCAGTATAACCAACAACACAACACGAAGATTAAGTACTACACAACATTATAAGAAAGAAAAAATTGAAGTGCATTTTTTTCCCATTGTGTACACAAAACAAAAATGAAATAAGAAAACACCTAATGTTGACATATAGTAACAGGTATCCTGACCACATTCTCCTTATATATAATACCCCAATGACATACACCAGTGATAAAAATAAATAATGTACAAAAGATTTAGTGCATATAAAGAATATTTTCTTATACACTCTTCAAATTTTTGTTTCAATTATTTATATATTATTTATGTTTAAACATTGTACTTTATTTTCATGTAACTTTGGACGACCATAAAAGTCCAAAGTTTTATGTATCGACAGAGAAGGGGTCCAAAACTAGGAAATTATGATGTTAAATTACGTGCCCAAACGACACTTGGACCAAAAGTGAAAAAGGTATATTATGCCATGTCTCTAAGTGTAAAAATGTCTGAGCTACAACAAAAATGCAACTTGTGAACGATCTCTACTGCGCCGGTGTCAGTGCAGAACAGGCTGTAAATACCATTGGTGTCTCCATATTGACTAACTAAACATTAAGAAGTTAATTACAGCCCAATACAGCAGAGACAAACCAAAACTTCTGCAGCAACAACATATTTGACTTCTCACCGACCTCCATGTAGCCCTCTTCTAACCTAATTTTGCAGTTTAAAGCGCCTTGGGGAAAAATATTTGCAGCAACTCATCCAAGTTTTGATTCGCTCCAAGTACCATCATGACAGCGTGGTATACTATAGATACTGCCTTCATCCTCAATAGCTGCCAATCTGTTCGCTGGCGTGTCGAGGCTGGTATTGCTTGTGAAGGGGAAAATATTGAATACAAAATATACATAAGTTTCTTAATTAAACCATTCACGAATTGGTTTTGAATTGTCTTTTCATGATAATATGAATACAAATCACGTTTTTTATAGTTTGATCTTTGGGTACCTTATCCATAGTTTTATATGTATACATATAACTTTGGATCTTTTTATCATTACAAACTCTATGCATGAATGAAAAATTATTAACTTTTTGGTGACTAGCAAAAAATAATTTATAACAAAATATTGATTGCGTGCAAAAGTACTCTATAAATAAACAGCCATTTGTATTTTCTATTTAAGATATGAGGTTTTACTCATATATATTTTGTTTAAAAAACTCTCGCATAATAGGCCTCCATTCCTTCTATGCTTATATTTATGCATATATATATATAATTTATTCATAGTTTATAATTAGTTATACACGTTATGTGCAATTACATTGAGAAAGTACTTTAAAAAAAAACATATACTTAATTAATTAATTTTTTTATATACCTAATATTGAGCATCCTATACTTTGAGAAAAAAAAAATGTATTTTTATGAAATTTTTTTGCACTTTATCTCTTATTTGAACTTGAGGGATAAGTAAAGTGGAGACCAATATTTACAAATAAAAAAATACCAGTATAATATACATACATTGATCGAAAAAAAAATAAGTATATTTTTCTTCAATTTCCTTTTCAGTATTTAAAAAAAAAATTGTCACCCTATAAATGTTATTATAAGATATACACAAATTTATTTTTCTGATTATATCCTCATTATATATGGGAAACTAATTCCATATTAAATACTAATACCTTAATATTTATTGACAGAAATATCATACATAGATATTTCCCCTGTAAGTAATATAACCGAGGCCTGATAATTAGTACTTTAGGGACTGGAACCTTGGTGATATGCCAGATGTATTTTCAGCATATAATATAATAGCATACAAATCAGATTTGTTCTTCATTTGTTATACTGGGGTTTGCAGATAAAATGGGAATTAATTCTCGACTAGTTATAATATCTATAGCGTGGGCATTTAATGATCAAATCTAACGTCCGAGGGGACTTTATTATTTCTGGTTGAACGTTTATAACGTCCATAACGACGTTTATACCTCCTCGTCAAAGCCATGACTGAAGGGGTAGGGGGTAAACGGTGGGAGTAACTATGACTCTCTTAATGGTATATTATAATGGCATATTTATTATAATAAATTACGTCACATGATGAAAAACGTTGGGGAAAATAAAAAGCTGCCGGGAAAGAGGGGAGATAAATAAGGAGTAATATAATAGAAAGCGCTCGCGGCAATTCGGTAATACTAAGCCAATTGCCTTATTGATAATTACACACACATATCAATACTTACCACCATTCTTTTTCTATACTCATCAAAATGGTTCGATTGAAAATTACTTGGACGAACATTTTGAAGATATAGTTTAGGCTATAGTTGGAGAAGAGTATGGACTGAATGCAATAGTGTATTTATTAGAGTATATTCAATTTAAGTCATCGTATGTAAGGCATTATCTGGAATATAGCGATTTCTGGAGAAGTCTTCCAGGATTAGCAAGTCCTAGAGATTCAAGAGTTTTAGATTATGCCAATAAGACGACGACCTGAAGAACCACAAATGCAAGTAGATGATGCATTTCGGGAAATAGAAGATAGTATCTTACATGAATGTTGGAAGTTGACATATTTACTATAAAACTATGCTGCAGTATCTTTGAAATATAATTTTCAAATACAGGAAATTATTGATACAAATTTGAAGAAATTTGAAAGCCCGATTATTGAATTACAGAACTAGCAAAAAGTATTGATGAATAAATTAGAAAATCAAGATGATAAAGTTTTTATATTTGTGGAGGATGAAGAAGGCAATAAGGGAAAGTTAACTTTAACTAAATATTTAGTCTGTAATCACAAAGTATGTGCATGTGCTGGAAGGACTTTTTTAAATATTTTATGATAGAAAATGGATCCAAAACGGGTACCATTCAGTTGTAGAATTTAATTAATATCTTTATAAAACAAAAGGTTCAGAACTGTCGGGATTATAATAAGTATAACCTTTAGGGGATACAATTTGTCCAAAAAAGTATAAACTAAGTGATAGTAGTTTTGATAAAAAAACAGAAAATACTTGCTACATTTGTAGACGTGTGTTGTGGGACCTATGATATTAATTACATATAAGGGATATTTTTAGCTCATAGGGCATTTAATTTTGATACATAAGGATAACAAATCTTCTCTGGACAGTGAGTTATTTTATCACTTGATCTGCTAAGTACCTATTCAAATCCCTCTTGGATTCTTTATATATCATCGTTGACTTAATACACATCGTAAAATCTTATCACTTTTTACTACGTTTTCTCCATCTTTCCTCATTTTACTTGGTTGTGTACCTTCTTCTAACCTAACTTGTTCATTAATTCATTTTGTAATACATTAATTCATCTGCAACGGAAAACCAAGATATCTTCCTTGCACTCAACGGGCATGCAATCTTTCAAATCTCACTTCCATCTAACTCTAAGAACTGTCAAAAGTCTTTTTTCTATATTCTTTTTATTATATATCTCTCATACCTATATAAAATCATCTTCTTATGATCATGGTGAACGGCAAGGAAAAAAGGAACAGGGAGACCTCTGATTCTCTTCAGTCAATGTAGACTATTGATGACCTAATGGAAAAATTAACATGTATTCACGAGAAGTTTGAGTCTCTGAGTAACAAATTAGATGCACTCACTCATGAAATACAATCAACCAACAAGAGAGTTGATAATGTGGAAAAGAAGATAGATAGTCTCAAACAATGGAATGATTATAAACTACTGGAGAGAGAGGACAAAAGATAAAAACGGATCATTTATGGTCTTTTGTCAGAAATTGAGTTCTATAATAATTAAAGAAAAGCAAGGAATGGAAAAATGTAAAATCAAATACATTTTTCGTATAAGGAGTAAACAGAATGATCCACCCCCAATTATAGTGGGGTTAGTTGATGACCTGACCAAAGAACTTATTATAAGCAAAAAATATATAAAATATGAACGTCAAACCATGCCTTACTTAATTTTTCTTATTAATTTCTGCATTCACCACAATCTTATTCTCATCGACCTGCCCATTGACATTTGAAGCCCCATTGTGTTCAAGTAGTTTAAAAGCCATGGACAGCGATAAGATCTTATGACCTTGGCTTTCTATGTAATCAAAGTCTTATATGAAAGCAAAGGGTCAGCCAGTCATTAAAAAAAAACCAATTTTTATTGGGAAGTTCAAAGTAGTAGCCTAGATATAGCAATTTGAAAAAAAAAAAGAGAAAAAAAAAGGCGTATTTAAGTAGTTAAGGTGGGTTTTACCTATTTTTGAAATATCTCCAGAAAATAATCCTGAAATAGTCTTCCTTCAAAATAATACAACTCCCTAATAATGATAGTATTATTTATCATAAAATATAGGTGTATATTACTCAAAGAGAGAATGTTGTGAAAAATATTTTATGCGTGTGTTATTTTTTTAAAGAACAAGTGTAAATAACAGGCAACAGCCGGTCTAACCTAGTGCTGTCTCAGTTCTTATTTATTCGGTCCGGTCCAGTTTTAGGAACGATCCTATCAGTCTTTGTGGCTGGTTCTTAAGACTGATGGTCCTTCGGGCATTCAGGACTAAAACTGTATAAAAAAAATAAAAATAGAAATAAACATGAGTGACGTCATCAAGGACTAAAATATATAAGTTTTAGGACTGATATGAAGCATTAAACTGGACCAAACTAAGACTCTCTAGGCTGGACTGCAGTTTTTAGTCTTTAATAAAGACCAACACAACACTATTCCGACTTATTCCTTGAAATAAATACGTAGAATCATCAATTGTCTCAATCAAATTATATAAAAGATGATACGAGTATACTTCGTTATTCGTATTTATTTTTCCATTTTACATACTCTTTTGCTAAAAGTTTTTACAAAAAAGTTATTTTCTTCTTGGCTTACATATATTCCCACACTGACATAAATTTATGTATATATATATTAAGTAAGAAAGATTCTTAAATAAAACAAACATACACTCACCAGGTGTTGCATGGAAATTAAGACACTCCTTATTCTTATTAGTCGAGGTTGCCCGATCAAAAGCTTCAAAGCGTATCAGAAACAGCTGAATGTATGTTTGTATTGCTGTATCGTATGCCCCTCTCACGGAACAAATGAGGTCAGAAAGAGAGGGACATATCAATATTTCAGCACTTCTCCGGGCAGGAATAACTCTCACAGGGATTTCTGAAAAGCTCAAAGTTCTCAGGAATATAGTTTACCTCGTCAAGCAACGGTTTGCAAGAAGTGATGATGAAAAGGAATCTCTCAGACACAAAAACTGAGAGTAGGCTAATGGAAAAAAAACTTCTGGAATCAAGTTGATGAGGTGTAGTGATGAAAATTGCATGTTAAAAAAAGAAACTAAAAAGGGGCATGTTAACCCTGTCAATTAACAATTGTTTTGGAGGAGAGAAGTTACAATCAACTGGGACTTGGAAAGAGGGGGAGAAGGAAATAACCAATGACATAAGGAAAAATTACTTCAATGAAGATGTTCAATTCTACACTTAATCCAACAAGAGAATACAAGGATAACTCCGCTACAAATCCTCCCTGGCTTTTATGGTTACAAAAAAATATTCAATCTAGTTTTAAGTTTAATTTAAAGGAAGTTCAGTACTCAGGAATTAAGAGTGGCAACTCCTAAGGAAAAGAATATTCATTCTTTAGATTACTAATTTCCCACCCCCAAAAAAAGGCAACCTAAAAAACCCATTGGATTTTTAAGACTAATGTGCCGTCCTTACAGCCATGACTGGAACCCGCTAGACAACACGTTCTGTCCGCAGTGGAATCAAAGGACTGCACCCTCCTCGAGCCAAACATTGCATTGCCGCTCTGACTACCATTGTCAATGATAACTGGGAGTGCATGAACATGGAGACTACATGCAACAGGTGTGTTGTCTTTATACGCCACCTGAAGGCCATCATCCCCGTCAAGGGTGAATACATTGTAAAGTAATTGTTCTGAAAGAGTATGTGACGAAAATTGAAAAAATAAATTTGTTGAATCAACCTATTTTTTATAGACATAAAGGGTGCACAAGTCTTTTGCACGCTCGCTCTATTAGACAAAGACAGGCAGTTAGGTAGCTGATTTTTTGTCTTGTTATATAGATTGTTTAAATCTGTTCCAGAGTTGAAAATAAAGGAATCAATTAACGAATTTGTGGTCCCAAATTTTGAACAAGGTACGGAGCACTCTTTGGAATCCGGGCCTGGAGTGACAACATAACAATTGTTTGGACACTGTGTCTCAGTGAAACATTCTTTCACAAGGTTAAGAAGGGATTTGATGGCTCTTAAGGTAATTTTGAGGCAAGAACAATACGGATTAAGTCTCCAATGGCTCCAAGACAATTTTGACGACTTCATCTCGCCCGGAATTTTTGTTTCCAAACTCACCGGATCTGAATCTGATATTTTTTTTTGCGACACCAAAGATAAACTTATCTATCAGATTCACAAGGCATTTCAGGATTTGCTATGGGAACAAGTAAAAAAGTCGTGCTCGAGCTGTCGACCTTTTATAGAAGCTGTAGTTGAGGCTGAAGATGGTTTATTGAATAAAATATTTTAGAATATATCAAGCTTTCAAAATCTGGTTTTTTTTTTTTTTTGTAATCTGATAAATGTTTGAAGATAAAAATGAGTCTAAAAATATTATTTTCGGAGCACTGATAGCTTACACACCCTGTATAGTGTATATGCTATTGAAATTATCGTTGAAAAGTGTTTTTATTTGCATGCGGCACCCTGTAGATGACATAAATGCACATATACATTTGTGGTTATGAACATAAAATAAATGATTTGAGAGAGAGATGTTGAAAAATCTACAATCAAAACACGACATATTTTGAAATCATAATTTTATTTATTTTCTTTCAAATGAAATATGCATTCTCTCTTTAAAATATAAATAATAGACATCAATTATATCCTCAAATTTTACTTATTCATAAATTCAAAAAAATATTGTATAGAAAAAGGAAATTCATTTGAAGTCTAAAAGTAATTGTACTATTATTTAAAAAAAAAGCACATTATATCAAAAAAATATATGGAATAATTAAATAAATCACAAATTTCACGTTAAATCATTAAAATATTTTGTCGCCTTCAAAGTAATCTTTATTGGATGCAATACCTGTGTCGATAACATAAAAAAAGGTTAGATCTTTTTAGATGAAACAAAGAAGAATGCAGTATAAGTTTTTTACTTCAATGAAACCCGAAGAGGAGTTTTTAAAGAGCTAAATACAATATTAAATCTCTGAAAAACTGTCGAACATGTTATTAATACATAAATGATATTTGTTTAAATTTTTTTATGAACATAGTATATGTATACAAATTCATTCAATTTGATCGTCCGGCATTTGAACTTAAAATCTAATTTTAATATCATCAATATAATCCATTTCAGTTGGTGAGACATGTTTTTAACCAGCTAATCTCTTTTTTCCTTTCGTTATTCTTGCAACATGAATGCTTATACACTCTTCTATAGAAATAATTTTCAGCTTATGATGTCTCAGTATATTTTATCAATGTTACCAAAGAACCAATTATTATCAGGTTCAGTTAACCTTAAAAACCGTGACTCCTAAGAAATTTGTCACCACTTTGAATTAATATAAATTAAAGTACTCATATCAACAGTTATATTTATCACACGGTTGCAATATTCAGAAAAAGTATCACACGGTTGCAATATTCAGAAAAAGTATCACAACTTGTTTTTATGTTATCACCACCCCACATATACAACGTTTTTTCCCTTTTTGGCATGGCCTTTTCCTCCTTCCATGATTTTTTTTTAATGGACTGAATAGACTCAAAACGTGTTTCAAGGAGTGGCAATTTAAGCATGGAGATCAAAAAAAAGTAACACGGAGCTAAATCAGGTGAATATGGTGGTTGATCGATTGTATTCATTACGTGTTTGGCTTTGAATTCCCTCACAATCGTGGCTTGGAGTGATAACGAGTTATCGTTGTGTAATTCTACGAGTTGTTGTTCCATAATTCTGTCCGTTTTGACGGATTTTCTCACACGAACGCCATTAGAACGCTAAAATAGTACTCCTTTTTGACCGTTAGACTCTTTGCACCAAACTGCAGATATCATGGCCCTCCTTAAACATTTTGCACCACTCATACGCACGGATTTTTGATTCGCCAAAAGTTTTTTCTAACATTTTCAAAGTGTAAACACATTAAATTGCGTTCGTATTTACAAAATTTAAGACAAAGTCTTTGTTCAATAATTTAGTTCATTGTAAAAATAGTGTAGCACTACTGAGGTAGACTAACTTATCCACCTATTGCAAGTAAACTAGTCTACAAATCTCACTCAAACTTGGTATTATTATGAAAGCTAGTACTGCCAACCTAGAAAAAAAAGGTTTTTTGAATTTCTTCAGTGCAGGCAATTTAAATAAACAATTCCCGATACTTTTTGACAGATTGTATATTAACAGACTCTAGATGATTTTTCTTCAAATTTTATCTGGATTATATTTGTATTATTAGACAAATTATTGTCAGTTTCTATCAACAAACAATTCTTATTTTCTCCTATAAATATGTCCAACATTCACATCGGGGCCAAATTCAACTTCATAAATAAAGTAAAGATTTTAAACTAGGGATACAATTATTGAATTTAAAATATCAAGCTTATAATTGATCAAATATATTTATAAAATATTGGGTATATTTATACCCAATATTGTATAAATATAAATGAATCATTTCTTAATTTATTGATTATTATTCAATATTGTTTATAAATTAAATCAACAATTGTGATTCAAGAAGGTATAGCAGCATGATTAATTTAATTAAAGGAAAGAAGAAAGATGTGTAAGATAAGATTTAAACTTTTTTTAAAACGTTTTTCATAGTAAAAAGTGTATCTAATTATTAAATATCTGGCTCTTAAGATTCACTTAGCATACAAAAAATAGAAAACAATGCCTAAAATTGTCTGCTACTTAATGGTTCTTAGAACTATATCCAAATACGAATTGTCAAATTTGGCTAAATACATGACTAGTTTTAAAAAAAACTGTTCAGTGGTTTAAACCCCTACACTGCCGAAGATCAATAAATGAATTCCTATGTTTGAAGTAGTTAGTATGAGATTCCTTTACCTAATTTGGTACTCGCATTATTGAAATGGTTGATTATTTTTAGGGGTAACACTTAGTTAGGAAATAGTTCTAGTATGCGCCACTCGTATAATGACAGAAATAAGTACAACTATCATTTAATTTTTTTTTTTTTTTTCAGATGCATTTTTTTACATTGAAAAAAAGTTTTGATCCTCTATTACAAATAAAGAGCGAAAAATGGGGTCAATAAATGCAGTACATCTATATTTTATTGGATATTTTTTATGAGAATAATACTTTTAGAGGAAAAGAAGAACAAAAAAAAAACAACTTTTGATACATTGTTTATTTATATATAATAGTTATTTTTTATAAATTCTCGATTTGAAGTTATGTTGACAATTTTCAGATAATAGGTATATTTATTTCTTAAAATTGTGAAATTTATAAGTTTAATGGCTGTGGGTAATATATAAACATTGATTAATACAGCTGAAACTTTATATTCTTTCATTTTTTACAAAACATTTTCAAAAAATAAAAAAATAAAAAAAATATGAATCAGTCTAAAAAAACTATTATGTTTGTCATTCAAAAGGAAAATTATTTATAGATTAGAAATTATTTACATAAATTTATTAATGTCTGTATACCGGATGCTACTTTTCTTATACAACGAACATGATTTTTTTTATTGGATTTTATCGGAACCGTATCAAAAATATTAATAAAAACCAAAAAGAAGTAAATGAGATTGGGTTCCGGTGAGCTTAGAGGGCAAAATACTGCGTCCAACAAAGTAAAAAATTAAAAAAGAACCAGGTCAGCGTTTTCTATGCAAATTTGGTTTGAAGCAGAGTCCTAAGTGCCTCCAGACTCTTCCAGTTCTTTCTAGACTCTTTGGAAAAAGGAGTTGTACATGTTTTTGCAATCTAAACATTGTCTCGTTTGGTGTGGATTACTACAAAGATAATGTCTTTTTTTTTGTGGAATTGATACTTCACTGATCAATACTATTTTTTAACTAGCGTCAAACATTTCTAGCTAGCCCCCAAAACAACAAACAATTTCCTACTTACGTATGCACTCAAATTTGTTGTTAAACAACGGCCGCACGTTGTATATATACATGTGCTTTTTCAATAATGAAGAAATGTTGCTTGCGGATTCAATGTACTTAATTTAATCACCATGTTTTCAAGTAAAGATTAATAGTTACTAAAAATGATTATTTACTTCCTTGTTTTAGTAAATATGCATATATATAACAAATAATGTTTATTTGAACAAGGCATCGATGCTTTGTACTATAGTATAATGGACTAACATGTGAATAAAACAATATTTTATGGATAACTCATCATAAAGTATTGATATCATTACAAATATATATTTATTCTTGACAAAAAAAAGAAAAAAAAACAACCTTCCTGGATATTATTCTGTTCAGCAATATTTAAAATAAAGATTGTATATTTTTTTAAGATCTTTTGATATAAATATCTTGTAGTGAATAACGACGTTTGCCCATATCTTGTAAAAATATTATTTTCGGAATAATTTTCGGACTCACACTCAAAAATTATGAATCTTTAGATCGATTTTGACATTTTAGTTTATCGGTTATTGAAACTTATGTCCCTATTTTACTTATAGTATGACAGTAGATCCACTACCATTTTGAAATTAGTAAAAATTTATGAATATTTGTAGAACAAGAATACCCATTTTACAAAATATTTTCTATTACAACTACATGGTGAGGACACAAAAATTAGGATGTACTTCGAGGCCGTCTAGACTAAGTTCGTTCTACAAGTCTGACCATTTTTTACTTGGCGTCATTCAAAAGAGCTGAAAAATAGCTACGATTTGATGTTTGTTTTATTTTTGTGCGATCAAAAAGTTCGGACCAAACAAGCAAAATGATAGAGGGATGTGCTATCTCCTCCTCCGCCAACAAGTCGATCTCCGACAAGAAGATCTTTACAGTGGACACTGTCTGAGCAGGAGAAATGATTGTTTCTTGGTTGAATCAAGTGCTCAGGGCGAGGGCATTTTCAGGACCAAACATCCAGCTTAGTTCATGGTCCTCAGCGTCATAACGTCCGACGGCAGTAAAATGCTCCCTACATCTTTAAGGCCAACAAGAAAGTCAACATGGACGTCTACTACAAAGTTTTCAGGTACCATGTATTGCCGTAGATGTAGAGCACGTTCCATAGGGAGAACTATGTCTTTACACAAGACCCACACACATGTCCAAGAAGGTGCAGTATTTATGCAGGAAGAACATGGCTGCCTTCTGGCCGGCAGACTTCAGGAATTCGTTCTCAACCAACGTGAATCTTTGGACTTTACTGTTTGGTGCATCTGTAGGTCAAGCCGAACACAGCTTCTCAACTGAACGTCAATGCCCCGAAGGCCATGATCACGGAGGAGTTTCATTACTTGTCCTCGGACTTCATCAATGTCAGAATTGCTTCTTTTCATCCCCGTATTAATGCCATCATTCAGAATGAAGGGGAGACAATTTGAATAAAAGGTGAAGAAAAAATTATCAACTTTTGCTTCAAAAGTTTGCCATAAAAATAGCACAAAATAAAAATACATTGAAGTGATAATAGCTTTTAAAATTTTTGAGTCCTCAACCTGTATATCTGTCTGAAGAATGTACAGTTTCAATCTTTTTTTGAGTATTCCATTCTCAATGAAGATAAGATGTAGAATAAATCAAATGCCTTTAGATCAGGATCTACTGTAAAGTCTCAGTTTTAGAAATTTTGAAATATACATCAAACGGATTTACAATTTTAACTTCTTATCTATGTACGAATATATAAGTAGTATTGTGTGGGTCCTTATTTAGGAAGGAAGACTGTATTCCCGTCAAGTTCCTTTTTGGTCCGGTCCAATTCAGTGCTGCATATCAAGTCTTAAAAACTTATAAATCTGAGTATATGATGAGGTAACTAAAATTTATTTCTTCTTTTTTGAATTAGAGAATCCTAGGATCCAATAATCTTAATAACCGGTCCCAAGGACAGATATGACTGTTTCTAAGACTAGTCTGGACCTAATATATATGGACCAACACAACGTACTCCTATATGCATACAAAGTAGTTGGTACTATAGTGATACAAGGATACTCACGCATTTTAAACGCTACACTATTATATTGGTATTGAAACGGGTTAATGTAGCGCTATTACGCCCTGAAAAATGCCCAGGCTGACAACGCAATCCTTTACATTTCTGAGCCCCCTTCCCCAAACACCAAAATTTCCAATATACAAAGATTTGAGCTATCCCCAACCATGAGCTAAAATCTTGCGAACGTTTTCTTTCAGTTTATTTGCATTGCTTGTACAAAAGTTTTGTTTAATAAATATTTTATTCGAAAATGTATGGAACAATACGAAAATAGCAACACCAATCTTGGTCCAGAAATCAATAAAAAAGTATTGGTATCGTAAAAAAATTAATTCATAGTATAGAGAGTGGGAACTTTAAAGTAGTAACAGGGCTTAACTACAAAACATGTTTTTATGGTCAACTAAAAATAAATTTTTGATGTATTTCATACTATATTTAGATAAATTTTTTATTTAATGTCTCCTTGTTCACAATTAATAACAGCTTCACCACGCCTGTCGTTTGGTTGAGTAAGGAACCTTATAATTAAAAATAACAACGATAAAATCCTAATTAAGTTGTACCGCAAGTCCTTGTCCCCTTTGTTGTACTATACAGTATATCGTTGAATCCACGGGTTGTTAAAAAAAAACAACATGTTTTTGAGCCATTCTTTGAAATTATGAATGATTAAATATGCCCTAAGAGGCTGTATGTACAATACGCATATTCTTTGAGAAATTCCATTTGAACTTCTATGACACATGAAAGGAAAAATATTCTTCTTTCTTTCATTTTTCCTACTTTTACAAATGACATATTATTTGATATTTTGTGATGACATTTCTATTTATACAATTTCTCAAAATTATACTTGCTATCATATCCTTGTGAATGTACATTGTATACCATTTAAGCTCCAGCTCCTATTCTTCTCACTACTTATAATTTAATAAAAAAAAACACATTATATTAAATAAAATATCTGTCTTTTGTGAATGTCTTAATCTTCAAATATGCTCATTATAATTTTCCATTGGATTAGAAGTAGAATACTGAAATATATACTTAAAGAAGTTGAACACAAATTTCTATTTTTAAGTTCTCTGTATATATTTTTTACCTATATTGTGTATATTAAACGCTTCAAATCATCTATATGGTATAATATTGTCAATGCTATTGTGAGGATATTATTATTTCTGCTAGATTAGATTACAATTTGTGGAGCATTACGAAATATTTGTGATAACCATTTATCTTGCTTCTAATTAATGCTTATATTTAGTGATAATACATTTGAATTAATCGTTTCATAATTTAATATAAGATTAATTCAGGATTTTGTTTATTTAAGATTTAATATAAGATTAATTCAGGATTTCGTTTATTTAAGATTTAATATAAATATAAGTTAGTTGTTGTGTTTTAGTGTATGTTTGAGTCAGAATGGAAGTACTATTTCACAGACCATAATTATTAAATTTAAATAGATTATTCAAACGCCAAAACGTCAAAAAAGTAGAGGAAATTACAGCTACTTTTTAAGGGACATAATCTCAAAATAAATTCATTTGACAGGTAAATAATTTATTTTTTTGAACTAATAAACTTAAATTAATTTTTATACAAATTTTGAACATAATCAAATAAAAATTGAACGAGGAATTAATATTGAAATGAGAGATAATTTAAATTTAATCAAGAGCGACCTTGACTTAAAGTCTCACATCAGGCTTGCCATGAAGAGGAAGGACATCAGGTTGTATAGAGGGAAGAAAATCTGTCATATTTGTAAATCAAATCCAGGCATGATAAACGATTCATTATGAGTCCAACTTCACCTTGGACGCACAGAGTTAATATTCCTTCTGTGATTAAGACCAAGTTAATGTCCAAGATAAATATATGGTGGCTTAAGCTGAGTCCAACTTCACCTTGGACGCTGCCTACATCCCAAAGAATGACCAGTAGCTTGCCAAGACAGAGTAGCGTTAATGTTCCTTCAGTGATTAAGACCAAGTAATGTCCAAGATAAATGTGATTGGCTTGATCACCAGTGACAGGTACGTCTTGTCGGTTCATATTTTTGACAACAGTCTCAAGTTTACCTTTTGAGTGTACTTGTACCATTTAAAAATGTTGTGATACTATGGCTGGAACCCATATACTCTCCAAATACAAAGTTAATATGGATTAAAGACTCAAAGTCTTGACATGTTACAAAAACTATCATGTATTACCTCGAAAGCCAGTTCCACGTCGTTGTCAAAGCTGATGAGTAGCCTTTCAATATCCCTGACTTTAACTTCTGTTATTTGTAGTTGTGGCAAAAGCTGAGAAAGAAGGTAAACGAACATTTCTATAGCTTCTTGAGATCCCTGAAGCTCATTGTGAAGAGGAACATGTCCCGCTTCTAAAAGAAAAGTATAATAAAGGCCTGCTGAGCCTTTATGTCCCAATTACAATTGGTGATCAATGGTGAAGGGGTCATATTGAATGATGCATGAACTAATTGTTCAATTTAAATTTCCTTTTTGATAAATTTGTCTTAAAATTCCATCTACTATTATTTAAACTTATTTGAAAAGATTGTCCAGATTCTTCTGCCCAGCCCTGCATATTTATTTATTTAATATTTTTCACACAAAATGAAATTTCGGTAAATTACACTTTCTTTTATTAACTAGTAGAATTGGTGCATAGACAAAGCGTCGAACAGACAAATGCTCAACTAAAAAAACCATCAATAGAATATATTAAGGAATGCAACTATTAATTTAAGAAGGAGTTTAATATTAGATCTGTAAATATACACTGAAATGTGTAAGAACCTAACTTTGTAAATGATTATCACTTCAATTTAATTTATTCTAATAAAAATTATACATTTGTATAAATGAGTGACGACAAAAAAGCCTCTGCTATTAAGGCTGAATTTTAAGAATAACATGGAGAAATAACAATCACTGAACTCTAAAGAGGCTGGATAGTTCAAAATTTGGGGAGAATTTTAGGACTAGATATGACTAGACTAGACATGCACCAAGAGAAGTAAGCTATAGTCTAGATTTGGGAAAAAGATGAGTCTAGGCCACAAAAAGCCAACAACACCCAAAATTTCATCGAGGGCAATTACCTACTTTCTTACATAAAGATTCTTGCCCTTCCTTTTCTCAACTCTCCTGTCATTGGGTGGCTCAAAAGGAGGCTATTTGGGACTAATTTCACATCTTGGGCATGATCAAATCAGCCTTCTCCGAGGCATTATTCAATCTAAGGCCAACCATCGTCAAGATCTCCTTCTCAAAGATTAGTCCAACATTCTTGACTGTGAATAATTCCAATGGTAGATATATTTAATGTCATTATATTTAAAATATATTCTAAAAATAATAAAACAATACAATCAATACTTTACTTCTCAATCTTGGTTTCAAACGCATTAATTGTTGATTGTTGTACCATTAAAATAACTATCCACTCGTGGGTTGTAGACTATTTCAACAGCCTTTTTGAATTTTGTCAAAAATTATATTCATCAGAATTCTCTTTTAATAATGTCTATTCAAATGCCCGTAATTCCTACGTCTTCTCAGGATTTTTTTAACACAAAAAATATATGGGTATAAGCAAATTTAAAAATATGTATTATCTGCCAGGTGGCGTGACAATCTATAGGTTGGGGTGGAACATCAATTAATTAATTAATATTCCTTTTTGATTTATTTTCTTGCGCCAAATACGATTTTGAATTTACAAATAATGAATATATATTAGTAAATAACATTTTCATTTAAGGAGTTGTATTATATTGCCTGAAGACGCTGCCATTCTCTGTCCTTCCTAAGCAAACTAATATGTATGTAAACAACTCTCATGCCCTTTGAAAATTAAAAAAAAGAATCATTTATTTGTCTATGCGACGATTTCTCCTTCCACATTTTTTTTCGATTCTTTGTCATTCGGCACTTTATCCTACTATGTAGAATTAGATGGAAAAAACAAACAAACATTGTCTTAAAATATAACAGTTTATTTTGCATGATTAGATAGTTATTACATGTAATGATAATTCTTCTATTCCAATTCTTCAAATAAAATTACTATTACTGAAAAGAATAAAACATTCTATAAAAATACAAAATGGAAATAAAATATTATTGGGAAATCTCTGCAAAAAAAAAAAGATGACAATGTAAAATCATCAAACATTTTTAATATCTGTTTGACTAATAATAATCGTAAGTATAATTATTATTCTCTTGTTGAAGGGCTTTTCACTTCAATTAATGAAAAATATAGTTGATATTTGTAAGTAAACATTTGATATATTCTTTCTTTCTCTCTCTTAAAGATGATAATGCTATTTTTGTCATTGTATTTCTTGTTTATTATTTCTACAAGTAATGTAGTTTTTCTATTTATCCAGAATTAATGTCCCAAGATAGTCCTTAAAAACCAGTGTACTATGTCATTATTTTATACATATAAAATTCAATATGTGTGTCTTCTATGGGTGCCCAAAACGCTGCGTTCAAATGGCTGATAATTTGGTTGGCTGACTCTTTTGAACCTGGTCATTTTAAGACGGGGTGCCAATTTTTAAGGGGTAATATAAGGACCGACTATTTGATAACCAAAACACAAACATTGTTTATGGAGCTCAAACAGACTGAATAGAAGGTTGATTTATAAATTAAAAAGTGATTTGTAATTCCAAACAGAACAATATGATAAAAAAATTTAAATTTATTCAAAATCAAAAAATTTATCGGCAAAAAGATAAATTGGTAAAAACTGAGCTTTCGTTTTTGTTTCCATCTGCAAAAATGGATTTCCCCTAAAATATTGGATTTTTAATGAAATAAAGTTTGTAAAATTTGTGTGCACATAAATTTGACTCATAAAAATGCCAAATAAGCATAGGAATAAGCTTATTGTGAAATAAATCAAATCATATATATATAAATAAAATATATATTAATTAATCAAAAAGATTATCTGATTGACATAATTTACAAACGTAAGACGTTTAATTATTTATAATTTAAATGTTTAAAAACTGAATAGAGTTTGTATTCCCTTACAATATCTTTTCCTTTTGCAAAAAATGTTATTTTCACTACCAATGCACATTGTGTTGTAAATTCTAAGCATTCCATTTTTAAAAGTAGATCTTTCATTCTTGACGAGAAAATATCAAGATATAAAGTGTTATGAGGATTAGCTGAGTTAGAACAGCCGTTTCTGGAAGAGTTTTCGAGAATAACTTGAGATATTTTATAAAAATACGTCTGGATAAGGTAAAAATCACTGCGACCACTCTATTTAAAGTAATGTAGGTTGTAGTCTTCAAAATCCCTTCATAAACTAGAAATAATAGTATTTTCGCTATAAATTAACTACAAGGTTCTTATTTAAACATAATAAGACCTCGAACCCGATGGAGAAATACTCTAATGACCCTTCTCTCATGGACTTCACTTATTTTCTGATAAATTTTATATTATTTATTTTACACACACACGCTAGCTTTGTTCAATAAAACTTCTACCTGTTGTTTTTTTCTTATTTAATTCTTACAATTTTACTTAAGCGTCTCTGAAGTTTAAACAGTAATGATCTATTGAATTATTACCGCTCGGTCGAATTTAAATAAAAAAAACTTAAAAAATATATATAAAGGGTATGTACAAGAGTGTGGGTGCTAATGAATGGCCGATAGTAGCACAAAGGCTTTGTTGGTGAGTTATAAGTGTGAGTAACTATTGGGCTCACATTAAAATTGAAAAATATTCAAACTTTTGTGAATAAGTGTTAGATCACAACTTATGGGATCAAGTGTATAGTTTTACAGCTTAATATACTTGACCAGTGATAAAGTCATTCATAGTATGTTTGATATAAAACATATCGCTTTAAATAAAACCCTTCCAATATTTTAACCTCTTGAATCTTGTTTTGGTAACTCTTCCTTGTAAAGAGCTTTTATTATGACTACCAAATTCTTTTTGTTGATTAACAAGTTGCAAGTGATTCAAGGGGTTCTTCAATGAGTGAAATTAGAGGTGCTCAATTATATTTTGAATTTACCAAACTACATACAGCATATATTGCCGTTGTACTAATGAATAGTCTTCAAACTTTTACAGATTTGGGAATGTCTTAAATAATACTAAAATATTACATTAATTGGTGATATGCCTTTCTAGGCGTATATCTTTTAAAGAATCCCCTGAGATTGAATCTTCCAAAAAACCAGTTAGGTAAAAAAATTAATTTCAAGAACCCTTAAAAAGTTACATATTAAATTTAGTAACTTTATTTAGAAATTGAAAATAAAGATTTCACAAAACAAAGGTGTAAACTAAAGGTATTTACATGAAATGCGATAGGATTATGAACCAAAAGTTTTATGATATTGCATTTTTCAAAAAATATAGTTGATGTTAATTTTAAGGATTAATAAGATAGTATAGAAAAAACACATTCAGAAATGCATTATAAAAAATAGACCCACATTAGAGAGTGAGTAAGCAGTTATAGATTTACTATAACTACCCCCTGTCTCATGGTAGTTACAAGCCAGTAATTAGCTAAACAACTATGTATTTTAATATCAAGCATAAGGTGTTTATTATTTGGTTAAATAAAAATATTTAATTTAAGTATTTTAACTCTAACTGGAAGGGAACAATTAATTTTTTTTGACAAAACCAAAATCATAATAATACCTTTCAATTTTATTTAATTGTTGTATACCTAGAAAATACTTTTCTACTATGATTATTTTAAATAAATAGAATTAACTTTTTTCTTCGCTTTCATCAATTGGTGACAACATACAATAATTTTGGCCCCTCCTTTGTTTTCAGTTTTTATTCACTAATTATTTTTAAATATTGTTTAAATATTAAATATTATTGTTTATTTAATTAAACAAGAGAAAGATCATACAAAAAACTATTGAAGTCTGTTTTCTAAATGAAAATATTAAATTGGAAGGTATCTTACACATCCAAAAAGTAGCTTTCACCTTTTACAATAGCAATACCTCCCTCTGAAATATTTTATTACAGATCTTCATCGTTAGCTAGATGAAATATTTACACAACACATACATAGCATTAGATCAAATTCAAGGTTTTTTATTTATTTATATGTATAAATAAATCTTAAAGACTTTGAAAAGAAAAGAAAAAAAAACATTCTGAAATAACTCTCCTTGGAAGTAAAAGAAAGCAGCTGTATCTACAACATCTACTTTATTTAGGATGCCAGAAAAAATACTTTACTTTATGTTTGCTCACTAAATATTTGATGCCTACAAGACTGACCAGCCAATCCTTATTTAAAGCTAAACACATCATATGCACAGGTTATGCAAGCTATCTATGACACCTCTTTGTTGTCCTCTTTTGGGTAAACACGGACACTTAAGCAGCTGATTTTTTTGTTTTGTTGGATGGCTTGTTCAAAGTTGCACCAGTTGGGAAAAAATAGAATCAATTGACGAATTCGTTGTTTCAAATATGTTTGGAAAATGCTCAAGACCTCCTTGGAATCTGAGCTGGAAGCTACAATATAACAAATTCTGGAAATCCAGGACTCCGTCATACATTTATTTGCAGGATTAGGAGAGGTTTTGAGGCAACAGCAATGCAGGCTGAAGTCACATCTCGAAGTGTCACATCATGCTTCCTCATATGTTCCCCCAAGGCCTCAGAGTCAGAATGCCTGCCTGGACGTGATAGAGATCAAATTGAAGCCCTGGATCTATATGGTTGCCAAGGGAAGCCTTAAATGTGGCATCGGGACTCAGCTCCGTGCCACACCTTTAAAAAAAAGTATCATATGGATCCAATACTATTTTGACGAATTCATCTCGTTGGACTTTTGGCCTCTAATTTCGCCAAATCTAAATATGATTGATATTTTTGCGTGGGGACCGATCAAATGAGAAACCCGAACGAACCCCCCTGTAACACCAAAGACTAACTTATCACTCGGATCAAGATTGAGTTCTCGGATTTATCAAGGAGCCAAGTTGCTACAGCCTACCCGCTCTTTCAGTGTTGTATAGAGACTATAAGCCGGAGGTGGTTTTCTTTAATCAAATAAATCAAAATCTCTCAAACTTTCATAATCTTGTTTTTTTTTAATCTGGTTACTGGCTTGAGAGATAATTGTGATTTAAGAAAATCATGTTCGCTGCAAAGATAGTTTGTGCACCCTGTATCTATATCCTTATAAAGGAAAATTCCAAAGGATAAAGTATTCAAATACATACATTTTTAACCAGTTAATCCAAGTCACATACAAGAAAGTGCTGCATTGTGTGTTTGCAATTTATGCATAAATTATACATGCCTTGTATTAAGTTAATTTACGTTGTCCTCTAAGAAACATAGACATAACTACATGATTCTCGTTCTATTATTTGTATCTTTTCTGACAATATCAGCAGAGTACTTCATTTTCATAAAAAAATAATTAAGAAAATATGAGGGAAATGTTACATAATATTTTGATGGGATAGTTGTGTGTATTGTTGTGTCAGTCCAGTCTTAGGACCGGTCCGTAAGACTGTAGATCCTTCCGACAGTTATGACTAGAACTGATTAAAAAAAGAGTAAATAAATTGGAGAGATGTCATTAAGGACCTAACTTTATCAGTTTTAGGATTGATATGCAGGACTCAACTGAACCAGATGACTGAACTGGACTGCAATTTTTAGTGTTAAGTAAGGAGTGACACAACACCATCTGAGTGTATTAGTAACTCTAAACAATGATTAACTAAATTCCGACTCGTAATCGTTTAGTTCTTTTGATTTTTTCAGTGCTGAGTTTTTTTAGCATTTTGTTCAAGGTTCGATTTATAATGTAGAAAAATACATTGGGATTTTAAGGTACATATAGGTATTTAAGGCTGAATTAGTTGGAAGAGATATCTATCTTATACAAGCTTAGTGAAATAAAATAATACAGCTAAATATAATTTTTTATTTTAGGAAGATAGATGGTTTGGAACAAATTTGGGACTATTCGAACAAATCCAAGTTGCTAGATTTTTATTAAGCGAACTGAGCGATTACCCTTGATTTATTTGGTTCAAATAGGGTGTTAGGAATTAGGAATAATTCTTCTAGTTGTAAGGTTGATGGATAATAAAGATTTGAAAACATGCTAATTTAATATGTTACTAATTTTTCTGAAAAGACAACATAAAAGGGCCAAATATACATTGTCCAGCTCAAAGATGTGAAGTCAAAGAATATTTTAACGACTAAAAATCTGATTTTTTAATTTTTATAAATTGATTTAAATCACTTATTGTTATTTATGTACGACTCAACATTTCAAATTATTTTATGCCTATACCTGTTAAAGTAAATTATATCATCTCTGGATTAATTGGTTGAAATAATATATATATCTGATGCAGAGGCTAGTCTTTTTGAAAACCCGCCCCACCTACCGTAACAAAAGTTGAAGTATGATCTGACCTACTGCCAAATATATATTTTTTCTCGATTAAAAAAATATGAATTTGGCCAAATCTCCACACAATCCGGTGTTCTCTCCGATTTTGCCCAAAATATGTTAAAAAAGGCTTGAAATGCACAAAAAAAGAAAGAATAATTCTTCACAACAGTTAATGGTATAAAAAATGAAAGACACTAAACAAATTGTGTGGAAACACTGATCGTGAAATTGATTTCTATTATAATGGTAAATACCTCGAATATTATGGGAACTGAACGCTAAAATTTCATTTTTAGTGTTCTGTTTTAAAGCCAGTCTATATCTAACTAAACAGTCAAGATCATGTGTCAAATATGATAGGCATAATTGTGATCAAATATAATTTTGGAAATAGTGACAATTGGCAGTTTAGTTTGTTTTGAGGCAATCATACACATAATGAGGGTTGTGAACTCGCTGAAAAATAAGGGTGATTCTGAGTCCTACTTGAACTTCAAGATCAACTCCCCTTTCTAACGGGAACTTCAGGTTCGAATCCCAAATCTGGCAAATCATACACTTTGAAAGATATATGTGTACGTTACGTATATTGTAATTTGTTTGGATAACTACAATGAAATAAAGATGGAGAAACACTCTCATACTCTGTAAAGTGGTTCAGATACAAAGTTTAAAAGTAATATAAACTTAAGTAATATAGTTGTGATTTTCATCAAAAACAGAAGGTAAACATTATTTTCAAAATTAAACATTTATGTTTGGATTATGTTAATGTATATTTACAAATACTGTATAAGAAAAAAACAAGCAACAAGTATTTCCATATCTTAGTTTTATCTAAAGAAAAGAATTGAATTAAGAGAATCCTCCGTCATAATATCCTTAGGTCATTTAGAATGAATTTCATAGCAAAGAATAATCTCTCGACACTCACTTATGGAAATGCCATTGACATTACTATGTACCTATGCAATGGCACGAACTTCTGAAGAATGAACATATTCTTGTTTTTGTTTATGGTTTCAAAGGCTGTTTATTCTCGGAGTTGATGTCCATTCTTGACATTAAAGATTATTGAATCCTTCAATCAGAGTTTTCTTGAGAAAATTTGAAATTTTTGACGGGTTCTTTTGTGTCAGACCGATAGGAACCTTAATCAATTCTTATGACTAATACAATACTGAAGAAAGGACTCTAGAATTGCACAAAATTTAGACAAATACTATGTCAACAATCCAAGCCTTTGAGAATCTTTGTTATTGGGTTTTCCTTGTTAGTTTCTATATCACATATTTAAAAAATAATAATTACAATTACTTTAATTAAGGCCTTAACAACAATATGATGAAAGGAAAAATAATAATTATATTTACTACCTATCCAATTATAAACAATTTTTATCACTACCCATTATTTTGTTGTATGGCTTGAATAAAATACTGACGACTGTTATAACACTTTTTGTTTGTGGCTTGATTATTAGTTTTTTTTTTTTTGTACAAATAACATGTAAATATGGCTTGTCAAATGTTGGTACAATTCTTGTAATAAGATACGATTGTTTGAGTTGCAAAAATCGAATGTTATATGAAAATTTAAAAAAATTGATGAAACATTCTTTTTTTAGTAGAATAAATGACTAGATTAATAATGTTTTGTATTATTATCCACGTTCAATGTATTATAGGAAATTAAGATATAATAATACATATATTATAGATCGAATAATTTCATGTTCACAATGTATTATAAAACAACTCTCTTTAGTGCCGAGTCCTGGCAATAAGATATGTTTTCTGTGAAGTGTATATGTTTGAAATAATAAAGAAGAAAGAAAGTTCGTTGAAAATTGCAAGGATATATTTTTATTTATTTCAATTTACTTACTACTTTTTTTCACCATATTATACATTATCACAGAATTTTAAAGATTTCAGTACTTGACATCGATAAACTTCTGATAAAAACTAGAAAAGAATATGGAATGCAATGTAGGAGCGAGGAAGATGCAGCAAATTGACTTATTTGAACGTGCAAAGTAGAAGACAAGTAGTAATAAGTTCAATTTTGTTGACGTTTTTGTAAATAAGGGATAAGATAATCAATCTATCAGTCATGGAAATCGATGTTTGAAACAAAACTTCAAAGAGTTCCACAGTCACAAAGTTGCAACGCTTATTGCAACTGACCCATTTGTACAAACCCAAAAACATTCTCAAATTTCTTCGCAATATACGATTTTGGAACTTTTATGAAACAGATAGCAAAAAAATAAGTAACTGAAATGATATCATGTTCTCTTAAAACAATGGAAAACTGACTGTATTATTCGTACAAAAATAAATTTTTATCCCTCAAAATTTTTATCTAGTATCGAGAAAAAAAAGTGACAAAGATTATTGATTTTTTTCACAATATTTACAATTGTATTATAAATTGGCGTTTGTAGCTTTTTTTTTATTCAATAAAAAGGGTCTGCTGCAACTGTTCTTTTTCTCTCCTACGAAATTGCAATTTGAGACAGTTTGGAATTTTACAATTTAGTGTTCTTTTTTTGTACAAACAATGAAAACCTCAAAATATGAGAGTTTAATTCTGATGTGACAAAGTACTTATACTTTAAAATGAGAAAGGTGTATATTGTAACTAGATATAAAAAATTGCAATTTTATTTTATTTGTGTATTTTATTAGTTATGATTTTATGTTATTTTTATTATTTGAATGTGAAAGCTGTAATTGCTTGTACATCATGGATTCAGAAAATTTAAAAAAAACATGTAAAAGGTAAATATATTAAGAAGTTTTTGCATTTTTATGATTTTTTTTACATAAAGAAAAATAAATCCTATACTCGACATGTGATATTAAGAAAAGAACAAATTGTTTACATAGGTTAAAGGTATAATGGCAAATATCAATTCTAAACTATTTTGCTACACATATCAAACAATTTTCCTTACTTGTACTAAAAATTTTGAAGGATTATTTTTTTAAAGTGTTTTATGTCAGGTTTAATAGCATTATATATAACAGCAACCTTCTTATTCAAATATAAATATTGTTTCATCTTCAAGTATTGCATATGTAGCTAAATTCTTTGAATTCCATATTTAGTTCTAATAGTACTTTACACTCCCATCTGTTATTAGTTTTTCCGAATCAAAATCCAGTTTTTGATAATTTTGGATTTTAATTTTTGAAGTATTTACTATTATACAGATTTGAGACGATTTTAGACTTCTAAAAAAAACAGTAACTCTTCCGATAGGCCTAAGACTCCATTCATTGACTACATAATCGAAAACTTTATCTTTGGACCATTAATAGTCTTTCTTAATTCGTCAATTATCCATCAATTGACTTAAGTTCCCTGTTTTGGTAATACATTTTGCAATGATAATCTTATGGTTTCTTGTCATATTTATTTTTTCCCCCATTGCAGTTAGTATACTCCTATCTAGAGTTGTAAAACAGATGATCTGTGGGTATGTAAAAATATAAGAAACGGAAAATTAACAGAATACTTTTGACGATTTAAAGAATTTTTGGGAGAAGAGAAGCTTAGATATCCTGACATTTATATTGGATCAGCTACAAGCAACAGTGAGAATGAGAGAATAAACAAAATACTTTCATGCTTTTTATGCATGAATTTATTTGTTTATAAAAATTATTTGCTGTTTTTTTATGGACAATAAATTATATTAACTGAAGGGAAAAAAAATCTGCTGTTTTCTTTAAAATAAATAAATTTTTGTAGTAATATTTGTCAATTTAAATTCATAAAAATGATGGAATTTTGTCATATTAAAGTATTTTTAATGAAACTATAATATGCGATTAAAATTTTTTTTTTAATTACCGTGGAAAAAAGTAAATTACATTCTTATTCTATTTCATTGATAACATTATTTATTGTGAATAAATAGATAAAGATTTTTCATTAGTCATTCTTCCATTTAAGTTATTAAAAATAAGGACGGTGAATATTTTTAGAACACATTTTTTTTACAGTCGGTATAATTAGAAGTATCCTTTGATATCATTATGTTTTATACTAACAATGTTTTGCATAGGTATCCTTAACGTTTAAATTTTGTAACACAAATTGTTATCATTAACTGACCATTAATTAATTATTGATTGATTGATTTAAATATTTTTTCTCTTTCTAATTTATTTATATATTGGGTGGTTGTCATTATTTTTGCCACAACCGTTCTAATAGCGGTACTAGTTAACTATTGAAGCATTTTCATAATAAAATAAATCATTAATTAATTAATGAACACTTGATGATAGCAATTTATGGTAAACATTGTATATTTTAAGCGAATATGTATGTATAATTGATAAAGTTAATGTCCTTATTCCAGTTAAAAAACATTAACTTTTTTACAGCAGATCTAATTTTAGTACGAGCCAACTGTTGAAGTATCTTCATAATGAATTGCATTCATTATTAATTAACAAAAACTTAATTATTGTAGTTCTTGACAAATAATGAAACATTTTATTTTTTTAAATTTGAGTAATAATTAGAAATTATTACAGCACGAATTATCGTCAAATATATTTCTTATTTTTTGGGGAAATGGTCAGCAACTTGTCCTTTCGGCAAATTCAAGCGTCCTATAACCGAAAACAGGGTGCTAATAATCCCTCAATCTTTTTACCGGGTTGACAAAATTTACCGAAATGAAAATCCCCTGCGATGAAAAAAAAAACTCCGGGACACTAACCCTCATTCACCCCCTTATTCACTATATAAAGAAAATTATGTCTAGATACTTCAGTTTATATGTCATAATTAAGTTTGATCCAAGTTCCAATCATCTTTTGAAATTTTTGTCTGCTTTTCAAACTCTTCAAAATAAAGAATGATCCATTTCAAGCTTCAGGGTTAGAAAAAAATTATTGAAATAGCTTACATATTTAATATCACCACATATTTCATCTATGATTTGATTCTTGATTACATCGTTACATAACATTAAGGCATGAGAAAAATCAAATGAATATATCATCCATGAGGTGATGTAAGAGTCTGTAGATTGTTATTTTAAAAATTGGGGCATGCTGAGAAGAATTGTGCCCTCTATATGAGTAACATACATATATTTGAAATGAAATAATATTATCATTCAAGAAGATGTATTATATGTCCGCAAGACAGCTCCACGTTCTGCTGCTATATCTACAAGCTATTATGAGTAAACAACGCTCATGTCCTGAGTTAAAATGTTTGTAATGAAAAAAACTACCCTTAAAAAAGAAAGACGACTGTAGCTTCTTTTTTGTTCATTAATTAATAGGCCGTAGTAGTATTAACCTCTCTCTCCCTGAAGTAAGCATTCTCACCTATATTTGGTAAAAATTGTTTTGAAAGGCAATATAAAATAAACATATATGAATTTAATAGTAATTATAATTTTTTTTCTTCACTAATGCAATTTTAAATGTTGAAGGGACTTGTCTTTATTGGAGTATTTATTTTATTCTCCAAAAATCAATTAACAGCCAGCTGATATGAACAATTCAAGTATACCAAATGTTTTGCTCCCGCCTTCTTCTCAGGCTTTTTTTTTCTTACGGTGATATTAACTCTATAGTAATGTCTCATTGAAATATATAAACGTTAAGTCAGTCATTTCTATTCGCTATGAATAATTTTTCCAGCGGAGCTGTTTTGTTTATAGACCTTGAAAATGATTGAGTCATATAACAGCGGCGAAATATTCAAGACCAGTGGTGTTAGGGTTTATTGTCCACGGGAGATTTTGTCCTAGTATCATTACATTGCTAGATGTTCAAATATATTTTACACAAAAATGATGCTAAATTTTTTCAATTAAAATAGAAATATTAATACTATTAATAAAATGATTTTTGATCCAAAAGATTAAGATGCCTATAATCATCAAAAAACCAAAATACTATAAAATTAAACTATTTAATTTCATATTTCAGTGTATGTATTTATATTTAAATGTCTTACAATAATACCTACCAAGGAAGTTCAAGAAGTTTGTATGTATACATTAAATCATAAATATATTTGAATATACATTTATATGTATATACTTATACCCAGACATTGATAGTATATTCTCCTATTCTTCAAAACGATTCTAACTTTCTTGGAAGAAAATATGTAATCTTTTAAATTCCCTTGAATAAAGGATATATATTATATACTTTATCTTATCTTTATTATTTTTGTTCTGAATAATAGAAAAATGAAGAAACACATACTTACATATTAGATGATCAACTGTTTACGTATACACTTATGAGGAAAACGATAAATAATTATTTATCCTTATAGACAAAAATACAAGCTGATAAGTTCGTCCATATTTTATGATACAGCAGTCGGATGGCGTCTCTTTTTTTCCAGCAGAAACGTTGTTGCATCAACATAGTTTATTTATGGGCATCATGGTGACAGCTGCTCTAGATATAAAGAAGATTAAATATAAAAAGGAAGAAGAGTGTTGCACAATGAAACATCGAAATTTCAAATCAGGAGGTGTCAAATGTGACTCGGCGTCCCATCTGGATCATGCAAAAGATGCCCCCCCCCATAGCAGTCCAGATCTTCATCCGATGGATTATTTTATCTTATGCTACGTGGAATCAAAAACAAATCAAAATCACAATCCATCAAGTAATCTTTGATTGCCTCTATCAAGGAGACAATGACCCACATCCCAAGGAACTCTCCCATTTAGTTTTGCTCCTCCTTCCAGGTTTGTATCCAGGCAGTGATTGATGCTGGAGTAAATCTGCGGAAAAATGTGGCATCAGTGACAATTTAAAGATTTTAGAAAAATGCGCTGATTTGATCTTAATACCCTGTACTAGAGCGGTTTGATTAAAGTATGGAGGAAAAGTTGTAATATGCTATGAAAATTACTGTTTTTTAAAAAATTGAATTGGCCTACAAGGTCAAATTTAGGTCGTTCATCTTGATCAAACTGATAGATCTTCAAAATAAAAAACTTTAATAATCTTTTTTAAAGGTTAGAACAATGTCTATCATCATTAATTAGTGTAAAGTAATGATAAATGTTGTATTTAATTCTTTATTGAAGAAATAAATAACATTTGTCTCTTATTAAATTTTGAACTAGATGTGCTACCTAAAGATTACATCAAAAAAAAAAATTGCTTTACTAATTTTTTTACTAAATCCCAATTTTTCCAGACAACTTGCAATCCAAACTCGAAAAAGGTTGAAAAAACAAAACAACACACCCTATACTTTAGTGATAATTTGAGGTGGATTTTATTCTTTTTCAAAAAAAGTTTTTATGATTTGTAAAAAAATATATTTATAATAATTATGTTGCAAAAATATCTATTTTAATACTTTCAGCTCATATCCTATATATCTACATTTTTTTAAACTATGGATATTGTTTATCTCATTATGTTTAAACGAGAGACAAAATATGTACGCCCGAGATTTGTTTTTGTACACAAAATTTGGGTAATCGCTAAACTAATGAATGTAATTATTCAAAAACAGCGACATATAAATTATGTATTACATGTATATTTACCCTTTTCTTTCTCACAATAGTAAATTGTTTCTAAGAATACATACTTTACAACAGATGGTATCTACTAAATAATAGATGTAGTAAAAGACAATACATTATTTTTCCAATAGATGGATTTTGTAATGTGTATCCCACGTTGCATAAGTGCGATCGGGTTACACTAGATGGTGTTAGAAAGAGGGGATATTGTACTAAAAAAAACTTTACATACTGTCTTGTGATTGTTGGACTCAGTATTGTTTGGGCGTGGGTTAAAGAGTAAATACACCATATTTTACAGTTTTTCTTCGAACTAGGTGAAAATATAAGCCAGGTAGTTAAAAATGTTAATAGAATATATGGTTCAATAACAGCCAATCACATACAATTTTGGGCACCTATCCCCTTACTGTCAAAATACACCAGCTCTGGAAGGCCAATAGAAGATAAGCAAACTAAAAATACATATATTATCGGTAAGTTGGTGGGATAGTCTGTCGCTTGTTGTTTTGAAAAAATGGCACATGATCAAAAGAGTAGATATATTTTATTAAATAATATTATTATTCTGAGAGTTGTATTATTTTACCACAAGGGGGTGCCACTCTCTCTCTCGCTTTGCTTACAAACGAATATACGTAAACAAGGCTTTACCCTTTTGTCGAAAATGTGAATCAAGAATTGAAAATCGTCGAGTATGACCGTCATGTAAGCACTGTTTGGATTCCTAATGAGATAAAAATTAGTTTGAAAGTATAAAAATGGAAATCGTCGTAGCTCATGAACAACACAATCAGGAGAAGTTATTCTCTTGAATTCAGTGTGTGTATGTGCGCGCCAAGGTGATTTCTAGAGAACAAAAAATTCTATATGTACAACACGAACACGCTATCTTAAAGGTAGCCATTGAAAAATAGTTAATTTATGTTAAAATTTTAAACTAAACGATTTACTTTAAACTATAATTATATAATAATAGGTAAATTTCTGTTGTATAACCGCCTTGTATACAACATTTTTTGTTGCTTTTGTCCATTTAATGTAAATATAATCAAACTTGTACTTTCTTTTGACACTCTTGAAAATGTAATATACAAGTGACCATGTGAAAATACAGATTTTGGTAAATATAAAACATTTTTTCTTATATTTGACCCTGTGATTTATTTATTGACATTACCATTGCTAACTTTCTATGTTCCTTTTTCAACCATTGAATATAATGAAGCTTGAAGGTACATACTAAGATTAACTCGCTCATCTTCTTCCTAATTCCTTTTTTCAATTCGTATTTAGAATACGTTCTTCCTTTATCTGTTACAAAGTGAGACATACATCACCCACATACAAATACACAAATTATTTTAATTATATAGGATATGGAATTCACCAAAAGATTCCTAGGTCAGGTGGAGTAAATGTAATTCTAAAATGTTTACTTATACTTAATCAGTGCAACTCCATCTAACCTATTAAAGGAATATTTAAAAAAATCCTAATAAAATAAAATATAATTTTTTACTACACTTATTAATATAAACCTGTTTCTTATCAGAATAAAATATTTAAGTATAATATATATTTACCTATTTTAGAATATATATATATTCTTAAAACTAATCATGTCTAATTTTTCATTGAAGAGAGTTTGATGGTTAAACAAATTATAAACTTTTTTTCTTCCTCTATACTTTCATTATGATTGGAGAATAAGTTATTCTGCTCATAACTCTGCATATCATTAGTATTGTTAGGGAACTAAAATTTAGATATAATTTAATATATAACAAAATTTGTTTTTTCAAATATAAAGTTCGATTTAGAACAAAATGTTATATATGTGTTGTATACAAGTTGCAATTATTTGTGTCAATTGTACGCGTTACAATTTATTAGCATTATAACGCCAAAATTTAGGGATTGTAACATCCTGTAGAGTTATTTGAAATGAACAAAGATTTGATGTATTTTCTTTCCAGCTGTTTTGATTTATTTTCTTCTATCATTTTAAGAAGCTGACTTTAGTTATTATGATCTTAAAAAAGATTATTACTTAAGCTTTTTTTTATATTAATTTTTATCAATCAAGGACTTCAATTGAATGTATATTATCTATGATATCCATTTATAAAGTAAATATCTAAATAAAAAACCCACCCGTAATAACTAAGAGTTGGAAAAAATTAAGAAAAATAAAAAAGGGTAGATATCATGAGTTTTTTGAATTTTTTTCTTTCATTTTTATGAGTCGAGATTGTGAGGTGATAAAAAAGCTTTAGGTAGTTGTACAATTTGTAGATAGAGGAAGTACCAATATAACTTAATTATATATCATGCTTTGCAATCAGACCGTAGAAGTATTTGTGGGGTATGGATGGTTTAATTCTAAAAGGAAGATTTTAGTTACAAAAACAGGGGTGTGCATATTTCTGAAAATATTTCAATTTTTTTATTTTAAATCTAGTACGTTTATCTTGCCAGGCACTAAATTCATCAGAAAGTACTGTCTTCAGATGATACCTATTATTTTTTATTTAATCTGTTCAGTTTCACCATGAAGCAGTAAGAGGACAAACGTAAATTAATTGCAGAATTGTTTGAGGCCGCAACGATGCTAAGGCAATCATAAATGTCACAAAATATCCCAGGAGTACCGTATTTGACTTCCAGAGGGATTGAATGAGGGTAATGTGCTTTCCCATTCCTCATATGGTTCACGGACATCCCAATTATTAGATTACTCAAGAGATCAATCAAAGCAAATATTGGCACCTCAATGACTGCTCTTGCTTGAAGGAGGTTTATCAGTAAGGTGAAGGTGGTGAGGGCCATCAAGGACGAACTTGGCTTGAAGTCCTATATCAGGGGAAGGAGTCATTTCTTACCACGATGATGAAAGACATCAGATTGTAAAGATGGCAAAAACTCCCCCCCATTTTTGTCAATCCAATCCAGGCATCATTAAGCTATTCAATGATATGCCAAACTTCAAACAATCGATAAACCCTTTGGATACAAGGTCAATGTGGATTAAAGACTCAGCACCATATGATGTTGCAACATCTGTCTTGCATTATGTCGACAGCCAACTCCACGTCTTTATCAAAGCTGATGAGTGGCCTTCCAACAGTTTTGAGCTTAACCGGTGTTATTTTATGGTCAGAGCTGAGAAGGAAGGTAAACGGACATTTTTCTAGCTTCATAAGATAACTGAAGCTATCTGTGAAAAGTAACATGTCCAGCTTCAACAAAAATATGTAATAAAAGCCAGCTTTACCTATATGTACCGTTTACAGTTAGTAATCAATGCGGAGGGTGATCATATTGAATGATAAAATAGCTAATAGTAATACATTTTTAACTTTGTGTTAAAAGGCCATCTACTATTATTTAAACTTACTTGAAAATATTGTCCAGATACTTCTGCCCACCCCTGGACAGTCAGTTCTATCATATGTTGTTTATAGTGAGAAACGCGCGTTTGCATTCGACAATAAACATTCAAAAAAAAAAAAAAAAAAAAAAAAAAGGTTTGACAGAGTATATTATAAAATTAAAGTAATTTCAATTTAGCTTCTGAGTTTTCATTAATGTCATTTAAAAAAAGTAGTTAATTTTTTATCTTTGTATTCATAAAAGGAAATTTTTTCAACGCATCACAATCAAGTTTGTTCATTGGAGCAAACTTATATTAAAATATAATAATAGGTGAATATATAATGCACTTTTTTAAAATTTATTTTTCCTTTAAATTCTAATCAATCTTATCTGATTTTTAATATTATAAGTATATTTATTAAATATGAATCATTATAATACATTTTCTACTGCATTGTCTTCAAGTATGCCGTTGCAAGAGGATAAAAGAATGAAATATGCGATCCAAGTTTTCTTTATTTGCTCTTCCATACAAGTAAAAGAATGGGGGGAAAAATGATGAAAATTAAATCTTTTTCTATAGTAATTTCCTGCTAAATCACAATAGGTTTGTTTAATTAAAAAAATACACACATACACACTTTCGAATTATATCTATCTCTGTTAGAAATGAATTTCATTTCGAACATTCCCTCATTCCAATAAAAAATTAGTGACAGCTTGATAGAGTTTAGAGTTGTGCATTATATGCTCTTTTGGTATGTAAAAAAAAAAATATGTCATGGTAACTCTGACAATGTTTTAGAAATAAAGTAGCTAGGATGTCATAAAAAACCCAGGCGAAAAACAACAACAACTCATATCCTACTTTTTAATTTGCAATAACTTAGTCCGGAATTACTCCCTATTGATCCTCAATTCGACGCTGAGTTCAAAAAGGAATTATACTTATAACTACACAACGCGTGTGCCATTTCCTCCGTGCCAGTGTCAGTACCGAGAAGACTGCAGACACCGTTAGCATCTTCATTTCGACTGCTTACAGCATCTAGAAATCAATTTCAGCCCTATATAGCCAAGAAGAACCAAAAATTCTGAAGCAACAATATGACTGACTTCTGGCCTGATCCCAAGTGGCCCTACTCCAACCCTGACCTCGACTCAGCTGATTTTGCAGTTTGGGGAGGGTTAGAGAATAAATTCTGCCACAATTCTCTTCCAAATTTGAATTCACTCCGGCCTGCCATTATGACAGCATTATACAACATGGATACAGATTTGATCAGCTGCCCATCAATTTGCCTGGGTTGTAAAGCCTGTTATTACCCTGAAGGAGAACATAATGAATAAAATAAAAAAACAAAAGTTTGTATTAAAACATATCACAAATAATTATTGAGTTGTATTTTCGTGATTTCATAAAAATCACGTTTTTCGTAATTTAGTAATGCTACTGCAAGTTTTGGGTCCTCTCTTTGTATATTTAGATGTTACCTCATCAAAAATTAAAGAATAGTGCTAACAGCTATAAAAACAATAGACACATGCTGTTTAAGATTATCAACTACAAAAAATGTTATACACTAGGAAATAATTAAGATATCTAAAACTCCAATGATAGTTATGTTGTATACATATTATCTTAATTAAATAAAAGTAAATTAATTATATCGTTATTATTATTAATTAATAGACAAATTTTTACTTTTTTGCTAAATTAAATTATATTTCAATTGGTTAACATTCAGAGCACGAATATGAAACATATACTAACAAATGGAGAGCTAACAAAAAATATACTTTCCTACCAAATTTTCATGTATTGAAACAATGTCGTACTCTATTTAATACTCAAAATTATGTTTTTATACATTATACATATTTATAAATATTTTAATGATTGAATTTTTCATATTTGTTAGAAATAAGGTAAATATTCATTTTCAAAAATACACGAATAAATTATATTGAAAAAATATGCTAATTATTTCCAATGAGAATTGATGTACATTTTAATTGGTGAAGATTTATTTAATTATGTTTTTATTGCTGTTTATATATTTACTCAACTAACAAAAAAAAATTCTGACTTTATTCTTATATATATTGTTATTTCATGAAGTTTGCAACATTTCATATAATATAATGTGCTGTGAAATTAAACTTATAAGTAAAGTACTTTCCTCTAAATCATTTAGTTACGTTTAAAACATATTTGTATATAAATGTATGTAAAACTTTGTGTTACTAGGGAAAAGAATAACAAATACATTATAATATATGATATATACAACCTATGTCCTTGTTTGATCATATTTTATATACATGTATAAATATATCTCCCAAAACTAAACTGCTGAATCCACATTTCTTATTTTCATACCAACAAGTCTATTGTTCATCTTCAGGACTTTATAGAATTTAAATTTACTCAATATATTTGAGATACAACTGATATTGGAAATATGTAGATAAAAATGCAAGGTTAACTTAACCCTTTGTAAGTGAACATCATTGCTATATTGTGTGGATAGTGAACTTTGTAAAAAACAACAAAAACAACAGCAACAAAGAGTGCCACATCGAGAAGAAATAAATCCTAAAATATACTCGCATCCACAATAAATATAAATATAGGATAAAACCAGGGAACAATGAAATCTGTTTTTGGATCAATTTTACAAGTGAATAATTTAATGTGCAGTCGATTGATGTAAAGGCAGGTGATGAAAAAATAAAGATATTAAATCAAACCGGTGGGAAAGTTTGGAAGCAATTGATTCACCCTCACTCGAGATTATTAGGTCATTCTTGCCATAAAAACACGCTTTATGCTAATTACACACGAAAAAAAATGTATTTATTTAAATTTTATATAGTAATTAATTAATTTTATCGAGCCGTATAAAATTCCCTCGCGGGCCACTTGTTTGAAAATCTCTCGTTTATCCCTTCATTACCTTCACGACTTCGAAGGTAGTTTCTTTATACAAGTAATTTTTATTAACTCATTTTTGCAGGCTTGTTTTATTTTAAACAAAGGTTTGGTTTAATTTATAAAATTTGGTTGTGTAGGTTTTTTCATAAAACAAAGGTACGAAAAAGTAATCAAAATTGCCCTTCATAGTTTATTTAAGTAAAAAATGTGTGTCTACAATTTTTGGTAAACCAGTCAAATTGTTTGACAGTGATACATTAGTCAAAAAAGGAAAGGCGAATATCTAAAATTCGTTTAACTATAATTATCGTTAGTTTGAAGAAAAATATATAGAAAATTATCGTAAAAATATTTAATTTAAGCTTTATTTCAATTAATTCGTGTTTTTCAATCGAAAACATTTTGTGACCTTAAAAATCAAACACCTTACTTTGCAAAACTAGGCCAATACTATCGGTGATATTTTATATAATCTGAAAAGTATTACTTCTCTAAACTAGATTTTTCTCAATTCTATTTAGTATTTACTAGAAAAATAAATAATGAATATGTAATCGGCTAAATTATAACAGTGCAACCCTATTAACAACTGAGAAAATATTATTTATAATGTCCTAATGTTAAGTTTTCTGGAGGGATTTTACCATTATTTATTATCTAATATAATTTATTAATTCATTGCAATTAATGTAATGTACATTCAAATACAAATATGTACATGGCATTATTTTAGTTAATACGGATTATTAATAATTATTTCCAAGGAATTTTGTCTTGTGTTTAATTCTGAGTGGGAATTCAAGTCTACAAAAATATATACCATTGTACACCTATATCAAGTCCTCCTTTATTCTATAATCTACTCTAATACCCTTCTGCTCCTATTTATATTCCATATTATATGTTAGATACATGCAGTAAATATAATGGCTTAAGATCTGTAGATCAAGGATTAGAGAACTAATAATAGGCAAGAGTAGATTCGCTTACTGCTGACAAACAAATACTAAAGTCCTAAAAAGTTGATCGAAATAATATTGTACCCAAAAACGGTACTTTGAGTAGCACATTTACCCTTAACAACAATATTTTATACATTTAAATTAGAAAAACTGGCATAAAATATATGTACGTTTGAAATTTGGTTTAAATTTCAGTTTTTACACGGGCTTTTAAAAAATATGAATTTGAAAATACTTATCTGTTATATCGAGTTAATACCCTTCTTTGACATGTGACTATTTTCCAGGTTTCTTATGTGTTAAAATATGACATTCTATTTATAATGTTATTGTGGCCAGTTTGCATCAAGCAGTCCCTACTGGACGTATTAACTAAATCAAATAAGTTTTTGCGAATAGTTTGACTTTTGCTAAGATTCTCCCATTGTAGCTTCTTCCTCTCTTTTTCTTCACTTTTTCTACCAACTAATCTAATGTATCCTCTCCTAATGTTGAAAGGGGATGAAAAGCTGATGTAATTATTTTAAACTGTCGTTATGAGGATATATCTATCAACTCAGATATTCGAGTAGTCTTCTTATAATAGGGGAGTATTTAACTGTAATTTCTTCTCCACATGTTTTGGAGATAATTCATGGTTACCAAAATGGGTTTATGGTCAGATTGCTTCGGTGGTATTATTATTTTACACTGACTAACATCAGGGGGCAAATGAGCTAATATAAATACGTAGTCGAGTCAATAGCTTTTGACCACTTTATTCTGATTATTAATACAAATGTATGCCTAAATTTTTTCCGATGCCTTGTTGAATAATCTACCAAACACATTTTTTGGGTATCTCCTTGAATTTATTTAATGAATTTTTATTCTTTTCATACACATAAATTGCTGATCAATGATACAATTCATTGGCTTACTACATTTTTACCACCTTCAATTATGTACAAAACTAAATGCAACATTCGTGTGTGCTCATAAAGGACGAAAAGTAACCCTGATGATTTGTTGCAGAGTTATAATTGTAAATCCTTTTTGGACTCAGAGTAGAAATAGGGATCAATATCGTACAAGTTTTTTTCATCATGCCCATCCTCCTTGACACAGCTACTTGCAGGTGATTTAATTAAACGTCATGAAAACTAAACTGCTCTTCTCTCAAACATTCTTCAAATTGTAAGGATTACCATGTTGATTTTTGTTTTTTTTTAACACACCCAAAATACATACCATTTTCATCCCTAAGTGTAGGGTCTATATAGAAGGTAGGGTGGAAAAACGTCCAAGCGCTTTGATGTGGAATTATATAACAATAAACATTAAATATTCAATATTGTATATAACTTTTTTTCCTTATTATTTGGCCATAATATTTACTATTAAAAACATACTGTTGAATACATTTTGACGATGCGTATGTATACATCTCCACACATGTTAAAAAAATATGTTGTTTACTTACATTCATATAATGGATACAGTAGAAGGTTTTTTTTACAAAAAAAAGTAACGAAGAAAACCTTGGAGAGTACAGAGACAACATTCCAGTAATTTATTTTACTACTACTTTACTTAGACTGTAAATCATTTATAAATGGAACGTTTCATCCTGAGGATTTATTTGTATGAATTCCTACATTAAAAAAGAGTCAATTAATCACTTCTTGTTCAGGTAAAGTTTTTGGTGCTTTGAAGATTTTTACATTATAAAAGAAAAAAAATTGGTGTATATTATTTCTATAGAAATAAAAAAATAGTCTTTCAAAACCTTTCCTACTACTTTTTATTATTATTTTTATATTAGGTTTAATATGTGTAATGAAATTAGAAGTGTGGGCTCTCACTTTATAAATTTTTAGCGGTATTACTTGTTAAATCACTTTTTGTGTCAATACTATAATTTCTGTCTTGAATTATTCGAATTCAAGCGTATGCAATCCTTAAATAAAAAAAAGCTATTAAACCTTTTTTTAAAGATATCCATTCATAATAAAGTAATGGAGAAACAAATTCAAATTTACTTGTGTAACACTTTTTACATTACATTAAAAAAGAAGATCATAAAGAAATATTCAAGTCTGGAGAAAGAATAGGGCCTTGACCATTAAATAGGTTCTACATTTTAATTTTACCCTTTAAATCGTTTCAAATTATTTACAAGTTATATTTTTATATAGATTTTTTAATTTGATAAAAGCAAATGTGTATGTTGACACCTCATACATACATTTATGCATTAACTACTATTTTTTTGCACAAAAATCTTTATTGGTTTGTTAAATAAATCCCTAGATAGGTAGTTGACAAAGACATTACGTAGAAAGCTCTCAAAAACCATTAGAGGACATACTCAATAAAGAAACTCACATACATATGCATACAATATCCAAATAAAAAAGCTGAATAGCGGAGGGCGAGAATGATAAAATATCTATTTAAAAGAGAAGAGGGTGATGATAAATAGAGAGAAAAAATAATAGTAAGAGTTTTTACACTAAATACAATCGACAATCGAGTAAAAGTAGTATATTTATAAAAGATGAATAAATCACTTAAATATCTTTATTTTTTGTTAATGTCATTTAAAATATTTTTTTATCCTTCGTAAATATTAAATCAAATTATGTCTTTTCAGCAAAATACATGCATACATAGGATTTTTATAATTTTACACAATCAATTTGCTTATGAAAATTTCATTTCGAAGCAAAACAAATTATTGTGAGCTCTACGAACAAATCACTCGTTTTTACAAATATCTAACTTATCTGACTATACAGCTTTTATTTAATTAAGCAATTCAAACTCCAAATAACTATAAAACAAATTTCTATTTACAAAGACTAAAGTGATGGTTGAATAAAAACTGTTTATATACTCCTTATGTATATTAATAATTTAGATTGTAACTGAAAATATCCGCACTCTTTTAGTTGAAGGGTCCTCTTTATTATTAATGAGAAAAAAGGCAGGGAGTAACAGACATATATATTATATAAAATAGAAAAATGATTTATTGATGGTGACGATTTTACTGACCCAAGATTCCATTATTGATGGAAGATGATATAAATTTTTTAATTAAATAACCTGAATGGAATATGGGATCACATTGAGAAATAGGATTGTAGATTAGTAAATCATGAGTTTCTGATTAACGATAGGATCAAATAAGACCAAATAATTATAGCACATATTTAGAAAGTTGATAGTTTCTCAAGGGGATGACTTAGAAGACTCCATAAAATAATTCATTGGCTAGGGTTATCATGTAAAGAGAGAAATTACCATGGAATTATATTTTGGAAGAATTCAGGGAATGAATGCCAACATTTCCCAGTATCTATTGCATGACTTCCCGAGACAGAATTAGAAGCACGGATACAAACTTCAATATTTGTTTTTTCTTTTATCAACATCAATGAGTTGTGAAGGAAGTTCCTTGTTCATATTTATTTTTTATTAAATGTTGCTCCCTCTATTTTTTTCTCATCAAAAAATTATGGTACCCTTTAACTAAAAGAGTATCATTTAGTAAATTATTTTATTAAATTGGATAATTTACTTGGAGTGTATATAATATTAGTATCAGAGAAGTGCTTATAAACCAGAACTGACACAGCTAAAAAATATTAGAACAACCATTAGAAAGAAAAGATCATCGAGACTTGTAAAATTAATGTGAATGGTTCCATCACCAATGTCTTATATAGTACGACCTTTTTTGGAATGAACAACACAAGGAAACCAAACACACTTATGTCCCTTTTTCTTTTACGTTAATATTACAATAATGTTACTTTAGAAACCCCTTTTTTTACGCATCACATAACATCTCTGTCCGAATTCTTGGTTTGTATAATTAATTTATAAAGGCCACTTCAGTTAAGATACAACATTTTTTTAAACGGCACACCTTTTCCTATTTGTTATATTTCGATTTTGATGTTTAACCCTGATAAGTAAACAAAAAATAAGAGAAGTTTAACCAGAAATAAAAGAGTCATAACCAAAAACATGAAGCAACACAGATCTATAATTCTGGAGCTTTCCGCACTTTGAAAATCACCACCAGAGATATCTAAAATGCTGGGCTCTATTGTGTAGTGGGTGAATGCAAGAGGCACGCCAAAAGCTTCCACAAGGAGGTCCAAACCAAGGCAGCAAGAATTAGTTGAGGCACTGAAAGGGACCATTGAAGGTAGAAGAGGCAAGGTGACAGTCAATGGCCTTGTTCGTGAATTTAATAGCAGTTCGACCACCATGCACAACTTGGTGAAGTAAGGCTTAAGCTTTAATGTCTACAAGATAACTTTTGTCGTTGTTTCAAGTCCTCTAATCGATTAAAGCGTCTTACCCGGTGAAAAATCCTCCACAAAATGCTTGATAAGCCAGACAACTATTGGCCTTCCCACAGCTATGACTTTTTTCTACTGACCTTTGTATTATTGGGCACCACAAGGGAAAGCTTTTGTGAGTCTGATACACAACAAAAGACCAAATGAAGGTCGACATCATCACTGCTTAAGTCAACTAAAAGTTATGATTTGTAAAGAACTGCTGTGCAAAGTTCTGCATCAGGCTGGAAATGGTCATTCATAAAAAAAAGTTCTTATTTGTATTTATGAATTAAATTTAGCAAATTTGATGATATTTTTTCAAATATAATACTTTTTTAATTTTCCAAAAGTGTTATATTTTAGACGGAGGAGCCTGTACCATCAGAATCAACCAGAAAACTTAACATCCAACATAATCTCTGATTGGTTTTGATGAATCTTTTATTTTGTATAAAATGCCTATGCTATAAGAAAGATATTCTTGAAAAACAATTTTTGTTCATCCATGTTGTAGTCAGAAAAGTAAACTAGTAGTTTTTATTTCATTTTATTGTAGAAGCTACAGTACAGTTTTCATCAAAACAATTCGATTTATATATATTTATTATTTATATAATGGTGTACGAAACTTGACGTTTTACCTATAATAATGAATAACTACCCTTTGTTTGAATGTATTCATTTTACTACAAATCATATTAATCTTGAATTGATAATCTCTAAAAAATGTATCCATAGCAAAACAAGTAATCCAAAACTATTATTCAAAAGATCTATAATCTTATTTGTTTACTTTTGTGCCCTCCCCATGATGTCAAAGGGATATGCTATTTCATTTTGTAGTACAATTCCCTTCTTAAGTAAAGTATCTAATTAATCATTAATTTCATTGAACTTAATTGACAGTCTGTCCTTTGTCTTCTTAATGTCCTGAAGCAAATCTTCCATCTGGATGAACAATGGAGAATGTATTTTTAGAAATTGAAATATGTACCGGTAGTTGCATAAATATGCGGACTATTTGTGGCAAATAATTAAATGTGTAATAAAATTCGTATGACGTATTTTTTTTGAGAATTATATATTAGAGAATTTATTCTTGTATAAAATTTAATATAATTATTGAATATAACCACCATCAGCTGCTATGACACCCTCCAAGCGCCCGCGGAAGGCCTTGCACACATCGATAATGTGATGGTCTTCCACGGTTGCCCATTGCTCATTGCCACTGGCCTTCAGTGAGTCCAAATTCGGGTGGAGGGTAGGACAGGCCTTCTCCTCAATTTGCCACCACACGCTGTAGTCAACGGGATTCAAATCAGGTGATTGAGGGGGCCAAATGTTTTTGTTCCAAAATGGCATATTGGCAACGAGCCCATCCTGAGTCATTCCAGAGGTATGGGCAGGTTTCCCATCCTGCTGGAAGATAAAGGCCCCCATTACAGATCTTGAGGGTCTATGGAAGGACCTTGTCCTTCAAAATCTCCAAGTAGACAGACCTACCGGCGCCGAGGAGAGTGGCAACCATATGACGTTTGGACTCCTCATTCATCGTAAACGACTTTGTTTGATGCGAGTAAGAAAAACAAAAACAAAGCCAAAAGATTATCTGAGTTACTTGTGCTGGAATTTTTTATTTCCGGTCACAGAATCTTGACATATAAGCGTTTAAAAATTAGTCCGCGTATTTATGCAACTACCAGTATAAACGCGGAAGAAATTGTTTTTATAGCTTAAATAATGTAAAAACAATTAATCGATATAATATACTGTATATTTAATTAATTATTTTTTTAGGGTAATATTGACTGCCCTATATGCTATGTGAAAGAATACTTTATAAATCCTTTTCTTTTTATGTCATTATTACAATTATCCTACGTGTATATTTCATCACACAACGCAATCCAAAATATTATCCAAATTTGGAAGAGGATTTCTATTCTAAATTATAATTTTCTTGGAAGTACAGTCAGTCATTATCATGTGTTGAAGGAGTAATGAACGTGTATTTCCGTCGAACATAAGTTTGCCAAAAAAAGGGTTCGACACAATTTAAAAAAAATAAAACTAATTGCAATTTATTTGCAAAGTTTTTATTGGTGTGATCAGTGAAAATCAGTAGAATTATTCAATTTATAATAAACAAAAACTCTGTTTGTTTTATCGTTTTTTCATAATTTATAAAAACTTTTGAATACACATAAAACCAACATTTTTAAGATCTTTACGGAATTGCTAAATAACTAAATATTTCATCAACTCATCATTTATAGTTACAAAATTAGACATGTTCCCAATTCAATTAATTTTTGTAGCACATAACCAGCTTATTATATTTAATTTTTTAATAAATATTATAAACCTAATTGACCATAAATCAATCAAAATCGTCCTTTTTTAAAGACACTTTAAAAAAATTGAAATATAAGGTATATTCTATAAGTTCAGTTATGATATACAGCATTTGAAGAAAAAATACAAAAGGTATTAGTATTTAAGTAAGGTGCTCCATTTTTTTCAACTTTTTAGTGGTTATGTACATTTTTCATTAAATATAATCAAGATAATGTAATAAATAATTCATTTTTTAAATACCTGAAATATTTTTATAAATTTATTATTTACTTTGAGTTTTATAGGTATCATTTTTTCATGTCCAAATATGGGACTGAATCTTAGTCATCCCCGTAAAACTTGATTTTGGAAAAAAGGCTTTAAACGCCAAACCTTCAAGAATTCAAAGTTTTAATGGTCATTTTCGTATTCTACGGCTTAAATAACAATAATAAATGTGGGTTTCAGCCTGCCGGTCAAAAATGCTGTTGCATTATGATATCAGCTGCCTCAACTCTATAAAAAAATTACTTGCAATACTAACAAAATGCTATTTTCTATTATTTGACTTATTCGGCCCACTTGAGATCAAAGGGTATTGAACAGTCTGGTCTAGCTATTTTAATTATTTGTAACCTTAATTTTGTCTCCAAAAAGGAGCTCAAATAAATCATATTATTTATATAATTATGCGAAGGTATTGGTGGAATCGGTATAACGATTATTACTTATTCCAAAACCGATTCCGATGCATCGTTACACTTTTAATAGGTATATATATTAACCCTTTTTATTTGACTAAAAAAGTCTCTATAAAAGCAAATCTCATCCCGATATCTATGTTGTGTACAATTTTTAATGTTTGTCAAGTTGCAACTTGTATAGCAAATTGTACAAGTTTCATTCTCTCCATCTTAAAATACATAATTTGATTAGAATATTGTACGTTCTAATTACCAATTATTCATTGTTACTATCATTGCATTTTGATCTATTAAAACTACAAGGTTATATCGTATTATTTAGTAAATAACTGTGGACAATTGAGCTTTAAAGTGTGTCACAGAATACTTATATTTTAGTCATTTGAATTAAAATTCAAATAATTATCATTAATATATCAGTCATCAGGGAATATTCCATAATTGCATGATCCTCATCCCAAGTAATGTAAATCTTTCATTTAAAATTATTAATCTCATTTTTTGTTTGCAATTTGTATCATTTGCAACTTGTACACAACATATATACACATAAGTATACGCGTAAATGGATGTAGTAACCCACCTTAAGGCACGACTAGCTTTTTTTTATCCACTATTAACCTCAACGGATAAAAGGATAAGGAAAAATTTGAAGAAAAAAACACATATGGTAAATAGCCATCTCTCTTCTTGCCAAATGTTAATTATTATTTAGGAAATTGTTATTAATCATTATATACATTAAATTGATAATCTTGTGAGAATGAGTATTAGTGACAAAGTGTACATAAAATGACACAAATTCTAAACGAAGGCCCTTGATTGATAGAAGATGAAATCAAAATTTTGATTTTATACAATTTAGAGTTAGCTGTTTTAAATCATACAAGAGTCAACTTTTAAAAATTTATCGAAACAAGTGAAAGAAAAATAACCTAGTCTTTATTTGTTTCAAAGAAGGATCCGTAAGGATTAAAAAAAACTCAGATTTAAACGCACATGATGATATTATCCCATCTTTGAATACAAAATTCCAAATTCAATATTCAAAATTACTTAGAGTAGGACGACAACTTCACTATGTCTTGTATTATATGTAAATACCTATTTACCTTGCAAAGTACATTGTAAAATATTTTACATTTGAATATGTATATTGATAAGCGATAAATATGTATTGAACATATATATTATATGTCTGTTTAGATATTTGTCAGTTTGATTGACAAAGATCTTATCTAGAAAAAAACATTCATTTTCAAATATCATCTAAGTTTTTATAAAAAAAAAAAAATATATATATATCCTAAAGTAATTTATAATGCATTCTACATTCATGGACAGTACCCATCAAATGCATTTTAGTTATGTAGATTTAAAATAACTTGCCAGTTGAATATTAAAATGACCAAAATTGATTGTTACAATAAATTAATAACACACTGACATATTTTATTTGAAACATCATAAGCGGGCTGATATAAGTGTTTTAAATCGAATAAACGTCATAAGCTATAGCAAAAACTCTTAAGTATCTTAACTCATCCCACAAATTTAAAAAAAACATATAATGGACTTTATCATATTGTTTTATTATATTTTATCATGAGTAAATAATATTGGTTTTTTTTGCCACCATTCGAACCCAATATATATCTAAGAAATATTGGGCTGTAAGTATATAGTAAAAATATAATTTGCTATTTTCTTTAAATTGTTTTTATATTGACATACTACATATAATGATAGACTGTACTTGATCGTAAATGGGTACACGATATAAGTTGACTCCTTATTGTAATTAAAATTATCATATGTACTCAGTATTTCAGTATATTGATTGTATCAAATATATATGTAATATGATTTTATAAAGGCATATATGGTTTGTATCTAGCATAGGTATATAAACCTAAATAAATGGAAATAGTTATTATTCATTTTATAGAATAATAAATTGTTTTTCTGTTTGACAGTTTTTTAAAAGATTTAAAACATAAAAAAGTTGAGAATATACACAATTTTGTTCACAACATTATTGAAGCAAAAGTATTTTTGATATATCGTTTTACACAATCATATATACATACAATTCAAATATTTACAAAGGGAGTCAAACGATAAGAATATGGGTTAAAAAAGAAGATAAAAGTCTAGTCAAATCCATGCTTCCACGTCATAAAAATATTCAAATTTAACTTATTGTATTATAAAATAAATTGATATATTAATATCAATCAGTAGAAAAGTGGATCAAAAATATAACTCAACTTTTTGTTTAATGTCAACAATTACAATGATGCAAATACTATAGTTGATTTGTAACAAGTTACAATTTGGAGAAATAGCTTCATCATTTTCCCAAATGCAAGAATTTCTTTTTAAGCATCAAAATATGATACACGACTTTCTTGTAAGGATTTCTTTTAAACTCTGCATGTAAAGGATGTTTGTTTGTTTTTGGATAAACATATGTTTATCTCCATATGTTTAAAAAAATCATTGCAAACATATTACATGTTTAAGGTTGTAGTAGATCATTAACATTTTCAGTATGCAAAACAAAGCCTGAATATTAACCTGGTTACCCTGCAAATTTGAAGAGTGTTTGTAAGAAAAGCAGCTTAGTTGTAATGAAGTTACATTAAATTAGCTGAAAACCCAAACACCATTCTGTTTGCACCGATATATCGGCCGGAATTACAGCGACATCGATCCTCAATTTTACTTCGAGTCCAACAACAAGGAGTTACTCTTATAACTCCATAACAAACGCTCAGCGTTACTCTCCATCATAAATAAGTACACACACTTGCAGGGGCGTCCGCAGGGTCTGTAGCCCTCCTCTTCATTATGGAATTTTTTCTTTTAACTATATGTTTTTTTGGTCCAGATGAAAAAGTTTCCTGCAAAAATAGGGGTAAAACAAAAGAAAAGGTGGTTTGGGTAAATTATGCAGCAGAGCAATTTTTTTTTCATTTTTTCCGAAAAACTTAATATATTTTAGATAGCTGAAGATTTCTGAAACTTGTTAACTTAATTATTTGCAATAGCTGTGGATTTTTGCAACAAATTTAAAAATATTTAATATTGAAAAAACTATTTCAAACACTTTTGCCCAAAAATTTAACATTTGAAATTTAATTTTTGAGTTCTTTTTCAAAAATTTAACATTCTGTAAACAGCATTGGTTTTTTGATTTTTTCCCCAAAAATTTATTATTGGAATTTTTATCACACAATATGATTTTGGAAATTTTTTTTCAAAAATTAAATTTTCTATGAATAGCTATGGATTTTTGATTATTTTTTTTCAAAAAATGTAATTTTTTGTAAATAAATTAAATCTTTGAAATTTTTTTCAAAAAATTTAATTTTCTGGAAATAACTATGTATTTTAGAATTTTTTTAGAAAAATTTTAACATTTTTTTGGAAAAGCTGTGGATTTTAGATTTGTTTTTCTAAAAATGTAATATCGGTAATTTTTTACAAAATTTGGTAATGAAAATTTAATTTTCTATGAATTGTTATAACTTTTTTATTTTTTTCAAAAAATCTTATTTTTTGTAAATAGATGAGAATTTTTGATAAAAATTCTAAAAAATTTTAAACAAAATTTTAAATATTATCCCCCTCCCGCTCCTCCAAAAAAATATACTATCATGCGGGGAAAAAAAATTATTTTCTATCCACAAAAATGAAAAAATAAGAATAACAGCTGTAGGAAATTAAAAAACTCGCACCCTCAAATATGTTTCGAAATTACATCCCTATATATGTATTTATTTTTTTAACAACCTGCACGCTTAAAAGACATAAAAAATATGTTTAGAAAAGATCGTTTCATCACATAAATATTTATCCCATAAATCAAGGAATTAAACATTCATACGCTCATTTGTGAATGTTAAAACAATACATTTGCCAAGATGTAAGAAAAAATAATTATTTCATAATTAATTATTGTTCATATCATTCACAACATACATATTCTTGAGTGCATACATAATTATAGAATCTAAAGTCAAAATAGAACTTGAATTTGAGACGTATTCAAATCATTTATAGTTTATATTAATTTTTGTGTCCTTCATAGTACTTATAACTTTTTTTCAATTACATGACCTGTGACTGTGTACCAATTAGAGGCTTTATTATTTTTAAAAATGACTTTGATTTTAGGGTCCTAGTAATAGGTATTTTAAGTAATTTGATAATTTTGTATCATACCCTTGCAGTGAAATTGTTTCGAGAGTAACAAAATAAAGGATTTTAAGTTAATAATAAAAAATATTGGATGATTGTCTATTATCAAATATTTACCAATTTTAATTCAAATCTAACATGCTGTTCTACAATTTGTTCTTTGTTAGTTGTCAATTTGTTTACTTTTACTTCCTCTGAGTGTCTTGAACTTTGATGTTTGATTTTTATTTAATCATTCCTTTATCAAAAGATGAAAAGATATGTACATTAGGCTAATGACTTTTTTCAAAAATGATTTTCTGTAATTTTAACGAATGAATTTGTACGTACAAGTTACACAAAATCACTTGCATTTGATAAAAATGAAATTCACGCATAAATCACTTTAAAGATTGTTAAAATGAATATATAAATAAGATATAGGGTAATAGTTTTTTTACACATTTGTGGCCCCGACGTTTTAGAGAACCGATTAAAAATGTTAATATAATTATTATCTTCCTTGCGCTAAATATTTCAATAGGTCAAACTAATACAAGATTTGTACAGATTCTATCCTACAAAAAAATATTTCAATGGCTGAAATTAATCCTTTAAGATTACTGTGTTTGAATTCTTGAAGGGTCTACAGATTTAGGATGTATTTTGTATATATGTCTTAGTATAATTTCATTTTTATATCCAAAACTATACAGTGTGTGCCCGTTGTTTAACAACAAAATTTGCTGCCTGAAATATATGCTAATGCTGAGGTAAGACTTTGTGTGTTGTTTTGACGGATAGCCGGCAAAAGTGTTTGGCTTCATTTAAAAAAAAATGGCATCCAGTCTCCTTGTTGCAATCCGCGCCGATCGAGACAATGTTGAGATTGTAAACTTCTTAAACCTGAACCGGTTCATTGTATGGACAGTCAGGAAGGAACTGGAAGAGTCTGGAGGTGATTATGAATCAACAGCAAAGAGTGCTGATCACTAGATGAGGTAAGAATTTTTTTTACTTAGTTTGCCCTCCAAGGCCCCAGACCTCAACCCTATGGACTTATTTTTGTGGGTTGTTATTGAGCGACTGACCAAAAAAATCCTCCTGAAACACAAAATCCGTGCTGATGTCCAGGATTCGGGAGGAATTCTGGTAAATACCAAAAGGGACTCTCATCAAGACTTGGTCCCATTTCCAATTAATCTAGAATATTTTAAAACGTTAGTACTTCCTCAAAGGAATAAACCACACACTCGATTGCATTTACTTTCTCAGAGATCTTTCATTGGTTGTTCTAAGATAGTATTCTCCATTAAGTCGTATAAGATTACAGATTCAGTTGCCAGTAGGTGTAATGCCAAATGTTATATAACACTTTTTTTATAAATATCATGTCCCTATTACCATCGACTAGTAGGTCCTTCATAGTACTAAGAATGTTTCCAGCAAGAAACACTTGATTTCCTTTTTCACTAGGTTCCTAAATAATTTTTTTATACTTTAATTTTTCTCTATATTTTTTGACGTCATTGATCGAAATTGTTCTATTTTATAGAAGTTTTCAAATATATTTAACCATTTATTTATGTTTCTACGACCAAAAGTATGCAAAAAAAAATAAAAATACATTAACTTTCCAGCGAAATACCGGGTCTTGTAAAAGTTCAACAATATTTACAACTTAATAACCTAGCCTATAATTCAATAGTTTGCCTACTTTCCCTTCTTCAGAATGCACGTAGGGTTTTTTTTTTTTTTGACATTAAATTCATAACCTTAGAGGTTTTTTTTATATCAGAAGAACGACAACGACAAAAGATTGCAACCATGCTTGCCGAAAAAGTAGTTATTGTTGCCAAATATGGCTCATAGGCAACCAAGTACTGTGCCAAGGAGCGTTTGGATATGGGGAGTATTTCTATGACGGAGATAGCCATGAACGTCAATGTCTCATGGTCCACCACCTCAAAACATTAAAAATATTGGTGGTGTCTCTCTACTTCTCACTAAAAAGTAAAACTCCTGACAGGAGAGATGGCGAAAAAGTGAATCAGTCTTTTTTTTTTTTTTTTTTTTTTTTTTTTTTGTGATCTCATGGTCTCCCCCAATCACCAGATCTGAATTCCCTGGATTATAGTATCTGTTGGCAAGTGGAGTACTAGACCTATATAATCCGAAATTCTAAATATTGAGGTCTGAAAGGACTCTGTCAAGGAGTAGTGTGCTAACATTTAAGAGCCTAACAACCAAAGTACATACAGCAAATTCCTTTGCCGTCTGGAAGTCGTTATAGCTGCTTAAGACAGTCATATTCAAGATTAATTATCCTTAATATCAATATGATAAATTTTATAAATAAATTATTTTGGATATTGAATATATACAAAATTATAAACCATTGTTTAATTCGTTCATTTCAGTATCAAAACTTTTGCACGACCTGGTAGTTGTAGAAAAGTTTTTGACCAAAAACTAACATTGATTTGTTGAACCATTATTAGTTCCTATTGGGATTTGGATAATCAAATGAAAGCTAATCCACTTGGAACAAGGGATCTAACGCCAATGCTTAATTACCTAATGATTTTATTTGATTGTTCAGAGGAAAAATTGAGTGATACATTAAGACTGAATAAGCTAGGTAGATTATTTTAAATGATTTATTAACGTTTAAGTCGTGAACACTCAAGATTTAAATATGCAAAAATTATGAACAATATTATTTTTCTTCTTTTCACAATTAAGTATGTAAAAAATTTTATCGTGAGTGAATGAATGTATAAAATATTATCTGCATTGCAAAGCAAATATTAATTATTGACAAAGTGGTCCATTAATATATTCATATAAATAACATTTGATAATATAATTTGCAAAGTATTAAAATATTGTAGAACATTAAAAATTATTTGATTATACCAAGTGTTTAATTTATCAATTAGGAGTTTAATTAAAAGGATTTTATACCTTCATGCAAAATATACAAAAATCTCACATATTTGGCAATAAATGAGATAAAAATGAATGTATGTTTATTTGTGTGTACACAAGATATGTTTTATATATATGAAATAAATAAATAAACTTGAAACAGCTTGCTTTTTTTTAACAACATACTATAATCATGACTAAACAATTTAGAAAAAGAAAGTTCCTCGTCAAACAAATATAATTCTATAAAATATATGATAGACATGGATTTTCTATCACGTTTCTGTACACGCAAGCTTATTTGTAAGCTATCAAATTTGAAAACCAAGTAAACCCATGTAAAAATTCACAAATTTACCCAATGCGATAAATTAATTTGAATAATGGATATATCTACAAAACACATAGTATAAGAGAAATTGATTTAACTGATTTTCGATTAATCAATTATTATTTCCTCCAAAAGTTAAACAATTTGAAAAGTGATTATACTAAAAACCTTCCACATAAGAAAAATAATTTAGTTAATATAAAAGGCAGTATTCATTTCATCTATGATAATTATTTTTCAATAAATTTGTAAAACAGTTATATACATATTTGATGCTATGATAGGTTTTACATTCAAATTTGTGGAAGGATTAAAGATATTCAATATTTTTGGTTATAGTTTAGAATTTTTATTTGATTAAAGAGAATTATATAACCCCTGATATGGCCTTTAAAAAAAAACTTGCAAATTTTTTATTTTTTTATTCTGCCCATCAAATTTTGCAACTATAAGTGAAGTTTGAAACGCACTCAAAGGGTTAGTAATGATAATTTGTTGATATAAAATGATGCTCCTTTGTTAGAAAGTACAAATAGAAGCCACATCTACCTTACTTTTGTGATGAAGGTGTACCTATACATTTCATAACCCTATGTCAAAATATATACATCCACAATTTTATATGTTTTTAGATAGACATAAAATTACTTGAAAATGAATATTGCCTCATATGGACCAATTTACATAATATCTGCATAATTGATGAGCCAATTTTATGCTAAAGAGCCTAAGATGATTTATATACCTACTTTCTTATTTGTATACCTAACCATGTCTATATACTTGTATGTACATACGGTATACACCTAGCTATAGAACGAACATAAAATTACTTTGATAGTGCTTAGTATAAATATGTGTGTAGTTGAATTCTAGGATCATAGTGGACGTACATACTTTTTTATATATTTTTATATGTTTAGTTTTAGTGGCAACCAATATGTATATAAGTATCGAATATAATGCGTGTAGTAAAAATAGATCCATTATTTTTCATACTTATTAGGCAATAGCATTTAAGTAGATTTATCAATTAAAACAGTGCTTACATTTGAACTTGTATAGGATGAACAAACTATTGTGGCAATAAAATTAAGTTTTTTATGATTTGAACAATAGAAAAATTGTAAAATATTAAGGATTTAAGTAGTATTCAGAAATCCATTATTCTTCAAATCGATTACTTTAGTAATGTGTATATCATGCTGTATAATTGGGTTCAGTTTATGGTAGATAGTGGGCGAGATATAAGATGTCGTACTAAAAATACCATTCGTATATATTATATTATAAAATTAATTAATAATTGCAATCAAATTATTTTATAAATTTTTATGAGTATTTAAACGTCTAAAAGCGCTATACTAGTATTTAAACGAAATGTAGCCTTTGGCTTATTGGTTAGCGTATCACAACCAAACTATTTGGCTGATATATACCAAACTTGGCAACAATTGTTATTTTTTACTAAGATAAACAAAACATGACAATTTTACGGTAATATCCGTTTTTTAGAAGAAAAAAAAACCAAAAACATAGGCAAATTTTATAAAAAAAGAAATTAAAAATTTATCTAAAAAAAAAGTGGAATGAAAATGTTGTAAAGAGATAATTTCATAAAAAACAATTATAATATCAATTTGATAAAAATAAATTTGTTAATTTAACTAAAAAATTGTAATATGTACTAGTATACAGATAATATTAAAACCAAATCCCATGTGGAGTTGATGAAAAACTCTTTAAACAAGCTTTACAATGCACCCACTATTGTAGCCTTCAGTGAGGCCACATTTGGGTATGGAGTTTTATTGGTTTCCCTCTCCAAAGGCTTTACACAGAAAAGTTCCGCAGGTTCGAATTTGGTAAAGAAGATGCCACACCTTTTTGTCTCTTTACCTCTCGAGCCTTCCTGGACCACATCAAGGTTTATCGATTCAGTGGGGTCCTACTTGATCTTCTCCTCCGAGCTGAACTCCGGATCCGTCTTTAAATTGTGCCTACACTTCTTGTTATCCTGTAGAAGTCTTCTCCATCATTCTTTATCTTAGATACCTTGAAAGCCAGGCTCCTGGAGCACTTGACAATTTCCATAATCCTGACAAGCACAACTTCAGTATCTAGGAAATATTAAAGGCTCTACTTTTTGCTCCCTCATGATAACAAGATGTTTTTTATAGTTTTTTTATTCACAAAGAACGAATGAACCAGAATGTCCAAAAATAATCACTAAACTTTTTTACATTAACAAAAAATTAACTCTAATTAACCGTCTACATTTTGCTGTCCAATCCTCTACAAAAACTTATATTATTTGTATTATTGGGATTTATTATAGTGTTCTTAGTTTCTCTATAGTTCAATATTTGTACAGGATATTCTATTTTTTTGTCATCCATAAGTAAAAGAATAAAAGTTTTGAAACTTTATTCCTGCTATTAAGATTCATTCCCTGTCACAATTTATTTGATTATATTTTAGAAGGGAAATTTATATTCTACTATTCTTCATTCAACAATTTTATTTTTATAATAAAAGTACCAAGAAGGTTTATTAAAAATGTGAAAGTATCTGTTTTTGTTTAAATTTTAATTGAACATAAATTAAATAAATATAATTTATTTATAGAAATGATAAGGTGAGATAATAAAATGCTATCTTAGATCGTATTCTATCAACTCACGATATAATTTTTTGATTGGTCATTTTATAATGTACATATAAAAAAACTATGTAAATGTAATATCTACATTGATAATAGAATGATAATAAATTATCTAATAACGATGATTATTTGTATTTTAGGAATATAAAACTTTATCTGTATCGATTACTCATATTGGCAATTCAAGAGTTTAAAATGATCAAAATAATGTAGTTATAAGAAATTGCAATTAATTGAGATGGGAGTTAGTGAAGTCGCTGTATTTACGTACGGACTTGAATGGATTCGGAATAGGAATAAGTTTTATTCAAATAATGAAATATTTCCTCATTAATATTGTATTAATAATATAATTAATTCAGTGGGATGAAAAAGATTCGTATATTTAGTGCCGAAATAGAACCAATTAGAAACATCAGTAAGACTATATTGATTTCTATATTCCCATTTATGAGCTTACAAGGATCAAAATAGTGTAATTTTTACTAACTAGGTACATTTAATTCCCAGGAAGTAATAATTATGGATTATGAGAGTCACTAGTATTTTCTTGCGGAGTTCGATTTGGAACACAGAGAATATGTATATTTTTTTATGATTTGGAGTCAAGTTTTTTAAAATAGCTGCAGATTTAGAGCAAGGAACTCTAAATATTATAAGCCCAACCTCAAAAAACTATTCTAATCATACTCTAGAAATTAAATTCAAATTCTCAGTCTACAACTGAGTTTACTTAGTTAAAACTACACACATTTAAGATTCAATTATTCTTAATTTATAGATTGGAATAATATTTGTGATTTTGGCTAAACATCCAACCATTTGAATTATGCGACTCTAAATCCATTGACTCATTGTGCAGATGCACTTTACTCTACCGAATTTATGAATGAATCACATTAGTATCCAAAGATCAATGAAAGAATAAAATTTCATATTAAGTAATTATTTGAATGAAACTTACAACTTAACAATCAGGTACAAATACAAACTGAAGTTCTTAATTTATTTTTGAAGGACAAATTCATTATTTTAAATAATTAGTTTGATAATAATTTGAACATGTGCGTTAGAAAACCCCTCAATATAAATCTACTATGATTTTGAACTGAATACATTCAGTCAAGCTATCATTTTTTGTTACAGAACAAATTTTTGGAATTTCAAATATTATCGCAGAATGAAAAAGTTGCTTAAAATACCATGTGATGTTGAGAGAAAATTACAACTATTACAAAATATCATACCTTTATAATTGTACAAAGTTTATATGAGGTACCATGTCGAATTTATCATCAAATTGGATGTTTTTCACCATAACAGGTTACAAAAATGAAATATGTATTTTGCTATCAGTTGTCGATTCCCTTGTCTCGCTTGATACATCATGGCTAATTCATAATTTATTATTTTTGATAAATAAACGAAGTAATAATTCATTCAATACTTATGATCTGTTTCTAAAAGGATATTATTACCAATTCTTGTTGATCCCTTGTCGGATATATATAAATATATATATTGACCCTTTTATTATTTCTGTGAAATTTTTTTAGCTATCATATACAAATACAATTTAAAGAGTGGACAAGGTAAATCGGAAATAATTTTAACGGCTAATTATGAGGATTGGAGAGGTTTTGTGATAAAATATTTAATACGTGTTACAAGCTAAATGTGATAGCTGTCGAATTTAATAACAGGTTCTTTTTTTTGTATTTCGTCGTTCAAGCATGAAAAAAAATCAGGAAAATTTCCATCATCGAAGCGGGGCACTTCGAACAAGAGATAATTTCCTCCTTCAAATATCCAAAATCAACAGTTTATCACGTAATTAAGGCCTTTGCTTAGGAGGGAAATACTAAGAGAGTAGCTCATTCAACAAGATCTTATAAAATCCAAACTAAAAAGTTCATAGCTGGCTTTAAACGATCAAGTGACACTCATACAGACACACCAATTGCTGCAACGTGAGCAAAGGGATAATCAAAAATGCACTCAGGATTGACATTAATTTCTTGTCTAGGGTCAGAGCCTCAGAGCAAATGTGGTTCCGTGCGGCGTTTTTTTTTTTTTTTGGATGAGAAAATCTTCAACATTAACACCAAGAAGAATTGTAAAAACGATAGATGGAACTGTCCTGACTCTGATGAGGTCCAACCAGTCATGAAAACAAAGAATCCGGCTTTGGTTATGGTCCTGAGGGTCAATAGTACGGAGGGATAATTTTATTATAATTTTTTTCATTGCATGGATGAATGAAATCAATGATTGGAAGCCCTTTATATTCCAGAAAAACTTATCACCTGCTCATAAGACCAAGATTGTCCAAGAGCTCTTAGTAATAAATGTGCCAGATCTTGGACCTCCATTTTAATGGCCAGCCAACAGCCCGGACCTAAATCCTTGTAGTTTTTAGCTGTGGGACAGGGTAAAAAGGATCACCTGCAAGAATAATTATGCCTCAGTTAAAGCCTCTAAGGACTCTATCGTAGAGACAATGAATGATATGGATCTGCACGAGGTAGCAAAGACATACAAGGCATTCAGATGCCTTGTACAGATCGTGATTGAGAACATAGGCTTCCATTATAAATAATCATTTTACATTTAATGTTGCTTTCAAATGTATAGAAAATTATCTTTTTATCTCTTATACAAGTATTATAATTAGCCGTTAAAGTTATTCTGGATTTACCTTGTCTACCCTGTATAGCTGTATATTAAAAAACAACATTATAGTACAGTATCGAATAAAATACCATAAAATTGGAATATTATGAAACTTATTTATGCAATACATTTTAAACATTTTGATGAAATAATTTGACAGTGATAATAAAATATTAATGTTTTCTTTTCCAACCAGATATGCCCTGTTTTTGTATTCTATAGTCTGGGAACATTTTCATAAATTAATGAATTGTCAAGATTTTTGTGAAACAAACAGTTGCAAATCGATTCCAAAATCAAATAAAAATGTAGCATAAAGAAAGGCTCAAAAAGGGATGACAAATATCGTCCTTCAGACTAAAGTCACTGGAGCATAAAAAGTCAGTATTAAATGAAGAAGTGAAAAAATATATTAGATTGAAATAATAATGTTAAAGGTTTGAAGGCGATAGTTATTAATAATAAAACTATTAACGAGTGAGAAACGTCCTCTGCAACACTCTAAAATGCACTATAAAGAATAGAATGATTCAGAAACAATATGTAAGATAATTAATCGATCTGTATCTCACACTTAAGCAGTCCTACCTGAGATACAGGATCGCCTTTGGAGTGTATTATATGGAGAAAGTCACCCTCCAAGGATTGCAACAAAAAGAAAATATTTGACATTGACTTTTGTGAATTCAAGCAAATACAACTGATATGGTCGTTAATGACTAGGGTTGGGCATAACTCACTATCTAGTGAGAGGGCCCATCCAAGAGGGGAAAAATTATGTTTTTAACGATGTGGCTCTTCTGTTCAGAATTGGATCAAAATCCATTGCAAAACATGATTCCAAGGTACTATTTCGAAAACATTAAGCTCCACACAAATATAGCCTAAGCTGCTATGAACTAATTTAGTTTTTTTAAATCCGTTTTGTAATTGTTTTATTGTTTTTATTTTTTGAGTAGATGATTATTTCAATAATTTGTCAAATCCTGTTGGTTGATCATGCTTTTTTTTGGTGACATTTTTATTTCTTTTTTTCGTCTCTCTTTTTTCTTTTTGGGAATTTTTTATTTATCATATATAGTGTCGACTTTTTTCTTTCACACAATAATACTGTCTAATAATAATAAGTTATTGCAAAAAAAAATCATATAAATAAAAAATAATAGGATTGAATTCTGTGAATACTGTGAATTAAATTAAAAAAAAAAAAAAAACTAAAAAAACACACCTTGATTTTCATAGCTCATTAACTTTCACTTAAATTATATATAGGATTTTTATTTTAATAATTGCATTAGGCCTTTGGATACATTGTTTGTGAATGTATGTGGAGGAATAAAATTATTAATTGTTTTTTCGCTTCATTACTCCTCCTTTGGCTCCTTCTCAATATACTACTTCAAATCCAATTTAAAACTCCATTCAATAAACTTTGTAAAAAGTTTTTTAATATCTAAAAAAAGTATAAAACTTTGTTGTCCTTGAAATTTTCGGTTACGTTTTTTTTCTTCATTTCAATATATTCAGAATTTATGAATGTGTGTAAGAAGTGGAGAGAAGGTTTACGACATAAATTATTTTTGTCTTTAACAAAAATCTTCTAGAAAATTTATTTATTATTTTTAAAGTACTTCTGATTAACAACTGCTTAGTTAGTGGTCCATAGAAATTCAACATATAATAAAAAATAATTTATTTTTTCATAATATAATTTCAACAAAATTAATACTATAAAAGGATAGTATAGTATGTATGTTCTCAAGGCCACTGTTAGCCCGCTCTGGTACGCCATGACAGAAAACTCAACCCTCAGCGAATGCCAGGCCTTTTTTTACCACTTAGAAGCCACCATTACCACTAAGGGCGGCTATGTAAATCATTAAGAGAGGTCAGACACACATTTATTTTTAGTATTAATTTTATTTTTAAGTAATTTTATAAACTCTATTGTTAATTAATAAATCTTATCTTGTTGAATTTTCAAATTCAAAGTGCTCAGATTTTATTGGCCACTCGGTATATCTAGTAGTGTTGGATCGGTCCTAGGACTAATTTCTTAATCAATCCCCTCCCTCCCTCCCCACCCATTTCAGTCTTCTTTTATTTGTCGTTCTGATATATTTTACTTTCAACCGTCCTATGGTTCTAGCTATATTTTTATTTCCTTCACTTCTACATATAATTAAGGAATATAAAAACGAAAAAAAAAGAATGAAAGACAGCTACACGTATAATAATTGAGTATGATCCGTTCTAACCCACAATTCCTACTTGAAACTTCATGTATCTTGTCTCTTTAAAAAATGTTTTGAAACTTATCAAAAACTTCAACTGAAACAGCGTAGTTACTAACTAACTACCTCATTTCCACTGTTGTAATTACATACCAGACCGATAAGAACTGGTCCTATGACTGACAAACTGTATTAAGAACAGAATGATAGTACTACAGAGTGATATTATATTTTTTAGACAGATATAATACTAGTATCTAGGTACAGTGGTTTTTGTATTTTGTACTGGGTTTGGAAGGAAAACGTGGACAGTTTATAAATGCTTATTATGTAATTAAAATAGGGAGGTTTTGTAATTTTTTTCTGCATATTCCGAATCTCCTGGCTGTACTGCATAAGTAAACAAAAAAAACATTCCTCAAATTTTTCATCATGAGTGAACAAGAAGCAAAAAGGCAAAGGATGTCAGACCTTCTGGATGCAAAACTGAGGTGGCAGAGATTATGGACAATGTGAAGTGCTCCATATATGAAAAAGGATCGAAAATACCTCTTAAGGAAAGGGGGAAGAGGGGGACACAACTTGAAAAGGGGTTCTGAGTTTCTGGGGGACCTGAAGAAAAAGATCAAGGAGGACCCCACAAAATCCATGATTCCCCTCTCTAACGAGTTTGACGTGGAAGAGGGGACAATCTGGAGGGCATTGAAGGAGGAATTGGGATTGTCCTCTCACAAAAGGACCTCATGCCACCTGTTGATGGAGACTCTGAAGGAAAGGAGACTGTAGAGGTGCAAGAAAGTTCGTGCGTGAATCAAGGCAAATGGATCCACAGTAAAAATTAACTGAGGCTCACTATACTGCCATGGCTAAAGGCCACCTACCCAAAAGACAACTATTTGTGGACCCAATGCTAATCCGCTCGACTACACCTTTCGGATGCATGTAAAGGGGAAGTCCTTCATTTTCCTTCATCCCAACACAAAAGTAAATTTCAGCCAGTACTTGAACGCCATGACAGATGACTACATCCGCAGCGTTATGATATATATTATAATATACTACTACACATTAATGAAAATGAGTGCTAAGATACACGTCTATTTATAGTATTAATTTTGTTGAAATTCTATTATTAATTAATAAATTCTATCTTGTATAATTTTAAAATTATATATTGTGTAATTTTAAAATTCAAAGTGTTCAAATTTGAATGGACCTCTCGACATGTACATATATTGATTTTTTCTGCTTTTAGTATAAATCAAATATTCTTGCAGAATTTGTCTGTCATTTTGAAAAAATATTTTTACATAAAATCATTATATTTATGGTTTTTCTGAATAGTGAAACAATGCATCTAATTTAATGGCAAATAGTATATTCTAGAACTATATGTAGTCAAAAATAATTGTTTGTTTCTGTCAGAGTCAATTAATCCATTTAATGTGCAGCAATTTGTATGGCAGGAATCTTTGTTAATTATCATTGATACTTTAATCCATTACTTAATGTGTGAATTACATATAAATAACTTTGAATTTAAAGAGTAACTAAGTTTTTTAGCATGACCATTGTCAGATAAATTGTTTTGTCAGACAATAATTCCAAAGAGGCAATCATAAAACATTTCTGACAAAACTATGTAATTGCATAACTCAGCTTTGGGGAAACACTTTTATGCACACGTTAGTCCATTAGACAGAGCACAAAGTTATAATCGTGAAATCACCTTTTTATCATCCCTTATCCGTATAAGCGGCAAACACCCAAATACTATTTTTTTTCTCCAGTAAAGTTTGATTAAAGTCGGAAACATTGTATTGCTAGACAAAAGCAGTATCTATAAATTAATGAAGGAATTTTTTATATTCTATCAAAATAGTAATTAGGAAACACATTAATAACTAAATTGAAAAAAAAAAAATTGATTCATTAATCATAAATTTAATTTAGTGACAGCAGATTTATATACTGATATTTTTCAAAATTGAAGAAATCAAGTATTTTTTCATTCTTAAAAAGAGCTTAATGCACATTTAAGTATTAATAACTTCTTTATGTACGAATCAAATTGGGAACAAGGCTTTCCAACTATGAATCTATGTCTCAACAGTGCTGTGTATTTTAGACTGATAATCCAAAGTCCCCATAAAATGTGATGCTTTTTGGTTTTTCTAAATAAATCTTTTTTTTTCTATACATTATAAATACCAGTAATGAATACATTAATATTTTGTGTCTTTAATGACTGTAAATTGAGTTTGATGATTTTAAAATAGTACTTCAGTAAGAATGGACATTAGACCGGTTTTATTTTCAACTTTTTCAATTTTTATTGACAACAGAAAAGTTGTCATATGGTATAAAAATGACCTATTCAAAACTACATCATCCCACGTGATCATCTTTAGGTGGGACATCTCGATCAAAAAATGAAAAAGCCTAAAACTCTTTAATTAGTTAATGTAATTACAAAGAGGAATTTTTTTGATTAATTTGGATTAAGTAATTGTGATAGACAATACAGGAAAGGAAAAAAAAAATTGTAATATTTCTGTTTGCTCCATAGGATAGCTTTAGAAAAAAACTTTATTTATGTTTTTTTATGTCTAAATAATGTCTATCATAATTAATAAATGCAAAATAATTATTAATACTACATTTTAATCCTTATTGGCGAAATAAGGAACTTTTGTCTCCCTTCAAACTTTGCACAAGAAGTGCTACCTAAAGATGACATCGTATTGCAATGAAATTTTGATTAGCTAATTTTCATACCATATGATAACTTTTCCGCACTACCCGTTATCGAAATTCGAAAACAGTTAAAAATTGAACGGGTTAAAAGGATATGAATATGTATATTGTTTTTCCTTCTGTCGATACTATGACTCTTATGTAGAATAGGTGTCTTGTTCCATCACATTTGTAAATACATTTTCATAATGTTATACTGTGTTAGGCAGCAAAACGTGTACCATAAATTAATGTTATTTTTCTCATTAATGTAAGCAGGGTTGTGATATTTGTTTGACATTCTGGTTCAGCAATCCTTTGTGTATTTACAAACAATGTTTATTATTTTCATCTTGTCATCATAAGCAAGCAAGAAACCAAAAGCCAGCACACCTAGAATATCTTAGGTGCTGAAGTTGAGGTGGGGAAGATTAGGATTAATAGAGTTGTCCCTTCCTATCCAGATTTGAAATCACTGGACTTTGCTGTGTGGGCCACTTTGGAGAGGGAAACCAATAAAACACCACCCCCAAATGTGTACTCACTGAAAGCTGCTATATTGGCTATTTGGGACAAGTTGTCTGAGGAGGCTGTCATCAACTCCTGTAATGCCTTCCGTCCACGTGTAAAGGCTGTGATTGATACTAAATGTGGCAAAATTGAGTAACCAAGTTTGCAATGGGATTGTTTACATATTTTTTTTTGTTGTTATTATTGAAAATAAAAATATATTGAAGTATCTCTAAAGCTACCTCTCGAGTCCACGTTTTGCTTTTTGTTGGCCGACCCTGCATGTAGAAACGACAGGATGTAAGAAAATTTTAAACAAAATATTTAAATATTTTCAGACATTTTGCTCTGAAATTTATGAAGTACATAGGAACTACAGAACATTATATACAAATCCATCAGTAATTATTCTGATTCTCTCTCTCTCTCCTTCTAATATAGAGGTATTTGTGTCATTCCTAGAAAAATTTTCACAAAGAAAGGGGTTTGAACATTTATGGTTTTGTGGTATTAATAATAGTACTCGTAGTTCTTCACACAAATGACATTTTTGATCTGTAACTGAATATAACTCTAGTTATGAGGTCTTCAAAAAAAATAGCATTATGATTTTTTTTCTATATTATATATCCTAAAGCGAAGAATTGTTTGGAAAATTTAATACATAATTAAAAAGCAATTAGTTTGCTTACAAAACGTTTGTTATACATTTTTTGTAATGAATAAGTAAAGTTAACTATAGCCTTAAATATTTTTAAGTTGCAGGTCTCTGATTTTTGAAATTTTATTTTTAAAGATAGGACACATAAAAGTCTTTTAAAAAAGAGTAGAGTGGTAAAGTAAAAGAATTATCGTCGTCATAAAAAATTGTCCCACCTTTGGGATAAGCCCATATTACTAGGTTAGAAAATTATATTTAATTTCAACATGGGAAGAATGAAAAATTTACTCGTATAACGTCATCAAATTTTTGAGCTATGCCCTTTCTGCTAACCCCAAGCAAAAATACTTCAAACCCTACTGTTACTTCACATTAATTGTCCTTCCCTACATTTTTTTTCAATAAATGTTGATTCTACAGACTTTTTTTCACTCATTTATAAACTTAATGCCATTGCATTTTTAAGTTTTATTTGTTTGATTGTTGTGAACATTTTGTTTTATGAATTGAGAAGGAATCATATCAAATGGAAATTGTTTAGCAATACAGCGAGGCTCAAACTTAAAATGACTTTTAGACAGGTTTAATTTATAAATTTTATTTATGTTAGATGTATCGTAATTCTTACTTTTAATTCTTTTTAATATTTTGTATGTTTTTTCAACCCATAATTTGCATAAAGATTTTATTTAAAGAAATGCTATTTTGATAAGTAAAAATACTTTTTAAGTGCTATATTTATTCATATTCCTTAATATATATCTAGAAATGTAACTCATTGATTATGATTGAAGGATTTTTTTTTGTACAGAAATTGATCTGTCACGTGAAGAAATCTTTTGTACAAAATGAAAAGATTTATAATGGTTTGCAAGATGGATGTAGAATTAAACCCTATAGATCTACTGAAGAGTCGTAATGTATTTTACCTACTGCCAATCAATTATTTTAATAAATAACTTTTTTTTTTACGGACACAACGATTTTACAAAGCCTTTTAATTTGTCAGTAACACCCGGCATAAAAAGTTCAAAAAAAGAAAATAATACCAAGGAGGAACTACAAACGCCTATATGCATATACTCGGCTCTTTTACTTGTTTTTATTTATTTTCTTGTTTAAGGTGTAGTTAAATTGGGATGAAATCTATATATATAAAAGAGAAGAAATGGTACTCTCATATAAAAATAGAAGTAATTTTATTCAGTGTGACATTCATACCCTACCTTCAAATGGTAATTTAGATATAAAAAAATCAGAAACTAGAAATATTTACATACCGGTAGTTGCATAAATACGCAGACTATTTGTGGCAAATAATTAAATGTGTAATAAAATTCGTATGACGTATTTTTTTTGAGAATTATATATTAGAGAATTTATTTTGGTATAAAATTTAATATAATTACTGAATATAACCTCTATCAGCTGCTATAACACCCTCCAAGCGGCCGTGGAAGGCTTTGCACACATTGATGATGTAATGGTCTTCCATGGCTGCCCATTGCTCATTGACGCTGGCCTTCAATGAGTTCAAATTCAGGTGGCAGGTAGCAGAGACCTTCTTCTCAATTTGCCACCACACACTTTAGTCAAGGGGATTCAAATCAGGTGATTGGGGTGGCCAAATGTTTTTGTTCCAAAATGGCATGTAGGCAGCGAGCCAATCCTGAGTCATTCCAGAGGTATGGGCACCCTCCTTCAGATCTTTTCCCTCCTTGACAAGCTTCTGGACCTTGAACACAGTAGTCCTGGATAGCCCAGTGTCCTTGATTATCTCCTTGATAGACCTACTGGCGCGGAGGAGAGTGGCAACCATATGACGTTTGGCCCTGTCATTCATCGTAAACGACTTTGTTTCATTCGAGTAAGAAAAACAAAAACAAAGCCAAAAGATTTACCGAGTTATTTGTGCTGGAATTTTTTATTTCTGGTCGTGGAACCTCGAGATATAAGCGTTTAAAAATTAGTCAGCGTATTTATGCAACTACCGGTATAATCTAAAGATTACAATAGTCAGCAAAATGTCAACTTTTGTTTTAAATTTGATTGAGATGGTGTGCTCCTGATTGTTTTTATCCCGAATACCAAAATTTATTTTTACTGTGAAAGATCAAGATTAAAGGAAAATCGTCGTGTCTCATGGACAACACCCTCGAAATAAATTATTCTTTTGAACTGAATGTGTGTAGGTTTGCATTCAGGTGATTCCTAGAAAAAGAAATATACTGAATGTATATGGACCTCACACAAGACTCCTATGTTAGTTGGAATAATTGTAGTAATATAATATTTACTTATACTTAATCAGTGTAAATCCATCTAACCAATTAAAGAAACGTTAAAAATAAAAAAACCAAAAAATATAATTTATAGGTATAGTGAAACGGCCCACGAAGCCAAAAGAGTATAAAATGTTTTGGCCACAAAATGATTTAACTTTTAGAGCATGGATTTTTAGTCTGCAAACAACCCAGACCAGACTCCATACTATTTATATATCTGGGGGAGCGTTGAGCATAAGATCTGTGCCAAATATGATTCGCCTATAGAGGCATTGAACAAGTTCCCGTACAATGGCAAATCTGGATCGATACGAGTTCACCCGGGCCATTATTTAATGTTTTAAATAAAACTATCAAATAATTTAAAAAATATGTTTCAACCCTATATAGTTCGTTCGTTATGAACCTTTAAAGATTTTCTAATTTAACTGGACTACCTTGTTTATAAAATATTGCTCTCTGTGAAGCACAAAATCATACATATTGGACAATAAAGATTCTTTTTTTGGTACATTCAATCAAAAACACATGGTCTCAAGCTCAGGGGAAAAATTAGTTGATTAGTGTTATCAAAGATACGTATATTTGAAAATATATTAAATACAATTATAAGAGAAACACCAGAAAGATTTAGTCAAAAAATTACCATAAATTGATTTGGGGACGTACGTAACATACAACTTTAATATAAAAAGTTTGATTAAAAGTTAGACATGAAGAATTTTTTTAACCGATATTACTTTTTTCTTCTAATTAGTTTGATTATTAATTACTTACACATCCATTTTCAAAAAACTATAATTAATTGTAATAACGGACGTAAAAATTCCTTTGTATTATTTGGTGGCTATGTTATTTAGAAATAATGATTAATTTTTAAATTCCTTTTGGATTATTTTCTACCTTGGTTCAACACACAAGAAAAAATGTGTATTTCTAACTACATATATTTTCGATTAGAGGAAATTTTTAATTAAAAATATTATATTGCATTTACTCTTACTAATCATATAAGTGTTGAAATTAATTTATACTGGTTATATGTTTTGATGCAGGCATAACACAATTAAATGATGAAACTTTAAATTAAACATTTTTTTCACTATATAAAATAATAGTTACAATGAGAAAGGATAGTTCAATAGTCATTCAGTGTAAATTGACATATAAAAAGTATAACAAAACTTTTTATAAGATTTATGTGTGTAAGAGCAATATTATATCACATACTAAATAATTAAGCTTTCACTTTTTAAAAGTAAAATGAAAGTTACTAAAAGTTGTGACAAGGAACAAGTTAAATGAAATGTAAGCAAATGTACAGACTTAAAACATTCATTGAAACTTCAACAGAAAAAGTTTTCACAAATTTAAAAAAATGAATACTTACACCAAGCTTAAATGGGATCATAAACCTGTGTACAATCTACATATATCAAAACAAACGACTAGTGGACAAATCTATTTACCTAGATACGAGGTGAAAGTTGCTTTTTTGTTCTTCCGAGGGATGCAATTAACTAAAGATAACTTCGATACGCACAAGTAGTGTCATCTCTCAGACTCTGCACAGACTCTTCAAATGACCCTCGTATGTACCCCAAGAATCATATTTAAGTTCACACTGAAGATTATTCTACAAACTTTTATTTAAAACTAGATAGTGAAGACAGTGAGAACAAAAAAGAATTTAGGCATTGTTGAGGTGTTCCTTGTCACTGTCTATGCCTTAAAAAAGAAGATGAAGAATAACCACAGATAGGAACCTGCCTTCATCATGGTCTTTTGGGCCACCTGCAGTGATAGGAAGAGGATGTCCCCAACTTTTTCAAACTACAACAGTCTGTCGACACAGAGGCCAACTACTAGATGCTTTTCTTGCCTCTATTGAAGGCCCATAAGTCAAGGGTATATATTTGTTACAGAAAATGGAGCTCCCTGCCACACAGTGAAGAAGACCCAGGTCTTTATCAATTCCAAATTTGGGTACCTCTGACTTCTGGCCTACGTCATCTTCCGACCACAAGCCTCTAGGCAATTACTGGTGGAGTACCCAGTTGAGCTAGTCAAACAGCATTGATTCTTTAAAGTCAGCCATCAGGGAGGTATGGGAGGTCCTTTCCATGGGGGAGATTGCCTCCGCTTGTGCCTAAATTCTGCGACGTATTGAGGCTATCATTGCAGCCGAGGGAAAACACCTTGTGTTTATCACAGATAGTGGTGATTAAACTCTCAATTTGCGAGTATGAAATTCCAAAATCTAATATAAAATAAATCTATTTCTCCGAAACCATTCTTTGAACATTTTTAAGTTTATTTAAAAGTTGAGACTTTATTCTTACTATCATCTTAGTTTTTAACTTCTATCAGGCTTTGATTCTTCAAAAGAAGGAAAATGTACCGATGAATTATATGAATATATTTTAAAGTCTAGCGTTTACAGATTGTAAAACCATTAATATAATATCTTTATCAAGTTTATAACCGAAGTTATGTTTGTTAGATTAAAAAAGTATTTTTTTTTTTTTTTTTTAGAAATTCGTATCTTCAAGGATAATAATCAAAAAAGTGTATATATATATCATTTGATAGATGTGAGTCTGAATTTTAATGAAAAGTAAACACTACCCTCCAAAAACGATCTATTTTGTTTTCAATTTGAGATAAGACCATCCAAATATTTTAAGATTAAAGCTACTTTTTGAGGGATTTTATAACAAAATGATAAGTAAAGAAAATGGAGAAATCAGGAAGTGTAACTCAAAAATTATCAAATTTCATGAAATATCCCCCTAAAAGGAAATACATGATAGGTGTTTATTTGTACTCTTACTATTTATCATTACCAAGTAATTAAGAGTTATTTTAATCATTTAGAATATCAAAAAATTGGCACAAATTTATAGTCTTTGTCTGTAGAATCTAAGAATGATAGAAAATAAATTAAATCAAGTTAAGAGTCAAGGGCTCAAAGTCTGTTGTATTTAACTTAATTTGAGTTGAAAACATTTTTTCTATTGAACAGAATAATTAATTCCTTAATTTTGACCATTAAAAATACATAAAAAAGTTAAATACAAAATGCTTATCAACTTTGTGAGATTTAGGCTTTGTTAGATTTATTTGTAGTCCTGTATTTAATGTTACAAATTCAAATGTAGTCAGATCCTATTAAAGTTTCTAAAATTACTATATATCTTTTAATGAAATTTTTTTTTCAATGAGCTTGAAAATCCTTCACAATATACTTGAGTTTGTATTTGAAATACAAATATATAAAATCAAATTTGAAATTTATTATCTTATTCTATAAATTACATATACAATACTTAGTTTTTTTTCTTATTGGATCTGCCAATCAACAATTTTTACCAACAGATTATGTTGATTCATGGATAAATATAGATTACTAAAAATTTGTCATTGAAGATACACAAACAGTGTTTCATACAATGTTTAAATTATATTATAAAATGTAATATATAATTTTTAAATGGATAAAAAAATAGTTGGTTGGTCCAAAAGTCAATTTAATAGGCTTTAGCTCTAAATATTATCTTAATTATTTTTATCAAATCTTTTTAATAAAGGCCATATAATATTCTTTACTTACTTTTAAAAAGATTCAAATTTTTTTTATGGTTGGTGCTGTAGATAAAGGATATAAACTATATTTTAAAGTCTACTATTGAAAGATTATAAAACCATACTTATAGTGTTCCAAAAATCGCCATTGGAAAACTTGCACAAGAAAATTTGGCATTATGACTTTTATATAAATACAGAGTTTTAAAAATCGTATTAATTAGTATTTTGAGATTATTTTACTGTTATTTAAATTTGTAATATAAAATTTTTGACCCAATATTGAGATACCAGGACATTGATATTCGAATCAAATATCAATAAAATTTGATTTGTTAAAGCTAAATACTAAGGTTTAAGAAACCTTACATTTATTTTCCAAGAAACAGAGGCAAATTTTCCTCGATCTCTTTTTTATAAGGTATTTATTGTATTTTAAATATACATTATTCTCTTTGTATTAGTTGAAGATTATTGCTTTTTATTCAGAAGCTCAAAGTTCTAAGGATAATTAATCATTAAAGTATACAAATATTTCGTATGATAGCTAAAAGTCTGAATTACAATTTATATTAAATACCTCCTTCAAAAAACGATATATTTGGTTGTCACTTTGAGATAAGGTCATCAAAGTATTTCAAGACTTAAGTTCCCTTTTTAAAAAAGAAAGGAAAAATGTTGAGGTATTAGAGGGGCATTGAAGGAAATGGAGAGAAGGAAGATGAAAGGGAAAAAGAAAGAATGAAGGGGGAAGAGCTCAAAAAGCTTCAAAATAAATCCCTATTGATTGAAAATGATATTATGTCCACTGTCTAGCCCAATTCCATCTTTGTACACTTTTGCTGTTGTATATATCATCATTACACAATAAGTGTGGTGCATTAAATTCAAAATATTTTTGAAAAAAAAGTTAAGCATAATAAAAAATTTCAATTTTATTATTTTACTTCATATATACAGGGTGTGTCATGCCACTTTTTGGTGCACTTAGGCAGCTGATTTTTTTGTTATATAGCTTGTTCAAACCTGCGCCGGAGTTTAAAAAAAAGGAATCAAATGACGAATTTGTTTCCCCAAATTTTTAGAAAAGGTACGTAGCCCTCCTTGAAATCCGTACCGAGAGCAACAACATAACAATTACTCTAAGACTCAGTAAGACGTTCGTTTGCAAGGTTAAGACGGAGTTTGAGGCCTAAAAAAGGGATTTGAGGCAACAGAAATACAGGCTGAAGTTTCAAATTTTTAAGTTTATTTGAATAGAAAATAAATTTTAGAGGAATAAAACAAGGAAAAAATTTAACAAGGCGTATTGGACCACTTACCGTAAAGGGTGTACCTTGGTTTGTACTGAGCCGTGGGTTAAGTGTACTGTTCTAGCCCTAATATATATATATATACTTATATATGTAAGAGATAAGATGAGAATGGCTCTTAACATACTCCCTACCGATCCTAGAATTACTCAATTACCACATATTGCAATAACTAATCTCTTTATAATTTCTTTAGAGGTGAGTTTAATATCACTTTTTCTCAATTTTACTCTTTTAATATTCTTTTTTTTAAACATATTTTTGTTCTAAAATTATTACTTTTAAGTAGTATTTGAATTATATCTTGTTCCTATTGTTTTAAATTATTTTAGGGCGAGGGCATCCGCTTGAACGGATTTTTGCCTCTACAATAATTATGTTATAAACTTTAGTAAGATCTTTACTCCTATTATCTCTCATGAACTATTTTTCTTATTTTACTCAATTCTTACTCTCCTTTTCAAAAGAAATGCTACATTTATCATCGGCAAATTAAACAGAGAAAAAATTATGAGTAAAAAAATCATTATCGCGTCACAAATAGCTTGCGCACTCTGTACAAAAAGTCTAGTATTTTTATAAGCCTATTTGAGCCTGTTATAGTATTCAAATTCCTGGGATAAGTTACGATACCCATGAATTTTAGTAATAGCTTATAAGCTTTATTTGATTTAAGTGACCTATACTAGTTAAGATATAGCCTTTCATATGATTTTTTTAATTCTATTGATCAATTTTGTCTACTTTATATACAATTTGCGACACACAGCAAGGGTTATTATGTATAGTTTGCTAAAAAAAATGAACATCATTCGTCGATGAATAGAAATGAAATCCAGACTCAACTTTGAGAAAAATCCTTCTAGTCCGTTTTTATGTTGATTGACTGTATGTACGTATATGGTCATGAACATAAATAAAAATAGTATTATCTGCTGGTATGTTAAAAAAGAAAAGAAACCGAAAATGAATGTGGACAACCTGAATATTTGTGAGGAAAGTAGCAAAGCTGTCATGATGTTTTATTAAATTAGCTGTGAATAGCAATAAGATGAGGAAAATAAAATAAAAACACTTTAAAAATGATATAGGTAGGATGACGTTTCTTAATTCTGCTCCGAGTCCAACAAGGACTCTACAACAAATTATCAGTGAATCATTTATACCTTCAAGAGTATAAGAATACTGATTACAGTGTTGATAAATAAAAAACACCTATTCACCTTTTTACATTTTTATATGAATTACATCTATGTTCTTGAATCTAAATTTTGTCAAAAAGAGTGATAAACAAATATAAGCCATCCTAGCAGTACATAACCATTCTTTGTTCAATTGTGAGATAATTGATATAGTAGAACAATTAAATCATCTTATCAATAAAATATCTGTAAGTGGTATGTATCATATGCATATTCCTTCTCTAGGATCTAGGAGCGACACAACCTAATGGATAACGCTTTCGGGATAAGTTATTCTCCTAAAATCAATTTGCATGTGTTAAAACTTAAATGTATATGTACTTTCAGATATTTTTATGGTCTAATAGATCAATTATAGTACTATTATACCTAATCGGTTCAACTCCATGTGTCCAATAAGAGAGAGGAGCGGGGAATTAAAATTTGTTTAGAATGTAAAGGTGCCCTTATTTCTTTGGTTTTTAAATATTTATGCAGTCAACCTCCAGCAATTGTGTGGATAAAAAATAAATTAAAATAAAATCAATATAGCTAATGAAGTATAAATTTAATAAGCAAACATTCTTTTGAATATATGAAGCCAATTATTTTTCAATCGTCCATATTGTATGTACATCAATTTAAAATTTTGCAAATTATATGTATATACTTTTATAAGTTGGCCGAAGTCCTTAAAAAGTCCGAGAGAATTGAAATATAGCATTAAGTATTAAATAAATATAGACTGGAATAGCCACCAATTTATCCCCCTCCCCCTGCCCTCTCTGAATGTGTAGTAATTAATAAATAATTCAAACCTTATTTTACAAGAAAATATAATAATGAGATCACTAAAGACGTGTAAATGGAATTAAAAGGTTCATATTAAATGACATGTATATGTTTCAATTTACATTAAAAAGTTAAGGATTATCAAGAAAATAAATAATAAAAGTTGTCAAAGGAATGAAAGGACAATTTTGCTACTTTTTTTTTTTGTTTGTTTAGTATTGAGACGAATTTTATCATTTTATGACCGGATTCACATTCATAATTAGTAATAGGATGTGAATTTTCGTCAAACTGGATCCAAAGAGTTGCTGCTGCATAAAATATACCGACGAAAGAAGTAGCATTATCAAGTTTCTCCCTCAGATCTGAGTTCTTCATTATACAATCTAAGAAGCTATTGATATAGGAAATTGCCAAGAAGAGTAAGTTCGAAGGATTTAACAATCCTCCTCTATTTCTCAATTCTATATGCCTTCTTTTATCTTCTTCTTTGTCTTTTGTACATTAAATCATGATACATACTGGATGCATCGATGAAGTGCTCAACTGATGAAGAGAATAAGAAAAGACAAAAAAAAACTTTTTTTTCTGCTACAAATGTATACTCAAATGAAAAAAGAAAAATATTGACAATTCCATTGATGCAGCTCAATTTTATTAATAGTTTTTTTAACTTCTGTAACTTTTTTCGATAATATGACCAAAAATAATTCTTTTTTTTATTCATATATACATTCATCTTTATTGAAAAAACTCACAAAATGAAGAGAAAACCAAATTTGTATTTACTCATGAGTAAAATTATCTGTTACAGAGATCAGATTATGAAATAAACCATAGTATAATTAACATAACATCATTAAGGGATCACCATCTATTTATTAGTCTATGTATAGTAAATATGTAATTGTCATCGATAGGCTTTTCACGAATGCTCATTCGATTCTAATAAAAAAAAGTGGGATTTGGGCGTAGAAAATTATAAATAGAAGCTCTATTCAAGCGAACAGAGGATTGATACTTGCATATTACACCAGAGCTTTTACATTGTTAGTTTCCTAGGGAAATACATTTTATAAAAGACAATGGGTTTTAAAAGTCATTATTTTTTTTTTTTTTCTAAAGACATAGGAACATCTATATATTTGGCACCCTTATTTGTCTAATTTTTAGATTTATGTTCATAAATATACTGATCTAAAAAAAAATATTCATATATATATATGTTAATTCAGAATTTGGTAACGGAGCATAACCCTCAGGTTTTTTTGTCTGCTTTAAATTACATATAATTATTCACTATATGTGCTGTGCTTACAGAAATATATACATGACCACAAAATAGCAAAAGTTTTCGTTACGACTTATATTATTTAAATGCAAAAAGAAAGGCTCTGTCCATTCAATTAATTTATTAATCCCTTTGATCTCCCTGGAGAATTTTCATTTAATTTTCTTTTTTTTGTTACTACCTATTATATTAAAAAAAAATATCTTTTGATATAACTCCCACAGACTATGTCTAAAGAGTACACATATTTTCACATTTCATTAAAATAATTTTATAAATTAATAAGATAATTTAATTAAATTAAAACTGATTGCACATGCATATGTCCAAGAACTTAGAAAAAATAAGTTCCTTTCTATATAATTTAAAATAAACAAGCCTTGTTAAAGCTATAGAATTAAATTCCTAAATTTAAAACAAGTATTTAATGTACTCAGTTGTTATTTTCTTGCAACTTTCATTTATTTATGTACAACAAGTAATTTTGTATGATAAAAAAGTATATTTTTATTCTTCAATTTATTTAACTCTATAAAAGAATTGTTTTGTAAATATTTGTCTTAAAAAACTTTTTCTATGAAAAGAAATAACGTTAAACAAATTCTATATACCATCAAATTTGAAGCTTTAAGTTTTCTTCTGTTTTATTTATTTGAAATTAAAAATATATATATATATATTAGATTATAAGATGATATGTGTTTACTTTTATGTTAAATTTTTAAAACAATTACATTAAATTTATTTGTACTACAAAAAAAATATATATATTTACAACAACTTTTTACTTATAAATTACATGAAAAAAATATTGCACGATTTTATCAGATTTCTTTATTTCTTTATATAAAAATTATTTATATCTATAAAAGCTTATAGTATTCATTTTATGGAACTTTAATCCAAAGCATCATTTATATTAAGTTAATCGTATTGCGCCATTTAGAGCTCCATAAAGCCATTATTACTTACATTGGATGTTAGATAACACAGGGGAATAATTAGGTTGGGGGGGACGTATTTGTACAAACGAATTGAAGACAATAATCAAATTTATCTATAGGTATAATACAACTTACGTAAAAGTGTTTTTTATGATTAAAAAATGATTTTATTAATTCTGTATCTTGTTTTGGACTGAATATATTTTCATTTTTAAGCTAAAAAATGATGAAAAACGACACCTTTCGTAAGACTCTTTTAACTTATTCATAATACATAGTGATGAGGAAATCATAGCTTATATTATAGAAAAATATTCAATGTATAAGTTGAAAAATATCTATTAAAAAAATATGCACCTCCAAGGACTTTAGTTCAATTTCGTAGTGATCCCATTTTTATGGTGGTGTATACTCAACATTATCATCTTATTTTTTCCTATTACATAGCCGATTTCATGACGTTATGCCTCATAAAACAAAGAATGATACAATCGAAGTTAGGTACTTCTAACTTGACCATTCATGTCAAGAGATGTTTGAATTCGGATTCCAAATTATACGAGGGACTATTTTTTCTATTTTATACAGTATGTCCAAAAATTGATGGTGGTTTAAAAAAAAAATCATGAAATAACAAAAACAAGTGATTTTTTTGGCGAAAAACATTATTTACTTCCCAATATGAGAACCTTTAAGCTTAATACATTTTTTTTTTTGCATTTTGGCATCCCTTCATACAGATTATTCAAAGTACTTGGATAAATTTTTCCCCAAGCTTCTGTCAGTCTTTTTTAAGTCATCCTCTGAAGTTTCTGACGCAATTTCATTGAGTTCCCTCTGGACCAACGCTAACAAATTTTTGATGCGAGACAAATCAGGACTGTTGGCAGGAATCCAGGTTGTCTGGAGACCACTATTGTGCCTTTTGGTAGTGGTGAGCAGGGCATAATCCTGCAGGAAAATGGCTCTTGATGTGTCAGTCAACATTTTCTGCTTCAAAGGAGGTCCAGTTTGTTCAGTACGAGACAAAGCTGACATTAGAGACTTGCTGAGGATCTCCGTTACGTAGTGCTCGGCCGTCACAGTTTGGTTAAAATTAAATATTATTCTCCGCATGCCGATTCCAGAAAAAAATCCAATTCTTTGATTCCGATTAATCGTACGATAACTAATGTGTGCATTTGTTTGTTTTGTAGTTTTTAATACAATAAGACAACAAAACTTATATGCACTTTGAGATTGTTTTATTTTTTATTTCCGAATACAGAATATTTGTTTATTTAATCCAAGCATTAAATAGAAAAATCGATTTTTCTTTCAAAATATTGTACTCAAATCATAATCCCTCGAACAAACTTACACAAGATGATTATTTATCCGTACTGAAGTCTACAATGGTCCCATTGATCACTAACATATCATCGTCTATCTTCAGGAGTGTAAAGATATGAAACTCCCTTTCAATCCTTTTAAAAATGAAATAACATATTTTTTACAGGTAATCCTACAGCATATTCGTTATTTGATTGCTTTCATCTCCAGAAAAAAAACATATCATGATTTTTTTTAAATATTGAGTTAGACTTTGTCGTAATAAACATAAGGATCCTGTAGAAAAAAAATAAATAATAAAGGTAGGCTGACATCCGAATCCTATAACTCACAGTTCAATTGTAAATTTTTCGTCCCCCTCTCCTCTCGAATGCACATTATTTCATTCGAAAAATATAATGCAATAAGATTTCTTTCCTTTTCAATATTTGAGAATATAGTTTACAATGTGCCCCCGCGAATCGTGAACGAACTCTTTCAAGCTCAACTTCATCAAGCTTCTCAAAATGTCCAAGTACTAATACAATGAGACTTTATCCATTTCTTTTACTTCATATAAACAATTAAATGTCATAGTAGCCACTTTTGACCTCTACAATGGTCGCTATCCTAGGCCTTAAAGGTCTTCGTCATGCATTCCTCCGAATTGCCAGTCCATTCCTTCTCCAGAGCAGCCTTTAGGGCATTCACAGAGGAGGTCGCACAGACTTTCTTCTCTATTGGGTCCCAGATACCGTAGTGATGAGGGTTATAGTCTAGTAAGGACGGAGGCTACATTTACCAGTGCAATATATTCTCCAAGCTGTCTTCACATCACTTAAGAGTTTCTTTACCATTGTGGCTTCCTCTCAAGGCTCTTGTTCCTGTCCTTCACCTATTTAATCTTGACTATGAAACCCTTGGATCGGAGGAATATGCGGATGATTTCCCACGTTTAAAAGTGCTGACACATGATTAGGTTTGACCTCTACCTCTTTTGTTATTGTTCTAATGAAGAAATTTGTGTTAAAAGAATGATTTCTTTTTATTGCTATAGCAGTAGATATTAGGGTGGGGGGGATGGGTAAATTATTTAATAAGTCAATAACACCTTTCCATAGTTGATTCCACGTTTCACTGGGACACGTTGTATAATATTTATTTATGTAAGAAGATTTTTTTCAATACTTTTACTCGTACATATATTGTTATGACCCTAGACATATTCTTTATTGAATTCTATTTTTTAAGAGTAATAGGTATAGAGCAACCGATTATATTACATTAATATATTTATTAGTACTTACTACTATCCCTTTCGCTTTTTCTTCCTTGTATTGTAGTTCTATACTTTGTATATATAAATGCTTCCATAAAGAAAGTACTTTTCATGCTAAGTACATCTCCATAAGTCCCTTTTATTACTCTACATAGGTTTTGTTACTAACCAAGACAGTTAATATAAATGTACTTGATAATAAAACTGTATGTTTCTTCAGGACAATAATCAGACAGGGGAAAAAGAATAAAGAAATTAAATAATATTTATTGTAAAATTCTAATTCTCTCTTTCCTAATAATCCTTCATGCTTTTCCAACTTTGGAATGCTTCAAATGCTCATTGGATTATCATCTTGTTTTTAAATCTCTAGTAAGAAGTTTGACCGTTGTTCACATTAACTATGATGAAAAAAATGGTATTAATTGATACTTTCAATGGTTGGGGCCCTTATTTAACTTTTTAGGGAGGATGAAATATGTACTATACACACTGGGATATTATGCCCCTTTATATTTAAATGAAATTTAACGAAAACATTCTTGGAAAATGATTTCAGAGTAGTTAGATTTCAGACGGATCAAGATTCTTACTTCGGTCGTCTGAATATCAATGCAACTGTCCTTATGTGACTTTTTTATTATTTACCATAACAAGTGGATGTATGTACAAATTTTAAGACTTGTAAATCCCTTTTAAATTCAAGAAATATCATTTTGAGGGAGGCTTTATCAAATTTCTTCTTGTTTGTACAACAATTAAAAGAGTCTCTTTAATAAAAAAAAATGTAGAATACCTTTTAGCATGTTAATACTTAACTGTTAAATAGTAGTCAGATAATATATGTGGAAATTTTGAGACTTTTGATTTTTTTTTTAAATCATATCAAAAGAAGACTCTTTCCAAATTCAGAAAATATGTTAAGCCTGCGGTCTTAATGGGTTAAATACTAAATATTTTACACATTTTTATATTGCCTCTAATAAAAAAGAAATACTTTTTATTATGATAAAAGTCTTATATTAGTTAAAATCCACTAGAACACCATTGCTTGATGATTATGACTAAATTATTGATAGATCTATAAAAGTAATTTTTGTAAGAATATGATTGACTTGTTTTTTTGTTCTTTAGGTGTGAGTTAACTTCCTCATTCATTATATATTATTCATGATACAATACATATAGATATAGTTGTACTTGGGTACTAAAAAAATGTATTTATTTATTAACGAAGTAAGATATTTCGTAGAATCCTTCGGGGGATAATTTTATGATGATTAGAGCTGTAAATAACACCACTTTTAAAAAAGCAAATCCTTCTTTTTATAAGAATTGAGTATTTCCAGTTAAATAAATCTGATAAGAATTTTAGTGCCATAAATTAGGACTTTCTTCTATATAATGGGGGAATTAATTATTTCTTACATACTTTCTACACAAGTATTTGTTAGCCTAACTCTAAGGGAAAAAAAAAACTTTCTGCTGAGAAAAATTATATAAATATATATATTCTTCATTTTATTAAGGCTACTCCCCTTTACATGTTTCTTATGATAAAATCTATCTTATCTAATGTATTGATGGAGAAAATCTCATTTGATAGAGATATAGTTCATCAAAACTCATTAATAAAGCCTTTCTCCAGTAATACAGAGAATCCATATTTACTTGAAAATCTGCCAATATCTGATTCTTTTATATCAGTTCATAGCCTTCTAAAATATTATGATTCTGTATTTTCAGAAGTTAAATTTTTTCCTGCTTTAAATTAGGGTTACAATGCAGACACGTATCTGGTACACCTTATATTGAAAAGTTATATAATCAGAAAATTTTGACCGTCATGTTACAGTGATTTGTGAAATTTTTTAGAAGACTTTTAAAATTGCTTTTAATCTTGAGATAAAAAATTGAAGGATTATTACTCCACATTGAGGATTTAAAAAAATTTACTATACAGTTTTGGATCGCATTTTTTATGCTAGTAATGACAGCGGATTTGTTAATTTGACTTTACACGTTTTTGTTGTATTAAAAAATTCTGAATCAAAATTTACTAAGGCTCCAGTTATGTTTGGACTTTTAAAACGGAAGAGATCTCCAGTAAGAACAGAGGCGCAGGAATAAGCTTCGTCGAATTCCATTGTTGTTATTGCCAGCAAGATAACCAATTACGTACAGAGGAAATAAGTGTTGTTTTCATCTTGTTTGTGGCAAGATACGTAGCCTTCTCTAAATGAGCTATATCACCTTTGGGCTTGGTTAGAAATAGGGCACTGATGACACTGGCACTGCATTGTATTTGCAAGTGAAGTCCAAGTTATATAATAATGAAGTTTTTTTGTTTTTTTTGGTGAGAGTATGGCTGTTTGACACTTCTGACTGAATGTTTTTGTTTTAATATAAAGGCTTAATTTGACAAAAAAAATTTGTTTTTAGTAACAAAAAACAATTATTAATGTTTCCAGTGTAGATAGGCATGTTAAAAAAAGAAATCGAAAATCAACATGAAGAATATTTTGAAGGAGAAAATAATATTGGTCATGATGTTTCATTGGATCAGCAAGAATCATCTGTGACAAAAGAGGAAGAAGAAAAGTGTATAAACTAAAAATTTGATAGAATTACCCCGATGACGATCTCCAATTTTACTCAGAGTCTAACAAGGACTCACAATTATAACTCTGCCGCATATCCTCAAGGTTACTCTCCGTCTTTTATGGGGACACACGTTTGTTCAATCAGGCTTTGAATATAATTGAATCGATTTAGGAAAGGATATTAACTACTCAAAAATTAAATAATAATGCCCATTTCTAAGGAAAAGAACCACAATTCTTCAATTTACCAATTCGAAAAATACTCTGGATTTTTATATTTAACTTTGAATATTTTCTTCTCTAGGAGCGACCACAGATTGAGTTTAAGATAATAATTTCTGACGTACACGTTGTCAAATTGAGCCCCTTTTTTAAGGATGTAGAGTCAAACAATTTCAGAAGAAACAAAATTTGAACAAATAACCATTTTAATATTTTAAAAAGCAAACTGATTTTTCTTTCCGAAAATTAAAACTTTTTTTTTTCTTGACAAGACTGCATTTTTTTATTGTGATAACTTTTGTGTTAATTTTATATGGGCTTATCATTTTATATGAAGTAGTAAGTTACGGGTAACCGGTATCCAACAGGAACCCAAATTTGAGAGACTTTTTCTCCAGTAGATGCCACAACTCCCAACATCATCACAGATGTCAGATTTTTGGACATGATGACTGTCCTGATACTTTTGTCAGACTTTCCAAAGCATACAACCCGATCATTTTCCTTGTTCTTGACAGGGGGAACCGTGAAGGTCTTTTCATCCGAGAAAAATATAACACAGTTGCTGTTTTGCTTCAGACCATTCAAGAGTTGTTGACATTGATGAAGATGGAGTTCTTTTTTACATCAGGACAGGATCAGCCTCTCAATTATTTTAAGCGACCTTCCTCCAGCCTTTTGCTGGCTTTACCCCTGGAGACCGATGCACCTTCTTCTTCATGGCGTACTCGGACATCTTCATCGTTGGGTTGACCTAAAATGCATCCAAGATTACTCCAGGCTTCACTTAGGTGGGTGTTCCACTCTTGGGCTTGTATTTAAGGTTGTTCCCATCAGCCAAACTATTTATGTGGCCTTGCTGACGTTTATGGCCTTCATGATGTCCAAGGTGATCATCCTGTTGCTGATTAAATTGCCTTTGATAGCTTTTCTTGCGTCTAATTTTTGTTTACAACATATACATCGATCAAAGGCTTAGAATTTAAGCTATGCAAAAATAATCGGATTGAAAGATTAAATAAACATCACCTATTGAAAACTGTATTGATAGGAGGATTCATTACTTGTTCTACACCCGGTATAATGAATTTTTGTTTGCAGTAAAGGAACAAAACAAAAAGAAGGATAAAAGTCCTTAGTTAATTATCCTTAGAAGATATAAGTCAATAATTTGTGACTGGGTCTGCACTTAGCATTTCTAAAAGATAAACAAACAAGCGCTTATAGTTTCACTAAGTTTACTAAGTGATTTTCTCATCAATCATAAATTTAGATAGGGTTCTTTAATAATTATGGTGACAAACAAGACCTATACGGCGATTTTGTTAAGAATTACTTGATCTTTAAGATACAAAAAATATCAGTATATTAGTACTCATAAAGTAAAATACAGCTGCTTTAAAAGTAGATAGGTTATATACAAAATACATTCTAAGAGTATTCCCATGAATATACATATTAATTAAGGAAAATTTATCTGGATGTTTGCCTGGTCCTGATTTTGTGAGTATTACTGCTTGATCTAAGGAATAACATAGTAAAAACAAAACGATGGTTTGGAGGCGTCACATAAAAAAAGAAGAGTACATAAATTTAGGATTGTAAATCGTACAAAAATGTAATAAAGTTTTTTGTTGTCGTACACCTGACCAATTATTTTATTCCTCTCAGAAGTTCTAATCACCATTCTTGAGGAGAGAACATCCAATTATTTGTGTAACTACGTGTGCTCATGAAAAACGATAAGTAATACTAAGGATTAGTGGGGGTATTATTTACTTCAATATTAATAAAACGAAGTATGTCTATTTTTCGACACCTAATAGCTCAGAAAATTAATAAAAGACTTGTTCTCTGGGGGAGGGGGTGGGGAATGATGAGAATTGGGAGGACATTACAAAAACAGGGTAAATTATTTACATGTTGTAAAGGCAACATGGATAAATGCAATTAAATATTCAGAGGCACTTGTAAAAAATTAGTTTTTTATGGAAGTATTCAAAATGTAATGAGAAGAGGATTTTAGTCTTGTGTAATTATATTTTTGTGATTCTCTTATTTTTTGGTTGACGATATCAATGTTATGAGTAATAAGGCTGAAATATATGAGCTCGTTCAAAGTCATTAAGGAAATTTATATTCAAATACAATAAATAATGGAGATGTGTCGATAGATTTGAACTCACTTTACATACCATTAAAGAATTAATATAACATCACGTTATCGATAAGCAATAAAATATATTATTTGTTTACGCATTTGGCTGCTATTTGAATTATAAATTGCTCGTATTTTGCAAATCTAACCTATGTACATTGAGCTTTTAAATTACACAATACACGGTTCCTGTATTTTAAATTTTACCATATCAATGATTCGTCTTTACTATTTAATATAACTTTTCATGTAAGAATGATTTTGTCTCTATTGATATTTGCTATCATTTTAATTTAAAATCCATATGAAATTGACAATAAAAAATTGTTATTATTTGAAAAACATAATATAATTTATTATCAATGTTGATTGTTTTTATATGTCATATCGATCTACTATGTTTGCATAGCTATAAACATGTACGTCTTACATACAAACATATGTTTCATATGTAAATATTTATTGAAATCAAAGCATACATATAATAGCTAAATTTATATTAAAATATTTTTTGAAGATACGACTGTACATAGTTACTACGACTTAAAATTGGCAATACGAATGCAATCAAATTTTTTCATCAACAAGCTATAAAACGTTTTCATCTCATTGTGAATATGCATATATGTAATTTATTAACTTTATACAAATGTACAGCATACGGTCGATGTTTAACAACAAACTTTGAGCGCACGCACACGTAGGACTAGTAAAAAAAAAAGGCAAATTCCCCTCAATGTTAGATACATTTTTAAGTAGATTTAACCCATATTTGCGTAAATCTTGAGCATGTTGGCCTAATTTAACTTTTGATGAGTTCAATTAGAATTACTTTGTCGGCAAAGGTAAGCTTTTTATGCTGCAACCGTCCACTTTAACTTGATAACCTTTTAACATCCCATTAGTGAACTTGGATATTGTACACCCCGATATTTATAACTATACTTAATATTCCTTTACATATAAATTTTATCGACCAAATACTTCTTAGTATGCTCCTGAAACAATTAGATCTTTTTTATCATTTTTTTATTATTATTGATAATTCATTGCTTAAGATATGTAAGTATATTTATACGTTTTTTAAATGTTCATTTAATTGGTTGGATGGAGTTGCACTGATTCAGTATTAGTAAACAATATATTATTACAAAGTGTATCAGTTTTTAATCGAGGCTTAATGAATTTAAATAACTGTTTGCTTAAAAGTCCTATCGTTGTTTTTTGAGGTAATTTCTTGGATTCTTCTTTGTTTCAATATGAGGACTAAAGTATATTACCGTAGCAAACAAAATATGCCATCATCAACATCTTTTTATAATTATCATCGAAACTGATGGGTACTCATTTAATTCCCAAAATTCGTATACGAAAAAAATATAATGTTTTTTACTATTTTAGTAACAATTTTTCTCCCAACTCATATTGTCAACATTAAAATAGAATAAGGATATACTTTTTCTTGATGTCTTATCTGTATATAAATAAAAGGAGTTTGTGTTTGTCTGGATGTCCTTTATAGGGGATAACAACTGTGAACCTAGGAAGCAAAGAATTTGCTTGGATGTCTCTTTTGAACTTGGACAGGCTTAAATAAGGGTAACAATTTTTTTTTTTTGCGTCATATAAGGGGATTGGCTTATTCTATACCCAAAATACAAAAACTTTTTTTAGATCAAGAAGACTAAATAGAGGGCTGAGCTTTGAATCAAAAAGTAACAAGCGTTAAAAAAGGCAACTATACGAATAAAGACGTTTTAAAATTTCCTATTTCTTATAAAACAATAAGAAATCGGAAATAAAATTGCATTTTTTTTTAAGGTGCAAAAAAATGAATTTTTAATGGAACATTGGATTCGTTGAAACAATAAAGTTTTTAGAAATTTGTCTGAAGATTCATTTAAATATGACACATAAAATTTTTGTTTCACCAAAATATTTGTCATTTTCTGAATAATTTTAAAAAAAAGTTTCATATTTTCATCAAACGTCAATTTTCAATTTTTAGGAAGATTCATTTTGGAGATGAATTTGTTGACTATAACTGTACAATCTAATATTTTAAATTTCCTGAATATTTTATTAAATAAATTTTGTAATATCTACAAAAATGAACCAGTTATCAATGTTTATTTTTTCAAACATCTTATCTTCCATAACTTTTTTTTTTGCAAGCCCAAAAAAAATCTTGACTGGTTTGTGTTTCCCCTTACAACTAAAATACATGCTATTTACTTCTTTGTTTTTGTAAAATTAGAGTAAAAAAGTTGCTTACAATTTTATTTATGAATTTCGATAATTGATTAGAAATAAATTCATAATGATACAAGTATAATTACTTGTATTATTATGATTGCCCACACCAAAGGGTTCTCTACGTTAAAAAGAAATAATATTGACCATTATGAACGTAATTTCTCCCCTTCTCTTTGGTCTGATCAATCCTGGTAATCCTTTGCCTATATATATACAAGTATTTTAGTATTTTAATAGAGTTTTACGAGTGTAAAATGGATAAATGCTGTAATTATAACAATTGTTCAACTTTTTATCATGTAATTATTTACAGTTTATTTTTTACCGAGTTCGCTTACTGCGTTTCAAAAAGGATGTTCACTAACCAAGGGTCAATAAAGAACACATGCTTTTTTTCGTATTTTTAATAAATAAATTTTGTTCAGCCTTTCATTAATTTATTGAGTGTAATTATCTATTCCTAAAATATAATGCAAACTTCTAAGGACTGACTTGGGTTTTGTACTTATGTAACTTCTAGTCTAGGCGCATTACTACCATTTTTTTCCTTATATGAGTAATTTTGCTTTAACAAAAACTTTCGTATCACATTTAGTTTTCGTCAAAGGGAATATTATCATGTTTTATAGATGAATATATTCTCTGAAATTATGTCCTTATAATAGTTTCAAAAGTGTATGAACTACTGTTTATTGTGATGAAAAAGAGTCTTGATCCATTTTTTTTAAACGTGTATTTTTTTTGTAGTTGCTACAGTATCATGTAAATTATTATATACTTTTCTGTAAATTAATCAGTATCAAAATTTGTATCCCTCGCTAATTTATGCATAATCTCGAGAAATACACCTCTATATAAGAAATGTAACACTTTTTTCATACAATATTATTTCTCTGGTATATAAATTCATATACAAAATCTTGAGAATGAACATGAAAAAAAATTGCAAAAATCTTCTCGTAAATATCTATATAATATTGGAAGTCCTGCTTTGGAAAGACACAGTATAACATAATATGCATTGTGCACAAACACGTATGCTTTATATTTTTATACAACTTATATTCTTGATTATATACACATTAGAATTTGAATGCATTCTCCATTATTTACGTTTGCATATTTATGCTTTAGTATCTCACGAGGCTTTCTAAATAATATATACAATAATTATAATATATACATGAATACTTATTCTATAAGAATATTTTTCGTCTTTTTTTATACTTTCAAAGTGCTATAGGTAATTTATTTAAATTCAGTATCTGAAATATGAGGATAAAAATTATGTACTACAAAAACATAATATTATACATCCCCTTTCTAAAATGCAACATTTTTTGAAGATTACAAAAATTGTTATATTTCAAAAAATATCATCAAATTTGGAAAATTTAATTCATAAATACAATCAAGGTACTCCCTATGTACGTTCTAATCAATATAGCCACCTTTTGTCTTAAAGACCCGTTCTAGCCTGGTGTGGAACTTTGAACAGGAGTTCTTTACAAGGCTTGTATCTGGTTTGACTCAAGCAGCAGTGATGATGTGGGCATTCAGTTGGTCCTTTGTTGTGAATCGGTCTCCCAAAGCTCCCCTTTTAGGTGCCCATATTGAATAATATATAAAGACAATAAGATGGGATATATCTTGATCTGAATTTGGGTTCTTAACCAACATTGATATGAAAAGACAGTCACAGTATTAACGAGTTATCATCCCTATAGGAAGTTAACTTTTTTCTTCTTTTTGGGGTATTTTTTGATCAATCACTTAAAAAATTCAATTAACTAATTTGGTAAAGAAAAAAAATGAGATTTGGATTAACGTTGAATAGTCAAAACTTGTTCTTCAAACAAAAGGACAACCCTATAAAATCTATTTATAAACGAGATTAATTTTTCCATCGGAGTTGTATTTAAAATAAAAAGTATTCTTTCTAATCCCAAACTACCTTTTCAAAATAACTTGTCGCCTCTGTTTGAGTTGTTTGAGTGTTTGAGTTGTTTGACTTGAAAGGTCAATATAAGTTAAATTTATAATTTCTTTAAACAATATAAATATTTACATACACTTTTGATCATTTATTTTAGCTTCTGATTAGTATCTTGTAGAATTTACAATTGATCTTACTTAAAATGAATAAATACAATAAAAATAGATCAATATTTCTAAGACTATCTTTAATTGAGTAATCATTTTTTAGAAAGTGAAAGAGTAGATATTGTTTAGTTGGAGCTATAATGGTCCGATAATATTATACATAACAAATAATATACTGAACTCTGCCAAAAGGGTGAGAGTAATTCAGGGAAATTGAATAGATCCTATGATAACTCTTTCTTACAAAATACCAATCAAAGATACATATTTAGACCATTGACTGTCATTCATTAATATAAGAAAATAACCATTTTACTTTAATTTAACTGTATAATAATACAAAAGTTTTCATCAAACTAGTATATGAGATGCGTCAGCATAAAAAAATTCAAAATAAAATTCAAACAAAGGAGAAATTTTCAATTTAATTTTTAATTCAAAATATGAATGTATATTTAATATTTTATATTAATATTGGAGTCTATTATGGGATTTGTATTCAAATTTCTGTAACACGTTAAATACTCAAGAATTTTAGCTATGGTTCAAAACCATTACTTTTTTGAAGAGACTTGCCATATATTGTCCCTGATATGGACTTTCAAATAAAATGAATTAATTTTTCACCATTTTATTATGACGATCCATTTTGGTTAACTATATGAGCACAATTTACAATTTGTATCTACATGTAATATAAAAAGTAGTTCCAGTATCATTGTCTAATAAATTTTATATCATAAATAAGTTTTACTATACGATGTAAGATATAGATTTCACGATAACGATTATTTTAAATATATGAACGGATATTAGTTGGTTTTTTTTAATATAGAAAATACACATTTTTAATCTTTATATCTTTTTTTTTTTTCCTTTGTAAAATTCCTACATGTTAAAGACGATTATTATATGATTTTTTATATACATAGAAAATATTATATACATAAATGTTAAATATTCATAAGAAAATTACTCTTTAAATATATATTTCTTTCTGAAATTATTAAAAAAGCAATGGAATTGGATATTAATTTCTTTTGATATCTCATTTATCAACAAGGAAAAGGTAATTATTATAGTAAGCCATCAATTTGGCTTCAGCTTATTCGACAAAAATAAACAGCCACCATTACTTTTGGAATTGTCTGCAAACATTATTTAGATCTATAAAAGGAAGAAACATGAGATAATACAAACCTATTGAGAGCTTATATTCTTAAAAGATCAAATATCTTTATAAAAAAGTGCCCTACTCACATGAAAAACAAGCTTGTTGGAAAAAAAATTGCACTTTCAAAAACCAAAGTTATTTAAATTAAATATTTACTAGAAGAAGTTTAAATAAGGATAAAATGCATGCTCTCTGACATGTTCTTCGACTGTAATCCTCATTTCTTCTCACGGGTCCAATAAACCCGTTTTTAACTTTAAATTTAAAAAAAATACATTTTACTTAAGTTTTTAGACATAAAATTTATTTACTTTTCCTAAATGAACCTCAATATTAGGAGTAGTAGAAAATATTTATTTACATGCGTTACTCAAAAATACGTGTCTAACAAAGACAAGAGCATGCATATGCATAGGTCTAACCCCACATAACTTTCAAATAAGTAAAATTTTGGCAAAAAAGAATAGAAGACATGTTGTTGTTTTTTCTATGAGAAAATACATAAATAAGAAGTTAATGAAGTTACAAATTGAATACAAAAGAAGGGTGCTAAAATATCTTTGATAAGGAGATATTCAGGTTTAAGAATTCAACAAAGTTCTATCCGAAGAAAATTATTTCAAAAATAGCAACTCACTACTTTATTCATTTTCTAATGAAAAATACATTTTATTTATGAAAGTTACTCTTTTTGTCATCTACTGTAAAATGAGATGGTCCTCATTGACACAAAATGGAAACCAAGACTAAAAACAATGTATGGCAGATACCATTCGGATATACATTCAACAATTATGTTAATTTACCATTCTAAAGAATGAAAGTGACAAATTCAGAAGGTTTTTACTGATATGGCCAGAATTTGTTAACCTAGTGTATTACTAAACATCATACTACATTGAGCAGTTTATATTGACAGACGTCGATAGATCCTGTGATGAGGCATCGTCTAACCTTGAGGACGCAGAGAGTGACAGGTCTTTTGCATAATCTTCATCGAATAAGTTATACTATACCTCATATAGGAATAAATTTTTATGCAACTTAGATTTAAATGGGATATTTTTAAAAATAATTTTACAATGAAAATTATTAGGTTTTTTCGTTAAAAAATTAGCTATTAGTTTGTTAATTAAATATGTATAATATCATTTATCTCAAACTTTATATGCCCACATTGTTTTATATGGTATTTTTAAAAGTTAGTCATTTGACCCTTAGGACAACGGGGTGTGCATAAAATTAAAGTCTAAACAACGGTTAATAGGTTAATTTTACAACAAATTTTAAAACAGAGTGGGAACTTAAGATTTGCATGAATATGTTATTACAATTTTATCCTGTTATTTATAATAATGAGGTTTTATTATACAACTAAACGACAATTTAAACTAGAATAAATTAGTTATATTTTTATCACCACTACTGCAACAACAATATGGCTAACTTCTGCCCTCCTTCAGTATGTCTTCCTCCACAAGAAATAACAGGCTGGACACGGTGGAAAACAGATTGGCAGCTCTTCACTATGTAGACCATATCCATGACGTTATGTTGTCATAATGACACACTTCTCATCCAAATTTAGATTCGCTCAGACTTGCCATTATGACAGTATTGTATGCCTTGATTACGGTCTTCATCGTCAAAAGCTGCCAACCTGCTTGTCGGCGTTTCCAAACTTTAAGGTGGCCATATTAAATAAATATATAGTTAAACATATTACCAATTTGTTTTGAGTTACCTATTCTTGATTCCATAAAAATGAAGGTTTTCGTAATTTAGTCATACTATTGTAATTTTTGGGTCAAGACTCTGTATTGTAACAAATATAAATATACCTCCTTTGTAGAAGTATTTTATAAGCAAGTATCGGGTAGTGAATTTAACTTTATTTTTGAGAGGTGTAGAGAGTTTCAATCATTAACTGAGAATAAGGAAGGGAAGGAGAGGGAACTATTTTTTGAAAAAAGTAAAAAGGGGTACAGGAGAAAGCTCTATCACTCAAAATCAATTATTTCTATAGTAGGTTAAACTCATTTAATTAGTTAATTAATTAAATGATAATTAAATTAATGATATCTTTTTTTTTTGTTCTTTTAGGATATAAAAGGATAATTAAAAAAAAAATGGAGGATCCGCACATCATCAAGGAAGTGAGCCTCGATAGCAAAGGTAAGAATAATTTTATCCTTCATATAAATATTTACACCGATTAAATAGTTGTTTATTAGATAGCCTATTTATTTACACACGTCGAATCTCTTTAAAAGTTATATTCAATTAATTAATCTTGATACAGTTATGTTGAAAAAGGTATAATAGAGAAAAAGCTTCATTTGATTAGTTTCTACTTAATTGGTAAAAATAAACAAAGTATATTTAAAAAACCATGGAGAAGTATTCCATTATACTATTAGATAATATATACTGTATAAAACATGTTAGAAATGATCATACTATTCAATTTATTTAATGGGAATATTATTACTAAAGAAAAGAAGGAATACAAAATTAACTTCATTTTTTTTTACTTGTACTAGTTAAAATGTATAATAAATTTTCACACGCCGAACGCAAAAATCCCCCTATCTATTCATTATAATTATAAACATAATTATTTCTGTTTACAATGTCCTCATGGCAATGACATGAAATAAAAATTAATGTGTTTTTTGTTTGTTTTTTAAGTCCAGTAAAAATAAATCTAAAAGAATTTCGTTATTTTTAATGGATTTAAAAAACAAACAAAAACCACATTAATTTTTATATGATTGCCAAACTAAAAATTGCTTACATGACGACCAGACTCTGTGATTTTCCATTATTTCATCCACATTTTCGACAATTTGCTTTCCAGAGAGATAATGCATTTTTGAAATCAAAATTAACGAAATGGAATCAATAAAACCAAAATACAACGGGATTGGCTGTTACAGAGTCATAATCATAAACACTATTTGCATTTTCATAAGCTTGGCTTTCGTTTTCGCCTTGTTCGAAAAAAAATCTGTAAAACATCACGTATTTCCTCTTTGCTAGTGCCCATCATTGATGCGCAATCAAATTATACCGGGTGAAATAATCGGAAAAAAAATTTGTAATTTATTTAATTACGAAATATTTTTTTTTCTAATATTATCTTGTGAAATCCAATTGCACTTATATAACACAAAATAGACATTTATTTTTCAAATAGATGGCTTTAACAAATTACAAGAAAAATATGAGGATCACTATACACAACACCATGCAACAGCATTTTGGCCCACAACCTGAAACCCACGTTTATTATTGTTATTGATCATTACAACTTTCCACCTTTACAGGTTTGGCCGCTATAGCCGTTTGAATAAAAAACAAGTTTTTAGAGTATAACTACGATTCAGTGCTATATTTTAGCATGGAAGAACTATGTAGATGGAAATCAAAGTAATTAATAAATTGATATTAAAGCTGGTAATGTTCCGCGAATATAGATTACATTAATCTTCCGGGGAAAGAAATTGAATCGTTTATCAGCTTATAACAATCAATTAATCAATTATTGTGAATATGATGCATCTATAAAATTGTATTAATTCCCTTTCATCAAATTATTAATTATTTTACTATAAATCATTAGTTTTAAGATGACAAACGATTCAATTCAATTACCCCCCTCCAGGAATATTATTTAAATCCATATTCTCACAACCTAATAAGATTATTTTATTTTAATTTCTAAACCAATTTTTAAAAAACTAAATTGACCAAAGATCAACCTAAACTACAGGCAATTTTTTTAAATTCAAATATAAGGTATATATTCTTTAACTTCAGGTAGAATAAAAAGTCGATCAAGAAAAAATTTAAAAAAACAGATATTAGATTCTAAGTAAGGTCATTTTACTCAATTTTTCAGTGGTTATATAATTTTTTTTTGTATGAACTGTTATCAAGATAAAGTAATAAACAGTTCATTTTTGAAATGCTGAAATATTTGTATCAATTTGTTATTAACTTTAATTTTTATCTATATAATTATTTTATGTCAAAATATGGCACTGAATCGAATTTATACTTTAAAAACTTGGTTAAAAAAGGCTTAAAAGGCCAAAACTATAATACTTGGAATTTTTAATGGTCATTTTTGTACTTTACGGGTGGTTAATTAACAATAATGAATGTGGGTTTCAGTCTGTGGATGCTCCATGACCTTCATTTTGTTACACAGGGTAATATATCTGAACATAATTATAGTAACACATTTTATATGTATTATATTTAAAAAAATGCAATTGAAAAGGAAGTTCACTCCTCTGGAGTTAAATGATTATAACAAATACTCAGGATAATAAAATTTACTCTTCATTTTACCAACTCTAAAAAAAAAAAAAAGGGGCAGCTAAAAAATACATCCGATTTGTATCACTAATTATGCTGTTACATATACGGTTGTACACTTGACTATGGTTTTATATATTAAATTAATTTTATTACCACCCCATAAATATTTCATATCAATAAGTGCTCTTTTTATTTCATATCTTAAAAGTATGTACCCTATACAATGTGCATTTGTGATATCGCTCTTATTATTAAGAAAAATATCCCACTCTCAATATTAGTTTTGAATTTTGTTACATCTTCTTTCAGAGTACATAGTTATTAGTTACATGTAGAAAATGAACAAATATATTTAGGTGTACATTAGAAAGGGAAATAAAACAAAGCACCGGAAAAAGAAGTACGTGATAAAATTCCCTTCAAATTTTATCAGCTTTGAAAAAAAATGTGTAGCTAGAAGTGCCGAGAGCATCATGAGTTACTTTTTATTTAATTTATATTTGATATTATTTATTAAATATACAAATCTAATTTGTTCTTGCGTTTTGCATGTAGCATCGACGGTTATTCAAGGTGAATCGTATTTAGTGCTTCCTGATGTTTATCACATTTATTTTTTATTTTTGATCTAAAAAATAACAATATGGTCATATTAATGAAATTTCGCAGGCTTTTTGCAGATAGTACCGTGAGGGTATAAAGAGTATATTGTATATAGTGATGCTTAATGTATGTCTTATTTATTACATACTTATGATCTGAAAAATAACAATTTAGTCATGATAATGAAATCTAGCAGCCGTTTTGCATCTAGCATGGAGTGTGTGTAGCTGAGGCTCAAGTAGGGTACACTGTAGAAGACTACAATACTCCTTTGCTCAACAATTATAAGGTAATATTACTTTATTATAAAGCTCTAATTATTATTGTTTCATTATTGAGAAGAAAACATCTACGTATTTAGTAATTACGTGTGTGAGTGAGGTGTGGAAAAAGTGAGTAAGATTGAAAATTTATTGGATAATTATTTTCTATATTTTTTAGGAAATGTTTGTCTGTTTGGCAAAGTCTTATAACTATGGCAAAAATCGGGGAAGGAGATAATCTAAAAAGCAGTAGGTTGATCTACACTGACCATTAACAGACTGCTTAAATGATGTAGTTTTAATGGTTAATCCATCCTTATTTACAATTAGAGTAATGTAGTATTTTTTTTTTTCATAAAAGTGATGATGATATATGAGATGTGTTACTATCTATACAAAGTGTTGCTTCAAATGATGTTGAATATAATATTTTAACTCTTTTTGCCCTTATATACATTTTATAAAGTTATTGGTTTTTACTAAAAACCAATAACAGATGGAAACTGTCATGCATAAAAGGAATACAAATCATCTTACAATAAAAAAGGTTATATCATAACTTTTCATTGAAAAATAGAGTTCATATAACATGAAAACTACTATTTTTTCAGTGTTTAGTTTATACCTTTAGTCCAATGCATACATGTTCGTGCACTACAATTGGAGCAAACCTGAACCTTTCCCGTATTTATTCAGTTGTCGAGATGTAGAAACACAGTCACTCATCAGTTAGTGTTTTGCTAATGGATAATTTTCAACAGTCTTTAAACTAAATTAACTCCATTATTAACTATGGTAGAGTAATATAAATGATGCAATTTAATACCCCTTTGCTCAATAATTTCAAATTAGTGCATTTTGTTCAGATCAAGTAAATGAAGTTAGGCTCTGGGACCCTTTTTATAACATTAAAATTTTCCTTTATCAAGTAAAATGATTACAATTGTTTTTACTTGATAAGTTAAAATAAATGTGAATATTAACATGTATGAGTTAAAATAAAATAAAATGTCAGTAATAAAAACGGTTTCAAACGGTACCTCAGGGCCTAACCCAGTTTTCAAATTTTGACGTCTATAGCCTAACCCAGTTTTCAAATTTTGAAGTATATAGCCTTGATATTCAAAAATTCATTCAGTATACGCATCACTATTAGATCGAAAAAATAAATTACAAGAAAAACAATTTTTTACGAGATTGCTGGAGTTGTCAAGAAAATGAGCCGTTATAGAGATGAACGCCGTAGTATTAAATCTAGAGCAGATATTTGATTCCTTCTTCAGTAGATCTTGAATGAATATTTTATCCTATTTGTTTATCTTAGGAAAAATATATTCAGTCAAATGTTGCGAGATACGCCAAACGAATTTGTGGCAATGTCGAGTACTCTCGCTAGTACTTCTTCCATGAAACGAGACTCTCTTATTGCTATCTACCTCCCAAAATCTAATATAGACATGCTTAAGCACATTTTCATTATATATAGACTAGCCTTTGGAATTTTATACCTACATGTTTTAATTTTACTACTAATGATATTAGATTTGATTTTATAAATATTAACTATAAGTTGGCCTGTTAAAGGCTTTGACTATTAACTCTGGTCGAAACAAGGAAAATTGTATTGTTCCTGTAGATGACACCCCTTACCTTATAAGAAGTCTCAATAAAATGGTATTTCTAGAAATATTTAGGTTGTTTTTTTCATACCACATTCGCCAAAATATATATAATACACAAATTAATATATAATGGGGTGGAGGTGGGAGGGGGTGCTGGGATCTTGGGCTTTTCTGAGAATTTGGAATACAAAGTTTTTTGTCTTTTCTATAAGTATCAAATTTGACGAATAGTTTTTTTTTAAAAAAAAAAAAAAAAAAAATATTATCTTAATTAATTTTAGAGACAAACATTTCAGAAGAGACTATATTGAAAAAATATATGGTATTTTTTTTTTTCTAGAAACTTATCACACCTAAAATTGTTTGGGCAGATAGATTTTTTGTAATTGTTATAACTATAAAAGTTCTGCAAAAGTGGGGAGGGGTAATGGCTCCTTGTCCTCTGTGATTCCGTTGCTACTTGTCTGTCCCAAGAGTAGCATTTGATCCATTCAGATTACACTTTTTCTACCAAAGAGTTGCTTAAACTGCCATTATTATGTAGACCAATTGAATATTTTGTGACTCATAATTATTTGTTCCTTCCCATTTGAGATATAAATTCAGTGTCCATAATTATGTTTAGAGGAGTGAAGGAAAACGACTAATTTCGACATATTCAATGACACAAATGTTCAATGTTGATATCAAGTGCAAAGTACTAGAGAGTATTGAAAGAAAAAAAAATCAAAAAATAATCTACTTCTGGTAATAAGGCCACTTTCATTTATATGATGAATAATGTAGTCATTTATTTATAGGAATGTAAAAATGATTGAAATCTCTACAAATGTAAATAAAAATAGAAGTATATCCAGGTTATCTTTAAGATATGAGTGCTACTAACGATTCATCCATATTTGAAAAGTTAAGGGTAAATTAGCATGCAAAGAGAACTATACTATAGTGATCTTTGTCTGCAGATATGTCGTCCCATAATGTTGCCGTATGACTTCTAAGGCGGTTCAAACCTTTTCACATCTCTTACTATAATATACTTAGAGTCAGAAACGTATTTCCCTATAAAAAAATACACTCCCGCAAAAAGACAATATTTGGCTAAATAGACAATGTTATGGAAAAGTACGGTTTTGGTGACTAAGAAATGTGTAATATGATTAGATCAGATACTACTCACTATAAAAAAACCCATTTTTTTTTTCGACAATACAGTTTTGCAAACGATTTTTTTATGATTATGGGTGGCAGTTTCGGGAATGATAGATTATTTTATGGCACTAATGGACAGAAAGTAAAGATAGAAAACCTTTTTTTGATGGATCCACCAAATAGTATACCTATAACCACTTCATACTTCAATAAAGCAATGTCTCTTTCCCACCATCCTAGATCAACCATAGAAAATAAAAAGTATAACGCCGTAGTTTTTATTGACAAGTCAACAAAAAGCACTGATTGTATTAATTTAATAGGTATAACGGATGAATAAACAGTTTCAAGAAGATATGATGAAAAAAAATTAGGATTGTGTATTTTATTATGAATCGTTTAAATGAAAAGTATAAATGTTTCTAATAATAATTAATTAATTAATAAAAGAATGTAATTATATTTATATGTATACAATTCACTCACTTAAACATGTATTGCACTAAAGCAATGAAAAATATGAGATAGAATAAACTGTTTTTCCTTCTATTATGAGCATACAGACCTAAACATATACCATATAAATGTACAAAATACTTTCAATGTTTAACAGTAATGTATAGCTATAATAACAATCATTCATGCAGGATCTAATCATTCAGTAATTGTGCTGCAAAATGTACACTAAAAATTCCTATTCTGAAATATCATTTTTTGTGGGAATAAAATGTTTGTTGTTGACATTTATCTTTATCTATTTTGTTGGTTTAAATCAGGGGTTCCATGTTAAAAATGAAAAAATGTACTGAAAGCTCATTTTGAGGAAGTGATACATTCATGTTGCATATTTAAGAGTTAGAATTTGGTGTATGGTCTTATTGTTTGTTTACTCTTGGTATATATAAAAAGGCTGTTAGCTATCTTTATATAGATTGTAGTCTACTAAGGAATACTCAAGGTTAATTTTTTAATAAAGAATTATTAATTTTTTTTTAAATTAATGATATATTTATTAATTACTGTGTTATTCTATTAATATAAGGGGGGAAGGGGGATTCCAATCAAATTCAAATTTAGTATTATTTTTTTTATGCAATAGCATATTTCAAGTACTTTGGAAGAAAAAAATCCTCCCTATACCGCAAAAAATTACTTTTACTAACAAACACTCATTTAATCAAATTTTACTGTTGTTTTGTTTTCATTTTTACGACATATGATAATAAATTTCATTTATTTTATGAATCAAGATAAAATTTATACTACTGGAACCAATCCACGGGTGGGACTAAGGGGGGATATGACTCCTCCCTTCTTAGCTATTTATGGAGTTACGACATTTTTTTAGGCAATACCCAATGATATTCTGATACATGAATTCTTTTTTTTTTTGGCTTAGACATAACTAAATATATATATATTGTGTTCCTGACGACCGCCATGAGCTAACACTTTAGCATCCAAAAACAGTTTAACTATTTTATCAAAACTATTTTAGGTATGATTTGAACTATAAATCATGGAATCAATTCCTATCAATTTGAATAGAATTTAGAGAGGGGGGTATCCTTGTGCCGTAAATATGTACCTTAATCTTTATATTTTATCTTTTTACTGAAAATATAGATGATACCCAATAAGGTTTCCTTTCATTTTATTTGAAGGAGTTGATTTTTTCTAAATTTGTCAAATAGTGACTGTATAATTAGACGTGTATTTAACATTATCTTTCCTACGATTAGCAACATCCACAAATGTTTGATATATTAAATTATTACTTAAAATGAAGGAACTTCATTTTGGGGTGAAAAGAATAAATCCTTGAGATATTCTAGATATTTTTCAGCCAGTCCACTTTTCAAAATTAATTCCAGAAGAGTTGTAAAATTAATTACTCTTCTCAAACTAACCGAATGATTCCATCAACAAAGGACATATGTTTTGTGATTTGAAGATTTTGATATGATCAAGGACATTGATCATATCTTACCAAAATAACTTCAGAATTATATGAAATTATTTATTTTACAAAGTAATTCGAGCATCTCTACATACAATTTCAAAGGTCCTTGCTGGTGATTTTGATACAAAGTTCAAAATATATAATGAAAAGGCAATTTTTGTATGCTATAATCTTTATATTAGACATTTAAATTTGAATATAAATCAACTGGATACCAAAATGTAAGCCGAATCCGAAACTATCTTTATGAACGATTCCAATTCTTTATTATGTATAAAGGAATTATATTAACAAACAACAAAATGATTTACTTTTTTTAATATTAAACTTTCTACAGATTAGGGTTAAGTAAGAAAATTCATAAATATTTCAATCATAATTATGATTATAATTACTTGTAAATAAATTCAGTGAAAATTTAAAAACTTAATTCTTCTCGGTGCTCAGGAGTATATTTTTTATATATTGCTAGCACTACTGAATAGCCTTTCAATTTCAATGAATAAAGGTGGGCATGATAAGTATTTACAAGCAAATTCCTAGCAAATTTTGTTTTTGTTAAACATATTTTTTATATGTTTAAATTAGTAACTAAAATTCTACTGAGTAATGAATGCTAATCTGTAAAATTGAATTGCATATAAGAATTCGTGATTTAAAATGAAAATTACTCTTCTAAAATATCAAAATGTTTTTTATGTGTGACGAAATAAAAGAGCTCTTGCCCTGGGGTAATCGACGTAGTTGGTTCTTGCTGAGATTAATTCAAACTAATTATCATGCAGGGTTTTTAAATTTTGAATTTGCGTAAGAATTGACAATTTACTACAAAAAAACATCAAAAAATATATTTTCAAAGAGGAAAATTAAGGAGTATTACTCTAAATGCGTGAGACTTGATAGATCTAATGTTGGAACTACTGGTGCAAAGGACCTTTCATAATTCATGTGGTTCTTTTTACACATAATTCTACTTAGAGAACCACATTTAATACATTAATAGATGTAATTACTTGGATCTCAAGTTTTTATATATTTTTGCATGCAATTTGTGCATTCAAAGTTTTTTCAGGAAATGCTGTATTACTATTGATCAATCGCTATTAACTTAGACTTCTGTTTATATGGTTCGTGTACGTCCGCATATGGCTCTAATTGGTAAAAATATCCTTTAAAAAATCACTGGTATTAAGGCCAACCCTGGATCTGTTGAAGGTTTTAAAGGCCATGTTTGTTTTTTTAGAAATTGCGATCACATTAATAAATGTGATTTTATTAACAGAAAATGGCATGACCAGAATTTTTATAATAAAGGACCATTATTATTGCAATTTTTTAATTTTAAAATAAAAATCGAAGAAAAAATAATTTTATCTGGGGCCTTTAATGTACGTAAAATTAAACCTATGTTATTTTAAACTATATTGTCACCTCCTTTTATTAGTTGACCATTTTAGAATAATAAAATTTAAAAAATACGAAAAATATTTTTTTTCTTAATTCATGTATATAAATACCTAAGTATTGGTGGAATCGGCAGTATTGAAACGATTCTGATATCCTATTTTAATACTTCAAAAAAGCAAAATTTTATTCAATTTGGATGCATGGGTATATTCCTAACATGAACCAATCAATCTTTTTGAATGATGCCCGAAGTGATATATTTTATGAACTTATTAATATTGAGCAATTTATTTACATTGATAAATATGGCTTCAATTTAATAAAACGTTATAAGTCATTGTGCATTGTATGCATGGTGTTTCACTATGGAATTAGATTTCTGACCACATATCTATCTAAGTTGTATATCCTCACTAATAATTAATTTGGATGCTATCTTGGAAATAAATTTACACCAGTCCAATTTTTTTTTTTCAAAATAAAAAAATTGGTTAAAAATTTGGCTTGAGAAAAAAACTTAAATGAAACTTTTAAAATTCTGATGTGTAACTTTAAAATTGAAAAATCTTAGACGCGTCTAAAAAAAGTCATTTTGAAATGGCTATAGAAGTAACAAAAACTATATTTGAAACTTTACAAAGATAACTTATTGATCAACATACAACAGAAGATCGAATAATCAAGTCACTCTATAAATATGACAGCCTAATAAACACGCTAAAATAAAAATTAATCAAGAGTAAAAACTTTTTTTTTAAATTTCTGACATTTTTATTTTTTAGAGAAAACTATACTAGAGAAAACTATACTTAACTACCTCAAACATTATATAAATATTGCTATAATTATATAAGGCCTTTATTGATCACTGCATTCGAGAGTTTTTCTCATAACATGGAAAATAGAAATAAAAAAAACGCACTCATGGGTTAAAATAATAATTTTCGGGCTTAAGTTTTTGTGAACAATGAGGCATGAATTTGGATTATTTATTTGTATTAGTTTGTAAACAAAGCGTCAGAGAGTGGCGCCATCTCACGGCAAGATATTACAACTGCGTGAATGATAATATTATAGGTCTAAAATATAGATGTATGATACTCACATAGAGGGTGCATTAAAAATTCTTCTCAGTATGGGGCATTTTTATAAACAAAAAATTTAAACAAAAAGCTACAGACTGTCACACCACCTAGTGGAGAATATATATTTTTAGTTTGCTATTGCCTTATTTTAAAAAAAAACTATTAAATAATAATTCGATATTTAGGAAGAAATTGGTTATCTACAAAGAGAATTTGGGGCCCCTTTTTGTTTGTGGAAAAGTTTCAAGATTGAAAAATAAATTGGTAAAGTCTACAATTTTCATCATTTTATATAATGAAAACGCTCAAAAAATATAGACCATTCATTTATGTACTTAAATTGAACATTCTTAGAGTAGGGGGGCTAAGGCTGAAAAGTGGTAGATGTAATTACATGCTCATTGCTCATATTGCGTACAAATAATTTTTATATTAGGTTTCAGTATTAATGATTTATAATATGTATCATATTTTTCTTGTAATATGATTCCTTTTACTGTATGGTTTACCTTCTTTAGCTCGTTTTATATTATATAAGGTATTGTATGTACATTAGTTATAACGATTACATACAAACCAGTTATAACTTATGAGTCCTAATGTTAGTTATTTATCCTTCTAACAATTTTTTATTCATCATTGCGTTATAAATACAATAGATATGATCTAGATAAATAAAAATAGGATTTTTTTAGAATTATTTAAATATTTATGTGATATGGACAATGTACATAATGGTTCATGGAAGATTAACCACAGGAATATTGATATCGCTAGAAAATTGTCTGCAATTATACTAAATATTGATATACAGATCATGGATCAATCTGTCCCATCGATGGATAGGATTGAACAATCTTATCCGTAGATAGTTTTCCAACTGTAAAAAAAAAAAAAAAAAAACCTGTAGAGCAAAGATATCAGCCGTAAAAGATACCACTGTAAAAAAATATTGAGAAAATGAAGGGAGTTTTTCATGGTTCTTGAAGCGGCGGATATAAATTTTGAACTGATTTGTGGTCACAAGCTTATACTGCACAACTCCGTTGACCTGGAGCATAGGCCATTCTACAGAATGGGATTCAAGACTTGCAGTAGTATGACTAAATTACAAAAAACGTGATATTTATAAATAAAAACGACAACTCCAATCTAATTTTCTGATATATTTTACCACTATATTTTATTCAATAACAGCCTCGACACGCAGGTGAACAGACTGGCAGCTCTTGACGATGAAGGCCATGTTCATGATGTACCGCACTATCATGATATCAACTCAGAGCAAATTCAAATTTGGCAGATATTTTTCTCAAAGATGGTCCCAATTCTAGTGGGTAAAGGTCTAGAGGGCCACATGGAGGTAGGCCAGAAGTCAGGCATATGGATGCCTACAGAAATGTAGCATAATATGAATCAGATTACAAATTTTAACACCCTTTCTATCCTTAATGTTCTTCCTGATACTGTAGACAGTCCAGATGCCAACGTAATCTATAGCCTTCTCGGCACTGAGACCGGCATGAGGAGATTACCCATATGTTGCCTTTTTTGTTGTTGCTCGGACATTTTAAAACTTGAGGCATGGGACTAAAATAAAACTTGATCATTTTTATTTCCACTGTCGTTTGATTGCGTTATACAATCGTAAATATATGTTACTATAAGTTTTGAGTCCTTACTCTGTATATGGAGTACTTTGAAGTAGTGGGGGGGATTTTTAATCTGTCTTGTCGCCCATTTGCAGATAGAAAAACTATAAAGAAATATTTAGATGGGTCTCACTCATCTACAGATGAGACATATTGGTAGATGAATCGCTTAATTGCAGGCACATTTTTGGAAGGGCAATTTGCCACAGGTGTCAATTTTCCTGAAGGTAGTTTGCTCCGCTCACATTAAATAATATGTATAGATTATACCTTAAAATTATTTGTATTTTTGTATGTATATTGTATGTACTTTGGACATACCTATATATAGGTATGTAAGCATAAATTAATACAAATTTAATCGATAACACATAGAGTCAATATATCTCCAAACAATGTACATACATTATTGTTTCTTTTCAAAGAAGAAGCAAGAAATACCATTTTGTGTTAGAGTATGTTTGTTGACTCTATCAATATATCTAGCTGTGCCTTTGTAGTGTGTACACATACATAATTCTATTTTTTTTTCTTTCTCAAGTCATATTTTTCTCCTTTTACTGTTTCTCAGCTTGACATTGAAAATATATACACATACATATGTATGTTTCCTATTTTGTTTCAGAGCTCACTTAAGGCGATATGCTATGACATTTTCGTCTCTTTAATATACCATATGCGTCATAATGTTTCGTGAGTGATTAGTAGAATTCCAATTCAAGGCTCTTGCAAAATCATTTGACGAATAGAGACAATACTTTTTAGCAATTTGTATTTATCTGTTTAATATCTGTAATTAATTCTCAAAAACTCCTCCTTTGGTAGCAATACAAGCCTCTAATCTATGACTTGCATACTTTTCTGACATGTTGTTCTATTCCTTTGGAATGGAGGACTTCAGCTGTTGACATTGTAATGATAAGCCTTCACATGCTGCCATATACTGAAGTATAGTGGATTCAGGTTTGGGCTTGATAGGGGTCAAAACTCTTCGACCAAATCAACTTGACTTCAGTTTCTTCATCTTTTTCTTCTTTTGAACTTTTTATTCCAAGTGTTACTTGCAATTTAAAAAGCTTTGTACATTAGTTGTGTTCCTTAAAAAACAAACTTCCTTATTAAAAATAATTGATTGAAAGCAGGTAAAATACAAGACGACTCTTCAGTAGATATATGTGTTTTATTCGTCCATCTATTATACATACCATAATATATCATGTAATTTGGCTTAAAAGATTTCTACCAGTAGTTGTCCTTCTGTCTCCTTCTACTGGTTCAAAATGAAAAGTCAACGACTTTTCCAGCAATCCAAAATCCCTAAAATCTTTGTCCCAAGTCTTTTAAAATCCATTGTTTTCAAACAATACGCAAAAATATGTATTGTGTGTGCAGTTTACCACATTGAAAGGAGCATAACTTTTATTCTAGTAATTTTCCAATAAAATAGTTGCACACTAAAGAATTGTTGTTTATATGAGTTCGTAAATTTCTACGTACTCATTCCTTAACATTTTTTTAAAGACGTAAATATGTCAATTTGATTAAATCCAATAATTTTTTTATCTTGATAATAACATGTTTAGGATTTTACAATTTTGAATAGAGGTTTAGTACATTTAATTAAATATTTTACTTCAAAGTTGTTCCTTTTTTTATATAATTTTTAATTTGAGCATTCTACGGTGGGTACAAAATTAGAATATGAAGCTTTTATTTTATATAATACACGCAACCTTATTATTTTTCAATAAAATGTTTTTTTTTCTCGATTCTTATATTCATAAAAGTATTTTTGCGATTCAAATTTATATTTACAACTACAAAATGGAATAGCTAAAACAATTATACATAATTTATATGACATAATTTTTATGATCGTTCAAATGTTATGAAATATGATTTATTTTCGGGGTTTCTGTTTTACCCGGCTCACATACTGCGTTGTAAAAAGGATATTCACTAACATATACTGTTAACGAATACATTTTGATCTGACTACTTAATTTGCACCATGTTCTAGTCTAGATTATTTCAAAAACGAAAATGTAAAAGTATTATTCAGTAATTACTAAACAAAACAATTGTGTCACTATCTGGCAATGGGATCGATGCACATTGTATACATAGCTTGAGTTGTATATTTTTGACATTAACAATAGATTAATATATTTAGTAATTTCTACCCGCGGAGATAGTAAAATCCTATAGCGGTTGACTTATACTTAGTATAAGCAAAGTATAAAAAGATTATTGTTTGTAAAAGTAATACTTATATATAAGGTAAAAATATTCAGATTAAAAATAACAAAAAGTGAAAAAAATATTTTAAAAAGAAAATAATATATATTAATATGTCGTACAAAAAAGAAATGACTCAAAATCATTTTAAGTCAGTCTCTTTTCCCTGACGAATGCATAAAGCTATGGAATTCCAGACACAAGCCGACTTAAAATAAAAACTATGCTCAAAAGGTCTTTATTTGATATTGGGAGGTAAATGCTTATGCAATCAAAAAGACTCGTTACGTAGCCCTTGTTAAGTATCCAGGGTAGGGGGGATATGAGTTCATCTTTTTGTTTATAATTATATTGAACGTAATTACATCTTAAATGCATGTATTGAGTGATTAAATTAAGTATTTTGATTTTCGATAGATAGTCGTCGTCGTTTTCTACCAATGAAGGAATCAATGACATAAATCTAATTTCTACCTTTTCCAGGGACTTATAAAATAGTTTCTGCAAGGATTCCATATCTCAGATCCGTACATTAAAATTAGGAGGACATTAAGTTCTTAAATTTTCCCCATAAACTTAGGGATACATATTTCGAAACTTATTTTAATGGTTTGGCCTTCACTATAATATAGTGTGTTTCAAATTTCAGATCTAGAGCTATGTATATTTGTATGTCTTGATAATCATCTACCACCTCAAGACTTGGGTTGACTAACTCTATTTTTTGAGAAAGAAAGCAGGACATAATTATTAACATTTATATGAGTTTTGTAAGGAGCACTCCATTTAAAAAAAAATACTGTAAGCAGCATCAAAAGTTGCCAATTTTCATATTATATACTTAAATTAAAATATTATCTATTTCTAATGGCTACCGCAAACAATTACTGATAGTTAATTGAATAAAAGATATTCTCAGGATTATCTTGATATTTGTAATACAATAAATAACTTTCTCCGAGTTTGATAGCAATATTTTAAACGCCAAAGAAATTATGATGGGAATGGTGAGCTAGTAGAAATAAGATTGTATATTTATGTATCCTTGATGGATTAAAAAAAACAACTTTTGATCAAGAAGGCATTTTATGGCTGATTAACTATATACATAATATATATAGGTATGAAGCTAGACGTTAGTAAAAATAGGTTAAAAAAGTAGTGGAATAATGAGCATGTTCATTTTTGCCTTCTTTTATGTTTTTCATTTAAAGTTTTTGCTCAAGTGAACATCCATTTATTAACTCATCTCTTCAAAAATTTAGCATAAATACATGAGAGACTCATCTATTGTATTAATAAAGATAAAAGTATGACATGATCACCATAAGGAATACAATACTAAGTAGGTGTTCAAAAGCATGAAGGATGTTGACCCAAAACTTGTAGTAGCACGGCTAAATTAAAAAACCTTCATTGCTTAGGAATCAAGATGAGATAACTCAAAACCAATTTGTGATATGTATAAGCACTATTATGTAGTCCTTCACAAGTAATAGTAGCCTCAGCACGCCGGCAAACAGATGGGCATCTCTTGACGATGAAGGCCTTATCCATGGCGTACCCTGCTGTCATGAAGGTAGCTTGAGCAAATCCAAATCTAGATGACAGTTGCAGCAGACATTCTTCTTCTTAACTGTAAAGGTCAGAGCTGTAGAAATGCCACATGGCGGCAGGCCAGAGGTCAGCCATATGGGTATTGGCTCCTGTAGGCTGCATGAACTATTCAACATAATTCCATCCTTAATTGACCTCTTTTTGTTGTAGAGAGTCCAGATGAAGATGTAAACGGTCTCTGCAGTCTTTTCGACCTTGTGTAAGTAAGAAAATCACACACACGTTTGTTGTTGCGTCGGCATTTTTACACTAGGAGATATAGAGTAAAAACAAAAAAAAAAGCTATCACTTCGTGGTGTAATAAAGCCTCGTAACTATATATAATGGGGATAAAATTGTAAATGAGAGCTACCTGCAAAAATTTTCCCACTTCTGTATATATTTTGTCAAATATCTTCTTTTTTTTCTAACGTAGATAAAATAGTACTCTTTTTGATTACATATTCTGTTTCTTCCAATTTTGAATTTGTGAAAAATAATTATGCATATGAATTAGATCTTATATAATAATTAGGCTACGATAAAATGAAATAGATGTCATGACAAAACATTTTTTTGAAAATTATGTTATGACAATTCAAAATTTTAATGTAACCACAAAGAAGAGTAAAATAATGTAAATTCAAATGAGACAGCAAATATATATTTTGTATTTATCATCGATAAATGGGTTGGGAAAATATCCAATCATACAGCAATTTATTAGCGTGTATTTTCCATGGAGAAAATATGTGCATATATACCTATATTTATACATTAATCAATATAATGGTCCGTAAGCAACAGAGATGAATTAAGGCACTTTTCCATTTGTGTACATATACATCAAAAACATACGTTTATAGTTAGCATCTGCTCCTCTTTATTAATTAGCTTATGACAAAGATAAAGTAGACTAAATCTTATTATTTTTATTTGCTTTTTTGGAGATGATGAATGGATGGAAACAAGAAGATATGGGGCTTCAATATCAATTATATACCTACAAACGTTTTACACAAATGACTCTAAAAGACATAAACACCTAATTTAGTCATAAAAAATATTAAAGAATCTCAGTATTTTCGGATTGCAAGCTATAATGTACTTTCATATAAATATATTTAAACATTTGGCATACAGACTTTGGCATAAATATGTCAATACAACATACAAACACGTTTATCCCTAAATGGTAAAAATAATAATGAACCAAACATGTTTGTGCCTCTGGAAACTTGTGAAAAGTCAAACAAAACAATTTTTGTAGATCAAAGTATGTCAAAGTATTCACAAAATTATGACAAAATTATCTATAAACATACAGTTGTTGTGTTTTTTTATTAGACAATAAACATACCATAAAAGATTATTAATAATTATGTCAAGAGAACTAGCCCAACTAGCTTTTTTATCCACTGTTAATTTTGACTGTCAAAAAGGAAAGGAAAAAATTATAAAAAACATATGTTCTTCTGTATTTAGCTTGATGCCAATTATTATTTAAAGAAAAGTTGTTCATTATAATATGTATATTGAATTTATAGTTATATCAGGAAACTATCAATGACAGAGTATAAAATGATCAGAAACATAGGCACTTGATTGATTGAAATCCGTATAGTCAGCTGCTTTAAACCATATTAGAGTCATCAAATAAGTATAGTGAGTATACACTAAAGTATATTTGTCTGGTGTTGCCTGGGACATTAAAAATTAAAATTAATTATGAACCCTTCTGTTTAATATAAAACAAAAAATATATACACCTTATAATTTAAAAAAATTATTTTCATTTTGGTTTTATGAGATTTAAGCATGATATAGGCACTCTTTTTTCAAGTGATGAGGAAGTAGTTGCTTTATTCTGGGTCAGACACCGAAATTCAATTCTCCTAGTCGCATCCATGACCATCAATGAACATTCCTAGTATCCCAAAGTACACCCTGGCTCCTGATTGTACATATAGGTTAAGTACTCGGCCAACATACAGTTTAAACTCTACCACTGCCGTGTTTCTAGCCACCACGGGATCCTTCTAATATTCTACTATACACCTCTACGACCACGGGCTGCTGGTCCCTGAGGAAGGTTAAATTTATCTACCACTGCCGTGTTTCTAGCCACCACGGGTACACCCTACGACCACGGGTTGGAAGCTGCTGGTCCCTGAGGAAGGTTAAATTTCTCTACCACACCTTCCATGAACATCAAAGAACCTTCCTAATACCCCAAAATACACCCCGGCATTCAGATTGTAAAGGTGAAGTACCCGACCTCAAGTCAGCTTAAACTGCACCGCTACCCCATTTCTAAGCATTAAGAACCCCTTCCAATATACTATAATACAACATCGCCATCAGTTAAATAAGGAGAACTATTTGGGTGTGCAAATTCCTTTACATGAGAAAATCCGTCAAATGGCAAGAATTATACAATAACAAATTGTGAATTTTACACAAAGATAACGCACCATCACACAGAGCCACGATTATGAGCGAATTCATAGTCAAACACGCAATAAATACAATCGATCAACCAATATATTCACACGATTTAGCTCTGTGTGACTTTTTTGTTCCCCAAACTTAATTTGCTACTCCGTGAAATCCGTTTTGAGTCTATTGAATCCTTAAAACAAAATTCGTGTAAGGAGCTTATGACTATGCTAAAAATTGCCTATAAAAAATGTTTCGAGGATTGGAAAAAACTTGGCATATATGTATTCCATCCAATTGAAATTACTTTGAAGGCGAAATAATAAACTTGAATTATTAAATTTGAAATTTGTGTTTTATTTAAAAATTCCCTGCACTTTTTTACATAATTTGGAATACATCCCTACCCACGGGTTGTGGGCTGCTAGTCCCTAGTAGGTTTAAATTCTTCCACAGCCACTTTCTGAGCATCAAAGAACCCGCTTAACATCCAAAATACACTCCAGCCCTCAGTTTGTACGCATAACACAATTAAATACCATTTAAAGGCCTCTATGGGCCCTAAGACCAAAAAAAATCACCAAAATCCATCACCAAATCCGTTTCTGGAACCATAAAAACATACATAAAAAATTTCAGCAAAATCCAACCATTTTTCGGTCATGATTAAAGGTCATACAGACACACAGACATTCAAATGTAATATATAGATATATTTTTCTTAAGAAGTCGGAAGTTTTCTTGTTAATATTTAAATTGTGGCCAAGGTCGCATTTGTGGGAGGATTTACTTGAAATTTGACTTGAATTATACGTATGAATATAAAAGAAGAGCTCATTTAATGTATCTGCACCAATCACAGCCTGTATCCAGAACCGGAAGGAGGTGCAGGCGTTAACAAGATATTTCTTCGGCATGTTGGTCATTGTCTCCTTGATGCCATTAGATATTCGATTTGCTTTAGATTCAAGTTAGACCCAGACAAAAAAATCATTCCATAAAAAATTCATTAATGCACGCAAGCAACGATTTAATCTAAACGCCTTATATTCATAATTATCGTAGAGAACATAACCAATAAATAAATATTTTTTGATTTAACGATTGCCTAAATTATATCGTTCGCTGTAAAAAAAAATCTACAAAATACACAATTCAAATTCAAAAAATACACATGGTATATGTGTGGAATGAATTCTATATTTTTTCATAGAACAAATTACCTGTTTAAAATTATTCTCACATAAAAGTTACTCAAATATCATTTAGTTTATCTGTAGAGTAGCCTTCATAAAAGAAATTTACTTAAAGGATATAAAAGAGTACCTTTGAATAAAATATTCAATTGAGTTTTAAGTCAATTGATATAATTGAAATTCAGTGAGAAAAGGAAATTCAGTGAGAAAAGGAAATGTAGTATTTCAGTATTCAAATAATTTATTTATGTGCATTAAACCATAGATTATTTAACATCTCAATGAACACAAGCCACGCAACTTTATTATCCGAACTTTTAAAATTTATAAGGAATAATTTTTTATTCAATAACAATTGTAGAAGAGAAGATCTTACTAAAATGTGATGAATCATGAACACGGCGATAGGTACTTATCCAAACGTATATTGGAAACCCTCATTTGTGATCTAAGTAATCAATCTTGAGAAAGATTTTGTCGAAAAATTTCCTTTTTTGGTGGTGAAACATGAAAAAGTCCTTCAAAAGCAATGATCAAGTATGATTCAATTCTGTCGAAGAAAGTGTTAATTTTTAACACAGGATTTCATTTTTTTTTCCTTTTAGGTCTAACTTTTAATTGCAAATTGCCTTAATTAGTGAGTATGGAGGAAGGACCTCGAAGGATAACATTTTTTTAAGGAATATCTTTAACATAGTTATGAGATTTCAGTTCCTTCGAATTGCATCATATTTCTCTTGTATTGGAGAAGAGTGTGTCTTGAAGAACCTGTTTTCATCAAAAAATGACTTCACCTTAATTAATTCATGTCTCACCTCTTGTATTAGGATTTGATCTCCCTTTTCTAATTCATTAAAAGTGTTGAAAATAGTGTTTCTGATTTGATTTCCTACATAATTATGCATGTGGTTCATTTTTGAATAGTTTATTGTCGGGGATGCCTCATCCTTCCCTATACATATTTAGACGATATCTGCTTGAATATTTACCTTTAACCTCCAAAATTTTAAACTTATATTATGGGTGCATAGCCTAAGTGGGGATTACTCAACATGTTGAGCATGAATTAGTCCATATTTTGCCTATTTAAATGCCCCTACTCAAATTGAAGACACCATTTTAAAGTTGGGTTGATATTTCATTCATTTTTGATAATTTATTGTGACAGCAAGTTCAAGTTTTACTTCCTGATATTTAAGCATTTCCTTATATTTGGATATATATTTGTAATAACTCATGACTACATTTATCACTCCATGTTGAGTAATTCACCAATAAAGTAACAAATAAACTTATTTCTTGTTGATTTCTATAATTATTATTTTTATTTGAAAATCCTATCATGTATTGCTCGAAAATATATAATATATATTTCATAAAAATTAATTGGCCTCGATCGGAGAAGGTTTTTATTGTAGCTATTTATTATAATAATTGCATCTTATTCGTTAACGTCCTCATAATTAGTCTTAAAAAAAGCAAGTAAATTTAAAACTTTTCTACATGTATTTATTCTCTCTGCAACCACCAATAACTGAATTCATTGATAAAAACCTTATTCACAGTATTTCACATTTGATATTTAAAATCTCTTTGCATTATTACACTAATATAATAAATGGACAACCCAAAATGAATTAAAACAAGTTATGAATTATTAATTAAATAAAAATATAGTTATTTAATCAAAATAATAATTTATTATCTTTTCAAAAAGAGATCTATCATTTCAAGAAATATTTTTTTGAAACTATTAATTAGATATTAAGTCGGGAAAAAAGTAATATCGTATTGCCTGCTTTTTTTTTAGATTAAGTATATTTTATTCATTATTGGTCACAATGGATCATATGATAGGATGTTGTGAAGGTGGGAGTGTATGCTACAAACATGCTACATGTGAAAATTATTTGCCAATAGGGACAAGGACTTTCTAAGAGAAGGGCATTATGAAGTTGGATTCTTATTGGTAACAAGTTATCAAACAGAACGGAGCATATTTGATACAAATATCGGAGGATTGTAACACTTCTTATAAACATTAAAATAAAGCAAACAATACGAAATTACTTTTTCCCCTCAACTATTATATTTATATATTTTCCCCAAGCAATTTACAAAACCTTTTAAGAGAAAGCAAACGATTATATTCATCTTTCATGCAATCCGTTGGCTTACTTCTTTTACCTACAAACAAAAAAATCTCTTTCTTATTTTAACTTCCTCCTCTTCAATAATGAATGAATAACTTAACCAAAGTTACTTTATTGAGTTATGCTTTTTTTTAGCGTTGTTTTCTATGAATGTATGTTTGATACGAACTTCCTTTCTTTCTCTTCTAGGAGATGAGAAAGGGAAGGATATTTTTGTGGAGAAATCCATCAAGTGTTAAAGAAGCAAATAATAGTATTAACATTATTATAATGATAATGGATGATAATAATCTTTTTAGAGTAACTCTTCCGTTGTATAAATGCCGGTTCTGCATAATTGAAGCTACAACAACAATAAATAACCATTCTTCAAGAAGGGTTTTAGGGATAGGGACACTAAGGTTAAGCGTTCCAGGCCCAGGCTTACCTTGGCTTTTGCCGGATATAACTTAGTAAGAATATAAATACAAATACACATGAAGAAGACATTTTTATGATAATATGAAGAAAAAGGGCTTGACCTAAGCCATTAAGAATGGAAGAGTATGTATTCCAGTAAATGGATACCCTAAAAGCCATATCTACCCAGTTGAACATTACAGGTGCATGAAAAGATCAAAGAACTGTAGTGTCATTTTTCCCACTATTTTAATAATATATTTCATTTGTTATGTGCTTTAAAAATGAGAGATGCGCCATTTTGTAGTGATTCTAATCAAGACAATTTTAGAGAAGTTAGAAAAGAAATAACCAAAAATCACCATAATAACGCCTATCATTTGACGAGAGCAGATAAGCTGGCATGGTGTTTCTTTAGATCAGCTACAAGTAGCTGTGGCAAAGGAGGAAGAGGAAATGGAAACAAACAAGGATATAGGCAAGAATTACACCGATGACGATCCTCAATTCTACTCTGAGACAAACAAGGACTTACAATTTAAAGTCAGCAAAAATTTTTCAGTATTACTCTCCGTCTTTTATGAGCATACGCGCAAATGTTCAATCTGTTTTCTAATATACCGATGATTGGTTGTAAGGGGAAGTTTACTACACAGGAATTAAATAATAATGGTGACAGTTTAGGTAAAGAAAATTCACTCTTCAGTTTGCCAACACATGAGCTAAAATACGGCAGACTTTCAATACTACCGATTCGCCATGCCATCTAAACGAAGAATCTAAGGACGAATGTATTCTTTTCGTGCTACTTTCTTGGTTGTTGTTGGGGAGCAGGAAGTTAAGAAAAATAAATAATGGCTGATGCACTGTTTGCCTTGTTTTTCAAACATTTGTTGTGTTAAATAATAAGAATAATACCTTTGGTAGTTTTTTCATGTTGATAAGAATTTGAACCCTATTAAGCCCCATTCCTGCTCAAACTGAAAGTGGTCTTTTTACTATCAATCAAAGTACATTTATAAGAAAAAGCCTTGCTAGGTGACGTTTGATACGTCAAAGATAATGGAAATGTATCTATAGATTATATGAAAATATCTTTAGTCAAAAAGTTATGACCACATTAGAGGCTTTCTATTCTTGTAAATGTATATATAAAGCAAGAAAATATCAAAAAATAAATGATTTTCCTTGTCGAAAATCTTTTCTAAGCCAATGAATAGTCTGTAGCTTCTATACATACATACATGAGCTATGTGCTTCAATATTCAATTCTTTATTGTACAATTTACAATCCTGGCTTTCATTTATGAGAATCTCATATAGGAATACAAAAAAAAAAAACATTTACAAATTGATTGAGATGTATGTATAGGAAATGTATTATACATTGTCCAATCCATTCTAAGGGCATTACTTATGTAAATTAGGTCTTGATATATACCTAAATTCAGACATATTTTATAGGTAGGTACATAAATGTCTATAATATAAGATTTTTCATTTATTTTTTACATTTTTTGGGATATAAACATTTAGATGACATTTGATTAATGCAAAATCAAGAAGGAAATTTATTTTGAAGAAAAAAGAAGGATTTTCACTATTGATTAAACTTTTTTATTTCATTTTCCAAAAGGATTACATTGAACGCATGAAATAAACAATTTGAAATTGACAAAGATCCAAAGCTTTTTTCCTTTCAGCTGATTTCATGAGTTGATTGTTATATATTTTAAGGCAGGTGACTAAGCATATAATGAACTCAAAAGTATTTACTTTTGTATTAATTGAAATAAATTAAGGACTTGAATTCAATACAAAGGATAGTATACGGGTGAGTTGTACTATTAAGTGTCAAAAAACACTTGGAGTGGATGCAAAAGCTTTACGGGTAGGAAAATGTACAAGAGAGATAATTGTGTGCTTCACTCTAATCTTTTCATGTTTTTGATATACCATAAATTATGTAATATGTTTAACTCCAACTCGAATCTTTTGTAAAATATATTCTCTCAATGAACATTGAACATAATAAAAAAAGATTGCTGAGCCATAAAAACTTATTTTATATGTAGCTGTGTAAATAATTACATATATCCCAGTCAATCAATCTCCAAAATAATTCCGATATGCTTCATTTTTTATAATCCTATTACTTATTGTTCTAGAACTACTTTCTCATAAAAAACATTTTCAATATTACATATAACAATCCTTAGAAGTATTACATAAAATTGGTTATATTCTACAGGGTACTGCAGGGTAGTGAAGGTAAATATGGACCATCTTTGACTACATCCTAAAAAAATAAGGAAAACATTTAGCTCGGTTAAATTGAAATTGAGAATTTAAGCGTTGATTTTAAAAATTGTTGTGTAACTTTTAATTCAAAACAAATATTAACAATTGGGGAGACCTGTTCGATACGATCATCGAAGTTCCTTGCACGGGATACAGTCCAACGTACATGAAGAAGATACTCGGATATCCCAAGAATACAGTCTACTACTGCTAGAAGGAGAAAGGCATAAATAATAAAATCCCACAATCCTGTAACAAAACGCACTCCTATATTCCTCAGACCCTTGACGCGTTCCTTGAAGTTATCTCCTGGGACTCCCATTAACGTTCTTGACAAAAAGCGCACAAGGAAGCCGTTCAAGAGTGTCCAGGGCCATAAGCTCTGATCTGAGGATTAATTCATACCGCCTCTAGAAAATAAATATCCTATAGACAAAATGAAGGCCTCCGGCTGCCCACGGAAGAAAATCCCTGAAATATTTGTAGTCCCATGCCAAACAAATAATCTTTTATGACGAGGAGAATTAATATAACTAGTGACAGATCCAATAGAACTAGAACGACAGATGATTGGCCACTGAGATTTTTAATGTCCTCCACCCGATCTTCTTTGAGCCAAATGAGGGGGTGTGAGCTGACAGGTACTGTGAACTCCTGTCTGACCAAATGATACTTTGGATGAAAGCTGAAGCCAATGGTGTTGAGTTCCTGTTTCAAAAAGACTTGATCCATACCACAAGGCCCGCTCGACACAAAGCTTATTGAAAGAAGGGAATATGTATTTTCTTGGGGCCACAGGCTTGGCCCGCTAACTTCCCTGATATGAGAAGCATGGATAATTTTTTAGAGGAGTTAAAGAAAAAGGTCTCAGCCAATTCACACAGCACCATCGACTCCTTGAAGGTATCCACCCTCAAGTACTGGGACAAAGTTTATCCCGTGGACGTCGTCTATACCTGCAAATCCTTTAGCCCTTGTATCAACCGAAGAATTGGAGAAGCTGGCGGACATCCTGAATGAATTCTTCTTTTATATGATTTGAACATGTAAATATAATTTCAAATCTCTATTTCATTCCCTCATTTATCAGCCAGCAGTTAAAAATGGTCCGACTTTAGCTGAATGATCTTGTATACAAATTAGATATTGATAGCGTAAGGAAGTAAAACGTCGACTGTTATTTAATGTTTATTTTTTCATTAATATGAAAATGTTCAGGTATTATTTTAATAAAAAGGACATTGCAGCAGTTTAGTACAGCACATTCTTCCCGTAAAACCCCTTTTTAAAACAAGAGTCACGAAATAAATTACCTGAAACATTTCACATCAATTTTTTTCTTTTTTTCCCCCGCAGAAAAAAACATTACTTTTTTATCTTACGACACAGGTTGGCGACAGTTGAATTTTAGGAGCACCAGTCACATAGTAGCTGGCCAAAACTCTTATTGAAGCCGCTGAAAATTAGTCACAGTCACAATGAAACATTGGTTAATACCAAACAAATCGAGGAGGCCACAGAAACAGAACAGGGTTGGGAAGAAGCTGATGTTACCTGAGCTTAACAAGCTAGCAGAGATTGAGATTCAAGTGGAAGTAGAAATGCAAGTGGAGCAGGTCAGGGGAGGTAGAGAGCAGACCCCGTCCTCATGTGCATCGATCTTAGGCAGAGGTGGATACCTCCGTGGCAATATCCATCACCTGTTTGAGCAGAACACCAAAGATCGAAAATATAGAGAGGAATTGATCCAGTATGGCTTTACATGTTTCATAATTAACGAATGACAACCTCCCAATGTGTTATATACAGTGAGATACTGGCACATGAGACCTTCAAGCCGACAAAAATGCTCCGACACTTGAAAACCAAGCATCTGGTACTCGCTGATAAACCTTTTCTGCAGAAAGGAGCGAGAGTTAAGAGGCCAAAAGCAAGTCCTTACTGACCAAATAATAATCCCAGCCATAGCTGAAAGGGCATCACATGAGGTGGCATATTTAATTGTGCAGGCTAAAAAGCCAAACACAATTGGCAAAACCTGATATAAACCTGCTATTATAGCTATGAGTCGGGCCATCCATAGGGATAAATTAGCCGTGAGCTCTAATCAGTGCTGCTGTCAAAAGGGAGTATTGCATGACATATCACAGACATGGCCAAGGACATAATGTATCAGCTGGTGGACGAAAGAAGTAAAATATGCTTTACAACTAGATGAATCGATAGATATATCCAACTCTGTCTAGCTGCTTGTTTTTATCAGATACAGCTTTGACGTAAAGCTAATAGAGGACATGCTATTTTCTTCCCGACTGGAGGGAACGTCACAGGTGAGGACATTCTTTAAAAGCTTGACAACAATCAAAGAGAAGATGGACTATATCGGGAAAGTAGCATCGTTGTGTGTACCGAAGGGGCTGGAGCGATACTGGAAAAAAAGAAAGAACTGAAAGCAAGAGTATTACAAGTGGCACTGCAATTCAATTTCACAAATTGGATGATTCAGAGGGAATTGTTTGGCAGCAAAACGCTTGAACCAGACCTTAAGCATGCTTAATAATCTTACTAATATATATTTTAGTTGGCAAAATATTAAAACCAAACATGAGAACAGGTCTTACTGGAGACGGACACAGATACTCGGCACAAACCACCAGTAGATTTTGCTCTGTTCAAGAAACTACGTCGTTTGTCGCTTATGTCTTAGCAGCTGTAACCATCAAGACTCTATTTTTTACTGCTTCAACTATTAAAAAGAAGTCAGTCACTGATCAGTGCGTCGATGGAGTGAGTGGGCCCCTTAGCCTGCATGCATTGTCTGGGAGAAAAGAAACGCACGTACGCACGCAAAGTGCATGTGCGTCGGTGTACACATCTTTAGGTAATTTTTTATGACTACAGAGACTGTTGCACGGCCTAATTGTCGCTTTTTAGCAAGAACGTTAATCGGAGTCCCACGAGGTGCTTTCACGGACCGTTAAGGGCTACAAGAAATATGGGAGTGATTTTTTTATCAGTAAGGGCTTCTCGTACTTCCTCTTATATGTCACCTCTCCTTTTCAGCGGTTGCAGACTGGTTTCTTTGGATACCCCATCATCTTCTTCATGAACACTGGGTTGTATCCTTTACAAGCTAATTCGATGATGTAGTACTTCAAGGTCTCCCCATTGTAAATATATGTTTTGAGTTAAAATTTGTGTTGCGTCTTGACGAGGGAGAGACACAAGCTTATTTATAATAGGAGAGATCCAGGATGACCGAGAGAAATGAGGAGAAGAATTCACGTGGAGGAATAATGTAACACTGTTTATAAGATCATGTGTATTCTAACTATACTCTAATATATTTACAAAAGACGAGACTATTTATAATACGTAAAACACAGTACTTATAATACATAGACGAATATACAAGAAGATAAAAACATGTAAGAAAATATTAAATACATAAAATCACCCCCCAAGCACCAAATCCATGGCGGTGCTTAAACAGGTTCCTCTCCATGAACAGCAGCCTATAGATCCGCTCCATCCATGTCCAGGCGCGGACAAAACATTCTTCCTTGTACTGCAAAACTTTATCTCCATAGACGTGCCGTGCTCTCAGCACGCGCACCGGAGAAAGGAGGACAATACTCCTCATAAAGGTTTTAAGGACCCGAGCACCTTGCTCGTCCCTGGGAGAAATAACATTCACCCTTGTTGAGGTTTTAAGGACCTAAGCACCCTGCTCGTCCCTGGGAGAAATAACATTCACCCTTGTTGAGGTTTTAAGGACCCGAGCACCCTGCTCGTCCCTGGGAGACATCTTGCTCGATGTACCCTCATCCAACTCGGGATGATCCAGAAGAGAGACCGTTCCACATCCATTAACCAATGATGTGAACGGGAGAGTAGGAACAGTAGAGAACCAAAATTGCGTAGGAATAAATCCATTTTTAATTATGTGGTCCCTGACCCGGACACACACTTCACTTCTTGAAAGTGACCAAGGTTCTCTTCCTTCCTCCACGAGGCCCAAACATAGGCACAGTCCATATTGCTCCGCCTTCCGCAGACGAACGAGCGTTCTCCCCATCGACGAAAAAGGGCTACCCAACTCCAACAGGGCTAGCTTCGCCGACGATCCCACAGTAGGGAGGTCACGTGATCCTGATCCCATCCTCGTCACCAATGTTGCGTCTTGACGAACGCGAGTGTCAAACTTATTTATAAAGTAGAGAGATCCAGGATGACCGGGAGAGATGAGAGGAGAATTCACGTGGAGGAATGAAACTACACAGTTTATATGATCATGTGTCTTCTAACTATACTGTAATATATTTACAAAAGACGAGACTATTTATAATACGTAAAACACAGTACTTATAATACATAGACGAATATACAAGAAGATAAAAACATGTAAGGAAATATTAAATACATAACAATTTGCAACTAACTTAAAGCTAATGTCAAAACTCTGACTTTAAATTTGAAATAACCAAGTTCAATGCTTTACTTATTTTCAGGATGTAGTTAACATGGTACGGATATACCAAAATGACCCTGTTAATTGTTAGTATACAAGCATATGCTTTATAAAAAACAGATACAATATTATGTACCTAAAAAATAAAAAAAATTCAGAGCACATAACTAAAATGGCTATAAATTACAATTAGATACATTTTTAATTGTTCAACCCAGATAATTAATTTGTTTTTCATCATTCACTTTATTTTTGAGGTCAATATGTAATCCTAAAATACAAGGGATGAAACCATTGATATGTTTGAAGAAAAAAACTATATTATCGTAAACATCCTACAATAAAAGAAATGTCGATTTTATTCATGTAGGAAAACATTTGCAACTAATCTTTAAAACCCTTGTATATACTTGATTCAGATTCATCTAATTAAATGTTGCTGTGTTTTTTGAGGGGAGTAAAGGGATTTTTTAGTTATTTCATTGCATATTCTTGTTTTTGAACCAGAAGGATCAGAAAATTATATCTTCTAGCTAATAAAAATTACAATTGATAATATTCAAAAAAGACGTCAAAAAAGTAGACTCACAGCACTTTTTTTTTATTTTAGTTAGCATGCTCTTAATCCCCCAAAAGTTGATTTCTGATGTCGACAAAGGATAGAGATAACTGATAATAAATTACTTACACATATTTTACTTATCGAGAGGTTATATAATTACAAAGAAATGGGTAAATTGTAAAAGATTGTTCGCATGTCATACTTTCTCTTTCTATCTTGAAATAGAAGGTAATTTGTCAGCGGATAATTCATATTTAATTATCACTTACTTTTAAAAAATAAAGAAATAAATTTACAAAACGAACAATTTATTATTAATGTAGGAAGAGAAAGATCTCAAATTAATCGAGATATTTGAAGTCGTAGGACTTTGCTGGATCATGAAAGTAAATGGAAGGTGTCTTTATGAGAAGGAAGTTGTGAGTTTATCTATTATGAAACATTTGGGGAGGGGTGGGACGGAGGGATGAAGCCAAAGTAAAGTCATCTGACTTTATTTTGTACCTAGCATCTATTACATTATAATTGCGGGATGAACGTAATAGTTATCATAGAGGTTTCTATGTCATCAAATCCATTAACTTTTGAAACGGAACATTTCTATACATATACATAAATAGAAATATACAGTACAAACAACAATGATTGTTTAATCCTACGTAGAAACCTATTCAAATAATTTTCAATGATTGAGTCGAGATCCCTCTCCTCCGACTCCAATAATATTTCTCCACTATGCTATGTTATTTTTATCTTATTAAAAGATAGGGAGGATTGAATTTCAGCTACCTCCTGCTTTTAATTTCGAGGTACAAAGAGAAGGTATGACGTGTGTGCAAACTTATAAAATGTACCCAAAATTATAATATGTTGTTAGATGGCTAAACCATCAATTATTACGTCATTCTATTCACTCAGATGTAATAATTAATTGGCCGTACTCACGACTTGTATTACAGCATATTTTCTCTTCAACAGTTTTCATAAGTTAACTCTTTCTGAGAGAGAAAAAAAAGTGAACTCTTGCTGATTTATAACAGCTGATTCTTAGTTTTTTTTTTGACAGAGATTCAAATAATATGAAACACTGGTATGCTAAAAAAATAACCCGGCCATCCTTGATTGTTTAAAAAACTTTTGGAAGGAAAGCAGCTTAGTCGCCGTAAAATTTCATTAAATTAACTACTAGCAGCTATAATACGAAGGAAATAAACACAAAGCCCCCTCCGTACCTAACAATGATATGGGGAGAGATTAAAGGGATATCGATCCTCAATTCTACTCCAAACCTATCAAGAACTTACCCTTATAACTCTACAAAAAATTCTCGGAGTTATTCTTCGTCTTTCCCATACTAGTAATTACTTTAAACTTATTGTTCTCTCTTCAAGAATAAAAAAGTAATGATGACATCTTTGGTAAATCCAAATTCTTTACAGATACCAATTATAAAAAGAGCACAATATTAAAGATTCATATTTTTAAATCCCTGCGTATGGATTCAAAAGTATATCAATGAATGTTGGCTTACCCATAGGTAAATTAGAACGATAAAACTTCATATAGCTACCATAAGTGAGGTTTGAGAAAATAAAAAAGTTCATTGTGACTTGAACAGAAACAAAAACATTGACGATAGGGTATGATCTTGGTATTTCTTATACCTTTTATGTAAATATATACATTTGTTAACTGATGAGAACAAAAAATGACAGTTCTTATTCTTATTAATTTAGTGGGGGAGGGAGGACTTCAATAAGCTGAAAAATCCAAAATATAACTGATTCTATATATCGTCAGATTAATTTAAAATGATCCGTAAAGAAAGAAACTCTCGTTTTACAACAAACAATTAAGAAAAATTTAAGCTATTTTAATATCCCACCAAATATTTATATAGTAAAAATGTGAACTATAAACATACTTTTTACGATAAAAAAGTTCTTCCTATTTACTAATTAAAAGTATGTTTGATATATGTATTACATTTACTAAAAAAAGTTATACAAAACCCTATGGGATATAGTAATTACCTTGCTTTCCTGGGTGTATTTCTTTGTGTATATATATAGCTAAAACTCATAAAAAAATTAGACATGAAAAACATAAAAATGTGATAAAATCCGAATTTCTTTCAACTCGAGGCAAAAACTAATGAATAGAATATACGTAATAAAATTTTACAATTCTCTGTGAGCATTTAAAAAAAATATATAGAAATTTGTGCAATGGCATCATTTGTAGTCGTAGATATAGAAAATGAAAAAGGGAACAGTCTCTTATAAGGCTTTTGTGTTGTAACTTCTTACGCACCCTCCATAAAGCAATCAACAGTCTTTTTTTTTTTGTAAAAAATGACATACGAAAATGATTTTTTTTCCCCGGATATTTTTATAAAAGAAAGACGTATGTAGGTTTCATAATAGATATGCATACAGAGTGGGAATATTAAATCCGAAAAATTGAAGGATAATGTATATTAGGTACAATTTATTTTTCAAAATTAAATTAACAGCTCACAAATATTTTACTTTTACATTGAGGGATCCATAGGGAAGTCAATCACTCAAACCAAACATATCAAGCTTTTAACCAAAGCCTGAACCATTATTCTGAACTTGTCACAGGCTTTAAGGGGAACTCCTTGTCCAAGTTATACACTACCTCGAGAATGGAAGCTTGCAAGGAGTCAACAGGGTTATGTACACGTTGATTGCACTCTCTCTCTCTCTCTCCAAGCCACCCCCTCATAGTAGTCCAAAGGGTTCAGATTTGGCGAGGTAGGAGTCACATTTCCTTTACCCAAAACATAAGGTCTTAACAATCTTGGTTTTACTAGAATAAATCCGTTTTAAATATCCCGATTTGGATAAACCTCCTCAATTCTAAATTTTAGCAAGACACCAGATTTGTTAAAATTAATTTAATTAGTATCTATGGATTCATTTACTTCCTTGGGCGTCTACATTGTGTTTTGGCTCTCAAAACGATCATAAGTCTTCTTTTCAGGTGTTCTCGACAATACATACTCCTTGAATGCCTTAGCAACATTGTAAACAGTTGATTAAGACCCCTTTGTAAACTTAATAGTCTTCTTTGGCGTACGCTTGGCACGGAGGCAAACAATAATGGCTGCACAGCGTTTCTTTTCGGAGGGTATCTCTACAATTTTTGATTTTTTTTTACAACTTTTTCTTTCTGACTCTGATGAACATATTTTCAAAAAAATAGATCTCAAAGTTGGCAAAATATTAAGATCTCAGCTTGTTTCGGATTAAAAATTTCTATTCTGTACCTATAATACAAAGTAGGCTGGGGGAAAAGTAATTTCGTATTTTTCGCTCTATTTTAATGTTTTATAAGAAGTGCCCAATTTTCATCCCATTTAAGCCAAGTATGCCCTGTTCTGTTCGATAAATTGCTGCCAACAAGAATTCAACTTCATTATGCCCTTTTCTTAGAAGCCATTTTCCCGATTGGCAAAAAACTCAGCCATTGGCATATGTAGATGTTACTATATATTCTATTCTCTTCAACTATTGGACTGTTTTTCAATTAGTAGTAGGGTAATGTTCGCTGAATAGATTCTTTTTTTTAATTTTAAATTATAGTTACGATTTAAAGCCATATTTCAAAGTGAAAAAACAATAACGATTAAAGTAAAAGTTTAATAAAACCATTGTAGCCTATGAAAGATTAAGGATGGGGAATAGTTATTTCGTATTGTCCACCCCTTTTTTTAACAAAGTATTTCTAGTTCATAATTAGTCACATTGGCTCATTGCAAATGTGTGAGTGTATACTACAAACGTTTTTCGGAAATTATTACGCTTGTCTGGTTCAGTCATGAATAATTTTGCGTCAAGTATGGAGCTTTAAAATAAAGAAATCGACATATTTTTACATTTTTACTACCTGAAAGGAAAAATTGTGTCAAAATCTATTTTGTATTGCTCAATTCTGCCCTTTACAGTAAAAAACTGGACAATTGAAAGCTCTATAAATTAAATACTGAGAGAGACACCAGAAAAACATTATCTATCTTTATATTATTTGTCAATACCAAACGAAGAAATAGTGGTTCATATGTTAATATCATCGTATATTGTTCTATTAATGCTTGTATTGTAAAATGTATTTCCGTTAGGAAAATTTGATTTGTACTATGTTTACTTACATCACATACTTCAAGAAAAGGTCGCGTTATTATCTCATGTAGAATTTATTTTAATTCTCTCGGGCGCGATATTTTTTTCCATCTAGTAATCTGAGCAGTTTCTATTTTATTTTCCAAAGCTGTTATGATTATGATTTACCTATTAAAGAGGGAGCATTTAAAAAAAAAGTGTTCATGTGCTTTTGAAAAACGGAGAGGAACATTAAAGATTGTTTGCGGAGTAAGTACCTAATGTAATTAATTACAAATTAAAATAATTCAAGAATCCACAATTATATTAATAAATACTGATAAGTCCAATTAAAACTATTGTTATTGTAAATTAAAAAAAAATTCTTCTATAATAAAATTCGACATTATAAGTACAATTTGGACAAGATGGAGTCATACAAAAAGCTAAAATTGTCAATTTTAAGTACTGTTGTTATATAAAAAAAGGAATCAAAAGGTATCATGGCTACCCTCACCAATTTTATCATGTTTTGGAATAGAGCAACTTTGCTGTCATCGCATTTTATTAAATTAGTTAAAAACAGCTGTGAGAGGAATCTGTATCTAGCTAAGACATTAATAGACAGGAATTAATGCGATATTGATCCTCAATTTTACTCAAATCAAACAAGAACCATTATTTTTTACTCCGCAAACAATCTTTAATGTTCCTCTCCGTTTTTTAAATCCTAACATATTCCAGTTAAAGGTTTTAATGATTTTTTCCTTTATTCGTTTCAATAATAATAATAAATAGGCGGTTGAACTGGCTGAATTTAGTGGTATAGGCTTGAAATATAATTTGACTCTCTCATGACTAAGGCCAATGATTACAATAATATTATCTACGTCCTAAGCACTAATATATTTCATATAAGTATTGAATTTTTTTCGTCTAAATCTTTAATTGCATTTCTATCTTGTCAACGTGTACAACTTATATTTAACATTTAAAAAAGTATTAAAAATGTTTTATGTAGAATTGCAAACGACCTTATGTTGGTTTATGAAGGACTTCTTAAAAATACTGAAAAGATAAAACTTGTCTTTTCTAATAAGTTAAAAGATTGGGCCTCAGATTTTAAAATATACCTGCTTGTTTTTGATATTTATTTAAAATATACCTGCTTGTTTTGATATTTATTTAAAATAAGAGTACTTAATGATTAGACTTCCCCATTCAATGTCTGTGCCTCTAGAAATATCTCAACTTTAGGCAAATACTGACTTCATCCATTAAATAATACGTCTTAATAGTGTTTATTGATCCAAGCTAGTTTCATTCAAAGTACCATATTTTGGTTCCAATGTGGCCAAAGCGAGGGAAATAGTAGTATCTAAGAGGTTCAAATAAGAGTTCCCATATCAAAGAAGATTTGACATTATTTTTGGGGGATCAAATCATCATCTTTAATTCTTCTTACTCATCTTCATAAGAAGATTAAGCGAACAAACTTATTTACCCTTAAAAATAAAAGTTTTAGCTTGATAAAAAGGCGGTTTTTTTTGTGTACATCACTAGTTTTGTGATCCAATACGATCCATATTCAATGTATATTCATAAATCCATTTATATGTAAGTATTATATGAAAATAGTTAAATTATTGATTCTACATGTATAACTTTCCTCTTCAAGAACCTATTAAAAATACGTTATCTCGTGTTTTCATACACACGTATACCAACGCATGCATAATATTACAGCTTAGCACTACCACTCTTCTAAGTTTTGTTTCAATATGTATATATGCATTACATATATGCCTCAATAAATAGTATTTAATGTTTCTAATAGGTTACTTATTTATGGGCAGTTTATACGTACATTGGACAAAATATACTTAAAATTACTTTATTTATGTGATGACGTTCAGTAAAATAAAAGACTCAACTATTATAATATTTGTTCATTATTATTTTTTTAAATACATTTGATTCTATATATGCACAATACATATCTACATATCTCCAGTAAATCTTACTTCTCCGTATGAAATTTTACAATCGAAAATCCTAAAACAATGGAGCATCTCAACTCAAGAACGGATGAAAAGAGGAATTTACCTTTTCATGGACGAATTGATGTCGTCCAAGAAGGCTTTTGTGACTTTTAATAGCTTATTGGACCAATTATTTGTTCCCACACTTTTAAATTGTTTTTCAAGTCGGAAAGGACCTATAATCTAAGCATGTGGTATCGAACTGACTTTGTAACAGTCGACCGATTAAATCCAGCTTTTGGAGTGAAGGATATCCTTTCTTCGTACAAGGACGACCCTCTCTGAATGTTTTAAGAATCTGCATCTAATAAAGATTTATTTTTAATCATTTAATCTATATTTTATTCTACCTTACTTTATATTTACTTATTTTACTTATTGGTAGGTATTTTAAATGATAACAAAAAAAAAAAACGTATTTAAAGACAATAAGAATCGTTATTTCAGTGATGCCAATATTTCCTATATTTATTCGACAGTGACAGAGTAGTCTGAGCTTCCCAACATAAATTACTTCTTCATTTTCTCCGCTTTTGAAATTCTATAATATGAGTTTTCGACATACAATATCACTTAGATGGTTAAAGCAAGCTTCATGAAATTTCGACAAATTACAGTTAAAGTATTTAAGTATGTGAAAATATTTAAAAAATAAAATACTTTAAAAAATGACAGAAATTTATACCTAATAACTTCTTGTGTATTACTTATAAATTCCTTTCTCTCTTGCACAGAACGAAATGGGCACCCCCTACAGATTCTTTAACGGGCATACATGTCGCTCACTTAATTCATCAATTTTGTTTTATGTAAAAATTAATTATTAGTACTCAGCGCAGATTCTTGAAGGGTGTACTATAGGAGTTATAAGAAAAGAGAGATTTGGATCCCTTTTATAATATTGAAAGAATTTTAAAATATATAATCAGTTTTTGTTGGAAAGTCGGCGTGGCGTATTCCTTTACTTATATTAACTTAACAAATAACAGATTGAAGTAATATTTTTTGACTTTTATGATAAAATGTATTGCAGAAAATTACAAGGGGTCTTGGATGCCTTGAGACGCGGTGTCGGTGGAGTTTAAACTGCCTTTTGGCCTATCATTTGACCTGATTATCCTGTGAGTCGATTGTATTTTTTGATAGTAGAAGGGGCTTATGACGCTTAGGGAAACGGCTGAGGTTGATGTTTTTAAAAATCAATTTGACCAGATAACATATTCTTTATATAAGGGTGCACTATATATAATGTACCCTGTAAAAACATTGCAGAGGAACTTTTATATTATCAAAACTATTAACTCCTGAACCCTAAAATTATTAGAAACACACACAAATAGACATATACAGTACAAACTCTAATTATTTTCAACCCCTCCATAGAAAACTATTGGAGCAATTATGATTGATTCAGTCGAGATCTCCCTCCTGCTATTCCCATAATATATTCTTCGCTTTGCTACACTTAGAAATGTTATTTTCTTATTATTAAATGCTAGCAATAATTGATTTTCAACTATCCATTATCGTTGTCTCAGATTTCGAGATAGAAAGAGAAAGTATGACGTGCAGTCAAACTTATATCATGTAACCTTTAATTATTACCAATTATAGAATTAATATTTAATCATTGTTGGGAATTGATCAGAGCTTAGGGAGATAATTAATCCAATCAACGTTCAGATCACTGATGCTATATCAAAGCAAATTCTTTGTTACCAAAAATAAAAAAGTTTTCCAAAAAGGTATGATTATTAACAATTTGTCTTAAAAGTCAAAAGATATAACTGCAATCTATTTAATCACAGCTAGGGCTGGCGAACTACTGGACTCTGTGTCCAATAAAAATAAATTAAAAAGTTTTTTAAAGGTGCAAGAAAGAATTTGGCGATGGATCAAAGCGCTACACCAGCAAAACCCGTTAGAAAAGGTGTATTTTGCAATATTATTAGTTGTTATTGATGCTAAGGGTAGGGCAAATTAAACTGTCTTGGGGCCCATGCACAAACACTGGGCTTTTAGACAACATCCAATTACTCCGGGCAATACCAAGTACTACGGCTATTTCATAATAAGGTTATCTTCTTATTTTGAAAATGTTGTGATAAATGAATTTTAACGACCTGATGTCGCTGTCACCAATTTTGAGATAGAATTAGAAAGGAAACGTGTGGGGAAACTTACCCAAGTTAGAAAACTATCCAATAAATTCTGCCCTTCTTTTCGGTTTTATTGAGAAATAAGGTTGCAAGATCTAATATAGGTAACCACGTTTGATCAATATGTACTAGTTAGTGATGGTACGTTTTAATAAAATTCCCAAAGCTGATTCCAATGCGTTTCTAGTAAAGATTATCGTTGCCGATTCTCGATACCTATTCCGATTGTTTAATAAATTTTAAATAATAGTTAAAAAATACAATTTTTTTATTAAGGGCGTCCATGGGTTTACTTTTTTGGGAGGTGCTTGGGTTTTGGAACTTTTTTGAAAAACAATACAAAAATTTAAAAAAATTATAGATTTAAATTTTTTGGAAAATATTTATATATACAATTTGATAACTAAAAAACCCTCAAAAATATCAAAATTTTTTTTTTAAATGTTACATTTTTGGAGAAAATTTCAAAAATACATTGTTATTCCCAGAAAATTAAATTTTTGTAAAAAAAATTAAATTTTGAATACGATATTTTTGAAAAAAATTATAAGAATTATTCTTGCTGTAGGTTTGTATGAAGTTGTGTCTTTGCACACTTTTTTTTAAAGAGGTTTAGAGAAGAAAAATAGCAGGAGAGAAAAAGATAAAGGATTTTTACAAGAATAAATAAGATGAGGAACGACAGTTTAATTTGAATATTTTTTCTTTTATAAGCCTTATAATCTCCTAAAAAAACGTGTGCAAAGATACATAACAGTATACAACGATAATAATTCTTTATTTATTCTTTTATATGAAGCATAAGATTGAAGAATTAATTTAATTTTTTTAATGTCCCAGCTAACACCGTACAAATTTACTCCTGTGTAAATTAAAATTAAATAAGAATTGATAAAATCATTGCTTTTTTTGAAAGATAAATTATTTTATTTATTTATCTTGATTACAACTCCTAAAAATGTTTATAAAAATCGAGTAAAAGAAACACTCTTATTTGGATAATAATTATCTTATCTTTTAATAATTTTTTTCTACTGCTTTATATTATACCTAAAAAGAAAAAATATACCTAATTGCCATTACAATTTAAAAACTGCCATAAACAATGATCGATTTCGATTGATTTTTCGATTTTAATCTTCTTATCTAATATTTAAAATCACTAAACAATGCAATGCTGTATTATACACATAGGTATATAACTAATATAAATATAATTAAATTGGATTTCAGATCATTGGCATCCTGATATTTGAATTTTGCTAGATAGTAATCTTTTTTTTTAGTTGCATGGCGCGATAACATCAGACTATAAAATATAACGACAAGTAAATGTACATATAAATTACGAAGAGTAACTGTTATGTCTTGTCAATCCTTTCATATCTTAGTTTTAACATTGTGTAGCCTTTTTAACACTTTATGCAATCAAGTTTACACTTTACATCGTCACTCCCTTTTTACCCGTGGGTCGGGTCGCATCCCTGTGTCTTAGCTCTTATATTATTTAGCCTCTCTATTTTAGTTAAACTATGTAATACACTCTTTATAAATTATACCACGTCCAGAATCCCCTCTTCTTAAGTTCATTCTAACCGTTGGGTTGAAGACGAGTCTGGATTAATATATTCATTATAATATCTTATGTAAGAACACAACAGTAACACTGAAAAATTGTTCGGGAGTTTTAAGTGTGAGTCTAGGGTTGGAATCAGAATAGAACTGATGATCTGTATAAGAATTCCTGCCTATGTCCATGTTTGATAGGGATTGGGATTATTGCCTTCTTCTCGTTGCTCTAATTTAATGAAACTTGATGACAGCTATACTACTCTCTTCCCAATCGTTATTAAAGTTGTCAGGATTACAATGTTAATTTTGGACTTCATTTTTTTACATACCGAAATGCTAACGATTTACAACCCTAAATATAATATCTCATTAATTGTTCATATATAGAGAAAGACGCAAGTAGAGTATGTACACTGTACAGCCTACTACACACTTAGTGATGCAAATCCGGTGAATTTTCTAGCTTGTCCGTTTTTTCGAAATTGGTAATCTGAAGAATACATGTTCTTTCCTCTACTTAAAACTTTAAACCAATTATCGAAACGCGAATTTTAACTTGAGGAGAAAGAACGGTACAGCGTTTTAAAACTTTTTGTACCATGTCGCTTTTCAAATGACGTCACTCTTTCAATTTTCTGACTGACGTAGACCGGTTTATAATAAAGAAGGATTGGGGGGGGATGAAGAAATTATTGTATTCTTTCATTTTTCCTTTTTTTAATATCCCATCAAAGGAAAAGGAGTATTCAATTATACATTCATGATTAATTAAATGTTATTATAATAACTAATTGTATAATAATAAAGTATAATTTAAGATTATTGCTAGAGGTGGGAACTTGGACTCGAGACATGACATTGATTCCATACTTAAATTATAAAATAAATGTTTTTATATTAAAAAAATAAAGAGAATAAGCATCATCATCTTTGAACTGAATAAAAAAAATTATTCGGTTAACAAAGATCCATATTATAAAATCTTCTGTAGCTATGCTAAGTCCGTCTCCCGGCCCTCGAATCAGCATCTTCTAAAAAGTAAAATACAATAATCATAACTTCTAGTCCTAATTAAATATTCAAAAAAACAACTAAACAGTACCTTTAATGAACAATAAAATAAATGTCCACTAAGATATTTTTCAGCTATTGATCACGTGGGTCATCGTTTCACTACTTGCTTTAATGAAACATTATGATAGCTAAGCTGCTCTCCTCCAAAACATTCTTCAAATTGCCAGGGTTACCATATTGATTTTCGGTTCCTTTTTTTTAACATACAAACGCATTTTATCATTATATTTACATATTATCTTTAATCTATTGAATATAAATAATTTTATTTGACTTAATGGAATTATTGGTTTGTATGTATACCTTAAATATTCATAATACGAAAATAGGGATACATAATAAAAATACGCAAGGATCTTGTAATGTTTATCGTGCAACCTCTTAATTTTGTGTGCTCCTCCTTTCTCAACTTTATTAAATATTCAAGTGTATAGGTACATTTAGTATACCTGCTTTTAAAATAATCATCCAATAATGACTAACTTGGCTTTCTATGTAAGGAATTAAAACAATCAGTTTCATATCGAGAATGGTTGTCTTTGAAATGTTAAACTTTAACTGATTATAGTTACAAATATATAAAGAAGGATGCAGTTAAAGTATATGAAGAATTTGCTTGAATGTCAGGATGGTGCTGCTAAAATTAATTGTCTTACTTGGTCCCCAAATAACTTGAAGTTAGCTGTTTGTACAGCCGATAGGGTCATCTTGTTGTTTGATGAAACGGGAGAAAAACGGGATAAGTTCTCTACCAAACCTGCGGATCCTAAATATGGAAAACGGAGCTATTCAGTATTTTTTGACCTATTATAAATTCAATTCATCTGAGACGTAATGCTTGAGTTTTTTATAGGTTCGGGGTCTTCAGTTTTCTCCAGATTCTACAAAATTGGCAGTGGGTCAAACAGATAATATTGTATTTGTATATAAGGTATATTGAGTACAATGATATAAAATGTGAGGGGATAAAAATACTTTAATTTTTTATCCCAGGTGGGAGAGGATTGGAAAGACAAAAAAGTCATTTGCAACAAATTTGTTCAAACATCAGCAGTAACCTGTTTAGCATGGCCAAGTCAGGGACCCATTGTCATTGGACTTGCAGATGGTAAAATTCGTACAGCACATACAAAAAATAACAAGGCCAGCACAATGTATAGCACAGACTCGTTTACAGTTGCTATCGCCGTCAATTCAGCTGGGACTGGATTCCTGTCTGGTCATCTTGATGGATCCATAGTTCGATTTTACGTAGCTGAAGATTCTAATGCATATCCTCAAGGAAAAGTAATGATCCACGGAAATCCTCCATATGCTCTCTCATGGACTCACAACCATATTGTAGTTGCTGGATGTGACAAAAAAGTCGTATTCTATTCACAGGAAGGCAACATGTTCCAACAATTTGACTATTTTAGAGATAAAAATGAGAAGGAGTTTACAGTTTCCATCAGTTCTCCAGCTGGACAAGCTGTCTGTATTGGAAGTTTCAATCGAATTCGAATATATGCGTGGAATAACCATAAAAACCTTTGGGAAGAAAAAATAGCTAAAGAAATGCCTAACGTGTATACTATCACTGCCCTAGATTGGAAATGCGACGGCTCTCGAATAGTATCGGGTTCTTTGTGTGGGGGTGTGGAACTCTTTGAGTCTGTACTGAGACGTTCTGTATGGAAAAATAAGTTCGAAATTACTTACGTGGGCTCATCACAAGTTCTCGTTAAGCCACTTATGAAAAGAGCACGAGGAGTCATTTTAAAGTCCATCTATGGCCATGATATTGAAGATGTCCGTATTATGGGAGGGGATAATTATATTATTGCACGCACTCCAGAAACAATGCTTTTGGGAGATATGAATAAAAACCTTTTGAGTGAAATCCCCTGGATGAATAGTGGAGGTAATCCAGCAGTGTATTCTTAAAAACCGTGATTTAATTTATAAGTCCTTTTAAAGGAAATGAAAAATTTTATTTTGAAAGTAATAACGTGTGCATGGTGTTTAATGCCGGGGAATTAAATCTTGTCGAATATGGAAAGAATGAACTCATTGGGTCTGTTAGGACAGAATTTATGAATCCACATCTAATTAGTGTTCGAATTAATGAAAGACGGCAAAAAGGAGTGGAGAACAATAAAAAGCTTGCATACTTATTGGATTTGAAAACCATTGCATTGGAAGATCTGGTTTTTGGATATTCCTTAGGTCAGATTACACACGACTCAAAGATAGACTGGTTGGAACTCAATGAAACAGGCCAGCGATTACTTTTTAGAGATAAGCGATCTCGTTTAAATTTGGGTAAGTTTATACAAATCTACGTACGTCGTTACTATCATATTTTAATTTATAGTGGATATAGAAACCATGTATAAAACATCAATTCTCAACTTTTGTACATTTGTACAATGGGTTCCTGGCTCTGATGTTGTTGTTGCTCAAAGTCGTGATCAAATGGGTGTATGGTACAACATTGACTCCCCCGAGAGGGTTACTCTTTTTCCTATCAAAGGAGATGTTGTTGAAGTTCTACGTGAAGATGGAAAAACAGAAGTTATAGTGCAAGAAGGACATCATCAATTATCCTATCAACTTGATGAAGGCTTAATTGAATTTGGGACGGCTCTAGATGATGGAGATTTTAATAGAGCAATTACTTATTTAGAATCTTTGGAAATGTCACCAGGAAAGTTATATCTTTGTAAAATCAAAACTTTTATTTTTTAAACAAAACCTGTTATAGTCATTTTGATGTTTGAAAATTTCAATGAATTTAAAAATTAATTTTAAATAATTATTTTCCTACAAAGATATAACCTTTTTGAAATAATATAGAGGCTGAAGCAATGTGGAAAACGTTAGCAAAACTTTCATTAGAAAATAAGCATTTACATGTAGCCGAGAAATGTTGTGCTGCATTGGGTGATGTAAGTAAGGCTAAATACTTGAGAGAAACTCTTAATTTAGCCGATGCTCATGCAGTCATTAATGAAGAATCAGGACTTCAATCCGACGGAATGGATTCTCCAGATGTTTGGGCTCGTTTGTGTATATTAGACAAACAATTTAAAGCGGCTGAGGGGATATATTTAGAACAAAATAAATTAGATGAGGCAATTGGAATGTACACAAGGTATACATTTTTGTTAATTAAACCATATTGTTAGTAATTAATCATTGATCATCTATATTTATATCAAAATAGACTTAATATGTGGGAAGAAGCTCTTAATTTAGCCGAAGCTAAGGGGCATCCTGAATTAGATACTCTAAGGAATACACATTTTAAATGGCTTCTCGAAACAGGGCAGGAGGAAAAAGCTGGAAGTATTAAAGAGTCTGAAGATAAATACATGGATGCATTGAACCTTTATTTAAGAGCTGGGCTAGCTACACGAGCCTCTAGATTAGTTCAATCTCACAATAATCTAATAGAAGATTCAGATACAGTCGATCGAGTAACTTCAGCATTACTTAGAGGAGAGTTTTATGAACAAGCAGGAGAACTCTTTGAGAAAACACGACAGGATGACAAAGCTTTAGATTGTTTTCGAAAAGGACAATCTTTTAACAGAGCAGTGGAATTAGCACGATATTTATTTCCAAGTGAGGTTGTTGTTCTAGAAGAAGAGTGGGGAGATTACTTGGTGTCCAACAAGCAATTAGGTATATTTTTACTCATTCATGAAGTATTATTTAATTTGCTAAAATAGTGATTAAGCTGAGTTGTTAATGAAAACTTTTAATAATAATAAATGAAATTCAATACAAACAAACCGGGTCTTTGGCATTGAGATATGTTTAACATAATAAGCCCTTAATCTCAATGATTTAGCTCAAAATTTCATGAATGATGAAATCCCCTTTATTTTGCGTTTTCAAGCTGAAAAATGATATATTTCATTTTTATTCATTTTTTTTACTACAAAATATGCGAAATATACAACAACACATATTAAGAATTTGATTATTTAGCCATACATTAATTTTAACAGATGCAGCGATTAATCATTATATTGAGGCTGGACGCACATTGAAAGCCTTGGAAGCTGCTATAAACGCAAAACAATGGAATAAAGCTGTTCAAATAATTAGTGTGATCGACGACGGTGAATCTGGTGAACTGAATAAATACTACTTTAAACTGGGTGGACATTATGCTTCTATCAAGGAGTATAAAATGGCTGAAACCTTTTATTTGAAAGGGGGCATGGAGAAAATTGCCATTGAAATGTACAATAGTGTAGCAAAATGGGAGGAAGCACATTCACTAGCTAGTCGATTCATGGATACAAATGAAGTATTGATTCGTTCAAAAATTTAACACACGTATAGTTTATTTGACATCTATCCTTAGGTAACAGATATGTATGTAGATCAAGCTCAAAAACTAGAAGAGGATGGTCGCTTTAAAGAAGCCGAAAAGTTATATATCTCTGTGCGTGAGCCCGATTTTGCAATTTCTATGTATAAAAAACAAAGGCAGTACGATAATATGGTACGCTTGGTGGAAGCATATCATCCTGATCTTGTCAATAGCACTCATGTACATTTAGCTCAGGAGTTGGAACAAGAGGGTAATCATAGAGCAGCTGAGCAACATTTCCTTCAAGCCGGAGATTGGAAATCAGTAGTTCACATGTACAGAGGTAATGATCTATGGGAAGAGGCTTATAGAGTAGCTCAAAATAAAGGAGGAGCAAATGCAGCCAAACAAGTTGCATTCCTTTGGGCTAAAACTCTGGGTGGAGAATCTGCTGTTAAGCTTTTAAATAAGTTTGGAATCCTTGAAGATGGAATTGAGTACGCATGTGAAAGCTATCATTTTGAATTTGCGTTTGAATTGGCTAAACTAGGTGCTGTTGAGAAGACTATAGATATTCATTACAAATTTGCTATGGCATTAGAAGATGATGGAAAGTTCAAAGAAGCAGAGGACGAGTTCGTAAAGGCAAAGAGACCCAAAGAAGCAGTACTCATGTACGTTCATAACCAAGACTGGGAATCAGCACAAAGAGTGGCAGAAGAGCACGATCAATCTTCCGTAGCGGAAGTCCTTGTCGGCCAAGCAAAAGTTGCATTTGAAAGCAAAGACTTTCCTAAATTTGAGAGTTTATTGTTGAGAGCTAAAAAATCCGAATTAGCTATTAAACTTTACAAGAGCTCGGATATGTGGGCAGATGCCTTGAGAGTTTGTCGAGAGTACTCTCCTCATAATCTTACTGAACTTCAACGTGAATATGACTCAATATCATCAAATGATAAGAATAAGAACATGGATGGGCTGATATCACAAGCCCTTCAATGGGAATCCAATGGAGATTATGAAAGGGCCATAGAATGTTATCTTAGAGTTGATGAATCCAATACCAATGGGGACTTAAAAACAGTTTCTTCTGCCTGGACTAGTGCTGCAGAGTTGGCTGTTAAGTTTTTGGATATAAGCAAAGCTGAGAATGTTGCAAAAATTGTTGGACCCAAACTTGTAGGAATACAAAGCTATAACCCAGCTGCTCAAATGTATTTATCCATTGAAATGATCAATGAAGCAATTGATGTTTTTATAAAGGCAGGTGAATGGGGAAAGGCTAAAAAAGTAGCAAAGGAGTTGGAGCCAAGACTCGAGTCATATATAGATCAACGGTAATAGTTGTTCATTTGAAAAAAATAAAAATAAATAGATTTTTTTTTCTTTTTTCTCTCTCTTGTTTTTTGCTATTACCAGCTATAAAGACTTCTTGAAAAATGAAGGCAAAGCGGAGCAATTAGTATCTGTTGATCTAAATTCTGCACTAGACATGTACGTGGAACAAGGGAATTGGTCAAAAGCCTTGGATACAGCATCTACTCATGGACCAGAGATACTTCACAAATACATTGCTCTCTATGCCACACAACTCATTCGAAGTCAACAAAGCGTTAATGCATTACATCTCTATAAGAAATTTGGTAAGCCAAGTATCCTTGATCGTTCAAATACTTTTGATTATTCATGTCTTTTTGTTTTAGGGACCCCAGCTAATCCCCAAAATTTTAATATTTATAAGAAAATATCAATGGATATATTTAGTCTTAAAAAATGTGATTTTGATACTTGGTCAATGCTCAGGGATGTCTTATATGATTTATCAGATAATATTAATAAGGCTCCCTCTTCTATTTCTAAAGCTGCGCATGAAGATTTCAAACTTTTATTACTTATTTCCCACTTTGGTACTCTCCGCTCCGTTTGTCAAAATCATCAACAGCTCAAAGAAATATCAACTAAATTATCTATATCTTTACTTCGATACTCAGACGTTATCCCTGCAGATAAGGCGTTTTATGAAGCTGGAACGGATTGTCGAGATATTGGGTGGGATAACATGGCTTTTGTTTTTTTAAATAGATATTTGGATTTATATGAAGCCATGGAGGAAGGATCCCTAGATATGTTAGATAATTCGGATTTTGTAGACACAGATGTTCCTTTTCAGGTCCCACTACCAGAAACTCCCTATTTGAGTGAATCAGAGCATGATAGGATAAAGGAATGGGTTTTGGCTGTATCCATGGATCAAAAAGTAGAACAGCAGTTGCCCTTAGATGAAAGGATGACTTACGAAGCATCTCTTGTAGCTGTTGGTACAGGTAATTCTCAAACTACAACTTGAGTGAAATGTCTATAAATATGCTTATATGTTCGAATACATTTCTTTAAAGGTGTGATATCACCCACTTGTATTATCACTGGATATCCAGTTCTAGGAAACAAAATTGAATTTAGCCATGGGATGGTTGCAAATAAAGAAGATTGGAATAAGTTTGTTATGACGTCAAAAATGATAACTGACAATGATATACAAAATATTATTCAGTTCCTTAGTTCTTGGAGTGGTATGGGAAATCTAACCCCAGGATTTGCGTTTCAGTAAACACAGCTAAATCAATAAACTATTTAGTTGTATGTTTTAATTATTAAGTGAAGCAATAAAATAAGATTTATTTTGTTTGAATTTGGTTTTTCTATGCAAACATTGTACGTATGAATGAATGGTTCAACCTTAAAAAACCTTTCAATGCTTAGCCCATGGCAGATAGATTACTAAAATATATTCAGATTTTTAAATTAACTTAATTGAATTCTACTTGCCATTGTTAAAACACTGAGCAAATAACTAACTTTATGCTAATAATTAGATCCCTAGCATATATACTTAAAATAGTACATAAAACAGTCAAGTAATAGTTTCATGACACTGGCAAATAGTTGTAAAAAAGCCGTCCTAACGAAAGCTTGAAAACGTAGTAGCAAAACATCCCCAATTGTTTGAATAGATTTAAATAATAGGACCTTCCGGTATGTTAAAAAAAATATACAGAAAATTAACACACAATTAAAGGAATGCTCTAAAAGAGAGCAGCTTAGCTGTCATAAAGTTTAATTAAATTAGCTGCAAGTAACTATAAGATGAGAAAAATAAAAACAAATCCCACTTCTTATCCAGGCAATGATATAGCTGTTGACGTCGATCGTTAATTCTACTATTAGTCGAATAAGGACTTACTCTTATAACTCCGTAACAAATATTCTGTGTTACTTTTCGTCTTTCCCATATTAGAGATTACTTTAAGCTTTAGTCTTCTCTCTTCAAGAATGATGACAACAGCTTCAGCAGTTAAAAAAACATATTCAGGTATCAAATTAGGGGCGTCCGGAGGATTATATTATAAGGAAAAGGGCTAGGTTTTTGGAATTTTTTTCCAAAAAAAATTTCAAATTAGCAAGTTTTTGAAGAAATATTTCAAAAATTCATATTCACAGAAAATTAAATTATTTAGAAAAATTACATTTTTTGGAAAAATAATTGAAATACTAAATTTTTTGGAAAAATAATTGAAATATTAAATTTTTTGGAAAAATAATTAAAATATTAAATTTGTTGGGAAAAAAAAGGAAAAATTCCTTTTTTTGATATGCTCCAACCCACCAATTGCAACTACAAAAAGCCAAGCCCTCTTCCCTTATCATGTTATTTTCTTTTATATCCCATGATCGCACCAAACCATCTAGAGTAGCAAAAGCTCTTATCACGAAGCCTGATGAAAAACATTAAATACATCTACAATATATCTCGTAGTTGTACCCTTGATTAACATCACGTAGTGTTTTAGTCAATTATTCCATTTTGAGTTAAGATTTGAAATCCCGAAAAATGTTATTCAAGCAAACATGACAAAATTAAAGCATATTTACAGTTGAAAATGAAAGTAGATATTAGTTTTCGAGTTTTCTAAAATAATTACTAATAAAATGGTTGAATTTATTATTGCAAACTTATGAATTTGCCCTTCCTTGAGTTTGTGTTGGCACAAAATGGTTATTTAGTTAGTTTCATTCAAAAAAATTACATGATGGATTATTTCTCTATATGCCAAATCACTGTTGGCTAGGCATTTTATTTTTTTAACACGGTAGGAAATATTATTTTCATTCAGCAATTTCTGTGGAACTTTGATATTTAAAATGATATAAACAATACAAGTTATCAGAATAATGTTAAAAGACTATGAAAAGGTTGTTGTTTTTAATCTCGTCATCATATTTTGTAAGAGTATAAAGTTTTTTGTAGTTTCTCCAGATATGATGTAAGATTTAAAAAAATAATAACTTTACAAAAAGAAAATATGTGATTATGCTACTTTTTAAACTTTTAAAGACGTACTAACGTTGATATATATGGATTGCTATATAATTATTTGTCGCAGTTAATTTAACTCAAGAACTTGTTCGATCAGTCGTTGACAAATCAAAGTTATCCATTTTGCTTTTAAATATGTATGAGTATTATTGTATCTTGGATGAAATTATGCAATATTATACATTTGAAAAACTAGATACTTTGGTATTTCAAATTGATATATTACTTCTGAGCATTTTATCATAATATGAAATACAAAACTTTAGTCATTATCAAATAAAAAATTAAATAATCTATTTTAATAGAATATTAATAATTAGGGACAAATGTTATGTATTTATAAGGTAAAGATTATTTTGAAGCATTGTAATGAACGGTTTTAGATTTTTCTAATTAAAGGTTAATTTAAAATATTTTTGTGTTAATCAACCAAATGGAATTTAATATCATTTACATAGTGCATCAGGAAAATTTTCTGCGATCAAGAAGTAAAACCAAAAACCTTCATAACTTTTTATTAGAAAAGTATAATGAAAAATATTATTGAAAAAACTTTCAGCAATCAACCTTGTCAAGAATGGTTCAATATGACTGCCTCTTGCCTCTATCACAACCTATACACAAGGTCGGAACTTGGCGTAGGTTATCACAATATAATTGGGGGCTATGTTGGCCCATTGCTTCTTGATGCTGGCCTTGAGCTCTGGCATATTATCAGGACAGAAAGAGGGTCAGAAGGTCTTATCCCATGAGTCAGCAAAGTACTCATTGCAGAAGTTCTGTATCTTCTAAGTGGCATGGGTGGGGGCCCCTTCTTGGATTCACTCTTTGTTGTTCTGAGGATAGCTATCCTTTAGGAGGGTCAAGATTTTCCACCTCAGGATCCTTTTTAGTAGGCCTCTGTTGAGCTTGAAGAAGAAGGGAATCCATTTTCTTGCCATCAGAAGCCACAACTTGTAAACATATTGTTTGGGCCAGATGTTTGGTTCAAAAGGTGCCATTGACTTCCCCAGGTGATGTTGTTTTAAGTATGTCATTTCTGCGGTTCAAAATCTGGTATCAACAGTGAACATCTTCTGAGACAAGAAGATATTCACAGTCGACATATGACTTTTTTCCCCTCTCTTAACCCTTAAGGGTTTTGTCCTGTCGGTGAAGAGATGTCTTGGGTTCCTGACAAAGCTCTTAAGGCCGAGGTCATCATGAAGTGCCATCGTGAAGGTGATCTCATCCACGTCCAACTCATCAGTCAAACGGCGCATTGATGCTGTTGGATTTTCCTTGATATTGGCCTCCAGGGACTTTCGAAATGTTTCATCTTGCTTCAAACCATTTCTTACACTTTCAGCCTTCCTTTTGACTCTTTTTCCATTCTCATTGACAATCCTAATGTTCTGGACTGCCCTCACGGTAACACCGATAATGTTTGAAATTATTTTTTGATGAACATCCGTTTTGAGAAGATCCGATTTGGATTTCTGTTCACTCATTTTTGTCCGATTTTGATCAAATCAAAACATTGTGCAAGAAAAACAACACATGTATCAGAACATTGCTTGAGGTGTTACCTGAAACCTTAATTAGCGCAAAAAAAAATAGTAGGTAAATTACCCTTTTGCACTCTGTATACAAAATATTTGTGTAAATATAAAACTAGAATTTTTGTATAGAGAATACACGTTTATTGCATAAAAATGATAAAAAATATTGTATTCAAAGTATTGTTTATCCCTAGCTTTGTATGTATTTTCCCCAATCTATTTGACTATTTGTGGATACCACACCCAAAAAAATGGTTGCTCTTTCGAGCTTAGCTTGCCATTTAGCCATTTTGAGTGTTACTTACAAAAAAGTGTAAGTATTTTAGAAATAGTCAACATTATGGGTTTGAAAGTTCAATTCTGGATATGATATATACAATATGCATAAGTATAGGCACAGGTACCATTTCCTTTGTTCTGACTTCTTGCAAAGAAGATTTTAGATTCTCCCCAATACAAGTATCTTACAACAAGGCAGTTGTAATAGCTTAGAAAATGTCGAGTTTTATGCCTAGATCCTACGGTTTGTGAACAACATGAATTTTTTGTTACCATTAGAAAGAGCCCTACTGCAAAATCGGATGAAATGCCAGCCAAAGAATCTTCTGAGAATCTTCTTTGTAAATTCAAAATTGCAATGTTAACGTGAGAAACGAAGAACGTGGAAAACCAATGATAATGTTAGATGACATCGAATTGCAAGCATGGCTTGATGAATATGACGCTCAAACTCACTATAAACTTACGGATCAATTGAATATGATACAAAAATCTGTGAAAAAAGACCGAAATAAGGAAAAAGGCAACACAAAGGAATTATGATGATCATGATAATCACACCATCACGCCCAGCAAAACTTGTCGAGAAAACAATTGAGACGTTTGTTTGGGAATTATTTTTGCATGAAACTTGTTAACAGAGTTGACTCCGTCTGATTACCACCTCTTTATATCTATGCGAGACACACTTACTTAGCATTGATTCAATTCTTACAAAGGTTTGCAGAAATGTTTAGATGGATGTTTTAGCTCAAAAGAAAAACCATATTGTTTGGCATAGTATCCACAAATTCTTCAACAGATGGGATAATGTATATCTAGCGATGAACAAAACTTTAAATACAATATTTTTTATTATTTTATTTTTTTATTTTCTATAAAAAAATTTCAGATTGTTATTTACATACACGGTATATATAAATGATATCAAATTCTATTTGCTTGATTGCCACAAAATTATATATTTATTCCTTAACCTTCTCTCAAGAACCTCATCTACATAATTTAAAATAACATACTATATTAATGTGCTAAAATATATCATATGTTTCTCTATTCTTTATAGGTAAGCTAGAAAAGGATATACACATACAAGGTATATATAGATTTTTGATAGTGTACATACATTAGTGTATCTGAAGAATCGCCATCCCAGGATTTCTATTATTAAAATTAACTTGTTATGTATTTTTTTGGTAAAATCGTTTATTTCTATATTAGTGCTTCTTCAGATAAAATGAAGCTTTATTTAAACAATATTATATTCCTTATACATGTCAATTTAGAATTACTACATTAATGTAATTGAAATTATTTTTAGTAAATGTAGTTATTAGTATGAATGTAATGAAAACGAAAGAACACAAGCAATCAAAAAAATGAATTTGAGCCCTGTTATATAATATATACTGTATTTAATTCGAGCATATATACATTCTTCGATTATGCTCAGCTCTGACCTATCAAATAGTTTTTTGGAGTCCATGTCTCAAACTTGGGCAGCTGTACAAATAACTATATTATACGGGAATCCTGTTTTTGATTCTAAGTCAACAGTGGATATGGTGAGACAAATTACATGCAAAATATATTTTATCAAGAGTACAGAAAATCCTGGGAACTAGAAATGAAGCAATAACTGATAATACAATTACTGTTCATGACTTGAACCACACCACAAACTCCCTATTAATAATGGAAAATATCTGCTAGACATCATGTACATCTAGGCCCTGGCACTTAAAGACAAGGATCTTGCCTTCATGTGCTGATATATCGTACAAATATGTCAAAAATTTAATAGAAAATTGAAACAATGAGAAGCTTAGGCTAACACAATGAAGAATTCTTTGTGTGGAGTTGTCGAGGAAAAAAAATTACGTCTCAATTCCAGATTTCCACAAACTGTATTGTTTACTACAATCCCTGTAAAGACAGAGGAAAGATTTTCATACTACTTTGCATGTGTTTGTCGAGATGAGTTTGTTTCTCTAAATATGGGCGGGAAAATATTTATATTTTAAAGGCAACAATTTTGTGCGGCTTACCTACTAGGCAAAAACAAAAAAGTGTAGAAACTCGGGCAATACATTTTGCTCTTTTGAGTTCCAAACCCCTGTAAGTGGACAACCAATTCTTAGAGAACACCTAAGGTAACAGTTGTGTCCTCTGCAGCAGGATATGGTGATTTTGCATTGCAAATACTAAGGCTGAGGTAATTCCTAGGACCATACTATTGACATTGTGAAATATAAATTGTCTGATTCAACAAGATATAGAACTACTTTAAAAACAATTCTATGGAGGTAAGAACGCTTTCATTGAGGGAGACCAATGGATTGATTTTTAAGTTTTAAATTATTTAGTGTGTGATTGTTTTTTATGATTTTTTGATATTCGGATTGTTTAACTGTTTTTAAGTGTAGATCTTGGTTAGGAGTACTAATTTTAAGCTAAAATGCTTATTTATCTTAATACAACGCAATTCCCCCTATATATTATATGAATAAAGATCAAAAAGAAAAAAGAATATAGGCATATAGTATAATTAACAATATGACCCAATAGCTAAATCCTTTTTTTAAGGTAACTAAAGAATTAAAATCTTTTAATATCCACATTAAGTATTATCCTTGTTGATAGTTATAAACCATGTTTCTTCATAAATATTATTATAAACTCATTGTCGTGTTCATACTTTTTTTCTTATTAAAGAAACAATTCTAGGATAAAAAATTCATATCGCTACTTGTTAAACATTGAACACAGCAATAGTAGCTATAAAATATACAAAATGATGTTAATAAATTTTTATCACACTCTAAAAATGAAAACATCAAAACACGCAAGAAAACATATTATATTTTCCCACGCAACCTTGGTGTACTATGTGATCTTTCTTACTTTTCTAAAACTTTTCTCCAGTGCAAAAAGAAAAAAACAAAATATGTATTGTTATATCATTTTCCCATTTATTTGGACAAATATAGATTCACTAGCAGTAGTATTTAACATTGTTCGGAGATATTATACACCAAAGATTTTTTTTTTTGCTTGAATACAAGCTAATTATGATTTGATGAGACAATGACATCTAGGACACGTTACTAAACCTCATCTAAAGTCACATTCCTTTCATAAAAATTACTTTCCTATTCTTGTCTTTCTTTAGTATAATGTGAACTAAACCCCTGCGAGATTTTATTCATTTTTATATATCAACGTCTATTATTTTGATGTTATTCTTTACATATACATACTGTAAATGTAATTAAAATAAATGTTCGATGCTACATTCAAAGTGCCTGCAAGACTTCATTAATAGTCATACAAATACTACATATGTATGTATTATTTGGCTATTTTACCATTTAAATTTCAAAAAATACGTAAAACTAAAAAATGTTTTTTTTTCCTAATAAGAGAAAGACGGAGTAGTGATATTGTCATAAGGAAGTATAATGAGAGCAACTGTCATGAAAGAGTGGCATCCTTATCGGACTTACTCTACGTTAGTGTGTGTTGGTATTAATTAGAGTTTGTAGGGGGATGGGATGAGGCCATAAAAAATTGGGTACAATTAAAAGAACCACCCTATATATGATATCCATCAGAAAGCAATGTATACAATGCGCCCTCTATAACACGGTCGATGCTACTTGCAAAATACCTGCAAGATTTCTTTAAAATAACTTGGTGTTTATTTCTTAGATCAAGATAAGTTTTTTGATACATATAGATAAACAATGCTTTGTTAATAAAGATAGCAACTTGATATTCTCATAATAGAAAATATCAATCGATATCGACGAATCAACGTTGAGGAGACCAATAAATAAGATACAAGGGCAGAGAGATTAGCAACTGATACTCAAACTACACACAAAAAAAATTAGTTGAGTAGAATAATAATAACAACATGACTGTTTTTAATATCACACCATGTTGTGTTATTAAATTTTTAATGTTTTACACGTTATTATAGATTATTTTTATGTCACATTAAATTAGTTTTTGCATGTGTCTAATACAAAATACTATTTACAATAATAAAATCTTAATTATAAGATATAATTTGTGAAAATGAACAAATTACAACCATATTGTCATAGATTGATGTTTCTTTTTATCTTTTTTTAAAATGTGCATTCCATATTTGTAGAATATCAAGTAGCTATCAAGTTAGACAAAGTAAAAAGAACATTCAATTATGTAAGATTTTCAATTTGTATCATAAAGGAAGATATTGAAAAAATCTTATTGATAAAAAAAGTAATAATAACAGTAACATCAAAAATGGAGAATTATTATTTGATTATAAGTAAGTCATCATTTAATATAACAATCAATAGTTGCTCTTTGCTTTGAACATTATGTCATATATTGTATTAAAGAGACAATTTTCTTTTAAAGAGTGGGAGGGGATAACTTATGATTTCTATCAATGTTATATTCATTATAAATCATTTTTCAAAACAAGTCCTTTTCTTTCAAAATTTACATTTTTTTACATCAACCAGAAGTTAAACTAGATTAACTGTATTCCATAGGAAATATTAATAAGAAAGGGACTAAAAAATTTAGAAAGAAGACATTTTTTAACATATATTTGCTCAAAAAAATTAGTCTATTTAGATAAATTCAAGAGAAGAATTTTTTTTTTTCACTGCAATTGTAAATATATATATTACACGTATGTAAAACAATGTTTTGGAAAGCTGTTTAATACTCTTTGATTGAATGATTTTGTGAGTTTAAAGAAAAAATTTATGGCCCCATTTTTTTATTGATCCGAAAAGGTTTGAGCAGCAATAAGTCCACAACAACTCAAAGTTTGAAAAATGTTTATTAAATTAGAAGTTTAGAACTAAATTATTACAAAATAATATTTTAGTTTAAAAAAAAGTATTTTTTTTTAATACAGAGAAGGCAAATGTACTTTTTAATAAAATAGGTTTTTTTTAGAAATATATATATGTAATCTGTCATATCTATAATTTATGCAATCCTCAAAAGAGTTCCTTCCTATTCATTATGGTATCAGAAATTTCTCCGTAGAAATGTTCTATAATAGAAAATATTGAGATAATACAATTTCTAATATATCTGACATTTAAAAAAATAAAATTATAAAGGACAGTTGCATCCAGGGCTGCAGAGTAAAAAAAACAACTGTTGGAGTCAAAATCAGACTCTGGTGCCGAAAAATTTGTACAAACTTGAACTCTGGCTACACAAAATTATTACAATTTATGTATAAAAACTTATTTATAATCTAAGGTTGATATTGAGTGTCTGTAAGTTTTTTTCTAAATGTTTTTAAATTATTAATAACTACAAAACTTATAAAAGTTGAAACTCATTTATAAGTTTACTTCATAAATTGCAAACGTGTTATATAGTCTATATACAATTGCAATTCCAAAACACCTTTAAAATTTGAATTATTATTTTGCCAAGAGCGTTGCCACTTGCTATGCCAGTTCATTACTTAGTCTTGTGAATAGTCATTGTCATTAGTATAAAGTATAGTGTTACAGTGAGATGATGTGTATATTGTCGTTCTACGATTACCATTGCAAAAATGATATTCAGAAACCTATCTTTGAAGTAACAAGCAGTGGACATGTCATATTTTGTTCAATATCATTTGCTGTTTATCTTCTTAAATATTTTATATTCAAAATATTTTCTTTATACCTATCAAACATATAACTAATAAATATTTATTTATATAAATTAAATCTATATGTATAGTCTTTACACTCAATAGAACTTTCATAGGCCATAAAATACATTTTTGTAAAATTGTGTATTGGAGTCGGACTTGTTGACATTTAAAATACTGGTGTCGGAGTAGGGCATTTTATGTACCGACCCTGCAGGCCTGGTTGTATCACTGTTGTAAAAATTTCCTATTTTAAAAATTGAAAACAGCTACAACAAGAAAATTTTCATCACAATCGTACATAGTAATACAGATTATTTTACACAAAAAAATGCAATTTCTTTGTTGATGTTTCCTCAAGATATTGAATAAAAACTGATTTGGAGTGGGAAAGTTATTGTTTGGAAAATTCATAGTTTTTTCACTGTGAAGTAGATATTTTTGTATCCTTTGATATAATTTCATCAAAATTCAAGACTAATTTATTTGAAGAAAATTTGAACTATTGTTGCAATTATCCCCGTTATGTTCAATATTTTATATAAATACTTTAAATTATAATACAGATTCATGTATAATAATTAATTGTGATTAGCCAGAGGAGGACCCCGAAGAGTTTTGTGAGAATGCAACCTCATGTACATTGAATTAAAGTATACTTCGCCAATACTTATACTTATAAAAGAAAAGTATCTAGTCTAGACTTTAGTCTATTAAAATATTTTAATAATATCAGATGTATATAGGTACGTTGTGCTAAATTTTGACATGTCTAAGTCAAAAACTATGAATTGCTACTTTTCTTGGCCTACCTTACTATTTGAAGTCAAACTACTTTTTCTAATATTTTTCTATGGCAAGTAAAGATATGATTTATCTGTGAAGATGAACAAAACTTCGTTTAATTAAGGTAACCCTAATGATTTCAATGTGGTCTACTAAAAATTGGAATATTTGGAGATTATATTTGGTAACGTTTAGCTCATACATCGTAGACGACAGACGCCAGCATTAAATAATTATTGATTTCAGGGTATTTTTGAAATACACAATCATTTTTAGACTTATATATTTATCTATTATTGTATAGGTATGATTAACATTCTATGTATGGATACATTAACAGGTGTGTAGTTTTAATTTGTAAACATATAAAAGAGAAGACTAAGAAAAACAAATGAGATGAATCAATTGTTCTTCCTAGGATCCAAAAAATGCCTCAAAAAGAGACAAAGAATTGATATTGCTGCTCTAGTTTGGGAGGAACACAAAGAACAAAGATCCAAAACTTGACTTAGGCAAGCAAGCAGACTATTTACAACGTCAAGAAGGTCCTTAATGAAGGATTACATCAAAAGGAGGCCTGGAAAAGGTACCCGCCTAAAAAAAATCCAAATGACGACAAAGAGGCTGCCCATTTAGCCAAAATAAATCCATGTGAGCTCATGCCAAAGAATTCAACGTTTTTTGAGACACCATCCGATATGCCGTCAAAAGGCAGGGAAGAAGTGTTTGAGCGTCCTTTATTAACAAACAAGCTTAGTCACAACTCGGGCCGGACTGACAAGGGCGCCGAATCTCAAAGTGCTCGAGGCTTCCGTTAAGAAGCATTGGAACTCCATGAGCTCCAATTACATTGTTACCACCTGTCAAAGCTTCCAGTAGCGCCTTAAGGTCATCATTAAAGTCAATGAAGACTACATTGAAGTTAAAATACATTTGTCAACATATATTCAAAGTTTAGTTAATATAGTTTCCCTGTTCTCCGAAATAAAAACTGATCTAATTCCATATTCAAAGGGTTTAGTTTTCAATAACAAACACGGTATACATATCCTATTTTTTTATTTGGAAAAGCTATATATAAAAAGAAAATTCGCAAAGATAGAAGTTCTTGTAGCAAATGCAAGAATAATGTAAATTTATACACTTTTATGATCTTCAATTCTTTTTATTGCAAATATTACTTTATACTATTAAGATAAATAAAGGGAGAATAGATGAAGATTAAAGGTAGCCTACATCCTATATATACCAATATTATGTATTGGAATTTGATAATTTCATTTTTGCTTATCAATATTTTAGTCAAATGTGCAAATATTAGGTTCCAATAACCATAACAAAAATTACAAAGAAAAAAAATAAGAGCTTCCTTTCCCATTTATTCTATCTACGTGCTCTTTAATTAATCTTTTTGTACTACTATTAACATTGTTGAAACTATAAAATGCAATTTTAAAGTGCATATACATTATTCTCTTATGACAATGCGTTAATTATGTCATAATTAACCTCAATTTCTTTTACTGTATATGGATTATGGAAGTTACATTTTCTAAATTACATATATAACTATTTTTGTAGGGTAACCTAAAACTCTTTCACGATTTTTAATTTAACAAAAAGTAATGAAAGATTCCTTGCAATAACTGAATGAACTAGATTATTCAATTAAACTTAAAGCTTTTCTATAAACAATACTGATCGTCTTATTTTTTGGAGATTAAGTATAAAAATACAGGCGCGTAAAAAAAATTTGGTAATATTGAGGGAGATGCCAAAGATATTAGGTTGAGTAATAAACAAATTGCGAGTGGCCTAACTTTTTTCTCTTTATCTGTAGATAAAAAAATAATTCATTATCATAAAATATTTTTTTTTTTCCTTTTGGTATTAAGTGTCAAGGTACATTTTCATCATATGTATTAATTAGTCATTTCACTACTGTACAATGAAGAATAATGTTTTTGCAGCTATGTACTCCACCGTTCTAAGAATGGGAAAACAGCCATGGAGATTCATAAGGAACTCTCCAACAACAAGGCAGAATACTCCCCTACTTGGGAGACTGTTTTAAACTGGATTAAAGCCATGGAGGAAGGCACATTCACTCTTGAGAAGAAGGTCTTCCAGAACGTCCCCGGGAGACACGTAACCATGCAACATCACCCTTGTTCTTAACCTGATTGACTCTAACCCTCGGATGAATACTCGACAAGTTGCAGAAGACGTTTTTTTGAACACATCGTTCATCGGATCCTGACAGACGATCTAGCATACAGACAGCTCTTGAGAATCTGGATACCAAACAAATTATTCGAGAAAAACAAAACAGACAGAGGGATACAGAGTATTTCTTGAGAAGTAGAGGTGGTCGAAGCATATAACAACCCTTCTAGAGCCCGATCTTAACCTAAATGACCGCTTCCTGTTCAAAAAGAACAAAAATCTACTGAAAGACGATCATTTTGACGTTTTCGATTCGAGTTTTATTGTTTCATACAAATTATTTATGACTCAACGATATATAATTATCCATGAGATACCAACCCTTGAAAAATAATTTGAAGCTATCATTCGTGCAATTAAAAAATTACTATTTTGGAGGGAAAAAATAAACATTAAATTATTCAGTTGACAATTACTACTTGCCCATGAAATCAAAGAGGAAGAAGTAAATTCATATATGTCTACTAAATAATTCAGGTATGGGCAAATTAGGATTTGTAAATTGCATGTGCCCTGTCAAAAAGCTTCTATAAGGTGTGATAAACGGTAATGAAGTGTATTTTACTTAGTATAACTTAATGGATCCCTTTAAAACCCCTAATGTGGCATTAAAAAGATACTATTTGTACCTGGAAACATTTATCTAGAATTATATTCGAGATTTGTTTCTTTTATTTAAACCTTCCAAGGTAAAAAATAACACGTAGAGATTAAAATTATAAAATACTACTATTAATAATAATTGTATCTTTATTAGTCATTAAACAACCCGATGAGTAATTTTAAGAATGAATATTTATATAACAAGTCAATTACAGTAGAAGCTAAAAAAATTTTAATTATATGAAATGAAATACATAAAAGAATAAATTGAATAATTTATTATTATTATTTCTTATATATGAGTTCCATAAACAAAAATAGCAATTTTTTTTTTTTTTTGAGATACGATTGTATTTTTGGAAAAATAATTTAGTTTTGAAATAATATTTTATTAATCATCAAATTAAAAAGATAAATAAGGCCGATATTAGTAAAAATGCCGGATAGTTAGTTAAATATTTATTACTGCTTGCCATACATACATAATACAAAATTTTACAAAATTAAGGTCACGAACACGACCACACCACAGGGTATTTGTGCTACTACAGAAGATTCTACAACCTAGTTTATATTAAAATTTTGTTCAATAATATATTTTTATTTTTTTTATATTTCATAAATTTTAAAATACGAAAGTCTTCGCTTTCCTCATTTATTGCTTGATGTCTCTCGTAAGATAGGACAGTGTATGATGAGATGGTCTGCACTTTACAGTTCTTCCATACATACATTGCACGTTGAGCTTATGTCTTTCTACTTGCTTAAGTGGGCTACAAAAGGGCCATGTCCAGTGTAGGTTTGCACAATGAGTCTCAATTTTTTGCTTCCGAGCTTGATACACTTTGACGTCGGCTTATTAAGCCATAGTATGTGTATGTTGCATACTTTCATCTTTTTTATATCGGTCACACCATGATTGATAGAAGAAGTTATGAATTACCTTCTTTATGTAGCTTAGAGGCGTCCCAATAGTAAACTGGTTTTGGCTCTCTGCAACTTTCTTCATAAGATGGTCTGTAAATTCATTTCCTGTTATGTCAGAATGTCCTTTACACCATTCTAGATGTATATTTTTCTCCCTCATTCCTTTGAGGATGGGCTCTTTACATTTTAAAATTTCTTTACTAGTAGTAAGTGGATTAAAGATCGCAGCAATTACTGATTAGGAGTCCGATTTGATATTTACATTCTTCAGTGTTTTTTTCGTACTTGAGAAGAGCGTCTACACCTTGTAATATGGCAAAAATCTCTGGTTGAAACACAGAAGCCTCTTTATTCAATGAAGCCATTGAATGAAAAAATTGATGCATCACCTTTGGTGTTGGCCCATCCAGCCCAGTGTTTCTGTATTCATCTTTAGACCCTTCTGTATCTATCCTAATACAATTACTTTTTATGTATTCACTTGGTTGATCCATTCCGACTTGTGTAAGTATTTTATCACAATGAAACCGAGTCCACGACCTTCTGGAAGATTACCAATTCCATCCCAGGTATCACGTAAGAAATATTTCGTTCTCCATCTTGATTTGCCTATTCCTTAATGTATACGTCCAGGGGGATCAATATCCAAAACTCCCTCCATTCCTACAGTGGGTGTCGATTGAAATGTATGTGTGATTGCCAAGAGTTTTGAAATAATACCTTATTGATCATCAAATTAAAAAAAAAAATAAGGCCAATATTAGTAAACATGCCGGATCTGGGTACAAATAATTAGTTAAAGCAATAGTCATTCAACAGAAATAAGCTTATTATCTTTTTTACACTGATTGTATAGTTTATGTTTCATTAAACGAAATAATATCAGATATATTTAATAACAATGTAGCATCCACATTTCTCTTATTAACAATGTTGTGTTTGGTAGTATTGACCGAATGTTTTGTTCAATACTTGTAACGTCGTAATTTATAGTTACGTGTAAAAACTACATAAGCTTCTTTTTTGATTCAGTTTATAGTATGTGTAGGATCTAAAAGCATGGAGAATATAACATTCTTTTTTATCATCAGTGGCAAAATGATTTGACAAAGTATTACATCAAATTAAACTAATTGCAATTTTCTTGAGTTTTTATAGGTGTGATTCCTTAAAAACCATTAATTACTTTGATTTCTAATAAGTATAAAAAACAATTTTCTCAATTCATTTCAGCCTTTTACATTTACAACATTCTTTAAATGTAAATAAGTCATTAAATAATAATTCAAGAAAGCTCAAATTAGTGGTATCCAATTTGGTGTCATACAATAATCATAATTGGTACAATTTTTCTAAATTGTGTGATTAAAAAGTGAATTTCATTCATAAATACATATATATATGTTTCAAATGATCTCTCCTACAATAGGAAAAAGTTCTTTTTTTTTAATTATTTACACTCAATAACTGATTTACATTGTTAAGCCTTCATATATGATTTTTCCATCCATTCATATATCTCCATTTAGATAAAAAACAGAAGGAAAAAACCAAACATCTATGAAAAAGAACAGTGATACACTTATTGAACCCTCAATTATTTGTTCGAAACTTGCCGTATGGACTTTTGGAAAAGGATGATTATATTTCTGCACCTTGTACGACAAGTTATGTTTGTTCAAAGAAGGGATCTATATAAAGAAAAAACTAAGTTTGGTAATCAAATAAGGAAATTCGGATTATGTGTATGCTCTTTCTTTCCTTAATTTTCACTACTTAATAAATCATTAGTCATCTTCCTCTAAAAGAAGAATTCTCGTCTATTTTTGCTGTAAAATGATTTAAAAATGCATTATAACATAATATATATACCCATAAATTTAATTATAGTAATTATATATTCTTTGAATAAGTAAAATTTTAAATGTATAAGGTTTTCCTCTATATAGGATTAATTCATTTTCTCCCCCAACATCATGTAACATGCAACTATCTAAATTCAGTAATATCATATGTCTTACTGCTTGTGCTCATAAACAAATACCATTTCCATGTATATTACATACATTCTGCATAAATATAAGTATATAATAGGTTTGGGATTTTTTTTCTTTATTTCAATTCTTTATAGAAATTGCTACAATCATCCCATTAAAGCCAAGTATACCTAGTTTTGTTAGATAACTTTTTTCCAATGTGAATTTAACCTCATTGTCTGTAATGAAAAAAACAAAAAAATTAACAAAAAACAAAAAAAAACAAAAAAACTCGGACAATCAATTTTCATAGGCTTCTATTGAGGCCCAATTTGTACTCCCAAGTGCATTGGATATAGACAGGAACAGGTGGCAGTCACTCGGACCCAGGTTTGGACTGTAGAGTGAATGCAAAAGAACTTCCCATCTGAATTCATGGAGCTTCTTGCGCGTCATCAAAGATATCTGCGTCCTGGTGTTGTCTTGATGATGTCTTGTTGTCTCCTATTCACCAATGCTGGCCACTTCTGTTCTATCGCAAACTTCAAACAATCGAGTTGTTCAGAGTAGAGGGGAGAATTGAGCGAGAAAAAAAAATTGCTCGAACCATTGATGTCTTTGTGGGAACATCGAATTCGATTGGTCATCGATATGATTCCACCCATGTACTCAAATTGGTATGGACTAGATTAGAACCACATTATAAAATTGTCCCCAGGCTCAGGTTGGAACAAGATTGGCGGCTTAGAGGAGACATTTTTGAACATAGCTCAAAATTATCCTTCCACGTCAATACACAAATGGCAAGGGGTTTAAAAGTGTTACTGGCAGTGGTTAGCTCCTTAGTTTCTTGCAGTGTGCCTGCTGCATTTGTTCATCTGTAAGAACCCCCTCCCAATTGGCTATGACATGCCTTTTGTACCTAAAGTTTTTTATGAAACTGGGCATCACTTTGGATAAATTGGGCGAAATCGGCTTGGCTCCAAGTGGAGCACAATGCTAGTAGGTGAGAATCTTGTTATCAATCCAACTCATGGCCATCCTTTTCTTCCGGCTTTCCTTAGACTTAAACTTGATGGGGGCCCTTAAGCTACTTGGGATCCATTTTTTCGGTCTTCTTTTGTCTCTGGGTTATATAAATCAAAATTAGTTTTGTCCATAGAGACAAAGAATCAAGAAATGGCTTTCCTTATCAAAATATGCCTTTTTAAAAGCTTTGCAGAGTGGACTTTCTCTATTTTGTGAGCTTCAGTAAATAGCTTTGGTACCCATCTTGCAGAAGATATTTGAAGGGCAAGATAAACCTTCAGAATCCTTCTCACAGTCCCATACGACAGATTCAATGCCTCCACACTCATCCACCTATTATCTTAAACAATTTTCTTCACAGCATTGATCAAATTCTTCTTCCTTATGGTCCCCTATGAAGAGTTTGTCTGAGGTCTCCTTACATTCACTAAAATGCCATAAAATTGAATATTATTTTATCATACATATATACTTTATATTCATAGGCATTTGTGTATATCATAACTCTGTCTTAACTTTGAATCTTCTCCAATTATCTATTAGATGATAGGTATGTACAAAAATAAAATATTAATGCATATAAACATGTGTTTCGTTATATATATAAATATAATGTTTTGAATAACATGATTTTATGTAAACCTCTTATTTTAACTATAAATCAGCATCTTAGAAATTAACTGTTACCAAGAAAAGTTGAAAAGGAAAAAAATACTTTTAGTTATATTCAAAAGAAACTCTCATGAAATATGGCTTTCCCCATGCCTCGTTTTGTGTTCATAAATCAAATTACTCTCAAAGCTAAAACACTTTGCATAACATATTTAAGTGTCAATAACTTTATTAATTCATTGAAGAGAGAGGAAGTGAGTTGACATAATTACATGATAGCTTGAATTTTAAGGAAATAACCTCAATTCTTGGAAAATCTTTGTGGAATGTTTTTTTTTACTAATTTTTTTATAGAACAAAGTTTTATATTAGGTACATGTACATGTACATGGTGGTGATTTTTAATCCGGAAAATTTAAGGATAATATATATATATTACATTTTATATCCTAAAGTTTATTTAGCAATTGACCAATCTTTTACTCTCATATGACGGCGTCCATAATGAGGTCAATCAATCAACTCAACCCCTTCCAGCTTCAAAAACAGCCCCCAACCGTAACCTAAACCTGACACAGATCTTGATAAAGAACTCATTGTCCATGTTAGCGAGTGTCTTGAGAATGGAAGGAGTTGACGGTGTTAAGTGCAAGTTTATTGGACTCTCTTTCCAAGACACATAGTAGTTGAATTGGGTCAGATCTGGGGAGCTAGGAGCTTACAGTTCTGTTTAATTTTGTAGTATTCCAAGAACAATACCTAAGTATGGAAATAAGGGATATACCATAACTTTGTTCCAATTAAGGAATGAATTGAATTATTTATTGATAAAAAAAGGTATCTGCTTTATATATAATGAATCACATTGGTATAACATTAAATTTATAATTAAACATTAAGTCCTCCTACGTTTTATTTTATCTTTAAAAATATAATTTCACCCAGAATATTAATTATAAATTGGTTTAAAAATTGTTTTGAGGTTAAAAATATAAATATAAAAATGGTTTAATGATAATATGTTTTAATTAACAAAAGTTTTGAATGTGAGAATGTTGTGTCTTTTATCAGGAGAAAAGAAAAACTTTTTCCTTTTCTTCTTCACCTCTTTATATGTAGGTTAGAAGATGGAAGTAATAATATTCTTCTACCTAGAAAAATATACACTGCATATTTTCAACCATTTACAACCTTTCTTCCCACTACACCACCATCTCCTGAACCAAGCCGGGCTTTTCCATCTATGAAATATCCAAAAACACAGATTGACTGCTCTATATATTTCTCAAAAACTACCTGGGATTCCCTTTCCCCTACACCTGATCGTGTTGAGGATTGAGAGGACACTCTCAATCAAACTTTCAATTTTTCTGCTGTTTGAGTACCGAATCGACGTCATTATGAGCCAGTCTAGGACGTTTAGCTTCATCCCGTACTCTTAATCTTATTGGACGTTGCGCGGAGGCACACAATAATGCCCATACGACATTCGTATTCGGAGGAAATCCCAAGGATTTTGCATATTTTCTTGAAATCATTTTTATTTTTGTCAGTTGAATCTGATGAGCACACTTTTACAAACATTGATATCAGAGATGCCATGATATTGAGGCTTACATTTGTTCCAAATTTAAAATCCTCACCCTTTATATATATCTAAAACCCATATATTTATATTTAACTTAAGCTGTGTATGTGTGTAACAAGGCTTTATAAATCACTTTAAAACTAGGTTAATTTATAAAGTAACACATGTAAATTTAAATTAATGCCCCTATTCATTTAAATGTACGCCATTAGTGAAGTGAATCCAAATATCAAATAAACATATATTTTAATCAAGTAACAGGGTTCTTATATCAGAGATTTGTACGAACATATACTATAAATAGTAATGAAAATAAAGCGAAGTTTAATATGGAGAGGTGTAAATGGGTTTTTTAGAGATCCACTAAAGGGAATGACCGGACACTGCTTGTCCCTGTGACCTATCTAGACATTAGAGGCATTCACTTCTGGTGTAATGTTCCATACTGACAAAACTGCCCCACAGACATAGGAAACAACAAATCTTGTGAATCATGATAAATGACAACCAAATTATAGCTGATATATTTTCTTTTTGCCATACTTCGTCACTGTCTTTTAGTTCTGAACTGGCTGCATACGTAACCGAATTTATCTACGGAACTTTCACATTTTACGGTATTTAAAAAAGTTAAAATACTTAATATATTTATAAATAATTAATTTATTTTAACTTTTCTTTTTGGTTGTTCTTTCAGAGTATATAATGGTAGCTATATTTATAAAAGCAAGTTCAGAAATTGTGCGCCTGCGCAACTCATAGAGATTGATTTTACTTTTTTCACATACATATTTTTATATTATACTATATATTCTAAAATAACAATGGAATATTTGTACAAATTTTATGACTCGTAGATCCATTTTTTATTTAATAAAAAATATTTTTTCAATATCCGGAGGCTTTATCAAATTTATTGATTTGCCACAAATAAATAAAAGACTTATAAAAAACAAATTTCACTTCATCTTAAAAACTGTACGTGCCAGTTGTGCCACTATGGAACATTATACCAGAAGTGAATGCATCTAATGTCTATATAGGTCCCAGGGAGAAGCAGTGTACGATCTTTCTCATTAGTTGATCCCCGAAAATCAATTTACACGTCTCCAAATTAAACTTTGTTTAACGAAGAAATTTGTAGAAAAAAATAGGAAAGGTCAATTCTAAAGGGTTCCAATACTTTTAGAAAAAAAATCCGAAGGTTAATGCAGTAAAATTGAAGTAGGTAATTTTTATACGACCACAAATGATGAATGATAGTGAATTACAAAACATGTCCACTAGAATTGAAGGCTGGCCTGTCTTTCAGATAGATATGAGAAAATTTGCTTGGAAACAGCAAGAAGCCAGCGTATAATGTTTGATTCAATAACTTGCTCGATGCTTCCAAAGAAATTGAGCCCCGAATGTGATTGAAAATGCACTTCCTCTACTCCCACTTAGATTTCTTCCCAAAAACCTTGGAGCAGTGAGTGACGAACATGGAGAGCGATTTTTACAAGATATTCGCAAAATTGAAAATTGCTACCAAGGATTTTAGAATGAAAGCATTATGGCGAACCATTGTCGGAAGCTTTATCGAGACAATCCAGACAAATATACAAAAGAAAGATACATCCTCAATATTTATAAAATGTGATTTTTATGTATATTGTTGTTTTGTTTGCCTGATATACATACATGTATACGTGTATACCCACGATTAATGTAGTAATCTGTGTTTATAAGTAGGAAATATCAGTTCTACATAACATTTACTTCTTTTTCAAAGCATATTTCTTTTTTTTTTTGTAAAAAAGAAGTCAAAACAGGCTTATGTTTATACTAAATTGAAATACTCTGACAAAGTGAGGCTTTATTTAATATTCATTTTAGTGCTTAACATTTGAAGCAAATTCTATTATTTGTTATCTAATAATTTATATTCATAGAATATCTTGTATGTTCAACTTTCTTCAACTACATATATTCAGGTACGAGAACATGATGCAAAAAATATATCTCTCTCTTTTGCCCAACTCAATGTGCATGAGGAAGTTTATAAATTAATTTGATTTTGTATTAATAAATACTTATTTTTATTTATGGATTTTAGACTTTTCATCGTTTTTTTAACGAACTAAGGGATTCAATATAAAGGTATCTTCTACTTATATCTTAAACATGCTATTTCTCATTTAAAAAATTGGGGATTTTATGAGAACCTGATGATCCCCTTCCACCTGCACAAAAAAAAAAATCAAGTGGTTGCATATTTTAGGGAGTCTTAAATACAAAAAATGAATTTTCCACTTAGCAAAAAGTTTGTAAATTTGTTAAATTGCAAAAAGTGATATTTACACAAAGCCACCCTGTTAAAATTGAGCCTTGTTGTCACACAACTGGTAAAAAAACGGAACTAGGATAAACCGTCGAAAGAAATAATGTAAAAGGGCAAAAGTTTAAACAATTAATGTATATTGACGATTTAAAAAATAATCCTTATTCAATTACACAAATAAATTAAAAGAAATAAAGACAATATTGCTTAAATATTTCAAAAATCTATAGATATTCACAAATTTTTTTTAAGCATTTCATTGTGTGTAAAAAAAATTTCAAAAATCTACAGATATTCACAAAAAATTAAATTTTTAAAAACTTTTTTCCAGAATCCATAACTATTTACAAAAAATTAATTTTTTTAGAAAAAATTTCAAATATCCATAGTTATTTACAGTTAACTAAATTTTTTGGAAAACTAATTTAAAACATTCAATTTTGATCAATTTTTTACAATTATCAATATATCTGACAGACAAGAATGATTATAGGAAATTTGAGAGATTTGATAAAAGCTGTTGAGATTAGAATCAACATTCCCTGAAGTTGACAAATAAGGAGTTGTCCTTAGATCAATAATGAATTACACCCAAAATAAGCATTCAAATTAATTTTTTATATAACTGTTTTATTAATTAAATTAGTTATAATTGTTGGAAATAAATTTCAAAAATCCATTGTTATTCAGAGTAATTTTTTTTTTTAATCTCAAAAATTCATATTTATAAATAACAAATTATTTTTTAAAAAAAAATTAAATTTTTTCATTTTGTTGGAAATAAAATTTCTAAAATCAACAGATACTCAAAATGTTTTGTTTTATCGATAGTTATTCTAGGAAAATTATTTTTTTTGGAAAAGATTTCTAAAAATCTATAGATATTTACATAAAATTAAATTTTTTGGAAAAATTGTAAACAACATTGAATTTTTGGGAAAAAATCGATAATCTATCGTTATTCACAGGAAATAAAATTTATTGGAAAAAAAAAATGGAAAATCCATAGTTATTAACAAAAAATTAAATTTATTTGAAATAAAATTCGAAAATCCATAGTTATTCACAAAAAAAAAAACTTTATCCGACTTTTTTATAAATTTTAGGTTTTTTCCTTTTTTTACAAAGATGGCATTTTATAAATCAATTCTTCACACCTCCCCAAAAGATCTCGAATTCCCTTTATGAAGAACAACTACTCTGGAATAAAGATTTTTACGTATTTAGTCTTATTTTGTTTTTAAAGTGCCACTGAGATAAAAAGAGAAAAAAAATGGTGGGATTTCAATTTTGTTAATTTATTATAAGTAGAGTAGTTTTATTGTTTTTTACCATTTATAGGATGCATACATATTTACATATAAAGGAAAGTAATAACAAAAGTTTATGCATCGTTTAGTATCAAGCAGTATACATGTCTTTAGATACATAAACAATGTATTTATCCCCTTAAACTTAGTTACATATTTATATAAATTGAGTTATATTCATTAAATTAACTCATCTTTTGCTTCAAGACGGAAAATTGATTTAAATAAAAACAGGAAATCCGTAAATTCGATCATATAATATTTAAAAAAGTGAAAACATTTATTGGGGCATACTAGCTACTTACATATTAATCATCTAAGTGCGAAAAAATATACTATCATTCCTTGATAATTTGTTTTATACTAATATGGAAGGAACTATTTTGTCGTTATTTCATTAAATCTGTCAAAAACTTTATTTTCTGGTGATGAAGCTCTTGAGCTACATATATATATTTATAGAATTATTGATCAAAGATGGCTTTTACATATGTATAATGCAGAAGGGGTGGGGCCCCGGATTGGAAGTCTGGAATAATTTTAAAATCAATATCATTGTAACCCTGAGAGATATGTTGTTTTTTCTTCTTCTTTATTTAACAGACAAGAAGTTTCATCTTAAAAGTATAAATATACATATTATTTTAAAATTACTTTCATAAAAAAAGGACAACCTTTCCTTTCCTTTACACATCCCTTTTTCCCTTTCCCGATCCAAGGTGGGCTCCCCAATTTGTAAAGTATCCAAAAATACGAATCGATTGCTCAATATATATTTCGAGACACCGCCTGGGATCTCCTTCCCTCAAAACTGAATAGTGTAGAGGATTGAGAGGACGCTCACAACCGAAATTTCATTTTTTCTGCAGTTCGAATGCCCGCTCGACGTCGTTGTGAGCTAGTCTAGGACCTTGAGCACTTCTAGAACATGTGTCTGCTTGTCACGGTTTCTTATCCAACAAAATATTTCAATGTATTCAAACAAACGTGTTTAAAATTAAGACAAAAAATAAACTAACAACAAAATTAAAAAAATTAAAAAAGGATCAATTTTTTTTTAAATAACAAGAATAACGAAAAAACAAGCAAAGGACAACCTCGATCTACAAATTTTAAACTTTTTAAAATTACGAATACTCGTATACAAAACCATCAAGTATCTTGCCAAGAGGGAAGGATGAAATTTAATAAGAAACTGTCTTATTGAGATGTTGTCATATGGAATTTTAATTGCAAAAGCAGTAGAATAAAGTAGCTGAAGCACTGAGAATCCCACTTTTATAGGTTTAATCAGAGTCAGTCTCTACCGGGATAAGAGCTTTGAAATTTAAAATGGATACTCCATTGCTTTGATATTTTCTGGAGTATTAACTTTTCTACTTGAAGTTAATTATCTCGGTACTCCGATCCCTGCATCATTCATTGCATTATAGGTAGTTCAAACAAAATGATAAGGCAAGCTTCGACTGTTAATATTGGTCGTGAAGAGTAGGAACCTTCATCAATCACAAGGTGAAGATTTGAACTGCTTGGTATTAGCGATGGCATAGAACATGCAGCCCCCAAAGTAGTTTTGAAGAACCCATTCACTTACAGACATCAAAAATGTCTACGGTACCGACTGGGGACGTCCTGTATTTTTACAAACAAGTCCCGGGATGATTCTGAAGAGTAAATTTGTTATTTTTGCCAAAGAGTATTGGAGACCTCTTTTCATTTATTCTACCAAAGTTTGAAAATTACCCCAATCTATAGGATGGTGGACGGAGAAGTCTGGAGAAACTTTTATTTGTGAATGAGTCCCTCGGATTGGCTCTCTGTAACATCCTCACAGTATAAGGAAAGGTGGAAAATTGAGTGGCTTATTTCCAAAGTGCAATGTATAATATATGCTGAGAAGCACATGAAACCGGGAACTCCCTTCTTGGCTTATTGATAACGTCTCTGAGGCGATATTAATTATCGGGTGTCTGCCCATCGAAGGGAAATACTAAGAACGGAAATAAAAGTCTTGTTTACGACCAGCTCGTTTCTCCTCCTTTCATCATTTTAGATTATGCAGTAATACTGTGAGTATGTTTGAGTATATGCTCTGTTGTGTAAGATGAAGAGTGAGAACAAATAATCCAGGGAGTCCAGTACGCTCCCTGAATAGTCTGCAGGAGTGGGGAGGAGAAGGGAAAGAAGAAAAAGTGAAATATTTGGTATCAAGGCTTGGGTTTGTGTGCCTCCTATTTCTCCTTATATTTTTACCCGTCTTCTTCCTTTTACTTATATTTTATAAAAAGGAATAAAATATGTATGTACATTAGTACTTTAAAAAATATATATTTTAACGACTTTAATTAAAAACTGGAAATTGTTTATTTTTTATAAAAAAAAAAAAAAAAAAAACTTTTCTACTCGATAAACTAAACAGTTGAATTAAGAAGATTGCTTTCTCTTTAACTCTTTCAAATTAAACAGAATAAATTATCTCAGTATTTGCACTGACTCACAATTGCTAAAAGCATATATCACAGTGTCTAATAGTTTGCCACAGAGTTTTGACAAGGAACATTAAAATAAATACATCCCGATGATATTTGAAATTATTCTGTGAACTTCGTACCATTTCCGATACCAGTACAATATTTTAAAATTTGACTTTACCAAGACTCTGGAAGCACAAGGGTATTTAAAAAATGTAACATAATTTCTTCACCTCATCAGTATCTGCCTCTAATCTATGTTGATAAAAGTGTTCTCATCAGGTTTAGCTGACAAAACTGTAAAAGTTAAAATACGAAATCATTGAGATTTCCTTCGGATATAAACACCGTGCAGGCATTAATGTATGGCTCGGTGGTGTGTACACGTAGAAGGTAAAAAGAGATGCTAGTGAGCTTAAATTTATGTTAACAAACCTGGTGTCATGCAAAAATGTGGAATTGTTAGAAACGGATTTTGGTCATTCCACTTCAAGTGTGCATAGCCTCACAGCATGACCATCACTTATTTCCATGGTTTTTGGCGAGCTGCCTTTTTGTATGTGAAAGAAGAGAGTATATGAAATATTAGTGTTCTGTGATTTACGCTCAAAATTGGCCCTAATGTGTTGGACCAGTGTTGTTCAGAAAGTCATAATTACTCTCATAGTGGTTTTATTTAAACAAAAACTACGTCAAAAGATGCACAAGAACACAAACTATAATTTATATTCACTCATAACTTATTGTATGTATACGAAAATAAAAGTTTGGGGCTCTGGTGCGGACTTCAAAATAACGCCTCTGCCATGCATCAAAACCGATTTTATTTTAATTTTGTTGGAACATGTCTCAACATATTTTTTCAAACATATGCAAAATTCAGAGAGAGATATTCATGGGATCACTTGCAATGAGAGCATTAACTAGAGTATGTAGAACCACTTTTATTGTATTAATATACAAAAATATTCTTCCTCTATGTATATAATATACAAATTTTATGTTGATTCATAAAATAAATTATGATTTTTATTTAGATAATTATAATATAACAGAAAATTGAGATAGTTGATTAAATAACAATAAAAATAACACTATAAATAACTTATGATCTTTGGATCGAGAATGACCGAAATATCAACTTATCAAACGTACCGTCATGTTATTGAATCTATTCTATGCAACACTGCATTATCTTTGTCTAATTTTGTACATGTGATGCCTTTAAACTTAGTGATAATCATAAAAGCCGTACATTTATACCAAAAACTACCTGTAAATTATTTAAGGGAAAAAATGAGTAATATTTAAAAATATATTATTTTTCCAATTGGTGTGTGGGTCAATATAGAAACTTTAAGCCTTCTTGAACCTCACATTGCATCAAAAGGACATTCAAATGTCTACTGAGATGTATGTTTTTTGCCACAAGTTACGGCAAGGGACTGTCAGATGATATAGGTGACGAAAGGGAGCCTACGACGTCCTTATAAAAATTAAATTACAAAACTGAATGCTTTATTAGAATATTCAAGGAACAATATGAAAAATATGATGATAAATTTTTGTACCAAAGAAGATAATCAAAAAGAAAAGACTATTCAAAAAAAAAGGTTAAGTTAAGTAAAACCATTTATTTAATTATCGAATTAGACGGATGACTTAGAGTTTGCATGTATGTATAGTGAATCAGAGAAGTCAAAAGTGGATTTTTTATTTATTAATTAAGTTTAAAACGAAATTATTGACTCTATCATAATGTTATTTTTATTGTTATTTAATAACATATCTAAATCTTCAATAATATGGTATTTACCTAAATAAGAATCCCAATTAATTTCATTAATCAACAGAAAATATGTATATTATTTAAAATACGAGTTTAAATATAGAATAATAATAATAATATACTATAAAAGCTTCTCTACACAATTGTGTTAATGCTCTCATTGCAAGGGATCCCATTAATATCCCACTCTGAATTTTGGATATATATCTGCAAATATATTGAGACATGTTCTACAAAAATTAAAAGAAAATCGGGGTTGCTGCTTGCAGGGGTGTCATTCTGAAGGCCGCATCAGATCCCCAAACTTTTATTTTTGTATAAAATAAGATTGTGATTGAATAAAAATTATAGTTTGTATTCTTGAGCATCATTTGACGTAGCTTTTGTTAAAATAAAGCCACTATGTGAGTAATTAAGACCTTATAAACAACACTGGTCCAACACATTAGGCTTAACTTTGAAAGGACCTAAAACCTCCCAGGAGAATAACAGAAACTGTAATATTTCACACAATCTCTTCTTTCATATACGAAAAGAGAGCTCACCAAAAATCATGGAAATCGGTGATGAACATGGCGTAAATTGCAGAAATAGGGTGTACATTTCAAGTTTATTACACACATTTATTACAGAAAAAACAACATTTTAAAGACCTTTATGTTTTTTGGAAAAGGAAATGTGGCCATTTAGCTCACTGGATCTAAACCCCTAGAACTATTATAAATGGCGCATCTATTGGAGAGAGTCGAATAAACGTGCATATAATACTGTTGACTTCTTGCATTTTCAAAATAGTAGCCAACATGGAAAAGGTGTTCCTCATCAAGATCTATGAGAGGTTCAGGTCTGTGTTGGAGGCTGTAGTTGAAGCATACAATGGTTGGTTTTAGTGATTGGCTTAACAATGAACCCTGTCATGTAAAAACCAAAGATTTGTGCTGAATTAATTTTGTGAAATAAATGGTAATATACATTATCATTAAATTTCCAGATTTAAAATCCCCACACAGTATATTCATGTACATACATACATTAGTTAATTGAATTTTCACTTAGCTTTTGTAAGTTGCATGTCACATATGCAACTTGTACATATGTATAACAAATAAATATAAATATTTTGATGTCTTTCATTATCCCCATATTTAAAAGTGAAGGATGTTGTATTCGCTTAACCTTCAAATAAATATTTGGAATATACATGCTGTCTTTTGTTTCAAACTCCTTCCACGTATATTATGAATATGCATTGTAACATACATAAACATTTATGTACCTATATTACTATAGCAAAGTTTGGCTGTTCAGATGTATGTATAGTCGTGTTGAGTGTATTTTAGGACTGTGTAGATACCTGATCTAAGAAATAGCAATTAAATCAAATGTGCGCGTCATATGAAAAAAGAAAAGGTAGCATATAAGTTTGTAGAGTAATGCATAATATACAATGATGAAAATCCAGTATAGAATGGCATATTAAAAAAAAAGAAACTGACAATCAACATGGTAATCCTGACAATTTGAAGAAGGTTTTTTGAAAAGAGAAAGAATAACGCTCATGACGTTTGCTTACATCAGCTACAATCAGCCGTGGCAAAAGAAGAAGGAGAAATGGATATAAACAAGGACATTTGTCATAATTACTCCGATGTCGACCCACAATTCTACTCTGAGTCCAAAAAGTACTTACAAATATAACTCCACAACACCTTCTCTGGGCTAAGCTCCGTCTTTTATCAGCAGACATCATCATTAGAACAGGTTTTGAATATAATTGATTCTCTTTAAGAAAGGATGTTCACTACTAAGGAATTAAATAATAAGGACAAAAGCAAAAGAAAAGAAAATTCATTCTTTATACTACCAATTACAAATAAATGGGCCAGCTAAAAAAACACACTAGATTTACATAATTCATAATATATGCCCCACTGGTATGTCAAAATAAATTAAAAACGAAAATAAATCTGGTCCTTTTATTAGATAAGCTGCAATCATCTGTGAGAGGAAGGAAATAACCATAAGTCCCACTCCGTATATAGCTATGATATGGATAGGAATTACTTAGATGTTCCCTTCTTCATAATCTAATCATAACAGCTTTGAAAATTATAAAATATTGTTTTGATTACCAACTAGAAAAACCCACTCCCGCATTTATACACCTTTAGGCAAGTAAAAATAAATGAATTCTTGCAGGCCCTTAGGTTAATTCATATTTTATACTATATAAAGTCCTATAAAATATGAGTTAAGGACTCATTTTCAACAACGATAGTGTGTAACTAAAGTTCAGATTTAAAAAGGGAAGAAAAATGTATACTTGATTGTAAATCCTAAGCATTTTTAGCGTTATTGTTGTCAACCCTAACAATGTTTATTTTATATTCTTCAGCTAGTATTTTTACTCTTTTATTATTGAAGAATAATGTGTGAATTTGTTCATAAAAACGTTTAATAACACAAAATCATTTCTTATGTAGTTATCTTCTATATTATTAAAACAAAGTTTGTTGGTTCATCGACGCATAATAACTCCGTCAATACTACGACTTGTACACATAAATATATATGTATTTGTACAATCTCTAGCTTTGCTCCATTACTTCCATTGCCTTTACACATTTGTGATATATTGTTATTTGCGGTATATCTAATAGAGTGTATTCATGTGGCATCAGCATAGTTGATGTTGGCCAACTTAGGTCCTAAACAATTAATTTTATACGAATATAATCCCTTCTTTTAGTAAATGCAAATTACCACATCTAAAGTGCATGTACCCATCTAAATATATATTTATAGTCGTAAATTATATTTCTCCCTTTATCATTTATCACTAGGTTACCTCCCTAACATAAAAATACCCTTTGAGTTTTTTTTTTTTGTCAGCTGTCAATTCCCTCCTCTGACTTAATATGTCATGGCTATTTCATAACTTATTCCTTTTGATAAAAAAAAACGAGGTAATAAGTAATGCAATATGTATCCTTCTTTACGAAAAGGACAGGAATACAATTTCTTCTTGACCCCTCGTCGTATATATATATATATATATTGGCCATCTTATTATATCTATCAAGAAATTTTGGCTATCATAAAGAAGTACAGATGTATAACTACACTTTTAATAAAATGTTACCAAGCAATATTAAATACAGTATCGAATAAAATACTATGTAGGATTTAAATATTATGGAATATATATGTATGCATATAATTAATTTAAATTATTAATAGAGAAATAATATGGCAATGATAGTTTTAAGTACTTAAGAATAAAATAGTAGTTGGTGTGATTGACTTATTTGGCTAAATAGTATATGATTTGGGCCCTTTTTTCAGTTTCTTTTTGTAAGGAAAGTTGCGTGATACAAAAAATTTAAGGACGGGTTATACAAGTTTATATATATATTAGGGTGTATCTTAATGACGAAAGTTAAAAATTTGGTATCGATTGATATTTTTTATTTTACATTTGTTCGTTTAAAAAAAAATTAACCATCAAACTTTCCAAAAATTGGTCCTTTGTCGACCTGTTCTGATTTGAAAATCTATAATATTTCGAAAACAAGTAATTTTTGATGAATTGTTTCTTTAAAAATAACGATTTGAATCCAGTTCTAAGATTTTTATTCTATTAAGTATTATAGATGAAACATATATTTTGCAACAATATTTTAAAGATCTTTCTGTAACTTGACTCATGGTATGATTATTTTGGGTTCAAAAATGTTGCCTATGGATATATATTCTCGTTCGGTTTCGTGTACTACACGCATGATGTTTCTATTAATTTTTTGTTTACTAAAATCTCATTTTTTTTATAACAAATGTGAAATATATTATAATTAAATATACTTTCGTTGTTCCTTTATGCAAAATAAGAAAATCTATTTAATCAATTTATAATTTCAGACTACAAAAACTGTCAATTAAACTCTTAAAAATACGACCTTTTATTTATAATTCCTTAAATTCTAAGGTTTTTTAAAAAAATATTCATTATGAATATTTATTTTTATCAATAAAACTAATCAGATCACATTAAGGAATAACCACTGTTGTTAATGATTCAGTTGCATTCCTCCAATCCTTGATATTTATAATTGAATTATCCTCCCGGTTGAGATTCAATCACTTGAACAAGATGGCAGTACACTGATATCTCCCAAATCACTTCCATCTCTTACGTCTCTTATTTTTGATATCTTCTAAAGGGGAGTTTGATAGTAAATATAGAAGAACATCAACAATTTTATGCTTGTCTCATTACAAAAATGATTATCTTAGGAATTATTTCTTAAAATAAAAGTCATCATTGTTTCACATTCAATATGGGTCATATCGGTACGTCTTTTCGCACGACTCTACATCTCAAAGTTTTGGTTGGCTTGAGATAAAACAAAAAAATGGTGCCTAATAGTCTAGCTCATTGCAAATTTTTACTTCCATATATGGTTAGAAATTAAAGTCTATTTAAGTATCTTAACCAGTCCATCACATACGTTACATCAAATGTAATTAATTCAATAGATGAGGAAAAAAAGATGCACTATCAAAAAAAGTAAAAAGTAACCTTTTGAAATTTGTGGAGAAAGGTGTGTTGCATGATCACTCTAAGCATATTCTACTATCTTTACTATCAAGTTTTCTAATCAAGAAGAAAGACAATTCCGGATATAAAAAATAAGAGACATAAGAGATGGAGGTATTTTGATAGATATCAGTGTATTGCCATACGGTTCACCTAACATCAATTGGGATGCTAATTCAATTATGAATATCAAGGATTGGAACAACGCCATTGGACTTCTTATCACAGAGTCATTTCTCAAAGTCAACTGATTAGTTTCATCACTTAACCGCTTTGACTTCTTAAATTATCATGCCACACACAAAGTTGTGAACGTGCAATAAAAAAAGTAATTATGGTTCGCCTCAAATTTGTTGACAAGAGGGGCTATATCAGAGCAATATTAAAGTTGTGTTTAATTTCCGATGACTTAAAGGCCATATAACCCCTTTAAAGTTCAATTTATAGGCAAATAATATAAGTTATTTGAATATATTGATATGAATAAAGTTCTTATTCTACATCTATTGAAAAAAAAATGAAAAACATAAGAAATACAACGACTAAATAATCGAATATATTGTAAATATAAAATCAGCAATATATTTACTACTTAGAACAATTTCTATACTATCAATTTTATATTTTGAAGTAAATAAAGTCCAAATTTAGACTTATAAACAAATAAAATTAGAGGCTGTGAATGTGCAATAGGTTTATAAACGGAGCAAGCTCTTAAATTGAGATATTTGTACTGCACATTGAGAAAAGCAGGTACATTATTAGTTTAATTTTGGACACAGCAACTTGAAGATCATCCTCCATGCTAATCATATAAGCTAATACAATAAGGATGTTTTCACATAAATAAGTTGAACAAAATAATATACCGTGTGTTCCATTAAAAATTTTTTAATAATATAAAGTGAAAGGTCTGGCACCCACTGCAGATGTAGTCCTCTGTCATGGTGTCTCAGTACGGACTGACGGTGGCTTTAAGGTGGTCAGTGTTTGGATCAAGGGCATTACAGGCCTTTCTCTCGACATGCACCCAAACGTGTAGTCAAGGGGATTAGCATTAGGTGCGTAGGGGGGGGGGGCAAAAGTGTCAAAAAAGAGGTCCAAAGTGTCTTGTAACGGAGAAGATGTTTTTTTTCCTTTCCGGTATCAAAAGTGGCCTCTCCTTACTCACAAGGCTCTTTCCACCCACTTTTTTTATTGTTCTCCGGACACCCTGGTTTGAAATCTCGAGATTTAATTTTAAAAAATGTGCAACTCAAAAATTGCTTAAATTTGTCACCTTTTTGTTTCTATACAAGGTAAAAACCTTGTACCATGTACAAGGCACAATTTACTTTAACTCAATCTGCCAATATTGACTTAAATATTTAAGTAATTTATATTGGACAATGCTTGGATATGATCAAATCAGAACAATCTACTTACTTTCCTTGCAGCATTGCTGTTTTTTTATTTTTTTTTATTATCATGACTTTCTATTCAAAAAGTTAAATCGACCAAATGCATAGAAATGTACAATTGTTTAAAATTATACAAAATAAGATAAAAAGAATAGAGTTTTTTTAAGTTATCAAAAATCGCATAAAAGATTATTATGGGATTTATAAGTTGTTAAAAAGTTGGGTAAAAGTTATTTTTTTAATAGAAATGTAACATGGTTTAAAAATAGATTGACTCCATGTATCACACAATTGTTTTGCTCAGACCTACAAGAAGGAGAAAAGATTTTTGATGAGCAGGCATATATTATTTAATACTTGTTGCATCTTGATTATGATGATTTTTTTTTTTTGCCTTTCCCTGAACCCATTTCTGTACAAAGGAAGATTGTTGTAGGCAATTAGCAGCACGAGTCAAGAAAGGAACTCCTGCGTGAAAAATCCAATCTGCAATGTTTCCTTACAATCTTTACAGCTTTTCTGTTGACGTTCGGGTATGTTCTTTGATGAACAGTTCCAAGACGATGGTTAAAGTTGCGTGGTTTATTAGGATATAAAGCAATGAGGGTACAAACTATCGAACTTATATAAGAAATCATCATTTATATTAATAATTACTCAACTTGTGTAATACTTTAAAAACTCAGTTTAGTTCAGCAAATATTATGCCTCAAAAACCATGTTACGATTTTTTATTCTATTTGCAAAAACATCGTCGCCTGTCATGAGCCTTTATAGAATACAAAGGTTTAAATTTGGGATATCTCCTTGACGGAGATGGCCCTGACGTCCCCATGTCAAGGTGTATCAAAGAATCACTCTTGACAGCAGATATGGTGAAAAGAGTTAGCATCGGTTAAGTACTAGTTTTTTTGGTGATCTGTTGGCCTCCCCAATCACCAGATCTGAATCCTATGGTTTATAGTATCTGTTGACAATTGAAGTCCCTTTATATTCCGACACCCAAATATTGAAGACTCAAAGGACTTTGTCAATGAGCAAAGGACTGCCCTCTAAGAGGCCTACATCAAAAGCACCTGCAGCAAATTCCTATGAATAAAATTATATACCATTATTTAATTCGTTTATTTTAGTATTAAAAGTTTTCCACAACCCGGTCTGTTCTTAGTAGCATTGTTCATTTTTGTGAGTCTTTTTAGGCATCTGATTGTAAAAACAACAAAGCAAGCAATGAATGTAAGATAAGAAATAATAATGAGGGAAGATTCTAAATAAATGAGAATAATGAATTGGAGAGAACCAAAATCTAATAAAAAAATGAGAAAATCTGTTTAAAGGTTAGATGATGTATTGTTAGAAGCGAGGGAAAAACATTATAATCCTATTATAGATTATTAACTAATGTACATTTATAACATGTTAATAAATTTACAATGGTTTCCTATTTATTTTTAAAATCGACAATTGAGTAGGGATATTTCAGGCCTGTTTTCCTTTTGGAGAGATATATCCTATGATAATTGCCATACATAGAACATACAGTGTGCGTAAGCAAATCGTACTGTCCCAATAAAAGTTATATAAAGCAATTATTACTTAAAATCGATGTTGGGTTCCTACTAAGAAAATGTTCCAAAACTTATTAGCTTTCACAAACTGTATTATTGGTTGCAATACGTCAACAAACAGCGACAATGGAAACAAAAAAAAACAGATTAGAGATTATCCGATCCCATCACTTTGAATAAGAGATCGGAGAAATTATAAATTGCCCTGTTGAGCCTGTTCGTAAGGTCAGAAGGCTTATTACCGGTTGGGCCATTTAAATCTAAGCACTAATTCAATAATTAATTAAGGTTGAGTGATAAAAATTTATTCATATTTCATAAAAGTATAAACAATTAATTAAAAAAACCTGAACTCTCTAGTTTATGTAAAAGTCGAAAAAATGACAACTGAACATGATCAACGAATTTGCATTGTCGCACTCCAAGCAGTTGGGCATCCAGAAGACCACCGTCTACGTTATCAGGAAGTCTGATGAAGAAAGGTTCTGTCAAAAAGGCCAAACTCGACCCGGAGGAGGAAACACATATTATCTCAACTAAGATTTTTGTGTCGAAATTTAAAAGATTTGATACATCTTTGTTTGTTAAATGTAAAATTACACTTTTTGTAAAGTTTAGAATTTTTTTTGTGGGGCCTTAAGGACCAGATTTCTTTACCTCAGCTTAAACTGACACTGGTCACAGAATGGTGCATATTCCCCCTCCCTTTTTCATGCAAAATAATGAATACAAAAAAGCAACTTTTTTTGTCAATATTTATTTGAGTTAATGAAAAACAAAATTAGAAATATAATATAAATGTATTTCTGTTTTGATATCTATATATATATATTGATGCCTGTATAGAAATTTACCTATTTATAAGTTTATTTGAATTATTTTATGTGAAAAACCTTGAACCCATCATGACCGAATCCAAAGTTGGATTTTTGACAATAATATTTACTTGTTTTGAAACATTTTACACATTCCCTCAGATTTCCTTATAAAATCCAGTGGTCCATTTTATGATACCAATTACCAAAATTTACTTTTAATTTTGTTTTGGGTGTTGAAGACATAATCCTTACTGATTTGAATATTTTATAGAATACTTACACTATTTCTCTCTTAAATCCTATAAAATCAACTTTTTTTATTTGTGTTTCGTTTAAAGTCTTCAAACAACATAGTTGATAAGCATTATTGACCGATGCTTCTGCATAAATCGGAAAATAGACTACCACCATTTTTTATTTTGTAAATGAATCATATCCTTGCTAAAATTTTTTTGTAATCTTTCAATTCCATACATATATATATTTTATAAACTGAAATTGTGTTAGGCTGTTCTATGTTGAATCTACCCCCCTTTTCTTTGATCTACCGACGGGACATTTTTTTCTGGTTGATTTTTATAATGTTGAAGCAACAATAGCAACCTTTGGTATATATTGAGGATGTCACCAACCTGTACCCAAATCACTTCTTTGACCACATAGTAAAGGAGTTTTAGTTATTTATTTCTGGGTGGATTGGTTCTTCTTCCATATTAAGGTTCTTCCAATGCTTTGCCAAATTTTTTTTTTTTTTTTTTTCAGTTATGAGTTTTCCCCCACTGAACCAATTCCTACAAAGAAGAGGATTGGTGGGCCTTGTTGTAGGAAAGTAGCAGCATGAGTCAAGGAAGTGACCCCTTCATGAAGAATCCAGTCAGCAATATTTCCTGTCAATATATTCAACTCCCATATTGATAATAGGGCATGTTCTTTATAGTACTGACGACAGTTCTAAGGCAAGGGTTATAGTTTAGTGGTTTATCAGGACCTAAGGCAATGGGAGTACCAACCATGGAACTTTTCCAAGGAATTCTCAATAGCATTTGTTCAAAATATGGCAAAAACACATTATTGGGAAATATTAAAAATGGTGTTCAAACCAAGCAGCAATTTTGATTTTCCCTTTCTTTGTTAGATTGTTAACATGACTATGTGGTGCCTCTAATTTTATTATTCAAGGCAGTTCACTTGTTGAATATATAAATCTGTTTGTTATCTTTTTTTATTATTAATTAATCCTTGTACTACGGGAAATAAAGTACGTGTACCTGACCTTAAAACAGTTCAGTAGTAATTGTATTTTACTTTCAAAGCATAAGTATTGGTCGATTGTTACAAAGACACTACATTGGTGACCCAGACAAAAAGATTTATGACATTATATGACAACATGGACTCAAAGAAGAAGTGTGAAATCAATAATTGTCTGAGAAAATACAGTCTAATTCCTAAATACGGCCTTTAATAAAAATATGAATAGTATTTAAGATAGTGTCAAAAAGATGCCAATCCTTATTCAATGCTAAAGTTTTGCTCATTGGGCAGTGTGCTAGTTCGGAGGAAAAATTGATTAATTATCTAGTTGATCTATTTGTGTTTCAGAAATGGAGGCAAAAGAATGGAAATTTAGAATAGAATTGCCTTCATTCAGAAAAGGTCAAAATCACTATCATTGTAATTAATAGATGCTAAACCAAATAATTAAAGCTTTAAGTATATAGTAATCTTATATTAAATATACTTTTCACTAGGTAATACAAATACTTTCAACAATGGTAAGGTTGTATACAGAAGAAATGTACCAATAATTAAGTGCTTTTGTATTTGGTATAAATTAATTTTTTAAGGGTCTCTAAGCAATTTTTTTTTAGGATAGAATAGTGATAAACCAAAGAGGGATTTGAATTAGAACAATCTTCTTATTTGTGTTTTAAGGACTTAAAACATTTTTTGTTTTGATTTATTTATTTTAAGTCATCAAAAAAATAATGAATAAAGAAAATTATTTTGATTCCTTAAGAAGTTCATTACACAGTTGTCATAATACAATTCCCTCTTTCATTTAAATTTTTCTTTCCACTTCCTGCTTTCCTGGAGAGGTCTTCTTCATCTTGACCTACATGAAAACCAGATTCTTTGAGCACTTCAACATTTTATAATCCTCGTTATATCAATTTCAGTATCTAGGAGATATGAGATGCGCTGCCTTTAGGCTTTTTGCTCACTCATGATGAAATTATGACGATATATTTAGTATAGTTTGCTTATGCACGAAGGATGGCTAAACCAAAACGTCAAAAAGTAATCACTAAACTTTACTATATAATTAAGAAAATAAACATTAATTAACATTCCACGTTTTGTTACCCAAACCTTTACTTAGATAATCAAATAATTAAGCTTGTACAAGTAAGTTCTGCAAATCTTAGTCCTCACTGTGCTCTTATTTACTGACCATAATGATCAGAAATTGAATATGACATAAAGACTTTCTTTCTATTTCTACTCTTCTGAAAGCATGCATTTTTTAACATTGTTTAAGTTTTGGGCAACAAAAAAGGCATTCATTCCATTGTGTGAACATGAAATAGCATTAGGACAAAAATTAACATGTTTAAGATATTCTTGAGTTGAATTTTGTTGTTATTCTTTGTTTGATAATCATATTTAACTCATACAAAAAATGTAAAATTGTCTTCGTTTCATCACAAAAATTAAAATATCAAAAAGGATAACTTCAACATTATAGTGTAAACATCTTTAACTTTTGTTTTATTTATACTCATAGTGACGTATTTCATTTATGTGAAATGTGTCTTGGGATTGAATTCCTACAAGGATTTAAAAATAACATTTGTTAAAGACATATTCATACATATGTTCATATTATTGAAAATATTCTTGCATTTCACTTTGTCAGATTGGATTTCCTGTAAAATTATTTTCCTCCATTTAATTTTAATTAATTAATTTCTTTGTTTACTCAAAGTTATAAAATAATTAGACACATATACATTGTCACGGATTTCCCTTGAAAAATGAGGAGGGATTAACATAGTTTAAAAATTAAGACATTTTGTGTGATCCATTTTGTGACTTTTATATTTTATTTTGAATGATCAACAACATTCCCCGTCATTATCATAGTTATCAACAATTTTATTATTTTAAATAGCATTATTAATTGTAATGTATTATGTATTATGGATGCAACAATTAATCATGTTAAATGGGGTTAGCTATAATATATACTTCATATATTCTCTACATATGCAATATATATCTTATTTTACGCATACAAAACTTGGCATTTTACTATTTAAAGTCCTACGTAAATGTCAGAATAAAAGTTCCACATATTTTTTTAACATAAAAAAAAACAATTTGCACGTCAAATGTGTATCATATCGTTCAAACATCCAAAAAAAAAAATATGTAAGAATTTATTATAAATCATTTTTTATCAGTCTCAATATGGGTATTTGGATGTTCAAACAAAAGAAAATATGTTGAATATTGTGAATATTTTTTTTCTGATATACATATATCAAATGTCAACATTAAAACAAGCTCGAATAGCTTGGTGAAAATCGATCAGTATGCTAAAATTGAAAATTAAGTTATGTTCTTTTTATATTATATTAACAAACTTTTTAAATTATTTTTACTGTTTAGTTTTAAAGTTAAATTTGAAATCATGGAGCTACTTTTTAGCCACAAATGCCTGTTGATGATGATGAACATAGATGATTTGTGAGTCAATAAAAATTTAGTATTATTTAATTTTAGTGAACATCAAAGTTAAATTTGATAACAAAGATCAGCCATTATGATTAATAAAATGTTAATAATTCAGTTTCGTATAACAAAATGATGTAAAATTGTGGTACTATACTCTCTATTGCTTACCTAGAAGTCCTTCTAAGGCTTTGGAAATATAATATTTATTTGACTAGATAAATGATTTACATGTGGTGTGCTACACAATTTTTATACAGTGTCATTTTAGACAAGATGTTCCTTGTAGACAGATAGCATTTCAAATTTGGACATGAAACCTTCTCTTTGCAGACTTCCGGAAATCAAACAACATATTGTCCATTGGAGTCCTTTCACTTTTCCAAAATGTATTACTTAAATTTCATCACTCCAATAAAGAAATTAAACTATATAACTTTAAATCAGAAGGCTGATGAGATAATCACTTAGATTTTTGACCTCATAAACACATTGCCATCAAATGGTAGGAAATGTATTTTTCAGAAAAAAATTCAGGTAGTTTTGATGTACGAGCATTTTTTATGTTGAGTTGGAGGAGAGCGGTGCGAGTTGGTGCATTTCCACCACTTTTTTTCCATATTCAGTATCTTTTAGAATTGATGTTGAGAGTTGAGTTTTTTTTTAATTTTTGCAAAATTAGTTGCCAATTTTGGTACTAATTTCATAAAATGGTTCATGTACATTTAGCTATAATATCCCTATTACTTAGTTTGCTTTCGTTTCGTGAACATGCACCATCGTTCGAGCAAGCTTGGACAATAGTGTTATTGATACATAATAGAGTTAATATCTGTGGGTTCCAACTTTACTGATGTCATACCCTTGCTAGCATTTGCCAAGTTGTAATGACTCTAAGAACACACATTTACCCGTTCTCCAATTACCCCCCCAACTTCTTCAATACAGATATTCCAAACTCTATTATTTGTAATTTATATTTTTGGAAGAATTGCAAAATGTTATATTTCATAATCCTCTTATGAAAGAATTTCTTATCATTTGCTTTCTATTAACGAATTATCGAATGTACTTATCTATAAGCATGCCTTTTGATGAGTTCAATTGCAATCCTTTATTATATAATCTTATATTCAATGTCAGATTAAGAATGGAGGAGCTTTTTTGCACGAAAGAAGAAGAAGTAGATTTCCCTCACTCTCTCAGAAACCCCCTCCCAAATTTGAACATGACTTAAAAAGAAGATGAAGGGGAAAATGAGCGCACTCTTAAAGTAACTCATCGTATTCCCCCTTCCCAAAAACTACTTTTTTTTTTTTAATATTTGCTTTTATCTGACTTAGTTGCAAATTCCTCATAGTAGAGTGAACATTTAAGCATCCTTTTAACCCCCCAAAAAAGTTGAAAAGTGAATAAGTGAAGACATAGGTATTCCTCTCCTCCCAAAGTTCCTACAGGAGGTAATAAATAATAACAAGAGGTAGTAGATTAAACATCATCACGTGAATATCTTTTATAAACGGTAAGACAATATTTTTAAGGAAAGGGGGGAGAGAGTTTATAACAAACTTTAAATTCCGACTATAAATAGTACAAAAGCTAACTCATTGCTACCCTTGATTATATAATGTTTCTATAAGGAATAAGTTGCACATAAATGTATATTGATAACAATGATTTATAAAAAAAGTGCAAAATTACTTTGTCCCAAAAAAAGACAAATAAAACCAAGGAACTATCGTATATTTATGCACTATCATAGCGTATATAAATGTATCTGCGGATAAAATAAGAATGTACATACTTTTTTCAAGGAAATTTTTGTATAAGTTGCTTGTAAAAAATTTAAATACAAATAGAATAGATCAAAATTGATCAGAGTATTTCAAGTATAGCGAGATATTTCAAGAGATTTATCTTTAACATTATTATATCTATGTGGACTCTAAATTCATAGTTTTGGACATCAAATCATATAAAAAATGTACATAACAAGCCATATTTTTGTAAAAAAAAAGTCCATAAAATACCAACATAGAGAGCTTGCTCCTAAAAGCATAGATTTAAAGGACTTCAATTTTGTCTGTGATAAATGCTGTAGATTTGAAAGTGACCAAAGCAAAAAATATTTCAATCAATCTGAAACATTCCTCGTTGTCTAAATTTAGAACAGAAAGTTTATTTTAACATGGAATTCCACGTCAATTTAAAAATTATATTTAATTTTTTTGGCGAAATGGTTGTCGGCCAAACGTTCTATGATTTATAAAACAAAAATAAATATTTAAGATTATCATTGCTATTGGTTGGACGCTCGATATTGATGCAATTCTTGAACTAAAAATGTGGTCACTGTTATTACAGCCACTGTAACAGAAATGGTTCAATTTAAAGCTAATAAATATGACACAGAAAAAACGGTTACCGTTTAGATCATATCCGTCGGATTTTGGCTCACCCAGGTGTTTAAATCTATTTGAATATATTGTTGTTTACATATATCTTGAAGTTGTCCAAATAAGATTTGAAATATGGGTTTGTCTTAGGATGATACATTTAGAGTACGGGTAAGAATTTCTTGCAAAAAAACAACAAAACAAGGCTATTTTGTCTTTGAGAAAGATATTTTCATCCTTATTAGTGTTTCTCTTTTAAGAAAAAACTAAGTTTGATTCTAAAATTTCCTATCTTGATTTTTTTGCAAAAAGTAATTACGATTTTTGTAATAGAAATTTTAACTTAATTTGGCCCTTAAAATATTCATCGTAGAAGGGCATGAACTCCATGACTGCTGAACCCTGACACTCTTTTACTTGATAGCTTTTTTTTATTGTTATTTTTTGGGGAAATAACTGTCAGCAAGATATCCAGAAACGGACTTTAGCTAAGTATTTCAAAATACTGTAGGATGTTTTTAATATATCAACAATAAAATTCAATAAAAACTTTAACTCAATGGACCAACTTAAAATAAAGTTTTTTTATCACTCTTAATGTGAAATAAATATACATGGACTAAAACCAAGCTCTGGAGTCGGGACATAACTTGGCCCACTCCGAATCCAGTATTTTAAATATTTTTGTTTTATTGAAATTTTTTCCCGAAAAATTTAATACACCGACTATGACTCCGATTCCACGACTCTGACACCAATATACATTTTTATTGTTCAATTAAAAATTTCATAGTCAACATAAGTATAATTGAGTCATTTGAGGCTATATTCTTGAAATTTAGATTTAATTTATAGCTGAAGGTAGTTATGAGTTATAAGTATTAAATAACTGTGCTATGTATAAACAAAATTGTTTGGAATATAAGATATTTAACTAGATGAACAATGAAGGAAGTGGATCAAAGTCTATCTATTCTTAATTCATTTATGAGTTTGGGAAAATGATTTATGTATTCGTAGGCTAGGAACGACAATACACAGAACATATCACTGCAATTTTACACTGTACACTTATGAGAATTGACTATTCACAAGTTTAGTCAATGAACTAGCACGGCTAGTGGCTATGCTCTACCCTATATAATAGGTTAAACTTTTAAAAGTGTTTGTTTGGGAACTGGGATAGCATGGACTATAGAGCACGTTGGTAGTTTGTGAACTATACTTATAAATTAGTTACTTTAATAAGTTTCATAAATGAATAGTACTTAATACCAAAAATTGATATACATTTCGAAAATAACATGACGGATACTCAATAAAAACCATACTTTAAATATAATAATTTTTGTAGACAGAGTCGGAAACGGTACAAATTTTCTGACTCCCGACTCCACCAACTCCAACTCTGTAGCTCTGATAAAAACAAAATAAAAGCGTTTTGTTTCAACAAATGTCCAAACGTGTTTCATATTTTTATTTATTTCAATTCTGCCTTTTTTAGTTACGAATAGGGGATTTGAAGGAAAAGAAAGATAAGGCACATATGAGACCCCTTTTTTTAGCGGAACTTTTCAGCTACTCAAAGAGAGAGAAAATATACTTTTTCATATCTCAGATACTGAAACTTTGATCCTCTCAAAACTTGGGTATTCAAATATTTGTGAACAAAAGGAATGTGTTTGATACATTCACTACCTACAATAAAATGTTGGTAGTATGTATATATATGAAAGCATAAAGACTATTTCTATACTGATTGTAATCCGATCGTTTCTTTATACTTTAATTTCAATACACTAAAATAAAATATTATTTAGAACAAGAAAGAATTTTACTATTTCAATTATGCTAATTTTTAGAAAGTTATTTACTTCGTATAAAGTTAATGGGCCTTTTTTTTGTTAAATTTAATTCTTAAATATGTAAAATGACTTAAGTTATTTTGTTAAAATATTTTTATTGGTTATGACAGTGCATTCATTCATTGCAAAAGTAATATATTCTCAAGCTTTATTGGTTTAATTTAAAGAACAAAAATACTTTTCTGCAAAAAATCCTAATAAATTACTAATATCTTATTTTTGAAGTTATATTTGAAATATACAAACAAATGAAATACAGTAAAATAAATTAATTATTCAAAATAACTTGATTCATTTTTTGTTAATGAGCTTTGTTGAATTATGAAGAAAGAGGATTTGCCGTTGTTTATCTAATAGTGATGGGATTTGGCCTGACAAACTTAGACCAATATTAAAGAATGGGTAGATCTATATTTTCTGGGATCTGCGTCGTTTCAGAAATTTAAACGTAATAGTTCGGGTTAATTTTGGGTATCCGAAGTTTGGGATACAGATACGAAACCAAAATGAGACAAATACATATATATTAGGATTATACCCGATGTTAGAGCATCCATAACATAGGATCCTGACTAAGGTTACATTTTTACTGATTCCAATACAATGAATTACTAATAGAACATACTTATCAGTTATTGTTACAGTAACATTGGCCATGCAGATACCCATACTGTATAATGCAACCACTTCTTCGAAAAGTAACAAGAAGGTCAAAAATCATTTCTAAGTTAGCCAATTTTTTCAACCCTGGAATTATTACTCAATAATATTTGATAATTTTTCAGAGTTTAATAAGAACTAATTGGAATCCAACCAATCAATATTAAAAACACTGATTACAGGAAAGGAAGAAGAAAAATTGTCAACTGACAACCAAATACAGTTTATATTTTTGTATTAGTGAGTAACACTGTTTGAAATAACCACCATGTTAAAAATATATATTGTATTATGTTGTTCAGTTGTAGATGTTTCTGCTTTTTTTCGCCTTATTAATACTTTAAACGTTGATTGCTGGATTTCCAATTAATTATAGTTTATCTATGAACAATTATCAATTACTACTCAATAATAATTCCAGAGTTGGAAGAATTGGCTAACTACAAAATGATTATGATTATAAATGATATGAAATTGTTGGCTGGACCGACATATCGGTCCATTTAGGTCTAGAAAAATTCATTTAAGAATGAACTAAAAAAACAAAAGCGTTATTGCACCAAGTCTAAAAACTAGTATCTACGTATTCAATTTTTAAAGTAGAGTTCAATTTATACTGGGAAAGAAAAAAAGTCATTTAATTTAAATTGTTTAAAATTGATAAAGAAAAATTAGATAAGGAAAAGAAAAAGATTTTATTTCTCAAACACAACAAGTCCACTTACAACATTTAAGAAAAAAATATCTTAAAAGTAAATTAATCTTAGACTCAAAGAGAAAAAAGATGCTACCTCATATTTTAAGTCAATTTGCTATTCTCTATAATTTTTTTGAAATATTTTTTTAAAAATGACTTAATTTTAAGCGAATAATTCATCTTGATTTGAAAAAATCTTATTGGAGGAATTTTTTTATTAATTAGTCTTAATATGAGAAATAGTGTATTTGTTATAAAACTGTTGCCTCTTACGATGATTTTAATTCCCAGAAATATATTTGTTTATTCAATTGCTTTCTTATCAAAAATATAAATCTATACTATTTTAGTAAAAAAAAATCTGTCGATCTATATGTCATACGTAAAATTCATTTCTAAGAATGCACTTTATATCATAGAACTGCATGATCTAAGAAATAAGTGAAGCAACGAGTGTTTGTACCTAATACTCAGTGAGTTATATTAAAAAACAAAAGAGGAGTACATAATTCTTAACCATTTTTGAGCCTGCCAGTTTTTTTTTTTTTTTTTTTTTTTGTTGTTGGCAACCTAAACGATACTTTTTTATTTATTTTCTCATGCTGTTACCATTTTTCTTTCATTCTTGTGAGTAATTATATATGAATATGCTCATGAAAAGTGAAAAGTGACTCAAAATTTGTTGGGGGTTATCTTCAATATTAATTAAGATAATCGATATCAATAAATAAAGTTAATTGGTCTTTTATCTGTTTGTTGACGCCTAATAATTCCAAAAATGGATGGGTAGTACCTCTAGTGATAAATGTATGTCAATTTTTTTTAACTATCTCATTGTCTATGGTAATTATTTGGAAGCATGAGTTCAATTTCAAAATACAAATTTCAGTATTATGTTTAAAAAAAGGGAAATGGCTCTCAAAAAATGATATATAGTATATTGGTCAACATCAAGTTTGCATGTTAGATCTAATTTTATAATGGAGCCTGTGCACTCAAAATTTGTTAAGTACTTTAGTTATATAACTGCACTTATGAACATTATAATGAGTTGAATGACGAAAGGCACCAAACTGGGCTGAAGTAGAGGTTTTGTTACGGAATAATTTTCCCGGTAGTTATATAGAATTTTTTTATAAAATTGAATAGTTATTAAACCATCCCTATTTTCTTCATTTGTTGACGAATTATTCAAATCAAAATCTAGAAAAGCTTTAATTCAAACTTAATATTTGTGGATTTCATAAAACATCTTATTAGTACAAATACTTCTATAACTAAGTGCCTTTAAAATTATGATACCCGTATCATAATCCAGGGTTATTTTGAGCAAAATACTGTAGTTTTTTACGAATAATTAATTAAAATCATACATTTATATTAAATTGTTGTCATTCATGTGATATGTAAAAAAAATGAATAGAGCAAAAACTTTGGAAAAATGAATGGATCCGAAGTGCCAAAAGGTAGTCTATTTCAGAAATATTATTTATTTACTGTATCTTAAATTAACCCAAATAATCAGAAAAATCCATCTCCCATTTCAAATTCCCTTGTGGCAGCAATTATAAAACTACGAACAGACAGAATGTAAGACATAAAATACTCTATGTTTGTTTGTGTTTATGACTACACTGTCCAAGTTTCACGACATTTCATTCAATGAAATACTAAAACTTTTGTTTGCAGATGGGTAAGTAAACTTTTTTTACAAAGCAAAATATAATGAAATAATAGTGTACTTGTTATAATCAAAAACAATTTAGAGTTTGTATTTTGTATTCTGTGTTTACATATCCATTTTTATTTATTTAGAGGTATAAGTTGCATATTTTATATTATTTCTTAATAAATAAGTGCATTTTATTGGAATTAAAACATACTTTTAATATCTCTTTTCCAAGGTATTTTTTTAATTACCACCAAAAGAAAAAAAATACTTAAATAAATCTTAGCTCTTAATGGTAAAGTAATGAAAGATGAATACTACATAAACAAATAATTAAATACAAATTTTAGCTGATCATTCATGGACTCAATATAAGAAAAGAAAAGTATAAGAAATAAGATATCAACTTAAATAAACAGAATAAAACAACATTATACTCAAAAGTTGAAGCAAATACAAATAGACTCAAATGAAAAACACACAAAAGTTATTGAAATTCGAATATTTTATTAGATAATAGTAAAAATATGGAAAATATATATATATAAAGTGATAAAAAAATTGATTTCAATAATTTTTGTAATACAGAAACAGAAGAAGAAGTTGTTTAAGCACATAAAAGTTGCGTCATTTGAATAAAAAATGAAATTTCCATGTATATGTAGCAACAAAAGTAGAATTTCACAACTTTTGCCAACAAAAAAAAAAGTACTGCAAATTTAAGCTAAATGTGTGAAGGTCGTACAACTTTATGAAATTAGTATTTTTACATCAACTCACAATATTAATAATAAATATATGGCTCGTCAACAAAAAAAAACCAGTTAAAATGCCTTTGGTTTTTTTGTGAAAATGGAATCTGAATTCTGTACATTTTTATTGTTTGAACAATTGTATTTCATTTTCATTAAAATGGGATTTGAGTTCAAATTCTTGAGTTTGGTCAAGTTCGAGATTTCGATTATTGTATTGGATTTGGGTTTAAGTAAGCCGATTATACACATAATTTACTTCGAGTTTCTAAAAATTGGGTTAGAGTTTGCTATCAAGAAATAAAATAGATAATTGAAACAAAGGACGTTGTTTAAAAAAGTTTATACATCAGTTCTAATGGTTATTGAATTATCTAGTTTTTAATATATTAATCGAGGTTACCATAAATGGTAATGAGCATGTCTGCTACATCGTAATTAATCCTGTTTTTCTCATTATAAACTTTTTCCGTAGCAGATGAGAAGACCCACTCACAAGGAACTGATATTTCAGGTATTGATAAATACCTAATGGGTAACATAAATAGGGTAAAGGAGTGCTAATTTTTCTTCAGTGTTCCACCACTTTGGCAGGTCATTTGATCGATCGATACACGGCAACTTTAAATATTGATTTCTAAATAAAACATAACGTTTATAACATCACAATATTATGTGGCCCTTGGATTTTGCAATTAAAATTATCTATCATAAACTGTATGATGGTTATGGCACCATTCTTATCCTTAGTCATGAATAATTATATCAAAATATTTTTTTTTTAATTTTGCCCTCTCAGTATACTATTTAAAACTGTTTTATGTTCAGCTCCTGGACGATGCTAAGAATCGAAAGAGTATTGATTAAGCATTCATCACAAATTTTCTTGGTCACTTTTGAAGCAATTTTTCCTTTCAGGAAGTAAAAATGAGAAATATGGCGAGTTTTTTTCCTTTGAGACCTCCAGACTCGACGCACAATAATTCACGTGTGAACGGGCCAAGCACAGTATCGCCAAAAAAGCGTTAGTAGTACATTTAGACCTTTCAACATTTATTTACATTGTATTTTCTGAACTCACCAATAATGAAAATTTAAAAAAAGATGAGAAATACATAATACCTTTTTCCCCACCTAAAATGAGCTTCCTTATTTTTCTAAATTATAATTTAAGTAATTGCAAGATGCAACAATAACAAAGCCCATGTTTCGCAAATGATAGTAAATTATTATATAGGTACATTACGTTTGCAGTGGAAGTATCAAAATATTTTAATGACCTGTCACTCATACAATATTCATGCAAAAAAATAAAAAAATATATATATATTTAAAATATAAATCATAGAAAATAAACCCCAAATATTTACATATAAATGAACCATAAATTGTAAAATGTAACTCAAGGAAATGATTTTTTTAGTGTTTTAACAATGAAGCTATTTAGATATAACTCAAGGTCATTATTTTATTATTCAATTTTTTAAACTTAACATCTCGTATCTATTTATTTCAAGTATTATTTTGTACTTTTTCAAACAACTTTAGGGCAATAGGCGGCAATTTGGCGGACTTTCTATATTTTGTTAATTAAATCAAACATGTATCTATTTTAATTTTGTAAATAATAATAATTATATAAGAAAGTATCATCAAAATTTGATCATAATTGTAGTTGGTCTCCTATAAGAGAATAAAAAGCTAGTAAATAAGTTTATATTTTGTCCATTTTTCTCAACTGTTGGATTCTTCTTCACTAAATAGTAGGAAAAAGTTCACTTAGTGATATAACAACAGGATTAAATTGATATTTACTCTTGTTAGCTTTATAGAAATGGATAATGGAGTGTGGACTGCCAACTCTTTTTTTCAATGGGAATTTAATTGCAAGAGTTTGAGAAACGGAAAAAAAGTTGATTTTTTTTTTGGCAATCTACTGTTGGATTTTCTTTCTTGTAATATTATTTCATCAAGTGGAAAGTATATATCTATACTTTTTTAATAAAATAATGTTATTATATAAATTGTATAGGGTTTTGTTTTATACCATGTAACAGTATTCTTATTTTTGATTTATGAGTGTTAGTGCATAGGTATACAACAATTTAGGGGTCTAGTTAATCAAAATGTGTTCTTTTTTCAAACCTCAATAGATTTTAACGGTTTTGGCCAAAAAAAACTGATTTTAAAGGACTTTAAAGTTCTAAATTGTGAAGAAATGGACCCAACTTTTGATAGCTAAAGTACTTATAAAATTTAGAAACAACTTTATTATTAATATACTTCAAGTTCACAATTTCTCTTCTACTTTAACTCGGGAAGAACTCTCAAGACATTTGGAATCGGGTATTTTTACCCACAAAAATGCAATTTACTAAATTTTGACTTGTCAAAGGATTAAACAAAAGATAGATTAACAAAAAAAAAATATGTACAAAAATTGAAATAAAGTTATTATGTTAATCTTACAACTGTTAATTATGCAATTAAATCCATTTAACTTTTGGCCTTTCTATTTTATCCAATTCACTAACCACGTAATAAAAAGGTTTTTCACTAACAAAGTGTTAAATAAATTATTTAATATATTATCGATTAAATTGTGAGGTTATGGATTTACAAACACACATTAATATTCAAACCAATAGAAATTTTTTATCCTCAAATATACTATTACAAAAATTATAGCAGAAAATGTATTTTTTTTTATTTACTTGAAAATCCCATTATGTAAATATTATAGACATTATTAAAGTACTTATTTTAAATTGTAGTCTATATTTGTTTTAAGATAAATGATTAATTCTCTAAATAAGTGAGTTTCTGCTACAGGCGTCATTTTGACAGTTTGACTGTTTATTTTGGTGTATGTATTAGTTTTAAATGTTTAACATTTACAAATTCTTTTAAAATTTCACATTTAAGTTATCACTACATAAAAATCCTATACCATTAAATGGTTGTGACTAAATCTACCTAGAACGACGCAACTTTTTTACGGCTCTTATTCATGAGTCATAGTTAAACCTAACATATTCCAACACCTGGAACGAAAAAGTATTTTCTTAGTTTTTAGAATACAGTTGATACTCTAGAACATAGGTTCTTAACCTTTATTCTGTTTTTCCCTACTTTTTAGCGACCCAACTTTTCATTTTCCATTTACAAATTGAATTTTAACCCATGCATTATTTAGTTATAAGTATAAAAACTAAAAATAAGTACTATAAAAACTGGAAAGAAAAAATCATTATAAGGAAATTTAGTTCAATCTTTCCAAAGATTGCTTATTCTCCTAAAATATTATATTTTTTTCAAATTTTCTAAATTTTGAAGGATAAACAATATTTTTTTAGTTTTTTACATATTTTCCTCTAAATTAATTGTGTACTTCCATTTATTTCAATACTAGAAAATTGCAGAACACATCAAAGACGTTTTATATTTTAATTTGTCAAAAACAAACTAACAAAGTTTTTTTGTATTGCCCTTTGTTGGCATACATTTAAACATTTACTATCTGTTAATAATGAAACGTAATATAATATTAAAAAGTATTATTTAAAACATATTTAGACAAATGGAAGACATTTATAAGATATTGCCGAATCTTGAATAGGTAAAAATAGCATTAAATAGAAGTGAAATAAAAAATTTCATACGAACATTTGCGTAAAGATCAAATATACGCCAAATTGAGGTTATTTTATTTTATGGTACGTAATTAATAGACGATATATTGGGTTTTTATTATAATTTTATGAACTGAATTTGGAATTGAAATAACGGGGTATTTTTTATCCGACTTGTATACAGGGTTGATTAGGTAAATCCAGACCAACTTTAACTGTATGCTGATCAATAAGAAAATCAAGTAGAAGTTTCAAATTTTATTTACATATTCTAATAATACGAAAAAGTTATTTAAATGTATTTGCCATCTTCGCCAATCATCTTACTTTCTCTAAAAGAAGACATCCTGGGATTCATTTTGGGGGGGATTAATGGACCAGATTTGAGGGGCCCAAATTTTATTGGATCTTGTGGACCTTATGAGAGGGGACTGAGTCTTGTTGTAACAGGAAATCAATACCATTGGCTTCAGCTTTCATCCAAGGTATCATTTGGTAAGACAAGAATTCACAGTACCTGCTCGCACCTACCTTCTCTTTTGGTTCAAAGAATACGGGGGGGCATTATGCTGCCTGGAAACTTGGTTTTAAAGAGGTTGGGATCATTATCTCTCTCTTTGTGGCCAACAATCTGTCTTTCTGGATGTTGTGGGATCTGCTGACAGTCTATTGTTTCTTATTTGGTTACCATGGGACTTCAAATAGATCTGCAATTTTCTTCCGTGGGTAGTCTGGATAGCCTTTGTTTTATCTCTAAGGATATATTTTTTTAGAAGCGGCATGAATTCATCCTCAGGCCAGTGTTTATAGCCGTAGATACTTTTGCAAGGGTTACCTGTCACTTTTCGGGAAGAACCTTAATCGGAGTCCCAGGAGATGCCTTCACAGACTGTTTCAGATCTACAAGGCATCTGGTATTGCGCTTCAATCTGGTACTTGTGGGCGTTTCTCTTATATGCCCCTCCTCCTTCCAGAGATTTTAGACGTGGTAGACTGTACTCTTTTGATACATGAACATCGTTTTGATGTAAGCAGGGCTCTGCCCCGCGCAAGCCAATTTGATAATGGTGTTCCTCAGAGTGGCCCCATAGTAAATACATGTTCTGAATTAAAATTTGCACAACTACCATAAAGCTAACGCTCACCCTCTGACTTTGAAATTAAAATAATATAGTTTAAATGTTTTACTTATTGTTTAAGATATAGTTGTCAAATAAATATGGTCTGGATTTACCTGAACGACCCTGTATGAGTATGCATTGATGGGTTTCTACATGTGTGTATCACTACCTGAATTATTTACTTCCATCCCCCCCCCTGCCAGGTTACGTTCACCTTTCCAAAATAAGCGTATAGTAGAATGTTGCATTGATTTGTAAGATTAAGACTTCACATATTTTATTATAAACGAGAGAAAAAGAAATGATTCTGTTCATATTAAAATAGCTGTTGAAAATTTGACTCCAGCTTCATATCTTGACGTTTTCGAGATTTTTTTTCTCCCTTTAGCCCATTTCAAATATTATTTTACCCTCATGAGTGACATAATTAAGATGTATGCATAACTTTCTATTTCTTAAAAGAACAAGAAAAAATACAAGGGTGACTTCTTCAAATAGATTGCTTGAATTAAGAGTTAAGTTAAAGTATTTTGATCCTAAAAATAAACTCAAATATAATTTTTATGATTCTTACCAATGCAGCAAACAAATTAATTTAATGAGATAAATGAATACAAGCTATTGTGGAATAATGGGTACATGTGTACATGCTCCTATTAACGATTTTATAATTACATTAATATTCTCAAGAGTCAAAAGTTTTTTTTGACCTCTCTACTAAAAAAAAAAAGAAAGAAAAATGCCCAAAATTAACTAAAATTGCAACAACTATTTAGGTAACTCTTCCTCACTGCTAGAGCTTGTTTTAATAGTAAAGATATTGACAGGTAAATCATATTTAATTCCCATACAACAAATTAACTTTTAGAGCACTAATAAGGGAAAATATTCAACGAATCATCTGCTGACAAAATTTATATATTTTTTATATGGTAAAAATCACGTTTTCTACTACTCCAACACATGATAGAAACTGACTGTCTTTCCAAGCCAATCTTGCCTCTTGAATGAAACCACGTTCCCCCTTCAACTATTTTTACTATCTAATTGTTATGAATTATAAAAAAAGTTATTTCGCCACATCCTATGTATTGTAGTCCAAACATCTACATAATTACATCATGAGGTTGAATAATATAATAGAAAAGTATGTAAATCTTTTCATTCAAAGATTTTTGGACCATATCCCGGATATATTTTAATTTATATGTACATACATACAGTATAATTATTCGAATATATCAAGATTTATTAAAATATTCTTCTTACGAGGGTAACCTTTGCCAATTATTTTATATGACATTAAACTTTTTCTACAATAATTCATTTTTCGTATTATGGCAGTTTGTGATATAAGGATAAGTAAAGTCACTTCTTGAAATTGTATGTCATTTGCAATGACATTTAATAGAATATAATTAATAAAGGGCTATTTCTTACGAGGAAAAAATTACGCTTCTGTGAATTAATTTGTAAATGAGCTTCATCGAATGGAGAGTTTGTAAAGGTTACCTAAAAAAAGAAGAGGGTCTTCCCCTTTATAAAAAAAAACTTCAGAATTTATGTTTTCATTTTTACTCTCCCAATAAAATCTTCAATATATGTACATATTTAGAGTTGCATAAAATATGACTTGTTTATTATATAATAATAAAATAAACCAAAAAATGACATAGAATTTGGGAATTTTTTTGGATGAGATCAGCTTATCTGTGATGAAGTTTTATAAGAATAGCTGGGAGGAGCCATGAGGGAAAGGGAATTAACAAAATCCCATTACGCATGTAGCTAGGGCTTATGCATGAATGACTCTGATGTACACCAACAAGGACTTACATTTGTAGCACCCAATAAAAATATCCTTTGTGTTACGGAGAGTAAAACTGACTAAAGTGACTAGAGTAATTTTTACTAATATTTTAATCTTCTCATGCCCAATTTTGACATTCCTTATTTTTGGATCTGTCAGAGTTATGTGTGTATGTTTCATATTTTGGTCTTTTTTGTATCGGGGGTATCTAGACTTTGTAGAAAAATAACATATTACCCTCTTGGTTTAGCTTTTAGGTACTTTAATCGACTTTTGGATTGGTTCTTAGGTGACACAATATGTATAAGATAGAAAAATACTTAAAGTTATTTACATAAATTCAGACATTGACATGCAAAAGAGCGGGAAGTGTGCAAAATTTACAATGAACTAATTTGATCACTTTCTACGTTTCCTTTGGATTTAGTAACTCAAAATTGTGGAACTAATACATCCAAATAATAGAATTCATGATTTCAAATAAAGAGAATGGGGGATTTGAAAGAGAAAGCATTTAAAAATAACATGCTATATCTCAAGTTGTTCAAAAAGTGTATATGGACCTTTTGTATATGTGTAGAGAGTGGTGGCTAGTGTGTCACTCATGAATGATAATGAGGATGTAAAAATAGATTTTTAAATGGGGGTAAGGGGAAGAAAAGCTTCAAACACTTCTCCTCAGCCCCCAACACGTGATTGAACTTAGGCTATTCAATAGTTATTTATAGATAAAGATATTTGTTGTTAAAATATGTAACTTATTTGTTGCACCTACATTTTTTTAACTTCCATGCACGAAATAATACCCATTAAAACTCAAGTTCTTTTGAATGCATTCTATGTTATATGTAGATGGGTGTCCGTCATTAGAGTTTCATTAACTTTTGCGTAATTTAATTAAGAGTACTGAGTGTTTAGATTTTCATTAAATAAAGCAAAATGTTTTGCGTAATTTACAAACAAAGTGCAAAAGTTTTGCAACTTTAGGCCTTCCTTTTCACTTGATCCGATTTCCATTGACGTTACAAGGTAGGATCGAGGTGGAGGTAAATATAGGACCGATAAACATCTTGTCGGATCTCAGTCGGTTTGTATCTTTCGACGTGAATATTTTATCAAATGTCAGGTATCCAAACTTTTGGACCCCGCTACAAAACAAAAATTAGATAAATACTTGTCTCGAATCTTATTAGCTTTTTACCAGAAGTTCGTACTTAAATAAAATAGGATCCGAATTAAGATTACATTTTTTCTGATTACTGATGCTGAAACAATAAATAACCACATTTTATTATTAGAAGAACATACTTATTAATTATTATTGTTATAAGAGCAATGGGCACTTCGTTACCTTAATTGTTTCTTGCATCCTCTTCTCAGAAAGAAACAGAAAAAGGCCCAAAACTGTAGGTAAATTCCTCCAACTATGGAAATATTAATCAATAATAGTTGATAGATGTTCACAACATAATAAAAACTGATTTATATCCAACAAGTCAATGTTAAGAACAAGGATTAGAGGAAAAGAAAAAGAAACCTGAACAGCTGGCAACCAAAGACAGTATATGTTTTTATTTGTGAACACAGTGTTATCTTGTTAACACAAACATATACAGTGTATTTTGTTGTCAGCTATTCATTGTTTTATTTCTTCTAATCAGATATTTGAACTTGATTGGTTGAATTATAATAAATTCCTTTTAAACTGAGAATAGTTCTCAACAATCATTGAACAATAGTTCCATCATTGGAAAGAATTGGCAAGCTTCCAACTAATTTTGTTATCTTGTTCTCTGTGTTTTTGTTAGAAGGGGAAAGGTTAAGTGATACAACAAAGGTAATGAGGTGAAAGGTAACGCCTTGTAGAATATCCACGCAATGAAACTGTTTATCTAAATGTTGCTCCAATCACTAATCAAGATAAATAGAGTGTGCAGTTGATATAAATAATTTTTTGTAACTAGTACATAATGCAAGTTCATATATTGGATCTTTTTGGATAATACAATTTTGCTTATACTGTACTCAGATACTTTAGATCCGGTTCCAAGACCCGTCTAATCTTTAAATTGATGTCAATACATTTGAACGTTGTGTAAATGGACAGCAAATCTGAGGTAATGACATATGAACGTCATCTACGAATTTATATTCCCACACTCCAAGGAGTTGGGTGTCTCCAGGACCACTGTCTTCACTGTCAGCAAGTCCAAAATGCTGGGAGAAACAGGCAAAGCTGGAACCACAGGAGTTAAAAAAACAGCCCAGACCAATCCCACAAGTCCATGAGGGTGAATGCAAGAGATCTCGAGGTTTCACATCAGATTGTACTATCAAAAAAGTGGGTGGAAAGAGCCTTGTGAGTGTGGAGACGCCACTTTTGAAATAAGCAATAAAAACAAACCATATCTTCCATTGCAAGACTCTTTCGAATGAGTAATTTGAGTTCTTTTGAACTGTTTTCTGATACTTTTACACCCCTACAGTCCTGATCACACAAAAGATCTTGCTGAGGGGGTTGACATCATGGCTGTAGGGGCCCAAATAGTCAAATAAGAATACACCTTTTGGGTAAAGGTAAAGGGAAATTCCTGCAGTGTCTTTCATCCAAACACTGAGACCCTCAAATCCACTGACGACCAGTACTAGGACTCCATGCCGAGAAATACATCTGCAACGCGTGCAAGTCCTCCACCTGGAAGCCATAATTTCTGCAAAGAGAGGCTACATTAATGAATACGATAACTCAAACACACATCTATTTATAGTATTGATTTTGTTAAAATTCTATCGTTAATTAATAAATTATATCTTGTTGAAGTTTAAAAAAACAAAATGTGAAGATTTTAATGGACCACTTGGTAAATCATTAGAGTGCCCACTATTTTTAAAATGAGATAGTATGAAAGTGTGCATTTAAAGTGGGAATTTGACATACATAGTTGATACAAAAATATTTTGGGTTTCACTCTATGTCTTTCCAAAACTCGCCACGGTCATTTTAAATATTTGGTCTAGTTTTAGATTGGGGTTGCGATAAAAAATATTTTTTTGATATCCCCCGAACAAATTTCATTATCAGAAAAGTAAGAAACAGTCATCAAAACAAATCGATATTTCACACAGTTTCAAAACTCACCCATAAACTTTTCTCAAGAAAAAAGCAATTTATGAATTCATATTAAATTTAAACAAGATTTGAGACCAACTCTTTTGGATATCATGGGTTATTTGGTGATTTATCTGACCATTTAACAATGATTAAGTTGCCGTCTCATATCGACATAGTCAAATATTATTTTGATCTTAAACAGTTACTCAATACAGTTAAGTTTTACTCAAATTTGAAACATTCTAGATAGTTATTTGACAAAGAAAACGAGAGGATTTTAGAAACGTTAACAAGAAATTCAATTGAAATTTTGCACCACTCATCTTTACCTGCTTTAGAACACAGATACGTCAAGGCGAATGTGAAGAGATCTTTTGTCAAGCCTGAAATATCGAATTCAAAAAGAAAAAGATGAAGAGTGGATTAAAAGGATGTCAAATTCATTCAAACAATATGTTTGATTGTTGCAAATGCCAGTGTTTTAAGGATATAGTAAAATTTGAAGACATCGCATTTGTTAACTGAAGTACTGTTGTGCTAAGACAATTTCTTCGGGGCATATCAAAAAATATATATTATCGCAACCTCAAACTAATATTAGAACAAATCTTTAAAATGACCGTAACGAGTTTTGAGAAGACTTAGAGTGAAACCAAAACTATTTTTGTAACCCTTTAGATATCCCAAATTCATCCTTTAAATGCACACCTCCATTTCTCAAATAATACGGATAATTGATTCCGTAGACATACCAGACTGTCTAAATCCGGAGTTCATAAGGTTATTATTGCTGAAAACTAAGATTTAATTTTTTTGTACATATAACAGTTGGATTTCATAATAAACGAGAACTAGGGCACTCTGTAGAGTGCCAACCACCACATGTGGTCATTTTTACATTATCGATTTTTTTCTAAATGAAGCATCTTTATCAAACTATGGTCATTTTTACATTATCGATTTTTTTCTAAATGAATCAAACTTAAAGAAGGACACCAATTTGAGTTTCCGACCTGAATATATGCGAAATTATTTATTTTGAACGTTTTGTGCTACCTTGACCTTGAAGATTTAATGATCCCTTATCTCTGACCATATATAATAATGTGGGTTGTACTTTTCATTTTTCGAAAATCAAAACTGGTAGTGTTTTTTTACATAGATTTTAAAATTGTAATTTCCAAAAAGATAGGATAACCCTAAGCTACATCAATTTAACTTTGAAAATTAGAGAAAATGCGTTTCCTTCTATATTTTCCCGTACTGGTTTTTCTATATAATTTATAGATATATATTAAAGGAATGTATAGGTATTGTCCTTCATCAAAAAATCAAATATGAAGAAATTTTAATCATTAAATCATTCTAACCGAGTTATTTCTGCACTTTAAAATAGATTAATGTTTTGTTTGGACAATACTTAAGAACATATACTTTTATTTATTAACCTCATGATGCATATCGATCGATACTATATTTTATTGGTTTATTAATTTTGATGCTAAATATGTAATAATATGAGAAAATAAATATCAGAATTTAGAATAATTTATTAACAAAAATTTGTTTACATTAAATGATGAAATATTTAAAATACATTTTCATCGATAAAAGAGTTTCAACTTTTTGTTTCAGTATATCTTTCTTATTATTTATTTAATTTTAGAAGGTTATATAGGTCTTGCTTGGAGTCAGTCTTTGACATCTCTCTCCTACTGGCCTGCTGATTCCTAATTACTCCATTTTCTCTTTTCTTATGAGAAGTACTGGGAAGAAGCTTATGTGACCATTTTAAAAACCCTCTCACAACTTTGTGTTTGGCATGGCCATTTCAACACTTTCATTGTTGTTTGGATAGAGTTCTTCAACTCGGAAGTTGTTAAGAAGCAGTTAAGAGGTGGCTTTGACACTCCTTCTGACAAGTTGATCAGGTCAATGATGCTAGAATCCCCACTGTTTATAGGAGGCGTTTTTCTGATACTGACAGATAGGCTACCCGGTTGTCCGTTTGGTCCACTCTGATAGCCAGGATTCGTTCTGCCAATATGATTATCTCCTTCTGGTAATCAAAACAAACAAGAGTTTGTAAGACAATTAACTGTGAGCATTCCAAGCAGATCTATTCACTGTTGGTAACATGAGTTCATGCACCTATATTTTTCTGGGTCTTGAGAGTATTAGTTGGAAATTCGACGTGCCTTGGCAATTCAATCCAGTGGTACTTCCCCTTGGTATTGAACTATGATGGATAATACACACAAATTATAAACTTACCTATGAATTGCAGATTTTTTAGATTTCCCCCCCCCCTCAGTACATTCTTAGATACCCAAAGTCTTAAAAGTATGTTAGCAGTGGTGATCCAACGGCTTTGGTTGAATAACCAAGCACAAAGTTTGACTAGTAGTGGGCCAATAGAGATTCGGGAAAAGTTTGAATTGATATCCAAGCCTGTAACCGAGTCTAGCAACTTTCCTATTGCACAAGATAATCTATTATCTGAGAGATCTGGGCCATCAAGCTCAAGAATTAGACGACGTAATAGAAATTAATTATTATCCAGACTACACACTAACCAGAACAGTTTTCTCCCAAACTTTATTGCAAGTTTTGGCATAACTCAAGTATTTACACTAGTGCTCACATTTGTTGAGTCCCCTCCGATCCCCATGACTCTTTTATCAAAATCCCTCTCCTTTAACCATTGAAATATAAACTTTGCAATTTGTATAGCGTGTGATTCTTCCTTGATTGCTTTCATTGGCATAAAGTGGAACAAGTGAATATTCCCAGGCTCATCAAAAATTACAAAATGTTCTTGCTTGATCCAACCCATAATTGACAGTTCATAGCCCATTGTTAGATACAACGAAACGAATTTGACTAGTAATCAACGCATCAAGTAATATTAAAATTAAATATTAAATTTTAAACATTTTTGAGAAAGTAAAATTTTCTTAATTGAATACCTTGTTAAGTTGTTGCATCAACGATACTAAAATTCAATTTATTTTATCTACGTAGTAGTAGTACCAACTATTTTGTTTCATTCAAGACTAACTCAACATTTATTACATATCTAATTCATTAATTTATAACTAGTTAATATAAAGATATAACTTTTTTTAGATGAAGTACATGACTCAAGCCTTGTCAATACAGAAACTTTTCTGAGGATAACACAAAATATTTATCCGTCTCGGGCTTGAATCTACACAAGGAAGGAATTTTGTTAAGCCCAAAATTATATATTTTGAAAACAGCTTTGTTGGTGGAAGAATCTGAAAATGTAGTTTACGTGTAAATCAACTTGTACAATCTACCTCTACTAGTTTTAACTTGAATAAGCAAATTTTACAAAGTAATAGAACGAGTTCATTTTTACTGTGCTTATTTTACCTTCTTCAATAAGTAATTTTATAAGATTATCATTAAATACAGCATAGCATTCTTCCTGTGTAGTCTTGAATCTTTTCACATATGAATAAAAGAAAAACAGCAAAACAAACAAGATTTAGGCTATGAATGTGTGTATCGATGAAAGTAATAGCCAGCCTAGAAAAGAAGGATTCAGTCCTTATCTCCTTTGTAGATTTGTTCGATAGTCTTATAAACACTAATTTCACCATTAAGAAAATTATTTTGATTTTTTTCTCCATAAACGACATATTCATTGCTAACCCATTTATATCAAGTTAAATAGAGATTTTTTTTGGTGGTGGTGGGGGGAGCCTTCCCTTTGCCCTCTCTGCAGTCAACATAAATGTCTGAAAATAATTATCTCTCTTAACAAGGAAGGAAATAACACTATAAAAATAGGCCATTAAAGCATGTATAGAATGTTCATAAAATATAACTTACCTCAGTTTAAACATATAACAAAATAACGAGGGATATTATTAGGTTTTAAGGACTGGAATTTCTTTCTCAGTAAATTAAAATATTTTTCCATTAACGTCTTTGTGCCTTCTTTACTTTACTTTTTACCACATATGTCTATTGTGCTACAATTTAAATTAATATATCATGTTAAGACTTTAGAATCCCTTTGTTTAATTTTGTGCTTACATTTACAGGCATAACTAATGAATGTAGGCTTCAGTTTCTTAAATAAAAACCGAAAAATATTGCAAGAAATTATATTTATTTACTTATGTCTTCATTTTACTAATGATGAAACATCTTGTAGGCTCTTCGAAAAGAAGAAAAAAGACATTCTTCCCTTTATCCCCCCCCCCCTAGCTTTTATTTGTTATCAGAGAAACCCTCAAATAAGTCAATGCTTTTAAACATAATTTATTGACAATAATTCATCGATTAACTTTTTTTTTGCTTTCTCTTCCGTTCTCCTCTGTTTATCTATTGAGTTGAGTGGACTCTCTTTACGGAAATGAAAGTTGAAAATCGTTCATAAATATTATTTTTTAACCTTGAAGAGATCCCTGCATGCTCAGTTAGTTTCCCTTAATGAATAGCTATTGCTCTCTCAAGTGTGAATATCTGTATATGCAGTCATGAAGAAAAATCCCTTGCTTACACAATTCAGGAATTTTTACATTAAATTTTGATACACTATGACGTCATATTTCTACTTGGATTATTCTCAGTTAAAAAACATATGAGCTGAAAAGTCCAGGATTTCTCACATAGATGGCGCCTTTTTTAAATGACCTCATTTTTAGTTTGTACCAAACTTGACAATAAAATTGTATGTTTAAAAAAAAACAAAATTTTGAACGGAAAAACACGTGTCTTCTTTATTAAGCGTAGGACTTCCCAGCCCATTTGTTATGAAGACAGGCATTAATTTTAATAACTAAGTTTCTTTTCTTATTCGTAAATTTAAACGAATATCTCAGTGCACGGATCGTTTTCTACTTTTTAATCAAAAAAATCGTCTCCACGCTTCATTGGATAAGCTTCATCATGCCCCCTCTTGATAGTGTCGTCATTGGAAAGATCTCACGACGGAGCATTGGAGTTGGACTCAGTGTTTTATTTCAATCCAAGTTTTCCCAGTCCTCCTGTTTCTGAGTTCTCATAGTATCAAGTACTCCAGGTTCTGAGTCCTCATAGTATCGCGTCCTCATGGTGCAGGGTGCTCATGGTATCGAATCCAAGTCAAGCTAAAAATGAAATGAAATGTATAATCATAATTCTTAGAGATAAATTTTAAATTGATTAAGAAGTAGAAATCGATCAAAGTTACTAGTTTAATATATAGCCGTTAGGATTTAGTAGACAAATATCGCGCACATGAGTTTATATTAAATTGAAATTAATCAAAGATGAAACAAGATGTCCCAAGGTATCCAAATTTTCTGATTAATGGCTCACGCTCAAAAGAGCAATATCTATCATTTAAATCCAACTTGTCCGAGCATGCATGAATACCTTGAAAGATAATTTTAATTATGCAAGCAAATTGAAATAGTTTTCATTTAATTTAAATATATACATTAATTGACTTTTTTGGACGAAAAATAATTTGACATACAACCTTTTTACTTCAATTATAAGTATTTGATAATAATTTGCATAATTTTAACAACATTTGCTTCCTTTAAAAAAAAAAAATTAATGCAGATCTTTGTAAAAAGTTTTCATTATTATTTTTATATAAATTGTTTAATAGTACACCTTTAAAGTATAGTCCAAGAACATTGAATGCTTATATGTTAATACACTTGGCTAAATATCTACATATTAAAAATAATAAAAAGTATATGAAAAATAATTAAATATTATAATTTAATTCAAAGCTAGTTATGTTAATAGATAGGTGCCCATATGTTGTGTATAAGTTTGACCTTTTGTTTGCAAATAGTATAAATTGACAACTAAAAATAATGTGATGAAAGATTGTGATTAGAATCTCGCAATAATTAAAATATAAAGACGTTATTGGTGTATTAATGACGACCTTTTTATTTAATTTTACATAATTTTCTATTTTATGATCAAACAAGTTATTAATGCAAAAAAATTGATTTAGTTATCTTAACTGTCCTGATAAGATTTTCCAAAAAATATTGCTAACGTATATATTTGTGCTGGAATTCCTTTGATGAGGTAATCCCAAACAAAATGCTGTGCCATCTTGTGGTTTGAGTGCAACTCCATCTAGCCAAACAAATTAGAAATCTGCTTTAATAGACTTACACCGTTTGACACTCCACGTAGCATATAAGACTGAATTGTAGATCCTCCCATGCTGGTGGTAGATCTAGAAACTTTATTAGGGTTATATTTTATCTTTTTCTTAGTAATAGCTTCTGTTTTCAGCTTTGTAGTGTTTTCATAGCACAACAATGAAAGTTTTCTTCTTTATATTTTGCCTTATCACGTCTATTATCCATAATAGACGCTCCAGTGAAGCCTATATTTTTTTCTTTCTTACTGTGTTATCAATTGATGACATGATGTAATCATTTGATTAATACAATTGGAACTAAATGGTAACCTCTAAGTAATCTTCGATAATCTATTCTATAATAAGAATGATCTGTTATTTGAAAGTTTTTAGCTATCAACATGTTCAAATAAAACAGATTAGTTGAAGATAACATGTTTTATTAGAAATATATTAGATAAATATTTTATCATTTTTTTAATTACTCAATTAAAAGGTGTTATGCCCGGATATTTTGTTTACATCATAGTACTTTGTAAATCAAAAATGAATACGTTGTTATCTTATCATTACTCCATAGCTCAGTAAAACGTGTTTTTTTTTCTTTTTGTAGGGTAATCTGTTTTATCAGAGAGGGTAAGTATTAATCTGTATTCTATACGATCTTAGATCCTTCTTGGATCCACGGTTTTTTTTATTTGTAAATAATTTTTAAATGAGTAAATAATGTAACAGTCAGTACAATGTTCTTAGTACATATCACAATCATCTTATTTCGATTAATACACCTTCGATATTTGAAGTAAATATTCAAAGGACTGTGAGAACTAGGAACCAATAGGTCCAGTCCTAAGACTGGACTGGATCAACTAAATAATGAGGTGGAAAAAAATTATTATAGTGCAATTCCATGTCAAGTCTTAAGTATTTTCTCATAGATCCAAGTCAAGCTCAAGTTCTTGATTAATTTCATCAAGTCCAGTTCTCTTTTATAGAGTCCAGTAGAATTCTCGTATTTATTTTGTGCTCATTTCAGTGGGGAGTCTTTGATTCTGAGATCAATTGGACTTTTTAAAATTTCAAAATATATATGCAAATCCACTTTGTGTCTCGAATACAAGTCCACACCTCTGGTTATTATTCATTGCAAATAAAATAATAATAAGAAATAGGAGTTTTGAAAAAAACTAACGACAATGAAATCAGATGTACAAATCTACTTTAACGAATTAAAACAAGTACAAACTTCTATATCACCTATACAAATACAGAAAAAAAGGGTAGTTTTTGAAGGCTAATAAGGTTGACCGTCCTTTTCAACATTTCAAAAGCAGTACAAATGGATTCATAATTACTTTCAATTGAATAGATATTCATGTTGGGCTTTGGAATCAAGAGTCTTTCAAAACTATGCATAGGAAATTTATTATATCCAAAGAAAATAGTTATTGTATAGATATTTCTTATATCTTCACTAAAAATTTATCAGGATATATGTATGTTCATAACATGTAGAATATACGCAATACACATATCTTCTTATTTAATCAATTTTGTTTCATATTGGATAATAATTAAATCATTCGAATATTGATGTAGTCATTCTACTCTTATTATATGTATAAGTGAAAATGAATCATCATAGATATAGGCTTTCAGTATAAAGTATTCTTTGCATCATAATTATAAATAATTGATTTGTGTTTTTTCAACATGAATGCTAGTATGACATTGTACAGGGTCGGCAACGTAACCTCTTTTTATAAGGAGTGGCAGTCAGTCTGTAGAAGTAGTAGCGTATTGTTTCAGTCTAAAAACAAGAATTTAAATTGTTTTGTTATAGAAATTCAGTCATTTGCTATCATGTATTGGAATATTGAGAAACGTTCGTTTGCCGTCCAAAAAAATATTGGCAAAAAATTGTTTGAACTCGAATAACTTGGGAAATACTGTCTAATGCTGTAATACAAAAGTTTTAAATTTGTGGTATTTGTCCAAATTGGGAAATTAAAAACGAATTTATGCAGAAAGAAAAAAACACTTTTAAGACCTTTGTAGAATCGCCAATCACTAATTACTTAATCATTTCATTACTTAGACTTTTACATAAAAATGTATTCAATTTAATTGTCCATATTTAAAAAAAATAAAATAATAACCTCTCTTAAATCTTTTAATGAAAAGTTATTTAGAGAGAAAGACATCTTAAATAATACTAGGTATTAAAATACTGAACTTTGGTATATTCTACAAAGAGTACCTCAATTATCCATTATGTTTTAAAAACCTTGTTAAACAAAAATTTAATCGTGCACTATCATTATGAAATATTATTGAAATTGTATTTTGAAAAAAATAAGTCATTTTACTTATATCCTGTTATTCGACTAAAAAACCTGACAACCTTAGAAGAGGCAGCATATATTTTAGATTATAACTGAAAAAAATAAACTATCTTATCGGTGCAGAATCCTTTTTTTAGCCATCCTGAATATAGGGTCAGATTGGATTCATGAGCTTGTTGTGCCTTGGTCAGGAAATGAATACTACATGAAATCAAAAAAATTTGTAAATTATATTTTGGATTGCAGAAAGAGGAATAAAAATGATGACTGACTATACAAACATAATAACTAAAAATCCCAAGCACAGAGAGTATCTCCTTCAATCCGTAGAATATAATAGGCAATGATTTCATTGTTTGAAAGAGAATGTCCTCAAGAAATAAATGGATAATAAAAATAATCACTTTATTGTGATTTTTTTTTAAATAGAAGTCATAGAAAATGTATATCATTCTGACTTTCAAATCGGTATTACATAAAGTATTTGTAAATAAGAAGTTGAGGTAGATGTATAACCTTTCGAAAGTATTTATATTTTGTTTGCAAAAAATTTTAAATATAAGAGAAAATAACATTGATAGATGGGAGTATGCAATTTTTGTACTGCAGTCCACGCTCCTATATATTTCTCTTTACCTTCATTGTACAGGGTAATCTTGATACTTAGATAAGAAAAATTATTATCCAAAAATGGTTTTATTTTACTTCAAAATCTTTTTTGGCATGCTATGATGTGTTTTATCTATATTTTTTTTCCCAAAAACTACGCAAAAATCATCAAAAAAGGCATTTTAGAAAAGCTTCAAGGCCGATGATGCAGGTTATAGAACATAATTAAATCCCAAAAAAATGATTTTTAAGCTTCTCATATCTTAAAGTATGAGAGAAAAATGGGAAAACCTATAAAATTTCATGTCCACGGCAATTCTTTGCTGATGTTATAAAATAGTATTTATAGTGAGCTTTTGAGAGTCTAAGTCGAGTCACAAGGACTATTTTCTGAGGCCTTGTCAAGTCTTTGACTGTGAGATAAAGGAAAGTCGCAAGTCTTGTTCCTATGTCCAAACTTCTATCACTAATGGATGTATGTATGTACTTTTATACAATGCACATAAGCATGGAATTAAAATGCAAAATCTGACGAATAATGCATTAACATCTTAATGGAAGATAATAAATTTGTATTGAATAAATTCTATTTATACTTGACCTAAGCCATATTAGGAAATATATATACTAAATGCAGTATAATTAATTACTTAATTTATTTTTCGTCACAAGGAAAGCTTTTTTTTTATTACATGGTAAGATTATGTGATGTAATTCAAACTTTTTCTTCCAGACTTATATAGCTTGTTACAAAAAATATTCATGAGTCAATGATTGGATCTCTGGCTTTTCGCCCATTTTATTTTGGAAAGGGGGTATACAATTGAAGTACATATTATATAAATGAATGTTAAGTGACCCAAAACATACATATTTACCCTTATAAGTCGTTAAATAATGGGTGCATACTTGAAAACTAATATGTTTAACTTTGGAAACTAGGGGAGTTACATTAACTAAATATTTATAGATATTTCTAATCTTCATTGTAGTCTTCATTGACTTTGATAATGGTCTTGATGTGCTCTGGAAGTTCTGAGAGGTAGTTAGAATTTACTTGGGGCACATACAGTTGTAATAACTTGAGAGCTTCTATATTCGGCTACCTTGTGTGGAAGGCCTTGTCTTGAAATTCAACCAGAAAGAAAAGATGAGCGGGTTAGCCTCTGGAGAGTATGGTGGCTAATTTTTTTTTTTTTTTGGCCAGAATGGAATGTTGGTCTCCAAAAAGGACTGTGTAACTTTTGTTGTGTGTACCGGTGCTCGTGCTGATGCCAAAGCCGTGATTAATGGCCTTCTTCGCGTTGTATATAGTCTGCTTGCTTGCCTAAGTCAAGTTTTATATCTATGTTGGTTTGAGTTCCACATGAAGTAGAACTTCAATCTCGATTATTTTGTCTTTTTGATTAATTTTCTTAATTTTTTTTGAATATACACAGTTTTTGAATTATGTGTGGAATATTAATAATTCCAAAGGCTTACATCAGCTAAAGTTATGTGCAAGTTTACTTTCTGGCCCTCAAGTCGGGCTTTATTGATGACACAATTATAAAACTCCCAGCAGCATCAAAATTAGCTTCGCCAATTACTATTTAAGTTTTATTTGTTGCAAGTCCGAACTGAAAAAACTGGGACTGCAGGCTACAAAAAAAAAACCAGTAAGCATAATATTTAAAATGGAAAACATAAAAATTAAGAATGTATGAATAATGAAAACTAGATTTCAATACTAAATATCGTTTAAAAAAAAATTAAAATTTAATACTTAAAGTTCACAGTATATTATTAAATATGGGATTCCATATTTACAAATTCGTTTCACGGTATCCCGTTCAAACAAAATTTCCCAGAAAATAAAAAATCTTAGTATATACAGTTCCCAAGTGTAAAAAACATCTACTTATAATTATGTTTTCTTAAGAAATGTCGGAACTAATTAGTCATAGTTTATTTTCCTTTTCTTAAAAATCCAATTAAGTTTAAATATATTTTAACTATCATTTCGGCTTTTCTTTAGTGAAATATTTTTATAAATATTGCACAAACATATATAAATGTCACATATGTTTACTATCATAAATATATTTTAGTACAATAATGGTTCAAACCCCATTTTGGAGCATTAGATTTAAGAAATAATAGGTATCGTTGAAGGAGAATTATATATTTATAAGGTGTTTTCTAAGTGTTTTTTAATAAATTTCTTAGGATGATTTCCATGTATACATTATTTCATACTTATTATTTGTAAAACAGTAACATTTCGTGTTACAAATTAAAATCATGTGAGAAAAGTCACGAAAACCTTGCTTTTTGTAAATTAAATTTAAAACCATTTGATGACAACGATCAATGCGATCTTAAGCCTACAGCAGCAGTGTTCTAGTTAAGGCGAGATATTTTGGTATTTTTGGGTGAGTGACTAAAAGAAAGAAGATTTTTAATATAACCAAAGCAATTGAAATTAAAAACTAGTGATAAAAATTGCGTGTACATTAGACATCTGAAAGAAAAATTTTAAATGAACAAGATAAGTCTGACAATTTGAAAAATGTTTAGTAAAAGAGCAGCTTTGCTGTTGACGTTCCATTAGATCAAATCTGACGGGGAGAAGGAAATTAATATGTACATTGATAAGAACCACGCCAAAATCGATCCTCAATTCGTCTGGAACTCCAAGAAGGACTTACAATTATAAGTTTTGAACCAATCTTCAAGCTTTGTGTTGTGTGGGTCCTTATTTAAGACTGAACATTGCAGTGCGATTCATTCCTTCATATAAATCATAACGTTTTTAAAATTTGGTCCATGCTAACGTCACTCATTTTCTTTTTCTTTTTTTCAGCTGTAGTACAGACAGTCGGATAGACCGGTCCTAAGACTTGACTAGACTGAACAAATAAGGACTCATACGACAAATTTTAAAGGTTATTTTCCATCTTTTATGAGCACAACCGATTGTTTAATCAGGTTTGGGATATCTTTGAATGTAGTAGAAACGGAAGTTTACTACTTAGGTGTTAAATAAAATTCACAACTGCTAAGGATAAGAAAATGAATTCTTCATATTACTAATTTTAATAAAAGGGGCGAACTATAAAATACACTGAATTTAATCACTATTAAAAGGATTCGCTATTCAAGTACCTCACAATACAAAATATAACTACAGATGAAAAATGTATTGTATATACATACAGACTATGTACAAAGTACATACATGATATATATTATTAAATCATAATGACACATGTAAGGATTAAACATGACCGACTTATTTTATTACATAATATAATTTTGATTAAGACCACAAAAGAATAAGTGTATGGAAAGACCCCCAAAGATAATAATAATTATATTATTTAAAAAGAAGGAGAAGAAAGTGAAGAATGCTTAGGATTTTATAATGGGTTATAAACACACTTAAGGGATATTTGTGTTTTGTAATTTATGTGTATATGTATGTATATAGTTATTTTCGTTTCTACATACGGAGATAGATATTGTCGCATAACGATTGTCTTTCCAACAATGAAAAAAAAAACGAATAAAAGGAATTGGATTTTTGTCTAAATGTAATTCACATAAAATCATTTTCACATCATTGTTCAGAACATATGTTTTTCATGTTATAAATGAAAACAAATTTGTAGCTACTCTCATTAAGGCTTATGAGAAATTACTCCTGGAATGAAAATATAGGAATTATAGTGCCCTCTGCAATAACTTGCTTCTACTATTTTGTATCCCTTCAACTTCCTTAATGTGTGTTGTTGTTTTTTGCAAAGATTATAAATTATGCATCCAATAAATAGATATTTGTTTAGTTATTAATTGAACAGATAAACAAGTTTCTAATTAAAGTACTAATTTCATTTCGAATTATTGATAAGAACATTTTAGATTTTTATAATATTGCAGTAGGAAAATAACGTCATATCCATTCTTATTTGGATAATAAGGGTTCAAAAAGGTAGAGAAATAAAGATCATTATATGTCTACCTATTTTTTTTTATTTGCGCCTATATTGAGTGGGTTGGATGGCCTTTAACAAAGTGGGGACCTGAAACTTGCAGTAACATTTAATTATGATTGCATTCCCGTTATTTTTTATGATGAGACTACTTTACGAAACCAAACGACAATTAAAACAAAATTAAACAAATTTTTTTTATATCCCTAGTCTCTAAATTTCAAAATGTCAGAGTAATAACAAAAAAACCGATCTCCTCTACGCCAGTTTCAGTGCTAAGAAGGTATGTAGAGCCCGTTGGTATCTCCATCCAGACTGCTTACTACATCAAAAAGTCCATTAATATGGATAAAACTTCTTGGCTGCTTTCATGTGGACCTTCTCCATCCCTCACTTAAATTTCCTAGACTTTGCAGTTATGGGTATCTTAGAGAAGAATGTCTGCCAAATTTGGATAAGGTCCAAGCTGGCATTATGACAACATGGTACGCCATGGACACAACCTTCAACGTCAAGTGCTGCCAATCTTTTTGCCAGCGTGACAAGGCTATTATTCCTTGGGAACAAGGACATATTGAATTAAAAATATATTATTTATGCATATGATAAAAAAAATTTTAAGAAAAAGCCTACTCTAAAGTAAATGCTGCGCACTACCCTCCTCTGAATATTGATTTGTCGTATTTAAATTAGCTGTTGTTAAGTTTTTTACAATTCCCAACAATTATTGAATAATAATTCTATAGTTTGAAAGAATGGGCAACTTAGCAACTGATTTTGGCCTTTACAGAGTAGGATAGCAAAACGTGGACTCGACAGATATATTTAGAAATACGTTAATAGTTTTATATCTTCAATAATTTTTTTTCTCCAAACATAACAAAATTCTCGTATCCCTCTTTAAATTATGCCCTCCACTTCCTGACATCCTGGAGAGGTCTTCTCAATTTTTTCATCTTAGCCAACTTAAAAACCATGCTCCTAGAAAACTTAACAATGTATGTAATCTTCATCACATCAACTCCAGGATCTAGGAGATCTGAGATATGCTGCATTTTGCTTGTTGCTCGCCTACGATGATGAAATGACTAATTGATTACTATAGTTTGTTTATGTAAAAAGGACGGCGGAAATATAATTTCAAAAAATAAGCATTAAACCTTTTCATAGTAATGAGATAATGAACAGTCCACATTTTGTTGCCCTTCCCCTATTTTTATTTTTGTTTTTCGGTGGACAGTTTACGAGATACAATAAAGGTAACGACGTGGAATATCAATACAAAGTAATTTTTAAAGTTTTCCTAATTTATGAGATATTATTTGTAGATTTAAAAAAAAAATATATCCCTAGACTTGATCTGTGTTTGTTTGATTATGTAAATATAAAATACAGTTTGTTTACTCTCGTGGCCTCTTTCTCTTTTAAATAAACATGTATAATTTGTATTTTTACTGAACTAATTTTTTATTCATACGAAATTATGTAAAAGTTTGAAAAAGCTCTTTGTAGACTTTAATACTGATGTTGTACATAATTTATGGGTATATTGAAAGATGTTTTACGCAGAGTTTTTGTAAAGACTGACGCTTGCCGCTAATTCTTAAACGTATACAAGTACATGGTTGTACTTTATTCAAACATATTCCCTGATGTACCATGTAACATGTAAAATACATATGGAATGCTGATTTATCTAAAATGAAATGCAAACAACCAGTAATAACAATAAGGGGAAAAAGCAAGTCAGGCAGTTGAAAATGTGAATAGGGTTAATGGTTTTAATTCAGTTACAGCCAATCATTCGCCATTTTATTTGATTTTGTTGATTTCGTAATTTTCATGTCAAAGATGCACTACGCTATACGCTAAGGAAGACCAATTGTCAAACAACTAGATGAGATAATGAAAATTGTCGAGTACAACCACCATGTAAGCACTGTTTTTATTGGCAAGGAGATAAACAATTACAGATTTTTTTTTATCCACTGAATACCAATAAATATTTGAATTTTAATAGTATTTTATGGCAAAAATTCACTTCCTTGATAACTACCAATTTTTTATGACCACTTGCCTTATAATTTTTTTCATATCGTCAAAAATATATTTTTATAAAATTACTTTATCCTCAAAGGCAGTTATTCTTAACCAAGGTGATTCTCCCTAAGAGTAATTGATAAATAACAATCAAATATTGCAACATGGAGTACAGGGAAAAATCAAATACAGTCATAATTAAACTTTGTCTATAGTTTGGGATGGGAGGGGTGATGAGTCATTTCAGATTCTATGATATTTGGTTTTTTAATTTATAGACTATGAAATCATTTTGAATTTGATTTCTTCTACCCCTTTTTAATTTTGTTCATAATGTTTCAGATCAAAACAAGCTTTCCACAAACCTGAAATATGGAGAATTTATATTTCAAAATAGACTCTGCTAAATGAATATTCAATGAAAAGGAAAGGAGTTTCCCTGTTTTTTTATGTATTTATTTATGAGCTTTACATCCCTACCTACAAAATATCGTCTTTGCCAAAAAAGAGAGGAAATAATATTTATGAAAGAAGGAAATTAACTTCAAAGCCAATAAATTTAATGCACATAATATGTAATACAATACAAAATATTAAGCCCAATATTTATATTTCTCATCGACTTATGTACCAAAGTTTGTACATTTGTTTTCTCTTTATTTTTTTAACAATTACTCTTGCTGATTCTCTCAAAATCTTTGAAATGATGTTAATCCATTTATATTGTCTCAAACTGTTTCAAAGAGGTAAAAGTTATTTAGACTATTATTAAACTGCATATAATACCTAACCACGTGCGATATCTATTTTTTCAAGTTGGCAATCTAAAGATTGTTTTTTTATTTTCAAAAGCTGTCATCATTATTCACTAATTTTTGGAGGGAGAACATCAAAATAGAAAGTAATCAATGGGGTGTTTTCTCATGAAATATAGAAACTAACAAGAAGGGTTTGTTGGGTACTTATATATAAGAAAGTGTCCTCGTTGGACTTAAATTATAATTGAGGATTGATACTGATTAACTCCTCCCTATGTCCTTGTTAAATACAAAGTGGGAGTTGTATTCATTTACTCTCTCTCATAGCTACTCCAAGTTAAACTAATGTAACCTCATCGAAGTTTATCCGCTATATTCCAAAACATTTATCAAATCACCATAGTTTCTTTTATTTTCAAATATATTTTATACAATAATATTTTTAACTCTCTATATTTCCATATCCACAGACCTTGGTAAAATATGAGCCCATTATTTTATGATCCATTGTACTCATCGAGCTCAAAATGAATATCAAGTCTTGAATATTAATTTTATTAAAAAAAAATAGGTACTTTGCACCTATTTTTTTATTCTTATTTGCTTCATAAAAAGTTTTGATAGCTAGAAAATTGAATGAAACCTATAGAAAATTTCAATTTTTATTAAATATAAAATTTCAAATAAGTAATTTTTATAAACCTTATTGAGAGGTCCACCATCGCTTTATATGTTCCTCCTTTATTACAATTCTGGTCCCAAAAAGACCTTATGAAAGCAAAAGAATGGCTTCTGTTAAAAAAAAGAACTAAGAATCATTACAATTAATTTTTAGGACGAAAGAAACTAATGGAAATATTTTTTCGTAATTATATAGGAATATTTTAGAATAAAGATGTTTAAATGAAGATGTTTATTAGAAAAATCCTTTTCATGCATGTGTGATTGTATTATAATTGAAATACAGTAACATTTAAATTAAGATGCTAAAAAATAGTTGTTATTTTGGAAAAGGGCAAAAGTTTTTTTCCTTTTTCCTATCAAATTACAGAAACCCTTCTTTTCTTTATGAGACAGAGCGCTCGCAAGCCTAAATTGCTCTTTCCACCCTTAGAAAATCCCTTCATAAATTTTTTTCAATAAAATAAGATATTAATTACATAGTAATTCACATATTTTTAACTAAAATTAATATTTTTAAATGACGCATAACAGAATAGTTTTAATTCATATAGACACATTGGAGGGGTACCCACAAATATCTTAAATTTACGCTCATGTTTATTGTAGAAACACAACTTTTGTGATGGTTAAACCTTTTCTATTTCAATGTTCGTTTTAGATGATACCCTCCAAGGTACATTGTATTCGGTTAACGAACCAAGTTATAAAAAGCTACTCTTGATTATTATATCAGGAAATATAAAAGTGTTATATGCAGTCAAAACAGACATCAGAGGTTATAAAAGTATTGATAGAGTATTGCCAGTTTCTTATAGATCGGGTATGGAGCAAAGTTGTAATTCGAAGCTTCGCCTAAATTATAGAATGTATTTAATTTCAACTATTATCAGAAGATTCTTTATTAGTTTGAAATTTTGACCTCTTAGATATAAAGGTTAATTCTTGAAGAGTTTCTTGAATTGCTTATTAGCTGGAATCAGAATTCGAATTTATCCTTTGTTTTTAATGGTTTGAAGCTCAAATTGGAGAAGTACGATGAATGGCTTAGGGGATATCTTACGAAGTTATATTTACAACTTTAGTGTTTATACGTATGATATTAAGTGGTAAATTAAGCTTAGTGAGGAAAATATTATTTTGAGGGTATTAGCAAATATTTTTTATTTAAGCCCACTTATTGTTTATTTATGATTTATAACAGGTCTTGCAGAAACCTACCATAATCACTTTAATTTTACAAGAAGGGTAAAGAGAGCTAGTTTCTGGGTTGAACAGAGAATACGGCGGTAAAGATTTTGCTTTAATTTCTATAGTAGAGTATGCCTCCATTTTTTTTTTTTTTTTTGTGTATGTGATTTACCTCCGTTAATATAGTGGTTTCTAGTTTTAAAGGTAAATGAACACAGACATATCTGTTTGTAAATGAAGCATTACAATTTATCTAGTCATATAATTGCAAACATGTATGTCATTATCAGATTGTATATGGCGTTTATTTTGGGGTAGATAAGGATGATCCAATAATACTGGAAACCAAATTTTTTCTTGATCCCTCAAATTTAAGAAATATCTGTATTTATGATCACTTTCTCCCACTAAGATCAATAGTAATAACTCAATTAATTCAGTCCAGGGATTCAAAAGAGATTATTCTGCTCGAATTCCATATTCCATGGAGGACGACGCGATGAAAATGTTTCGGAGGAAGCTTAAATCACTAATAAGGAGATTAGTGTATACTTTTCCTTGGGAATTTGATCCCAGGATTCAAATAATTAAGGGATCAATTTACTTAGATAATAAATCTTTTAAAATTAAAAGGAACGACGTAGCTCAATAAACAATGCCCTCAAAAGAAGTTATTCTCTTGAAATCAGTGTGTGTAGGTTTGCGTCTCGGTCGTTCCTAGAGAAGGAAATATACTTAATGTATTTCCACTTCAAAGACAATACCTAAGTCAGATGGAGTCACTATGATATAATAATGTTTACTTATACTTTATCAGTGCTAGTTCATCCGAACAATTAAAGGATCAATAAAATAAATCGAACAAAACTCAGCGGAGATGTATATTATTTTAATAGTCTTTTTTTAATAAAAGATAAAATATTTTGTAATCTGAAGAACTGATTATACTAGTTCAAAAGCCAATTTGAAGGATTATTTGGAGGTTAAACATACATGTTATTTTTTATATGATATTTTATCAAATTCTGAATTTAGAAAAATACAAGCCATTGCGTGTGCATTGGTGAAATGCCCCAAGGCAGGAACAAGTAAGCTTTCTTTGTAGAATGATAAAATAAAATAGTTCATATATGTTACACTCTGTATATTACATAAATTGTACTTATAAAATAATGTACAACATATGGGTATAATGTTAAGCTCATATCATATATGAACTTTAATAGTAAATGATTTTGTCATGGAAATGAGTAGGTGCTATAATTTCTTACTTAGTACCATATTTTTAGACATATATCTACCTACAAAAACATACAACGTCTCGTTTGACGTAATAAAAAAGGTAAATTTTTTACACTACAATCTGCAAGTTAAAATCCTGCACTGGACTTTAAATTAAAATGGATTACTTTTGGGTACATATTTTAAAATACTAAGTTGTTTTATTAAAAGAAGTGACAATTCTGGTTAATAAACAATAACTAGAACATTCAAAAATCAACAGTTGTCAGCATGAAGGCAAAGAGTGTCTGATTTTCTCCATCCTCAAGTTAGTGTCGAGAAGATCAAGAAGGTCGTAGGGTGTTCCCTAAGTCTTATTTACAAAATTAAAAGTATGGCGGATTCAGTTCAGAGGCTTGAAAGGTCCCCTTGTAGAGGTAGATGCATGATGTGGCCACTGCGTTCACCAAAAAGCCGTCCAAGCCAATGAAACATCACGCCAAGACTCCCAATGTCAGTGATTGTACTTTGAGGAGGTATGTGAAGGATTTTGGGAAGGTCTCTTAAGGGCGTCGACATCGGTAACTGCTTTCAACAACAACCAAGGCCAACAATGTCAAGAGAGGCCAGAAATGGTTAACTTGGTTAAGGCATAATAAGTCAGTTTGGTCAACCTCCTCTCCATATGCGTTGAGGGCGTTGTCAAGAAGAGAGCCTGGATTACTCCTCACCAAAATTTTGATGACCTTAAGACCTCTGTCGATCAGCAGTGGGCGATCATATCCGATGACTTTATAAAGAAGTGGTGCAGTGTCATTAGGGTCAGATTGGAGGACATGGTAGAAGCCAAAGGAAATAATTTTGAAAAATAGAAATATGTATCAATAGAAAAGTCTGTGATTAAGTTAAACTCCTTTTCATTCTTGAAAAAGTTTACCCTATTTGTTATATATGAAAAAGTCCAGGATTTTACCTTGTACACTGTAATTAGTGTCTTTAAATTTTTGCGCCTATTTTCATACATATCAAGAGAAAAAAAGTGTCAAAAAAATGAGTAGAATCGTACAGTTTATCTGTTCTTATGAAGGCCGGATAGTGATGCATACTACGCTGGTTTGTATAAATAAAAGAAACAGAAAAGGAACGTGGTAACCCTGAAATTTTGAAAAATGTTTCGGAAGAGAGAGCTTATCCGTCATGCTTTATTAAATCAGCTGCAAACTGAGAGGAAGGGCATAAATAAAAATCCGTCTTCATCTGTAGCAAATACATATATGTTGGAATTACTCCGTTGTCGTTCTTCCACTTTAATCTGAGCCTAACGAAGACTTAAACTTACAACTCCCGAGCAAAACCTGTTATTATTCGTCTTTCCTGAGTACACACACTTTTTACTACTTTATACTCAGATGTTCTGTCTCTAATAAATAAATAATAATGACTTTAAAAAATCCTTTTCAGATTATCTATTAGAAAAAATTGTTTCCTCTCTCCGGAACACGTTTTATTCATCTCTAAAGATCAGTAATGTATTTATGAGTATGTGATGTGTTTACTGCTTCTAGGTAGAATGTAAATTGTATATTATTTCAAGTAAGATTCACAATTTATGAGGGAATTTGAATATGTATATTATATACATACGCTTATGTATGTATCTACAAAAATAAAATAGGATACATTTGAGAGTCATTCTTTTGGTTACAAATTTGATAAAAATACTGAAAAAAGGGAATGGAAGGTTTTACATAGTACATATTTTGAAAATGTCATGAAAATATGGAATGTTTTTACTATTAAGGAGTAAAAATATTGTTTATTTGATCTCATTTTGGTTTTGTTTATAGTATTCTCCCACCAAAATCAACTATTTCTATGTTTTTGCTATCAACTCTCAATTTGTCGATTTTTATTACATATTAATAATCTGGAAGTTGACTTGTTGAACTGGAAATAAATCTTGAACAACAGTAAGAGTCCAACAGTTGAAAAGAATGACGTAGTTGGCAAACTACATACATATCATTTTGAGCCCTTGTTTTATTTTTATGGATTAAAGATCTCATTGTCCTATATAAATGATACTTTCGAGATTATGATTCTTCAATCCGTAATTATTGCTTTTATTAGATGTAATAATTTAATTTTCATTTTCGTTGTTATAGATTGTTGAAGATAGGTATATACGATGAAAAATGATTTACTTCATTAGTTCAGGCTGTTTACTAAAAAAAATGAATAGATTGTTTTATTTGTATATCTAAAAATATACCTCAAAATATGTATGTTTATAACGATTGGACAAGCATGATCCAAAAACTGGTGAGGGGAACCATATCATGTTACAGAAAATCTGATGGGGAATATGGCTCTTCTCCATCCTCCTTACCAACTGCAACTACGGATTGTACATTAGACTGTACCGAGGTGACAAAAGCTCGGAATTTGGTAGAGCAGAATTTTTTTATATAGTATTTTATTCATCTAAACATGAAAATAAATTTCCATCGTCAATCTATCTAAAAAGAGACAATCAATCGGCTGGTTTGAATCCAATGTTAATCCTGTATGTTCTTCAATATACGAGTATTTCAAAGTTTATCTAAATTATTCAACTTTTTTTGTCTGGACTTTGGTGGGTCTGTGTTTGTCTTTATTAAAACGTTTCTAGTGATAGCAGGGACAGCTTGAAAGAAAATGTATTATCTAATCATTGGTTGAGCTAAGATAGGAAGCTAGGTTTGATTTTGAATATGGGTTTCTTTACGAAATATTCGTTCATTACGACAATTTCAGAGGATATTCAGAAATATGCCTGTTTTAGAGAAATTCATTTTCCTTTGGTCTAATATTAAATTGGTATATATTTGCTTAACAATGGCACCCGTTAATATTCTATTAGCATTCTCTAAAATCTTTATTGGCCTCCAGTGGCCCAATTTGATTCAGTTACCCTACTGAGTCATATAAACATTCCTACCACATGTCAGTTAGGATATAAAATGCATATCCTTTCCATATTTCATTCAGATTAATTAATTGTTTGTAGTAATGATTTATAAACTGGGCTCAATGTTAAATATATGTACTAACATAAAAGGAGTTTTTTTTAATCGGGATTTTTTTCTTCAGTTTTCCTCCACTTCAGTCTACTTTGCATTTATTTTTAATCCACTTTTTCTTTTAAAACCTTCTAGCACTTACATTAATTCCAAAATAGATGTGTTTTTTTCTTGTGAAGGTACAAAGACCTGTCATATAATATACGATAGTTAATTTTATAGAAATTCTCTATTTCAATTTAACTCTATGAAAAATTATTTTTCCGATATTTTACAGATTTACAAATCAAAACTTGTTCATGCAATACCAAATCCCGAACTTTAGTAATTACGATATAGTCTAATGTATGCGCAATTTTACTAATAAGTTTGATTCATGACTATGAGATCAGGGGCGTACACAGGGAGGAATTTAATCTTTGTACTAGATTTTTTTTCGGCAGAATGCAAAAATTCAACGAGGAAATTGGGGAAATTTTTTTTAAGGATCTAAATTTTTTGAAACTCTTTCCATACCCCCCCAATGCATACAATTAAACGCAAGACTGAATTTGTTAATATCCGATATATATGACAAAAGTCAGTCATATCTAACAAAGCAATACTTTATTCTATTTAATTAGATCTTTTTGGGGGCATGTAATAACATAAAAATAACTACACATTTTGAGTACTCCTATTAATTATCTATAATTTCTTTATAGAAAGGAGCTTTTGCTTGTATATGAACAATCTAACAAATTGAAAGAGAGAAAAGGATTCTGTATGAGTTGCTAACCTGATAATTCAATTACTTGTCTTTCTTTTTTTTTAATTTCCTCTTGATCTCCTTTTATTAGTCATATCTACCCTACCCCCATTATGAATATTATGACAAATAAATATATTTTACACCAAAATAATGTATAGTTAATTTAGAAACAAGCAATGCCATAAAAAATATGTGTATTTCACCTATTTAACCCTCTATGATTCTGCTTGATTCCCCATTGTCTTAATTTATAGAAGTATTTTTACTTATTTATGCTATTCTCTTTTTATTTACTTTTAATTGGCCTAATAAAATTGCGTAAGTCAATAATAAATCTATTTTTAAATCCTAATATCTCTACATTATTTCTTTCTACGTACAAAAATAAATATTTTACATTTTTTAAATTAATAAGCTCTAGTTCCTTTGTGAGCAAACTGGGATTTTCTGCACCTTAATCTTGATGAAACTGCTTTTAATCTGTTAAAAATAGATTTTAATACTGGACAAAAAGTAATATACTCCTGAAACATCTTTTAAATAAACTTTACTTTTTGTTATTGTAAAAATGTATTTCCTTGGACCTTTTCTCGAATTTAGCAATTTTCAATCAAGGGTTGATGAATTTATTGACGTTTAAGTTGTTCTTTTGCTTTGTTTATTTCCCTTTTTTCAATTATTGGTAGACGAATTGCTACAAATGTAATATCAGCTCTTATCCTATATATCAAACTCAATCTCAAGCAAAATAATTGAGTGCATTTTTTGTACCCGAATTTCGTTAAAAGTAATTAATTTCAGTAGAATTCTTTATCGAAAATGAAATTATAATGTTTCAACTGTAATAATCACAAATTAAATCATGTGATGTCCGAATCTAATGCTGATATGATTAATGAGTTTAATTTTGATGCTATGTCAACTGTGTATCAAGAAATAAAGTTTGCTTAATATTTGAGCTAACGTTTACCCCAAGGTCATTACCTAAATCAAAATAAAGATATTCACTAACGAAGACATAATTAGCCTTTTTGCAATTGAGTAAAAATGGAGCATGTTTTAATGTTGAAGTAAGATTGTAGTTGAATTTCAGTGTCCTTCTTTTTTCTTTTTTGACTAATAATTATATCATTTTTTATTTGAATGCATTTAGACAATCATATTTGGTGTTAAAATCGGGTACATTTTTTTGGCTCGCCAGTTATTTTGGAGTTAGAAACCTAAGATTGAATTTTCTTTTCCTGAGCTGTTGTCATTATTATTTGATTCCTGAGGAGTGATCTTCCTTCTGTACTATATACAAGCTATCATTGATATATACGAAACCTGATTGAACATTCGTGTGAGCCCTTAAAAGACAGAGAGTAACCCTGCTGCATATATACAATTGAAAGTCCCTTTTGAACTCAGAGTAGTATTAATTACTACGTCAGAGTCATTCTTGCCTATGTCCTTGTGTAATCTCTCCTTTCCCTCCCTCCTCATCACAGCTACTTATAACTGATCGAATGAAACATTATGACAGGTAATATTCCTCCTCCAAAACATTCTACAAACAGTCATATTGATTTTGAGGTTTGTTTTTTTTTTTAACATGCTCCCGACGAGAATTCCTGATCATGTATCTTGAATTAATGTACCATATAATAGCAAATTTTTAGAATGTTTACATATAAGCAAATGTTATCTACATGCTATAATTCCTAATACGTGGTTAGCGTTCTTGTAGAAGCTTTGGTCCTTATTTTACTTCAAAAGGAAACAAAAATACTTACTAGTCAGTTTTTATCATACATTAAGAAACAAATTATTTTTTAGTCGTTTCCATTTTTCTAATTTGTAAATGCTTCAACCAAATGAAAGCTCATTATTATTCCATTTAAGAAAAAGCATTTAAGTCCTTCATTCCTTTTTGTATTTTGTAAAGATTTTTTTTTTTAAATTCTTACATTATACTATATACAAAGTATAACAATTAGTATATTTGCATTAGAAAAGATATGTTAAATGAGGGACAAAGCTATGACAGCACAAATTGGATATTAAAACAATCTCATGTGATGTTCGAATTCGTTTCCTGATAAAAACGCAAAAAGTATTAACTAATATAATTGTCATTTATTGAATCATTTCTGCCATTTTAACTGGTTTAATTTTTTACTCATTAAGATTCAAATTTAAATTGGAAAAAAATACCGCTATTTCACAAATTAATTACAAGTATGGTGAAAAATAAACTTAAATAATTATTGTTATTAAAAAATGAATGGCATAATTAAAACGTGATTAGAGAGGCTTGATAAAAAAATTAAAAATATTTTCCTCTATTTTTCTTTTTCTTTGATAAAACATTTTTTGAGGTGTACTTCAGTTAATTATGTGTTATTATTAGTAATTAAAATGCACTCATTATGCTGATGCTTAGTATATCTTTTTTGATCAAAATATAGTTAAGCATTATTTATTATGTACATCCTATGGAATAGAATATATAAATAAACAATTTATGTAGAGCCAATGAGTTCTACTAATATCTGGACTCAACCAACGGTCAATCACTTAACCTCATGTATCAATAATATCAAATAGAGATAAGTAAGTATTTTTTGGTTTTATATATGCCACATCCTTTGCCAATAAGATCATTCCTAACTTTAACGGATAAAATGTTCGATCTAAACTTTATTTTTGCTGATATTTTTGTTATTGTCGTGTGGAAAAATGTTAAAGCTAATGTCTGTAGCAATCCCAGGCTGAAAAGTATAGTCCATATATGTTTTTTAGTCAAAAAACTTTATTTCAGTTCAAAATGTTGTTTCGGGGTAGACATATTATTTGTAGGACGTGACTTCACATAGATTTTTTCAAGCTATTGAAATAAAAATGGATAGATATTTAACAAAGTCAATTAGGTTTAGCCATTTGATTTTTAACCATAAAAACTAAACAATGATTGATCCTTGGTTTACTCCAGATATTAGTAGAACGCATTGATAGAACTAACATTATAAAATTTATATTTGTCCGGAAGTTTATATAAAATAATACTCACTCAACCTTTTACCTAAAAAATCTATGACTTATGGATATGACATATTAATGTATTATTATTTACAAATTTAGCCGGAATTAAAACTCTTTGCCACAAAAATATACTAATCAAATAAAATATATATTAAAAATGGTCTTTATATTCTTCGAGGAAATTATTTTTCTCCTTTACTAGTGTTTAGACTCGGTCCAGCACCGATTTATTTTTCCATTTGGTTTTTGGTAATTTGTTTTAAGGCAATTTTTTGATCCAGACCGTGGACTGATATTTTTAGCCCTCACTTTATGGAACGATTTTTTTTTTTTGGTCTCACTCTATGGATTAATTTTTCTTTGACTAACTCTAAGGTCTGATTTTTATGGGTCGCATATATTATGAGAGACCGAATTTCTCTTTTTTAGATCCACTGTCTGTGATGTTTACTTTATATTTTAATTAAAGATCTTACATAGATTATAAGTAACTGGATAACGTTAAAAATCTTACAAGTACTTTATATGTTATAAAACAAATACTGTATTATAATCAGAAACTATATCTTACAATTTGAAATTATAAGCATACAGATAAAATATATAACAATTTCAAATTGAAATATGCTCTTAATTGCAGAATTACTAAGGGCGATGATCATTCATAATTCACTACGACTGGATTAAGTGTACTTCTGTGTTCTCAAAGAGTTTGAACCAAAGGAAGATAAAGGGAATTCAAGGAATATACATTTAATTTGAGCATCCATCTAAAGAAATGCCCGAATTTTGAGCTCCGATATTCCAAGAGAGACGACGGAATGAAAATTCCTCTGAGCTATCTCTGTTGAAACTTAGTTTAACCTCATTGTACTGTGTTCAAAATTTAAAAACACATATTTCTTCATAAACAATTGATATGTAAAATCGGTTTAAAGCAAATTTTAAATAAGACCGATTTTTTGGGGGGACCAACTACACGGAACTGTTCCTTTGGACCAATATAAACAGATTTTTCCTATGTACCAGTATAGGATTTCCAGACCGAAACCTAACTCTAATTTTTATCATTATATAGAAAATTGGATACTACTAATAATATAAATTTTGTATTCTTTTTGCAATGAAAATCAATCATATTTTACTTTAATACCTCACATACCTAGAGGACCCATACTCTATGCAAAAACTTGGTTTTATTCAATGTGAAAGTACTAACATAATATAATGATCAATAAAATCATTATCTATTTATATGCATAATACATGGAATGGAAGTTGTGCAACGTATATTGACTACTAAATAAACTTTTTATTTACACTATAGTTATTACACACAAAGGAAGTATACTCGCATGCAGGAACTCAACTATTGCATTTATGTTTACATAAATACTACTTAAATGCACTATAGACATTCATAAATTCGGGTCACATAAAAAAGGAGCATACTTAGTTTGTAGTATTCAATGGTGTCCGATGCTTTGAAAAAAAAAAAAACCCTGATTCAACCCAATAAATAAAATTACAAGATTACATTCATTTGTATTTTTGGAGTATAAAATTATAAATTAATTTAGATGAAAGCTTTCCTTTTGGTTTTTGACTTTTCGTGTTAATGTTTGATCAATGAAGGACTTCATTTGTAAGTGATCTTAAAAGACGCCAAATGCAAATAAATTAGACTTTTCATATTATCATTTACATGCGTATATATTATATACTTACGAATGAATATAGATGACTCTTCATATTTGAATATACATTTTGACTAACAATTTTTTTTTCTCAATCAAATTGATTTTTTCAATCGAGCAACTCAGCAGTTATGAAACATTTTTAATATATTAAATATTTATATTTACATATATTGATTATTGTATTTTTGTCTAAGAGATGCAATAATACCCAATTCTTGTTAAGAGAAAAAAAATATTAACGAAATTAAATTTGCAGAATGGAAAAATTAGATGTACAGTCTTTTTGTTATGCCATAATTATTGAACGGGGACATGTTCTAAGTATAAAGGGTTGTACTTTTTTTGTTTGTCATTCAAAAATGGCATGATCATAACAATTGAAGTAGACGCATCTTTATGTTGCAGTATTTGTATGAAATTAATTTTACTCTTATGTACAATATTTTTTTCACAACATAACAAAGATAAGACAAGAACAGACTTAAAAAATTATTTATAGACGCAAGATGGCACAATGATGTTGCGTCTTAGTAGACGATACTCACAGTCTATTCTAATCGAGTTTCATCAAATAAAGCGAATGATTATAACTATCGGGAAAGAAACGTTCTCAACTTATTCTCAAAATTTAAAGTGGAACTTGCTTAAGTGAAACCTTAATTTTTTCGAATCGGAGTTAATAATTTTGTCAGTCATTGATATTTCTGTTCTTGCTTTTCGTTAGTGTTATGCCCATTAATTTACCGATCTTAAATTACAAATAGTTCAGAGTTGAATATTATTAAATGAAGTATCGTTCAAGATTTGGGGAGAATTAATGAGGGTGGAGAGGCCACTTTCGACACTAGCAATAAAAGAAACCCATTTCCTTTGTTGCAAAGCAATTCTTTTGAGATCTTTGGAATTATTTTTGGCAATTTTGGCACCCTACGGTCCTGATGACTCAATGCCCCCACGACTACGCCTTTTGGTTGTATGTCGAGGGGAAGGCATTCAGTGTACGTCATCCAAACACAGGCTTTCAAAATCAGTGTCATTCAACACTGGGACGCCATGATAGAGGACTACATCCGGAGTGGGTATCAGTCCGTTGCCCCCTAGAAGCCATCATTGCCACTAAGGGCCATTAATTATTAAGAAATCTCAGATACACATTTAATTATTATTAATTTTGTTGAAATTTTATTGTTAATTAATTAATCAACTACGGAGAATATTTTTAGCGGCAAATCAAAACAAAATCAATTTTTAGATCAAATAAAGAGAAAGAAAGATAAGGTTGGTTTAATGCCTCAGTCGGGGAGAGAAACAGAGGCCTTAATAGGATGAGAGACTATTCATTATTTTGGATGAATTACAGAGTAGTTACCAACTTACTAACCTTGGGTAGTTTATATGGTAGAACATCGGAAGAGAGAGCATGTTTCTTCTGTAAACAATCAGTGGAGACATCCCAACAATTTTTATTCGAGTGTACGCATATAATTCATATAATGGACCAAGTGATTGAGTATTTTTTTTGTTTTGTTTTTTTAATTTAAAGTTGCATCTTGTGTATAAAGATCCTTCTTATTTTTATACTGGATCATACCAAGTGGAAATTAATTATGTAACTGCAAAAGTACAAATTCAGTTATATAAATTTAGATGCACAAAAATACCATTGCCCGCGGATTTTACGGTAATATTGAAAAACTTTATATTGCATATATTAAACAATTAAAACTAAAGATTTATAAAATAAATATAATTGTACTGAGGTACAAATATATATCTTATTGAAGTTTAAAATTCAAAGTGTTCCAATTTTAATGGACTACAAGATATGTATACATACTGCAAATATTTAATTACATACTTGAGTCAGTTATAGTCTTAGTTTTCAAATTTGCGGGATGAATTAAGATAATCAATAATCTTAATTAAAGAATAAAATTTATTTTTGATTTATGAAACTTATATTGGCCCTATCAAAATATCAAATAAAATCTATTTATTAAAATCTATTAAGTACAATCTATTGTGCCTCCAGTGGATTAATAGAAATAATTTGTTGATAGAAACTGATGATATTTCGTTGAAGAGTACTTACATAAAGCACACATAATTTTGAGGAAAAATCATAGTAGTTTACTTTTGCGTTGATGACTCACATAATCCTTCTTAATCCTTTCATTTAAAGTCTTTTAAATTAATTATCCTTATTTCTGGATATTCCTTTTATCTCTAGTTGGAGAGTTGGGGCTATAATTTAATAAGTCCGTACTCTTTCCCCAACTTTAATGTTAATATTGAAGCTTTCATTAAATTATTCATAACTGTTAATGTTTTTTTTGGTTTTTTCAGGGCCACTAGGTAATATAAATACTAATGTAGGAGCCTCTGGATCCAAAGAAAACATCTGTGAGGAATGTACACACAATCCATTAGATCTAATCGACGCATCAATTCAGGTATGTTAGTAAACACATTGTACACTAGAAACAAGATCTTTTTACTATGAAGTACCTATATAATTGACAAACATTTGTTTTGAGTTCATTTTAAGTGATTATATCAACAAAATATTTTTCATAGGACATCATCATTCTGGAAATCGGTCATCATAGCAGTATAATGAAAAACCCTTTGCTTTTATGAATAATAGATATTCAATTATTTCATTTTTTGGGAAAAGTAAAGATTTGAAAATGTAAAATTGTTCCTTTTTGAATTAAAAAAAAAAATAATTGAAAAAGTTTGAAACATTTTTTAAGAATATTTTGAAGTCGCTTAATGTCCCTATAGTTTCGAAAAAATTCATTTTTTTAAGAAATTTGATTTCAATATAATCTTTATACTAATCAATACAACTTTTTAGTTTAATTAAAATATACAAGAAGTCCCGGGATAACGCAGTTTCAAACACATTAGATTTCGCAAAACACGGTGTTTGGAATTATTCTGACTCTCCATATCAATCGCAAGATATTCCCCTCATATTGCATTTTTTATATTAGAATAATAAATTATATACATATATGTATATAGTATAACAAGAATCTTTATAGTTGTCGATAAGTTTGTTCATACCATATGTAAAAATTCATATAATAGAAAGGCATAATTCTTTATGGGGAGGAGTGTTGTGTAAGTATTTATTTTATACAGATGGACTTAAAACTTTTGGTTATTATACAAAATTTCAATTAAAAAGATTGATGAATAAATATTGTTTTAGTTTAGATTCCTTGAATTTTACAGTACTGAAATGAGCGGGCTAAAATTGCATTTAACAACTATTTTTTCTGGCATACATTCTTTTAAATAATAATTTTCAAAAAGAAAAAGGAAGCATTACAAAACATGGATTTCATATAGTGCAGATTTTTCAAGTTCCCAAAAACCACGATAAGCTAACTAAACTAAAATGCTATAATGTGTAATATGCAGATAATATTGCAACTAAATCACGTTTTTTATTGAACAATGTAAACATTTCAAAAATTTAGGACTATTGAGCTAACTGTAAACATTCTCAAAAGTCTTTAATACTTTGTCATTGTATTATTTTATTAAAAGAAACACTTTTAAATCTCCAAATTTTTACTTTTTCACAAATAATTGACACCCTAAATAATAGTTTTTTTTTTTTTTCCTTTTTGTTTTGGACGAGATCAGCTTAGCTGTCATGGTGTTTCATTATATCTGCTACAAGTAGCTGTAACGAGGGGGAAAATAGAAATGAAAAAGGACTTAAGCAGGAATTTCTCTGATGTCAATCATCAATTCTACACTGAGTCCAACAAGGACTCTGCAACACATCCTCAGAATTACTCCCTTCTTTTATGAGCGCACGAAAATGTTCAATCCGGTTTTGTATATATCAACAATAGATTTTATGTAGGAGAAAAGGTCGTTCACTACTAAAGAATTAAGTAATAATAACAACAGCTGATGAAAAGAAAGTTCACACTTCAGTTTATCAACTCAAAAAAAAAACCAGACGAGTTCAAAAATATTTTTATAACTGATTATATCCCAGGTGTACTTATAACTAGAGATGTATAAAACTTGTCCTAGAAAAGGGAAGCACCTTTTCTAGTTGGTAATTTGAACAGGATTTTTTATTTTCCAAAGATTATTATTTAATTCATGAAAACAGAACATCTAAGTATAAAGTAATAACTAGTGCGTGTGCTCATGAAAATTCAGAGTAGCAATGAAGGGTTCCTCGGGAGTTATTAGTGTTTGTTGGACTCGGTGTAAAATTGAGAATCGACATAGAAGGAATTTCAGCACATATGTGCTTGTTTTATCAGGAGGGGAATTTGTGTTTTTGTCCTTCCTCTCACAGCTACTTGCAGCTGATGTAATAAAAAGTCATGACAGCTAAGCTGCTCTCCCCCCCAAAAAAAAAAAACAATATTCTAACTGTCAGGGTAATCACAATAATTTTATGTTTCCTTTATTTTACATTTATTATTCATCACTAGTGATGTAAATCGTGTGTATTTTTTAGTTTCCTTATGGAATTAGTAAAATGAATATTCTATTACTCAGATTTTTTCATTATTATTTAACTTAAAAGTAGTGAGCTTATTTTCCTACTTCATTTAAGTATATTCAAAACCAAATTGAATATTCCTATGTGCTTATAAAAGATGGAGAATAATCTGGAAGATTTGTTGCGGAGTTACAATTGTAAGTCCATTTTGAACCCTTAGTAGAATTGAGAATCGACATTGCAGTATTTTTACCTATGTGATTGTTTATTTTATTTTCCCCCACCTCCCTTATTACAAATGATTGTAGCTGATCTAAAGATCCTAATGACAGCTAACCCGCTCTCCTCCAAAACATTGTTCAAATTGTCAGGGTTACCATAATTATTTTCAGTTTTTATTTTTTTAACATACCCAAAGTAAACATGATTAATCACTAACCATTGATGCTTATAACTCCAACGCCAAATCTAAGTTAATTACCACGAAAAGAGTATAAAACGGAATATCTGATTAATTTACATGACAGATTCCCATTTTTCTTATCCCCAAAACACTTAAATATTTTGTCAAATTCTCGAAGATAGAATCAGGGTTAAGACTGGATAAACAACCTTAATTTGATTATTATACAATAAGCTGTTCTTTTCCTATAAATATTTATGATGATGAGGATAAGCATAGCATGTAGGATAGGAATGCCCATAAATATAAGTATTTTGTACGTACACTTATACTATATAATATGTAGTTGTAGAATACAAAATAAGTTTCTGGAATAGTTTTCAGAGAAGTAAATAAGAGCAATAAATACAGGTTTAAACTTTGTTTTATATGTACAACAAAAAGTTCCCTCACAAAAAAGAATTGAAAAAGACTCATGTTGGAGGTTTCACCCTTTATTGTAATGATTGTAACTAAATCTTCCCTCGTAAACGACAATACATAAGCCATTATAGTATGGCGGTTTAAAGGTATCACATTTTATTCATCCTAAATATCCACCTATGCAATTGATGTTTATGTAATATATTACCTACAGATCTGAAAGGATTCCAATATGAATACATGATATTTTCATAATGTGTTGCAACGGATATAATTCTCATATCCTGTTTATTTATACAATAGAAGTACAAACGATAAACTGATAATTGAATGTATACACCCAATTACTTGGTTACAATTTGTTGAGAAAATATTTTACTCATCTTCAAATTGAATAATGTCCTGCACCTGGACTCTCGCATGTTGTTTTTAGGGGTAGCTTAAATATTTCATTTCAATACCCGAATCAGCAACACATGAGGTGTGGGATACAGTCCTCTAATTGTAGACACCCCTGAATACTCCTACTTTTAGTCATTATTCTATCCAATTTTGTCATTCTTTCAATCAAAATACTAATGCAAGAACCATTCAGGCTCATTGTTATGGCTTGTAAGCATTTCAACTCCAAAAATTGCTCGTAATCCAAGGACTGTATGACTATAAAGTGTATATTCACCACTATACATATACGTATATAGTATGTATGCTAAGAGTTTGTACAAGTAGCGGATATAAGCATATTATACAACACGCCGTTACCTCACAACACAAAAACATACATTGTATTTTGTTGCCCCTGTTGATGTTCCCTTATCAGTGTTCTGAACATTGATTGGTTTAATTTGAATTAACTTTTGTTAAGCTGTGATCCATTTCCAACAATTATTGAATAATAATTCCATAGTTTGGAAGAATTGGCTATCTGATACCAATTGATTCTGGACATTTTTATTTTTTTTGTTTATTTTATGCGGAAAGACTACATGGTACAATAAATTTACAAATTGTAAGTCTTGTAGTGTATTACATAATTATAAAATTAGCTACTAATTTATGTTTATAGTTCACTTTAACCTATTCAAATTAATCATTAATTTCTTATTTACATGTAATAAAACAGTATACCCGAGGAAGCGTTATTGTCCTTAGAAAATATATTAATTAAATCCTAAAATATAAACCATTGAGTTAAGCTTTAATCATATTTGTCACAATTTCTACTGTAAATTTTTCAGCTCATTTTTTGACTGTAACTAGTACAAAATCCAACTTGTACAGAGCATATACAGAGTAGAGACTCCAAAACTTGCATTATCGTAAATAAATCACAAAAATTATGATTTTATATTCAATACATGCTTTTTCACAGCAATAACAGCCTCGACACGCCGTCTAAATGAATGTAGCTCTTAACGATGAAGGTCGATGACAAGGCGTACCAAACTGTCATGTTGGCTGCTCGGAGTGAACCAAAATTTGGATAAGAGGTGCGACAGATATTTTTTTCCAAAACACCCCAAACTGCAATGTGAGTTGAACTACAGGAGCGCTGCATGGAGGCAAGATTGAAGTCATCTCTATTTTTGCTTTATAATTTTTTGTTCTTCTTGGTTAAATGGGGCTGTATTGTTGTAAACAGGTATAACGGCGATTTCAAGGGTATCTTTAGCCTTCTTGGTACTGACTTTGGCAAAGAAGAGATCGCACAAGTGTTACATTTTTGTTGTTGGACCGACATTTTACACATAAAGACATACGATATAAACAAAACATGTTTTTTTTTTGGTTTCAGCTGTCGTTTGAATACCTACTGATACCTTGTTATTAAAAATAACGGGAATAAAATAGTAATTAAATGCTACTGTAAGCTTTGGGTCCCTTCTATATGCAGAACGCAAACCTTCCCCGTAAAATTAAATTGAGTTATGTTTCTCAATTTTGTTTTAAAGTTATGGTCGAGAATACATTTTTTACGTTTGGTATTAGGATGACCTTGACATTTAACTCTTAAGATTTGATGGCCTCTTACTGTAACTATATGTCATCTTCTTACTAAGTTTGATCCCAATCAATCTATAACTTTTCCTGCAATCTTAGTGAAAAACAAACAGGGACAAAAACATAACCTCCGTTCCACTTAGTTGCAGAGCTAACTAAAATATTAATTAAAAATCTAAAGTACGAGTTAGACTATGAATAAAATAAAGCCAAAAGTATGTGAGAATTCTTATATATTAATAAAACTTGAAAAGTATAGGTATATATATATATATATTAGTTATTAAGTCAAGTAAGTATGAGCTGTACATCTTAGTATACCCACCTTAGTATACATTGCTTGTTATAGGAACTACTTGCTCTTTTATGCCAATAGGAATTATATCATTTTCAATTGAATATATTACTATTTCCTACCTATATGTTAAATATACACATTTCATACTAATAAAATATGTCATTAAATATTAAAAAAATATATTTTTCCCCATGCTAGGGTCTTTTTTCATTGATACGTTCAATTGTAAATGGGACAGGTGTATTTTTTTATACAAATGTTCATTATTCATACTGTATTTATAACATTGACATGAGGTTACTGTCCTTTAAGTGCTAAAACACCTGATGATATACTTAAGGCTATTTTTCAGGACCTGAAGAATTATTTACTTTTTATATTTGGGAAAATTTATAATATTTATGTTGATTCCTAGAAATTCTACTTACTTTTTCTGTGATGTATATAAAACTAGTTTTTCTTGGTATACTAGTTCTATAGTGGTACCAGTAAACAAACAAATTTAAAATGATATTGTACAAAATTAATATTGAAACTACAACTTATCACACCATTACGTCATAAAAATACTGGCAAAAAAGCCTCAGTCACTCCGTTACTAAAGAATCAGAAAGACAACATGTTAATAAATTGATTGCCTTTTATTTATTAACAAAATCATCAATAGATTTTTTGAGTTTTGAATGCTATTAAAAGGTTAAAGTTTTTAATTCATTGTTATTGTTTTTTTAACATAAATCATTGAAGATACATAATTTTAATACCAGACCCCTTTAAAAATATGAGTAAATATGTGACAATATTAATAGAAAATTCAAAAGTTTATATGTAAATAGTGAGCATTTTTTTGCAAATAAATGTACCTATACAGAGTGGGAACCCAAAACTTGGAGTATCATTATTAAATGAAGAAAAACATGATTTTATAAAATCAAGAAATACAACTCCAAACGAAATTAGGAAATGTTTCAATACTATATTGTAACAATGATTTTGTTTCAATATGTCCATATTTATATTCAAAAATACCATCGACACACTGGCTAACAGATTGCTGCTATTAATGTGGAAGGCTATGATCATGACATCATGCCACGTTGTCCATTTTTCTCCTAGACGGTCTAAATTGCAAAGGTTAGGGGAATGAGGTTAGGGCTAGAGGATGGCCAAATGGATGCAGGACAGAGGTTAACCATATTGATGCTGTAGAAGTTTTACTTTTTTTTAACCCTTTTCATAACAATTAACATCCTTAATGGACTTCATGATGTAATATGCAGATTCAAGGGAGATACCAATACTCTCTTGAGCCTTCAAGCGAATGACACAAGCGCAGAGGAGATCGCACAAGTTTTGCTTTTTTATTGTCCTTCCGACATTTTTACACTTAGCGATATTGGATAAACACAATGCTTCTTTTTTTTCAACTGTTGTTCGGTTGCATAATGAAACTTTGTAATTAAATGCACTATCATGTTTATCATGGTTAACACTATTTTAACACACATTTAATCCAAAGATTAGTGATAAACATGGTAAACGATATAGGTAAATAATAACTTAAAAGTAAATGAACGACTTTGCATTCTTATATTGATAACCCTTTACTGTAATTAAATAATTACTTTTTATGAATTGAGACATGATGTTACATTTTTGTATTAAAAAAACTTTTATAACACTAGTTATTTTCCCTCTATGAATGAAGTTATTTGACGGTGATATACTTTGTTGTCATTGACAACATAAGAAATGCATTAATAAACTATTTCTCTACCCTTTTTAAAACATATTATTTTTATATTAATGTATTATATTTTATCGTATACGATATTATAAGATTTGTTATGGGATTGAAACTTGAATAAATAAAATGTTCACTACAGGGTTTTTTTTCTTTCGATGTTAAAGATAAGAAGACACGTTTGGTAATATTTATTTATATACTACATAGTTAACCTCTTATCCGAGCAACCCTTTAGTATTAGTTTTCATCCTAAAGAAAAATATGTACATAGTTGACAAAGGTATTTACCGTTGAGAGTTTCACATAGCTGTGCCCCAGTAGATCTAAAATCTTATTCATATGCCATAAATTGAGGTTACAAAAGGATCACAGATAGAATTATGACTCTCAGTTTATTCCAGATTTTATCCGTTAAGTGGTAAAACTAGTGTTTTGTCAGTCCTTATTTATAAAGTCCAGTTCATTCTTAGAAATGGTCCTTAAGACCATCGGTCCTTTGGAATATCAGTATTAGATTAAGAAAATAATAAGTAAAGTTGAGTGACTTCATCAAACACTGAACTATATATGTTTTATAACTGATATGGTGGACTGAACTGTACATCTTCAATCTTAAATAAGGATCACCACATCATTAGGTAAAATTATAGTACGGTTTTTCATTTCAAAGCCCTTTTAGTAAAACCCATCATTAGGTATACGTTAGTTTCGAACTTTCCCGAGATAAACTGTTGAGTATATCCACGGAGAAAATTACCGCGATTGTTCGAGCTACTGCAGTATTCAAATTGAAATTACGTTATTATCATTCAAACACAAATGTAACATCATCTTTTGAACAATTTTGAGTATTGATCAAAAATACTTTTGAAGAATTTACATTCTTCCAATTCCAATTTGCCGAAAGAACATTTCGCCGAATGAAAATTTTGCTTAAAAATGAGAGTTAATATGATATGTATGATTGCGTATATTAATTCAATTTAAAAATACATTATAATAAGTATACATTGTTTATATATTATATAGGTTAATTAAATAATGTTATTTTACGTAAAAAATTTTTTTTTATTAATTATATTCGTGAATGATCATTATAAAACACAGCACAGTAGCATGTGATTCCAATGTATTTCGAATTTTTACCGTTGTAGTACTTTAAACAAATTATTTTTATAAACAAACACAACAGCAATTCGAATGAAAGAAGTACTAATCACCTCTCCGTTATCAATTAATCATCATTTCATAAAAAATTGGTCACCTGATGACGTATCCCCCCACCAAAAAAAAAAAAATCGTCAAATTTGAAGCTAACACCCTATCTCGTCAAACTCCAAACAAAAATTCTGCAGACGCCCTGAAGTGTATGTGAATTGAACAAAACGATATTTTGCTTCTTTTAGTAAAAGTCCCAAAAGGTATCGAAATTTTCATATCAATTTTGGTACAGGAACCGGCTTGAAAATATTATTACTGTGCCAATATTCTTTCTGTCAGGACATATACGTTTTTATTGAACCTCTCAAACTATCCTTCATCAAGGTAAAGAAAAAAAGAAAGAGAAATTTATTACATATTTTACAAAAAAATTATTTTCATCATATAAAGCAATTATTAATTTAATTTTAAATTATTATTGATAGGTGTTTAACAACACCTGATTTAAATTCAAGCAACCAAGGTTCAGAACACTTATAAGGGGCAAGAACATTATAAATATTGACAAATGACAAAAAATACATAGGAATACTTTTTGTTTATGAAATAGCATCGTGTCAGTTGAAGTGAATGGCTCAGTTTTGCACACACCTTGTTTCATCTATGTTATTCTTTTTCTATGGTTGTTTATCCAAACATCACGTATCAATGAGAATAAATATAACCATAAATTATTTTTATGGACTTTCATTTCCTGAACATAAAGTGTTGTTCATCTAATAAAAGACACCCGAAGAACCTTGATAAAATTTTATATTTTTCCGATATGCTATGAATAGAAAATTGCCACAAACGATCATAATCCCTTCATAGTCATAAATTTTTAACACTCAAAGATGGGATCAAGTAATGTCATTAAACAAAGTAAGCACTTGGAAAAATTAGATTGAGTTATTTTATATTAGACTATAAAAATATTCGCATTAGAATAATTTTATTTGTGAGGAAACCGCCCATTTATGTATATAATTGTCCAAGGCTATTTGGGAGGAATGCTGTGTACATATAAACACTATGTACATATACATATACGTATGTAACTAAACTCCAGAACTAATTACATAAATGAACCTACTCTTCAAATCCTTAAAAAAAGAAGATAAAAAATTATAGGAAACAACAATTAGAAACATTTTCAGAGTTATTTATGAGAATTTACTACTTTAGAATTTTACATATATTAATCGGGCTAAAACAAAAAAGAGACATCTTTGTAAGAAACTTAACTACTAATGTGATGCTTAATAATTTCTATGACTATAAAGAGAGATTATTTTTACTAAGTAGTTATAATTGTACATACAGTGTACACATATGTAGAATACATGCTTAGAGATTGAACGGTGTTCACGATTTCAGCTCATTTTTGAGCGGATGAACGGCGTTCATTTGTAATGACTATCTTTTCCAAAGATTTTTTTTCCTGAGTAGGGGCATAATTTGAATTAACTTTGAGGGTGTCTAAAATAAAGTAAATGTATTTTGAAAAATTATGGATCTAATTTCGTGTGTATAATTACACTATCCAACAAAATAATTTATTTTTATGCGGTAGAGTAGCATATGCTCAACTTAATACAGTTTGATCCACTGATTCGAAATATTTTTTCTCTCATAGCCTCATGGCCGTCAGAAAAAGACCATACATTTCTTTATGGCTACTTTTAAGGTTTAAAGCTGTTTTAAGCCTTCGGTGTTGAAGATACGGATAAATTATGTTAATATATTTTATAACCAAATGTTAAAAATTCTACAATCATTTTTAAAATGTCTACATCATACACATAACTCGAGTTATTTTTGTTTCAAGTGGAAAATAAGTACTTTTTATTCAAAGGCTCATAGGTTCAAGAAAAATAGATTTAAAAAGTTTAAAAATATATCATTGAATAGCTGAAAGTATGAAATTTAATTTTTGAAAAAAAAGCCTCCCCAAAAATGCTCTATATCTATGTCAATTTGAGTTAATGTCACGACAATATTTCATGGATAAAACTCATTTTTAAACTGATCTCATTATAAAAGTTTATATATATTGATAGGTTCTAGCTAGAAGAGATAAAGACAAAGAGAGAGACGAAGAAAAGTAAGAAAAAAAGAAAAAGGAGAGTTGAAGAATAAATATAGAACTAAACTTACTCATGAGCACTTACATCAGATAATGAGGATTGCCACATCAGTCTGGATGCGAACTTTAAAACGAGCAAATTACAGTTATTAGACTTATAATATGTTAATATATTCAAACGTCAATGAATTATCACATTTACCTTATATACATTCCAATAATAATTTAAGACAATCATTATTGCCCGTGAGATGATTTTTTAAGCTCATTTTCCCAAAGATTTTAGAGAGCCTTGACATGAACCTTACTGTTTATCAAAAATAGATGCCTCTCTTGCTTAATTTTATTACATATTATTAAATGTATTAAAAATATGCAAAATATATAAAAATATTACATCGTTATACATTCGTCTTTCTGTGTTGAAGATTAAGATAAACTATTACAATGAAAGGAATAATATATTTTCATCTAATATCCCATTTTTCTAGTCCCTTATTGCTCGCTCAAAAAAGAATAAGAATTGTACAAATTTAGATATTCCATAGGATTTTCAGTACATTTTTCCTTTATTATATTTAAATATCTGTGTTGATCGTTGGCATAAAGTAATATTCAATGTAAGTTTTAAGTCTTTTTTTATTTATAAGTCCAGTTGATGGAGTTTAATCAAAATTTATTTTAAATATATCCCTCTTATGTAGTGAAAATGTCATCTTTGAGCCCCAAAATGGCGTCTCCTTAATTATGATATAATTCATAATTGAGTTAAAAAGCTCTATAGAAGTTGATATCTAAGTGAATATTACATTTTTTAATCTCTTTAAATAGGATGCGTTATCCAGAAATTTTGTTATCACATATCAAGGGTTCCTAATCCCATGATGCTTAAATGCCTCCACATTGATCAAATAAATAGCAGTTATCAGTTATTTACAACTTCAGCAGCACACATCCATCCATCAACACCAATCCAACATTAAACTCAGAAAGTGATTTATTATTTTATATTTATTCTATTTCTCCTCATCCTTTGTTTTTCTCTCTTTTCTTCTTCTCTCTCTTTGTTTTTCTCTCTTTTCTTCTTCTCTCTTTGTTTTTCTCTCTTTTCTTCTTCTCTCTCTTTGTTTTTCTCTCTTTTCTTCTTCTCTCTCTTTGTTTTTCTCTCTTTTCTTCTTCTCTCTCTTTGTTTCTACTTCTTATAGCTGGGACATACCCATATATATGGCCTTTAATTATAAGATCAATTCAAAACTGAGATACTTGTATAAAAATTTAATCTATTACTCTTGAAGCTATGAGTCCCAAAACAAAAATGTAATTTTTTTACTCCCACAAAAAAAAAAAGAATTTTTGCTTTACAAAAATCACTTATTTTCCACTTTAAACAAATATAACTTGAGTTTTAAGTATGATGCAGACATTTTAAAAAGGGTTGTATATTTTTTAACATTTGGTTTTAAAATATATTAACATAATCTATTCTTAGCTTCAACACCAAGGGCTTAAAACAGCTTTGAACCTTAAAAATAACAAAAAGTGTATGGCTTTTTTTTAAACCACGAGGCTCCCAGAAAAAAAAAATAAGGTCATATTTGAATCAGGAGATCAAATTATATTAAATTGAGTCTATACTGTTTTTTTACTATTTTTGCTGTTAGACAGTGCTATTCATTTACAGTCGTAATTGATTACTTCCTATGAATTGTCTTACAGCAAACCATTTGTAAATCACTGGAATGTGGAATGGTTGTGTATGAAATAAATATCCAAGGCTAGGTTAGAGTACAATTTCCTACGTATCGAATCATTTCTTATTTTTATTGCTAAATACTTCAATACAATTTAAATTTTATTGAAGACAAGAGAGTGAATGCTTTGTAAAATCCAATACGTTTACGGGAGATTCTTGTAAATGTGAAACGTAGCAATTTTTTGGTGCCCCGAAGGGATTGGTTTCAGATTATGTATCAACAGAGTAGTAATGTTAGGACCAGCATGGGCGTAATAAATAAGGTCTTAAAATTTTTAAATAATTTTATAGATTATTTTTGATTCCTTTACTTTAGTTCATATTTAATTTCTTCTGAAGTCTGAACTAAAGTTTATACACGGATACGTTTATAAGGCCTCCAGCTGTGGACAACTATTTGCAAAACAAAAAAAAAAGGCAAAAAAAAAAACGAAAACAGTTTCCTATTTACATTACTAATAATTTATAAAATATACATACTAAGTGGTTTCTTGAGAGTATAGGGAGAATAAAGAAAATGAACGAAGAACCATATTTCCTACAAAAACCTTAGTCTTAAGAAGACCTTTTTACTTGGTTTGACTGATTTAATTATGTTTTTCTTAATTGTAAAAATGGATAAAAAAAAGAGTTTAGATGATAAATTTTATTAACATTTTTTTACTCGATAATTATTTGGCATCAGGGATAACTTATAAAGGCTGATTTTTTTTTCAATGAGGAGGTTCGAATCAGTTAAAAAGTTGAGGTTACAGCAAAGTTTCCTCTTTTGTCATCATTTTTTAATCATTGGTATTTACAAAAGTGCCTTATTTTTAAGGGATTCATAAAATTTCAGCAAACATATCATATAAATTAAAACTATCAAATCTTACTCATTATGAACAGAATCCTCATTTTCAGAGTCCCAGAACGCAGATATAAATATTTTTAGGGAAACCAATAACAAGGGTTCTATGTTTAAGTTTAATACTATCTATATAAAATCAAGAAAATATTGTACGTATCTCTGACTGTGGAGGACATATTTGGACGAAAGTGTGTTGGTAAAGCTCAGCACATCATATTAAACACGAAAAAGGAAGAAGATATTTGTTGCGTCAATATAAAAATAATCTTGGGCAAAATCAAGAAAATAAATAATCCTAATTTATTTATCTAAATCATATAGATATACATCTGGGGTTTATAATCTGTTCTTATTTTCTTTTTTGTTTATCTATCTCTTGTTATTGTATTTTATGAGTAAGTAATAAATTTACACTTAGCGTGTACACAAGTGAGTTTTCTTTTGATGTTTCTAAGAACATTACAATGGTTACCTCGACATGACACAAACACGCAGCCTTCTGATCTGATATTCAGCCTAATATTTCTTATACATATATGACTCAATTATGTGCTTTGTATTCAAATTTTGGGGTTGAATTAAAGTATACAAAAATTTGAACTATGTTTTAGTACCTTTATTGGATTAAAAGAATTACATTGGCCAAAATAAGGTCAATTCCTGATTCCTTTATTATACCAATCAATTTAGGGTACTTTAAGTAGAATTTGCGTCACACACAAAGAGTTAATCAGAATGATTTTTTGATAAAAGTAAATGATAATTTGTCGATGAATATAAATATAATTTACCCTCAATTTTGAATAAATTCATTCTAATTTGATTTTAATTTGACGGGCAAGATATATAAAATTAAAGAAATAATGAATGTTTCTTTATATGAGGTTTGGTAACTGAAGCTAATGCCCAGTATATCATATTAAACTAAAAAATGGGATTGCATATCTAAATTTTTAAACAAAACACTTAATAATTCCCACTAATAAAGGTTACTCCCTCAAGCACACTTATATCGACAAGCTCTGACCTTACTGGATTAGTTACCATGTAGTGGGAACATTAGTTTTTATTGTTCCCACAAAACTTTATTCTTCCTTTTTTTTTTTTTTTTTTCATAGTTCAAAATCAACGAATGAACGGAAAAAAAGTGAACGAACAAATGACTAACGGAAAATTTTCATAAAATGACCAAATGAACGTGAAAAAGATAGACGGGTCTAAGCCTGGTAGAAGATATAGGTGAAAAAAGCTTTCCCAAAAATGAAAAATATATAGACAAACCTATATTGACGCTTCCATTTTCGATGGATCTGTTCATGATACGTATTTATGTCCCTATTATGTACTAGGGTAAGGTGAGAAGGTTTAAGCCTGCCACAGGAATGGTGCTGCAATCGTCAAAATATTATATTTTCTCCTGGGTTCAAGAGTCATACCTTTTTATTTCAACTGATTGTCTCAAGTACTTTGCTTACACGAACTATTTCAGTAAACATCTGTCTTGTTTTTTGCTAAAATAGATAGGATTTAATGTCGTGCAGTTATAATTTTTTTTTCAAGAGAAACCACTTAGAAAATTCATCTGAAGTTATAAGACTGTTTGGGGCCTCAGAGTTAAATGTGGTCGCTTATCCCTTGTGGAGGGACCCAAGTCAGGTACAATCAAAAATTTCTACCACATCGGTAACACTCTAAAAAATGCGTGATATCTTGTTGGACAATCGCCGAATGAATAAGTGAGTCAGCTGGATGCCAAAATTTGCAAGAAGAGGCCTGGCTTAAATAATAAAAAAATCATCTTTCATTAGGAAATATACCTACAATACAGGATTTGGGGTAGGATTTGTATTGTCGTTCCCCCTTTTCTCCTGATTTGACACCCTCTGACTTGCCTCTGTTCAGAAACTCAAATAAATTTGTTACTGGGAAGCGTTTCACCTCTAATAAAGAAGTTAAGAGGCCGTAGATGAATATTTTCAGAGCCTTCCAAACTCTCACATCTTGGATGGAATACTGATGTTGGATATGCACTAAATCAAGTATGTGGAGTTCAAGGGAGATTAAGTAGAAAAAAATATATTTTCTAACTTAAAGTCTTGCATTGTCAGGCCGATAAATTTTCACCTTATAGGTATTTCTGATACAATCGTTCTAGACATTTAACCAGCCATTAAGCCATAAAATGAATGATCACGTCACATCACATGGCCCTCACACGCCAGAGTGGATTCATTGTGGATGTGACCAATGAACAATTTATTAGCAAGAATTATCCGTTATTTTGATCTTCAAATCTCAATAATTTTCCTTTTCTAAATGAAGAGGTTGTCTATAAATAAACGTTTCTTGTTTTTGTAGGAGGGGAAATAACTGAAATGTTCTTCCTAAATTTATAAAATATTATATTATAGAAATTTCACATTTATTGTGATATTTTCTTTGTGCTGATTTTATTCGTTTAAAAAGTTCATTAAAATATAATATACATACAAAATTATTTTTAACAAAATTTATCAATTTGAAATCAATTGCAAATTCAAAAATAAATAGACAAAAACTCTACCCATTCATCTTTACTTAGGTCCAGTAATGCATTTTTGACCCCATGTTAGCATTTGGTACATATAATGTACCTACTTTTTTATAGCAGTATTCGTAATTCCAACAGAACCCCCCCCCCCATCTCCCTCACCCCATTCTACCTGCGTTCGTACTTTGTACACAGTCTCAAAAAAATAAAATTGTGTTGCGAACATCCAAAATTGTAAATTTCTCAGATACAAATTGGTCTACACTGACGTGTGACGGCCATGTAATGTGAGAAAATATGTATCCTCATTTCTAGGATACTATTTGTAAATATGTCAGTAAAATATCTCAAATTGAATATTTTTAGCTTGGTTTGTTTAACGAATCAAATGCATGGATTAATTATTATAAAAAAATACATCTAACATGATGAGTTAATCCAATTATTTAGAATCGTATTATTTGAATATTTTATGAGATTTTATGCTCGATGGAGCCCAATCTTTGGTTTCCACATTTTTATTATAGAATAAAATACACATACGAGTATAATTAAATTACTCATAAGACTTATGATCGCGTGTTTGAAATCAACCTTTTGATGAGCGTGGATTTCATGATTGACCAAGAATGGTCTTAGCTTATAATTTTTAGTGGGATTGGTTTTTTGATTTAAAAAAAAAAAAAAATCCAAAAATTAACATTTTTTTTATCAAAATCAACAGCTATTCACGTAAAATTAAATTATTTGAAAAATTATATTTAATTGTTATTATTATTTTTTTTTAATTCAAAAATAAATAGCTATTTACAAAAAAAATTCAAACAATAAGCTTTTAAGCAATTTTTTTTTAATTTACAGTAAAATTTAAAAATTCAATATTTTTGGAAAAAAAACTAGGAATTAAATTTGAAGTATCAAGTACAGCAATTCACAAATAATTTGAAAAAATTCAAATATTCACTTTTTTTTTTTTTTGGGAAATTTGAAATATTAAATTTTCTATTAAAAAGCAAAAATTACTTAATTTGGGTAAGGCTACAGTCCCTCTTGCCCACGCGCCATATACACCTTAGCCAAGTTTTATGTTAATTATTATGCTAGGTAAATTAAAACAAATATTATCAATTCAATCTCAAAGTGGCCACTTTTGGCCTCCACCATAGCTGATCCTAGGCCTTATAGGTCTTTTTCAAGGGTACTCTATCCTAAGTAAATAAGTGAAAATAAATTAAAAGTGATTTTATAACTTTGATAAACTGATATTAGAAATTTTGAGCTTCTTTGTACTTATTTCAAAATTTAGTGAACCAGGATTTCTTGTCTGGTTCACTTCACATTACTTGTCAACATATTTGAATATCACTCTCGTGAGAATGAAGGAACTCCACATAAATAAATTACCGATTACACTACATGCTTACGATCTGAAAAAACTATAAATAAAAACGATTGTGTCAGGAATCATTGATATTAAATGATAAATTAAGTTCCCTCAGTAGTGTACAGCATATTAATATTAGCCCTTTCTCTCCAAATTTTTGTTTTATTTTCAAAACTGAGAAAATATATATAGTTGTATATATTTTGAAAAAAAAAAAAAAAAATTTACTTCTATAATTCAGCTGATACAGTATGGTCCCGTATTAGTCTAGGTATAGAAAGACTTAATGATCCAAATATACTAAATATTTTGATTTTAAACATTTCTTTATTTTAAAATATTCTGTAAACCCATACGGTATCATCAATACAGTATTACATAAACGCTTAAAATTCTTATTTACCAATTGTGAACAATTGTGTAATACATTTTCTTATGTACTTATTTATTTTCTTCATTGATTTTAGTTTCTATTTTTATTTTGTTTTAATTGTATAGCCTGATAATACATTTGATAATTTAGTAAGATTTAAACTTATTTATAATTACAAAATTATAATATATATGTAGCTATTTATTAAAAAAAAACCATGAAATTTTGTTCACTTATTTTGCATGCCTTATCTCATAGGTCTAAGGTTTATTCATAAACAATTTGCGTTGGAATTCACTAACTTGGTAAATAATTGTTCCAATCCAGGATATTGTACAAGTTACACGACATCGAAGTCTAAAAAAGTATTTTAAGTGCTTCGTTTTCTTTGTGTGTAGGTTTCCTTATGCACTATTTTCATAAATTAAAAACAAAAGGGCGGTATTCATGAAAATTATATCTTTAGAAAATCCAAAAGAATATCTATCTATTATATTTTTAGCTATTAGCAGAAAAACTATACTTTTTGGAAATTATTGGCGTTCAATGTAATGAAAAGGATTGTTTTGGTCGGTTTATATCACTTATAGCCAGTTGATTTTTTCACTGCTTTACAGAAAAAAATAAAAAGTTGAAGTAACTCATGGTATTCACATGATTATAAAAATAACTTTTCTTAAAACGAAAACTAATGAGTCAATAAGAATTCAAAAATTGAATAGTGGGGATTTGATTGATGATTAAGAATATACTCGTAGATCATGATATTGAATAAATTCATAAATTTACTACGATCTACTTTTAGATACCTATCATTTATCGTTGAAGTTAAAACTCAATATCGTATCTCTTCTCGGAAGCCTTTTCTTCCTTTTCGTTTTGGTTCTTATTGTTTTAATTCCATTATCTTTTTCATATCATAGTTTCTCTAAAAATAATATGATCAAATAAATAGTCCTTGGTGAGTAAAAATAGATAGGATAAAAAGGGTGCATTCTATGTTTAGATTATCCCTTGACTAAACCATGCAAAAGGAATTGAAATGGTTTGGATAAGCGTTAAAAAAAGCTGTCAAAGTATGTACGAAAAAATCAATTTACTGGTTGTCTAAAAACTCTTGTAGAATTAAAAAGGGGAACAAAATTCAACAACTATAAAAAGAGTATAAATTATATTTTTATCAAATAAAAAGAAACATTTTCTATCAATGTAACGTAATGAAAAATACATCAGTCTCAATACAAAAACAACGTAAAAGTATTACAAAAAGAGCCAACCCTTTACAATGAATGGGCCTTGTAGCTAGCAAAATAAAAATGTGCCCCTAATTATTTTTTAATATCATTTAGAATCAACAATTCATAAACTATTTGAAAAAACCTCTGAAATAGCAATGAAACAGGTTTCCATATTGCTAAAGCCACTCAAAAGCTTTGATTACATTTTCTCCATTTAATATTTAGTAACGCAATTATGATTAATTGTTGTTTTAAAACAAAATATTTTTGTCAAAATGATTATTTTGAAATATTTTTAGACGAAAACATAAAAGTACAGTGTGGAAACCCAAAATTTATAGTATTTACGATTCTATCCCCGTTATTTTGAACTACAAGGTTTATTTACACAGCCAAATGACAGCTGAAACAAAAATAAGCAAGTATCCCATGTCTTTAAATGTAAAGCAACAACAAAGAGTAACTCGCCTGCAATCTCTTCTGCGCTGGTGGTAGAGCCAAGAAGGCTGCAGAGACCTTTGATATATCCATCCGGACTGCTTACAAACTATGAAGAAGCCCATAAGTATGGAAAATGTATAAGCATTTTATTTTTTATCTAATTGTCTTACATTACTCAAAATAACAATATGCCTGACTTCTGACCTCCCTCCATGTGGCCCTTCTGCGGCTATGAAAAATATAGTTAAATATAGTATCCAAAGATATTATCCCAGATTGGTTTTGAGTTGTTTTTTCTTGATTCCATAAAAATCACTTTTTTCGAAATATAATAATGCAAATCCCAGTTTTAAGTCCCACTCTGTATAATCTATTGATTTTCTATAAAATGACATACGAATTGATAAACTGTCCACATAATATATAAAAATACCTAATTATGAAAGTTGTCTATTTTTTTTTTTTTGGGGGATATATTTTTTTGACAGTGAAGAGAATTACTATTTGCTTTTATGATTGATGTAAGTATTAAAGTCTTAAAAATATATAAGTATTATTTGAATTAACTTAAACAAACTTTTCCATGACTTAAGTATAATATGATATTGTTTACTTTGCCATTTCTACGTATCCATATGGGTAATTGGAACGAATATTTTAATTTTTATAATCTTTTTTTCTTTGTCGTTTCATAGATAAACATTGTTTTAAGTAATCGGTATATGCAGATTACAAACAAATGTATGCTGTACCTACATTGTAAATAGAACTCAAAACAAGGAATTAGATACCTTGTTATCCCACAAAAAAAAGTGACATGTTTTCTTCATTTCCTTCGATTTAAGTTCTTAGAAAAGGAAACGAAAAAAGAAATAATGCTCCTGAATGAATTTATTATTATAAACAGAGAAACTTAATCTTTCATATTAATAAAAAATATGTATATTGTATTTCAGTTTGTTTGTATTTTTTTTTTTTTTTCAAAAAAAAATAGAGCGGTGGATTTTTAGAAGTTTCTTCTTTTCTGTTTGTTTTATATATGTAAATTCAAATTATTCGAATACTATATTTAAATAAATATAGTATTTATGCCTAAATACATTCGCTGAAACATCAAAATAAGTTACTTAAAGGTTTATTATTATTGAAACATTAGTTAAAAGTTGGAAACAGGGGACCTATAATTTAATTGAGGTGTATATTAGAACAGGGGTTCTCAACAGTATTTGGATGTAGGCCAAAATGAGATGAATAAATCATCTAGGGGGCCAGACTAATGAAACTTATTCTTTTAATTTTTTAAAGATTTTTGAATATTTGTCACAATCCAAAATATAAAAAGAAAGTGCGTAGAGCATCCGACATTGGGGACAGTGGAACACCTGTGTGAGACATTTTAAGAAGCAAGCTTGGCCTTATTACGAATAAGTTGAGAGTCGAAGATACGGAGAGAGAAGGAACATTCTGAAAGTTCATTTTAGATATCTATTTTGGGATTAATACACTTAATACACATGACCACTGAGTGCTTGACGGAATATTACCAATCAGTAATAATGATTGGGGATTGGCTTGTAATGTCACCGCCTATACATAATATATTTCAGATTTTGAAGACTCTTTTAACTTGGACAGGTAACAGAGAAATGGCTTAACATATGTACTAAAATGAACCTATGTAATATAAAAAAATACAACTGCCAAAATGAGAAATATTTTATTTTCATTGTTTGCTAAACATGTATCAATTTTCCCGAAATAGCTTATATCAAATACCTACCTTTTGCTTCTCTTATAATCGAACTACCAATGTATTACAAAATATTAGCTACCCAAGTATAACTAAATGGATTTAAGAATATGAGCTGAAGTTTAATTTCATAAGAAGATCAATGAATATGAGAAAAATTACTCGGAGGATATAAATTCCGAAAATAGCTCACAATTGGATGCACTCACCTCAAATACAATGTATAACCTTCATCGCCATAAATCTTGGCTCGGCGATTGCTTGAGTCGCTTCATCTTGCTTTTACCACAATTTTTTTTCGGCAATTGTTCTTGCATGTGACCGATTTTTCATTGCCAGTCACCATATGCTTTAAAAATGGATCAATTTAATTACGCTTCAGCAGAGAGTTGCAAAAATCAATTCAATCCAAAAGGCTATTTCACAACAACTAGTACGGCACCAATACATCCAGCTTCCTTAAACCAGCCTTATGCAAATAGTTCAAAACGTTGTTTGGTTAATCTTCAGTTCCTTGGCAATGGAATAAGTACCCACATTACAGTTCAACTCGAAGATTTCCTTTATTTTATTGACATTTTCGATGATTGGTCTACCAGAGTGTGCCTCTCTTTGACGTCAATATTACCAGAACAGAATCATTGTAACCACCGCTTTGCAGTTACGTTCTATACTGTATTGGGTACATAAACAGTACAATATGTTTTCCGCCTGATCTGCCTTTTCATCTTGGTCGAAGAGATATTCAAAAATGTTTACTGTAAACTACTCACAAAAGCAAGTGTTTTAATTGAACTTTTATGAAAAAAAATGTATATATTTCTTCAATAAATACCATACAAACATTATTTTGAAATATATAATAGGTCGCCCTAGCCATTATTAAAGTTTAATTTTGCTAATTTTTATTAAAAATCTACGCTATGACTATGCAAAAAAATAGAGTGGGGTTTCAATGGAAGCATCTTCCTTTAGGCTCATAATTGAAAATGGTCATATTTTTCATAATAGTCTATTCTTTATTTTTCTTGAAAAAAAAGATGATTTTTTTTTAATATACCAAAGGTGAATTTTGTTGACATTCAAAACTTTTCTGAAAATTACTACATTGTAATCCAGGATATTTATCAAGGGTGTCATGTGTATTCTTTACAAGCGACAATACATCCCCGGGTCTTCTAATAGTAATAAAAAGAAATAGTAACATATTTTCTAGTTACACAAGTACTATTAATATTATCTTCAACCACAACCACTCTTATTTCTCTTAAAATTCAAGCATATATGTATATATAGAAGTAAATAAGGGAGTTTAATATATTAGATTTAACGATATTAAGATTTAAGATATCTAATTTAGTAACAATAACATTTTTATTTTAAGAAAGGCCATAAAGAGGAGGAAGGGCATGGAAGATAAATAAATGTTTGGATCTAATATAGCGTTCAAATAAATAGCAGATATAAATGTATTTCTTTGTATATGTATACATAGAAATAATGCAAATTTATAAATTATATACATTACTATATGCATATTTTTAATTTAGTACTAAGAAATGCGCACTGTATTTTTTCTTCCCATTTTCTAAGAAAGATTATAGTCTATGTTAAATAAGCAATTACTAAACAGTAAGAAATATAAACATGGACAACCGTGCTATCGGTCTCATAAGACATCAAACATAATATTTGCATCTTAATAAAGTGTGATGTATTCGGTATGAGTTTTTTCATAGAGACATATACTCGTATACAAAAGATGACAAGTATATTAAATTATGCGTACAGGTATACTCAAGAAGGGAGAGATACTTATATCTAGTTTATGACCAATGCAAAGGATCATGGTGTTGCCACCTACTACTGCGTTCTGTTTATTAAATGATAATTAATTAGTATAAAATATTTTTCTAGAAAAGAACACTCAATAATTTATCAATATGACATATGCAGCATATGAACCAGACCTATTTATCATAATATCATTTTAAATTGAATTAAAATATGCAATCATATATATCAATAAATTAAATATTATTTAAATTAATGTCCTTTACCCAAATGTCCGTTCGGTAAATTGTCATTCGGTGCAATATCTGTTCGGCAAAGTGGCATTCGGCAAAAACGTTTTAGGCCAATTATCCTAGTTCCATGTTCTCCTTCCCGAGAAATAACAGCCTCAACTCGCCAACCGTGGTCATGGCGTACTATACTGTCATGATGGCAGCGAATCAAAATTTTCCAAAGAGGTGCGGTAGACAAATATTCTCCAAGACACCCTAAGCTACAAAGCCAAGGGGGTTGAGGTCAGGGCGGGAGGAAGACCACATAGAGGAAAGCCAGAAGTACGACATATTTTTGCTACATAAGTTTTAGTTATTTTAAGCCTTTGTTCTTGAAATTGTAGAAAGTCCAGATGAAGATGTCAAAGGTCTCTTCAGCCTTCTCGGCACTAACCCCCACACGAAGGAGATAACACAGGCGTTTTGTTTTTTTGTTGCTCCGAAATTTTCACACATAGATGCATGACATAAAACAAAGCTTGTTTATTTTTGTTTCAGCTATCGTTTGGTTGTGTAATGAAAATTCAAATATTAAAGTTTACAATTATGAATGGAGGCTTATGGTATGGAAAATGTTACTAACTTAATACAGTTGGACGGATCTATAAATTGAATGTTTGTTTCAATAATTATCAGATCCTCCCTTTTTTCATGATACAATTAAGACAAAATGAAAGTGATATTTTCTATAAGTAGTTGACCAATAACAAACTACAATAATAGTAAAGTCATCCGTTAGAGGGAAATTTAATTATTCTATTTCTTGGTGATATTTTGGTGTTGTTGTATAGTTAGCGGATAATCGTTAAACACTTATAATTCCCATCCTTTTATTTATTTTATTTTTTATAAACGAAATAATTTTTTACAGTAAATACAATTATAATTACAGGCTTTTCAGAAAATTGATTTCATTTTCATCATTAAAAATAGATTTTGTAACTAAATACGCTTAAAATATAAGAATCAAATGGTACTTCAATAAACCCCACAAATAGTGTTGTGCTGATCCCTCTTTATTCAATACATTCCAGTCCAGTTTTTGGACCGGTACTATCAGTCCTTGAAACGGGGCATATCTTGAAAATAGTCACGTTTTGATTATAATGCAATATAATACAAACATATTATATTTTAAATTAATTATATAATTTATTCTATTATTTAACAGAATAATTAAAGAAACAAAAACATCAACAGAGGGGTCCATTAAAATATGAACACTTTGCATTTTAGAATTCAACAAATTATAATTCATTAATTAAAATAGAATTTCAACAAAATTATTACTATGAATGGATATCTGTCGTCTAAGGTTTCTCAATAATTAATGTAGCTGCTCTTAGCGGCAATGGTAGCTTCCAGGTGGCGGTGGAAGGCCAGATACCTCCTGCGGATGTAGTCCTCTCTCATCACTGACGGTGGCTTTGAGGACCTCTGTTTTTGGATAAAGGGCACTGCAGTTCTTCCCCTCGACATTCACCCGAAAGGTATAGTCGAAGAGGTTCCCCTCAGGGTTGTAGAGGGGCCAAAAGTGTCAAAACTGAGTTCAAAAGAACTCAAAGGACTCACTGAAAAGAGTATTGCAACGGAGGAGATGGATTTCTTTTATTGTTGTTGTGAAAGGTTGTCTCTTTACACTCAATAGGCTCTTTCCACCAACTTTTATGATAGCTCTCGGTGAAATGGGTCCTTCAACCACAAAAAATGATCATATATTGACATTAAATACTTTCCTGAATTTACATATAATTTCCTAAATGTCAGGAATTTAGACAATAATAATCATATTACTTCATCCAAAATCGATTTATTAATATGTTTCTAATAATTTTAGATTGTTTATATGTTTTACACAAAATATTTTTTATTCAAAGACTCTCACATGCATCCATTTTTATATTTGCTATTTGTTTGATTTAAATATATATAAATAGATTTATTAATGAGAGCTTTGTCGTAATACTATGCGTACATTAGTTTTAAGAAATATTTACTACAAATCCTGATGGTATTACAAAAAATCTATTTATATAATACTATCGAAATTTCATTTATGTTATGAGTTCAAACCAGAGACAAAATAAATAATATTTATTAGTTAATATCAGATAAAAGAAAAAGGAAAAAACACAACAGTGATTCAAATGGCCGAGGTTCTAATCACTTCTCTGTTATCAAATATCTTCAGATATAATAAATTATTCATATTGGAAAAGACTCATAGATGGACAAAGAACCATAATATCAGGAAAGATTTATTTCTTCGTTATGATAACGGATGTGTCAGAAGAAGAAGTAGTTAGATATGTTGAGGCAAATAACTGAGGGGATTCGGGGTTGTACAATAAGGTTAAGTCGTAGTAGAGCACAAGAAAATGAGAGGAAAACTGTAAAGCTCTGTACAGTTGCAGCAATCTTAAAGTGGAACAGCGAGAGTATAAACGATATTCTTTCTCTCTTCATGATCTTCATTTCTTGCACAAATTTGTAAACAAGTTAATAAATAATAACCCAAATACGTAATGGAACGGAAAAAAAAAATCTTTTAAGTTTAATATTCAATTGTAGAAATAATTGAGACCATAATTACAAATCTGTAATTAGTTTTGGTCGTATCAAATTTGGTATTTGATTTTTTCGATTTGGGTTTTTATTATTTTCACTTTAGGTTTAAGCCACCTCAGGAGAAAGGAAAAAATCATAAATCCAAAATTAAAATTATTGCATTTTTTCTCAAAATTTTTGGTTGAAATAGGCTTATATTTTATATCAAATATCCTGATAAAATATAATTTAAAAGTTATGTACCCACCATATTTTAACGATTTTGTTTTTAAAATGTATAAAACCTCTGTTTTTTAATTATGTTTACGTTGATGGAGTACATTCGAGGTTTTAAACAAATAAAATATCACTTAGAAAATAAATTTTGGTTCTAAGAAGTCTAACTCAGTAGTTATATTGATTTGATTTTAATTTTTTTAAAGCATAAATTTCTCGAGGTTAATTGTGACAATTATTAACATTTTCTGATAATTAATTATTTGTATAAAAAAAGAAATTATATAATGCAAGTATAAATTAGTAAACAACGAAGTTTTTAGATATTATTATATCAATGTTTTGATTTATGAATAAAATGGGAAATATAAAAATATTGCTTCTGAATGATACAATTTAGAACCAATTACTATTTTGCAAATACTACCTTATCTATGTAATCTTCAAATGAACTATTTTTACCTAAAAACAATTTAAAAAGCAAGGCGATATAGCTTTTCAAACAAAACACATAAGATAGAGTGCTGTTGTTTTTTTACATTTAGTTTGATTTTCTCAAGATATAAAATAAAGGCATACATTTAAAATCAGAATAAAATTTTAAAAAGAATTAACTAATTTTTATATGGGCTTCTAATTTTTTTTTTTTTACAAAAAAGTCGAACCAAAAATACAAAAAGAGTGAAAATATTCAAATTGAACATTCTCGAAAAACCATGAATTATAGAAAATGTAAATACAGGTTCTTAATCAAAACATCAATAAATATTAGAACTTAATAAGTTACCTCTTTTAAAATTATTTTATTGAAATGTACAAATTAACGGATGATTTGACATACAATATAAGGACAAAAAAAGGTGGATAAAATCTCCTCTCGAAAAAAAAGCATAAAGACAAAATTCCCGGATACGTAAAAAAACGGCAATTTTTATTGTCTATGAATATATGATTATGTAAAATTTTAACTAATTATATTAATATTTACAAACAATGGGCGAGTAGGTTTTATTTTGAGGAAATATTGCTTGTCATAAATTGTAAAAAACTGTACTTTTCTATGCATTTGTTTGCTTAAATAACCATAGTAAATACTTTATTCTTTAGGAATATTTGCAGAAAAACTCCAGAGGAGATACAATGTCAATGTGTATATAAAGTTAAAAAGAGACCTCAAAACATTTTAAATTGAAATATTGGCTTGGGAGAAAAAGTAACTTTGTATTTTTTTTTTTCAATGGTTAATAAGAAGTGTAACCATCATCATAGTTAATCCAAGTTTGCCCCTGTTCTGTTCGATAACTTTTTGCCAACGAGAATTTAAATTCGTAATGCCCTTCTCGTAGAATCCCTTGTCCTTAATGACAAAAACTCGGATAGCCAATTTTCAAATACCTCTATTGAGGCTATATTTGTACTCCCGAGTGCATTGGTCTTAGACAGGAACAGGTGGTGGGCACCTATTGGTGTCAGGTGCAGACTGTAGAGTAGACGCATAAAAACGGCCCGTTGGAACCCTCATTGCTTCTGGTGCATCATCAAAGATATGTGCAGCCTAGCGTTGTCTTGACGAGACACAATTCCTCTCCTATTTACCAATGCTTGCCACTTCTATTCGATCGCTAACTTCAAACGATTAAACTGTTCAAAATAGAGAGCAAATTTGAACATTAGGACATAGAGAAGCAGCTCATAGAATTTGTTCCATGTCAACCCCAACAAACACACAGCATCATCTTCCTGGCAGTCAATCCTGGTATGACCATAATCTCTGTCACTTGACATTGACCTAGGTAATCCATTTCAAAATATGGCGAATTTCTTCCTTAGAGACCTCTAAACTCGAGCCACAATAATTCACGACTATCCGGGCGGAGGGCAATACTGTAAAAAAGTGTTTGTAGTATACACTAACGCCTTTACAACGCCTTATTCTATGATCCAATGTGTCCAATCGTGAACAAGATATACTTCGTTAAAAACAAAGAGTAGGAAATACGAAATTAATTTTTCCCCAACCTAATACATATAAGGGTACTGAAGGAGTGATGTATGAGAGAAATATAGATACAATAAAGGAAAACCATATTAGTGGGAATGTTATATGAGTTTAGAAGTACGAGAACTCCCTTAGAAGGTCATATTTTAGATTTTGTGTAAGGAATTTGTTGAATTTATTAAATTTACGATTCATGGATTTTTGAAATAGGAATAAGGTAATGTAAAAAGAAGATTTTATATTGTATAATTTAGATAAAAGTTAAAGAAGAATAAAGTAGATAAAACGAAAAAGAATATAATATTGTGTAAAGAAAATATTAAAATTTTCATACCCACTACCTATAGTTCTAATATATAATTGAATACTTAATGAATATTACATAATTTTTTTTTCTTGAATGATTCACTCTCAACTTTTTTATAACTATGAATTATAAATTATGTAAATATATTTGATACTTCAAATATAGTTGTTCGGTATATTGTTAATATATGAGGTGATACCTAAGCAGGAATAGGTCCCAGTACATTGTCACTTGTACAGGGGTGTTTGAAGGGGGTGGGCTGTAGAGGCTGTTGCCCCACCCCTAAAAAAATGAATTTTTACTTTTAACAAAATTTGTTTTCAAAAGAAATTAATATTTTAATTTTTTTCCAAAAAAATTTAATTTTTTCTGAATACCCATGGATTTTTGAAAAAAATAAATCAAAAAACTGTTATTGTTTGGCTCAATATTATTCGAGCTCACATCAAAGATGGATAGCAACACAGAAAAAACGCCATATGTTACAGTTTGTTTTCGATAAAGACAAAAACCCAAGCCAGACGACTAAAAACGGGAAGAGTTCTGATAATGTTCTAATATTGTTACAACAAATTACGCTTATTTTTATTTTATTGTTTTTGTAATTCTAAAACGATTTAGTATTTGAGATTTTCCAAAAAAATATTTAACTCTCTGTGAATATCTATAGATTTTGGATATTTTTTTGTGAATAACTATTAAAATTACAAATTTGAAAATAATGATTAAAAATTTTGTCCATAAAGTTTCATTATAAAAGAACAATTTTCCCAAAAAATTAATTTTCTGGGAAGAATTATGGATTTTTGAACTTTTTCTCCAAAAAATTTTAAATATAATTTTTTTTTTGTTTTGCCAAAACATTTAATTCTTTGTAAATAGCTATGGATTTTTGAAATAAAATCAAGCTCGTCCCCCCTTACCCCCAATAAATATGTATATTTTTGAATTTTTTTGTAAATAGCTGTGGATTTCTAAAAGAAAATTCAAAAATGTAATTTTCTCTGAATAGCTATGGATTTTTTGGAAAACATTTCCGAAACAAAACTTTTTCAAAAAAATTAAATTTTTTTGTGAATAAACTTGTATTTTTGAAACTTTTTTTCAAATTTTATTTCGTTCAGAAATGTTTTTTTTTTTTTTAAATAAATATTTTACTCAATTATTATATGTACTTTTAATTAAGTCAAGTTATTGTAGGAAGTCTTCGACTCTCAAAATATTTTTTACATAGTTGCATCAGTTAGAAAAAAAATACAAATACTACTGATTAGTTAAAAGATAAAAAAAACCAACAGTATAATAAGATGGAATTCACTTAAATAGATTAAATCTGTCCTCTTCATTTTGGACGATAAATTGTCTTCTTTGTTAGGAATTTGTATTAGTAAAGATATTCTTCATAGTACTTGCACTTAAATACAGTACAACTATTTTTAAATTACTTAAATACTTCAAAAGGCAAGCTCAATACTTGTATTACAATTTCAATGAAGTGCTTTTACTTGAATTAAGTGCATTTAAATGTAATTGGGTACATCCCTACATTTTAAACGATTTTACACTAAATTGGTATTAAATTGGTACATGTCATTCCCTTTTTTAATAAAAATGTCTATGACGTAGCCATACTCCAAACAAAGCTTTTCTCAATCAAACCCCCATACAACCCAAACAAAAATCGTGCTGACTTATGCTTGAAAGAAAATAAGTGACAGTTGCCTTGAATATTCTTTGTGAATCGTTCTCCACCGCAAGATGTCCCTTTTATTAGTGATGGGACGATTCCAAAAAAATCCTGAGGCCGATTTTGAAAAATTAAATTTTTTGTAAAAAAATTTTAAATATCAAAATTCCGGAAAAAAATTAAAATATACAATTTGATAATTCAATTTTTTTTCCAAAAACTAACAACTATTAACAAAAAATTACTTTTTTGTGAAAAACAATTCAAAAACCCATGGTTATTCTCAAAAAATTAAATTTGGTTGAAAAAAAAATTCAAAAATCTACAGTTGTTCACAGTTCACAAAAAAATCTACAACTATTCACAAAAGGAAAAAAATGGATAAAAAATAAAAAAATATTAAATTTTCTATTAAAAAGCAAAAATTACTAAATTTATTTGGGGTCTTATTTTTTTCATAATTTAGAAAAGTAATAAATAGTTAAATAGCAGTAATAAATTAAAATCGGAATCGTAAATTAAACATTATTTTCCCGATTCCAATTTCAGAAACCCGACTCTCCAATTCCAATTAATTGTCTCATTACTATTTTTTACTGCTTTTTCTCGCCTTAACAAAAATTGAATATTTGAAATTTGTATCTCAAAAATATAATTTTTTTGCGAACAACTATGAAATTTTGATTTTATCCCCAAAAAATTAAATTGTCAGTGAACAGTAATTGATTTTTGAATTTTTTTCGAAAAAAACTAAAAACAGCTGTTTTTTCCACAAAATTTTATTTGCAAAAAGTTTAAATTTTTTCTCAATAGCTACGGGCTTTTCTAAAAAATTTAATTCCAAAAACAAGCCTTCCCCCCGCCAAAAAAATAAACAAATATATATATATATAATCATGCGGACACCCCTGCTGAAAGACATTTTTGTTATAATTTTTATTTTCAACAAAAGCACTGAAAAGCATCGAAATACTGTTCCCTAATATTTTTATTCCTAAAAAGTTTAAACTATTATTGGTTAAGTAAGTCCATTTTATGTATTTGAATGTTCAAAATGTATAGTGTTACAAATAATAAAATTAGGAATGAGATGGAGGTGCACTGTGTATTTACCTTCTTTTTCTACGTATAAAGTATTAATTTTGACAAATTAATATATTAAAAAAGTGTTAGTTAATATCACATACATAAATAATAGAGCGAATACAACTTACAAACAATTTACTGTATTTTAATTGCATGTTAGTAAGTAATATATGTTGTATGTATGCACAATACTAAACTATGCAGGATTTTCCTAACCAATATTAAAATTTTAATTCTGACTACACCATTGCTAACCATTATTATGAAATATTTTTTATGGTAGCAGGTTTCTAAGTTATTGAATATCTCATATTACGATTAACTTGATTTTAAGCCTTTTGGACTTACAAACGTTTGCAATTAGAGTATTAATCCACTGTTAACCTTTTTGCCTGGCGCAATTGGTTGGAAATATCATGGTTTTAAGACTGACAAAAAATATATCATACTTGAAACAGCAAACTTATTTGATTTGTGACCTTTTTATACTCGTAATTTAGTATTGAACTATAGTAAAGGCATTTTGATTCATGATAACTTAACGAACCTTGTTTGTATTCCAAAGTGTTTTGTTAAATGGTTATACAATGTGCAAACGTTGTTTTTTTTTCAATAAGTTTGAGCCCTGCGACAGCTTCACATGCGCAGGTAGGACATTCTTTGATCTTTCTGTTAGCGGCTAGCCAAAATTATTAAATGTCAGTTAAAAAAGAAGATATCGATGGAATAAATATTTATTCCACAAGGCTGTGTTTCCTTGTTCCGATCTGCACTGTAAGAGAAAATGTTGAGATTGTACACTTCTTAAATATGAACAGGTCCTTTGTCTGGAGAGTTAGCAAGGAAATGGAAAAGTCTGGAAATGATTCTGATTCTGATCCATGACACACTGCAAAGAAAACGCTACCCTGATTGTCAGATTTTGTTTTGACTTTGTTGGGCCAGTCTTTGCCCTCCAACGTCACCGGACATCAATTTACCTCACAGGACTTCTTTATGTGGAGATCAGTTGAGTGACACACCAACAGACCCTCCTTCAACACAAAATCTGGGCTAATGTCCAGGATTCAGGATAAATTCTGGAATCCGTCAAGTGAAACTTTCATCAAGATATGCTTCCGTTTTCGAGGTCGAGTCGAGAGGGTTATTGACGGCAAAGATGACTATACTTAATGATAATAAATTTTACAGATTTATCTCTCATTTAGAATTGATTTTTATTAAAATTGAATGATAAGTTTAGAATAAAATCCATATTAAATAAAAAAAAATGAGTTGTCTATTAAATAGAGGTCGCACCATGTACATATTTAAATATTCCTGCATATTACTATTTTCCCTCGTAATTCAAGATGTTAGTGTATATATTTACCATAACAATTTAATTACTCTTAATTTTCTTTGGAATGACAATTAAATAAAGCAAAAAGGATAAAAAACGAGTTTCATGCTAGAGTACTTTCCGATCAAGTAGATATTTTGCAAGATTATTTAAGTAAATTATCCTATCCCCCAACTCAAAAGGTTTGAATATAAGAGTAGTCAAATTTATCAGGCCTTTTATTCTCCTATTCCTCATAATCTGCTCATATTTATTTATAATATAAATGAGTATACTTTGTACATATTATCTGTGTTCCTCATTTGAGAATTGTTCATATATGTGGTTACAATAAATGAGGCATACAAATGGGAAGAGCGAAAACAAATGAAAACTTATACCTATGTAATCAATTTTAGCCATAAAGAGTTTCACATTATGTGCTTATATACAGTTATGTTTCAACATATCCAAATACATTTTATAATAACTTCCTGTTATTATGGTTTTTACTCTACGAATGCATTTTCTTCCTGAGACAATCAAATAAATAAAATTGTCAAACCTTTAAGGCTATTTTTTTGGCAAGGTACATTTTGAAATGAAGTTAACCGTTTTTTTCAAAACGGCAACATATGAGTTTTATTCCCTTCTTTGACCCTCCGCTAATAAACATTCTTTTTATAAAGGAGTTTATAAACATGGTAGAAAGAAAACTCAAAAATATAAAACGTATTTTATTACATGATAAACAGTTAAACAATTAAAATAATTACCTCATTTAAATTTTGTATCCTATTTTAAACTTTTTTTAAAAATGATAGAGAACATTTCTTGGAAAAAGTAGGAAGTGGGGGATCCCAAAAAGCAATCTGGAGCTCCTCTCCAAGCTTGAGAAAAAGATATAGGAGGACACCACCAAATCGATGAATCACCTCGCCTTTGACTTATCTATAGATGCCAGGACCATCAGGAAGTCCGTGAAGGACGGCTTTGGACTGTCTTCATACACGAGGATCCCACACCACCTTCTGAAAGAGTTCATAAAGACCTTGAGACTCGAGAGGCAAAGAAATGTGGCCCCCTTCCTCACCAAATTTGAACCCCGTTGACTTCGCTGTATGATGCACTGTGGAGATAGAAAACAATACAACTCCACAACCCAACGTGGACTAACTGAAGTCTACTATAGTGGCTGCGTAGTACAACTTGTCTGATGCGGTTTTCATCAATTCATGCAAGGCCTACCGGTGGCATATAAAGGCTGTTATTGATGCTGAAGGTTACCATATTGAGTGACCAAGATTGTAAAGACCTTTTTTTATTGAAGATAAAAAAATATTGAGGCACTTTTAAAGTAATCTCTGGGATCAACATTTTGCTCCCCAACCTTGTAATAATAATACAACTATTTGTCAGTTACTTCCTTTATTAATATTGAGTTTCTTTTTCTTTACCTGCAAAAAAAATGTCTTTGATAATTCGTTAAACGATTTAATGATCAACTATGATTTGATATTTGTGATACTATAGGAAATATATATATTATTATAAAAACAAGGAGCTCATTTTTATATAAAATGATAGAGCATTGTATCTTCTTGATGATTTATCTCCTCCAACCCTCCTGCACAGGACCATTAATAGATAGATATATACGTACATTTTAATACTAACTGTAATATATCATAAGATATATATAAGTTTTGCTTTTACATTGAAGCATATATACGTATAAAAATGTGTGTGTATGGAGAGAAGGAAAGGCCTGGAAAGATAAGAATGAAAAGGTCCCATCATCAGAGAATTCATATTTAGTAATACTTCTCATAATAATAATAATTATATTAAACTTGACATTTCCATCATAAGTAGACAGTCCTAGGCTGTTACCTTCCCTATTAAAGTAGTTTTTTGTGCAAAATAAAATGAGTGTACGAGTATGTTTGATTGCCTTCCATTAATTATCGAGGGATACCTACATATTATGCAGTCCCTGTCTAATTGGAAAGAAACATGTGTCCGTGACTTTTCCCTTAAGCAATTTTGCTTTAAACCGTTTCACCTTAAAGTAATTTTGCCACAAGTATATTACGTCTTTATATATCAATAAATGAGATTTGTACGTTGTTATTGTTTATTTTTGGTTGAAATTTATGTTACCTTTAAATTTTTCATTAATATAATATTTCATGTTTCTTACTATAAAACACATAAAAAAATTGTTTTCTTTTGGAATAATGATGGAATTATTCGCTCGCCTCATATTATGCTTGTTCGTCAATCCATGAGTATTTTTCTATATGAATACCCCATCATGTATGTTGATAATTTATTAATTACGGAGAAGTGATCAGCACTTCTTCTATAAGAATCTTTTCTTAATTATATTAACTTTATTGCCTATTTTGTCTATGGTTTCGAATTCATTACTTTTGAGATTTTAATATTATGTATGTATTGAAATTTAGGGGCGTAATTTAATCATTTTTCCAACACAAAATAACTATTTACTGTAATAATAATGACATATTTTGATAAACAATTCCATGGGAATATCAATTGCAACCAAAAATATAGAATAAAAACGTGTGATCCTTATTTATTTATATATTTCGGGGAAATATGCTTAAGGAAAAATGATTTTAAGGCAAAATGTCCTGAGGCAAATTAGCTTAAGGGGAAAGTACCTTGCTTCCTTTTATATTAGTCCCGAGTAAGATCCAAATAGAACCACAATATCAATTTTCTTTTAAAAGCTGCGTGTTAGTGAAATAAAGATCACAAATAATATCAATTGGTATTAGAAATTAAACAACGAGCATTTTTTCTGAAACCAAAACCTCGATTCTAAAAAAAAAAAGGAAAAAATGATTGTTGTCATTTAATGTTTTCGCATGTTAAAGTATCTAAGGGTATAAGAAGGTCTATGAATACCATAAATATGTAGAGTTATCTGATGAAAATAAAATACATTATTGGTTTGTTAATTCCAAAAGCGAGTTGTGATCTTTTGCCAAATTTCTATCCCATCAGCAAATCAACCCACATACAGTTTAAAGTATGAAAAGAAAGGATTAATACATTTTTAAAATTTAGCAACTGAAAAAAGTTAATAAACAGGCCAAGGATTACCAGGGATGACATATTACCCTTATAACATATCCAACATTACATTCACATGTTCAAATGTATTATGTACCACACCACTATCAGTTGAATTGTAAGCTAAATTGTAGAGCTGATATGTTCTTTACATATATATATAAATTATTTGATATCCTCAACAAAAAAAAATGCTTTAAGCCACTTGTATAAATAAATAAATTATAAATATTACATATGTTTATATTCAAACTCTTGTTTAAAAAAATGCAAATTCTATGCTTTTTAACTTTTATGTAATATTCATAATGTAGTCATGGATATAATGGAATCAACAAAGGGATTCGTTCATAAAACTACAAAGTCACTAATACGAATGTGCCTTATGCTAACTTTTATTCATCGTTGATAAACATAGCTTGAAAATTAATGTACTTGCTTTTATCATATTATTTTACAAAAGGAGGCTCTGACATGGTAGAGGGCAACCCAAAGGAATACCTAATTCTAATAGTTGTTTGTTAGTTATACATAAATAAACTTAATTGTTTTAAAAATCAGCATTCTTTTTTATTGGGAATTGTTCAGGAAATATTTAGTTACTCGAATGACTATTTTAAAAATAAATAACTATGTTTAAAGTATTGCCCTTTTTAACTTCATTAAAAGTTGAAAACCAATGTCAAATTGTTCATTTTCTAAAAAAATAAAATTGGAAAATTGCAGCCAATTATCTTAATCGATAGTATTTACACATACCCCATCCATCAATATATGATTTTCTATCATTTATAGAGTCTCCATACTTGGTACGAAGATTAGTTAGAGTCACAGTAAGATGTCATTAAACTTATAGATCAAAGTAACACAAAACGTAAAAATGCATAATTGACTATAGTTTTGAAAAAATTGAGAGACATAACTCAATTTGGTTTTAGGTAGAGGCACTCTACGGAGTGAATATTCTAGTTTTGGTATTTGTCTTTTTCTATTTTTAAATTTGACAATTGAAATATTTTTTTATCTAAATACAATATAAATATATTATTAAAAAAATCACGAGAACACGGATTTAACTAAAATTTAATATGTGGTATTATTGAGCTTGGAAATAATATTTTGGGGATCTGACATTCAATCCAACTCTAAGTTCTACGGTCTTAAAAATGAAGAAATTAGCATTTCAATGAATTTTTAATTAGAGATATCTCGTAATCCAAAGTAATGATAGTCAGGTATGATAAATCATTAAAAACCTGTTGGTGACCTTAAAATAATATGTTATTGTTTTTGAATTTTGTAAGGAAAATAAAAGTAAACTTGGACCTTATTTTTTTAATCTAAATTTTTCAAAGTTTAGGTTCGTTGATTTTTTTTTAATTTTAAATATTTTATTATATTTGTCTATCATTGCTTTGATCTACGATAATTTAAAAATCAAATATTTCTCAAAATCTTGATTTCTACATTTTTAAGGCCTCAAAACTCAAAGTTGCATTTAATTTAAGATCCAAAATTTGATTTTTAAGCTTTTCAATAGCACCTCCTTGTGAAGAATTTTCGTAGATGGACCCATTTCTATACCTACATACATTAATAAATATATTTGTCACAGTAGATGTTTGGATTTGTTCGATAATCTACATTTGACACTAAAAAACATATAAAAAATCCAATATTTATCTTTGATTCTTCAACATTTACAACTATTCACTCTTTTTGAACCATTCCTTCTGCTATTTATGTAAAATATACACTTTAATAATTAAAACGCTGATGATAATATGTCAATCTTAGTATGGTGGTAATATTGAGAAACAATATACAATAACATAATGTATTCTACATTAAATATTTATGTTTACAATTTTTTTTTATATAATTGTATTTCCAAGGAAAGAATGAATGTAGTAAAACACTTTATATGACCTTTTTTCTATTGTACTTTAATTGGCCTTTTAGAAAAATACATTTTGTATATCACTACTTTATATAACTCTATACTTACAATTACTTTTCTTTTCAGGTTGACTTAAGTGATCCAGAGGACGATTCAGATTTTGTAAGTGAGGACCCAATGGGTAAGAAGCGTTTAGGAGGAGGTGGGGACTTGAGTAAAAACAAGAAGGGCATTCCTTTATACTCTCGAGAGGATATTCGTGAACAATACTGCATCAATGAAAAGGAACTTCATGTTCTTGACAAGAATCAGAGAAAGTCTTTTTTAGGATGCTTCACAAATCACAATCAGGTATGACTTCTACAATAAACATCCATGATGATATTTGGCTTCTTTTTTTTTTTTTTTTTTTTTAACAACTTTATTTGAGTAACATCAGCATTTGAATTTCATAATTTTATTGATTGATCTATAAAGGAAAGCATGGAAGCTCATTGGCAACAGATTGTAAATTGATATACAGATGGATATTTACATTAGGTTGATTAATGCTTTGGATCTTTTTCATTCATATAAACACATACTTTGGTACAGAGAATTTGATTTGGTTATAACTTATATAATTCATTATACATGTTTGTTCGTTTTAGACGAGACACTCGGGTTTAGACTGAATAAAAGGTAGTAAATTTAAAAAGGCATTTTTATTCAATTTTCTACTTTCAATACATGTAATCTAGATTAAGACTGTCAATTGTCACTCAATATTAGTACACTGTTATTAGCAATTATACATTCAAGCTTACCCCTGAACGTTTTACTCTATTATATTCTGGAAGAATTTTTGATCCAAGTTGGCTTAAGCGTCAATTACGACGGTCTTCAAATGGTCCTTTCTCCTGAATTGAATACCACTGAGACTGCCTTCAAACGCCTTAATACGGCGTAGTCCATGTGGGATTGTCAAGTGATTGAGGAGGTGAACACTCTTTTGGTAAGAAGCCATGAGCTTTTTTCACCAACATATTTGCGTGACTTGGGAGGTGTGACAATTGGCACCGTTATGTTGCAGCCACCAGTCCTCTCTGTATGCCCTCTTGGTCTAGGGAAAGATCTCCTTTCTCAAATAATTAATCAAGGTGCCTGGAAAGAGGTAAAATAGCTCAATGGAAGTCGTGATCAATTTGATTTGATTTGATCAATTCATTTTTCATTTGTGATGAGTTGTGTATTTAATGATGTGCCGCAGGATAAATTTTGTTGGTCAAGTATTTTCGAGTTTAAAAAAAAAAAAGCAATCTATGAATTACAAGCTATAATCGCCTGAATACTCGCTTTTACACTTTTTGCTCACTAAAACCTGTCAGTCAAAAATTTTATTTTTAAGATAATTATTAAAAGAACTGTCATTTAAGTTTACCCCCCTTAATTTATGTTAACCAAATTAACTTAACAACTAGCTCAAATTATTTGAACCGTAGTCATAAGCGTAATTCAACAGTTTATTTAATCAACACATCAATATTTTACTTAAGTTGATTTAACACCAATATCTTTTTTGGCAGCACTGATGCTTATTAATGAAAAATGATTGTAAAAAATCTATAATTTTAAAACTGCCCACGTTTATTTCTTGAATATTCACTCTCACGCAGGATAAATGGATTTAAAAAATCTTTTTCTATTAAGTAATAATAAAGATTATCATTAGATATATCAATATTATTAACTGGATAGGATTAAGGAAATTTCTTTCTCGTGTGAAGGCGAAATATATGTTTTGGAAAAGATACCCTATCGATTAATAAAATAAATTAGGACTAATATTTCATTATAATATAATCTAAAATTTAGATATTTTAAAAATAATAATGATAGAGTCAATCATTTCATTTAAACTTAAACTATATAACAGATTCAGCTTTTGACTCCTCTGATTCACTATACATGCGAACTCTTAGTCACCGGTCTAATTCAACAATAAATGAATGAAGTTTTTGTGTACCATAAATGGTTTTTGCCAAATCAAACTTTTCTTTTGATAATTTTCTTCGGCGCAAAAATGTATTTTCAGATTTTTATATTGTCCTGTGCATATTTCAATAAGTTATTCAGCTTTGTAATTTGATTTTTATGTGGACATCGTAGGCTCTCTTTCCATTTTTTTTTCTTTTAATATTGCCACCTACACCATCTGAAGGTCCCTTGCCGTTACATGTGGCACAAAAATGCTACTCAGCAGACAATAGAAAGTCATCTTGGTGAATTATGAGGTTTAAAAGACTTTACAGTGTTTATATTGGCCTGCACACCCATCAGAAAATCGGACAATAAAACTGTAATTTTCTGAAAAGTCACCAATAACCACAACTTCTTCCTCCGTAATTTCTTCTTTCTTTTCGTTAAGAAATTGATTTGGGTCTATGCAATAAAATCGTGTTTAGCTAACTTGACTGATTTTTCAAAGAAACGCTCAACAAAATCGTGTATTGGTAGTACTGTAGAAGTTAATTAACATCTATCTGTGGATACCCATTGTTGAAGTTGTACCTCGTCGATGTTGTTGTTTTAAAATTTTGCGAGTAATATATTTTCATGATTATCAGTAAGTTAGCAGGCTTAACAAGTACGAAAGTAGCACGAGGGTATTGCAGGGCTGAATACAATCGATGCAATAACTGAAGGTATGTTTGGTAAGTTGTCATTTTTGCCATTCTCGATCCTATGATCATAAGTTCAATGTTTTGATGAAAAGGACAAACACACACAAAGTGTCTACCACTAGAACCAGCAATAACACATTCCCCGGGTCGAACGGAAGCTAATTTCGAAAATCCATTGCTCAAATTTGGGTTTTGATATTCAAATCTCCGATAAAGCTCTTTTAAATTGTTCAGAATTAATCGTTTTTGTATGTATTTCTTGCAAGAAGGTCCTTCTTGTATTACAACATAATCTTTTTTACCTGGTAAAACTCTACTTAAATCATCAGAACGATAAAATTCGACCAATTTGTTTATTAAGTCAGGCGCAAGTAGCTTGTTCTCCTTTGCATTAGGAGATGACAAAATGTTTCTTTCATTCAGTAATTTCCTGCTTGAACTGCTATTCATTAATTAGAAAAATTGTGCAATAAAATTTTCTGGAAATTGACAATACATTTTATTGTATTGTTGGAATCTAAAATTTTATGTCAAAAATTGTTTCTTTTTGAGGCATTTCTCTTAAAAATTTCTAATAGATGTTTTAATAAAAAAAAAATAGTGAAAAATGAAAAATTATTCAAAAATGACAGAATATTTATATGCAAATGAATCTCCACTTAAATTTCTTCAAATTTTATTTCATATACTTTTCTAATATTCAATTGGAAATTCCTTTTTACATATAAATATGTTTGTACTTCCATAACATGCTTTGAACTATATTTGTTGTTTATACACACAAATAATATGTATTAATAAAAGTAATTTGACAAATCAATTGCATTTTTTATACCTATTTAATTGTAATTATATATTTTCATATGTCAAGCACATTATTTCACAATAACAACTAAAACCCGCTTTTAATCAAATATTATTTCAATAGTAATAATTCATCAGACTTATGTAATTATCCGCGTTTCTTTGATTTGCATTCAACCTCTAAAATACAGTCAAATCTGATTACGATATTATTTTTCTCCATAGAAACAAATATTATACACCATACATGACTTCATTGAAAAGCAACATTAATACAACTTCTCATAAATACATATGAGCAACTTTTATGCTACCATAGAATTAATTTAAAAATATATACGACAAGATAATTTATTAAAATTATTTAATATGTTGGATTAAAATAATTCCTGGATACATATTTATGTATAAATTTCTCTCCTTAACTAAAATTATGGCATTATGTTTACAAAAATGAAATCAACATTATGACTCTAACAATTTGAAGAATATTTGGGAGGAAAGCGTTTTATTAGATTAGCTGCAAGCAGTTATGAGAGACTTCTTTTTAAAAAAGGCGTAAGCTGAGAAGAATTTTCACAGCGCCCTCTACTTGAATAAAATACACCTATATTGAGCTTGGAGATGGCAAACTGAATTGTGAATTTTCTTTTTTGCAGCAGTTGTCATTTTTATTTCATTCCTTTTCAATATATTCAACATAGCATTGATATACACGATACCGGATTGAACATGTATGATTGTTCCTAAAAGACGTAACAATGAAGAATTATAATTCTAAGCTCTTGTTGAAGTCAAAGTAGAATTAAAGAACCACAACGGAGTAATTCTTCCCATCATCTTTGTTTATTTCCATCTGCCCCTCCCTCCTTGGCACAGCTGCTTGTAGCTGATCTAATGAAACGTCGTGACATTTAAGCCGTTCCTCTAAAACATTTTTCAAATTGTCAGGGATACCATGTTGATTTTTGGTTCCCTTCTTTAACATGCCCAAATGCTCCTGATTAGCATAACTGCATCTATTTCCTATCAAATAATATTATAATTCAGCGAAATGTTTTATTTTGCCACTCTTTTTCGCTGAGTTAACAAACAAATATAAGTAAACAACGTTCATATCCCATTACTACTATGTCGATCCTCAATTCTATTCTGAGTTAAAGAAGGACTTGCCCTTATAACTCCCAACAAATCATCCGTGTTACTCTCCGTCATTCATGAACACACGCACAAGTGATTGTTTCATACTTGCAAACTAAAAAATGATAAATACGCGAGTAAGGGCATATTTTTACAATTCAAATTATATAGGTGCTTCTCCATCATGCGTGAAACAGAGAAGGATAACATGAAATAATTACGATTTTTCTTAAAAACACTGATTTTAGCCAATTACAAGTAAAAAGAATACTAGTGAATATAATAATTATAATGTTACTTATGCCATTATGAAATTATTTAAAAGTATATTAAAAGCACTGGAAAAACGTTATCTAAATATTTTTTGATCATAAAAGAACACAAATATTTCTAGACAAAGCAAATACACAAAAAGCCAATTATGTAAATTATGCCAATTATCTTTACATCAAGAAGAGGGGTCAAAACATCAAGAAAGTACCTTTCTGTTTTCTTGTAGTCGAACAAAAGAGAATTTGAAGTGAAAACCTTGGAAGCATCCTAAAAAAATTGCAAATGTACTTGTAAAATTATATTTTGGATAAAAACTAATTTTTGGTTGAAGCCAAGATATTGCCCTTATTCCAATTTGATTGTGTTATACTTTTTTGATCTTTTTTTTTTTTTTTTTCCCGTTCATGAGCCAAAAGATGTAAATTGTAGTAAATAAATAAATGTACCTATATTCTAATTATTGGTTTGTTAATTTATAACTAGTTTGTAGTTTAAATATATTTTATAATGCAAATATATTTCAATTCTTTTCAGTTTTATTCATAAAAGATTTAAGAAATTTTTTAAAAAGTAATGGAGAAACTCGGATTCCGTCAATTGAAGAATTTTATGTATAGATTATATAAGGAAAATAAGTTGAAGAAGTAGATCTGCATAGATTTATTCAATAAGCCTCATACTTGTGTCATACTAAAATGCATAAGCATTTTAAATTAAAATTATATCTCCTAGTCAAGACCTACACCTAAAAATAATCAAACTTTTTTATAAGACGAGTATCAAATTATATAAAACAATCACAAATTTAGTAATTTCAAAGCATAGGCATCAATCTGTTGGTTTTCCTCGATTAAAGCGTTCACACGTCGAAACAATTATCTTTAGACTAGTCATGTGATTTGATATGACTTTTTATCTCCTTTAATTGTACACTAATTTTCATGAGAAAAACACGACATGCACAAAACGAAATCTTTTTCAACACTAAAAAATCTGTCCACAAACATTGGATAAATGAAAGATTTATCTCTTGACAAACATATACAATGAAAAAACAACCAGTACGGAAAGAACCTCATATTGGTAGCAACTTACTCCATGTCTGGATTGATGTTGCAAACGAATGTTTTGATTGTTGTTTTCTAATTTCCAGAAATAACAGATTCCAGAAATTTCCCACATTTTTTTGGAGAGTTTATATTTCTTTATCTTTGCTTTTAAAACTTTGACATTCCCTTTTAACTCTGATCTTTTCTGATCACAAACCTCATTTCAATTTTAAGATCTTCGTTGATATTAAAACTAAGCACTTTGTACCATTTTAAAGCGTTTCTAGAGAAGACAGTTGATTCACACTGAAAAATGAGGTATTTTCCACGAGGTTCTTTAATTTTGATTTGATCCACTATTATTTTTCCACAAATTATTTGGATCAAGTTTTTTTTGTTTAACTTGTATTCTTGTCATTGATGAGTTTTTTGGATCTTATAAGTTTATTTTTGTACGCCTAATTAAGGCCTCGGCTGCCATACAATGCTCTTTCGTGGTAAAATATCTTTCAGACGTTTGTTTCGTTTGAGATCACCAGATATATTTAGCTGCAATAGTTTTGTATAAAATCTTTTTTCTGTGGTGTATCTAGTCGAATCTGACAGTTTGTATTTGACTATTTCAATAGCAAAAATGCTTGTTTATGTTTGAATATCATGCTAGCAATTAATATTATATTCCTTTTATGTGTTGTATATATATATATATCAACAGGGAAGACCTTGAATACTGTAGAATGAATAATTGCACATCACGTTTTTATTTCTACACCCTTGAGTGCCTCAAGCAAGACATCAACGTAGGCACAGACTACTTCCTAAGGAATACAGTCCTATTCCCTAATTATATAGGTTTTTAATTCATCCAAAGTAGGAAGGGGCTTCTCGCAAACAGCCTCTTCCAATATAAACCAGATTTCAAAAATCATTAGACTCCAATTTTGACTGGATGAAGTGTAAAAGTGGATGCTCCAAAAGTTAAGGAAATGAGCATCATACAACTTTTGTATCATATTCTATGTGTAAGAGCGAACACAATCTTGTTCAAAGGTCTAAGTCTTATACCTGAAGTAAAATTGACTCATGGCTTGAGGTTTTTCTCCTCCAGCATGGCGCTCAATATACCAACACTGACTCTGGTTTGTGCATCTAATAGATCCTACAGGGCGAATCACATATTTTTTGACCAAAATCTGATCATTTCGAGTGTTTGAATAGAGCCTCAACAGAAAAAAAACTTTTAGAGATTTTTGGGAGGCGTGCAATAGGAGAAATTACTTGCTTCTGTCTACTCTCTCTTCTCTCGTAAATAAACTTTCTGTACAATTGATCAATAATTTATCACAAAAATAGTAAATGGTATCTCTAAATTATTTGAGTTATATACGTTTAATTTGAAGTTAATTTTTTTCTACAGTATTTAGGGTCTACCCTGTACATATGATATGAATGAAGATTTAAAAAAGTGTCGAAATACAACTTATTCATAGTTGTGAGGGTATTTTTATAAATGTTTATAGATCTTCATTATTAAATTTATTTACCTGATGTATTATCTGTACAAAAAAATTATTCTATTTATGGAATCCGAATTACCATATTAATTTATTCCATTTTTCTTTATCCTTGTATGAATCGAATTAATAAGTAAATTTAATTTTATTATAAAATAGATTTCAATCCCGAATTGGTCATTGTAACCCTTTTCAAAACATTTGCTGATTTGAAATATGTTTACCATCAAAATTAACAAAAATTGTGTAATAATATTTTATCCACTCAGAGATGTACTATATAAATAGTTACCTAAGTTCTTGTTTATGGACTTTTTTGATTCAGAAATCATATGAAGGTGACATAATAATATTTATTAATCAATTGATTACCTATTTATATTTATATAGTTCATTGTATTATTTATAATATAATACAATAAAACGAAATTAAAAAAGCTATGTATATAAATCAATATTACTACTGAACTAGACCTTGTAGGATCAAATATATATATTTTTGAAATAATTTTTTTTATACCCTGCACGTAAAAAATCCTTACATTTGTAGCTTTTATAGATCTTAAATTACATATTCTCATAATTAAATTATCTTTTATGAAATTATATACCTACATAAAGGATATAAACTTAGATAATAAGTATATTTTGATGAAAATTATTGATAAGTTCCTTACTGAGAAGTAAACTCAAACTTAACGGGTTGTTGAAATTTGGACATTTGTAAATGATAAAAATAAATAAAAACACATAAGCTGACAAGCTAAAAGACACTAGCTACAAAAAAAACACAATCAATCAAAAAATGGCCTCCCAAAGAGACATAAGAATCGATATTGCTGCTCTACATTGTGCAGAACACAGGCCAACAGAGATTCGAAACTTGACTAAAGTAACTAGACAGACTATTTGCAACAACAAGAAGTTGATATATGGTATCGAAAGGAAGCCTGGAAGTGGTGTCTGAACAAAAAAATCCAGATGATATGAAAGAGGCTACTCAGAACAACTCAAAGAAATCCGTGCGTGCTCATACAAAAAAAAATCAACGTTTCTGTAGGTACAAACAGTAATATCGTCAGGACCGGCTCTAATATTGTCAAGCACTTCTCAATGAATTGAAAAGTCCAAAGGCTGGTCGTATTATTACTTTATAACCACATGTCGAGGCTAGGGCCTTCCAGACAAGAGTACCGAAACTTGAAGTTATCTAGGCTTCCACTGGGGAGCATTGAAAATCCATGAGCTACAATTACGTTATCACTACGTGTCAGAGCTTCTGACATATTAATGGAATCTAAATTAAATATTAAAAAAGGCAACACGTGTCCCAATATCCATACAAAGTTTAGTTTGGTAGTTTTCCAAGATTCCAAAATTTAATTTTTATAAAATTTCAGATTCAAAATGCACAAAACACATAACAAATGCATCTAAGCAAGTGTCTAGTTTTCAATTACATACTTGGTATAAAAAGGTAAAAATACTTTTAAAAATTAAATATAAATTTCTGAACAACCAGATTTGATACAAAAACGCTTGTTACAAATTCAAAATAAAAACATAAAAGTTAAAATGTTGTTTACTTGGACAAATAGTTTACTTATGAAAAATACTTAAAATCAGAGTTAGTCAATAATTAAGTTCGCCAATCCAACAAAAAAGTTTCTTCTACATTATAAACCTATAAATCTGTTTCATTTTCTGTATTCACAGAGAATAAAGCCAAATTTCTTAATGTTTAAAGATGAAGAAAAAATTATGAACAACAAAGAAAAAAATAATTATACTTTTCTTAATGCACATGTGAGTAGAAAATACATTTTTAAGATGGTTTAGAGTCAAAAAATAACATTCCAAAAATTTGGGAAAAGATGGTTTAGAGGAAAAAAAGTTGGAAAGTTGCAGGAAACTCCTAATGTTTTTAAGAGACTATTGATCCAATTTTAAAAAATCTTGGAAAGACAATTTTTATGTTATCAGTTGTGAACCGCCAAAAACGAGCTATGGATTGCATAATCAACTGCTGAACTTCAAGATACCTTCTGGACAAAATATTTAGTACAGGTGATGGTCCTGAGTGTTCTAGCTCAGATGGGAAGAAAAATTCTTTAAAATTTCTTTAAACCATGAGAAAAAAATTGGGACTTACTACATGGTGCTGACTGCTGAGGTATACCATTCTTCCATGGATCGAGTCTAACTACACCAAAGAAAGCCATCTATGACAGCAGGATGATGCTTTCTCACATACAGAAGCAAAAAATCAAAATTATAATTATGGGGGAAAATCTCACGCTTCTGGCCCAAGGATACTGACCACCTTCATCACTAGACCTCAGCACTTGAATTATTTATTGTAAGGTATGCTCGAGGGAAAGACTAATGTCAGACCAATTCTGAATTAGGAATTATGTAAGTTTTAGGACCAGAATCAAGGGTGTCATCAAGGCTATAGAATAATTTTAGCAAAAAGTATCAATCTAGCACTTCAAGGATAAAACAGGTTAATTAAAGTTATTGTGTACTTTTCCACTGCCCGCTTCATCATTATCAAAAGATGATGTAAATCATAGATTTAAATTCAAGATTCAAAAATAATAAAAAAACGCATGAAGGCCTTGAATCATGGTTTGATTTCTATCTATTATGAAGATGGTATACGTGTATAAAGGAAATAAAGATATGTGTATATATATATGCAGTACAAAAATGTATATCCTATATCTAGATAACAAGATACTATCAGCTCATATCCATTAGTCTAAGAAATAAAACACAATAACAAAACAAAAACAATGGCTCATTCGAGCGTTATAGCAAAGGAAACGCAAAAAATACACATCCCATTTTCTCGTTCATTTTTTTTTCTAAATTAATGATTCCAGTAAATTCCATAGAGACATATTCTCTTTTTCAACTTGCCTTTTGTCCTGTAAATATTAAAGGACAGGAGTGGCAATTATTTCAGAATAAAGATAAAAAATCCCTATTTTTGAAGCTATGTTAATCAAAATTATAGTTGTAGTAAAAAAAATCCCATTATTTTTACATATAGTAATTCCTTCAGTAATGTGTATATCGCGTTGTATAAGTGCAATCGGTTTACGCTGAATAGCCTTAGAAAGATAAGATTTAGGACTAAAAACTGCATGTTTAGTTTTGTGATTTTATGACTCAATATTGTTAGAGCGCACGTCAAAGATGGACATCATCAAAGAAAAATACGCCAAATTTCACAGTTTTTCTTCGAATAAGGCGAAAATGTAAGCCAGGCGGCGGCTGAAAATATGACTAGTGTTTATGGTCCTGATATTCGAACAGATAATTACGTGCAGTTTTAATTTTGTTGGATCCGCAGCTTAAGCAAATCATATTGACTTTGAACTTTACGTCGGTTTCTACCATGTCTGCTTGATTATCAGTCAGTTGACTTGGTCTACTCCATTGATTTTCTGCAAATTCTTCTGTTTAACTTAGGCATCAAGTTGATATTTATACAATAATTTTGTTTGTTCATTTTTAAGACAAAAAGATAAAGTTTCCAAAAAAAAAAAATTGGAAAATTTTATGTTTATTAAAAATTATTTCTTCAGGATGCGGAACTTTCAGTTGATAGTACAATTGGTAACATTAATGATAAATTTCTTTTTGAAAGGATGGTCCAAAGACCTTTCTTACACTTAAACTTGTATACGGCTCCATTTTGAAGTACTAAGATTTTATGAATTAAATTCTTATTCGAACTTCCATTTAATTATAAATCTTGCTTTTTCAATTTTATGAAAACTGAAAATGTGAATAAAGGCACTAAATACCGTAAATCAAGGAAGGTACAAACTTATGTATGCCCTCTTGTAAGTGATTTCTCTAGAAGCACGAAGAAAAGGACAATAGGTATAATGTATTAAACATTCTTTGCTCGGACATTAATTTAACATTATTAAAAAAACACTTAATATTCAGAGTGCAATTTATTTCATACTTTACTCATTTCCCATTATATTCATTTATAATTCAACAATATTTTTTATGTAACTAATCATATTTTGATGGCATCCAAGAAATGAATGAAACACATTTTTTTCTTCTCCCTCCCTTTAACTTTTAATTTATTCAAATCCTCATGACTTGATTTACGAGGATTTGAATTAGGTCTAGTAGAGCTTGAATATTTTACATATTTATTTACTATGTACACGCACACACAAAATATTGAGCAATTTTACTGCCGGAAACGATGCATAAATTTGAAATATATATATATGGCTTCATGGTTTAAATCAATACATAATCGAAGAACACTCAAAGAAAGTTACAGGAAGTAAGTTGATGGAGAAAGTAATAAACAGAATCCTTTTTTTGATCATAAAATAGATATAAATATATTTGAGAAGTCTTTAATAGGGGCATGATAGTATCCTTATGTGTATGGAGTAAGGGTATCCTTATGAATGGTCATTTATGATCATGCTATTGATGTACTTCATTAATATGTAAATACTCAATAATGATATCAAGCAAATATATAATTTTCTTGACAGCTATGAATAGGGCTGATGTTACTGTAGCGTGCTCTTGAGCAAACATACTTGGTACCTTTAATTTTTATTTCTAAATTTAAACTTAATTTCGATGTTTATTTGTAGAAATGAAATTTCAAATCTTACTTTTAAGGAAACATTTTCTAATCCTCGTTTTCTTGTGGTTTTTTTTTTTTTTTTTTTTTTGGAAACTAAAATGCAGTACCAACATTTATGATTATTTATTATATTTTATAGAAAACATAATATTTTAATGATCTTTTCAATAAAATATCTTTTTACCTTTTCTAGTAAGTAAAAAAATTAATTATTACAATTAAAAAATGTTAATATATCATGTGTAAGGCCCCTTAAATTAACCTTGGCTATGAAAACCTGTGTGGCTTTCTAAAAAATAAAAGCCAAGAATAAAACCATAATTTACGAACGTGCAAGCATATAACAACATCAAAAATAATTCGGAAAGTAATTTAATTTCTTTGGTAAAAATAAACCTTTTGTTAATATATTATGCTTTCCCACCTTTTCAAACTGTTTTTTTTTAATACAATGGATGAAAAAAAACATTGTATGAAGGAACATATGCTTTTTGCACACATATATTTTGATATAATGTAAGTAATATAAATATTTTACATATGTATTTTTTTGGCGAAAAGGCTTTTGATAATATTTTACATATTTCGATATATTGTACATATAAATTGGTATTTGTATTTGACATGTACAAGTTGCAAACAAAAAATTAGATAAATAATTTCTAATGGAACTTGAATGAACTTCCACGGTTTTTACCAAGAATGCTTAATTATTTGTCAGAGACACGTACTATTTACTTGGTCTATTCGATGGATTTTCTTTAAACTCTAATGTTTTACGTTGAGAACAGAACATTTACCATCCCCTTGGACAACTACCCCCGAGTGAAAACACCCTCCTTGTACTTTTACCCCTTAGCATTTCATTTCCCAACCCAACTACCCCCTTCCAACTCTTTAACCCCTATCCTTTTTTATCATTATTATTGAAAAATGCGTCTTGTAAACGATAGATAGTCAAAGTCATAAATGAACGTTATGGTAGTTATGAGTGGTTGTTTAGTTATAATTTAAAAGTAATTAATATTTAGGAAAAGCAAAAGTGATCAATAAATACTTTCATGTAAGTCAAAAACCTTCACCTTTTGGTTTGAGAGACCCCTTAAAATTAATTTATTTAAATACATATGAATACTTTCAATTTATTATAAAATAAGTAAATTTAAGATTATGTAATATAAATTTTTTTAGAGTAAAAAGATATATTTGTATTTAAATAGGTGTTTCTCTCGGAGGTATTATGAGTTAATGAAGGATGAGATTTTACTAAATTTCATGCCATAAATTGTTTATTTAGAAAAACTTTTGTTTACTACATGAAATAGAAATTATATTTTTTTTTCTTAAAAAAGTAATTTAGGTTTTGCCGGTCATTTTTTTTATCCCTAGCTAATTACAGCTTTAACCCTACACCAAAAACTAAAAAGGCTAGTAACCATATACCTTATTTTTCTAATAAGATTATCAGAACCACTTATTCTTCTTGCATAATTGAATAATACTTACCCCCCCCACCGACAAAAAACACACACACAACTAGAATGGGCAATTGGTAGAGTGCAGACCTTAGCATCTAGTCATTTTTCTAAAATGAAATATCCTTTCTTCCCTTCCTTAAAGTCGAAAATGTTTGGAGCTGAATTCAATGAAATTTAATATAAATTGCAATCATACTTTTATATATTATTTGCCAAAAAGAAATAATTTCAGTTCTGTAACTCAATTTGTTCAAAAATGATGGTCGAAAATGCGTTTTTGACCTTTTGTGTCACTTTGAGTTGTAATCTTCCACTTTGACTTTTTGCTACATAAAGTATCTTTATTACTCCTACATAATGATACCAATTTGAGCTCTGTTCCTCAATACTTTATAAAGTAATAGTCGATTATGTATTTTTAGTATTTTGTGCTACCTTTGCCTCTCATAATTTAATGGTATCTTACTGTGTCCATATATTATCTTCGTATCAAGTTATATCAAAATTAATTTATAAATTTTGCCATAATCTTAGTGACCAACAGATAAACAAACAAAAAGAGGCAAAACATAATAAAAAAATGAACTAACCCACAACTTGACCCATTTAGTATTAAAACTATTAAAAACAGTATAAAAGGCCTAGTCACCAGACTAATTACTAAACTTGTTCTAATTCATAAAAAACAATATTTATTTTCAATAAATCTCTTCAAACGAAGTTTAATTTAAAGGAAAATATTTGTTATTGGGGAATTTTTTGTTCTAACAGGAATAATGTTGATATTTCATAGCTTTTAAAAGATTATTTTAAAAATAATTAGTATTTGAGTTTGCATCAAAGCAATTTAACTCAATTTACTCGTTACCCTTTCCACAAAGTAAATGAGTCTCCTCGAATGTTAATAAGGTATTTTTGCAAGAGATTTTATTGCTTTAGGGCTATTCCATTTATTTATAAACAGAAGAAGAGTTTTGATTTTTACTTTTTTGTTTATCTAAGTAAAAAAAACGTACTCCCTTTTTTTGGGCAGATATCGTAAGGTTGTGAACAAAGAGGGAGAAGGCTTCATTTTGTTTATATACTATTATCCTTCTTTCAGACATGTAAATACTGAATTTTCATAAAAAAAATTAATAGCAAATTTTATTTAACTAAATTTGTTAGTTTTCGTAAAAAGCTGTTATATGTAATAAATAGATGATAATAAAACCAAATCTATTTTTCTCTAAGAAAAAATTATAATTTTAAAACTTTCAGGTTATGGAGCAACCTATAAATATTAATAAAAGTGATTCAAACTTTGTCAATTATTTGTTTTCATCAAAAAGGTACACTTTTTTAATCTCAATATCTTTACTTTTAACAAAAAATTAAATACAGGGTTGATATTATCAAGTGGTACACATTTATTATACATAACATTTGTGCAAAATTACGAAGGAGGACAACATGACATTTTTGAGGCAATTATTTGGTCTGAGGGCTCATGTATTGAATAAAAGTTGTGACGATAACTATTTAAGATAATTTTGTAAAATAAATGTCCTCATAAAACTTCTTGTTTAAATTTTACTCTTGAAAAATTTAACATAATAAAATGGCTAATACTATATAAGATCAACCTTGTAATTGACAATACATTCTATACATATATTGTATACATCTTGCAACATCTATAAAAATATTGTACAAGTTACAATTTGTGGATCTCATAATGTCTTATTCTATAAATAAAAGATTGGTTTATTTTAATTATCAACTATTTGATGTAATGATTTTCTAAATGTTAATCGGGATATAGGACGATTTATTTATAAAACTAATTTGATAATCAATCAGCACTTGAATGAAAAAAAATGTGATTATTATTTCTTGAAAAATGAAACTTAAGAGCTAAAATTAACAAAATTGAATATGCATTTTAATGCTATTCTCAATTAATCTAATTATTTTTTAGTAAGCATATTATATAATAATAACGGATTTTTATGCAGAGGAATCCTTCCCTCTCTTAAACTTTTAAAGAATGTAGAACTAATGAGATATTAGTTAGTATTAGTCAATTTCTCAAAAATGTCTGTATTTATCTCCGTCAGCACTCTACAATTAGTAAAAGAAAGAGCATGTTTTTTCCTTGCCTTTGCAAATTGGCTTAAAATTTTCAGCTCCCTTAAGGTCAAAATGATAAGTCTTGAAGGCAATTTATGGACTATTTTGTAGGCTTAATTTAAATATTTATCATAATTAGCCAATAGTAATTGCAATATATGTTTCATAATGGTAACGTTAGGGCAGTGTATTGTAATAATGAATCAACTTCGACTAAAAAGTATACAGGCTTATAGCTTGCCCATAAAAATGTTGCATTTTCCAAACAACATAGATGAAGGATTTTCATTCGTTTTACCTGAAAAATTTCCTGAAGATGCCCTGCATAATTTATTTAGCTTTATTGGGTACAAGAGCTCAACTCTAACATAGTTCAAGATTCAATATATTCTTAGAATCTTTAAGTCAATTCATGAAGAAAAAGTATGTCAGTGTAATGATGGCAAATATCCAACAAAATCTCTTCTTCAAGAACTAACTCTCTAGCTACAAGAAGATACTGTGTTGTCTGAACAACAAACTAATATTTTATATTATAATGCTGGCTATATTTTAAACCAAATGAAGACACTGTTTTGTGTGTGTGTTTTGTTTTTTGGGAAAATAGTGGTATTGGCACATATTAGAAACTCCTCGATCTTAAAGATTATACCAGCCAATCTTCATGGTGTTGTATCAAGGAAGTCTTAAAAATATAATCATTACACCCGAGAAGCGATTACAAAGCGAATAGTGCATATTTTCTTCAAGAACTAACTCCTCAACAGCAAGAATATACTGTATTGTCTTAAAAACAAACTGGTATTTTATAAGTATTATTGCTGGCCTTATTTTTAGCCGAATTAAGATACATGATATCAGGGCCATATTCAAAGCTCCTTGATATGAAATTTTATACTGGACAATCTTTATGCCGTTGTTTCAAAAAGTATTGGATATTTTAGAGCCGAGAAGAAATTTTGCATTGTTATTAAAACTCAAAAATATAATGATTCAAGGAATATAACCAAAATCCTACAAGATCTAATTTAAACGGAAACAAAAAATATATATCCACCCGATTGTCATAATTTTAAGACCAAAATTATTCGTTCGTGTGAAGATACACGCAAACTTTTCTCGAACGAGACGAACAGAGAAGGATGAAATGAGGAACCATTTTTGGGCAATAAAGGTGCAACTATGCATGAAATTGTGCAACAAATGTAGTAATTATGGTCCATAATTAACTATTATTAATTATTTAAATAATAATATTATTTAAGTTGATACTGTAAAATTCACTTAAGTACTTAACATTAAAAAAGTAAATTTAGTTCTTTCTGAACTTTATTTTTATCAAATAATTTTGTTTTAAATTAAATGTTTAATTGAATTATTTAATAAAGATAATAAAACAACTATTTTATAAAAAATAATGATTTTAAATCATGAATCATGAGAGAATAACAACTATATTTATATATCAGTCGATGTAATAGTCGTAGAGTCTGAATTATGAACTTATTTATTTTCCATATATTTTTGGTGTCACTGTCGATGTTTTGTCTCCCCAGTCTTTCCCTTGATTCTTGAGTTATTTCCAGTTACTGCTGCCTTTCTTACCTTCAAAAATTATTATTGGAGCTTATATAGACATAGGCAGAGCTTTAATTGAGCCCAATTATTACGAATCCGACTCCTCATGCTCCAGGACGATAACAAACTTTAGTCCGAGTGGAGACTCTAATACTCCAACTCTAAGTCGATAAAATATTATGTGCAAATATGTATTTATATAATAAATTATTAATTTTGATTGCCAACGAATTAGAATGGATACTAATGTTGAATTTTTTTTGTTCATGTTATACGAATTATCATTTGTGATTGATTATATTGTTCCGCATTCAGATGCCCTCAATTTTGAAAAAACTTGAATATGATTATTTTTTACATATTTAACTATATATTTACGAGTAGAAACTAGGAAAGCTTTTATTCTCCGTCACTGTAGTTATATTCTATAAAGTGTATACCGGGATTCAACAGTGCTGTATAATTTTGTATATATTTAAAATTCCAAATAATTTTGTAAATATAACTTAAAACTTAATCAATCTTGAATATGACCACGGTAGGCAGGAATAAACGCTTCCAGGCGATGATGAAATTTTCTGCAGGTGCTTTTGATGTAGGCATCTGACATGGTATCCTACAACTCATCGACAGAGTTTTAAAGGCCTTTTTTGGGTGTCAGATAATGTAGACTTGAAACTCTACTTGCCTTCAGATACTTTAATACATGGGATTCAGATATTCTGATTGAGGAGGCTCAGAGTTTTTGTCCTCAAATTTGACCACATCCTCAGTAGTATTTTCTTGGACGAATAATCCAGGGGGCCATTCCAAGTTCCTCACCCTTATCCAGGCGTTCCTTGACACGGTAGACAGCTGCCTTTGAACAATAACTGCTTTAGTGTATATTCCGGCGCAAGAAAAGTAGTTTTGCTTTATTTTTTTTGCAACAAGATAATAAACTGTAGTCTTTTTAATTCAACGTTCACAAAAAGAAAAGACTTCAGCTCTCTGTTGAAGAGAAAAAGAATCAAATTCTCAGAGTATCATCTCAATAAAGACATATACTATTTAAGCCATTATTTATTTCTAACTAAGAATTGTTTAAAAACTTGCGATATTTTTTGGAAGTTGGCAATCTGAAGAGTGTTTTTTTTTTATTATTTTCTAAAGTATTTGTCATTATCATTTATTTTGTGACGCTATGTCATTTAAATATATAGTAACTAAGTTTGAGTATGCTCATTAAAGACAGAGAGTAGTGTTATGGTGATCCTTATTTGTGAATGTCATGTACTGTTCAGTTCGGTCCTTGATAACGTCATTTGAAATTTATTTCATATTTTTTTAATAATTTCTAGTACTGACAGTCCGAAGGACGGGCCCCAAGAACTGATGCACCCGTTTGAACCTAATAAATAAGGCTGGCAAACACTAACTTTGAGTATATGTAGTGAATTTATAAGTATAAGTTCTTGCTGTACTCAGAGTAGAATTGAGGATCAACATCGGAGTCATTCCTGCATTTCTCCTTGTTAGATATTGAGTACGATGTGTGTGTAATCCATTCTTCTCCAGCCTGTTTGCAGCTAATATCATAAAAAGTGAGTACAGCAATACTACTCTTCTCCCAAACATTTTTCAAATTATCGGGATCGCCACATTATCTTTCGTTTTCTAATTTGTAAGATACTGCAGCTCATATTTTCTGCAACGCTAACTAAAAAAAATCAAAAAAAAATATTTTGCTGTAGCTCAGTAAACAGTCAGAAGAAATTACTCGGATGAATTCAATGTATGTAAGTTCGATCATAGGAGCTCCTGGAGAAAGAAATTTATACTGTGTCTATAAATGGACTTTAAATACCATTCCTATGTTCATTCAGATGCAGTAATATTAATACTATATACGGCGTTACGTCGCTCAAACGAAAATGGAAAACTTAAGATATAAGAAGCAGTTGGTATGCTTGACTTATTTGACTAACTCCCAGATGATTTTAGAGCTTTTCTAGAGTCTTATTTTGTATAAAAGGTTGTGTGATATAATAAAAGTAAGAATGTCTATAATGTTGACTTATCCTCACTCGCTACAACTCCATTTGACCAATTAAAGGACACATTTTTAAGATCAATTAAACGCATATGAAGTGCAGATTCATGTCTTTTTGTTTTTGTATTTCTTGAGATACAAATCTGTAGAAGGTGACATATTTGATAGACCTATATACTATGCCAATGGTACAAAGGTATGAACTGCACAAATGTTTATTTTGCTTTTCTTTTCTTGATACTATTTAACTTGGATCATTATAAATTTAAAAAAACTTTTATTTTTATTTTTTGCATCCCCACACACTCTTTAATTTCATCACATACTATGTATTTTGCAACACAAACAGTGTAGAAAGCCGTTCATTTGCATATATAGATACAGATTTGCATACATGTGGTTATCAACTCTGCCTCAAATACATTGTTTCCCATTTCTATCCCAGTTTATAACATTAAAAAAAATATACAAAACAATTATTCAGCATAATGGATATAGTAGAAGTCAATGCATGCATTTAAATGTTTAAGAATACTGTTGAAAATCCTTCATATTTCTATTTTTCTTCTTGCCCTTAGTATATTATGTAAGTATGTACCATATACAGAAATGTCCAGTTGACAATAAAATATTAATTTATTATAGGGTCCATCCCAATTTTTTTAAGTCGCAGAAGAGGGAGTGCACCATTGAGGAAAGGAATTGAATAACTATGACGAAACTATTTATCTTTTAAATTTCTAAAATAAAAAATACTTAGTGTATTTATTCAACTCATATGCTTTTTGTTTTTGGGGTTTGTATGCATGTGAATATAAGTTGATTTATTTAAAAATAAATAATGAAATGAATTATGATAGAACTTTTTTTCGACTTTGGAATCTTACCTTTCAAAAGAAAGGAAAATAACTGCTTATAAACATATGGTACTTAATATGTGGAACGAGATTAGAAACACAATGCACTCTTATCTGAGAGCTCATCCTTCCATATTGAAATACCTAATAAAAGAGTGAAATACAGACCTGATATTATAATCTATGTCCATTCAAACTATACCTGACGAACTGTTGTTATTTAATCATCTCTATTATGCAAATTTTGAGAGATTAAGAGTCATTTTTTTAAATATCCCAATGAACAAACTTTAGAACACATAATTAGCTGTCCATTGCTAAGAAAAACATTGTCCTACTCGCCACCATGATCGCACAGCACGAGAAGAGGATGGGCATTGCAGTGTTTTTCCGCGCGGGATTGTCCCAGAAGGTCATCGGGGAGCAGACTGGGGCCTAAAGGAAGACGATTTATAAAGTCTTCATGCGGTTGAAGATCGGGAAGACCTCATACACTCTTCAGAAGCAGGCAGGAAACCCTACGTGTCCATCAATCGCCTGAAGTTAGCAATCAAGAAAAAGCTGAATTCCTCATTTGCTGACATGACCAGGAATATGAACATGCCCACATCAGTTGTTCCCAGAGTTTTAAATAAGGAAAGAGAAAAGTCTCTGCGGCGTATTCCACGGTCTCTATTAATAGAAGAGCATAGAAAAGTCCGTGTGGAGCGTGCAAAAAAGATCCTGACCCCCCTCAAAGGAACCTGTGGATTCATTGTGATTTTTTTTGATGAGAAGATCTTTAATGTTCACCCTGTCTTCAACAGGCAGAATGAATGAGTAGCGACATTTGGGGATGTTGGTAGCAGAGGAGAACCGATATGTCTCCACCTCCAAACTCCTTGCTTCAGTGATGATGTTAGGCCTGTTTGCATCCAACAGGAATGCCACGAATCCTAAATGGTTCCCTTTAGGAGACAGGCTGAAGGATGATGAGTACGTCAAAATTATTTACACCGAAGTTCTCCTATAGATCAAATCCATCGTTGGCAATTCTCCCTGGGTGTTCCAACATAATGAAGCACCTGCCCACACTGCAAAGAAAACTTACGAGTCGCTCCAGGCCAACAATACTTCTGGGCAAAGGACTTCTTGCCGCCGCTGAGGCCAGGCTTCAACACCCTAGACTATTCCATCTAGGCGTATGTGGAGTCCAAGGCCTGCAGGAGACACCACAACAACAGCCACACCCTGAAGACTTACATCAACAAGGACTGGGCCTTCATGAGCACTGAGTACATCCAGAGGGTCTGCAGCAGCTTAAGCTTCCTCCTGGATCCACCATCAATTCTGAGGACGGATATATTGACTAAAACATTATTTTTGTGCTTAAATTAATAGGTAATAAACTTGTTTCCTAATTCACCCAGGATCCTGCCATGGACTTCAATACTTTGTGTATTAAAATTGGTAAATAATAACGGTTGGCCCGGTATATTGATTATGATAATTAATTTGATTTACCTGTGTATGTTTTATCAGGTTTTGCTCTTTGAATTGTTTTATCATGGCATGCATGTTAACAAAGTTCAATATGCATGTTAGTCAATAACTAATATATTAACTTTGACCCAGGTCGGAAATATAAATAATATTTTCAACAACCTTGTTCCAGAGATTTCCCCATATGTTAAAGTCTTCATTAAATACCATTTGTCTTAGACTCTTTATGACCAACTACCAATTTTTTTGGACCTTCTTCAGAGACTCAAAACAGTGGGAAGTCCATTTTATTTTTACTTCAGGGAAGAAAAAAAGTCAGTTTGAGCCAAGTCCGGACCATAGTTTGTATACCTTTGCATGTACATATAATTCTTTCATTTGAGAGTGTTGAGGAAAGAACTATTGATACCTATCTTGCACATTGTTTTAGAGACCAAGGTATTCCTAGAAGTAATTTAAAGTAGTTATTTCATTTATATTAAGAAAATATGAGACGTCATACAAAATTTTTGTTAGTGATAGTCATTAATGATAGTCTTGATCTGAGAAGTTTTACTTGGTCTCAGATGCGAAGCAGCAAAAAAATACAATTTTAAAAAACCGGTAGAGGTTGCTTTTGATAAAACTTTTTGATAGCCTATAAGGGCAGTTTAATCAAGAAATTTCAGCATTGTTAAGAATTAAAAACTTTTATATTTGGCTTTGAGATATCAATATTTTTTTAATTTCATATTAGTCTAACTCATAGCTCGAAATATGAAGTTATACAAATAGTAAACTTTGTTGCCATCTTATTTTATGTATACTCAATTGAACATTTCCATAATTTTTTGAAATAACTTCCGAGTTAATATGTGCTACATCAGTACAAAAGTAGACTAGAATATATTAAGTCAAAATTCAGTCCGGATTATATTTGTATTCTTTGACAAATAATCGTCAATTTCGAACAATAAAACAATGAACAATAAAGTCCTTGGGAAGCACCTCAAACTACACTTAAAGTAGAAAAAGATCTACATCACAATGAAATAATTATAAATCGATATATTATATTAGAAAGGCTATATCGGGCTCAAATGAAGTTTTGAACTAAAGAACGCATACGCATACCAGTAATTTGAATAAATCTATCAAATATGTTTACATATACACTAATACCAAAGTTCATTGGGTATTTCTGTATTTCTTGATTTTTGTGCTTAATTATTTTTGTGTTAGCTCACCACATATGTATATAATCTTAACATTTTCTAATAATCGGTTGGTACTTTTGGAATATAAATATAACTTCAAAAAGATCTATTGTCGATTTATCACGTTGGGCTGAATAACTTTGCGTTTTCTTTTGTATTGGTGCAGGCGGTTGCCTTTTTTTAAAGACTTTGCATACCAGTATTCAGCTAAAAGAGTTTTCATTTTATATTATATAAGGACTTCCTCCTGATAAACTCCCCGATGTGGGAGGTGTTTGAATTAAAGGATTATTAATCGAAATAAGATATTAGTTTGTATCTAAATGGAAATCAAACAGTAGTTATATTAATATCAAATCAATCATGAAAAAAAAGAAGTGAAAAAATTACAAAACATACTAACAATAGTCGATAATTGTTGGGGTCACTTACCAAACTATCGAAAAAATCATTGTGATAATAAAAAATTGTATTTAACTCTATGTGATTGTAACCTATATTGTTTATGTCATTCAATAAAATGGAAATAATCTAACATGTTTAATCCTAATTGGGCCAATATAAGATATTGTCCAATCCTCACCAAAATATAAAAAGTCCTTCTACACATTAAGTCTCAAAACCAGAAGGTTTGATAAATCAAAAATGAGAAACAACATCAAATACGTGGAAATTCTCAAAAACGGTCAAATTCGATCGAAACGAAAAGTTGATATTATTGTATACAAACATGGATTGATGTAAAATACAAAAAATAGAACTCGACTAAAATTGAAATTTTGACTATAAAATACATATATATGTTTTGACAAGTTGTGATGTCTGTACAAGTACAACTTAAGTAACCAAATTGTACAAGTTGGAATTTATTCGTCTTAAAATTTATTATTTAATAAAACATTGGTCATCCTAATAAGCAACAATTAATTGATATTATCATTTCATTTTGATCTATTAAAATCACATGATCATTCATGATCACATGATATAATTCAGTAGTTTGTATTAAAATAGTCAAAAATTAGATAGTTAATATGTCAATCATACTTGAAATATTTTACTATTGAATCATACTTATACCAAATAAATCCTTCATTGAAAATTAGTCATCTAATTTTTTGTTTACAACTTGTATAAAATCTGAATTTCTACACAAATATGTATATTTAAATAAATTTGATGGCAATTAATTTAATTTTGTTATTTTTCTAATATGCTAGACTCTATGTAATTACAATATTCCTACTATTAAATCTGAACGATTCTTTAATAACTTTCATGCCTTTCTAAAAAAATTACTTAATTTTTTTTTTAAACTCAAAGAATTTATAAGTATATCGGCTCTGTTTTAAAAACGGAAGGTTATGCTATGCATTGTAAAAATTCATATTAATTTTTAAACTATCTATAAATTTTGATGTTTTTTTAGAATATAATCTTTTTTTATTTTCATTTATTAAATAAGATCTCCACGTTGAAAGACCATAAATATTCAACTTATATTTTATTTTTCGGTTGGATGCAATATCAAATAAAAATATATTAAAAAGGATTACTATTTTTTGCAAATCTAAGCAAAATCATTTAATTCAATTTTTCATCCTTTTTTCCCCTTCATCTTTTATAGAGCGGAATATCCCCTTGTTCAAGTGGTCGAAATCGAAAGTCACTACTTGGTTCTTGTATGGCCAGAACAACAAGTGAAGAGGATTTGCAGAAAAAGTACGAAGACAATCTACCTCCACCTTTATCTCCAGGAGCGAGAAGTACAAATACATGGAACGGTAGGTTAACTCAATCATCGACTATTTAGATATGTAATATCATAGACATATATGTTATTACACTCTGATTGGTTAAAAAAAACCAAAAATGAGATTATAATCTACACCAGTGGTTCTCATACATTTCTTAATATATATCTCCTGAGAAAAATTAAAAAGATCTTTGTACCAACAATCAATATGACTAAACTGAATATACAATCATGGAAACTTATCTTATTTACGAAATTCCTCACGTACCATGAGAGGAAGTTTGTGTACTATAGTATGAGAACCATAGTATACACCACAATGGTATCCTATAACTAGAGTTGAGTAGTTTGTAATAAACAAAAAGATTGCGGGGAGAAGGCAAGAGCGAGGCATATGGTGCACTTGAATTATGACCCTTGTTAATATCAGGTGCATGTTATATGATTTTTGGCAAAAATGAATTACTGCCATAGGGGTGAGAACCTTTTTCATTTAAAATAGCATTAGTTTAAGGAAAATAATGTAATTTTATTTAAATTCATATTTACTTATTTTATTTAAATTCATATGCTTGATATGAAATGCCCCGTCTATATTATGTAGGAAATACAACTACAAGATATGAAACCTCTTAATAGTTTGTAAGCCTCTTTTGAGATTAGATCAATGCGGGCCTGATACCAAAAGGAATTTGACAAAGTAAGTTTCCTAAAATACGTAATATGTTTTCGATAATCCATTCATTATTTGAACATTTTAATCTATATATTTTTTTCTTTCTACTCATCTACTCTTCCAGAGCCTACCTATATAACATGCAAATATTAATTTTAATTTGTTTTTAATCTTATATTTAAGCGAATATGTTTTTAGATCATAATTTTTTAAATTTTCTTTCTTAATTGGTAGAAAAATATGTTTCACTCTTTTATTCTTTATATATTTATGTACATTGTACATGGCACCGGTACTTAGGAATGTTAGTACTAGAACTGATTAAACAAGGTAGAAATAAAGTTGAATGACGTCATCAATTACTTAACTTTATCAGTTTTAGTACCGTGACTGAACTGAAAGGGATTGTAACCTTAAGTACTAATTAAGGGCGGGCACAACACTAAGTCTATATACTAATAGAGTAATCATATCAGACTTTAAATGCCTTGTTTAATGTGCCAACATTGATTTACTCCACATTTATTTCTTTGTATTTTTTTTAGCGCGGGCGCGGATGTACCACTATGGTGGTGGTTATCACGGAGTAGACGAAGAGGATGGATTTGACGAGCACTATTTTCGTCGACGGCCGAAATCTTTTTGTATGTTAGGAGGTCCTCCTGTTCCTCAGTATCTCCATCATCAAAACAACGCTAATAGCACTAATAACATGGGATATCGATACCCAATGGATCCGAATCTACGACTCTCAATGGGATCACTTATTGAAACCGGGGATTTACATAATACAACGGTGACAAAAAATAAAAATTCAAATTGGGAGGGATAAATAAAGATTTGAAACTAAAGAAAGACGTTGGATAATATTATTTGTCTTTGTGTTTTTACAGCAATATTGTGGAGCTCACACTCTTCAACGCTACTCCTCAACATCTCAGTACCCATCCTCCGTCCACATTGGGCCTCCTTTACCAGCAACAAACTACTATGGTGTTTCTCATCCTATGAGTGGAAACTACTCCATTCCTCATGGATATTATCCCGTGTATTCCTCTAAGGAAGGTATCTCAGACAATAGAACTCAGCCCAATACTCCAGATCTGTTAATACATCGTAGACAGCAGGTTAGTAAGTGAATAAGAGCTATTAAAGCACCCTCCCTCTTAAAGAATAAGTTTTGTATTCTCTTTAATTTTGCCTTTCATTTTTTTCCCTTGTCTTTTTCTATCCAAATATCTCACTTTCATCTACATATTACATCTATTTGTTTCTCAACCTCTTATCATCTGACACCATTTTATATATTTATGCTCTAATGAATCATACATATGAAACATTAAAAAGCTACATCAAAAAAGTTTTGAAAAGGATCACCAATCTGTGAACGATGATAAAGTGGCTGACAAACAAGTGAATTTTCAAACTTTCCGCTCTATTAATTTGCCTTCTCAGAATTTGATGGAGAGTAGTGCTAATAGTGGAGAGACGTCAAAGTCCTTGGAGCGTCTGATTGATAATGGAATGATGCATCCACCGCCTCCTCCTCCCTTGTCAACACTTCCAAATCAGAATAGTAGTACTGCAGATTGTATTTATGGTGATACCCTCATTACACAGGAAATGGCAAGACAAGTCATGATAGGTAAATTATATTCATTAACTACTATCTTCTGGAAGGTGGATTTGAATGGATCCTCTCCACATGATTTACAAAAAGTGTTTTTTTTGTTGTTTTTTTTTCGTATTGTCTATCAGAAAGAGATTTCAAGAATTTTTTGACTAAAACATATCTAGAAATAACAATAATGAAAAATTTCTATGTATTTTCCTTTTTAATAACAAAAGATGCATCAAATTAAAATTAATGCCCAATATACGACCATGCTAACAATAAAAAACATAAAAACTACACTATGCAACAAAGTTCAAGTTTTGGATCGCCCGCCGGCGAAAACCAAGATTTATTATTGTTATTTCAGCCATAGAAAAAATAAATGACTATTAAAGTTTTCAGTTGCAATAGGTTTGATCTTTCAAGCCTTTTTTAAATCAGGTTTTTGAGTGTAATTTCAATTCAGAGCCATATTTGGAAATGAAATAACTAGTGATGGAAAGGAAATTTTGGGAAAGAAAAAAAAAAATTAACTTATTTCTTTAACTACCTATGACTTTATCATAAGGTAACACGTACGTACTTAGGATACTAAAATGTAGAAAAATTAAGGTGCAATGTTGGTATAAACGTTTATATGCAAAAAAAAAATAAAGTATTTTTGTTTAAATTTTACCTTCATCAAAAAATCCTCCATTTGCCGCTTTACAAACTTTTGGGATTCCTGTTGAAAAGTTTTTCAAGATAGACGGGTGTGATATAATTCCAAGAATTTTTCAAAATGTCCAACTTACTTGTGGGGCACTTTTGCCCAACTTTTCTTTCTTGGTATTCCTACAATAGCGCTATCATAAATAAGACTATAAATCGTTATGGTTGTATTTCTATGCAGCACATTTACAATTTACATTTTCTGCAAAAGATGAATAGAACACGATAGCACAAATAATAAATTCTTTTGGTAAATGTTGCCTCACAGAGGGTGGGATATCATAAGTTTCAAACATTGCAAAGTCTCATTATATCTGAAATTATTACATTCGAGACTTCAAACTAAAGTGGGGGAAAGAGTATGTAATATGTAACCCAAAGAAATGTTTTCTTGCTTTCCTCATTAGGGTAATGAGGAAATTAATGGATGTATATACTCCATGAAAGAACAAAGTTAGCAAGAACATGATGTGTTTAACATATTTTGCTTTACAATTCCTTTAGGTCTCAGAAATTATAAAAGTGGGAGGGAGGGGAGTTTTAATTCGTCAGCAATTTGTTTATTATTAAAGTCCTATGTATTTACTCAGAAGGTTTTACACATGCGAACGCTGTGTGCAAACTGGGTTCTGCTCGAGTAACCAATCAATCAAAAGCAATAACGTGTTCATGATTATCAGCCATTTGTAGCATATTTCAACAGTGATAAATACGACTTTTTTAGACTTTATGTGTCTACGGATGAAACGTGGCTCATTATAGGGTAGATGACTGGAGTAACTATTGATAACACGACATGAATTGAACGATATTTACTACTGATGAAAAACTTAGGGAACCCAGGCCGTGGGGTTAACAGCCCCGTATATATAATTCCGTAATCTAAAAGGTATATATATCAAAGGAGGGACTTTGATACAAAGTGACAAAGTGAACCTTGGAATTTTCTTGAAATTTATGAATGATTTATTTTTTCCTAAAATTACAGGCACCTACCTAGAATGATGTGCATATTTGAAATTAAGGAATTTTTATATTTAACATTATTTCTTCGATAAAGACGAAAATGCAAGCCATACGGCTAAAAATATTTCTGATACTGTAGTTTTGGTTAAGTCAATTCTAGTCCGGTAATTAACATCCCAAAGATGCAACACGCTCTAGAAGGCCAAATATCAAAAATGTGGATTTTTTTAAAAGTGCAATACAAATAATATATTGCTGTTTACTACAGCTTACATATACTTTAGAGAGATTTATACAAAAAAATACAGGAGTACACAACATGTAGATAGACAGATTTGCAGCAATATTAGAATCCTTTTTGACTTTTCAATGTACGAAGAAGTTGATCGCTCCTTCTATTGCATAAGTAAATACTGCCTACAAAATAATTATGATGATTTCTTTATGTTCTACGTATGTATGTATTCGTATCTTTTGTACAATTGATGTACGTTAACTGTATTAAGAATGCTTTCACTAGGAGGAAGGAAAGGGGAAGGAAGTAGTTCTCGGATTCATCTGTGTACATTATAATTTGGTCATTGCTTCATTTGTACTTTTTATCGCCAAAAACCTTTTCATAAAAGTATATATATATATATCTCTCTCTTTTACGCATTCTCCTTTCTATGCGAGACATGGAACACATCTTTGACATTTTTCCAATAACCCAAAAAGGAGATGGTTTAAATGGAGGTCCATAATATGAAGATTGAGTGGTACAAAAAACATAGACAAGTATATTTACATATATATGTAAATATTAACATATTATAAAACTATTTTGTAGTATTGGATTAGAAAAAAATCCCTTGAGCCAAGCTTACATACTGTGCTTGGATTTTTTTCTCTCTCTCTCTCTTCCTTTGGGGAGTGGAAGGAATTGCTCAATTGATAGCTAGCTAAATATCAAATGAGAATGTATGTGGACTCATAAACTAACAAAAAATTAATACGTAAAAAGAACGACTAAAAATAGGAATAAATAACTGTAGAAATGAAAGAAATGGAAAGTTCTGGTCCTCATATAGATATTTGCAGATTTACATACAGTTGAGTGCACATAATGTTTTCCGTGTCTTTCAATAATAAAACTAATCATATTGACAATGTAATACTGTTCATTGGTAGCAGGTTCTTCTCAAGAAGTTATTCGTTAATTGAATAAATTATTATTTATATAATCATGTATACATGAAAAAGGAAAATAATAGATGTAAAAATGTTTAAGATTAAGCATAATTTCAGGTAGGAATAAACTTTTTTCTCTTTTTTATACCATAAATACCCCATGCATCATATTTAAGTTTAGATTGAAGATTGTTTTTTCAATCTTGATTAAAAACTGCTTCGTGAAGACAGTGAGAATAAAATGATATATATTTCCAGTGAATTATATCTAAAATCGACATTTTTTACACAATATGACTACCCTTAGCCTCAATGTCGGCTGCCATCCTCTTCTTGAAGGATGCACAAGCCTCACGGATCTATTTTTCGCACAAGTCAACCCATATGGCCTTGATGGCAGACTTTGAAGATCTCACAGACACGTAAGACTTGTTGCAGGCAGCTTCTTCTACTTTTATCTCGAAGGAATCATCCAAAGGATTAAGATCGGGGGAGCTGAGAGGTCATATGTTCTTGGATACATTCAAAAGAAGCTTGACTCTATACAAATTCATCTCCTTTGTTACAGTTATAATTAAATGTTTCTTTCTCCTTCCTTTTTATCCTTGCCCCATGTCAACTTTAAGTTATCCTTCGGAGTGTAATCTCGCTCACATTTATATTCTTGGACATACCGCGAATCGTTCTCGCTGGATTTCTAGCAAGGCGTTTTTTGACATGCATAATCATCGCCTTTGTTCTTACTGTTCCTTTCATACTTGAACCAGACTTTCTGGCGACTGTTCCTGGGGCTTCACATCTTTCTTTTCTTTACACGGCAGACCGGCTAAGCTTGAAGTCATTGGCAATTTGAATTGGGTCTTATGGCTTATTTACTTTTGCCGTTTTTGAAGATACAGTCAATATTTATAAATATAACAAATTGCAGATGACTATGAGAATATAAGAAAATCTCACTTTTGTAAAAATTACTATCAAAAACTGGAGCTGTGAGTATTTCTTTAAGTTTTAACTTAAATATGACACATGAAAAAGAATCAACAAAAAATATTATCACTATACTCATACGTAAAAGAGACATTCAAATAACTGATATTTCTTTATTATGAATATTTCTTCAAACTTACATTAAAATAGAGTCTTTAAAAAAATTAAAAAGTAAATAATGTTAAGTCTATTTAATTGAGTGAGCACAAAATATCAAATAAAGATGAATTATTTTCTCTTTTATTAATATTTGAAGTCAAGAAAATTAAAGTTTTAAATTCGATACCTGATGTTAGTAGTATTTGATATAAAATATGATAATTTAATTTTGCATACAAATTTAGGTTCATCAGTGTTTTGGATTTCAATTTACTTTCTGCATACTTTCTCTATTAAAATATATTTTAAGAATAAATAAGAAACCATTATATCTCCATAATATCAAATACTCTTATGTGTTTTTTCAAGTCAACTGTCGATTTTTCTACGACTCATGCCTCTAAATAGTTATCCGTTTAATTTAAACGACATATTTCTCACTAAGCTGTGATTATCCCCACTATTAAATATAAAATACTTTGTGGCACCCTTCAATGTCCTTTGAGCAATCCCTTATATTGTTATGGTGTTATTTTATAAAAAAGCATACTTAGAAAAGTTATTTATATTTTTGCAAACAGAAACTTTTGAATTTAAGTTATCAAGCATTAATTAAAAAGATAAGATATAAAAAATCAAGTATTTCCTTTACCTGTGTAAATCAATTATATTAACCTAGATTCAATTTATATCTCCAAATCTTATAAGAAATAATTTATCTTAACCCTGCAACTCCATACTTATCAAATTTGATATGTGATTTTTTTAACTATAGATTTGATCACTTTGACAATTTTTGGAGAAAAAGCTTCATTAATAATCGATGGATCATTAAGCAGAATCAAATGCAAATTTTTTACTTATATTCTTTTAAAGGTATTGCCCCGTCAAACAAAAAAACTAAAACTACGTGCTTGTTGAAAAATGACAATTTTAATTAGAGAGCTGTTACATGGAGAATAGTATTCTTTTTTGCAAAATTTTGTAATTGAATTACGCAACATTTCATCCAAAAAGAAATCAAAAATATCTTAAATCACTTGAAAATTACTCAAATAAGTCTATCGTACCAATTATTATTTATCTTTAAAGTATTCCCAGAGTATGATTGTCGTATTCTTTTTCACAATTTTTAAACAGAATTACATATATTTTTTATAATATTCAAGTGCTTAAAAGTATTTTTTTTATGTGTAACTATTTATTAGTATTTGTATATGATAGCCAAAATGTATTCATAGGTATAATAACATAGTCAATATATATATACGAGGATCAACAAGAAATTATATTCCTGTCTTTTTGGAAACGAAGTATAAGTATATTGTAACTTATTCATATCAATACTTTTATTGTTCACCCAACCTTGCTTCCAAAAAGAAACAGAAAAATTCCCCGAAATTATCTACTTGTTAGCCAAATAATTCAATAATACCAACTGTTTCTTATTTACTAAGAACTCCAAGAGTATCATTGGCTTGTTATTTATCAACAATTTATAAAATAAATTATATAAACCAATATGTTTCATAATAATAAATTCCTATTATATTAGATACTGAATTATAATATTTTCGTAGTAATATTTTGTTAAAAGCGTAGCTATTCACTTGTATTCTATATAATAGGGAAAACTTATTCATAGAAATAATAAAATTTAACAATATATATATATTATATAAACGGACATAAGTATTGCATAACTTATTACTCCGTGTATTTCTTAAAAAGATTAAATTATGAAATAGCCAAGAAGTATCAAGTGAGACGAGGGAATCGACAACTGACAACAAAATACACTGGGTATTTTAACACTGTGTCAGCAAAGAAAGTAACTTTGAATAATCAAAAAATCTTAGTTTCTAAACAAGTGCTGAAAAATCTCGATTTAAAAAATTAAAAAATCTTTTATTTTGGCTGATTTAAAAAAAATCAACCGTTTTCTTGATAGAAATCAACAAGGATTCAAACTACATAAAAACCATAGTATTATGACCACACTTTAAAGTAAAAGATCTTATAGAATTAAATAATCTATAAGTCCTACAGTTGAGATGAGCAATGTTCGTTATTAACTATCAAATTTGGCTCTTATAACTTCTCTCTTTTATAGAAGGCGGCGTTACCTCACTAACATCAAAATTTATAATTTATTTCTTTGATAACTGTCGATGTTTCGCTTTTGTTTCTCCTATTACGTGTTCTGAAGGTTGATTGGTAGAATTATAGTTAGTTTTTGTTAAGTTGAGAGTAATCCTCAAAAACTATTAAACAATAGTTCCTTAGTTGGGAAGAATTGGACCATTACCAACTGATTTTGTACCTTTTATCTGTTGTTTTTTTGGCTGATATTGCTTTCAAAAATAACAGTTGTAAATTTTTTCAATCACTTGAAAAATGAATAATTGTACTCAGATTTTTAAGAATAAAATATTCCAATTACACCCTGAGAAACATGAGCATCCTATATTTTCCCCTTCAAATGGGATGAGATATATAGTTTTTTATTAATTTGAGTCATGTTAGTATGATCCTAGAGCTTATAAAAACTCAACATTCAACCAAAAAAAATCTGATACCTAATGAGTTTGAAAGAGTGAAAATACAGAAATACAAACACCAATAAAATTCCTTCCATTAAAACTTAATTATTGCTTCATAATGCTAATAGTAATTTTGATTCAATTACATTAGATGCTTTCTGTATGTAGGTATATTGTGGATATAAAACAGGGGGGAAAGGCAATAAATCTAATTTATAATCAGAATTTTTATTCTTAAAAAATATATTTCAAAATGTAATTGGAAAATCATGAACTATTTACATATTTAATCTTAACAGAAAACTATTTCAGTCCGGTACTTCCCCCCTGGATTAATAAATTGAAAGAGTCTATGTAGAAACAGAACGTATAATCCAATTATTCTTTATTTTGCAGATCGAATCAAAAGGAATAGTATGCGAACTCAAGCCACTCAGACAGACGTGAATCGAGGCCTGCGCTCTGAATTATATCCAGAAAATATAGGAAAAATCATATCACCACACAATAGAGCAGTAAATTCAATTTATATCATTAGTTTCCGGGGTGACTACTGTACATGGTTTCATAACATTTGAGAAATGTTAACAAAACCTAACTAGAAGACTTTTTCTCTAAAATTTGGGATTACACATTTATTTGACATTTAATTATTATCGTCCTTCCTTTCTATTTTTAAATCACGCTTTTTAGTGGTGCCACAAAGGGCATTTAACTGTTGTGAGAATTCACAGTCAAAGTTACAATTTTTTAAATTTATTTATTGGTTCTGTTTGAAAGGTCATATCGTAGCCAAAGTCTAATTAATCGGAGACAGCCTTTATACCTGGAGTCAGCTAGTAATTTATAATGTGGGAAAAACAGACCAAATCCTAGCTTTAAACTAATTTTGATTCTAGGAATGTCAAACTTTAGTTACAAAAAATAAGTGATCATCTAAGATTATATTAATTTATTTAATTAAGATGAGCCTATTTTGATTTCTAAAAATAGAATACTTGGCTACACCAGTGCCGATTTTAAGAAAGTAATTTCAGCTTGGTATTGAAAGTATGAAATTTTTTTAGTAATTTAATTTTAAAAGTAACTTGGATTCTTTTTCTTTTGTGCAAAAACAATATTTATAAAGGGTTAGGCAACAAAACGGGGAGTCAAGAGGCTGCTTTAGAACTACTTAATAATGTTATATTTTCAATAATAACAAAAAAATAAATCCTAGATGGATAAGAACTATGGTTCCCTCTAGTTCCTGCTTTCCTGGAGATGTCTTCTCCATCATTTTTTTCTTTCCCTCCGTAAAAACAAAGCACCTAGAACACTTCACAATTTCCATAATCCTTGCCACTTCAACATCAGTATCTCGGAGATCTGAGGTGTGCTAACATTTAGCTTTTTGCTCACACATGATGAAGATATGACGAAATAGTAGTACTATAATTTGTTTATGCAGAAAGAATGTTTGACCAGAATGCCAAAAAATACTCATAAAACCTTCTTGTATTAATGAGAAAATTAACAATAATTGACGGTCCAAGTTTTGCAGCATAATTCTGTAATTATTTCATGCTGATATTCAAGAAGTAAAATTGTAAATTTCAAATTTCTCGTTTTCTTTCAAATTTTCAATACTGACTTTGTGTTGGCCAGCTTTAAAATGATGTTGAGTTCATTAAAATTTAATCACAAATATTTTTTTGACTGATCAATGTGTTTTATTGTTATACTTGATTAAAGTATTTTTTAGATTTTCTGGAGGTATTGTTAGTATTGTAAATGAAAATCCATTTTATTTTTCATGAAATGCATTTTTAATATAATTTATTTAGCAGGTGTGATCGTGAATATTATGCATTATAATTTGCTTGACATTTAATTTGATACTAATAAGTAAGAGGGTTTCAAAGTATTTTGTATAAAGATACTTCATTAAAAAACTTATCTCAGTGAATAGAACTGATCTAGCAAATATGAGCACATATGCTCAAAAATAATCTATGTACAGTGTACATATATCATTCCTTCGAAATAACAAAACATAAATACCATTCATACAACTCTTCTATTACATCCAAAATGAGATGAATAAACTATCCTTTCATTCTAAATATTTAATCATATGTTTTTTATTATCCCAAGGTTCAAATGATCTCTGAAGGAGTACAAACCAATGGAATACTAAAACCCCCGCCACCGTACAATCCTCCACCTCCTCCCGTCCGTGGCAAACAAATTTCACCACATGTTGCTTCACAAACTCCTGGATACAAACTTCAAGTCTACGAAATTGACTCTGCACCTTTTGAAAATAATAAAATAGAACAACAAATACAAACCACAGAAACACCTCTTCAACCAGCATCACCTCCTTCCTCTCCTCTTCCTCAACTCTCTTCCTCACCTCCGCCCCCTGTCCCACTCTCACCACCGCCAACACAGATGATTGCTTACACTGCTGCTGAAAAACGTAATAAGTTTCAAAAGTCACTCTCAGAAGGAGAAATCCTTGAGGGAAAACAGTCTCACAGCTCAAGTCACAACTTCTCTCTATCACAAAATAATTTGACCTCTTCCTTTATGCAAGCTGTTGATGATGGCGAAGACAGTGATAGGGAATTGCCCGAATTAGTTTCAATTGACATCTCTATGAAAAAAGAGATCAAGCCTTTTGAAGAGATTCTGTCCCCCCACTCTTTCTCTTCATCTCAAGAATGTTTCACACCGACTCCTCTAAATAGTAGTAATTCACCAGAAAATGAGGTGACAAAAGAGCCTATTATAACTCCAACAAATGAATGTCCCATTTTAGAAAAGACTTCAGCCGATATTATAATTAATGATACTTGCTCAAAACGAAAACAAGAAATGACATTGAATCTGGAGACACCTCCCATATCAGGAAAGCCCAAAACAAATGGCACACATACAGGAACTGTTTCTGAAAATTCCCTTATTTGGCAGAGGGGAATTAGCAATGGAGAGGTAAAGAAGAAGAAGAAGGCACTCGAGGAGCAAATTCAAATTACATCGAAGCCATTGATAAAGACTCAAACATCTCTTGACTCTCCATGTTTAGTAAGGAGTCCTGCGATGCATGAAGGATTCAAAGTAGAAAACTACATCGTTGAAAGAACGCCCATCCATACACCAGAAGAATTTCCTACAGAAGAAAAAGTCCTTCATTTAGAGTCCCCAGTTCAAGTAGAAATTGTAAATTTAGAATCTACGAAGAAAATAAAAGACTTTAAGTTAGGAGAGAGAACCACAAGTTTAGTAGAACCTCCAACAGACTTTGCTGACTCTCCAATAAGAGTATATCATAAATCTCCCGAGGAAGAACATATTAAAATTACGGAGGTCATCGTTGAGGATAGTGATAATGTTAAGAGTCCTCCTGTGGTAGCAACTATTCGAAGAGTACGATCTCGTAGTCGAAGTAGATCAAAGGAAAGACTGTTAGCAAAGATGGCTGGTGCGGCAGAGGCTCCAATTGTTTCTTTTAACGAAGAAGATGATATTCAAGGTGAATTAATTAATGTATCATAAATTTAGATATACTTGACTCTGTCAATTTAATAATACGTTTATATTGTCTCACATTATATTTATTTAAATTTACAGGATGTTATGTTGGAAGCTATTCAAAGACATCTTGGGCATTCATTGGTGGTATGAATAAGTCATATATGGAAGGTAAGGTTCAGGGTTATTCAATTAATTATTCAAATGATGCATCTCAAATATTTTTGACAGAGCCACCAAAACAAATGGCAAGATCTAGTTCTATCGACTCAACACAAAGTGAACGAGACTTTAAAAGAAGACATCAAGCCATCACACATCGAATGGTTCATAGGCGATCAAGTGCACTCATGTATTCTCGAATTTTGGAAAGATCTTTTGGTAATGCTCCAATTATAATCTGTTCCATGCATGGTTACCTCTCTAATTTTCATAATTACATATTCTTTCTCTTCATATATATATCTACATTTAGAATGTAACAAAACAGTCACTGTTCAACGCATTAGAGGAGAATTTGGATTTCGTATTCACGGCTCACGACCGGTCGTAATATCTGCTATAGAGCCAGATACTCCTGCTCAAAGAAGCGGACTTGAAGTGGGAGATATCATTCTATCTATTAATGGAGTTAATGTTTTGGATTTGCCCCATACTGAAGTGGTTCGAACAGCACAAACTGGTAAATGGAGTACAAGCTTCTTAGCTATATAAAACTTCTAGTCTATTTATAATCCCTTAAAATATGTGGACCTGTTTTATTTTAAAGAAATAGTCATTTCATGCGAAATCATTGTTACTAAACTTAACTAAAGTTACATACTATACGCACAATTTCATCTCTTTTTGAGGGGTTGAGGTAAAAAATGTTTAAATGCCTTTAAAGGAATCTTTTAGAACAGTTTTTCTCAAAAATTGTATAGTGTGTACCACCTGAGAAAATATCAAAATTTAAAGGTATAACTCAGTATTATGAGAAAACCAAGTATACTATAGCAGAGATTTAACCTATTTATGAAGTTTCTCCATGTATCAGTGGAAGAAGCTCTTGTACCGCAATTTGAGAAGAACAGCTTTAAAGTATTATTATTATTTCTATCAATCTACTTTCAAAATCCAATCATGTTTGATGAAATGTCAATCCGTTTTAACAAAAATTTATTTGTTATAAATAATAATCTTACCAATGAGGTTCAAAACTTCAAAACCTGTTCGCAAGCCCATTATGAGTAAACTCATGACCAAAAAAAAATATTTTTTGAAAGAATGAACTTGAAGTTTTGATCTTAATATACATTTATGGAACTTTATAAAAGTTAAGCTCTTAATGAAACAAATCATTGTTATAATATAGGGAGTGATGAATTGGAGCTGGGATTAGCTCGTGTGAACGAAGAATCCCCCATATCTTACACCGAAAAGTCCATGGAAAAGCTAGATGAATCCCTAAAAGTCGTGAGCAGTGGGTATTTGTGGAAAATGAGTCGAGATGAAACAAAGCGTTGGATTCGTCGATGGTTTGTTATTCGTGCCGATTCATGTTTTTACTTCTTCAAATCAGACGAAGTAAGATGTTTTCTCCATTGACTTCTAGTGTTTACAAATTCATAGACCCATTTTTTATATGATTATGTTTAAACGCCTATACAATTTAACCTTATATGTATCATATTTTATTCACGAGTTTTTGAAATCTCAATTTCAGCAGTTTAACAATTTTTTAATTAAAAAGATGTAATAGCAAATATATTATATAATCAATGGATCACATAACAGATAAAAATGAGAATATCTTACTTATGACTTTTCAGTTGTGACATAAACGTATTGTTTCATCGAAGAGGTGCTAAAATGACATGTTTTTGAAAAATTAAAAATTGAATTTTAGATGTGTAAAATAGAAAAAAAATTTATAGAACTAAACAAGAAAATCAGTAATTTATTTTGAAAAATTATCATCATTTTCTAAAATATTCTTATTAATTATCCAATTTGTTAATAAACAGTTTTTTATGCTGTTCAATTATTCAATTTCATAATTAAAATGTTAAAATATAAATAATTATTGCATGAAAATGTTTTCCAATAAATAGAATATAAGTAATTCAATTTGGTATAGGGTTGTATTTTATGCCTTATAAACATTTAAAATGAATTGTTTCTTTATGAGTGTATATAATGTCCACTCTGCTTAATTGAAAATGACTTTATTTAATACTAATGAGTAAATATTAATTATGTTTCATTAGGATTCTCGTCCATTGGGAGTGTATTTATTAGCGGACTCGACACTACATCAAGGAAACCAGGAAACCCATGAAAAAACAAGTTCGTATTCCTTTAAAGTATCTTGGAATGTATCTGGAGTTGTTAATGTTTTGGATTTGGCGGCTGAGAGTCAAGAAGAGTTGGATAAGTGGAATCAAGCTATTTCCAGTGTATCCAAAAAAACGATTGAAGTAAGTAAATAAATAAATTCATAATCAGTTATTATGAACATATAAAGCTTTAGGAAATAATAAAAAAGGGATGCGATCTTTGTGTAGAACTATTTTATTTTTGTTTAGTTCAACATTTACATATATTTAATTAATATTTAAGCACGAACATATTATTCAAATGTCGAATTTTATTTATTCTCTCATTTTTATAGGAAGACTTTTGGTTTGATATCGTAAATCAACGGCTTTCTTTGCCATGTCAGGAATTCCCAGGGAAAATTGACGCCTCAGGTTATTTACTGAAATTGGATACAGACTCCAAATCCTGGAAAAAAAGATACTGCCTCCTTTGTGATTCATGTTTGTACTTGTATTCAGACACAAATTCCAAATTTGCTCTAGGTAACAAATTAGTAATGTGTATTCATTAATATATCTGCATTTCAATTTATAGCATCCCTTTGCCTACATGGTTATAAGGTCCAATCCACAGCTAGTCTTGGGGGAAATAAGCGACATGCTTTCGAACTTATGCCTCCATTGAAGAGTCTTCGATATTTTTATTTTGTAGCTGAGACAGAAACGGAAAAGAAAAGGTGCGTTTAATGTTGTTTTAAGTGCTTAAAAGTTACGTCACTTTCGAGAAATACTAAAGAATAAAGTCATTAGATTTCAAAATAGGAATTATATATATATATGTTAAAAATAAGCTTATAATTGTTTTAACATTTATTCTTTTTTGGTCAGATGGATTACATAAGAACATATTTTTGATTTTTTTCAGATGGTTAGCCTCACTCGAATACTCTTTGGATTTTTGGATTAAAGTATCGTAAAAAAATATCAAGACTTGTATTTGTTTCTTTTTCTACGTTCATATCTTTTGTTTCATTATACAACCTACAAAACATATTAGTCAACCATTTAGTAGTCACTTTTTTAACAATAACAAAACACCAAATATTTTGATACTTTTGATTTTTTTTCTGACTTTTTGAAAGACCAAACAGCCACAACATAATTTCTAAGAGGGGCAACATACTCAGTCACACCAATACAAAAGCCAATGAGCTAAATACAAATGTTCCCTACTAATAAATACTTGAATTGTTCATCACCTTTTTTAGACAATATTCAAAATATGTAAGGATCGATGATCTATACTTATATTAATAACTATACGTTTACTGCCAAAAAGTGCCAAAATTTATTTAATTAAATAGAGTTATCAAATAAATATGTTTGCATATTATGTTATGTACAATATAAACTGTACTTATCTGTATAATATACTAAAAATACACCAAATTAAACTCTAATTCTTTTTAAGATAGATATATTATAATATATATATTTCATAAAATTATGAAGATTTTCATTTATAATATTGTTAAGTTGTGTGAAAATATGACGTATTCAAAAAATAATACATAATAATAGATACGGAATTAAAGTAATAATTATTATTCTTTTTTTGGCAAAATAGATAGAATAGATAGTAATAAATACACTAGAGAATATTATATGAATTGAAAAAAAAATAGAGAGAGGAGTTGAATTTACAGTAGTAGTATACTTTTGTAGCTTAATTGACGGCGAAAAAAATTGAAATTTGTAGATTGAATGAATATATATACATATATCAACATATGTGAGTATGTATATACATCTTTCTTTATTGTGCATCCAATCACCAAACCTCACATTTATTAATGGGATTCATATTTGTTCCTAGAGGACACTTAAAGTCCTGTGAAAACTCTTTTAAATTAGAAAATGTTCCTCGCACTCGGAATGCTCCAGGGGAGTGATAGCCTGTTAGTATGCGGTTTTTTAAAACTTTGGGACGGAATTTGGAGCACCAATTATTGGCAGCAGAGAGCCAAAAGAGTTGCCGTGAATTAAAATTGAGTCCAGGGAGGGAGTTCTCTTGTCCATGTACAGACTCCCAAGATACTACAGGGTTGATAAATATAAGTAAGAAATAGCTATCGGGAGTATATAAAAGATTTACCATATGCTCTGTAGGCCTCTTTGAGACCCCCATTGTCTGCAATATTTTCTCCCTGGGTGTTGACTCCATTCAGAGATACGTTGACTGCCTTGGAGGTATAGTTGCCATATTGCCAAATGATACATTGGGCCTTTTCCAAAAACTTTTTCTTTGTCTCCATTTCCCACCAATCATTGAGATTTCCTAAAATAAATATAGCATATGAAACAATGGAATGTGCCCTAAGAATTTTAAACCAGTGGAAAACATACCATTGGAGTCACTCTGCCGTCCTCTGTCATCGAATCCATGTGTGATTTCATGTCCAATTACCCAACCAATGGATCCATAGTTCATATAATGTGGCCTATTCTTGTTAAAAAATACACCTTGAAGGATTCCAGCAGGGAACTGAATAGAGTTTTCGATGGAGCTGTAAAATGCATTTACAACAGCAGGCTCTGCGTGGCGCTTCCAATCAGTCTTGTCAATCTAAACAGAATACATCTGTATAGCAAATACACTTTATCAAAGGCATCATCTTACCTTCTCTCTCAGCTTTTTCCAAAGATAGGAATAGGACCAAAGTGATAGGCTTTTTTCATTCTCAAAATAAGTGTTATTATTTATTTTTAATCCCTTGTACAGTTCTTCCAAGTTCTCCACCTTCATTATTTCTTCAGGATAGGCAATGTATTCTTTAATGGCAGCCAGTTTGTTAATAGCTCGCGTCCTTGTCTGTTCGTCCATCCAAGTTATCTGTAAATGAAATTAAATATATCTATAAGCTCATTCCACAATGATGACTTAAAAGGTAATATACAAATAGGAAAAGGGGGATTAACTTAATAATTATATTATTTCCCTTTTGACTGTATCACTTTCATACACTTCTTTCGCATTAAGTTTTCCCAGATTGCGTGAAAATTTCATTCCAGTATTGCTACATATAATATTTTAGGAGTGTCATCATATGATCATCCACTGTCGCCAAGATTCTATACCGATTTTCTTTTGAGTTTAAGTTTGGAATCTTAGTAGGCTAACTCAAAAACATATTTATTTTAGCATTTAGACTAGTGTTGTGTCGGTCTTTATTTATTCAGGGGTATCTGCAAGGTTTCGATTTTTTTTTTTTTTTAATTAATTTTTCAGCCGACCCTTAATTTGACCAAATGATTATTTTTTAGAAAAGAAATCTTTTTAAAAAATTTCACCCTATATTTCTATATCTTCAGTCTTGCCTATTAAGAGATAATTTTCAAGGGGTACGGAAAAAAGTAGTTTGGAGGGGCTTTAAGGACCGACAAGTAGGACTGGATAGGACCAGACTTGACTGGACCGTAGTCTTAAATAAGAACTGCTGCTGCAACAATAGTTTTTGTAATTTTGACTATATTCCTTGAGTGGGAAAATGAATTCTGCTGTCAAATGTCTCCTTTCTAAAACTAACCATTTCATTAAAAGGATATTTAGGTATTTAAGACACAAAAAAAAAAAATACAAGCCTGTCATAAATGAAATGAATTTCAATAAATTTTTCTCAAGCCTCCCAATGTATGTACCTAGATCCCCTGTTGTTAATTTATATAATATCGTAAATAGATCAGGATATTCATTTATAAGTGGGTAGGTACTAGAAATTGTTTGAATATTGTTTTTATTTTTATTAAGCCCATAAGTATTAAATCCCTAAATGAAATATGCTTTCATATATGCGTCACGCAGTTTAAAAAAAGAAGGCAAGGAAACGAGATTAATTTCATCATGAGAGTTGTAAAGATGAGTCAAGATTTCAACTCTTGACTTTTTACAAATTCGCCTGTGTATCGTATTATGTACGAGTGTATTTACATAATTAACTATATATATATATATATATTAATATCATTTATCCATTCCTCATCACATATTGGGTCAAATCGTTAGTTCACATAATTAAATGAATGAATATTAGTTACTAGTGTTGGATTCTAGTATTATTCAAACTCGAAAATAACTCAAACTACTAGGAAATATTACTTGAAAAAATCGACCTCTAATGATCAAAACTTCAAATTCTCGAGTATAAATTAATTTCATCTACAGTTATTACTTTATTTTCATTGAATAATTGCTTATTAATATTATTTATAGTACGATATTTTTTCTTTAATTTTTTGCGCCTTGTTTTCTGCTTTGTTCATTTTACAAAAATAAAATATTGCTCTAATTTTTAGCTTTCATAGCAATCTGTAGAAGATCCTGGGTCTCTAAACTACGGAACCTGGTTCAAATATAACCTCAATGTTTTCAATCCGGCCTATGATAGGTAAATTGTTATAAAATGTATACTAAGCTGGAAACCGCTCAATCCGGTTCCTGAAGCAGGCACATATTTTTTTTATATGAGCCGGATCAATCTTCTTAGTATCATGCACGATGCTGGACTTCAAGGAGGAATGAGACTTGACACATTCCTTACATTAAAACTCCTCCGAGACGTAGAACTCCAAAAAGATGGAGCTAAGGCCAGGTTTTGACGTCCTAAAAACTACAACATTGGCTTGTAGCCAATCTCTGACAATTTTGGCTACGTTCCCACTGGTGTTAGAAGAAGTATTACCTTACTTTTCTGCTTTGGAAATACCTTTGCCCTTCTCTCGGTGATTCACCAGTCGTCCCTCCTCTTACTGCGAGCATAGTCAGTGAAAAATCTCAGCAATAGTCACTCTTTGCGTCGCTTCCATGGTTATAGTAGTTTTTTTATTACTAGCAAAATTGAAACCAAATAGTTGGTAAAACCTCTCATATATGGGTGTAAACTCGACTCTAATACTTTTGTTATTCATCAAGACGAAATCAAACTTTATCTGGATGTATCTCTTAGACCCTATATTGTCCTGAAAGCTTGAAAATATGGAGTTCCCGGTTCTTGATCATGCTTTTGAGTTGTGATATTTGTTAAACTTCAATTCACTGGAAAAAATATTTGTATTTCCATGATAACTTTATTCGAACTGGAACTCAAACTGGACTTGACTCAATGCTCAAAAACTCGAATCGACGCAATATTAAATTACTCAAACTCGAATACAACACTCTTATTTATTATATAAGAAGGACGCGTGGAGACAATAATTTTTGCATTTTTGACATGCTAAATATTTCTTAAATGCTTAAAAATTATTTTAATCAAAACAAAACATATCATTTTGCCTTGAACTCTATGAATGTGTATAAATTTCCTTTGAAAAAAGGAATGCACTCACAACTATGTACATAGTACGTAGGTATGCAGTGTAGCTACAAAAACTTTTTTTCAATGTCTTCAAATGTTTTAAATGTGTAGTAATCCTTTTTAGATGTTTATTTAAGTAAAACTTTGCCCATGTATTAAGTCAACTATAAATAAATATGAGTCAGAATTGAAGATATAATGTGTTAGTCAATAATAAATTAAGGGGATAACATATTATAAATTCTAAGTAAGTTAGGCTATATGTACAAGGAAAATAGATGGATTAATTATGTTTTTTAGGATTCTTAACTGTAAAATATATTTACATACATTTCATGGGACAAAAATGGAATCCTTATAAAACTAACTACATAAATATATAGGTACCTGGAATATGTTGGAGAAAAGGACATCTTACCTCTAACAGTGTTTTATTATGGAAATACAAAAAGGGCCATAACCACCTTCAATCGCAATAGATTTGGCCTTCAAAATCTTTTTTTAAAGTTTTAGAAGTATAATTACAATAAAAAGACATATTACAACTATTAACCATATAGATTAAAATAAAAGTTAAAATAAAAACATTATTTATGAAGGATTAATTTTTTACTAAGTTATTAAGTTTCCTACAATATATGTCATGCAAAAATTGATAAAATGAAGGATCTTGTTTAAAAGCTAGTACTTTTTGTATATTTTGTAATTGTTTTTTATTTGTATATTAGAATAAACCATAAATTAAAAAAATTCTGCAAAAAAAAAGGTCGATTTTTATTGATTTATTCTATTTCTCTTTTAATTATCTTATGGAATAAATATTCAATAAAAAAGATTGCATTCAAATTTCTGATAGCATATATAATTAAGGCAATTAGATTTTAAGTGGATCGAACTATTTGATTTTTTGAAAAATGTTTGTTCTGTACAGGTCTCAAAGAAAAAGTCAATCTGGGGCTCTCTTATAAAACAATCGAACTGGATTGATAACATTTAAAACTCGTTTTAAACTTATTCTATAGATGAATTGTTGATAAGGTCATGAATGTGACCAATCCAAACTGACTTTTTCTTTGAGATGGGTCCAGGAACATTTTTTAAAGAATCAAATAGTTCGATCCACTTGAAATCTAATTGCCTTAATTATATATGATATCAGAACTTCTAGCGCAATCTTTTTTATTGCTTATTTATTCCATAAGATATAATAATTATAACGTCATATGAAGATAAATATATGGCATAAATCATATTTGTACAACTTATAATGATTGTATTTAGATTGAGACCGAAAAAAGGGTTTATGCGTTTTGTTTTATAGTCTAGAATTGGAGTCTGTACTGAAATATCGCTCGAAATTGATCAAGAAAAAATCACTTAAGACCGAGCCAGGAAAAATTGGACTTGTACCAAGTATCAACACTAATAGATACCTGTAATTAGGGATATAAATATTGTCTAAATTGGAGTGAGCATACAAAATAGGCCTGAGAGAGCGTCATAAAAAAAATATGTTAGCATGGAGAAACAAAATATTTGCTAACAGAGATCACTAGTAATGAAAATGATTTTTATTTTTGAGTCTGCACGTGTTTTTAGAGTTCCCAAATTGAAGAATGCATTTTCTTTGTCTAAACTGTTGCCATTATCATTTTATTTGCTAAGGAATGTATTTCCTTTTCTGCTAAATTGAATCATATTTACAATCTGATTGAACGTTTGATTGTGCTAATAACAGACGGAAAGTGAACTAGAGTAGTGTTGTGTTAGTCCTTTCTAGTCTTAAGACTTTCAGTCCTTCGGTTTTTGTTGCAGAAATATAATTAAAATTCCTTGTTGGACTCAGAGTAGAATTAAGGATGGGTAATTATTTATTTATTTCCTTCTCTTCTTTCTCCCTTGTCACAGCTGATTGTAGCTTATCAAATGGAATGTCAAGACAACTAAGATGTTCTGCTCTATAAAATTATTGAAATTATCAGGGTGACAATGTGACTTTTCGGTTTTTTTTTTTTTTAAATCCTTATAAGCATGATTAGGGATCACTATCAACTAGAGTGTTTTTTGCTTACTGATACGTTAGAATATTCAAAATAGGGGGAAGCTCATATACTTTTTTTTCGGATTTACGCTCACCGCTATTTATCTAATATTTACATCCCTACCAATAATATATCAAGGGACTTACAATCTTATTTACCACATTCTCAAGACATACTCACAGTGTAAAATTAAATAATAAGATATGTATTTATAGCATAAGAACAGAAATAGGATTACACAACCCCTGTTTTGATTCATTTAGAAGCACTTGCAAACATTTCTCCAATTAGTCAAAATGCAATAAGCAAAATAAATAATTATTTTCAAATAATTCAAACTAATTTCAAATAATTATTTTGAAATTTCAATATACTGTTAATATGTACTTACATTTATAAAAAAAAATATTTTGTCGCATTTTTTTTTTTTTTTTGCCATGTTTCTCTTTTTAAATAAGAGTCTCCTTTTAAATGATATAACAATAAGATAATCTTCAAAAGAATAAAAATTCCTTATGAGAAATACACACTTTTTTATGGTTGTCTAAAAAAATGATTGAAATCATAATTTATTTCAATGTACTTATAAAAGTTGCACAAAAATATTTTGTTATTATATAGGAAATATTGTCACAGTTTAAATTATGAGGAACACAGGAAATGACCGCATTCTAAATTGTAGGGTTACACAATAAATTTTTTTAAATATTTATGTTGAAACAGTCTTGTAATAAAATTAATAAAATACCCAAGAAAACATGTTAAATACATTAAATATCCCGTTTACATAGTTTATGTAATAAAATCCACCATTTGCTTGCAAAAATAATAAAATAAGTGTTAGTTCATAACAAAGTTTTCACGAGTGTGAAGCTTTTACTGGTTGGTCCATTGAAACATAAACACTTACTAATTCAACAATTAATGAAGGTTGAGTGATTAAAATTAATTCATATTTCCATATATTAAAGCATAAACAATTAGTTAGAAAGTAAAATAAGCCTGAGTTCTCTAACTTACATACAAGTTAAGAAAATCACTTGAACAGGATTGACGAATTTCCAAGGAGTTAGGTCTCTCCAAAATCACCGTTTACGCCCTCAGCAAGTCCAAAAAGTTGGAAAACAAGAAGGGCTGTGTCAAAAAGGCCAAACGGGACCTGGAGGAGTTTTTAAAAAAAACAGCAAGTCCATGATAGCCTATGCAAGAGATATCAAAGTTTTACAGCAGACTGTTTGGAGACCTATCAAAATAGTTGGAGGAAAGAACCTTGTGAAAGGCCACTTTTGATATCAGTAAGAAAAAAAAAAAGACAATCTCCTCGGTTCTTAGACTCTTTTGAATGAGCCGTTTAATTTCTTTTGAACTCACTTTTAGTAATTTTGTCCCCCCTCCAACAGTCCTACGATATAGACCCAAAAGGTGTAGAAGAACTGCATTGTCTGTCATCTTAACACCGTAGCCATCAAAGCTACTGTCAGCCAGCATTGGGAAGTCACCCGCAGTGGGTGCTAAGCCTTCTGCCGTTTAGAATCTATAATTGCCACTAAAGGCAGCAACAATAATGAGTAAGAGATCTCAGGGACACATCCATTTATAGTATTAATTTTGTTGTAATTCTTTTGTTGAATGATAAATTATATACTTTTATAGTTTAAAATTCAAAGTGTTCAGATTGTAATGGACAAAGTGTGAGACGGAGAAGCCAGAGGGAGTAGAATGAAAACTAGGGGGTGGGTACCATCTTACACTTTCTTGCATGCCTGATCTGGAAGTCTGGAACAACTTCCCTAAATGCACTACTTTAGTTGTTGTGCCCAACATAGGCTCTTTCTGCGGGTCTATGAAAGGATTTATCCTCAAGTTAGCCATCTTTCGAAGGACATCTTCCAGGTCAAACACGGCAAATTCTTAAAATATAAGGTTGATCGACGGTTTTTGTTAAAAATGGTACCCTGAAATGGTTCACAGTCTCCCCTGCATATGTAAATTTTGAAATGTAGGCAAATACATCTTTGAAAAGGTGTGTAATATGCATTTACATGTAGAAGTTAAAAGGTATTTGCAAAGAGGATCAAAGAGTTTAATTTAGCGAGAAATAAATAGTTGGATAGCTATAGGTAATTAAAGATATGTACATTAGCTTTTATTGTGATTTCAAGTATTTATAATAAGTAGGGCCGGAGAACCACATTGATTAATTATAAAAATAAATTAATTATTCAGCATTGAGGATGCCATAGTGAAGTATATAGAACATACAAAATAGAAAATACAAACACTATCTTCAAAACATCATATTTCATTATTTGAATGATAATTGACATGAAACATATGCAGCCCATCAACACAAAAGCAAGCTAGAATTATCTATATCAAAATTAGATATGGATTACATTTGTATTTTTTGACAAGTTATTGTTAATTTCTATTAACAAACTAATCTTATTAACCTTTTTGTTGTCTAACAAATTTCCCTTAAAGTAGTTATAGTTGATTGTCACAATAATAATAAAATAAGAAATATCGTGGGCAATATAAGCCTTTTAAAACAAATAAAAGGTTTTAATCTATAGCTAAAATTCTTTGGTATCTTACATAGTAATACCAACGGCTTTAAATGATATTACACATCTCAATACTGTTTTGAAGTTCTGAAAATGTTTCATGAAGCGTCTATTACTTGAAAATGATCAACACAGAAAAGAATGAAAAGCTATGCCAGATAATGCAAACTTTTTTTTATTGAAACTGTATATCATTAAAAGATCTCATATTACTAATATAGCAATTTGAATACTCTGTGGGAAAATTGAGGCCTATGGAGGTCATATTGAAAATCAATGTACCATTACTATCTGCACTATCAGTTAGAACCAGAAATCAGTCACAATACATTTGTTCAGGATTTAGATGAGCTCAAAGTTTATTTCAATAGCAGTGCCTGACCCAGTATTTCTGAAGTATAAAAATTAATAGGGATTATATCTTCTTCTTTTTTTGTTCAGGATTGTTTTTATATAGACCACTATATATGTACATTGCTTATTTCACATCATGCTTTTTATATGTAATATAATCATGAAAAGTTGGATTTACCAATGAATTAAAATATGAAGAGTGAGAGAAAGTAAACATAAGAATCAAAAAGCAAATTAAACATTTTACTCAAAATAAAGAATTATTTTGAACAGGCAGACACTTCATTGCATTAATAAAAAGCCTTTATTAAGTAGCCTTTAATCTACTTTTTTTTAAATAAGAAGTTGATTAAGAAAAAGAAAAAATCTTTAAGAATGTAGAAAAGCATATTTTAACCAACATATCACAATGGTTTTAGACAATTTAACCTTTTAAGATGAAAAAAAAATTAAGTGTATATATTTTCTATAAATATAAATATATTGCTGGAAAACTGTTTAATTTCATTTATTTTCAAAGACCCATAATTTAACTTTACAACAAAAATATATACGAGGTGTATTCAAAAAGTAAGATGACTTTTACATTTGGTATGCTCAATTTTTATTTATTTTATGTTAGTACACTCATCATGAACATTTACTATTTCAGCTAGTATGATTATATTATGTTTTGTTTAGTTGTTTTTTTTTTTTTTTTTTTTTTGTGAGAGGCATAATGTATGAGCGTTTTGGCGATTTTTTTATATTGAAAAAACATGGATCAAAGAATTTGCATAAAATTTTGTGTAAAAATGAAATTATGGGCTTCAAAACACTTTAAGGTTGACAATGTATTCGATGAAACTGTTCTCAGTAAAAAAAATGTTTACAAATGGTAGAAACTCTTCCAAGATTGTCCAGGAGGATGCTAATTACGGGCCTCACTCTGGACTCCAAAGCATGTCAACAATAGATGAAAACGTTGAAGCAGTGCAGGAAATTACTATCAGAGAATTTTCTGAGGATATTGACATACCAGTTGCCTCTTGCTATAAAATTTGTTTGAACGTTTTGGGCATGAGACGAGTGTCAGCGAATTTTGTTCCGAAACTGCTTTATTTTGACCAAAAGAATCGTTTCATGAGCAATGGTGATCCTGATTTCCTCAAAAGGATATTAAATGGAGACAAATCATGGGTATATGTTTATGATGTCGAAACCAAAGCCCAATCATCCCAATTGAGATAGTAAAAAAATCGCCAAACCCACAAAATACTTATTGTCATTATGCCTCTCACAAACAAATGAAACATATTATATAACTGGAACAGTAAATAAATATATGTTTGTGGCGAGTGTACTAACATAAGAAAATCGAGCATGTAATTGAATTTACGTTGGCCGTAAAATTTGAAATGTAATCTTACTTTGAGATGTTTACCTCGTATGTTTACAACGCGTCATAATTTCCTTAAAATATGCATTTTTTTGTAATTTTTTCTTTTGCTAAGTGATTGAAAAAGTTCGGCTTAAAATACAGAAAACACTATTAAATTCAATTTCATTTACCATATCAATATTATTCTTTCATTGTTCCTAATCTAAAACTCAGATTGTGATCCTTACCTTTACAAAATGTTGAGATCAAGCATAGTTATGTGGTAATACTAATTAAGATTTAACTTTTAAAATGTAGTTTCCAAATTAGTAGACATACATTTTTTTTATTTTGGAAGTAGGTAAAAAGGAAACGGATTTATCACTAACAAATTTGCATATCTTTTGTACAGTTTACTTTGTATAATCTAAAATTAAATATATATTTAAAATACAAAATAATATATTTTTTCAAGATATTATAAAAAAGTGAAAATATTATTTATATACGATTGCTTCAAAATATTACTAGCTAATACTTATATACTATAAAGCAGTTGTTCTTAATCTTTTCACCTCCCTTTTGATTTCAGAATTTCTATAAAAATGTTTCCCTCTTCCCCACAGCAATTTTTTCAGCTCATAGTTTTAATGGTTTGCTCAAAAAATTAATTTTAATATTTTTTTTAAGAAAGGTGTTTCAACTTTGTTTATTTTCTTATTTTTTTTTCTTTTAAATAAATAATATTTATGACTTTTTTTGCATCAATGACATTGTATATTAAAATATTTCCCTGCTGTACAAAAATTATCTGCTATGAAAGATAATTCAACAGATTTTAAGTTATCTGGAGGTTCTTTGATGAATGGAAAGATACAAAATTCTTTATTATTTTTGAGTTTTGTACTTATACACATTGTCAGATTATTTCCAAAATAAGTGAATAAATGGTCTATATCTGTAATAAATTATACTCGTACATTAATGAACTTTGTTTGTCTCTAATTACGAAAATATAAATGTTTGTATTTCAGAAATGATTATTTGGGTATGTAAAAAAAAAGTTGTTAAAAAAGTGCATGATAACTTTAACATGCATGATATTCATTTTATATAATGAATATCAGTTGTAAAGCCTTGCAAACAGGTATAAGTTATCTGTATTCAGCCATTTAAAAAAGTATATTTTAATATTAAAAAAAGGACCTCACCTCCTGTAGAATCTTTTTAAACTCTTTTTTGATGTATTTCACCATTTCCATCATGTTGTGCTTGGCGTCTTCCTTGAAATATTTAGATACATAGAGGTGACCCACAACAGTGCCAAGGGATCCAGCAGCACCCACACACTTTTTCCATCTCGGAGCATCTGCAGGAGTGCCTGTCACATTTTTCCTATATTCCAGGGATATTTCCCGAGCAGCCTTATTGAGAACGAAGAGTCCTTGACTAGCAATACGCCAAAGTAGATAATTGGCCACATTTCTCTTGGGCTCTTCGTTCAGGATAGTTGATAAGCGTTTTATAAAGATCGGAGTACCCACGATAACGCGCTCATTCCCATCCACCTATGATTCACATGTAAATATTTTTTAAAAAAGGGCTGTCATTGTACTGTATATCGTTGACCCAGCGCAAAAACATATTAATTGGGAAAACATGTGGGGTAACCCTAGATGGAGATCTTGCAAATTATTTTATTTGCCAAAAGTCAATATGTTTCCATATTTTATGAGCAAAAATATGCTAAGGGTAATGTCCTATGGATCTATTCAGTACCCAACCATGCTATTTGGATTTAATGTACAACGAATGGAAACTTGTATCTCCCAAAAACTAAAAAATCAACAAATATGCTGTGCTACATGGAAGCTTTAATTTCCAAGTTCAAAAAGTGAGAGAAATTTTACAATAAATATTTCTGCAATGGGGTGCAATCCATATTGTTTGCTTATAACAAATATAATTCAGGGCCGTCCACAAGATTATATGTTTGGAAGTAGGGGCTTCGTTTTTGGATTTATTAATTTTTTTTTTTTCAAAAAGAATAGAAAAATTCAATTTTTTGACAACAAAATTCAAAAGTCTATAGCTCAGAAATTATAAAATTTGAAGGTGTTCACAAAAAATTTAATTTTTGTGAAAAAAAAAAATCAAGAAAAAATTTCCATTTTTGGCAAACAATTTCAAAAATCTACAGTTATTCAAAAATAAATATTTTTTGGGAAAAACATTTCAAGAATTCGTAGCTATTCTCAAAAAAATTATTTTTTAGATAAAAGAATTAAAAATCCATAGCTCTTTAAAAAAGTTAAATTTTTGGAAAAAAAATTACAAAAATTAAAATTTTTTGAAATAAAAATTCAAAAATATATTGCTTACAAATTTCAAAAATCTACAGCTATTCCCAAAAAATTAATTTTTTTGAAAAAAAAGATTCAATAATTCAGCCATTCTCATACAATTATTTAAAAAAAAAAATTTAATTATTAATTTTTTTTGCAAAATTTCTAAAATATACAGGTATTCGGAAAAAAATAATTTCAAAAAATCATAGCCATTCTCAAAAATTAATTATTTTGGATAAAAAAATAAAAAAACCAAACCATAATCAAAAATTAAATTTTTTGGAAAGAAAATCTCAAGTATTAATTTTAATTTTTTTTAAATTTCAAATATTAAATTTTTCTGCATAAATTTGTTCGAATCCAAAACTATTCGTAGAAAATTTAATCATCTTGTAAAAAGTAAAAATATCTCTTAAACTTTATTTTTTTTTTTTGGAATCCCACTCACTAACCCTTAAATTTTTTGGACGCCCCTGTAGTTATGACCAATATTTTACTTCAATAGTAATAAGAAAATTATTTTTTGGAGCATGTTTTAGCACTGAGTCAAGGAGGGATCTTACTTGAATAATATCCTTCGTCAAAATACCGTTGACATAATCCGTAAAGTTTACACCCGGCATGAGATCATCAACATCTATTAGCTTCATTGGATTATAGAGCTTGGAGGCGTTTCGTCTCTCCTCTTTTGGAAGAGAAGCATTGGCCAGTTTCATTTCAAATAGAAGAGATTCCTTTAATTGGGTTGCTGCTTCCTCGGGGGAAGCACCCAAAAGAACAGCTACTTTTTGCATATAACTATAGTAATAGTTTACATTTTCAGACTCAAATCCCTGTACCAAATACTCTCGACTAAGTCCTAGACTTGCTTGATCAAATCCCATAACTCGATAGGTGGAATTTTTCATGTCAGTAGTTATAAAATAAGAGAGTAAGAATCCTGTGCCGTGACCAGAGGCTCTAAACTTATAAATGGTTTCTTTCCTAGTAGCGTATAAAAGTTTTATTTTTTGTTTGTTTTTTTGCAAGTAAAATGATCACACCAAAGTTATTAGAAATACAAGATTAGACCATCATGTAATCCAGCTTGCTAGAATTTTCAATTTGATGTATCATACCAACTGCTGGCAAGGCAGACAGTTTTGATAAAACACGCAACCAATCATATTCTATGATGTCACTATTAAAAAGCATGGTGGAAGTCAAATATCAGTCGTATAAGGGTTATGGTATAGCCTTGTATTTTTATAAACCTTGGATCATGCCATTAAAAAAAAATTGAAAAAACCCACCAGTCAAAGTCTTCTTCCTTCCAATTAGAATCAAGAACGGGCCATCCACCTAGAGATTTTAGTTCCTTCAACATAGGCTCCAATCCTAGGCCTTCAAGACTATCTTCATTCATACAGGCTTGGTATATTGATCGCACTTGATTAAAAACAAGAGAATCGTTCTCTGTGCCATTACTTTCCAAGATGTCACGTATTTGTTCATCAAGCTCGTCTCCAATAATGGAAAATTGACTCTTGTAAGTTTTGTCATCCGCTATCCTCGACTAGTGATCATTAAAAAGTATTTAGTGTTTGTGTATAAACACTTATATATACATATAAAGATAGATAAATGTACACTTTCAAGATTTCAAGAATTTGTGAAGCATTGTCAAATTTGATGTACAAGAAAATATTAAAAAATAATATGAATAAAATGTCAGAAGAAGAAGAATACAAAATTTGACTTAAATTTGTCTTATGAAAATTCTGCACATTCCAATTCTATGTTGTTTAAATATATATTTTTTTTTTTTTTGGGGGAAATAGGGATTGCGTATTTTACATGTGGAATTGTCATGTCAGATCAAAAAGGATATTTGTACGTAGAAAAATGTGTTTCATTGACCGCGCATTTCATAATCATGTATATATATATACATATAATACAGTCTATGCTTCAATGGGTTTATCAAACATGTAATGTATCCACTATGGTATATTTTCTGCGTGAATGAAGTCAGTCTTACATAAAAATGTGAATAATTGGCTATATCCATACGACAACATCAATCGGTACATATGTAAATCAGAATGACAGGATGGGGAATCAGTGGACTGAGTGACATTTAGTAACCTATCAGATATTACATATCTTGTATATTTTGTAATATGTACAAAATACATTTTTTATTCGTGCTGGATCGAGTATTAGTCGAACTAGAAAATAACTCAATTTTAGTAAAGTCGACAATTTTCTTAAAGTTATTCAAAATACCCAAAATATTACTTGAAAAACACGACCAAACTCGAACTCGAATGAGCAGAACTTCAAATAGTCGAGTGCAGTGGCATCTCTAACCCCTTTGGGGGGAGGGGAACTCCAGCTTCACCCCAAAAAAATGTTTCTAAAGCTCCCCCAAAAAAACACATGAATTTCTGACATGACTCATTTAATGACTTTTGGTATTCTCAGTTCCCTAATCTGAATCCTTTGCACTTTTCAATATGGTGGCATATTGAAAAGTGCAAAGCCTGTAGAGTCTGCTACAGCAAAATACCCTATGAGGAGTTTGATTAGAGGAGGATGTCGAAGACTTATAATAATATAGTTGTACTGCCTTCCGACCTCTTTTGAAGGCTATAATTGGAGCTGGTGGAAATCATATTCACAAATAATATTTTTCATAATGTGTTCTTAAAAGAATATTTTTTAAATTTTGATGTACAGCCTCCTCTTTCTGATTTCTTGCTCATGGTTATTTGAAGCACAATCAAAGTGATCAAAGACTTTTTTAACTATATATAACAAAACAATTTATATCAATAATTGTATAACGGTATTTGACAATTTATCCCCCCTAATAATTAAAGCTTGCAACGCTCCTGGTCGAGTGTAAATTTATCTCATCAACAGTTGTTCCTCCATTTTTATTGAGTAAATCTTTGTAAATTTCTTTGTCGTATTCCTGCCTATTTTTCTGATTTGTTGATTTTACAAAACAAAATCTCCCTTTCATTTTTAGCATTCATAATATGCTGTTTTAGACCAGGGGTCTACGGCACATGGGGAAATATACGCCAAATGAGTTCAATCTAGCCCATGACATCTAAATGACTATCAAATGAACATTCAGCGGGAAAGCTGAATGGCAAGAAAAATAAAAAAAAAGTTTTGACCCTTGGAACATCCAGGATCTGTAATCTGTATTGTTCCAAAGGCTTGAAGGTTTGGAGCTCCCCATAGTAGACGATACTTTTGCGTAATGATAATATTCTAACCACAGGTTTGAATATTCAATTACTTGAGCTCAATTGTTATAACTCGAATACAACACTAATAATATATATATTGAAGGTTTGTCCCTCAGATATGTAAATCAAGTTTTCTGCTTCTTCTTCTGTAGCTTTTATTAAGCTGTTGTGCGAGAGGATCAATTAAAATATTCATTCTTCTGAAGAAGGAGTCAAAGTGTCAAAATAAATAAGTCAAATGATGTTTGAAATCAAATTGATGTCGACGTTGTATGTATTTATATGTTTCATAGAGAATATTGATATTATGTATCAAAAAGTGTCTTCTTAGAACACACTGGAAAATAAGGCTGTAATACCGTTTATTTACCTTCAGTAGAACAAATATAGAATTCAATACGCTCATCATGTAAACTAGCAAATAATGACACACATGGAGTATAAACATGTTAATATGATTTCTGTTTTTTTTTTTTTGTTTTTTTAAATAAATACTCAAAAAGTTTTAGTTTCTTCTTGCTTTTCAACATCAGGTCAAATTAAAAAGAAATTGTGCTTTTTCCCGAGTAAGTTTTGTTTCTATAGAAACATTGATTGACTAAAATATGTAAAAGGCTCTACTTTTTACAATAAATAGTGGTAAAAGTAATGTTTAAAAAAAATTAAATGAGATATTATTCTATCTTGTAATCAAATAATCTTTACTACAGCATTTAAATGTTAAATGCATAAATTCTGATTTAGTGATCAAAGGAATTTATAAATATTTTCACTTTACTACATTTTTTATTATTATTTTTTCACCCCATTTTAAATAAAAGCAACATGATGCAAATGAGTGGTACATTTTCCTCATTTTAGTTTGTAAATCAATAGACATACCTGTGTTGTTATTTTTCATAGTAATATATAAATGAGTTGCATAATTAATGTTATATATGTAGTCTTAGGTATCTCAAGTTATCTCATAAATTTGAATAATCAGCGTAAAACTAGTCGAAATTTGTCTATGAAGTATTTGGCTGTATGTATACCAGGATAAGGTGAAAAGTTATTGGCTTGACAATAAAAGACTGCGACTTTTAATTAAAAAATGATTTTTATTTTCCTACATAATCTCTTTTGACTTCCGCAGACTTGATCGAGCGCCCCCTAGTATTCCTTTCCCGAAAGAGATAGTCTGGACTGCTATGAAAATATTCATCTATGACCCTCTTAATGTCTTCATTGGATGTAAAAGGCTTCCCAGAAAAAAAATTGTATAGGTTTGTGGGCATATAGAGGTTTGAGGATGCCAGAAGATGGCTGACAAAATTATAACCCGAATTTTATAATAATTCAATTTTATCTATTTTAACAAAAACATAAAGATGTTTACTGAAGCAGTTTGTGTAAACAAACTACTTGAGCAAACCAGTTGAAACTCGCAAGAAAGAGATATTAATCTTGGAACCAGCAGAAGACATATTTTTTTGGCGATTGATGCAAAATCTCTGTGTCAGGTTGATAACTTTTCACCTTACCCTACTATATGATGGGAAATTTATTATTTTCTTGATTTGTGTTCAAGATTATTTTTGTCTTAACTCACTACATATACTAAATTCATATATCCTCCATAAACTGCTTACCCGTGCTTCAAATCCTCCACATGCAAATTGATAGAAATCATCGCAAGGATCCACTTCTGGATTCATGTTTTGAAGTAGTGAATGCGCCGAGGCAATGCAGTCCGGTGTAGTGCATTTGCTGTGAGGAATAGGAGCTGGTGGTTGAGGATAAGGGCCCAATGGGCGCTCATTTCTTACAATTGATAAAATAATCATGACAACGATGAGAAGAACGAGGATACCGCATATACATAGTAGAAGCCTCTCCAAACTAAACAAGTGAGAAGGAAATCATTAGTATATACTTAGAGGGATTCGTAATGGATGTCCCCTGAGTGATAGTACATACATAAAATGGATGTATAGTCAAAAAGATACAATCGATCAATCTATACATGTATAGATACTATAAAAGTACTATTTTGACTTGTTATGATGACCATGATTCTATAAAAAAAAAGATTACAAGGAGGGGGAAAAGTACCCTTGAGTCCATCAAATTGAAGGAGTTTCTATGTATTTTACAAACCCAGGAAGGGATGGAGGGAGGGATGGAAAAAAAACTGTTGATGGACAAGGTCATAGAATGACCCTGAAATAATTGTATGTCTTCGGTCATTTATGTGGATACATTCTACATATTATGTGTGTAGTACGACCCGGAATTGATGAAAACATATCTGAAGGATACACAAAAAATCATACATATAATTCCAAGTCCTTAGCTTTTATAATGACGATGGTACATCATTTACTATCAATCCATTAGGAACAATACCCAAGGCTCTCATGGTTACTTTAAATAAAGAAGAAGAAAATAAAAGAAAATACGGAAGACATTGATCAAGTGAAGATTTCCGTAATATGTAGTTAACAAAAGAAATATAACCTTAAAACATATTTAGTAAAGTGTCCTTGACATAGAGTATACATATTAATTAGAATATTTTTTCGGCAAGGTCACAACTAAAGAGTTTTAAAATTTTATATAAAAGTATGTGATTATTATATTATGTTTCATTACTTATTTGATAGCGTTTCTATGAATGTATGCACTTATAAGAATAATTCGTTTATGCATACTATATCTACACTTGTATGTGCCCATGGATATAAGGACATAGGTACAATATCAATGTGTACCTAGGTACACATACAGTCCCTCCAAACAGGTGTGTGTACTCTGTGTGTAGAGAGATTATATAATAATAAATGCATAGAATACGAATTACTTATTGACGTACACAAATTAAGAAACTTTTGATTTGATTTGTCAAAAGAGAACTCCATTTCATTGTTTCTCTCTTTATTTGTGTGGCTTTTGTTGCTTACTCCGTATTAATAAGAAAGAAGTATGAAGAAAAATAAATCTCAATTTACTTTGATTCATTATTATTATTATCGGCTTTCCAGCACTCAACCTTCTCTTAAATACAAGCAGTACCTTACATGTATATGATAATATGTTTTGTAAGGATATCGTTGTACCTGCAAACCCATAATGATTTATAAAAAAGCAAATAAATTATACATATACACCACCAAAAAAACAATTCCACGTTATGTATAATATAGTGCAATATTTAACACATGTTTTTGATTTTTTTTTTTTAGCAAAAAAACTTGCAAAAGCACATTTGTGAAACGTTAGAATTAAAGAAGCTGGGAGGGAGAAGGGAATACATTTGACCAAAAGTTATGTTGGTTTTTGCAACTATCAATTTGAATGTAGGGATTAAGAGAGTCTTAGAACCTACCTTGTTCGTCGACTCCAGGAATTTATGGAGAATGAGGGTTTGTTCGTGTCAGCAGCCTCAACAGAGACTAAATCCGCCTTGGACTCGCTAATGCCTGCATTGGCTCCATTTGAACTCCCGGACATTTCGAAGCTGGATTTCACTTTAATAATTTTGAAGTTTATATTGACAAATTAGAAATATATGTATATTAGTTAGGACGTCCAGAAAAGGACGACCTGTAGATACGAATGATCTACTCCGACTATTCTTCTGTCCTGCTAAACCAGGGCACAAATGTACCTAGTGATTTAATTCCTTTAAAATCAGTAGTAGTCTCAAATGAGTCTGATGGCTGTCTGGTTTTGTTTTTTTTTCTCTCTCTCTCTCTCTTACAGCATGTCTTCTTCACTCGTCTTTTGCGCTCAATCTGCAAACAAATTGAGCGATTAGTAGTTTAAATACATTTATTATGATGATAATGAGTTTTAACTACATACATAGAACAACACTGAAACTTTTGTAAGGACTGAGAGGTGAGGAATTGATTGAAAATATTATATATGGAAATGTCTATAGCACAATTATTAGGAATTCAATGTTGAGTGTATTTTATATAATGTATGTTTTTATTCTTTTGACGCGCTCCTCATTTTTTTTTTAAAAGTTGCTTCTACTACGACTACATATACTTACTTTCTCTACGAATTTTTTTTTACTTCAAAGTGTGTGTTGATATAATGTGTACACACTTACTGTACTTAAAATTTTGTAGTACGCCGCTTTGAACTACAAAAAGTCGACACAAGTGTTGTACGTGTGAGTTAATATATATATTTGAGGGAATCAACTACCTTAAAAATTAAAAAAGTTTAAGAATTGTCCAAAGACAGGCTATCATTTTCTATGTCTCTAAAAAAACTTTTCAGAGCATGTGAGATACTATACAGCATCATGAATTCAAAAAGATTTTTTTTATCTACTTGCAGGTAAAGAAAAAGTCGTCTACAACAATAAACAAAAAAAAAAAAAATTGTGTGCGTGTAAGGACAGAGATCAAGATCCCAATAGAAGAAATCTGTGTTTATTTCTTTGTTAACACAAAAATAGCAATGAATATTATTTGTACTTTTGATTGGCATAAGATTGTTTATCACTTTAAAACTATATATATATAAGTGCAAACTGTTATTTACTCATTGCTGAATGGGTATTACCTTACATGCAATACAAGGATTGAATTTCAGAGAGCAAAAATGAAAAAGTCATCCTAAAATCTGATAGAAGCTACATACTGCGCAGTTACTCTTAAAGTGTGAATTATTTTTAACATGTCTTTCACTTATTTTTCAAAAAAAAGTACAAATCATAGCTATCAAAACATGATATGAAACTCGAACCACTTTAGTACAAAATTGCTGATTAAACAGTAGCGTCTATCATTTTTGAAACATGAAAAGTGTTTCAAAATAATAAGTATTAAAAACTGTCGTCTCCGATTTATCAGGTGAACTAGTTGCTTATGTTATTGAAATTCCATAAATGTGTAGTATTTTATACATTAGATACATGGGTTAATTAAGTTTATATTAATCAGTAACTCAAAAAATGACACTCCATTTTTTTCCTTTTTTGTTTAGAGAGTCAAAATAAGAAAGATAAATTATATTAAGTTTTTGAATTTGTTTATACAACTAAAAATACAACCAGACCGTAAATTTTTGGAGTCAATTAAATCTTGAAAAAAAAGAATAGAAAGAAGAATTGTCTCAAGGGACACAAGAAGAATAATTATTGATTTATTTATAAGCTCTCTATATTCATGAATTACAAAGGACAGTGTTAGAATAATTCAATATTATGTTTTGGCTCAACAAAAAACGACTTGTACAATGACCTCAACTTTTGTCTTAAAATTCTTGTTTTGTTTAATTACCTATAAATCTTCGTTTAAAAGATACGGTTATCTTAAAAAAATAATTTGAAAATGACTTAAAAAGAATAGTTAAGGAAATTAAAAATACGATCTTAGATAAGAGACTAAGGAATTTTCAAATACAAATAAGATGGGTAAGTAGCCTGTGGATGTCCCTTCACATCATAAATGGGTCAATACCGAATGCAAATATACTTGCATATTTATGGATGCATGTGCAAATTGATTTAAAAATACAACATGTTAAATATGTTTAGTTTTGTGTCAAGATATTAAAAAAGAAGGTAAAATTGCTCAAACAATTCATTTTACAAGTTAAGACTTCCTCCAAGAATTGTCTATTGTATTGTAATAGATATTTGATGTACACGAAGTAATAAATACCTATATTGTAATATAAATATACAATTTATTTCTTAATATTATGCATTGTGGAGTGACATGTTTTGCAATATCTTTTTGTTAACAGTATATGTAGGTAATTAAAATCCAGTTTCCTAGGAGTGAAGAGGATTCTTCGCTCCTATTGAAACCTGTTGCAGTTCAAAAGTATAAAAATAAACACCAAAGAAGAAAGAATCAACCTGTACTACATATGTACAAAGCTATACCTATTTAAGCCCATTGCTTAAATGTTGTTCTTAATAGCTCTTAAAGCAGTACTTTCGTATCTACATACCTTGACTGACCCGACAACTATCTATTCTTTAAGAAAAGGCTCAAACATTGAAAAAGAATGAAAAAACCGCAACATAATGGCATGAATAGGTGAAAAATAATTAAATAAATACCTACATACTAATTTGTAAATTGGTGTAAATTAGTCAACTCATCTAACTTTCTATTTGAAGAATTTGCTTATCATATATATATTATTCCAGAAAATTTTATAACTATATTTTTGCTTTTATATATATATATATCTGTGATATATTTTTTTGTTAAATTACTAATTATGCATCAAGTATGTATCATCTAGGCTTTTCAAATGACCCATGAACTGCAAAGAGCACACAAAAAAAAATATTAGACAAAAATGAAGAAAATCTAATGAAAAAACATAAAGTTTCTTGACGTCAATTTAGACATGTGGTTCATGATAATTCTTTTGTAGTTACATTAAATGCTATGTACAAACTAGGGGGAGGGCTTACAGAAATGTGCCAAATTCAGTATGGGGGTGGACAAAAAAGCCCAAAACTTCCCATTATATAATGTCATGTGACGATCTACTTATTGATATAATAATTATTGAAAATGGCGTAAATCTATGCGTAAATTTTTGAATCATCTGCAAGTATGTATGTAGAGGTACGCAGGAGAGAAAGAAAAAACGCAATAAATATGCAACCATTTTTACTAAAACTGAACATGAAACTAGAGGACTTATGATATCCAATAATAAAATGTATCATATATCTTAGTTGCAAACAAGAGCATAACTGATAGGAGAGCTATTTGATACAAGTCAGTAATTTAAGCACAGAACTGTTGCATTTCATAAAGAAGGAAAGAACGAACGAACGCCCCCCACCTTCTACTTCCTTTTCAGAAGAAATCTAGTTGAAAAAAGAATTTTGTCCATGTCATTCACTAACTTTTTTTTAAGTAAAAAAAACCTTGGTTAAAGTTTTTTTTTTTCCTACACACATTTCAGCCACCTTCCCATGACATATTATAATATATATACATCAAATATAACAACCTTCCACGAAGGACAATATGTGGAGACCTCAACAACGAAGGGGCATGATCACTGTTTTCATACGTTCATATTAGTGTATTTAATCAATTCAAAGTAGACATATTCAAAACATACTTTTTAATTTAAAATAAAATAATTAAAATACTAGGAATATACAACATTCTTTTATCAAGAAAAAAGTTGTATACTTTTTGCAAGGCATTTTTATTTAAAATTTGACTTCAAAAGTAAGGAGGATTCTTCTTACATCGTCTTCTTCCCTCAAATTCAATTCGGTTGAAATGAATTATATAATATAATTAATCAAAATAAATATTGTAAATGACTTACCCTATTCTTTCTTGAACTGTGAACGGAAAATCCTTCCTTTTCCCACCGGCTTATTCAAATCTCAATCACGCAAAACAAACTATAAGTAATAAATGAGATACAAAATGCAAATTTCACAATTAGAAATACCTATATACATAATATATTGACTTATATTTGAAAATAGTAATACCTTTTTAGGAATTGATATTTTATAAAGATATTTTCCTCATAGAAATAGACGTAGGTTATTAAGTATTTAATCTATACGCCGAATACTAAATGTACTACTGACTGACAATATCTTTAAAAATTAAATAAAAACTACAGAAAAATATTTCCTTTAAATTTAAAAAAAAACCCTCGCCGGAGTTAGGCCCGCTTTTTAATTGCACGCGACGCACGCTTTACAACTTTTTTTTATTTGTTTGCGTAAACTTTTTTCCGGAGATTCCACAAAGGGGGTAGGGAGAAAGAGGGATCAACGTACATATGTACATTGATAGAGTTGTATAAAATATGACTTAGTATGCGTAATAAAAAACTCAGAAACATTATGTATATATATAAATATATTTGAATATAGGAAAGGATACAATTTTAAATTATTTCTAAAAAATAAATATATAAAATTAATTGTAAAAATCTGTCTGATGTACTTTTTATAACTAATGTATCATGCCAATGACTCAGGAGGATCTGTGTGACTGCAGTGCACAACATATTGCTTTGTCATTTACTGCAAAAGTACATTTCATTTCACAAAGAGCAAGGAAAAAACAGCATCAAGGATTTTATTTATATAACGAAAAGCCCAACAAAAGCTGCTCATGATTGACTGTGACATGAAAACTGAGCCTACTTCATGCAGGCCTTGGTCCAGCAGCTCTGAATCAGTACCAAAGATCGCTAGGGTAGATACTAGTAAGGCTAAAAAGAGAACATACAAAAATTAGTGAAGTACCGAGGCATCCGAATTGGTAAGAATCGACATTTTTGAAGTATCGGAATCACTAAAGAATGCCGATTTCAACAATACTTTTGTTTATTTAATAATCTATATATTAAATGTGAATAATTGTTTGTCCTTGGATCAATGGATAGATTTTCCATTAATTATTCTTGAAGCTTCTTATGGCTCCAGAAACGGTTCTAGTAACTTCTTTTTTTTTTAAGCACTTTAAACGTACAACCTGAGGGCCGGGTTCTCTTTCGGATATTGGTATTTGAATAATTTAACCTGCCTCCGGAATCTGCAGCCCACTACCCGTGAGTGGGGTAGTATTTTAGCACATTGGGAGGGGAATAATATTTAAAAGGAAAGGTCTCCACCCCTCGTCTGAATACCAAGGAACCCTCTTAATATCCCGAAAAATACAGACCTGCTCTCAGATTCTACATGTGATTTACTGGGCCTCAACGCAGTTTAAATTACAACGCCACTGCATTTCTAAGCACCAAGAGTCCCTTTTAGTATGCTAGAATGTACCCCCATCCACGGGTTGTGTATATGAGCTGCTGGTCCCTGAGGTTGTTTAAATCATTCTACCGCCACTAATCTGAGCATCGAAGAACCCTTCTAATATCCAAAATCAACACCGGCTCTCAGGTTGTACGGGTGAAGTGCTGGACCGTAATACAGTTTAAATACTACCGCATTGTTTCTTGCCACCAACCCTTTCTAATATTCTATAATAAGCCTCAAACAATGGGTTGTGCAGTTGATCTGCACAACCCATCGTTAAATTTCAGTCCAGTTAAATTTCTTCGCCATCCCTACTTGAGCAATAAAAAATCCTAATAATATCCCACAATCTTATGTAGGTTTTTAAGCTTCCAGAAGCTGTTCTGGTAAAAATGGTCTTTTTATAATTTGAGAAATATTGATCTTAGAGAATTGCAAATTTGTCCTTTTAGGCTAAATACATCCTATATAAATTTTGAACGGTTCTGAAAAATTTTTAAACGTAGGTCAACGGCTCCAAATTTTTGAAATTTTACAAATTTTTTTCCAAAATGATTGTTTTGAGCTGAATATAATCTAAGCTCTTCATTTGTATAGTTGCAACAAATCTTTCTATACAAGAAGTTTAACTAAATGAATTTTATATCGAAAAAATTATATAGCTTTTTTGGTCAAAAAGAGCCAATTGGATTTTTTGCAGTATGTCCATCTGTCTGCTCGTTAAGAAATGATATCCATATTTGCAATTTATGCTTATAAAATCATTAGCAATTTTTAAATTATTACTCGAAATATAATGTTTCATGAGTCAAATATTTATGAACGTATCCATTTAAGAGTCAAACTGTGTAGTTAGGAGTTTCATAAAAAATTCCTGAAAATGTGATGTGTGGTCAAACGGTTGTATTTTGGTTTCTAGTTCACAACTTTTCAGTTTTTAAATTTTATTAAATTTAACTTTAAGTACGTAAATGTAGCCAAACACTATCAGTTCCATTAAATTTTAATAGTTTATTTAAATTTTTGGGTAAAATCAAAAAAATCAACACAAATAAAATAATCAACTTTAATTTTTTGTATAGACTTATTCAATACTAACGTTGGATCAAACGGGGGTAATATAATATAATTAAATTAATGTACGATTATGTTCATAGGTGTATTAAATATGTCCTATAAAGCAAGAGTAGTTCTTTTTAGTTAGCAATCTTAACCTACTTTTTTACGTTTCAAAGGTGTTATCATTGTTATTTAATTATTGATAATCTAAGTCTAGAGTAATAACTTGTGCGTATCTTCATGAAAGACGGAGAGTTATTAGTTTTTTTAGTAGAATTCGAAATTGGAGTACTTCTAGTCTGTATGTTCTTGCTATATAAGAAGCTGAATGCAACTGATCTTATCAGGGCAGTATCATTTTTCTTTTTTAAAGCCTAATATGCATATCTCTATTATTAATGTTGACAAAATAGCTTCATAAAATTCAATCACTGAACATGGGCAAAGAACAAAATAGAAAAACAAAACGATTTTTTTTTTCTTCTGTTTCCCGCCCCTACCTTTTCTAATTTAAGGCTTAATCATTCATAATTGAAATGATACACAAAATTAAACAAGGTTGATTTTGATACATCTATCTTTCCAGTAACGCCTGTTATATAACTATGAACAACTCATATATTTAAAAGTCTGAGTTAATGACCATGAATTTTTCCAAAACGTTTAGTTATTGATCGGTTACACATTCATAATTTATTAGAATGGGTTTCCTCTTGCCTTTGCTTAAATAAATTATTTCCCCTGTATTTTTCTGATGATGGTCTCTACTTTAAGAACCCTAGAAATTTTGGGATCAGCCCCTACAACCCAATCTGTTTTTGAGGCCCTGGCCTCTAGATTGTATTTTATTTTGTATTCAGACATTTACATTGAAGGATTAATCTTAACATATTCTTAGAGAATGCGTAGAGACGTTTCTAGTTTCTTGCTACATAATGTGCAATTTATACTCTTCTCCTGATTATTCGACTTATTATTATAAATGGATGAGGTACACGTTAGTACTTGGATGGGAACAAGACAGCGTTCTTCAAACTATCAGTAATACCACGCACATTTTCTGTTTCCTTTATTTTTACTTATCCCCAGGTCATATTTTATACAACTCTATACGTAAATGCTATAGGATTCAATGAGGGAGAGAGGGATCTTCATGAGAATTTTGATAAAGGGATAAATCATGTCAAATTTGGGAAAATGATTTTGATATTTTCCCAAACAAAATAAATATATCTCATATTGAAATATTATCTAAATAATATATGTTATACTATGTACATAAATGCTAACAATTGTGGAGTTAGAATGTGTGTTTTTTTGTTTTGTTTTTTTAATTCCATGATAAAAATACTTCCTTCAAATGTATTTGTTCCGTCTTGATAACGAGGTTACTGTTTTACTCCAAAGTACCTGATTTCTATCACTTTTCTCCTTATTTATCGTTCTCTCCAAAGGTCAATGAATCCATTTCCTTACCATTCAATAATCATTACCTATAGGGCATATAGACTGTGGTCAAGGGAAGTCAGATTCAGTTGGATTTTTCTTAAATGAAATACCATCTTAAGGCTCCACCAAGTTAATGAAGCTGATGTTTATTGTATTTTTGTTATTATTATTTACATTCTTATCCAATCAAGACTCTCTATGAATCTGGAGAGTTTGTCAAATAAATATAAACAAATAACTATGTTATAATTTAACCAAATATTTATCTTTTTAAAATTAACTCAAGTGGATCGACAAATAATAAATTGGTACTTATAATCTATGAAAATGCTTCAAAAATATATGTCTCATACATTTCATTAATTAATTTCTCGAAAAAATAACAACAGACAGGCTATGAAGCAACTTTTATGTACATACGTAAATAGATGGTACAAAATATATTTTATAGGGGTAGTAGGAAGACATTTTTAGGACAACTATTACGACTTCAACCAAAACTGTCTAAAACTTGTAAAATAAACATATAACTTTTCCTTTTCCATGGTGACGTTTCAATTGGCAAGTAATTCAATGGTTCTCCCAAGATTTTCATATTCTACAGGGAGGTTTGGACAAAAAATAGCTGATAGATTATCGATAATATTATGATTTGTTGTATTATTTTTTTACAGGTTTAATATTGTCCTTCAATTGATAACATCTTTTTCAATGTGCTTGCCCTTATTCTGAGCAACTTGGCGGAGGTGCCGGGTCACAGATATGTATCTAGTCTTCTGGAATATTTTATCTTCGTGGCTTCCATGGCAGTGATAAGCCGTCCTTGTTAAACCTGGAAACTGCATTGGCATTCCCCTCAAAGTCAAGAGGGTTAAGAGCAGAGACTTGTCCCAAAAGAGCTCACAATTGGCATGAAACAATTTTTGCACTTCCTTTGTTGGCTGAGCTGTAACCCCCCCATACAGCAGGATGTCACAATATTTATGACATATGTAACGAAATCTCGAAACACAATGTTCTTAATTTAATAAAACTAAAGTTAATAGGACTCTTATTCCATACCACCCAGTACGATTGAATGCGTTGAGTTGGCCAACCAAAAAGAGTGAGTCCTTACAAATCCCTCAGACATGCCTCGTTCAAATTAAATATGAACATTGGAGACTTGTATTTAGATCTAAACAGTCGCTAACAATACGAATTTTGTTATATATAAATATTTTATAACGTTGGACTGCTTTTGGAATGAAATCCCTATGTTGGATATCCTTTTCATGCCCTTCTCAATAAACTAGACCATATATCACTCCCCAATTTCAATGTTTTTCAATTCATTCGTCACAGGACGAGCTTAAAAATGTATCTATGTAGAATTCAAATGGCTCATGGGATCAAACAATTTGACGGGTTGAAATTTTCTTATATTTTTTTTATTAATAGCACTGGAAATAAGAAATAGTTTTAGATAAATTCCCGGATCATTGTCCTTGTTTTATAATTTTTGGGATTATGAATAAAATATCTTCCGTACTCTTGACACACAAAAGCTATTATCTAATAATTTTTCATATTTGCGAATATTCATCACTAATGGATAAGATATTGAGATATGAAGCTATGTATCACGTTGTGCATGATGAATAAGGAAAATGTGAAGTCAACATAGTTACACATATTATATATCTTTGTGTTGATATTTGCATATTGTATATCTGTTCCAAAAGATTTTGCCAAAAGAAGGACATATAATAATTGGTCATTGATTTAGAAAAAAAATCTTATTGGGAATGGAGATATCATATTAGGAAAGTTTGATAAGTAGTTAATGTAAAAAATGAGAACCCCAAACTTGCTGTAGCATTTAATTACTGTTTTATCCGCACACTTCTTAATTCCTATGTTTCATAACGCAACCAAACAACTACTGAAACAAATTAAAGACGTTTTGTTTTCAATTTTAAGACATGTTATTGAATTCTTAATTATGAATCAAGTTTTTTCTTAGGTCTTTTTTTTTCAATGCTTCAGTGATGAATATATATTATTAAGGTTACGTAAAAATCAAGTTTTATAAACTTATTGTATATTTATATTTAAAATATCTATAAAGGTAGACAAAAGACTTAGTCCCACAAATTATGACGAGTAACTCTTTTGCCTCAGAATTTCGACCAGCAATCTGTTAAATTGTTAGGCTATATGATTCCAATCTAACTCTACCATCCAAAAAAAAACAGTTAAAAATCTATATAAGGCAAATAAATCCGGATTACAGAGCCTTCAATAAGTCTCCTTTTCATCAAATACAATATCAAGAAGATTTAGGAGCATAGATTATAAGCCGATAAATATACATCCAAGGTCGGCTCACAATCGGGGGAGTGTCCGAAAAAGGAATACTAAAATTTATTGAAACCTCTACAGAACAATGGCTAAAATAGACAAGAAGATTGGTAGGTCAATAACTACCGTGTACCTAACATTCAACAAGGCATAAGTATAGTTCCTCTCAAGTTTCGACATGAATTAATGAATTGTTTCTAAAAGGTACAATATTTTGCCCCTCATGGTGTGGAGAAGGGTTTCTTTTTTAGGATTAAAGCTCCACTTGGTTTATATTACAAAGGATCTCCATATGAAAAGAGATTATTAAATTCCTCTTGTTTTGAAGTCTGTGGGCCTTCCTTGCTTCACCCCAAGAAGAGTGATCCAGAGATGAACTTTCCAAAGCCAGGGTGTATGCAGCGTGTGTGTCATTTACAGGATGTCACATGTAGCAGATAAATAAAAGGTAATGTTGAACCATCCTTAAAATATATGTTTACTTATTTTGTAATTTAATTGCAGTCACAGATAATTTTGACACTTTTCCCCCGTTATTTTTAAGATGTTGTTGCACCAACTAATATAGACATTTCGTAGAGTGCAAGGAGAAAGTGAGAGTATCACTTACGATACTTCTGAATGAAGACTCTTGTTACCATCGGCTGCCTCTTTTTTAATTTTGGAGTAAGAAAATGTATTACGTATAAGGTATAAGGAACATTCAACATTTAAAATAGCATTTGTGCATGGAAAATATTTTTAAATTATATTTAAACATATATATTATTATCCTATTATACATTTATTTTGACCAGCAGCGATAGTAAAAGCCTATAATGGTTGCCTTATAGTCAGTATAAGTAAAATACAAAAAATTTATTGTCAGTAAAGGTAATGTATATAAGGTAAGAATATTAAAATGAAAAAACGTAAAAGGCTAAAAAACCATAGTAAAATGTAGCAATATATATGTTGCAGTTAAAGTAAGAACTCCGTTAATATGCAAAATAACTGGTTAATGTGCAAAACAACTTGACGAGACCGTTAACGTGCATAATAACTCTACAGGACCGTTAATGTGAATAATAACTGAAAAAGATTGTTAATGTGCAAAATTATTGAAATTATAATTTCTCAGAATCTTCCAAGACCCTTTCTAGAGACACAAATTTATGCTTAAGGCATGGGATATCAAGTATGTCCTGAGGGCTTGATTTAGAGTCGGCACCCTTCTTCAATAAATGTATTGCAATCAGGGACACTATCCACTAAGACACCAGTTGATATTCCGGCCAACGGAGTGTGTTGCATGCCAACGCAACTAATAAACTAATTGTTAGTTGTGTTGGCACGCAAAACAATCTGCGGTCTGGGATATCAATCGAGGCTATGGTGGATGCCGTGGGTTCCAATCCGTGTGTTAGTTGTACTGGACTTTGCAGTGAGTAGTGACATTTGGGGATGAAGCAGAGGAGCACCGATATGTCTAAACTACTAAACAACCTGCTGGAGTGGTTATGTTAGGCCTGTTTGTATCCAACAGGAAGACCATGAATCCTGTGTGGTTCCCTTTAGGATACAGGCTCAAGGGTCATGAGTAATCCAAAAAAAAAAAAAATACACCCAAGTTCTCCAATGGATCAAATCCATATATGGCAATTCTCCTTGGGTGTTACAACAAGACGAAGCACCTGCCCACAACACAAAGAAACCCCAAGTGTGCTTCTATGCATTTCTGGACAAAGAACCTCTGGCCACGCAGAGCCCAGACCTCAACATCTAGAATATTCCATCTGGGCACATATGGTCTACATGGACTGCAGGAGACACTGCAACAGCACTTGTGCCCTGAAGAACTCTGTCAACCAAGCCTGAGAGCGCCGAGTACATCCAGAAGGTCTTTACCAGCTTCTGCCGCAGCTTAGAGGTCACTATCAATTCTGAGGACGGATATATTGACTAAGACATGTTACCTGTGTTTCAATAAATAATTAATAGTTAATAAACTTGTTTCATAATTCACCCAGGATCCTGCCATGGACTTCAATGCTTTGTGTGTTGAAATGGGTAAATAATAACACTAAAAAATATTTCATAAAAAATGAATTAACTAAAAATCCCTTGAGGTTAGCCTCACTTTCGGGAGGTAGATGGTGTTGTAATCAGTGAGTCTCGTATCGTGGAATAGATAGCTTTTGTTTCGTATCCAGGGGAGGTGAGATAGGTTTATATTTATGTTTAAAATTCTGTGGAGTGTAATTATTTCTTGAAGTGTATGTCTATGGTATAGAGGGATAAGGTCAAGTCTTTTGATTTTACATGAATCGTCGTCATGATCTCCCAATGAAGGATCAATGACAAAAACTGGACTTGTACTTTTCCAGGGACTTAATCAAATAGTTTCTGGAAGGATTCCAGATCTCAGATCCGTACATTAAAAAAACGCCATAAGGAAGGGGAATTCATCATTCAGGGAGAGGGGTTTGTAAAGTGTTTTTTTTCTATATGTTTATAAATTATATGTATTATGATATGTGTTTATTAGTTGATGAAACTCATTTATAAGTTTACTTCACAAATTCCAAACGTGCTCACAATTCCTGAACATCTCTAAAGCCTAAATTATTATGTCGAGTAGAGGATAGCCACTAGTCATGCTAGTTTATTACTTAGTCTTGTCAAAGGGAATGTCATTTGTAACGGTGCAGTAAATGGTTGTTTGTATTGTTGTTCCTCGTTTACGAGAGAATAAATTATTTTCAGACACTTTGAATTTATTAAAAATAGATATATTTTTATATATTTCATTTGTTGTTCATCTCGATAAATAACTTATATTCCCCAGATTTTCTTTATACCTTTGCAATTATTTACTACATATGAAAATACAATTGACAAAGCTTGAATCACTGTTATGAATTATTAAGCTCCTTTAGCCTAAAGTTTCAAATTTAATCTATTTCTATAAAAAATGTGATTTGGTTTGCATGTCATCATCCATTTACTACACATTACACCTTTTTAGTGTAATTAACAAATTTAGTAAAATAAAATTACAATCAAAGTTTTTCATGAATTTTTATGAGCACTCAGTTTGTATCTGTCTAAAAGAACGATTTAATATTTAAAGGAAATGTAGCCTTCTGCATATAGTTCTGTTTGTTAGCGTATCATAGCTAAACGACTTGACTTATATATACTAAAATTTGAAAGTATACTTATTTGTTACGAAGATATATAAAAAGTGATAGTTTTGATGACTTTCACCTTATTGGCTTTTTTTTATGACATTATTATTTTATTTTTTTTCAAATGCCAAGAGCACCAAAGTTTATCGAATAGATTAAAAACTTACTTGAAATTTTTTAAAAAGAACCATAATAATTTAGTGGGAGCTAATTTGCTAAAATAAATTAACCTTCGATGTTATTTGAGGCCGAGTGGAATAACGAACAAAATACAAATATATATATTTTATCAATAATAAGTAAAATCATACATGTAAATCCGGTGTGTTTTTTTAGCTTGCCTGTCAATTTGTAATTAGTAATATAAAGAATTTACCTTTTTTTCTTAGCAGTTGTCATTATTATTTAATTCCTGAGTAGTGATTATCCTTTCCTAAACATATTCAATTATATTTAAGACCTGTTTGAACGTTCTTGTGCTCATAAAAGATTGAGTGCAACCCTATAATTTTTTGAAGAGGTATATTTATAAGTCTTTGTCGGGCTCAGAGTAGAATTAGGGATTGAAATCGGAGTAATTCTAGTAAATGTCCTTGTTTATATACTTTTTTCCTTCCTTTATAGTCACAACTGGTTGTAGCTGATCTAACGAAACGTCATGAGCATAATTATTTCTCTCCTCCAAAACATTTTTCAAATTGTCAGGGTTAACATCATGATTTTCGGTTTCTTTTTTTATATATATATGCCCATTCCACACTGAATTTTCACCTTTAATCATAATGTAGTAGATTGCCTATAGGTGGGCTCACTGAAGTCCTTACGCACTCATTGAGCAAGCATAACTTCTCCCTTTTTATTATTGTTATTGCACTTTACTTTATAAATATTATTTATGAACATTAAAATATAAGTACATGAAGATAATAATAAAAAGGAAGAAGAAATCCGTGCTAAATAGTGCGTAGACACTTCAATGAACGTACTTTTAGAATTATTGATGTAATAATAAATCGAAAATATATTTATTTGTCATACTTATTTTTTGAGTAAATGTCCTCATTTTTATTTTGATAATGATTTCATATTTGACAATTATTTTGTTACTTTTTAATATTAAACCAATATGTAAGAAAGATCGTTTGGCAGATTCTCAAGAAGGCTACATTTTGCTTAATTACTATTATCGTCTTTTATACAGATAATTACAGAGTGCTCATAAAAATGTATAATACACTTATCATTGGCAATTTCACTCCAATAAATTAATTAATTTGAATACAATGCTGAAATGTGTAGAATGCAGATGATATTAAAACCAAATCACGTTTTTTTCTTTAAATATGTAAACTTCTAAAACATTATGGCCATTGAGCTACCATTAAATGCTCATCAAAATAGTTTAAACTTTGTCTATCGTATTTTTTTTATAAAAAGAAAGAATGTTGAACATCTGTATTGACACACTAATATATATCTCCTTCACTCGGAGCGACGGGTATTCCAACTCACGCACACTGATTTTCATGAAAATAACTTTTCCATAGCGTTTTATCCACTATTAGTGTTTTGACGGTCCTTAACTAGGGCCGTGGTTCAGTCCAGTCCAATTTTTTTATGCAAAATAGATATATTATGACATTATATAACTATATAATATACATTATATAACTAAGTAACAATATATAATATATTATATTATTTTGCATTATAGTTTAAGCATTAATACTCTTTGTATTATACATTTGTGAATTCATCTTACTTCACATATCTTATTCTCGTTAATAAAGCATCGATATCCCTTTTTGATCTTAATTAGTTACACTTGAAAAGAATAATATATGGATTGATTGTTACATATCTATAGACAAAGTTAGTAAGTATTTAATAGAAATTATTAGTTTAATTTTTTTTTTAAATGGAATTTTTTGAAAAATGAAAGAGTACAAACTTGTCATCATAACCGGTCTTTTAAAAAAACTACTCCTTATTTATATCACACAATATACATTATTTGAAAAGGGGCATATATGAGCTCTTCGGTAGTATTGTGTTGTCCTTATTAATGACTGAAGACTGCAGTCCTGTCCAGTTCAGTCATGCATATCAGTCCTGAAACTTATCAAGTTCCGTACTTGATGACGTCATTTCACTTTTTTCTTCTTCATTAATCAGTTCTAATACTGATTGTCCCAAGAGCCAAGGGTCTTGAGGATCAGTCCCATGGACTAATAGGACTAGACAGAATTAATAAGGACTGACACAAACCTACTTTTATGGCACAAAGGGATATATTTAGGAAAAATTTAATGACAAGATGGGACCGGTCCTAATGCTGGACTGAACTGATAAAATTGGGCCCACATAACACTATGCACTATGCGATGAGTCACTTTCTAACAAAAACTTCATCCTGCAATCAACCTATTAGAGTATCAATAAATAAAAAGAGGTTGAAAGCTTAGAGTGACCACTGTTCATCGTCAAATATATGTCCTAATGGAAATTTCGTGAACTTCTGATGCTAATATATATTTAAACCATAAAAAATCATGGGATGCGTAGTAAAACGACTTTGAAACAAATCTGTATAAATTTTAGAAAGGAGGTTAAATCTATATAAAAATTTTCTTTTTTCTTGTGGTAGGTATTTGTCTTATGCTGTTTTTCATAAATTACAATAATAATGTGCATATAAGTGCAATATAAATCAGGGGTAGGACTTGGACACATGACTTGCAACTCAAGTTGGACTTGAGGCCATATTTTGAAAGCTTGCTACTCGACTGGATTTTAAAATCAAAGACTGAGAGTATTTTTGTCTTGAAAGCTATTTTATACTGAACTCAAGAAAATCTTTATCCCAATGGATCTTATTTTATAACTGTGGACTTAAAATGAGCTCAAAAGAAATCTGAGGACTCAAACGGAACTCCATAAAAAAATTCAAGGACTTGAATTGGAGTCGATAAAAATATTCAAGGACTTGTGAGCAGAGACTTGATACATTAAGTATAAAGTTGTAGTATAAAGACTTTGTTCCTCCTCTGATATAATAGTAAATAGGTACATAATAATGATATCAATTTAGTAGTTGCATAACTTTTGTGTATTAGAGCATGTTACTTGGTGATCCCAAGAATTTCTTTAATTTCAGCGATATGACGAATTAAATAAATCTTTTATATATTGTAAAAGAGAAAAGGATAAATAGCCCCTCTAAAAATGTTTCTACCGAAGTTAGGAATTATAAAAAAATCACGTTAAATGAAACCTCATAAAATACTATGATTATTATATTACCCATCAAAATATGTCAAGTTATTAACATTTATAAATATACCTAGGTATCGTACATTCATCACGGCGTTATCTTATAAACATAAAAATCGACTATATATTTTGTTGTCACCTCTGAATTTTTCTACTTCTTTTCAATTTATACCCTATGCTGAACGTTAATTAATTTAATTGTAATTAATTCTCGTTAAAATGTGAACCATTCCGAACAGTTACTGGATAATAATTTCCTAGTCGGGAAAAATCGACAAACTGCTTACTGTTTTTGTATCTTTTATTCTCCTTCTTTTTGTACAAAAGCTTGTGCGATACAATGCCATATTTATTATTGTGTATTATCTTTCCTTGTTTACTAAATGTCTCGTAGTGTTCTGGTCAAAAACATCTCACTCTAAACCAAGATTAGGAGGGATATAATCCAAGACAATGTCTAGACTTTAATGGATCGAGACCAATAACTTATTTTTTAGGGACAAGAAAGTTGTAAGCTTATAGTTGATTTGACTCTGAGACCATACCCTTAAAGGGATAGAGATTTAGACTTGGAAGGATCGATTCCGAAACGAAACAAAGACTTTCAAAAGTTATTGTATCTCTAACACATAGTCCACTGAATTTGTGTTATCATCAAGTAGTGTTCTTTAGAATATGAGGTTAAAGGTTAGTAATTTGAAACGTTCGCAATTTTCTCTGCCTTCATCCTATTTCCCTACACAAACCGGTTTTAATACAAACACATACTAATGTAGAGGTTACTCTCCATTAGTGTGTGTTTGTTTGACACGAATGTCATCTACCACCTCAGTTGCTCATTATGCTTCCTTAAGATAACATACCTCCGTCTTCTTTTAATCAGGAACAAAAACACTTTACAATTTTGTGGAATTTAAATGGTAAAATAGACAACACATTTTTGGCTAAAGTGGTTAAGTTAACTACTGGATTTGTCAAAAAAAATATATATCAGAAAACGTGCCTATCAGGATAGTTAGGACCAACTGATGATGATTTCTAGGAAGGTTTGTGACTCGGAAGCGGCCAAAATTGTTCGAAGGCGATCTGTGTTAATAAAATAAAGAATCTTACCCAATCGATTAATGTGATCGCTGACAGTATCAACATAGGGTATCGTTCAAATGTTCTTCGTGTAATTTATGAAAACCTTCGATACCCCATTTATGCAGGTTGCAAGGGACAGCTTATAACCCCGTCAAATAGGGGAAAAGTGTCACCCAAAACAAGGCTTTGATCATGCTAAAACAGAAGCCTTTAGTGAAAGATCTTGTGTGATTCTTCTCAGATGAGAAACATTTATGTCAAACCCAGAAGCATAACTCGAAGTACAAAACATTGTTGTTAAAAAGTCCTTATGACGTCCAAGTACCCACAGCAAGTTATTGTTATTGCAAGTTTGCGTTGTTGGCAGTAAATACCACATCATGGCGCCTTTCATCTTCAAGCAGGGTATGTAGGTGAACGATCAAGTCTGAATCAGTGTTCTGCACACCAAAGTCTTTCCTTGAATCCGCAGGCTGATAAAAGACCAACCTTGGATCTGGCAGAAAAACGGGGTACCCTATAACACCAGCAAAATAACACTCGAATTTCTTAATTCTGAGAATATTATGTACGTCCCACCGAGTTCTTGGCCACCTAACTCACCAGAGTTGAGCCTTTATACAATTTTGTCTGGGTCAATCTTGAACAGGCTTCCAATGATAGTTCTCACAGCACCATAAGATCCCTGAAAGCTGGGATTAGGAGGGCATTCCAGACTTCAGCCAGTGAGATGGTCAAGAAGGCAGTGTGATGTTGTGAAAGTGTGGTCTATGCTTAGGGTGATTTAATGTATTGAAAATTAAATTCATGTTATAATGTTGATTTTTCTGAAAATTTTAATAAAATAGGGTAAGAAATAAAGTAATAGGATCGTCCCCCCCCGGCTTGCAAGGCTTAGACCACCCCCTTTACTTATTTTCTTCATCAGATGCTTATTATGAAAACTCCAACGGCGTGCAAAGGTGATTATTGAATATGACTTGCTCGAGGATCGTGTAATTACATAGACATAAATCCTCAACTCTAACAATCATATCATTGTATTCATTGCTAGGTGCATATTCAATATACATACATTGATTCTTTGAGCGTACTTCATGTACATACATTACATTGTAAATATTCTATGTACATATTATGCATATGACTTTCAAAATTGTGCGTAATATAATCATGATTTCCGGTGCAAAAGTGCCTATTGTTATAAAGTGTAGGCATGAGAAAGTGTACAGTTGTGACAACAAGGAAAAGGTAAATAATTAATTAATTAATATTAATGCGATTCTTCAGACCCTTAAAAACATCATTTACATTATAGGTATATGCCTGAATAAACTTCCAATTGGAGGCCACATGACTACGAAAGATAAAAGCTACTTCCATACACTACAAGTTGAAATATCTTGCAAACTAATCTATTACGTCAAATATGAATCCCTAATTATGTATATACGTATATTTTTAATGGCTATTCAACTTCCAGATCAGGTAATTTGTAGGTAATGCATAATTGTTAATTATTACTTAGAATTAATTCAATGTATTTTGTAGAGAGAAAAAAAAACACTCGATTTATTGATTATTTTTAAAGTATAACATACTCTGTTTTGTTGGGAAAAGTTATTGTAATGTTATATATTAGAAACAGTGATCTATAGATAAATTTTTCAGCCCCTCAAATTCCAAATTAATATGTTTTTTAATAGTATTCAGTATTGATTCGTATAATACTCTTTTATGGCAATACTGCAAGAGTTTTTGACATTCAAAACTGTCCTTGGTTTTATTACATATAGTATATCTCATTCCCTTTGGTATTATTCTACGTTGAAGAGGATCGTCCGGCAGATTGAATTTTTTTTTGAAGAGGGATTAATGTCATAAACTGAAGTGTTTTACAGCAGTGTTACATTATTTTGTCCTTGTTATGTTTTATTTAGTTAATTCCTTTTGATGTATTTATTGCTTTCAGGTCTTGGTTATTAAATAAATATCCGAAGAGGTTTACCTATTACGAGTTATAAACATGAGTCGTTAATTCAATTACATGAGACTCTGCTTGCTTGGATGTGGCATCCATGATATAGACTTGAGCCCCTTAAAATGCGAACTTGTACAAAAAAAATCCAATAACTTAAGCTATTAAGTTTAAGTCCTCAATATTTAAGTAAATGTTTTATGGCGTTAAGGTTTGAACAAAATAGCTTGTTTTGAATTATTAATACTTATACTACTTGAGAAGTTGTTTTTATCGAATGTTTTGACCTCGAACTCTTAAACAACACTTCTTCCAGTGCAATTGTCTAAAAATATTGATAAATAATTTATTACGTAGCTCGAAAAGTTGAGCCAAAAATATTTAAGTGCAAGAACAAATAGTCTTAGTAGCGTCAATAAATATTTTCATACTCTTTTCAGTCCTTTGGGTATGTTAAAAAATAAAAACAAAAATCAATATGGTAATTCTGACCATTTAAAGAATATTTTGAATGAGAGCAGCTTAGTTATCAGGACAGTTCCTTAGATCAGCTACAATCAGCTGTAACAATTGAAGAGGGGAGAAGGAAATAAACAAATACATTCGTAAAAATTACACGATGTCGATCCTGAATTGTACTTTGAGTCCAGCAAGGACTTACAATTAAAAGTCCGCCACAAATCCTCAAGGTAACTTTCCTTCTTTTACGAGAACACACAAATGTTCAATCCATTTTTATAACTAATGAAAAGGGAAGCTCACTCCTCAGAAATTAAATAATAATGACTACAGTTTCAGGTATCCAACTCTAACAAAAATGGGAGAACTAGAAAATTCACTTGATTTCCATCACTACATATATCTTTTTAGCTTATATATCTTGAATGTGACTTTTTTATTGATTTGTACCTGAACTTTAAAGATTTCAAATTTTTCTCAGGGTACAAAGACTTGACTTAATGAAGAAGTTGCCAATTTAAATGGTATTATTCTTAATATTGGTATTTATATTGGTAAAAGATTGATAAAAAAGCCTTTGAGGATCTTGGGAATTACTCCAAGTTAATGAATTATTAGGGCCATGTAGTTTAACCTTGAGCTGAGCCAAATGAAAATATAAATGTGAGGACCCTTTTGTTTCTTTTTTAAATACTTTTTTTTTTTCAAATAATTTTGATAATTTGAATTTATTTGTATAATACTTATATTGTGCGGGTCTCAATTTTTATAATTAAACGATGTTAAATGCCCTCCAAAAACTGACCCTGTATATATGTAGCACGCATTTGTCATATGACATATGTAGTATTTGTCTATTTAATATGTGAGGCATACGAATGATAATATACATTTTGCACAGTATAGTTGCATTGTTATAACTACCTAATATATTTTTGAATTGGTTCTTACAATATCATGAATTATTGTTTCTTAATGTTATAACATGTTAACGTTATTAGACAATTTGAAAAGTATTTATATAAAATTTTGATTATATTTATAATTATATAGGTGTAATGAAATAAGAAATAAATATATATAAATACTAGTAATTTACGACGTTTGTTTATTCCATAGCTACATATTATCAATTGTATTTGGATATTTATAACATTAATAAAAAAATTCTTGGTGATTTACTTTTCTAAAAAACAGCTTAAACTATTGATGTTAATATTTTTTGAAAAATATTTAGAAATAATTCATTAGATCTTGAAAGTTTTGATTTCAAGTACTAATTTATTCTTAAATAATTTCATTTCTTCACTGGTAACTAACGTTATCAAATGTATTGATGAATGAAGGGGGTATTTACTGAGTAGTCCATTAAACTATTAATATTTTGAATTTTAAGCTTCAAATAATAAATAATACTTATCTGAGCTCTCTTCATGATTAATGTAGCCTCCCTTAGCGGTGACCCACGGGCCCGTTACCCACAGTGGATGTAGTACTCTCTCATGACGCCCCAATGCTGGCTGACAGTGGATTTGATGGCTTCGGTGTTAGGATGACAGACAATGTAGTTCTTTTACACTTTTTGGGAGTATATTGTAGAGGTTGCCATCAGGCCTGTGTGGGGGGCAAATTATTAAAAGAGAGTTCTATAGAACTTAAAAGAATCATTAAAAAAGAGTCTTGCAATGGAGGAGATGTAGTTTTTTTTCATTCCTAATGTCAAAAGCAGCCTTTCTACTCTCAAAATGCTCCTTCCACCCACTTTTTTGATAGGTCTCTCAACAGTATGTTGTGAATCTCGGAGATCTCTTGCATGGGCAATCATGGACTTGAGATTGGCCCAGCTGTTTTCCTTAACTCCTCTATGTCCAGTTTGGCATTATTGACAGAGCCTTCTTCCTTTACAACGTCTAGGACTTGCAGGCGGCGTAGACCGTGATTTTGGAGAGACCCAACTGCTTAGAGTGCACGAATGGAAATTTTTCAATCCTGTTCAAGTGATTTTCTCGACTTGTACGAAAGTTAGAGAGCTCAGGTTTGTATTATTTTCTAACTAATTGTTTATGCTCTAATACATCGAAATATGAATTATTTCAATCACTCAACCTTCATAAATTAAAGAATTTGTAAGTGTGTTAAGATTTCAATGTACCATCCTGTTTCAATTATTTGCAGGTTTCAGTCATTCGCAGCAGGTCTTGGTATGTACTCACCGTGAGCAACAAGAGATCACTAGAATCTAAATTAATTATAACACATAAAACTCTTCAAATTATGAAGAAACTGTGAAATTTACCGAGTGGGGACTCAAAACTTGCAGTACCATGACTAAGTTACGAATACCCTGACTTTTATGGAGTCAAGAGAAAACAACTCAAATCAAATTTGTGATATGTTTAAATATTAAATCTATCTATTCTTTTATATTCAAGATACATTTGGAAGCAGGCCAGAAGGTACTCACATTGTTGCTCCACACATTTTGGATATTCTTAATTGTATTAAGCTGTAATGGACATATTGATGTTGTAGATATCAATCGCTTTTGAATCCTTCTCAGCACTTACACTAGCGCTGAGGAGAACACACACGAATGACCCTTTTGCTTTCCTCCGACATTTTCCACATAGATACATGAGATAATCAGACAACATGATTACTTTTGTTTTAGATGTTTTGTTGCGTGTTGAAACCTTGCAATTAAAAATAAAGTGGATAAAATTGTGATTAAAAGCTATGGTACTTTATTTGTATTCATTTTCTATTCCTTCATAAGACAGCTAATTAAAGTCACTTCATTATTATCAATATATGTAATTAAATCTATCAAAGTAATCAATCAGATTGTTGTATTGGAAGCTGTATTCATAAGATCTTTTTCCAAGGGTGTTTTCTTATTCCTATTTATGTACATAATTGTGTAGGTATTTATTCACTTTTGTAAAGAAGAGTTGTATGAATTCATTGTCCAGACAACAACTGAATTGAGATGTAGTCAACCAGACAAATTTTTGCATATGTACTTCCTGACGGCCTTGACAATCATTGGTTTATTTGTGCATCATGTATCCTGCGTATGAAAAATAATAAGTATTCTACGACATACATTATCTTTGATTAAGTCTTTTGAGAATGGGTCATTTTTTTCACAATTCCCAATAAAGAATACTAGGGTCGTTTGAAAAGTCCGAGAGATTGCACTACTGCCGAGTTTGGAGGTTATTTTTAGTTAGTAGCATCTTTTAGAAAAAAACAAACCAACTTTCTGTCAAATTGGTATATTTATTTCTGTTTGGCATTCGTTTGAATCGAGGAAAAAATCTTCAAAAAATGGACAAAAATAATTTTTTGTGTAGATTAAACATTACTTTATGAAAGACAAAGAAAGTCTCAGGGGACTAAAAAGAAGCTTGATAAACATTTTGGGGGACTCTGTGCACCTTCGATTAGAACAGTTTAAAAATTTCAAAATTTTCGGAGTGGCCATAAAGACACAAGCGTCGCTGAACGTTCTGTAGGCCTGTTGAGGTTACTACTCATTGATAAAATCCATAATATGGTGATAGATGACAGAAGAGTGAAGGCGTGTGAGATTCCTAGTGCAGTGGGCATCTCGAGTTGGAACACTATTTCTATTAATTTTGTCACCACATCTGCTGAGGTGTGAGCTGGTACATTTTTGTAATGGAAAAGTACTTTTTTTTGGGTCAATAGTGGGTGTTTTCTTGCAGCTCAGTTGTTAAACGGTCCAATAACAATGAGTAATAGTTTTACCCTTTTCCAGATAGTCGATGGGAATTATTTTTTGCAAATCCAAAATACATTTACCAAAATCTTTCCCGCCTATTCCTCGATTCAAATGAATGTCAAACAAAATAAAATAGACCGATCTGCTGAAAGTTCGGTTTGTTACCTTCCAAGAGATATTACTATCTAAAACTATCCTCAATACAAGCCATTAGTCCCATTTTTTGGACTTTACACGTACTTTTCAAAATACCCTCGTATTTATTCCTCAAAATATATAAATATAAATATTTTACTAAATTTGCAGAAATTATTTTACAATATATATGTATATATGGCGAACCCCTTGAATAAATTCATAAATGGTGTTCATCTGACTAACAAATCCTCTAAAATTAGTCATAAAATACGTAAATCTATTTATAATATTGAAATAAGTACATAACACAAATTAAACGATTGCGTTTTATATATTTAGTAACTAACTAATATTTGAATAATTTCATAACCAATTAATTATTAATTCTCATTGAAACAATAATAGTTATCAAGCATATAAAAAGTTTGTAAGAACTCAATGGTACGTATTTTAAATTTATTAAGAATGATGTATATTAATATTAAATCATTTGCCTAGATTGAAACTCTGTTTGTGAATTTTATACTCAATTTCTTTACTGGAGTGTAACATGTAGAATGCCAATAAATGTGTCCTGTTTCGTTTCTCTATTTGAGTCTTAAGATGGTAGACATGGGAAGTTACACTCCTCGTAATCTGAGATTTAAGAGACGTATACACTATATTATAAGAAAGTACAATCGAAACTTGGGAATCAATAAAATAAGTTTTAAAAAACGTATATTTTCGTTCGTGGAAAAACTTTATAAATATTATGTCCTCCTAATCTTAATGTACGGATCTGAGGTCTAGAATCCTTGCAAAAAATATTTGATTAAGTACCTGGAAAAGATGCAAGTGAGGTTTATCTCGATGTTTCCACCATTAAGAAATAACGACAACTACACATGTAAAATCAAAAGACTTGGACTCATTACTCAATATGAAAAACATGTATTTAAAGATTTTACAATTTTAAAGTATTTACGCTCAAGAGAATTGTGAACAAAAGATAGACGTATCTCCCCTAATGTAGATCCTAAACAAAGGCTATTTCCTCCAAGAAAGGAGACTCTTGAATCCTTTTAACAGCATTTACCTCTTAAAACCAAATAGAAACATTTCCATGCGTAGTTTTTATTATAGATCGGCCAGTCTCTGGATTTTTAAACCTCTATATGAATTTGACAGGGAAATGAAACTGACCTCAAGCGATTTCAAGTTGATTCTTTTGTTATATCATATATTTGTATATATATACTAGCAAGGGTTACCCAGTGTTACTAAGGAGGTGGCTTAATGGTTAGACCTATTTGGTGCGGACGAACATGATAAAATAACGCCTGTTTATTATGAATTTAAAAAATAAATTGTGATATAAGCTTCAAATAACATACCAACATATAAGCATAAAAAAATTTGTCTTGATGGAATCCAATCTTTTATTTTTGGCGAAATCGAAATTAGTGAAGAAAATAGCAAAAACTTTTTTTCAGAAATTTTGAAAAAAAGAAGTTATTAGCATTTATTGGCACTGTAAAGAGGAATACAAACCTACCAAGATTTTTTTCGCACTTGCAAAAACAAAAAAGTGTTAGAAAATAATATTGTTGAACAAAATGACTCTCGAAAACTGGTTCATTTTTGCATAAATTGCCAAAATTATTAGATAAAATGATCCAGAAAGTTTAATTACCATTTGCATATTGTGGCATGTTTAATTTTATGTCCTAAATACACATTTTTGCGGAATTTCTTCTTCAAGTTTGATAAAAAAAGAGAAAAATATTCAAAAAACGACAGAATAGTGAAACATAACATTTTATTTGCCAAATTTATAAGCCAAGGAATCTCCCGAAAAATTTCTACAAAGTTTATTTGATCTATGGATATAATATTGAAAATACATTTTTTTACACTTGAAAAAAATGAAACTGCAATTTTCACAGATTTCTTTTTTTACCCACAACTTTTTTTAAATTTTTAATAAATTTAGAAAATATCTTTATTTGTATATATTTTTTTTTTTAAACGGCGGCTACTTTTTGATATATAACTCTACTTCCTATCTAGTCTTCTTCAGCTCCAAAAATACTTTTTGGGTAAAGGATAAGTCTCCATTATATTTCCTCCTCCCCAATTGGCACCCCTTCTTAGTCTGATCAAGTTCAAAAGAGGCATTCAAACTAAGTTTCAGCCACGTAGGCCCAATGGTGTGAGCACCCATAAAGGGCACACACAATCTCTATTATATTGTATAATAGATGTAAAGTAAAAAGTTATAAGCGTTTTTTGCTTTATTTCGACAATCAAATTAACATGCCGGTCCAAATAGACGATTTCCATTATTTAATCGGCATTTTCAATTATTGGCCTACCATATCTTGCTTCAACTTCGACGTCCGTATTACCAGAACGGAATCGTTGGAACCACCACTTTGCTGTTGCACTCGATACTATATTGGATCCTTAAACAGCACTTTTTTTTTTTATTGCCTGCTTTGCCTATTCATCTATGTGTAACACACAAATGGCCTCACCAATCACAAAACTGTTAATGAACTTTTTAAAGTCTTCGCTTCACCTTTCATCATACTTAATTCATTTTTTATGCAATGTATTAATCCTGAAATATAGCTCACTAAATACATCTAGTGAAAAACGCTCAAAACTGTTTACTTGACTTACTTATCTTTAAATTATGTGCATTTCTTTCACTAACATATTTTTTTTTATTTCTACTTGTACTAACTGTAAGTAGACCGTTATAGCCTTTGACTATCGCCACTAGTAAAAATAATATAAATTATAATAATAAAGATTTTCTGCAAAAAAAAAAAATTATTATTTAATAGCTATCTATCTTTAGCAATCTAAAATTATATAATTAACTTCATGATTGGAAACACTTGATTAAAAAATAAGGATGAATCAGAGTATCACATTCAGTTTCCGTGAAGGAACTCTTGAATAAGGATTATTTATTAATTGCTATCCACACAAGGGAATTAAACATATTTTCAAAAAGCAAACTTTATATATGTATGGGATGTATTTTTAAAGAGTAAGATCGGAATTAATTTTTGTTTACTAGCATGTCTATGATACGTACATTTGAGTTTCCAGTCTTTATTGATCTAAACAAATGGAAGAGGTTTCAAAATTTGTATGATTTTAATTAAACTACAAAAGTAGTACAAAAACTTAAATTGTGCATCATTTGGAAGGTTCAACCGCTCTACAAAGTTTGCGTAAAAATGTACTTTTCACAGATTTCAAACTTATGCTTAAAATAATACAAAAATGAAACTGGAAAAGTATTTTATTATTATAATCAAAGGACAGCTTATAAACCAAGACAAAAACATAAAATTGAAACTTGAAGCTTAGAAAAGTAGTTATTTTTAGAGTTATATAATTGCTATATTTATGTTCGTAAACCTGATAATATATTATTTGTTATATTGAAGTATAAGAGATACCCGACGAATTAATTTGCATGTAACAACACGTTACTAGAAGCTTTGAAACTATTTGTGTTACATTGAGACCATACAAGAACTTGAAGATTTGTAGCTACAAACTATAGGGAACGTCATTAAATGTATTTAATAAGTCGAGAAGAACTTGAAATTTAAGAATAATGGAAACAATCCATCCAATTAAGATAATTATGCGATTTTTTGGGAAAAAATAAAAAATATTTAGATCAAATGTTCGATTACAATTCTAACAATGAAACAACTTATATATACAATTTCCAAAATACTCTATGGAAATGTACCTCAATTTCAAAATATATCTTTAAAAAACAAGGACAGTGTTAAAAAAACTAAAATATTTTTTGAAGTTATCTGAGAAGCTTTTCGAAGTTGCTATTTGTAGATGATCTTAGTATGTGTTTTGTTCGTGTATAAGTCATAAGTTTTTTGTTGGATCAAAGAAATGTGAAGGAAATTGTTATAAGCGGTGTCAATCAGAAAGGAACTACTAAATTAATTAAACGACGTCAGAGGCAAGATGGAATTTCAATGAGGGAAACAAAAAAAAAAAAATCACTAAAGAATCGGATTTTGTTTCAAAAAATCCTGCTTTTGATCCGTACCCAAAAAGAATATACTTGACAGAAAAAAATAAGGACTGATAGAATACTACTTTGATCAAATGGGAGAAAAATCTGAGGCTCAATAAATGTACATATTATGTGATTAAGTTTTTTAAAGTTATTTATATCTTACTCTAAATATTATCCCCAGGGATCTCCGATCATTATTTCTTCGCTTATTATTTTATTCACTTAAAGGTAAATTCAGGAATATTTTTTATTTGTCTCTAGGGAGTTACAATAAAGGTATGTAATGCACATTGCACATGCAATATTATAAATATACAGTACCTAGCTAGGTGCTGCGTATACGTATTTCATTAGTCATATTAACTTGTTTCTACATATTTGAGAAATCATCACCCTGTGTCAACCATTGCATTATATTATACACGTAAATAATCATGAGAGTTTAACGTGATATATGTGTATTTGCCTTCCATGCATTAATTGATATTAGTAGATTTTCAAAGTAGTCAATACTAGGAGCCACAAATCCCTAAATGACTTGTTTATCTCCTGAATAATATTTGGAATATTGGTGACAATGGAATATTATCATAAGTAAATTGCCAAGTATATAAAATATTCATAAATAAATACTGCTAATAAAAGTACTACCCTGATTTATATTATAATACAAACACGAACATATAGGTATTCATTAAAAAAAGTATAATATATGTAAACATACTGTTCCTTCTTTTTTTTTCCATGTGGAATGAGTAATCATACTTAATGGTACTAATTAATGTCACTACCTACAACTTCATTTTTAATTACTCTGTGGGATATGTATTTATTAATTCCATGTATGATTATTTCATAATAAAGAGTAATTAGCTATGTAACTGCCTATATGTAAATTTAGGATCCCTTCATTGATGGCCGCTTTTTGTGGTATTTTCTAATTTTGTACTAGGTTTGTTATTAGGTATTCGTGTAGAGTGTGGCAAAACAAAACGATCACATCACTTTAACGCTTCTTTTGATGATGTCAGCGTGTTAAGAACTTCAAACTTCAGAATTTTGATCCGTCAATAATTTTTCTATCTACACTAGGGTAATTGTTCTTTCCATCTTGCTGGCCATTTTCATAAATTGGCAAATATCTTATATTGGCACATTCTCATTTTCGATCTGTGTTAAACAGCAAAAAAAATGTATTTGTTCATTGTTTCCTCTTTTTCATAATTTTTTTTACAAAGAATTATTAGCATCTATGATATAATAATCAATTGGTACAGAATGGAAAGGCTCAATTCTAATCCACAAGAAACTTTATTAATGTGTCTTATTGAGGAGCATGTACACGAGTATCTTATGGGATCAAAATTATCTAGCATTAATTTTTTTTCCTATGTTATTTAGCAAACGTTAAACAGTTTAAAGTTGTTGATATTTTTCCCTTCAGTGAACAAAGAAGAGAAATAGGAAGCAGCTCAATGTCTTATGAATCATATTCCTCGTTTGTATGAAAAGGCAAGAATATCGAAGATCAATGAAAAAGCCTTACTAGGAAATTTATATCCTTTTATGACAATGACTACAAAAATTGTCTTTAAATTCTTATTGAAAGAAGATCTGCTCAGAAAAATGTTTTTCGTTTCCATGAAAATCTAAAAGAGGGGATGCCATTTTCTCCCAGCAATGCCGAGGAAATTATGTTGAACAGTCTGAAGGAAAGTCCGAAGAAGGAAATAATATTATTCAAGATATAAAGCAAAAAATAACATCTACTCCTGAACTTATTTACTATTTTTAGATAGAAACCAAGACTGACTTAAAGAAGATTGATTTATGTTAAGCCCCCATTCGGGATGGCAGTGCACTGGGATGGAAGACTCACGGAAACTCTTGAAAATCTTAATTGATTTAAAGAAATATTACCCATACTTGTTTCAGGAACTAGAGAAGTAAAATTACTAGGTTTTCCTGCACTACTTCACAAAGCAATCGATTTACTGGGACAGAGAATTGCTCAGACTACTTTTAACTACTTGAGGTATGGGAACTGCACAGAAAGTGTTTGGGCACTGGTTTTTGACATAACAACATCAACCACTAATAAACTATCCACAGCTTCAATATCTATTCAACAATTGTTGAAGAGAGAGTTATTGGGGCTTGCTTGTAGACATCATATTGGAGAAAGATTATTCACAAATTTTTACGATGCATTAAAAATTTAAATATCAAAAACTCCTGAAGTTATTTGTTGAATTTATAAGAGTGAGCACAAATTCGCTCATTTAGTCCCGGAGGGGCTCCTGGTGGCCTAATTCCTCTTTTTAGGATTAATTGAAGTGATTAGGATTCGTCCTTTAACATCGAGCTTACGATTGATGGCAAATATAATCGCGGGGCATTTAATATTAATTTTACTTGCAAGGGGCGGGGGATGGGGGTTTGATTTGTCATAATGTATTGTACCAGATAGTTGGCCGTTATTTTGAATATTAAATAACAATTATAAGTTTTTAAAGACACCTGTATGTAAATGGAAATCAAACAGTAGCTATTGATTATTATAAAATCTGTTGTAAATGATGCCGCAGAGAGGGGAGTGAAGCCTTGCAATGGCTATGTAACCACATCTACGTATGTATCTCCATTATGGTTGAAGGAGAAACATAATTCCAATTATGTTGTTGTCTATCAACAAGTTTTTCTAATTTATGATGTTATTTAAAACATCAATAAAATAATTCGAAATGAAATATATAATATGGGTACGTCCTAGTACAATACAATATTATATTATTATAGATTTTTGTTTTATTTCAATTGTATGATTGACAAATTTGTTGAAGCAACTTTTAGATAGAATCAAACGACCTTAGTCTCTACATTTATTTATTTTGACAAAAATTAAAAAAATAAGCTCCACCCTACTTGTGGTAGAGAAGTCTCAAAGTTTCACCTGTTTTGTAAATGTATACTCTATATACAACAGCTGAAAAATGTTTGAGGTATTATACTAATATCCATATAGAGTAGGCTATTTTATTTATATATATGTATATTTGTGTCTTTTACCTGGGACGGATTTTGGGCTACGACCAAGTTAAACAAATTATATGTCTAACCAGCAAAGTTTTAAAAAGCTCCCAAAAATGTTTTATTATATACTAACACTAACACACTATCTGAAAGATAGCCAATTAAACAGATTTTATTTAAATATAGCTAGTTGATGTTGAAATTCTTAATCAATACGATCTACTATAAATTAATTTAAAGTTAAATAGGTAAATTTTTATTGTAAAACCTCCTTGTATACAGCTTTTTTTGTCCATATAATGGAAATATAATCAAACTTGCCCCCTCTTTTGACACTCTTGAAAAAACAACATATAATTGACGATGTGAAAATACTGATTTTGGTACATAATAAGTAATTTTTTCATGTTTGACATTGTGATTTATTTATTGTCATTGCAATTGTCCATTTATTAGTTGCAGTAGGTAGAACAGGTTAAATTACTATAAATTTGACCTTTTTCAGACCTTTACTTTTTTTTCATCTTATTTATCCAAAACATTTGTAATAGTCGTAATCAAGAACTATTGTAGGTTAGTTTTGGTTGAAAAATATCATTTTAGACAAATTTTTCTTTGGAATGAGCATAAGAAATATCACAAGGAAAAGAAAATGTTTTTTTTTTTTTGTTTTTTTCAATGATTAAACTTTAATTTATTATGAATTTAAATTTTGAAGATAACGTAATAAAGTAATAGTAAGTTTTTTTTGCAGATATGTTTTAAAAACAGAATTTTAAAATAGTACTTTCCTTCAATCAAGGGCATATATGCTTCGATGATCATGGACCACTTGGAGGAGGAATTGGACCTGCAATTCATCATCTGTTACTAAAACACTATATTTTTTAATGAGAACAACTATAAATTCAGCATGATCATTAACAACTTTTACACGAATGATGTTATCAAGAGCTTGTCAGTAGTCATCTCGATCATTCCATAAGTCAGTCGCAAGAAAATTCTCTTGGAGGTGGAGACTTTGTGCCAGTTTCTTTGATATTTTTGAAGTTTCAAGTTTTTGTAATTCATTGAGAGTAAAGAACGGCGGCCTTTCTTGAGTCTTATAACTCAAATTTTGAAAGGCCTTTGCTATACATCTTTTTGATTCTGAGCATAATGCACTATCAAATAGAGCTAATCCAACAATTTCCTCGGACAAGTACCATAAGTGCTTCAATATTTCTTTTATTTTGACTTCGATATATCTAAACTAATGGAAGAATATTTAAGGGGTAAAAAGTATTTCATAGTTTTTTGTTATGTTTTTTTAAGAAGAAGAACATAAGCTCGAGGCAGTCCTTCCCGTATTTTGATTTGTTGTGTCATTATTGTACATACCTTGAATAAGATCATGTTTTCTCCGTCATGAAAAATTTAAACTAAAAAATGCCCAAAATTTGACTTAGATCAAAATAAAATATATTGTTTAATTACTTTCCTTATATATTAAATTTTGGCAATTTGGACTCTTTTGGATCCATTTAAAGTCAGAAAAACGGTTAACCTCTGAACAATAAGTATTTATTATTACTCAATTACGATTTATTAAATTGATTTAGATTATAAAGTATTTTTATTCCAAAAATGTCAGTTAAAAGTAAGAAAAATGTAAAAATTATAGAAACATCGCCTGTTTATTCTATTTTGAGTAATAAATTAACAATTACTAATAATTTGGGACACATAAATTGTAAATATAGATGTAATTTCTTTTACGAGTAGAAAAATGGACATACAGCAAAAAAAGAAAGTTATGTTAGTCTTTCACTCTTTCATCGATTAGAACAAAAAGTTAGTAAAAAATTATAATATATCTTTGATAGCAAATTTGTTTAGTTAAATTTCTTGTATCACTAGGTTTGTTGTAACATGAAGTGATTAGATGATATTCAGGTCAAAACACTCATTTTTGGAAAAAAAAAAAAAAAAATATTTCTAGAATTTGGAGCCGTTGAGCATCCTTTAAACATTTTTAAAAGCTTTCAAAATTGATATACCTTGTTCTTAGACTAAAAGGAAAAAATTGCGACTCTCGGAACTCAACATTTCTCAAATTTAAAAAATAAGCTCCACCCTAACCACAGGTTTCTTATAAAATGATCAATACCGAATTATATTAGCTTTCTTTGCAGACAAAAGTTATTTATGTCGTCAATAAAGAATTAAATACAGCATTAATTATTATTTTTCAATATTTAATAATCATAGACATTATTCTAACTTATAAAAAACATTAGCAAAGGTCTTTGTTTTTATATAAACTTACCCTATGGAGCAAAAAGAGAGACAGATAATTAAAAAATGTTCTTTTCTTTCTGAAGAGGATAAATAAATGATGTTTGTTCACTATGGTCAGATCATCAAATTTTCCTATTTCTCTTTTTCTGTTTCATAGAACAATTTAAAAAAAATGTCTAGCAAAATTATTTTATGCAAAAATAACTAAAAATCTCTTTTTAATATCTATATTCAGTAAATTAAGAGTTTTTGCCTTTTTCATAATTTGATAAAGATGTGCAATCTAAAGATGACCTTGTAGGACAATGTAATTTTGCATAGGTAATTTTCATACCATATGACAACTTCCTCGCTCTAACCGTAATCAAATTTTGAAAAAAGTTGAAAATCAAACTTCTCCAATACTTTCTGTAATGCTCCTTCATATCTCTGAGATACTGCCAAGAATGATATATACAAAAGTACATAAATTGAGACTTGTTTACATAAATAAAATGTTTTTCTTGTACTTATCAAAGCAGTACTTGCAATTTTTTCATAACATTAACTGTAATTTGATTATAAAATGTTGATATTGACTCAACCAAATAGGTAGATATTTACTTCCCATGATTTTTATATATAAATATATATTTAGGTAACATGGGTATAACAACCTGAAAAATATTAGATTGATAGTCTTATATTCTTTGTAAAAAATAAATAAAGATAGAGCCTAAGATCGATTAAAAAGTTGCTTCGACAAATTTTGTAAATCATGGTATAGAAGGTGCAACATATTTCTAATTATAATGGCCAAAGGAATGGAAAAACTTCAAATGTTGTCTTTCAACCAATTTTACTAAATGCTGAAGTCATTTAAACCATTGATAACATATATAATACGGGTATTTCCTAGTATTCATTTAAAATTATAGAACAGGAAACACTATTTAATAATTGTCACACAAAAGAAGGTTACACTACAGTAGTTCATTATTTCAAGAATCAAATATACTTAAACGTTTATGGATATTATTTGAATAGTTCATTTTTTTATGTCAAAAAGAACTATAAAATTTATAGCGATTTTTAATGTGTTTTTTTTTCTTTTGATAAACGGTAGTGTTCTGTTTTTAACGGGGTGATCTCTTAATTTTTTACACCAAAGAAATTTGATGTGCAGAAAAGGATGTTTGCAAAGTTTCATTCTTCAAAGGCAATTTAAAGTATCTCTAATAAAATTTGATAGTCTTCAAATTTTAAATGACTTGAGAGGTCTTAAACATGATTTTTGAAGGCTGAGCCAGCGTACTAAAAAAATTAAGGGATATAATCAAAAAGGGACATCCTGTTGAACAATTACATAAATTAATTGATTATCTCACATTTAACTAAATAGTGTACTACACGGTGATCATCTGGTAATTTTATTTTACTGTATAATAACTTTATCTGGGGTTCTAACTACGTAATTCGAGTAATATAGTTTTACAATTTAGATTTTATAGCCAAATAGTTGAATTCGGATGTTTTTATAATATGTTTTACTCCATATATGATTTTATATTAGAGCAACATTTATATATTATGTAATATTAATATATTAAACAACTTTTATTGTTAATATTTGTCATTCATTAATGAATTCCTTAAATATTTAAAAGAACATTCATCAAATTCACAAATACCTATTAGATTTTTTTATTTTTTAACCATATTTCTTTACCCTTCAGTCCAGTTTGTATTAACCGGTTCGCTCATCCACAAACATGGATTCCATATTTCAAAAATGACTTTGACTTTAAGATCAATCTTATTGTATGTTAAACTTCATTAGCTCGGTAGAGTCCCTAAAATAATTTATCCTAATTATGGTGGATTATGCACTTTTAACGTTGTTTTTTTTTAATTGACTTCTCCAAATTTAATTTGAGATATACATCTTCATTTGTTCAAAATTTAGGGTCAAATTTTCATTTGTAACTTTTTGTGTGCCCTGGACCTTGGGCTTCTCCAAATTTAATGTGTCTTATTTTTAAAATGTAACATTATAATATATAATTCTATAACAAGTAAGCAAACAAAGCTTGATATTTAATTACAAACAAGGTAATTAAATTATCACAGTATAGGATAAGAGCAATAACAGATGGGCTGAAAAAAAAATGTTTATTTTTTGTTTTTCATTGGCTTCTTTTCTTTTATTATTATCAGTATTTTTCTTAATAACTTTATGGAGCGGAGTCCCCATAACCCTTTTCAAGCCATTGCTTAGCTTGAACGGTATTTTTTCCCCATCAAGAAGTAGTGTAAAATGAAAACACAAAATTGTTTTTGATCCCTTATTTTGAAAATAACAATAGAAGGTTCAGACTTAGTACAAGAACTCACAAACTAATGAACAAATTGTCATGAAATTTTGACAGCTGTATTTTGAAGGCTGGTTCTAATTAAAAATGAAGCGAATAAAAAAAATAGCTTCATTGATGCGAGAAGCCCGGGACTTTTCAGCTTATGCGTTATATTAGTTAAAACCGAAATATTGCACTTATCCAAATTCCACCATTTTTCAAATCGTTTATACTTTTCACTCTTTCCAATATAATTTTATAATACACGTAAGTATTAGCAAACAATGGCTAAGTTAAACCACATTTAATAGCAATTTATTAAAGTGCCTGTTATGTGGGGTTTTTATTTGCTTAGCCTTTTATCAATAGCAATGGGTAATTTTGGAGATAAATGATATTAATATATTTAAAAAGTTAAAGATTTCAATAGATTTTTTTTATTTTCTTTATATTGTTCTTGTATTCTTATAAGCGGAACATATTATCATTCCAAATTTTTATAAGAACTTAAATTTGGTTTTCTTAAAAATATTTTATAAAAAAATAAAAAAAAATAATACAAGCTATCACAAAATGAGGGATGAAGTATTCTTATTTGGAGAATAATTTCTCCAAATACTTTTCATATTTTGAATCGCATGAGTTTTACTTGATCCGGGTTATCCGGATGGACAGTTACAGTTATTGGACTTACAAGTTTATTCATGTGATCTTGATAAACATCAAACCCAAGATACAATATCCTAAGGTAGCATTATGCATCATTGCTTAGCATACAAAGTCCAAAGAGCTTGAAAAACATTCCAATTTGATTCATTTCATTAAGATCCATTCTCTCGAGAAAATATTTCATAATATAAAAACTCTTGATTCGATACTGTATTATAATATTGCTTTGTAACATTTTATTAAAGCCGTAGCTTTACATTTGTTTACGATAGTCAATATGTATTTATAAAAATAATGAGATGACCAATATGTATATACGACGAGGTATCAACAAGAAATTATATCCCTATCCTTTTGGAAACGGAGTTTAATATTCCTTATTACTTCGTACAAGTTATGAAAAAGAACCAATTATAAAAATAGCCATGACGTATCAAGTATATCAGGTATTTTTATATTAGCCATGTAACACCGTGTTAAATGTGAGTTCATATATTTGTTGACCGTCAAATATAAAAATCAAGTCAAAAATGTATTGCTTAGAACTCTGCAAATTATGATCTTCAAGTCTCAGCAATTATTTTTATCAAGATGAACAGATTCTGCAAAGAAAAAAAATGTATTTAGGGAAGAAAATGACAAAAAAAAAAACCATTCTGGGGATATAATTTTCTGTAGTATTATCTCTACTACAAGTAATAATCATTTGCTGTACCAAAGAATCCGTAGTCCATTTAATATACAAATATTGGATTTTTTTAGAGACACATATGGTATTTTGCATGCAAACTTTAATGAAAAATCCATTACCATATGAATTAATGTTAAATAATGTTACTCCTAAAGCTAGTTTTGGTCATTTTTTCTACCCTATTAAAATTAAAGGAGTATAAATAATATGACCTAGCGATAAATGAATCCCCTTAAAGAGTAAATCTATATAAAAAAGAAACCAATGTTGTAAGTATGTATTTATATTTTGGACTTAATTGGTTGGTTTAGGTTTAGATTGTTATAATACTCGCCCTTACACTTTTTACACGCTAAAAACTCGTCAAGCCAAAATCATATTTTAAGACAATTGTTGAAAACCTATCACTTAATAATTGTTTTTGTCATTTATGTTCTGCAAAATAGCTTAGAATTTAGTTTAACTTAATTAAATCGTGGTCATAAGTGTAATTTAAAAGTTTATATAATCAAGAGTAAATCTTGGTTATTGTAACCAATATATTTGCAGTATATTGCATTGCAGACTAATGCTCATTAAGAATGATTCATAATATATGCCCCACCGGTATGTAAAAATAAAAGCAACAGAAAATTAAAGTGGTCACCTTAACAATTTGAAGAATATTTGGTAGAATAGAAGCTTAGCAGTTATGATCTTGCATAAGATAAGCTGCGAGCAACTGGGAGAGGAAGGAAATCAACACAAATCCCACTCCCTTTATCTAGCAAGTAAAATATTTGCTGGATTTACTCTGATGTCGACCCTCAATTGTACTTCCATCCCAACAAAGACTTAGAATTACAACACCCGAGAATATCTTCATTGCTGCTCTTCTTCTTTCATGAGGCCACGCATAGGTTATTACGAGATTCTCTGTCTTCACGAATTAAATAATATTGACACTGCTTAGGGGAAAAAAATTATGTCCATATTACCAACTACAAAAAGGCGCTCCCGTTTTCTAAGACATGTTTTTACATCTCTACTTATTTATATGACCACATATTGTCTTCGGATACGTTACGATCATATATTTTGAACTTGAGTTTTTATTAAAAAAACTCGAATATTCTATATCCCGATCGATCCTAAACGACTCGATTCGGTTCGAATCTAATCAAATCGACACAAGACTAGAATGAACAATATATTATGAGTATAAAAAAAAATTTCAATCAAATCCAATTATTACTATTAAATATTAAGGTAAATTAGCATTCAAGTGTCGAAAATAGATTTATGATGACATTGATGTTCTTTGCACAATTAAATACTTTTTGGCGATATATGCTAGTATTGTTTTTCCCAACATAGGTATTGTTGGTTGTTTCAGATTATATATACATGTAGTTTTGTATAAATTACAGATGGGAACACTCATTTTGTATACATGAATTCAAGGCAAAAAAGGAATTTATCTTCGAGTGCAAACTCAAAACTGATCTCAGTTTTTCTCTCAGTCATCTGAATTCTGAAAGATCTGGGATTATAGTTATTCAAGCCTTTTTTTATGCTAAAAACAATCCCAAATTAAAAGTAGGATTACTTTAACTTATATAAAAGTGGTTTCTATGATAATTAAGCCTTTTTATTGATTCGATATCTTTTTTAAACTCGATCAACTTCCATTTTTAAGCTCAAAAATGATGAAAAACAGCACTCTTCTATAGACTCTTATGACTTATTCTTAAAACATAGTGAGGAGGAATAGCATAGCTTATATTATAGAAACATATTCAATGTATGAATTAAAAAAATATATATTTAAAAAATATGCATCTCCAAGGATTTTTGTTCCATTTCCCAGATATTTTAGAATTCAGATGACTGAGAGAAATACTAATATCGATTTTGGATTTGGATTCATAGATAAATTTGATTATTGTCTGAAATTCTTTTGTAAAAAAATAAATAAATTATTTTCAATATGAAAGGATGCTTATAGATTAAAAATCTTACTTCACTATCTAAATCTATCAATGAAAAAAAATAACAAGAATAAAAAAGATTTTATAACAACAAAATACTTAATATGTGATTACATATATATGCTCCGTACCGTACCAACCCTAATATATACATAAACCATATATGTTTGAAAATAAACCTATTTCTATAATTAGTTAAATTATGATATTGAGAATTATAATTTTTGGGGCTAAGCCCCCATCCCCAATAATGGAAGCTAGAATTTCCCCGTTCCCCAACCAATCATAAGTGTTACTCTTTGCCGATCATGAGTATACCCACATTTTGACATTTTATTTTCAAGAATTAAAATAGTTATAACAACTTTAGAAAATAACAAAAGGTTCTCAGATTCCCAACTAGAAAAATACATTTGCACGCGTTAAGGTCATATGTTATTCAACTGTAGTTATATTCATATATAAGAGCTCAAATAATTGTTGTTGTTTTTTTATAAGGCTGTACTTATTAACATAAAAAGAGAGTTTGGAGAAGAGGTTTAATCCCGGTCAATCACCAATTCCCAGAAATACTTGGCTTATATGTATACGAGCCGAGTTTTTTCAGCATTTTTTTACTTACTTGATAAAGCTCAAGTTTTAGTTGGCGAGTTTTACTAATGACACATCAATATGTTATTTTCTCTCTTTCTTTAATTATACGACCCGGTAATGATATATATTTTCTTTCCATCGACCTGAGAAATTAATTTGTTTGTTTCCTCTGCCCACTCCTGACACCTGATTTAATGGTGTTAATTTATGAAATATTTAATGATATATTAATGGTTAAGTGTAGCAAAATGGCTCACGCTAACTGGGGGCAAAAAAATCCAAAAAGCCTACAACGAAAAAAATTAAAAAATTATTGATATAAGAACATACATAGCTACTTTTTTTTCATGAAAATATTTTAATGAAAAATAAGTTTTCTAGCTTTTCGATAGCTCTTCAATGATGAAATAAAATTGGCTATCATTGCTTCAGTTTATGATATATCATTAATTAGAAATTTATAAATATGTACATTTCTTTTTCTTTAAAACTCAATATTGGATTAAGTTACGGATTTGATATTGTGTAGGATATAAGTAGATTTCGAAATTTGTACCAGGGCGTATCTTTTTATTAACATAAGAACATACTTTGCATATTTTTCTCCTTATAGTAGTAGTAGAAATAGCTAAACTTAAGACACCCCACTAATTTAGTCATAATTCTCTTTAAACTGAAAATGTGTATGTGAGGGTAAAATTAGTTGTATAGTAGCATGGGGTTTGAGTTATATTTGATAAACGAACATTTGTCTTTCAAAATGGAAATAAAATGAAGACAGTCGGATGAACTTGTTTATTCGTGGGTTGTATACAAAAATTTTATAATTACATATTTTCTTTTTTCGCTATAATACTTCTTTACACCTGTTTCGCATTTATTTCATTAAATTTTTCCATATATCAGGGAAGTTTCATTCCAATATTATAAAATGAAGATTTTAAGATTTACATGAGATCAAATCGTCGTCTATAGTCGGATAATTTTCTTGCAAACATTTTCTATTGAGCTCAAGTCTGAAGACATAGAAAACTAACCAAAAACAAATTTATTTCCATGTTGCAAATACTCTTTGTTTCTTATTAAAAAATGAATGGTTACATTGTTTGGCTGAAAATGGGATTATTTGTATCAAGACGATCCAAAATTTGAAAGGCGTCAGAACCCTATATATTGAAGTTATTCCCTCTTTTATTCCATGGTTGATGTGAATATATTCCTTACCCTCTCGACTTGTATCATCTTACGAAGAGAAGTTAGGCAAGTGTTTTTCTTTTTCAGATATTGGAAGTTAAAAGATTTAGTATTTGACTTTGATTTCTCATTAGGAGCTTCCCTAAAGAAGGAAATTTGATGGAAAAGAAAGCTTAAGTGTTGCACTAAGTTGGAGTTACATTTCCACTAAAACCCAACAAAAAATTAATTGGAATCGATTCAAACGATGTACATAGAAGTATTAAAATCAAACAGGAATCATTTTTATTCATGAATTTTGCGAAAATAAACAAACTAATTACACAAGTCGATGAACTGGTGTAATTTAAAGAGAATTAAAAGCAAATTAGAATAATGTTTTAAGATTAGTTAGACCACACGAGTTGCCTCAAAGTTGAGAGTTTCAAAATTATTTATTTACATAAGGATCCAAAAATTGTGGTAAATCTGGACCATATTTAACTACATCCTGAATAATTATGAAATCATGTAACTCGCTTATTTTAATTTTAAAATGCGAGGTTATGCGTTAGCTTTAATTTGGTTGTGCAACTTTTAATTCGAAACAAGTATTTCCGATAGAGGAGACCTATAGTAACACCGTCATATAATTGGTTTGCGTGGGACACAGCCCAGCGTATATCAAGAAGATGCTGGGGTATTCAAAGAGCACTTTCTACGACGTCTATAAACGCTGCAAGGAGGATGGACATATAAGATAAAAGCCCACAACTCCCAGAGTGATAAAAAAGCACTCCTAAATTCCTAGTATGCCTGAAACGTCGGTCAAGGCATCTCCTGGAAATCCAATCAACACATTGGCCAAAAAGCGCCAAGTAAGCTGTACAACAGTTTTAAGGGCCATAAACACAGACCCGGGGATGAAGTTATGTCACATCTACAAAATATACATTCTTACACACAAAATGAAGGCCTCCAGGACGCCCACGGAAGAAAATTGCTCAAAAATTTGAAGTTCCATGGTTACGAGTCATCTTTTATTCAGATTAGAAAAAATAGACCAACAACATCAAGAATGACAGATGGTTGACCACATAAAGAACTAATGTCCACCACGTCCTTAAAACTAATTTTACGAAGGGCATCATTAACCTTGGGGTCATAGGGAGCAACGTCAGTGTCATGACCCCCTCCCACCACCCCATCTTCTTTGAGCCAAAAGAGAGGGTGGGTGCGACGGGTACTCTGAACTCCTGTCTGACCAAGTGATACCTTGGATAAAAGCTAAAGCCAATTGTGTCGAGTTCCTGTTTCGACAAGAACCGTCCCCTCTCACAATACCCGTACTACCCGTAGTGTAGTTTGGATATAAGAAAAATCTGACTACTTTTAACATAAAAAACAGTAGTTTCCATTATCCGGATTCGACTGTGTGTATTATTTGAATGTTTAGAAAAACGAACTTTGTTTTCTTAAATATCACTTTATGATATTTGTCGCACATTAACAGAAAATTAAACAAAAATGATTTTTTTTAATGAATACGGATTGTATTTGTATTTTTTAACTAAAAACTTTCCATTTCTATGAAAAATTATGGTGATTTATCGATAATTGTACTTTCACCATAAACTATTTTGCTTCAGGGCATTTCACCTTACATCCATTTTGCCTCAAGGATATTTCGCCTTAAGCGAAAAGTTGAACATAAATTATTGCAATATTTTAATACTAAGAAAATAACTTCACCATTTGAGGGAAAGTGACTTGAAGAATTTATTACTAGAGTAGGAGAAGAAGGATCTCGACTTTTTTGAGATATTCGGATAATTTGCAGAGGCAAATTAATTTTCTTATTATTAAAAAGTTGCAATAATTGAACTTTAACTTTCTGCTAATGCAGTCTCCATTTTCAAGTTGGAAAGAGAAAGTATGACGTGCGAGCAGACTAATACACTAATTACCTATTTAGTTTCTGGTTCGAAATCATTACCCAGTGAGATTTTAATAGTAATACTCAAAATTTTGGGACATAATACCATCATTATTCCAACAGAAAACAACAATTTACTGATTTTTAAAACAGTAATGCCATATTTTGATTTAAAAATTCAAAAAACATCAACTTCAATCAAAAATGAAGTATAATTATCATTTATTTATATACCTATTAAATAAATAATTCATTATTTCAAATTGAGGACTTGATGGAAGGAAAAGTTAGGAAATACTTAGACTAGATAAAAGTAATAAGACACTATTTATTATAATGATTGGACGGTTCAAAAAAAAAAATCTGCATACCGATTCTTATAAAGATATCAATTCCGATTCTACATTCGATTACGACATTATTTATAACACTACTAGCGATCTTTAGACTATTTTATATCTTATCATATTTGTACTAACCTAAAACAATCACTGGTTAAACATAATAAGTGCACTTGCACCCTTATAGGTCGATCGATGTTACAGCACAACTAACTAGTCTAATAGGTAAACCGGTATAATAAAATAATCATAGACGTTTAGAAACGTTCGTTACGGTACCAAACAGAGGATATAACGTACAAAAATGGAAGATCGCCCTCTTTTTTACAACCTGGAGAGGATTTTATATTTCTCCAAGTTGTCATCATTATTATTTTATTCCTTTTAGAGAAAACTCTAAATATAAAGTAATCACTTATGCATGAAAGATGAAGAGTAACTCCGAGTATTTTAGTGGAGTTGAAAGAGTAAGTCCTTGTTGGACTCAGTTTGAAGATCGATGTTGGAGTCATTCCTGCCTATGTACTTTGTGTTCATTTCCTTCAACCCATAGCTGATTGCAGCTAATTTAATTAAAGGTCAAGACAGCTAAGCTGCTCTCCTTGCAAGTATTCTTTGAATTGTTAGGGTAAGCACGTTAATTTTTGCATACGTTATATATATATATATATATATACCAGCCTTTCATATTATTTGAATTTATCTCTTATCCTAGATATGAGAGAACATGCTAAACATTTATAAAACTTATTCCACTAAAATAACAATTACTACAAATGCTTAGAACACGTTTGTTGAATTTCAGTTGATGTTGAATTTGTTTTTTGTTTTTTTCCGTTTTGAGTATACTTATACGACAACTAATAAAAATAAAAGACTACAGTTATGAATTCACATGGTCGTTTTCTGTGCATTGACAGAAATAATAAATATTTTTTTATAACAGTAAATGGTATTATAGAACGTGGTTCCCGTGATTAGAATCCCAAGGCACTGAAAAAGTACCGAATAATGCGAATAAGTGAGCTTTGGAGATTTAAGCCCTCCCTCTTAGAATTTATAAAAGACCTAAAAAAAATGTTAGAAATTTTCATAAATAAAATAAATTTTGTTAATTTATAATAATACAATAATAAAGTTTCACATTGATTTTATCATTTGTATATTTCTTTAAGTGTTGACACCAATAACCATGTAAAGTGATATATTTAATAACACCTACAGAAACCTAAATTAACACCTCCTATATAATGTGGACTGAATAAATGATTTTAGAAAAATGTCAATAATTTTATTTTTCGATAAATAATTTTGAAATTTTTTTGACAAAACTTAAGACACCGCCTTTGTGAACATGTTCACGCAATATGGCCCCATCAGCAGTAATCACAGCCTCCACACGACGGCGGAAAGCCTTGCAGGAGTTGATGATGAACTTCTTGGGCAAGTTGTTCCACTCCTTCACAATGGCGGCCTTCAGGGAGTCCACGTTTGGGGAGATGTCCGGTTCGTCTCCTTTTCCAAAGTGCCCCACACAGCAAAGTCCAACTAATATTAAGAAAATAAGAAACTAAAAATTAATTTGTACTTTATAACCCTCCTAATGGTCCTAGGAGCCACAGAGAAGTCGTTGGCTAGGCGATTCATGAACATAGAGGGATCTAACTTAATATTCTTCTCCATGATGATGAAATGACTGAATGATTAGTGTAGTTTTTTATGTAAAAAGAACGGGGAAAACCGAATATCAAAAAATAATCACTTAGCATTTTCATAATAATTAAGAAATAAACATTAACTAACAGTCCACGTTTTGCTGCCCTACCCTGTATATTTATACGTATTTATATTTTCTTCATTTTTACCAATCAAGTCTTGTGTTTTGATACCAAATCAAATATACTTATAGAGTTTATTTAAGTGTTTACTACTCAAGATTTAAGTAGTAAAAATGAAGATAAAACATCAAAAGTGTATCTTATTGATTTACTTGTAACATTTTTAACAATACAATACTTATAACACGAGATCAATTAAAACAATTTCGGGAAGTTTTGTTAAAAGATTTAGCTCTAATCTACAATACTAACATTTTTTTAAATCTTTTATATCGATCGAAATTGATAATTTTAAAGAAATAAGATCAAAATATCATTTTTTTGATACTATAGAGATTTTCAAATCAAAACGCGTAGATGGCAAGCCTTTTTTTTTTAAGGATTGAAAGTTATGTTCATTATGATTAATAAAGTGCAAAATAAAAAATATCCAGTGATACGAAATTACAAGTTTTTGTCATTAAAATAAACATGTGGAACAAGAACTATAGGGTCCAAGGGGTCATTCATTGCCTATCCTCTCTTTTGGAAAAAATTATAGTCGTAACTATGCATAGGATTTTTTAGTGACTTTTTTGACCAAAATGAGCAAAAAAAGAGCACTTTTTTTTTTTTTTTTTTTAAATGAGCACCGAAAATATCAGAATTGAGCAATTTGTATATAAAGAAAAAGACAGTTTTAAATGAATGACTTTAAGTAATTAGTGTTGTTTTATATTAACCTTAATGTATTAATAAATTTTCCTATATTTATCAACAAATCAAGATTTTAGAAAAGTTTTCTTCCGTTAGTTTTTGTATTCGATCAGTATTGGTAGTTTTTAAACATTTTTAAGATCTTGCCAATTTGAAGTTGGCAAGATATTTAAGAGTCCAGTTAGACAGAGGCATATCATCATCACCACCACTGTTTATACATCCAATCTTTTCTATAAATGGAAGATCAGGATTTCTATAAATGAAAGAATTTATTTTTTTATGAAGTATTTTCCTTTTTTTTTCTTTTTTTCAGAAATTGTTTTCATGCTTTTTTGGCTTCAGAAAGTATATTCGAAGAATCATACTTGAGTTTTCTTTTGCTTCAAGATTTCTAATAGTTTCCAGTTGTAATCACAAATTATCATTGGTGAAAGGTTTTGAAGGGAATCTAGCAATTTTCAAGTAAAAGTATTTCTCCATTTATACAAGATTCAATAGTAATTTTTCACAGAATTTCTCCTTCATCTCATTAAATGTTGTGAGAATCTGGCTTCCTTTCATATCCGATCATGTAAACAAAAAACCTGTATGCATCATATATATAGTTATTCCTTAAAAAATATCATCAAAGAATCAACAAAGCTTTTTGGAGACCAGCATTTCATTCCTTTCGAAAACAATATAGCCCCTGTACTTAGCAAATTCCAACCAACTCGACGTTTATTTCTGTCTGCATGCTAAGGCCAGGGCATGTAGGACAAAGCCATTGAATTTTGAAGCATTCAAGGTTTCTGTTACATACTTATTCCGTAATTAAAAATAAGTTCTTTGTTTTATGATAGTTGTAGATTATGTCTAAAAATTCATCATTGATTGCATATTAGTTACTGTATCTTAACTTGTATCTTAAAAATCAACCTCCGAATGAAGCAGAAATATCAAGATAACAACATCTTCAAATGACTGAAATAATTGCATCTAATGTCAAAAGTATTTGGGAGAGGGCTAGCATTATTTCTAACGACACCAGCTTACCAATACTTGAAGCAAACTGTTTCCACAAATTGGTGGAAAAGACCAAAAAATGCTGGAAAAGGATAAATTCGCAAAGACGATTGATTCCGTGATAAATATGTCGGTAAGTTTTTGGAGAAATTTTGGCAACTTAGTGACATTATTTTATATTGTTGCAATAAAAATTAGAAAATATGTTATTTCAAATTAAAAACTGTACTTCTGAAGCATTCACAAAAGTTATAAAGGGTTAATTTATTTTTTACATAGAGCAAAACCGTTCAAAGAAGCTCAAAATTGTTTCCTCTATTGACAAGTAAATCCTATAAAGAAAAGTCTTACAAATTTGTTCGAAATCAAGAAAGGAAGGACTAAGAGAATTAAAAACATATCAAGAAAAAGAAATAATGGCGAACTTAGAGAAAGAGCAAGAAGAAATCAATCAATAAAATTAGGTTTTTAATCAATATGAAATCAATTTGGATTATGAGAGTCCTTTAAGTAATGAAGTAAGTAAACCAGTAAAACAGAGGAATAATGCTGAATAATCAAACCATATTCTAGTCAGATATGGGGTTTCAGTTTGTTCGGCTGCAGCATATGTCAATGCATTGTTAAGGGATCTGAAGCTTTTAACTCCCCTAAATACGCTTTCAGTTAAGAAGCTCAAAATATGGAATTAAAATTGACCAAATATATATTAAAAAAAGAAATTTAATGTATCAAGTTAGATGGCCACAAAGATCTTACGAAGTGTCTACCGGGATCTGAAAATCATGAAATTAAGGAAGAGCATATAAAAATGACTGTAGAACCTGGGGCTAAATACCTAATTCATTTATTGCATATTTTTAGAAATCAGAGCATATTGAATATGAATTATTTTGATTCATAGCTGAATTTGGAGTTTCTAGATTCAATCAGAACAATTAGTTATACAAGGTTAGAAAGGTGGTATTATTAAATTGTAATAATACTCCATTACTATTATTTATTTATTGTTATTTGTCTTTCTCATTTCAATTAAGTGCCTTTTAAAACCTTTTTGAATTTTATGATGGAAAGTTGAGTGAGCAAAGGACTTTTAAAGGAGTATTATGAACCTTTGTATCAAACTTCTCTTGTCATAACGATCCAATAAAATTTGTAGCAATAAAAAATTAATAGAACAAGTTGATCAGGATTAAAAATATTACATGGAAATTTGCTTAATTGTTCGAAATGGATCAAATTTGGCTACCACCTTATTTCTCAAAAACATCAAGGGACGGTTCACAATGCCAAATGGATCACTACAGCATCAACTATCTTGACAATTAACATATTCATTCAAGAAATCCATCCAAAAAAACTCACAATATTGGTTGTCATAATTCTTAATATTTATGCTCCAACATATTTTTTGGTTTTTGATTTTTTCAAATAAAGGAGTATCCTCATATTAAGTCTGGTTCTAAACATTTTTTTTTTTTTTTTGTTCATAATGTTGATGCAAGTTATGTTGTGTATTTTGTACAAAAAAAATATGAGTGTTTTCCCTCCTTTTCTTTTGTCAAAAATAAGATTTGCACACGACGAACATTGTATTACTATATTTGCTTCGGTAGATGGACTCCATAAATGAATGATCTAAATTAACATATTTTTTTAACTAGACAATCGATTTTTTTTTATAAATAAAATTTTCTTTTTCATCCCATTTTTAAGATTTTTTTTTTTTTTTCATCGGATTTTGATAATTTTTGGAGGAGTTGTATTACTGGCCGGAAACTTTAACCGGATGGAGTCCTTCGAATTTCAGCAGAACAAAAAAAAATATTATACAGTATTTGCATTAATATATAAATTGATGGGATCAGTTCGAATTTTTATTTGGTTAGAGTTTGTTTCCTAGCACACACTCTGTGTATTACATAGTATTTGTGATATAAATAAAGTCAGTCGAGATTCATTACTTTGTTGTGTTTCATTCAATTATAATATTGTCCCAGCAAGAATGGGTTTAGTTAAATACAAACAAAATTTAACACAAACACGTTAAAGTGCAAACCTATTTATTAAAATCTATTATAGGAACTGAGGGGTTTTGAGTTATTAATTATTCAATCCATGCATTCATGAAAAGATTATTCAACAAAATGGTGAATCCAACAATTGAATTTTCTACACACATATTAGACATCCGTTAACTTTTTTGCGGGAGATTTTGTAATATTCCTTACCTTCTCTATAGCTGAAGAAGACCAGTACTTTCTTTGTCTTTTTCAAAAAAAAAAATCTTTGATGGTCTTGTTCAATTATTTGAGCTTTTGTAAGGAGTGAGAAAACACTTATCAAAAGTTCTTCAATCTCTAAATCCTTAAAAAAGACAGTACAAGTAAATAATGAATTTACCTTAATTATTCTTCCCCTCGTTCATTTCATCTATAGACCAAATATTTCTTTTTTTAACTCGGAGATGAGTTCTATCCCGGTTAACTAGGGATGTTTAAATTGTGCATGAGTTGAGTATAGACTATTTCTAAAATACGTTATTGAACCAAAATCATTTTAAAAAAAAAACCATTTTCATATTAATTATTAATTTAGCTATAACTTTTCATTCAGCTGTATTTCTGCAAAGGGACATCAAAAAAACATTTTATGAAGCAAAAGTATGTTCACTAGGATAAATCTGGATCGAGATACAAAAGTTTTCACATTTCATTTATTTCTTGATTGATTATTAAAATCAAAGTAAAACTTAACTCTAAACTGAATAATTAATACTTTCTATCGAAGCATAACAGACAAGTATTTTCATTCATTAAATAATTTTATAGCCATATTGTTGTCGAATAGATGTAGTAGAAAGAAATCTATTATTTCCATGGGCTTTAGTAATGTGTATCTTGCATTGTATAAGTGGGATCGGTTTACGCTAGGTGGGGTTAGAAATATAAAAATTTGGTAATAAAAAAACTTTCTGGACAGTTTTTTTTTTCTTAGTATTGTTTGACTGAGTGTCAAAGATGGACCCCAGCAAAAAGAAAATACAGCATAATTTACATTTTTTCTTTGATAAAGGTGGAAGTGCAAGCTAGGCAATTGAAAATTTGAATAATATTTATGGTAGAGATACTGTAACATGCAATTACACATAATTTTGTTTTACTCGATTCTGTTCTGGGTTATTCCAAGACAAATCAATCACTCAAAAATAGTACCATCTTCAATATTTTTTCAAATTTAGGACATATTTTAATATTAGTTAAAAGCTCAAAAATCCAAAATTTCAGCCTATTTTGTCTTCTGGTTGAGAATTTAGAGGCTTTTAAAGTTTTGGCCTTGACGCACAAGGCGAAATATATTATTTAATAGGTTAATTCTTTTGTTGTATTTTATTGTATAAGCAAATAAAATGAGTTTTTGCTCATATACATATACAAATTTTTTTTACAGATTATGGTTAAAAACACATTTTGTTTGGTTATATAATAAAATAAAACAAAAGGAAAAACAATTATCGATAAAATGGTTTTTAAAGTGGATCGATATCTTCAAAAGTATTTAAAATACATCGATTTAAAAATAGGTCAATAAATCCTGGACCGGAGTATCAAAAAAGGATAAAATTTTGGATTTTTGAGTTTATAACTACTATTAAAATTTTTGCAAAATTTTAAATAAATCGAAGATGTTGCTTTGAAAAATGTCATTTTTTTATATTGATTTCAATTGAAATTACCCTTTCGGTAGTTTTAATGTCAATGTTTGAAGCCCAAGTCGAAAATGTGGATAAAATAATAGAGATCGTCGAGTCCTACTCTTTCTCATGTCAACACTGTTTTGATAGCAAAGGAGATAAACATTAATGGGGGGAAAAATTGACCTAAATAAATAGTATTAAAAATAATGGATTTTCATTTTCTCTAATATTATGAAAAGTAATTTTTTTGACTCAAATTTTGAAATAATGATAAATGTATATATCAAAGTTTAAAAAAATCGGTCCATTCTGGTTTTTTTTTATGTCTTCTTTTTATTCCCCAACTTGAAATTACTGTATAGAGATAGAACAGGCCTTGGGCCCAGACCCACAGTACCCGAGTGCGTTATAAGTAAACTTTTATTGTCCAAAAAGATTTGAGGCCCAAGCCGGCTTTGGGTAATTGAACTTTCACGGACTTATAAAAGATCTTGAAGCAAGCTTCTTTGATCGAGATCTGAAGTAACATGGATTTTATTTTAATTACCTCCAAACTTCAGGTAAAATGATTTTACAGTTTGAAACATCTTTCAATCTAATTTTGGCTTTTGATCTGGATCTGAAAGTGTAGTTAACCGAAATTTATTCGAATATTTACAAGTAAAATCCAAACCAACACAAATCCACAAAAATGGGAATCTGTCTTATCTTTACTGCTATTTACTTTATAGTATTGCCTAATATTTAATCCTAGTTTTCAAAAATAGATATATTCTTTATCGAACGTAGCAGCTCTATTATCTTGGTTAGTGTTTAGAGCGATATCTACATAAGTAATTGCATCGCGTGGTTATTCAAATGTTAATATAATAATAGGTCTGCTAATTAAGTTATAATAGTAATAACTAGACATTTTTCCAGACTGGTATGAAATAAATAGAAAAAATTGAATTCTAGTTAGATTACACAACAGCTTTGATGATATTTTTGAACGGAAAAAGGACACTTCCTTCATTAGGGGGGAAAACAATAGAAAGAAACACTCCAAGGTTAATATAAATGAAAACACTATCCTTTTGGAGGGAAAACTATGTATATGATGCAATCATGTTTATGAATACATTAACGAATATATGAGGAAGCAAGATTCCGATTACAGCCAATGAGAAGAAGGGGAAATTTGGTAAATAATTGATTGTTGAATACTCCCTCTTGAATGTTGTATGAAAGGAGAAATACTTTTGCCCCAAATTTTCCCTAACTTGAATCCTGAAAATAAATTTTCCAATTACTTAAACTTCTAACTTCAAAATGTCCAAATCTCTACGAGTTAAATAGATTAGTGTTTTTAAAGAAAATATAGACACTCTTTTTGTTCTCACTGCAAAATTTATTTGATGTATTCTTGAGAAAAAAGAATCGAAGTTGACAAAAATTGCACCTACAAGGACAATTGTTCACCGTCAAGCACAAAAACAACCTTCAACTTAAGAGAAAAAAATCGCAAATTTAAATTGAATTACCCTTAAAACCGACACCTCAAAAAGGAAAGTTCGATATTCTTTGTGAAGATTTAACTAAGGCATTCATAGCAGCAAACATCCTATTACACAAACTGGATAACAAAATTATAAGAATTTACGGAAGAAAATCTTTCAAAAATCTTAACTTGTCGTTATAATATTGCAAAATTTATAAATATAAAACAACACCGATTACTTTAAATTACTCTTGTACAATTGTACTTCTCTTTAATTTCAAATTATATCAATCAAATACAATATAAAGTTTGAATACCCCATACCCCCCAAAAAAAAAAAAAAACTCAATTTGTTATTTTTTGTACTCATTTTTCAAAATTTTAGCACTCTTTTTTTTTTTTTTTTGCTCATTTTGACCAAAAAATCGCTCCAAAATCCTAAATCTAGTAAAAACATTGGGTTATTTATTTTTTCGACATCCGTTATCAGTAAAATTTAATCTAATTTTGGTTTCAGATTTGGATCCAAAATTTACTCGAATATTTACGTCTAAAGATACAAACTGACCTCAGATCCCAGACAATGTGAATTTGTCCTATCTTTATTCTTGCATCGACAGAAAAAATAACTTAAGACCGAACAGAAAAAAAATTCATAACGAACCGAGTCTCAACGCTGGTGCCAACATCCCTATCTATATTTTGAACCTAAAGTATTTTCCATATAATTAATACGTTACAGACTAAATTCTTTGTAGTTTGGTTTTTGTTCTAACAAATGATAAGGATGTGTTGAAGAAACTTGCAAATTACATTAATGATATGAAAATGTTGATGCAGGTAAAAAGGGTGTCACCAAATTATGCACCTATATATATATATATACTCATTAATTTGGGAGGGTTTTTTTTTGAAAAAAAAAATCCGTATATTACAATTTTTTGGAAAAAAGTTCTAAAAATTTAATTTCAAATATATAATTTTTTTTTTTTAATTTCAAATATATATATATATTTTTTTAAATTTCATATATTAAATTTGTTTGAAAAAAATTCAAAAATCCACAGCTATTTACAAAAAAATTATCTTCTTGGAAAAAAATTTCTCAAATTTAATTTAAAATATAAAACTCAAAAATCAAAACAATTTCAATTATTAATTTTTTGGAGAAAAATTACCAAAATTCACAGCTATTTATACAAAATTAAATTTTTTGAAGAAAAAAATCAAATATTCATAGCAATTCTCAAAAATTAAATTTAGAAAAAAATAATCAAATACTTCATTTTCTAGTAAGAATCAAAATTTTCTTAATTTTTAGGGGGATACAGCCCTACCAGCCTTCCCCCAGTAGATGCCCGTAAAAAGTAAATTCTGCTAGAAAATATCCTTTTTTTTAACATGTGTTGTCATTCTTTTTTCTTTTTTTTTCTTTCTCTCTTTTTTTTTGAAAGAGTAAGTCCCCATGGAGTAATTAGTAACGTGCATTTGCCGCAAATAATACATACTTATTGCCAAAAAAGTGGTTTTTCAGATTATGTTATAAAATTTAAATAATTGCAAATTAGCTTATTAGTTTTTACAAATTTACGAGAAAATCCTCTAAAGAGCTCACCCCATCATATCATCCATAGGGAAACGGATACAAGAAAAACTTAGGTTATTTTTCATGTAAAAGTGGGTAATTGTCATCGCATAATGCTCAATTTATTTTACAGAAGATAGTCATTTTGGTCTTTAAGTACTACTCTGGCACGTATTAAGTACGTAATCTAAAGTATTACAATAGATAAAAATAATCAAAGTGCAATTATAAGTACATAACATAAACTGTTGTACGTATAGTTTCACCATATCAAATATATTTAATGATATTCCTCTCAAATAAGGATACTGAAGGAATTGATTAATCCATTTAAACCAATGATTTATTTCATTATACATATATCTCTCTAAAATACTACACTTTTTTTTAAATTTAAGATTTTTATATTTCGATGTTGAACACTATAACTTATTGTGAAAAATTGTCTAAAGAAACTGTAAACAAAAAATAAGTAAAGTGAACAGAGTAATAAGAGTGGCATATCCAAAACATGGAGCAACACAGAGCTGCAATTCTGAAACTATCCGTGCCTGGAAAATCATCATCAGAGATCTCTAAAGTACTGGGCTGTAACTGCTCTACTGTGTACCAGTTGACCGTGAGAGGCACACCAAAAAATTCAACAAGCTCCAGATCAAGGCTAAAGGGGCCAAAACAGTTGGTTGAGGCAGTTAAAGGCACTATTTAAGGCAAAAGAGGCAAGGCGGCCATGAATGACCTTGTTTGTGAATTTGACAGCAGCTATAACCCATTGTGTCACTTGCTTAAGCAAGACTTATATGTTTAGATTGAAAATCTAAATAAGGTGTCCCTTGATAATATTTATGAATTAAATTTTCCAACTTTAATAATATCTTTTGAAATATAACAATTGTTGCGTTTTAGACGAAGGGTCCTGTATATACAGACGTGTCAAAAAGTCTAAAACTGTTTTAATGCATAATATTTTTGTGCCAAGACTTTTAAACGGCAATCTTGGTTCAATTCATCTCTTCTAATATAAAAAGAAGACCATTTAAGTTAACTTTATAAGACCTGATAAACCGCCTTAGAAGATCAGTCGAAAATCTATATCACCTCTTCAAATATTCTGGATTTTTGAGAACTTCAATAATCTTCAGCTCTGTAAACTAAAAGAATATCCAATATTCAAGAGACTGCAAGCTTTGATGATATTTCTAGAAGTGGTAGTCCTGGGTATGTAAAAAAAGTCTAAAAAATTGAAGCTAATTATTACAGAAGCCATTACAGATCGATGACAAAAATGACCGATGAGATTGGTGTGTCAAGGCCTTTAATTAATCAAATCATCCATGCAAAGTTTGCTGTTCGTCGACACCAGGGGCACAATGAAGTTTATATGGTCAGAATCTTATGGATGATGATGATACAGCAAGCCCCAAGGTTAGCCGTGGGTCCTTCAGGCTAAACGTCAACCAGTACATCAAAAATATACATCATATATTTAGTAATTGAACATGTTCTAAAGTTGTATAAGCCAAGTTATAATTTTTTCTTCTTTTTCTTTCTATTTAATTATATCATACTCATTTCAATTAACAACTATTAATGGATGTTATGATTATATTTTGATCAATTTCAAATTACGTGTTCATTAAGTATTTGCTAGTGTTATAAGTGTGGTCATTGGAGCTTTATAATTTGTTTTAAAATATTTATCAGTGAGTTATTTTCATGCAAGAAGTCAAAAATTACACCATTCATCATCGATCATTTAATGAATATTCAATTCTTTGAATTAAGTCAAGGTGAAGTGGAGTCAGATAATGGGTCCTCATACACTTCAGCCCCAGTTCCATCCGAGGATAAAGGAAAATATGTACCATCAGAAAAATGGAATGCTATAAACTCTGCTCTCATGAAACCCAGGAGATCTAAGGCCGCCCCCGATTTTAACAGACAAATTTACTTCCCATCCCTTGCATCTAGTGTAATACCTTGTGAAGACGATTCTAGGCGATACGAATTTGAAGAAGTAAGGGATGGAGGCAGTTCCACTCATGATCACAAATTTTATCATTTTATAAAGATAGTAATAAATAGGATTATAATTATTCACTTTCTATTCCAATGACCTCACTTTAGTTGCGCCCCTGACAATTCACGTTCCCTTTTCCGAGTGCCTAGACCTTGTTATACGGAACTTGCTAATAACTACTCACATTTACCAACAGGGTCATTGAAGATATAAAACAAGTTGCAGTTTCATTCATTTTTAATACATAACCTCACCCTCCAAAAGAAAAATCCTTACTTATCTTTGGTTTAAATTGATTAAAATGTTAAAAAAATTCATATATAGGAATTTAAATATAATTTCAATAATACTATTTTAAATATCTCCTCTTTATAAGAGGAATTCATTTTCTCTCCCCCAAATCGTATAACACACAGTTAATATTAGCAAAGGTCTTTCTCTTTAAACTCTTACAAAAATCTCATACCTAGAGATACACTTATTCTAGGGTTGTGGGAATCGTTGAATAAGAACAAATGTGATTGGTTGAAAGAGATTCTATAAAAAAAGGAATGAAACACGTTGGTACCCTTGCATCTTCTAAACAACTTTTCCTCAATATTGTACTAATCATCATCAAAGCAACTTCCCCTTACTGCTCTCTCTCGTGCATCATTCTTATACTGAAGAAAACGTGCCTTTTTTCATGGGTTTCTAACAACGGAAGTACTGATGTGTGGAATTATGATTTGGAAAATAAAAGTATATCTTACCGTTTTTGCTAGTTTCTTGTGCCCATCTCGTTCTTTATGGCAAGTAATCCGCCACTACAAACCATCCCATCACATCAACAACTTAAAAGTCTTCAAGAAACACAAGATTCAAGGGGACGAAGGTTTATTAAATGGTTCATCATTCAATTTGGACGTAGCAAAGTTATTTGTGTCTTGTAACAACCCTTTAAATGTTCTGGATCATCCCAATTTCTCCAAGTTTATTGAAAAATATACTGGAAAAACTTCTCCAGGTCAAAGGGTCTTTAACAACTTGGTTGTGGAAGTATGTCAAGGAGTTTTGAATAGAATAAAAGAAGAAATGGAAGAAAATGATATTTTCGTTGCACTAGATGAGACAAGAGATCATCCAGGGAGGTCAATGACGGCAATTTTGATTGACCCTTTGGATGGACATTTCTGTGGGAGACCTTACCTTATTGACTTGATTGATATTCAGATTGCAAACGCAAACAATGTAAAGAACATCGTCATAAGCTCAGTTTATAAGTTATTGTTGATCACAAAATGGAATGAATGTTTTGTTATCATTTAATTGTTAACTCGTAAATATTAAATATTATTTTTTAAATAATTTGTTACTTCATTGCCTCATTTCTATTCTTTAGATTTCGTGCCAAAGTTATCTATTCATCCTTTATGATCAGTGGTCACTAATAAGTTACGAGTACACTTCCTGTAATGATGGCTTTGATTTTCTAACAATATATTTTGTCTTGCCTAAATTTACAGAATATAATATACATTTATAAAGTTATTTATAGGGAAGTTATAGGTATATTAATAATATACAACAATCCCTCTTCCTTAATGTGTAAATAAATAAATGATTTAAGTTAAAGATATATTGTAAACGATACTCTTTAAATTAGGTTGGAATCGATATTTACTTTGAACTCTTGATCCAGCGACAGATACAATTGCACCACTGTCATATGTTGCTATTAATTTTTTGAAGTAATTTCCATGGACATTCAATGCATCGATGGGTAATTTATTCAGTTCAATTTCCATATAATTTACACGCATGCTATTTACAATTTGTTCAATCCACCTTGTATATTGATATCCGCAACCAAATTTTTTGTATATTATGACAATTAATATTTAATGCTACTTTGCATCATACAATAAATTATAACTAACATTAAGACATTTTCTTGATAACATTATTTTGATTAAATACTACCAAGTAAAGCTATATTTTGGCGAAGGAAAGCTTCTATATGTTGTAAATTTTCAGATAAGTTGTAATGTTAAAAAAATCATAATTGAGATATCTTATAAGTATGTTAAAATTACCCATCGACCATCAAGAATAATTTATGAATTAAGGTTTGTTTATGTCTGCAAGAAAAAAAAGGAACCAGATAGTTGAAGTTGTATTTGCGGGCGCGCTTGCACAAAACACGATTCCCACAATCCTACACTTCCCATTTTTTACCCATATTTAGTCACTAAAATAGCAAATTTTACACCTAGTAAAGAAACCCTACTATAAAATAATATGTTATGTGAAGATGAAAGAATTAATTTGGTAATAGTTTTTTAAATAAGCAAAGTTAAAGGAGATGGTAATAAAATGCAAATACAATATGGACAATCATATTTCCTTTTTTTTTTTTGGGCAAAATGTACACATACCTACAATATAGATATGTATGCACGTCCTTTGTACATCTCTAAATATATATTAATATACGCTTTAATCTGGGAACCACAATTTAAAATGAACATATTTTATCCTTCCTCTTCCTTTTGAGAAAAAACAAGAACAACACTAACGCAGTGTCACTATGGTCGCACCCACTTTTGCTGATTAACACATTATTGCCGATGGCTTGATTAAACAGCCCAGCCCAGTATTCAAACTAGTTTAAACATTAAATATCTCCATGACTATTTATTTTTCGTAACAACGCTACTGATCATCTATATCTGGGGTTCTCAACCTGTGGGTTAGGGTAATGAAACATTTTTTATACTCAGAAACGAGGAACTTTTATGCATAATTTAAGAATATTCGAAGTATTTTAGCAATTTAAAAAAGATAATTATACATTCCTATGAAGTAAAGGTGTGTATACTGTAAATCTGTAACTTTCAAATATATACCACGGGCGTCCACAGAATTATATACATATATTTGAAGGAGGGGGGCACGACTGGGTTTTTGGAAAAAAAATGCAAAACTTAAATATCGAATGTTAACAGAAAATTAAATTGTTTTGAAAAAAAATTTATAAATTACATTTTTTGGAATAAAAAATTATAAAAAGCCACAGTTATTCACAAGAAATAATTTATTTTTTTTAAATCCACATCCATTTACAAAAAAAAAAAAAATTAGAACAAAATTTCAAATATTAAATTTTTCAAAAAAAAAGTCTAATATAAAGTGTTTGGAAAAAATCTCAAATATTAAATTTTTCAAAAAAAATTCTAATATAAAGTGTTTGGTAAAAATCTCAAATATTAAAGTTTTTGGAAAAAAAATTTGAAAAATCTACAGCTGTTTACACATGAATTCCAAAATTAAATTTCAAATATTAAATTTTTGAAGTTTTTTTTGAAATATTACATTTATGGAGAAAAATTTCAAAAATGCATAGCTACTAACAGAAAATTAAATTTTTTAGAAAAAAAATTGAAAGATTAAATTTTCCAGTAAAAAAACAAAAATTCCTTAATTTGGGGGCAACAGTCCATAGCCTGCGGACGCCCTTGAATACGAGTATGTTCTGGTCATTTTCTAATGTTAATTGATTTTAAAGGCACGTATTTGACAGTAAAATTACCAACCTTACTACTATGTATCTGCCTCTGGTAGAGTTCATTTTCTTCCGAGCATTCCTATTCTCCATTTATGTTGGTGACATAGCATAATTAAAATAAATAAATATTGAATTTTTCAGATGGATTTATGTTGGTATTACAAATATCAATCACAGAGTGAAGTTTTTTGTTTGTTTTTTTTCGAATTAGAATCCTAGAGGATAGAGGAAAATCAAGAATTTCATTCCAAAACAGTTTGTAGTCATAATTTAATATAAAAATGAAACAAGGTGGACTTTTTTTTTTTTAAAGTGACCTTTAATAAAAAGGCCCCAAGAAGGACCTTAAAAATGTTAAGTTTTAAAATAAAAATATAAACATTCTTTTTAAAGTAAAAGTTTTATTTTCTCTTTTTTTCCTTTCTTTTTTTTTGGGGGGGGGGAGGGGACACAAAAACGAATGTTTATTCTCTAGAACACGTTCTTACCTTAACTGTATCCACAAAACCTTTCAAAAAAGGCCAAAAATCATCTGGTAGTTAGCCAAATAAGTCAATCATACAAACAACAAAGTACTTCCAGACTATAATTGTTCCAGACTACTGTCTACGATTTTTAAAGTAAATATATTTCATAATATTAAAACCCTACATAGTATTTCATTCGATACTGTATCATACTATTGTGCTTTAATATTTTATTAAAAGCGTAGCTATACATCTGTATTTCTATATGATAGCCAAAATTTATTTATAGAAATAAGAAATTGCATTCATGTCTTTTTGGAAATAGAGCATAAGTATTCATAACTTATTACTTCTTTTATTTATCAAAATTATAAATTATGAAATAACCATGCCGTTTCAAGTCAGAAGAGGGAATCGACAGCAAAATACATAATGCATTTTTGAGTTAGAGAGGTAACACCGTGATGATGGACCGAGTATCAAACCTACGCACATTAAGTTCAAGAGGCTAATTTATCCCGAGAGCTATGTAGCTCCAATTTTTATATGTATTAATAATAATTACTTCCCCCCCGCATCCTACTCCCCGTACCCCTGAAGGGGAGTTAGAACAGCTGCCCTCAACTACTAAGCCATTTTATTTAAATCTTAAAGAGATTATTTTATATATTTTATTCAATATCGAATGATTTCAAAATGTAAATCAAATTTTATATAGCAAGTAATTATTTTTTGTATGAAAAAAAAAATCAGCCAAATTTTTATTAAAGTTAAGTTTAGTGAGTTTGTAGATCATTTTGACAGGGTCTTTTATATTTCCTATTTTCACATTTTAAACTAATGATCGCACAGGAACATTTTCCTCCCTCCTTAAAAAAATATATTGGGAATGACTGTTTTCATTTTAAAAAAACGATTTTCGAATTCCACGCTATATCAGGGGGTATTTACTATTGTGTCTACCTGTAAAGTAATGAAACAGCTGAATTTAGATTAAAAGAGAAGAGCTTTGATCTTGCCGACATCCTTCTCCATTACTCTTATAGTTTATTTCTTTAAGTGCAGTGATATCGGTTAATTTTTAGACATTCAAAATTATGTGCTGTTATTGGATTATTTTAGGGTTTAAATAACGTTTGTAGAAGAAATCTTTGGAATGTTGTTCAAGAAATTAAAAAGTTATAAAATAGGAGTTCACCTCAAGGCTTGCGAGATTTTATTCCTTTTTAATATGAAGTGCACGCTCGATGCTACATACAAAACGCCTGCAAAATTACCTTTTTTTTGTATAAGGCATGTTCTAATTGCACTTATTCCTAACAAAGGAGGCATTAACTAATTCAGTCATTGGAGGTCATTTACAGTTCCGAACAAAATGAATAGAACCCTAGCAGGAGTATTTGAAAATAAATAGAGCCTATCTTCAATCAAAAGAATGATTCCCTATAGGACTACAAAATCTGTAGAAGACAGGAATATCAACACCATGTCACTGATCGTTGACCATCAATGGTAAGTCATGAGCAGCAAACACATGATTAATATCTGCAACGCCTTCAGATATCAATTGGAGGTCGTTAAGAGATCAAAAGAGAACATGCTGGATAAAAAAAACTGGAATACAAGTCTTTGCTTTTATTTATTTAAAAAAAGATTCAATATCAGTTAATAATTTTAAAAGTTATAGCCTTTTTAGTGTCCATAACCAATTTGTTTGAAAATTTGGTTTATGAAATCATTCGAACGGACTCCCATCACAAAAAAAGACACCCATTTGCAGTCCAGTTACTCATGACAGAATTTTAGCGGAACCTTTATTAGAGTTCTGAAGGTTTGAGGTCCAGAAGAGATTTTTAAGACAAAACATTTCCATACTGTCTCAGGTAGTTGTGAACAGATGACTTGGATATCGCGCAACTTTTAGTAGTCAACTTTGGAGCAAGTTTCTAGGATGATGGCCTCTTCTTGGCCAGAGATTTCCTAATCCCCAATTAGACAACTGTAAAGCGCATTCAAACGCCAAATAGTGATCCTTATGGGGACAGAAGGATAATACATTCAATAAAAAAGTTAGTGCAAGTTTTCAGTTATAAAAAAAAGATTCAATATTGGATCGTATTATCCAAATTTATTTCATTCTGACAAAAAAAAATTATATTATTATTTCAAAAGTGAAATTTTATATTCGCCCATCAAGTTTTGGACATATTAAATACAATATTTGAGTTTTACTAATACTTTACAAATACATTGGAGTACCAAATTATATATAGTGAACATTAAATTTTGAAGTGTTTTGCCACACCAATTTGTTTATTTTATTTTGCAAGCAAATTAGTGGAGCAATCAAAAAAATCAAACATATAGAGGTCACTCAAAACTATTGAACTTAAGAAAATTAACATGATGATTTATTTTTCGTTATGAAAATGTATTCTTCCTAAGGAAAATTTATTATACATTATGAAATATCATTATTCATATTTTAATCCTTTATTTTAGTAGTTATTCATTGCTTCATAATCAAAGTTTTAGCCAAAATTTCAAAATAATCAGAACTTATTATTGTGTTATAATAGAAAATATTAATTTCCTTGCTATAAATGTATTGTTTTTAAGTTACTTCAAATAGTAATAAAAATATTATCAAAGGTAGTAAATATGAATTTATTAACAAAATTTTTTTATTATGATTACTAGATAATGTAGACTCTTTCGAAGTATGAAACTTTCGTCTATGTTCTTGCAAAAGAAAAAATTCAGGTTCTTTATCTTTTCTAATACTGGCATTAAAACCGTAATTAAAGCAATTATACGTTCTGCTACTTTGTTTATGATGTTTATGAAAGCAATTAGACATTTTCCATTAAGATAACCTTAACTCTATAAGCGTTTTAATGGGTAATATCATAAAAATTATTGTGATATATGATGTAGTAAAAATAAATCCATACAAAATCCATTATTTTTATTCCATTAATTTTTATATTCTTGGCAGTCAAAACAGTGATTAAATTTTTGTTAGACTCAACAATTTCCATTCCATTATTTCATCCACATATATTTATTATTTTATCCTTGGGGGCTATGTACAACGTAAAACGTATGTAAGAGTATATAAATACTCTTATTTTTTTTTTTTTTTTTTTTTTTTGGGGGGGTGAAAAATCCAAAAATCAATAACTCCTCAAAAAAAATGAATTTTATGGAAAATTTACTTATATATTAAATTTTTCTTACAAAATAATTTAAAAATTAAATTTTAAATATTATATTTTTTCGAAAAAATTTCAAAAATTGATAGCTATACAAAAAACAATAGTTTTTGGGAAAATATATTAAAATATTAAAAAAAAATTCAAAACCCCATACTTATTCCCAAGAAATTACGAAAATGGAATATTAAATATTATGTTTTTTAAAAAAAAAAAATTCAAAAATTGATAAATATTCAAAAAAAAAATAATTTTTTTGAAAAAAAATTGTAAATATTAAATCTTTATTATTTAAATTCATAAACACACAGGTGTTCGCAAAAAATTCAATTTTTTGTAAAATAATTTCATATTTTTTGCTCTACTGCATGGCTTGCCCGAATGACCTTTTTTAAAGAAAATACATCTTCAAAAAAAAAATGCCCTTATTTTCTTATAATTTTTTTATCTTGAACAAAACATTTTTTAGTAAAAAGCAAAAACTCTATAATTTGAGAGGGGCTTCAGCTCCTCTTGCCCAGCCCCTACAACGCCCCTGTTTGACATCATCTAACGAAAAGTAATTTTGTAGATATTGTTAGAAATTAGAAATATATTCATTAAAAGTTTCTATAACTTTTGATATGCCTTAAAATACAAAATATAGATTTGTTTTCAGCTTTTGTTCAAATTTTACTTTTAAAAAATTGACTTATGAGAGTGTAAATAGCACATTCTGTAGCGATAAACTAGAAACGTCTGTACACAGTCTCTTTGAATATGTTAAGGTTTATCCTTTTATACGAATGTGTGAACAAAAAAATAAAACATAATATATGTACAAGTAAGGACTTCAAAAACAAATTGTGTTTTGACCACAGATCCGAAACTCCCTGGGAGTCCATCATCGGCAAAATAGATGAAATAATTTATTCGAGCAAATGCAATAGGAAACCTATTCTAATAAATTTTGAATGTATGACCTTTAACAACTTGTCGTTTTTGCAAATTTACACGACAATGATCGTTAACTCGGACTTGTAACTATTATCATTGTAATTACCTAAAATGTGTTACTGGACAAGGAAATATAGCAAAATCAACCTTTTTTATTTTTGTGTATGATTTTAATTAGATATGATTAAACCCCATATTATAAATGTGATGTTAAGAATACGTTACCAGGTTATTTTACAGATTGGTTGCTTCCCATCCTACCCAAAAATATCTAAAAGGAGGACTATAGAGTTCTTCATTTTTTCTCTTCATTTCTACGAACTCAGACCTAGAGTACATTATTGTCCATTGTTTTTGTTTTTTTTGTTTATTATTATGTCTGATTGAGTGCATTGAGAAGTGAAAGGTTATGATGATTCATTATTCTTGGTCTTTATCTTGAGTAATACATTCATTAAACCTTGTTGCAAAATTGGGAGATAAGCCCATTATAGAAGATCCCGGTAAAGAAAAGAAAAAGGAAATAATAATAATTTTTAATGTCGTTTAGTCTTGCTTTTCTGTTTTATTCTTTACTCATGTGTAGTGATTACATTATATTCAGTTATTTTTTTATTTTTTTCGTTATTGGAGATATTTTTTGTTTGTTTTTGGCATCATTAAGAATAGAGATATGCTTATCAGGCTTTATTTTATGAATTAAAACTTCATTAATTGCAAAAAGTATACATCAAAATTTTTTATGGATAATAATAAAAAAATAGAAATTGTTTAACCGCTATGGAGGTCATGCAAAAATAACTAATATTAAATGAGATCGGTGGTAGAATGTGTGTCTAAAAATATACAATACATTGCGGTCTCGGTTATTGCGCTTTTGTTGCTACGTAGAATATATAAAAAAAAATATATATAATTATACAAAAATAAATGGGTTTTAATCAATAAGTCAATTTTCTGAGTTTTTTTTTTTGTTTTTGTGATTTTTTCAATTGCAGCGTATCGATTGGATTCGAGACTAAAGACAGAACCCCTGACCTCTCCAATCTCCTGTGAAGAAATAAGGGTAATTTCTCGAAATACAGAAGTGGCAGGTAGGTTAACCAGACCTCTCCAATCTCCTGTGAAGAAATAAGGGTAATGGGCCGTACGTCAGTATTGCGCTTTGTCCGCTTCAGCGGACCAAAAAAAAAAACCTTACTCAACCGTCCACCAATCATATAGGTATGTAAATATAGATGAATTAAGTCATAATTAATTATTAAAATCTATTATATATATGTAACTTATGACCAACTCATAATAGTACTGAGTCATTATACTAAAATTACATTTTTGTAGCACGTCCACCCAAAAGGAAGCTAGATAATTTTTCTCAAAATTGAACATGGAATACATTTTCGAACAAATTATAGTTCATTTAAATGAAAAAATGATTCTGATTAATCCTTTGGAGGCACCACAAATTGTACTTAAAGTAGCCAAAATTCACCGGCACATTTATAGAATTAGTAAATTAATAAATTATATCTCTAAGACAATATTGGGGCCAAATTAAGTCAGATAGATAAAACGGAGGTTTTAAACTACAGTTAACACTCTCGGGTATCTCAATTCATCGCAGAAATTTGAATTCAAATCCTGTAATTTACCGTAATATCTCTTTCAAATATTGCCTGTCATTTTATAAATATAAATGATTGAACCTTTGAATATAAAACGCGTTTTCCGCTTCCCGTGATACATTTCTGATAATTAATAAATTACTGCAATTATTTCAAGAGTACTTTACAGCCAAAAATAAAAAACAAAGACGCACACAACATTTTTCGTATGGATTTAAAGTACTTCACATTGAGTGGATATTTGAGTTAGATATTACGTTTAACGTTACTGGTTGCAAATGTGAAGTACTTTACAGCCAAAAAAAAAAAAAAAAGACGCACACAACATTTTTCGTATGGAGTACTCTTGAAATATTTAAGAGCGTGAGAATTTGTTTCATTGAATACAAGATAAATTAAATTATTACTGCTTAAAAGGGACATAAATAATAGTTATGTACTTTTTAGAGTGGATTGTTGCAGTAATTTATTAATTATCAGAAATGTATCACGGGAAGCGGAAAACGCATTTTAACAGAGAGTTGGTGATTTGTTCTATCTGTCAGAAGGAAATACAGAAGGACAACTTTAATGATCACAAAGTTAAACTCCATAAGAATGACCCCAGCTGCAAGTATCAAGTGAAAATTGATCATAAGAAGCAGAAAACATTGAACTTTGCTGTTAAGAAAACTTCCTCTGCTACATCCTCATCCTCAGTCACTGCCTCCTCCTGTCCCGATGACCCTGCTCCAGTTGAGGCCTTACTGCCTGAACCAAGATCTGAAAAGTCCGTTTCTGCTGAAGAGAAAGTTACTGCAGACACAGAAAATAATGGCGACTCATCAAATTACCCCAGCGGACGGATTTCTCATGGAATAAGACTTCCTAATCTCGATATCGGACCAATCTTCTCTCCCGAGCAGCTCTCTGTAGTCAACAACAACAATATTCCCTCTGCAGAGGACTCTGAGACTAGCGACAATGTCCAGGGAGGTGAGAAGAGCAAGACTGAGGAGATGGAGTTTGTGGACGGAGGCCCAGAGTACCCTGTCGTCTTCACGAGCCAGCTGGGTGACCCGATACTTACCGGGCGGGAGCCAAAGCGGAAGGACATCCAGACCAGAACCAGAGTGGAGACTGAGCGGGAAACTGTGCCTAAAGTCGAGAGAGATCATCCTCTACAGCCCAAGTTACAAACATACAGTCCTCAGATAGATGACAAATACTCCAGAGACTTTCAATATGATTGGTTCCGTAAGTTCCCGTGGCTAGAATATGACGAGGTTGAAAAGTCAGCCAAGTGTTTCGCCTGTTCCAAATTTTCCATTTCCAACCTTGGGAAATTTGAGTTCAAAACATGGAAAAACAGTTCCTCGTTGAAAGTTCATTCTAACAACAAAAAACACAAACTGTCGATGGAAAAGTGGATCAATTTCCTCACATCAAAGAGAAAGAATACCTCGGTTCTCGGCCATGTTCAGTCTCAACATGCTGAGGAAGTCGTGAAGTGGCGAGCTTATTTGAGGTATCTTTCCAAACTGTTGGGTTCCTCGCAAAGCAAGGATTGGCTTTTAGGGGCGATTCCGAAACAAGAGAAAAGTTGACGGAATCTAATGAAAACAATCGAGGAAACTTCTTGGAGCTTTTGTCCCTGCGTTCACACGACAATCATATTCTCAAAGATAAACTGGAGGCCGAAGTCAAAAAATTTGGTTCAGCTGGGGCAGGTTTTGCCAAATGGACTTCACCTGACATCCAAAATGAGCTGATAGAGATTATAGCATCCAAAGTGACGGAAAATATAATTGAAGATGTCAAGACTTGTGCCGGCGATGATGACTACTGGTTCTCTGTGATTGTTGATGAGACATCAGATATGTCAAACACGGAGCAGTTCAGTCTGTCACTGGGATATCTGACGAGTGAAGGCCTCAAGTTTGTAAAAGTTACCCAGACTGACGGCAAATATTTGTTTGAGAAGCTTCACGAGGCTGTCAAGGATCTCGGCCTTAACCCCGCCCGCACTGTCTCCCTGGCCGCGGACGGTGCCTCCAACATATCCGGCATCAAGAAGGGTCTTGCCGCCAGGTGGAAGGAAGCAGCCCCACTGTGTGTCTACATCCACTGCTACGCCCATGTCCTCAATCTTGTAGTCAAGGATCTTCTCTCAGATATAACCCTGTTGAGAAATACAATGGGGACAGTACAAATTTTATACAACTTCATTGAAGGGTCACCAAAGAGGTCAGCAATCTACAAGTCGGTGAAGATAACAAGTAAAGATGAGGAGCATGCCAAGGTGATGACCCTGAAGAACCAGTCTGCTACCCGCTGGAGTCTCCGCTACGATGCTGTACACGCTGTATCTCTAGGGATGGTCAGAATCATGAAGACCCTCATAATAATGAGAAAAGATAAAGATACATTGTCGAGTTCAACAGCAACTTCTCTGCTCAACAGCATCTTTAGTCACGAATTTGTTTTCGGCATTGAACTGTTGAAGACACTCCTCAGACACACATCTAGCTTGTCAGATGAACTTCAAGGCAGAAAGGTTGACCTAACAAAGGCCCGGAAACACGTCAACCTAGTGATTAGGACTCTTGAAGATCTTAAGAATGAGAAAATCTTTGAATCAATCTGGAAACTTGCTGAGTTGAAGTCGTCTGAGATGAAATCAGTATTTGACCAGGAGGACTCAATTGATTTGGAATTCAAGGAGGCGAAGATTCCAAGGAGAATAAAGTGGAAAGGAACAACTGAATCCTACTTCCGTGAAACACATTTCGATGTTGCAATCAATAAGATTGTATTAGAGCTTGAGAGCAGATTTGCCACCGACGATACAAACATCACAATGGATCTCATTGCAATCGTCAATGACAGTGAAGTGGAGACCTGTGTCATTGAGCGTGTCGCCAAGCACTACAGACTTGAACTCGAGCAGCTCCAGTCAGACCATGCAATCTTCCAGCAATTCAAGGTTAATATTATAATGTTTCATTTTGCATTATATGTTTAAAATTTATGTTTCTCTAGGCAGATATTGACACAGAAGACATGGTTTCGTCACAAATTGCTGCGGAGTTAATAAGCTCGGGAGTGTTCCGCCTGATGCCGGAGCTATACAAGGTGATCGTTATCCTGGCCTCAATGCCCATCAGCAGCTGTGAGGCGGAGCGGTCATTCTCCTGTCTCAGAAGGCTCAAGAACCACATGAGGACCACCATGGACCAGGAGAGGCTCTCCTCCCTCACCCTCTTGAACATGGACAGGGTGATGGTGGACAAGGTGCTCCATGAAGACATGGACAGTTTGATTGACACCTTTGCGTCAAGGAAAGAGAGGAAAAACTTCTTCTTCTAATCATGATAAAGAACACATGCATTTTTTTCTTCATTTTTTCAAACACATCACCACGTATACATGCGAGTTAAGAACATCAAGACTTGTGAACATAATTTATTTTCTGTCGATGTAACCGTTTCATGGTATATTATAATCTCGTTCATTATCTTCATCCGTTATTATTTTAAAAATATTTAAGGAGGTTTAAATTGTTTGACTTAATTGTATAGTTCAAAAATTTTCTCTCATTCTTGCACCGTGCATTTTATACTCCATTATACTCCTTCCTTTATGAATAGGTCGGCATTGACTTTCCGTCCAGAGTTTTTCCTTTTTATTTTATTTTTCCCAATGTTTGCCTGAAGAAAATAATGATATTTAAAAGGCATTGAGGTTTTAAAATATAAAAACTAAAAATAGAAAGATAAAAACTATTTCATTTGAACTTTATTTAGACCTTTCTGCGGTGAAATACACGAATTTGTAGACAATCTTTTAGAAACCGAACCAGCCCTTGTCCTTGAAGGTAGGATGAGATCTGGATTTAGCTGCAGTTTTTGGCTAGCAATTAGTATACATGGAATTCTCGTCGGTTTTTTTATTTCCTTCTCATCTACCCCCTCGTCGCAGCTGCTTGTAGCTATCTAATTAAATGTTCTGACAGCTAATCTATTCTACTCCAAAACATTCTACAAATTGTACGAGGTTTCTTTTTTTTAACATGCTCAAAATGTTCTCGATAAGCATAACTGATTATGACTATTTAAACGACAAGAATTTCAAGACATGCAAAGAATATATTGTTTTATAACAGGTTATTTAGGCAGTGGTTGCTTCCGATCCTACCATAACTATACATACTTATGTCCATAAATGATAATTTTTTTCTAATAATTTTTTATTGAATTGGATAAAATATTAGACATTATTAATCATATAATGTACCTATTGATAATTTTGAATTAAAGAATTTAAACAAAAAAAATTATAATGATAGTTATTGGTACTAGTGATCTCAAATGAGATCAGTCAATAATCACCTAATTATCTAACACATCCTAAATTTGAATAATAAATTTCACGCTTAACAACAATTATTGTTAAAAAAATTCAAACATTCGAAAGATAAATTATTCCCTCCACTAAATGACTCAAGGGAAAGTTTGAACAGTCTGTAAAAGAAGAACATAGTTTTCCCTTCGCGTAGCTAATTGATTTAAAATTGTCAGCTACCATATGATCTATTTGAAAGGTCTTGGATTGCTTTTATTTACTACTTTGTTGGATTAATTTAATTATTTGTTATAATTAACAATATATTTTTCCAGACTTGTAAGCATTCCAATATTTTGGCATTCCATTCAGTGTTCCTACTGCTAAAAGTGTTATTAGTGTTTTGATTACTCATTGTATAAAATATCATATTCAACTTTAAGGGAAGAAATTTAGGAGATTTAATAATAGTTAATCTTTTTATTTCACGGTGTTATTTATACGAAATTTCTTTTTTTTTTTTTACATCTATCAATTTTTCCTGGGAGTTCTATTTTTCCAATTGGATATTCTAGCCCCACGCTTTTTGATCCTCTCTTCATGTACTGTTCAATGAATCTCGTCCCTGTCTGCCTCACTCGGTCGCTATTAATTTGTTGAATCCATTTTTAATATTTAATATTAATAACTTCTATGTCGTATCATTTTTCAAAATTAATTTGTTTTATTTTCTATGTATAATTTCAATTAAAATTTCTAATTAATATTTTTTGTAATAGTTAATCGTTATTTCAGTTGTTTTTTAGACGGAAAACAGGGCAAATGTACCCCAGACTATAGGTGACAGCAAAGATTTAGAATGGTATCTTAATTTACTTTTTACTTACTAAAATATTAATTACTTAATTATATTTAAATTCAGAACTTTTCACGCAACCTTTTTCATTACTTATTCAATTAAAACTTTCAATTGATACACTGATTTACACAACAAAATGAACATATTTTTAAGGCCTACAAAAAAATTAATATTACAAATGAATTGGTACATTTATCATGTTTGTTCTTACCGCATTGCACACTAGTTTATCAGTTTCCATAGATGGATTTTCATGTGCTTTCTTTCAGACTTTCTGCTCAGGTTTATATTCAAAATAATCATTATTCCCACGCTTGTAATTGTATCAGTTATGTAATCAGTTCTCCATGAAAAATGTTGGATGATCCCTGGTCTAATCTGTCCATAATTATGCAATGGTTTTTATAGTACGCTTTAGATATTTACAGGATGTTTTACAAAAATACAAAAATACATGTACACAAAAAATGTCATTTTCATAATTGCTCTGGAATATATAATTTTTGTAGAAATGGAAGAATACCTAACGGAACCGATTATTATTTCTTAAAAGCTGAGCACACTTCCAAGTCAATTCAGAAGAATAACAAGGTCAATCGGAAAATTGTTTATTGGTGCAAAACTTGATTGGAGGATGGAATTGATTATAATAGGTCAGGGAGTGGAACAACCAAGCCTGTGAAAACTCCAATGTTGGTCAAGGCTGTCCGTGAAAAAGTTCGGCTAAATCTACGAAGTTCGATATAAAAGCTGGCCCAGGATCACAATGTAAGCAGAACCACTATGGCCAAGATTATTAAAGATGACATTGGGCTCAAACCTTACAAAATTTAGTATCGTCATCTTTTGTCAAAAGGTGACATCCCATAGTTAAAGGGTAGAACCAATTTTTACCTAACTGGTATGCAGTACATAAGAATGTCATTATGATTTATTTTGACAGCATTAATTCCAGACACAAATTTCCATAAAAAATGTCAACCCAGAGTCAATCATAGTTTGGGGCGCCGTTGCTTCAAATTGGGAAAAATTAACTTTATTCCTGGTTCATGATGGCGTAAAAATTAATCAAAAAGTTTATTAAGACTTTTTGTCGGCAAAAGGTGAAGCCCTAGATTGAAATTGCATTTACAGAAGTTTTTATCCCTCAGAATTCAGCCCCAGTTCACTCAGTTTAAAACACTATTTTTTTTTTGTTTTGTTTTTTTCTAAATACAGCATTTTGGAACAAGTCTATATGCCTTCCCTCTTCACCTTATTTAAATTCACTGGACTTTTCCATTTAGGGAATGTTGGAGAGTGAGCTCAATGCTTATCCGTCAAAAATAAGGATGCTCTCATGGAAACCCTTGGGAAGAAATTAAACCAAATTTCAGATAATGTAGTACGAGCCAGTTGTAATGCGGTTTGGTAGAGATTCGTTGTTGTAAAAAAAAGAACAAAGGTGGCCAAATTGAATATGTTCAGGTCATATTTTAAATATTTGTAATAGTTAAATTAAATTTTTCTAAGGAGTTCAATAAAATTAGACTTGTAGTTTTTTATTTGGAGCCAATTATTTATTAAACTATTTTAAAAACACTGTATTTGGTCATTTTGTGGCCATTCTCCAGATTAATAGCCATTGAATTTTGAGAGGTCAAGGTGAAAGTATCAAAAAACGTTAAAAATACATAATCGACAATAACTTTGTAAAGTATTTAAGTACAGAGCTCCAATTTGTATCATTATGTAAGTTTAATAAAAATGCTTCAGTAAGTAACAAATCCCAGGTCGAAGTAAAAAAAAACAGGTGAAAAACGCATAATCGACCATCCCTTTTGAACAAATTAAGACACAGAACTGAATTCATCTCTTAGTGGCACACAATACATATATATACCAGGCCGTGCCGAATTATTTACCGATTTTTGTTCAGAACATATCGCGGACAATAATGACATTTGAATGACTTGAGAAACAATTTATTCATACATTTTTAGAATAATAAAATAGTTTGTGATCAAATTTAATCAACTCAATGACACTGGTCAAGCGACGTCTGAAGCTGCCACAGACTTGCTGGATGTAATCGGAGTCCATGGAGGCTTAGGCTTTGTTGGCAGCAGCCTTTAAAGCATTTATGTTCTTGTGTCGTTTTTTGCAGGCCTTGGTCTCCACGTGCACCTAGATAGAGAAGTCTAGTGGGTTCAGATCTGGGCTCTGAGGGGGCCAGTAGTCCTTGGGCCAAAAGTTCATGTTGTCCTTGAGCCACTCCTGAGCTTTCTTGGAAGCGTGGGCGGGTGCTCAATCTTGTTGAAAACCCCAAGGAGAGATGCCCACTATGGATTTGATCCACAGAAGGACCTTGGACGCTAGAATCTTCACATAATCCTCCGCTGTTAATCTTTAGTCAGTGGGGAAGTATACTGGCTTCATGGCCTTCCCGTTGGATCTCCAAAGCTCACAACACGGTCATTTTGCCTGTTGAAAACAGGATCGACCGTAAAAGTTTTCTCATCTGAAAAAATGATGATGCGTCCAGATGAGCTCTTGATATCATTCAAGATTTTCTTGGCACGCTCAAGTCTGACTTCTCGCTGACGTTCAGTTAGCAGAGGGCGTTCAGTACGCCTCAGGGACTTTCCTCCAGCCCTTTTCAATGCCTTGAAACAGTTGGGACGTTCCCATCTTTCTGGCCATGTCGGCAATGAACCTGTTGGGAGTTCTCTTGAACACTGCCTTTACTTGCCTTGTTGAGACAGTGGGATTCCTGCCAGCCCCAGGGGAATGCTTGAGATCACCCCCAGCCTCCAAGCGCTTGGAAACGTTGTAAATTGTCTTCAACGAGGCCCCAACCTGTTCCTTAATGTTGTTATGAGTCACTCCCGCTCGGAGGAGGGCTGCAATTTCGATCCTCTTTGTTTCCTGATTGGACATGGTCTCACGTGTGGAAGTTGTTACGCTCTCACAGGAAGGATTTTTGTTTATTTTAACAGTAAAAATACGAAACAATCAGATTGGTTGCCACAAAACCTCTTAAAAAATATATTTACATCATCGGTAAATAATTTTGCACGGCCCGGTATATAACATATATCAATGTATGAATGCAATAAACATTATATTTAATTAAATTTAAACATGTTACGACATTGCACATTTTTTACTTTAACATAGATAAGAAATTATATTTCATTGAGGAAAATGACCATAGGCGGAAGTTTGCGCTCTACAGAGTGCCAATTCTTATATTTGTTGTTATAATTAATTATATTTATTTGTAGTATAGGTATTTGAGGTTCGCACAGGGCATCATAACAGCTAGGGATGCCACAGCATACAAGGGTTAATACTTCATTTCTAATGATAAATCATTCTGCTATAATAGAATAATTTAGAAACTGAGAATGGAAAATGATTAAAATAAAGACTAAAACTTATTTTAATGACATTTAAACTAAAAACTGTATTTGTATTTATTTTTTATAAATTGAATACTACGTGGGTCAATTTGACCCAAAGACACCCCAAAGGATTATAAAATTTAAGATCCTACAAGCCTTTTGCGAAATAGAGAATAATAATATTGTATATATTTTTTCTCCATTAAGCGTGTGTACACACTTGTATTTCCTGATATCTTATGTTCATATATTTATAAAAATCTGAATAATAAAAAAATCCCTCCAAGGCCAATCTCCTCAAATTTAAAATTATGTATGGTCATGTTCTCAGAATAAATGTCAAAAGAATAACGCGCAGGTGGTTAGCACTGGAGCCATTTCCATTTGTACTACTAAGAAACCTTTATTCAATCTTCCAAATTAAAATTTATCGTCTTAAAAATGAATCAATACATTAAAAGAATGCAACCAGAGTTTTTTATAATTATTAGATACACTCAACCAAAATAACCAGTGATTCCATTTAATATAATATTCCATTTATGAATATTATTCTTACACTTGGAATATGTATGGACAAATTTTTTGGAGATTTATATGATTCATTTACATTTTCATGGGTATAATGTTTAAAATATTACACTAGCTAGATAAGAAATCATTATGTATGGTCAATTCAAATATTTTTAATTATTATCGTCATTCTAAGCATATTTTAGTGTACTTTAGTGTTCGGAAGTGTTTTCTCAGCTGTGAATGTCTTACAAATAAAAACCAAGTAAACAATGGAATAATATTAAGATATACTATTCCTTATAATTTATCTATCTGGACATAGAGATTTCTCAGCTAATACAGGTTGGAGTATGTTGTGAACTTTAAAGATATATAAAATGATATAAGTTACGATTAAGAGGGGGGTGAAGTAGGTATCTCCTAGTATTGAGACTCGGCACGGGACCAAATTTTACTAACACAAAAATATGGAGTGTATTTTGTTGTCAGCTGTCAATGATTCTGCTTCTTTTCTCCTAGTCATTGTTCTGAACGTTAATTGGTTGAATTAGAATTAAATCATTTCAAGTTGTGAGCAATTCCAATCAATTTGAATAATAATTACATAGTTGAGAAGAACTACCAACAAATTTAGGGCCTTTTTTAGCTCCGCCAACGAAGTTGAAAAGAAGTTATATTATTCCCTCAGTTTGTTTCGTTCGATGGCGGAACAAGTTTCGGACCGATTTATGTGGAACTTTGTGGGAATATGTGAACAATATAATGGCATTAAATTTTGAGAAGTCAAGGTCATAGTCACAAAAAATTGTTAAGCACGCATAATGAACCATAATTAGGAAAAATGATTTCAGGCGGAGGTTTGCGCACTACCGAGCGCCCATTTTCGTTTGTTTCTTTATCACAAAATAAATTAACGTCATCTATATATATATTTTTTTTTTTTTTTGATAGACCGAATTTTATTATGAGACCGAAGTTGGACCGAATTAGTGAAAATTAGAACGGTCTCAAACCGGTCTAGTTTTTCCAAACCAAAACTTAACACTACATACGAGTACATATTTAAAAACGTGAGGTTTCCACTTGATTTGTTTATTTATTTCCTTCCATTTTTAAAGAGAATGCTTCATCATTGAAAATATGTAAATACCAATGACTGGAGAGGCGGCACATATAAAAAATCTCTTGTATAAAAAACTGTCATGATGGAGACATAATGGAAGGCATACTAAATGAATGAATAAGTTAAGGAAGTTATGATTGTTGGTTTATAATTGGTAAAATGATGGATATTGATTAAATAATAAATGGAAGATGTACATTGTATATACATTTCATCTTGTTACTCCCGCCTTGAATCCATGATCCCGGTTTTTGTGAGTGTAAAGACTTGATTTGTTCTTGTACCCCTTATTACATATGTTACAGGTATATAGACCGGAAGGAGTATTCATGGTCCGGCTATTGTTACCGTTGGTGTTGTTTGATCTTGGAGAGCTTTCGCGCCATTCATTCTTTGTCAACATTTGATAGCTACTATCTGGAAATAAAGACATTAATCTAAAGATGGTGCATTTTAATAATTTTTGTATATAAACATTAGACTGTCCCCCTTTTCGATTTAGTAGTTTGCTTTCGCTCAACAAAGACCTTTTTACTAGGAATAATAATAAAAAAAATCACCTTTGCAAAGTTTAAAACATCTTAAGTCATTTTTATTTAGAAAAAAATGGTACCTTTAGGTCAAAATTGGGTATTTTTAGGCCCCTTGAACTATTTCGAAAATAAATATAATTAAGTCAATTATTTGACTAATTGTAAGAAGCAGGGAGGGTGTGACCTGGAGGGGCGGTTGTAGCCTACCACTAAATTAAGGATTTTTTTCTTTTTACTAGAAAATTCAATAAAATTTTTCGTTTCCCAAAAAAAAAAAAAAAAAATAATTAACTTTTCAATTTTTTTTCCAAAAAGTTTTATTCTTTGAATTTTTTTCTGCAAAAAATTTAGTATTTGAAATTTTCCCCCAAAAAATTGAATATCTTGTGAATAACATAATATTCAATTTTTGTTTGAAAAAATTTAATTTTTGGATTTTAAAAAAAAACAAAAAAAAAAACAAGCCCCACCCCAAAAAATATATATAATCTTGAAGACGCCTCTGAGATGTAATTAATGTGGGGTTTAGCCGGCGGGCGAAAATGCCCGGTAATGTCTAAACAGGCGTATACAGACCTAAATAAGGTTCTGTGCATCACTCCAATGTTCATTCAATGGATCCAACTAAAAGTCATAACAGCCTCGCATGCTCTATATAGAATGGATCGTAATATGATGCAGAGGTCATGGTTTTAAAATAACTGATTTACGTACATTTAGTTCCCCTCCCTTTTTCCCCAATTTACAAGCGGGTAACGAAGGGAGTTAGCTGAACAATTAACTAATATTTCAAATTAAGATATATTAAAGTTACAAAATATTTCTTTCTTTTCTTTCTATTTTATTTCTTTATGTTCTGTTTTAAAGTGAATTTATGTATTCCCAAGTGTGGGTTTTATTAATTTTCGCTCTCACTCAGCACACTAGTGTAGATGTGATGGGGGGAAGAGAAAACACAGTAAATTTTAGCACAGTTTTGTAAATAAAATTATATATATTTTAACACACACTTGCCACACGCAAACGTGGGCTTTTATTTTAGCCTCCTTATGACCGAATCAGTGTGAATTCGCAATAGCGGCCATAGGAACACAACAATTCACATGTTTTTATTTTTCTTCAACTAGATAAGTAGTATTTAAATTTTAAACAATGGAGAAATTATATGTTTTCAAACATTCTCAAAGGGTTTTAATCAGATGGCCCTCTCACGCTTAATAACATGATGGACAAGTCGGAGCCAATGCCGTTTTAAACTATTATTTTCACTATAATTCTATTATAAAAATTCTTTCTGATTATCCCTTTGATATATTTTACTTTAATGTACATTGTCTTTATTTTATTTTACATATATATGTCTCAACTTTTTAAATTTATATATATGAATGTAAATATTTGAACTAGAACAGAATATAAAAAAGGGAGGCAGAGAGCAAATTTCTATGGGGAACATGGTCCATAAGAGATACCCCTGTTTAGGGAAACAAAAAATTGTTAAAAGGCCAAAATAAGTCACCGTCCCGAAAAGGACAAATATTCCAAAACAGAAATCTAAACTAAAAATGGACAATTTTGGCCCGACCATTGTAATTTTTTTAACTCAAATTTGTCAAATTCATATGTTAGACTGCCCCTAGCAGAAAAAGTATATGTGAAGAGAAAAAAAATATTAATTTGAAAATGGAGCGGCCTAGTTACCATGTAAAATATATGAATACATAACTCATAAGTAATCGATATAGGTACAGCCTGATATATTGATTTTTTTTTTTTTTTTTTTTTTTTTTTTTTTTTTTTTTTTTTAATAAGAAATCTTTTAGCAGCTTATATAATTCAATAAAGTATATTAACTATTACGAATGTAAAGTCAATTTATAAAATATTACATATAATAATAGAAACAATGTAAACTCAATTCCTCATGCGAGTAGATAATAATAAAATGGTCATCTTCATAATAAGATGAATAAAGTATCATGACTTAAATATTGAATTACAGTCAAGTATATAACCGAATAGTGTTGTGGCGATCTTTATTTAGGACTGAAGACTGCAGTCCCATCCAGTTCAGTCCTAAAAACTTATAAATAATAATGAAAATCCATTGCAGAATGGGCATGTTAAAAAAAGAAACCGAAAGTCAACACACAGATTAATGCTAATGACATTTCATTAGATCAGTTACAATCAGCTGTGACAAGGAAAAAGAAAATTCACTCATCAGATTACCAATTTCTAAAAAATGGCCTAGCTAAAAAATACACTGGATTTTCATCACTGCTTATAAAGTTCGGTAATTCATGACGTCACTCACCTATATTTTTATTTTTTTAAATATCTATATTACTGAGAGTTCGAAGGACTGGCAGTCTGAACCCCCCTGAGACTGGACTGGACCGACATAACACTAACACTATATATGAATATATCTTTCCTCTAATCCTCTCTTCTAATTAATCATTCTTTTGCAATAACTAGTAGTAGTACCTACTTCAAGATTTCAATATACATAAATAATCCTTCTTTGTAGATTTATAATTTAGTGTTGAGTCGATAATTCTCAGGAAATTTATCGAATCTTTTATTACACTAATCCTGTGCTTCTATTGAATGTTAAGTAGGTACATAATATCAACTTTTGAAACATTTCCTTAGCAGGGACGAGGCGAAGTATATTTAAATGTGCCTAAGTCAGACACAAGTACCAATATACTTGTCCCTATCCCTGGTCCATAGGGCAGTTTTAGACACACAGAGGGTAGAAATAAGATCGACAAGTTTTAATTCTTCTAATGACCTTCATTCCTTCCATTCGAGTTCAATACATAATAGAATGTATAAAAATTAATTTTCAATGCCTCAAACATCAAAGTCCTAATCACCACGGACTTCGAAGCATTTATGCATGATATTAAAATATCCTCAACTAAATTGTATAAAAATGGTAAGAAGATGAAGAAGTTTATAAATTTATTCATAAAATCAACTAGCATAATAATAATAATTTAAAGCACTAAGAATTATTTAAAAATGCATGATAACATATTCATTAAAACATTAACAATTCGTTTTTATTTCCTTAGCGTTGTACATATCTTTATTCATACACAATCTACATATTACGCAATACACTAAGTCCCTAACTGTATGGGAAGTTGATTTCACAGATATATTGGACAGTTTGAGTTCAGACATTTTGTTAAAAAAGGTGTGTGTTAGTTGAAAAAAAAGGGTGGAAAGTTTCGGAAAATTCCAGTTCATATGAGTAGGTTATGTGATTCTGAAATGTTCCGTAAAGATAATACTTTATAGTTTTTACTCTTCATATTATTAGATACTGAGCTTTTGAGTACAATTATATTTTAATAGTCATAATTCTAGGGAAATGTAATTTGCTTATTAGTTATTTTAATTATAATTCCAGCCCAATAAATCTTTAGTTTTTTGGCTCTGGTCCTGATCATACACGTTAGGGGGAAAAAGGTAGGAGGATTTTTTTTCCTTTTTTTAAATTAAATGGATGGATAGTAAAAGGGCATTCAGGGGACAGTAAGACTAATATCCCAGTCCCACGATTTAAGGGGACCCCTTTTTTATAAATATTGGATGTATTTCCATAAAAAAATCTATCCTTATTAATTTTTAGGAGAAATTGACTTTTTTAAATACAAAATTTGAAACTTACTACAAAATATTTTAAGAACTGACAACCACACAAATGTTTGGGAGAAAAAATGAATGACTTTTTTCTTGTCAAATTATTAATCTAAAAAAATTGGCTATTTATTAGGTCGATTTTTGGTGAAGGAGCGGTCATAGTATAGGCAGGCCTCCTTACCTTATGGACCTATTGTCCATATCTATTTTCGTATATTGTGTTTATTATTACTGCATATATTGACAGTGCCTCCAATTATCCGATACTCCCCCAAAAATTGACCTAAAAACTCAAACGAAAAACTATTCTGGCAGTTGGGAAGGGTTCATAGGCAATGACTAATGAGGCATAGTTCTACATTGCTCGTTGTTCGACCAAAAATACGATTGTTAAATATGTATTAAAAATTTTGAAAACAGAATTTCATAGTTTGACAAACAAATAATGACTTATAAAAAAATTAAAATTTGTTAACAAAATTCCTCCCCCCCCCTCTCTCCCACCCGTAGACGCAGACTTGAACTTGTAATGATTTTACATATAATTTTTTAAAAGTAGAAAATCACGGAGCACATCAAAAACAAACTAGCAATATAAAATGGCTGCTGATATTGTCAACATATGTTGTAGACATGTGTAGCAACATAATAAAAAGTAAATTAAAGAATCAAATGAGAATTAAAAAAGAATATAACGGTTTCTTTTTGATCAAAGTGTATGTATGATTTTTATTTATTTCATTTTCATGATAATTTGATCCTGTTACATATCATTTTAGATATCAATAATAAAACCATTGAGATAACGTTCTATAAAATAATCAATTGAATGTTAAAAGAACAAAACATATTTATCCCATCAAAGTGCATCCGACTAGGCTAGGCCCTGTTGCATCAACTTAATTTCAATTTAAACTTGGAACTCATAACATCACTGCCGTAAATTTAACTTAAATTTAAATCGAATGTATGCAACCAGGTTTTAAAAGTTACTAATTTATTTCTATTTTGATTATTATTAAAATGATAAAAAATAATTGATCACTAAATTATACCAATGGATTCGTATATGTAACTCTAAACCCCAAATTATTAATAGATACACACTGACTCAACAAATTTTAAACAAAAAAAATTGATAAATGAGAGTTTTAAATATTAGATTGAATGAATAATGGATTATTCTAATGAAGAAAAAAAAAACGATATTTAATCGTATGCAATTATCTGAAAAATAATGAAGTAATTAAAACTGAAATCTGCGATATAAATGGCTGAACAAAAATAAATAAGAAAAACATAAACATATGCACATACGAAGTATCTCAAAATATGTATGTATGTACATATATATTTTAGTAACGTAGATGAAAATTCAGTAGGGTGACACGTTTAGTATGAATTAATAGCTGAACCTCAACGAAAACTATTTCTGGAGAAAGATGTTTTACCTGTTCCAATACTTTTTTCCTTTGTTCGACGTTGACACCCGGAGCAAATAAAGAGAGATTGCCCTACGCAATTGGAATGATGTTGACGGGAACAAACCCAGCAAGACACTAACTCCTGTGGAAAGCTATCCTCGCCGATAATGTCACTGAAATACTCTTCACGGCCGAAAACTTTGTTACATTCCGGACAGTACTGTCCTTTTTTCGTCAATCTAAAAAGTAAGATATAATTATTGGGAAACTATACAAGTGGCTCATCATTATTATATATTCATAATGTAAGATGAAGTGGTATTCTCCCCCCATAATGAGTATAGGTATTTAATTTAGTACTAATAATTAAGAATGATTTGTTTATGTGAAAAAGTTTTTTATCAAAAATAAATCATTATTAAAGGTCGAAAATAATGTTAAACAATAAATACAGTTACTTGTGATGAATTGAGAATGAATAACTTACTTGTGGCATGGAGAGCAAAGAGTGTGAGAAAAAACTCGACTCCCTGGACCAGGTTTATACTCGACAACCCATTTAGGATTACTTAAATCTGTTTCTCCACCTCCAGGCTCTCTGCTTCCACATGAGAAGCAATATGAGCAGTCTGAACAATGCCATCTTCCCACAGGGACATCGTCCAATCCCACACAGTATATGTGAAAACCTCTGTCGCATAAATCACAGAACAACATTTTTTCTTCGTCTGTGTGATCTTTGCATTTGATACATTTTTTGCATTCAGTGCATTCCCATTCATAATTAGTCACAAAGGGTACATGTTCAAGAGATAGTCCGATACATGTTGGATGTGCAGATAAATCACATTTTGAGCAATGCAGTAAGTTTTCCGGAACTCCAATTTTATTTTTTAAACGATCACCTTGACAATCCTTGCATCTTGCTCCAGGTTTATCGATATCTGGAATATTTGAAAATTGTCATTCTATCAATGAATATATTTTGATTAATAGCCGTTAAAGAATCTCGTTAAGTTATAGTAATAATAATACTGAAACACAGCAGAAAAAATGTAAAATGAATCTAAATACTTTTATTATACAATTATTATCGTTGCTTTAGTTATGAATAGAAACTATGTCCGCTCATTACAGAAAACTTTTTTATCTTTCATTCAAGAATCATTTAAATAACATCGTTATTAGATGTAACAAAAAACTATATAAATATCTTTATTTCCTAGCTGAGTAGTACTTAAAATGGCAAATGTCTACCTACAGAGGTTATTATCGGATTTCGACTTAACTAGAACTCTGAAGAGGAAATAATTTATATCATCCGTTGGGTTGAATAATATTCGAACACTCAATCGGGCCTAGAGGAGAATGAATAATTCCCTTCCCTTGACCATTACATGCACATTTCTTCACAAGAACTTACTTAGTTTGCACGAGATTCAATTTCATCCGTCATTTGCTGGACCTCTCCCATTTTAAGTACTTTTTAGGGTAGGAAATAAGATCTTTTTTACAAGATTTTGTTGTACATATCTTGAAAAAAATATTATATTTTTCATTATAATACAATATAATAAACACATTATATTATTACTTGGTTATATAATTTATTTTATAATTTATCAGAATAATTAAAAAGAGGAAAAACACCCTCATTGACGTTACGAGGGATCGATTTTACTTTACAAGTGGGACTGGACTTGACCGCGGTCCTTGGTCCTAAATAAGCGACACAACACTATCTATAACCCATATTTATTATTGTTATATAAGCCATATAACAAAAAATTTATCCTTAAAATTTTCAATTCCAGTAGGTTTGGCCTTTCAAGGCTTTTTTTTAAATCAAATTTTTATTAAAATATTTATTATTTTATCTTGAGTACAGTTCCTAAAAAATGGATCTAATCATGCAAAAATCCAGTAAAATGAAGGGTCTTATTTGGAAGCTAGTATTTTTTTTTCAATTGCATTATATTATAGCTAAAACTAAAGTATAAACCTTATATTACAACTACAAAAGATTTGCATTAAAAAAAAGTTCGATTTTGATTCACTTTTTCAGTTTAACTTTTCATTTTCTTTAAGAATATTGAATAAAAATGTTGAGTGAAAAGTTCGAAAATTAAATATAAATAAGTCAATTATTTGACTAATTGTAATAAGTAATTAGGACCCCGATAATTTTGCCTTAATATATAAATAAATTAAGCTTATAGGTCGTTATCGTTTATTTATGGTTGAAATCAAAATATGTAATATTTATTACTATAAAATGTATTAAAAACAATGATGGAATTATGCTCTTGCCTCATATTATCCTTGCTTGCCAATCCATGAGTCTTTTCTAGTATGAATGATCAATTGTGTCTAATGATAATTACTAACAAAAGAAGTGATTAGTAATGCTTCGTTTTGAATCGTTGCCATGTTTATTTATTTATTTTTTCTTATATTACTTCTTATTTTATTACCTATTTTGTATCTGTTTCGAATTCATTACATAGTCAAAATTTTTAGTATTTAAATTGAAGTTTTGGGGCATGATTCCATCATTTTTAGAACAGAAACAAACCCTTTCATCCGTTTTACAGTAATTCAAATTACATATTTTGATTAAAAAATTCCAAGGGAATATCAATTTTAACCAAAAATAACAAAAACGTTATATATTAAGGCGAAATGTTCTTAAGGCAAAATGATTTAAAAGTAAAATCTCCGAAGGCGACTTAAAGCAAAATAGTCTGAGGCAAAATTACCTAGCGTCATGTAATGTATATTTTAGATGCAGTGAGATTAGCATCAATTTAAATTTGTGTCATATCCAATGTATTCGATTAGTAGTTATTGATTAGATGTAAGTAATCTAATCGACTTATTCATATTTAATTTCTGAACTTTTTCTCCCTCTAAAATATTCATTACTTCTTACAATTAGACAAATAATTGACTTAATTATACTTAATTTTGAAACATTACCAAGCAATATTACATTGCATATTAATTAATTATTCTATTAGAAAATAAAAAGTTAAGCTGGAAAAAATCAATTGAAAAAAAAAAAAAAATAGACAGGACATCTTTATAAGTTGTATATAAGATTTATTTTTTATTTTTAGCTAAAATAATTGACAAGAAAATATTAGTTTCTATATATGGTCCATGATTTTACTGGATTTTTGTTTGATTCGACACATTCTTTAGGAACTATATACAAGATACCAAATAATTTATATTTAATTTGCTGGAATGTTTTTATCAATTGTAATTACCTTAAATTTCAATCTATAGTTATTTCATTACAAAATAGGGCACTGAATCGAAATTATATTCAAAAACGCGATTTTTTAAAAAATGATTTAGAGACCAAACCTACTGTAATTGAGAATTTTAATGGTCATTTTCGTGTTTTTTGGCTTAAATAATAATAAATGTGGGGTTTCATCCGATGAGCGAAAATGTTTTTGCATAGTGTTATATACTCAACATTTGTAATGAAATTGTACTTGGTAAAAATTATTTACTCGCATAATTCGAATTTTCTATCACGTAGTGTAGTAATTAAAATACGAAAAATTCAAATGAGCTTACCGTTCTTATTTAATGACGGAGGCAGGGGAGATTTTTCTTCTTCCTCTTGACTGACTTCATTTTCAGAGTCACTACTGGATGAATCAGAGCATGTGGAGCAACTTGAGCTTTCACTTATGTCTAATTCGGGAGGTGAATCAACAAAATCAATTCTTGTACCTGATTGTGGCGGTCCAGCCAAAGTTGAATTGAGAGGCATATACTTAAGCTGTGAAGAAGTGTACTTCCTAAAATAGTCTGTGAACTGACCAGGAATTATTGAAATAGGATAATGACCTAATTTAGGTTTGGGTATAACTTTCATTCGACCTCGATTGTTCATTGGGTAGTGGATACTAAATGTTTGAAGATCAAAATATGCCTTTCTATTTTCAAATCTCTCCTTATTCATATTTTTATTCCACTCTGCAGTAGATTGGACGGCCTTTTCAACAAAATCAGCCAAATGATGTTTTTCTACAGTTACAGTGTTGTAAGACGCTAAAAAACAAAAGAATAAATTTAATTTTAATTAAATCGCAGATAAGGAAATATATTGTATGACATTGGAATAAAGATCTTGTTTTGAAGGTAACTAACTTACTTTGTTTAATATTCCGATCTTTCCTTTCAGAAATAACATTCATATATTCATCGTACTTATCATAGAAATCTCTGGACATAATATCAAGAACTTCAGAGGAGGTTATAGCTGTTAGACCTAGATCAGCTTGCATTTCTGAAACGATTTTCATTTCAACTAAAAAGTCTCTTTCTTCAAAGTCAATTTTTCTTCTTGTAACATCTGGATATTTTCTTTTGAATGATTTAATGCCTAAATATTCGCATACTTGATCCTGTAGAAAATAATACTCTGAATTTTTTCCTTCTAGAGGCCATCGGTATTCCAAGAGTGTTTCTGCTGTGACATTGCGCATACGGTCCATATAAGACATTTCATTAATAAAGCCTTTCTTGAAAGAGCTCATACTGGATTGCGAGGTCTCATCTTGTAACCCTTCTACAAAATCTCCTATACCACCCCCTGAGGACATTTGAGTATTCTCATCTAGAAAACTAGCCTTGAGTTCTTGCATTCGCTTTTCATAGGCTTCCCTTTGACGCGCTTCCTCTTCTTTCTTCTGTTTCCGAATTAACCTCAACTGCTCGTTCCGTTCTGCTCGTTTTGCAGCTTTTTCAGCTTTGGCTTTTTTAAATTCTTCGTATTTTGCTTTTCGTGCTTTTTCCCGTTTTTCTTTTTCTTCTGCAGTGAGTGCTAGAGATTTCCTTCCAGGCTTCTTTCGAGGCTCACCAGAACTCTTTCTCTTTTCCAGAAGCTCCAAGCGACGCTTCTCTTTCTTCTCCTCCTTCAAACGTTCCTTCTCTTCCTTGGGCATGGGCTTTCGCCCTCTCTTCTTCGGAGTCGCCACTTCCTCAGACTCGCCCGCTGCTTGACGCTTCAAAACATCTGCTTTACTGGGACGGCCGCGTTTCCGCACGGGAGTCGGGAGCATCCGATCCATGTCCTCCTCCAGGATCCTGGGGGAAACACTTCTCTTGGGACTGGAGCAAGGGGTCTTGAGACGCGTTGGCATCTGACTCGCCTCACTCTCTTCATCCTCATCCACTTCGTCCTCCTCTTCTTCCTCCTCATCCTCATCCTCCTCATCATCATCCTCTTCCTCTTCTCCTTCCCCTTCCCCTTCCTCGTCCTCGTCCTCCTCCTCCTCTCCCCCACCCACAACAACGTCCCCCTCCATCGTCCCACTCAGTATCCCAGTCTCACACTCCTCTTCCTCCTCCTCCTCCTCCTCCTCCTCTTCTTCGGGTCCAGTTCCAACAGAGTGCGCACTGGACTCCTCCACGGGGGATACACTAGCCATTCTATCTCCAAAGTCCTAGCAAATCCAAGAAACCAAAGACAAAAGTAAACAAAAACTTGAATGGAATCTTAAAATAATTTGCCACTTCTTTTTTTAATGCCGAAATTTCAAATTCACGGAACTTCGATCGTGATTGTTGTTTTTTATTCGAGCTCTTCTCTTCTCTAGCTTCTATATTTTCTCATCTATTATTATTTATTATTTATATTCAACGCGCTCACCTCCTCCTTCTCTTCCCTTCCCCAAAGCTTTAAACCCTCTTCTTCAATCTGTTAGTGATGGACGATGGGAATTCCGGCTCTTTTTAGATCTTTCGGTTCCCGAACGGATCTTCAGATTTTTTGTTTTTTTTCTCTTTTTATCAGGTGCCGGCTCCTGATTGGTGGGAGACCTCCCGTCCTTCACCTTAAAGTGCCGGCTCATAAAAAGAACCGTTACGTTCGCGAACGACACATCACTACTATCTGTAGTTCGTACTCTCCCCAAGCTAAAATCCCTTTCCAGCTCTTTTTACTCTACTGAGTACTTACTACACCATGCAGCTGCATGTATAATTACGTAAAATAAATACTGCATTTAATTCTCTTTTTGTGTCTCTCGCTCTTTCTGCTTGAACTTGACACTTTAAATATCTTTTTGTATAGATCTGTTAACTTATTAAATATAATAATTAATAAGCTAACTGTTATTGTCTATAGAATAGAAGGTGAGTGCGTAATAATGGCTTGGCAGAGAGGTGACGTCATGGAAGGCGTCCAAAAATGAAAAAAATGAATGCAGATGGAGATAAATGATAATATCTGGCGCTCTACGTTTGAGGTGATGGGCGATAGTGGATAGGCTATGCAGTGAATGGCTTACTTGCAAGATACTGTTGAAGAAGCGAGTTGAAGTGTTTGCAGTGCGTGTAGATGTAATTTCTGGCGTGTGAGAGATGGAAGGACACGTAATGTTCTGTGCCGGCCGTGACCGCTGTTTGTGCAAGTTGGGCTTGTTTTGAAGAATGGAGAAAGCTGGAACTGAGGAGTGAAGTGAGTGAGGCGAGTGTGAAGAAATATCGATTAGGTGAGAGGATCCGAGATCTTGCAAGTTGATCCCACTTCGTGCCTTGGAAGGAATCAAGTAAGGAATGCTGGGAGTAGTATTTAAGTGATCTTTCTGGACAGCCCGCCCGCCCGCCCCCTTGCTTTGATCTTTGATCTTGGGCTCCCTTCTACTGGTGGACTCTCATGAGTCATTAGTGGTCCTTCTGTTGTTGATTTTCGCACAAGTGCTTCTTTATGTCCGAGTCGGATTCGGTAGTAATGACTCCTGAGGAAGTGTCCATGACGGATCTTTCTACTCCAGACAATTTTCTGGAGGATGAGTCGCTGGAAGATGAGGAGAATCCCCTGAAGATCGATGAGCCCTCCTTCCCTGAAATCACGGAGGGGGAAGAGCCTTTGGCCGAGCAAATGGTGTTGGACCGCTTACCTCGCCCAGTCCATGAATTAAATTGTCGTCAGGCGAGAACGTATTTGGTGAAGCTCCTTCGGAATGCGAATGGAGGCCAGAATCCTCATTATGGAGATCCTGAAATGAAGCCTCCCTTTTGGCCAGATTACTACTGGCCCTGGATCAAATTAACAGATGTTCATACCAAGCCCAGGGGGATGAACGAACCTCTCCAATACTCTGAGATGATGAAATTAGCCATTTCCAGAGGTTATCAATATTTTGGTTACGATCCATGCACCTATGTTGATGCAGGGATCGAAGAGGCTATTAAAAATCCTACTTCTTGTAGTAATGGCTCTTCTACACAAAACCCTGCCCATAGGGAGAATAATCCTCCTCCACGTCTTGTCAAACCTTTAAGTCAACTCAACTGTCTTCATGCACGGACAATTTTAGCAAAACTTCTTCGCTATCAACAACTAGGTAATAATCCAGTGTATGGCTCTCCGGATACGCGTCCTCCATGGTGGCCTGATGATTGTATCCGTTGGGTAGACATGGTTGATCTTAGAGGGCGTCCTCCTTATTTACCAAATTCGAAGACATACACAGATGTGCTCAAAATTGCAATTGAAAGAGCATATAAGTATTATGGCTATGATCCTGAAACCCATATTGAGGGGAAAAATCAAGAGGAATCCAAGTGCACAGAGGAAGAAATAGAACGTGTTATGGATGAAAAATCCGATTTGTTATCGCTTCCTAATGCTCCAGGGGCAAAGCATATCAAAGTCATGGGAGCTCCTCCTAAATTACCTATACCAGTAGCAAAATTGAACTGTGGTGGAGCTAGAAGTTGTCTATCTCGTCTATTACGTTACCGATCTGGTCATCAACCACCTAATTATGGAAATCCACAGTTTATGCCGTCTTGGTGGCCAAACGACATTATTGAATGGTCACAAATAAAAAATTTAAGTCATAGATACGAGGGCTATTTAGGTAATTCATATAGTAATTGCTTACGTATTGCTATAATAAGAGGCTATGCATACTATGGATATGACGCGAATACCTATGTGGAAGATCTCAATGGTGGATCTTCTGCGGTATATTGGACATTGGGAGACCCTCAAAATATGACAGCATCTACACTTCCTAAAATTACGTGCATTCGATCTGAAGGCAAATCTAAGAAACCCATGCCAAACTTGCTTCTTATTGAAAATACAAATTCTACGAATGAAAATAAAATGTCGTCTAAAAGTGATAGAATTAATGATTTGATTGTTCCTGCTCTTTTGTCCAGTCTTAGGCCTGTTCCCTTAAAAGTCAGATTTAAGAGGAAGGCACATCCTCTCATGAATTTTCTACATGAAGATTACTTGAACAATAAGCGTTACACCGACGTACTGTTAGTTTCTTCCACTGGGCAGAGGTTCAAAATGCATAAGTTGATTCTAATTCTATTTAGCTCAAAAATGAAGTCAATTCTTTTAGAAAATCCAGATCAAGTGTATACAATTATACTTCCAGATATTTCATCTGAAGTCCTAAAACTTTTAATTCATGCATTTTATGTTGGTGAAGTTGTATTAGAGAACGAAAAAATTAAATCAGAAGTATTGAAGGCAAAAGAATTCCTGAGTGAATATGGCTTACTTCAAAATTTTGAATGCTCAATGGTTACCTCGAATAAAATTGATCTCAAACTTAGGGATTCGTCATACATGACTCAATCACCAGCTTTATCTGTTGAAAATTCTGATATAGAAAACGTTGATGGCGATGAAGAAGAAACAAATTTTGAAATTAGTGCAAATGATAAAGAGATTAATGATGCCGAAATTAATTTTGACGATATAATTGAAGCTGTTGCAACAAAAATAGAGGAAGAAGAGAAGGCTGTTACCTCTTTGAATAAAAGACTACCAAATAATGAACGAGTTAATAAATTGATTGGAATTAGACGGAGTGTTCGTCAAAGGCGGAAAAAAGATATGTCTGATTTTGAATTAGGAGGGAGTAGTGATGTAGATTCTCCTACTTCTCCCATAATTAAAGAAGAGCCAGTTGATCATGAAGATGAAGACATTCATCAACAGATTACTCTAATAGATGATGAACACTGTGATTTGCTGGCTATATCCAGTCCGCCTATTAAAATAGAAAACATCGAGGATCAACGCCAAAGTTCTATCAGCTTAACAACACGAAGGTCCACTAGAAATATAAATAAAAGAAATCATTCCTCTGAGCCTTGTGAATCACAAATTTCTAGTAAGCAAGGATGTTCGCCAGTCAGTATTCCCATTAAGCGCTGTAGATCATCGTCGTCATCCTCTTCTGAAAGTGTTGCAAACAAGCCTCGAATAGAAGAAATTGATATAGAAAAACTGGATAGTATCATCAAGGAAGGAGGCCCTAAGGCCTTGTGTACACTACTAATGAAATCAGGATTTTTAGGTGAAAAGCCTCCCAAGTGTAGTTCTTGTGGTGACCATGCTTCTCTTATTACTGACAATGACAATGTTGATGGTCTCGTTTGGCGGTGTCCAAATGAGGGCCACCCTGATATTTCAGTTAGAAAACATTCCATTTTTGAGGATAGTTCAGAAAATCTTTGCTGGATTATGAAGATCATTGTTTGTTGGAGTGATAATACGAGTTTAAATCAATGTCATCAACTTTTTGGGGCAGACATTGATAAGATTTTTCAATGGTATGACAAATGTAAGGATTTTTATGGGACTCTTTAGCTACAATTTTGATGATTTTTTTTTATTAGATTTTCAAGGTTGATTTATATTTCCATATTTTCTTTTAAATTTATTTTATATAGATAGCTTTTTTTTTTTTTTTTTTTTTTTTTTTTTTTTTTTTTTTAGAATTGCAAAGCGATTGTAAAGTCTTAATTGAATTAATGTAAATTAACTATTTTTTGTCATGAATGCCTGTAAATTTATTTATGTATTTTATTCAATCATATTAACTGTTAGAATTTTTAAGTCCCTATGGCTAATGATATAATTAACTTAGTAACGGAAAGATCACTTATTTTACTATTCATTATAATAATTATTTATCATTGTGGAATACATATATATATATATTTATATAATTACATAGATAAGTATTTTTATCATTTGTTTCATGTTACATACATATTGTGCACTGTGCATACTTCATAGTATACAGTTTTACTCCTTGATGGAATTTATTTTTCTTAGTTGTGAAGTGTTGGGATTTTGAAGTGGATTACATTGAGCTTTTATAACGTGTGAGTTTTTAATCTTCTTTATTGTATTCAACATTCAGATAAGATAAACACAGGGTAGGCTATTGCATCATCCTGTATGGCCTTATATATTATGTACATATAACATATGTATCATCAGAGCTCAATTTAAACCAATCTACTTTCCTCTCGTGTCTTTCTCTTGAATTATGTGAATATTAATTAAAATTATTCATCCTTATAAACATTAAGTCAATGTTAATCTAGTCAACCAGGGTATTTTTACTTTTTTTAATGTTTTGTCTGAAAAAAAAAACAAAGCTTTTCTCTTCTTGACGAAACATTATAACTTCGATATAAAGACCGAAATAAATTGAAATATTGTTCATGAAATTTAAACTGGTATCAGTTCATCTTTAGATAATGCTTTGTGCCATAAATATTATTTATACTGATATAACCATTTATATTTTCTGATCTTATTAGAGATAACGCCTACTTCATCTTGTCCATTTTGTAATGTCATGATTTAGTAATGCTTCTTTTATAACTCAAATAAGTCGACAAATTTGTGTTAGGATCTTAATTTAGTATAATGATTATTTAATCTATTTCATACAAATTTTTTAGAAAATGTATCTGTTTAAGTATTAAATCGAAATTTTTTTAAATAGTAGACATTAACTAAGTCTACTGTATTGATGTCATATTTTATTGAAAGCGTGGCTATACATTAGTATAATAATCTTACTGTGAAAAGGTTGTTTTTCAGAGTACTATGGATTTTTGTTTTTGAAATTCATAATTCAAGTTAGATAAGATAATTTTTATGGTTATGGTTATCATATTGTGTGTGTTTTTTTTTGTTTTTCCATATCTGATCTAGCAGGTTTTTTATTTACGATTTTCAAAACAATATAAATTTTCAGTTATATAGCTACAATGTTAGAGGGTAGTTCAGATCCACAAATACTAAGAGTTTTTTCAGATCCGGAATTTTATTTGGATCAACATGAGGATACTCCAAAGGAAAGAACAATTTCCCATAACTCCCTTGGGGATAAAAATATCAATTCAATCCTTCAGAAAGGAGCGCACTTTCTCCAAAATCTTGCAGCTACTGTAATCAAGGTAAATTATGTTCAAATTTAGTTCAAAATTCAATTCTTTCGTGTACCTACATAGTCCTGGAATCCACTGAATATATGAACCTTAATCTTATATATTTTAGTTCATTTTTGAAATAACTATTTCCAATAAAATGTTACTTATGAACCACATAAGACATTGGGTTAAGAGTGAGCAAAGTTTAATTGAAATACATTCACATATTTTTAAATAATTATTTGGTCCTGATAATTCGATTATATGTAAAGTATAATTTCAGTTATCTCAATATAACCGGTTAAAAGCCTGGATAATTGTTAAATGTAATTAATCTTCATAAATACGTAGAACGTTTAAAAAATGAAGTCCCACAAATAGAAAATGCTATCATACCTATATATTCCTGTGGAAATCAATTATTTATTTGACATAATAAACTATGGATTACATTTGATATTTAGTTTTCATGCATGTACATACGTATAATATATACTTCATTTATCGGATTATCACCCTTGTTACATATAAAAAATAGTAATGGAATCCATTCCTCTAACGCTGAAAGATATTCTTAAATCTCGTGTTGCAAGTTTGAAATTGATTTTGATTCGTGATTTTTTTGTAATCGTGAATCGGATCATCCCTAGTCTGACCATATAAATATTTTTAAAAACATATGTTAAGAACACTGTTTGACTTGGAATATGAACTAGATACCAATTATAATCAATTGCAGTATTGTTATAGTAATGCATGCATCCCACTGCCACCCCTCAGCTACGTCCCTGTATTGTATGATTTTTATTTCTTTTTGAGTATTTTTCATTCTTATGCACAATTTTAGAATCATGGCTACTGTTTTTGCTCGCTAAGGAAAGTGACTTTGTAATGACTAATTAGCATCATCCTTGTTAAAAAAAGGAGGGTGTATTCTTCGTAAAGTTGACCCTTGGAATCGCTTTATTCTGCTTCATATTATTATGTATGTGCTTATTTCCAATAAACAAGATTTGTTCGTCTAGATACAGCGATAATAAGTCCAATTGTTTCAAAAACGGATGTTTGAAAAAAGTTCAGCTCTCTGACGTATGCATTTTGATTTAGTTTCCATTGCCAAGAAAAGTAACTGAAGTATTAAGTAGGAATTGATGTGTTAGTAAAAAAAGAAGATGATCAAAGAAAAACATCATAGTTCAACAATTATCTTTGTTTAAAGCGCTACAACATAATTAAATCAATTTTTTTATCATCAGTAACAGTACAATGGACGTCAAACGGCTATGGCAACCAAAAGAGCTCCTGTTATAAAAATAGGAACTGTTGTACAGTCCAAAGTTGTTACTCTAATTCCAGTATCTAAGGTATTTTTTTTTTAAACAAGAAATTAAATCATTCAGTTATTATAATCAATAATATAAACGATGCCTTTATAAACTCGTTTAATGAAGCTCAAGAATGAAATAGAATCACCTTGACAAGTAATTAACATTAAGCGAATCTATAGACGTGTTCTTACCCGTTCGACTTTCCAAAATTAAATTTTTATTCTCTGGATTAAGGATTGTTAATAGATACATTCTACAAGATCATGAAATACCACAGGCAGTTCCTTACCACGTCGGATCTAAACTCTATGTCCAACCATCTTAGACTTTCATGGCGCTCACTCAATTCTAAATCGGTATAGATGTGGAATATTGACGAAGACTAACTCAAAAAAATTAATGTTTATGTTCATGTACCTATATACATATATGAACAAAGTTTAAATGTTTTAGATGATTATAATACATATATATTAAGATGGAGTGTAATATTGGCTATGAGTTTAATATGCTATTAACTTGTTATTAGTGATATACCTAAGTACTAACCTACGTTTTTTATAGATGACTTGGTCTTTTGATTATAGGTTTCTTAATTTATGCATTTAATTGAACGTTTAGGATCCTGAAGCAGCAGACCTTATGGTTCCTGGAACAAGTTATAAAGCCATTTCTAAATTTATAATATCTGATGATGTACATGGGCTTCGAGAGTTTTTAGATACTAGCCATGTTAATATCGAAGATAGAGATGAGGTATTAAATGACCTGATCAAACCCTCATTTTATTTTAATGCTCTGTTTTTTTTTCAGGATGGAAGTACATTACTTCATTTTGCTGCCAGCAAAGGTAACAAGGATATTGTTTCAGTACTTCTGAATCATTCTGCAGATGTTCAAGCCGAAGACTTTCAAAAGTGCAATCCTTTACATGTTGCTGCTCGAGAAGGCCATAATGATGTAGTACATGAATTAATCGATGCAGGGAGTTTCATCAATCAAATAGATATGGGGATGTGGACTCCATTCATGTGGGCTTGTTATTATGGCCGAACTGATACAGCTTCTGTTTTAATCGATTGTGGATGTGAAATTAATGTTAGGGGTCAGCAGCAGGTATCGCCATTGAACTGGGCAGCAGGAAGAGGTCATGAAAATATTGTGAGACTTCTTCTTGAAAAGAATATGATTGTGGATTTAGGCGATAAATATGGAACAACTGCTCTAATTTGGGCCGCTAGAAAAGGCTACATGGAAATAGTTCGACTCCTTTTAAGACATGGTGCAAATGTAGATGCAGTTGGAATGTATTCTTGGACTCCATTACTCGTGGCTACCGCTGGAAATTTTATTCAGGTTGTTGATTTAATCCTGGAAAAAAATCCTAATGTCAATAAAGTTGATAAGGACGGACTTACAGCTTTGGCAATCGCATGTAAAGAGGGATATACGGAAATAGCTTTTAAACTGATTTCCTTTGGTGCATACATCAATTTGCAAGATAAATATGGGGACACAAATCTCATGTATGCAGCTAAAGGTAAAAAAACAAAACTTTAAAGATGCATAATTTTAATATTTCATATAGGGGGTCATAAATCCATTGTCGATGCACTATTGAAAAAACATGCTGATATAAATATGAGAGGGAAAGATAATCGGACGTGTTTACATTGTGCCATTGATAAAGGTCATACATCAATTGTCAAGTCAATACTTAATGTAAATCCTGATTTGGAACTTAGAACCATTGATGGTGATACTGCTTTACTCCGAGCAGTCAAATGTAGAAACGAAGATATTGTTCAAATGCTTCTAGATAAAAAGGCAAAACTATCCGCAACAGATACAAAACAAGATACTGTTCTTCATATAGCCATGCGAGCCCGGTATTGTATAATTATATACTATTAAAAATAAATACATTGATTTTTTTTTTTTTTTTTTTTTTCAATTTTAGATCTAAAGCAATAGTAGAAATACTACTTCGCAACCCGAAGCATAGTCAACTATTGTATAGGCCAAATAGATCAGGAGAAACTCCTTACACAATTGATATAAATAGCAATAAATCGATTTTGGGTCAAGTGTTTGGTGCTCGTAAATTAAACACAAATGAGGATGGGGAAAATATGTTAGGATATGATTTATACTCTAGCTCTCTGGCAGATATTCTAACCGAACCATCACTTTCAATGCCAATAACTGTAGGGCTTTATGCTAAGTGGGGATCGGGAAAAAGTTTTTTGCTTGGTAAACTCCGGGATGAAATGAAATCATTTAGCAGAGAGTGGGTGGATCCTTCTTTTCACAACTCTCCTCTTCTTTTTGCAATTATTTTACATATAGCAGCCTTTATTGGCATTACAACCTTGATAATTTCGTATACAGCTTCTTCATTAGGAAATACTAGTGGATTAGTTGGACTTATTGTCGCACTTTCCACGATTGTGCTGTCTTATATATTCATTTTAATCATTCGTCAAGGTTCCTATAAATTTAATTGGCTCTCTTTTAATATCACCATTGCATCAAAGTTTAATTCGTTGAAACTAATATTACAAGTCATGTTTTGTCATCCTCCTGGACAAGAATTCATCAATTCTGTCATTGAGGTTCAACCATTGAGACTTTTGTTTACGGAGCAGACTAAAGGTATGAAAATACAATTGTAAATTCATATTAAGTAGATATTTGAACTTTACATAGATGTATTTTTGTGTTTCTTATTATTTTCAAATTATATTTATAGTGATTACCTCAGCTGGTGGTCAAAATTCAGTGACTCCAATGATTGGTTCGCTGTACGATGCCGTTGAAAAACAATATGGAAAATTTGCTAGTCGGCTTTTTCGAGCATTTCGGCCAACGCCTGTTAAAAATACTTCACCTATTAGATGGAAAAAAGTTTGCTGCATTCCTTATATTGTAATCTATTTCATTTGCTTCTTCCTTATTCTTGCTGGAGTTGTTTTAATTATGATTGAGCTTATGTACACAAACAATTCAGTTCAAATGAATTTCAATAGTCCAAAGATATTTGATCATCCAGTAGCTTCAACTAAGAGTGCATTTGAATTAAAAGACGATGATGAAATGGAAGATGATGAGAACGAGGAAGATGATAGAAGACGTATAGATCTATTTGAGCTGGACATTGAAGAAGAATTTACTACTGAAAAAATTATTGTTGGTTTGCTGATATTCATGGCGATTATGCTCCTAATTATCATAGTCGGCAATTTTTACAACATTGTACGAGGCATCCATGCATTGATATTTTCTCAAAGACAGCATTTCCATCGGACTGTATCAAAAGTGGATTTAGTTAAAAGTGAGGGTTATCTGCAAGCTGTTAAGGGTGAAGTTCAACTTCTACAGGAGATGGTAAAAGGTTTAGATGCTTTTACTGGTCAGCAATCTCGAATGGTAGTTGTAGTAGATGGTTTAGACAGTTGTGAGCAAGGAAAAGTATTGTCAGTATTAGATGCTATGCATATGTTGTTTTCCGATAGGGTAAGTTCTTATACATATAATTTTTATAAAAGCTATACCTACCCTTTGCACATATTAATCGTATACTGTTCTTATTCTGTAGGGATCTCCTTTCATTATAATTCTGGCTATTGATCCTCACGTTATTACAAAAGCCATTGAATTGAATCTGAATAGAGCTTTCATTGACACTAGTATCGGTGGAAACGCATATTTACGCAATTTGGTACATCTTCCATTCTTTTTTGCAAAATGCAGGGCTCCGCAAAGTTAAAGTGGCTCAAAAAGTTGCAAATAAACTTAAGAGTATGTATGGTTCTTCAGTATTAATTGAAGAGGTCCAAGGTGATAGAAGAACTTCAGTAGACTCTGTATCTACTTCAAAAACCAAAAAAAACTAGTAAATGTCATCTTAGAAAGGTTGAAAGTGTTGCAAGCAGCCTTGGTAGTAGAGTTCTAGCTACACCTGGAGAACCGTCTGATCTCACTAAAATTCTCCTTAGTGACGATTATTTCTCGGATGTAAATCCTAGGAGTTTGAAACGTCTCATGAATGTTATTTATGTTATGGGAAGATTGCTCAAAGCATTCCACATTGATTTTAATTGGCACAGGTTATCGTCGTGGGTTAATATCACGGAACAATGGCCTTATCATGCTAGTTGGATAACAATATTTGTAGAATTAAATGAAGGTGAATTTATAATACTTCTCGAATTATTCTTATTGTTTTTTTTCAAATAATTAATAGATCACCTTGATGACCTTACTCCTTTGAAATCAATTTACAATATAATTAAAGGTATAATTCCCACTCAAAAAGATTTAGAACCATTATTAGAAATGGATCGTGATGAGAAAAAGTTTGAAACTTTCCTTTCATTGCACAAAAAGAATTTGGCAGTTTTGGATGTCAAGATTTTTTTGCCTTTTACAATTAATCTGGACCCCTATTTAAGAAAGATAATAAAGGATGAAATTCATAACATGGAGGAAATGGGTATTGAAGTTCCTACTTTAGAAGGTTCTAGTAATGTTGCTCCGTCGTCGACTCCAGCTCCTACCTTGACAAGACGACAAGCGACAGAGTTAAGTAGAAAAATGTCACACCATGATTTAGGTAACCTCGGTGGTAATACTCCTGGAGTTCCCTTTCCAAGCTACCCAATTTATACAACTCCTATTTCAAGATATTCTGCACCAACAGCCTCTGGACAAAATTCAAATACTCAACCAGGGAAATTTTATGACATTTATCATAGACCTTTAGAAGAAAAAAGTCAATCTCTCATTCAACTTCCATCGGATTTAACGGAACAGAACTTGGTAAGATATTTATTATCAATCGTATGATATGATAATTATGAAGTTATGCATTATTTAGTCTCAACAATCAACTGAGGAAATTTGTGAATGGGTGAGAACATTTAAGGGGCTCTCAACTAATAAGTTAGATGAGTATTGTTCAAAAATTATTGCTGAAAATGTAAGTGGTCAGGTACTCAAGTCTTGCAATTTGGATGAACTAAAAGTTGTGATGGGGATGAATTTTGGAGACTGGGAAATTTTTAAGAACGTAGTTCTTGCTCTCAGAAATCACGAAAAGAAGAATAAGATTGTCAAGTTTTCTTTGGAAGATTCTACAGATCATGTTCAACTCCTAAAAAATCGCCAAGAACCCCCTATTACTCCTATTCCAACTCAACAAAAGAAAGTTCATCATCAAGATAAATTTGAAAAACAGGTTTGATAAAGCAAAGCTTCATTTTTAAGTAGTTTACCTTACTTGATTTTTAGGTAACTCTTGAGGATGCTATGATATCTGGCCTACTTTCAACTCTCAATGAAGATGCTCAAGAAGATGTTTTATCCGAGGAGATTAGTAGTTTTAAGGGAAGCATGGGTCAGCTTTCCCATTTAAATTTGTCTCCAAGCATTGGAAGTATGAATGGTGTTGAAGTAGAATACAATAAGGTTAATCCACCTCCTCATCGAAGTCGTACTCAGAGTGAGAATGAGGCTAGTGTAATTTATCTATCTCACGCAAGTCCATTGTCTACTTCAAAACTTGAGGCACATATGGACATTGAAAAAGGGTCAAGGTAGGAGTAAAAATAATTAAATTCAATTTTGAACCAATTACCTATATTTATAGGCCTAGAAATTTATCAGGAATTCCCTCATGGGCTAGTCAGGGAGATGTACCTGTAATGGTCAGTGTTCCTACGACTCCGATAACAGATGATCTCCAGCCGAATCTTCATTTAGATATTTCCTTGGACAATTCCAGAAATTTAAGTGGATCTTCGATAATGAGAACTAAAATTGTAGATGATACGGATCCTTATTCTTGGCTGTCATCGACAGCGCCAACTAGTCCAAGCTATAAACGGAAAGTTAATGAGGGATTGAAAGAGCGTAAAGCTTCATTTTTAGAAAGTTTGGGACACAGATTCTCAATTGGCTCGTCAATGAATCAGGTTCTTCAGTCCCATATTAGTTTGGAAAAAGTAAAGAAGAAAACAAAATCTGGAGAAAACTCACCGACGAGCTATGATTCAGACGATCCTTTATCTTCTCCTGAACAACTGACAGTGAGCAAACGACCCAGCTTTTCAAATTCCAGAGGGCCTCACATTCAACAAATATTTAGCAGCCAAACAGAAAGTCAAGATCATATTTTAACTGCCGTTCTCCCAGATGGGAAAAATTTGACAATGCCCTCTGATCACAAGGCCTGATTTAGTTGTGTACTTGAGGAGTAGTCACTTTTTGCGATACAGTACCCTGTAATCTAACATGAATTCTATAAAATAAATTATATTTATTTATAAGCATAAGTCCGAATATGGGATGACAATTTATTCGTTAATATGTTTTATATATTACAAATCACCCTCTGTTAGAGAAATCATTTAGTTTCTAGGATAATTAATCCATGTTATACATGACAACTAAAAAGCGCTCCACAGGGACTCAATTTGTTTAAATTAGTAATAATTAAGTATCCCAAGACAGATACGAAGAAGCAGCTTGAGCAGATAAGCCGTAAGATTTTCGGTATTATTGGCATAATTTGAAGAAGGAATTTAACACCATTTTAGATTGTGGTTTCTATTTTGTAATAAAATTAAATTACTTATTAAAAAATATATTATTATAAAGCATGCCGTAATTTAAATTGAAGTGGCAAAATAACGAATATGAAACAATAAAAACATCAGTAGAAAATAAACATAATTTCAAATTATAATTTTTTAAACGTTTTATTAATAAATTGGATAGCAAGTATGAAGCTACAATTCCATTCAAGTTTCGTCAATAAATTAACGCAAGAAAAGGACGACCGATTTCATTTATTTTCAGGGGGTGGGGTGTGGGGGGAGAGAAGATAAATGCTGAAGGAAAGTTGAGAAAAATAAATATGTATTTATGCGTGCCATTATGGAAATTTGCTTCATTTTTATCATTTTATCTTTCCTTCTTTCCTTAATGTAACAATTTCGTCCTTAATACTTCACAAAAAGGCATACTAGAGCTAAAATGAGTAAACTGCGAGACACCTCTCCAATAATACAAGCTTGTGCTGCTAAAAACGTCACAAACAACAACTAATTGCCTATTCATTCATAATTCTTAAAAAAATTAGCAAATATTTTTTGGGTTAATAAAAAGGGACACACTATAAATTCAGAATTGCGTTGAGTCTCCACACGTTTAGTAATATGTAATGTTAAGTTTCCTTTCTTCTCAATAAGTGAATGAACTTGGAATGATGCTGCTGATTGATGCTGTTTGAGTACAAGAGGAGAATACTATCCGGCAATTCCTATTATTTTTTTTCTTATTCGACTTCGTCACAGAAGTTAATGATCCAAAAGATTGTCTATTAATAATAATTGTATAATATATATCTATAATTTTGATAGTTGGAATTTCATATTTCAAGCATCCTCGTGGCGAAGCATGCAAAGCATCGAACAGAGTGAGTGCATGCTTGAGAATGGCTAGGCTTTCTAAGAAATCAGAATCGGTGGTTTCTTCACGAAAATAAAATATAAATATATATATATAAGAAAATAAGCGTTGGTCGTTAAAGAAGGGTACACTTTCGCTTGCGATTAGGTTTGGGCGCAGGACATAAAACAGCGCGAATGGCTTCATCAAAAACAGTTTTTAAACCCTTCTGCGTCAGGGCACTACATTCAAGATACTTGACAGCACTTACGTCCTTGGCCATGGCAAGACCCTATAAGAAATAATATAATTGTTTAAAATAGAGTTGGAAATAGAGTAAGTTGTTGACATACTTGAGGATATGTAATAGGTGCTAAACGTTTTTCTTTTAACTTTTCAAGGGTTTCCTTGTCTTCTCTAAGATCTAATTTGGTTCCAACCAGAATAATTGGGACGTTCGGACAGTGATGCCTTACTTCTGAATACCACTTTGCCCTCACATTTTCAAATGAGGCAGGATTAACAAGTGAAAAGCATATAAGGAAGACATCCTACAATGAAACAAGGAAACAAGAAAACAAGAAAATACAATCAAAAGATTTTCAAGGATGCAAATTGTCTCATCTTACAGTCTGAGGATAAGATAGAGGACGGAGTCGGTCGTAATCTTCTTGTCCAGCAGTGTCCCAAAGTCCTGCAAGCAAGGAAAAATGAAGATGCTTCATTAGTGAGAGGCAAACAAGTGCAAATACCTAAATTAATGGGTCTTCCATCAACCATGACATTTGCAGAATAATTGTCGAACACGGTGGGGATGTATTCTCCAGGGAACGCATTCGTCGTGTAACTTATCAAAAGACAAGTTTTACCTGAAATCAAAAAACCCCAAAATCAACATCAAGCTTCCACAGAGCTCCAGAATCTCTTACCCACGGCTCCGTCGCCCACGACCACGCACTTGATTGCCTGCATTGCTTCTATTTATCAAGGATCCAAAGGCGAGCTGATGTAATCTCACTTACTTAATTCTCTTCTTCACTCCAATCTCGTCTCGTCTCGTCTCCTCTTTTCCTTCTTCTTCTTCTTCTCCTACGGCTACACTTAAGAGAAGATAAGGGACTTCATTCTTATCACTTACTCCGGAACCCAACCCATATCCGTCCTCATTACACAATCCTCCTCCCTCTTTTTATCACGTCAGTAATTACTAATGAGTAATTTCTATCTCTGTCCTTGTTCTCACAATGTGAATGAATACTTAATGATGAATGTACGTCTCACGTCTCTCTCCTCCCTCTTCGCCTAGTGCTTATATATGCAGCAGCAGCACCACCACCACCACCAACAGCAGCACCAAGATCTCCTGCTAGTAATGAAGGAAGGAAAGAAAAAAGGATTAGATTAGTATTTAGTAGTAGTAGTAGTAGTAGTTGTAGTAGTCCATCCGTCCTCCTCCTCTTCTTCTTCTCTCCTTCTTTTCTCTTTCTTTCCTCCTTCTTCACCTACCACACGATCTGCAACTCTAGCTGCATGCACTCTTCTTCTTTTCCTTCTTTCACTCTCTCTTTATCCTCTTCTCTCTCTGTTACTCAACTCCAAAAAGACAAACACACTATACTATCTACCAGCAACCAACAGACACTTTAACAAACACACACTCACACACTTGGGTGGACAAGTTATTTCATTATTGTTCTAATAATCTTTCGAAAAAGGAACTTAAGGGACTATTGAATGGATTGAGTAATAAACCAACTTAAATTTCAGAAGTCATTGAGACGCTCACTCTCCTTCCACAAATATTTATGAACTGCTCTCATTTATAAACTATTTTGTAAAATAGTACCAAAAAATCAACGCGTGAGGGATACATACAGACGAACAAGGGGGTTGATTAAGAAGTTTCGTTTATACATGACAATTTAATAATTGAATTATGGCCATGTGACCAATAGACACTCTTAATATTGTACTATATAATAAATCGCCTCACTAAATTTCCCATAATCTAATAGGATGAGTTTTGGATTTACTTTATTTAAATTAACCGCCTACATAGTTCTATTATGTTGCACATGGAGTGTAAGATGCATGAGCCAATTGCGATAAATGATTTTATGATAATAGTACTTAAATATGAGCATGAGTTTATTATCAATGTTGATAAGTGATAATGAATTAGTTTAGCTAGAAAAAATTGGATACAATTATTGTAGGTATATCTAACTCTGCGTGAGGTTTTCTACTCCTCAGAATAAAATGTATTATAATACGGACATTTTGTTAGATTAAATATTGAATTTTCTCATTTATTATATTATTGTATTGGTCAAATATTACATTCATGTTCAATTAACAGTTATAGAAAGCATTCTAAAAGGCATGGATATACTATGTGCATATGTATGTAAGCAAGATGAAGAAGATTTTAAACAATTCATATAGACATAAATGTTTGACAGATGTTAAGATCTAATTCCAGAGGAAGTCTATATTCATCTACTAATTTATATATTAAATTATTTTTTATTAGCGTCGTATGTCCCCTTATGCTTATAACCCGAAACATATCCTTGAGACTTTGGGTCCTCTCGACCTACTTTACCCTTTCCCTTTCCAGTTGTATCAAATCTTTCTTTATGAGTGCCTCCATATCGGGACGGATCTGTAAGGCGATCTAGTGCTGGCGACTTTGTGACTGACTGAAAAATTATAAAATATGTTATATAAAAATAATTCAAAAATGAACACCTACAGTTGTTTTAGAAAGTCCAGGTTTTCCACATAACGTGAGTTTGGATTTGATCGTATCTGAACTCATTTTCTTCGTAGATGATAACTCGTCCAAATATTTGTTCCAATCTGTAAATGACAGTTTGACGGCATTTCTAAGAAATAGTGAAACATAAATGGAGATACAAAGAAAATTTGACACCCTTGATTCAATAAAACCTCCTTACTTTCCAACTTTACGAAAGGCAATCCCAGTATCGGTCGTGCTCAACTTTTTCCCATCAAACAGCTTAGCCTGTTTGAACCATTTGTCTCCTTGGGAAAGTTTAATTGTCTTTCCATCAGAGGACTTATCTCCAAATTTGGAGTAGGCTTCAAATTGCTCCTTAAATGCTTTTTTGTCAACTTTTACTTCGTCGGCCGGATTTAAATCAGTACTAAGACTGCATAACTTGTTGGCATTTGAATCTGATTCTTTTTTCGGAGGCTCATTCACAGAGTCTGGTTTAACAGCCTCAGAGGCTGGCATAACAGCCTCAGAGTTTGGTTTAACAGCATCAGAGTCTGGTTTAAGAGTCTCAGCCTCAGTATTCATGATATTTGAACGTTATTTGCACTACACTTGTATCACTTCGACGAATCAAATTATGAGGATTTGTTTTTCTCGAATACAAAACTCAGATATTATATAGAGTGGGAGTGATTACTGATGAGTGATGACATGAAGGAGAAGGAAGAGAAAGCCTCTCCTTCTCTCTCAATTTCTGTTTCCAAGTCATGCTATGAGTCAAAAAATATTCTCTTTGAAAAAACCCAAAAATGCCCATTATTTGAATCGTCCTTCTACAAAAATAATGAAAGGCCGATAACAATTTTCGAAAAAGAGTATATATTGCTTTTGATTTTACAGTATTTCAATTTAGATTTAAGCAATAATTCATATAAATTCTACGCAAGTACTCTAAAAAGTTGGCCAATATACTTTATAGTTATTTTTTTTTTTTTACTGATTTAGCAAATAATAACAACATCAAGATAAGCAGAATTTATGGAAATATTCACATGAATCTAATTATATTTGATATTTTAATACTTTTCCAATCAAAGAACATACTAAATCATTTTCTTAGAAATAATATTATTCAGCTTAAAATGTAAACATTAACCTAGTATTAAAGCTCATAGACTATAAATACATATGTAATCAAATATTTGTTACAGTTGCGACAATTTTTGATTTCCTTCGCATAATCATCTTCTGTTTTTTTTTTGTTTTTTTACGAAATATTTTTATCTCGATGTAAGCTATCAGTATTGCTTCTTTGAAAACTTTAAACAGATTGTCAAATAAATGTATATTTGATTCAGGAATTATGCAATGGTATTATATAATATGTTCACATTGTAGCAAAAATTAGAATTTCCTCTCTATTATTTAGGGAAGTTATAAGAATTTTGTCAATTAATTAGATAAATGGAAGTAGAATGAGCCAAAAAGATTGTAGTAGAAGAACACAAAATGATTTCATCGGGATATAATCCTTAATAAAGATCTTGAGAAGAATAAATAAATCTGTTCATCTACATGAACTGTTTTACAGTAAGTAGTTAGATCGGAAATCACAGGTCCTTTGCTATATTGCATTAAATTGACCCAAGAAAAAAAGATAATTTGAATTAAACAATTTCCAAAAATACATATAATTAAAATATAGAAATAGTTACGATATGTCTCCTCTGTTGTAATGAAATGCCCATAAACAGGGTATGGATGTAGTAATAAAGTTGCAATTTTTAAAATTTTTGTATGTTCACTGTTTCTTGATACTTTATATAATTATAATTTGTTCAAAAAGTTATGGGCAAAAAAAGAAATAGATGAAAATTCCACTTTTTGTTTTTTTCATATGCAAAAAAAAAAATGGATTTCCAATGAAATATTGGATTCGTCGATAAAATAAAGTCGGTAGAAAATTATCTGGAAATTTGTTTGCATTTTTAATGACAAATAAAAATTGATATATGTCATTTTCAGAATAATCTTTAAATTTTTGTCTCCCTTTCTTTTCTTCAAACTCCAATTTTTAAGAAGAAATGCTACAAAACTCTACATTTGGATATAAAATTAAAAACTTAAACATTACGTACAACATATTTTTTTAAATTCCTTAACATATTATTAAATAAATTGTCCAATATTTGCACAAATGAACCTGCTATCGAGGGTTATTTTTACAAAACTGTTTGTTTTTGCAAGTACAAAAAAAACCTCGGTAGTTTTGTTTTCCTCTTTACAATTTCAATAATTGTTATTTAGTACTTTTTTGCAAAATTGCTGCTAGTTTTATTCGCGAATTTCAATTTGGCAATTTTATAACAAAAATAGACGATGGATTCTCATTTAGAGAATTTTTTTCATGCATATATGTTGCTATGTTTCTTAAAGTTTATAATCCAATTTATTTTTTTAATTTATAATAATACATATATTCAAAAACATCATAAACATTCTCTTTGAAACAATATCCTTGCAAAGTTAAAATTTTCAGAGGTCAAAACTTATGACAAACTGCATCGAATAGACTAGACTTTAAAAATTAGAAACTGTAGAAGTAATTAAAATACTAAAATTGTTTGTTGCACTAGAAAGAAGGGATGAGCATGAAAATCGGGGAAAAATTGAAAACGATTTCGTCCACATAATGTCCAGGTGCACTACCTTTACCATTACAAATGCTCCCTCCAGAATTTTTATCTGGAACACATTAATGCTACCTAAGATAGTTCATCTGTTGAGGGTTACCAAAGAAAGTGGATACAATATTCCAACATTTTATATTTCCTAATGGACCAAACAAGCTAATTTCGTGGAGAAGAATATATTGTATAAAGAAATTCGGGGGTCTTAGGTTTTATCTTTCAGAGATTTTTGGAAGACTATTTTATTCTCTTGGATTGGACGAATTTTTGAGGAGAACTCTGTATGGTCAGAGTTACTGAAGATGAAAATGGAGGAGAATACTGGGTAAGACTTATAGATAATGAAAGGCAAAGGTCCATTTAAGTTGTTCCAAATAATAAAGGAGATAGATATGTTATGGTCGAAAATTCTGAAATTTCAAAAAAAAAAAGTTTTATCAATTATGAAATGGCAAGAACCTGTGGATGGGAATCGAAGACTAGAATACATGACGAATTCATCAATTAGAAGGAGACTTTAGGGGAAAAGTTTTTAATAAGAATTTTTTTTTACGTTAAGTAAATAATTGGAAAAGGGGAAATTTTGAAAAAGCATATATTCTAATAAGAGGACATTTGGCCCGAGAGATAGTTTTTTTTTTTAATTACGTGAAACGAACAAAGAACAAAACAGAAAACGATAAGAAACACTTCTTACGGTTGATTGAGAGAAAGATCAAAAGACACTATTACAATCCAATCTAATAGATGTGTTGAGGCCCCTCCAGAATGTAGGGTTTGATTTTTCCTGATATTGGTTAAAATATAGAATAATTTGGCAGTACTCAACCAAGGTCTATCAAAGAAGGGATTTGCTTCTTCTGTGTGAACAATATAGAGACGTCTATCCATTTTTTATTTGAATGTAAAAAAATTAATAACATATGGCACCACTTAAACCGGGAATTTTTTTCAAAATTCAACTTGATTTTAAGTCCAAAAGATTTCTGTTTTATTTTTTATTGGTCATGGGTCGGAAAAAATAAATTTTATTGTAAGCAAAATACAGTAAATTTTATATAAATTAAGAAGTACGAGAACCCTTCTTGTCTCCCTCTTTGTTAACGCGTGTGTTTAATATGATTGAAGTTTGTTATGAATAGATGTTTTAATTATGTTGAAATATAGTTGTACAAAAAAAAAAAAAAGACTTCATGAACATTCTCCGGCGAAGAAGGATAAACAAAGAAAGTATTTTTTTACATTGAACCATAACAGTCAACAACTAGGCATAAATTTCATCAAACTGGAGCTCACTAACCTCAGTGACAAAATTCATCAATCATGCCAGGTGTATGCATATAGATGGTTTACTGAATATACTGCTCCCTGATGTTTATCATATACATATTTTTGATTTAAGAAAATAAAAATGTAGTCGTATTAATGATATATTGCAGTATACAAGCACTGTTTCTGTTTTTTAATGCTCTCTGATGTATATCATAATTAGAAATGGGATTTTGTAAGAGCACAAGGAGAAGGCAAGATAGAGATATATGGTATTCTATATAAGGACCTTTGTTAATATCAGCTGTTTGTTATTATTTTAGGATGGGGAGGGGGGGGGGGAGGGAATGAATTACTGCTATAAAGAGGAGAGCCTTCTAAATTTAGAATAGCATTAGTGCAGGGAAATTATTATCATTAAATATGATAATAATTTCCCTGCACTAATTGTGCTTGCTCTTTCTTCTTTTTTGCTCATTATTTAATATGTCCTGGTTGTGTGAATATCTCCCTCTGAAGTATGCATTATTGTCTTTCTTTGGTGTAAATTGATTTAAAAAAGACTAATAAAATTAATATATTTGAATTTAAATATAATCATAATATTTTCCCTGCATTAATGCTATTTTAAATTCATTTTCTCACTCCAAAATCATACAACAGGAACCTGGTATTAAAAAGGATCTTAATTCAAGTGTACCATATGTCTCGCTTCCGCCTTCTCCACGCGCTCTTTTTTTCCTTAAAAACCACTCAACTCTACCTATTATATAATAAACAAAAAAGAAGAAAGAGTACATACAATCACCTTTTTTCCTTTTCTAATCCCTAAATTTATTTATTTTTCTTTACACAGATCTCATCTTTAAATATAGTTCATATATATTTACATTACATGTTAAGATTTGAATAAAATATAATTGCAGGTATGTAAAATCAATTAACCTTCGCAGGCATTTTGGATATAGCGTTTGTTTGTTTTTTATAGTGAGAGGTCTAAAGACTAAAGTACTCATCAATTACCCCATCATATTAAATTAATGTTTTCCAACTACTATTATTATGTGTGAGTGGGTTAATAAAAAGCGGAGAGTAACACTTGGGATTTCTTGAGGAGATATCTTATATACTATTAAAACATAAATTGTCTTTTAGGCGACCCCTAATTACTCCATGTAATACCGAGTAATATCACAAGGATAGCTATATGGTTACCTCCTCGTAAAATATTAAAGAAAATGGAAAGCTCTAACTCATATATTATATGATTTATGTGGCTATTTTCTAATTATGCGATTAATAATATTTTCCTACGTAATAAAGTTAAACCTATAATGCAGATTACAAAATAAATAAAGAAAAAACATAGTCTTCTTAATAAAAAAATGTACAAATAACTGATTTTCCCTATTTTTTGTTTTTATTACTCATTATAAAATTATTATTCTTCCTTGATATTTCCGTAATCTATTTTTAGCAAACACCTCTGACAGTTTATTATAACAATATGTATTATATAATTTGAGTTCACGCACTAATCGAATTATCTTTAAAGGTCTACTGATTGATCAAGGGTTTACTGTTCAATAATAATAAGAAAAGATATCAATATATTCTCTATGTTTAACATATTATGTAGAATATAATCTTAGTCACGTAGCTTCCTTTATTGTAACTTGCAATATTTCCTCAAGAAAACAAAAAAATAGACACAAAATCATTGGGTAGTTGGCTAATTCATAATTCAACTATGGAATGATTATTTGATAATTATTATTGTTGGGAATTGGTATTAGCTTAACAAGAGCTAATTATAATTCAACAAATGATAATACAAAACCCTGATAGTGATAAGGGGGAAAAGAAACAGAGAAAAATCAACAAATGATAGAAAAATACACTGTAAAAGATTGTATTTGTAACGTAACCCCGTATAGTAGATCCATCCGTCACACTTTTTCATTCCAATCGAACTTTAATTGATAGATTTTCGAGTGCTTAAATTTTCAATGTAGGACTATGATTTGTGAATTTATAAGCTTATAGTTAGTCTTTAATTTGTATTAATAATTAATGACAAAAAACATTTTTCTAACCAGTTAAGGCCTGCGCAACAACCAAAAGAACATTAATTAATTTAATGCAGAACAAGGAAATTATTGTACCATAGGATTAGGATAAGTGATAAAAATAGTAATTGTAAGTTTGGGCATGTTAAAAAACAACAACCCAAAATCAACATGGTAACCAGGGAAATTTGAAGATTGTTGTGGGGGAGAGCATGTCCTGGTGTTTCAACTGTGACGAAAGGGGAGAGGGAGAAGTAAAAAAGAAAGACAGTGGTAAGAATTACTCGTATGTCGATCCTGAATTCTACTCGGAGTCCAACAAGGACTTATAATTGTAACTCCGCAACAGGTTACGGATAACTTTTATAAGCACACAGGAATAAATAAAAAAAAACAGGTTTCGAATATAATTGAATGTAGTAGAAAAGGAAGTTCACTACTCAGGAATTAAATCATAATGACAAAAGCAGAACAAAAGAAAATTCATTCTTCAGATTACCAATTCCAAACAAAAATGGGTAAGCTAAAAAATACATCTGATGTTGATTACTAATAATGATTCTCCGTAAAGATGTGACAAAAATAGCCAACCCTTCATTTCATATTTCTTTTTATGCCTTTGATTTAAATTTAACTTAACTCATTACTGCATTCAATGGGTATTGTCCTAGTATTATTTAAAGGTCGTTATACAATGTGATAATAATACACAGTTATATAAAAGCTGCTGTAAATCCTTCATTTATGATGATTCATTTCATTATTAGTTTGTAATTTGTACACAATATATATATAAATAAACTTATAACGTTCAATTTCTTATATATTTTCTTTATTAGAAGAGAATAATTTGATGGGATAGGCTACAAAGTTTCACATTTCTATAACTTTTCAAATGTACTAAATTCGACTAAAAATATCATGTTTCAAACTCGTCATGTTGTATCACGTAAAATTTCAATGCTACGTTTGATATAATTATAGTTTAAAATAAATTTAGGTATTTCTATAGAAATGTAAGTGGTACAATTGAACACCCCATCTATGTACGCACACTTACATATATTTAAATTAAAAAAATAAAACTTTTTAAGGCTCTTTATCAATGGAAAGACATAGATACCTACAATGTTAAAGATATTAGTTTATATCCTAATTTTAAATAAAACAATACAGTGTATAAGAGTAATATATTGTATAACATTCATTCTTGATGTTTAAAAAACTGTAGTGGGGAAAAGCGAGGGAATTAGAAGTAAAGGTTTGATTTATAAAAATGTATGTTTCATCAAACATACCCTTTTAAAGTAAAATAGATTAACTATACAAGAAATACTATATGAATAAATAGTGGGGAGATTTTTGTTTATTTTGGGCATGTCAAAAACACATTTTATTTCTGAGCTGATCTACTGTAAATAGTGTCACAGAGTAAATCTTAGTAAAACATGTTTATTGGTAAAAAATTTTTAAGGAATGACCAATATCTATATTAATAAAAGTAAACATTATCTCTTTGTCTGTCGTGACAAAGTCATTTTATCAAAATTTTAGAAGGAGTTTGTTTGTAGCATCAAGCGCGTATATGGGGTGCATTGTAAATAGTGCTTTCTGATGTATATTATATTTAATTTCTTACTTTTTTTTGTGCTTTACGACTAAGTTGTGTCCTTCCTGTAAATTCCCTTTATGTTTAAACCGTTTTATATATGTATTACATAAATAGAGTGTATTGTGTAATATTGTTACCTATAAATATCCTGTGAGGGGAGTTACTGTCAGGTAGTATGTCTATGTAAATAAATAGTTACACATGTATTGAAATCTCTACCATGCAATTTCTTCTCTCTCTTTCGGTTTGATTTGGTTTCCAATTATCCTGTTTCCCTCTACTTTGTTATGTTACAACGTCTAGGGACGTACATTGGATCAAATTTGTTTGGCCTTTCTGGTATGTGATCGTCAGTGCCATTTTTATAGACGGAGCTCGTCCAGCTGCACCGACCGGGAGAAGTGTTTCGATGGAGCGGAGATAGTTGCGCTCCATCCGAGCCTTGTGAAGGATGAAGCTGTAGATGACATTAGTGCCCTACTATAGGACTGTCGTCTAGTCTTGGATCCCCCCGTGTATGCGAGCTCCTTTCCTACGTGTATTTTGGGACAGAAATAAATCTTTAATATGTGCATGCTCCCGATTCGCTTATGGATGAAAATATTCCGAGAGTGTGAGTCGTTGTTCCTCACGTCCCAGCGAGCAGGTGGTCCGGATTGCCATGGTGTGTGTTGGAATCCATGTATGAATGATAAGATTAGGTAGCAGGAGATGTGGCTCCCCACGTATCAAAGAGCCAATGCTCGGGATTGAAATATTCTTTTTGTATATTCTTGCTTATATTTTATTATGGTTTTAATCACGATTTTGGCTTGGCTTGGTGATTGAGGGGGTGTTTGTTGTGTCTTACGATTAAGTAGTGTTTCTCCTTCTCAATCTCCTTTGTATTTTAAGCCGCTCTATTTATGAATTATCAGGGGCGTCCGCAAATTATATATATATATGCTGATTATATTAAATAAACTGTGTAATGTTGTCACCTATAAATATCTGGGCAGTCGAGTTACTGTCAGTTAGTATGTCTATGTAAATATATATGTAGTTACACATGTATTGAAGTATCCTCCACGCCTTGCCTTCTCTCACTATCTCTGTTTGATTTGGTTTCCAAAATTTTGTTTAACTCCGTCTCGTCACGCCACAAGATCTGTCGACGAGGATGGGATCGTCGTCATATCACAACATTTTCGATTCAAGAAATAACAATGAAGTCAATAACTATATTAATATGACTACTAGTCACATTCAGGAAATCTCGAAGGCATTTTGCATGTAGTAATGAGGGTGTATACGGGGTACTCTCATATGCCTATAGTGTCAATCCAAGACAAACCAATCACTCAAAAACAGCACCATACAAATAATATGTAGTTGGTGTATGTATTAAGCGATCTTCACTTTGGTCAAAAATTTGTGACAAGACATCAGGAGAAGAATATGAGATTATCTACAATGTATGTAGTGGAAGAATACAGCAACTTTGGAAAATACCTTTTACGAAGTGGAGAAGGAAAGGGGGATGATGACGAAATAATTCAAGTACCATTCAATTTGAGCTGTGAGACAGACGATATTTCAGGTATTATCAATTTTGGTATGGTGAAATAAATGAACATGTTGGTGAGCCCGAATATTTGGTTCAAAGAACAATACTAGCAACTAAGACTGAAAATGTGGTTACTATCAATGATCAAATTACTGAAAAGTTCTATGGCAAAGAAAAGGTGTATTTGAGTAGAGGCAGTCATCAACGAACAACATGAACAGTGAATAGCAGTTGAATATTTAAAAACAATAATATTTCAGATATACCTCCGCAGTTACTCCGTCTTACAATTGGGATGATTGTGTTGCTGATACGAAATATTGATTAAATTAATAATTTGTGCAATGGTACAAGATTAATCATAAGAAGATTTCAATCAAGAGTATTGGATTATAAAATAATAAAATGTTTTGCATTGTCACCACTTGTAATTCCAATGGTCTTCATACCACGAATTCCTTTTATTCCATCTGATTAAAAAAAATCCCCTTGAGCTCCAAAGAGTACAGTTTACTGTGATTCCAGCCTTTGCAATAGCAATACACAAATCCCAATCTATTGAACTTGATGTGTATACGTTCGCTCCACGGTGATTCCAAGAAAAAGAAATATACTTTATGTATATGGATTTCACCGAAAGATTTCTAGGTTAGATGGAGTAATTGTAATACTAGAATGTTTACTTATACTTAATCAGTGCAACTCAATCTAAACGATTAAAGGAACATAAAAAAAAAAAAAATCAGAAGGCAAAGTTTAAAACATGTTGGAATTTGTTTTCCACGACCAATTTTTACTCATGGTCAGCTTTACATTGTAATGTCACGAGTAGCATCACCAAAGAATTTGAAACTGCTTTCAGTTGGAGGAACAGAGGAAAATGAACATGAATTACATACAAAAAATGTTGTTTTTAAGGAAGTTCTTTAAATAATGCATAAGTGATTATTTCATTCGATAACATGTTTCTTTTTTAAGATTCTTCATATCAAAAAGCTTTCTAAAAGTATGACTTTCCACTTCTTGATTTCTGAAGACAGAATCATCTTTTTATATTGAATGGGGGTGCAAACATAGATACATTTGGAAACAAACATCACATAACATAACATCACACCTTCATCATCATCATCCCCCCCATGCGTCTGTGGAACGGGAAGGCTCATACTAATAATATCTAGGTACAGAATATATACGATTGAAATGTGTAATTTTGTCGAATTTCGATAAAGACTAGTGCAGAAAAGTTGTGATATGGTAAGAAAATAAGCTATACCAAATTTCATTGTTATGAAAGGTCATCTTTAGATGGCACAATTTTGTTACAAGAGAGCGCATCTTGTTGATTATCCTTGGAAAATACTCTACATGAAAGTGTGCAGAGGGACCATTACGAATACACCGACATCATCTCCATGGAAGGAATTAAAACCATCCAACAACATCCTCAAGGTTTATTTGAGGTGAGTGGGGCGAATAGCCCCCTAGTTGGAAACCCAGAGGTAAAAATATCTCTTCCTAATAAGATTAGAGAGGAGCTGGATCTTAACATTATAAATGATGTAATTACCAAGGATATATGCTACGCGATTGCCTCCTAAGGGTCTTCAAGCTAACCTTAAAAAAACTTCATCTAAGAGTAGCACTAAATAAATATTAATAATAAGCAACTAAGGAGGGAGTGAGAAAAAGACAGCCTCCAAACAATCTCTGAAACACTTTAAAATGCAAAATAAAGGATAGAATGATCCAGAAACAATATGTGAGGTCATTATTCGATCCATATCTCACTCCTAAACAGTCCTGCCTGAGATACCGGGTCGCCTTTGGAGTGTATGATATAGAGAGAGACACGCCTTGTAAAGACTGCAACAAAAATAAAACGCTCGTCGATGTTTTTCGTGACTGAATATCTACAAGGAATATGATATGGTTTATAATGGCTGAACGACTCACTCACTACATAGGGAGAAGGCCCACCCAAGAAGAAGAAATTTATCGCTTTAACGACATGGTTCTTTCGTTCAGAATTGGATCCAAATCCATTGCAAAACATGATTGCAAGTTCCAATTATGAAAACATTTAACTTCCCAAAAATATAGCCTACGCTGCTCTTAATGAATTTTGCTCTTTATCATGCGTGTTGTGATCATATTTTTAATTAGATATTTATTTACTAGTTTGTCAGATGCTATTTTTTATTTTTATTATTATATATTTTAGGTGAGGTTTTTTTTTTTTTTTTTTTTTCTCGTCTCCCTTTTTTCTTTTTCTTTTTAAGATTGTTTTATTTCAAATACGAAGGAAATGTTGTATTTGTGATCTTGACCCCGAATCTGATACCAGGTTTAAAAATTTGATACTAGTGATAGATTGTTATATAAAATTGTAACCTATTATATTTATTATATATTGGTATGTACACAACTCTAATGTTTGAATCTATGTTTATAAGTACGAGTAATAGTCACCTTTAAGTAATTATTGAATCAAATAAAGACTATTATTTATAGGGGGAAAAAAAATGTAAAATGAGGATTAATGCTGTATTTTAATTTTAATTGGAATAGTAAATAACCTTTGTCTCCATTCAAACTCAGAAATAGATGTCCTACCTAAAGATGAAATTGTAGGGCAGTAAAATTTTGCATAAGTGATTTTCCTATCATATCACAACTTTTCCAAAGTAGCCGTAATCGAAATTAGAAAAAAGTTGAAAAAAAACCCACCTAGTATATATTCCAATAAAAAATGGTGAGTATATTTCATTTCATATGCAAAAAAAAAAAAAAAAAACATTCCTCACATTTTTTTTATAAAAATTGCTTCCAACCAGATAATTTTCGATTTATAAACAATTTTTTTAGCAAGATGTTAAAAGTGTATTATTAAAAGCCATGGTAGCTTAGATTTGAAAGATTTAAACTATTGTCACGATACTTTATCTGAGTATGGATTGAGTTTAATTTTTTATAGCTAAAGAATATTAAATATATTTATTTATACAGAAAAATGGGTAAAGTATATTTTCTATTAATAATTATCTCCATTATTTATCCATATTTTTGACAATTGTCCGACCCGAACGTTGTTCATCTTTTATTTTAAAATTATGGGAACGGGTACAAGGAAAACAAATTTGCGCTTAATTGCCTGTTAAAGTATTAGGACCATAAACACTTTTCACATTTTCAGTATCCTGACTGGCCTTTTTTCCTTGTATGTAGAAAAGCTGTAGGAACATGACGTATGTTCTCTTTGCTTGTGTCCATCTTTGACGTGTGTTCAAACAATATTGAGTCAAACAATCACAAAATTGTCAAAAAAGTTTTGTTAGTACAAAATTTTATCTTTATAAAACCATCTAGTGTAAGCCGATCGCAATTATATAATTGGAGATACATATTACTAAAGCTTTCTATTGGAAAAATAATTGATTTTTTTACTGCACCTTACTTTTACTATTTACTTTGTATTATAGGGAAGTTGATTTGATAGAAACGCATATCGTTATAGGTTTTATCCTGAGTGGGATAGTTTTATTTCGTGTTATAAATTTGAATTTCCTTTTTTGTTTATGAAAAAAAAGTCTAATCTTTTTTTAAGAATATAATTTCGACTCCCCATTTTTTTAGAAACTAAAGTGTGGGGTCCTTTTTATGTTTGTTTTTTAAGTTACCTTTTTTTTAGAGAAATTGTTCATAGATTTATGATAAATAAATGGTTATAGGTCAGAGATGGTCACATATTTAAGAATTTGGGTGATTAATATTTGAAATATACTCAAATAATACAGAATGAACGAGGAAAAATATAAAATATTAATTACTTCTTAAAATTAGTTAAATATTTGACGTAATTATAATTTCATAGTAAATTCTCAAGAGCCTTTTTTTTTTTAAATCGCCCTTTAGCGTATAATTACGATTTAGAGTCATATATTGACGTGAAAGAACTATATACATACATACATGAACATAAAAGTTAAAATGAATTGATATAACATTGTAGCATATGACTACTACATGAAGTATTAGGTAATGTTGATGAATGTGTATTATTATTCAATAATCAAGTATAATATGGCATCTTATTTGAAAAATATTCTTTTTCTCCATATTTCTTTTCAATTGCTTTTTATCAGAGCTAAAATTAAATAATAAATCCTATATTACCTTAAAATTGCCTTAGAAAAGATAGATTTTGATTGAATGATTCAATTTAACTTTGAATTTTCTTATGGAATATTTAATAAAAAAGCAGTATAAGATTGCGTGAAGAAAGTTCCGAAATTAAGTATAAATAAGTCAATTAGTTGACTAAATCAGTAATAATATTGATGGGACTATTAAAAAAAAAAAAAAAAAAAAAACAATTCCAATGTGATTTTAGTAAAAATTACCGATGGCGATTCTAATTCTCTAATATTTTAAATAATATTCAAAAAATACAATCTTGCTAACAGAATTTAATATTTGGAATTTATGTGGGAAAAAAATTTGAAAATTATGTTTCAAATATTAAATTATTTGAAAAATGTACAATTAAATTTTTTTTTTTTTTTCAAAATGTACAACTATTCAAATAAACTTAATTTTTTTTTATTTCGAAAAAACCAAATCGCCATGGCTCTTGTGCAGCACGCTCAGGAGTGATTCTCTTAATTTTGATGTGTGTACGTTCGGGCCCGGTGATTCGCAGAGAAAGATATATACTTTATGTATACGGATTTCAACAATAAGATTCCTAGGGTTAGATGGAGTAATTGTAATAATATAATGTTAACTTATACTTAATCAGTGCAAATCCAACTAACCAATTAAAGGAACATTAAAAAAAATGGTTATTCTCAAAAAATTCAAAAATCCATGAATTAAATTTTTTGGAGAAAAAATCAAAAAATACTTCAGTTTGTTAAGAGAAATTTTAATTTTTTGGAATAAAAATTTGAAAAATTTCATTAAAAATTTCAAATATTAAATTTTTTGCCGTTTGATTAATCGTCCTTTGGTAATAAAAACTAATCTCATACGTAGGGATTAAAGATATTTAAATTTGAGTGAGTCTCCTTGCCTCTAACGTAATAATTACTTATTACAATTAGTCATATAATCGACTCAATTATATTTGATTGTGGAACCTTTTTCAAACACCTTACATTGTTTATTTATTATATAGTAGCGTTAGTTGCAAGTAATGTCTGGTGTTATTAGACGAAAACTAACATATAAACTTTGCTTTATTGATATCGATTCCACAAGGAAATAAACGATAAACTGTAAAAATCAATCAAAATTGACCTATATTCACGGCAATTTTTCAACTTGTAATATACACTTTATCCTTTAATGCAATTTAAAAAAAAATTATTTTCTGTTAAGTAAGATCCTTCATTTTACTTGAAGTTTATTAATGATTACATAATTTTTTTCTTCAAATTTTAATAAAGATAACGTAATAAATCATCATTATTTTAAATGCTCTATTGTTTATTTTAATTAATATTAACTTTTATTTATATATATAGGGGCCTTTCACGTCGTAGTATTCATCTGAATTGTAATTAATACTCAAAAACGTGTTTTTTTAAAGTTTTTTCAGGTTTTATTGGTCATTTTTGTGTTATGCTGCGTTTTACTGTGTTTTAGTACGGTGTACTAAAATGTATTTGAAAATGTCATCTGTAATAATAAAGTAAAGTTTGTTTATGTATGTCTTTATTTCTGTATATATAAATTTCCATACAATGAACAATTGATCTAAAAAAACATCATATTAATGAAATCTTGCAGGTGTTTTGTATGGTCAATAAGGTCTGAGGTTGACAAATAAAACGAAGTTTATTTGTCAAAATTAGAATTAAATTTTTAAGATAGTGCGGGTACACCAACAATTCGAAGCCCAATTCGTGTATTTTTGCCATTGTTTTTAGATACTTGTGACACGGTGCATTGTCTTGATGAAACAGCACTTTTTTCTTCTTGATGGGGTCGTTTTTCCGAGATTTCTTCCTTCAAACGCACCAATAATGACATATAATATTCGCTTTTAATGGTTCTTCCTTTCTGGAAGGTATTTGATGAACAAAATACCTTGTACAACCCAAAATATGGAGGCCAAAACATTACCAGCTGACGTATGCGTTTTTGCTGCTTTGGACTTCTTTCTCCAGTATCTGTCCACTCAGTTGAAGATTGGTTTGACTCTGGTGAATAGTGGTGGATCCAAGTTACATCCATTGTCACATAACGCATAAAAAAATCCTTTTTATTCCGGTTAAACAGCTCCAAACAGCTCTCGGAATCATCGACACGTTGTTGCTTTTGGTCAACTGTGATTAAACGCGGTACCCATTTCGGAATCAACTTTCTCTTGGACAAATATTCATGCAAAATGGTGAACACACTGCCTTTTGATATCTTTAAGATGTCAGCTACATCATGTAACTTTATTTTAGGGTTTGCCAAAATCATTTTGTGGCCTTTTTGATGTTTTTCAGTATAATCTTCTCATTTGGACGTCAAGAGCGTTCAGCACCACTGGTGCTTGTTCGGCCACGCTTGAAGTCAGCGAACCAACGTTCCACTGTTGGTTTCGATGGAGCAGAGCCCGGATAACACATATCAAGCCAAGTTTTTGCCCCAACGGTATTTTTTCCAATAAAAAAGCAATGCTTTATCAAAACACGAAGTTCAGGTTTTTCCATATTTTTCGAAATAAAAAAAAGTAGCGTCACTTAGGGCACTGTAATTTGTAAATAATGATCAAATTATTTTGAAATTTTAACAAATGACGTATGAAGGATGAATCTTTCCAGAAATAATATACATTTTGTATTAGTCGTTCCATCTATATGTCAGCCTTGGGACGTATTGACCGACGGAGTAGCATAGAGCGTGTTCATCATATATGTATAAAAAATGTTAGTATATTTATATGTATTATAGAGCTATACAAGAAGGGCTTAGTATTATCTAGGAGTGTTTAGATGTATTGAATTTGGCAAGAATCTACCTTTTTTGAAGCATCGAGAACGGCTCAATACTACCGTTTCCACCAATACTTTGTAAACTTATATATGTATACAGTAAGCAAAAAAATAGTATTCTAATTATTTCAAATGGTCTTTATTATCTCCTACATCTAGGGAACCGGATAAAACTATTTGTTCTTCCATTTTTATTTCACCATATAAGAAGTACAATAATAATAGACCTATATTGCAAAATTATTTATATAAATCACGTTTATTATTATTGCAAGTCCTAAATCATGAAAGTGACCTTAAAACCTTCCAGGTTTTTTGGAATATATCCACTATTCAGAGCCATATTCGGGCGTCAAAGAACTATATTGACCAGATCCCTCTTGAAATTGTGCCCTCCACTTCCTACTTTCCAGGAGAGGTCTTCTCCATCAATCTTCATCTTGACCATCTTGAAAACCAGGCTCCTGGAAAACTTCACATTGTCCATAATCCTCTCTACCTCAACTTTCGTATCGAGGAGATGCCCTGCTTTTTGGCTTTTAACTCACTCATGATGATAAGATGACAATATATTCATTATAATTTGTTTATGCACAAACGATGCCTGAACCAGAATGTCAAATAATAATCCCTAAACCCTAACATTTATTATAAGTACACTTTTTGTTCCCCAACCCTGTAATAACTCTGAGCAATACCGGGCACTAATGCAGTTAAAAAATAAAGCTATTTTAATTCCTTAAGACATTCATTACACATTGAATAAAAATTCAATTTTATTTTTCATTTCAAAACTATTCAACTTATAGAAAAAATAGTCTTTAGTTGGTCAAATATATGGAAGCTAAAAAAAGAGGGATCCATGTATGGGGTATTCCTGGATTGGAGGTGTTAATATATGGCAAAAGTGGAGTATATATAAGACAAAAAGTATTTTCTTTTGATATGAAATCTCACCAATTTGTAAATTATAACGGGCTCATCAATATGTGAATAAAAAAAAATACACATTGCACCTTCAGTCAATTTTTTCCATACATATATATTCTTAAACATATTACATACATTGAATTTGTATCAAAATTGCAAGTATAAAATGCTCCGTTCCAGCCTATAACACATATAGCTAACTATTTTACATGGATGTATTCCCAATAGTTAGTTCAGCTATATGTGGGTTATTTCGAAAAGGAACCGAAATTCGTAATATTTGTGAGGGTTTTCCCATGGACTCCGAGTCATGAGAACATCTTTTATGGTTTTCGAGATCGGAACTGGGTATTGAACGATGTTCTAGATGTTGAGAGGAGCATCCATACGATCCTAAATTGCTTCTGTTTTTATCAGATGAATTATTTGGCTTTGGATTCATACCTAATTTGAAAAATAGTTGGTTTATTAAAAAGAAAAAATTATATAATTAGTGATGGGACGACTAATCGGAATCAGAGAATCATTTGTTTTTTCTGGAATTTGGATCGGCATTGGGAAAATTATGTTTAATTTGCGATTACGATTGTTTGTTTATGACTTATATTTAACTATTTATTACTTTTTTAAGTTATAAAAAAAATACCCCCCCAAACAAAAAAAAAATAAATATTATATATTCCTTTGATATATTCCATCGATAGCAAAATTGTATTTTTTAACTATTATTTAAAATATTAAAGAAAAGTAATTGACATTTTTTTAATCGTCCTATCAATAGATAAAATTTTACCTCCACTAGAAGCAGATTTTTGGACATTATCAGGTCTTAACTTGAGTCGATTGACTTTAAAAAGGCCTGGATCTGATGGAAAAGTTCCTATATTAAGAGAGGATTTTGACTCTGTTTTTCTCCACAGGCCTTTTGGCTTACATATGATGATTTTAAGTGACACAAGAAGGGATTTGAAGTAACCTCGAAATCTATGAAAATGAATTAGATATATATTAACACATTTCTTCGAAAAAGAAGGGCCTATACCTTGCATTCATCCAATAGTAAATGAAAGGGTTAAACATGGAGTTGGCCATGGCTAACCAATAAAAGCCCAGATACACATGTTGTATGAATGGCTTCTTTGTTAGGTCCTTGTCGTGGTAAATATAGATGAAGTACACGTGGTAAGGGAACCAGCAAACAGCAAATATGATCACTAAGACAATGAACATTTTGACAACTTTTCTTTTTGAGCTGAGTTTCCTCTCTTGAGCAGAATTTTCTTTGGATCCCTTGGATCCCCATAGAATAACACTAATATGACCATAGCAAATGACCATGAGTAGTATGGGAAGTATATATGTGAGGATGAAATACATAATGTTATATCTGTGAATATAATCATTAGTTATTAAATTTTGATTAATAAATTAAATCCTAACAATAAAACGCCAATATTTGTTTTATATGAATTAAAAGTAAGTTATATGAATACAAGCCCCTCCATCTAAAATGTAACACTTTTTTAAATGGTGGGCTTTTGTCGTATTTGTTATATTTTGAGGTTTAATCCAAGGATAACAAAAATACAAGGTTATACCATAACATGTGTACAACTGGTGTTTGACTTCTACCAGGCTTTTTAATATTGACTTCATAGTCTATGAGTGGTTGCGTGTTTTGTTAAAATATGTCTTTACTGCCCAGCAGTCGGTACGATACTTCAAATTGAAAATCCTAGCCAGCACAATTACATTATGGTCTAGTTATCTATTTCTATTAACTTTGGTTTATAGAAATAAATGATTTTAAATAATTGTCTTAAGAAACTTGATTATAAATGGATGAAGCAAGATTTACACCTTTAAGCATACAAGATAACTCCTCGGCATAGTTTAAAGCCTTTAGATCGATTAAAGCGTATAGCCCCTGTGCAAAATCTTAATCAGCAAGATTCTTAGCCTCCTCACAGCTCTGACTGTCCCCCTTGACTTTGGTATTTTTGGGTACCTCCAGGGGAGGCTTTCGGGAGTGCTATATACACACACAAAAAAAAAGAAGACCAACTGAAGTCCACCATCATCACTGCTTGAGCCAAACTAGAGCCAAGCTTTGTAAAGAACTGCTGTACAAAGTTACTCACTTGGCTGGAACTGGTTATTAAGGCAAAAGGCGGCCATATTGATTAGAATGTAAATAGATTGTATTTATGAATTACATTTTCCAAATTCGATGATATTTTTGAAATATAACAATTTTTTGTAATTTTCAAAAAGTGTAGCATTTCAGATGGAGGAGCCTGTATTAAACATGTACATTTAAGTTCATGGATGCCTCTTTTGTATTCTATGCTAACAAGGAGATATTCTTAACATAAGGAATAAATATAATATTTTTAAAAATTATTGATTAACTTACACATAGTCCAATCTTGAGACTGAAGGGTATCCATCAGGCCAATGAAGGAAACAGACTGTTAAATTTCTTGAACTGGAATAAATAATGTACAGCATTGAAAGGAAAATATATTTTTGACTTTTTCTTTGTTTGTGAATGTTTGCCTTGATAATTCAAATGCATGTATGTAAATACCCTACTTACGTTACGGTTTTTGAATATAATAGAGATGGGAGTGATAGCAGTGAACTCCCGGACCATATGAGAATAAGCAAAATCCGTGCCACTGTTTTTGTTATTCTTTGTTTCAGAGGATACACAATGACTATGTAGCGATCTATTGAAATGGCAACAAGAGTAAAAACGCTCACAGGAACAGAGATATGAGCCATGAAATTGTTGATTTTGCAGTAAACAGATCCAAAAATCCAATTCCTACATAAAAGAAAACATGTTATGTAGTAGGTACTTGGATATAAAGACATCATTCATTATGTTTTATTATTTTTATTTAAGATGAGAGACGTAAAGAACGACCCCATGGGGTGGCAAAAAATTATCTGTATCTGTAACTTTATAGCCCTCAAATTAAAAAAGCTAGAGGTTCGAATTTCAATGACTTCAAATTATTAAGAGGGATAAATTAGATGAATACAACATTAATTAAATACTAGTCAGTGCCGCCGTGACTAAAGGTAGGGGGGGGGGGAGTACACCTTCCCACTTGACTTCAAATTTTTGTTGCCAAATTAGGTATTTTTCTTTGCAAAAGACAACTGTTGTTCATTTGAATAAACTTAAGAGCCTGTGTTTTCTTGAAGTCTTTGTTTTTCATGCAACAGGGGATTGCAAAGCTTTTAGTCTTTGTCAATAGCTAAACCAAACATATTTTATTTTTCTTATATGAAAAAAAATTTAACCATGATCTCAGTTTTTGACTTAAAATATTTCCGGTTGGTGTCCTTCATTTTTTGTAAATTTTAACAATTGAAGGCATGCTTAGATAAGTTGCCGAAAACATTATTGCTGAAAGCCGCTTCGCCGAATTGACACTTTTACAAAACAGGGCACTTTCCCGAAAAAATAATAAATATATTTAGTAATTATTTCTATTTTTGTAACACCAAATTAGAAGGATCAAATGTTTAATTAATAATTGATTCATACCATTATAAGGAATCGTCAACAATTGGCTTAATCTCTGAATCGCTACTAGAACCGTTGTAACGAAAATCATGACAACTGCCCCAAATAAATAAATAAAGTAGAAAGAGAAAAAATGTTTAAGAAAAGAATGAGCGTATTAATCAATGATTTAGATTCAATGGACAGTGAAAATGAATCAATTTTTTGGATCGAATATGATAGAGCTCCTATGTATATGTTCGTATTTGACATGACACTTATCAAGACGTGTTTGTGATTGAGAGTCTAGCAGATAATTGCATAGTATTGCAGTCGAATTATCCTCAAATATATTTAATATATTTTTTCTGCAATGTGGCTTTCGGCAATATAAAGATAGAACACTTAGTAATCTTTTTTTTTTTTTTTTTTTTTTTTTTTTTTGGTGAGTTTAGAGTTGTTAATTCATGAATTAGGAGTAAAAGTGGGATTTATAAAACTAAGTAAAATAGAATAAATCTACAAAAAAAGCTATATAAATGAAATTATGATTTTTATAAATTATAGCATTACTCCTAATTCCATGACTTTACCACTCTACAGTTTAAAAAAATAAATTATAACTGTTCTACCTTGAGATTTTTTAAATTTCAAAAAAAAAAAAAAAAATCAAATACCAAAAACTTATAAAACTCTAGGTCAAAAACTATGTTCATGATTAACATTTTCATAACAAAATATAATAAATTTTATACTATAGGTTTTGTTTAACTAACTAATAACTTTTCGTTGATGTATTTTATTTGCCTAGTATTGCTTTGTTTTACGATATATCATTAATCAAAAGTTCATCAAACTGCTAATTTTTTTTTTATCTTTAAAACTTCAAAACTGAGAGTTTGGCTGAATTTAGGATCTAATATTTTATTTCTGTGTATGACTATAATTATTGATACCACAGATCAACGTTGAGCCAAATTAATTTCCTCGAGGAATTATCAATATACATATATTTAATAAATAAAGTTTTCAATCCTCAAGTAATAATTTTCAGATTGTCAATTACTAAAATGTCTCGCGAATAACAATGTTTTTTGACAACTCTATGGTCGTCCTACAAGTAATTTTAAATGAACAAGCAGAATATATGAATTAATATACCGTAATTAATATTTGTCGCACCCTTTGAAATTTGATATTTTCCCCGCATTAACACGAATATGTTTTTAAAAAAAGAAAGCTTTTTTCACTAAAACATTCTTTACTTCCAGCAAAGCAAAGTGATGCACTTAATTTAAAAATAAATTCCTGACATCTTTCTCTAACTTCCATTTTGAATATCAGGAATATGTTGGTTTTCATAATAATTGACTATAAGTTTTCAGAATACATGTTCTATCTTTTTTATTTTCTAAATATAGATCACTTCAAAGTGTTAAACTATTTCCATATTAATATTTATTCGATATAGACGAGATGATTTAAATTTCAGGATTATAAGTAAAAAATGGTTGATTCGATTTTTCTAAATATGAATAACATATACTTAACACTATAATTCAAGTTTATCAAAAATTCACTAAATTTTTCTATTTTTGTAACTCAAATATTGGTGCTATTCAGAAACCTTTTCAAGGTAGAAATTATAACTTGATATATCGTCGTTAGTTTTGTTCCTTTGCCGAACAGTAGAATTGTTTACTAAATTATTAATGTTACCAGTTTTTCTCCGTTTTCTAATATTTTAAGAAATATATCAAATACTTCTTGCTTATTTATGTATTTACTATCTAAAAAACTTACTTCTATATAAAATTAATAATAAATTTATATGGAAGTTTATGTATGAGTCAATAATCTAGATAACCTGATTACATAGTTAATTATTGAAATAAAGTAACATATGGGCTGAAATGTTACGGGTTTAACAAAGAAAAGGTATTTTTTTTCGTTTAAAATTGTTTTTTTTTTAAATTATTATAATTATAATTTACCTTATATAGTATATGAACAATATGATATTTATCATTTTAAATTGAGTTAAAATATACTATCTTATATATCAATATTAAATTTCATTCATCAGGCAAATGTCCAAAATGGGGATTTGACAAGATATACATTCGGCAAAATATTTTTGTCTAATAGTCCGTGCACGCACTTTGATGATTGCCCTTCAGATATAAAACCTGTTACGTTTATGGATGTCAAAATCAGCAACAAATTTACTATGAAATTTAATGGCATGAATGAAACTTAAAGTAAAAAATAATATTTAAAAAATTACTTGAGAAAACCCTTTGACAACCCAAAATATTAAATAAGCTATTATTAATAAATTAAAGAAACGCTAATTTATGTAGGCCAACAAAAAATGTTTTTTCATTTTTTAATAAATTATTTTTTTTTAGTGAACCATGAGAACGATTCGAAAGAATTCCCGAAAATTACTTTACTTAACTTAAAAAAAATGATTAAAAAACAAACACTGCATTATAATAAGTGCTCTTGAGGAGATCAACCTATTTCTTAATAATAAACTCAAAATTGCCCATACAGAAATATATCCATTTTTTAGGTAATTGAGTTACCTGGAAAGAGCTTATTGACTTCTTTTTTTAACGAGAAAACGCTTTTTTTATATATCTATTTCCCATTAGATTTTTATTCTATGTTTTCTCAATTTGTTTTGGGAAAAAGTTATTAACAGAATTAATAACTTTTAACTTAATAAAAAAGTGTACTATCAGATTAAATTTGATTAAATCTTTGATGTTAATTATTTTAATGTAATTTCCGGTTTGTATGCTTTCTTGCTCTTCAAATTTGATAATATTATTAATTTTAAAGAATAAACCTTAAATTGCAAAAATAATAATTCTTTGACAAGACCTATAAATATTTCATCTTTTTAAGAATGGATTAAACAATCTTATTAAACAAAAAGATTACATTTATTTTTATATATGATAAACATTTATAACATGGGGAAATTCTAATAATACTATTGTTCTTGTCATTCCGCAATGAATCGTTAAAACATGAATCATTATTTTAGTCACCTACAAAACAAAGATTTACATTATGCACAATATACAGTAATACTTTGACATGCGAGTTTAATGGGTTCCTGCTCGGAGCTGGTAGGTATAAGGTCAATATAATCTAATAATCTTACTTGAAGCCCCTCTTGAACAACTCGCATCTATAGAAAACCCTCGTATGTAGGGATGTCCGTGGGGTGGGAGCTGGAGGGGATGTAGCTCCCTCCCCAAATTAAGGAATGTTTTCTTGATTCTAGAATTTTTTTCGTCAAGATGAAAAATTTCTACACGAAAGTAGGGGTTAAAATTTTTATTTTAAAGAATTATTTTCTTAAAAGAGCAAATAAAATTATTTTTTTTGTATATAACTATGGATTTTTCTTTTTTTAAATTTAATATTTGAAATTTATAGATTTTTGAAATTTTTTTGTGAACAACTGTGGATTTGTTCCAAAAAATTAATTTTTTTGCCAATAGCTTTGAATTTTTGTTTGTTTTTTTCCCCAAAAAGTCCTTTATTAGTAAGTTTATACCTGATATGTAGGAACTATTATTATTACTGTCTTTACACCAAACACAACCATCCCATTATGTTCATTTTGGAAGAAAAACTTATATTTGTTTAGGGGAGAGAGTCGGCTAGAAATTTATATTGAGGCAAAGGGGGCGCCAGCCCGAAAAAGTTTTGGAAGCCCTGCTCTAACGCAAAGAGGTAGAATATTCTTGAAGATAAGTATTTAAACCTAATAGTGTTTCGACATGTATAAAAAAGGCGAAAGAGGAGTTGCAATAAAAGCTGTGTATGAAGGGATAATTATATAAAGGAAAGGAGAGTGGCCTATATTTCACTGGTCAGTAGTGCTTCTGATGTTCAAACTTTGCGATTTATGAAAGCTATAACAAATGTATTCCATTTTATTTAAAATTCCTCACGCAAATAATATAATAGACGCTAATCAATCATGAAGTAGAGAGAACAAAGATTCAGCACCTATATATATATTTTTGAGAGGAACAGCTAGCGAAAGTTGACAAAAGGCAACAAAGGTCTCCTTTGTCTCAGATCTATTTTTTTAACTGAGACACTGCAAATGTCCAATGTGTAAGGAAAATGCAAAACTTGAGTGTCCCAGATACAATATTATGCTACATCTACATTGCTTCTATAATTGTTTCAAATAAGAATAAATATATTATAATTTTTTTTTTCCCGTGAAATTTCATTTCTGTAAATACAAAGTTTACCTATCAGAATATGCTTATCTAATTTTCCATGTAACAATAAAAATAATTTCACTAAATGATATATCTATTCTTATATCTAAATACTAATTATACTAGCAATTGGTTTACCAGCCCCTATTGGGGCCCATAGGGATTTTTAGATTTAAAAAAATATATCTCTCACATTTGAATAATAAATAGATAAACTTTACCGCCGAGTAGTTTCCACCTTTTATCATTCTTTTAAGAATCTTTATCGAGTTGTCTTCCTCGATGCAACTCTAACATCTTTAAATACTACTGAATCTTTTTTTTTCATCAAAGATTCTAGCGTTGCTTTTTGTGAATCCAGAGGGTGACACAAAATTGGATGGTTCTGTAGCTTCACCAGACCAAAATCAATACAGTCCGATTACGTAAGAATAGGCTTCCCCATATGGGTTACCACAAATCAACTACTAACAGTATTTTACCATCAAGATAGACTTTCATCTGGGCCAGGTGTAAGATTTTGAATTTATCACCTCCAAACACCCCTTAAGACTCAGGGTTCTCTTCTAAGCGATCCAATTTTACAAATTTAATGGCTGAAGTTGACTTGACCGATGATTTTCAGGACACTGCTAAATGTTCAATTACTCAACACTTCGAAAATTTCCAGGTACTCGCCGGGCACTTGGTTTTTCAAAAATACATGCTCACAGTTGCAAAATAAATATTTCTTTGGAGGAGGAAGATACTTGGGTTTGGAAATCCACTTCTTGGAGGTCTTTTTGATTATAGATTTTGGTTTTTTGTATTTTGATGGAAATATATCGTCTTTTCACTCCATCTCACTAACATTTAGGGACGAAGTCTCCATAGATCAAAATTTGGCATAGTCTCTGAGTTGCGTAACAAAATCATCTATAAGCTCACCTTGAACTTGCTTCATTACCGCTAGCCTATACCTTTCGAAGAGTACGGACTCCTTGGGAGAAAAATCCTCGGACATGGCTCTGACGACAATTTGACTATAATCCTCCTCTTCCTTCTTGTTAAGTTTTATTGTCTTAAACCATTGAAGTGCTTCGCTTCCAGCGCAATGTAAGAGTAAAACGTTCTTCTTTTTTTTTCTGCTGACGCCTCCCCAGACAATGAAGCATAAATCGTCCAACCAGGAAGCCCACCTATTACCCGGATGGCTCCCACTTAGGACGAAGGACTGGGCTGACTAACCCCTAAATCACTCGTAGGCAACGAGGCAGACTCCTTTACAAGAATTTGTTCATAAATTGAAAAATAATATGTTTTGATCCCTCCCACAGGCAATGAGGTACTCCGGAACTACTTCAGACTTTTTATTCCCCTTCGGTTCTTCCACTCCTTAAACTCCAACTCCACACAAAGGTTATGCTTAAGGACATACAATGTTTCACCATCCTCGACGTCATGTGTTATGTATTAATACTGGAACGATGGATGGTTAAGACCCCTTAAACGACGGTGGATATCAAAAATGATACCCATTTATTTTTTTATATTTATAACTGTTAGGGGTTGCTAAAATTGAAAGTAATACTTTAGCAGTCACTTCTATGTAAAAGATAATCCAGCATTAATTCCATCAAAGTCCAAATTATTCTAAAAAAATATTGGCGAAAATACATTTTGGTTGAATAAAGTCTTGCCATTTGAAAAAAACACAGGACTTATATAACTGGATTTGAAGCCTATAATATGCAATTTTTTTATAAATAATTATCTACTGTTCCGTTCCAAAATTATACATATATTTACGTACAGTATCTTAGATGTAGTATCCATGCAAATGAAAATAAACAATGTATATATAAAAAGCCAGGATTTATAAATAAATGGCAATAGCAGTCAACTTAGTTGCCGTCAGACAATGCTATTGCACCATTTATTTTGTTCCGACTTCTGGTAAAGAATATTTTACATTATCCACAGACGAGTTTCATACAATAGTACAGTTTTAATAGCGTTGAAAAGTTACAATTTTGTGCAAGTAAACCATGACCTGCGGACAGCATTGATTCTCGAAGATTACGAGGAACATGCTCTAAGTAAATCTTTTCATTGTTTTGAGTGGCTCAAAAAAATCAAAAGTGTTCATTTTGACGTTAAGAAATATAGAACGTTCAAACAAATCACTAAATTTGTTTCAAGACGGCTTTGAGTTCCTAAAACCTGGCAAAACTTTTAACACTAAACACTACCGTCAAAAATGATCAATTTGAATACATTTTTTTAAATGACCAGAATATCAAAAAAGGAGACACAAAGTGATATTGCCCCGTCTTATTTCCACCTCTTTACATTGAACATCACATATGTAAACTTGCTCAGCATCTCTTAAATTTTTGATAAGATGTGCAAAAATGGACAGGTGGCTGGTTGAGCTCAAAAGAGAAACAAATTTCTGTAAAACAGCCTGGGATAATGTATAGCTAGCGATGGCAATACTTCGAATAGTGTAATTTCATTCAATAACTGTATATTCTCTATAGAAAAAAAATTACATTTTCATCGTATAACACATGGGCTGAAAAGTTGTTTTTATTAAAAATTCAGTACTAACTGGAAATGAAGTTATTTAACAAACAATACCGCAATCTATGTGGGAAGCCTGGGACTTCTCAGTGCATTATATATATAGTAATATAACAACTATTAACGAGTCATTATATATTAAAACACTTATAATCTCGTGTTGTAATTTTTGAAACAATCCAAGAGATATCTTGAAATACTTTTTATATGTCGTTCCACAAAATTAGACATTAACAATTTAAGTTGATTGAATAGTTTCCTGACATAAACAATAAAATGTCGTTTTGACAAAAACTTATTTTTTACAATAAAAGAAATGTATTATTTCATTGAAAAAAATATATTATGTCTTTTCAATTAGGTTCCTAAGATAGTTCAAAGAATTTAACATACGACGCTTCGAAAAGTGGAAGCAAGACATAAAAATATATTGAAATTATAGTAGGTATATGTTTTTGATAGAAGGATGGGACAAAAAAAAAGTAGAACTGTCTGACGTAAAGAAGGACACCATGACATTCTTACCCATTATTGCCGGTAACTATCGTGTAAGAAATATTGGGGAGAAAGTTATTCAATTTCAAAATACTCGATTTCAAGTACTAAATGATCAAAACTTGATGAATATTTGTATGAGTACTCATTGTGTTTAATTAAAATCTGAATAAGCATAAAAGGTTGAAAATGGAGAGTAAAGACTAGAGTTACAAGTTTTAAATTTCTACTGAGGTTTGAGGATTTTATGAAGAACATTTGTGAGTACCTTTTTAATATATTTTGTTTAAATTTTATTCATGGAACAAACAAAAAGGAAACAACTTCCTGATTCTGTTCCCTGTGGGAATAGAACCCAGAAATATTGCAAACTAGTTAAGGTGCTCCTCCAACCATTGTGTATGCAGTTAGGGATAGATTTGAGACATCTGGGTCAACTTGAAGCCTTGAATTCCAAAGTTTTGCTTGAGTCCAATTTAAGTGATTTTGGCCTACATCCATGTGCCCTCTATCATTACCGGATCTGAATTCATTGGATTACAGCATATAAAGTGTTGTGTAGAAGAAAGCCAATCAAACCTGCCACAAGAATGTGGCTGACCTGAAGGCTTCCATCATTGCAGCCTGGGACAAGATGGATGAGGCCTAAACCAGGAAGACTTGATCTGTCTTTTGGGCCCGTTTGGAGGCTGTCGTAGCAGCTTATGGGAATCATATTCACTAAATTATATGATGATTTATTTAATAAAATTTTAAGGTTATATCTATTATTGTTCTTTAAATATATGATCAAATATTGTTTGACTAACATGTGTTCAGATTTTGGTTACGCACACTATATTTAAAAATAATTCAAAGAATATTTTTCAAACAAATGAAGTAAAAATTTATCATTGTCAAAAGGCATGAATGGGCTAATCTATATATGTACAATCTAGATATACTTCAGATTTTTTTTAAAACCATACGGGTACACTGTATAAGTTTGCCCACACGTCATACTTTCTCTTTTTATCTCGACATTCGAGACAGCGACAGAGGAAAGTTGAAATTCAGTTCTAGCAACCTTTAAATACTATGGAAAAAACTTTGCGAAGCGAAGAATATATTATTTCAATCGGAAACTTTTTCCAGATATTCGGACAATCAGTACTTTATAGCATCATGAAAGCAGATGGAAGACATTATTATTTGGAGAAGGTTCTCTCATATGGAGTGTACAGGGTGGAGGTAAGGGAATGTAGGAACTTGGAGTATATCTATAGACAGGTCGGAGGAGATCAGATCGTAGAAATAGTTGTATTACTTTACAATGTAATGAGATGTGATCTCCTACGGCCTCATCCTCAGTTCATGGATCGAGTCCTATTCCCTCTTCCTCAAACGATACAGTTTTCTTGTCGCTTTATTTAGTAAATTTATTTCTTTATTATTAAAAGTTTTCAATAATTGAATCGGTAAATAAGCTTATCTGTGTTTCCAAAAATACATACCTATTTTTCATAAATATAAAATTAAAAATGGTGTTGAGACAGGACATCATGAGATCCGCTAGGCTAAGGTTTACCAAAAAATAATTGGTCACGTTCTGCATTCGTCGATGAGCTGATGGAAACGAAAAGAAATCACAAATGAATTGGTGACAGTAGAAGCACAAGAGTCTTACAATTTTTAATGAAATTCAAACACTTTTACGACTTAACAGTACTCACCTAGTACGATCCAAAAAACCACAAGATTTCCAAACATGGCACAAATAATCATGATAGTAAAGATGGTGGTCCATGCCATATCTGCTCCAAATGACATTTGATTTGGGGCTCCGCTTGAGGAGAAGGATGAGGTAGGTGTAATTGTTGTACTGTTGTTGGTATTATTGTCATCGATAAGAGAAAAATTTGGAGTCGTGCAAGGAAAAAGAGTTGTTGAATCCATGTCAGCCATACTACTTGACGACCTTCTTCATGGAATTTCTTATTTCTTTTATGAAAAGTTGAACCATTAGTTTTCTGATGTTAATGAAAAAGTGATATTAAAAGAAACAAGAGTCGTAGGGTTATTGTAAAATTAAAGAAATATATAATCAGTGACATAAATAAAGTGTTTAATTAAGTAAATACATACATATATTTACATTAGAACTTGACTAAACAATATCGGGGAATCAATCAAGTTAATTGATGATAGATCGATTGAGGAGAAGTTACACAATCTAATCTTTTTTTACCTTTACCTGTTTGCTTTTACCTCGAAAAATATTTAAAGGATATTTATAACTCATTAATTTTACTTTTAGGGCCTACAAAATATTGTTTATATATATATTTTTAAACAACTTCTACATTGTTGAGTCAAATTTTTCAACTTAAAGAATCTAAACAAAAACCCAAGTATAAAATATAGTTATTAGATACATGTTTTCAAATTCAAAAAAATTATGGCTGTATCTTCTTTTGAATCGGATAAATGTCTTTTAAATACAAAAAAAAATGAACAAATATGGAGTTCTTCCTTGAAATTTGAATAACTTTAGCATTTTGTATTACAATTATAAATATAATAGTTTGTTAGAAAGGGGAAACAAAATACTTTATTTCTTTTTTAGTACCAAAAAAAATTATTTACTTAAAGAATTTGTGGTTTTCCCTATTGGACAGATGGAGTTGCACCAATACTTTTTAACGACTTTTACAACATTTTCCCTACATTTATATGATCAAAAAAGGTAATATATATATATATAAAAGGTAATTATTTTTATAGATTTAAATGTTTTTTTAATTGTTTAAGACTTGAAATATTGAAATTTAAATTCGATATTTTATGTTGCTTCATAATGATAAATTGTATGACAATATTCCTTGTAAATGAGAAAATTAAATGAAACAAAGTGACTTAATATATATGTAAAATATTGAATAAACTTACGTAACTCTTGAAAAACTAGATCTTTTTTTTTTTTTTAAGTTTCCTTTTTCCTTACCGTCAGGATCAAAATATGAATTTAATTTAAGGCATGGGAAATCGCTTTTAATGTTCATTTTTTTAAAAATAACTTTAACATTTATAGTTCAAAAAATAAAATAAAAACTGGGATGAAATATTAGAGATGAACACAATGGTCATCTCTAACATAAAAACTCATTTGAGCTCCATTAAAAAATGAATCCATAAATAAATCTAGTTATCAAGAGAAAAAAATTATTTTGAGTAGATTCGGAACAGTTATCAACCCTGTTTCACTTGAGTCGATGAACTTTTGACCCAACCTATTAATGAAGTTATTTTTCATAGATAAAAACTAAACAACAATGATGGAATAAAACAGTCAATGTAGGGGGGAAAATTATTTGAAATTTTGTAAATTGGTTCACAGCAAATTGAAAATACAGCTGGTATTTTACCTCCTAAATGAATCATTATGTGAGATTTCTTCTTAAAAACTAAAAAATGACGTTTGATAAAAAGAAAGAGAAATAAATTAAAAAATTATTTAGAAAATGACAGATATTTCAATTAAAAATCAATTTTTATGTGTCATATTTATAACCAAACAAATTTCCAGACATTTTTTTTTTTGTACCTGAAAAATACAAAATTGCAATTTTCACCGATTTCTTTTTCCCCCATAACTTCTTTGATTTTGAATACATTTAGAAGACGTTTTATTTTTTATAGTTGTTTTTAAGACACCGGTCACTTTTTTATTTATAATCAACACCCTATCTAGTATCCTTTAGCTCAAAAAAGAATTTTGTGTATGAGTATAGAATAAGCACTCTTAATCCACCCCCCATCCCACCTCAAAAAAATTTAAAAAAAAGTACACACACACAATCTTTATTTTATAGATATATTGTATACAGATTAAATGGGAAGTTGCCATGTGTAGATATTTAATCTTTTCTCTTTCTCCTTTTCTAATTTACTTAAGTCGAGACAACACTAAAGTGATATAATTTTAACTATTTAAATCTTGACTTTTGAAGTTTCAGATGAGGAAAAATTATACAACGGTTGGAATGGTCATTTAAGTGACTTCTCTGCCCCATTTTTTTTATATTTTTATTCAATGTGGGATGTGATCGGACTTTTTTCTGGTTTTGAGACTTAACCTTTAGTACAACTCTTCAAAATTTGTTGTGAATTGAACAATATCTTACATTGGGACATTTGGATTAAATATATTGGATTATTTTCATTTTATTACCTATAATAAACATATTTTGTTTAACAAATCTGAATGATTTCTATTTTCTTTAATTATAGGTTTTAATCACATAGAGTTAGATACCATCTTTTAATATCGGATTGATTTATTCGCTGGTTTGGTATGCAATCACGACAATTATCGACTACTTGTAGAATGTTTTGAAAGTTTTGCTTGTTTTTTTTTAACTTTATTGTCACTGCAAGTCTTCACTCCCCTCTCTGTGGTATCATTTACAACAGATAGGTTTCCGACTATGGATTTTATATTAACATAACTACTGTTAGATTTTTATTTAGTCTTTAAAAAATCAAAATTGATATTTAATATTCGAAATAATGCCCATTTATCTGACAACTCACTAAACAATTCTAATGGAACTAATTCTTCTGTTCCATTTTACCCATTGACAACCCCATTGATTAAATAATGACTCCTGGAAAAGCAAGTTGTACATTTTTATATTGTAGGCTAGTATGAATTAGATTTAAATCATTAAGAGGGGCAGAAGTTGAAGATTGAGTTGTCATCTACCAAGGAATATAACATTATACCAAGAAATGAACAAATTGTTTTAATTTTTCCAATTTTCTCCAGGATAAAAACTGCTCCTTGAGGCACTACATTTATTCAAGCTAATAGTAGTCTCATTTTAATTGAGTTTTTTTTATATTTTATTTTTGCCATCGACTGAGCATTGTCAAGAATTCAGGATCTTTGAATTTTTTTTTTTTTTTAATTTCAGAGGCGCTTCACCATGATAAACGAGTATAAGCTTGAATAGTTAAATGCTTAATAGTTTGCTTGCAGAGTGAAATTATAATTATTTTTTTGTGTGTTTGCATTTTCTTCTTTTTCTATGTATTGAAAGACAATCTCTTTTTTCGTGGTTTAATATTCCAAACTTTTTTTAAATCTTCCAATAAAGAAACTTCTTTACTTTTTGATACTTCCATTTTCAAAAGAATGTGTAAGCAACCTTTGTCTAATATGATGTCTACAATCAAGTGACAACAACTCTCTTTCAAAAATTGATTAATATATATGCAAACTGCAGATAGTTTCCCAATGTTCGATGCTGTTGTGTCAAACACCATTTCCCTAATATTTTTGTACATTTCAATCACTCAATAAATTTAAAGTATGTTTTTTTTTTCAATTCTTTGACTGAGTAAATCAACTGTTTTGTGTTGTAATGCAGGAACACAAAGTAATTTTACTCTATCAATTCTTGAAACAAGTATTGGATAATCTTTAATTCCAAGCAATTAGGATTTTCAGATGTTTCCATCACAGTGCAATGGATGGAGGTTTCCAGGAACTTCTAAATAGTTTTGCAATACTAGTAACGGTTTCAGTATGATATTTGTAGCCTTGCCCATAACTTAAATTAATATTTTTTACGTCAGCGTTACTTGCTTTGATCAAGGCTAAAGTTATTTCTGTCAGGTCTGTGACTGAAACATTATTACTTTTCTTGAATTAACTTTGGAAATGATCAAGGTTTAATTTGAAGAAAAAAACAGCCGTTTATTCGATACATAAATTATTGTTTTTTCCATCTTAATAATAGTATTGGGCCCAAAAAATCAATATACATATGTATATGTGATCTACACATTTCAAATACGAAAAGTATTCATGACATGAATACTGTAAACTTCCCAAATGATGAGGTTGACAACAAAATAGTATATCAAAAGTTTAATAAGTAAATAAAAATATATGTAAATCTATCAAAAGCAGAATATAAATTTATATAACAACTTCAAATTCAGGGTGCGGCAACATAACTTCCTATTTTAAAATGCTTTGCAATCAGCCTCTAGAAGTAGCGGGCTGGGCAATGGGCATGATTTCATTCTAGAGGTGAAATTCTAAAGTGCTTTTGGATATACCGTCTGTCACTATCATGTGTTAGTGTAATGAAGAACGTGGGTTTGCCGTCGAAAATAAATATTGCCAAAAAATAATTTATACTTATTCTTACCACTTCATCTACAGTTGGTAGGAGAAGAAGAAAAAATAAAGTATAAATGCAAACTACAAACCATGATTAACTATGTGAGGTAGTTGTTAACTATGTTTGGGTTCATAATTTGTCATTGACTCTTCGAATTTCATGGGCAACAAGCTATAAATTCCTATTACATGTTCTCTGCACTCTTTTGTTATTTGCATTTATTCTTAAGATGTTATTCTTCTCTTACAAACTGTAGATAGAGTACAGTTAGTCCCCCTCTATTATAGCCCCACTGTAAGTCAAGTGGTCATTCATTTTTAAATAACATTATTTTCATCGTTGGCGCGCCAAAGTTTAATCCAGGGAGTATGTTAAAATCCCTTTGCAATTTCCAACATATTATCTGTGCAGAGCGAAGTTTTATGACCTTTATGCAGTCATCGAAACAAGAATAAGGAGTAGACTGGATATAACTCCGGGTGTCTTTGTCTATCATTAACCCCAGATGGTACCATCTCGCTGCAAAGAAATAAGCTCTGGGCTCCCATTGATTTAGCGAACTGGACAATTTTTGATGTTATAATAGCGTTACACAGGGTAGTACAGATAAATTAGGAAAATGTTTAAATGCTTATAACGAACCAACAAGAGGGGGTAAAACCATATTTATTATTATTATTTGAAAGCTAAATTTAATCACATTCAATTATTAATAATAAAATCCACATCCATTGACAACCTCGCCCACCCAGCGCCGGAAGCTCTAGAAGCCCGAGTGAACTTGTGCAGATCCACCCTTGCCATTGGAATGGTTCTGGCTTTGCAATTTTAATTTATATTCCCTAGATGGGTGTAGTAGTCCAAAGAAGAAACTACACCTTCGAACAAGACAGTGCACGTGACCACAAGGCCAAAGAATGCAGAATGTCTTGGCCACAAAATGTCCTCACTTTTGGAGCCCGAACTTTTGGTCTCAAACCCCCCGGGCCTTAATCTATGCTATTTCTATCTCTGAGGGAGTGTCGAGCATGAGGCTTGTCCCAAGTATCATTCGTCAGTGGATCCGTATAATGACAAATCTGGATCCACACAAAGTTGCCCGGCCCCGACAAAACTTCTGGCGCCGTTTGGCCTAGGTTATTATGAGAGGCGAATCTCATTATAAATAATTGAACTAGACTAAATGTAGCATTCAAATAATATAAAGTTATATTTTTAACCCCACCAACATAGATCGAGTGTTATTAGCCTTTAAATATTTTTCTAATTTATCTGGACCACCCTGTATGGTTGGAACAATGTGCTAATAAAGTTATTATGTCCTAATGTAGATTAAAGTTTGTAAATAAGCAAACTTAACTTAACGTGATATAACTAATTAATAGTATACATATTTGTTTATTATTAATATTTCTTCTACAATAATAGCATTATAATGCTCAAGCAATGTGCTAATAAAATTCTATATGAGTACACAGTGGATTCACGTTTATGATTACTTGAATAGTTGTAGTCAAATTGTCAATCGTTGACCCGTCCGCAATTAAAAAAGGTTGGAGACCACTGGTTTACTAGACAAAATAAATTATTGTAGCTAATAAAATTTGCACTAAAATGGTCGTTGTTTCGCCAAGTCTACGTTAGTCTTGGTTTTGGAGTAAAATATGTCTTTGGAAAACCAAACTTTTCACAGCTCAGTCTTTCAAAAATAAATGGAAAGCATAATATTTAATTTAACTATTACATAATTACATTAAATATCGCTCTTTCACGAATATATTTAAGCATATATTGCTCAGAATAGTTTATTATTTATATTTTCTTGATTTAAATATGAAATAAGGTCATAAAACCTTATGGGAAATGAGAAGTCCTTATTTATAAAGGCATAAATATATATTGGTAATTTTTTTATAAATTTTCACTAAGAAACTGATTTCACTCAAATTTTGTATATGGTGATATTAATAGTAGTCATACTTAGAAGTGATATATTGGATCTGTAACTCATTCCAAATCTGAGTTCTGAGGTCTAAAAAGATGAAAATGACCCTCCTCCAGTAAAAATAATTTTATAATATTTAATTTTCCTGAATTGAATCAATTCAGCAAAATTTTGAAAGATTAAATTGTAAACTATTAGATTTATATATATATATTTTTGATGCTCCTTTAATTGGTTCGATGGAGTTGCACTGATTAAGTATAAGTAAACATTATTGTATTACAATTACTCCATCTAACCTAGGAATCTTTTTGTGAAATCCATATACTTACATAAAGTATTATATATTTCTTTCTCTAGGAATCACCTGGGATCAAACGCACATTGAGTTCAAGTGAATAATATCTCCCGAGCATATTGTCCATGAACTATGTTTTAATATACATATATAAAAAAATAATTATGGATCTTTAATTACTACATTACTGTATTCGTTCGGATCGTATTACATTAAATCCAAATGAGTATTAAGTAAGAAAAGCTGGCTGACTTTAATTGGACTTAAACTATTTCTGCATTCAGATATTATTTGTCCTACCATGCTGAAGATACGTTCCGATGGGACAAATGTAGCAATAATGCATATCCTTTTTTTCATTAATTCTTCAAGTCTAGGATAAATAATCCGTCGACTTTACCACCAGACTAGAAGGTATGAAGTTCTTGATGATAGAGATTCTGCTACAAAGGTACGAACTTCTAAAAATACATCTGAAGATGCATTATAATATTCTAATGCCATCTTTAACTAATTCGAAATTGGAAGTCCTCACTGAACAAGAATTTGAAGGGATGAAACAAACATGGGAGGCTTTAAATCCCTCTTCCTTAAGTTATTCTATACATTTTTTCTAATATATATATAATACCTTAAAATTGGGCCCTTGTGTTCGTAGGCTTGGATAATTCGCCTCTTCCACCTCCAAGCTTGTTTTAAAACTGCCTACTCAATAGGATAATGTTACCTTCAAATAGCAATGCATTTCTTGAAGTATAGGGATTAGGTTTAAAGTTATTTCGATGATTCGTTCGTTTAAAGATTCGTTCTTTTAAAGATTATGTTCTTTTGAAGATTAATTCTTTGAATAATTTGTTCTTTTAAAGATTCAGTTTTTCTGATGATTCGTTCCTTTGACGATTCAGTTCTTTTGGTGAATCAGTTCTTTTGTTAAAATAGTTCAGTTAGTAAATTAGATCTTTTGTTAAAATAGTTCAGTTGGTGACTTTGCAGTCGGTTGTTGCGCGAAATAGAGTGCACTTAAATTATTAAGCTACCGTGCGATACTTGATAATATTTATATTTCAAAATAACTTAACAAAAAAATCAAAATTGATAGAAATATTTGATTGAGGTTAAGTGATATATTCTATATATGAGAAACTTAGGATATAAACGAACGAATCACTCATTCAACTGAGTTGGTTGAAAAACAAGGAATCGTTCCCGAACGGCACAGCACTAATTCCCTCTCCACCCTTAACTTTACCTACTATAAAAGTGAGGTGAAGCCATCAGCCCGGTGGGAGTTCAGAGTTGGGAACCTGACGCCAATTGACATCAAAACCAAGTTACAAAACTGTTTGATTGACCTTGAATCTGATTTGCGCTACACCATTTCAAAAGTGGAACCGAACATTGAGGCACTCGTCAAAATAAATAATGCAAAAGACTCATTAACACGTATGGGTCAGGTATTACATTTTCTGTATGTTTTTAAGGTCCAAATTAATTAAGAAAAAAAAATAGCAAATCTTTTCATATGTATTTTATTTCCATGTGATAATTGTTCCTAAAATATAATATATATATAAAAAAAAATTAGTGGACATAAAATGTCACAAAAAAGGAAACAACGTACATTTACGTACTAAGCACTGCATGGGTTAAAATGAATTTGTAAAGGACCGATGTAGTGGTGGGAAATGGGGGGAAAAGGGTTAAGAACCACTTAACTATACTGTTTTGTTACGAATATAAAAAGATATATTCGATAAAACCATCGTCTTTTCTTCTTTTTACTATAAATATAAAGTTAGGATTTTGTAGATGGCATCATTATTTGTAATTTCATCTTTTTACCAATCTACACTTTATTTTAAATAAAGTATAAGTGATCTATCTTTAAAAACCTAAAATTTTAAAAGTATCAAAGACCACTACATCTTTGACAGTTAAAGTTAACAAATTTATTTTTAAAAATATATTCTATTAGCTATATTATGCTAACTAATAGCCTTTCAATGATACAAGGGTAAGCAGAAGTATCCGAACAATATTTTCAATTAAATTTCTATAATAGTAAATGGCATTTTAAGCCAAAATTTATTAAATATGAAGTTTAAATTGAATAATTAGCTGTTGTATCATTCAATATGATCACCCTAAGAATATATCAGTTACTGTAAACAGGCCATAAAGGCTGTGCAAGCCCTTATTATATCTTTTTGGTGAAGTGTGATATGGTCCTCCTCACAGAGAGCTCGAGGGATTTCAAGGAGCTATGGAATGTTTGTTTACTTTCCTTCTTAGCTCCGACCACAACTAGAAATCACACGTGTTTAGGTCAGGGATATTGGAATGTCATTCCTCAGCTTTAATAACGACGTGGAACTGCCTGTCTAGGTAATGTATGACAGTTTCGGCAACATTACAAAGGTGCTCAGTCTTAAATCCACATTAAACTTGTGTCTGGATGGTATTTGGCTTACAGCCATTATATTAGGACATTCCTAAGAATATTTAAGTATAATGAGGACGTCAACTTAAGACCGTTGTCAAAATCGTGAGCCGGCATGACATTCCCGTCACTGGTGATCAAGCCAAACACCAATAGCATGGACAGGAACAGGGGGTTCATCACAGTTGGAACATTAACTCTGTCCTTTGCCAGCCAGATATCCGGATTTTCTTTGATAGAGCTCTTGAGCACATCCAGGAAGTGTCCAATCCATTTTTTGCTTTTTGTGAACCCATAAAGAATAGGAAATCCCCTTACCCTCCTTCAGTCGCTTGTAGACGTCATAGACGTTGATCCTGGTATATTTTGTGATTTTTTATCATTGTCTTAGTATCGTTGTCGGCCTCAAACAATTCTACAATGACTTTACGCTTGTGTTCTTGCTACTTCATGATGAAATTTAACAGATTAAGTATCTTGTTAGTTAAGAATTTATTGCTGTTTACATACATACAGTTAAAAAATAGTACAGATATGCATACAAAACTACACATTCATACGTCAAAGAACACGTCTACGCAAAGGTTATTTGTGCTAGAAAAGCAGAAATTGATCTAAAGCCTTTCTTAATTTTATCATTATTATCAGAGTTGGGCAAGTTAATGCAACTTAACTTTGATAAGTTAATAAGTTAAGTTAATTGGCTTTTAACTTAACTAGTTAATTATTTAAACAGCGTTATTTTAACTTCAACTTAAGTAGTTAATTTTTAGTTTATCAAAATTAATTTGAACTAAACTAGTTAATTTTTTATACTGCATTATTTTTATTTTAACTTAACTTGGTTAAGTTAATTAGTTAAAATTAAATGTATTTTGTTATTCTAAGTTGAAATACTAAAAAACTGTCTTTAAGTAATTGTTAGTTATCCGATGATTTAGTTAAACACTGTGTTGACACTATTTGTTTTATTAAACTTTTCAACTTAGTCATTCTACATCAAATCTATAAAAAATATATTTCCTCAGTGTAGTAGAAATTATTTTATATTAGCTCAGATGTTTTTATAATTTTACTTATATTTTAAAGTTAGATAGAAGCTCAAATATTTAAATTTTAGCTTTTTTTGAATTTCATTTTAGTAGTAACTTTTATCTATATTTTTTTCCCCCGTTTAATTGGAAGTGGAGAAAATTTCAGCCAGAGAGATCGACAGAATAATTTTAATTATAAAGTCTTTATAAATCTTTCAATGGACTAACTTAAATAGTTATTTTTTAATATCAAAATTAATTTTAACTTAAACAAGATTGGGTGAGTAAATTTAACTTAAATTACTCTAAAGTTAATTAACTTAAACTTAATTAGTTAAAAAAAAAAACTCGAAATTAACTTTACCTTAACCAGTTAATTTTCATAAAAATTGAAATTAACTTTAATTCAATTAGTTATAAAAAAATAAAATAATAATTAACTTTAACTCAACTAGTTAAAAAGATAAACGAACATCCCCATCAATGGTTATTATCAATAATTTGTTTAATTTTCACACACATATGAATTTATGGATTATGTAAAAACTATGTATTTTGTTGTCAGCTGTCGACTCCCTCTTCTCCCTTGTACTTCATGGCTATTTCATAATTTATTATTTTTCATAAATACACAAAGTAACAAATTATTCTATACTTATGAACCGTTTCCAAAAGAACAGGAATACACTTTCTTGTTGCTCCTCGTCGTTTATATAATATAAATATTGGCCATGTTATTATTTCTATGAAGAAATGTTGGCTTCATAGAAATACAATAATAACTAATCATAACTGCTCTTTTAATCAAGTATTAGTAAGCAATATAATAATACAGAATCGAATAAAATGCTATGTAGATTTTAATAATATGTAATTTATTTTAAAAATTGTGAAGAAATAATATGACAGTGATAGTCTGCGAGTATATAAATAACAGTTGGTACGACTGACTTATTTGCATAACTACCAGATGATTTTGGGTCTTTTTTCTGTTTCTCTTAACAGGAAAGGTTACCTGACACGATAAAGATAACAACGTGTTTTGTACATTTAATAAATTTAAGAATACGAAGTTCTTCATCTTCTTCTTGCATGGCTTGGTATCTCTCATACGAGAGTGATGGACATCTTTTAATAAGGTGGTCTACGCTTTGAGATTCTTCCCTGCAAATATTGCACATTACACTTATATTTTTACATTTGCTCAGATGTGCCAAAAATGGCACATTACCTGTGTAGACTTGAACAAGTAGTTTATGTTTTGACGCAAAAGTTTGACACTCTTTTGTTTTGGTTTCTTCGACATGAGATGTGTATGTTGTATTCTTTGATCTTTCCTGTATCTGTTGCTCCAAACTTCGAAGAAGAAGTCACACACCACCTTCCTTATGTAGCTAGGAGATACTCTTACGCACTAAATATTTTGACTTTCAGTACCCCTTTTTGCAAGATAGTCTGGAAATTCGTTTCATGAAATATCTGAATGGCCTTAGCATCAAATTAGATATATGTTTATTTCAAATTTTCGGATGTTTAATATTTATTGGCACTTTACCTTTGTCCTTTTGCTGTTTCATGATGAAATTGAACAGATTAAGTATAAAAACATAAGTCGTTATCTATGGACTGTACTTTCAGGTAAGTTATAGCTCAGCAAGATATACACACTAGAATTATTTTTTTAAATGTAAGTTTGTCTGTAAATTTCTTCTCACCCCTGTTTACGATATATCAATAATCAAAAATTTATCGAAATACTAATTTGATGTCAGAGCTCAATGTTGAATTGAGTTACGGATACAATATTTCATGTATGAATAGGACCAAGATACCACAAATAAAATTTGAGTCAAATCCGTTTACTCTTGAAAATGTGTCGTGGAAAAACCCATAATATATATAATCTTATATAATCCTTATTTTTTTCTGTAAATAAGAAATAATTAAAATATAACCAAGACATTGATGATGTTATTCATAGAATAAAAACCTCATAATGATTCTTCTATTGCCAACAATTGGTGACCAGCTAAAAGTATCACTTTATCCGATACTTATAATTAAAGGTTCACTATTCTCCACGGAAAAACAAAAACAAATTAATGTTCCAAACAAAAAGACGGAATTATATATACATGGAAGTAACAAGAGTTTAACAAAAAATAATTTTAAACACATAAAAGTGACTTTCAAAACCTGTCTCATCAGTTATACAAATTTGATTTAGAAAACTCACTAGACACATCACTCATGTATCATGTTATCAGCTCCCTTATTAGAAAAATTGACTTCTATGTACATAACGACCTATAATAATTAATTGACATAAGTGAAACTCGCTTGAAATTTAATTTTTTTTTATGTAAGAAATGTATAGTACAAAAAACCTTAATTAATCCATTTGTTACATGTTTTAAATGTACTTAAAAAGGAAGACTATTTTTTGTGACTATCAAAATTATTTTTTATAATACTTGACTATTAAAATTCATAGGGAGATAGAATTAGATCCCCTTTGCTTTCTATGTTATAACGAAAAAATGAATTTCCGCAATTTTATATTTATTGTAAGTTATACAAAAATAATATTGACTATTAGTCAACTATTATTTTGATATTTCATTTGATTTATGAAGCTTAATTTGGTCCCTCTCTAATCCATATATGGCTTTTGAAATAAAGTAAATCAATTTCATAATCTTTAAGTACAATCTACGATATCTCCAGAAGATTAATCAAAATAATTTGTTCATAGAAATTGGTTCTAATTTGTCGATGAGTACAAATGTAATGCAGTCTTAATTTTGAGTTAAAAATTTTTATACTGTTTTTGTGTTAATGGGCTATATTTATAAATAGGCAAAAAGTTGTTTTTTAAGGGCGGAGGCTTTGTTTTAGGAATTTAAAAAACAAATCCAACAATTGAAATTTATTGAAAAAATATTTCAAAATTCAGCAATTAAATTTGCAATAAAAAAAAAAAATTTGGACTAAAAATTCAAAAACCATATTTTTTCACAGAAATTCATTTTTAGGAAAAAAAAATTTATAAAATTAATTTCTTTAAAAAATTTAGAAAAATTAAGTTTCAAATGTTAAATTTTTTGAAAAAATTTTAAAAATCTAACGCATTTGACAAAAAAATTAATTTTTTGGAGAAATTTCAAAAATCAATAGCCGTACACAAAAAGTTACATTTTTTGGAAAAAAAATTCGAACATTAAATTGTAACAAACAAAATTTCAAAAATCCACAGCTGTTCACAAAAAATTTCAAATATTAAATTTTTTGGAAAAAAAATTTAAAAATCTAAAGTCATTTACAAAAAATTTAATATTTGAAATAAGTTTGAATTATTCATTTTTGCTCTGCTGCATAATTTGCCCGAATGAATTTTTTTTAAGAAAATAAATCTTTGAATCTCATCTGAGAGTACCCGGTATTGCTCGGAGTTATTAGGCGTCGATGAACAGACAGAAAGACAAATTTTGTGTTATTATTATTTATATGCCTAAATTTTAATTTAAGCATTTTTTTCAAGAAAATTGAAAATATCTTATAAATACATAGTTATAAGTTTGTTTTTGGTATTATCACACATGGAATCCAAAAACGGTTGAACAGATCCGTGTGAAATTTTTCAATTAAACATATTAAGCAACCCAAAAATTTCTTATAATATTTTATTGACCCTCCGAGTTCATTAAGAGGCTGTTTTAGACAAAAAAAAATTACCAACCTACCCTTTTCTCATTATGTGTCCTTCTCTTTGTTCCTTCCCTTTTCTCTTCTCCCACTGTCTCTTTCTACATCAATCTCTCTATCTATTTTTTTTCTACCTTCATTTTTTGTTTCTATTCCTTCATTATTCAACCCTGCAACATAGGCTCCTTCGGCTAGTATTTAATATAAAATTCTAAAAAATATTACAAATTGCTTACATATATAATAAAGGATTTTTTTTAAACAATATTTTAGTATATCCTTCTTTGATTAAGATATATGGACCCCTTTTAATATCAACTCTTTATTATCCAACGTATTATCTTTATTTACACACACTCGTTGCTAAATTGAATTTTCTAAGATCAAGTAGCACCACTCTAAAGTGAGATAAAGGCAAATTTCTAGTTTTTATTGTCTTTTTCTTTTTTAACTATTTAATCAACTTAGTACACATAATCAAATCATCACAAAATTGAAGGATTTTCTTGTACATAATCTCTTTTCAGAAAATATGAACATCTTTAATTTTTTTTTTCTTCATATAAATATCAACTGTTTATGAGATATGACGAATGTATTAAAGCCTTCAACAGCCTAATAAAATTTTGACTAATATTTGTTACTTTTTCATAAATAAATCTTGAAATCTTGGAGTCCTTACCCTTGATATACTGTTCCTGTTTACTATGAGCTATATAGCTCCAATTTGGATTTTTGTATGTACAGTATGTTCTTACATGACATCATGAATAGTTTTTTCCTCGTTTAATATATTCTAAATTAATAAAGTAAAACTTATCCTAATGAATGCATGCATGTATTAAAAACAGTCACAAGATCTCTGTATGCAGTGCTTCCTGATGTATATGATATACAAATACAGTATAAAGAAAAAAAAGGAGTATGATATACAGGGAGTACTGTATATAATGAATTAAATTTCGCGGGGGTTTATCTTAACTCATATTAAAAAAATAAAATATGTGAAGTACTTCTTTAAAAAAATTATAAATGAATGTGACTTTAGATAAGGCTTAGAGACTGAGTTAGAGTAGTCCGTGGCTCATCAAATCATAATTTAAAAAAAAATAAAGCTGTTATTATTTTATTTTTTTGAGGAGAGAACGTTCAAGTATTGAGTGAGTAGTTACGTGTGCTTATGAAAAACAGAGAGTAACAACGAGGATTTATCGGGAAATTATCTTTTATATTATGAAAGCAAAGTTTTAATGTTTGTCGACACCTAATAACTCCGAATAATGGCGGGTACTACCGCTGGTGCACATTAAATCAGGGAGAAGTAACTTTCGGTCTCTGACCCTTATATGGTCTACGATTTCCTCAACTATATTGCAACGCTATACGAGTATAATTATTATGTCATATATTTCCAAAAAAATATATTCTTCCAAATAAATGGATGAAATAATATCATTTATTATTTTGCTTAGATAAAACAGCATTTGCTGTATCTAATGCTATATGTGTATCTAAATCCCTGTTGGTCTCAATATGGAGGAGGAAGTCTACTTCAAACATATATGAAAGTGTTTCATCTTAATAATAATAAATCAGAAAATTTGTCCAAATGATATTTTCTATGTTATAATGCAATGGTTAAATGTAAAAAGAAATATTTTACATAAGAATTTTTCCCTATGTATATTTTGTATGACTCTTGTATAACTTCATACAGCTCAAAATGTGTCTTTCAGTGAAAAGCTGGCTGTACCTTCACTAAATTTTAATTAATTAATAGACCAATTTTTATTTAAACTCAGTCATTAAATTGTAAATTTAGAATTCTTTAAATTACTTCAACTCAACATGAGCTGCTCACGTTAATTTAAAAGTTATTATTTATATTTGTCGACAATTTTTTTATTAATCTTTTCTCTTATTAATCAAATTGAAATTTGATCTACTAAGCTAGAATAAAATACATCTAACTATTGGATAATTATAAATTGTATAACAGTTAGTTTATGTAATTGTTTAAATCACTGGCCCGAATGACAAAAATTATTTGGGCAATATAACTAGAAATTGTTATAAAGAATTGAATAATCAGATAAATTACTAATGACGAATTTACTACTTTTTTGGCCTCTGTACATATTGGCTCTATTTATCACCTTATAAGAAGGCATAAATTAGACTACAGTGTCCTCTTCATTTCGTATATTTAATAGTGGTAAGACTTTGGCTTGCGACAGAAGTAACTTGACTAACTATTATTTAGTTTTAATTTTGTTCTGATATTATATAAGACTGAATGTACACCGTTATTTTTGATAGAAGATAACCATTTTCTAAGGAATAACATATTATATTTCGATCTCCTTATCAGTCTGAGGTTAATTACTACTTTCCTCATGAAGATCTCTAGTTTGTAAACTACAGCCCCACCCAGTTGATATTGACGTCGATATGATAACTTTGAAGGAGAAAGGGTTTATACACAAAATTTTAGAGTCTTTTCAAGTACAATTAGTTCGAGTGTGGTCCAACTCAAAACATCTTTAACATTTTTATCATACAACACTAAATCTCAAGTTAACCAGGTACTTACCAACATAAATTATTTGAATGGGTCGACATTCACCTCGAAAGGGAAGTTAGACGCCCTCCAATCAGACTTGTAACGCTTAAATTTCTTTTCTACAATAGGATTATCAGGATTTGATTTGAGGTAAGAATCATCACTTCAGTGTATTTTTATATATCCATTCCTAAAGCTTTTTTTCATTGACCCTTTCAAAGGTATTAACTATAGTAGTTACAACATTTATTTTTCTGTATAGCTCCAAGTTTTCTATATGCTTAATTTTCATATAACATTTTTTTTAAATTCGACTTTTGATTATTTAACTGGAGCTATATAGTCTTTCTTTCAACAATTGCAATCAAAGGTACACGCCTGAGAGAAATTTGGTAAAAAATGTTGCAAACCCGAAACCATAGCAGGCCTGACCCCAACTAATTCATCTTCAATGAAGGTAAAATAAAGAGCAACATTATACACTTTAATAGGCTTTAATTTAACGTTGTTAAACACTTGATTATTATATGACTCTGTTAAAGAGATAATCAACGTTTCTCATGCATTATCATTTTTAGTTAATGATACTAATTAGTAATTACTCCAAATTTACCTACGTACAATTTCCTCATTTTTAACTATTTAATCTTAAGGTGGGTTACCACATCAGTTGTGCGTGTACACGTATAAGTATATATATATGATATTTTTGTGAGAGCAACTCTTCTCCCGATATCATTTATATATATATGTGATATTTATACATATACACTTATACATGTACACACACAATAGATGTGGTAACCATTCTTTATGAATGAGCAACATTAATGATTGTGACACTCACTAATAACTCATAAAACGAATAATATAGATATTATTTCTTGTTAAGGGGGGGTGACCACATCTATTGTGCGTGTATATATAGGTATAAAAACATATACATACTTATCCATGATATTTTTGTGAGAGAAACACTTTTCCTGGCATTTATACATGGTACTTGGAAAACTACCCTGGAGAAAACTGCTCGCGGAAGATAGCCCTGGACGAAAATTGCACTTATTTTGTTCAGACTACAAGATGAATAATAACTCATTACAAATTCCCTTGATATTATTTGTGACAAATATCTCAATATATTTGTTTGTTCCATCCTCCAAGGGAGTACTTTCAAGTGGGATTAAAATTATTTCAACAAAATTTCCTACCAATTTTTTAAATTCAATTCAATCTTCTAAGAAATGAATTAAGAGGATTGGTAAGGAGAGGGGAATAAATAGCTTAGGGCCTCTTTAAATATGGTTGAATACCTTCCGCTCTCGGATTGACTCGGGAGTAGTATGAGATCCCCCCCCCCGCTTTCTCCTCCTATATTACTCCTAATTCTCTCTTAAACTTGCGAACGAACGTCTCAATGAGTCGAAGAGTTCAAGTAATTGTTATGTTGTCCCTCACACTTGAAGGTACTCCCTTGGGGGATGGAACAAACAACTACGTTTATATATTTTTTATAAGTAATATTAAGCGAATATATTATTCATCATGAACTTTGAACAAAGTAACGGCAATTTTCTTAATTGGCAATTTACCTCCATGTCAATTTTCTCCAGGGCAGTATTCCGTGCACATTTATATATGTATATGGCAATAAGGAAAAAATTGCAAGGGAAAAAATGGCAAAAAAAAATGTATGTGAAAAAAAAAACAAAGAAAAAAATGATTAATTGGAAAAAATGGCAAGACTCTTTTAAACTGATATAATACCTATGAGCAATATAATATTTACAGTGATGAAAATATTGTGAATTATTTATTGGGTCCGTATTTGTTGGAATTGGTAATCTGAAGAATGAATGTCCTTTTCCTTAGCAGTTGTCATTATTATTTAATTTCTGAGTAGTCCTTTCCCAAATAGATTCAATTATATTCAAAACCTGATTGAACGTTCGAGTGTGCTCATAAAAGACGGAGCGTAACCCTGAGAAATTGTTGGTTCTCATCACTAAATATCATAGAGATAAAATATATAGAGTGATGATATTAAGAAATAGTTGATGTAAAAAAAATAGAAGTATTTGACCAAAACATTAGAACTGTAATAGTTAAAACATAGAGGGCTCTTCAATTATTTATATTTTTTGAATGTTTATTGGAATAACAATAATTTATTACTATAATTATATAAATTTAAAGAGGTCAATAAGTTAATGAAGTATTTTTAAATAGACTATTTTATAAAGTATATAAGTATTTTATTCCAATTTTTAAAATTAAATATAATTTTATCTAGCCTTTCAAAATATCACTGAGGGATTTGGGAGCTTATTCTGATTCTAATTCAATTCAAGAATCAATAATAATTATTTATTCTTAAATTGAATAGGATTCGTGAGTTTACTCCAAACTTTGGTCCATTGAATTTTTTTACTTCTACGTTTTTTCAATTGTATAATGTTATTCCTGCATAATATATTGAAATAGATTTAATTAGTGTGAATATATGGTTTGAGTAAGGAAATAAATAGAATCGAAGAAATTACCATTAATAGATGAAAAGCCTAATGACTGTTTCAAACCCAATATTTTGTGGAAAGTTGACGTTCTGGAGGTACAATTATAGGGCACATAAGTTGGCATGTTTAACGTGGGACTATATATTGTATATATATATATCTTATTTAAATCGAGAAGTCAAAGAATTGTCTTTGCTATTTCTCAGTATCATCTCTTTATGTATTTTATCTCTATGCTAAATATATATTAAGATAAAAGGAAAATGAACAAACACGACAGAGATTTCAGTGTAAGAAGTGCTAATCACTTAATTATCCGTTATCAATTATAATATCATTAGACATAATGGATTATACATATTGGACAAGACTCATGGATTTACGAATAAGCATGAACATAATATATTGAGAAATCTTCGAGGGCCTGAAAACTTCCCATAGTGTTTACCCCAACCATATGTACCACAGTTAACCAAATTAGATAATTACATGAGTTTCGAATAATTTATTAGAACCATTTCTGTCGTCATTATATGTATATGTATTTAAATTTATTCAATAAATAAATAAATTGATGGAATGAAACAATGACAAAGGAATTTACATTAATATTTTTTTTACAAGTTAATGAAGTTAGAGCCGGATTTTTATTCTAAATTTAAATGAAAGAATAAAAAGCGTTGTAATATTCATATTTTATGATAAATATCACTGAAGACCATTATTGTTTATTACAACCGTAGTTACATATTCAAATGTCATTGTATCACACTAGAAGAAATACCCATAAAAAATCGTTCATAGAGGCTATAAGTCACTTGTTATCTAATGGCGAATGAATTCCCAGTCCTGGATATACGACTTCGAGAATTCAATTCCTTTGAGTAAATACGTAATGTAGCCAGCCTATTTCGCTATTTCGTACTCTTTGTAGAAGAAAGAAGGCTTATAAAGAGACCGAGACCATAATTCTATTGTAATTTCAGATTGTTCCAAATATAATAAGCTTTATAGTTTTCCTTGTTTTCTCTTTGATTGTCTCCCCGAATCTTATCTGGTTTGTTTCACCACAGCCAACTTTCTCTTCTTCCGACACATTCTGGATCATTAGGAAGTGGAAAACACTGCTCTTGCTTAATATTATGCTAATGCTTCTCCGTCAATCCAAGAGTCATGTATAATGATATTATAGTTGACAACGGATAATTAAGTCTTCACATAATTATCACTTCTTCCATTTGAACCACTGTCGCGTTTCTTAATTTTTATTTTTCCTTTCATTTATATAACAGAGGCGAACAATTGTGGGGTAAAAAATTTTATCAATAGAATGAAGCCAAAAAAATTATTTATCTTTGAGCACAGAATCCAAAACTGATTCCAGTATTATCTGGGTCGTCAGGTTTCATTAATATTTGAGATTATAGTAATTTGGGACTATTGTCGTTCAGAATCATATTTTACCCTTAAACAATTCCCAAATTAAAAGTAGAATAAATGAAACTTATGTAAATGTGTTTTTTATTATTATAAAATGTTTTTATTGATTCTGTTTCTTATTCTAAAATCGATATATTTCCATTTTTAGGCTGAAAAATGATGAAAAACGACACTCTTATTTAGAATCTTATAACTTATTTGTTATTCATAGCGATAAGGAATATTATAGAAAAATATTCAATATTTTATTTAAAAAATAACCTATTTAAATTATATATATATCCAAGGATTTCGGTTCGATTTTATATTTCTTCAGTGATCCTATTTTTTATAAGGGTGTACCCAGTGCCTTAGAGTAGGAGAGTCTCGACATTCTAAATCTGACACGTTAGTTGATTCAGGAAAAATATCTTTAAGAACCAAGTTTAAAGAACTTATTGCTTATTAATAAGAATAATTTCTCTGATGACCTAACTCTTATTTATTGCGGCAAAGCTTTAGAAACTGTAAGATCTATCAAGAAGAGTATGGTGATATTTAAATTTTGTTTCGTATATATCGGAATTGAAGATCAACTCTGATAAAAACAGAGATAATTAGTCCTTATAGAAGTTTTATCTGAAAGGGTTGGCCAAGTTTCCGAATATCAAGCAACATTAAACTCCTGGGGTCCTGGATTGGAGTTGGTAGTATTCGACTGAATAACGATGAAATTATCACCAAAATCAAACGTTCGAGTTCTTATTTCCTCAGACTCAACTTGAATATGTGGGACAGAATCAAAGCGTGGAATGTATATGTAATCCCAATAATAATGCATCTATTAAAAGTCACACCATATCTAACAAAATAAGTGATTCAGTATATCAAATACAACAATCCTTCGTTGAACTAGAATAGAAGAAAAATATTTCCTATGACAAGGTTTCACAGTAGACTCAAATGGGCCGGTCTCTAGGTTATGTATGTCTCAGAAATGTGGAGAGAATGAATTTCTACTGGGTAAGGAAAATAAGGAGTAGCAATTAGTTTTGGAGTGAAATACTAATGGATTTTTTACAGAAAAATACACTCTTTTTATGGTCAATCCTCTTGATAATAACCAAAAAGTTCTTGAAAAACTAGGAAATATCTCTTGGATGGGAACGTCTTGTTAAAGAAAACATAAGTCACTCTGAAATCCGAACGGTAAATGCTGATCTTGCAGCGGATGTTATCCTCAACTAACTTGATGGACAGAATGGCCAGACAACCTTCAAAGCCAGATTCGGAATTTCCAAATTAGTTCAGAGGCGTGCACATCTGAGAATACCTGGTAAGAGGCCAACAATCAAACCGTTTCAAAGTTATTTGGAGATGAGAAACATAAAAAAATACCCAAAAGACAGCATCAATTCCTTGCGAAATGAATACTTAGGAGCACCTGAGAAGTGGTTTAAATGCCGCCTTTTATAGGTGGAGGCAATTTTTTTAAAGACCAAAGACGTTTGTGCCCATTTTGTAATACAGATAACGAAACAACGGACCACCTCTTCTGGGACTGTAACATATTACAGGACCAGTACAAACATGTCTCCCAGCTTCTTTAGAGAATTTTAAGGCCAACACTAACCGGGAAGACTTTTTATCACAAAGGCAAGGAAGAGGATAAAGTAAACAACATAATAACAAAACCCAAGATATTAGTTATTATAAAAGTACGACAAAAGTTAAAGATCTTTGAGGTATAATTCCTACGATAAAATTGGCGATAAAGTTCTTAAATCAATGGAATAACTTTTTTAAATTCTTCTTTAAATGTTTCTTTTTATTTTCCTTTTAATCTGTTTATTATTTTGTTTTATATGTTCGTTATGTTGATCCTTTAAATATAGCTTTAAGATTATATTATAAAAATGAACTGTGATGTGTTTGATATAATAATTAATGAAATATAGAATACCATATGGCCAAGAAAAAAGAACATTATAAAGTGTATGAATTATTTGTATAAATTTAATCTGTATGTATTTTATTTTTAATAGTTGAACCAGTTTACAAAATAACGGCTTCTCAAACTATTGAATTCAAACCCGATGGGCGATAGTGTTCCACACAAACTGACAAATCCTAGCCTAATTCAGGGGAGTATGTCACATCAATTGTTCATTCTTTAGGTAGAATTGGCTCAAATTATTTTTTGGGTCATAGCTATATATTAGACATAGACATGAACATATTAAAAATATGAATGAGGTAATTCATCTTATATTTAATGAGGACTGACTACGTTATCTGTGCAATTATGCAAAAAATATCGCCGTTCAGTCTCCTTGCACCATAAAAAAAGCATTACAGATACAAATTGCTTGTGGTACCACAGGAAACGAGATGTTACTTCGACAAGGATTTCCTCTACCAAGTCTAAGGACATTGAGAAGACGGTTGGAAGTTTTAGACTTCAATATGGTACTTAAGAGGACGTAATTACTTTGTTGAAGGTAGTTTTAAATTTAATGTATAATATATTTAGTTTAGAGTCTTTTATATATTTTAAGGTGAAAATTTCAACATTTTTACTCTTTTATCATATTGATGTTGTTTAAAAAGCAGGCCAAAATTGAAGATTCTTTTATTCAACCGGTCTTTAGGTGTCAGGAAATCAGTTTGGGAATTGGTAAAATTATTTCATTAAACACAAGGGGAGGGAAAGGGGAGGTATTTCCCGTCACGCCTTAATGAAAATTTTAGTTCGTGATAAACTTGAAATTATATGCCTGCAAGATTTTAAAGCTCCTACCTCAGCAACTTGCTCTGGTATTGATAGAGAAATACTTTTTCTAATTTCAAAATCAATCGAAGAAACTAAATGTGTTAAAGTATTATCAAGGATTGATGATTGACAAAAAAAAATATTCCAACAAAAAGTAGTTGTTTTTATGTAATAAACGCATATGTACCTAATGTGAAATGTCCCACCTTCTTTCAATCCATTATAAATGTTTGTAAGAATGAATTTATTGATCATAGGAGATTTGACTTATATAATTCGAATCGTTGAACCCCCAATCAAAAAACTTTATCTAAACTTATAATAAAACGGAGTTTGAATGACATAATTAGAATTTTGGACCCAGAAGAGATTGTGTCCTGGAGAATTGCCCAGAAGACTTCCCGATTCGATCTGGCCCTTACCTCTTCATTTATATTATCCAAAACTATCCAAAAACGCTTTTTACCAGCCTCGTCTTGATTAAGATCATAAGCTTATTGAAAATGTTTTCCCATTTTATAGACCAAAAAACGCTTTTAGTCCCCAAATCTGTATTGTGTATTGCGGGACAAAAATTTTATCAGCAAACTTCAAACACGTATAATCAATCAATTTAGCCCTTCATCTAGTTCAAAAAAACTTGCTCATCTTCTGATTCATGCAGTTAAATCTACAACCTTAGAGTGAGTTTGTTCGTAAAGAAAGAAAGAGAGAAATGTCGTTTCAAAAAAATATTGAGGAAATTCTTGGAAAAGGTTCCTTATTTGTACGTACTATTACTTCCAATATTATAAACTTATTTCAATTCTCAGAAATTGCTGAATTGGAATTTAAAGCAAAAATAGACACTGAAAATTTCGCCAGTAAAGAATTAAAGAAACATTCTTATTATACAGCGTTTTTCTAAGTCTTTCATCAAGAAAATTATCAATGACCTTATCGGCTAACCATGGAATAGACGTTTCCTTATCAAGAGTAGCAGGAACAATTTCGTAATTAAAGAGGTCAATTCTTTTTTGTCTCATTGTCAGATAAAAACTTAAAATTCTTGCACCGTTTAATGAACAATTATAAGAAATTTAAAAGCTATTCCGGATCTACAGAATAAATATTGTTTTATCCATTTATTTAAATATTATGTAACTACTGCTCATCCTTTTTTATGAAATTTTTAGTTCTTTTGTGGCTTTGTTGTGCTAATTTATTTATTGTCCAATTTTATAGAAGGAACGTTTTGTTGAAAATAAATTGATTACTAACGTCATATATAGCAATTTTTCAACTTGTTTGACTTTGGTCTAGGGAATCAATTTTAAACTAGAATGTTTATTTATATATATTTTTTATATTTAACTTCTCTGAATTAATGAAGTCTTTAAAAAAAAAAGTTCAAAGTTTCCCTCATAATGAACGTTGTTTAGCATTAGATGAAATGGTCATAGTGTCTGGCTTTGCATTCGATGGAAAATCCATAAAAGTATATTCATATATTGATGAAAACGATTTCCTCACAACTCATGCATTGTGCTTCATGTTGAAAGTTATTCAAACTAGTTGGAAACAAGTTGTACCATTCCATCTTACAGGTAACTCATTCGACCCAAAGAAAGTTACTTACATAATTAAGGGAATTATCACTTCAGCTTCAACCATTGGTCTGAAAGTTGTGTCGATAACCAGGGATATGGGTCCATCAAATCAGTCAATATAGAGGGAGCTCGGAATAGTGCTAAAGAAAGTTAATATCATTAACACCTTTTCTAGTCCTCTCTCATCCCATGAACTAATATTTGTCATCGCGGATATCCCATATTTGATCAAGAGCCTATGAAATCACTTAATGATAGGACATGCGATAACAATACGAGTACAGTTTCTTTAGAAATACAATATTTCCTCTGATACAGTGGACATGGAAGCTTTTCAATCATTCATAGCGTATCAAGATCAATTGTTAAATAAGCTTTATCCAAAATTTTCAAAGAAGTCTGTTAACACTGGACGAAAATGAACCTTGCCTCTCACCTTCACGGCCGACAAACGACAGCAGCAATTTGAGTATTCGTATCTACTGGATAACTAGATAGTAAATATCTTACGATGGCAGGGTTTTGTGATCTAGTAGGGCTTTGGTTTGACCTCACCACTACTTCCAGAAGACGCTCTTTTGCTCTCAGTATGCGTTTAATATCAAAATATAAAAAGACCATAGATTATCTTTATTCTTTCCGAGATCTTTTTGAGAATTTTACCCAAACCAAAGGTCGGTTTTGATTGATTTATACTCAATTAAGTTTTTAATATTTATTAAAGAATTTAAATATAATAAGCTGGTTAGGTTGTGTGAATATAGATTACAATGATATTCCGACGAAAAAAATTAAAAGCTTCATTAATATATAATTATTCACAGTAAGTAAATACTAATCAATTCATTTGAATATGAAGCAGCATCTATTAACTTGTTTTAATTCCCTTACATATAAATTATATAGACTCATAAATAATTAAATTTTTTTCGTCGGAATATTATTGTAATATATATTCACAACGATTTTCATATATATATATCGTTTTTTTATGTCGAAATATGGCACTGAATCTTAGTTATACCCTAAAAACTTGATTTAAAAAAAAGGCTTTAATGGCCAAACCATCATCAATTGAAAGTTTTAATGGTCATATTTGTGTTTTACTACTTAAATAACATTAATAAATGTGGGTTTCAGCCTGTGGCACAAAATGCTGTTGCATTGTGTAATTAATTCATGTGAATTAATTTCAAAGACCTATCTGTAATTATTAATAAAAGATAGTTTTAGATAAGGGAATCAAGGGAAAGAGGAGACTGACAAAAAATCTACAATAACAACAAAATATAAGACAAAGAAATAAGGTCAAAATCTACAGCTATTGCACTGACTGATAGGTATATGTTCTTGTTATTCTCTCATGATTAAAATGGTTATATTTTTATAAAATAGTTGTTAATACTTTGTTATATTATCTTTATTATAGAATTTAATTAAAAATTTAATTTGTTTAAATAAATATAAAGTTATAAAAGAACCTAATTTAATTTTAAAATATTAAATACTTTAATGAATGATACACCATAAACTTAATTGTGTATTTTTAGGAAATAATACATTTAAATCATTAATTATATTAATCAATATGTGGCCAATAATCAAGACATGTGTTGCACAATTTCAAGTAAACTTTCACTTTTGTTTTGTTTCGTTTAAACGGGAGCTTTCGTTGTTGTTTTTAATTTACAATGTTCAAATAAAGTAGGGATTGTATTATGTACCAAACACCACCGTCCTTTTGGAGAATTCCGCAGAAATATTGATTCTTCAAAGTGAGCCTAAAGCAAATAATTTAAGTATGAAGAATTAGAATATTGAGCCCATCGACATCCTTATAAAACAAGCCATTAATTTAATCTTCACATAGATCACATAGTAAAAAGTAGTTGATAATATTACTTGGTAAACTCTTGAATATTTGGCGTGAGTCCAATTCGCACGTTTGATGGTATTGATCGACAACTTCCTTCGATATATGTCTTTTAGAAAATTAAACATTTCCTTGAGTGGTAAGCCAGGTAACTTTTTAGTCAAAGTTGATTTATTATTATAATACACTACGCAGTTGACAATTTTAAGTCAATCAGCAAAATGAAGGAAAAAATATGCTCTTCTTCTACACATTATCCAATCTCCAATCTTTCTCTTGAGTCCTTCATTTGTAGACCGAAATGTAACAAAAAATAGTTAAATTTTGTGTTGTTTATGGTTGCTCCAATTTAAACAATGTTTCTTTACCTTGACGAAGTTTCCAAAGGTACCCAAGAGATCCAGGTAAAGCTTAGATTGAAAAGCATATTGCCCGATTCAATTTCATGTTTCTTTTTCTTGTACAATAATAGATATTCCGGATAAATAGGTTAAGGCTGTCTGTCGAAATGACTTCACACCATGCCCTCATTCTATTTATGCTCGGATTACTTTTTTCGGGAAAAATATTTATACGGCTAAGAATCTGGGAGTCCCATAAGGAAATTAAAATACAACACTGTTCCTAGCAAATTTAATGACGGTTCGATTACTAATAATCAACACCGGGGAATAAAAGGTCGACTTTCAGCTTGTCAAACTGAGGATGAGGAACATTCGGTTAATAGTAATATTCTCGTTATTTTAATGGAAACAGAAAATGATATCAATTACAATCGAATAATAAAAATAGACCATGGATATGCATTTCCATCTCATATTAATGTGGTTAAAATCAAATGTGATAATTTGTAATCACTATTGTACAGAAGCCATGGCTGTGACAAAAAAAGGATTGGAAACTTCGTCAGGCAAAGTTGAAGGTAGAGGCAGCTACATTTAAGTTGGAAAATATTCTTAATGCAATCTATGCGAAAAAGTTGATAACTCAGCAAAGTACCTCTATTCTTGAGGACCGCTTCACGGATGTTCAATTACTGACACTTAATAGATTGATGGAGAGTAAGAGTATAAACCACTCCTTTCTCTCAAGAAGTTTGATATCTTACGATAACTCTACATTACTATAGTTCTAAGGCGCTCAAATACGTTGCTCAATTTCGGAATCTTCCTAATCTGCGGTCCATTGAGAGAGATGATGGGAACATATACTACTATCCCGGGTTTCAAGTCCCGCATTCAAATAATTGAAACGGCGGAGTGTGGACACAAATTTTCAAGCTGCCGGTATATGTTTGGATGGGATGTCCATTCAGGAAATGATTTAATTCGACGGCAAACTAGGTAAGTGTTTGGGTTACGTTGATTTTGGAGGGCAAAGCAGTAGTGGCAGTAGCAGTAAATGAATTCTGAGTGGTCATGCTTGTTGGTTTAAAAAGCTTTTGTAAGATACCAGTTACTTATTTCTTTATTAAGGGAATTCAAACGGAAATTCTTGTGGAGCAATAACGTTTAACCTTGATTCAGGTGATATGATGGGATCTGTCTGCATGGATTGTGCTAGATATAATATATCAGCATTCAGCTCACTAGGCTGCAATCTTCAGCCAAAGGTAAATTCTTTAAAAATTTAAGTCGCAAATATTTATCGAAATTTGTACATTATTTTCAAAATATTAAAGATATGGAAACAATATTTCCTCATCTTTGCAACAAATTCCACCATAGTTGCTATTTTTGATCCCTCTCACATAGCTAAAAATATAATGATTTTTTTTTGCTGAATACAGTAATATTCTTTGTTCCAATAAAGGAATTATAAGATTGACATACCTGGAGGATCTTCATTTTCTCCAAACAATACATACCCGTAGACTTTGGAATAAATTGAATGGATCTCATATTTCTTTTCACAAGCGCAAAATGAGAGTGAAACTTGCCGTCTAGTTAATGTCGAATTTAGTTGCAAGTCATTAAAGTGGGTTCATGATAATCTAATTTCTGGGTTTGAAAGTGAGAACTTTCTAGTGACGGCAGAATTTTTGGAACTACATTAAAAAAAAATTGATAAAATGAACAGCCCTTCCCAATTTCGTTTTGATCTAAAGGTAGCGTTATATCCAACTTATAAATCACGTGCAGAAGAAATATTCATGATTAATTGAAATGTATGAAGTATTTGAGAGGAATGATGGTGTGAGAGTTATTGATTTGTAAGTGTCGCACTGGTCCGCAGGGCCTCATCTCCTTTATCTATTCTCTAAGGCATCTCATTCATCTTATAAAATCTGGGGATATAAAATTGGAATACATTTGCTGCCATAAGTTAAAACAAGATCACATTGAACACCTTTGTACTCCAATATGGCAGATAAATTGTTGGTGCTATAATCTCATTCCTCAACAATTTCGTTTTGTATTCAGGTAATGAATAACTATAAATTAACTATAAGTGTTAACTATATATAATTATATATGTTAACTATTATAGTTAACTTTAAGTGGTCTTTTTTTAGAAAGATACTATGCCACGCTGGAAAGGGGATAATCTATTATATAAACATCAACTTTGTACATTAAGATGGGACCTTTTTATTGACAATTTATAACATGAATAAAAAATAATACCAAATAGTTGCTTCTTATGAACTAAGAAAAGGTCAGTGAGACAAATTTCATGATTGCTAATGAAGATACACATAGCAAATCACATCATCTTAAAGGATTTGTATAATCTAACTATCGATTGTGTGTCGCCATAATTTCATATATTGCTGACACTTGTATTTTCATCCCAAAAAAAAAAAAATGAAATGTGGAAATTATAAAGCAGCACTGTTAAACAGTGATGATGATCCTTGTACTTATTCCAATTTAGTATCAAGAAAATATAATTGAACTGAAAATCTAAACAAATGCCTAATAATACCAATTTTAAAATAAATGTCCCGTCTTTCTTACATTGCGAGGGGATATTTAGGAGATATAGTGGCTCACTTTCCAGTATTGATGTCCAATGCTGGAAAGCGGGTAGTTAAAATACTAACGAATATTGAAATGAATAAAATATTCGAAAAGTTATCGACAAATACCCTAAAAACTTTAGAAGGTGTCGATAACCACTACCTTACATTGGTACATTTGGTTTCAAAAAAATATATAATCCTTTGTACCAAGAAAGTTGTTAAAGACTTGGTAATTAGGCATAAAATTAGAAAAGATGGGAGTGCACCCCATAGGTCCAGAATTTTGGAAAATGTAGCTATTTTTTATTTTTGTTTCTTATTCAAAAAGCAATCTTAATTATTTAACACTAAGATTCTTGTAAGATGACCAAGAATTAAAATTTTATATAGCCTTAAATTTTCCCTAGTGATGTGATAAATGAATAACGGTATTCATTTTAATGTCTTCAATATAAATAAATTACATTCATATCATGATTAAACGGGCGTTCTGCTCTACTAGAAATATATTATATAAAATTCATGCAATATAACAATATGACTTATGTAATATCTGTATAGGCTAGATATATATATTATAATGGGATATATATTATTCCAGAACAAATTCCTTTGGACGTACCTCTTTTGTCAGCTCGAGTATATTACTAACTCTTTTGTACACCTTGTCGCCTCTATGTATTTCTTTCTCTATGGTGTGTACTAGGAAATATATAACATTATATTAATAATGTTTACTATCAATGTAACGATAATAACGTAACTATATTTTTAGTTAACATGTAGTTTACAAGAATCTATAATATGGACACAAGGATATCTGAGATACACTAATATCAACAGAAAATATAATTATGAAAAGAGTACTTTTCTAACCTATTAACTTAAAATATACTTGCTAAAGAGGACTTACAGAGGGATAAATGTTATATTTATTAATAAATTATAAAATAAATATGTTGAATTAGTCAATGTCATGCGTCGTTTCCAGGCACTACAATTCTAATTGAATAAAATATGTTAATATCATAAGTAAAATATTACGTCTTAACAGAACATTAATATGACTCATTCGTTTGGAAGAAGATTCCAATATTCCAACAATGAAGAGACCCATTCATCATCGTGAATGGGTCTCTTTATTGTGGGGAATTTCAATATTTCAAATATTTTTAGTAATTGCTTTATTTTCAAGAGAACATTCATATGTTAGTAACAGAATTTCATAATAATAAGGGGGATTCTTAAATCCAGATACAACGAAACTTTGCTTACAACTGCGAAAATCAGGACCAGTGTTTTTGATGAATAGAATATACGAAAACTCTTCAGATATGTTCTCCAAGAGTTAAGACCAAAGGTAGATAGAGTTAATCGACTTCTATCTTTATAACCCATCCCATGAGATGGCCTTATTTGGAATTCCGTATTCCAGGAGACGGGATGAAAATCCATTCGTAGAAAAACTACCAAGCTTCATAAGAGAGCAGAGTCGACTTCTACAGGATTGAAACAATGAAGAGATCCATTCACGATGAGTAAGGAATTTCAATATTTCAAATATAATTAGTAATTAATTTATTTGAGTTTATACGAAGTGCGGTAGTATATTAATAATTATTGTTTATTAAGGGTATGACGTCATTATCGTTACATTGAAATAATAAACATTATTAAGATAATATTATATATATGCTAGTACAAACCCATAAAAATAGAATCACTAAAGAAATACAAAATCGAACGAAAATCCTAAGATATATATATTATATAAATAGGTATTTTTTTAAATAAAACATAGAATATATTTCTATAATATATGCTATGATTTTCCTTATCATGAATGACGATTCAGTTATAAAGGTCACAAGTAGAGTGTCGTTATTCATCATTTTTCAGCAAAAAATAGAAATATGTCGTGTTCAGAACAAGATACAGAATCAATAAAAACATTATAAATTCTATTTTGAGCTTCATTTCATCGGTAGAAATTTCATATTCCCCAGTGTAATCAAATAAAAAGATAAAGTATGGTGTGTGGAAAATTTATACAGTGTGCCCCTTCACAAAAAGAGATAAACGAGTCTCAACTACTTCATAACTAGTCAAATGAAGGACCATTAGCTCAATATCCATACCAGAATAATAGAATCTATAAAATCAAACTATTATGTACATATTATCGTGTTTTAGAGCATTCATGAAGTTATTAACATAATAATCTTGATTAAATATCTCAAATGTTCCTTTAAATAAGAGATAAAATATATCCAATGTTCCTTCAAATAAGAGATAAAATAGCTCAAATTGATAGAGTAATAAATTAGCCAATGACGTTTCTTTCTCTCTCTCTCTGTCGGAATATTCTCAGTTGAGCATCTAATAAAATGAATAATTCGAATATAGCAAATCAATTTACATTACATTTACAAAAAGAAACAAAAAAACTATTCATAGAAAATATAGGAATAATACAAGGTATTAATTATATTGGATATAATGAGAATACTAGAGTGTGGTCCCGATAAATTAGGAAAATCTTTAAAGACTTTTAACGAACAAAGTGGATGGGAGTAGAACCATATTTATTTATTTATTTCAAATTATTATTTCATTCAATTATTTATAATAAGATCCAGCTCTCATAATAACCTCGACCAAACGGCAGGCCTGGGCGATGTCGTGTGGATCCAGCTTTGCCGATCTACGAATAATGGATTTCTTCAGACATTTTTTTTTTTTTTGGGGGGGGCGGAATCCTTAAAGACTTTTAACGAACAAAGTGGATGGGGGCGAAAATGGATTACTGCCATAAAGAGGAGAACCTTCGATATTTAAAATAGTATTAATGCATGTGAAATATTATAATCATATTTAAATAAATGTATATATTTATTTTATTATGTAATTTTCAAACAATTTACACCAAAGATAAGCGGGAGTACTGACTTGAGAGGGAGAAGTCAACTCTAGTGATGAAAAACTTGTGTATTTTGGTCATGTTAAAAAAATCAATATGGTTACTCTGAGAATGTTTTGGAGAAGAGCAGCTTAGCTTTCGTGACGTTTTATTAGATCAGCTACAAGTAGCTGTGGTGAGGGCATTGAAGGAAATAAACAATTACATTGGCAAGAAATACTCCCATATCGATTCTAAATTCTAGTCAGAGTCAATCAAGGACTTAACATTATAACTCTGTAACAAATCCTCGAGGTTACTTTTTGTCTTTTATGAGCACACACGAATGTTCAATCAGGTTTTGAATGTAGTAGAGAAGGGAAGTTCACTCAGGAGTTAAATAATAAGCTGTGCAAAATAAAATTCAATTTTCATATTAGTAATTCAAAAAAAAGGGTCAGTAAAAAATAAATACGATTTACATCATTGGTAAACACCAAGACGAACCATTAATTACTAAAAACAAAAAAAGAAAGTGCAACAACCCTATTTCCTTTTCCAATATTTAAATATATTTTTTCGTTACAAACATGTCAACTCTACCTATAATACACCACGGATTGTGCAGCTGAAGTGATGGTCCCCTATGCAGGTTAAATTTATCTGCCACTGCTACTTTTATAATCAAGGACTCCTTCTAATATCTTAAAATACACCCTGGTCGGTTCTTTGATGCTCAGGGAAACAACGGTGGAGAAATTGAATCTGCTTTGGGCCCATCAATTCATCTATGTAGTATGTTATGATCTTATGTTTTTTATACCCCATCAAAAATATAATTTGAATGAGATACAAAAATAAAACAACAACTATTCCCATCTTTCCTTCAAATATTTCTATATTTACTGTATATGTAGGAAGAACGTCCGTCCTTTGACAGAATAATTAAGTAGTTTTTTTAAGCCGAAAATTACATATTTTTTGTTGGTAGATACCGCTGGTATTATACGCTAGACATATATAGTACTTTTATATTCCACTAAATGCCCACTTTCACCTAAATCTGCACGTTGGGACCTCCTACAGATTTAAGCTAAGTAGCGACATAAAACGCGATAGTTGGCCTGAAGAAATAGTAAGGTCAGTATTTTTCATATTTTTCGCAAGATCTCACTTGTCCTATGACGTCATACATTTATTTATACTGAAAACGATAACAAGGGTTTATCTACTCGTATATTCGTAATATTTATATAGTAAAGTTGAGTTAATTATTTTAATTTTTAGTTAGAAACTAATTATGTTAGATGAATCAATCGGATTTTTCTGATAATGATTTAGTCTGTAAGCTCTAAAACCTGCCATTTAGGGGAACATACGAGCTTTATTATAATGCAAAGACTTATATTGAATGCAATGAAAAAAATTTAAAAGCTTCGTTAATCTCTTCAGATCATTTCGTCTGCAAGGATTGTAAAGCTTTACTGCTGACTGCGATAAACCTAGTCAAACATTCTCGTCTCCATGTATTGAAGGAATCTGCATCCTATCAGGGTGTCCCTGAGGAAAATGGATACTATGAAGTTGAGGAAGGAGGTCTGACGGTAGCCATCTTTTCATTCGAAGTCGTCCTTTCTAAAATGATGGTCAAATTTAAGAGACTCGTATTCTCCTATCCTCTGGGAATTCAATCAATATATATAAATTGATACTGAAGCTTCAACGTCCGGGGTTGGCATCTCTTTTTTGGATGGGAGGTTCGAGCTAAGGGAATGTTCTCCAGAAGAGATAAAAATATAAAGGCTTAACTTTTGTTCAAATTATTCACAAATTTGATGTACCATCTTTGAAGACTACATTTGTATCCCTGCGGAGATGAAATCAGGAGAGCTGAAGTCGTCGTTTCAGTATCTCTATTGCAGGGGTAGTAGTTTTAATTCAGTTCAAAATATCATTTATATTATTAAGACTCGAAAACCTTCGTACCTCCTCATATAAGTGAATTTTGACTGTAGTGTATTGCGAACACAACCCAACAGAAGGAAGTAATGGACCGGAGCCAAACCCAATAAAAAGACCTTTAGATTGGGGGTACAATCATACACATTCACTAACCGATGAGGTGAACGGGAGAGTAGGAACATCGTAGAACCAGAACTTCATGGGATGAAATCTCCTTTGATGGATGTGGTCTCTGACACGGACACACACTTCACTTCTTGTAAGTGACCATGGTTCTTTTCCTTCCTCCACGAGTCCCAAACTGAGACACAGCCCGTATTGCTCCGCCTTCCGTAGACGAACGAGCGTTCTCCCAGTCGAAGAAAAAGGGCAATCCAACTCCAGCAGGGCTAGCTTCGTCAACAATCCCAGAGCAGGGAGGTCACGTGACCCAGATCCCATCCTCGTCACCAATGTTGTGTCTTGACGAAGGTGACGAGATACCATTTATTTATAAGGAGGAGGGATCTATGACGAACGGGAGAAATAAAGAGAAGGAAAGGCGTGGAGGAATAAGACAAGGCTTATTTATAGGAACATCTATATTCTTAGTAAAACAAAAACCTACTCTGGTATATACATAGATTACAAAAATATATATACTTATAAAAAGGTAAAAGCATTACTTTACAAAAATATATATATATATATATACAAGAAAATACAATAAAAGAGAATCAGAGGGAAGGAGACACGAATACATTACATTGACCTCCATGTTTCCTTGAAGTGATCCACTCGCTCCCATTGTCTACCAATATATTTTCTGGATATTCGCTTGGGTAACAATTTTTCCCATGGAATTTAATAAATTGTGTACACAAAGATCCTCTTACAGGCTACATAAAAAATTGACCTTAAACGTGCCCTTATAAAAGGAGCTTGCGATTCATGTGATCGTTAATATTTTTATATAAATTCAAATTACTAATATAGACATTAAATAATCATGAGTAAGATATCTAAGTTAATAAAAACTAAAGGAACACACCATTAATAGCAAACCACTTAAAAAATTAATATATTATCATTGGAGACTAATTAATTTTAGATCTCGTACATAGCAGGCGAATTCTTCATGAGAAGATTCTCTCCGGCGGCAATACATGTGTGAAGTGAGTATCTTCCCATAAAGGAATCTAAAACTAAAGAGAAAATAAAAGCTTTACAGCAGGCAAGTTGAAAAGAAGGAACACAAATTCAAGAATAATTTATATACTTAATTTCCTTTCATTTATTAAGTAATATATATCCTTCATCTGAGGTAACTCTAAAAACTTAATAAATTCCTAATTCAATAACAGCTCCTTATTCTCTTGAAAGTTCCATCAATACATGTTGCCTGTATTTCAAGGTCAATTTCCCTTCGTTTCCGTCTATAAAAGCAAGCATTCCTTTTGAAGATCAATACTGAGCTGTCCTAACCTCCGATTTAACCTCATCAATTTCTCCACCTCCGGAGAGACCCCAACAAATTATTGCTTGAAAGATTTAAAGATAGAGCATTGAAGTTTGAAGCCTTGTCGGCAAAAACACAACTCAATTCATCCTTCTGAAGTACATTTCAAAATGGAACTCCTCCAAAAAATTGGGACAGGAATAATCTGATAGTGGGCAGCAATGCCATACAGTACTAGTAGGGGTCAATTGACTAGCGGAGTTCCTCTCTAAAATTACTCTTGACATGTTTAAGAAGCTCCTTTGCTCCCTTGAAGAACAAGCTAATGAAGTGTCAAAGCAGACCATTCTCGAAAGACTCCCATACATTAATCTTATCATCTCACATAATTTATCACCACAATAATTAAAAAATAGTTAATAGTTATTGATTAATACTAGAATTAGTCAAATTATTAATAGACGAATGCATTCTAGTTTATAGCTAGAGTTGTTATCCTCTTGAGGGTAAAATATTGCCCTCAATATTGCGGACAAAAGAAAGTAAATTCTTACAAAGACATTTTTCACCTCTTTATTATTTTTGTCCTAGTTTCACTACTTGGTTTAAAGCTCTAGATATTCAATGTGGGTGGGTTCAGAAAAATTTACTGAATTAAAGTTTTCTTCTTCTTCTTCTTTTTTTGGAGATTGAAGGATTTTCGAATCTTGTTTTGTTTTCAGAGTCCAATTATGATTGAAAAGAGGAAGGCACTTCTGACACTTTAATGTAAAAGTAAAGGCTCGCGTATTGTAGATGAAAAGACCCCGTATTTTTTACCCCTTAGCTAATAAAAAGATATTGGCACATCTGAGTCGTCATAACTTGAGGCTTGGGAGACCTAGTTGCAACAACTTTTAGTAGTATTTATCACCTTATTAATGGTGAGTAAACCATTGTTACTCCAATCACCCCACCTCCAATAAAAATCGTGATTACGAGACTGCTTAATGGGAATAAAAGTGCCCCGTTCACTTTAAATCCGGCTTTGGATTGGGAAATGGGGGACTATTCCTTGAGCTCTACTACTCTAAGTATAGTATTTGGAAAATTGTATAAAACATTGAGCTTAAACTGCATTTTATTCACTGTAGTAATTGAAATATTTTTTTTATTTTCAAAGAAGAAAAACAATTCCATTAATAAAAATATATGTGTTTTTTTCTTGAACACATAAATCATTCTGATGATTTATTCGCATATATACAGAGTGCAGCTATATTTTTATAATGCATCGCAATTAAGCTATGGCAGGGTGGACATAGCATCATTTTAGAGACCATTTTTTCAAGATTTCTTGAAGAGATAGTCAGTTACGTTTGTCATCGTTGGAGTAGTGAGAAACTTGCATTTCCTGTCGAAAAAAATATAGCCAAGAAATGGATTGACGAAATATTTATCAAATTAAAATAATTGCAATTCAGCTCCTGTGTTTTGATTAGTGGTACGATGTATGAAAATCAGTTAATTGATTCACTTTTCAATATACAAAAAAAAAAACCTTTTTTCAATTCATTTTCATAATTTGAAATTTTCAAAATTCTTTGAACTTAAATATCTCCGCAGATAATAGAGCTAAAGAGCTAAAAGATATTGTGTAATGCATAAATTTTAAATAGTTTTAGTTTGGTTTTGTAACCCAATTTTTTTAATGTTTCTTTAATTAGTCAGATAGAGTTCCACTGATTCAGTTGAGTTCAAGAGTATATTTTTTTGCGAGCGCGTCGTGAAAAGGGATATATTCGGTAGAACATATTTAAGACCTTTGAAAAATCGTAAAAAACAAATTATTAAATCAACTAATTATCTGCAACTATAAAATAAAATAGGTGATACATTAAATGTTGATTTTTCTTGTATGAAATATTTATCCCTCTAAAACTTTGCAATAAAAAGTGATTTAAAGAAAAAGAAAAATAAATGAAAATATCACCTGGTATTAAAATACGGAAGCTCAGTGTATAAACAATGGGGTATGTCATATATTTTAAATGATTTACAAACTGTGTAAAACAAAACTTTAAATGTGTAATACCAAAAAACAAAAAAGATACACAAAACTGTGCCTTTTGGAGAGAGGAAGCTATGTTGCCCACCCTGACTTTACGCGTACTAAGTAGGTTCTAAATTGAATGTATGTATTTATATTTACTCATATTTGAACGGGTTACTCTGTAGAAAAGAATACATAACTATCTATAAATTTCAATTATTTATAGATGGTTTAAAAAATGGGAAAGTTCAGCCATACTTTCCCCAATATTGTAAACAAATTGTTAAAGTATTATTCCTTATATAAACTAATATTTATTATCTAACTTATTTTGTACAGCAATTTTAAATGAAATATCATGCCACAATGCCAAATAGTTGGAAAAATATGTATATTCTATCTATGTTTGATTAATTAATAGATATCAAATTACTCTGATTATAATTATTATCAAAATAGTAATTATAGTTGTATTATTCACTTCCTTTCATGAATAAACTTCAATAAATAGTTAAAGTAAATATTTCACATCAATACGACTATTTACATAATATTATCTGTATAGATGAAAATAATATAATCCGCCGGTATGTTAAATAAATAAAAAAAAATAAAAATTACTGTGGTCACCCTGATAATCAGAGATTCAAATAATATGGAACGCCGGTATGTTAAAAAGAAACTGAAAATTAACGTGGTCCCCCTCAAAGTTAATAGAAATACAAGATTATACCATAACACTTTTCCGACTAATGTTTGACCTTCACCAAGCTTGTTAATAGTAATATCAAAGAGTAAGACTGTGGCTATATATCGCCTTCCTTGACTGCTACTCTTAGAGTATCCCTGTTAATCTCTATGATCTTAAAATCAGTCTGTCTTGCCTATAAGTCGGTACGGTACATCAAATTGAAAATTCTGGCACCCCCGATTACATGCTGGCATAGCCTTATATTTCTATTAACCTTGGTCTCCCTTATAATTTAAAGTATGTTTGGCTCTCATGACGTTTCATTAAATTAGCTGCGAGGCGCTATGAGATGGAGAAAATAAACACAAAGCCCTCTCCGCACCCAGCAATGATATAGGCACGAATTAAAGCGACGTCGATCATAAATTCTACATCAAGTTCAACAAGGACTTACACTTACTGCTACACAACAAATCCTCAGAGTTACTCTTTCTCTTTCACACAATAGGGATTACTTTATACCTATTGTTCTCTTTGGAATGATAAATTAATGATGATGACAGCTTTAGTAAATTTAGTAACTATTTTTGGGTAACCCAAAAAGATGCCATCTTCGTATTTCGTATTTTTTTATCCCCTTCTAATAATTTGAAGAATGTTTGAGGGAAGAGCACCTTAGGGATCATGACCAGTATAAAGTGAATAAACACAAACCCCACTCCGTATCTAGTAGTGAGGTAGGTAGGAATTACTCCAATTTAAATCCTCAATTCCACTCCGAGTACAACAAGGACATACAATTATAAATACACAACAAATTTTCAGCGTTATTTTCGTCTTTTACGTTCTATTGATTACTTTAGAGCTTATAATAATAAGTTATCTCTTAAAGTATATAAGAATAATAAGAACAGCTTTGGAAAATAAATAAAAAATCATATATTCAGGTATCAACTACATAAAATAACTCCTATTATAATTTGATCCAATCTATGTTATATAATTTTTTTTGATTTTTTTTTTTGGGGGGGGAGGGGGGAATTACTGCTATAAAGAGGAGAACCTTTTACATTTAAAATAGCTTTAATGCAGAGAAAATATAAAAATTATATTTATATGTATGTACTTTTATCAATTTACACCAAAGATAGGGGAGAACTCTTCATTATGAGAGGGAGATGTTCACCGTTGTTTTTTTTTTGTTAGTTAGGAATGTTTTGCTGTTTATCATAGTACATATATAAATAATAAAATAGTACAGATATACATTCACTACAAAACTATACGGTAAAGAACACGATCTCAAAAAGGGCTATATGTGCTACTGCAGCAGAAATGGAACTTAAGACCTATTTAATTTTATAGATATTATCAATAATTTGCTTCATTTTTGTGCATTTAATAAATTTAAGAATACAAAGATCTTCATACACTAGTTAGCAAATGTTAAAACACCCACAACCTATTAAATAATGTCCAAAAAAGAAGAAAAAGTACATACATCAACCGTTTTTCCTTTTCTCTATCGGTAAACTTAGTTTTTTCTTTAAACATATCTTTTATTTAGGTATCATATATAATTTATAATAATCATATGTTAATTAACATTTATTAGGTGTCAACTTTGCTTAAATAATACGTATAAAAGATAACTTTCCAACAAATCTCCAGTGTTATTCTCCATTTTTTCATGAGTACACTCACAGGCAGTTGCTCAATAATTAGAAGTGCTCTCTTCAAGAATGAAGTAATAACTTGTCCTTTCTATAGAGTGTCTTCACTACGACGTTAGTATTGTTGATGTTAGTCATTTTGGGTACATAAACAATTAAGTTTTATATCAATGAAACCCCTTTTTTCAAAATATTTTATGGGAAATGATTAACTATTGGATGTCAAAATGGGACCAACAAATAAAAAGCATAAACTTCACAGTCTATAAATATTTTATACCTCTGTTACCTAGTTTTATTATACATTAGTCGTCGTTACAATGTATTAAAAAATATGTTATTATATTGTACACAAATTTTATTTCCGTGTTGTAGATAAAATAAACTATAACAATGGAAACCATAAGATATTTTTTTCTTCCCAAATCTGCCAAAAAAAATGTATATATCAAGCCATTTTGAATACATATTACATTGATTTAATTCAAATATCGGTGTTTATCATTGCATCTAGTAGAATTCAACGCAGTGATAAAGTCTTATTTTATTCTACAAGCCATTTGATAAAATTTCATCAAGATTTATTGGAAATTGGTCCATTTTATATATTAAAAATATCAACTTTGAGCCAAAAAATGGTTGTCTCCTTCAATTACGATGCAATTTATGACGTCAGTTAAAACGCTCTATATATTTTCTTCCCTATATGTAGAACTATAACTATTTATTGCTAATTTATTAACTTAATTTAGAGCACAACGGGATCCTCATGGTATACATATATCAACTTGTCATAAAAAAGAGAGACATATTGAATTAATGAAGTATATGGCACTTTGCCAAGTACATCAGTCTCTTTAACTGCTGGACTAAAATAAATTTAGTAATTGGGATTTAATTCAAGTTTAATATATTAACGTTTAAACCATTGAATGAACAAACGGAGAACATAAAATATCATTGTAAATTTCATATTATTAAAAAAAGTCCAACAATGGATGATGATGATATAATTGAGCAATTACTATATTTTTCGCGTCTTTTCTTCTAATTTTTCTTAAGAACATAAAGAATTGAGTAAAAACTCTAAAATTGTAAGTCCAAATTGATAATATCTGGGCCATTTCCTGTAAAAATATATTCAAGACTTTTTCCATATAAAAAAAAATATTTCTTTTTTTAGATTCGGTAATGGATAATTTAGAACTCTGATTACAAAAATAATATCATCTTACAAGAAGGATTGTATATCAAACTTCAAAAACATAGTTTAAAAGTCTTTATCTTCCATATTAATACAAATTTTAAATAGAATGGGTACTCGGTATAGCGCAAACCTCAACCTAAGATCAATTTTCATAAATTTGTATTTTTTGTTATTTGAAACATATTTGTTAAACCTATGTAAGGACACCAATTTGAGGTCTGTATCTCAAAAATTTTTTAGGGTCGATTAAGTGTATTAAACGTTTTGTAAAACCTTGAGCTCTAAAAATATAATGACCTCTTACTCTGAACATATATAATCTTCATACCAAGTTTGATCAAAATCGGTCAGTAACTTTTGCTGTAATCCTGATGACCAACAGACAAACAAACTTTATGGGCGGAGTTAATAAATGATATCACTAGAGAGGCTCTTGTAAGTGATGATTGAAATAAACATAAAACATTGCAGTTTTTTGGTTGGCCGTGGGCAACTTTGTGCACATTTAATTTAAATTCTCATACAGGCCACAAAGGCAAAAAAGTGCATTATGTCTTGGCCACAATATTCCACCACTTTTGGAGCCATGATTTTGGTCTAAAAACAGTCCCAACTTGATCCCATGCGATTTCTATTTCTAGGGGAGGGTCGAGCATGAGGCTTTTGTCAGTATCTTATGTCTGAGGAGGCTCTGAAGAAGTCCATTAACCGTACAATGGCAAAGATTGATCTGCATGAAATCGCCTGGACCTGCCAAACCTTCCAGCACCGTGTGCTTGAGGTTATCAAGAAAAGCGGGTTTTATTATGAATAATTGAATATCATTAGATGTAGATTCAAATAATACAAAATTATGGTTCAATTCCATCTGTTTCATTCGTTATAAGCCTTTAATGGTTTTTCCAATTTATCTGGACCACCCTATAGATCAGTTATTTCTTATTAATAATGCAAAGTTTAAGGGTCTGAATGAATGAAAAACAGTCACAGGGTGCCCTATATTGAATGCTCTCTTATGAATATCATTTTCAGTATACGTAGAAATTTGAATAAAATATAAACGCTGGTATGTAAATATGAATTAGCTCTCTCAGGCGTTTTGTATTAAGCATACGGGGAGCACTGGTGTGTTTGTTTTTGTTTGTGAGCGCTTAAGAGACTAGTTTGCATCAGTCTTCAAATCTTGATTTTCTTTGTTCCCAAACTCTTATTATTATTATTTCATTCTTGAGAACAGAAGACGACATATGAATCGATATAAGCATTGAGAAGCTACGTATGAGTTCGTTTATGAAAAACGGAGAGTAAAACTGAGAATTTCTTGGGAAGTTATATCCTATATTATTCTAACAGTAATTCTGGATTCACTGATCTTAATTTCAATTTTTTAAGGACAAAAATCACTTAAAGTTAAGCGTTTAAATTATTGAAACTCATCACAAATAAATATCCTTCCACTGAAAGGAAAGTATGTAAATTATTACGTAGAAAATCTTAGCATAATAATAGTACCTCCAGAGTTCAGAAGCAAAACGTGGCTTGTTAATAAATACTAATTATGTAATTAAAAAGAGAGGTTTTGTGATTTTTTCCAGCATATTCCGAATCTCCTGCCCTTTTTGCATCAGCAAACAATAATATACATTTATCAAATATTTGTTCATGATTGAACAAAAAGCAAAAAGGTAGAGGATCTCAGACTTTCTGGATGCTAAAATTGAGGTGGCAGAGATTATGGACATTGTGAAGTGCTCCAGGAGCCTCACTTTCATGGTGGCCAAGGAGAAAAAGGATGGAAAAGATCCCTCAAAGAATAAAAGAAGTAGGGGACACAACTTGAAAAGGGATTCTGAGTTTCTAGGGTACCTGAAGAAGAAGATCAAGGAGAACCCCACAAAATCCATGAATCGCCTTTCTAACAAATTTGACATGGACGAGGGGACAATCAGGAGGGATGTGAAGGAGGACTTGGTGTTGTTCTCTTATACAAGGACCCCACGCCACCTGTTGACGGACACTCTGAAGGAAATGAGACTGCAGCAGTGCAAGAAAGTTCGTGCATGGATCAAGGCAAATTGATCCACTGTAAAAAATTTATTTGACAAGAAGATTTTCACCGTGGACCAGGTCTACAATCGTCAGAACGACTGTTGGCTTTGGAGGACCACCAGAAGAGGTCAAGAAGGGGTTCCGTAAAAAACATCCGGCCCAAACAATGGTTCTGGAGGTCGTGGTGTCCCACGGTAAGAAGATGCCTCCCTTCTTTTTTAAGGCTGGGAAGAAAATCTGCCAGGAGGCGTACTACAAGGTGCTGAGATTTACTGTCATGGCTCAAGGCCACCTATCCAGAGGGTAACTATGTGTGGACCCAAGACGGTGTACCCTTACACACATTGGCCAGATTCTAGAAGCTCTGCGCCGACAACATGGCTGATTTCTGGCCCAAAAACATATGGCCATCATCTTCGCCAGATTTGAACCAGTTGGACTTTGTTGTATGGGGCATTTTGGAAACAGAGACTAACCGGACATCTCATCCGAACATGGACTCCTTCAAGGGCGCTATTGTGAAGGAGTGGAACAACTTGTCCGAGAAGTTCCTCATCAACTCATCAAAGCTTTCCGCCGCCGTGTGGAGGCTGTGATTGCTACTGAGGGTGGCCATATTGAGTGGCCATGTTCACAAAGGTTGTGTCTCAAGGTTTTATTAAAAAAAAATTCAAGATTATTAACATTTTTCTAAAATCAGTCATTCAGTCCACGTTTTGCTTCCAAACCCTGTACTTAAGTAACTTTTTTTAAATGGAGATAAATGTCAATCGTTGTTCATAATAACGATATAAATCCACATATAGAATATCCAAGTTGTGAAACAACTCCAAGTTAATAATATTAACAGTATAAAATGATAGAAGGGTATTTCTGAATTGGTAAAACTATTTTTCCATGGGCAATGTTTATCATGAAAGAAATACATGATTCCATAATTGGCCAATAAGAATATTTTAAAAAGCACAGTACACAGATAATTATTTATTTTATCTATCTTATATATTTATAATTTGACACTAAAAATGTCCTTTGGAAGTAACAAACCTATCTTGATTAGTAATTTTTGGACAAAAACTCTCTAAGTCCAAAATTAAAATTCTTTTGATTTTAATAAAAAAGTGTTTAACAAAAAAAAATTTACTTACACAACAAATGACTAATAGATTTGTAAACATGTGTGTTTTTTTAGAAATAAAAATTATTCTAGCACTTCGTTTCTTGAGCCCAGTATATATTAATTGTATAGATCAAAAATAATGGCTGCAAATATTTGTTAAGTAACAAATTGTTAATATTTGAATAACAAAAATTTAATTTTGTCTATGTCTATGTTTATTGTTATATCTCACACAAAAATTTCAAAAAAATATACAAAGAAATTTTATAGAATTAACAATAATTATATCGAAATATTTAAAAGATGTCTATAATAATATGCTTTCTAGAAGACCGCTTACTAGTCCTTATATATAAGGTTTTTTATATACAGGGTGCGGCAACATAGCTCCCTTTTTTATAGTGTGTGGGAATCAGGCTGTAGAATTAGTAGCGGGGTGGGCGTGGTTTCATTATAAAATTTATGTAATTTTAAAGTTTTCTTTTTATGATACGTTGGATAACCGTCGAAAATAAATATTCCTAAAAAATACTAATTAAAATTTAGCCCCTGAAATTTTATTAGTGCGATTTATAAAAATTAGTTAATTGCCTCAATTAATTTGAAATTTGCAAAAAATATTGAACCCAAATAACTTCCGGGATAATAATGCTAAAGAGCTAAAATTGATGCCATCAGATTTGATGTAATTCATTAAATTAAATAGGTGTGATTTGTCCAAACCAGGTAGTTGGAATTGGATTTTTTTTTTTTTTAAACCAACATTCTTAAGACCTTTGCAGAATGGCCAATAACTAATTATTTAATCAACCATAACCTTAAAATAAGATATGTTGATTATTAAACTTTAATTTTTTTTAATATAAATATTTATTCCTTTTAAACTTTTCAATGAAAAATGATTGAAAGAGAAACAAAAAAAATACCCTTTTAAAATACTCATGTTATGTTTATTCAGTCTATGAACAATGGGGACGTCACCTGTCTGATATGATTTTTAAAACTGTGTAAAACAAAACTTTATTTAGATATTATCATTATGAAGCAAAAATAAAACTTTTATTTATTCATAAAACTTGTTTTATTGCCTCTTGGAAAAAGTAAATCCAAAAATTGTTTATTCTAATTTAAATTCTGAAAAACTTAAGCAATTAAAATATATTCTGTAATATATGAAATGTTTTAATTGTAGTTTTATTCAAGGGAAAAAAATATATACAATGCCCTATACGTTTTTCAATTGTTTTACGAAGAAAAAAATTGATCAGAATAGCCAATTGGACATGAGCGTAGATTACTTATTTTCGTTTATAACCAAAGCGACCGAGAATGGTGCCACCTTGTGGCAAAAAATACAACTCCCTGAATTATAATAAAGTATTTTCCCATCTGTGTTATTTTGAATAACCTGTCAGTCCGGTAGATCTCACTTTTGAAACTCTAATTCATTTACATTTGACAGGTACAAACTACGCCATTAATAAAAATGGAACCATTCACGCTTCAACAACGCATTGAAATTATTAAAATTCACTATAAAAATGGGGGAAACCTGGAAGAGACGGTTCGTAAAAATAAAACCTTTTTGGGTCGTCGTGAAGTCGCATCTGGGGATCGGAAAACCAAAGATATATTGTTGAAACTCCTTTCCATCCTCAACATGTAACTGTTTGGTACGGTTTATAGTCCGGAGGGGTCATTGGACCTGACTTTTTCGAAAATGAGGCGTAAGCAACAGTTATGGTGAATGGATTGCGCTATCGAGAGATGATAAATGATTTTTTATATGGCCGGAATTGGATGCTATTGATCTGGACAACGTTTACTTTGAACAAGATGGCGCTACGTGCCACACAAACAATGAAACCATCGTTCTTTTACGGGAAAAGTTTCCAGACTGTGTTATCTTTCGAAGAAGGTATGGCAATAGGCCACCGAGATCTTGCAATTTAACTTTCGACTTCTTCCTTTCGGGCCACGTGAAAGATAAGGTATACGCCAACAGCCCAACGTCGATTCAAGACTTCAAACATGGAATTCGTAAAGCTATTTAGGACATACAACAGCTTTTTAAGAGATTTGGTGATGGAAAATTTCATAAAAAGAATACGGTCCTGTAACCGTTTGGCTGGTATTGCTTTCCATTATTAATGGCATACCTTTTTCTTTACATTAAAATAAACATCCGATCATTTATCTTGAAAAATGATCTTCTTCTTTGAATATCAAAATAGCACCTCTTATTGGAAAAGCCTCTAAATAATATAACATATCTTACGCACTGTAAAAATTCTTATTGCCATGCACCATTTTTTTATGTTACTCTTATTATTACATTCATTCTTGAGGACAGAACATATATGAATTGAGTAGCTACCTGTGAGTGTGATCATAAACAACGGAGAGTAACACTGATTATTTCTTGGAAAGTTTTCTTCTATATTATTAAAGGATTTTTTTTAAACTGACGCCTAATTACTCTGGGCAATGCCGGATACTACCGCTAGTCTAATATAAGATACCAAAATAATAGTTAAAGTAAAGTTCTTTTAATTTCTGAATACATTTATTACACGATTGTTCTATACTCAATTATCTTTTCCATTTCATAACTATTCTTAAGTCTTAGTAGGTAAAAAAGAAGGAGGGTGAAAATAAGTGTGCGCATTTCATGTATAGAGAATTCCTTCATTTGAGCTAAATTTAAGAAAAAAATGATATATTTCTGTATTTGGTTACTTATAGTTAAAATATATACCTAAAACTATGATACATCTCTGTATGTACTATATATTTGCAAATGCTCGCAATAATTCTTTAAATATTCACAGATCTCATAAATTATGATCATTCATACCATGTAATACTAAACAAGGAATATATATTTATGGTTTCTCTAAAAATGTTTAAACTTTTTTTTTTAAAAGAAACAATAAAAAGGATTGTTATTTCAGAAGAGATTATGCTTCTATTACTTCAAAAAGTATTCCGTAATTACTTTAGTATGTGTACATATACAGGGTTGATCTTATCTAGTGGTACACATTCTATTATTTTCAATCCGTAATAACATTGGTGCAAAATCACGGAGGAGGACAGCAATGTATCTTACCTCTGAACAGAGCAAGCTGAGACGGTTTGAAAGAGCAAATAAGTTTTTAAATTTTCTCAAGCCAAAAAAAATTCAGGGAAAGTGTTTTTCTTTTCAGGTGTACATTTTTTCCCCATTGATGCCACTGTGAATCAGCGAAACATCCGCTACATCACAGCCAAACATCCAGATGGAATTGCTGTGGACAATACACTAGGGAGAAGTTATTCTCTTGAAATCAATGTGCGTTCGTGCCAGCTCAATGCAGAGGCTTATATTGCTACCTTGGGCCAGAAAAAAATTAGACGACAACTTTTTTTTCATTCAAGACGGAGCTCCGTCTCATCGTGCCGCTAAGGCACATCCCCTTCTGAGAGACAACTTTGCCTGCCTCAACATGTAGCCGCCCTTCACTCTAAACGCGAACCCCATATACTACTTCATCTAGGCTCGTCTAGAGGAGAGGATGTGTGCTACTCATCACAGGATTGTCTAGTCTCTAGAGGCTTCCATCAAGAAGGAGTGGATCAAGTTCGAGTCTGACTACATAGCCATAGTCTACAAGGGAATTAGGCTTCGTATTGAGGAAAATATTAGATCTAAGGGCTCACACATTGAATAAAAGTTGTACCTACCACTATGTTCAGATGATTTTTTTTGTTTTTAAATAAATGTCCCCACAAAAATCTCACTTAAAATTGATTTTTTATGAAAAATTGAAAATTATAAAATGTGTAACACACGATAAGATCAACCCTCTATAAATGAGATAAGTACTTTGACTCCAGACTTACGAATTGACTTATGCACACAATCCAAGACTCGCAGCCAGACTTATACTCGAAAGTAATTTCAATTTTTGATTGGATATAAAATACTCTTTAACAAATCTCTTATTTCCTAAGAGACTTGAGCTAGACTCAAATATTCAAGTACTTGGACTTTACTTGAACTTGTAATACTTGCAGTACGACTAGGAATTGCAGTATAAAGATTTTTTCCCATCATAATTAATATTACTGTTGGCCTTTTGTCTGAAAATCCTATATCGGTCTGAAACCGTTATGAACTAATTTGGTGCTTTAAAGAAATTCGGTCAGGTCTGGTATTAAAGAAAAATAGGGCCTGGATAGTTCTTACAAAAAAAAAAAAAAAATAGTTATGTATAGACAACGCTATTGGGAGAAATTCTTCTCTTGAACTCAATGTGCGTAGGTTTATGTCTTAGTTTTTCTAAGAGAAGAAAATATAAATTATGTATATGGACTTCAAAGAAGATTCCTAGGTCAGATGGAGTAATTGTAATACTACTTTGATTACTTATACTTAATCAGCGCAACTCCATCTGATCAATTAAAGGACCATTAAAAAAATCATTAAAAAATTTGAAAACGATTCAAATTCGAAATATTTATCCAAATCTGTCAAAAAAAAACATTTAAGACCGTTTCGGTTAAAAGATTAATTAACACTACTAAACTTAATGTATTTTTGTCAGCTATTGCTGGGAAATAATAAAGATTAATCAATCTTGATGAACACAACGCTAAAAGATTAAAAAATGCTCTCATACTCTGCAAAGTAGTCCCACATACAAAATTATAATATGAGTAATAGAGCCTGAAGTAATATAGTTTGGATTTCCATAAAAATGGAATGTAAACAATATCTTCAGAACTAAACATTTTCCTTTGGATTATGTATATAAGCAAATACTATATAAGAAAAACAACCAACAAGTATTTACATATCTCAATTTGCTCATAAAAAATAATTGTATTCAGAAGATCATCCTTCATTGGTGTCCTTTGGTCAATTAGAATAAATTTCATCGATACTCATTTGTGAGGATAGCCTTTACACCAATGTATAAACAAGTGCAAAAACGTCCGAGGAATACATGGAAGGATCTCTATTTATAGTGTCAAAGGCTGTTTTTCCTCGGAGTTGTGGTACATTCTCGACATTGATGATTGCATCCTTTGAGGTTATTATTATTATTATTTTTTTTTTTTTTTTTGAGCTTGAGTGAAATTTATAAATAGAAGTATACTACTCTTTATTTTCCAAAAAAAATGCAGCTGCCTAAATAAAAACGTACTATTTAGCACAAAACTGACGGGAGCCTTAATATTAAGGTTATTTTTATAAATATACACAATAGAAGGAAGGACGCGTACTAAATATAAACGCATGTGAGTCCAAATCCTAAGAAAACAAGTCTTAGTCAGAGCCCTGGTAACAGCTCCTCACTACTCTCTAAATTATGATTTATGATTATTTTGTGTCCTTTATTCATTCATTTCTACGTTAAATATATTTACAAGTACAATATGTAATGCTTTGTCTAAGATTTAAACAAAAACTTTCAACAAGATAAATAATTGTTCTTCGAAACAATGTGTATATTAGTTCCAAGGATGTTTATGGTAAGTGATGAAAATCGGGTATATTTTGAGCATGTTAAAAACTAAAGAATCAGAAAATCAACTTGGTAACCCTAACAATTTGAAAAATCTTTTGGAGGAGAGCATCTTATCCTTCATGACGTTTCATTAGATCAGCTACAACAAAAGAAGAGGGGGACAGGAAATGAACAAGACATTTGCTAAAGTTACTCCGATGTCGATCCTCAATTCTACTCTCAGTCCACCAAGGACTTACAATTATAGCTCTGCAACAAATCCTCAAGGTTACTCTCCGTCTTTTATGAGCACACACGAATGTTTAATCAGGTTTTGAATATAACTGAATGTAGTAGAAAAGGAGTTCCACTACTCAGGAGTTAAATAATAACAATGTCAACAGCAAACAAAAAAAAGGGCGAGCAAAAAAAAATACATCCGGGTTTTATTCACTAAAGATGTATATTAATTCCGGGGACGCAATTATGATTTTTACCACTATAATTAGTGCGGTTTCCTACCACCTGAGTGGGCAATGTGATGTTCCATGCTAGTATAGGTGGTAAGATGTATTTTTTTCGTTTTTTATTACGCTACATATTTGATATTTGATAAAATTAAAATAATAGATGAAATCAGAAAATTCATAATATTTCCCTTGTTATTAAAAAAAGAAAAGTTTTTATTTATTTGGTATTAAAAAAACCAAATATGTTCTTTTAACATCCCTAGCTGTTCTAGTATTGAACTAGCTCGGACTACAGACTACTGGGGTTGCAGAAAATTCTTCCCTAATTTCGATAGCTTTTCTGTATGTATGAATGCATATATTTGAATAAAAAACAGTAATTTTTTATCCAAGAATTATTAATGTAGTCGTAGCAATGAAATCTCACACACATTTTGCATGTAGCATCGAGTATGTAAACAACTCGATGTAGTGCTCCCTGTATACTACCTGTATATAATTGTGATGTGTCATTCGCGAACATAATGGCTATATGAGCCGAGTCAGAGTAGGCAGGAGGGGCTATATCTCCCAAATGAAAAAATATTTTCTTTTTATTAAAACAACAAAATTGTCAGGATGATGAAATTTGAAAGAAAACAGGAGGAAATTTTTTTAAGGATTTAAATTCTAAAATTTTTAAAATTCTTGGTTTTTGGAATTTTTTGGAAAAAAAATCCAAAAATTAAAATGTTTTGGAAAAAAAGTTCAAATATTAAATTTTTCGGGAAAAAATTCAAAAATGTGTAGTTATTCACAAAAATTTCAAAAATCCACAGTTAATCACAAAAAAAAATGTAAAAAATTTCAAAAACATATATATATATTCTTTTAAAATTAAAATTTTCGGAAAAAAAAATTGAAAAATTAAAATTTTTGTAAATTTTTTTGAAGAATTAAAATTTTTATAAATTTTTTTGAAGAATTAAATTTTTTGGAAATTGGGATATTTGAGCCAGCTAATGCCCCTCCAGTCCACCTCCTGATAGACGCTCCTGCGTGGACACTTTCATAATTGTAATATATCTATTACAGCAACAACAAAATATGAAGAGCCTTTTGGGACCCAAAAGAACCGGTTCTAGTATAAAGTGCTCCAGATGTATAACATATTCAGAGGGATGCTATCTTTCATCATTTGGGTGCGGGGGGCTTAGCCTCAAAAAATGCCAACACCTTTATATAATTAGGTTTATTTTATATATATACTAGCATACCCTGAAACCAGCGTTTCAGGGTATTGTGCTCTACCCCTACCGGTTTATGTGTGTGTACATAATCTTGATGTTAAATCATATTCTTTGTAGTTACTTAGTTGCATATTAATAAAGAACCTGAATACACCTTTGCACTCACTCAGTACTACCCTTCTGCGGAATACATAACACAGGGCTGAATAGAGGGTAATAGAAACAAAGAATGAAGGTTGAAGAAAAGAGACAGAGAGAGGGATGTATAAATATACCATGGGAGATGAAAAGAGGGATATAGAAAAATATATTGGGCGAAAAGGAGAGGGAAGAGACAGAGATATATAGAAAGAGAGAAGGGAAAGGAGGGTTTAATAATCTCAAAACCATGCTCTTAATATGTACATATATGCACATCAAACGAACAAGCTTGATTATTTTATAATTTGATAGGCAAAATTTCAAAGGGATCTGTTCGACCATTTTTGACTCTATATGTTACCAAAAACGGACTTATAAATATATATATGATGTTATAAACCATTTTACTGGATTCAACAACTTTTAAGAGGGGGGGTCGAAGCTCATAAGCGTAATTTTGATCTAAGAAATAACAATATAGTAATATTACTAAAATTTTGGGATCATTTTGCATGTAACATCTATGTTTTGAATAGCTCATGAAAAACAGTGAACAATGCTGATGATTTCTTAGTTAGTTATCTTCCACATTATTTAGACCATGATGTTATGTTCGACAACACCTAAAAACTGAGGTTAATGCTGGGTACTTCTAATTCTTAGATTATAGAAAAGAGATAGATAAAACAATCTGCTCAATCTGTTTTCCATTCAAAATTTTGTCTACGCACGGATTAAAGGCTTTATAATATTTGAGACGCCTTTTCCAGAAATTAGAAGTGATTATTTATTATGGGGTCAAGACAACTGAGGTTTTGACAAGAAAAGGAAGTAAAACAAAAATTAATTTTGGGGGGATTTGGGCCTTTTCCAGAAATTATGATTATTTTTTTCAAGACCTTTTGTCAAATGAAATGTCAAATGAAATGAAATGTTATGTTTTTTTAATGCGAAATCACTCAATCATGAGAAGAAAACTAATAATGTCAAAAAATAATCTTTTTAAGGGTCTTACTTGGAAAATAATAACATTTTACATCGATTCTGATGTGAAATAAACGTTTTTTGAAGCAAAAAGGATATGGATATGGATAATTTTATCGTTTAGAAATGAATATGAAGCGGTGAGCAGAAGTATCTGGACATATTTGTAATTGTTTGTTTTTTTTTCCCCTTTTTTTAAGCTTGTACGTTTATCTTCCTAAGCTCTAACTTTACCTAAAAGTACTGTCCATAGACAACAAATTTTGTATTTATACTTAATTTGTTCAGTTTCACAATGAAGCAGCAAGAGAGCAAACGTAAAATCATTACATAATTATTTGAGGCCCGCAACTACTTTCTAAAGCAATAATAAAAGTCATAAAATATTCCAAGAGACCGTCTATGACATCTACAAGTGACTGATGGTGGATAAGGGCTCCCCCCCCCTCATGTGGTTCATACTAAGCCAAAAAGTGGACTGGTCACTTCCTGATCAATACACCAAGAGTGATAATATTGAATGATACAACAGCTAATTGTTCAATTTAAATTTGGATTTTATATGTTACCAAAAACAGAAATAAAACAATAAGAAGTAACACAAAAATTTACTCTGTTTTTTGTATCAGCTGTCACTTTTTCTTTTAATAAGTGTTCTGAACGTTGATTGGTTGAATTCAAATTTGTTGTGAAGCATTCCCCACAATAATTGTATAATAATTTTATACTATGACATCTACTAATACTAAAAACCTACTTAAAAATATTGTCCTAATATTTCTGTCCACCCCTATATATTGTTCTGGAGGGTCCAAATCATTAATGACATTATTTTCATTTGCTGTCATCAGGATTTTTCGTTGAGGAGGGGAATCTAATTGTTTTTTTAGAGTTACATATTTTTAAAGACAAGATATGTTTCTTTGAATGATATTTTTTTAGATATGACATTTTTCTGGTTATTCAATATGTTTATCACAACAGTCGCTGTTTTTTCCACAAGGTATTGCAAATTTCCATTCACATATTCATAGTTTGTGACAAGATCTAAAAAAAATCGGAAAAAAGGAGAAAAAAACAATTGGCATCTTGTTACATACCAATTACCAACATATACGTCATATCATATATGAAATTCTATTGTTTGCCTACTTAATCTCTATTTAAAAAATTTTAACATAATGATTTTTCCTGCAAAATTATTATGATTTAAGAACAAAAATTTCTATTAAAATAAGAACTAACACAAAAATGTACACTGGTTTTTGTGTCAGCTGTCATTTTTCTTTTAATAAGTGTTCTGAACATTGATTGGTTGAATTCAAATTTGTTATGAACCATTCCCCACAATAATTGTATAATAATTTTATACTTGGGAAGAATAAGCTTACTAAAAACTGAATTTGGCCCTTTGTTTCTGTTTTTCGTTTGAGGAAAGGTTGCGATATACAATAAAGGTATCAATGTGAAAATTGCACAATTTTTAATTTAACATTATAGCTTTCTGTTTGTTTTATTGATTAGTTCAACTTCATCGATATGTTTGTGGGATATTTGTGAATCGACTACTACATACATAATGCTGTTTAGATTTCTTATGTTTCTCAAACCTTTGCAATTCACATTTCTAATTGAATAAACTAAACTAAATGAATCCTACAAATATATCACTGAAACCATGTTCTGCCCCTTCATTAGAATAGATCAAGTTCTTCATAATACTATTAATGCAAGCAATGGAGAGACATTAAACAAGACTTTTTGAAAAAAAGGTGTTTTTTTCTTAAACATAAAATATTGGCAGATTTCACAGGTCAAAAAGTTAAATTTCTAACTAATTGTAAATTTAATAAATCCAAAAAGATCCCCTTTTATCGATAAATATTGACTAATATTTTCCTTATGGAAACCTAACGTCAACGAACATCGTAGTGCTTGTATTGTTTCCAATTTTGGTGATTACTAGTAGAAGCTTTACATCTGAATGCGGCACATTCAATATTATTAACTCTTTTGAACGTGGATCAAAGTACAATATTAAATTGATTCACTCTTACTACAAAGATACAAAAACTGGTCAAAAAATCATTCTTTTAAATTTCATGAACCCTAAAAAAGCAACATATAAGGAACACCACACATTACATGACAAAGGTTGTATATGAAATAATCATAAATATAATTATAGTTTTAAAATATAAGCATTTGTTCGTGTGTAAAATCTTTTTGTAGTTGGTAATCTGAGCAGTGTTATTTATTTTTGGAAAGGAGTTGTCATTTCTCTTTAATTTTTGAGAAGATACATAAAAGTATAAAGTTCATATATTAATGAAATATGAAAAGTAATTCTGAGGATTTGTTTGAAGAGTTATAAAAGTAAGACTTTCTTGGACTCAAAGTAGAGATTTGAAGATTGATACTGTAATAATTTCTTCATATGTCCTTGGAAAATATATGGAAGGGGATTTGAGTTTATCTTTTTCCTATCATTGCAGAAAGTAGCCTATCTAATTCTAATGAAACGTCATGACGGCTAGCAAAAATTCTTCTAATTGTTATGGTTACCATTTAATTATTTTTAGATACTGAAAATGGTTTGAATTTAAAAATCTACAGTCAACATATTATGTACATAGGTACCATTTTGTTTAAAAAAAATTTTTTGTGCATTATTCAATGGGCTGTTGTGGTGTTAACTTCTTCCTCTGAAGTAAGCATTCTCGCCTATCTTTATTGTAATTGAATTTAAATGTAAAATTTATTATATTCCCTCCACTAATGCTATTTCAAATGTAAAAGGTTCTCTTCTCAAGAGAAGTAATTCATATGTCCACTCTACATATAGGTAATGTAATACATAGGTATATTGGCATCTCTCTAAATTAAGGTAACCTGGCACTACACGTAATTATCCACTTTATTAAGCGAGAAATGGAGTCTGTTGTGTGATAAGGACAGGAAACTAGGTAATACTACTGATACGATAGAGTGAATAAAGAGAAAACGATATTAAAATTGAATAATTAATATTTAATTATGATGTCCTGTCATAATGTGTCGTAGTTCAAGGTTTCATGCTTATTTTCTTCTTGTTCTGATAACAACAAAGCTGTCGTTTCTCATTTATTTCATGCCAGAGTCTCGTCTTCTTATATTGGGTTGTTCATAGATAACAACTACTTAAGTTGGAATAATCGAGGGAAATGTTTCACTTACTTCACATATTAATTAAAAATAACTACTAAGCGTATGAAAAGAGCGATGTTTAATAATATTTAATTAAAAAAGTTGGAAGTTTCTTTTGATTTGATAAGTTTTATAATTAATTTTGTATATATATATTCAATTGTTTTCTTTTCTGCCTATTAATATCCAAGTAACTTTGTTTTGATAGTTATATGTAATACTACCAACGACACCTGACTTGGAACTTCATTTTTTACACTGGGTTCACACAAAATGAGAACCCTTACAATTATCTATGGGCATCCTAATTAATCATTGGAATAGGTTATATCAATGCTTATATCTAACTGTGGTACAAGAACTTCCCTTAAATCGTACGCGGTAAAGATAGGACATATCTACATTTTCTCCGATTCGGTTCATATCTTTAGACGTAAGTATTTGGATAAATTTCCTATATCCACAACCAAAATTAGACCGATAGTTGTCTCGAATTTTATGAGTATTTTGCACCAAGATGAAACCTTAATAAAATAGGATCCGGATTGCAGGTACATTTTTGCTGATAACTTATTCCGAAATAATAAATAATCTAATGGTACTACAATTATAAAATTCTTTATATAAAATATTAGGAAATTATTCCCAACTATGAAATTATAATTCAATAATAGTTGATAAGTAATTGTTCATAGTTTAATAAGAACTAGTACAAATCTGTTGTGTATTACTATGACTAAGTCAGTTCCCCCCTCTCAATCTCTTTTATTATCTTAAGCAGTTTGTATTTTGTATTTTCTACCTATAAATATCCTGACATGCGAGTCACTGTCAGGTAGTTTAACTATTTAAATAAATCGTTACACATACTCTTAAGTCTCATCCATGCCGTTCACTCTCTTTCTGTCGGTCACGTCCACCGACCTATATAATAAGTGGATGCGCAACCTATAAAATAAAAAGGAGAAAAAAGTGAGGTACCCTTCTGCTGTTGGTGCCATCTTGGTTATAAGGTTGTAGGACAATTGGATGGAAATATTTTGGCCGAAGGAAAATTTGAAAAAGAACATTTTACCGAAAAGCAATTTACCAAACGTACATTTTGCCGAATGATTATTTGGGACATTTGGCCGAAACATAATACTTAATAAATACTATATTGATATATGGGATTGCATATTTTAATTCAATTAAAAAAGTGCGTATGATAAATTGCCCGATTGTTATTTTTCATATGCTATATAAGTCGTATAAGTAAATTAATTTTTTACTTTATTATCCATTGCTTCAAATATCCATCCGTCTCTCTATATCTTGTATGGAATCGTTGTATACTTCTAAAATAACTGAGGATATGTTTAATCAAGAAGAGTAATACTGGAATGAAAATGTTCAGTGAGGAACAAAGATACTTATTATCCTTCATCTGCTTCTCTTCCATTGAAACTCCTTCCAATGTCTAATCTATTTCGTCTCCTAATATTCGTAGAAAACTCTTTCACTGATTTGAATCCTTTAATGTCATTGATGTACATAACAAACAAACATCTTATATCTATGACACTGAATCCATTAATGAGGCTGTATTATTACTAGACACTTCATTCTCACTTCCGATTCGGTTATTACTTGTGAGTCTCTTTTGTCATTGGAAAAAGCATGAATTTATATCTTCTTTGGTCCTCTTCTCCAGATTTTTTTATCAGCATAGCTGCAAAACATATTCAACTCTCCTATTACCTACATATGTACAGTGCCGTATGTCAGGAAGATTTTTCGGTCCGCTTTACAAGGGTGAACGGTTGATTTTCAGTGGTGAACGTGGGATATTTAAATAGGGCAAATGCTACAGCATAGATTAAATCTTGCAAGAATATCGTCCAATGGACTGTCTGACCATTATTTTCTTCAGGCAAACATTGGGAAAAATAAAATGAAAAACTCTAGACGGAAAGTCAATGCCGACCTATTCATGAAGGAAGGAGTATAATGGAGTATAAAATGCACGGTGCAAGAATGAGAGAAAATTTTTGAACTATACAATTAAGTCAAACAATTTAAACCTCATTAAATATTTTTTAAATAATAACGGATGAAGATAATGAACGAGATTATAATATACCATGAAACGGTTACATCGACAGAAAATAAATTATGTTCACAAGTCTTGATGTTCTTAACTCGCATGTATACGTGGTGATGTGTTTGAAAAAAATGAAGAAAAAAATGCATGTGTTCTTTATCATGATTAGAAGAAGAAGTTTTTCCTCTCTTTCCTTGACGCAAAGGTGTCAATCAAACTGTCCATGTCTTCATGGAGCACCTTGTCCACCATCACCCTGTCCATGTTCAAGAGGGTGAGGGAGGAGAGCCTCTCTTGGTCCATGGTGGTCCTCATGTGGTTCTTGAGCCTTCTGAGACAGGAGAATGACCGCTCCGCCTCACAGCTGCTGATGGGCATTGAGGCCAGGATAACGATCACCTTGTACAGTTCCGGCATCAGGCGGAGCACTCCCGAGCTTATTAACTCCGCAGCAATTTGTGACGAAACCATGTCTTCTGTGTCAATATCTGCCTAGAGAAACATAAATTTTAAACATATAATGCAAAATGAAACATTATAATATTAACCTTGAATTGCTGGAAGATTGCATGGTCTGACTGGAGCTGCTCGAGTTCAAGTCTGTAGTGCTTGGCGACACGCTCAATGACACAGGTCTCCACTTCACTGTCATTGACGATTGCGATGAGATCCATTGTGATGTTTGTATCGTCAGTGGCAAATCTGCTCTCAAGCTCTAATACAATCTTATTGATTGCAACATCGAAATGTGTTTCACAGAAGTAGGATTCAGTTGTTCCTTTCCACTTTATTCTCCTTGGAATCTTCGCCTCCTTGAATTCCAAATCAATTGAGTCCTCCTGGTCAAATACTGATTTCATCTCAGACGACTTCAACTCAGCAAGTTTCCAGATTGATTCAAAGATTTTCTCATTCTTAAGATCTTCAAGAGTCCTAATCACTAGGTTGACGTGTTTCCGGGCCTTTGTTAGGTCAACCTTTCTGCCTTGAAGTTCATCTGACAAGCTATATGTGTGTCTGAGGAGTGTCTTCAACAGTTCAATGCCGAAAACAAATTCATGACTAAAGATGCTGTTGAGCAGAGAAGTTGCTGTTGAACTAGACAATGTATCTTTATCTTTTCTCATTATTATGAGGGTCTTCATGATTCTGACCATCCCTAGAGATACATCGTGTACAGCATCGTAGCGGAGACTCCAGCGGGTAGCAGACTGGTTCTTCAGGGTCATCACCTTGGCATGCTCCTCATCTTTACTTGTTATCTTCCCCGACTTGTAGATTGCTGACCTCTTTGGTGACCCTTCAATGAAGTTGTATAAAATTTGTACTGTCCCCATTGTATTTCTCAACAGGGTTATATCTGAGAGAAGATCCTTGACTACAAGATTGAGGACATGGGCGTAGCAGTGGGTGTAGACACACAGTGGGGATGCTTCCTTCCACCTGGCGGCAAGATCCTTCTTGATGCCGGATATGTTGGAGGCACCGTCCGCGGCCAGGGAGACAGTGCGGGCAGGGTTAAGGCCAAGATCCTTGACAGCCTCGTGAAGCTTCTCAAACAAATATTTGCCGTCAGTCTGGGTAACTTTTACAAACTTGAGGAAGCTCTCTTTCTTGATGCCTTCACTCGTCAGATATCCCAGTGACAGACTAAACTACTCCGTGTTTGACATATCTGATGTCTCATCAACAATCACAGAGAACCAGTAGTCATCATCGCCGGCACAAGTCTTGACATCTTCAATTATATTTTCCGTCACTTTGGATGCTATAATCTCTATCAGCTCATTTTGGATGTCAGGTGAAGTCCATTTGGCAAAACCTGCCCCAGCTGAACCAAATTTTTTGACTTCGGCCTCCAGTTTATCTTTGAGAATATGATTGTCGTGTGAACGCAGGGACAAAAGCTCCAAGAAGTTTCCTCGATTGTTTTCATTAGATTCCGTCAACTTTTCTCTTGTTTCGGAATCGCCCCTAAAAGCCAATCCTTGCTTTGCGAGGAACCCAACAGTTTGGAAAAGATACCTCAAATAAGCTCGCCACTTCACGACTTCCTCAGCATGTTGAGACTGCACATTGCCGAGAACCGAGGTATTCTTTCTCTTTGATGTGAGGAAATTGATCCACTTTTCCATCGACAGTTTGTGTTTTTTGTTGTTAGAATGAACTTTCAACGAGGAACTGTTTTTCCGTGTTTTGAACTCAAATTTCCCAAGGTTGGAAATGGAAAATTTGGAACAGGCGAAACACTTGGCTGACTTTTCGAACTCGTCATACTCTAGCCATATTCATATGTAATTTTATTATAATGACTCAGTACAATTATGAGTTGGTCATAAGTTACATATATATAATAGATTTTAATAATTAATTATGACTTAATTCATCTATATTTACATACCTATATGATTGGTGGACGGTTGAGTAAGGTTTTTTTTTTTTTTTTGGTCCGCTGAAGCGGACAAAGCGCAATACTGACGTACGGCCCTGCATATGTATATGCATAAATAGTTCATGGGAACTCTTACGTGATAAATATGTTAATAAATTATCGGTTATCTTATAACTTTAGTAGAGTTATATTGGAAAATATGAATTTTATTTAACAAATTTTTAAATTTAGTGAGTCGGAAGTCATTTTCTGAATTAATAAATCACTTGTCATTATATTTAAATATCATTCGATCGTGAGGATTTAGGATCTCCACATCAATATTCAATAAATAAATTAAGGATTACACTAAATGCTTACGATCTAACAAAACTGTATATAAGAACGATTATTTCAGTATTTATTGACACTAAATAATAGATTATGTTCCTTGATAAACCATATTAATATGACATTAACAATTAAAATTATTTTCTTATTTATAAATTGTAAATAAGGGTGTAATGCAAATATGTATTTATTTATGTGCTTCATTGATTTAAGTTTATATGTTTATTTTGTCTTAATTGTTTAACCTTATAATATATTTGGTAATTGATTAATTTACTACGATTTACACTTATATACTTCCAAATATGTAGATATTTAGTAAAAACGTGAGATTTTTGTTGACTACTCTCATTGGTTGAAGATTTATTCATAAGTGTCTTTACTTCGTTCAAGAATGCCGTAGTAGTTACAAGGCATCGAAGTCTTAAAAAATTCAGTATCGTGCTTACTTTTCTTTGTGATTAGGCTTTACTATTCAATATTTTCATGAATTATAAAAATTATATCTTCTTCAAAAAATCCAATAGAATAGTTTCGCTAATTATAATATTTAAAAACTAATGGCAGAAGACCTATATTTGTTAGAAATTCTTTACGTTGAATGTGATGAAGAGCATCATTTTGTATTTCGGTCAAATTTTCAAGTGCATGAAAAAACAACTAGTTTCTGAAGTAAATGATAATATTCAAAAAAGATATAAAAATAACTTATATAAAAAAAAGAGTAACAACGGATTAAAAATTGAATAGGGAGGAATATAATGTTGATTTATTAAACTAGGAATATTGATAATGTTCTTCAACCTTTATAAAAATTTTGATTGTATAAGTCTCCTATATATCTTCATTTACAAATTATAGCTATCAACATGGCTGCCGACAGCTGTCGGTGGACTCCCCTTTTCTTTACCTATTGAGTATCCAGTTATTATATAGGTCGGTGGTCACGTCACAATAGAATATAACCAATTAATATTAAAAATAATGAAGAGGAAGCGAAGAAGAAAAATTGACAGCCAAATACAGTGTGTTAGTGGAATAATTTTGGGTCTATTTTCTGTTGTTTTTTTAGAAAAAGAAATAATGTGTGGTACAATTAAGGGAACGAAGTGCTACGGTGTAACCATTCAAACCAAAAGATTAAAAATAAGTATTTGACTTAGTTGAACTACCGTCAAATATAGTTGTAGGAAACAGGGTGTAAAATATGTATTATTTCATATGTGCAATGTAAATATAATGTATTGTTAAATAACTTTTTAATTCATATTATACAGGACAATACTAGTCTAATACACACATCCATATGTTTGAAAAATAGTCAATACTCTTTGTGTAAGCGCATTAAAACTTTGGTATTCAGAGGATTTAAAAAACACAACAGCTTTGTATTCAAAGAGGAGCTTGTACCTACGTACAATACATATTGGAACTACCATGGATAATAATATGTACCCTGGGAAAGATGTGAAATTTATGAAATATAATTTCTAACCAAATCCTAATAACATGATGAATAGAGGGCGGCAAAATATGCGTAGCAGATACAGTTTTTTGGAAGAACTAAATTTGCGCAAATAACTGAAAATGGAATAAATTTCATATATATAGAAATAAAGTATCTGATTCATATTCATAGGAGATTTTTGCATTGATTCATTTGTTGACAAGCGGTAGTAACCGGCAATGCCCAAAGTTATTTAGCGTCGATGAGTATACAAACGTTATAGTATTACATTTACTCTATCTGACCGAGGAATCTTCTTTGCAGTCTAAATAAATAATATTAAACGTACATATATTTCCTTCTTTAGGAACTATCGAGACGCAAACCTACACACATTGAGTTCAAGAGAATAATTATCCCAAGTGTCCAAGTGTTATCCATTGACCTATGTTTGTCATTCTATGAACATAAAATTTTGTTTTAAAACTATATAAGATAGCTTAAATAATTTTTTTTAAACATTGTGATTTTAGGGAAGGTTCAACGACAAGCTAAAGTACTCCCTGGCTCATCAAATCTTGTTAAAAAAATTATTAATATGTTATTCTTTTTTTATTCTTGAGAAGAGTACTGCGCAAGGTAGTGGATAATGTAGGTGTGTTAGTTAGCGTCTGCATTCTGATTGGCTGAGCTGAGTGATGTCACATATTTACTCAAAAATTAAAACAATAATATTCATATAACAACGTGAATTGAGAATTTATCAAAGTGGTGGATGATATATCTCTCTTCAATGTAATGGTCTGGTCAAGGGATATCGACTCTTAAGGCGAGATCCAATGAACAAGTGTTTCACTCGGTTGGTCTCATCTCCTTTAATGGAAAGATTGTTCATTGTGCAGGTAACTCTTCATATCAAGGTGACTTGTGACTTCTGATCTCGTTAATAATTGTCCCTTTACATAAATTCCTTCAGATCTCCCACGGAATCATCGTATACTTCTACATATAAGAACTAAGGAATTCCATAAAACGAAAGAATAATTGACTGTGATACCCAGTGAGGAGCAGGCAGAGTTATCATCCTCCACCCACAGTTCCTTCTTTGAAATTATTGAAAGTCAACTATGCTTCGTCTCCTACTCAAAGAAAACTATAAAAGAAATCTGTGGAACATGATTCTAGACTTACTAAAGATAATGTGCTTCTCTTTTCTCGATATTTTGGTCTGCAAATCATATTCTACTCTGCTATTACATATAAATAGTTATTCGGAACTGTTAAGTAATTATTTGTTTTACAAAAAAATATAACAAACCTTTTAACTTCTGTAGACTTATGTTGAAATATTTGAATATCATTGAAATACCCAAACTTATGGAGTCCTTATCTAAACAGCCAGATTGTTTTTCCCCATATTGGAATATTACTCTGAAAAAGATCTAGGATCTCAACACGAATAAATAAATTATTAAGTGTTTTCTATACTAGATAATTATAAGTTGTTTTACTGAAAACAATAGTTAAAATTTAGTAATATAAAAATACGATTGTTTTATTATTGACTGAAAAATAATAAAGTGTCAATGATATTCTTCAAAATTTACATTCCTTATTTATGTGTTCTCCGTTTTTTTTTTTTTTTTGTTGTCTTACATTTTGAGTTAGATTCCTTGTAATCTTAGACCAAAATAAAAGTAAGGACTAGCGTTTTCCACACACATGTGACGCCATTAAAATGGGATGCTTACTTCTGTCAAATTATAGAAGTCTTAAGCGACACACCTTTATAATACAGTATCTTGCTATTGCATGTTAATCTACATGTGAGTAGTGTTGTGCTGGTCCTATTTAGGACAATGGTTCAGTTCAGTCCCATTTTTCGGTCCTTACAGAAGGTAGAATCGATCCCTTATGACGTCAATGAGGGTGTTTTTCCTATTTCTAATTATTCCATTAAATAATAGAATAAATTATATAACTTAGTAAAAATATAATATATTCGTATTACAATGAAAAAAATAATATTTTTTGCGAGATATGTACAATAATCTTAATACTTATTTCATACATTTTATTTTTCTTAATAAACCATCGATATTTGTATGATAAATTTGAAGGATCGGAAGGAATAAATAAGGACCGACAGAACACTACATGTGAGTCTGCACATGAAAAACAGAGTGTAACATCAAGGATTTGTTAGTGTGTTATCTTCTATAATATCAAAGCAAAATTTGGATGATTGTCGACACCTAATAACTCTGGGAAATGCTAGGTACAACCGCTAGTGATATAATATAGTTAGAGTTTTTTTTTTTTTGTAAGAGCTTGAGGAGAAGGCGGGAGCGAAACTTATGATATTATTGAATTAAGACATTTGCTTATATCAGGTGCCTGATTTTGAAGGGAGAAAATAAGTTATTGCCATAAAGAGAAGAACCCTCTACATTATTGTACATCAGATCTAAAAATTGCCTTAGCGCTATGATAAAAATGCTCTACCTATGATAAACACAACATATGAAATATTTTTAAATTCGAATAAATTATATCGGGTCCACATTACGCATTTTGAAAGGAGAATATTTATATCACTATGGAAAGCAAAGCTAAATATTCCTTTTTTCTTTTTTCAAGAATTCTGTGTTTTATATTATTATTGTTGTTAACTTTGACTTCCTCGAGAATATGTTGTTTTAATTTTAGCTAGTAAGAAATATATGGTTAATAATCTAGAAATATTGTTTAAATGGCTTAAGGGAGCCAAGAGTAAGAAATTGCTTCACTTCAGTGGGATTCAAATCTTATGGGTACTTTTGACACGGATATTCCAAGATCTGAAATAAAAATGTCAAAATCATCAGAGGTATCCGCCTTCAAAATATTTCTATACATTTTTGAAAGTGTGAGCTGCCTCAGCAAAGAAAACCTGACACTCTTTCATGTATGTTAATTGATGAAATTTTTAACTGTGGTACAAGAATAGACATATGAAGCACTTCAGTTTGTCAAAAGTCTCTACACAACATTAGCGTGATGATTACAAGAATTTCTCTGAGCTATGCGTGTTGTATTTAAATGCCCTCAGCAACAAGGATTTTTGCCTCAAGCGTCCTGGTGCAGTATGCAAGGTCCGCTAGATGTTTGAAATTGCTGTTTTCAATCAAAATTGTTCTTTTACAAAACAATATCTTATCTTCCTCACCTAGAACCATTTTTACCAAATATCAAAGTAGGAAGTTACTTGCCTTTGTCATTTTTGTATGTTTTATCTACAGTTTATGGTGGGGAAAAAGCCTTGGATACTCTGTATAATGATTTGTGTAAAATCCAAGCAATATAAGGTAATCAATCCAACTGTGTCTAAGATTTTCATATCTGTTCTATCTTGTAAACACAGAAATGGTACCACTTGCGCTCATCAGTGATTTTACTCAATTAGGTGAGCGATACAATATGGCTAAGAAGCTCATGAATATGAACTCGTTGGTATACATACATATCGCTTTGGTACAAGTTTTGGGAAACCACGTTTTTTAATTGTTATAACACAGTCTTCGACACTTGCAGATTTAGTGCATGCAACTCCTGCCTCATCTTTACACTGCTGGCCTTAGAGGCTAATTTCCTGACCAAAAAAAGTCACAGAGTGGATAAACTTGTCGTCTAATATGTCTTCCAAATCAAAGATAAATTCCATTAACGTCATTAATGACTGTGCAGAAAGAGGTGTAAGACTAAGCTCATACTTTACTGGTATTGCTAAATTAGAATAACATTTTCAAAATACTTTATGGAGGGATATGATTATGCAAGAAAAGCTAATGTAATAGTGAGAAAAAATGAGTAGCTGTGAAGATTATCATTTGATTTGTTTATTTTGGACACTTTGTCCATCAAAAAACGAAATTCTAGTATTTTATCATCAACCTTGAAAACAAATAATACTATTTTATGTCTTATGTACTGTGCAAAAAAGTATAAACGGGAAATATATTTATATGATTTAAATTACTTTTGACTCACTTATTCATAAGATTTGAATCCTAGTGAAGTGAAGCTATTTCTTTCTCTTGGCTCCCATAAGCCATTTAAGCAATATTTCTAGATTAGTAACCATATATTTCTTATTAACTAAAATTAAAACAACATATTTTCGAGGAAATCAAAGTTAACAACTATAATAATATTAAACACATAATTCTTGAAAAAAGCAAAAATGAATGTTTAGCTTTGCTTGCCATAGCCATATACTATAATATTCTCATTTCAAAATGTTTAGTGTGGGCCCAGTAAAATTTAATCGAATTTTAAAATATTATAATGAGTATATTATTAAATGGTTAAACCTTTTGTATTAAAAGGTAGAATAAAACACATCATAGTCGATTTTTTTCATTTAGATATATTCCAAATCTATGTATTGTTGGGTATGAATTTTCCACCGGATGAACTTGTTTCAAGGAGTTTAAAATATTCAAAAAATATTTGTATTTCATATCAATTGATTCATATATTCAGAGGAACATCTACAAGGACCGTCGTAACAAATAAGCAAACTTCTATTAGACAAGTTTAAATAATAATTATAATACACAGTAAATACGATAAGATCCTAATGATAAAGATAGATTTAACTTTTCGAGCTATTGTTGATCTACCAAGAAGTTAAGTACTAAGCCTTAGAACTTCTTGAGGAAAAACCAAAACGCTAAAATAATTCATATCAGACTTATGGATTAAAACAAATTTATTCAAACTAAGACATAAAAGAGAAAAACATTAAAAATCATTGATACTCTGTTTATTTAACAGATGAAAAACTACATCTTGAATAACATGTATCGTAAAATCAAAGATATATGTTTCATCCAGTACGTAATTAAATTTATTTATTTACATCTTTTTACATTCTAGGATAAAGCAAATGGATCCAGTCATTAAACCAAATCTTTATTCGGCGAGCTTGACAGCAACCGAAGATTTAAGATGTGGATTTTGAGCGATTGACATTAATTTTCTACTTGTGTATTTTTTCCTTACTTGCATCAATTTTGCATCCTGGGGAGAGTTAACAACTTTTTGTACAAGCTTAGCCAGTTCCTTAACAAAAGGAAGGATTTCTTCAAGAGTGTAGCTTGAGTAATGAACTAAAGTTGGAGTCCATAGGTCTTCTAAATATGAATCTTCATCTTCATCAAATACTCGAATCGAGTAAGCTAGAGCAGCTGCTGCCAACATGGAAGGATATATGTGAGCCATCTTATACTCCACGATACTAAGCTCCATAATGAACTTAGCCAAAGAATGTATTTTTGCGTTCACAAAACCAGCTTTACTATTACGGCGTAGGAAGTGAAGGGGAAGGGGTCTTCCAAGCTCAAAATTGAGAGTCTTAAGCATTTTGATTTCCATGGTTCTGATTTGGTGCTCCGTGTATGTGTTATCCGTGATGAAGACAAAGTCGCGTATTTCAGGGGAGTACATTTCCTCGTACTTTGAGGCAATGAACATAGCAGACACTCCGATGAGTTGAAGGATCTTCTTCTGCGTGTTTCCACCCTCTTCCTGCAAGTAGCGATCAATGATGCACACGGTGAGATACAGAGTTTCCTGGAGGAGACTGAACTGCTGATGCACGTCCACGAGCCAATCGATGAGTACACTTCGCATCTTAGGCGTGATGCTGCTTCCTTGCAGATAGTTTTGCCGGATATCTTGAGACCGTTCCAACTGTCTCAAGTACATGTACACATCATTCACATGCTCCGTTACCATTTGAGGATCGTTTACGTCATCTTTGTCAATGTCATCTACAGCCAAAGCAGAATATGCTGTAAAAACGGGTACTTCTGCCTCAGGAATCACCAAATTTGTTTCCATGGGCACTGGCTTCAATATATCCAAGGAAGAGGTAGCCTTCTGCCGATGCAATGCCCTCTCTGGCTTTGTGATGGCATAATTATCCCCCTTCAAAGAAGTCGCACGGCTCCGCGTGTTGGGAACCATGTTCCCAATATTCCCCAGAACATTACGACTCCCTTCCTTAGAGGGCCCCAAAATATTCTTTCCGCCTCGAACTCCATCTAAATTATCCACATTAGACCGCAAGCTCCTCTGAGTGGCCATGATGTGCTTAAGAAAGAACTGATTTCACTAAAACTTTGAGGAGAGGTCCTTTCCCGGGGATGAGACAGACCAGTTTAAACGAAGCGATAATTTTAAATCCAGTACAAAAAAAGTCGTTAGGCGTGTGACCAACTCCGCTCTCTCTTTGTCACTAAAAAATCTAGCTCAACTTCCTTCCTCTCCTCTATTCGTCCAATAATTTTCCGCATTAGTTTTACAAGTTTCTATTCGCTATTTTTATTATAGAAGCTTTTATTATAGATTAATAAGAAATAAAATATTTTTACAGCAATTTATGTATCTTTAAAACAATATTAATTGCCCAGTAATTACCATTTTTCTAACTTTTAATCTTTCTGAAATGGAATAATGAGTACAATAGTGAAATGGTTCATAATAGTTACCTTATTTATGGCTATATATTAAATTCATAGCTATTTTTGTCTTAAATAAGTATGACGTCACTTCGGTGCTTAAAAGTGTAGAAGGGAGGAAGGCGTGTATATCTTGCATATATTATTAACCATAGATTAAAATTTATAATATGTATATAATATTCTAAGTATAATGTAAAAAATATATACAAGTTACAATTTCTACTACTTACGACATCATTCATATAAAATTACCCACTATTGATTGCTCCTATCATTTCATTTTGATTGATTAAAATTATAGCATTTTCTTGCTACTCAACATTTTTTTACAAGATGTACACTGCATTATTCGTATATTAATTAGATGACTCCGTACGTCATAGCATTTTAAATTCTGTAATTGCAATATGATATACTTAGAGTTATGATTTTTTGATAATGGATTTTAGAAATTATGAGTCATATTTATTGATATCATCAAATCTGCCAGAGCCCTAGACTCAAAACGATCATAATTTTGATCGACAGATTGAGGTATATATATATAAGAAATTATGTTAAAAAATAAAGGATGTATTTCCAACTGATGTTTTATATAATAACAAAAACTCTACGTTCCCGCTTGAGATTTAAACAGGAAGACAAAAAGTACATTCATCTACTTTCCTGGCTGGAGAGATGAACAAAGAATTCTTTTCATGGTATTTACCTGAATATAAACGTCATTAATATTATATACTGGCTCTCCTCATAAGAGTGCCAGTCCATGAATTTGGACGTTTGCTAGCTGGAAAAGGTTGGTCGGAGGAAATCATCATCCGATCCAGATGAAAATAGTAAATAAATTCAATGACGTCACATTAAGAAGAGCGGGAAAATATCATAAAAAAAATGCTAAAAATATGTTCTTTATCTCTATCAAAAAATACTCATGATGTGAATATATGGTAATTTCCCCAGTTGTAATCGCATATCGCCAATCATTGAAGTTCCTATTTTCAATTTTGTATTTGTTCATATGAGATTGTTTTAGACTGAAGTTTCACTGCAGTACTTAAATATTGTGCTGCTTACAGTTACTCTATTTATAAAAGGTTCTTCATTGGAACGTAATTTCAATAGGTTTACTAGAGATCCAGGTAAAGCTTAGATCGAACTATAACACCCATTCAATTTCAAGTTTCGTTTTCTTGTGTAATAATAATAGAATTCGGGATAAATTAACATAAACTGTCCGTCAATAGGACTTTACTCATTCAGTATTATACTCTGATCACTGTGCCGGGGACTATTTAAAATCCAAGAATACAGAGTGAGAATTATAAAAAAATTAAAATATCCTAGCAAATTTAATCTCTCATAAGATATAGAAATATGGAAGTTAAAAAAATCAAATTGTTGCAAGACAAAGTGACATAAACAAATAATAGAGATGCAATTACTAAAAAAGAAACGTCAATCCTAATTTTGTGCCTTTATTTGTGGAAAGAGGGTAATTTCTTAAATTTGTCGGATTTAGAAGAAATTAGGAACATTGTTTTTAACTGTTCACGGAAATACTTCACTTTTGTTGCAGAACAAATGCCTAAATTGTAAAACTCTTTTAAAAAAAGATGAGGGTATTGAGGTTCCTAAAGAAATACAGATCAGACAACAATCTAGCTGCCCTAAAGGTTAATAAAAAAATTGTCCGAATATATATTTGAATAAATAGTTGGCGTCTCATATTTATAAAATATTTAATTATTATTGTTAAAATAAATCATAGTAAAAATAAAAATATTTCTTTATATACTTGTTTGCTTGATAGTTTCAGTTACATTTTAATTTATTAATTAAACATATGTCTAATGGTCTCATCTTCGTAACTCAAGCTTTTGTTATTCATTAAGATGAATAATAAAGTATATTAAAATACACTAGTAGTGGCGATGATAATGATGTTTTTCATGCCTCATTATTAATAGGCAATGTAAAATTTCCGGAATTTTCAAACATGGAAACTTTCCATGGAAATTTTGAATAAGAACATTTTAAAACTTGTAATGATATTATTGAAGGCTAGAAACATAAATATTCTTTGTTAAAAATGAGTTATTTTAACATATTATTAGTATATATTAAAAAAATTAATAAAACAAAATATAAATAAGGTCACTTGAAAGTTGCAGCATTGAATACGTGTAAATATTATTCGTTTTATACTATTAAAAGTTTGTTAGATCGAGATGAATGTACTTTGTTTTTTGCCCTTTTATATTTAATGTAGGATTTAAGCTGCCTGCTACTCTTGGTTTTAAATACTAACAGACCAAAGTATTTGGAATTTTGTTAAAAATGACATTTTTTGATATAAATTTTCGATAATCTTAATTTATAAAAAAGTATCTTGGTGGAGATATGTGAAGGAAAATTTATAAATTGGCTATGAAATAGATTTTTTTTATAGACATAATTTCAATATCTATGCGTAAGTTCTCCCTCAAGCCTCACTGTTCCTTGATAGCCGCTACTATCTATGTATGTGATTAAAAAAAATTAAGACCATTCCCTCACTTTTCCGTGATGTTTGATTAGGGACAACACAAAAAAACAAAGATTTATCATGCTGAGGAGGATAAAATTTACCGATATAAGAAATTGTATAGTTTTCCAGAATTATTACTATTTAAAATATTTTTGATGAAGCAAAGAGGGGTCTAATGAGTTCTCAGTGTACTGAAAAGCTCAATATCCAATTATTAAGAGTATGAACAATAAATATCTAAAATATTGTTCTTTAAATGTATACGGAACATTTCAAAATCACATAACCTACTCATTTGAATTAGGAGAAACAATTCACTGTACGCGCGCTCCTTTTTGTTCGTGCAAGGACATCTTTTAATAATTCTGAATTCATCTCTATTCGCCATATTTATTAACTCTTCCTTTAAATCCTTAAGCCCTTTCATTTGGCTTTCATCATATGGAAGATCAAAAAGTGAAGGTAAATCGCTGACTTTGAAAAGATTAGGAGAGTCCTCACATATAATCAGCTTGATAATGGATTTTTCCGCATATACAAATATATAATAAACAACTCCTTTAAGACCATTTACTTCTGTGCTTACCTTTAGAATGGGTAGAGCTTTATCGACTATTCGTTCAAATGTATCTAAGTCATCTGGCTTAATCGAAGAATTTATCAACTTCAGCCATTTTTGAATGTGAGAATAGACTTAAAAATCTAATTTTTTTCTCGGCTTCTAGCAGTTGTTTAATGGAGATGTAGTAATTAGATCCTCCAAGTTGCCGATATTTAGAAAAACGAGCATTGATAGGATCAGAATTAATTTTACGTAATAGAACATAATCCAGTCCTTTACCTTCTAATAAATAAATAGAGAGCTCAATTATACTCCTAATTGAAAACCTCAATGTAAAAAATATCTCCTTGCTCAAGCCGCACTTTCCTGAGTATTCCCAATCGTAAATCCATTTATAAAATTTTTCTAACAAAAGTAGAGTGTCACATTCGTTAGAGATTACTGCAGTCCTTCGGTGATCCCTTAGGCAGTCAGCTTCAAACACATTTTTTACATTTATCCTACACCAGATTTCTTTCATTAGGGATAAAAAGTTAGAAGTTTCATCTCCTATTGGGTTAGTCCCTGCAAATGTTCTTAGTCCGGATATTGTTGAGTCATGGAAACAACTATCAGCTATTTTAACACTAGTTCGCTCAACAGTCCTTGGATGAATGACCTTATCCGTTAATTTGTGAGTATATCCGACCGGTAGGAGTCTTTCTTTTTCATATAACTCACGGATGTGATTAAAATTCGCTGACATTGCATCTCCATTAAACATTGGACATTCAAAAAATTCTGAAAGCCAATTGTTATAAATATTCTTAAAAATGTGAACCATATCGAACAAACCGTATATTCTATTCCCATTGGAATATGGATTTTCGATATAATTCTTATCTTTCTTTAACATTGTTCAAAAAAATTTTTGTTAGAGAAATGTCCATCTGTTATAACTGGGACGACGTCAAAGTCTATCGTCCATACCATCTTAAGAACTGAGTGGAATGATGTCTGTATTAGCTCGGAGGATAACTGAGAAACAAGAATAATAGTAGCAATGCCCTTGCAATGGCCAGAAATACTATTGATGAAGAAGCACAGTAATGTTTTTGTGGGCTCCATATTTTCCAAACCCGTGATTCTGCCTTTGGAGTATTCAATTTGCTGGAGTACATAAACTTCATCTATGAGAATGGACACTTTTTTATCGTTCCATTTTAATGATGTGAACCTTGTTTGTAGATATTTGTACGATTCTGACTCCGTTCCCGTTTTCACGTTCAAATATGACGACAGATCTTTTATGTGACGCGTAGTTGGTAATGCGAGGAGTCCTTCTTGGGCTATGTATTTTTAAAATGCATGATAAATATTTTCCCACGTAGAAGCTACTGTCAACGTAAAAAGTGAATAGTGTCGTCCTTTTATAGGAGCCAATATATTTAAAGACTGCTCCATCAAAAACTTAATTGGTTTTGAAGTCTTATCTTCAATATCTTCAATAACATTCAAAATGGCCTGTATATTTTTTTATTCTCTCCAGTGTGTTGAAGTCTGAAGTTTTTGGAAGACTCTTGAGAATTGCTAAAACGTTCACAACCTCAACAGGTAGAAATACTATTAAAAGCTAATAAATGACGGATAATAGAGAAGGATTGAACTTTCCCTTCTTTATATTTTTCAAAGTTTAAATCAGAGGCTATATTTAAACTAAAGTTAATCGTTGGAGCGCCTAAAAACTAGATACTTATGGGTTTTTCGATCAGATAGGACAAAAAAAACTGCCTTTATTCTGTTTTTCAATAAATAAGTATGTTATTGAGGTATCTTCAGACATAATGAGCAAATCAAAAGGGATATTGTATTCAGATTTTTTTTGTCTATAATTCAATTAAAGATGCAATATTGTCCGACACCATAAATTCATTGTTCAAATGATTAATTTGAAGGTTGTCTGATTATCTTCGGGAAGATGCTGTTGATTTTTTTGTCACCTTCCTCATTACATATTTTTTTGACAAGTAACTCGGACCAGGAAATTGTGAAGGTACGGCATCCCTATTCAATAGTCGACGGTTTAACGGGTGGCCACATCCTAAGCCTGTTTTACGGAAATCATTTTTGGTAAAGTGAAGGGAGCAAACGAGCCTATTCTTAATATTTATAGATTTTCCATCTAAATTTTTTTTCCATTAAATATAAATTAAGTATAAATTTATTTGAAATAAACCTATTCAATTGTGTTGAAATCAAGGATTAAAATATATACTTGGTGCCTAATCTCTGGGTATTGCTCTAATGAAAGTTTTTAACATAAAATTGAAGTATGCAACTCGACATAACCATTTTAAAAGTTTAGCTCCTGTCAGCGACAAATATTTCACCTGATATAGAAAAAATATCCCAAAATAAGCAATAACAAGCTATAAAAAAAATTAAATAAAAATCTATTTATCCTATTATCCATTTTTTTAATATAATTCCTTTAGTAAAAAATAAAAGTATAGTTTAAATAAAATTATATTAAATCCTTGTTTTCTCTAAATGATAAATTCAATAAAATGGTTTTCCACCATCACTCAACAGCGATAGCTGTTTGCCCTTCTGTCATGATACTACATAGCTGTTTGGCCCCTACTCTCCAAAATGTGCCCATACCATGTTCTAGTCAATTGGGTTGCCCTCTTGTGGCCTTCATAATATTTAATCATACTCTTGTCAAAAAGCAGTTGAGAGCCTTCATCGTGCTGGCAAATCATCCCTTCTATTTTATCAGATTGGGAGACCTTCAATCATTATCAGTTCTGTTAAATATAACGTTAAAAAGATTCGAGAGGGTGGAAACGCTGATGATAAACCAAGAAGTGGACGCCAAATGTCTGCTCGGAACCCGAATTACGTCCGGAAAGTGAAATTAAAAATATACAGAAACCCCAACAGATCAATGGCAAAAAGGACTAAGGAGATCAACGTGTCAAGAATTTTGATGAATCGAATCATCGATAAGGATATAGGGATGGGTTCTCTGAAGTTTTGTCAGAATCCCACGGAAGATGCACGGATGAAACGGATTCAATGAAGTATTTAGAACTTTGTACGTGGAATGAGAAGAAATGGGACTTGGATCAAAAATTCAACCGTCAAAATGGCTTAATCTTAGCCTCATCATCAAAAGATGTATCCTTAAACTAAAGAACAATTCCGAACCGGATTAATAGTAGATCCCTTTTGGTTTGGGCAGGGATTTCAAGTAAAGGAGATAAGGTTTCTTTGGTTTTTATTCCGGAGGGTCTGCGTATGAAGACAGGTGACTACATTTAATATATTTTGAAGCATGTGTCCTTCTGTGGTTTAAAGTCAATTAATCTAAAACGATTAAGGTGACTTTTCAGCAAGATTGAGCTCCAATACATACCAGCGTTCAATCCCAAGAGTGGCTTAAAGCAAATTTCCTTTTTGGGACATATATATGTGGTACCCTTCGAGTCCAGATCATAACCCCTCGACTACTTTGTGTAGGGTTATCTCGAGTTAAAGGTAAAAACTCGCCAATATTTAAATTTGGAATATGTCCTTGCCTCAATTCAGATAGAATGGGTGAAACTTCCTAAATCTATTGTGTATGCAGCATGTGAAGTATTTCAATCACGTCTAAGGGAGGTAGTCGATAGAGGAAGCAGTTATATTGAATAATATAAAAAATATATAATAAAATTTACTAAATTTCCTAAAATATTTAGTCGGGATGTTTTTATCTACGATAAATTTATCACTCAGTATATAAAATTTAAGAAAGTTTAAAACTGATGGTCACCCCTGTATATTAAACAAACAATAAAATTGTAAATTATCCATACATGAAAAGCATATGATAGGTACAATTTTATTTTATCGAATTCCAAAAATGATATAATTTGAAGACTTATACAGCACGAATATCAATTCCTATGATAAAATGTTTTTTATAAATTTTAGAGTTCTACTATTATTCTTTCTAATATTTTAAAAATATTTTTAATATCATAAAAATTAATGCAATGACGAATGAATAAAAACATGGACACCAGTGTCTCATCCATACGAAAGGGTTAAGTAAGATCCAGTACCAATTATCCCTACTGTTTTTCCCAATTATCTTACATATTTATCTGTGTTGCCAACACCGGAAAGAACTACTTCTATATCAACAAGGGGAGATATGTAATTTAAATACATTATGAGCAATTTAATATACCTTATTAAGAATTTAATACGTTATTAATTTTAGAGCTGAACAAACAAGAAAACAACTTTTTTTTCTAGATGAATTCATTGATGAAGCAAGATGAAATATCCATGTTTGAAAATATCAAAAAGAATCGATAAATCTATGAGGGAGATTTCGCGATATTCTTTGTTATTTCGACTCATTCTGCTATACTTGAGTTAAGTTACGGTATTAGGATATATAAAAACTTATCTTTTGATATAATTTCAAATGGACTGCCAGTTTGATGTAAATCATATATGCACAACATACTATGTGTAAATTTAGGGAATTCATAACATACTTGTATTCTTGAAAAATGTACATATTTTATCTCCCTCGTCAAATATTAAAATCGCGAAGACGCGGTTACGATTGTTATTAGAAGAAAAATCAAGATCTAATGACCATCTAGAATTTATCTCTGGACTGATTGATTTGCATTTGTGTTCTCCAAAAGAAAAAAGGTATCCAACAAGGCTCCTTGGAGTTTATTCTTTGTGGTAAAATACAAGTACACCTCTCTACAAATTATTTGTGAGTAAAGCCTGATCCAATTGCCGATTGTTCATTATTTAAATAGACTGAGAAGTGTGTTTGAAGTTACTCATCAACGATGGATTAATTATCTCTAAGAATAAAATCATTGGCTGCAATTATTCCTATTACCAAAATCACCTCTTCTATTATAAAAGAATACTATATGAAAGTGCTTGATATTGTAAAAAAGGTTGGATTTGAGAAGGATACAACTATAGTGGATGCCCACTGGCCTAATACAAAATTTTATCGGGACGAACATGGAAATGGAAATTCCTACACGTATATTTTACATCCTTTTGCAAATAGCCCGCAAAAAATCAATTTTCTGTTCGACCCTATTCACATTTTCAACAACTTCTATAACATTATTTATAGTAAACATCGAGTTTGGTATATCCATCTTTTGAAAAAGATGACACTATTCTCCAAGCAGAAATCGGACATATTAAGGAAAATTTTGAAAAAGAGTTTGGTCTTGGGTTTGAATTTACTCACAAGGTTACTATAGAAAGATCCAACGTGCACTTATGGTTAAGACTCTTTCATGAATCAACAATTAATGTTCTTTCTCATTATGTCACCTAAAAGCCGTCAAATGAATCCTTCAAAAAAACTGCCAAAGTTTTGGAATTGTATCCACCCCCATAATGTTGCCACCCTAACTATTCTATCAGATTTGTATTTATTCGTACATACTCTACTTTCTTTAATTTGTTCGCAAAAACTTTGTGGCTGATTATAACAGCAAGATCCATGTAAACAAAAAAAGGAAAAATAAGTCTATTTCATGCTCTCCTTCAAAAAAATTAGTGTCTCAGTCATATGTATACAGTATAATTTTATACAATACTAGGATTAATGTTTGCTCTAATGTATCTAATATATCCAAAAGATACTGGTTCTTCAAAGAGTATCACTAATGATGATGGAAATTCAATTAATTTTCTAATGGTATTTCCTATTGTTTACAAAAATGTTAATGGCTAACGAAAGAAGGATGATGTGTAGGACTCAGGCCGGAAACGTTTTACGCAGCAAATAAGACGTCGATGGAACTAATCGAAGTTTAGACAAAACTCTTATCCCATCGAAAGGAGATTTTTATGGTATAAACAGTTAGGAGGAGGCAACTATTTTATCAGTAGTCGTCAATTTTTGGAGGAGAGGAAAAAGTGAGTTTATCATGGCTACTAAAATCAGAAATTAATTTGATAAAAATCTTTTAAAAAAACAGATAATATCTCAGGAAGTAAATTTTATCTTATCTTTAACCCCCTCAGACTGTTTTTTTTTTTTTTTTTTTTTTTGGATCTACAGTTTTGTACTGGATCTGAAGGGATAATTTACTGTCTCAGCGGAAATTCTGCCTATTTTCTTCATAAAAAACTACCAAAAGATTCTTGTTCGACGTTTCTGTTAGTGAATGAGACTTTAAGTATTTCATTTGAAGATGATGGATTTGAAGACGAAGGATATAAAGAAGTTTTTTAGCAGCATCAATAGAGTTGGACTCTGCAAGCCTAGTGATGTAATGTACATATATTTTTTACTAATGTATGTCTTTAAAAATGAAAAAATATTCAATTCTTTAATATCTTTGTGGGATACGAAATATCTGTGTTTTTAAAGGTCGATAAATATTTTTTTATTTTTTCTCCTGAAGATATGACTTGGCTTAATGAGATATGTTGCCACCATAACTATTCTATCATATTTTTATTTATTCGTACATACTCTACTTTTTTTAATTTGTTCGCAAAAACTTTGTTGCTGATTATAATAGCAAGATCCATGAAAACAAAAAAAGGAAAAATTAGTGTCTCGTTCTTAAACAATATAATTTTATACAATACTAGGGTGTACCCAAGGTTAATAGAAATAGAAGGTTATACCATAACGTGTTTACGACTGATGTTTGACTTCCACCTCGCTTTTAATAGTGACGTCATAGTGTATAAGTAGTTGCGTGTTTTGTTTACATTTTCCATCCTATAAAAAAAAACCATCTACATTCTTGATTCTACAATTTGACAAGGTCTTCATTTTATTAAAAGAAATTCAAGCCCATTGAGGATCTTCCACGTCGTAGTGAAGCATATGAAGCTAAGTCTCAGTTTCTATAGAGGATCACTTTGCCATGGTGGACTACAGCGAGGAACGAAGAAAATTGTCGCATTTCACTCAAATCCATTTAGGAAAATTAAATTGAAGGATTATTAGTTATTCTGTGTTAACTCTTCACCCTTGTCATCATCAATTGTATCATTCAATTCAAGAACAATATATTCAATCTATATATATTGTAATTACTTACAAGTTATTTGTATTGACTGCCATTTGTTACGATGGCTATAAATTATCATAAGCATTCTTTATCAAATAGAAGATACTAGATGAAGACTCCTTGGAGAATGTGTGGAGTTCAGTCTCACAAAAGATCGTGTTACTTCGTCACTCCCGGCATTAAAGAATAGGTCATTGTGATAAAGTTCAATATAATTACATATACTAGGGATCATGAATTTAAAAAAATCATAATGTACATTGTTATGTATTGATTTAATTAAACTTAAGTATCTTAAAACGAATACTTTATTAAAATAGAACTGATTAATCCTCAGTGAAACAGTTCCCATATTGACTCTGTGGATTTGACACAAGAAGATAATTTCGCTCCCAATAACGTTATAGTTGTGGTTGAAAAAAATGTTGGACATCCAATTTCCGAGGAATTGCTTGAAGGTTTTTAGACTTAGCTAGAACACAGAGACTCACATTTAAAAAAGCTTATTCTTTAAAATTAAATAATGAGCTTAAAAAAATATATATATCATTTCCGTCTCTATTTTTTAACTAATGAAGTGAGCAGTTTTTCGCACGTTACTTGCAATTTTTCTTTTTATGCTACTTTTGTTTACAATATTAATATACTTTAGTCTAATGAATGTACAATGTCAATAAATTTTTTTTATAGTTTCATATTCTTCCTTAGTATACTTTTCCACAATTATGGTGATGAGTCGATCCATCACATATGGTTCGGTATCAAAAAAAATTCCATGAAACTTAATGAAATGTTTTTCTATTTTTTTGCAAAATTCCAAAAATATTCTGATGGTTGAAGCAGTCCCCCTCTTGACAATGTTTTAAGCCATAAACATGGAGAAACTTGCATGCTGGAAGTATTACACCCCAGAGTGGGAAATTTTTGATGTAACGAATTGGCACATATCCAGCAGCATAAATAAATCCTTCATCTTCACAGATTTAGGAAGATTCAAATCAATAGATGGTTGTTCTATTGTATTTTCATCATTATTTATATCTTCCTCAATCTCCCCTTTGATTTCAGGATAAATTATATCATCAAAGTCTTGATAAAACTTTATGTTACCTTCTGAATCAGCTTCGCTCAAAATAGGACCTAAAAGGAGATGCAGGATTAGTATATATACATTAGTGCATTGATGATACTACAACCTGTAATTTGTTGAATCATAGAAGCAAAACATTGGTATTTCTCAGATCTGACGAGAGCACTCTAAACAACTATTTTTTCACAGCCATTTATTACGAGTATCCGAAATTGATCTATGGCCTCTACGGCATTGGAGTTTTCAAGACAATCATGATTTAAACGAGATGTCAGTATATATAGAAGGCCAATTTCAATGAAAGCTACAATGATATCAAAGATTTTGGGGAAATACTTATGCCCTTTTGGTAGGGCTTCAAAGCAGAGGACTTAGTCAACACTACTTTACCATTTTTATTTCTCTTAATTTGCTTCATTGTTCCAAACACATTTATCGTGCTTTGGAGAATATCCGATTGTGTATCCAAATTTACTCGATAAGCACATCCAAAAGTCCTTTTTTGATATTGATCGGGAGCTTCATCTCATTAAAGCCCAAAAGAGCTAATTGTCCATTTGGAGTTTCGTTGGATATATTTTGTTGAGTGATAATTTTAATAATATTTGATTCTATTCCAGGAACTGCTTTAAAATTTCGGATCCACCGTTTGGGGGTTGTTACACTAGGAACCGGAGGTAGGCCATTGGATTGAATGTAACAGTAGGCTTTTGAGGAAAGATACTTCAGTATCAGACCTTTTACAAAATCCTCTCATTCCATTTTCCAAAACCTCTTCCCACTGATAATGAGTTTACATTGAGATTTAGTGAATCTCTTTTCCCGTTCTCCTTTCATCGCTTCTTTAAAATTAGATTTATATTTTAATAATCTATATTCCGATTGAGGGATTTTCACTTTTTCGTGTAAATCTGCATTCTGTTTCCTTAGTGACTAGAGTTCTAGAATGAGTGGATCTTTTCTGGTATTAAAAGCCCTACTAATTTGTATAATCCGGGATACATATGCTTGATTAGATGCGTTAACCTTTCCTAACACGAGTGGTTTCGTTGATTGTTTATCGTTGATAACAATGGATTAAAAATAAATCAGCATTGAAAGACAAAACTTTATTAATTAAATTATGTTGAATAAGGTTCTACAAAATGTATATAATCATACAAAATCAAGTATACTGTAGAAATATATTTGGAAGCCAATATTTTCTTTCTAATGCTTTATATAACAAGTAAAACAAATAAATAAATATAATATTACTACTTCAAAAGGTTTGCTGATTTATTATATACTTTTTTTTTTTTGATTTGAATTGATGTTTTCAGTTTGACTTTTAATTTTCTTATGGAACAATTTAATAAGAAAATAATAAAAAATGTTGTTATAAAGTTACTAAGTATAAGTAATTGAATTAGATGACTTAATCGGTTGTAAATACTCATAAAATAGATTGGAAATAAAACATAAGTCGGTTTTGTAAGTAAAAACTTATGAAGTAACTATAGACAGCATAAACTATAGCCGAATAAATAAAAAATCCATAATTATTTATTTATATTTGTTTGCCGTCAATATTTACTTCATGAGGTTTTACTCACAAAACCGACTACATAATAACGTCCAAAAATTACTAACAAGTTAAAAAAAATTATAAAATAAGTTTTTTTCTTTTCTTATGCCTTATCCTGATCCTTTTTTTTTTTTTTTTTTTTTTTTTTTGTAAAGAAACACTGTCATATATTGTTTTATAGATGATTTATTCGTGAAGTAACTATACATTGCGTAAATTCTTCATCGGAGAAGAAAATTATCCGATCACCATGGAGTCATTAAGAAGACTCCTCAAACGCTCCATACGGAATTGCTGATGCTTTTGAGTCAAGAATTGCCTATCCTCAATCCGCCTCAATTTGACTTCCGCCAAACAGCCTTGATCACCATTGACCTGGTACTTTTACTATTCTTACAAAATGTATAGCAGCAAAGTGAAAAAAAAACAAAAACCGCCCAGATGCTGTCAAATTTATCTAATCTTGTCTAAAATTGGCTAATTTGGCAATACAAACGAGAGAAACAACAGAGCCAAAAACCCAAAAAAAACAAAAACATGTTCAAGCTCAGACGTTGTGTTGAGTGACTTAGGGAATTGTTACATTTAGAGTCATAGTATGAACTGTCATAATATAGTATTCACATTCTTCTCAAAATCAATACACGACACCATGGCATTGGTGTTGCGACCTCAGTTGGGGTCAAGGGCCACAGGTTGAAAACACTGTTATAACGATTTATGACACTCTGTAAAGATATGTGAGATGTTTATCCACATAGATTCAAATAATAGTAACGTCGGTTTATATATACACAGGGGCGTCTGCATGATATATACATATATATAGATTTTTTTTGGCAGGGGGGGGAGGGTTCTTGCTTTGTGGAATTTTTTGAAACAAAAATCGAAAAATCAAATTTTTTTGAAAAAAAATTCAACCCCCCCTCACCCCCCTACTTCAATAAAACCATGTTGTAAGTTCATTACTACCTATTGTGGAGGGGGCACATTGCCCTCCTTCTTCGTAGAAACAATTATTTCTTCTCTCTTGATTACAATAAAGAATTATTTTAGCATTTGCGTATCTTGTTGCAATAACAACATTAACCTGCCTCCTCCCATTGGATTTTCTTTAAAGAAAAGGTTTTTTAATTACATATATTGAGCAATTTTTACAGAACTACATAGGTTTATCGACATAAATATTTTTTTGAAAGTCCAATATTTACTTCTTGTTCATACCTAGAATAATCCATAGGGTAAGTATCCTCGTGAACTCCATGCTCCTTTCTTTGTCTTGCGAGAACAATTTCCATATCAGAATGGATAAGGTGTAGCCAATTTCTTCACTTCATCAAAGTGCTCTGCACCCCCCTCTGTCATTGCGCATAAGGCTTAATTTGTATAAGTTTTCTTTTACACTATCAAAAAGATCTTGAGACACAAATGAATATTCAGGAGTAATGAAGGATGAGTAGGAGCTACTGATTGGATATCCACAGCAAACAGTCCCGTATAAAAAATCTAGATTGGAGTATGATTTGCATCATTTTATATAGTTCTAGCCTAGAATGGCTGAATTAAGTGCATACCTAGACAGAAAAATACCACAGGGACAAAAGACAGAAGAAGGATACCTCAAATATTTCGCTAACGATGTAGGCTAGGTAAGTTTTTATTAGAAGGTTCTGCCTCAAAAAATCAATGAAATTATCATAGGAATATAAAAGAAATGCGATTGCTCCGGACAGGGAACCAAATCTCCATTTTCTATAGGCAAATATCACTTTGTTCAAGGAATATTATAAATTTTGTGTATCAGTTCAAGGGTTTGTGGGCCTATTCATGATCCAACTATTTGAGACACCTACCAATGGCTTTCAGCACAAGTGTTCTTTCTATCTATATCTATCATAAAAGTCTGTACTGTAATCTCCATTTTCATATTAGCCTCCAAGATCTGCATGACTTTAGTGATTCTACTACTGAAGACAAGTATTTGGGTGACACGAAATTTATGCCCAGCCGGTTTTTTTAATTAAAAATTTCAATCAAGAGCGTTGAAATTTTTTTATTATGCTCAGTGTTGTTATTCATATGAATATCATTAAGCTTGTAAACATCTTCCACGCAAATTCCCTTCATTGATGCTATTAATTCAAATCTCTTTTTCTACTTGAATTTCTATGTTTTCTCTGGTTTTTTTGATGGATTGACAAATTAGGTTGAGGAAATTTACTATCTTACCCCCCATGATGTCTTTATACCCTGAATTTGTCATCATTCATTTTGGTGGTACTGAACAATGTCCAATCACTTTTCCTATTTCTTTCTCTTTTTCGATTCGAAGCAAGCTATAATTATTTTTCTCAAAATTAAATCAAGGCTCCAATGGTATTCTTCCACGAATTATCGTCAATTTCTATTAACAAATTGTAATTCTTAACCCTTTGGGTTCGCCGTAAATTCCCCTTTAAATAGTCAAAATTGATCGTCCCAATAAAAGAATGAACATATCTGGGTTGGGGTAATGTACACATTTTTAGGCGTCCAATACATCAATATATTCCTATAAAATGATACCTCTAGTAAGTATTTTATTATTATTTTTTTGGAGCTGCATTTGTTCTTGAAGCAGCTTTTAAGCAGTAAGGTAGAAATCACTTTATCAAATCTCTTAACAATGAAGTACAACATGTAATAATGGAAAAAATGAAACAAAGTGCTAAATATAAAACAATCTCTAGTTTAAATAAATAATTTCAAAAGTTATTCCACAAAACATTTTTACTTGAAAAAATAGCAAATTTTTATATTCATCAAATAATACAAAATGTATCTAAATCCAGGTCGATGTATGATATAATAAATCGGGACATGGACTTTTTGTCACTATTTCGGGGTCTTACTATAAGTGTGTTCCTCTGCACTATTAGTAGAGGTTGTTATTTGTAAGAGCGCGAGGGGAAGAGGGGGAGACATATGGTACTAGTGAGTTAAGACCCTTGTCAATATCAGCTGTCTCTTATATGATTTTTTTTTTTTTTTTGGGGGGGAAGAGTTGGGGAAAATGAATTACTTCTATAAAGAGGAGAATCCTGTACATTTAAAATAGTATTAGTTACTGCAAATATAATAATTATATTTTATTCATAAATATTTATTTTACTATATATTTTTAAATCAATTTCAAAAAAAGTGTTTTTCTACAAATAAGTTGACAATTATTGATTATAAAATAATGAAGAAAAAGAAGAATGAGCACAGACATCAACAGTTTTTAATTTCTAATTCTTATATTTAGTTTTTGCTTTACAAACATCCCTGCTTTAACTATTAGACATCATACACAGTGATGCATAATGTATGTATGTCCCACCGGCTTGTAAAAATGAAAGAAACAGAAAATGAAAGTGAAAAATTGGACAGCACTTTTATTGAATGGACTTGTGGGATGGAGTTACTTCGATGTCGATCCTCAATTTTACTCTGATCCAACTAGGACTTGCACTTTTAACTACCAAGCAAACCCTCATTGTTACTCATCATCTTTCATGTCATATTCACTTTTTATTACTAGGGATGTTAAAATTGTCCAAATCCTCGTTAGCATATAGATTTAAAAAAATTATATTTTTGTAATCTGCAATGTATTCTTATTAATTATTTCTCTCTATTTTAAAAATTCAAACATATTAGCTAGTAAGGAGCACTACATTTTATTCAGTCATCTATTTCAGTAGATACGTCTATCAAAGTTGCCAACATATTATTTTCTTTTTGATTTACAACCACAAGGATTTAGAGAATCTTTCCATCTTCGGTTATTACATAAAAAAGTTGTCAACAACCATATGTCTGCGGGTACCCTGTCACCCATTGGATTTTTCTTAGTTGCCCGTTGAACTTGTTTTTAAAATAAAGTATGCTTTTGATTTCTGGATTCGTTTGTACATATTTTTTGAGCTGGTAGCCCTCGAGCCTTTTGGGAATCTTAAAGTAGCCATCAGATTTAAAAAGGTCGTTGACACCTGACTTAGATGTTTGTCTTTAAGATTGACAGCAGCTTTCGAAAATAAAAAAAATACTTTGATTACCTACTAGAAAAAGCCACTCCCGCTTTCTAGGAAATGTTTGATACACCTTCAGTTATACATCATAGCAGAAATTATTTCTATTAACCTTGATATATCTAAATATGTACAATGTACATAGATTGTAATTATTATATAAATGAAAGTACCATTCCTCAGATCTTTACTGTGGAATGGAATAATTAGTTATGAAATATTTACTTAAGCAATATAAGAAAATTTAATGAATAATTCATTTTTCATGAGTAGATCATATAACGAACTTTTTTAAGAATCATGTATAACAAAGGGTTCTTAAAAAGGCGACTATCGTTAGACGAAGTAAATACAAAGGTGGATAAGTCAGTCTAACTCAAAAGTTCTCCACAATTTTTACGATGCACGTTTGTTTTCTTTGATATCTGTGGTCTGATGCATCATGAATTTGTTCGAAAGGGAAAAACGGTCAAAAATGAGTACTATTCGGACGTACTAAGGTGATCATCAAAAACGGCCAGAAATATGGAAGAACAACTCGGTGATTTTACAAGACGATAACGCGCCATCACACAAAAGCCACGGTTGTGAGCAAATTCAAAGCCAAACACACAATAAATACCATCGATCAACATCCATATTCACCTGATTTAGCTACATGTTACTTTATTTTGTTCCCCAAGATTAAATTGCCACTCCGTGGAACCCGTTTTGAGTCTATTGAATCTATAAAACAAAATTCGTAGAAGGAGCCAAAGACCATGCCAAAAAGTGCATATTAAAAATGTTTGAATGACTAGAAAAAACGTTGGCATATGTGTATTGCATCCAATGGAGATTATTTTGAAGGCAAAAAAATAAATTTTAATAATTTAATGTGAAATTGGTGTTATATTTAACAATTCTAGTTACTTTTTGTTAGAATTTACTACGCTTTTGTTTTAAATCAATTTGATTCTGTTTAATTTGACAGGATTTTTAAAAACTAGACATTATATCTACAACTTTTAAATAAAAGAATAGATATTTCATATTTATCTTACTTAGAAAAGTTTTTTTTTTACAAACTTTCTAAGAAGACTATATTTAACAAGGAAGTAGAATGTAACCATTCCAATTATTAAGACAACTTCATGTTTTTAGGATTATTTCTTTTATTTAAACTGGACTCGTTAATTATATAGAAGTCAAATACACACAGTATAAAACTATGTTATTTAGATGAGATCTGTTTAATCTTTTATCCAGACATATTATTCTTTCAAAATATATGTAGAATAAAAAAATTCTTTAAAAAAGTACTCGATATAAGTTCGATCCGAAAAATAAGACAATCCTTCACTATTAAGTTTTTTCATCATGAAGTTAATTGGTTAATTCGTACAATGGATTACACAAGAGTAGGATATAGGAACAAGCAAAAATATTTTTCTACTTGCTATATGTATATTAGTTGTCATAAAATCCAATTCATCTTTTAAATAACTCAATATAGTATGGTAAATAGTGATGTTAATCGTGTGTATTTTTAGCTGGCCCGTTTTTTGTAATTGTTAATCTGAAGGATGCATTTTGTTCTCCTTAGTTGTTGTCATTATTATTAAATTCCTGAGTAGTGAACTTCCTTTCCTATTTCATTCAATTGTATTCAAAATTCGTCTGTGATCATAAAAGATGGAGAGTAACCTTAAGGATTTGTTGCAGAGTCATATTTGTAAGTCCTTGTTAGACTCAGAGTAGAATTGGGGACGAACATTAGAATAAATCTTGACATATCCTTGTAAAAAACCTTCTCCACCTAATCTTTTGTCATAGCTGATCTCCTACAAAACATTCTTGAAATTGACAGGGTTACCATGTTGATTTTTGGTTTCTTTTTTAACATACCCATTATAGACTCGATTTTCATCACTATATACATATAACTAAATCCTATCTTGAATGCTTTATTGATGGATAGGTTAGTATTTAAATTTTAAAAGCTTTTACACTCTTAAAATATAGATTTTTGTTAGTGTGCGCTAATTTGTTTTAGTGCCAAGAATGGAATTGTTATGTATTTAATATGTCCTTTCTGGTTTTCATCTTCTTGTATATTCGTCTATGTATTATAAGTACTGAGTTTTACGTATTATAAATAGTGTCGTCTTTTGTAAATATATCAGAGTATAGTTGGAATACACATGAGCATATAAACAGTGTGTAGTTTCATTCCTCCACGCCATTTCTTCCTCTCATCTCTCCCGGTCATCTTGGATCTCTCCACCTTATAAAGAAGTTTGACTCTCTCGTTCGTCAAGACGCAACATTGGCGACGAGGATGGGATCAGGATCACGTGACCTCCCTGCTGTGGGATCGTCGGCGAAGCTAGCCCTGCTGGAGTTGGGTAGCCCTTTTTCGTCGATGGGGAGAACGCTCGTTCGTCTGCGGAAGGCGGAGCAATATGGACTGTGCCTATGTTTGGGCCTCGTGGAGGAAGGAAGAGAACCTTGGTCACTTTCAAGAAGTGAAGTGTGTGTCCGGGTCAGGGACCACATAATTAACAATGGATTTATTCCTACGCACTTTTGGTTCTCTACTGTTCCTACTCTCCCGTTCACATCATTGGTTGATGGATGTGGAACGGTCTCTCTTGTGGATCATCCCGAGTTGGATGAGGGTACATCGAGCAAGATGTCTCCCAGGTACGAGCAGGGTGCTCGGGTCCTTAAAACCTCAACAAGGGTGAGTGTTGTTTCTCCCAGGGACGAGCAGGGTGCTCGGGTCCTTAAAACCTCAACAAGGGTGAATGTTATTTTTCCCAGGGACGAGCAAGGTGCTCGGGTCCTTAAAACCTTTATGAGGAGTATTGTCCTCCTTTCTCCGGTGCGCGTGCTGAGAGCACGGCACGTCTATGGAGATAAACTTTTGCAATACAAGGAAGAATGTTTTGTCCTCGCCTGGACATGGATGGAGCGGATCTATAGGCTGCTGTTCATGGAGAGGAACCTGTTTAAGCACCGCCATGGATTTGGTGCTTGGGGGTGATGTTATGTATTTAATATGTCCTTTCTGGTTTTTATCTTCTTGTATATTCGTCTATGTATTATAAGTACTGAGTTTTACGTATTATAAATAGTGTCGTCTTTTGTAAATATATCAGAGTAGAGTTTAGAACACACATGAACATATAAACAGTATGTAGTTTCATTCCTCCACGTCATTCTTCCTCTCATCTCTCCCGGTCATCCTGGATCTCTCCCACTATAAATAAGCTTGCGTCTCTCCCTCGTCAAGACGCAACAGGAATACTGGTGGTATTGCATCGGTCCTAGCACTAATTTCCAAATCATTCCCCGCCCCCTTCATTACTTTTTTATCTATTCTATCTTTTTAGCATTCAACTGTAAAATATGACCTCTCTAGGATGACTGCAGGACTTCCACATTCCATAGACCAGGTATATTCCATCTTTAAACTAGTTAAAAATTTCTTGTATCAGACTATTAATGAATATGGAACAAAATATTCAATATCATTGACAAAAAAAAGATTGAATCAAATGTTAATGTCAGTAAGTAACCTAAACAAAATGAAATCCATACTATTGATCCCACATTATGCATGGTTTGCATCTAATTCAATGACAAAATTGCCTAGTAAGCAATAAAAGTATCAATTATATTTTTCAGGTTATTCAAACAACTTGTTTTGATGGTCTTCTGGACGACAAAGATGTCCTTCTCACCGACGATCAGTTGTCCAAAATTCAAACTTCGATAGTTGAGAGATGCAAGTAGGAAGGAGCGTGTAAAAGAGCTTATCGCACAACTGATCCTAGCCCTCCCAGTGTGCCCATCACATCTACCAGGTTTTCTTTTCCACTTTTAAGGCATAGCCTAAGGAGAGATGCTCTGCAAAAAATGAAGTTATGGACTACCTGAGATCAATCTATGACCTTCAGAATCTTTTCAGTGTTACAGCTTAGTGCTAACACCTAAAAGAAATATACTTTCAGACAGGAAATTTAAAAAGCTCCTTTTAATGAGATTCAACAACTGGTTTGCTCACCTCACTCCACTGTTTAACTCATGATTGTTTACAAGAAGGTAATATTACAGTGGGGTTATACACTGTTTTGTAAACCCACTCCCAAGTATTTATGATAAGTTTGAAAGAAAGACTGTCTATCTTATTTTTTACAAGGAAATAGTTTTTAAGTTGAACATGTAGGGCATGGTTGATGTTGGTGTTTAAAATGCACTTTTATAAAGTGAGTTTTGGTAAAACATATTGTCATTTTTTTATTATGGGGGCATCTGCTGAAGGTACCTAGTGAAGTAACTTGTAGTCTAACTTGGTTACTTTGTAAATCAATTAGTCAACAAAGTGTCTAAGTTACTTTTTGAAGGAGTAATCTATAGTTGGACTACTTTTTCCAAGTAACTGTGCAACTCTACCCATGACACAGTCCTTTCATAGGTTATGGTTACCATAAAATACTCATAAGGATCGGTCCTAGGCCTGACAAATTTTATTATGCTTCACCTATAGGACTGCAGTCTTTTTAATTTTTTAGACTGATTCAACAAAAAACGCAGGCCATCCAGAATATAACAAATAGAAAGTATAAGGTTCCTATAGAATTTCAAAGAGAGAGAGAGAAATGAATAAATATTATTGAAAAAGTTAAGAACGATTAGACTTATCCTTTAAATACCAAGAAATATCTAATGCTGAATTCCTTAAAATGTCTGCACCATCAGAAGTAATTTTATTTTTAATAATCGACATCTTCTGAAATTAGTAACACATTCATAACTCAATCAATATTTATAGGATTTATTAAGAACACGTAGCTATGTTTGTTTTAACCGCTGATGCCTGAGTTTATTTCTGCTTTTCCTTCCTTTCTTAGTGCATGCCCCATTGTTCTCATAAAACCACAGTACTTTTTCAGCAAGGAATGATTTCGTAGATCAAAATATTGAGTCCATAAAATTATATCCCTAAAAAAGGTTTATAAATTTTAATGCTACGTCTAAAATATCCGGAAATGAGCTTTAAACATGTCGAAATATACATGTATAATGAAAAGTATATTAGAAAATGAAGAATATTAAAAAATAATAATTGTCTTAATTTTATTGTATTTTGTTTCATATAATGATTGGGTTTGGGAATATGTGCAGAGGGACACCCACAAATACAATTAATTGTATTCAAGGGAATGAGATCATATTACCTATTTTGAAAGTTGAGCAATTTCGGTACCCTAAATTGTGTGAGTTATACATTTTCTAAAAAATTAAATTTAATATACACTCCTGTAAATACATGGACGAAATCATTCCAAATAATATGAAAGCAGTTTAATATTCATGATCTCTAAATTGAACGATTTTGTGAGTTTCAAGAAAATGTATCCGGTCATTTTTGAGGGAATCGATATTTTATCTCCATTTTTAAATGTTTAGATTAGCAGCTCAAAGAAGTTTGAGCTGCAATAAGTCTATGACAGCTCAAAACTTGAAAAAATACTTCAAAATACAAGTATAGCGCTGCATTATAACAAAATGATCTAATAAATTCAATATGAAATATTAAGAAATGTAAATTTTATTAAGGTTTTTTAATGTAAAAAAGCTGATGAAATTAGTTACTTCTGTTAAAAATAATTTTTTTTATAAAGTACACTTACCTCAAAGGGACTTTTTGGGAAAAATAAATTTTGTGGAAATATAAGTAACTAGTGAATTGAATCGTTTGTAATTTTTAATTGGCCCACTTTTTTGGCATTGGAAATCTAAAGAACGAATTTTCTTTTCCTCAGCTGTTGTCATTATTATATAACTCCTGAGTAGTTAAATTATTTTCTTCTACATTCAATTATATCGAAAACCTGATTGAACATTCATTTAGACATGCTCATAAAAGAGAGAAGATTTTTGTGGAATTATAATTGTAAGTCCTTGTTGGACTGCGAATAGAAGGGAGGCTCGACATTGGAGTAATTCTTGCCTATGTCTTTATTTATTTCCTTCTCCATTTTCCCAGCTGAAGATGGCTAATATAATTAAACATGACGAAAGCTAACCTACTCCCCTCCAAAACATTCTTCAAATGGTGAGAGTTACCATGTTGATTTTCTTTTTTTTAAATGCCCAAAATATACACGATTTTCATCACTATACATAATCCGTCATTAACATTATTTATCTTATCCCTCAAAAATTGCTCCTTCCTGTACGAAAAAGGATAATAACTATACCGACACTATAAATTTACAGTGTACATATAAAGACGATCAATAAAAAATCGTACTTTATATAAAGAGAATAGGTAACAAAATTTTTTTAGGATAAACGAAAAATAAATTAAAAATATTAATATAAGTAATTGTTCAAATATAAAATTTGAACTAATTTGTATAAAAATATAAATATTTTTAATTCCTTTTTTTCTGTTTCACTCCATTTTTGGGAATAGGATGAATTGATTTCAAATTTAGAACTATTATTTAAATTATAATAAATGTCAATTGATAATATTTCCTATCAAATAATCTTTTTCCCTAATTTAAAAACATTAATTCTAAAAAGAAGATTAAAATATTCATCATTTTACACCCATATATAATTTACTTATAGGCTATTAATTATAACCAGTTCAATTACACAGGTTTTTTTTATGTGTGGATAGTTTTTGAAAATTTTAAATAAAATATGTATGTATAAAAAACTAAATAACTCAATTTACCTGTAAGGTTTTATTTTTTCTTTTAATTTTCTTCGAACTCATTTATAAACATACAGACTAGTGATCCTCATTTCCCGTTTAATAATCAACTCATTTCTGTTTGATCCACAAGGGATTTTAAACTGGTTTTTTTTTCCTTTCTTTCCGTAGAAAGTACTTACTACGTACAACGTATTTTGGTTGTTAGCGTCGACGGTGTTGAATTTTTTTTATGGAGAAAAGTAGGGTAATGGAGAAATATTTCTTGAATTATGTAATATTTAATTTCTTAAGCCTGGAATTGTTAATCCATATATAAATCCGTCTATAAAATTCTCGTTGTTTTTGTTTTATGGATATATAATAATACATTTAACCTTTTAGGAGAATAATACCTACTATTTATGGAAATACTTGAGTTGACTTTTTAAATCTTCAACTTAAGAAGGCGAAAATGTAAGAAACACAAAAAGAAAATGGCGAAAATATGAAATGGGAAAGAAAATTAAGTGAAAGAAGAGGGTAAAGCCCAAACAATAACTAAACCGGTTTATGATGAAAATGTGACTAATTATTTTTTAACTATTAATAATATTTAGGTATGGAAATAGTGTGTATTTTATCTATAATCGATAATTGTGTCTGGAAAAACTGATAAATTGCTCCCTTGTCCTCATTATGACAATCAGTGATGCTAATCGGTATCAACTGAAAATCAACTGGGTAATCAGTCCTAAAAGGACTTTAGAATAATAAATCTGATGAAATTCATTCTTCAGATTACCAATACCAAAAATAGTGGGGCGATTAAGAAATATACACAATTTACATTACTAAAAAATATTCCATTGGAGTGTGAATAAGATTTTTTACTTCTATTCTGTTGTGTATTTTAATACACCTGGAGTAGATAATTGTAATATATTCTCGTTTTCCCTTTGATGAGGGTCTAGAACTTATTATTATAAGTTCATAATAGTATAATTCATTATTTTATTGGCTTTTATAATTTTTAAACCTAGCTAGGAGTAAAGAAAATATAAATATAGCTATGAAAAAAGGACCCACGTATTGGTCCTTAGTATCGTTAAATGATAAGAAAGATCGGACTGATAAAAAAAAAGACTGATTAGGAAATCCGTCCGAGGACCGATCCAACACTGGTTAAATTATAACTATATTCTCATGAGCAGATATTGTGGAATGCGCATTATGACAAACTACTTTATAAACATATTGGAAATCACCTACATATACAAGAATAATGGCTTAGTAAGAGATATCAAAGATAAATTAGTCAGATAAAAGCTGATATTATTATTAATTTTGATTTTTAACTTTTGGTTCTGAATTTTTTTGATATTCTACTATACTTTTTCAGACAAGAGGTAAAAAATAAATATTCATATTGTGCTATTAATAACTTAAAAATGAAATTGAAACATTTATTCATATAATTTAGTTTGTTTCCCCCCCCCCCTCCTATTTTTACGGAAAGCAAAAGTAGAAAAGTAGGGATGAAAATCGTGTACATGTAAAGAAAACAACACCGAAAATCAACAAGGACACCCTGACAATTTGAAGAATGTTTTGGAAGGGATCAGCTATGACAAGAGAGGAGAGGGATGTAAATAAATAAGGACATAGTCCATAATTACTCCACTGTCGATCTTCAATTATAATCTGAGTCCAAAAAGGACTCACAATTATTCTCCGCAACAAATCTTCAGGGCTACTATTATGAGCAGACACAAATGTTCAATGGTATGTAGTATATATCAATAATAGCTTGTATGTAGTAGAAAAGGCTATTAACTCCTCAGGAATTAAAGATTATTGATAGCAGTTTAGGAAAATAAAATTCACATTTCAGGTTGCCAACTAAAAAAAACGAGCAAGCAGATGCAACGAATAAGTATCACCAGAGGGGAAAGGTCAATAAAATATGTTCTATAAAGCGGAAGAGAATTTTCTATTTGGAAATCGGAATAGGCTGTCGTATTTTCCAAGCCTGTTGTCATTATTATTCAATTGTTAAAGGCAGTCCATCTGAGTATAAAGTGTTCACTAGTGCCTGTGCTTTTGAAAGACGGAGAGTAACAATGAGGGTTTGTTTGGGAGTTAAAAGTGTAAGTCATTACTGGACTGGGAGTAGATTTGAGGATCGAATTGGAGTATTCATTACCTCCAGCAACGAAGTAGAAGGGAGGGTATGTTTTTGCCCATGTTTGTTTGTTGGTCACCAGGATTACAGCAAAAGTTAGAGATCGATTTTTATCAAACTTAATACGAAGGTTATATATTTTCACAGTAAGAGGCCATTAAATTTTGAAGGGCCAAAGTCAAGGTCAAGATAACAGAAAAAGTAAAAGTGCTTCTTATATAAGGAGTAGTATTTGTTTTTATTTCCTTCCTCTCACAGCTGATTTAATAAAAAAGTCATGATAGCTGAACTGCTTTCCTTCCTAACATTTTAACATATAAAAGTATATCATGTTCAACAAAACGTAAACTCTTGATCCTCCTGGACTTCATGCCCTCTGATAGAAGGTGGTGTGCATTCATCGTGTATGAGTACAATCACAAATTACGCTTCACAGCCATCATAATGGTCCTAGTTGCCATGGAGAAGAAGTTGTCAAGGTGATTCATCGATTTGGTGGGGTCCTCCGTGATCTTCTTCTCCAAGCTAGAGAGGAACTCTGGATCTCTTTTTAAATTGTGTCCTCTAACTCCTACTTTCCTAGAAAGGTCTTCCCCATCATTTTTTATCTTGGCCACCTTGTAAATGATGCCCTTGGAGCACTACAAACTGTCTATAATCCCTGCCACCTCAACTTCAGTATCTAAGAGATCTGAGATGCGCTGTCTTTTGGCTTTTTGTTCACTCATGATGACGAGTCGAGGAAATTGTTATTATAGTATGTTTATAGAGAAAGAAGGACAGAAGTAGAATGTCAAAAGATAATCACTCAACCTTCCTATATGAATGATAAAATTAAGCTGCCCAACCCTGTTGTATTTCCTTTTCCCCCGAAATTGTTCTAAACCTATAAGTGTGTTTTGAAATGTACACTGATGGGGGTCAATTTATATTTATCTATATATCAGATAGGTTTGTACTAATATTTTAGTTGTGCATTGTACGGTGTGAGAGAAAAATGGGAGTGCAAAAAATGTCAAGGAAAAAATTTAACCTGAAAAAATGGCAAGGAAAAAAAGGAAAAATATCTAAGCAGAAAAAATGGCAATTTTCTTTTATACTGAATTAATACATATCCCCAATATAACATATATATATGTATATAAAAATAAAAATCAATGAACACGACAGTGGTTCGAATGTAATAAGTACTAATCACTTAATTCTCCGTTATCAATTATAATATCATTAATCATAATGGATTATTCATATAGGATAAGCCTCGTGGATTCCCGACTTTTGCCAATAAGGTTTTCAGGAGTGTCCTTGAACCAGCTCCAACGTTTTTCTTTTTTAAACATTACTTATATACAAGTTATTTCTTATTTCTACGAGTATTTTTTTATCCTTGGCTTGTTTGAAATTTTCTACTGGAAAAATTTATATACCCTAACTTGAAAATACTATTATTTACTTCATTTTAAAAAAAGGTCTGAAATATTTTATTCTTAAGAAAATAAGATGAAAGTTTATTCTTGAAAAAATAAACATTTGGGTCGCCGGTTACTGCTTAAGGTCAATCAAATCAGACATTTTCTTGGAAAGAAAAACCATTATATTCATTCTATTATTACACTTTTTTGTTTTGACATGAACTTGATACAAACTTTGCTATTTATAGTTAATGAGGCAGAATTGAGATCTTTCCAATAAAAGTTAATAACATTTAGATGAAAATATTTTGTTTTTCTTTTGTACTTCCTTTTTTACAACTTTGTTTGATTATTTATTGGAATTTATGTTTGTAATCTAATCTCCATATGTACATAGGTAGTATTTTTTATTATTTGTAAAACATAAACAAAAGTTAATTATCTTGTCACACTTTTTTTGCCCACTAAATTAAGAATTGCCAACTTTAAGGGAGCTAAAATATATCCATTGAGGAGGGATGAATATTCAAGGATGGTTATAACTATATTTTAAATCCTTAATTTGTCTCATTAAATATAAATAGCAAAGTTTATATCAAGTTCACCTCAAAACAACAAAGTACAAATGCAGAATGAAGAAGGTTTTCAACAAAAAGTTCCTCGTCTTTAAGAATACGAGAGGAAAGTGTAATTACAGATCAGATTTTAGGCAGCTTGGACTTGCATCTAAAATCAACGCATCCACTATTGCCTCTGTTGGAAAGTTTTTGTGCGAGTTGTACAACAAGAAAAAAATGACATCTATAAATGAAGTACGGTTCCAGTTGTTTTTGAGCAAGTAATATTCAAAGAAAGCTGAAAACCGAATCCCATGTGTTCAATAGTTGGATGGTAGTTTTTACCATCATGTTCAAGATCACTACTCCAAAAGATACGTCTCACTCATTTAGTTGCAAGACAGTGGTTTAACCGTGTGTTCACATATCTCCTTGTAAAGAAGAATACTTGCCTTTCTTTGGTGTAAATTGATTCAAAATGCATTTTAAAATTAATTTATATAAATTTAAATATAATAATAATATTATTGCTGTACTAATGCTATTTTAAATGTAGAAAGTTCTCCTTTTCATAGCAGTAATTTATTTTCTCCCCGAAAAAAAATCATATAACAGGCAGCTAATATTAGGAATGGTCTTAACTCAGTAACACCATATGTCTCCCTCCCGCTCTTCTACTCTACATACTTATTACTTCCTTTATTTATCAAAAATAATTTTTATGAAATAGCCATGGCTAAAGTTGATAATCCTGTAGAGAAAAACGCGTGCAAGGAGAAGGGGGGGAGAAAGGATTATGGTATCATTGTTTACATGTTTAAAATACAGATGTGATTATCAGCTGCCTGCTTTATTATGATTTTTGAGGGTATAACGAAAGTACTCATTAGCAAAATGTTTAATAAAGATATACTACGTATAATTGACTTATACGTTTTTATCCGTTACAGTAGATTTGAAAACGTCATGAAACGTCCATGAAATTGTAATTTATTATGAACCATTTCTTGGAATAATAACTAATCAAACGACAAAGTAGAATATTTTGAAATATATTTGAAGTTCCAAGTTTAAAAAAGAAGGCTTAAATTAAATATAATCTATATACTAAAAAATAAACCATCATACATTTATGTTAAATATACAATATTAAACAATTGTAATCAATAACTAATAATAAAAATAAATTATAAATACAGAATATTGAAATTATAGATTGATCCAAATAATATTTTCTTGTTCTGACACCGGAATCCAGTAAAATATGTCATAACTTTAGGTTGCAAGACACAATTGAGACGTGGAGTTTAATCAAAAAGATAATCACCCCTCTTCTTCATGTGGAAGTTGCTATATACAATTGTGCACAGGATAGATATATCTCTACTGATGAGATCTAACTAATTATTAAAAAATAAAGTAAATGTCAAAATCATAAAAATTAGACAATAAATATACTAATAAAAAAATGTTAGAAATAAATCAATCTTAAAGATTTAGAGCAAAAGCTAATTATGTTGTAATGTCCGGCGATATTACTCCTTATTAAGAGCATCAAAAAAAAGATATTTTCCCCGTTATTTATGCTTATATAACAACATACTATTACCATGAAGGATATACACAATTGCTAATTATAATGCTACACCCAATGTAACTACCCCCGTTGTTGTGACCATTTAAGCAGTTGTTTTTGCTTTTGATGAGTTTTCTGAATACCATTTCTTAGAGCCTATCAACCATAGCTAAGCCTTAAATGATAAAAAAGTAATATTTATTGACTATGTAACATTGGAAAACATAATGATCATACCCAAGTCTTTCAGTGAGGAAACTAGTCTCAGACAAACTAGTTGCGAACCATCCAAAGATACTACCCCCGTTGTTGTAACCATTTAAGCAGTTGTTTTTGCTATTTAATAAGTTGTGTATCATAATTCTAGATATATTTAGCTAAAATAGAACCATATTTTAGGGTTAGATTTAAAAATAAATGAATACTTAATGTTAGATAGTACAAAATTCAGAGTTCTATTTCGAAATTAGTAAATATTTTATACTTTTTACTGATAACTTGATCGTCATTTGGTGTGGAGGACTCAAAACATTTTTATATGTATTTCTATAAATGACATCAGTACCAACATCCTAAATTAATTTAAGGATGGTTCCTCGGGAAGGGATAGGGTTGCCAGTGTATTTCTCCATAAATTTTTTGAACGTAGATGATTAGCAATGGATAAGGTTATATTACATGCAATAAGCATCTTTGTGAGATCAGAGTTAAAGTCTGACTTGATGTATTCATCATTAACTTGATTTTATAGATGAATATCCATTCTCTTGATATGGAAGGAGGATAATGAGTGGGGTGGAATTCTAGACAGGGGACTAAAGGCACATTTATATCGACAAATCCGACAAGCCATCTGTTTCTCTTCCTGTAAGTGTTTTTCAAATTCTTGGGCCTCCATTTTCAGAAATCCAGACAATAGGCGGTGTTATTTTAGGGATTTCATTCAGTTCTATATCGGCTATCAGCATCTAATATTATATTAATAAGTATTTCTTCCCTTCTCCTCGCACGCTTTTGTATCCTTACCAAATTATCAACCTTAGCCATGACGTATCATGTTAGATGAGGGAACAACAAACAAAATAAAAAGGGTAACTTTGTGTTAGCGTTGTAACGCCGTGCTGTAGGAAATCTCTTTCACAACTTATGATACCACAGATCACTTTATCGTAGCATAGTTAGTTATAAAATAATATTAAATATAAGTTGTACCCCTCGTAGAAAAGAAACGTTCACTTAGTCAACTATATTTGAAAAAATATTGATCACGTAGCTTATATGTAGTTTTGGTCCTTCCCAAAGAGCAGTGGGCACTTCAAAATCATGTCAGTTAACGAAGTGTATTAATATATTTTTGATTTTATTTAAATTTTTGATCCTTATTTCTTGACTTTCCTCGATTTCCATGGGGTAATGAATACCTTTTTAGAATACAAATTAAAATATAATGTTTGAATTATTTAATATATTATCTGCTATGAAAAAATGCTACAAAGTATCATGAGAAATTATTTCTTAATTATTTTCGGGAAATGCGTTTATTGCTGAAGTGGGTTAAAGCGTGGATTACTTAACATCGGGATAAACTATTTGCTTTTAACCCTTTCTCTAATAACGTTACTCAGAAGCAATGCATCAGAAAATAGTCTCTATTATTTAAAAAAAAAAAATCAAAAATAGGATGAATTGCAAGAATGATCGTGTTACTATGTGTTTAAGTTTAAATATCTATGCCTTTTAGCATCGGAAATAACGGATTTTATCTCTTTACTATTGTTTCCATTCTTTCAGTTTAAATAATCTTTAAATATTTCTGTCTAGGAAATTGTAAGTAAGTTATTTATTACTGGAACAATAATAAAAATGGTGTTTTATGATATTAAATAAATAGATTAATAGAATGTGAAAATAAAATATTTTTATTTTTGTAGCAATTATGGATCTTAACTTCATAATGTTGCTTGAGGGCAACTTTTCGTAATTTTTTTTCCAATATAGAAAATTAATTTTGATTCTTGGTGTAAAATTTTTATACTCAAAACATTGCAAAAAGAAAGATAATTTTTTTATTTCACTTATTTTGAATTAATCAGAGAAAGTATTAAGATCACGCAACGATTCAATTGTAACCATTACTATTCTGATTCAATGAATTATATTATTTTATCGTCAACTATTTAAAAATAAATATATAATTTGCAAAGAAATTGATTATTCCTCCTAGATGTGAAATATACTATCAACTTGCATGGTTCCTAGTTGCTACACCTGTAAAGCATCTGGTTGAAAGCTCAAAAATAAGAAAATAATAACTCCTTTGGATAAATTTCCAACATCAAATGTGGAATTTCTTAATAAAGAATACTATATATTTACTCTAGTAATATCTTATGAGTGTTTATATACAATTATTATTGTTTATATAGATACTAAATTCGTTGAAAGTTCTAATAAAGTTGCTTGCTATCTTCATTTTAAACATGAAAATTTTGAAACAAAAACTAGATGAACAAATGGAGAACTCAAAAGACGTAACTTAATAAAAAATACTATACCTTAATTAGAATTAACAACAGATGTGACAATTAAATAAAGGACTAGTATAATGTCAATGGCTGAGATGAGACGTAAATAGAAAAGTGATGAAAAGTTTTTGAGAAAAGATGACATTTCTAGTTTGTTGAAGCTTAAACAAAAATTAGATATAAATTGTGTACCAAAATAAATAAGAGTAGATTGGACGGAAGAATTAAGCTTCAGAATGAGATATTTGAGGAAAAGCATACTACATTCAAAATATTATTAATTTTTCCATGTCTTCAATACCTATTTTTTTAAATCTCTTGACCCAGTTATTATGTTTTGTCGTACATATTGGCAAATATTTTCACTTTTCTGTAAGTCAGGCGTTTATTTCTTATTTTTTATTCATAATATGCAATAACTTTTTCCATATCCTGATAAAAAACTTTTAAGTAGCACAAATTAAAAAAACAAAAAAAACAATAGATATGTCTGTTCAAACTAGAAAGATAATGAAGTTAAAATCTATAAATTGATTGACCATTAGGTATCAATATTTATTAGAAATATGGTAGGATTTTCAAATGAAAATAATAATTATAGAATAGAAAATAAATTATAAGCTTATTCTGACATGTTATTTTATAGGTGAATTAGTCTACATCAAGTGATCATTGATCAATGTATTCATGACTTATTCCAATTGAAGGAGATTCATGGCAATCATATCTAAATTTAATGAGATAAATAAATATCAGGAAATAAAATTTGAGCTTGAAGTCACAATAAATTATCAAAATAAATTTAAAATGAAGGAAATATCAACAAAATTTCATTATGTGCAGTACCTTCAGTTTGAGTAGTGGCGATAATAACTATTCGTTGCGTTAAAATAGGCAAAAGATGGACTAATTTATGCTTAACGTGTTGAGTAATCCAAACTTAGGTTCTTCATCTATAATATAAGTTTAACCTTCCTGATGCTAAAAGTACAAAAGTAGATATACTCTCTCTCTCTATACATATAAGTATAGAGGAGGATGACTGATGTAGCCATCCTTGCTAAAAAGTTATCAATAATATAAACGTGGATAGATGTTCACCTTTTTTTTCCATACCTACAAGGGTATAGGATGAAAATAAGGTGTAATTCTCTCATTATATAGTCCCAGACTAGTTTAAAAGAAGCAAATCTTACATTTGGAGTTAGATTAATTATAATCTTAGAGAAAAATAAAAGTTCGGGAAAGCGTTTTCATACATTTTTTACTTCATTGAATTAGGTCTGCTTACTTCTGTCAAATTATAAAAGACGTCAGCAACTCACTTTTATCATCCACCACTTTCTTTTTGGAAAGTTTCCTAAAAGATTAAGCAATTATCGATAAGTTATTCCATATTGTATACATAAAAACATACCTGATCAGTTTTGTCGAACATATAAATATTTAAAGTTCCAGTACCCTCATTCTCCATTGCAAATAAATTAACTTTAAAAAGCTAGATAGAATAAGTGTTCCCTATTTGTAATGAAGAATGGGGAAAGCATTTGAATTCAAAAAAGTCTATTGTTAGGAGTTATACGGAATCAATATACTTTTTTGAAAAATCAACTCTTCTTTTTTCATTCTTTCTTTACGTTTGAAGATGGTACATATGATTCTTTATTTCAACACTTATTTTTAACGTTCAATCATCCAGAGAATTTTGCTGTATTGATTCCCGATACAATATTGCTAATTCTTCTAAGTCATATCTGACAAACGTCACTTCTTCTTCCCATTCTTCCCGACTGTGGACAAGGCATTCTCCAATGTTTAATAAGAGTACAATAATGGCTGCCATCTTCAATATCAAGGTACGACTTCTAATACTTTTTGTAGATAAAATATTTACTCCGATGACTTGGAAAGCGAATGGATTTTAAGTCACTATGAGATGCAACTCTCTCAGAGATAAAAATTATATTTTCTTATACAAGGTTCTCCAAAAAATATTTATTTTATATAGATGCCCTCTCTTCTATCCTGAATTCTTTTGGTTATAGGGACTATTAGCTGGCTCTACAGTTTATTTGTGCCGGCTTTTGATAAACCCATTAGTTACAAAGTGGGAATGACTTTAGATTTGACATTCCAAGGAAGAATGAAAATGTATTGATGTGTGCTTAGAGTAAGTTATTCCATGTTACTCATTAATTTCCCTCCTTAATTAGGGATTACTCGTCTATTTGTTAACAAAAATCCTAACTCAGTCAATGAGTTTCTCTTCAATCTTTATATTCTTATACTAATGTCTACAGTCAAAAGTATTATAATTATTATCCCAATAAATACATTTACTTCTCCAAAACAACTCATAATACACTTCTAGACTTAATTCAATAATTTGATAGAGAAAAACCTGATAGGATTCACAAAATGCTTCAAAAATCTAGATAGATCTAGTAATGGAATGGAAATAACCATAAGGTGTAATGCTATGTTTACTAATGAAAAATTACCTAACTACATAAATAGGTATACATATAGTGGATATAAAATTGTGTTTTCCAAAACTGGTAAAAACTAATAAAACCCCATTGATGAAAATAATTCTTTTCCCTGATACAAAGGAAACCCCAAAAGTTGACATAATTATTAAATAATATATAGTCTAAAATTAACCACATACGTAAAGTATTTTCTTTATTTTTGATCAGGCCTCAGAGGTATCATGACTTGGACTCATATCGGTCTCGGAGTATTGGGAATTAGACTCTGAAAAAGTATGTGCTATACCCGTCTGAAGATCTATGTGCCATGCTATGGATGATGTATTTTTATCAAGTTGAATACCACCCGGACTGTCCTATTCGTCTAATTTTATTAACGACTTCCATTCTGAGTCTCAGGAATCACACTCAACTCGGGCAAGATAGCATAAGGACTTTAAAGTAATCCCGGAATCGTTAAACGAACTTAAGTTCGGAAAAAGGGGATTCCACTACAGCACAGTATATAATATTCGCATGAAGGAGTGTTATGATAAATGTGCTTTGGTCTTCTAAGGATTTCTTTGTATTAAATACAGAGAAATATTGTTATCACCTCTACTCTCTGTGTATTTTAAAAGAGACTTAAGTAGGTATGTTTATGAATAAAGCAAGCCTGAGTCGGGAATATGAGGTTCTTAGATTTATCTTTCACTAAATAACTATAATGGAATTGAAACTATCAATCAAACAACTACATTTCCTGAAATATTTATATATTTATTGCTCTTATAATTTCACAGTAAAGATGAAATATTTTAAAATATAAAACACTAACTATTCATTCAAAAGTTTGCTCAGATAATTTTGTTATTTGTCTTTTGGCAGCTGGATCGTTTTCTACTCCGTATTTATTTTTCTCATGTACATTGTTATTCACAGAAGTTTTCTTGGCGATTTCTTCAATAAATTGAAAAAAAGAATGACCTTCTTTACAAAAAATGAAAAGTAAACTAGTAGTCAAATTCTTGAATCTTATAAGAGAAATACCTAATGAATATATAATTTGGATTTTGAGAAGAAAAAAAATAATGTTTTAGTGGTTAATTCCCGAAATATATCTTCTTTTAATTTTACAGGAGCAAGAGCAGTGAAAAATAAAAGATCTGATGGATAAATCAGTCCTTGCCTATCATTTAAATCTGTAAAAAAATACAATTATCTATTTCTTCGGGGAACTCAACAACCTTTTCTTGTTTTAAAAGATTTTTGCAATCGAAGCATTTGTTCCTCAATAAAAATGAACGAGAAATATTCCCTGCACAGTCAAAAATAATGTTCTTCATTTCTTCTAAATCATAAAAATTTAAGAAATCATCATCTTCCCGCGAAGAGAGGAGAGGCACAGCATTAGGAGTGACGTTTCTTTTTCAATGATTAGATTTAAATCTTATGAGAGATTTTAACCGTATTTTTTTTCTTTTTCGACTCAAACAATTCACGAATGGAAACATAGAAGTTGCCACCTTTTAACTGTCTGTACAGTCCAAACCTTCTTTCCTCATGATCTTACCGAGTAATATATAATCCTCACTAACATCAAATAAAAAATGATAAAGGTTAATCAATCCTTTGACAGTGTGCACCAATACTGTTCCAGTCATCTTTGTGAGCTTTTCATTTTTTTCCTATTGATTCCATTCAAATTCCATCTGAAGAATGAAAAAAAAAAAAAACCCAAAAAACATTCAGCGTTCTACTAATATATTGACTCCCTAATTTGTATAAAAAACACACTGCGTTCATTAATATCACGTCAATTGTCACCTCCATTGGGATTGAAAGGAAAAGTAATAATGAGCATGTTTCTTTCTCTTAGCTATATACCTCCTTGAACTATCTTAAATAAATTTCACATCTACATGTTTGAATCCATGGAGCATTCCCAAGTGTTTACCCGAAGAAATGGATGTTAGACAAACACCTTGCACGCTATTTGAAGCTAAGCTTGAGACCATTTAGGTGGCTGTTTTTCGTTGTTTGTAAATCCAGATACAACTGAACTTACAACTGCCAAAAACAGGCTTGTATTTTTGATGAGACAAAAATATGGAAACTCTTCAAATATGTTCTTCAAGAGATAGGACCAAAGCCAGATAGAAGAAATCGAAGAAAGATACTTCTAATTTGATCATCCATGTCAATAGAGCGGATGTATATCGTTATTAGCGAAGGTCATTAAAAGATTTCAACATTGAAGTTATCCATTCACGATGAGTAGGGAATTAAAATATTTCAAATATAATTAGTATTTACTTTATTTGAATTTAGACTCACACATAATTATATAGAAACATTAATTATTACGAAGAATGACGTTTTCATATCGTTACTTTGAAATAATGAATTATTAAGATAATTTATTGAATATTATAACTTATTTTTACCATATACGCAAATTAAATAAGTATGGAAATTAACAATAACTAACAATTATATTAATTATAAATTTTAATAGAAGTTCAGACAATCAGACAAATTTAAAATTACAAAGAAGTTAATAAGATTAAATGAAACAAATAGATACAACAAATTATTAGTGACATTATACATATACAAAATGAAATGAAACATTTTCATAAATAAATAAATATACTTATTAGCAGAATAGAATATGCAATGGTAATGTGGACAAAACTATCGAGAAAAGGGATGCAGATTATCTTTAAGAGTCCATAAATATCTTGCATTTGTTCTCCAATTACAAAAGAGACACACAAGTAATCAAAAAATCAAGGATCCAAGTAATATAATTATCCATGTAGGTTAGACATCACAAACTCCACCTTATAAATGAAATTGTGATAAGTCATTTCTGCATTATATACATCATGGAAACTGAAGGACTCTTATCAATGAAATATTTTTATCAGAGTAGGAGACGAAGCAGAGTTGACTTAAGAAAAAAATGACTTCAGAATTTCAATGAAGGAGTAGTGGATGAGAACTGTTTATGTTCCTCACTTGACCTTCCAGTCGATTTTGCTGTCTCTTTATGGAACTCATTAGTTCTTATACATAGCAGTATACGGTTATTCTGTAGAAGATTTGGGGGAATGGACGTATTTTTGAGCATAGAGGCAATGATTTACGAGGTCATAAGTCCCTATCACAGACCTTGATGGGAAGGGGTATCTGTACAATGACCAATCCTTCCATTAAAAAGATGAGATCCACAGAGTGAGGCACACTCTGACGAAATCCTTTTAACTGAGCATGAAGAGAGAATCAGAAGGTGTGTGTCTAGGATATCCAAATGGAAAAATTATGAACTCCTATGGAAAATGCATAGATGCAGATCCAATCAATTGCAATCCAGTAGGAGGGGGAACTTTTTAGGCACTTAACTAATAAAATTATTTATTTTCAATATTGCACTAAGGTAAGTGGCAAACTTTAGTCTTTACTAGAGGGAGATGTTGTACAAAAATTATGAACAAATAAGAAAGAGAACACGTAACATCCGTTCATTTTCTAATCTCAAATAAATAATTATTTGACCAAATGCGGCCTTGCCTTAATAAATATATGTATATCTATATATAACAAAAGAACGGATATTTTATAATTGTATTACCAACATTTGATATATTATTTTTATTTTTAATATCATGAAACTTTCTTTTTATTAAACCTAGAATATGTTATATTCAACTTAACTAAATTTAAATGTCCACATCTCTAGATTTAATTTATTATTATTATTTGATTACACACGACAATAGATTCGTCCTTAAATTTACAAATTACATATTATTTTATACATTATGTATATATGTACAATACATCGAAGGACCTTTTTTAAAAAAAAAGCTAAAGCCCCTTCACCCCCACCCCCCTGCGGACGTTCCTGAATAAGTAGGTTGTAAATATTTCATGCGATAAATTATTATTAAACAAAAAAAAAAAACCGGGTGGCTACTTATATTTTAATATAATAAGCACGCATTTTCATTCTCCCAGTCCATCAAACGATAAGTGTTTCATTCACATCGAACCTATCCAACAGTCCCTGGAATGTTTTTAGGATTACGTCCAGGCCAATAGTTACGTAGGAGTAGTTACACCTTGCTCTGTAAACAATAAAAAGGACTTTCGTGATTATATACTCTATCTGTTGTAGAGGGTAACACTACAAGCTACAACACTACACAATAAAATTCCATCAGAAATTGAGTGCCACTATTGGGCAATCGTAGAAAATATATCTAGAAGTTTCTAGAACGGACTTATAGTGCATGAGTCTCTCTCTATATATTCAACTCTCGACTGATTCGTAAAAAATGTTGAAGTAAGCTTAATATTTACTTAGATGTAACAGTATTAATCATCTATAAAAATTAATCATCTATAAAAATTATTCATAAATAAGTATACCCATTTATCTTCCCATTATTAAAAGACAAGCTGTAGTGTCCGTCATTCCCGGAGTTATTATGCATCGTTGAACATATAAATTTTGCTTTAGTAATATAGAAGATAACTCCCTAAGAAATTATCAGTGTTATTCTCCGTTTATCATGAGCACTCTCACACGTAGATACTTAATACTAAAATTTTCTCTCTCAAAAATGAAGGAAATAATTGTAACAGGTTAAGGAGTAAAAATTAATATGATTTGGTGAGCCAGAGAGTATTTTAACTCGTTGCTGAACCTCAACTAAAGTCACATTCATTTTTTTAAAGTTTTATAGAAAGTACTTCCTTTTTTCTTTCTTTTTTAATATGAGTTGAACTAAATGCCTGCGAACTTCATTTTTTTAACAAAAGTTTTAATTAAAGCACTTGCTCTTGTAAGTATTTTACAGCAAATTTTTTTTAAATCCGTTGACTTTGAGCGGATTTATGTCTCAAGGAAATTCGAAAAGGCTTCAAAAAGGGCCAAGCTTTGAGGGACTCCGAAACAAAAGGGATCGTGATATAAATTGGGGACCGCTATGTGCAGTGCTTTTTGTGACTGTTTTTCATACAGACATATTAACTTTACTTTATTAATATACAAGATATACTAATGATTATAATCAATAGTCATGAATTATATTAGTGAAATTCAAAATGCCCGTCCGGGTAATGTTCCATTTTCACTCTTATATTCATCATTATTAGAGTTCCTCACAATTATTTGTTATATTATTATTGGTTCTTTCTTATTTATTTATTATAAAAAATATTCCTTTTGATAAAAAAATGAAGGAAAATAAAGTTTGAGGCAAATAATTAGATAATTAATACCTCCCTTAGAGCATTCACCTTGAAAAAGTGGATTTCTTGGGAATGGCTAAATTGTATTCCTCGTGATGTAGTACTACCGAAGAAAATCAGTAGTAGGATGTACTAAAAAATTATAATCAATTATAGTGTTGGATCCGTATACAAAATTGAAAAAAAAGAAAGAACACCGTCCTATCAGTCCGGTCGTAATAAAATGTGTCAGTTTACTAACTACGTCGAAGGAGGTAATTCATTATTTTTTTTTGTTTTTACATTCTTTAATTCTAGTTAGAAGTGAAGAAAATAAAAAAGATAACCAGAGACTGATTGAGTCTATGTAGGACCGATCCAACACTAATCACTTCTTCTCTTTTATGAGTTTACGTAATCCATAACCATAGAAGAAAATAATACTATCCACAGCCATGTTAAAAAACGAAACCAAAAATTAACGGCGTCACATGACAATTTGAGGAATGTTTGGATGAGAGCAGCTTAGCTGTTGTGACGTTTTATTAAATTAGCTGCGAGCAGCTATGAGATGAAAGAAGTAATCGCAAACCCCTCTCCGTATCTAGTAAGGACATATGAAGGAATTCATTCCACGTTGATCCTCAATTCTACTCCGAGTCCAACAAGGACTTACACACGTATAATTCCTTTGCTTTACTCTCCTTCATTAATGAAGAAATACATTCGTAGTTATACTTTATACGTATAGTATTTTATCTTTTTCAAGAATAAAAAAATAATGAAAACAGTATTAGAATCAAAATCAATCAAATCCTCACATGAACTCAAATTATAAGCTACTTTCGTAACTAATACTTAATTATTTACTATATACGCTACTATAGATTTTACTAAAAATGTCTAACTTGTGGAAAATACGCTCTTTTTCATTTAAAAAGAGCGTATTTCAAACAAAAGCTTAGATAGTATTTGCTTATATATAAAGTGCAAAAAAGTTTGCGCTATACGTGGAAAAGCAATATTTTACTTTATATTTTAAAATGCTCTTTCAGGGACTATTTGTTCGGTAAGATTTTTTTCTTCATACAATTGTGAAATTTACAACTTAATAGGCTGTGTGATATCTTTAAACATTAATCAATATGACTCAAACTTTATTTTGGTTCGTTTATTATCAAAAGGACATTATCTATACTTAAGTCACCTCTCCTTTCGAAATAAAACTTAACAAGAATATGTCTCGTAAACATATAATAATGAAATGAGTAATTAGAATGGCTCCTTTATATTCATTATCAAGACTTTAGTTTTAATGAACATAATAATCTTTAACAATTAAATAAAGTTTGACCAGATGGTCATATATAACTATACATTTTGTTATTTATAATAACATTAATTCTTGCTTTCTTCAATCTAAAAGGATGTTCCATTAAGGAAATTAGGGGATTTGATTATGTATCCACGATATACAACTTGAGTATTGGGTGGGTTGATAGAATTTGAGTGAATTAAGTAAAAAATATGTTCTCTTGCAAAAAATCTTTCTATTTCTAGTCAAAAAGTATTAAAAGAATCAGATTTATTCAACTTAAGAGCCATCTACCGAGTAAATAATAAGATGTTAGAAAGGCATTACAATATTAATCAATTCATTCTTTTCTATATTTATAAATAAATTTTGAATGCACAGTCATTTTTCAGTGTATCTTAAATATGTATCGGAATCATTTTTAATATCATGTGTACAAGGGCAGGCTTAAAATGAAAAGAAATAGATAATGAACATGGTAACCTTTACAATTTGAAGAACCGACTAATTGGTCACTAGGGTCAAATCGATAAAATATGACTGAAGGGGGGTTGAAACGGACACTGGAAAATTAGTCCGAGAATCCAAAGTTTCTCTTGAATTTAATTTATAGTACAATTCGATCATTTTCACTTAAGCCTATGAAATCTTCACGAACTTATTCCTGACTTTGTAGCTAGGTTTGACATTAATTTGAACATATTATAAACAAAAAAATGATGAATAAGCTCAATTTAATCTGCTATATATAAATCTGGAATTAAGAAAAGATGAGAATTAAACAACACATATACTATTCAAATTGGGGAAACAGTATAAATTTACTCGTACCTCATACTTTCTCTTTCTATCTCGACATTAGAGACAACGACAGGGGAAAGTTAATATTCAATCTTCAGAACCTTTTGATAATAAGGAAACTCACTTAGAGAGATTGTGAGTTTGTTTTAAATTGAAAAATCGTTGGGGGGGAGAGAGGGACTCGGAGTCATCTGTGGACTCAAAGAAAAAGTCGTAGTGGCTTAAATAATTAGATGGGTATCTTCTCCCGCCCCATTCTTCAGTCCACGGATTGACTCTGAGTCCCTGTCCCCTCCTCCGAATACTCTATAAGACCACATCCACATAATGAGACCTTCCATCTACTTTCATAATCCTCTTAAGAGTTGATTGTACGAATATCTCGAAAAAGTTGAGATCTCTTTCCTCCTACTCCAATAATATATTCTCATAGAGAAGTTATTTTCTTATTATTAAAATGTTGTGATAATTGTCTATCAACTATCCTCGGTTACTGTCTCCAATTTCAAGAAAATATGACTTTCGAGCATTAATTTACGATTTTATATTATGCAACCAATAAACGGGTGAAACTAGTACAAACAATTTTTCTTTCTATAACATGTCTCTAAGTGTAAGGATGTCGGATCCATCTGGACTACCTACAACATTAGGAGTCCATTATAAATCCATACAGCCAAGAAGCAATAATATTGCTCACTTCTGGTCTACCTCTTAGTGGTTCTCCCCAGCCTTGACCTCAACCCACAGGACTTTTTACTTAGGCCGTCTTGAAGAGAATGCCTGCCACACATCTCATCCAAATTTGGATTCGCTCCAAGCTGGTATCATGACAGTATGGTACGCTATAGAGACGACCTTCATTGCCATGAGCTGCAAATCTGTACGCCGGTATGTCGATACTGTTATTGCTTGTGAAGGAGGAGATATTAAATAAGAAATATAGTATTCAAATATATCACAAATTGGTTTTGGGTTGTCTTTTCTTTGATTCCATGAAAATCACGTTTTTTTTTGTTATTTAGTCAATTACAATTTTTGGGTCCTTACTAAGTCTATATATCGAAAGGTATAGAAATACCTTAGCCATCAAGTAATCAACCCTAGTTTTTAGTAAAATTTGCTGAATTTTCGCTGATCTTGCTGAAAGAGGAGTAGTGCTCATCACAGAATATAGAGGGTTTAGATACCAATGAAGAGTCAAAACTTCAATGTCTTCTACAAGCAATTAATTTTTTAATTCAAATTCGTGAATGATGATCGATAAATCACAAGTGGGATCAATGTTTAGTGAAGCAATTGTACATTAAGTTAGAAAATTAGATTACGTTAATTGAAACTAGGTGATTATGTGTTTGTTGTTCAGCTTCATAATTCGGAACTTACATCTTTAATTAATTATTTATCCCTTTAGTTAGATGACTTTCTATTGTTTGATGGTGACCGGAAGTTATACCATATGCAGTTTAGCACTGCGAAGTTTCCCCCTGCGGAAGTTACGCCCTTATACATATATTTTAGCATAAATATATATTCCACATGTAATTTAAGGTCTTTTTTTACTTGAAGTCCTTTCTAACTAATTATGAAATTATGGCATTTTGTAGTAATTCATATGAAGTAAATGTTGTTGTAGTCCGATCTCTAGAACTTTGCACATGACCCATGTACACAGAAGATTTATTAAGTAACTCTCTCCCTTTTTTTTCTAGTAACTTTATTGGTAGTATTGTTTTAATCCTCATTTAATTATATTAGGTCCAGTCCAGTCTTAGGACTAGTCCTTAAGACCATCTGTCCTTCGGACTGCCAGTACTAGAACTGATTATAAAAGAAGTAATAAAGTTGATATAGGTCATCGAGGACCAAAGTTTATAAATTTTAGGACTGATGATCTGGACCAGATCGAGACTTAACTGGATGGGGCTGCCATCTTCAGTGTCAAATAAGTTATTAGGATCCTTAGCTTATGTAAATGTAAGACATTAACAGTAAAAAAATCAATTTTTACTTTTATTATAGAAGTGATTGATGGACAATACACACATTTACCTATATCCAACCTCATCATGATGAATTTATTAATATTGAATATATCAATTAGTAAATAACTCCCTATTAAATTCTTTATTAATTATAGTACATTATTATCTTTTGCTTTATTATTCATAAGATAAAAATATATTACTTTAGAGATACATAATAAGAACAATATTATGCAATAATTTTTTCATTAATTTCAGATTTTTTGGCTTTACCAATTATGGCATAATAGGTGAAGTAGAAAGACATTCATTTTTTTTTTCAATAGATGACTTTAGTAATGTATATGTCACGTTTTATGAGTGCGATTAGTTTACGCTAGATGGCGTTAAAAAGATAATATTTTGTACTACTAAATTTTGAGACCGTTTTGTGATTATTTGACTCTAATTTGTTTGAGCGCACGTCAAAGATGGACAACAGCAAAGATAAAATACGCTGTATTTACAGTTTTTCTTCGATAAAGTCGAAAAAGAAAGCCTGGTGCCTGAAAATGTGAACAGTATTTATGATCCATTCGTTCTTGTAATTTTGATATCAATTTTGGTAAAATAATGAAAATCGTCTAGTCCAACCGTCATTTAAGCACTATTTTGATCCCCAAGGAGATAAACATTAATGTAAAAAAATAAGAAAATCTAATAAAAATATTGGATATCTTTTTACTACACCTTATATATTTTTATTAATGTTAATAGTATCCTTTTTGGATGATCTAATTCCACATAAAAGGAAAATTAGCTTTTTGATTTAGAGTAAATAACTTGCATATTCCTCAAGTATTATCTCCTTCAAACTAATTATGAATATTATACTGTCAAACTTTAAATACTTAAATGACTTATATTAACCTTTTTTTTTATGTGTCGAGTCAATACAGGCTATCCTTACAATTAACCGGCCCATAGTTTGATAGTCGCTGTATATTGATTTGGACTGATTTTACCCCTTCTAAATTATTTATTTCAATTTCGTGCTCGTTGTTTTAGTAATTCATTAATTTTCCAATTGACCCTTGGATATGCAGTTGGTTGATAACTTCTGGATTATTGTTTAAGCCATTTGCAATAGATATCTTTTAGCCTCAGCATGATTTTCTCCTATTAAATAGAACTTAACATTTTTACTTGAATTACAATAAATGTTTGTTTAAATTAAATAATAAATTTAGGCAATTACCTAAATTAGGTGTATTACCCTACCCCCTCCCTCTGTACGCCCTTCCCCTTCGTCTTAATATATTGATTGAAAATTTGAGCATGCACATTATCGTTAATGTAAAATATTAATACAAAATAGAATAAACAATGCATTATTAACTCGAATTAAATATTTATTCTATTTAAAGATAAAGTTACCTTTTTGTATAACTTTCTGTTCCTCAAAATTCGTCTCATTTTCGTTTTTGTATGTTTTGTCCCTTGTTTGTCACGTTTCGTTAAATCTTTTCTTTATATCGATATAAAGAGAAAAGTTTTGATCTAGTCGAACAAAAGATTCAAATAAAATGTTTGTACTGCTAACATAGTATTAGTTGTGTCTGTTAAATTGCTAGGTTTGTTTCCAATATATTTTATTAATATACATTTTAAAGCCACAATGCAGTCTGTTCATTCAAAAATTATAATTTCATCAAAAAATAATTTTATCCTTTAAAAAAACCCAAAATATTGATCAATCAGGAAACTTTGTCTATTTAATATCATTATTATATACGTTCTATTTTTGGAAATTATAATGTTATCAGCTTTCCTTTATAAATTGAAATTGCAACAATAGTCAGTTTTTATTTATTTACATACAAAGGTTTTATGGCATGATTAGACTATGATAAAATCAATTTCTATATAAACATAACTATCATTAATATTATACAAAAAAACTCACATTTGATTGAGAGTTGGGGCTGTGAGTTCTAAATTTGATTGCATTTTTTCTATAAATAAATTTGGCTGGAATACATTTTTTGTTTGTTTTTTATCCATATAGTGTATGTGAAAACTCTCTAACTAAATTTACACTCTTTTCTGCAATTTCTGAATGATTTGGCAAATCTGAAATATTTGATTTTATATTTTTGTTGTTGTTAAAATTATAGACATTAACATCCGAGTAAGGTTGAGTGGTTCAAATGTTATGTTATATATCTTATTGCAAGACTAAATGTATTTTTTTAAAGTACTTTTATATATTTTTTTGTAACTTTAAATAAATATTTATAATTTTATATTATATATGCTTTTACTTTTAATAAAATATTTTTGAGTTTTTTATACGTGCTTAAATTTAAACCTAGGCATAATTATAAATTGACTATACAATGAATTTAGTTAACAAAGGGGAGAAAGACACTGTTTTATACTTGAAGAAATAATTCCGAGCAATGCCGAGTAGACCTGCTAGTATATAATATTACAATTTCTTGTGTGTGTCTGTATTAGGATTTGACGTTGAAGTGTTTTTATTCATCAAAGTATCATTTAACTAAAAAATTTTTATTAAAATAAGAAATATGTACAAGAGTGAGAGGTTGTGTGATCCCCCAAGAGTTGGAAGTGACTCTAAGTAGGAGAGGGGGGGGGGGGCATGAATCTCAATTTTGTGAGTGGCCCCTTCCAAAATATAAAAAAAAGTATATTTGAGTCCAAAAATACTAAAAATTGTTATATCAACTTTAGCTAATCCGATGGGATATAATGGGTTTGCTTCCAAAGGGTAATAAAACAAGTTTTATAAATAATGAAAGTTTTATTTACATTTAAAAAATGGTAGTTCACATGTCAAATTTTTTATTAGTCAGTTTTGAAAATCATACAAGGTAGATCAGTGGTCCCCAATCCCTAGGCCGTGGATCAATTAGTGCAGGGCCGTACAATAATAATTCATTTTTCTGTTTTGTTTATGATCTAAGTCTAGGACGATAATAAAAGACTAACTTCATTTAGAGTTGCTAGGAGAAGAACAAAATATTAAGTATAAGTTGCAAATTTAAGAATATAATTAATGTTGTGAGGTGTTTGTTAATTATTTTTGAGTTGATAATCTTTAATTGACTCATCGGATTTCACGGGCAACAAGCTATAAATTCCTACTACATGTTCTCTGCACTCTTTTGTTATTTGCATTCATTCTTAAGATTTTATTCTTCTCTTACAAGCTGTAGATAGAGTACAGTTAGTCCCCCTCTATTATAGCCCCACTGTAAGTCGAGTGGTCTTTCATTTTGAAATGACCGTATTCTCCTCTCTGACGCGCCAAAATTAAACCAGGCTAGCAAAATGAGTGAGAAAAAAACGGTTTTTGGAAAGTTGTTTTTGGGTTTTCTCGGAGTGACGGCCAACAAAACAAGACAAAAGAGTAAACTAGACATAAACAACCCACTTTGGGTGTTTTTTTCTACAATTACCACCAGAAGGGAGGTTATATAGTTTCCAGGAAACAAACTTATGCTCCTATTGATTGGATGCAGTTTTTGATTTTATACATGATAGCGTTACATTGTTTAAGGAAAGTTGTAATGATGTTATTTTCCCCTAATTTTATAATAGCATTGTAATTTTTGTTGGATCAGTCTAAAAATGACAACTAATAAGATGGCAGTCCTATTAGTCCGTTCCTTATAAAATTTGGCAGGACTAGGACTGATCCTTATCGGTCTTTTGCCTAAACTGCAACAGCTAAAATGACGTATTTACTACTAACTACGTCATTTGAGTGGCTGAACTAACATCATAGTTCATTCATTACCTCTTTCAAAGTAAGGACTACTAGAAAAAAAGTACTCCTTGTTTCAAAGAAACAAGATACCTGTAAGAGATGTGTGACTAGAACATATTAATAATTATTATACGTTGTAGATATCGGGATCAGTTCACATGTACTATTATTATCCCCCCTCCATACTCCACATTAATTGTCAAACGTTGACCTGTCATAGGTGACTTCCCCATTGTCCATGAACTGAATAAACGAAACTTCGGTATTTTAATAACCGTTGATTTCTTTATACTTTTCGTTGATAATTTTTAGAGTTAAAATTATTTAATACAAAAAGTTACAAAGTTTAATTAACAAAATATCATTATTATAGTTGGGGACAATTTGTTCATAAAGTATTGGCGATTTCGGGAATGTCTTTAAAATGTTGGTTAAAAGAAAAAGAGACCGAATTACTCGATTTCCACTAATTCTTGCATAGCACCGGATCTGATAGTGTCAACTTTAGCTCTGTAACAATACTATTCGTAGAGTTAATTACAATCAAAGAATTTTGCTAATTTCAAATTATAAAAATTAATTGAAAAAAAAAAGTTTTTTTGTATATTAAAAATTGGAGCAATTAACTGACTTTTCATAAATAGCACCAATATAAAACTCAAAAGCTAAACCACAATTAGTTTAAATTTATAAAATATTCTTTCAAACCATTTATTTTCTTAATATTTACTTTTGACGGAAAACGAACGTTCCTCACTAATCCAATCATGATAGACACTGACTATATTTCCACGAAAACTTTATAATACTGCCCTTCTAGAATAAAACTGCGCCCACTCCCCTACTACTTTAACAGCCTGATTACCACACATTATAAAAAAGGAAGTTTTGTTGCGCACCTTGTATAATAATAACCCTTTTACAACAAATGTGTGAAGAGTGAGGGGGTGTATCCCATGAAATATGTTGAAAATAAATAGTTTTTTGAAATAACTGCATGCTAAAATTTTTAACTGTAATAATATTGTGGTCAATCAGTTAAAAATTAGATAATATATTTCCGTAATTATTTATCTAAAATACCAATTTAAGGTTTGACTAAGTCTTTGAAAGTGATATTAGAATTTGCAGTAATATTACAGAGATACACTTTAAAAATTACAGTGAGCTGGTGCAACATAGTTTTGTAAAAAAATATACCATCAAAATGACACCCCAAACTCAAAAGTTGTAATTTCTGTCTTTCCGAATCTGTTGAGAATAAAATATTCCAAGCAAAAAAATATAGTTGTCAACTTTGCAATTTCTAAATGTTGTAAAAAATATGATTTTTAACATACCTTCAAAATGGGTTTCCAATTTGTTGAAGCTTCTGGTATCCATATGATTACATGTATTTTTTGACATATTATGATCTTATCTTATAGATACCACTCTCAGCTTTCAGAATTGGTAAAGAATCTCACATGTAGGGCCTTATACCAATTCAAGACAAAATAAAATAAAGGATATTAAAAAAAGTATATTTAGTATCTTTTGTTTCTTTGATATTGCATTATCAATTAAAAAAGTCATTTCCAGGCATCTTATTGCATTGTTGATGCATATTGGAATTATAAAACGTGCTAATGAGATTTTAAATTGCGTAAATAGGTGGATTACACACCATGTTATTTGACTGTTTTTCGGGGAATTTAGTAAGCACTAAAAACAATATGCCTTCAAGAGGAGATCACAAGGCACATTGTGCCTTGGCTTGTGTGACATTTTGGAGAAAAGCTAGCTTAAGACCTCTCTCAGAGGAGTAATAGCTAATGGTCAACGATTTTGTTTTCAATGGCTACATGGACCATCAGGTTTGTCTACCATCTTCGATCTGCAATTCCTCCCGTTCCTTCTTGAAGAAGCAGGATGAGCAGAGGGAGTTCTACCTCAAAGCCACAAGCAATTCAAGCGGCTTTTATTTTCTTGGAGGTTATAGATTACTTCAACAACCTTTCCATCATAGTTGTGCAAGTTTATTAATTTTAACTTAACTTAGATAAGTTAATAAGTTAAGTTAATCAACTTGTAACTTAACTAGTTTATTATTTAAAAAGCGTTGGTTTAACTTTAACTTAACTATTTAATTTTTATTTATCAAAATTAACTTTTAACTTAACTAGTTAATTTTTTAAACCACATTATCTTAACTTTAACTTAAGTTGATTAAGCTAATTAGTTAAAGTTATATTTTTTTTTATTCTAAGTATTTTCTTGAAGTAACGGTTAGTTCTCCGATCATTTGGTTAAACACTATGTCGACATTATCTGTTTTATCAAACTTTAGAACTGGTTCATTCCCCACCAAATCGTTTTATATTATCTCCGATATTTTTTTAAAATTTTACATATAGTTTAAAATTACATAAAAATTTAAATTTTAGCTAAGTTTGACCTCTATTTAATTAGTTACTTTATCTAGCATTGCTTTTTGGCTTCAAAGCAGAAGTTGTTGAGTGTTTGAATCCGTATTTTTTTCTTCATCTTTCAATTGGAAGTAGAGAAAATCCCAGTTAGAGAGACTGACAGAATAATCTTTAATATAAAACCTTGATAAATTTATCAATGTACTAACTGAAATAGTTATTTTTGAATGTCGAAATTAATTTTAACTACCCAAGGGGAATTTAAATTATACTACTCTAAAGTTAATTAACATAAACTTAACTAGTTATAAAATTAAACTCGAAAGTAACTTTAACTTAACTAGTTAATTTTCATAGAAATCGATATTAACTTTAACTTAACTACTTAATTTTTATAGAAATCGACCTTAACTTTAACTCAACTAGTTATTAAAAAGTAAAATAAGCACTGAATTACCTTAGCCTTCTTTTTCTGGTGATGTTGTTCTTCCAAACGTCTCCGCTTGCCTCTCCCACATTGACATGGGCGGAAGCTTACTTAAAGCTAAATCAAACCATATCTCTAATCAAACTATCATTTCTACTCAAACTTTCATCTCTACTCAAACATTTCATATCTACTTAGCATCCTGCCAATCTGTCGGATCGACAAATCTTTGAGGGTAGATCTCGGTAAGCTTTTGGTTGAGCTAAACCTTTAGAATATTTTGAAAGGAGGAGTTAAATGCTAGGATATTTTTTTCCCTGGAGATACCTAAAATTTAGAAAATAACAGAAGGTTGGACCTACTGAGCTTGAGAAAAGGCTTGTGCTAATCTTCAAGGATGTCAAGAACTTCATTCAGTTCAAGTGCTTGGGGGAAGGGGTCCTTATTGTGCTCTCTAATACCCTAGAAGCTTACGAAAACGTTCGTACCCTCATGTATGTTTTAAGCATATCTTCTTTGGACTTCATTGCCTCGATGGACTTGAAGATGTACAACATCGTCGTTGGACTTCAGTCTTGTAATTCGAAGCATCCTTGCTATGTCTGTAAGGCTTCCCACCTTTCAAAAATACTGAACTGCAAGGACTCTTGGTCATATCAAGGAACTGGAAAACAAGTTCAACGAAAGAGGTTCTGTACTCTCTAAAGGCAAAGAATTCAAGAACTCTGTCTATGATCTTCCCTCTGGCACTCTAACATAGGATGTCCTTCTGGGAGTGGGAAAGAATTTGCTTGATGCACTGAACAAGGCATGGGGAGAAGACAGCATCTATAGCTAGGCTGACAAGCAAGGTACTGTCAAGGTCAGGTACCAAGGTGGAGGGAAACCAGATCAAGAAGCTTCTAAAAAAGGTATAATTCATGGCTTCAGAACTTCTTGATAGCCTTATGGGTTATACAAAGGATATGGCTCACCTGAATGCCGTGAAAAGCTCTTCCTCAGGACAAAGTTTCTCCTCACCTTAAGGAAGGATATTGAGAGTTTTGGGAAGCCTACACATAGCTTGGCCACATGATATTTAGCAATGTCGGTGATTTCTGTATGAAGAAGGGAAGGGAACTCGGTTACTTTACTGAATAAGCTTGTTGATAATTTAATTTTTGTGAAAATTATAAATTCACTCACATCTTCAGGAGAGTAAGAGAGATGAAGGTCACTCGGAATACTTGAAAAGGGTTCTCAAAGCAACTGTCGTTTTCATCAGTCATAATTTGTTGTTTAGTTTCTACTAGTCATTAAATACTTGTAATCAACAATTATAGAATACTCAGTCAAATAAAATATTCCCAATATTTAAAAAAAAATTATAAGGATAATATAAACGAAAATACAATTGAGCACCCAGCATAAAAGTGCAAGAGATAATTTAATGATCCGTATATTTGAGTGTGTCAGACTTCAAAATATTGAAATGTGAGTTTTTATGTCAGTTCTGAGAGCTGAGTGGGATATCTACAAGATAAGATCATAATCTGTGGAAAAATATATAATGATAATGCGACCAGAAGCTTCATGTTTTTGACCATATTTAGAAATTGCAAAGTTGACAGCTATTGTTCATTGCATGGAATATTTTATTTTCAACAGATTCTGAAAGCCAGATGCCACAGCTTTTGAGTTTAGAGTGTCATTTCAATTTTTTTTTTTTTTTCAACTCCAGCTCACTGAAGTATACTTTTAATTTCTTATAACGCGGAAAATATCACTTGATTTTGGTACCGAGAGCAATGTATCTCGGGCATAGCAGACTTCAAAATATAGACGTAATAGTTTTATAATCTCATCAATCTTAGAGTTTAATATGGAAATTAAACTTCCTTTCCACCAAAAAACTATTGAGTTTAGAAGAAGTAAAACGCCCAATTTGTTAAACTAAAGTGGTACTTTACAATAGTCTAAATACCAAAATCGGCCTATCCTTACATACATATAATCTATTTAATTTACACATTTATTAACATTTTCGTACCTCTGATTCCTATATATTTTGAAATGGAAAAAAGAATCTTAATGTTTTTCTCTGTATTTTTCTCAATTCTATATTTGCTTAGAGTTCCTGGATTTTAAAATGTAGTTGTCAGTGATTTCTTGTGGAAAAAAAACCTAATTTTATTAGAGTCAAAACGTGACCAGACTTAAATTATATATACCTTTTCAAAATAAAAAATATTCAAGTTCTACATTCTTTATTTATGTATTGCCTTTCCTTGAAATGTTCCATCAGATGATATAATTAGTATGCATTTTATTATTTGCATGTTTCCTTCGTAAACATAGATAAGTTATATAGATAAACAAAAAAAGTTGACAAAACTTCTACATTTGTATATTTTTATGAATAAAGTATTCATTTTATTCTTAGTTTGATAATAATTCATTATTATTATTATTTATTTGCTATTAAAAAATATGAGAAAGAGGTCAACTAACACCACAATCAAGGATTAATAAGTAATTTAGACATATAATCTAGGTATATAATATTGGGGGGTTTTTTTCTGAAAAAATCTAATTTTTTGTGAGCAACTGTAGATTTTCGATATGAATTTTTTTTTTTTTCCTAAATATTTTATTTTTGGTAACTGCAGTGGATTTTTGAAATTTTTTTCCAAAAATTTAATTTTCGAAATATTTACAGAATAGCGATAGATTATAAAAAAAAGTTGTAGTTTTTTTCAAAAAAATTATAATACTTAAAGCTCCCCCCCCCCTCCAAAGAAAATATATTCTGCAGACTATTGTTCGTATTCTTGAAGAATGTGTAGATATTATTTAGACAAACGTTTTTCATTCATGTTTAAAAGTAGTCAAATACGTTTTTCATTTATTTTTTCTTGTATTAGGTATATATATTTTTTTTACATAGAAAATAATATGTAGTCCCTAAACATCAATCAAAATCGAAAGAATTATTATTTTTGGATGAATGTATTTTTATATAAGTTTATTGATAGTAATACTCCCTACAGAGTACAAAATGATGATTACGGTATAAATAATGTGTACAATACCTTGTACACATTATTCAATGAATATTTGAAATTTAACTCTTGAATTTTTTTTTCAAAAATCTTAATTTTGATTTTTTTTTTTTTGCAATAAATTGAATATTTGAAATTAAATTCTTAAAATCTTTTTCCAAAAATCTAAAATTAAAAAATTTCATCTTCAAACGTACCTTCTAGTGATGTGCAGATTGGCCTTTTAGCCCTTGGAACCCGTGAATGGGATCGGACTATATATTTTCAACCTAAAATTCCAGCAAAGCTGAGCTGGGTTATCCAAATTGTATTTCAGAATTTTGTAACCCTATTAATGTCATATTTCTTAAAAGAACAAAAGCGATCCATTTCATAGCTCTCAAGTCTCACACAATTGACAAGAAACCCAATCAAGTCTACCTTTTCTAAAAAAAATCTAAAAATTAAAATTTCTCGGAAGAAAATTAAAAAATTAAATTTTTTGAAATAAAATTTCTCAGCTGTTCAAAAAAATTTCAAATTTTAAATTTCTTGAAAAAAATTTCAAAAATCCTCAGCTATTCCCAAAAATTCAAATATATAAATTTTTGAAAAAAATTTCAAAAATCCACAGCTGTTCTTAAAAAAATGAAGATTTGAATAAAAAATTGAATAATTCAATTAAATATTAAATTTTTGAAAAAATTTCAAATATTAAATTTATCGGAAAAAATTTCAATAATCCCTTCCTATTCACAAAAATTCAAATAATATATTTCTTGAGAAAAATTTCAAAACCCCACAGCTATTTGCAAAAAAAAAAAATATTTTTGAAAAAAAAAAGAATAATTAAATTAAATTTTAAATATAAATTTTTCTAGTTTAAAGCAAAAATTACTTAATTTATTTTTTATTTTTTGGTGGTGGGGGGGGGCTGCAGCTCCTCCAGCTTAACCCCTGTGGACGCCCTGGATAAATATTCAAAACATACATACATATGAGGGTTAATCAATCTGAATTGGTGTCTACTTATTCCTAGTTCTGAACGTTGATTGGATGAAGTCGAATTCCTTTTAGTTAAGCACTATAAGCAATATGTGCACATTAGAGTGTTTGCTATTTTTTAAAGTTAACGAAATTCAAAATTATTATAGATCATGAGATGTGTTTAGGTGTTGGTAATGATCTCCTATTTATTAATTGAATAATTAATAAAGGTTGAGTGGTTGAAAGTAATTCATATTTCCACTGGTCCCAAATGAGTCAAAGAAAATAACCTAGGCCACTCCACTCAAGGCCATGAGGGCACATGCAAGAGATCTCGTAATTTCCCACTAGTCCGTCCAGAGGGCTATCAATAAAGGGGTGGGAAATAGCTTTGTGAGGGTGGAGAGGCCACTTTTGACATCAGTAATGAAAGAAACCCATATACTCCTTTGCAAGACTACTTTAAATGAATCTTTTCATATATTTTGAATTCTTTTTAACACTTGTGACCCCCTACAGGCCTGACACCAAAAACCCCAAAGGCCCTGCAGTGTCTGTCATCCAAACAATGAGGCCCTCAAACGCACTGTCAGCCAGCATTGGGAAGTCATTACAGAGGACTACATCCGTAGCTGGTTTCAGGTCTTCCACCGCTGCCTTAACCCCATAATTGCCGCTAAGGGATGCTATATTAATGATTAAGAGAGCTGAGGCAAATTAATATATTTTTATAATAATTATAAAACAAATATAAATTTTGTCGAAATTCCAGTGTTAATTAATAAATTATATCTTGTTGAAGTTTAAAATTAAAAGTTGTCCGATTTTAATGGTCCACTCGGGTTATGCAGAACCGGCCACCCTCAATTCTAACGTTCAATTTTAGTATCGAAAAAGTAATCTCATCAAATTCAATGTTTCCTTTTCTATATCTGTGCAAAATGCAAAAAAAGTATACTTGATTGGTTTTCTTGCTTATTGTGTGAGACTTGAGAGCTATGTTTTTTTTAAGAAACATGACATTGAAAGGGGATAAACGAGCTCATCTTTTTTGGAATTGCAGGTAAAAGATACATAAAGGGAGCGGGATCAAATTGTTGCCAAAATATTTTTCTACAAAAAACAACACAAAATATACATTTTTTAACTTTTTTATTGAAAATCAAAACTATGACGAGCATATAGGTATAGAGTAGCCATTCATTTGATATAATCACCGTTGGCATCAATAACGGCCTCAATACGGCCTCTGATCCGGCCGCAGGCTCTTTTGACCATCTCATTATCCATGTTGCCGAATACCTCCTTGATGGAGTCCATCAGGCTGGCATTGGTGCTATGGGGATGTCTGTTGGTATGTCTCTACATAACCCCAGACAAAATAGTCCAAAGGATTAAGGTTGGGAGAGTTAGGAGGCCACAAATCCTTGGTTACGACGTCATAACAGTTCTCGGTTAACCACTGCATGGAGATTTTGGACACATGGCAGGGTGCTGAGTCCTGTTGCCACACCAAGGGTCTGTCTCCGGCCTTCATGGACCTGGTAGGGTCATATTCAACCATCTTTTTCACCTTGTCGACAAAGTTGGTGTCCCTGACCTTCCTGTCAGCGCCCTCTTCCTTGGGTGCTCTCTTTATGGTGGCATCAACATCCCAGGTGTCCTCTAGCTTCTTACAGATAAGCTGAACAGTCCGTAAATTCACTCCTAAGGTTGAAGCAATCGTTGAATTGGAGATTTTACCTCCATTATGACCAATGCCATGACTACGGCGGACCTCGAAAGCTCCTCGTTCCACTTATAGCTCTTTATCTCCTCATATGATGACGACATGATGCTAACTGAACTACGTATCGTCAGCTGACGAGAATAGCTTTCCTATGTGGTAACCGGGTTTTTATTTGATAATGTCGTCTTCAAGTTATCAAGGTTTAAAGTAGGCGACAACTTGATCCCCGCTCCCTATAGTCCGATTCTATTCACGGGTACGAAGGGCTAAAAGCCAATCTGCTCATCACTAGAAGATACGTATAAAGATGTAGTTTTTATAAGAGCGTGAAAAAAAGGCGGGAACAAGACATATGGTACCACTGAATTCAGACCCTTGTTGATATCAACAGTCTGTTTCATGGTTTTGGAGATAGGAAATGAATTACTGCTATAATACTTTTAAAATAGCATTTGTGCTGGGAATATATAATAATTATAGCTCAATCATAAATATTGATTTTATAATGTATTTTTAAAATAGTTTACACAAACGATAGGCGATAATTCTTACTTAACAGATCAATTAAAAAATGAGCAAAAAAGAAGAAAGAGCACACTCAACAGCCATATTTTCTTTTCACACTTCTAAAGTTAGTTTGTTCTTTACAAAATATATATTGTAGTATAATCAATCAATTTCTACTCTTATAATAGTGGTATTGCCCATTGAATTTTTGGAAGGAGCAAATGTCCCCCATATTCTTCTCAGTCCAATTGTCTTTTATATAGTATAACTTTTTTTGCATGATATACAGAAATAAGGATAGCACTTTCCAGTTCTTAAAGAATGTTTTCATATTAATAGAATACCCCTGTGTTAGACTATGGCTTACTTAAGATTCATAATATAATCTTATGGAACTTTTTCTCTCTAGAGATTTTTTGTATTTACTTACTTAATACATAAATTAATTAATATTTCCTTTTTGAACTTAAAAAATTGGATTACAATAAGATATAAGATATGGATATTAAAATTAAAAAAATGAACAAAACCCCTCATTATTGCAATCCAATTTTTTCATGATATAGCATGATATAGAAATCTTTATTGAATCTCTCCAAAAAAAAGTTACCCACTAAATTGTTGAGGGTTGTATTATCATGAAGCAATTTTATTGCAAGCAATATGATTGAGTGTAATTTCATTGCAGGACAATTTTATCATATGCAATTTCATTGCAATTATATTATATTCGAGAAATCAAATTATTGAATGATATAAAATAAAACCAACGAAGCTTTCTCCTTGAGTATGAAGGACTCTTCCAATATCCCAAAATATATCCCGGCCCTCAGGTTATATAGGTGAATTTCTTGGCTCCAAGGCAGTTAAACTCTACTATATCTCTGAGTATCAAGGATACCTCGTAATATCCCAAAATATTAAACCCAGCCCACGGGTTGTGCAGGAAAAATATCGTTTTATATCTTTATAATAACTCTGTAATTTATCTTTTTTGTACCCGGGCAGAAGAATTTAACATGCCTCGGGACCCTGCAATTTGCCTGCACAACTCGTGGGCCGAAATATATTAGAACCATGCATGTAAATCCGGTGTTTTTTTAGCTGTCCAGTTAATTTGTAATTGGTAGTATAAAGAACAGATTTTAATCCCTTAGCAGTTGTGATTATTATTTCATTTCTGAGTAGTGAACATCCTTTTCTAAATATATTCGATTATATTCAAAACCTCATTGAACGTTCGTGTGTACTCATAAAAGACGGAGCGTAACTTAAGGATTTGTGGTGGCGTTATAATAAAGTCCTTGTTGGACTTAGAGGATAATTATGGATTAAAATCGGAGTAATTCTAGCAATTATCCTATTGTATATTCTTCTTTCCTTTCTCTCTTGTCACAGCTGATTGTAGCTGATCTAATGAAACGTCATGAGCATTATTATTTCTCATCTCCAAAACATTCTTAAAATTGTTAGGGTTACCATGTTGATTTTCGGGGTTTCTTTTAACATGTCCATTCCACACTGGATTTTCACTTTTGATTATAACAAATTAGAAGCGGTCATTGATGATTTTAAACGAAGCGTTGTGTAGTTTAAACTACCTTGGGCTTTGTATTTCACTTCCGCAACCTGAAGGAAGGTATTTATTTTTGGATATTATAAAGGATCCATGAAGCTCAAGGATGTGGCTACGCTTGAATTTTTGATCACTCAATTGTTCAACAACGATTTTGTTCCTACCATTTTTACTACAATCATTTTACAAGGAAGCAATTTTTACAAGAGGGATGCTCTCATTTCGCCTTCTCTAATAAGCAATAATAAGATTCCCATTAAATACCGGTAGTTGCATAAATACCCGGACTATTTGTGGCAAATAATTAAATGTGTAATAAAATTCGTATGACGTATTTTTTTGTGAATTATATAATAGAGAATTTATCCTGGTATAAAATTCAATATAATTACTGAACATAACCGCCATCAGCTGCTATGACACCCTCCAAGCGCCCGCGGAAGGCCTTGCACACATTGATGATGTAATGGTCTTCCATGGCTGCCCATTGATCATTGACGCTGACCTTCAATGAGTCCAAATTCGGGTGGCGGGTAGCACAGGTCTTCTTCTCAATTTGCCACCACACACTGTAATCAAGGGGATTCAATCAGGTGATTGAGGTGGCCAAATGTTTTTGTTCCAAAATGGCATGTTGGCAGCGAGCCAATCTTGAGTCATTCCAGAGGTATGGGCAGGTCTTTCAGATCTTTCCCCTCCTTGACAAGCTTCTGGACCTTGAACACAGTAGTCTTGGATAGTCCAGTGTCCTTGATTATTTCCTTGATAGACCTACCGGCGCGGAGGAGAGTGGCAACCATATGAAGTTTCGCCTCGTCATTCATCGTAAACGACTTTGTTTGATGCGAGTAAGAAAAAAAAAACAAAGCCATAAGATTTACCGAGCTGGATTTTGTTATTTCCGGTCACGGAACCTCGAGATGTAAGCGTTTAAAAATTAGTCTGCGTATTTATGCAACTACCGGTATATCAGCATTCCTAACCAAGTTATTTAAAACAGTGGAACTAAGGGAAGAAAGTTCGACAAGTCTCCTGTTGAATTCATAACCAAATCAATAAGAAAAGTATAATTAATAAATAGGCAAAATTTTATTAATTAATAACTTTAAAAAAAAACTAGTTTTCAACCCTGTAAAAAAAATGCAAACCTTCGTTAATCTTTATTTAATTTTTTCTCTTTTTATCAACATACTGCAATTACTAAGTGTATTATTATTCATTTTTTAATTATAATATTCGTATATTGGCTGCAAAATTTGTTCAGAATGGAAAAGCTTTCATATCAATATAATTTACGATTTCGAAAAAGACAGAGTGCTTATTGCACAAGCTTGCTAAAGAAGTCGGATCCACTTACATCCATTTGTAGTCTAGATCTATTGAACTCCGTTGAGAGCTTCTATAGAATAGAAACTATGATTATGAGAAACTTAAGTACAAATTGCTATACTTACTTGTATTCTGTTTGTGTTAAAACGTGCCCTTTCCCGCTTCTTCAACATGTAGTCAGCATTATTCAACCACCTGTGGGACATGATTTCCTCTAAGCTGGGACGTTTCCTACATATAAAGAAGTAAGACTTATAATGACCTTTTTCACATATGAAAGGGTACTTTACATTGGGGAACGTTTAAATATCCACATTAGCAAACGAGTGACCTCCATCGTAGCCTCCTTATAAAGATATTCAAACTTAAACCGAACTTTCAAAATATTATCCTTGCTCTCGTCAGGGGTTTCACCCTTGAATGGTAATTGACCGGAGAGAAGTACGTATAGAAGAACACCAAAACTCCAAATATCAGACTGAGGAAAGGCTTGAGCATTCTCAAGGATTTCAGGGGCTGATATAAATAAAATTATTAATTTATTCAATACAATCAAGGAAATTATGAAATCTTACCAGCATAATCGAAGTTGTAGGTTCCCTTCACCATGGACCCTTTGTTTGCAACAGTTTGTGTTGTTTCAAAGTTGGATAGCTTAATTTGAACTGTTTTACCAAGAGATCTTCCAGAGTAGACGAGAATGTTTCCTGGCTCCAAATTTAAATAGACTTTCCCCCTCCAGTGAATGTAACTAATTCCATCTAAGATTTGACTGGAGATATCAGCCACAATGTCTTCACTATAATAGCTTTTCTCTGATAGGTATGTGAGGAGATCAATTGCTGGTAGTTGGTCAAATTTCAGCAGATACATCTTTGATGTTTCATATCCCTCTAATAAAGATACCTTAAAACAAGAAAATAATTTGTAAAATAATAATTAACGAATCTTTCAAACACAAAAACATATTACCAGTTTTTCATGACGAAGTGTACGAAGATTCTTAAATTCTCTTTTTGCTGCATCTTCACCTTCCTCATCAGATTTGTCAAAGACCTTTACAGAAAAGAGTTTTCCAACTGATGATACATTCGAAGTCACTGAAAACCTTCCTTTGCTGAGTTCGGAAATATATTCCAGATCCTTGGGGTTCTCTGATTTGATCTTCAAAGGTTTTGTTTCACAATCGTAGGTTGTTGGAGCAACCTCTATGTCCAGATTAATGTCTTCACGAGCCTTAAAAAAGATAGTATACGTATTAAGACCGAGTGATACGATAACCAAGTACATTTTTGGTAAAAGATTGAAGAAGTAATTTTAATCTAATTTTTTTAAATACACACAATAATAATCATTTTTTTATTGGAAAAATTTCGTCGATTATTATCGACTAATTTGTAACTATAAGATCTCGAGTGACGAAATATTGTAATTAACGTGTGTAATTTTTTCAATTAATCAACTTCGATACCTGAAGAGATTGAAGAGCTTCATAGAATTCGGCCCTGCTTGCTCCTGAAGAAGGAGTCATTGCAATTTTAGAAGGAATTGAAGGAATACTCAATCCATACTTATTCAATGCTAGAATTCTAAATTTATATCCATGTGCAGGTCTAAGATTGTCAACGACCAAATACTCATGACGAATATCCTCCGAAACATCAATCCAGTCAATATCAGTGTCTAGTCCATGATTATATTTATCGATAGATATATTATAAATAATTTATATAAATACGTGTCTTACCGATATGCCCCATTTGGACTTTATAGGAAATGACTGGTGCGTTATTCAGTTTAGTTGGTGTTGTCCAGGAGATAAGAATATCAGTGTCTGTCATAGCAACAATTGAGGGAGAATCAGGTGATTCACAAATATCTCCCAATGTAACTCTACATGTAGCTACTGATTGTCCAAGAGGATTACGAACGATAACCTTGTATAAGCCAACATCAGACGGTGCTGCTGGATCTAAAGTCAAAGTACATCTGCCATCATCCGTTTTTTCCATATGCAATCTGGAATCATCAGTAAAGATGAAGTCGTTTTTTAGCCATTGGAAGTTTGGCTTTGGATCACCAATTGCTAAACATGTTAAGACAAGGGGTTTACCCTCAGAAAGAGCAACATCTCTTGGTTTTTCACGGATGAAGGGAACAGTTCCGTCAATGACTTCTTTTACTGTTTCAATTGATACAATAGATTCTGTTGCCCCAGTGACAAGTTTGCTCTTAGAAGTGCTCAATTTATGAACAGAGAAATCATCTCTTCCCCATGCCTCAAGTCGAGATTCTCTTTGAGAAGTGAACTCTTCCTCCATTACATCAGTAAATCTGCGTCTTTCTTTCACAATAGGCATCTAAAGAAACAAAAAGTTTTATTCAAATTCAAAACTATAGGACATGTATCTATGAATATTCGTCACCTTGACTTCTCTAAATTCGGCACTTGATGTTTTTGCAACCTTCAAGTACTCTCTTAACCGAGCTGGGAAATTGGCATCGTGAACTTGCATAAGATAAGTATCTGGTCCATATTGGTAACTGAAATAAGGTCATGGTTTATGGGGAAAACAAGCATATTATAAATATTTGTAAGTTACTTTGAGGGATTTTCGAATTCTCCAATGGTATATTCAGGTCTCTCCCATTCTTTCATCTCTGGAAGTGGTGCTTGCTCAGGTTCAGGCTCTGGCTCTGGTTCGCCTGGAGGATATACCATACACGATGGATGGGTAAATGCTCCAGATAAAGGACGGCGACGGAACATGAAATCGCATGAAGCATTGGCATACCATTCCCTATGGACCACAAAGTATGTTATTAACAATATTAATTAATTCAAAAGTATGTATTATGTAATAATAAATATTATTGAATGACTTACTTGAGACCTACATAGTAGGTTCTTAATCTTTCTGTAGATATTTGATATTGTTCGCTAATTTCAATACCAGGCTGCTTAAGAATTTGAAGCCATGGATGAGCAAGAGCTTGGCGAACGCTCATACGTTCTTCAGGCTTGTAAACCAAGAGATTTGCTACAAAGTGTTTAGCTTCTCTAGAAACGTTTTGCCATAATTCAAAATCGAAATCAATATCACCCATTTGAATACGTTGAAGAGTTTCACGATCATTCTATTGTATTTTATAGGACTCATTTTCAATCAGGATTACAAAAAAAATAAAATGTTTTGCTCACCTGTCCTCTAAAAGGAGAAACCCCTGAAAGAAGTAGATAAGTCATAATACCAACGGGCCATAAATCAGATCCAAAAGATGCCCCTTCTCCGTTTACAATTTCAGGGGCAACATACTCGGGTTGACCATAGTCGAGCTTAACAATTCCAACAATTCTTCTGGCCAATGAAAAGTCACAAATTTTAATGTCAGATCCCCCGGGACGGCTGAAAATAATGTCGAGGGGAGTTAAGCCCAAGTGACCGATGCTCTTTGAATGCATGTATTCAAGACCTTCAAGAACTTGCTGCATGATTCTGGCAACCTCAATCTCCGTGACATATTTTTCCGATGTGATAACATCCAACAATTCTCCTCCAGTACCAAGCTCCGTGATCAATGTCATGGAGTCTCTAGCATCATAAACGTCAACAAGTCTGACCAATCTTGGATGATGTAGAACATTCATCATTTCAAATTCATTGAACATCCATTGTTTATACATATTTGATCCATACATCATTTTAGCAGCAAAATTTCCACCAGTAAATCTATAAGGTACCATGATTGGATCAATTGTTGGTGCCTTGTCTTTAACTCCTCTATGCAACCACCAATATTTGGATTCAGCTTCTTCGATACAATGGTGACCTGATTGATCAGCCTCAATAGGGATAGTTTGTTGAACAAAGTATGTAACACCCTGAGTTCCTCGACCAATTTCTTCGCACAAATGATAAAATTTTTCAAATCCTCTGGTTCTAGGAATGATTTGTTTACTCCTTCTATAGGTCATCCAGTCAAATTCGAGTTCATCTTCCATAATACGGACAATAACGGAATAAGAAATAGATCCGCAAATATTAGATGCCGTAACTGTGTATAGACCTTCATCTTTGGTAATGTAGTCCTCAAAAAATAATGTGTAGGTCTCTGGAGGGTAATGATGTGCTTGTACTCTAAATGTTTCTTTCAATGGAGTAAAATCCTTGTACCAAATAACTTTTGGTTTTGGAACACCAAAGATCTCACATTCAATTTTGCCACCATTTACTCCAATGAGATTAACATCAGTAGGGGCTTTAAGGAACTCAGGATACTGGGCCATGATCATAATCACAGGTTGGCTCATTTCTCCAAAGTCATTTTTCGCGAAACACTCATAGGTACCAACATCATCTTGGGAAAACTTGTTAATTTGAAGTCGGACAATTCCATTTCTGTTATAGGAAATAGTAAACTTATCATTTCCGACTTCAATGTCTTTTCCTTCAAACTTGAAAGATACTTGAGGCATTGGATAACCGTACAAATTCCATGTAACATCGGGGCAAGAGTTTTTGACTGCATATTGCGTTATTTCTTCTTGTTTCAAAAAGTGTGGCCTGTGTGTATAGCCTTCATAAGGCTCCTTAAATAAATCAAAATCTGCAGGGAATCGAGTTGATACGGAAATATCAAATTGAGATCCTTTGGGTAGAAACAAATCTCTGGGTCCGGTATCATCAGCAAATAGAGAGCGATGACCAACACAATAGGGGGATGCATCACTAAGACCGAATCTATTCCTAACAGATACGCGGAATCTGTAGTCTCTTAGTGGAGTTAGGCCATTGATATCACATGTGATACCTCGGACAGCATCATAAACCTCAAACCAATCTCCATCTGGATATTCAGCCATTTCAACCATGTAGTAAGGAGCAAGGTTAGGACCAAGGGGAATGGCTGGTTTCCATGTTAACGTAACAGATGTATCAGACATTTGTGTGATAAGGGGTTTGTCTGGAAGTGGCATTGGAAGGCCACTAATTGTGTATTTGTCGAACCCTTTGTACAACTCTCCCAAGGATTGTCCTGGGAGGATCTCAAGACCATCATACATAAGTCTGGCTTCACAATAAGCTTCTCCATGAGTATTAGTTACTTTGAGTCCATAAACACCAATATCTGATTCTTCAATGTAAGCCATTGATAAACGAATGAGTCCAGTTCTCTCTCTAACAATATGGATTCTGTCAGTTGGATAAAGGGGCTTTCCATTAAAGAAGAACTCATAGTCTGGCTCTGGAGTTCCAGTGACGAGAGCAGTGAATCGAGCACTCATGCCACGGAAAACCAACTCATCACCAATTTTTTTAAGGAACTCAGGAGCATCACTTTTTCCTTTTTCAATGAATTCAACAATCTCAAGAGTGCCAGAACTATCCTTTGTTCCTTCCTTGTTTGTTGCAATGCATTTATAAGTACCAATATCAGCATCATTGATTTTCTTGACACAGAGAGTACGCATGTTTCCATTGGTTTTAATGGTATATTTACCACCATCATCAATGGGCTTACCATTAAAAGTCCAAGTGATATCTGGCTTTGGATTACAGCCCACATCACATACAAATCTAGCATCACATCCAACTATTTGTTTTACGTTATTTAATGGAGTCGAAAAGAAGGGAGGTTGATAGATCTTGTTGACCTTCACATTGCAAACCCCAGTAATCGTACCGAGTTCGTTAGATAAGTGGCATTCATAAGCACCTGCATCCTCCATTTTGGAGTTTATGACTTCAATACCGATCTTCAAGATTAAAAATAAAAGTTATGAAATTACAATTAAATGTGGATATAAATCCAAGAAAATTAAGGATTAGTAAGTTACTTATCAAAAGCAATTTATGCTGAGTTCTATTCTACTATTAGAAAATTTAAAAATCACAGCATATGTATCGAATCATGCATTTCATTTTATATAATATACTACATTGAATCAGTGTGAGCTCAACTTTGGTTAAATCAAATCTAATTAACGTTCATATTATCTAATTGAATTTTAGTAGATACGTTTTATTTACATAGATATATTATTATACATCTTTTAATATGAGCAATAAAATTTTCATTATATAAAATTATAAAACTTAGTGTATCCAGAATTTTGTTAAATTCAAACATATAAAAATTTAGTTTCATGCGTATTAGAAAATGTCTTACTTTTTAATCATGCTCCAGTGTTTGTGTGTATTATAAAAATATACATATGGGGCAACAACACAGGGGTGTGTATATTTCATATACAAACATATATAAATAAATATAACAAATCAGTACTTGTTTACTCAATAACTCAATCTAGTATTTCAATCTAATTTTATGACTAGTGAAAAGGAAAGGATCTTGATAAAATCTTAATCAAAATAATAATATGTGCAGGTAAATATCATCAGGAATTTTGCCCTTTCTTATGATAATATATATATGTGTTGATTAGAAATGCAAAAATAAATAATACTAAAAGTAAAAAAATTACCAATTCTCCATCAGAGAAGCAATGTGCTCGTTCCGATGCAATGGGTTTTCCATCCTTGGTCCAGGAGAATTCGGGAATAGGATTACCCTTTACTGGACAAGTTATCCTCAATTTCTGTCCTTCATCAACAGCAACATCGCCCATAGGACGTACAAATGATGGTTTGGATTTATCCACACCCTCCTTCATTCTACTCTTAATTGTGACGTTGCCATTGGAGCGTGCCATGCCTTCAGGTGATACAGCAACAGCAGTATAAGTTCCCTTATCATCTGCATTGGTACACTCAAATATAAGTCCAAATGTTCCATCTTCGTTTTGGAAGGATTGTACTCGATCACCATCAGGAATAAACTCTACTTCATTTTTAAGCCATTTAATCTCTGGTTGTGGATGTCCAGAGACTTTACCTTCAAGTTTGATGGGTGATCCCTCGACAGCCTTAGCTGATCTGAGGAGGGACGTAAATTTGGGTTCCTCCATTGGCTGTGTTACAGTTACATTAGCGAATGTTTCAGCATCTCCCATTTCATTGATACCTTTGGCTGAATAAGTTCCAGCATCGGTCATTTGACATTTTTCTAGGACAAGGGTGGCTCCTCCAGAAGCATCTTGAGAAATCAGAACCCCTTTTCTTACCTTGATTTCGTTACCGTCTCTGTACCACTTTATAGTTGGCATGGGATATCCAGAAATTTTACAAGTAAGGCGTAGTTCTTTCTTGCCAGGAATAGTGATTTCCTTTGGTTCGATCTCTTTAACTACTTTGGGTGGCTTGGGTTTACCAACAATGTCAACCATGGTGTCCATTTTTTCTTCACCAGCTGTATTCTTAACTAAAAGGGTATATTTACCATTGTCTTCATCTTTAGCAGATGTTATTCTTAGAGTTGTTATAATTCCAGAACCATCTTCAGCCTCTTCTTCGGTAATGATAACTCTTTCTCCATCAGCCTTAATTTCCTCTCCTTCACAGAGCCAGATGGCAGTTGGAGGAGGAGATCCATCAATCTTAGCTGTAAGTACAAATTCTTTTCCCTCTTTCACCTCAATCATTCGAGGGAAGTCAGCTTCAATTGTTGGTTTGATCTGAACAATTTGGAAAATGGCAGTCGATTCGGATTCACCAACCATGTTCTTAGCAGTCAATTTGATTTGTCCAAAATCCTTAAAAACGATATCTCTTGTAGTCATTTTGTATTTAATTCCATTTTCAGCAAGTTCTTCCTCAAACAATACTCTTTTTCCCTTTTTCAATTCCTTGTCTCCACGGAACCAAGCGATCTCAGGTCTTGGTATACCAGCCACAATACACTCAAAAGTTTCAGTTGAACCCAAAGTTGTAGTGATGTCTTCAAGGGATTTTGGAAATGAAGGTTCTTCTGTCACAACAGCAAATTTAACAAGACTGGATGTATTGCCAATTCTATTGGATGCTAAACATTCATATTCTCCGGAATCTTCCATAACAACATCCTTAATGATCAAACTATGAACCTCGAACGTTCCGTCCTCTGTCATTTCCGTTGAAAATCTAATATAGTCAAAAATTCAAAAAATATATAGTTTTTTAAAATCAATACAAATGTTTACCGCGTATATTCCTTGTTTCCCTTTTCAATCTTATCCATTTTAGGTTCTCCTTCTTCTTGAGCAATTTTTTTGTAAAAGTCCACTTCAGCACCTGGGAAGGCTCTGATTTTAAAGGATAATGATGCTTCATCACCAGGACCTGCTTTAAACTCCTCTGGAGCCTGAATTTCAGGTTTAAATTGAACCTCTAATGATGCCTAATTGTTAAAATCCAATTCTATATTATTTTGCATCATAAAAATAATAGATATAAACTAGAATACAGTATTTACCTCCTTGAAGTCCTCTCCATTCTCATTTTTGGCAACAACTCTTACTTTGCCGTAGTGCTCTTCAGAGATACCAACTACATCCAGTCGATACATATGTTCATTTTCCTTAACCGAAACTTGAAAATGATCGTCATTCACAACTTCAATATCATTGAAGTACCATTTAACTTCTGGTATGGGATCTCCTCGAATTTTGATTTGAAAAAATGTTTTGCCACCCTTTTCTGCTTTTTTGCTCTTCAAATCAGACATACATTTAGGAATCTTTAGTTCATCAGCAGCTATATTGTATTAATATTAGTAATTATGTATTTTTTATAAACGTCCAAAAACTTACAATGAACAATGAGCTCTGACTGTACTTTTCTATCACCGGCTCTGTTAGTAAACTCGGCTTGATAGGTACCCTTGTCGTCCATTGTAACTTCCTTAATGCCTAACATATAAACTCCATTATTCTCAGTTATAACAAAGCGGCCATCCTTGGTATCAATGCTTTGTCCTTCCTTGGTCCATTTACAGACTGGTTTTGGATTACCATCACATTCAACGGCAAATGTGAAATCATCTTTTTCAAATACTTCGTAATCATCTAAATCATCACAGCTTGGTTTTGCTGAAATTGAATAATTTTGACTTAAGTTCTGTTTTTATGTTAAAAATTGGTTCTTAAAGTGCCTTTATATTCAACTCATATTTAATTCTTATTGAGGAAGATACATATTGGTTATACTTACTGTTGACTTTAATTGTGCATTTGCATGCTGCTGTTCCCATATCATTAATGGCTTTGACTTCATATTCACCAGCCATTCCTCTAGAACAACTGTTGATGGTCAAACAGTCAAGTCCATTGGGATCTTTATAAACTTTTACACGAGGATCCTTTGTGATTTCAGTTCCGCCCTTGAACCATTTAACTTCAGGATCTGGAGAGCAATTGATCTTACATTTGAGTATAGCCTGTTTTCCTTCATTAGCCTCGACATCAATGAGACGAGTCTCAAACTTTGGAAGCATTTGAGCAGAGAATTCAAAGAACTGTGACATTTCTCCATGTGCATTACGAGCAATTACAGCCCAATTACCATTATCATCTGCCAGGGTCTTGGCAAAGACAAGTTCAAAAGTTTCTGGATCTACTTTAATACTCTTAATACGGGAGTCCAATGTAATTGGAACACCATTCTTGTACCAAGTTAACTCAGGATTCCCAGATACTTTGGTAACAATTTTCCATGCATCATCCACGGCCGTTTTTTGATCCTCAATTGTATCTTGAAACTGAGGCGCTCCAGAAAGAGTAAGCTTTCCTTCTGAGGAAGCTTCTCCAAGATCATTGGTAAGAGTGACTTTGTATGCACCAGCATCTTCAGGCTGAACCTTATTAATGATAAGTGCGACTGATTCTTGATCGGGATATACAAATTTGAAATGATCGCTTGCAGTAATGGGCTGGCCATCTTTGGTCCATTTAATACTAGGACGGGGATAACCTCTCATTTTTAATTCCAACATGGCTGAGCCTCCTACAGATGAATCTGCATCTCCTAGACCAGTGAGGATTTTTGGCTTTTCTGGTTCCTAAAATAACACTTGATTAATTAACATATTTTTTTGATTTTTTTTTTTTTTTTTCAAAAAATAAATAAATAATAGTCTGGCATCCAAAATACTCAAATGAACATTTACTGATGAATAGATTAAATGAGTTGTACCAACAGAAATTACCTTAATTCTCCATTTATATTATTCCCTTTTATTGATTAACAACCTTCCTTTAATGTCAATCATTTATTGTCGAAAAAACATAACTTTAAATGATTTATTAAAAGTAGCCCTTACTTTAAGGAGTTGAGAAACTCCTCCTTCAACAGAAAGTTCTGCAGAGCATGAAATTTTTCCAGTAGAAGTAGATGCAACACAAGTATACAAGCCAGCATCCTCAGGGTTGATATGTTGGAATACAAGAGCCAAAGTATCTTCTTCATCCTTAAAAAGAACTTTAAATCTGTCCTCAGGATCAAACTCCTGTCCTGACTTGAACCATGTAAATGTAGGTTCTTCTCCAGGAGCAACCTTCTTTTCGTGACCACGAAGTAGAGAAAAAACGTCCTTAGCGTCTGGATTAACATGAAAAATATATATATATTCAGTTGGTTCATTGAATTTGATTCTCATTTATACTCATAGTACCTTTGACGGAGATGCTAGCAGCACATTGTTCAGTGCCAAGAGTATTTGATGCAACAACAGAGTATTGCCCAGCATCTTCTGCTTTGACATCATGAATGATGACTTCATAGCTTCCATGTGGAGCATGATCACGATTTATGGTGAAGTGGGAATCTTCTTTGATCTCTGTCCCATCCTTTAGACTAAAAATAAAAGAAAAAAATATGAACTAACTTCACAAGGATCCTCTTGCATGCCCTTACAATTTAACATCCGGGTTTGGATTTCCCTTTACATGGATCATGAAAGAAGCTGTTGAACTCAAGATAACATCGGCATCTCGAAGTTTTACAAGAAAGACTGGATGATTTGACTCCTCTCTTTCTCTCTTTTCTGCTGGAGATACTGCAAGAGTACGATTGTTGAGTTATACATACATAATACAAATCTATGTCTGGATAATGTCAAAAATGTCAGGCATTTCTAAAATTCCTTTCAATCATTTTATATGGATATAAATATTACTACATCATAATTGAAGGAAAGGTTCAACAAGGACATGAATAAAATTATGTTCACTTATTTTCGTTAACATACGTGTATGAACTTCCAAGACAGCCGAGCAAGTGATGGCAGTTCCTCCTTCTCCAGTTACACGACAAGAGTATTGACCACTATCTCCAGGTTGAACATTGCTCAAATCTAAGGAGAAATGATTTTCTTTTGCAAGGAGTTTGGTTCTATCCGCAACACTTGCGTCTAAGGGTTTATTGTCCTTCAACCAGGTGGCAGTTAAACCCTGAAACTTGATATCTGTAGCACAGTTGAAATAAGCACCTTCTCCCGCTGCAAAAAAAAATGGTTGTGTTATATATGAATGAGTTACATTTTGTTTAGATGGCTGCACTTACGGTCACAGAGCTGTCCCTGGACTTGTTTGGTAAAAACTAAAGACATAATTTATCAGTCTTTCCGTATATTTTTAGATCGTATTAGATTGTCTGAAAGTAAGCACATATTTATTTTAAGAGAATCATTCATATTGCTGAACATAAATTTATTATTTACATAATGAAAGTAAACGAGAACTTTCGAAATAACACAAAACAAAAAAATATGTCTATTTACAGATTAGGTTCAAAAAATTATTAGAGTGCAAATAATTTCTTATTTTTAATTATTGTTTTTCGTCATGAAAAAAATTACTCTATATGGAAATATTAATAATATTTTATTAATAATAATTATAATTATTTAGATAAAAAATGGAAATGAATAACAAGTGGAGTGATGTTCATACATTTTGTATAACTTTGAAGAAAGATTGTTACTCTTTTTTCCATAAAATCAATTTATTTATAAAGAATGACTATGTGGCCATTAATATTATTGAATATATTTTAAGAAATATTTTTTGTAAGCATGTAATTGATCAAGTAAATCGGTTATTTTTCAATGGTCAATTCCTTGGACAAATATTATTCAGATTTGTGTATATATGTATACTATGGAAATAAGGAATTGATAAATCCAATCCCAGAGAAAGAGACATATATATAATAAAAATGACTAAACTTAAAAACGACTCTCACCAACTTGAATATCCCTCCGATTCAAATTATAAGAGATTATATTCTCTATGAATAAGTAATGAAGTTGTGACGAAGAAAGCGTTCCAGGATCCGTGTATGTATATAGGTGACGATCACTGATAATAAGTGCACAGTAAGAAATTAAGGTGGAGAGAAATCAAGGAAGAGGGTTGATCACGGAATATTTTGTATTTTTATCAATTAATTCTTCTTCCTAAGTTGTCACAGACACCAAGAATGGGAAGAAAGGGGGCAGAGGACATTCTCACTAAGAATTGCTTGCCTATAATATAAATAAAATAACAAATGATGGAATCTTGGAGTTCCGCCAGGGTTTTTTCCAACATAACTTTCTCCTTTTTAAAAATCTCTCTCTCGTATTAGTGTCAAGAAAGCAGTCTGCATATTCTACAGGAGAGGTCAGGTCATACATAGAGTGAAGTAAAAGTTATTCATGCAAGATTCCCGTACGCTTGATTCTATTTTAGCCTTGGGTTGCAATATAAAAATATTTCTATGTATTGTATGTTTATAGCACATATTTGCCGGACCTTTGAAATTCATACCTATTCCATGTCGGAAAGGATTTGTTTTGATCTATCTTTTTGCTTTTTATACATACGTAACTGATTTTTTGCATTATATAAAACTGCAACTGATATAAATATTTGATTAAATTATATATACATATGCTATTTTTTGTTTTGTTTTATGCAAAATCAGAAAATGAGCCAAGTTCGTCGAATGGATTGACTTATTCAATATGTCTTGGCCAGGTTCATTATGTCGTCTTTAACAAGTATAAAAGTTAATTTAAAATATTTTCATCTCTATATATTTGTTTGAATATATGTCTTTTCATTCAATTACAACAATGATCAAAATACTAGGGGGGGGGGATTAGGATTGATTCAAATTATAAATTATAAAATTTAACATGTTATATTGGTACTAAAAAAAGTCAGCTCATGTAATTGAAGAAGACGTAAGAGGAAGGGGTATTAAAGTAGGAAATAGACTTGTCAAGTGATCATAGTTTGTTGCATTATATAATAAAATTTATGCACAAATGCAAAACCCTATATGAGTTTTAAGGGATATTAGAACCAAGAGATTATTTTATCAGTGGAATTAATAATCTAATCAAGAAATGAATGGCATTTATTTATTGGTCCATAATAAATTAAAAATAAAACTATTTATATATAGGATAGAGGCTTTAAAGTCAGAACAAGTTTATATCTTGATATCATAGTAACCCTGAGATCTATGTTTATAAAAGTGAATTGAACAGATTCACATGACAAAACAGTATACGAAAAAGTAAAACATATTTGAGATGTCCCCCAATACGAACATTATCGTGTTCCTCCGTTCATAGGTTACACTAACTTCCCTCTCCAGAATGCACTATATGGAGAAGTTTATTACGTTGATATCTGGAAAGAAGGGGGCCACATATCTTCCTCCAAAAATGATCAAAACTGGTTTGGCATCCCTCTTGCAGAAGCCTTGCAGTATAAAAAGGCTTATTTAACAACAAACAAAGATGGAAATTGTATTAATCATATGCAGCAAACAGAATTTTAAAAAAATCACATGTCTAGGGGAAATATTAACGTGAAGTTGCTGTCCTAAGACTTATGGGTCACCCTTTGTAATGAAATAAATTATATAACTTAGTAAAATTATAATTAGTTCTTTTTACATTGCATGATAATGAAAGCCTGAATATTTTTGCAAGATATGTGGCAATATTCATAAAATATATCTTATTTGTCATAATAAACCATCAATGGAATTATGACAAATTCCAGAGACAGGTCTCAAGGCTGTACTGAGAAGGCGGGAGTGAGACATATGGTACTACTTAATTAAGACCCTATGTCAATATCAGCTGTTAATATAAGATTTTCAGGGGGAAAATGAATTACTTCTATAAAGAGGAGAACCTTCTACATTTAAAATAGCATTAGTGCCAGCAAAATATCATAATTATAGTAAATTCATATCTATGCTCGTGTCTGTATGTTAGGTCCTTAAGGTTCCCTTGACCTGAGCTCTTGATTCAGCCAAGAATCAATCATTTCTCCTGTTCAGAACAGGGCCCAATTGTCGACTTGTACACAGAGGAGATAGCATACCCTCAGCAATTGCTAGTATATTTTTGATTGCTCAAAAACAAAACAACTATCAAGTTGTAGCTTTTTGTCAGTTCTTTCGAATGTTACCAAGTACAAAATTGTCATGCTCTTAAAACTGAGGCTAAATGGCCTCTAATAGGATTCAAATTTTTGAGTCTTCACGCTGTATGTATGTCTTTTTGTTTATAAATACATAGAATTTATGTGTGATGGATGAATAAATTATTTACAAGAGTAGATCTTATTTTTGCATTATCTTTTCTTTGTTGTACGAAAACATGATTCAGTTTATCATAGAATTAATTCCTCTTCAGTGTCGCATGTACATAATAAATAAAAAGGGGACTTGTAGAACGTAGACACAAAGTAGGTAAATTTCTTACTTTAAAATAAATTTTGAATTATACTGGTAGGGTTGTAAATTGTAAGCATTTTGGATGTATAAAAAAAGGAATATGGTCACCAATGATGAGAATTCAGTGTAGAATGGGCATGTTAAAAAAATAAACTGAAAATCAAAATGGTAATCCTGACAATTTGAAGAATGTTTAGAATGAGAGAAAGAATTATTCTCATGATGTTTCATTAGATCAGCTGTGACAATGGAGGACAATTATAACTCTGCAAAAAATCCTCCGGGTTATGCTCCGTCTTATATAAGCACGCACGAATGTCTAATCAGGCTTAGAATATAATTGAATCTATTTAGGAAAGGATGTTCACTACTCAGGAATTGAATAATAATGACAACTACCAGCGAAAAGAAAATTCCTTTTTTATATTACCAATTATAAATTAACAGGCCAGCTAAAAAATACACCGGATTTACATCATTGATGACCATTGCAGGAAATATTATAGTTATATTATTATATATATAGTTTATTCAAAGCTACTTAAGGAATTCAAATGCCTATAAAAGTTAATTTATGGGACTTATCCCAACGATATCAGTCATCGCAAGCCAAAGAAAACATATGGAGTGAAAATTAACCAACATTTGAAGAGGTGTCGCTAGATATATTTCAAATCGAGAGGAAATATTATTTGATGATGGTTAACCGTTATTCTGGGTATCTATTTTTGTACTCATTTGATAGATGCCCAAAGACAAAACAAGTTTTAAAAGCAATAGTTCCAACATTTTCTATATTTCGAATTCCATTGAGATGTCGATCAGATAGGGGACCTCAATTCAAGCCAAATGAATGGAAGAAGTGTCTCAATGAATGGGGAGTAGAGGCAGTTATGTCAAGTTCTTACTATCCTGACTGTAATGGTCATGCTGAAGAGTGTATAAATACCATGAAGACTCTTGTTAAGAAGACCGGAGACATCAACGGAAAATTGTTTCTCAGAGCAATATTGGAGTGGAGGAACAGGCGAAAGGACCATGGAAGAAGTACAACAGAAATAATATTCGATCATCAAATTCGATCCGTTGTCCCAACAATAACTCCAATCTTAGAAAATTCAAAATAATTGTCCAATGTTGAGTGGGAGATGAGGAGATTCAAAATGATGAAAAAACGAGATTTATTCCACAACCGAAAAACAAGCAATCAAGACACTATTCAAATGGGTGTGAAAGTAAGAATTCAAAACAGAGCTAGTATGTTGTCGGACCTTATTAGAATAGTTGTTGGAAGAATCAACGTCAAAACTTATGAGGTAAGGCTGAGAAATGGCAAGTTTTATTTAACTTGATAAATCTGTAAGTTTTGACGATAATATAAATGTGTTGTATGATAATATTTATAGATTAATTGCAATCATAAAAGCAGAGAGGCATGCACCACTATATTTATATATTGCCGTTATATTCTCGGAATGTAATGTTAATTCAATATCCCCCAACCTATTTTGTATGTACAAAATATGGGATATGGGGTGACAGAGGGGCCCTTACCCCCCACCCAATTAAAGAATATTAATATTTTGTGAATAGCTATGGATTTTTAAAATTTTGTGTGAAAAACTTTCCAAAAATTTAATATTTGAAAATTCATTTTTGAAATTTTTTCAAAAAAATTTAATTTTTTGTGAATAGGTGTGTATTTTTGAAAAAAAAATTAAAATTTGAAATTTCATTTTCGAAATATTTCCAAAAAATTTAATTTTCTGTACGTACCTATGGATTTTTGAAATTTTTCCTAAACAATTTAATATATGAAATTTTTTTCTAACAAATTTCCAATGTAACTTGCAAATTTTTTTTCCAAAAAATTAAATCTTCTGTGAATAGCTGAAGATTTTTGAGCTTTGAATCATGAAGTATGAAAAAATTAAATATTTGAAATTTTTTTCCCAATTTTTTTTTTTGTGAATATCAATGGAGTTTTGAAATTTTAATAAAACATTTTTAATTTTTAGATTTAAAAAAAAAAAAAATCTAAAGGCAAACCCTCTACCGCCCACAAAAAAAAATATATATATACTCCTGCAGACGCCCATGTATAGCTGTCATGATGTTTCATTAAATTAGCTGTGAGATGAGGAAAATAAATACTACTCCAACTAGATATCAAGCAAGGACAGAGATAGGAATACCTCCGTTGTCAATCCTCATTTCCCAACTTGCAAATACATTCCAGTAGCCCTGACACACAATCGTGGTTACACAGGGCGTTACATAGAAAAACCGAAATTACCCTATGTATTTTGTTGTAAGCTGTCGATTCCCTCGTCTCACTTGGTACGTCATTTCATAATTTATTATTTTTCATACATAAACGGGGTAATAAGTTATAATATAATTATGCTCAGTTTCCAAAAGGACATGAATACAATTTCTTGTTGATTGATCCTCGTATTTATTTATATACATATACATATATTACCCATTTTATTATTTCCATGAATATATTTTGGCTATCAAATAGAGATAAAAATGTATAGCTACGCTTATAATCAAATATAACTTGGCAATATTATAATACAGTATCAAATAAAATACTATTTAGAATTTTAATATTATGAAATATATATATATATATATATATGTATGGTATATGTATGTAATTCATTTTCAAAATGGTGGATAATAATTTGACAACTATAGTCTGGCAGTAGTTACGAGATAAATAGCAGTTGGTTTCATTTACTTATTTGGCTAACTATCTTATGATTTTGGGCCTTTTTTCTTTTTTTTTCTTTTTGGAGGAAAGGTGGCGTGATATAATAAAGGTAACTACTTGTATACTTTAAACTTAATGTTCTCTCCTCATGAGTGAAAGAATTATGATAATATAAATAATTATAAAATTTAAAAAACTGTTCAGATTGCCGACAACAAAAAAACTTTCTGCGCTAAAAAATGATTGGGATTTATAGCCTTACATGTATTTATATTAGGTGAGTTCACATTTTGATTTCCAAAAAGAAGGACACTTGGCTTAGAGGGATGGGGTTAATATGTATATTTTTAAATTAATACATTTAGAAATATTATTATGTATATTTGCTTTTCTTTTTATTTTATTTCAGAAAAGATATGAGGATTGTTTAAAAAGTCCAAGCAAAGTCCGAGAGATGTCACTACTGGCAAGTATTGGGGTTTTATTTAGCATCTCTTGGTAAAACACACACCAACTTTCAGGCAGATCAGTCTATTTCTCTCTGTATGGCATTCCTTTGAATCGAGGTATAGGCTGGAAAGATTATGACGACTGTCTATTGGATTCGTAATGAATAGTCCATATAGACTGTCTGAAAAAGGGTAAAACTATTACAAGTGCATATTATTCGACCTTATTCTACTGTTTGAAAACCGAGCTGCAAGATTGTCCCACAAAAAAGTCATTTTTCATCACGACAATGCTCACACCTCAGGAGTTACGGTCGCAAAATTAATGGAAATAGAGTTTTAACTCGAGATGCCCACGGCACTAATAATCTCATAGATCTTCACTCTTTTGTCATACATCACCATATTATGGATTTTATCAATGATTTCTGGAGTAGTAACTTCAACAGGGCGTCCAGAACGTTCAGTGTCACTTCTGCTCATTTGGCCACTCCAAAAATTTTGAAACCACCTATAAACTTCTAATCGATGGTGCTGAGTCCCTATAATGTTTATCAAGCTTCTTTTTAGTCTCTTGAGGCGTTTTGCCTTTCATAAAGTAATGTTTATTCAACAAACGGGCCTTAACTATAGGTCGTTGGACTTTTCAGTTAAAAATATAGATGGTTTATTAAGCTAAATAAAATATATGAGATATTAATATTATTGAACATACCTTGCAAGAAATATTCAATGTTTTCATTATAAGGCAATATAATAAAAACATATTTATTTTTACTCAACTATATAATTTATTCTATTAAATAACAGAATAATTAAAAAAAAAAAGGAAATACACACTCAATGACGTCATGAGAGATCGATTTTAATTTCTTCAAAGACCGAAAAGTGCGACTGGACTTGATGAGACCAGGCTAGACTGGACCTCAGTCCTAAATAAAAACAGAGACAACTCCAATACTCCCTAAGGTTAATAGAAATACAAGGTTATACCATAGTGCTTTTCTGAGTTACGTTTCACTTGCAACACGCTTTTTAACAGTGACGTCAAAGAGTATTATTGTTACCAAGAGTACTGTTGTTATATTCTATGACAAACAAATCTGTCTGTCTTGTCGAGCAGTCGCTAAGTTCATCCAATTGAAATTTTTAACAGGCCGATTAAATGATGGTATGTCCTTGTATTTCTATTAACCTTGGTACTCCCCTTTTCTTTTTTAATTCGTCAGCTTTTTTATTTTATTATTATTGATTTATTTTTTGAAATTGTATATATTTTTTTTAATATGACACCCCAAGTGTTAGTTAAATACCTACATTGTTATTTCTTCGACCAAAAATGACTTTAAGGCATCCATCCCTCCAAACATCAATCCAAACAAACTTTGTTTTATTAATATATGGTAGATAATACATACTTGGTCAATTTTTGTTGAAGCAACGGGCAAAGTAGAACAATGCCTCATCGCCCAATGAACCCTTCCCAATTTCTTGTACATTTTTTTGTTAAGTTCTTAGATCGATTTTTAGGGGAGTATTAGAGAATAAGATACTCTTGAATTATGAAATCATACTCTGCAAAATCCAAGAAAAACAATACATACAATTGGGAAAATCCATAAGAAAATGACGCATAGTTCTACTTTGTCCATTGCTTCAACAAAAACCGACCTATTATTTCAAAATAACTATAATTATATTAATTATTTTTTTAGCATTGCAGAAGCCGTCCACTAATTTATATCATTGAGTTATTTTATGAATTTAATAAACTCGTTACTCTTGATTAAATTAAAAATGTCATGCTGTATAATTTATACTTTCATCTATTTAATTAATGAAGCTGCAAAATACTCGTTTTTGATAAGGGCTTTTCAGTTTTTATTATTCTTATTATTTTTTACATCCTCTTCCAATAATATTTATTTGAAAGAAAATAGTTTTAAGTTAATTTAATCTTGAGGAAAATATATTTATACTCAAGGGAAGAAGTGTTTTGTTTTTTGGAAAGGTTAATCGTAATATAAGCCTTCATAAGCAAAGTCATTATTCATCAATACTTTGCCAATAGATCATTACAAGAAGATATGGGGGAAACGGAACTAAACAGAGAGATTGGCTTAATGTCTGGGATTTCTATGGTCGTTGGAACAATTATTGGATCAGGGATATTCGTAAATACAGGACAGGTTCTCCTTAAATCGGGCTCTATTGCCATGTTCTTTATTGTTTGGACCACTTGTGGACTTTTAGCAACAATTGGTGCATTGACTTTCGTGGAACTTGGTACAATTATACCCCTGTCAGGTGGTTCTTATATGTATGTATGAATCATTATCATTTCTAATTTGCCTCACTCATCTCATATCTATCTCTGTCGTACATAAATGTTTTATTTAAGATATATAATGAAAGGACTTGGTGATATTCCGGCGTTTCTCTCAGCATGGATATCTGTCCTTATTACACGTCCAGCTCAAGCATCCATCATCTGCAAATGCTGTGCACAGTACATTATATCCTTATTCTTAACAGGAAATGAGGTTTACTACTATAAATTCCTGGCTGAGTCATTCTTTTCTGCAGCCCTTCTTTGTTGAGTATTTAGAACAGCTTGCAAGTTTTACAATAAGCTTCAGTACATAACCAAACTATGCTACACTTACACTAGGTATTCTTCTCTACACGAATTACAAAAGTGTTCGTTGGTCACTCAGAATACAAAACACGCTCACATGGGGGAAAATGTTAGCAATTTTCATAATTATCATTGGAGGTTTTTACAATCTTTATTTAGGTAAAGAATCTAAGCTTTTTAGGGAATTGTAGGGATTGTATCAAAATGATTTATCCATGTAAAAATATATATATTTGAAAGGAAAATGGAAGAATCTAATGTTGGGATTTGAGCACATTGAGGGCACTCAATCAACACCAACCTCATTTGCATTAGCCTTCTATTTGTGTTTGTTTGCTTTTGACGGGTGGAATCAATTGAGCTTAATAGTAGAGGAAATTCAAAATCCTACGAGGTGAGGCGATCAGATAAGCATTCATTAAAGGTTGATGGTCAAATATTAGTGTTATAATCATAGAAGTCTAACATTTAAAGTTTATACTTAAAAAAAGAGAAAATCAGACTGTTATTTACATCCGTTAGATCCATTATATTGTAAAAGTTGGAAAACACAATTATTCATGATGAATGAAATGAGTTTCCAAGCTTCCTTCTTTTAAGTAAATATTTGAGTTACGTCAATTTGGCTCTCACCTCAAGACATTTATATTAAAGCAATGGTTAACATTTTTACCTCCATTACCCAATTTGAGAATATCAAATAAGCAATTTCTTCCCTGATTTTTTGCTCTTACATATAAATACATATTCATATACAAGTATATTCTTAATAGAATGACTTGTATAAAAAAATATATATATATTTATAAATGTAATCGATATTTTAATATAAAAGAAATTGATATTTACTATTTTTTTAGATTTAGTATTAGTATTTTTTTTTTAAATAGCGTTTTATACGAGACCCCAGAACGTTCCAAATTCCCTACTGGGGGGTGAGGGGGGAGATCCACCCCTCCCCTCCGGTTACAAAGCACTGTATTTGAGTGTTTCCTTTTTGTGTTAAGTTTTTTTACGACATTGTAGTCTTTTTGACTGGGAAGCATACAAAAACCCTATCTTTTCATATGCTTTATTTTATTTCTTTTACACTTTCACTATGAAAAAGGTCATTTTTGGGTCAAAAATTGGCTAAGAAAAAAAATAAAAATTTTTTAATTTGTAAGGAACAGCAACTTTGCCTTAAATTTGGAAATGGTTAGAAAACGTGAAGTGATCACGAATAAAATAATTAAAATGTATTAATTTCAAAATTTAAATATACTAATAAACACTACTATTTTTCATTGTTAGTTATAGATCATTACTACTTTCTTGACGTACCCCAAGAACTGTTTAAACTTGTCCCATTCATGAAGAAACTTGAAACAAAAATTCATGACATTTCAATTGATATTATAGCATACATATAATATCATAATTTATGATATAAAATACCTACCAAAAGTTGCATTTTATTTCAAATTTTGCAAAAAAAAAAATCATGTTTCAATCCTTCTTCTTGAAACTGCGTAACATGCCCAAAAATGAATTTTGTTTCATCTCATCTACTTCAAATGCATCTCAAACAACTTAGATTTCACATGAAAATAATGTGTTTTTATTTTGTATATAAAATAATAAGACAATAATATTTGGCTTATAACTTTAACTAAGAAATTCCACAAGACGTCTGAATATGACTATGTTTGCTATAGAAAGGTTTTACATATATGTATTTATTTAAAGTACATGTAATATGCACAAAACTGTTTGAGAAATGTTATTGTCTTATTTTTTCATCTACTAAAAAAATGTTTACATTAATATATTTTTCCCCCATTAATGAATCAAGTTCAGACAGTTTTGAGGCACGCTGAGACAGTATATATATACGTACATATATACTGGCCTTTTCTGTAAAAAAATCATGTTATCTCTAAGAAAAAACATAAAATAAGACAACAGATAGAAACAGTATATGTAAATTGGCAAAATAGTATTTTTATATTATCTCCAGTTGAAAATAACGTAATTTCTTACAAAAATGGGGCACTCCAATGTCGACACAATAAGTACATAAATAGGTATTTTGATCATTCCTCATCTTTTATGCAATAGAAATCTTCCTTTGGCCATTTGCATTGGCCTTCCTCTTGTCACAATTTTATATGTTCTCACAAATATATCCTATTTGACGGTCATTTCTCCAACTGAGCTCTATGAAAAAGACGCAATTGCTCTATTATGGGCAAGAAGAGTATTCAACTTTTGGGGGTTAGAGAACTATGCACCCATTATCATGGCATTGTTTGTGGCTATGTCTACATTCGGGTCAGCAAATGGAACTCTTTTTTCGACAGGGAGGTAATTCCGTTATCAAATCAGCATTGAAATGAAATCACCTTCTCTATGAAATATTCAGATTAATGTACTCTGTTGGAAGAAATGGTCACCTCCCAAGGATCCTCTCCTTTATTCACATCAATAACTTGACTCCAAGTGTGTCCCTAATATTCTCAGTATGTGATTTAAGTACAATTAATTTATTATTTGGGTGTTTATTGTTTTCCCTTTCACAATTTTAGAGTATGATATCCGTTATAATGGTATTATTTCTAGATATAGAAAACTTGATAGACATTTTTTCATTTGCTCAATGGGGGATTTATGGATCTGCATTCCTAAGTTGTATTGTCTTGAGATGGAAATACAGAGATGTCATTAGGCCTTTCAAAGTATATAACTTACTGTACCCCTACAAATCTACCTAACAAAATATTTTTTTATTCAAGGTATGGATCATTATTCCAATTGTCATGACTTTCCTCACACTCTACCTTTTAGTCGTCCCTATTATTACAGATCCACGTGCAGAGTATCTTTATGTAATCTTTTGTTTATCTATAGGTTTAGTATATTATGGACCATTCGTATGGAAAAATATAACAATACCCGGGAGTGAGCACATTGTAAAAACTTTACAAAAAGTGGCCTTAATTACAGCTCCACCAGATGATTACCTGGAATTTATGAAGTGAAGAACAAAATGACAAATCATACCTTCAATCTGTTTATGCACAAGCACTTCTCTATGTTCTATAAATAATATTTTGTGGATTTTTTCAAAACACATCTGTTGATATGTACAATATTCTATTATTGAGTATAATCGTGAATTAATCAAGTCTCAGAAGTAAAAATGTTATGAGAGAGAGTCGCAAAGAATAAAGAAGGCTTATCAATGTCAAATAGTGCAATGAACAACTAATATCTACTATGCGTAATGAATTCTATTTAATATGTATTGAACTAAGGGAATCATTAATTCAATAAATCAAATTTTATCAATCTCATTTACAAAATTCTGGACTTATATATATATCACTAGTATTGTGTCGATCCTTATTTATTCGGTACAGATAAGTCCTATGTTAGGACCGGTTCAAGGGGCATCCACAGTGGGTAGGGTGGAGGGGCAGTAGCCCCCCCCCCCAATTATTGAAATATTGTTCTTTATTAGGTAGAATAATTTTTATTTGAAATGTAATTTAACTTTTCAATTTTTCTTTCACAAAAAATTAATTTTCTGTTCTGTATTTTTGAAATTTTTTGTGAATAGCTGTGGGTTTTTGAAATTTAAAAAAGAATTAATTTTTCTAATTTATTAGAAAAAGAAATTAATGTTTGGATTTTTTTTCAAAAAAATGCCAAAATCAAAGCCCCCTTACCAAATATATATATATATAATCTTGCGGACGCTATATTGGTTTTTGTGATCGGTCCTTAAGACTGTCAATCCTTATTACTCTCTATATACAGGGTGAGGACTGAAAAATTAGAAAATTGACAAAGTCGTTTTCCCTTCTCCATATTTTTTTGCCATTTTGCCATATGTGGCATTTTTATAGCAAAATTTTAATCAAAAGTTGGCAATTTAACAATTTTCTACACTTTTTATTCAATATTCTGAATTATGGCTGCAATACGGGGACGAACAGAAGCACAGCCTGATTTGATGAAATCAGAGAACAAGTTGTTCCACTCTTCCGTGATAACAGCCTTCAAAGCATCGTCATTCGGGTGATAATTCTTGTTCGTCCTGCCCTCCAAGACGCTTCAAAAAGTGAAATCCATGAGGTCCACTTCGTGTGAGGACGAAGGCCAGAAGGCAGCTATGTTCTCCTTGCAGAATTGATGTACCTTCTTGGGCATGTGTACCGGGGCGCTGGCATAGGTAATTCCATATTTGTCCCTGAGGAAATGCTCTTCATCATGACAAGACATGGTATCTGGGGACCTTATAGTAGAAATCCGTGTTGACTTTCTCAATTTCCTCGTTAACCATGGCACGAACTCGGTACTCCTCTTCCTGTTATGGCCTCCGCTTCCAAGCTTCCTGGAGACCGTGTCAGAGTTTTTCATAAACTCCTGGTCTTGTAGACAGTGGCCAGGGACACATTTACAATAGCCAAGATCTCCTCGGCATCGACTTGTGCGCGGTGGAGATCGTACACCCTCTGCCGTTTTCTTGTTACTCAGACATTTTTGATCGCACAAAAATATAACTAACTTCAATTTGTAGCTTTTTGTCAGCTCTTTCGAATGGCGCCAAGTATAAATTTGTCAGACTTTTAAGGCTGAGGCTACATGGGCTTCAAAAGGATTCTAATTTTTGAGTCCTAACCCGGTAGAACTGATTAAACAAAGTTGCATAATAATAATAATCAAGAACCAAACTTTATAAGCTTTTAGGAAAGAACTGGGCCGGACCTAGACTGATATGGACTGAACTGCAGTCTCCATTCCTAAATAAATTATTTATTTTGTCCAATCTAGTCTTAAGACCTGTCCTAACAGAAACTTTGGAATGGTTCATAGTAAAATCAGTGCTAGAAATGATTAAAGAAGAAGAAATAAAGTTAGTACCAAGGGGCTAGAGGGGACAAAAAAATGCAAAGTAAATTTGCATGTTGATCGATAGCACTAACACACAACATCGATTAGTAGATAATGCTATCATTATACTTAGGATTTGTATGCGATCGCTCAAAAAAAGTGATCACCTTTGTGGAAAAAATTGCTCCTTGGGTTCTGTTTTGTTTGAAAATTGCTGGGATTTTTTTTCTAGGCTGGTATGAAATAAAACGAGAAACTTGGATTCTTGATAGATTACACAGCAGCTTTTCATGATTCATTGATAATATTTTTCGAGGGAAAATACAACTTAAAAAAACCTTTCATTAAACTCTCTTTTTGGAGGTAAAACTATGTGTATGATACAATCCGAGTTATGACTACATGATCGGATATGTGAGGAGCTAGATTCCTACCATAGCCAATTAGAGGAAGGGGAAATTTGGCGCAAAATTAACCTTTGAATAATCCCTCTTGAATCTTACAAAAAGGAAAATAATTTTGCACACAATTTTTACAACGCTGATCATTTATTTATGCAAAAGGTTGTATATATAATCCATCTATGCATCCATCTAAAAAATTTTTTGAAGATCTTACCAACTTCGAATTTGCTTCAATTACTCATGTGGATGTCTTTTAGTATGTTTGAAACTACCAGTACTGATCGAAAGCAAAAATTATTGGGAGAAAATATTTTTAAAATCTTGATTTGTCTATTCAATATAGCAAAACTTTTGAATAAATTATGACAATTAATAAAGCAAGACTAATTGCGTTAAATTATCCTCATAAAACTGTATTTTTCTTGAAATTCATTAGCTCAATTTGTATATTTTGGGTGCTCATTTTTCAAAAAAAATTTGAAGATTTTTTTTTTATCATTTTGGCCAAAAAATTTGCTCAAATATCATAATTCGTTTGCTAATCTAATGAGTAACAAAAAAACCTACATTCACAAAAAAATGGCAGACTAAGTAACCTAACTTAACCTATAATCAAGGTTTTGTGATTGGGAGGAGTCTAGTTGAATGACTCAACATTGATAGATTTATACATAAGACTACTGAATAATGCTGGAGGTAGTACCCCTGGCCCCTGTTGAATACAACCCGATGTCACGTCAGTTGCTCAAAGATTTTCCATTTAAATTATATGGATCTGTAATAAACGCATCAAGTATTATCTAGAATAATTACTTTTTATGTGTTTGTTCTAATTTTTGGTGACTTGTTTTGTTTATGACAAAGCATAATTGTCTTCATATTATTTTAAACAGTTATTCCTTATGAAAAGTCACTATCAAATATATATATATTTTTTTTTTTTTCATCATCAACAACAACAAAAAATATATACATATATTTTATATATTTTGATGAATTGGGTTGAATTAAAATTCCCCGATACACAATTGGAATAATTTTATTGGAAGATTAATCGTTTTTGAATAGGGAAAAGTACCGAATATAAATTAAATACAAGTTATGTAACTAATATATTATTACATTAATACGTATTAGTTGAGAAAATGTCATTAATTTCAATCAAGCATGAATCAACGCATTAATACACTATATTTAATTAATAATTATGTTATGATTGATTTTACCTCAAGAAACATAAAAGTGACCTTTTTACTCCAAAATTTATATAAAAAGCAAACTTGTATAATATATTGTACTATCAATAAACTTTGATAGCTTAGTAAATATACGAAATTATTTTTTAAAATAGGAAATCCTAAATAACATTTAACAAATTAATTAATTTAAATTTAAAGGTGCCTGTCTACATTTTAAGACAGACTATGATTTTTATCATTGTCAACAAGAATGAGGAATTTATTCCATTTTAAGGCATTTTCTCCAACTAAGAAAAATATATAGAAATTCACTTAAATAGCATTAAATTTTGTAAACATGTATCTATAAACTATTTTTGTGTTTTTACCTTAATTTAGATCTTTCAAGAGGAAAAGTAACACTTAAACATCTACAGAATAGAGACTCAAAACTTGCAGTGACATGAATAAATTTTGAAAAAAATATTTTTTATAGAATCAAGAAAAGACAACTCAAAACCAATTTGTGATATGCTTAAATACTAGCTTTAGCTATATATTGTATTAAATATGTCCTTTGACTAGCAATAATAGTAATCATACGACGGCGAACAGATTGTCAGCTCTTGATGATGAAAGCCGTATCCATGGGGTATCACGTCCTCATCATGTTAGCTCGGAGCGAATCCAAATTTTTATGAAAGATGCGGCAGACATTGTTCTACAAGGCGACTCAAACTTCAAAGTCCAAGGGGCTGTGGTAAGGGCTGGAGGCAGGCCAGAAGTCCGCCATATTCTTGCTGCAAAAGTTTTACTTCTTCTTGGCTGTATGAGGTTGTACTGCCCTTCTTGATGTTGTAGGCAAACTGGATGTACCCGCTAACGGTATTTGTAACCTCCTCAGCACTTGCTCCGGTACGGAAGAGATCGCGCACGTGTTTCCTTTTTTGTTGTTACTCTGACATCTTTTCCACTTAGAGACATAGAATACAAACAAAACTTATTTATTTTTATTCAAGCTGTCATTTGGTTGCGTAATAAAACTAAATAATTAAAAAACGAGGATAAAGTCGTCATTAAATTCTTTCGCAAGTATTGGGTCCTCTCTCTCTCTCTCTGTAGATATTGTTTTAAAAAAAAGTAACAATTTTGGGTTGTTAAGATCATTTTCAAATTTTTCAGGGTAAAAGCAATAAGAGGCATAGGACCCCAAGAGCAAAAAAAAAATTATTCTTCAATATACATATGTAATTAGACCTTGGAAATGTACGAAGGAGAAGTTACCCGTTCAATTGTTTAAAGAAAAATTATTTTTAAAATGTGCCTCGTTCTATTGCTATCAGACGAAGAAAGTTTTCAAAAAACTAATTACATATATCCTTCCCTATCTGGAAATGATGATGCACAACAATTAACAATATAATAAGTAGGTATACATATACGGTTTTGCTAAAAAAAATTGTCTTCATCTGTTGCATAAATATAACCTTTGCTCATTATAACAACAAATGTACGGTACAGGGTAATGCATGGAAATTGGAAAACTCTTGTTCACTCTCATAACTCGAGGTTGTGTGTACCAATTTCAAAGCTTGAAATTGCATGAAATACTTCTGAGTGTATGTTTCTTTTCCTTCATCGCAATCAATACTATTAAAACAAGGTTGAACAACAAAAAAAATCGTATGGCAATGACGCAGATTTATTAAGTAACTCTCCCTTTCTCGTGACGTCATTCGGTACATTTGTTTGGATAAATGTTATACATAAAAAGTAACAAAAGTAGTAATTTAAATTTATTTTCCCCATTCATTCCTTATTTAGTAACACAATATTCAGGCTTTTCAATTATTCTCTATAGTTGTTTTCCTGTATTTGGGGTACCAATTACTTTATCCGTTATGTTAGTAAATTTTCAATTAGAACATAAAATCGTTGCAAATTTTACAAGTGCAAGGACATTTAATTAAGCTGAAGGTTTCTGGAGTGAAACTAAAATGTCAAATATGTTTTAATTCTGGAGAAATGAAGCATTATATCATGAAATTAAAACTTTTGAATATGAAAGGACTCTCAAAAAAGCCATGCAAGACCTTCTTCCATTAGAAGTAAAAATTGAAGAGAATGAGAAGGCCCCATTTGCAGAAGACAAAAATGAAGATAAGTTTTCCAAAATTTATAAACCGATCCGACTTCTATCCGAAAAACAAATTGAAGAGGTTAGTGAGACCCTAATTGTAGAAAAAAAGCGTCCGGAGTTAGCAATGATCGGGTAAATGGTCTTGTCGAACAAGTACAGACCGATTATTCGTATAAAGAAAACGTATGTTCTATTTTAGAAAGTAATAATACAAAGGATGGAGAAGACAGAAAGCTAAAGAAACAATCCAAGCCTCATTTGGACGTCCATACAATTCTGGAGCGTCGTACTCATGCTTCCTATGCGGGAAAAAGAAGTAAACCGGATATAGATCTTTCCCTGTAATTGAGAAGAAACAGGTCAAAGAGCTCTGAGTCTGGTGGTTCTCAATAGTTGGTGGACCACTCCTTTTGTCTTCCCCCCACCCTCATTGTTTTACAATTAAGCTTTCAGATATTTTAATACTAAGGCAAAATTCAATTTTTGAGTTCTTATCGTCTTTTGTTACTTTTTCTAAATTAGGATAATGTGCTCAAACACAATTCAAATTAAAGTTACAAATTTTTTACCGAGCCAACGTATTCATATTAATAAGCAAGCAGTTGATAAAGCCCATTCTAGCTTAAGAATTGGTAGAATAATTTCTTTCAATATCAGATGAGGAAGGGATAGACTATTCGGAAAGGCACTTATGAAACGCTTACTCTCTTCCAAACCTAACATTATATGCCTACCAGACGTTAAATCAATCTTCTTTGTATAATTATTTATGTTACTCGTGCCTGACTCCTGATTTTTTTAATTTTTTTCTAGTTCTGGTTTATGCAGAGGGGAATTAACATTTATTTTAAGAAAAATTAAGAACCCTGTATTTTTAAAAGTGTACATAGGGTCAGGGGAGGGGATTTATTCTTAATATAAACTGCAAGTTTTGATTTTTTTTTGATTTTCTTCTAACTAACGCTTATAGTCCCAATCAAAAGTCATCGTAGTTTTTTTCAAGCAATTATCAACGACCAAGGAAAAGACTTAATCTCACTCTTTTTAAATGGAAATCTCAACGTCGATCTTGGTGCATAGAGATACTATTCAAATAAACATAATAAGCTAAAGTTAATCTTAAAACTAGATTTGGTAGATATAATAAGGGATCAGAACTTTAACTGTTTTCATGGAGAAGGATAGGCCAGTCTTCTAGGATTTATTAGGCATCTGTATCCCAAATACTGTTTTTAAAGATTAGAAATGCATCTTACCCTTTGAACCAGCTCAGATAATTATTTATCTTGAAATGCGTAGTGTAACATCACATAATGGTTATAATGTACCGAAATGGATATTGGAGGTAGATGAATTTAAAGAGCTTATTCGTTATAGACTCAGGTGTAATTTTCATTTGTTCTATCTCGGATACAAGAGCAGCTGATGTTCTTAAGTTTTGCTTAATTCAAACGAGTAATAAAATTGTTAAGTGGTGTTAGAAAAAGTCATGGGAGTTTTAAGAAAACTTTGTCGAATGTTTGGATATTTTGGAAATCTTTCACTTCGGGTATCGTCAATACTAAGAGGATATCAGATATAGTAAAAGAAGTGAGAGGAAAAAAAATCCAATTGAAAATAAAAAAAAGTCTGAGACTTAAAAAGCAGAAGCAGAATGAGAGATGTGGAACTTCGAAAATTACTAAAAGAATTCACAGTAGTAAAACTTTTACAAAGCTCGAAGATATTTTAAGTTTCCACAGAGATTTTCAATACACGGTCGGAGTTCTAATTTTCCTAAGAAAACAAGGTTTCATTCCAGTACTATTATTTCTCATTAGACAAGAAATATTTCAAAGATAACAATACTGGATCCGGATAGAATTGGAGGGAAATTTTTAACCACTTTTAGCTGTGAAATTACGCCTTATTTATTATGTATTGGATGGGTGATAGAAACGTAGAAAAATATCTGTTACATACAGGGTGTTGCATAAAAATTGGAACACTCCTGTAACTCCTATAACTCAAGGGTGAGTAAACCCATTTCAATGCTTGAAATTGCATGATAAAATTCTAAGTTTATGTTTATTTTCCTTCATTATACGTAATGCTATTAAACAAGCTTAGTCTACAAGAAAATTGTAGGGTAAACACTGCATATTTATTACGTAAATCTCTCTATCTCTCTCTTTTTGGTGATTTCATTGCTCACATGTGTTTGGGTAAATGTAATACACAATAAGTAAACAATTTAGTCATTAAAATTTATTTTTCCTATTCATTCCTTATACATTAACACTATATTTATGTTTTTAAATTATTCTCTATGTTAGTAAATTTCCAATGAGATCAGAAAATTGTTGCTAACTAACTTTGTTATAATTGTAGTGTTTTACGAACACTACCTAAACACGAAAGTACCGAACCGATAAGAAAAGCTAGTAAAGGAGACGATTGGATTGGGGGTACAATCATAAAGGGAAATATATATTTTTAAGGGCTTACTTATTTAAAAGGATGTACATAGACTGATAATATATATATATTTACATTAGTTGACTCTTCTTGCTAAAAGGTGCATTACTTCACTATGCTTAGAAGGACTCTAGCCAAAGAGTGGACACGCAAGGCAATGAAGGTAGGCTTTAGTAGTTCTCAATTCTGATTGGCTTAAAATTATAAGTTGATACATGTTCCTCCAGCTAGGTACTCAGCCAGTGGGAAGGGGGGAGTGAGTCTCCCCCCTATTGAAAAGAGAAGAATAAGGGCGAGTACATTATGAACTTAGTCTTCCTTGTTTTTCAATTGAATTGTTTATTTTCCCCTTGACCACTCTTTACCTAGAGTCCTTTAGTTAAAACTAATCCCTAACCCATTTATAATAAAAGTAAATAAAAGGCGGGAATACATAACAATAATAACCTCGCACGTCACTTTCACATTACAATTTTGCTCAGATCTCTGCATTTCTTCAGTGGGGGAATAACTTCAACAGAGATTTCCGACCAGCTTCAGCGGTCCAAGAGCACAGTCTACCTCTTCAAATAGCAGCATGTCAGTAGTGATTATGAAGAGAAAGCTCTGAGAGAGAGCTCAGTAAAAAGACTTATAACCCAACTCCATGTAGCTCCCTACGATCCTGACTTGAACCTCCATGACTTTACGTTCTGGTCACCCATAGAGGTAATGTCCTGTACGATCTACTATCTGAACATCCCCACCCTGAAGGACTCTGTCAATTAGCGCTGGGAGGACATGGACGAGAATACTATCTGCAACAGATGTGCAGTCTTTAGATGCCGCCTGTAGGCTATCATCTCCGGCAATGGCAATGAGAAGTAATTATTCTCAAGGAGTGTGTGAAGAAAATTTAAAAAAAAAATGTAGCTCTACCTATTTTTATTCAAATTATAACTGAAATGTATTTTAATTTCCATGCAACACCAAGAAAGTGAGAGCAAAGCTAGTTGGGTCACTTTTAACTTTTTTTTATAATCAGCTTGACGAGTTGTTATTGAGATCTGACTTTCTTTTCTTTTTTTTTTTTTTCAATTTCCTAAACAATATGCAACTTTTGGCACATATTTTTATAACATACTTATTAGTACTTTATCTGTAATATCAATTTTAATGTAGACAATTTTTTAGCCAATATACATCATCGATAGGGCAAGTTTATTGTAGGAAATAATATTATTTATCGGTATAATTGATACAAAATATAATTTAACCCAAATTATGTATAAGTTTTAAATAATCTAATAAACTTATTAATATTTAACATATTTTCGCATATTATATATAGAAAATAAATAATTCAAGTAAACATAAAGGAATTAAAGTGATATCACAAATTGTGTTTTAAGATTGTGGGAATTTTAAATTTTTATATCGAGTCTTTTTGGATAGGTATTTTTTCGTTTTTGTCCAATTTTTATTTTTTATGGGCCCAACTAATGAGAGCCAATTTGCTCCCTTCACTAATTTTTGAATTCAAATACTGATATCACCTCTCCTAAATTAACCCAATACAGGCAGTAGGCTGATTAATTTACCATTCTGTTGATCATATTTTTCCAAACTGCATGCAACATTTATTAAATAATTTATGTTTATCTGTCGCCCAAAGTACGTGAGTGCTCTGAAAAGTTTCCGCCCTCAACGTATAGATGGTAGCAGATGTTAATAAAAGCTACTCACATCTATATAGCATCTGTTGACAGTAACTCATCAAAATCCAAAATAAATGCATTCTAATAATGAATGGTAAAAAATTATAATAATTGTTGTCATTTTTTTACCAAAAAAAAGGGTAAAATTAAAGAAATCAGATTTTGTGTTAATACAGGAAAAAAAGAAAGCTTATTTCTTGACCTTAAAATACCCTATTTATACCCTATTTTATTGTTTGGAAAAAATTTCTCTCTTTTATTTAGTATGAAACCAGCGAATTGCAATTAAATTTATCTATATTAATCAATATCCTAGAGCTGTATGATTACCTGATCTAATAAATAACGTGCGCAAAAATCTGCATTGGGGAAAATTACCATGGAGGAAAATTGACAGATAGGAAAATTGCTCGTATTTAACAATTGACCATTGAAATATCAATAATGTTATTTGCATGTAACGTAGCATCCATAAGAAAAAAGAGTTAAATGGCATAAAAACACAGAAAAAATGCAGTTTTCAATTTGCAAACCGAGGGTTTTAACTATTTTTTGGTATCAGAGGGGTTTCTTGGATGTATTGAATGAATTGACGATAGTTTTTAAGGATCCAGGGGTACCCCCGAATATCCCGCGTAACTCGAAGGCTTCGGAAAATTTCTTAGTATAACAGGGGTTCCTTGAATGTATTGGATGACTTAGCAGTGGTTTTAATAGGATCCAAGGGTACCCCAGTACCCCCTGCAACCGTAGTGGTTGGAACTATTTTTTGATATTAGAAGGGTTCCTTGAATGTATTGTCGGTGATTTTTAGCAATCCCACACTACCCCGGGCCAATGGGATGGCGGAGGGTCTTCATTCATATTTTAAGAGGACCTAAGCTATTTATCTCCGGCCCTTCTTACTTATCTCAATCAATTTCTTAGAAGATTGAATTCAAAAAATTGCAAGGAAATTGTATTGCAATAATATTACTCTCACACTTGAAGGTACTCGCTTGAGGGATGGAACAAATGAATATGTTTAGATATTTGTGGGTAATAGTATTAAGCGTCTTTATAATGTGTTCTCATTAAGTTTGAACAAAATACTAGCAATTTTTCTAACTGACAATTTTTTTATAGCTTAATACATAGCTCTTAGCAATCCCGGATACTGTAGCTAGTATACAAAAAAATATAAAAGATTGGTACATACTAATTAAAGATTACTTGTATTTAGAGTTTTTCTTTCCATTGGTATTCCCCCCAAAAAAATTGAAAGCATATTCATTATACACCTTATATTATTAGCAATAAAAGTTATCATAGCAACAACATGTAAGAGTTAATTAATACTCTTTTATACATTTGTGGCATAAGCTTTTCATAATAGAAAAAAAAACAAATAATCAATTTTAAATATATTCGAAAGTTGCAAACAATACAAACAAAACCAATACTTTCAGGTATACGGGCACATCTAATCATTTGTATAATATAGGATCGGAAAATATTTTGATGTCAGCCATATTTATTAAAGAAGCAGTTTAAAATTCATTTGTCAAATTTCAGACTGATTGATTCGTTCATTCCCTGTTTACTCACAAAGAAAAAAATACATACTCGTATAACATCCATGACTTTTTATTAATATAGAGATTGATATCAATGAAAAAATATAAAAGATTCAAGAAATATTTGCAAAAAATATTGTATAGTCTACTTTTCTATTAAATAATTATTTTGTTTAGAAGATTAAAAAGTATAAAAGAGATGAAAATTTGACTTTAATTACGAGTTAATATAACTCAAAATCTATTCAAAAAGTTTTGTATATAAGCAAAAAATGATAAGAAATTGGAGAGGAAGAAAGCTAGGAAAATTCATTGAGTATTGATTTGAAGGCTTTGAACAGGATTATATAGAAAAACTTTGTCAGAACTTACTTGTAAAATACAAAAACCAATTAATATTAGGATTTAAGCAGTAATGGTCTCAAACAAAGCTAAATTAATAGTTTTTAGAGTTCTTGATGGGATTAAAATTAGCTAAAAAGTATATTAGACTTTTCCAGGTTCAAGCTAAAGTCCAGAATTGAAATATAATTTTCAATCTATGAAGTATGTTTATCCTTGAATTACTTAAAATCTAGATATACTATTCACATTAAGTACAGGAATGGGCGGAAGTTTCCGGACAGGTTTCTAATTGTTTGTTATTTTAAATTTTGTGCGTTTATATTTTTAAACTCTAACTTTACCTGAAAGTACTGTCCATGGACCAAAAATTTTGTTTTATACTTAATCTGTTTAGTTTCACGATGGGGTAATTCCATTATATTTCAACAAATTTTCTAACAATTTTATACTCACCGACGAATAATCAGTAATTTATAAGACCAAATGGTGTCTTCTTCCTGATTCCTTAGGAACACACAACATTTGTTAATGTAGAATTCACCAGAATATTGTATTAATGTCCTCAGTTTGTGGATTTGATTCCAAAAAGCTTATAAAAGAGGTTGCTTGTGACTTAGACAAGAAACACTGCATGAAAATTGTCCAGGCAAATCCAAACTGGAAGAAAATTTCCAGGAATTTGTAAAAGACAAATACGTTTATGAAGACATCTCATTTACACAATGGGGCTCAACTGATAGAACCACCCTCATTACACAGAAATTGCCAATTTCTGAGTATACCACATTATTAAGTTCAAAAATTGATAAAATGAATGTCTATTCTTTAATTGCAAAAATCAATCCACTTACAAGAAAGACCGATAATAAAATATACAATTGGATGAAGGTATTGTACTTGGCGATTTTGCAGAAAATTTCCAATTTTTAATACAAGAGGAAATCCAATCATTTCATTTTTGTAAGAGATATTGTACCCCATAGTTATATACTTCCAAAATGATTGTGGAGATTTACAATCTCGCTCTTTTTGTACTATTTCCTATGATATGCTACATGAGACATGCTTTGTACATTATTATCAGAAAAAGTTTTTCATGTTTTTGTCAACCAATTGCCACAAGTGCTGAAAGTAGAATATCTTTCCGATGGATGTGCTTCCCAGTACAAGAATTACAAAAATTTGTTCAACCGACCTGTTCACAATGAAGATTTCGGAATACAACCCAGTTGGTCTTTCTTTGAAACATGTCATGGGAAGTCTCCTTGTGATGGTGTTGGTGGTGTATTAAAGCGGCAGTTACGTCGTGCTAGTTTAAGCTGTCCAGTTTTAAATTAAATTTTAATCCCCGAACCTGCTTTCAATTACTGCTACAACAATATTAAAGGAGCAACTTTTTTTTCTACATTTTAAATCCAGATGGTTGAGCACAGGCAAAAACTATAAGAAGGCTTTTTGCTAGACAAAACTATTCCAGCATCTAGAAGTTACCATTGATTCGTGCCATTACATGATGAAACAATTGGGTTTAAATGAATTTTTGATAATAAAACCTTACTGGCGAACACTGCTTTTTCAGCAGGTGCAAAAATATACCAACAAATACATTATACTAATGACGTACATAGCAAGCAAGTATGACAATCAATGGTGGAAGTGTATTATAGAAAATGTGAGTGAAAAGCATGCAGAGGTTTTAGTAAGCTTTATGTATCCAGAATCGTCAAGACCATATTTGTGACCACCAAGGGAATATAATTGTTATGTGGATTGTAATTCTATCATCAGAAAAAATGAGTTCTCCATCAACAGTGAATAGCCAATCCTACCATTTGAATAAAGAGGAAATTCAAGATGCAATACGTAATATGTGTAATGCGCTGCTCCAATACTACTCAATATATTTACATAAAAATGTTGTCATTTTTTGTTTGTTTTATTATTATATCCATGTGTATATATTGTTGAACACTATTCCTATTATATGTATTTCAACAAACAAAGCTAATCTCAAGTACACAGAGAATATAGCTGTTAAATAAAAATACTACTCAATAATAACATTAAATTTGCATGGTTGAATTAAAGCTGAAGGAAGTAACTAACATAAATAATTTTTTTGGGTGAAATATGGAACTCTTGAAGATAAAAAACAATCAAAATTTCCTCCAATCCTTCATCCTAAAATTTGGCCATAAAGATATGCCTCTCGAAACATAAAAATATTGAAAATATTGAATATTATTTTACACTGATTATACCATCAAATTCAAACTCATCACCCCAAAAAACATGTAATTTGATACCAAAATATATATCATAAGTATAACCTCTAAAATCAACTAGTGGTTAAGATTTTAAAAAGTGCCATATCTCAAAAACAGGTTGGCCAATTTTAAAATTATTTTTTTAGGTGATCATATTTAATGATACTCTATGCAACAGCCTAGTGAAAATAAATTTTCATCGTAGTGGGGGGTATAAAATTGTTTGAAAATTTGTTTAAATATAATGCCCTAACGGCAATTCTGCCAAATATTCAAATTACTTTCTAATAACAGTTTTAAATTGATACAATTCACATTACCATATTCAAATCAGATGATATTAATTGTTAATAGGTAGTGGTTCCCAAGAAGTGTCTCGTGAGGCACTTTCGAGTGCGCCGTACGATTTGTACCAACGATTCATTATTTGCAATAACTTATAATAATCCAAATAATTCGTTTAATTAAAATAGGTGTGTCAATAAAACTTTATTTGTCTTTTGGTGTGCCTTGGGCACAAAAAGTTTGTGAACCACCGTCTTAGGGAACATGTAATTAATAGATTTTGTGCAATATTATTCTGTTAAGCCTGATAATTAGTTTGAGATTAAACACAGGGCTCTTAAGTTTTTGAACTAATGCTTGCGTGAGATTTTGAGATCTTATTTCAATTTACTACATAAAAGTATATGAAATCGTATTTGAGTAGGGAAAATACCTTTACAAAAAAGGAAGATTTATCTTCTAACGTAATCTCCACACACGAAAGAGATGGCGGTGTCTCTGGGGGAGTCACAGATACATGATGGAAAAAAATATTCTAGCTTATCTTGAGACATAACATCAACCGTCTTGGATTGCAATCTTTAAAAGTATTCTTTGACTATCAAATTATTTGACATTGTCTCATATAAGGTAGACACAGAAAAGGTAATAAATATTTATATAAATTGAGCTAAAATTCAAGCGATTGTATCGCTCTTCTAAAATGGTCAGCGCACTCTTGCTCAAGAATTTTGAGTGGAGCACAATTGAGTGCATCCCACCCATTCCTCATGTTGCTTACACAAAACCAAAAAGCCAAAAAACTTCCAGGCTGGGCTCAAAAAGTGCATCTAAGCACATATTAGGAGGAGGTCTATCAGTAGGAAGGCGATGGACAGGTCATCAAGGACGACCTTAGCTTGAATTCCTAGAAATGGTGAAGGAGTCATCTTCTTGCCACTAAGAGGAAGGACATCAGGTTACAAAGAGTCAATAAAAGCCACCAAATTTGATTTTTATATCAAATCTAGGCATCAGACACTACCTACAACCCAAAAAATAACCGCTGGCTCGCAGAGGACAATGATAATGTTCCTTCTGTGATGAAAACCAAGTTCCCGTACAAAATAATGGTGTTTGGATTGAGAACCAGTGAGGGAAATGTCATGCTGGCTCACATTTTTGACAACAATCTCAATTTGACCTCCTCAGTGTGATTGGACCTTCCTAAGAATGTTGTGATGCCATTACTGGAAGCAACATACCCTCTCAATAAAAATCTTCTTGTATACATCATATATTTCAAATATAATTAATGCTAATATAAACATAAATTATTATTTTACTATTAATTAAATAAATATATCAAACTTACAATTAAACGTAAGTATAATAAATGCAGAACTTTAATTAACTATAGCCACATTAATATAATGTAACATCCAATGATCACTAATCATTAGGAATGTTAAAAGATATTTAACTTTATTTTATGTAGCTTTTTCTCCTGGTTTCAGTGATGACAATATTTTAAATATTTATTTATTAGGAACAGAGTAATTTGATGGTTTCGATCGGAAATTCTGACCTTCCTTCTTCGTATTTTTATTCAATGTTATTGTTTATTTATTTGGCTATGACGTATGTCTTAAATTCATTTTATGTTTTCAGTTTTCACGTTATGAGTAGAAGAGGAGAATAATAGAAGTCTCTATTATTTAGTATTTTTTATGTATGCGATGCGAAGAGGACAATTTGTTATAAAATAATATAAATTAATTATTAAATATTTCATACATATTATAATTGTAAATTAGTTTGAATTAATATGATATATATTATAATTATTAATTAATTAGAATTAACAAAAAGTTGTTTTATATATTTCTTCATGAAAATTAAATAAACTCCTTCAGATTAAAAAATAACTAATTAATATAACTGAAAGCACATACATTTAACTACAAGAATATATTTACACTTATATTAATAGTTATGTAGCAAAAATTATAATTAATTGGAATTATAAAAGTTACTATTGTTATGATTAATAAAAATATAAAGACTACATTGGTATGAACCGGAAATATGCTAAGTGGCTTCATGAAATTTTGTCAGGTGATTGATGGAAAATGGAAAGGAAGTACCACTTCAAAGTATAAACGATTATTTGTGACTTGAATTAATATTACTATTTTTATTAAAATTATATTCGGAATTTATTCCTATCTCTTTTTTTTGTGTATAAAAGCGCCCCCTTTAACATACTTACTAATCATGTATTATTCTTCCAAGATACTTAGAGACAGTCTCTATGTATCTCAGATTCTTCTTTTTTCTATTTATTTAACAATCGTTCTCCTTCTTATCTTCTCATCAGGTGATAACAGGGATACATAAAATTAAGAGTGTAATAATCCTTCAACAGGGATTCCTAAAAATAAGAGTACGATATTCCTTCATACCCTCCATGATATTTAACAGAGTTAACATATCATAAATTCAATCATTGTATTTCCCAAATGCTGCATAATAAAATTTTCGTTTTTTTTTGCTCTTGTCAACTGTCTTAATTCACTCTCTGATTATCTATAAGTATCTTGCTTCTCTTCATCAGCCACATGAGGAATAAATGTTTCGTTACCATTCACTGACCTTATCAAAGCGTCCGTAAATTCTTAATGTCGGTCTACCTGATCCGTGAACTTTCCGATATATTGGTCATTCTTACCGATTTCCATAATTTTACCTGTCCTATCCCATGTAGCTGGATGGACACCATGTTGATTTTGAATCAGCACTAGGTCTTCAATCTTTAAAGGTTTTTTATAATCTTGATCAAGTCGTTATTTTATCATTAGCAGTAATGGCTCTAGCCTTAAGAGCTCTTTCCTTAAATCCTAATCCTCTCACCATTTGGGATCAATTTGTAAATTAGAGCATTTAGGACGAGTTTTGTAAAGTCTGGGAAGGATATCAGACACATGTGTTCCAAAAATTATTTGTGCTTGAGATATTCCAGTCTAAGGATCAGGCATATTTCGCACCCTTAGAATAGCTTTCAAAAATGCATCCGTATTTATCATTATATCTTAATCTCTTAAATATCATTTATTTTCTTTGACGCTCTTAAAATGATTGATTTAAAAGTATCTATCTTTGCAATAATGTTTCATCACTTTTTAAGCATGAAATGACAATTAATTAGTATGTTCAATTAAACTGAAAAATAAGTATATATTTTATTTTATTTGTAAGGTTATAATACGGAGGTTTTGTGCCAATTATTCATCCAGATGTTTAGAAATTCATGATTTTAGACGGGTTACTAAGAAAGAGTGATCCAATGAAATTTCGCCGATTTTAAAACTAAACAATGTGGCGACCTTAATTGCTAGATCTTAATAACCATGAACTTAATTCATGAATACGGAAGGGGGGACATCTGAGTGCCACACCCTTCCCCTTAATAAAATATAATTCTCCAATTTGTCGAAAATATAACGTTTTTTGACTAAAACAAAACGAATGCATATTGTCTAACTTCTCAAAAAGATAACGCTTTTTGTCAAAAAGACGAATGCATATTGTCTAACTTGTCAAAAAGATAACGCTTTTTGTCAAAAAAACGAATGCATGTTGTCTAATTTATTTTTGCCAGAATTTGTCGATTTTAGAAAGAAAAAATCTCTAAGTATTCAACACTTTCCTTAAGAAAAAACCTAGTAACAATCCTGATTTATTTATCTACATAGGCAATAGTTAAGAATGAAATTTAATTGTATCCAATCAAGTATTTAGTTGATTGGAAAAAGGAAAAAACTCTGTTTAATACATTCGTGAGATATTATTGGGGCATCCCAATTTGAGGATTGTTACGGAGTTTTAATAGTAAGTCCGTGCTGGAATCAGAGTAGGATTGAGAATCGACATTGGAGTCATTCTTGACAATGTTCTTTTTTATTTCTGGGGTCCCTACTTTTCGTCACAACTGATTGAAGCTTATCTAATGAAACAGCTAAAATATTCTCCTCCAAAACATCCTTCAAATTGTCATGGTTGCTATGTTTATTATCGGTTTCTTTTTTTTAACATGACAAGACAAGTTTCATCACTACTTATGTGTGCAATACTTTCCGTAGTCGGTTTTTACTTGATCGATCACAGACTAAATAAATATTGAACTATTAATCAGTAGAGAAGGGTGAATTTTACAACCTTGTTTTCTTCAAAGTCTTAAGATATTACCAGATCTATTTTATAGCAGAACCATGAACTAATGGTACTCCTTTTCCTTCTCAGATTCATAATTTTCTTAATCTTTTGGTACAATCATCCAAAAGAAAATTATTAGGAGTTTCAAATTTAAAATCATCCAAGGATTTGAAATCTCGATTTCAAAATATCACATTGAGATGAATCAATCTTCTTCTTTTTCCAAAGGAGAACGTAAAGGTGGGTTACCACATATATTGTGCAACAGTGCAACACTTAAAGCCTTGTCCATCTGTCTATCTGACAGAATTGATGCAGTCTGTTGCAATGTAACTTCCTTCTTTTTAGGAACTTCATCAACACTGACGAATGACTCCTTGCAAGGCTCAAACTGGTTTCTAACATTTTTTCTCCCTAATCTATAATATTCGTTCTCCTCTTCATAGATCACAACACCCAAGACGTTGCAGGGATCTGTTTTTCCACAGCATACTTGGAACTGGGACTTTGATGCATTGCCCTACCTCATCCTCCTTAAACCACCATGAAAAAAGTTGCATCATCATGTTTGCTTGTTCTTCTTACTTCTTTCTTCTCCTCATTGCTTTTCGCGGTCTTTTTCCCCCTTCTTTTTTTATTTAAAGCTTAATAGCTTTTATTTATAATTATGAAAAATAAAAACAAACCAACATTCTAACTGAATATAACACAGTCGATAGACATATCTGATATGGCTTAAAGAAAAAACAATAATAAGAAAAACGACAATAAAAATCACAGCTATTTTCTTTTCTTTTATTTTTAAACAAGTACCTAAAAGTCCGAATGAACCACCAATGTTGGAAAAATTTAGCTAAAATGACGAGTTTTTTCTGTATTGCACCTTACAAATTTGTTGGTATGGGTTTCTTATTACATCTGCAACAATACATTATAACCTGCACTTTACTGATGATGGCCTACACCTTAAAAACCCTGGGAGTATTCAGATCTGTGGCCACAACTTATTCACTTTCTGACGTCAAGACTTGTAGTTTTTTATTTAATTTTACTTTACAAACTCATACCAAAGGACTTCTCCTATTACACTCGTAGAAAATATGTGCTGACGTTTCTATTTTCTCGCTACAGAATGTGCAGTTTAGACACTCCTCCTTCTTCTTCGACTTATATGTATAAATTGATGAGGTAGCGATTCTGTAGTGGATCCCTTTTTGCTTTGATGAAGTAAAAGGGTTTTTAAATAATATTTTTGTATCGTAGTCAACACTAAGGAGACCTAGTTTGTACAACCGTTTGATTACCAGCTTTTCTGCTGAGGTTTTTCCCCGACCTAGTAGTTCCGTTCTTATTCTTTTATTTTTTATTGACTCCAGAGCTATGAAAAAAGGAGTTGGCAGTCCAAAACGCCAAGTTCCTTTGTACTTGAGGACAAGTGAAGTAGTTTTCTTGTGATTATTTATAAAGTCTGGAAGGTCAACTTCTCGTTGATTCAAAATCCTTAGTTCTCCAGCTGTGGTAATATAAAAGAGTTCCTTGTATCCACTCTTGGCGGTCTTGAGTAGATTGGTAGTGTGAGAACTTTAGATATATCCAATCATCTTTATTTTACCCATACGAACGCTGCACAGCCATGGGCGGGGTGTATTATAGGAATTTTAAAGGGATCCTTCATGGTCATGGTTCATGGCCATTACCTTCCCAGCCGATGTTTGAGTCTTTGGACGGCTTTCTCCGTCAGTACACCAATCAGCAGACTGTTGTTTTGATTCTGGAGTGAATGGTGAATCCATGTTTCATTCATTGTACTGTACCGACGCAAAAACTCCTTCTTATTTCGAGTGAACATTTCCAAACAACTCTTTGAATCCTCTGCTCGTTGTTGCTTTTGCTCTGGTGTGAGCAAACACGGCACCCATTTGGAAAACAGCTTTTTCTTGCCAAATGTTCGTATATGATGGTGAAAACATTAACTTTTGATAACTTCAGAGTGTCAGCTATCTCTTGCAGCTTCACTTTGCGATTGTCCATGATGATTTTCAGGGATGTTTCAATATTTTCCAGAATACCCGCCTCATTTGACCGACCAGGGCGTTCAGCATCATCGCTGTCCGTACGACTACGTTTGAAATCGGTAAACCATCGTTTAATGGTTGTTTTCGATGGGACAGAGTCTGGATAACATTTTTCAAGCCAAGCTTGGGCTTGAACAGTGTTTTTTCCATCCAAAAGCAATCATAAATCAACACACGAAATTGCTTTGAATCCATCGTTTTTAAGAATCACAAAAGTAGCGTCACTAAAACCACTGTAACTCGATAAATAATAAACCAAACGTCATGAAATTTTGACAATAACCTTTAGAATATGTGTACTTCTGAAAATATTTTCTTAGTGGCACCATCTGGTAGTTAGATCCAGGACTTATTGACCGATGTGCTACACTTATATGTGTACGCGCAGGATAGATGTGGTAACACACCTTTACTTTTAACTTAACATCTACGAGTTTCGAACGTGAAATATGAAAGTTATTGAATGATCTCATGACAGTTGGTTTAAATGTCGATACAAATTCATATTTTGAATTTCTAGCAGTAATTTATAAATAAACAATTAATCTATTCTCGAATTTGTATGAATACGAAGTTGACATTTTTTTAATTGATATGTAGTTTACTTTTTTCAGTAAGGCTCGAGGATATTTAGTCCTAACTGGCAATAAAAGTAAGGTACATTCCTCTATAATAAAATAAGAAGGTAAAATTATGTTCAAGTAGATTTAATATCATTAAATTCAACTAGAATAATTTTATTATACAAAATTGTCATAAAGGCAACAATTAGTTTTAAAATAATGTTTTCTACAGGGACTTGTTACGTTAATAGTATGAAAGGCTTAATTGAGTAATTTTTATTACTCTACAATACATAGACATTTATTTAGTATTTTTTCTATAACCATATTTATTAGGGATGTACCGATGCATCGGAATCGGAATTTCATTTTGGAGACAAAATGAAGGTTAAAATTCAATAAAATAGCTAGACTAGACGACGTCGCTCAAACAAAGAGGGGGCGGGAGTAACATACCCACTGCTGGTCAAGCTAAATAGAAGAATTGCTTTTGTGACGTCAGATTGATGTGAAAAATTTATATAATATTAATATAAATATTGTCTTTTAATTGTATTCATAGTAATTAGATAAAATTATTATTATTAAAATTTCCTATACCTCTATATTTACTAAGGTTCAAAGTAAATTAATCGTCAGGAGGAAGTCTTGTAGATTGAATAATTAGGATATTGTTCATGGACTGATTATCAAGTCTCTTTCCTCACAAGGTTACAGATATATTCAGTCAAGTGGCCTTCTTCTGGCTCCTTGTGTATAAACTATAAAAAGGTGGATTCGAAATTTTAAAACAATGCATCGTTATCGAAATTGTGTTACAACAATTTAAAGTAGCATTTTATCTTTAGTAATTTTCTTAGATATAAATTATCATTATAACTTATTGTTTGCTAATGATGTTTTAGCTAGAAAGTTTAAACTAAATAAGAAGTGACTTGCAATTATCATCATCAGAATCCTTTTGACATATCACAGGTACGAAATATTCAATTCCTAATATTTTGCAACTAAATCAAGGTATATATTTTCATAGTTTTTATTCATCATATCTTGAGACAAATTAGTACCAAAGTTGATCGTAGGCCTAAGATCTCAGAGGTCATGGTATAAATTGGATAACGCTATTGATACTTTTCTAAAAATAAAATTTCACAATTTTATTTTTTGTAATAATGTATGGTCATGCTTGGAGCTATGTCCAGCTTATATATCCATGATAATATCAACGGATAAAAAGTTCAATTTTAGAACTCTCAGGATTCATAGGGCATCAATATGATACAATCCTCAACTCCTAAGCATTTACATAACCGACAATACAGTTATCATTTGATGAAATATATTCACAAAGATAAAGAAACAGTACATAACTTTATCATTTATAATAATTTATTTCGTGTACACTTTTGTATATATTTGGTATTCCAATCAGTTTGTTCTATTTATAATATTGAAGACCTTTATTTTTATAAACCCATATGTCTTAGCATTATTATAGTATATTTATTTAAAGAATCATTTCATATCTTCGTAGAAGGAATTTGGCTCTTCATATCGGAACATAAATCTTTAACTCAGAAATTCAACATTTTTAGAGATTGTATCTAAAAAGATGTTAAGTTTGTTTAAAAACTGAGAAACATTTTAGTCTTAATTACTAAAATCAATCATTTTATATATTTACTCAATGGATTAATTTAATAGTATACCGACTGTGACGTCACGCTCCATTGACAAAGGAAAAAGCGGGGTGGAAAACACACATCAGTCTAAATATACGTAATTGACATACGTTGTATTTCAAGTTACCTTGGAAATAACCGCGTTTTAGCACCCCCTACATTTGAATAGTATCTTGAGTCGTTCAAAAAGTATGTAACGGTAAGAGTTGGGTTGAGTGGTTTACTCAGAAAACATTAAGTAACCTTTTCACTAAATATTTCTTTTTTTTCGTATGTTTGTTGAACAATATTGTTTATAACAGAGCTGAATTCGAATCCATATATTGTGAGTTAAGTCATCAGTATTCGCCTGGGTCCAACAAAAAAGGCACGAGTCCTAACTCGAGCACTGGCTTATACATATTTCAATTCCTAGGACAAGCATATAAAACTCAGTTAGGAACTGGAGACAGATCAAGAGCATTTGATCTTATGTGGGCCGAACCAGTAAAGTAATAGAAAATTTCCTTCTGTTAGTGTTGCAAGTTTTTGTTTTTTTTTGTTTTTGTTTTTGTGAGGCAGTTGAAATTAGATCAGAGGCCAAGGGGCGAAGATGTTGACTTTAAATATCTAACAAACGAGGGGAGTCAAACTCCCAAATATGAGATAACCAGAAATTAATTTACTTCTGAGCAAGGAAATCGATTAACTTTTTTTGAATTAAATTTATTAACAATTAATTATGATCGATAATATGTGTTTTCCATCCCTAATAAATAAAAAGTTAAACATAAAAAAAAAGTAAACAATTTTGTTATTTGCTTATGAAATTCATTTGGAATTATTAAGATACAATCACAAATGTTAAGGGAGTGTGAATATTATATTCATTACTCCCGCCAACGAGGTTGAACGGAGGTTATGTCTTTACCTCTGTTTGTTAGTTTATTTGTCTCTTAGTCACCAGGATTACAGCTAAAATTCCTGAATGATTTTGATCTAACTTGATAAAAAGATTATATACGTTCATAGTAAGAGGCCATTGAATTTTTTGAGGTCAAGGTAGAACAAAACGTTAAAAATACATAATCGACAATAACTTTGGAACAAATTGAGGGAAAGAGCTGTAATTAGTGTCATTATGTAGTTTTAATAAAGATACTTCAGGTATCAAACAAAATCAAGGTTATAATTAAAAGTCCAAGTCACATAAAAGGTCAAAATCGCATTAGCTTAAACCATCTCTTTGTAACACACAATAAATATACATGAATGACAGATATTAAAGAATGAATGTAATAGATTCATTAAGTAATTTCATTAAATTCAATATGTTCAACATTACACATTTTTGACTTTAACATAGAGAAGAAATTATATTTAATTTAGAAAAAATGACCATAGGCAGAGGTTTGTGCTCCACCCAGTGCCCATTCTAGTCATTAAGTTGTAACATTCTCGAAATTTTGACGTGCGATTCCTTCTTAAATCTTAATCATTAAAATTGTCCCATAGAACAATCTTTGCTAAATAATGTAATCATAGATATTTTCAAGTAATGTCATCATCAATCAATCTCGATCATTTATATGTTCCAATGTTTATCAAAATAATAAATACTTCACATAGGCCCCAATTAAGACTAATGGCAAACGATTATTGTGCATGAATGATGCTTAAGTTTTACTTAACTAATTCAATTGTTTAACTAAGATACTTTCCTATAATATCAATGAAAATAATACAATTTGAAGTCCCATATTAAGGACCGATAAAATCCTAATATTGATATTGTCCTATTGTTCTTGTGTTTCAAAAATGTATTTGTAGAGTGCAATACCTCAGTCTTTTATTTTAAGTTATGGTCTATTGCATTTTTTACGTGTTGTGTTGAACCTCTCAAAGCTTAATGGCCTCTTACTATAACCGTATATAATCTTCCTACAAAGTTTGATCAAAATTGATCTGTAATTTATGCCATAACCCTAATGACTAACTAAAAAACAAACTAGTCATCAAACTTACTAACTAACAAACAAACAAACAGAAGTAAAAATGTAGTATATTAATCAGTTACCCATAGGAAATTCTCTTAATCCATCAGATCCCATCTTGGTCGAGCTTAGAAAACATATATAGCGATTATAAATTATTATTATCGATTACATAGGCTTCTATCTCAAGAACGTCGAAAGCTGAGGACAGCGGGGAAAAATAACAATTTTAATATCATCTACTCATAATATTAAGTATAATAAAAAATCTATTATTTTTAATGGATATTTTTTTAACTTTTCTTTCCAATAATGTTTATTTCTTTGGCTATCAAAACAGTGCTTACATGACGGTTGGACTCAAACATTGCCATTATTCTATTTATATTTCAACAATTGGCCTTCCAAGGCGTCCTGCATCTTTGATATCAAAATTATTACAACAGAATCGAACGAACCCAAATTTACGTGCTTGGCTGTTTCAGTATCACTATACACATTTTCAGCCACCTGGATTGCATTTTCGCCTTCATTGAAGAAAAACTGTAACATTTGCCGTATTTTTTTGTTATTTATCTCCATCTATGATGACCGCTCAAACAATCCTAATATAAAACTGTCACATAAGTTATTTAGAACCAAATCTTATCTTTCTAACACCATTTAGTGTAAACAGATCATATTTGTACAACGCGAGATACACATTACTAAAACCCTCTATTGGGAAAATAATTGATTTCTTTTTACTAAACCTATATTTATGTACGTATATACTAGTATGAGTCTGTCCGTTCCACGGACACATGGGGAGGGGCACGTATTTGGACATATAAAAAAATCAAATAAACAATGTTATTCATAACTTATGTTTGTATATTTGAATCGTATGTAAAAGTACCTAATTTATTTCAGAGCAATAATTAAAAACCAAAAAACGCAAAAAAATTGGATAACCTCCTGGGAAATGATAAAAAAAAAGTTTCTGTACGTCAGAATTACTCCTAAACATGGACTGTTACTCCCAAAGTTACGCATCCTTTAAAGACAACCCAACAAATTGCAAAGATACCAAATAATCAGTAACTGTAAACAATCAACAGATAGCTACGTAACATTCAACTCAGTTTGTAGATAAACAAAATTTATGATTAATAATTTTTTTTGATTTTTTGTGATGTTTTTTTTATCACAAATAAAAAGATTATTATAATAACCTTTGTAAATTAAACCTGTTCAACCCCATGTCAATAAACTAACCTATTCCTTACTTGCCTAAGGTGAAGATCGCTTAATACATGCACCAACTACAAAACAACTTTTAAATTACTTTACCTCCAAATAAATTAGTATCCTGCGTAATATATAATACTTCAATAGAATGCTTATAGGTACTTCAAAATAGTACCAAAGTAATACTTCAAATTAGTTATACAATGTCACTATTTGGTTTTATTGAACAGATTAAATTATCATAAGTGTTCATTTGAATTGCAGCCAAGGTTAATAGAAATACAAGCTTAGACCATCATGTAATCGGGATTGCTAGAATTTTCAATCTGATGTATTATACCCACTACTGGGCAAGACAGGCAGATTTTGACAAAAAACACAACCACTCATATTCTATGACGTCAATATTGAAAGAGTGGTGGAAGTCAAACATCAATCGTACACGCGTTATGGTATAACCTTGTATTTTTATTAACCTGGAATTGCAGCAATAAGTGTCAATTTGAATTGCAGCAATCTAAGACGAATTAACTGGTTAATGCAATCTCCCCTTCCCTCTTAATTTTTAATAGTAGAATGAAGAATAAAAACCATTGCTAGGCAGACATAAAATGGGGGAGGAGGAGGAAAATTCAAAAGTTTATTTTTGTATATATAAGATACCTAGAGCCTTTTAACTAACGTCACAGATTACACCGTAAATTGAAAGCAACGCTATTTTGAAGACAATTTTTTTTTGTTATAGTTATCAAACAAAATACGTGTTTAAATTTTTTCAAATATCTTAAAGAAACTTTATATAATTATAATGGCTTTATAAATGAAAAAACACCACCAAAATGTTGTAGAGAAACAAGGGTTTATATTCTTATAAAATGTGGTTTGTTTATACTTCCAGAATGATGACACAACATAAAAATATTCTGTATTAATATACAAATGTTTTGAATTGAGACACATAATTTCAACAAAATTCATGAACATATGTTTGATTAATAATATCCACTGGTATATTAAAAAAAGAAACCGAAAATTAGCGTGGTCACCCTGATAATTTGAGGAATGCTTGGAAGAAGAGCAGCTTAGCTGTCATGACGTATCCCTAAATTAGCTATGAGCATCTATGAGATGAAGTAAATAAACAAAAACCCCGACCCCGCTCCAAAGCCTGGATTTCTCAAGTAAAAATTCATGTTCAAGGTGACTATAAATAAGGTGTGCCGTTAAGAGATTTCTTTACTTTTACGTACTGGGTATTTTGATGACGTCAAAGAGGAGCCAATTTAGGAGGAAATTCGATAAAAAAATTGTATTAGTACATAACATATTATTTTATTTTCTCATCAGACAATACTATTAGTGTCAATTTTTACCCTCGGATGATTACGGTAGTAAAATTATTTTTATTAAACTAAATTAAAAGTCGTTTTTACTGAAAAATAGACCAGAGCATAAATTTTCAAAAAAATATATATATATAAAAAGGGTGGACATCTGATGGATTTGTACATGTTGCTTTAGTATAAATACGCCTATTACATCTAAAGGACTATAGGGAAGGAGGTTAAGGTAAGAATAAACAATGCAATCAAAACACAAGGAAGACAGTTATGTTCATAACACCGACCTATAATATCGTGTTATTGTTGTGATGTAGATATTCTTCTCTTTTCACTAGCTTGTTCAAACGGGCTGCGTGTCTGGAGGAACATTTAGCAGCTTCTAATTTTAAGCTAATCAGAATTGAGAACTACTAAATCCTACCTTCCTTGCCTTGAGTGTCAGCTTTTTGCCTAGAGTCCTTTAATTACCTATAGAAGAAGACATCATTTTTTGAATAATATGAGTTTACACTAGTCAGTAACACTGAACTTGGCTCCATTGTGACGTCATCAAAAAAGTTGTGAGCTAACGTCAATCGGAATGTTGCAAGTTTTTTTATCGACACACTTTATATATAGTCACCTAGTCCATATCTAGCAATGATATAGCCCAGGAAATGACTCCTAATTCGATCCTCAATTCTATTGTTTGGATATGAGCAGAATCATAAAATACCATACCTTATAAAATAATAAATACAAATTAATATTTGGTAATTATGAACTAGCTAAATAAAATAAAATCAACATAGTATATGTATAATCTAACAGTAATTAATTATTTGCACAAGTATTAACAACTTTAAATCTTAATACATGGTTCAAAAGTGCTATCTAATATATGCCAAGAAGGACTTATACTTACAACTCTTCGACAAATCTTTAGTGTTACTCTTCGTCTTTCCCGTACTAGTGATTACTTAATAATTATAAATTTTATGTTCTTTTTTGCAAGAATATTAAAATAATGACAACAGCTTTGGAAAATAAAGAACATATATTTAGGTAGCAACTACCCGGATCTCTTCCATTATAATCTTTTTTTTTTTTTTTTTTTTTTTTTTTTTTATGAACATCACCAATAAAAATCTATGATAACTTAGCATAATAAATATTTTTGAGGCATGCCTTGTTTAGAGTTCAATACATATTTGAAAAAATCTTTGTTAAGTGTGAAATAGTGTCGAAACTGTATTATACATCATAATTTTATATCTACATCTAAACTGAATTTTTTATACAGAATAAATTTTATAAACTGTATGACCACTCGAATTATAAATCTTTTTTACTAATTCAAGCGTTTTATAACATCACATTAAGACTAAACGAAAAATTAACATCTCCTTCGGAGGCATCAAAAGAGGTAGTACATTCAATATTAATGGAGTTGGAATCTTCGGTCGAGGTGTTCTTAAATAAATATACGCCTTGTTTACTATGAACATCCCAGTCAATAAATTCTCCGTGTTTAATTATTGAGGATTGAACGGGGCCACAAGAATCAATGACTTCCTCTGTAAGGAACCAATTAGCCCATAATGCCATCCCTAATGATATATAAGCATAAAAATATTCAATTTATACTACATCAAAAATAAGTGGAATACTTACCATTAATTTTACCCCTTGCGGGAATAGAAACCATTGAAGTTTTATTTTCAATCGACTCTATAAGATGAAAAGAAATGAGTTTCACAGGTTTTTCCGATTTAGCAATACAAGGGTACTCCCAAAGAGGTTGAGGCTCAACATCTGCATCGCCAATATCACATGATTTCTGAAAGCATTAAATTTTTATAATAACTAAAAACATGAATAGTAATGTAATTTTTATTACCATTATTATGTCGTCGAAATGCTTCACGTTGAATCCTTCAACCTCAACCAAAGGCGATCTTATCTTCCATAAATCCTGGTATTCAACAGGTATTGCCCAAATTTCCATTTTTTGGGGCATTACGTGTACCGATTGGGGTGCATTTTTTATCAGCTCGTGCACTTTGTACCAATAAAAAAGATTATACCAAGGTAAGTAGCAAGAAGTAAAGTAGGGTTCTCCGATAATTAAATCAATCTACAATAAGTAATTATAATTAAGGATATTCAAAATTTAAAAATATAAGTACCTTATCCGGAATATTCTCCAGCTGTAAATCTTCATTACTTTGGTCCAAGAAAACCATTTTACTATTTGTAAGAGTTTTATTACTCTTAATATAATCTAAAAATCAAGTTTAAATAAGGTAATTCAAAGAATTGACTCGTTAATCGATGTATGTTTTACCGTGAAGTAAGGTCTCCATATACTTATTTTGTTTAGAAATATAAATTTTAGAGGCACTAGTAGTTGCAGCAGCTATAAGAGGAAGCAAAGTGAGATCTGATAGCGATAAAATATTAAATGGTTCTTTCATCTTTGATTGGAATAATTCGAGGGCACGGATAAAACTAGCATTTCGCTTCTCATTATTCATTTGTCCAAGTCTTGTTCTAGAAATACCAGCCAAGTGAATTCCTCCAAAAGGAACGACACTTTCAATTGGAGTTATTTCTCTAATAATAATAAAAAAGAAATACATTTTTTTTTTTTAAATTTTAGACCATTACAACCAAAATTAATTACTGAGGTTTTTTTGTGGATACATCAAACATAAGAGAATATTCATTATGATTCCCAATAATAGTAAGGTCTTCATTAACTTTGACGTCTAAATTTTTAGTAGGGTAATAAATTGCTTGCATCCAATGATTTCTCCATGGTATGTTCTCCTTCGTAATATTCTTGTCAGGATGAGCCCAGATAGGAGCACATGACAGTAAAACTTTTTTTGCAGGATCCATGAAAGCATCCCACCAAACAAATATTGCATTGCAAGAACCAGAATGGATTACTTTCGAAGTTAAATTAACTTGATTATTCAAGGGAATTGGCTTATTCGGCGTTTCAAAATCGAACCTGATGTTATAAATATTAAAGTACAATTAAGAGAAAAAATTAATGTATAAAATGTACACACTTGAAAATTGGAACAGGATTTGTAATAGGTTTAAACCATTCACTTTTTACTTGAGTCAATTGTACGTCATGAAGAGCAAGGGCACTCGAAGTCCCTGATTCCTTCTCCTGGGGTGGCTCAATATTGCCGTGCTTGGTTATAATAGGATGAAGATTATTCCATTTTGATGCGAGATTAGACTCAACAACCTGAGCATACATGGTACATTCACAAGGAACAACCAAACAGTCATCCTATAGTAAAATTAAGGAAGGAGAGAAAATACATTCCATAAGTAAACCAAGGAATTTAATAACTTTACGAACAGTTAAAAGTTCTTTATGCGCATGATTAAAAACTCCGATCGCACCCTCCCCGATCAACTCTGTGTCAAATACTTCCGTTACAAGAATATTAGCTCTTCGCTCCATATCCTTTCCACTTCCAACTTCAACATCCGTAGAACGCTTTCGAATCAATTTAATTTTGTCTGAAAATCCATTTGAGGCTATGACGTCCTGAGCGACATTCGCAATCGGATTAAATTCTTCAACTGCAGTAATAGAATCTGCTCCAATCTCAGCAGCCATCATTGACAGTAATCCTGTTCCTGTCCCGATGTCTAATACATGAACTTCCTCACCTTCTTCTCGTTTTTGTTTAATCGCAGCCCTGAGTCCTACATAGTAAAGTCGATTCTATTTTCATAATAGATCATTTTTTAAGTATTTTTATATTAAGATACAATTAAGATTGTAAATGAATACCCTTTCATAATCGTGCAACATATCCGCATAAGCACTTCGAGCCACTTCTCTACAATAATCATAGTCCTTGGGTTTAATTTGCCAATCCAGTTTACCCTTCATGGCATTAAATGTTTGAATAAATGTGGATCCAATCTTAGCGGTACTCATGGTATGATCTATAGGGTACAAATTAGCAATGGAGTCAATTAAGTACATTTTAAACTTTGAAATAGCTTCAGTTTTAGTTATAAATTAGAATAGTAATTAACTAATAAGTCAAGAGTACATAACTATATTTGATTAAAAAATCGGCCACTAACTTTGAAGATACTAACCAATAAATTATTACGAACTGACAACCGTAATCAAAATAATAAATGAAGTTCAAATGAAAGATTTTCTTTGGAGCAATGTTTGACCCCTTTGTAGCTCTCTTTCAAGATCCCCAGTTGTGCAAATCTCCTTATCTTTGCGGCGAAATTCAGCTCTAACTCGATTTATAAAAAATGAATTATCAGTCAGTTTAAGTGACTGTCCGTATCTAATAATATCCTTGTATAATCTCAACACTTTCCTCGAGTTTCCGATGCTCATTGCCGCGTGTTTGAATTTATGTTGTTTTTCTAATGGTTTATTTTGTTTTGCAGCTAATAGAATCAAGCTACCTAGACAGGTGTTGTCAGCCGTAGCTAAAGGCAAGGGCGTAACAGAAGAAAAAATTCATATGTTATTTTTGATTATGATACGTCATGAGATCAGAGTCCTTATAATTATTAATTTAATAATATGTATGATTCATTAATCATTATCCAGATTTGTTCATTTCTTTATTGTCTGAACTTCTTAACTTTTTCAATCCTAATAAATTAAATACTATACTACTACTTTAAACATTTCTAAATGGTCACACAAAATTTGCACTACATTCTATAAACAAATTAAGCTAAGAGATTGATTTTTGAACTCTGTTCCATTAAATTTCAAAAAATTACATCGGCAAAATTTGATGTCAATGATTTTTAGGCCTCGATTAGGTGTTATTATAATGTGTTAAGAAAACTTAGTTCAAACGGCTTCTGGCTCAACTTTCGCAAGGGACATGAGTTTAAACATTACCGTCCAAAAATATTTTGAGCAATGGAGTTACGGATCACCATCCAGGTGCCCACTGACTCGATTAAACATAAGATATTATTCATTAATAATATAAGTGTCTTTTACTAAAATAATTTTGCTCGCATTGGCATTGTGTAATTAACTTTTTTCTCTTTTAAACCATGAAAAGTAATGATTAGATTAAAATTTAACTAATTTAAGACACTAATATTCTATATCGATTATCATCAATAAAATAGCAGTAAAATCTAATCTCAAATTCTTAACTAACTGGAGGGAGTGCTTCCCAATTTGAAATAGTGATATCAAAATGGGAAGTAAAATCATTTAAATATGACCCATCATTTAGTTATAAGTAGAAAGGGTTTTGAAAGAATTATATTTACTTTATTTTAAACATTAATTATTATTAGTCATTATTAATTTAATAATAGTTAACATAATATTATATCCGGCCTTATAAAAATACAATAAATGTGACGCCATAGGGCTGCATAAAAATGTAAATTATAATTTCTCTTTCTCCATCGCCAGATCTTAATTTTCTAGCTGCTTAAAAATAAAGAATCTGGAAATAAAGAAAACAGATAGAAAAAGAGACATGGAAAGAGAGAGAGCCATATAAATATTTTTCCAACCAGCTACTAAAGTCCGCGGATGATCGAGTTAAGGGAAGCAACAGCAAGACAGGGAAAACTAAAATGAAATGAAACGCGCTTTTTTGTGTTTGACCAGAGTGCAAAAGAATGTTTTTCATTGACATTATTCAAGTAAATGCAGTAAATGGAAATCTTAATGCCTTATATTTTACTTATTTTTATAATAATTATTTTTTTTTTTTAGAAAGTTTCACCATTGAGCAATGAAAATTTCAATGGCATAGAATATGTATTATATTTTATTAATTTATTTATTTTTTATAATTTGTACAATATACACTATTACAAAATATGTATCTGTGCTAATTTCTACAAATGAGTGTGAGTAAATCCATTTCCTATCCAACTAGCATAATTCAAAAGTTGTCATTTAGTAATAAGACCATATTCAGCACTTTTTTCCATCAAATCGCATCACAATTCATCAATATTTTTTTTTTGTTTCTGAAGCAAACAGTCAACTTCATGCAAATAGATAATGAAAAAGTGTTTCAAAAAGTTATTCAATTATTCCAAAAGTTATATAGAATTATGAATTAACTCTATTTTATCTTCAAAATGAACGTGTATATTGTACAAAATATAAGTTTTTCATTATAAAATTGAGTTCAATTAAAAATAACTTATACTTGTTTTATGTCATTGAAATGATAATTGCTTAATGATTAAACTTTCAATAAAAAGTAATTAAGTTTTTATAAAAATGTTTAAGATATGACCTGTTAAGGTTTCAATTTACTAAATTTATTTTATAAATATGAGCGAATATTTTTGTACTTCCGTCAAGTACAAAAAAGAATGCGTTTCATCTTCATTTCAGTGTTCTCTAGCAGGTTAGAGAGAAAAAGAGAGAGAGAGATAGAGAATAAAAGGGGGAGAATAAAAGAAGAAAAAGAAGAGGATTTGAAAGAATTCTTTTGGAGACTAGAATTGCTGAGCTATAATTAATTCTGATTCGGGATTCCTATTGGCTTTTAATATTAATATTCAGAAGTTGAATGATGACTTCTCCATCTGATGGTGCCGTAGTGATGCCAAGGAGCTTTCGTCTCCTTGAGGAGTTGGAAGCAGGGCAAAAGGGCGTCGGTGATGGAACGATTTCCTGGGGACTGGAGAATGAAGAGGATATTGAACTTACTCATTGGACCGGGATGATTATTGGACCTCCTAGGGTAATTAGAATAGACAGTAATAACTAATGGTTATTTGTGGACATGCATTTCCGTGTTGGAAACGCCTTTTTCTTCTCTTGACTCTAGGTCAAAGAGATCTGCTTTCAAAAGTTTGAGTGAGATCCATTTGAATGCATGCATTATTTTAATGTTAATTCAATTCTCCTATTTGATATTCATATTATGCTTCCCATGAATTTCCCAGAGAGGAATTGTGTTTTTCTTATTTTTGTAGTTATAAACGGTTTTCACTGACGTCATAGATTTCATTATAATTCAAGGAAACGCCGTCTTGGGGCTCAAAGTTGATATTTTTATTTCATTAAGTGGACGAATCTGCAATAAATCTTTATAAAACTCCATCATATGACTTTATGAATAAGAAAAGGCCTAACACCTGCATTGAATACTACTTGATGTCAAATGATAAACACTGACATTTGAATTTAATTGAAGTGATATGTATTGAAAATCCCTAAAAATGGTTAGACTTGTACACTTGATATTTTTCGTACCGATTAGGAACGAGAAAAGTTGTAAGATAATTAGAGAAAAATCTATTATTCTTTCCATTGTAATAGTTAACTTTTAAAGATTATATCGATGTAATTAAATATTTTTAATACATTTTAGGGTCATATATAATATATAATATAACTAGGATTGGACATTATGGTTTAAGTTCTTTTATTTGTTGTTCCTATTTTAACATCCAGTTTTCATTTTTTTTAAACATGCCTATGAAGGACCACAAACTAACCAACATCAACAATGCTGACGACATGTGGCAACGCTCTATAGCCTCACTTAAATTAGTTATCGATAATTATCTATGCATGGGTATCATCTTTTATGAGTGTTAAGTTGTCTTACGTCAAATCTATCTTTTTTTTATTTATTAGTATGATAATCTTATCAGTTATTTTATTTTAGGACAATCTATGATCCAACTATGGGTATTTTAACATTTAAAATACATATTTTATAATTTATTAACACAAATGTGATGATGAAAAGCTTTACTCCTTCAACAAGAGGATAAGTTAATATGTTATACGAAGGTGACGTGATCATATTATATAAGAGATTGAGATTACGTTATATTAAAAAGTTTTTGCTAATAGTGCCGAAATTTACTAATTATTACCCATGTGGCACGATGCATCGTTATTCTCTATGTGGTTTTGTTTTTGTTTTTTCAAGTATAAAACATTCTTTACAATGAGTTATAATAAGAAATTGAAATTATAAATGTTGTACCTGAAGATTAATATAGATGTAATATAATATATATATATAAATGAGGTTTTTTAATTAATGGGAGGTTTCATATGTGTCGTTTCTGCAAATCTGATTTCATTCTCATCATGCCTTTGATTATTTATTTTTTTAGACTGTTTTCGAAAATAGAATGTACAGTCTCAAAATAGAGTGTGGCGGAAACTATCCCGAACAACCACCTAGCATTCGATTTTGTAATCGAATCAATATCAATTCAGTCAACGCAAATGGATATGTAAGTGGTTTTGACTAATTTCACATCTAGTCTTTTTTTTTATATATAATCATTTCTTATTTTAATATTGAAACAGGTAGAGCCCAGAGGCATTCCAGTTTTGAACCATTGGCAGAGGAAATACACAATAGAATCTGTACTTCAAGAACTTAGAAGACAGATGTTGCTTAAAGAAAACATGAAATTGACTCAACCACCGGAGGGAAGCTGCTACTAATTAATTTATTTAATTGATGCAACTCAACCAAAATTAATATAAGTCATTATTTTTTCCTCTTAAAGCCTTGGATTACATCAAAAGAAAGGAGATTTGGGGGAAAAAAAGGATTTTTAAAAACAATTCATTTATGATATATTGTATGGAAACAATAAACGATACCCTCATTCGTAATTTTGTGGTGTTCATTATTTACTTCAGTTTTAGTGTTGAACCATTTCTTTTTCCTGTATTCCTCCTTTTACTTTTTGGATAATTAATTGTTGATTATTTTTATGGTGTATATAAAATAACTATAAGTTCATCTTTATTAATGTAAAAAAAATCGACTCCTTATTTTTTTCTTTATTTATTGTTTATTTTGAGGAATATCCCTTCTAAAATTAGTAAACCATAATTATTCCTTTCTATAATATGTTCTTGAGCTTTAAGTTAGAACTCAAATTATTGATAGGCAATTGTTTATTAGTAAAATTAATAACTGCGCATTTTTTAGGTGCAACTTGTATTTTTCAATAAAAATATTCCTGAGGTATTTGAGGCGTTACGTGGATTACGAAATCTTTAAAAAATATTTTTTATAGATATATGGGTATATATTATATGAACTCTCAATAAATCGTCCATTGAAACATCTCTTATCTAGAGAAATCTATTCAAATAGCTTGTTTTAGGTTCAGAAGTGGTGTGTTGTTCTTTAAAACAACTCTGGTTGCTCTCTAAGGAATGAATACATTCTCAAAAAATATCAATTTTATAAAAAAAATAATGTTTAGTTTATTTGATTCCTCATGTTTGCATGCTACTGTATGTAAAATGCCTTTTTAAACATTTTGAGTTGCTGATCTTTGAACTAGGCAAAAAAAATGATTGTTAAGTATACTATCTAAAAAGGGTTTATTCTTTTTATAGAATACATCTCAAAAATATTAACTATGGTAAGACGGAGTACAATAATACACACTGGTACGCTATCCTCTCGACTATTCTGTCTCGAAATACATATTAAAAAATCAGTACAATTATCGGAAGAATGAATGACGACGTAGATTTTTGTTGATCAATAAATTATTTATCCTCTTTTGGTTGAGAAAGTGCAGACGTGATTCCCAATTTTTTTAGTTCCTCAATGATATCACCCGTTTGATGCATATCCAATAGCACATCACAGCCTCCTATGAATTCTGATTTAAAATACACCTGAGGAATTGTGGGCCATTCGCTGAACTCCTTCACACCTTGTCGAATATCTTCATCATCTAAGACGTTAATCCCTTCAAAGGGAACTCCATGCATTCGGAAAATCTGGACAACGGCATTTGAAAAACCACAGCGAGGATCTTCTGGAACTCCTTTCATAAAAACAACTACAGATGAGCGGCCAATAATTTCTTCAATCCGAGATTTGACCTCAGAGCTTAAGAGCCGGCAGAAATTCTGAGATAGTCCACTCCGCAGACCCAAAGAGGTAGTTCGAGTTAGGATGTTAAACATTATTATAAATATAAAATACAATTAATAAATTCAGTGAAACTAATGATAATTCCAAGCTGCAGTTAGGTATAATTAAATGTCAGATGGTCAATGCACAGCTGAAATTTAAGAGCAACTAGCGACATCTAGAAAGTTCTATCATACACTTTTGCAATCCACCCTTACCGCTAGAGTATCTCCTTCTCGCCTCTTTTTGTACAATAGTCAATAATATTACAATAAACAGGAGCGTCCGCAGGCCGCGGGCTGGAGCAAGGTTGTTTTTAGTATTCCTTGGCTGGAGGGACTGTATCTCCCTCCAAATAAAAATAAAAGATCATTTAGAGCAAAGTTAATAGAAATATTAAGTATTTCTATTAATCTTGATTTAGACCAATTCAGGGAAGGCCCAAAAATTTCAACTTTAATATTTTTTCATTAAAATTAAGGCAACGGCCCCCCCCCACCCAAAAAAAAAAAAAATCCTGCGGACGCTCCTGATAAAATTACTAATATTTATAACTAATAATTAGTTCTATTTTAAGTTCTCCTTATTATATAACGTAATTTATTAAGCATTAATCAATAATTAGTCTGGGGAATTATAAAAGGTTACTTATTAATAAATAACTATAACTTCATTTAAAAAGTGATATAGTAAATACTGAATATTATATTTATTCGTAACTGACTTATTAAATTTTGATATTTAAAGTATGAATTAAACATAATAACATTTATTAACATTAATTTACACATATTAAAACCTGTTTTTTCTTCTTTAAATACTGGAATTTGTTTCATCATCAAAATTCAGATTATTATTCATTGATATATTCATATTTTCATAGCGGTCGAATTAATGTGCTAAAAAAATATTAAAAATATTTTTATTTTTAATTTCTCCTTAATTATGATAGGTTTAAAATGGTATATTTTTCGGGATGTGATTTTTAGAGAAACATGAAAGTGGATTATGTTCTCCTCGCGCACTGCAAAACCCCCATTCCTAGTCATTTTTTGATTGAGGGTATGTGAATGAGTTAACATAATTTACATGCATGTTTTTTTTTTGTTTCATAATTATTTCAACCACCTTGTCTACTCTTTCTTTGGGGCTTTGATTTTCATAAATCATATTCTCATATTCTAGAACGTAAAATCTACATACAGAAATACAATTTAGAAGTTATTAATATTTATTAAGCATTTTGTTAATTAAAGAAATAGCCGGGATGTAATTGTGTTCAGCTAATACAGTACAATCCGGATTAATATTATTAATAGTTCTTAAGATCCAAATTATACGGGTACTGTATAAGAGTTGTTGTATTATCCGAAAAGATTCATGACCCGAACCGAGTTTGGATACTCGAAATGTTACAGATCCTAACAAAAATCTGAGGGATTTTCCGGATCTTAAAAAGCTTAAAGTTTTGCTTAATAAAGATAGAAAAGGTCTTGGATCCGGAGCGGGTACGGTATATTTAAATTATTATTTTCCGGGATCCCAACAAGGTTCGGGGTTTCGAACTTTTACGAATCTTAAAAAAGGTGCGAGGGATCTTTTGGATCTTAAGAAGCTTATACGTAGTATTGCTTAAAACTTAATCCTAGTTTAAATAGATCATTCTTATAATAACTAATAATTATGTTGTGATAGCAATAGTATTGGATAATTCATTGTTTCAGCATCAGTAATCAGTAAAAATATAAACCAATAGTAAAGACACATTGATATAACTTTAATCCGGATCTTATTTTATTTTGGTCCAAATGCTCATAAAAATCGAGAAATATATGCGTCTTATTTTGATTACTCATCCGGATCTGAAAGTTTGGGTACCTAAAATTTACTCAACTATTTATGTCTAAAGATCCGAACCGAAACGGGTCTGAGAAAATTTGTATCCGTCCTATCTTTAATGATGGGGCACATTCCAGAAGTGTTTGTTACTCAAGTTACTTCTTTGCAGACACCCCTTTTTTGTGTTCTAAGAAGATTTATTTCATAATAATTCTTAATTAAATTTTAGAAAGAAAATGTCTGAACAGTTTTTTCTTTGTTTTGGGTAATGGTGTTTAAAGAAGATTTTTCTTTCGATTTTACCAACTGTTAAAATATGAAATCCATGTTCATAGATATCCATAATATGTTCATAAATGAAAAATATATAGCTACGCTTTTAATGAAATATTACTAAGTCTATTATACTGTATTCAATATTATTATTATGGACAATTCAGGAGAGAAGTTAAGGCTAGGAACGTATTCTAAAAGATATTTATGAATTTAATGAATTATCTAAGTATATCTTTGTTAATTTTCTGTGTGGTAATGTGATAAAAGTTTATCTTATCCGGATAATTTATATAAATAAAGTTGCTTTGATGCAAAATTGTTTATGGAGTAAAAAAAAAAGATCTTACCCGTACTGTTCTTAAGTAGATTTGACTCTTACTATGTATTCTATTATGAGAGCTTGCGTTTTATAGAAATAATTTTTAGCCTAAATTTTTTATCGTAAGTGCGTAACTAGATCTACATAACCGAAATGTAGCCTTGAATATCTAATAAACAAAAATATGCATAATTTATGGGGAAACGAAATATTTAATTCAAATCAAACATTTACAAGAAATTATGAAAAAATACAGATATTCTCGAATTATTACATTATGAAATACAATTGAAAGTGAATTTTTATTCTCTAGTAAGCTCCTTAAACGTCAAAATCATTTATCACTCAATGGTGGGGCGAATGCTAGAAGTGTTAGTTACATGATCATTATTTGAGCCATTAAATTCAAAGACCAAAACGATGATTATAAAGACAATCACAGTAATGAAAATTCCACCAATAATTAATTTCATTTTTAGATTTTCCCACCAGTATTTGCGACGCAGTCTCACTGAAGATGCAGCAAATGAATTTGAATTAGCTTCCAAATTCGCAGCTCTATCGTCAAGATCACCAAGTTTTTCATCTCTCTGAATGACTTTATTCACATTTTCCCTCATAATTGTGACTACTTCATCGACCTGAAACGAAGTAGAAGTAAATGTATAATATACATTATTAGGATAACAAGAGCATCTTAATTGCCCACATGTTGCGTTAGGTATTGATGTCATATCCTTTATGCTTTGTTTACTCTTTCCAAAACCTCCCCTAGGCATTGCTACTTTGATATTAACTTACACATATATATCAATCATTACTCTCCAATAATCCCTACTAGCACTATGTATTAGGTTCATAAAACTCCTTGGAAGAGAAACCCAATCCCACATTTCTCAAACACACAAAGAATTAGAGAAAGTAAGATATTGGCTATTACGACTCCATCCATTATTGACTCATAATTACATCATTTTATTTACAAAAGAAGAAGAGAACATGGACACTACCCGTATAATTACTGTACATAAATGATGATGAGAAATATTAATTACTTGATTTTGAACATTTTCAAAATGAGGACTGGATCTGTTCTTAGATTCGTATCTGTAATCCATTTTGAGTTTTAAACTGTTTGCTTTTTTGCAAGGGACTGACGTTTTGATATCAGGTTATAAAAAATAATTAATAACTATTCTTTCCTTCTCTGATTGAATTAACGTGTGCGTGCTCCTGAATTGAGGCACCACTTGTTTTTTGAGCAATAATCATCAAACTGATCATGTGTATTGCTATTAAAATTACATCAACAATTACCCCTCGTATATTGTGTTCTGTGTCATTACTTTTGAGACCAATAAGCTCAATAGTAAATACCCACGTCTTATTCCTATTTTTTAAGAATTCTTATCATTTCTTTAACAAGAAGCTATATATGTATATATATATAATATTAATTTAGAGATAAGATAACAGAATTTTAATGAAGTAATTAAATAGTTGTTGGTCCTTAGATTTTTTTCTATCTAGTAATGAAAATTCAATGAGATTATAATTTATAACCATGCCCAATAGTAGTGTTGTGTCAGTCCTAATTTAGAACTGAAGACTGCTTGAATCTAGGTCCATTCCAGTTCAGCCCTGCATATCTGTCACGTCGTTACCTATATAGTATGACGCAACCTTTCCTCCAAAAAGAAACAGAAAAAAGGCCCGAAGTCATCTGGTAGTTAGCCGAATAAGTCAATCACACCAACTGCCATTTATCTCTTATATACTCCCAGACATATCTGTCATATTATTCCTATTTTTAAAATGAATTAATTACATATTGTTAAAATCTACATAGTATTTTATTCGATACTGTATTATAATATTGCTTCGTAATATTTTATTAAAAGATTAGTTAGGAGTAGTTATTATATTAATTATATAAAGAAATAGCCAAAATTTATAAAAATAATAAAAATATATATTATGCTATATAAACGACGGGGGATCAACAAGAAATTTTATTCCTGTTCTTTTGGAAACGGAGCATAAGTATTACATACTTACCTATTGGCTATTGCTATTACTTTGTATATTTATCAAAAATAATAAATTATGAAATAGCCATGACGTATGAACGGAGAAGAAGGAGTCGACAGCCAACAACAAAATAAATAGGGTGGTTTTGTGTTAGCGAGGTAACGTCGTGAGCTGTCAGTCCTAAAACTTATTAATTTTGCTCCTTGAAGACGTCAATCAACTGTATTTCTTCTCTTTATCAGTTCTGGTAATTTTTCTTTTATAAATTATCAAATTTTAATATTTTCTCTGGTGATGTGGATTTTTTTTTTGAAAACAACTGATCTATTCAATTGTATCTACACTTTTATAAATGAGTAGGCAGTGGTGTTGTCAAATTTACTGACTTGGGGAGAGGGGAAATAATAATAATATTTGTTTATCCATATTGCTTATGATTTAATAAAAATAAATGCGGTAAATCGATTATTTTTGGTCATCGTCAAAGACAGTGGCAAAAGAAGGGGTAGATAATATGACCTAAAGGACTCAAGGGTAACTTTATATGACCTAGACTGGTAGACTGTACAAAAAGGAAAACGAATAGTCACAACAGAGGACCGTAGAGTGTTGAAAGCAAATAGGTTAAAGATCAATTTTCATTATCTCTTAACAGACAAAAAATTATATGGGCTTCCAATAGGATGTTTAGTTGCTTGTAAACAATGTAAGGATTAGAAGTAATACTCAAGTTACCTTTAAGGGAAGCCTTCGAATTCTCCGAGACGATTCACCACCAATTTGTAACAATAGTGACAGCCTCATAAGGGGCGTTGGGTGGTGGTAGATTGAGTTGTGGAAAAATTGCATCTTAGCTTCCGTGAACCCATATTTATTAATTTTAGTGCTTTCATAATCTTAGTTTGAGTACTTTAAATCCTCCCTTGCAAATCTTTTTAGATGTTATGAACTAGCGTAGTATTGTCTAGTATAGCCAAGACCAAAGTCAGAGAAAATATTGTTCAATTTTTTAAGCAAGCCAGTGCATGCAAATTGATTTCCAAGAAATTGAATGTTCTTAAATCAACCGTTGCAATGTAATCAAGAAATATGGAGAAGTTTGTAATCGTAAAAGAACTGGCCGGCCATCAAAACTATCTCCTAACTTAAAAAAAAAAGTTGTCATGGAAGTCAAAATTAACCCCAGAACAAATATCAAGGTGATCTTAGATTATTTAGAGAAGAATGGGATTGTTATTTCACGAAGAACTATATCTAGAATGCTTCATAAAGAAGGTTATCATAAGAGACGTCCAAGAAAGACACCATTGATCAAACCTCAACGCCTTAGATCAAGATTAAATAACCCTTCTGGTCAACAGTATTGTGGTCAGATGAAACAAAAAGCAAGTTTTTTGTTCACAGCTCTACCCAGTTCGTTTGGAGCAAATCTGGAGATGATTTCTCTCCTCGTAACACAATACCTACACTAAGGCATGATGGTGGATCAAACATGCCTTGGGGCTGCTTTTGTTCCATAGGTACTGGAAGGCTCGTCAGAGTGAATGGAAAAATAACAAAAGAGATACTAATACTAATATTTAGACGAAAATTTGAGATCCTCCGCAAAATTTTTAGGTCTTTTCGCAAGATATTATTCCAACAGGACAATGACCCAAAACATTCCATCAAATTTGCATCCTAGTGGCTTCAAAAGAGTAAGATAAAGGCTTTGGACGGGTCTTCGTTCAATCTAGACCTCAATTCTATGCTGCAGAGTTTTTAATTGTAAGTCCTTGTTGGACTCAGAGTAGAATCGGGGATCGACATTGGAGTAATTCTAGCAAATGCCCTTGTTTGTATCCTTTATACAGGATTAAAACTTTAGGGAAAAAGAAATTCCCAAATATTTATACGTCTTATTTGAAGGCATTTAATGTGAATGAGACGTATAAATATTTGAGAATTTCTTTTAGCCTAAAGAGCAATAATCTTTTATGGTTCTAATGAGTCGATGATAGGGTACATCAATTGGATTGATAAGGCTCCCGTTCCCAGTTAACTTAAATTCTACATAATCTAAACTTATTGCTGGGTCTGCTTTGTGTTTCATTGTACACGAAAACCAATTACCATCTCCTCTATGAAGTCCTGTGATGACATGGTACGCTGTGTGTGTGTTTGTGGATATGAGTATTTCACTACACACCCACAGCTTTTTTCTACCCAAAATATCCAACTGGGGGTTTCGAACTTCCTCAGCTGGAAAACAGGGTAATAATAGCGTTTTTTCCACAGCCCAACCCCGACTTTCAATGCTATCATCAACTCAGAGACCATTAAATGCATTGTAAGACCCGTGAAGATTAGCGGTATATTGATGGTTCACAACACTACTTTTAACGCAATATAGGTATAACTGGAGTAATATGGGACCCTGGGTAATACAAACAGAGATGCAAAACAAAATCTATTATAAAAGGGGTCCTGTTTTTTGCAGTTGTTACCTGAATCAGTGTTAATCAAATTCCAGTGTATAATGGGCATGTTAAAAAAAAACGAAAATTAATATGGTAACCCTGATAATACGGAAAATGTTTTGAAGGAGAGAAAGAATAGTGCTCATGACCAGTGATGTAAATCCGGTTAGTTTTTTAGGTGGCACGTTTATTTGGAATTGGTAATCTGAAGAAGATTTTTTTTTTTTCCTTAACAGTTGTTATTATTATTTAATTCCTGAGTAGCGAACATCCTTTCCTAAGCAGATTCATTTTAATTCAAAACCTGATTGAATATTCGTGTGTACTCATAAAAGACGGACCGTAACCCTGAGGATTTGTTGCGTAATTTAATTGCAAGTGCTTGTTAGACTCAGAGTAGAATTGGGGTCGACATAAGAATAATTCTAGCAAATGTCCTTTTTTATTTCCCCTTCTCCTTCCTCCCTTGTCACAGCTGTCTGTAACTGATCTAATGAAAAGTCATGTGCATTATTATTTCACTCCCAACAAAAAATTCTTCAAATTGTCAGGTTTACCATCTTGATTTTCAGTTTCTTTTTTAAAATGTCCCATGTGATTGTATACAGGATTTTCATCACTACTCATGACGTTTCATTAGATCAACTACAATCAGCCGTGACAAGGGACCAACAAATATATCCTTAGCCGATTATCATAATATTAAGACAAAAATTGTTCGAAAATATTGCCAAGTTCGTGTTAAAAGGCAAGCATAACTTTCTCGAAAGGGACGAACAGAGAAAGGAGGAACCATGTTCGGTCTAGTAAAAGTGCATAAAATTGTGCAACACATGTCTTGATTATTGGCGACATTTAATTATAATTAATTATTTAAATGTATTATACTACATATGCTTAAAATAATTTATGTGTGTGTGTGATGTACGTTTTGCTTTTTCTTATCGTTTTATTTTAAGTGACTGAAAACAACAAAAAATGATATAAACCAAAAGAAAAACAAACAAAAGAACAATAACTTTTACATCTCAATTAATATCCACAAATCTATCTAATTCTTGCCCGATGCCACACTAGAGAAAACAACATCCTTCATCCAAATGCCCATAAGGACCAACAAGGGAAAATTCTAGTTATTCAAATGTTTAAATATAAAATTATGACGTTTATAACATAGACAACTAGGTAAAAGCAAAATATGAGTTATAACTTATAACCTACAAAATTTATTTAAGGGGGGTTTAAACCAGACAAGGCGGTTTGGTCTTTGACATTCCGCTGACCAAACCTTAAATGAGTCACCTATAAATAACTATTATTGATTTGTATTACTAACTATTCCATGCTATATAGAAAAGGGGATGCTTTACAAAACTTGATTTCCCTTGTATTATTAAATATATACAGGGTTCGGATGCAAAATGTCAATTATTTTAGTTTTTTATGAATAATTTTGAAATTTTTTTAAACAAAACTTTGAGAGATGATCATTGTGATCATGTTCACTTAATATGGATGCCCTCAGCAGCAATCACAGCCTCCACACGGTGGTGGAAATCCTAGCAAGAGTTTATGATGAACTTATCAGAAAAGTTGTTCCACTCCTTCACAATGTCCTCTGGCTAGGTGGCCTTGAGTCATGGCAGTATGGTGAACCTCAGGACTTTGTAGTAAGCCTCCTCGCCGATTTTCTCCCCAGCCTAAAAAAAAGGGGAGTCATCTTCTTATCGTCGGACGCCACGATAAGAAGGACCCTTGTTTGGGCCGGATGTTTTCTATGGAACATCCCCTTGATCTCTTCTGGTGATCTACCAAGTCCACGGTGAAACTCTTCTTGCCAGAGAATTTATTTACCATGGAGCCATTTGCCTTGATCCACGCACGAACTTTCTTACAACTCTGCAGTCTCCTTTCCTTCAGAGTGTCCGTCAACAGGTGGCGAGGGATCCTTGTGTAAGAGGACACCCCCAAGTCCTCCTTCACAGCCCTCCTGATTGTCCCCTCGTCCACGTCAAGCTCGTCAGAGAGGCGATTCATGGATTTTGTAGAGTCCTCCTTTATCTTCTTCTTCAGGTCCCCCAGAAACTCAAAATCCCTTTTCAAGTTGTGTCCCCTACTTCCTTCTTTCCTTGAGAGGTTTTTTCTATCCTTTTTCATCTTCGCCACTTGAAAATGAGGCTCCTGGAGCACTTCAGAATTTCCATAATCTCTGCCACATCAATTTTGGTATCCAGAAGGTCTGAGATCCTCTGCTTTTTTGCTTCATGCTCACTCATGATGAAAGATTTGAGAAATGTTTATTATTGTTTACTTATGCAGAAAGGACAGGAGATTCGGAATATACAGGAAAAAATCACAAAATATAACCATTTTAATTACATAATTAGTATTTATTAATAGTCCACATTTTGTTTCCGAACCCTGTACATATATTTAATTTCAGTTTTTTTAATTATAATTTTACTAAAGAAGAATCTCAAGCCAATCTATTGTTTGATATATCCGGATACATAGCTTCTTCTACCATTAAGTTCTTCAAAATTAAAGATTTCGAATGCACGACCTTTTTGATTTCTGGGAAAGTAGTAACTCATGGTGTTGAATTTTCTGATGAAGATCGAGATCTCATCGAACGTTTTCAATAAAGTGTTAATAGGGGTAGTCTTAAAAGGGCTTCAGATTTAACTAAATTACATACTAGTCAGCTTTACAATATGATATTCATAGCAACCAAAATTTGACGAATTTTATTGACGTCGACAAATCCATGACAATGCTATTTTTCTATTTATTAGAAACAGGAGATTCCCATCTCCCTATAAGTTGAAGTGTAAAAAAAAAATCATTTTACTAATTAGTAATTATATTACTCAAGTTGGATTAAATATTTCAATGTATCTAGTAAAAATCTCATAAATGAGATTTATAGTAGCATACACTCGGGTGAAAAAAGGTCTTTCAAAGTTCTCTTTTAAATTTTGAATTTTCATTTTGTTTCGTTTAATAAAGGATTTACTCTAAAAAAAAGTGTTTTATTCAGATCTTAAAATAATAATACATTTTGATAATATATATATATATGTATGTATAAATCTATCTCATTAATAAGTATTTTTTAAAATAACTAATAATTAAATATAAGAACTGTTATGGGAAACATTTATTAATAATCTTTTATTAGTTTGGAGATCCTAAATCTTCATGGGGGTAATATTGTGATAACCAATTAAGTTTTTTAGAAGATGATTACGACTAAGTAAGTTTTGAAATTGCAATAATATTAAGGTTTTCCAATATAAGTTTACAGAAGTTAAGAGGTCACTTATAATTTGTTATCACAGAATCACTTAGCACTCAACAATTCACAAAATCAATTTATTCAGATAACAGCAAAATATAATATGCATTGCAGACTAAAGTATGGAGAGAAAAGGCTGCATATTCATTAAGAGTCTAACATTGACTTCTACTTTTTTCCAGGAGATGTCGGCATAAATCTTGATATACATTAAGCAAACTGAAGTATTCTTAACAATGACATATTTTTATCAGAATAAGAGACGAAAAAAGTCGAAATTGGAAGGAACAGGCTTCAAGAATTTCAACAAAGGAGCTGTAGATGAGAAATGAATCCCGCATTTAATCAAATACATTTTGTTAACCTAATTGAAAACGACTCTCAGCTCTTTTTTCCTCACTGCGTAAATCATTCGGGAATTATTTCTTTTTGTGGAACTCTCTAGTTCCAAATAACTATTTATATATAATTTCAAAATAGAATATGCTTTGTAGACCAAAATATCCGGAAAAATTATCTTTATGAGTCTAGAATCATCTTGCACTTGTTTTCCAATGATAAAAGAGACTCAGTAGTAATAAAGAAATGAGGTGTGAGATTGAAGTGTCCAGGTAATATAATTATCCGTATTGACTAAAAATACTAATAATTAAATATAAGAACTGTTATGGGAAACATTTATTAATAATCTTTTATTAGTTTGGAGATCCTAAATCTTCATGGGGGTAATATTGTGATAACCAATTAAGTTTTTAGAAGATGATTACGACTAAGTAAGTTTTGAAATTGCAATAATATTAAGGTATTAATATCACAAAGTCCAAATTATAAATGGAATTTATATAAATCTGATTGCGATGAGTGATTTCTGCATTTTAAACATACATATTATATATACAGGGCACTGAACGACTCTTATTAGGAGACGAAGCAGAGTTGACTTTCAAGAATTTCAAAGAAGCTGTGGATAGAGAATGAGAACTCTCTCTGTTCCTCAATGGGTCTTTCTGTCGTTTTATGGAACTCCTTAGTTCTTATATGTAAAAGTATACGATGATTCCGTAGAAGATCTGGAGGAATTTATGTATAGACAAAGATTAATGAGATCATTAGTCACAATCACAGACCTTGACATGAAGAGGCACTTGCACAATCGACAATTCTTCCATTAAAGGAGACAAGATCCACGGAGTAAAGCACTTGTTCAAGGAATCTCGCCTTAAGAGTCGAGATCTCTTGAACATATCATTGCAATGAAGAGAGCATTAGTAGTCGTATGAATTTGAACAGGAAGAATGCGGATCCATATATCCGATTGCTACGTCATAAAGATCCATCCAAATGACCATAAATGAATTTTTTTTCCAACTCCTCCCTTTTCTCATCTCCAGCAATATAAGCATATGTGAAACTATTAAACTAGCTACATCTTAGTGTGAATGTGAAGAGGTAATTATGTAAAAAAATTACCTTGGAAGCTCCATGTTGTCAAAATTTATCTAAAAGAAATTAGCCTAGCAATCAAATATACACATCAACTCTCTCACAAAGTCTTATTTCCTCAACCTATTGAAAAAAACAAAGTCAGTATATCAATATGACAATATATCATTGAAGTTCTCTTATGGTTCGACTATAGAAGCTTTGAAGCATTACGTAAATAGCAAGGGCTCCTACAAAATCTATTTTAGGACTAAATTAATGTTGTAGGGATATGTTTAGCTCATCTAATCATCTAAATATTTTTATCGATGAAAATAGTAGCCATCAAATTATTGATTCTTCTTTAATCAACCAAGTAGGGGTGGACTTGTAATTTACTGATGTTTATATTTGTTTGTGATATAATAAAAACAAATTCTTTTATCTTATAAAGATCCTAGCTAGAAATGTATTTATATCGTGTCTGAAAGAAATGCTGATGTGTCAAGATCATGTGATATGGATTGTCTACAGCAAGAGTGCCTATGGTCATGAATTTTTAACTTATTTGAATTTTGTTGTTTCTAAATAATTGTTTGATTTATTTTCAAAAAAATATATTAAAGATATGGATAGTCAGGTTCATTCGCAAAAATGATGACATCCAAGAAATAATGAATCAGAGGAAAAAATTAAGTAAATTGTTGTAATTTTTGAATTTTGTATGGGTTTTTATGTAATATATTGATAAATATAAAGTTATAAACACAAAGATGTATTGCGTTTTTGTTTATATTGATTCAGGTGTTGGGTTATCAGAACGAATTAAATCATTCTTAGAATTCGAAAACCATTTATATTGTAAATCTTAACTTTTAGTATGTTACTAAAACAGAAATTATTCAAATGGGAATAAGGTTTGAAAATAATTTTATTTAAGGACATTGTGGAACTTTAAACGATGAATATATTAAGTTCTATAAATATATAATTGCTTATTGTATTAAAAAACATATAGAAAAGAGTGCGCTCTCCGTCCCTAGCGCCTATAGCCTATAGCCCGTATAGGCTATAGTACTCCCTGACGTCCTTGTATATAGTCACCTTGTGTTCATCTGTCATTTCACACATGATTACGTCACCTCTCTTGTGAAGTAATCTAGGAGAAACAAGGACTATAAGTAGAACCGAAGAACTACCTATGCTAATTTGCAATTGGGTCCATTGCTCTGATATAATTTACAAATTTTAAATCATAATATATCGAGGATTTTAGAAAAAGGATGAAGAACGTCATTTTAGTACTATATTTTATGTGGATTCTTTTTCCACATTTATGCATTGGACAGTTGCTACAAAATGTGACTTCCAAGATCTTGGGCTCCTTGCCTCGTTCCATGATTCCTTTGGCGTTTGGGGATTTCAATGCTGATAAATTAACCGACGTATTTGTTACAGATTCTGAGGAACGCTCCAAAATTGCCATTTTGTTTGCCATTCCCCAAACTTTAGCCTCATCTCCTTCCTCTCCTTATTTTGATGTCAAGAAATTACGAGACAAAAAGAGGGTGTGCCACTTCAACAGAGGAGTCATTCAAGGAGCTTCTTTGGGAGATTTCGATGGGGATGGATGTCTTGATGTCAATGTTCGATTTCAGGACCGTTCTCTTGTACTATGGGGGGATCGTGACCCAGAGGATGGTTCTCATGCATTGATTTGTAGTGATGAGGCACGCTCCAACGGATGGAATTTCACGGTTTTTTCAGATATTCACCCCTTAGTTATGGGTAACGTTAATGCCTCGAATGTTTACTATTGAAACGACGTTTCTAAATCATTTAATTTGTTTTTACATATAGATGAGAATGAGGACTATGTTGCTGATATATTTACAGCAATTAATAAAAATCAACCTGGATTTTTCATTTATAGCTCAGATCGAAAGTATTCACCTACGTGGAAGCCTTTGTCTGAAGATCCCTCCCTTAAAATTCACTTTCGTTCTCCTCATTCCAATGCTTATGTAGATCTGAATAATGATGGAAATGCAGATCTTTTTCTTACCACAAAGTCCGGGTTTGAAATTTGGTTGAGAGATAAGAGCGGATCATTCAAAAAAGAAAGGGAGATACCTATGGATAATTATCAGTATATAGGACAAGCATCCTTTGCAGACTTTAATCTTGATGGTTCCTTAGATATCATTGTACCAGTATGCTATGATAAAGAGTGCCTAAATGGTACAATACTAATGGGGCCTCTGAGTAAACTAACCAGAATTGGTAAGACAACTCTTAGTCCGGCACTCCAACAAGAAGATTTCGGACAATGGAAGCTAGATATCATTTCTGAAGAGGAGGATGTTCCTTATTTTGAGCTTACTGCTCGTGTTGGGGATGTAAATTTAGATGGTTATCCTGACGTGCTCATTCGACTAAAACACAAAGTATTAGGCTATACTAGAACGAACTTGCTTCTAAACTCTGAAGCCAAACCTAATTTGTTAGGAGCTATTGATAAAAATATCGATGATAATAAAAAAACGAAGTTTCATTTTTCGACCTGAGTACACAAGAGGGGCAAATGATACAATTATGGCTGCTTTCTTTGATTTTTTTGAAGATGGATCCTTAGATTTATTTACTGTAAGCAGGAAAGCAAAAGATTTAGAATTTGGAGCTTTTACAAATATGACTCAAAATAGTGATGCATATTTTATAAAAGTAATCGTTTTAACAGGTAATGCATTTTTGACTATAAATTATAATAATAGTTTTTATACTTACTCTCATTTCCGTAGGTGTCAAACCTCCATGTTCATCTTATGACTGTAAAGGAGAACCGGTTCCTTACGGTACAAGTTTTTCTGGGCAAAGTGTATGTTATAAATCTCACCGTCCTGACATAGATCAATCAGTTATATTTGTCGAATCTTGTTCATCGCAATTGACTCAAACTGCTCATAATGCACTCCAATTACCGTACACCATTTTTGGGTTAGGACTCTCTCCTAATTTTATCGATTATATGTCAGTAAGTGTTACAAATTCAACTCTGGGAAGTCAGAACCATACTTGGCCTCAAGTGAGTCATCGTTGTTTCATTTATTTTTTTCCCGAGAATTATCTTTTAATTTATTTACAGATCATCCCAAATTCTCAACTCTACGTCATTCCTTACCCTCCAAATGAACCTTACGAATGGCTCTTGAAATTATATGTAACTCCAAGTAGGAGTATAACACTCACAGGCCTTGCACTAGTGGGTACATGTGGCTTGGTTGCTCTTATTATTGGTATTCTGCATTGGAGAGACCGTCGAGCTGACTATAAAGAACGACGCGAAGAGTCTCACAGATTTCATTTTGATGCAATGTAGATTCTTTATGCTCTTATTTGTTCACTTAACGAGTGATCTAGTCAAATTAATGAATGACACATCCCTTCCTTTGTCATTAATTATGACATCTAATTATCTCAAGACCAAATATTTTTAATTATATTGCACATATTCATATTCATTCCGTTTTATTATATTTATTTCATGATAAAATACAATATATTCAAAATAAAGAGTATTCTCAGTATTACTAAGTGGTACGATATATATTATTTGCAATATAATATATAATTTTTATATATAAATATTAAACAGATAAAAGGCACATAATTCATGAATAATAAGGCAGAAGATTACTTCTTAATAAAATGGCACTAAAAAAACACGACTAAATAGATAATCCTAGCATATTTCATCGAATATTAAATGTAATTTTGGGTCAGAGAGTATAATATTTTTCATGGACTTTTTAATCCTTAGAACTGGAAGACGAGCTGTTGCATTTTCATGCCAACATTCTTTCATAATTTTAACAATTTGTTTAATAACCTATAAAATAAAAGATTAAAAGTTATTAATAAATAACAGATCTCAACCACAAAAGGAAAGTGTAACTCACTGGATCTGCTTCCCAACGAGAAAGAATTTCAGGCCGTCTGTTATCAATACAAACCACTTTTCTCATTTCATCAAATCCAGGATCTGGATTAACATCCGTATAGTAAGGAAGAGCAAATTCATTGGCTTTATTGTTTTCAGATGACCTTGTACGGCGTAAAATTTCCCAAATAACAAGAGAAAATGCATAAATATCAACCATTCGATATGATTCAAAATGATTCACATTAATACTAGGAAAAAAATGTTTAAAAAAACCCAAAGATAAATGAATATTATCTTTTAAGTAACTGCATTTACTACATACCTCATATCCAATATCTCTGGACTCATATACCGTTTTGTGCCGACACGACAATTCTGAGGAATAATTAGCTCATTATTGGCTATGGTATGAGTGACAGCTAATCCAAAATCAGCAATTACGCAAGTTCCATCCATCCTGACTAAAACATTTTTTGTTTTCATGTCCCTATGAGCTATCCCAGGCTTTCCCTAGAAACAAAAATAGAATAACATTTAACTTTTTTAACGCATTCCAAGCCACAATTTTAATTCCTTGATTCATACTTTAGTTCCAAAAATCTCAGTGTGTAGATGAACCAATCCATTCAATGTGGAAATGAGAATCTTCATACTTTCTTCAACACTAAGACTTGTTCTATTAAGATGATCATATAAAGACCCTAAAGGATGATAATGCGTCACCAACCAGAGTTGAGTGCATGAATTAACTGAAGTACAATCTGATGCAATATAGCCTAAAATATTTTCATGACGAATAAGAGTGGTTAAGTAAATATCTGTCTCTCTCTTCCATGAATCTTCATCACGAGAAAAGAAAATTTTGACAGCAACATTATCACCATTGTAAACTCCTTTCCATACCTAGAATACATAATATTTGGATTCGTGTTTGTAGGTTATTTTTCTCTTTTTATGAAACAAGGAAAATAACGAACCTCTCCATATCTTCCTTTGCCAATGCAATCTCCCAGGACAATTTGTTTTGCCAGAGTTCGCTGCACAAGAAAAGGTTGACCTGCTCCAGAGCCCGAGGTCATAGAGCGGTCGTTGAAGACTTCCCTAAGAGTGGAATCCCCTGCGGCAGTGGCTCTAAGACCCAGTTCGTCGAGATCAGCGGATCCCTCATGAAAATCTACAGGGACCCGGTGATGTCCCTTCATCCTCTTCTTGTGAGCTCTGTGCATGATAAAGAGGATGAAGGCCAGGAGAAGGAAGAACACGAGGATTGGACAGGTGATGGCAAGAATGAGTTTGGAGGGAGAGTTGCTCGCGTTTTCCGGGGAGACGGGAACGGGAAGTGGGTCTGGAGCACTAACGATAGGCACTGGGGGCAGTTCCGGCCAAACTGTTTCATTATTGCAGAGGTGACCTCGGCAGCAAGAGAATGCATATTGTCCAGAAGTCTGATACATCTCATGATGGCGCCTCCCGTCGTAGCTGGGGGTACTGCAATAAAAAATGGCATGCTCCAAATGCTTGGCACATCCCTTGTTGCGACGAACGTGCCCTTCAGAGTCACGGACGTGTGAAGTGTAGCACTGCACTGCCCCATCACAAACTCTTTCTTTTTCACACTCCGGAGTATCACATGAATAACACGAGTAGCGAACCATAATCAATCAACACAATCACTCAATATTCAGCTCGTCCATTCCCAGTTCTTTGTTTACGTAGGTACAGCTCTAATTTGAGTAGTAATGAATACTATTACTTATTACTTTTTAGTTATTAGTACTTAGTAGTATCTCAATCTGTATAGGTCGTCCAGTCTTTCATTCGCTACGTATTTCTTACTAGGATTTCTGTAGCAGTTTCAGCTATGAGATTTATGTCAATGACGTCATTCCACTTCGACATACGCACAGAAACACAGAGATAGAAACATTCACTCTTCATTCAGTCTTCACAGATCCACGCGCGTACGTACATAGGTAGCATACGTCTCTTTCTCCTTCTTTTCTTTCTATTCCCATCTTCACTTTTATATTCTTTTGACTTTACTACTAATATCACTCAATAAGTAATAGTGAATAGATTAGTGCTATTACTTAAGAACTCAAACTTACTTCCTTGCTTGTTCATTTACTTGATCACTCACTCAGACGCTTGCTTGCTTACTAGCTTTTTTCACTCTCTCTTTCTTAGAAGTATTGAATCAAGCCTCCAGCCTTCCTCTTTTTCCCTTAGAAATTTCTCTGAATGCACAATCTAAGTAGCATTTACTAACAAATAAAGTAACAACTTTGCAATGCGGATGGATCGCACATAACTTGAAAGTTGCAGTTCACTTTATTTCTAAATCATTCCCCTTGCAAGTTACAATTTGCCGCCTTCATTGAGTGTAACAGCCAAAATGGAGGGATAAAAATATTATCCCAATTTTATCTTGTCATTGGTATTGGATTTGATAAGATTATATTTGTAGAGGTTACATAAAAACCTAAATAATTTTAAAGAGAAAAACGAGAAAACTTCATTTTTTCTTCTCTTGCTATTTTCACTTTGGTAATAAGAAATTACCATTAAAATTTTCATAGATAAAAAATTACACTTAGCCCGAAATGTACTTTCATTCCGATAAAATAATAACGTAAAAAGTGTGAAGTCACTCAATTTAAAGTTTAAACAAGTACAGTAAATCTGCATTGGATCCTCTTTCATCGTTTATTTTGTAATAAGTCATGACTCATGACTTATTGTTATAATTAGTAATTTCTGGTGAAAAGGTGGATGAATATTTCTTACTTCATGAGTTTGAATCTTCCTAAGTAGTTGGAAGAGATAACTCTTAATTCAAATTCGGAGCTCCCTTTTTTGCGCCTCCAAGATAGAGGGACTGTCGTTCCGGGCTAGACCAAAAAACTGTCCTGAGATTTAACTTTGCTTAAATCAACCACGTGGTGCTCCCAATTAGATAATCAAAAAGTATCACTAATAGAATTAAAAGAAACGTTTCTTGTGTAATAAGTTAATTTTACAGAATAAGTTCTCACAAAAAGTATTTCCAGGATCTTTTTATACTACTTCTACACATATATCCCATTCATTATTATTATCTATTGGATATATGACAATCTTAAAATAATTCAAAACATTGGTTTAGCCTTGTATTTTATGATATATGAATATTTATTTTATATAATATGTTTATTGATGTAATCGAGTTGAAAATAACTTAAGTTAAGATGAGCTTTGATATTCAACATATTATAAAATATATCCTCATAAATGGGAAATATGAATTCAAAGGGAACCACTATGGTTCAAGTCCTGGCTATATATACTATTATTTTGTATTACATTTTCCATATTGTCTCCCTTTATGCCCAACCATCTTCTCATCTCATTCATTGGGTATTAGAGAGAACCCCTCTGCAATTCGAACTGTTTTTTCGATTCCTACGGATGATGATTTATCAAGAGCCTCGTTCATGTAAGTTGAATCGAGTGATTTAATATCATCAAGAACATTATAACTTAATGGCGGTAGATTAGCATTGGTATTGGTAATTGAAGGTAATAAAAGAGTGGACGAGTTTGATATTAGAGATGATTCAGTCATTGAATTTTTAATGGGTGGAAGAGGAATTCGATTAAACGTATCTTCGACTAAAGTATCTGAAAGTGAATCAATATTAATTACTATTTTTAGTATTCAACGATTTAATACAAAAAAAGAAGCCAAAATTTAAACCGCTAAAGGGTTATTAAATTATTGACTAGTATTATTCATAACTCAAGAGTCGTATATGGTGCCGGGAGAAACCATATTGATTTTTTTCTGAGGTTATTGTTTTCAAACATTAGTATACGTACAATTAATTATGTATGTATAATGTATATATTCCTCACATGCAATACGAATTATTAATTCATGAGTTTGAAGCATGTTTTGATCGATAAGTACCTATGTTACTTTAAATGGTAAAAAACAACTATAAAATCGCATTTAATTATAATTCTTATATAACAAATATGCAAGTATTATTAGATAAAATTATCTTATTTTACAGGCATATATTCAATTTGCAACTCGAGGGTTGAGGGCCAAATCTTCGTAACTCAAAAATTAGAAATGTTTAAATTTAATATTAATACTACAAAAAAGATAAATTTAGTTGAAAACACCCAAGGTTAATAGATATAAATTTCTATTAATTTTGGAAAACACCATTATTCATAATGGAAGAATGGAGAGTTTCCAAAGTCAGTTCTGTAAAATGAATATTTGAATTACAATCATTCGGCTCTCACCCCACCAACTAATCTTTGAGCCCTTGACAATAATCAAAGAAATCAAAAAAATTAGTTCTTCGATCCTATTTCATTTATAATGTGAATACATTAGGCTAAATTCAAATGCTGAATGAGCAAAATAACTACATATGAATAAAATATAGTGAACTTAAATCTCTGAAACAGTTACATATATTGTTTATATCCCAGCTGATACAAGGAAACAACCGAATTCTAATTTTTTTGTACGATTTAATTGTAATTACACTTTAATTTGTTTGCCTTTTCTGAATTGAGAAAAAAAATATCATTGATTACCTGTTTGAATGATTGGATTTTCAGGATGAGAAACGTGGTCGACTTTATCATTATTTTCACTACTTTGGATACTACTATTATCTAATATAGATCTAGAATTGTCTCTTGTATCTGGTGGAGTTACTCTAGTACTTTGACCGCATCCCATCACAACATAAAAAGTAAGAAGAAGTGTTTTAGAACAATTTTGTCTGATGAAAAGTATTTGATGTAAGAAAAATAATTCATCCATTAATCAATCCAGTCTCTCCAATTCTTTCTTTCCTTCTCCGAAAACATCTTTAAGTCCTATATGGGCGTCTTGAATAATGTAATTAATAAATTATGAGAAGTAGTCTTCTTGTTAATACCTCTTGCTCTTTCAGTCATATTTTTTGCAAAAGGAATTGAAAATGTCAATATTTATACGTACAAATTATATGTTCGATATAGTATGCACCATTCTATTTAATACATTTACAAGCCCTTCGGGTAATTACAAAGTGGAGAACATTGCACAAATTGTGAGGCGGTAAAGATCGGATGCAGGTAGTAAAAAGAGATAAATGAAAAGGATGATGGCTTGCCTGATTTCCAATACAGTATGTATATAAATATCTGAAATTACTGTTTTTTTAAATAACAAACAAAAGATATGAAATAGAGTTTTTTGAAATACAATTACAGAATCTATTTAAAAAAAAAGGTTCTACAAATATTGAACAAAAATAACGAATACAATACTACTATAGTAAAGGAAACTTCAAACGTACCAAGACGAGAAATGATTCAATTTGGACATGACAAATGTTTGAGAATCAATCACCCACTAATCGGAAATATGTATCACTGTTTTCCCTCAACACTTCTGATAAAAAGACCGCGTATATCTAAAACCATGACAACCAAGCTACTACGTACATATATACTCTATGCGTTTTACAAAAAAAAAGAAGGTTAATGCTGTGTTTCAAATCATTATAAATTCAACAGCTAGAAAGGAATGGTAACATGAAATTATTTTATAGACATGAATATTAATAGATTAATCAATCTCTCATATTAATAACTATTTATGCATATTTCTCCCACATGATGTCTACATGGATTTGCATGTACTATGTACATAATATGTAAATCGGAATCATTACACATAATTAATAAAAATAAATGAATAAAAGTACACATAATCCATAAAATTCATTTGATGTATAATAAAATAAAATATGGATACATTAATTTAAAAATATTATATAGGACAGTAAAAAAATAGATAAATACATAGTAATAATTCCTAATTATGATGTACATACGTCATGATCATCAATATTCATTAATACTACTCTGCTCATATATAAATAAGAATGTAAAAATTAAGACATCTATTTTTCAACAATTTCAATTAAAAGATCATCTCCGTTTACTTTTTGTCCTTTCTTGACTTCAATAGAGCCTACCACTCCATCCAAAGTGGCCTAAAAGAAAATAAATAAAAAACATACAATAATACAATCATCAAAATAAAACCACCGCTATGGTTATGTACCTGAACAGCCATTTCCATCTTCATAGCAGAAATGATTGCAACAACATCTCCTTTTGATACCTTATCACCAGATTTCACTTTAACATCTATAATATCTCCTTTCATTGGAGCACCAACATGACCAACATTAGTTGGATCTGCCTTCAATGCTACAATTTGTCCTTCCTTCGATGATTTATCAGTTATAAACACAGATCTATAATGATAATAACATTGTGTCAAAAACTAAGCTCCTAGTTTCATAATGAAACTCCATCCATGTGCAAATAATATTTCATGCTCATTTCGAATAAATAAAAATTTTAAAATATCACCCGTCTCTACATTTGTAATAAATTTTTACGAAATACCAAATAATAACAATTGATACTAAAATTAAAATTATATTGCGTCTAAAATGTGAAACTAAATTGACTGAAAATATCTATAATCTACATTTATAATGTATATATGGTTTTAAGTGAATTTATAAAGTGTATTACCTTAATTGACCGTTGAGCTCGAAAAATACTTCTCTCTGACCTTCACTATTAAGATCAGCGGAACAAGCAAGGGTCTTAATTGCCAATGTTTTCCCTCGTTCAATGGTTACTTCAAATTCTTCAGCAATTTTGGGACCAATCAAAAAGTGTCGAGTATTGAATTTATCAACAGGTCCATATTGATTTCTGAAGGTAAAGAAATCTTCAGCTACTTTTGGGTACATAGCTGCACTCATTACATCTAATTCTGAAATGCCATCACCAAATTTAAGTTTTAGCTTCTCTTGAAGATCATCAAAATCAATTGGATCAAGTTCTACGCCCGGCCTTCCTTCTACCACAGGACCACCTTTAATTACATTGGACCTGAAGGGTTCAGGAAATCCTCCATAAGGTTGCCCAATATAGCCCTGGAGAAATTCAATCACAGATTGAGGAAATGAGAGCTCAGATGCTCTCTCTTCAACTTCCTTTCTACTTAAGTTATTTTGCACCATGAACTGGGCCAAGTCCCCAACGATCTTGGAAGATGGAGTTACTTTAACAATATCCCCTAATATTTGATTTGCTTGTGCGTATTTCTTTTTAACATCCATGAATTGGTCACCCAAACCAAGGGAAAATGCTTGAAATTGTAAATTAGTATATTGTCCTCCAGGTATTTCATGTTCAAATACGTCAGAACTTCCAGATCTCATAGTTTTTGTGCACTCAAATGGTCCGTAGAGTGTTCGAGTTTGCTCCCAAAATGAAGAATATCTACTTATATCGTCCATAACTGCACCTTTGACTTCTTGAGGTGACCCTGTTAAACTAGCAACAAATGCACCCATCGATGGTTGAGAAGTCATTCCAGACATTGAATCAACCGCAACGTCAACAATATCAGCGCCTGCTTTTGCGCAATTAATCATGGACGCAACTCCAGCACCAGAGGTGTCATGTGTATGTATATGAATAGGAATATCTGGATATTTTTGACGAAGAGCGTCAATTAAAATAGTTGCTGCTTGAGGTTTCAGAAGTCCTGCCATATCTTTAATACAGAGCACGTGAATTCCTGCTTTGACAAGTTCATCAGCAAGTTTCAAATAATATTTAAGGTCATATTTTGTTTTTGAAGGATCTGTTACATCTCCAGTATAAGATATGGCCCCTTCAATGACACCACCAGCTTTGCCAACAGCATCTACCCCCAAAATCAAATTTGGTAGATAGTTGAGAGAGTCGAATATTCGGAAAACATCCATACCCGTCTTAACTGCCAAATCACAAAACCTTTAAATATAATTAGATCGTATTAAGACATAGTAATTATACGTTTACAAATATACGATTCCAAATATATTTAAAACCATATGATAAAATATGAAATAAACTTGGAATGATACTTACTTATAAATGACATTATCTGGGTAAGAAGTATAACCAACTGCATTAGCGCCTCTGAGAAGCATTTGGAAGGGAATATTGGGTACTAATGCTCTCATTTGCTGTAATCTTTCCCATGGGCACTCATGGAGGAATCTCATGGATACGTCGAATGTAGCTCCTCCCCAATTTTCAAGAGAATACAACTGATTTGGAAATTTTTGAGCAACAAAAGGAGATATCTTTAAAAGATCAAAGGTACGGACACGAGTTGCAAGAAGCGATTGATGGGCATCTCTAAAGGTAGTATCCGTTAATAATGTTCCTTTGTGGTTTCTAACTGCTTTTGCAAATGCTTCAGGACCTTCCCTTTTGAGCAAATCTCTTAATCCCGGAGGAGGAGTTTCTAGATCAAGAAAGAAAAATAAAATCATTTTCAATTCAGTTTAAAAAGTGTACCAACCAATAGGAAAATGAGGAACTTGAACGTCGATTTCTGCAGGTGGAATATCTGTTACAATTGGAGTACTCGGTCCGTTTACAATGACATTTCCGAGGTAGTTTAGAAGCTTTTGAGCACGATTTTGAGAGGGTACAAATTGAAACAATTGAGGATTGTCATCAATAAACCAGGTATCCACAGCGGCATTTACAAAATCTGGATGTTGGAGAACATTTAGAACAAATGGAATGTTGGTCTATGAAAAAAAAAAGTATGTGAAAGCTTATTTAAGTCAAACAAGTTATTCAAGGGTGCCTATATTATACCTTAACTCCTCGAATTCTAAATTCTTTGAGAGACCGACTGAGCTTACTACACGTAGCTTCCAATGTTGAAGCTCTTGCAATAACCTTTACCAATAAAGAATCATAGTATGGTGATATAATTGCTCCAGCAAAGGCACTCGCACTATCCAATCTAATACCCATTCCTTCGCCAGATCTAAATACTTCAATTCTTCCTGTATCAGGTTGAAAATTTTTGGCAGGATCTTCTGTAGTTAATCTACATTGTATGGCATAACCATGATGCTGAATACTTTCTTGGTTTAAATTCAAATCTGGAAGGGAATGACCTTCTTCAACTTTTATTTGAGTTTGAACAAGATCTACACATGTTATTTCTTCAGTGACAGTATGTTCAACCTAAAAATATAGTAAAACATAGATTAATTATAATTAAAATATTTCTTAATTCGATGACTAATATAATTAAAATTGCGAATTACCTGCAATCTAGCATTCACTTCCATGAAAAAATGCTGACCCGTTGAAGGCTCGACCAAAAATTCAACAGTTCCTGCGTTAGAATACCCGACATGCTTACAAAGGTGAACTGCATCGTCTAGAATTTTTTGACGGATAACAGGATCCAAATTGGGTGCAGGTGCAATTTCAACAACTTTTTGATGCCTTCTTTGAACAGAACAATCTCTTTCAAACAAGTGCACAGTATTTCCGTATTTATCTCCCATGATTTGTACTTCAATGTGTCTAGGATGCTGAACATAGCGTTCAATAAAAATTGAACCATTACCAAATGCCTTTATTGCTTCAGAATGAGCACGCTCAAATTGTCCTGGAACATCTTCAAGCTTCGTAACAACTCTCATACCTATCAACAGATCAAGGTTTATAATAAAGTATACTTAGATAATCATTAAAAAATTACCTCTTCCTCCACCACCAAAAGCAGCCTTTAAGATGACTGGAACACCATGTTTCTTGCAAAATTCATAGGCTTCCTCAGCCTCTGTTAAAGCAGAATCTGTTCCTGGAATTATAGGTAAATTTGCATCGATTGCAGTTTGTCGAGCTGCCACTTTGTCTCCCATTCTTGCCATTACTTTTGCACTTGGTCCTATAAATTTGATTCCACCTTCTTCGCAAGCTGCAGCAAAATCTGACCTTTCCGATAAAAATCCGTACCCAGGATGAATTGCATCAACATTATTGGCTTTGGCAATTTCTATAATCTCAGGAATATTTAAGTAAGCAGCGACAGGATCCATTCCTTGTCCGATAAGATACCCTTCATCTGCCTTAAGACGATGAATTTGCATTTTATCTTGCTCAGAAAATATAGCTACAGATCGAATACCCATTTCTGTACATGCTCGAAAAACTCGAACAGCAATTTCACCTGCATAATAAATATTAAAAATTACCATTTATGATTATTGACAACTACTATCTCAATTTACCTCGATTTGCAACAAGGATACTCCTAATTGGTTTAATGACAGGTGTATTCCCCGTAGAATATCCTCTAGACGAACGGTTATTTAAAGAATGAATTCTTCGTCCGGATATATTAATACCGGAATAGCTCCTCGATAGTATCATTTTAAATTATTTCAAAAAGTAGTTCACTTAGGTTGAAAATAAAGGCAATTCTATAGTAAATACGGAACACAATCCAACGGAAGGATACAAAAGTCTGAAACATATTTAAAAAAATTAATGACGTTTAATGTTTTATAAGTTTGATTGATTTGCGAAAAATGAATAAAAATACACTAATAAATTTAAAGAGGAACTGTCTCCACTTTCCACATTATAAACATAAACTATGAAGAAAAAAAACAACTTACTTGTAATAAAAATGATTATCATATTGGGTTTGAAACTTGAGTCTCACAATAAGCAGCACAATGAACAAAACATACATACAGTACATATAATATGTGTATAGAATGCTTAGTTTTACTATATTCTGCCTTTTTTCTTAGATGAGTAAATTAATATCATACTCATAGATAATGCTTTCCTCTATTCATGACTAGTAAAATTAAATTTAAGGAAATACTATACAAAAGAGTTCGTCTATCTAGTGTATCTTTATATAGTATTTTGAACAAATTGCTAGTTATTTAAGAGTTAATCTTATGATTAATGTAAATATGAAGAATTAGAAATGGAAAGAGCAAATATATCGTTAATTATTTCGTACTTATTACCTTATTAATAATAAAGTATCTCAAAGCACAAAATTACTTATTAAACATTCCTTCTACGTAGTTGTAGCAATGTTAGAACTAACTCCATTCATCAACACTATACATGCTTTCCAATATTTTATTTATAGAACTTCTCAACAGACAATGCATGATAAATATACTTCAACTCTCTCATATAAAACTGTCTACACTCTTAACAATTATACATTCAGTAAAATAAAAATCTCTAAGTGTCTTGGGTTTGGATACCAGTAGTAATGGGCAAAGCATCGAAAAAGTAGAAGGGCGGCATTTGTCATCCACCCAAATTCAGTGACTAAAACTCCATAGCCTATGTATAACTATAGTTTTTCTTAGTAGTATGACTACTAGCAGAAATGAGTTTATTATTTAAATTCAATGAATTGATTTACTTGTCGATTTTCTAAAATTTCAAAACCCACAACTTTTGCTTAATATGTAGTTTTTTTAATATAAAATATATACTTTACTCTGTATGTATGTTACTACAGCTCGCGAACAAAGACTTTAATAAAATACAACTAATACATTATACATCTTTTTTGGTACTCCCATTATCTAGACTCTATTTATGAGACGATGTCCTTCTTTGATATTAGGTTAGTCAAAGCAAGAAATAAGTAAATGGGGTAGAAATGCTGCCACATTAAATAAAAAAAAAAGTATGGTGTACCTACCTATTTTCTTAGATAGTCTTATACGCTTCCTATTGGGTACCTATAAGCGTATAGAAGGGGATGGTGTTAGAAGTTTTTCGAAAAAAAAACAAAAAAACAAAAAAAAAACTCAATAAGCAGGAATTTACAAACACAAAAAAAATTAAAGCTAGAGCTTACATGGATCTGTAATTGTTACAGTCCGTTTTTTGAAATCTCAACAAATTATCTAATTATTTAACACTTTTTAGGAACCTAATATAGTATTTTTTTTGTATACAAAGTTTTAAAGTTGTGTTAGACTAATATTGACTATTTAGATTTATTAACGAGCAATTGAGGAGTAATCTACCTAGAAATACTTCTACAGATAGTACATACTTTCATCACATGATCCGTTTATTAAAAGAGAAAGAAATCTTGTCATATATATATATATAACCAAGGTTGTAACTTTTTCGGTAAAGTAGTTGCGGTTCTTAAACCGCTAGAACCGGAACCAACAAAGTAGAACCAAGATCGCAATATATTGCTTATCAGTCTTAGTTCTTGTGCTTTTGTTCCTAAATAGAATTTATAATAATAAAGAAAATACAAAATATATATTATAAAAAATAAATTAGTTTAAATCAATAAGTCAATTCCCTGAGTTTTTTTTTGTTGTTGTTTGTTTGATTGCAGCGTTTTCCAATGATTTTTTACGTCGCCAGGGTGATACAGTTGTATCTGAGTTTCAAATACCTAAGGACTTCTTATGGATTTGTAATAGTTGTTTTAGGCACCAGACGGTGTAAATAAAACAGGGAAGAGGTAGTTGGGTATATTATTGACTCAGGTCCACTACTAAGCTTAACGGACCCCTATAATAACTTTACTATGCCAAGACCCCCCTCCTACACTGATACATTTTTAGCTGAGCCCCCCTTTATACGAATGATGTGTTCTATGTCTATGTAGACTGAAAGCAATTCTCAATTATACATCCCCACTAGCCTCCCATCACGGCCCCCACTTTGAAAACTATTGTCGTAAACAACCTTAGTTTTTGGGGCCCTGCTGGAACTTGAGGAACCACGCACTCTACGTGTAAGGTAGCTGTTTGCATCTAATATCCTTTCCTGAAACCTCTTGTTTTAAGTGCCTTCTACCAAACTCAGCCTGTATAAAAAAGATCCGAGACTAGAATCTAGACCGACAGAACCGCTGAGCCTGAACCGGGCACAACTTTGAATATAACTAGTAACCAAATAATTCAAAATCCAGCATTTGAATATCTTTAAATCTCGTTCGTACTGACTTAAGAATTACGCACTAATTTTAAATATCCAACTACCATAATCAATATAATGATAAATATTAATAAGGATAACTTTTTTGGATAATCCTTAGTAGAGGTTATTGGTCAAATATTAATAACCTTAGCCATGCTCCATAGGTAACATGTTGGTTTATTCCTTTTGATAGAATCATGGACAACTCAAATGTCACATTTATTTGAGATATGATATGAATTGATTGGATGAGTAGTGTTACTTGTTAGTATAAAAAAGAGGGGAAGTGAAAACCATGCACAAGACATCTGATAAAATATTAGGAAAATTGTAGTACTTACCCTCAATTTCGGTGGTATTTATAATTATCCATATGCTTGAAATTACAAGGTTATGAATTATTTATTACTATTAAAAAGTCAAAGTGTATCGTAGACACTAAAAAAGATAATGTCGCAGTAAGTAAATGGCTTGCCTCTTCTACCAATTATTGTTCACCAACTGAAGAGTAATTACTCTTCAATCATAAATTTAAGCCAGATCCAAAGGAGGGTACGAAAAACAGGTTCTTCCAATTTCTGTGATGAAAACAGTATTATAGTCTATAGAAACTAATAGTAAAGAAACACTTTAAAGAAATAATCATGTGAATTTATTTTTTTACCCTCGCTATCCTAACTTTGTTTTGGTACAAGAAGTGCGCTCGAAGTTTTTAACCCTAAAAATCGTCAACATACAAATAATATAGATTTATTTTATAGTACAATATGTCGGAATAGTTTACAAATATAATCTATAGATCTAAGTAACATTAAATTGTATGTTCATACAGGACCATATAATAGGTAGAAAAAGAAGCAATACACATTATTAATGTAAATAGATCCTTTAGCCAATGAAAAGTTTATTTAACCAATAAAAACCTTTATCCTCTTTACCATTACTTGCTGACCTAGATATCACTTAGTATACTAATACTTATAATTATTTAATATTATATTAAATTATACTATATAATTTCTTTAATCTCGAATATCAACCCTGGGAACACTGAAATGATTAATGTATAATATGGAACGATACCAAGAAGGCTTCCGCAGGGGGTGGGCTGGATGGGCTGTTGCCTTCTCCCCCCTCCCAAATGAAGGAACATTTGCTTTTTACTAGAAATAATTTTCGTCATTGGTGCAAGTTATGCAGCAGAACAATTAATTTATTTTTGAAATTTTTTTTTATGAATACCTGTAGATTTTTGAAATTTTTTTCGAAAAAATTTAACATTTGAAATTTTTTTCAATAATTTAATTTTCTGTGAATAGTTATGGAATTTTTGTTTTTTTTCCCGAAAAATTTAATTTTAAAAATTTTTTATAAAAATTCCAACCCCCTCCAAAAAAAAAAATCATGATCATAATTATATATATAATCTTGCGGGCGTCCTTGATACCTTTCTTTCGCGGGCACATTTTATTTTGACTCAAGTGCAAAATAATTTTATCATATCAATATCAGTAAAATTTAACGGTTCATATCTTAGCCAATTTTTTTAATAATTTAATTTATTTTTGTAGAAGGTTTGACTATTAAACAATTATTATTTCAATGAACTGTATATATTATTTATTTAACACAATGGCGTGTATATGTTTGGAACGGACCAACAGGCTATTTATTATTAAAAAAATTTCCTACAATAATCTTCAAACCTCAACAATTCTTGATATTAAAATCAAGAGGTTTTGTAATTTAAAATGAGCCTTGCTTGGTTGAGAGAAAATGCCGCAAATGCTTCCAAGACAGTAATTAAAGTGCTTCTAAAAATATTTTTTTTGTGGGATTTTCTCTCCTCCAAACAAGGTTCATTTTAAATCACAAAACCTCTTGATTGTGGTATCAAGAATTGTAGAGGTTTGAAGATTATATTATGAAACGTCTTTTAAAAGTCTATTAGTTCGTTCCAAACTTATATGCGTATATTTACAAAATCACGATAGATGTGGTAACCCGCCTTCACATTCCAGATCAAATGAAGCTAATTCATAATTTAATAAAACTTTTTTTGGGGGAAAATAGCTCTTGAATAATTTTTTATTACATTTTTTATTTGTTACAATTTTTTTAGCATATATATTCAAGAATTTTTATGTTATTTGATTGAAATAGTGCTGAGTACGGGGGAGGAGGTTAATACTGCATGACAATTTGAAATGTTCATATCTAAAATATATTCTATGCCATTGGAATGTTAATTGTTTAATCATTAATGGTTAAACTTTTTATTTATACATATATATTTAAATAGATAAGATATGAACTCTTCAAATTATATAATTATAAAAAATTGGTAATAAAATATAAGCCATTAAAGTTTTAATTTACTGAGTTTACTTTAATTTTATGATAATTCTTTTGCACTCCCGTCAAGCTAAACAAAATAAACGTGTTGTACATATTCATTTCAGTGTTCCTTGGACCCTGATCTCTTATCGAGTCGTGAAGTTCTAATTTGGAATGATGAATAACAAATGTACATCTACTTTGGTATAATATTATAGTTTGTGTATGTATGTCACGCGGATTAGCAAGTTTCAAATTCTTAGTTTGGCATAATAAAATCTATAATACGGGTACATCCTAGTATAATATAATATAATACTACGTGTGTCTGTCCGTTCGCTAATAAAAACAAATAACCAGGGTATTTATTTCACAAACGGAGACAGATACAATCCTTAGACATAATCGATTTTAGAATTCTGATTTAAGTATTTAATGCTGTTTTATTATGGTCAGACCAGATTCTTGGGGTCTGGAGGGCAAGTTTGATTTGTGGCTAATAAGTTAATTTTTTTCGTAAAACAAGATCGATTCCCCGTGTCTCAAATTTTTTTGAAGGTATGGTTGTAGATTCGAAATGCTCCAAAAAATTTATAAATCGAAAAAGGAAGAACGTAAATATATTATATACGAATTAAAAAAGGTAATTAGGAAGATGATTAGCGAGTTGGTCTTGGTATGTATTAATAAATTAATTTGAAATAGAATCTATACATCCTAGTAAATATATAATCTACTATATATAATATAATATGGTGCATGTATGTATGTCCGTTGATTAGCAAGTATTCTTAGTTGTGTGTAATAAAATAATTCGTAATAAAGGGAAAGAAAAGGATTTGCGAGTTTGTTTTAGCATTTATTAATAAAATACTTTGAAATAAAATATAAAATACGGACACATCCAAGTATAATATAATATTTATTCAAGTGAATTTTGGGAATGCCCCAATATCGACGGTTTGTAGTATCTATCCATCGAAATCAAATCAAAGTTTAACGTTGTTAGCCAATAATGCGTAAAACAAAATGATTTAGCGTACACAAGTTTTTATGGTATATCAACATTTGCATGTGATACCTACATGAACCACAGCGCAGTAGATAACAATATCATGTCACATGTGCCTTCCTCAGACATATAATTCCTGAAGGTTGAATAATAACATTTTGCCAGAAGGAATATAATATGATACAAATGAATGTTCAATGTATCTCAAGTCATTCTTTTTTTCCACAAAAAATTATCTAAAATAATTAATAAGAGATCTTGAACGTTCATTCTTCAAATAATATATATATAAAGACGCAGTTTTGATATTATGCACTTCTATCAAAACCTGTATAACTTATGTGGTCAAAGTATGTTGCTACAATGAAACATCACATGATTAAAGAATTTAACCCGATACAAGAAAACATGCAAAATTAGACCTAAAAGTAGGAAAAATAATATAAATCCAGGAAAATGGGATATAAGGTCGATTTTTGATGGAACATTGGGTAAAGTAGAACTATGCCTCATGGCTCTCTAGACCCTTCTGTATTGTCTGTATCGTTTATTTTGGATTTTGTGGAGTATGATTTTATAGTTCAACTTTGCCTCTTGGCCCGATACTCCAGCAAACATCGACCTAAAGACTAAATACAAACTATAGGGGCAATTCGGAAGGGTCCATATGACAATGATGCATCATTCCGTTTTGACCGTTGCTCCACCAAAATGGTCCTAAAAAGCCATAAACGACTATAAATACAGACACTAACTTAACCAATGAAAAATATAAATGACCCAAAATGTACCTTAAGAAGCAAGAAAACGCATAAACATGTCTAAAAGTAGAAAACTTAATTAATCATGCTCATCCTTATAAATGATAGGGGGGATTTTTGTTCCGTTTTTTTTTTAAGTGTCCCATTTTGAAATATTAAAATTATCTTCTAATCGTGAATGGATCGCTTTATTGTTCGATCTTGATATCTCATTCCTAAAGAAGGAGTACAGTCTACTCCCTTATGAGATCTGGTAGTTTTCAAAGGATGAATTCTCCTCCCGTTGTCCCATGTGTAGTTTGGAATCCGAATATCTCTTGAGATATTAGTAGGATCAAGTTGTCTTACTTCTACTGCCTCGATCTTCCTTTCGCGAGGCATGTCATCATGAAATTAGTATTAAAATTAGAAAAAATATGAGGATAATGTTGACTATTTGCTAGTACACCCCCATAAAAAATGGGTTCTCCACAAAATGGAACAAAAATCCTTGGAAATGCATATTTTTTAAATAGATCTTATTTTAAATTATACATTGAATTTTTTTCTATGATATTCTTCATCACTATGTAATTTGAATAAGTTATAAGGGTCTAAGGAAGAGTGTCGTTTTTCATCATTTTTCAGTCTAAAAATGCTAATATTTTTGAGTTCAGAACAAGATTCAGAATCAATAAGAACATTTTTTTTAATACTAAAAAAACACTTTTACATAAGTTTTATTAATTCTACTTTTAATTTTGGGATTGCTTTAAAGGTAAAAAATGACTGTGGACGATAATGCTCCCGAATTACTGGTTCTAGAAAGATTCGCCTGGAACATTTTTGCCTTGAAAGTTTCGGTCTTGTAACGCTTTTGCCTTGAGACGTGTTCGCCTCAGTACTGGTTTGCCTTGCAGCATTTTCGCCTTGGGTTATAAAATAGAGGGAATATTACTTCTTCTTAGTTATATATTTTTAGTTGAATTTTTACAGTTGTATTCCCGCTTTGAGAAATTAGAAACAAAAAGGTAAACAAGCTAGACAATCTCACTTCTTCAAACATTAATACGTAGGATTCAAAGCATTGGGAAGGAATTACAGAATGCTACTTCTACGGTCCGTCGCGAAGAATCATTGGCATTCATATGCAGTCCATTTCTTATCAAAATGCCATGAAGAGATATTGAAATCGCTACTTACATCAATGATTTTACTAGAATTATAGTTCAAGATCAAGATGGGGACCTCGTCCATGGAAGTCTACATGCATTTTTGAATATGATATATAAATATTTATACAAGATATTAATATATTATAAAATTTTAAGGAACTTAAGCAAATTGTACAATTGCTCGACTAATCTTCCTAAAACATTAAGAGAATCTCCTCCGCAGGATGCTGGAACCGGATATATCTTTGATGAACAAGAATTTATGGACTTGTTTCGGACAATATCATCTTTCATCAAAGTTCCTTTCCTCAAGGGATGCAAAAGAATAAGATCATTAGTTTCAATCTCACTAAGTTCCTTCAAATAGAGAGAAGGGCGTCCGACTAAACTTAAGACAAAAACTGGTATCTATAGTTATATAATAGTAATTATATTTATTACTAAACCGCCATAAGATATCTCATTTGGTCTTTAGTTTTTGATATTTTTAGATGGATTGCAGATATAACACCGAAATCTTGTTAATTATTGATGTATTAATTTAGATTGATTGTTGAGTTAAGTTTGAGGAATCCAGTATTTATATTTATAATTGTTTCAAATCATTAATGTATATATATTATTAGTGAATTGATTATATTTCCCTACTGTATTTGTTATTTTAGTTCATCAATTTCAATTAGTCGACGGTATAAAGTTATTAAAACATTAACAAACTTCAGATTTTTTTAAACTAAGATGCTTTTCTGAGGTAAACAATATTTTTATTGCGCATAAAAATATCGTTACATTAGAAAAGCCAATATGGTCGTTCGATATATCTGCAGCCCTATAGTTCAAACACTGGTCAATGGCTATATACTAATAATATATTTAGAAATATTATTAAATAATTATTAATAGTATCCTATAATCTTTAAAATTGATATGTGCATCAGGAAAATAGTAGCAGAGAGGGGTATTAATATTAATTTTTTTTTTTTTCGACATATACCTATGTATTTGTACCGTTCATGATAAATTTCATATATTCTGTAAATCAAGAAGTAATTTGTAGTACAGTTTCCATGCCACGTGAAGGTATGCCCCTCACTTCTTTACAATTTATATAGTAACAACAATCTTTTTTGGAAATAGCTAATAGTAATACATAAATTTTATATGGGCTCATACATAGGCTCAAAAAAGAAAAGAAATGATAATATCATGTTCCTAAAGACTACCACGTTCCCGACTATATCATTACAAAATGTTCACGAATGTTCGATATAATATGTTAATATTTAAAATGAAGGAAACAAAAAATCCTAGACCGTGAGTGGACTTTTGACAGAAAACATTTTTGCTGAAGGACATTTCGCCAAAGGACAATTTCCCGAACGGATATTTTGCAGAAGGACTATAGCCGAAGAACAATTTGCCAAAAGGGAATTTCGCCGAAGGACCATTTGGCTGAAAAATTAAATTAAATTTATTGATATATACGATTGCACATTTTAATTCACTTTGAAATGATATTATGATAAACAGGTATTGTTGATATGCTATATGTGTCACATAGGTACATTATTGAGTGTTCTTTTGCAGAAAAATATTTGATATTCATTAATGAACATTATATCAGCACAGCACAATAGTGATTCACTTTAAAATGATTATGTTAAAAAAGTTGCATACAAAATCGTTGCGCTGTAAAATTCCCGTGTACATCATTGTAAGACAAAATTGTTGTGTGTAATATAATTGTCAAGTTATTTCATTGTAAGTAATATAATTGAGAGTAATTTCATCGCAAGATATTATTATCGTGTACAATTTCGTTGATATTTATATTATATTCGGACGATAAAATTATTTAATGATGAAGAAACTTGCAATAAAATAACCCATTTAATATCCCCAGCCCACAGGTTGTATAGGTGAAGTGCTGGGTCCAAAGCAGTTTAAACTCAATCGCCGCCAGATTTCTAAGTATTTATGCCCCTTTTATAATATGTTATAACACACCCCTAACCACAGGTTGTGTAGGTGAACGGCTGGGCACGGAGGTAGGTAAAATTCTATCGTCGAGGATTTCTCTAAGCATCAAACAAAACAAATTTATATACTCAGAAATATAATAGGTATGTATTATACTTGGATTCGGTAACATTTATTGGACAAATGAAATATTATACATTGGGGAGAGAGAGGATACATATTACAAAAAATCTATCATAAGTTTCACAACTTAAAAGATAATTCAAAACCCGGGTAGCTGAACATAGGTAGTTACCTAAGACAAAAAATTCCAAAGTACTTTTGATGTAGTGCAATAATTAATAGCCATTTATTGGTATTTTCGAAAGTAACCAAAAGTAGAATACTTGGTACACCAGGAGGAGAAATGATACAGGGTTGGAGGAGACATGGTACAGCGCTTAAATAGACATGTTACAACTGGAGGAAACATGTAAAAAATGTCATTTGTTATATTCAAGCATTTATTTTACTTTGTATTACACTGCATAAAGTAAATATATATATATAACTTATAAGATAAACAAATAAAACATTCATAGAAATAGAGCATAGTTAATAATAAAATTTAAAAAAATATATTTTTTTACTATTTATTGTGATTGATAATTGAAGTATAACATGAAATTACAGAAAAACAAAACATAATTAAATGTAATATACTTATATATAATAAAAATGGGGTGTAACAAGTCTCCTCCATAGTGTTGGAATCAGAATAAATGATGTGAACAGGATATTGAAACTAATGATATATTACAAAAAAAGGTTAGTTTATTGAACAACATGATAGACTTATCACAGTTTTTAAAATAAAATAAAAATCTCATGTTTTATAATAGAAATATATCTCAACAAACACATACCTAAAATGTTTACTTTTTGTGTCAAAAATTTCAATGTCGAAATTCTCTATAACTGTAAGTATTAGGCAACTCGGGTTTTATGTTGATTTTATAAACAAAAGCAAGACATTCTATTGTATAAGAACAGGGTGGCTAAATAACTTGACATTTTAAAGTTATTGCCAGTGTAACATGTCTCCTCCGTAACAAGTATCCTTACTCTCCCCTATCCAATTTTAAGGGATGAATTATGCACAACCCGTGGACTGGAGTGTATCATAGCATACTAGAAGAGGTCCTTGGTGCTTAGAAACGCGGCGGCAGTAGAGTTTCATGTGCCTTTTGGCCCAGGACTTCTCCTGTACATCCTGATGGCGATGTTATATTTTTGGATATTAGAAGTGTTCCTTGATGCTCAGGGAAGCGCCGAAGCAAGAATTTACCTTACTTTGGAGCGCAGCGGCTTTTATACACAACCCATGGGCCGGGTGTATTCTAGCGTATTAGAAGGGATATTTGCGATATTATGAAGGTTTATTAATGCTCGGGGAAGCGGAGACGGAAAATTTAACTTGCTTCGGGCCTCAGTAGATCACCTGCATAACCTGTGGGCCGGGGTGTATTATATCATATTAAAAGTAGTCATTGGTGCTTAAAAACGCGTCGGCGGTAGATTCGAACCATATACTACTGTGTTGTGTTTCTAAAATGATAAATTTATTTTTCCTTAAAAGAACACTAATTAATTAACCTATATGATATATAGACAGTACATCAACAATAACTATTTATCATAATATCATTTTAAATGAAATTAAAATATGCAACCGCAAATATCAATGATTTAATATCCTTTTTCGCACAATTGTCCCAAATAGTTCTTTGGGGAAATGTCCGTTCGGTAAGAATGTTTTGGCCAATTGTCCTAGAACCATACTCTCTGTTTTTATGAGCTTGAAATTGACTGTAAAATAATAATTATAGTTAATATTATATTAATAAATGCTATTCCAACTTTAAGCATGAAACTGTGAAGACATCTTTATCTTATTAAGTCCTCAAAGCTCGACAACCCTACAGATCAATCGTGCTCTTGTATTTACTATTTATCAACCACTAAAAAAACCATATTTTGGGAAGGGTCTGGAAACTATTATTTTCTTCCATTTAGGATCCAAAATCCTCACAATAATAGGAAGATGGTTAATTACCACATAAAATAACAAAATATGTATATGGTATAAGATATAAATACACAAGATTGCAAGATAATTTACTTCCGAGGAACAGGGAGGGAAGCAAAAGTGAAGGTTCGACGTTAGCACAGCAAAATCTATGATTGTGATAACTGATAAGTTAATGAAGTATGCTGACATATTATATGTATATAAATATATCATATTCACAAAGCATGCAGATTTCCATGGACGATGTTCCCATCCTGATCTATAACTCAAGTACAATCATTGATGTAAGTAGCGATTTCAATATCTCTTCTTGGCATTTTGATGAAGAAATAACTAAGAAGTAGTATTTCCTCTATTTTATTATCCAAGGCAAAACAGCACAAGGCGAACATGCCAGAAGAACCTAGCGTTACTTACACGCCAATGACTATAATCTCAGATATTAACTGAGATGAATTTTGGATTCTGCGCTCATAGATAATTCGATTATTGTCTTAAATTCATTTGTACAAATCCCCCCCCACCTAATTGCTCCCCTGTATAATCAAAGGAGAAATTCTATAAAATTACAAATTTATTGACATAATAATTAAAGCATAGTAATTAAATTACATCCTGAGATAAGCTTAACATGAAGTATTTCAACCTGATTTAAGACGATGTGAGTGATTGGAACATTTAAATTATACGAATTAAAAAAAAATTCCTAAAAAAATTATTGAATGACTTGGTATATACGGCTTTACTGGTCTTTAACAATGGATTTCTTATTTCATGAATGTTCCAAATATATTGACTATTAACCATTGATTAATTATTAAATTTAGAAAACCAACAAATGAAAAAACAAAGAAAGTAGCAACATACATATAGCCTAATGTACTGAGTTAAAGAATATATTCCTTGCTCCTTAAGACAGCAATGAAATAATTTCTAAGATTAAAATTCAAGTTAAGTACTTAAGGTGCAATAAGAAAAAAATAATCGTAGATATACGTATAATAAATTCAATTTCTTAAGAATCAGGTCCTTACTTAACAAATATATATATGTATTTTTAAAAGCATATTATCAAATAGCAAATTAATAGCGCCTCATCTCCAAGATATTATCGAGTTTCGATGACAATTCCAACTGATTTTTTTTAATAATAAGTAAGGTATCCTCTATGGAATCAATTCTAGATTCCATGTTATTTTTTTCTTTGATGTTGTCTGAAATAATACATTTTGCAGAAGAAGAGATTGAAGGATGAAAATGAACTTCGGACTGATTGGATGAAGAGGAACAGCAACAACAGTAATAACATCTGAAGTCATCTCTATTCGGATAAAATGAAACTCGTTTATCAGGGAGACGATCGTAGAATAGGAGTATTTTTGGACCACCAGTTATTTTTTGGAATAAAGTTCTTAATGCCGGTACTTTATATATACGGCTTCCAAGGTTGCAATCTGGGAAATTTCGAAGCCAAACAAAAGTGGGCCAATTGGATAGAAAGTTAAATGGATCTCCAAGAAGCATAGCTTCTAAATAGGAAATTACATCAACTTGACTCACTATTGAGTGAATTTCAGCCTCTTCTCGTATTACACCAGTATCAGAAACTGCTAAACCATTGAGTAAATTCATCATAACAACGACAATAAGGAATACAAACGATATTAGGAATAAGTAACCAACAGGTGTACTGATGGGTAAATCTGAGAACTCTAATTCTCCAACAAACATGGTAAAAGTTTTGACTAAAGTAAGTCCAAGATAGTCAAAAAAGGGGTATTCCTTATTTTCCAGTGAGCTAGATCCATCATCGTCATGAAGAAGAATGTAAAATCCCAATCCAAATGCTATGATGAACATGGAGTACCTAAATAAAAAATGTAAAATATAATTTTTGCTTATTTGTTATTTTTTTCTTCTTCTCGTTATACCATATTAAAAATACGATAAATGTCCATAAAACTCGATAAAACATGATTACATATATGTTATATGTACTTAGTTTAGGATGTCGGCCAATCATGGTAACCATTTCTGACCAAGACAGAACAATTACTATAGCTGCTGCATGTCTTTTTAATGAAATATTACAACCATAGGCTCCAGCACTTAATAGAGTCACAGCGAGTCCAACTACCGCAATCTCAATCCAATTTTCCGGACTAAAAAATGACAGCAAGGTGATACATCAAATTTTTAATATAAAAAGTTTAATTACCTAAAGACATATCTTCTCGGTGCTACTCCAAACTGTAATAGCTCTCGAAATGCTAACATTCCAGACATAACAGCAACAATATACCATAGAACTTTGACGTCAAAAGGCATAGAAGGTCTATTGTCAAATAAGATAAAGCCATCAGTATTATTGATTTCATGGCAATTTTCTTTGATAAAGCCATCAGTATTATTGATTTCAGAGCAATTTTCTTTGATGAAGCTATCAGTATTATTGATTTCAGGGCAATTTTCTTTGATAAGGCTATTTGATCTGATACTTTTACCAGCAAATTGCGCAAATATGAACCATGTTAAAAATAGCACATACAGAAAATAAAAAAGGAGATTTTTATTGTAAGATCCAGAAATTCTTTTCCATTTCATCCAAAGAAACGAAGTTATAACTGGATGCTTCAACAGACGTCGATGATTAGAATTTTGGCTCATGTGCCAAAGAACATCTGTTTCTGGTAGTAATTCTTCACCTTCAGCTTTATCGTGTACTGGCGGAGCCAGAAAGTCGTACTTCACTGTAATCCGTAAATCCTCATTAGCTATATTACCTTCATGCTCCAAACAATAAGAGCTAAAAAAATCTTCCAGAGTTTCACTCAGAATGCGGTCAACAGGGATTTCTCCATAACTGTTCTTCATTCCAATATTACTTCCCAGTTCCAACAATGAGCGAACAACTTTTTGAGGCCAACATTGGGTAGCATAATGAAGTGGCGTATTGAGGAGTTCGTCTGTGCTGTTTATAACTGAACTTAATTCATGATTAATGGTTGGATACTCAGAACGAATTTCTACTAATGTTTCCCATGCAGTTTCATAGTCCATAACTTCACTAAGTGAGCCAGAATAGGGCTTTCTTAAAATGGCATGGAGAACGGTTTCTCCATCCTTATTTGCTCCAAAATCCGTTTTACCATGTTCTGCGAGGAGTTTTAGGACATTAGAGCGTGCACTTTTAGAGGCCAAGATTACAGCTGGCGTAGTACCAGAACTATGGACATTAGGATTGTGTCCTTTATCCAGTAGTACTTGAACAAAGTCAACGAGTCCTAATTCACAAGCTCTCTGAAGGGGAGAGAGTACACCAGAAGGAGGTGATGCAGTAATTTGCTCATCTTTTAAATATCCAAGAGTGGTTTTGAATTTCTTTAAAAGTCGGGATTTCTCTGCTTCATTAGAGAAATCTGCTTTATTCAAAATATCATAAACGTCTTTCAAAATTCCTTCTTGAACACGATTGGAACTTAAAGGATGGAACTCGGCTTTATTTTTTCTGACTAAAGCATTTAGTTCAGAATCGTGGAAATTTTCAATGATTTCCGCCAAAGTTCGTGAGTCATTTACCACTTTAGCCTTAGAATCAGCTCCTGATTTTAAAAATAAAGTAATGATTTCAATGTCTCTATTTGTAGGATTAGCATTTAAAGAAGAAACAAATGCAGAGAGCGGAGATTGTCCCAAACTGTCCTCGGCATCGATAGATAATTTTTTAGAACCTTCTCGTAGGAGTGTTTTAATGCATGCATACCCCTCATTATCCACTTTTTCCATGGATTTTATAGCCAAATGAAGAGGAGTTTTGCCATCTGCAGTTTTTATATTTGGATCCGCATTATTCAGTAAGAGAATGCGTAAAATTTCAGGCTGAGATTTTCGAATAGCAATATGTATTGGAACTGTTTTTAATAAAGGATTTATGGCATTCACGTTTGCTCCAGAAGCCAAAATAAGGCGAAGAGATTCAATATCTCTATTATCAACAGCAATACTAAGTAGATTTTTTTGTTGTTCTTGAGGATAATTTTTCTCTAGGTTAACCCCACCATTATTAAGGAGATCCGACAGGAATTGATGGTCCCGTCGTAGTAAAGCATCAAGGGCAGACTCCTGGAATGAACATAAGAAATACAAAACAATAGTCAATAACACGGATTATTTATCATTTTACCTGCTCATCTCCAAAGCAACTTGTCGTACGACCCAACTCAAATTTGTTATGCATATGATTCATAATAAGAAAACCATTTAACAAGCTTCGACCCTTTAACAAAAGATGAGCTCCTCCTCAACAAAAAAACATGGGAACACAAAACACGAAATAATAAATAATGAAAGTAGAACAGAAACCTTAAACAGAAAATGTATTTGGGGAATAATAATAAATAATTGTGAACTTTATAACATAACAAGAAAAAGAAAATTTGCCTGCCTTTAAGTTGAATGAGCGCGCCATACTATATTCTGGAGGGCGGTCTTAGTCTTTCTTCCCTTTAAAAAACCACTCAGTGAATTACCGTATGTTCTTTAAAACTAGAAAATTGTTTTTATTCAATGTTGTACTTTTTGTGTGTCTTTCAATCATCAATAATAAACTAATATTTTTAAGCGTTGTGAATGATTTGATTAGATAAAATATCACTGTTAATATTTTTATGTAACTTAGGGTACATTAATTTTTATATTCTTTCTTCTTGTATGTAAAACATCGTGTACAGACACGGCTTTTAAATAAATGGAGAAGTACGTAAAGGAACTAAAAATATCACATTCATTTTCATACGTCACTAAGGGGCATGCGTAAAATATATATACTGGGAGGGGGGAGTAGACACATAACACGTCGTTATTTTTATGGTATCACGCAACCTTTCCTGCAAAAAAAAAAAAGGCCCGAAATCATACCAACCACTATTTATATCTTATATACTCGCATTCTATCACTGTCTTGTATTATTTCTTCACCATTTTTAAAATAAATTACATATTATTAAGATCTGCATAGTATTTTATTCGATATTGTATCATGATATTGCTTAGTAATATTTGATTAAAAGAGTAGATATGATTAGTTTTTACTTTATTTCTATGAAGAAATAGCAAAAATTTCTTCATAGGAATAATAAAATGGCCAATATATATATTACATAAACGACGAGGGATCAACAAGAAATTGTATTCCCGTGCTTTTCGAAACGGAGTATTGTAAGTTTAGAATAACTTATTACTTTGTGTATTTATGAAAAAGAATAAATCATTAAATAGCCATTTAGGGAGAAGAGGGAATCGACAGTTGACAACAAAATACACAGGATATCTTTGTGTTAGCGAGGTAACGCCGTTATTATACATAAAAAAGAAAAGAGAAAGTACGTCAAAGCATGTAAATTTGCAATGCAATGTCTAGAGCCTTATATTTTTGTTGTTTAAAAGTTGTCTTATTTGAATTTATCAATGAGAGTATCTCTTACTTATCATATTAAGATTTATACTATAAGCCTTTAAATGAAATGAAATCACTACAAAATTGAATTATATAGATTTTGTAAGAATATATACAACATATGTGTTTAAAAGGCGAGGACTGAAGTTATATTTTTAGGTGTTCCCCTCATGTTGATTACAGGTAGTATCTAAGCTAACTAAGTAACCACATCTGGGGCGTGCTATAATAGGCTGGGGGAACAACAAACGCTATAATAACAAGGTTTTGAATCCCTTAAAGCATCGCATCACAATGAGTTATAAATTTTCTCATTTTCCCATGCTTAAAACACTAGCTTGCTTTACCTAACAAGGGGGTATACCTATGTTGTACTATTTTCTCATGGATAAAACATTGGTTTACTTTAACTAACAGCAAATAAAAAGCTTGGTGTTGATTTTCCTTTAACCTATTGACGCCCTACGTTCCACATGAAACAAGTTTTCGAATCCTCAATTTGAGCTGTTTCACAATCTTTTGGCTCAAAAACTTCATGGATGCAATTGCAAATATTGGATAATTAAACAGAAAAAATCCAAATGGGTTACTTATAAGATATGTGCATAGAGATAAAATACATAGAGTGATGATGTTGAAGCTAGCTTTTTCTTTTATTTAATATTTTTTAGGGAAAAAGGCAATCAAGAATGTTTTTTCTCATCTCTAATTCTGAATCGTCTAAAATTTTGCATATTCGTTATGACCTTCTCTTGTTGTTTTCACATCTTTTGACTAAGATTAATCTAATTTAAGTTATTAAAAGTCGAAGTTTGGACAAGGTTATATATTTTTCTTCAGATTTAACTATTCTCTAAAAATTATAAAATTTATTTTAAAACAAAAATACATAATCTTAATCATCTACGAAGGGTATTATTATATTCTATATTATATATCGAGGTTACGTGAATCATGAAAATAATTCATATTCATAGTTTTTGTTTACTTTTTATTTCAACCATTTTGTTCCCTCTTTCCTTTTTGGTCTCTTGAGTTGAGACCATTTAAAAAGAAGAAATAATTGACCAAAACATTTGAATTGTAATAGTTAGCTATGTAAAAACATAGAGAGCGCTTACAATATTTTTATTTTTTTAAATGTTTACTGAAATAGAATAATTTATTACTATAATTATATCAATTTAGAGATGTCAATAGCTTGATAAAGTATTTTTTAAACGGATCATTTCAGACCATGAAGTATATATTAATATTTTATTCCAATTTTTAAATTTAAATATAATTTTATTTAGTTTTTTTAGGATTTTAATGATGGATTTGGGAGATAAATTCTGACTATAATTGAATTTACGAATAAATAATTATTGATTCTTAAATTAAATAAGACTCATAAGTATGCTCCGAACTTTGATCCCTTGAATTCTTTCACTTTCAAATACTGCCAAATGAATTAATTTTATGCCTGTATAACATTTTGAAATATATTTAATTAGGGTGAATATAGGGTTTGATTCAAGTGATGAATCAAAGACTTGCTCATTAATAGATTGATATACCTAATTTTTTTCTTAAAATCAATATTTTTTACAACAGATATACTTATGCTATAAAATTGTCGGAGCTTATAGCGGGAAATACTATGTTTTCGATTGTTTTGGTCAACTATCTTTTTTCTTTCTGTAATGTATTCGTGTCTCCTTTCCTTCCCTCTTATTCTCTTATTATTTCTTGTATTGTCGTATATATATATATGTATGTACAGTATAGTCTTTACCTTTTATAAGTATAAATAGCCGTGTATTATATATATCAGAGTAGTGTATTATGTATTAATAAGAATATACTTGGTCCTAATAAACAATCCTTGCCTTATTCCTCCACGTCTCTTTCTCTCCTCATTACTTTCGGTTGTCCTGGATTTCTTTATATAAATACTTTGTGTCTCTTCAACTTCGTCAAGACACAACACTTTCATCTGCTGTCGCAATATCAAAGAATTTGCCCTGCTTTTCGTCAGTATCACTCTATGTATTCTATCTCTATGGATATAAGTTACTTATAAGTAAGCCATTCACATTTACTTGTGACCTTCTAGTGGTATTGCAAACGCATTGCCTCAGCAAAAAAGTGCTAAACCACGTGTTTAAATTTATCTATATATATATATGAATCAAATTTGGAACTGAATAATTAATTTTTTTTATAAACCTCAGCAAAAAAGTGAGTCAGTTACTTTGAATATTAAAAAAAAGCTCATAAATCTTTCTTGAAAAATACCTGCAGGTCATATCATTTGGAACTATAATTTATATAAACTTTTTTCTGTTTCACTTTCCTTGCTTTAGTTATCTTCTTCTTTCCTTCTAATTATGCCTCTTATTTTATATAACAGGCATAATACATGTGAAGACTATAACCAGCCTTGTGAACGGAATGCAAAATTGAAAGGCGTTTTATAGAACATGCGTTCAATGAATGGAATAGAAAGACAAAAGAGATTTTAGCTTTTCGTTCCAATAGTTCATAGTAATTTCGAAGGAGAGTAGTTGTCCACCGGATAAGTATCCTAGAAACACGACTATGCCTCAACTACTGCATACTCCCCTGATATTCCGGACAATATGTAAAAAGTGGACTTAACCACTCTACTTTAAAGTATTGAGGTATCCCGGATCACAATGACCAGGACTTTCATCGGAGGAGAGTGTAGATTATTTGAGTAAGAAAACTTTGATTATTTATGTCATGATTGGAAAAATAAAAATGTATTTTCTAGAAGAAGTCATTTCTTATTAGAGTCTGAAAAAATGTGTAAAAAAAATTAACATCACTCTTACCAAAGAAAAGTCATAGCGACGGCCCTGCCCTTGATCTATTCTGGAACTTCATTATCTCCTTTTATTTTTCTTAAATACCCTTTATAGTTCCTTTCAATAATTTTGCATATACATTTAAAAATGTAAACTATCAAGATATGGATGGTATAACTATTAATTAATAGTTAACTAAGATAGTAATAGCTTTTTAGATTAATCTATAATTATCAAGGGGAAAAGTCAAATAATACTTCTGTGGACAACTGTAATTATATAACAGTTTTATAAATTATAACAAGGAGTGGTATTAGTATTTATTTTCTCTCTGTCACAGTTACTTACAACTGATCTAATAAACGTCATAACAGCTAAGCTGCTCTTCTCCCAAACATTCTTCCAATTGTCAGGATTACCACGTTCATTTTGGGTTCCTTTTTTTTTAATATGACGGCAAGACCTGTTTTGTGTATCACTGGATCACGCCGTTACCTCGCTAACACAAAAATATCCCTTGTATTTTGTTGTCAGATGTCAATTCCCTCCTCTCCCTTGATACGTCATGGATATTTTATAAGGTATTCTTTTTGATAAATAAACAAAGTAATAAGCTCTCCTTAGCTTATTATGCTACGTTTCCCAGAGCCCTACAAGAAGAGTTACGACATCAAGCAAACTGCCTGACGTCAGATAACAATCAGTTGTAATAAATTTGTTGCCTTATTGAGATCTTATTGACTGTGAAGACAAAGTAATTTCCCCAATAAATCGACCTAAAATCCCAAAATTAGGATAGAAATACCTTCGTGTAGATCTCTTAAATGCTCGAGCAAATCTGGAGACAAAGATGCTCATAGTCTATGACGTCACTATTGCTAGAATTTTCAATTTAATGTAGCGTACCTACTACTGAGCAAGAAAAACAAATTTTGACAATACAAACAACTGCTCATCTAGTATGACGTCAATATTAAAAGCGTAGTGGAAGTCAAACATAAGTCGTATACGCGTTATGGTACAAACAAGGGTAGCTATAGACTGGGATAGCCACCAATTTTTTACCTGTTCAAGTTTAATACCAAAAACAAAAAAGATTAATAAAGTCAATAGTGCTGAAATATCATCAAATCTTGATGAATAACCAAATATGATGTATTTGAGTAGTATTTTTTTATATATATTCCCTTAAATTGAGATCTTTTAATACAACGTAAGGTATAATTCTGTATTATCAATGATATAAAAAATGAATAACAAATATTAATCTTCATCAAAATGTTAAATGTATTTTTAGGATTAAAAAGGGGCTATCATGAATATTCTAATTAAATTTTTTTTCGGAAGACACAGAGGATAATTTAGCTGCTTTTCTTCGTTGATATGATGTTGATTATTTTTTCCGCTCCAGACTTGAACGAATTTCATCATTTCTTGACCATACAAAGTTCCTGATATTGACATTGAATACTTTCTATGAAATCTTGCTCAATAAATCCTGGTAGTAGTAACCAGATTCACATTTTTATCTACAAGTGAGAATGCACTTTCATCGCTAATAACTCTTTGGATCAATGCAGAGTTTAAAATATTAGTAGCAGATGAAGCGTTGAACAAATTTTTGATTAAATCTTGGCTATTCATAATGCTACTTAGGGACTTGTTTGTGTAGCAAATTGACAAAAAGGGCATATTCGAAGGGGTAATAAGTCCTCCTCTATTAATCAACTCAATTTAACTGTTTTATAAGTTTCTTTTTCGGTGGTAGCTTGAATATTATTGACATCGAAGGAACTCTCTTTAATTGAAATATTCTTGGAGCTGCAAAAATATTTTTTTTTAGAGACCGACCTTGCAATGAACCCACCGATGTAGTAAAGAGTAGCATTGAGATCGGTAGCTTCAATGGTAAACCCAATTTCGGTGTTACAGATATTAAACACCAAATCTAAGTCTCCTTCACATTCCAATCCATTGGTGTCTTCAAATACTCCGGACAACTCGGTAATTAGAACTTTGGTATATTTTGAAAAAGCTCTATAGCGAAGTGCTTTAGTCTGCTTGAAGAAGTTGTCTAATTGAGATGTAATAGTTGGCCCCTGCCATCCAAAAGAACGGCCACATTGACTTTTTCTTCTAAGTTATTCTATGCATCTTAAATAACTCATTCTCCTTTTTCTAGTTCATATATAAATACAAATTTATATTTTCCCTTTTAATAGCATACTAAAGTAGGTTTGCCCGGCATTATCCGGGACATTAAAGAAATAAAATTAATGAAGAATTGTTCGTCTTAATAAAAAATAAACACCGTAAAATTTTAAAGAATAAAGGTTTTATGTGTATGAGTATACAGGCGCAATTCTTACGCACAATGAGGAAGTAGTTTCTATATTCTGGTTCGGACGCCGAACTTACAGTCTCGCAGCTGCTTCTCTGAGACTTCACAATCTTCCAAAATACACCCAAGCTCTCAGGTTGCACAGGTGAAGTGCTGGGCCAAAACACAGTTTAAAATCTACCTCCACCGTGTTTCTAGGCACCAAGGCACCCTTCTAATTTTCACTAATATTCTTATCTATGTTAGGGCACCGTACCTTGCATTATGCAATAGATTTCATCCTCACTATTCCTCAATGCGATAAATGTGGTTCGTCGAGAAACTTGAGTCGGAGTGAAGAGGTTATGGCTAGGCGGATTCCCCAAATAGTAATCCATTGATCAATGAGAAGGTATAACGTTTCTTTTTGTATGAATCTTCTGTTACCTTGGACCAGTCGACAATTCTTATTGATCAATGGCAAGACGAAGAGATGACCCCTCTTTCACAGCTGCGAGGAGTTCATTATCACTTGAACTAACAGAAGAAATGGCCCGGGACATTAACTCATCAGTAGTGTATGGAGTTATAATTGTTTCTGAGTTGAAAAGTTCTTGAAAGAGTGTCTGCGTGTATGTTGTGAATCCCTCTGTCGTGAATGATCTTATAATTGAACTTAACAAGGCAAAGGGTGTAACGTGAGAAACGGGCCGTGACTAAGTAGTGGGGTCTTTCTCAGAGTGAAGAATAAACCGGAGAGCCCCGTTGTCCATATTTATGTAGAAAGTTTGGCCGAGACGTAGTGCTCAAAGCGCTCTATGACAAATATGATTCTAGTGGTTTCTCTATCGATCTATGAGTAGTACTTCTCGGCACTACCCAGCTTCCGGGATGTATAGGCAATAGGACGGTCCTTTACCAAAACTCACCATGGCCTCATCCACGTAAAGTCCACCCTTTGCCTTGTAAGCTCATGTAGACGAGCGGCGATCGATGATAGATCTTTAATGAATAGAACTGGATGATTCTGACGAAGGATTTTACCTTGGAGGAGGTCGTCGGAGTTGGAAAGTCGAGGACGGCTTGTACCAGGTCTGTATCTATCGACTTGCTTCTCTCAGATACTTTAAATTCCAGGTAGGTAAGCCCATAGCTTGCTAGAACACACTAACTTTTCTTGAGGTGTGCTCCAGCAGCACTGATTCTTTCGTAAACCAACGGAAGAATGGAGAGGTGTTCAGGAATTGATTTTGAATATATTCGGAGGTTATCGATTTAAAGTTTGACATTGGATATAACCTCAAAAAGTTTCTCCTGGGCGGCTTGAACGATTGCTGGGGTGGAGGACAGACCAAAGGGGACGATGCTATATCTCACGAGGCCTAAGGGGGATTTACGGTCAGGAGGTCTTTGGAACGATAATCCAGTTTGTATTGTTTAAGGCAGTGTAGAAAATCTAGTTTAGTAAATAACTTCAACCCGGCAAGATCTCCAAACAGTTCTTTTGGGTGAGGCAAGGGGTGGAGGTATTGCTTGATGATCTCGATGGTCATCTTCACATCTTGGGTATACTTCACAGAGATGAGAACGTATCCGTCAGGTTTGAACACAGAGACTATAGGAGATGCCCATTCAGATGATTCTATTTTCTCCAGCGTACCACATTTGGCTATGTCTAAAAGTTCATTCATGATCTTATCCTGGAGAGCAAGAGCCAGGCATGTAGATAGCGATGTTTAGCCTTGTCTTCGATGTGGATTGTTGCTTTTGCATGATTGACAGTGTGGGCTTCAGAGTCCACGAAAATAGGATTGAATTCACCCTTGAGGTCAGGCTTTGCAGGTTGGAATTGGTTGTAGACGAATGAAGGTTTATGGATGGAGATAAGACCAAGGTCCAGACAAGCTTGAGCTCCGAGGATAGGCTGCTCGAAGGCTGTATTGAGGAAGGCTAGAGATTTGGGACAAGACCACGGTTAGGAATTTTGCTGCCACCAATAGTGGCAATATAACCACCATATGTAGTGTCGGCTTTGTCATAAACGACTCTTGTAGGGATGATGTTGACGTTAGCTCCCATATCGAGTAAGAAGGTGACCCATTTATTATCGAGCTTGGCTCAGACAAAGGCTCTCTTAGAGTTGTAAAAGTAATGGAGTTTTGATAACTCCGCCAGTACCATATGAGTCTACCCACTTCTGCAGCAAGGAGAGATGTGGAAAAGGTCCCCCACACTTGGAGCAGGTCTTTGGGGTAGCAGGACATTGGGATCTAAAAGTAAGGTGCATTGACGGTAAAACTTACATTTTATAGTCTTCCTAGGTGGGTGGCTGGTGGAGGCTTCCCTGACCGTCGAGTATCCTTGGGACACTAATACTTGGAGACCTGGACAGAACTTTCTTTTCCCATTTCTTGAAAGTGATCCTCTGCGACTTGAGAAAGCTTACTAGTTGAATAACTTCGTCAAGCTTGGAGAACCTCTTCTGGAACACGAGCTTCCTCAGTTTAGGTGAAGTCATGTTCTTAAGAATTGACCAAACTATTAAATCTTCTAAGCAAGGGATGTTGGAGAATGAGCAAGCCAATTTGCAAGAGCGTGCTTGAACACGGTGTCGAGTGATAAAATCTTCTCTAAGCTTTCATTGCTGTACCTCCCGACCGGCACAGTGAAGGAAGAGCGCAGTCTTACGTACCAGGGGAAGGTCACCAAAGAGAGAGACGTCCGTATGAAATTCGTCAGACCACACGGAACAACGATGTCCTCTCAGCAGACAAGAGAGAGAGAATGGAGGAGGCTGGAAAACCCCTAGGTGGCTGGAATGATGATTCACGGAAGGAGGGGCTTCATGGTGCTGAACATTTGCGCTGAGGGAGTTGCCCACGAATTCGAAGAAAGACGGGTCACAGCCACAAAAAAAAATTTCTCTTGATAAAAATAGAATAAAAAAATTGACTTAGATTTAAAAAAATTTGAGCTAATGAACAAGAAAAATCCTAGTCTCAGCTCTCAAACGCTCTTTGCCTCAACATTAAAAGTTAATTATGGTGAAATCGGCCCTGCATCATCTTTACAGTTAGTACACAGTACATAGATTTATTGCATTTTTATGTCATCCCTATGATATACAGTATACACATAGGGTCGACTAGATCAATCTGGACAACTTTAAATCTTTTCAAAAACTTAATAGAGCAAGAATCAATATATTTTTTTGAAGGTTGAGATTTGACATTTGAGAACATATTTGTTCGCTCATAAAAAATAAACAATCATTAAAAAGGTTTTAAATAAATGAGCAAAAAGATGCAATGGGTGAATTAGATAAAGTGGGCTACTGTTCTAGTGTAATAAAGAGGTAGTAGCTAAGTTACTCACCAAGCACGCCAACAATCGATGGAAAGGATGTTAGAAAAGTCCACAAGCCAAAGCAAAATTTGTCTTTTAGCCGACCCCTAATTACTCCACGAATGCCGAGTACGACTGCTAGTATTCAATATTATATCATTGAATAAAGAATATGCAGATTTTTTAGTCAAATCCAAATAAGAGCAATTCTCATAAGAACATATTTTTCTTGTATAAACACAGAAAAACCATCAATTTGTATACAAAAATATTTGTACTGTAGTTTTATGCTTTAAATTTCCCTCTTTTATTGTTCATAATAACCATCTAACTCACCCAAAAATAACTCTCTATTTTTTTCAATGTATAACTTTTGGGTAAATTGACAAAAAGCTCTTTGACTAAACTTAATTAGCAAAAACAAAGCAAAAATCAATTATTTTTATAGACTTTAGGTCTTAAATTTCATACAAAACTAAGTAATTGTATTATCTATGTATACAATAAACAATAATTACTTATTTTTACTCGAGTGTTTTCCTGGAGTGTTTGTCTACCCAAACATTAAAATTGGATATTTTGGCAATACAATACCTATGAATTCCTATTCTAAAATAGTAATTTGAGAAAATAATATTAAATTTTCTACACTGTTGAAGGTAGATTATTTTCAAATTAATAAATTATTATCAAACACGACACATTCCACTCAGAATTCCACATCTCCCATTCACCGTAGTTATAATTAGTACTTAGTCAATTGGGGTATTTAATTATTTTTTTACTAGCCCCATAAAATAATTTAATAGTCCTGAGTACCACAAATATTGGATCATTTTTATACTGGTGGAGGACTAGTGTAGAAGTACTTTTGTTTTAAAATAAGGTGAACCTTGGGAGAACCAAAAGAAAGTATTTTTTTTTCCTGTGAAACACAATTTATACTTAATAAAAAGTACAAATAAGAATTCAAATTTGTCTTTTAAAAATATATATTTTACTTAAAAATCACCCATAATGTTTATTTTCATTGTTTATTCAACCTATGAGTAAAGATGGGATGCGTGTAAGGAAAAAACTAGGTATATGGATTAAAAAAATGAAAAAAAAACCCCGCTTGATACGTGTGCCTTTTCTTCTTTTTTGTTCATTATTTAATAAGGCATGGATGTGTTAAGATCTCCCTCTAATAGAAGAATTATTCCATAATTTTTGAATCAGTTGGGCAAGTGCAGAGTGGCATGTATCTAGCCCGTTTGGCTACGTAATGCAGTACCTGATATAACTTGTATCAACGTCTCAAAAGTAGAAATGGGATTTGTGTAAGAGTGCGAGGAGAAGGCGGGAGCGAAACATATGGTACACCTGAATTAAGACCATTGTTAATATCAGCTTTTTATATGATTTCGGGGGGATAAAATGAATTTCTATTATTCAGTGGAGAGAGGACTTCATTTAAAACAGTATCAGTGTAGGGAAGTATTATAATTATATTTCAATGCATATATATATATATATTATGCATTTTTAAATCAATTTACTAGCGGACTCGCGCGTCAGTCGAGCCAAGCCCTTATATCTTTCTATTCCATATTCATAGTTAGAACGTACAGATAAATAATATAAACGCATAAAACATTATTTGTAACCAGGATAACTTACTTCAGAGTTCGTGAATAACACAAAACTTCTCAAAAACATACAAAAAGAAAAAAAAAATTGACCTCAGGCAATGATAAATTAAGAACTTACATAGAAGGTGAAACAAAAATTTAAAACACACAAGATAATACAAGGATATTTCTGTTTCTGGGCTGGATAAATGCCCTAGAGTAGTAATGGAGGCTTAAAAATCGAAATTTAGACGTACATATTTCCAATAGGAGTACCGTTTTCTTCGGAACGGATATGTTGTTGCTTTTATATGGAATGGACTTTATTTAACTAGAAAGTTTTAACCCCTCAGAGATCTAAAAATTATACGTTAGTTTAAGTCGTTGATATCAATACCACCTTTGATACACAAAAATTATGTTGTTTTATGGCTTTTGTGGTGTATTCATATTATAAAATGTGATTAAATTAAGACATTATAAAATTAAAAGAGTTCTTAAATGTAAGTAATTTTATTAAATTGTTTTTACAGAACAATTTTCATATTTTTATGTTCGCAAATAATTCAATTTACAAATGAATCATTAAAAAAACGCTATTCATGAGCTATGAAATGTATTCTTTTTTTTGGCAAAAAATGTAAATTTATTTTAAATTATACATTTTCTGATTTGATATTGTTTGTTGATTTATTTAACAATAAATATTTTTGTTGTTGATGGGACATCATCACGGCATGCTTACTAAGAACATATAATTTAATAAAAATTTTCACCCTTTCACTCTCAAAAACGTTATTCACAAAAGCTTAGATCTTTTGTTATACTTACATAAAAGAAACAAAAGTTCGAGTTATAAGTCATAAAGGGCGTCCACAGGGGGTGGACTGGAGGGGCGGTAGAAGAAATGACCATAGGCGGAGATTTTGTGCTCTACAGAACTATCCTTGGTAGTAGCACGTTTTAAACCTTATCGAACAACAATTAATTAGTTTGCTAACGATTGCTTCAATATGTATTTGTTCTTGAAACAAGTGTAATCTTTAAATATTAGTTATCACCACTCTTTTGATTGTATGTTATTCAAAATGCGTTGAAAAATATCATTCAATATGTTCAAGTATGTAATGAGATCATAAATATTTTTGTAAAAAGCATGTATCTAAAAAGGGCAACGTTTATCATTAATAATAATTTGTTATATAGGTTTATATATAAAAATGTATTTTTTCCTATGCGATTAAAATTAATTATTCTACAATCAAATAGAATTGTTATTTTAAAAATTTATATTATATAGTCCTTTGAACACATCTTTATTAATATAATAAAATCACCAGGTAAATAAACTCTTCCACTAGACTCTTTTTTTTTTTTTTAAAAAAAGGTCTAGGTTATAAGAACTTTGAAACGTCGACTTTGGTTTCGAATAAGGTTGTATTCTCATTTAAACTTTTGAATATAATAGTTCCCTTGCCGTAAGGATTGTGCACTTTTCTTCTCTTAATTACAAACCCTTGCCTATTATCGCTAAAGGGTTGGAATGTCCGTCTCCAATCGTCTGGCTCCCCCTCAATTATGATTAGATTACCACCAAATTCGACACCAATATCCGTTTTTTCTAGAACTTGCACAAAATCGCTTCGTGCAATTTCTTTAAAATCTTCTTGTAGTTCAAGAGGCCTTACTCCACGATCTGCCTCAGTGAGAACAAGAACTCTTATTTGTACATTTGCTGGATGATCGTCGGATCTTTTTCGAGCGTAAGCGTGGAACCGTACCCAATAAGGAACACGATTTGTATTCTTATGCAATGAGTCTGTGGTTAAAATTACATCTGAGCTCATCCATTTTGGTACATTAATTAGCCAAAAACTTGCCGAAATAACAGATGTGAATTGAATGCACCCATCTATAATATCAATAGGAGTCGTATCCGTTACATCTTCCCAATAGGCTTTGTTAAAATTGCCAGACATTGAGCAAACTAGTTTAAGACATGTTTCTATTGTCTCAGAGCCCTTTTTATTAAATTTTTCTGGAAGTGGTATGCAAACAGTGACAGGCTTGTGGAATTTTCGTCTGCGGGGTTCAATGGTGACCATGGGAGAAGTAGATCCTCCTTGTAGTCGAAAGTCCTGAATGAGTTCTTCGTGAATTGACTTGACGGAGAGTCCAATCCTAATATCCTTGACCACAGCTTTCAGAGGAAAATGAACTTGAACTTTTGGGGTAATGGAAGACCTAAGAGTACCTCCTTTTGGTCCAATGATTTGAGAATCCTGTCGGACTCGACTTATAATAGCAAAATACTGAGGAAAATTGTGAGATAGAATATGGAAGAAAGCATCTGAATTCCTCAAAGGTTGAGGTGGAAATTCTAAATAAGCAGATGAGCCGTATTTGCTCACATTCGTTACAGATGTGAGGTCTTCAGGAGGTGGCTCTGGAGAAGACATGCTCATGGATTCAATGGCATGTGCAACATTTAAAACATGTTCTCTTTCCGTTTCAAAGTTTTCAAATTCATGCGGAATCCATTTCCGCCCGTTATTACACCTCATAACAAAAAGTTCTCTTTCTCCTTCGTTTAGTGAGGATACGTGAGGGACTTCTATTAATACAGGCCCCAAAAACTTGGAACCCCTTGGTCCTACTTTTAATATACGACACGCAAGTCCTTCTCCTTCATTCATTGGAGGTGGAAATAATAAAGAATCTTCTGTAAAGTAACGGCAAGTGATTCGCATTGGCTGTGGTGCTGTTTTTGGTGGTATAATCACCCGAAGTCCAGAATGACGACATCCGGTCATCGTGCCTCCCCTCGCATCGACAAGAAAGGAAACAAGGAAGTCTATTTTCGCTAATTTGGTAGTTTCAGTTCTGAAAATTAAATAATAAGAATAATAAATTAGCAGAAAAAGGGAGGTACATTTTAAGTTTGACATCATATTAGTAGCGATAATATAAAATAATACCAACATTTTAAGAGTATTGAGACGGGGATATGGACTATGGCTGCTATCTTTAGAGGAAAATGAGGGGAGGGGGATGGAATTTATCAGAGTTTAAATACCCTTACTTTAAACATGGAGATCTACTCAATAATGCGCCAATAAAGTATACAATCATAACACATAAAGAAACATACGCATACATGTGAAATGATATTTGCAAAAACCCAATAGGGAATGAGCAAACTAAAAAAAAGAAGTATATTTTCCAGAAAAAGGTGTGGCAAACTATAGCTTAGGGGACATAATATACAATTTTTCAAAGCGTTCTCTATGTGAGTAATGCACACCTATATTTTATATTATAAAATATTATCATTCAGAGAGTTGTATGATGTTTCTGCAAGACGGCGCCACTATCCATACCCCATTAATAATACGTATATTTTTGTCGAAGTGGAAGCATTTTTTTTACATTGTTAGGTTTTCCTACTTTTTTTTCATGCTTTTGAGTATCAAGAATAGGGACATGTTATTTTTTTGGTTTAAAGTTTGCTGGAATCCGGTTTCAATGGCCTTGAAAATACCTATTTTGAAGTCATTTTATAGTTTTTAAATAAAACTAATTCTTAAATGACCTACTTATTTTAAGGTGTGGAGCTAACATTAAAATTTGAACTAATTTGAACAATATTTTGTAATGAAAAATAAATCTTAAAATTAAATATGTAAGAAAATGGCTGAGCACCATACACGATCCAAAAATGGTCTTTTCCACCAGTAGTTCCATATAATTGCTAATAAATTATCATTGTTTTTTTGACAACTCTTTTCTCCTTAATTTACTTAGGACTTCAAAAAATTAATATTTCACAAATATCGATTCATACCTTAAAATTCAGTTCGTAATTTTTTGCCTATGGACTTATCAAAATTCTCAAAACTGATTTTTACGTCAATATATAGCTATACACACATAATTATGAAATATATAAATGTCACGCGACTATTAGTAACATTTTTTTACATATTAGTTTTGAACAATAGTTCGTGATGAAAATCGTGTGTATTTTGGGCATGTTAAAAAAAGGAACCAAAAATAAGCATGGTAACCCTGCCAGTTTGCTGTCATGACGTTACATTAGGTCAGCTGTAAAGAGGGAGGAGGGGGAGAAGGAAATATACAATGATTTTGACAAGAATTAGTCTGATGTAGATCCTCAATTCTACTCTAAAGTCAACAAAGACTCTTAATTCTAACTCTTCTACAGACCACAAGGTTACTCTCCGTCTTTTATGATCACACACGACTGTTCAATCAGGTTTTTAATATAATTGAATGTAGTAGAAAAGGAAGTTGACTACTCAGGAGTTAAATAATAATGATAACTGCCAAGGAAAAGAAAACTTATCCTTGAGAACACCAATTCCAAAAAAATGGGCCAGTTAAAAAATATATACGGTTTACATCACTAACTACAGTGATACCAAGGTACAGAGGCTTTCAAAAATGTAGACCGTACTATTCGGAAATGATATTCAAACCTGTTCTTGCATCGCCAATACATCATTAAAAAAGATGTTCCGTCAATGATTTAACCCCCCCCCCCTTCTGAGCTATAATATTATAATTTATCCCATCTCTACTTTTATGCTATGTCAAAATGTTTTCTCCAAAAAGAAACAGAAAAAAGGGTCAAAATCAGTTGAAAGCTAGCAAATTCTACTCCAATTCTTCTCATAATTCTTCTTGATAATAGTTCACAACTTCAAACAAGATGAGATTCAAATGTTACGTTGTAAGTGCATCTTTAATAGTTTATATATAACTTTGGTACATAATCAATTCCTTTGCAACATTTTCTTCAGTAAGGATTGCAAAAAGAATACCCGAGGCGTCTGCAAGAATATATATAAATATATATATTTTTTTTTTTTTTTTGGGGGGGGCTTGGCTTTTAAAAAAAAATAATGATGAAAAAATACCATTAGTGTTGTGTCAACTCTGTTGTCAAATAATACAACATACCATTCTTGAAATATAGCTCTATTAATATAAACATCAATTAATTATTTATGTCACCCACACGTTAATACAACAAACATCGTATCGTAACATTCATATTTATTTTAGTCCGGATTTTAGATCCTAAGCATTTTAGGTATGCAAAAAAAAGAAACCTAAAATTAACATCTGAAGGTTTCATTAAATTCAATATGAACATTTGTGAGATAAAGGAAACAAACACAAGTCCCACTTTATATCAAGCACGGACATAGGCAGGAATACCTCTGTTGTCAATCCTCAATTCTATTCTTTGTCCGACACAGACTTATAACTTGTCAATAAATCCTCAGCGATACTTTTCGTTGTTTAAGGGTACACAAAAGTGTCTTTTATTAAAAAAGTTCATCAAATTAAAGTGAAGAGGCGTAACCTAAAATCTTCCACATTCCCTTTCTGGACTATCCAGGCATTTCAACTTGTCTAACTGGATCTTTGTTCATAATAGTTGATTAACCCTCATATACAGGGGGAGGGCCATTGTTTAACAAGGAACTATGAGCACCTGAGACTGATGTGCATGCACGGGTAAGAGATTGTTTGTTGTTTTGGTGGCTTGTTAAAAGTGTTTGGTGTCAGTTAAAAAATGGCATCGATCAACAAAGTATCTAATAGGCAGATTGCCCTTGTAGTAATCCATGCCGGACGAGACAATGTTGAGATTGCAAGTTTCTTAAACCTGTATAGGTCCTTTGTCTGGAGAGTCATGAAGGAACTGGAAGAGTCTGGAGGTGATTATTAATCAATTACAAAGCGTGCTGATCATAAGATGAGGTCAGACTGCCACAGGGATAATGATTACATTGCAAATTTATAAAAAAAATCCTTGATCCAGATCGATATGAGCCATTGACTGCGATCTCAACCGTTATGAAAGGCTTATCAGGTGGTTTGTGGTAGATGATTTGCGATAAAAATCATAGAAGATACAAAAATCTCAACTTCTGACAGAAAATACAAAGGAACAGAGGTTGTGCAATCCCAAGCGTTTGCTGAATGAGTTGAAGCACCCTCTTGAACCATCATTGAGCTGGATTTTCTCTGAAAAAAAGAATTTTTGCCAAGATCAAAAAATCAATCATGGCAAACGACAGATGATCGGTCATGAGTCGGTTTAATATTCCGAAAAAAAAGCAGACAAAATTTACGGCGATCATTATGCTATTTGCATCCATAACCTCAGAAGGTCACGGGATTACTCCATATTTACCCTGGATCCTCAAAGTCGATGCCAATGAGAACATCAAGGCCCAGTAAAATCATATCAAACCCTGGATTGAGGAAGTTGTAGCTGGTAGGCCATTTGTCTGGCAACAAGACTCTGCTCCATGTCACACTGCAAAGAATACGTTGACCTGGTTGTCATTTTTTTTTTGACCTTTTGTGTGTGGAGAGCAGTTGAGTGACACACCAAGAGATCCTCCTACAACACAAAATCAGAGATTATGTCTAGAATCCAGGAGAAATATGGGAATCTACCAAAGAAAACTGTTATCAAGATCTGTTTCCGTTTCCAAGATCGAGTCAAAGCCGATATTGACGCCAGAGGCGATTATATTAAGTAAGAATATTTTTTTAACTTTCATTTATCATTTGTTATTATTAAAATTGGGTGATTAGTTTAGGAGAAAATAATGTTAAAAAAGAGGCAGCCCCCTATACATTGTACATATTTAGGGTCATCGGAAGTGGGGGAGGGGTAAGGTGGGCATTTGCTCTCAATAATTAAAATTTAATAATTTATTGTATCTTTTTCAAAATGTTTGATCTTCCGAGGGTCTTGATATGATATGTTTTTTTTAATTCAAATAATCCTACCAGCCTCGTAAATACTGATGTATAGACTATTTTTTAACATGAATATTGTACATAAATACATTCTGTCAAAAAAGTACCGGGAATTGTAAATTTAAATTCCCTATGCTGAAGAGATTTATCAACATTTTTTTTCTAGGTTGGCAGCACTGTCTTTCATTATGATGCAAAGTTTGATCGCGATCTGTAGGCCAGTTTGCTTGAAACATCTGGATAAGTCAGCTTATCCAGCCTTTGCAAGCAAACTAGTAAACAAATTACACTCAAACTCGATATTATAATGAAAGACAGTGCTGCCAACCTAGAAAAAAACGCTGATAAATCCCTTCAGTACGGGGAATTGAAGTGAACAATTCCCTGTACTTTTTTGACAGAATGTACATAAAAATTTAGAATTGACTAACTTGAACACTTTACCACAAAATCTCTCATTCAAATAAGGACAATTTACCAATTCCAAAATAAGATTAGTCTGTATAAATGTATGAGTAACAATTTTGCAAATGACATACATATTATTTTGTTAGGATATTTACAAAAATAGAAGGTGAGATGATGCGATGTCCTTAATCTAGAATATATGAATTCAGCCTCAATTAAGTAACTTATTATTCTATTTATGTGTATGTATCTAAATTAAAAACTGTCAAAACATACTTATTCTGTTGATTTCTTTAAATCTATCGTTTGAGTGATGTAGGTATTATATGATATAAATTGCATATTTATTATTATGTGAAAAGGACAAATTATATGCGGATTTTGCTCTCTTTATGGAAGCTGTTGTTTATATCAAAAGGGCGACGATATACAACAAAAATGGAATTTTGCTAGCCACCTCATTGTCATGTACAATGATGGAGATGGAAGATGTCATTATGCTGTAATAAAACATAAAATAATTTATAAACTTTTACTTAAGTGTAATAGATCACTATGCATACATTTTATAATTGTTGTATCAATACAAAATGAATCTTGAACAAAAACTAAGAAAATGATTAATTCCACATTTATTTCTTACTTCATAAATATAAACGTTCCATTTTTGATTAAATAATTTCAGTCAATTATGAACACCGTGCTCTAATATCTGGGATCAATTAATATAAGATACTTTTTTTACTTACAATATGGTCTTTGAAAAATAATCTATATTATCTTTTTCCTATAATTCTTCGATAATTTGTTGGATCCCATTTGAGATTCCTCCGAATGATTGATCGAAATCATTTATTTATAAAAATGTAAGATAATTAGACTTGGAATACAAATGCAATTTAGAATCACTTTTGAGAAAGATTATCCAAGCTTGCTTGTATATGTATTGTAAAAGCTGTGATTTCTACAAAAAGATTCTACATATTTCAACCAAAGGATGAGATGACTAATTTTAAATGAAGCATTTTGAGTATTTAGAGAGAGGATTATGTCATATTTGAATATTCTATACATGGTAGTAATTTTTAACTTTTTTAATGAAAAATTAATAATTGATAAGCATTCTGTGGCAAGGTAAATTCAAATTAAGTTCAAATACCTACAGTTATATTAGTCGTAAATCTATATTAATAATACAAAGTTTATCCATATGAATGTCTGAATGTATGAAAAACAGTCACAGGCGCACTGTATATATATCGATGATGTATATCACATAAATATTTTTGAACTAAGAAGTAACAGTGTAGTCGTAGTAATGAAATATTGCAGGCCTGTCGATATAGCATCAAACGTACCGAGTGTTCCACTAAAGTATGAAGACTTTGAGTTTTAACAAGATATAATTTATTAATTAAAAATAGAATTTCAACAAAACTAATACTATAAAGAGATGCGTATCTGAGTTCTCTTAATCATTAATGTAGTCACTCTTAGCGGGAATGATGGCTTCCAAGTGGCGGCAGTGGCAGAAGGCCTGGCACCTGCTGCCAATGGAGTCCTCTCTCATGGTGTGCTGGCTGACAGTAGCATTGATAGACTCGGTGTTTGGATGACGGACACTGGAACCTTCCCCTCGACATGCATCCAAAAGGCGTAGTCGAGGGGGGGGGCAAAAGTGTCAAGAAACAGTTAAAAAAAGTCTTGCAACGAAAGAGAGGGATTTCTTTCATTGTTGGTGTCAAAAGTCGCCTCTCCAACTTCACAAGGTTCTTTCCACCCATTTTTGTATAGCTCTCTTGACAGTCTGGTGTGAAACTCCCAAGATCTATTTCATGGTCATGGACTTGAGGGGAAAAAGCTGGGGTGTTTTCTATAACTCTTCTGGATGCAGTTTGGCCTTTTTGACAGAGGCCTTCTTCCTTTTCAACGTTTCGAACTTGCTGACGGTGAAGATAGTGGCCTAAAAGATGCTCAACTGCTTGGAGGGTGCGAATGGAACATCGTTGATCACAATTCAGTGTCATTTTCTCGACTTGTACGTAAGTCGAAGAGCTTCCGCTTTGTTTTTTTTTTGTACCTAATTGTTTATGCTTTGAAATATGAATTAGTTTATATCACCCAGCCTTAATCAATTATCGAATTAACAAGCATTTAGATTTCAATAGGCCACCCGGTATATACAGGCTGCACTGTATATAGTACTTCCTGGTGTATATATATTTTTTTATCTTAGAAATAACAATGTGGCCGTATTAATGAAGTATTGCAGGCGTGTGCATCTAAGATCGAATATGTAGCTCTACTTTTGTTTGTTTTTTCTATTACTCTTTTATGTATATCATAGTTCATATTTATTTGCAGTATACGAGGTGTGTTGAAAAAGTAAGATGACTATTCAAATTTAGCAGATATGTTACATTTGGTGTGCTCATTTTTTTTTTCTTACGTTAGTACACTCGCCACGAATATTTATTCAGTATTTCAGCTATATAATATGTTTAGTTTGTTTGTGAGAAGTAAAAGGTTTAGAAGTATTTTTAGTGTTCGGTGATTTTTTACTATTGAAAAAGATGGATAAAAGAATTTAAATCAAATTTTGTCTAAAAAATGAAATTAAACGCTCCATAACACTTGAAATGTTGACAATGGTATACGTTGAAACTGTTCTGACTAAAAAAAAATGTTTACAAGTGGTACAATCTCTTCCAAGATAGCTGGGAAGATGCCAATGACGAACCTCGCTCTAGACGGCCAATTATATCAATAACAGATGAACACGCTGAATCAGTGAAGAAAATGGTTTTTGAAAACCGTCAAATCACTATCAGAGAAGTTGTTGAGGATATTGGGATATCGGTTTGCTCGTGCCATAATTTTTTTTCAACGTTTTAGACATGATACGAGTGTCAACGAAGTTTGCTCCGAAACTGCTTAAATTTTACCAACAGAATGGTCGCATTTTTTCGCCAAAAATAATACCACAATCATGCCTCAGCCACCATATTCATCGGATTTGGCTCCATGTTACTTTTTCTTCTTCCCAAAACTGAAGATACCTATCAAAAGACGAGAATTGCAAAGATTGAGTAGATAAAGACTACATCGCAGGAAGAGCTCACAGATATACCGAAAAGTGTTTATGAGCAGTTTTTCGAGGATTTGAAAAAAAAAACCCGTTGGCACAAGTATATTTTATCAGAGGGGGACTACTTTGAAGGGGACAACATAAATATTAATGAATAAATAAATATTTTTTCATAAAAAAATAATAAGTCCCCTTACTTTTTGAAGAAAACTCGTATGTTAAGATTCGAATAAAATATGAGCATATGCATGTAAAAATGTATTAACTCTCGTAGGCGTTTTGTATTTAGCATACGGGGATCACTTGTTTGTTTGTTTTTGTTAGTGAGCAATCTAGATCTAAAAGTACTCCTCCGTAATCCAATCATATTCATTTTTTTTTCTCAAAATCTTATCATTTTCTTTCATTTTTGAGGACATAATACGTCATATGGTTAATAGAAATGGAAAGTAAGACCATAACGTAATCGGGCTTGCTAGAACTTTCGATTTATTGTACCGACTGCTGGGCAAGACATACAGATTTTGCCAAAACACGCAACCACTCTTACACTATGACGTCAATATTAAAAAGCGTTGTGGAAGTTAAACATCAGTTGTACATGACTTATGGTATAACATTGTATTTCTATAAACCTTGAGTTTTGAGTAGTTACCTGTGAATGTGCTAAGGAAAAATGGAGAGTAACACCTAGGATTTGTTAGGGAATTACTTCCTATATTATTAAGAAAATGTTCGTCGACGCACAATAACTCTGGGCAATGTCGGGAACTACCGCTAGTACTTAATAAATGCGTAAATTTAATTGAACTTAATGAAATAATAACGTCATTGTATACTTGTTAATTAGAATGACCAATGTGCGTAGTAAATGAATAAGGCAGTATTTCTTAAACTATCATACACAAACTCCCTTTTGTAGTAAACGATTGTTTTTGTAATAGGTGGGAAGTAGATCTTCAAAATAATGGCTTTATCTGGAGATCTGGTTTCCAATTTCACGCCATTGGCGTGAGAATCTGAAGCCAATGAATATTTTTGTTTTATTTTTCAGAATTTATTTTAAGAACTTGAGAGGGCGGTTGAATGACTTCATAAGACTAATGACGTGACATAAAAGGATGAATAATCTAACACCAAACTTATTTCAAAACTAAGAACCCTGGATAAGCAATGTAAAAAGTTTGAGAATAACTGAAAAAAAGACGCTATGTGAATTGCAAATTTCACCTGTACAAGTTACGAATTGTATGAGGAATTGCATCTACTATGTAACATATGTATATATCCTCTTTGAAGTACTTTATAAATAGTATGCACAATCTGGGCCTTGCCCTATTATCAATGACATCATGTATAATAAATAATTGCGTTTATTTAATTGATAAATTGTCAAGGAACGTTGGAAAAACAATTTTCTTACTTTATTCAGCAATATAAATGTATATTTATTTAGGCATTTATAAGTATGTATGTATATAGCATTATTATTATGATTTTTTTCTTTTATACGGCGTGATTTATTACCCGATAGCAAAATTAAGTAGGTTGTCCCGTCTAAATCTATATTTGCTAATATTTGTGAATAAAAGCCAAAACGACACACGCACTCTTGTACTTTCACTAGCAAAGAGGGTATTTGTTTATGTTGAATGTATGTACATAAATAAGTCTTTAGCAATGAATCAAAATGCTATTATGTCCTACAGTTATACATAAATTCAATATCATTCGACTGATCTATTAAGAAATTAAAATACATTTTTGTTCAAAAAAAATTCTAATTCTGTCCATTAATTTCGTGAATAATTATTTTTAACAAATAAATCACTAAATTCCGTTAGTAAAATTGAATGGAATTAGGGGTGTATCAGGCCTTAATTTTGACATCATCACCAATCAATGTTCACTCATTTTTACAAGAATAAATAATATTTTAAGTAAGCTGAAATTAAGAGTAACATAAGCTATTCTCAGGTATGAAAGATATTAAAAGTTGAACTAGACTAATTTTGTTTATTTTTACTTCTCTTATTATACTATTGTTATTACCTATTTTGTTCCTGCTTCGAATGTATTACATAGTGATATTTCAATAGTATGTATCTCTTGGAGTTTTGTTGTATAATTTTTTTCATAATTTTTAGAAAAATATGATATTTAATGTCGTTTATAGTAATCAACAAAACTAATTTTGCTTAATAGATTTAATTATGTATATATTAACATGAAATATCATTGAGGAAAAATGACTTTATGGTGAAATGTGTTGATGCAAATTATGTAGTTTAAGGCAAAAAGTACCTAGAACACAAGGGAGGTTCTTCACTAATGTACAATATTTGTAGAAATTTTAAGTTCCAAGGAACGTTTGTAAAATAATCGTCAACAGGGATACGACTTATTTTAAGTACCATATTGTGGTCCGATACAATCCGAATTTAAATGACCGTAACATTGTTTTGATGTTAAAATTCGACTACACACAAAAAATAAAAAGAAAAAAAAATTATATCTCATGAGCTTTCATTTAGAAAAAAAATGGTGGATGTTAAAGAATGATTCAAATTCCTTGCACTAAAAATCAAACATTATTGCATATTATTTTCAAAAAAATATTTAGGAAATACGCACAAAATATAATTATTGAAAAAAAAAAAAAAAATGAAGGTGATAGGAAATTGTTAATTTATGTATACTTCATGTAAACGTAAATATATTTCTATATTTTATTTTACAGATATTTGTCAAAATAAAATAAAGGAAAAGCCTAGAGATTATTTGCACAAACAGTTTTGTAATATAATTTCATAAAACATATATGTGACTATTACATTTCAAAACTGAGGTATACCATAACTTTTAAAATATATGTACAGGACAGTGTGATATACCTATTTGACCCCATCCATGGGGCTTATATGTGTATAATGTAAAATTAAGTATTTTAACCAAAAAATAAAGTACACATTATCTTTAATGTCAACATAATTTTTTCTGCTCATTTATTCTAACCCTTAATCATCATGGCTAGAGATGTGAAAAGAGGGATTGTTGATGAGTGTTTTGGGTTCTCGATTCCAATTCTGGAAGGAATTATGCTCGAGGCATTTATGACACTCAACCCTCACTTTTTAAGAATTTACAATTACTATATACCAGGGAAAAAAATTATTTCTTGTCAATCAAGTTATTACTACCCACTTTCAAAAACGGTGCACGAAGCGTACTCAAATATTTTATGACAGTATGAGATACCATTTTGTCCCAAATGATAGTTATCAGATTGAATTGTCAGACCCGAAACAACATACAAATGAAAGTAACGTATGTGGTTTAAAACAAGTAATTAAAATGTCAAGTCTAGAAAAAAAGAAAATGCAGAATTGTCCCGTGAATTCAAGGTGGTCAAATTATATACATATATACCCATGTTCCAAAAAAAAAGTAACACTTAAATAGATGGCATTGAATAAAAAAACCTGGTTAATTGACGACAGTGTTTACAAGGTTGAGTGATTTATAACGCAGAACTGGTCATATTTGTTTACTTTTCTCTTTGAAAAAAATATTTTCGACGACATGGACGTGAAGCGCCAAATTGTGGTAGACACGTCAGCGCACAGAATGACAGTAACTGAGATCTCTAAGGCTGTTGGGATGAGCCAAAATACAATCTATGCAATCAAAAAACGATTTCAGGAGCTGTGGACAATGAAGAGGAAGAAATGATGTGGGAGGAAGAGGTCAGTTCTGACAAAGGCTAAAGTTTGAGCTGTTAAAGCTTAGATGAAGAGAAATCCGATCGGTACAATTCGTGGCATGGCAAAGGCCTTGTTCTATATTCATGAGGACCTTTGGATGAGTCAAGGGCCAGAAGAAAGAAGCACCTCATCAATAACTCAAAAACAAAATAACAAAAGCAAAAAAGGTTACAAGATCAAGACTACTCCTCAACAAGCTCAAGGCTGAAAAGCTTGAGCTTTTTACTTTTCGCATGAAAAACTTTTTAGTAGAGATTGCGTTTCAAACTCCCGTACAGATCGATACATCAGTGAAAAAATGCCTGTTGATATCCCAGACCATGTCAAGTTTACATTTAAGACCAAATATTCTGCTTCTGTAATGGTCCTGGGTGTTGTAGCTTCCAACACCCAAAAAATGTCCTGCAATTTTTATCCGTAATAATGAAAAAATTGATGAAGCCCATTTCATCAGTCTCTTAGAGACACATGTCAAGTATTGACGGGCTATATGTCTTCCAACAGGATGGTGCTCCATACCATTTAGACAAAAAAAAGTGAGGATTGGCTCTCCAAAAAATATGACCTTCTTTTGGTCCAAGGATATGTGGCATCCCAGATTCCATGACCTGAACTCATTGGAATACAACACATAGGCTCAGGTTGAGGGAGTTGCCAACTACAAATCACACAGCTCAACAGTATCCCTGGAGGCATCCATCATGACATCATAGAATGTATTGCTATCATCAAAGTGTGCCAAGTCCTCAGAAGGAGGTTGGAGGGCGTCATTAATGCTAAGGGTGGCCATATCGAATAATCTAATTATTTTACAGTCATTTAACAATTATGAAAAAAAAAGAAAAAACATTCTTACTTCATGAAATAGTCTCCGTGAAAAGTAAATCATTATTAATAAGTGTTACATTTTTTTGGAACATGTGGGTATGTGTGCATTCAACAATACCCCAAACTAAGCAGTTAATCAATTTTGGAATAATCAAGACTATCCATTTTATGAGCTAACATTTCTCCTAACAATAGTCAATGGTAAGTTGTATGATCAAAGGGGAAAAAAAATCCATTACATGCTTAATAAGTAAAAGTTATATTAATGTATTTATGAATTATTATATGGTAACATTTACCCTCTAAAATAGAAAAAATAACTCCTGGGGGTAAATTCATCCTTGAAATTGAGTGTCTCTTACATGTTGTTGTTATAGAGCTGTAGTTTTCAATTTTTTTTAACCTCCATTAACCCATGTCAGGATTTCAATGCATCCATTTCCTCATATATTTTTGGCTCAGAAATGTAATAACTTTTTCTTAAAAATAAATGTCCTATTTTAGAAAATAAATTAGTTTCATTTTCTGTTTTAAAGGATACTTTATCCCCCTTTCAGAATATCTCAAATCCCCCCTGTCCAAGTAAGGCCCATTGTTATAGAGAAAGATGTTCAAAGAAGTTGAACAGATATGAAACAAAACAATAAGAAGATTCTTACCCTGTAACCCCAGATGAACTCGTTCCATCCATACTAATACTCAGATCCTCATCCTCCAAAGTACCTCCTTCATCATCCTCATCTTCTCCAGCATGATTTATCATCGGAATGGAAATCAGGGGGCTACTGTTGGTGTGATTATAGCTACTGTTCTTATGATGAATATTGTTACTATTGCTATTCATTGTCTCCACTTTTAGATTCGAATGAGTTAATGATGAATGTGGAAGTATGTATTCAGATGAAGGGGATCTCTGGGGATTATCCTTGTTGTGTGTGTGAGGGGCGGGGGTATCCACAGAAAGAGAGACAGAGTAGTGGGAGAGGTAAGGGAAGCAAGCAGGAGTTATTGTTGTGTGTTTGTATGTACGAAGAAGGAAGAAAAAACCTTTTAATTTTTAGTCATGCAAAGGAAAAGCACAAAATTTATTGTTCCTTTTATGATTTTCGTGCAAACTTCTTTTTCTTTTCTTCTTCTTCTTGTTCGTTCCTCTTTCTTCTTCCACAACCTTTATTTATATGTATGCTTAAATGGTCTCTTTCACTTATTGTTTTGTATCACTTTTCTATTATTTAGAAGTTATACATAGGTTAGAAAAAAATAAGCCTTGATATGTCAGGGTTTTTTTTAAAAGTAAATTGGACAGAATTATTTATCAAACTACATTTTATTTTTTACATTTTATTTCTCTCTCTCTCTCATTTCACCCTTTATTAGTTATACGAAGAATGATCATCAAGTAACAGCAGCAAGAACGATAAATAGAACAACAACACACTCCTCCTTTTTCATTCAAAGAGTTCCTCACAAACCCCCCGACTGTCAGAGTAAACAGACGACTAAACAGAAAAGAAGAACTAACATATTACAATAATAATAACTAAGAAGTGAGGGTGCAATTGGCAAAGGCTTTCTCCTTCTTCTTTTTAGCTTACTCTCTTTTCTCTCCTCTTATTCCTTTTCCCTTCTCTCTTCCCTCCCTTCCTTCCTTTCTCTATTACTACAGACAACGCCGGGTTAAAGGATGTAACGGGCTGGCTTTTTCTTTTCTCTCTCCAAGAGATCACTCCCATGCTGTTACATCATCATTCGGTCGTTCCTTCCTTCCTTCACGCACACTTTTATTATTACTATTATAGACTACTACATACATAAATGTATATAATAAATATTATCCATGCATCCTCTATAAATAGAAGGTGTTGTTGGACTACTGATGAAGTTGAAAACATAGCTCTACTTCTCTCTACGGGGGACTCAAATCCCTTGGGGCGAAGTGATATAAAAGATAATGATAAAACCCATCGTAATTAAAATTTCACATTTTATATAGCGGTCGCTCCATGACTTTTTTATATATATATTTTTTCATCTAGCTTTTATGTAGCCATGTATGTAGATAGTCATCTTAAAACTGTCACGATCAGAAGAGGGAAAGTATGTAGGCTCTATGTACAATATGGATTCAGAACCAAATTAATGGGAAATGAAATCACATGGAGAAGGGATGAAAAATAAAAGAGATATGTCTTCATGCAAGCAGTTGAAATGGGGATTCTATATTATATATATATATATATAATATAGTGTGGGTAACTGAAATCTGAACTAGCATAAAAGGTTTAAAATGTAGAGAAGAGTTACAAATTTGAAGTTTCCACCGAGGTTTTATGATTATATGAAGAAAATTTGCGAGTACCTTTTTAATATTTTGTCTAGATTTAAATAACTGGTATAAACAAAACGAAAAAACATCCTGATTTTGCTCCACGTAGGAATAAAGCCCATGAACATTTCCAGCCAGTTGGTGTGCTCCCACACAGCGGTATCTGCAGTTAGGAAGAGATTTGAGGCATCTGGGTTAACTTGACGGCTTAAAGTCCAAAGTTTGGCTTGAGTCCAATTAATGTGATTTTTGGACTGTATCTATGAAACCCCCATCATCACCAAAACTGAATCTATTGGATTAAGGCATATGGAGTGTTGTGGAGAGGGAAGCTTGTTTGACCTCCCACAGGAATTTGGATTACCTGAAGGCTTGAACCATCAATGCAGCCTGGGACAACATTGACTAAGCCTATATATGGAAGACTTTATCTGTCTTAAAGACCCGTTTAGAAGCTGTTGTGGTAGCTAATGAGAATTTTATTGAATATATTAAAACTAAATTAGGTTATGATTTATTACAATAAAATTTCAGGTTTATATCTCTTATTGTTCTTGAGATCAATTACTGTTGTTCTAACATTTGTTCAAATTTGTTTATGTATTTAGAAGTAGTATAAGTGTTGCCTTGTGAACTTGATAAAGTCTCATCCAATATCTATTATGAATGAGTCATTTCCATCAAAAAAATTATACTATTCATAAATTTAAGAAATATTCAATTATTGCTTTATCCTCACCACAAGTACTCACTCTAACTTATTATTTTCATTCTTTGGTTGCAGCTTGTACAACTAACTTATACAAGTTAAAGGTATTGTACAGAACATATGAAATATCTTAGTATATGACCCCTCAACACAAAAGTAGGTTAGAATAATTTTTCTCAAAATGGAGTCTAAGATTAAATTTATATTCTTTGACAAATAATTAACGTTCCTTTCTGTGAACAAATTATCCTGATGAATCCTTTACAAGTGTTGCAAATTACAATTGAATTAGAAAACATTTCTTGTCACAATCAAAGAAAATATAAATTGATGGATTTTATTTTAAAAGACCCATATCATCGGGGCTATATGACGGCTCATAATTCAAATAAAGGCTATAAACTAAGATTTTTCAAAGCATGAGAAAGTGTGTCCCTTTCAGATTATAATTGAATAGCCGTGCTCCTCATGGCGTTGAGAAGTGGTCATTGGCCCACCCACTTTTATAAATATAATAATCAAGGACAATTAAAAGTTGTGTTGTTATGAACGTAATTTTTATGTAACTGGACTTTGCTTATGAAGTGATTGCACGTATTCCTCATAATTTCAACATTGAAGAACTCTCATGTCCCCAAGGGGGACCCACCTCCTAGTTTGAAAACCACTTCTATAAACTATGTACAGGTAACATTCTTGGCAACTCAACTCATTCCAGACATTTGAATTCGAAGCTCATGATTGAACCTTAACTGTCACAAACTTAATCTTGGTGATGTTTCCCTACATAACTCATGTATTTCGAAATGAAATTAGTTGAAATGCAATACGAAAAATTATGGAAGGGTTTTACATCTTATTTCTCAAAATGGCTATTATTAGTCTCCACATACAGCTCCAACCTCCTCCTGAATCCAGAGAATACCCTCTGGACGACGTTCTCAGACATATTCACTCACTCCAAGTCCAGGGTAGCATTCAGACGTTTGAGAGATGGGTACGGTTCCCTTCCAACCTTTTTTTTGATGGCTCCTTTGATCAAGTCAAGAGGCTTGAGATTGGGGGAGGATGGGGGTCACATTTTTATCTCCCAGATGTTGGCTAGGTTTCAGTTAGCCACATTGTGTATTTTAACCTGTACAGCTTGGTGCATCATCCTGTTGCCCGAAAATGATCCCCGATGTGTAGCTGGTCTTCACCTTTGTCCACATGACTAAGAGGTACCATCCTAGTATCATTAAGGGACCAAATGAGTGGCATCCTCTTCCCATTTAAAGCCACAATTACAACCATCATGGTTGACTTAGAGGGCGACAGTTAAAGATTGGGATGTTCCAATTTTCACTCATTTTTATTTAATGCTTTATCTGTTTTTGTTAATGCAAAATGATCGACAGAAATTGTTGTTGCAGTACTGTTTAAACTACATTCTCGTCTCAAAATTATTTGAAAAAGTTGTGTCAGTTGTTGTTACTTCCTGCTGGAAAAAGGGAAAAATTTCCTCCTATATTCATCTTCTTCCATAGTCAAATGTCCACGTTCGGAGGTCGGAGTGGCTGCTGTAGCCAAGCTATTTGGTGTTTTGACCCAGCAAACTGATGCTACTGAACTTGGACTGATTTTAAGGTACGTTCTGAGATGGTGGGCAGCTCAATAGCGAGGAGAGAGCCAAGGATACAACCCAATTCCAGGTTGTCCCCTTCAATATCGCCAATTGCCAAGCAATTCATCTAATTGAGTCTTGGGAAAAGACGCCAATCCATGAGAAAACTGTCAGTCTTTTCCAACCCCACAATCTTTAATTGCCACCCTCTAGTCGGGTCCCCTTAGTGAGGATCTTCATCCTCCCCATGAAGTCTGGCGTCCTCTTCTTGTTCGTAGGATAACCCTTATGAAGTCGTCCAACAATTTATTTGCCCTCATACAGGGCTACATTTCTTTGGTGGACTCCCACAATCTTATTAATGGTTCAGGATTGCACTTGGGCCCGGGCGATATCGATGATCCTCTGTTGATTGGCCTCTTTAATGTTCCTCATTGACAAAAGAGCAAAAGTCAACCAATTTTAGTTTTCCCCCTTCCTTTCTCTAACTGATTCTAAAATGTTAACTAATAATATTGTCGGGTTGCCATTCCAGATCTATGCAAAACAAAGTGAGAGTTAGGGTTCGCCCCACTGTATATATATTGTAGTATATGACGTAAACAACAACAGGGATATATAGGAATTTTCTCTTTTTCTTTGTTTTTATTCAAGATTGTTTTTGAGTTGATGGAGGAAATATTTATATTATATTATTTCCTTGAATCAAAAGGGAGAAACAAGAAATTTGCACAGAAAGATATTAATGTGGAAACATGGGTTTTTCTTCTTTTCCTATTTATTAGGTCGTCGGAGGAAATCGAAGGAAATAATATAATAATATTAAATGACATACCAACATGCAGAGAAGAAAGAAAAAGAAAGAAAAACGAAAGAAAAGACACTACAGCTAATACTACTTATATATAGTTCTACTCTTTGCCTGTTTGTCGTCCTCCTCGTCATAAAACTTCCTTTTTTTTGCCATTTTTCTTAAGGATATCTTCCATAAATCATAACTTCTTGATAACCTTGAAAGTTTCTTCCTCTAGCTCTTCTATTTATTTTTTATATTCGATGTTAAACATGACTTTCTAAGTATGTATATAAAGAAGATTTAAATTTTCTTCTTCTCCTTTTTATCAAAATCATTTACTATGACATATTATTGAGACCTTGGCTTGTTTAGAGTCATAGATAGATCAATATAATCATGCATGAGCATATACATAACATGCTGTCCATATCCGATATTTGACGTGAAGTTTCCCAAGGAACTAATTATCCATAGCTCTTACATATTATATTACGTTATTCGAACGTTAAGAATAAATGATTTGTAAAGTCATTATAATGGTTACTGCTACATACATATTATAGCATGTATACACATAATGAATGTGGATGATGAGAGTAGGACCTACAAACACTTTGGTCCTTCTTCTTTTAAGGGGAAATATACTTTGTAGATATTTGGAAAAAAGGAATTTAATTGCTTCATTAATAACAACAAAAATAATAGTTGGAAAAACTTAATTAACGCCAAAATGCTAGAAATATAAACATTAGTTCAGCGGGGGCTTACATGTATACAGATATACAAGTCCTCATTTTGTTTTTATTCTACATAAAATTCTATAAGGTCTTTTTTGGCCTTAATATTTTAAATGGAATATCCCGTGATTCAAGCAAAAGGGTCTTTTAAAATGTATCTATAACGTGTCTAAATATAAAAGCGGAATTTTCAAATAAATAGAAATAGTAGTCAATGTAGTTGCTGTCTTAGAGCACCATTGCAACATTCCTTTGTTCTAACTTCTGGCAAAGAAGATTTTACATTCTCCACAAAACAAGTTTCATTCAAATGTATTATTGAAAAAGCATTGAAAATATCGAATTTGCGCCAACATTGAGTCTCTGTTACTATTTAAAGAAAACTGCAGCAGAATCGCATTGAATGTTGTTGAAGCTTACGGTGAGCATGCTCCTGGCATATCTTTGCTTGTTTTGGGTCGAAATTTCAACGTGAGAAACAAAGAACATGAAAAACCACCGAAAAAGTTTGAAAACGGCTTTAGCTGCTTAAACCTGGTTAAACCTCTAACAATCAACTCAACCTTTAATAAATGATCAATTTGAATAGAGGTTTGTATAATGTAGGACCCACATATTAAAAAAGACAACACAAACTGATTTTTCTTCAAGATAATGTATCATCATACATAGCAAAACTGTTCAAGGAAACCATTAAGACGTTGGGTTGGAAAATACTTTTCGATTACTACCTGTTTGTATCAATGGGATACTTAGCGGTGCTTTGCTTCTTACGAAGATATGCGAAAAGGGCTAAATGGCCTGTGTACCTCAAAAGAGCAAAAATAAAATTTGGCATATATCCACAAATTTTCAAACAGGTGTGGAAAGTATATAAATAGAGATTGACAATACTTCCAATAAAATATTCTTCATTGTTTTCATCAAACGTATATTTTCTAGAAAAAAGTTCCAGTTTCATATTTACACACCTCGTAAGTACACCATATTGAGTGTATATTGTAGTTTTCAATAACAGTTTTATCTAAGATTATGATCATATTATGTAATCCCTGTAGGATAAGTGCTTTCTAAAACAAAAATGAATAGAGAAATTGCTTTTTAAAAATAGATTTATTATCATTGGACGCCTTTTGTAAATGATCATCCATCGGCCTTGTTATGAGATCTTGAATGGTTATCCATTCTTTCTGTAGAGACTCAACTCATTACTAGTTCTAGAAAGAAGTGTTGCGGGAACTAGCACCTCACTTCCCGCTAAATAAAAAGAGTTATCTTGCAAAATTAATTAAAATTAAAAAAACAAGAATTGAAATTATATTCTTTGAATCATTTATCTTATTGTCTATAAAAAGAAGATTCTGAATTAAATTCAAGCTTTAAAAAAAAAAACATATATCTTTGTAATATGCCCTGACTAAGATTCTACTTTAAGGAGGAAATTGACTGGATTGTATTTGTATACTCGTGAGCGGATGATTTGTCCATTTTCCGAAAGCATATATGGCCGAGGGAGAATTGGTGACATTTGCTAAAAAAAAGGATATTTAATATATTTATATTATTACAATTGGATATCATTTTAATTTAATCTAAAATTGGCCCTTAACTTTGCTTAAAAATGGAAGGGCTAGAAATTGGAAAATAACTAAGGTCGCAGTCGAGATAAAGGAACATTTTATTTGATGTGCTCAAGTACTTAAAATACTTTTTAAACGCTTAGTATATTTATTCGTTTATATATTTTTTCAGCATAGATTATAAATGACTTTTTTTTTTTGTTACCATATGTAATTGGATATTTTATACTGAAATTTTTTTGTCAAAACAATTATTGAAAGTATTAATTTTACTTTTCAAATTTTGGAAACTATTATTTTTGACAATTAATCTCTTCCTAAAACCGACACTTTACAAAATACTCACTATCTGAAATGTTGCCAACTTCTGGGAGTAAGCGTCATTGCTCAGAGCTATTTGTTAAACTACAAATGATACAAATTAATCTTTTTAACCCTTTGTTACCCACATTCATAGTGTAGTCAAATTGAAAAAAAAATTATCTTTTCAATGTCCAGGAACAAAAAGGAAAATCCATTTTGACGCTAAACAACCTCAAGGAAAGGCTTGATTTTGGCGGCAAGTAACAGGAGGAAAATATGGTAGTCATTAGCTCCAAAAATGCAATGCCGAACTGATTTTATCCTTGGAGTCACCGCAACTTGGCAAATGTTATTAAGGGGTCACGGTACTTGAAAGATTGGGAAGTGCTGCTACATATATTGTGTACTTTTTAAACCTGGGATTTTTCTAAAACAACAACCTCCATCTTTAAATGCGAGGTGAGTACATCTGGAACCGCCCTTGTATTTTAAACCTATCAGAATTCAATTTGATGGTTATTTTTCTAAGTTGATTTGCTTGTCGTCTCTTTCCTTAGAGTCACTTTAGGTTATACTACTTACTTATATTGAAGAATACGATGCTACATAACTCTGGTACTGACAATTTGATGTTTAAATAAATCAAAGGGCCCTTTCGTTTCCAATATACATATACCTACATATAATATGTATATATTACATATTTATTAATAAATGGTATATACTATTCAAAGGGTCTATGACGTCATATTTATAGTCGTGTAGTACATTTACATAGTTATGCGCATAAAAATATCATGTATTTTCTGGTTGGATTCACCCCTTCATTCTTTATCATTATGATTATGATGAGAAGAATTATTATTATTTTGGCTCCTCGCATCATTAATGTTTACGATAAATCATGCTTATGACTCTGTCAACACTTGATTTGTTTATTGGATGAGAATGGGGTAGGGTTGTGACTTCTGGAGCAGACTTTACTTTATATCCTTTCTTCTTCTTTAATTAATCCGCAATCTCTAACACTGCAATCAATTTCAAAAAGACTATTCTTATGGGTAGAGATTTAATTTTTGTAAGAGCGCACGGAGAAAGCGGGAGTGAGACATATGGTACACCTGAATTATATCCCTTGTCAAGTATACATTTAAAAAAAAAAAGTATTTGTTGGCAACTTGCAAGAGATTAGTAGTCTTATTAATTATTTCTACCTATTTTGAATATTCAAAGTTATTAATGAGGAATGAGCCCTGTATGCAAATAAGTTGTCTATTAAAGTTGTTAATCTTTTTGATCTTCACTCACAAGGATTGAGACAATTCTCACATCCCTAAGCATTAATCTTTATAAACTGTATCTCAATTGAATCTACAATGTATATTCAACTTTTCTTGAAATGAATTACAAATAGATAAAGGAAGTTTATATTGTAAAAAAATTAAATGTTAAATTTTCTAGGATTTTTTTTTTCTAGGGAATTTTTTGAAGGTCTAAAAATCCCTAAAAAAAAGCTTTACTATGTATGTATGTATACATCATTATTGCAATAAGTAAAATGAAAATATTTTGCAAATATTTCTTCCTAGACATACACAGTTTTCCAAACATACCGTATGTTAGTATGTATCTAAAGGATTTAAAAAAAAGAAGACAAAATATGTTATCCCAACACTTATCTAGCTCCTAAAAAAAATCCTTTAGATGCCTATTGATCTGCGAATCGACTTCATTTTATTTAAATCCCTTCAAAATAAATCATCTTTTCTTTCATTCTAACTAGAACAGGTTTTCCCGGCGTTGCCGAGACATTAAGAAATTGAAATTAATTATGAATTCTTCTGCTTCATGTAGAACAAAAAATAAAGACAGTAACGCTCTAAAAATTATTCTCGTTAATTTGTATTTTTGAACGGAAATTATAAGGTTTAGAGAAGAAAAAATATTCAAGTTGAACTGTCGCTTGCTCAACTTTCATGATATTTTATCAACTATCTTTTGTCTTGTTCTCTTTTTTTTCCCTTGTTCAAACCTTTTAATCTCCTTAAAAAAAGTTTGCAAGATACATATCAACTTAAAATACTTAAAATTTTACCGTCTTTAATTCTTGTTTTTTATGAAGTAGTCGTTTGTTAAGACAAAAAATTTACTTTTTAGAAAAAGATTATTTTAAGGTCGACATGCCCTTAAAGGCCAAAAAAAAAATTATACGAACCGTTTTTGGAGGTTTAAAAAGCTCCATTGAAAGTTTCAGCAAAAATATATTCATTGGGTTTGCCGTGATTCCCGGACACACCCACGCAAACACAGACATTTGCATTTAATAAGATATATTTTGTTTTTATACATGAAAGTAATAGTAAAATTGAATTTAGTATAAAAACATCACTTCTTCTATGAACCCCTAAACGCATTTTACAAAAGATATCTTGTTTTCATTTTTTTTTTTTTTTTTTTTGTACCATACAAGACTCTGAATTCAATCTCTACTGGTGATTCCGTATGGGAGTACAACATATTTTAAAATGAAGATATGTTTAGAATAAATAAACTTTTAGATATAAATCAATCATTAACTCGTAAAGTACCTGGATTTATAAGGGACCATACTGTTGCTGCTGAATTATATAAGCTACATTATTTGAAATTTTAAAATATATATAATTTCTTTCAATTTTGACAATACAATAAAACATTCGGAGTCACAGAGTTTAAAGGAAAAATTAGCTGAAACGGGGATAAGAGTCTCAAAATAATAAGCAGTTAGTATAAATTGACAAACTAGATTTAGCCGGGACTAAGAAGGAGAAAGGAGTTCATAAACTTCAGGAACTCTTTGATCGATGTGAAATCATAATCATGATGACTTCAACAGGGATGAAAGAAAGGAATTCATGAATTGTTTTAAAGGGTTAGCCTTCACAGAGGATCTATCAATTCATGGCTCTTGGAGTTCATCATTATTTTTCTCTCGGAGAAGCTAGATGACTCCGTTCTCCCCCCCCCCTTTCCAAAAATTCAAATATCGACCGCTTATGCGCTGTCTCTCAGAAATCAAGCATACCTTATTTATTTTATACTAGCAAAGGGTTATCCGGCGTTGCTCGGGCGAGCGTTAGGGTATACTTACAAGTATTATAACATAGCACCTGTATATTATATGAAATGTATTATTAGGAATTTAAAAAAAAAGTGTCAAATGACAGACCAACATATATGCATGGAAAAGTTTGATTAAATGATTTGATTTGATTTTTGTCAAAAAATTGCGAAATCGAAATTCATTAGGAAAAATGTAAAAAAAAAAAAGCAACTAGCTATAAAGAGAAACACAAACCTTTGAAAATTTTCTTCGTACTTGGTAAACCAAAAAAGTTATGGAGAAATGTGGATTTATGGAAAGGGGTTATAGTCTATTATTCTTGTGTTTGTGTATATGGCTTATTCTTTCATATTAAGGTTCTTCCTCCGTTTTGCCACCAACAAACTTGGTTTTGATTTTTTTCTTTCCATTGAACCAATTCCTATAAATACGGGGATTGACCGACCTTCTTGAAGGAAATTAGTAGCACGAGTCAAGGAAGTGATCCCTGCGTGATGAATCCAATCGCCAGTGTTACCTATGAATATTTTCACCTCACCTGTTGATCTTAGGGCTTTATAGTACTGATCAACAGTTCTAATGCGTGGGTTATAGTTGAGTGGTTCATCAGTATCTAAGGCAATGAGAGTACCAGGGATTGAACTTTCCCAAGAAACTGCCATTCTATACCAATAATTACCCGGGGTCTTTATTACTTTAAAACTTCATTCGGTCCAGAAAATATTTTACCTGAGAATCCATATCCAGTTGATCTTTCAAATGCGTATTTGATACTTTTTGCCCCAACGTCTTCGCTTTTCATAAGTTTAGATTTTTACTTAATACTTTGGTTCGACTGAACCAAGTCCCTAGCTATTCAGTGAGGTAATAAGGCGCTCATAAATTGTCGTTTATCTCCCCAGACAAGGGATTTTTTGAAATAACTATTTTCTTTTATGTGTTTTTAGAAAATGGTGCGTATCACATGAGACGGACAATTTTGGGAACGACCTGTTTGTGCCAGATTCGGGTTTTTTTCTAATTTTGTAATATTGAGCGAAGTAGGGTGATTCAAAACGAGCGGTTTTTTCGAGTAGGGATTTTTTGACAGGCGCGCGCGAGATCTGTCAAATTCATACGTCATTTTTACTCAGTATTGTTTTACAATTCATCATCTGGTGACTTTCTCCATATTTTTTTTTTTTGTAATTCTCTTTAATAGCATGTTCTTGGGATATCGAAGAGACCGCAACGCCAAGGAGAGTGCTTGAAGATGCGTACTGAAAGTAGGAAATGACGTTTCAAGTTGTTTTTTAGAGAGCTGACTAATTCTGTTTTAGGTATGTTTATTTTCAAGCCTGATGCCTCTTCAACTTCGGCAAGTTTGTCAATACCACTTCTTAATTAGAGTTGGATTTCACTTTGTGATCCTGTTGTAGAAATTGTGAAACCATCTGCATATAGAAGAGTCTTAAATGATTTTATGTTTTTAAACATTTTTACAAGATGGTTCGAATCGAGTCTGCAGTAAAGATCGCTAATGACAAACAGAAACAAGCAAAAGGTTCACCTTGTTTACATCCCCTTTCTACTTAAAACTCCTCTTTTACATTTGATAAATCAAGTGTAGAGAAAGAATCTCCAAGGGCACAAGATATTATACTGATGAATGTAGGAGAGAGACCACTACTGTTTAATTATTGCAAAAATTATGAAATAAAATGTTTCAGAAATTGAAAATAATTTATAACGTTAAAAGTTTTAATTTGATGTCCAAAATGCATCGTTTTGTGGCATTTCTTCTTAAAAGTTGAAAATTGAAGTTAGAAGAAAAAAAAAAAGAAAACGAGGGAAAAAATATTCAGTTAATGAGCGACATTTTAGATAATCAACCATTTTTATGTGTCAAATTTATATGCAAACAAATTTCCAGACAAATTTCAGCAAACTTTGTTTTTCGATTTAAAAATTCCTTTGGAAATCCATTTTTTTAAACACATAGATAGAAAACCGAAACTATAATTTTAACCAATGTCTTATTTTGCCCATAACTTTCTCATTTTGAATAAATTTAGAAAACGTTCTTATTCGTACAGTTGTTTTTTAGACGTCAAACAACAATTTTTGTGCTTTGGGTACAGAATAAGCCTCCCTTGTATACCCTTCTTAAAATCAAAGCCCCTGCCTTAGCCATGCCATCCATAGTTTCATGCTCCTAGGCCCCAAAAGTGTGGGCATCAATAAAAGACACACAAATAAACATTGAATCTTATACATATAAGAAGATTACCTCAGGTTGGGTTATTTATTAGAATTTGTTTCCCATTAAGTTGACATGGATATGAAAAATAGTTCAGTCCATTAAGAGATTCAAAGCAATAACAGAGAAGCAAAACAAGCTCATAATATAGATAAGCTCCTCCTACATATGTTAGCAACAAACAACTATAGATACATTTGCATCAAAGTACATGTGTTAAAAAACTAACTCATCTATAAATTGAATGGGGAAGTATTCTGTTTGTCAGCAAAATTGATATTTATTTTAAATATATATCTTTGTCATGTATTTCCTGCTCATTAAAAAGAAAAAAATGGGGAAGTAAGTAGGTAAACTATGTACATATACAATTGAACATAAGCTTAAGCAACGAATATTCTACTATGGAGCATATACTCTTCCCCTCAGTAGTTGGTCAAAATAAGGAGAATTTTCTAGAGTAGAATAGTTATGAAATGAAAGAGGGGTTCGAATTAAAATAATCGTCCAATGAGTGTCTTAAGGAATGAAAATATATATTTATTTTATCTCATCAACATAAACATTAATAAATAAAGTTCTTTTTATTCGTTAAAAGTGGGATTGTTTGGTCGAATAATCAATTAAATTAATACCCATGGTCATAATCGGATGAAAACAAATAGTTTTTTAGCCATGTAGAAATACTAAAGAGGATTTCTAAGAGTGATGAATATCGAATGTATAATGGGCATATTAAAAAAATTGAAATCAAGAGGAATATTTTGGAGATCAGCAAAAATTAGCTGTGACAAGGGATAACGACATTTTTTAGAAGTACTCCGATATCAATCTCCAATTCAAAGTCCAACAAGGAACTTACAATTATAGCACTACACCAAATCCTCAGGGTTAAGCTCTATCTTTTGTACGCCCAAAAGAATGTTCAATCAGCCAAAAATATATAGACTTTTTAGATTATCAATTCCAAAAATATGGACCAACTAAAAAAGCACAGTATTTACATTTAAACACTAATTGCCGACTAAAAATATTTTTTTATTTTTATTGTCAGTTGTGATTCAATCATATGGATATTCTCTTAATACCATATGTAAATATAAATGAATTAAGTCATAATTTATTATTAAAATCTATTAAATATAATTTATGAGCAACTCTTAATATTACTGAGTAATCGTTATAAAATTGCATATTTAAAGCATGTCAACCCAAAAGGAAGCAAAAATAATTTTTCTAAAAATTGAACGTAGAATACATTTTCTAACAAATTATAGTTCATTTCTATGAACAAATGATTCTGATTTATCCTTTGGAGGCACCGCTAATTTTTCTTTAAAGTAGCCAAAATTCACTGACACATTTATATATTAGAAAATTGATTAATTATATTTCTTATACAATATTGGCCCGATTTAAGTTAGGTAGATAAAACGGAGTTTTTAAACTACAGTTAACACTCTTGGGTATTTCAATTCATCCCAGGAATTTGAACTCAATGCTTATGATTGACCATAATATCTCTTTAAAATATTGCCCGTCATTTTATTAATATAAATGATTGAACCTTCTGTATGATTCACAAGCCTAAAAAGAAATTTTTTCTGACTAAAAAAAAGACGCCATCAGACAGCTACATCTTGAAAAAATCACCGATTTGATCGTAACGCCTTGTATAAAGTTATGAAGTTTACTCGATAAAACTTTCCTGAGAGATTCCATGAAATATGAATTGGTTTTTTTTATAAGAAGACTCGGTATAATTCCTTTGAGGATGTGGAAAATCATCTGATATTGACAATACGTTTGTTGTATTTTACTTTTTTTTAGTTTCTTGAACCGTTTTTAATTAATTTTTATTAATCTAAAATATACTAATTTCAATTTAAGATAAATGAATACAAAAATATGTATGTATAGTGTTTTTATTTATTCGGTCCAGTTCAGTCTTTGGACCGGTTCTATCAGTCCTTGGAACCCTTCCCTTAAGTTTTTGGCCCTGAGGACTGTCCCAACTAAAACTGATTAAAAGAAGAAGAAATAAAGTCGAGTGACGTCATGAAAGATCGAACTTTATAAGATTTAGGACTGAAATGCAAGACTGACCTGAACCGAACTGAGATTGAACTGGTCTGGATTGCATTCTTTAGTCCTAAATAAGAACCGACAAAAAACTACTTATATATATTGTGAGTGATGAAAATCCGATGTACTTTTAGCTGACCCTTTTTTTTGGAATTGGTACTCTGAAGAATGAATTTTCTTTTCCTTAGCAGTTGTAATTATTATTTAATCCCAGAGTAGTCAACATCCTTCGCAAAATAGATTCAATTATATACAAAACCTTATTTAACATGCGTCTCTGCACATAAAAGACGGGGAATAACCCTAAGGATTTATTGCAGAGTTATAATTGTAAGTCCTTTTTGGACTCAGAGTAGATTTGGTGATCGACATTGGAGTAATTCTATAAATTGTCCATGTTTATATCCTTTTCTCCTTCCTCACTTGCCAGAGCTGATTGTAGCTTATCTAATGAAACGTCATGAGCATTATTATTTCTCTCCTCCAAACATTCTTCATATCGTCAAGGTTGCCTTCTCTTTTTTTTTTTTTTTTTTTTTTAACATGCCCATTCTAAAACTGGATTTTCATCTTATATATTGTACATGCTTATTATCAACCTGAATAAAAAAATATATCTTCCATTTTATAATTATTCTAGGAATAGAACAAAAGAAGAAATCGCCCTAATTGCGCTAAAAAAAATAAAGTAAAAAAGAAGTGCATGTTGCATGTACAAAGTAGTTCACTCCTCTATATACCTTAGTAGTAACAAGAAATGATACGAGCCTAAAGGCAGTTTCATTGTGCAACTTAATTCTTTACATGTTCAAATACATGGATAAGTTTGCACATTAGGTGAGATAAAAGAGCCCCACTCTGTTCTTCCATCCTCCATCAACACCGTTTATTTTAATAACCTTGAAATACTTGTCCATTAGCGACTTTTACTGTTGTTTTTTGAGATAACAAAGAAAAAGTGAATTTCTCCTTCATGTACAATGTATACATACTTTTTTGTATAGGTCGTGTCAATTCACAAAAATATTATTGACCAAAGTTATTCACGTCTCCTCATAGACTGTCTTAAATAAGAAAAAGAAATTGTGAAAATAGTCAAGGGTAGTTCAGAGAATGCATGGAAAATAAAAATTGTCAAAAATTATGCGCCACGCGAAAATTAGAATATATTAGAGAAAATAAGGTTTAGGCATCGTAAAGACTAGGATATTTTTAATAAAATATATATTGTGCTGTATTTCATTAAAAATATCCTAGTCTTTACGATGCCTAAACCTTATTTTCTCTAATATATTTTAATTTTCGTGTGGCGCATAATTTTTGACAATTTTTATTTTCCATGCATTTTCTGAACATCTTACTCCAGACCAAGACAAAACCTTTTGGGATCAAAATTGAAAAAATGGGTCTTTTTTTATTCTATTTTAATAGAAAATAATTTTTTTAATCTACAGTAATCCATTATATTAATCTGAACTATTTTAGACCAGAAATAAGTACTCTTAAGCAAATAGTATTTATATTGAGCTTTATAACTCAATTTGATTTTAGGGGGTGGTTTTGCGCTCTACGGAGTGCCCATATAGATTGCTTTTGTTTTGATTACAAGTGAAAATGGGTTGATCCGGACTTTGAAGGGTCGAGACCAAGAACTGCTTCAAAAATTGGTTATAGGAAGTTAAAAATATTGAATAATTAATAGTTTATTATTCGATTCAATAATTAATGTGCTTTCTGTTATCCTCATCTCAAATCACGTCTATTTAAAAAAAAAAAAAAAACCAACAACAATGGAATGAGAAAGAAGTCTGAGTCATTTCTATAAGTGAAATATTTTACATCATAGAAACTTAACCAGAAATATACATAAATATGAATCATAGAAAGGGCCACACAATTCTTTAGAAAGCAGATTAAATATCCGAGTCCTTTTTTTCTCTTTTTTGACTTTTGCAAATGGAGTTCCATTTCATTAGCGTTACTTTTCTCATTAACATATTATACCTATATAAACATAACATGTAGAGACAAGGTTGCGTGCTTCATACATTTATTTTTATTGGTAATGACTTCCATACGTATAATATATGGTGAATGAAGGAATTTGAAATATGCTCTATACAGCTTAATGCATTCGTATAACTCTGTAATTGATAAAGTATGTCTAAAATGGTTTATTTTTATGCTTATAGCACAAAACAACACTTTATGCAATTAGTTCTAAATGCATTAGAAAGTGTTTTTTTATTGCTATTAGAAAGAAAGAGAGAGAGAAAGGGGGGGGGGGGAGTGAAAAAACTTTTGGTAGCCTAATACATAATCATATATGTCTATTTTTTTTTGGTATTTTCATGCATTATAGCCGTCATATATGTATATTATAATAAATATGTATTGTCATAGTACATTGCTATACGTAGCCAAGTAACAATGTTTCTTTGTTAGAGATGAAAAGACATTTAATTTCAATATCCTTAAAAACATGCTGTCAGTCCTTATTTTTTTTTTTTCACAAAGTCAATTTAAAAAGAAAAGAAAAGAAGATACATAAAACATAAAAGGGGCTGGTGTAAAGAATAAACTAAGTACATAAAAGAAAGGAAAAAAACAGTTAATCTGCGTGCACTTTCTTCTTTTTTATACATTAATTAATATACCTGGTTGTGTTAACATCTCCCTCTCAAAGAAGAATCCTCGCTAATCTTTGCTATAAATTGATTTAGAAATGTATAATAAAATAAATAGAATTATCTCATTATTCAATAACTTTTCATCTAAATTCCAATAAACAGTAGAAACATACATACACCATTTTCTAAATTTAAAGCTCCCCTTTAAATTTATCTTGTTCAATTCAGGAACCAAAGGTTCATCCTCTTCCTCATTGGAGTTAGCTTCTGACATAAGATCATCGACATACATAACAATTAGTCACTCTAATTACCTATATAAGACGCACAAAATAATACATATATTAACAGGAATATACAAATGTTGTGAGGGGGTAGAATATCGTTCGATCTAAAAGGATATTCCATTAATGACGTTAAAAAATTTCATTATGTGACGATAAGATGCAACTTGATCAAATTTGAAAAAATCTTGCAAATTGTTGTGAAAAGTCTTTAAAAATAAACATTGTTTCAACTTAAGAGCCATTTAATGAGTATGTATATACAAAAGCGACTACAAGGGCTGGGCTGGAGGGACTATAGCCACCTCAAATAATTTGTCTGTTGTACCAGAAAAAATTATTGATCTGGTAGAAAAATTTCACGAGAAAATAAATGTTAAAATTTCTTTTAAAAAAAATAAATATATTTTTCATATAAAACCTTTATTCGTTTAGAGAAGTTACATATATAAATAAACATTTTAGTTTACAAATAAAACCCCCTAAACTAAAGTGATTACAACAGTTAATTAGCACTGTGAGTCAAACGATATTTAAAATACTCTATAGTAGTTTATCACATTTCATAAGAATCTTCAATAAAATTAGTAAAATGATCAGGTAGTAAACAAATTAATAAAAATTATCAAAATCATACAACTAAGAAAAAACAACAACGTAGGATGGAACCAAAAAGACAACAATTAAGCATTGGATGCACTAAACTTTTTTAAACCGTCTGTGGATGTGTATTAGACGGCGAAGAAACGTCATATTGTCTTTCGAACCATATGGTAGTAGCGTATCAAATCCCCCTTGTCCTTCCACGTTAGATTATAAGAATCCGAAATTTTAATGGCAAAGACAGTGTATCTTGCAGCAGTTGAAATAAAAATAGCTCTAAATTCTTCATTTTGGATAGGGACGCCTTCTGTCAGCTTCGCTGCTATCCTACTTCTACAGCTCGATGGCACGAGTTTTTGTAGGAGCGCTCGACATATTTGAAGTGAGTCCGAATAAAAGAATAGCAGTCACAAATTTATCACTTATTCCTGCTATATTAAGCAATATGAATTTTTCAGTGTATGTAGTGAAGGACAGTCAGCAAAATCATGAATAACTGTATTAAATAATTTTCCATAGTCCTTGCAAGGAGCATTGAAGAATATACATCCCTGACGATATTTGAAGCTGTGAAGTGAATCGCTTTCCATCTTTTACTTTTAAAATTGAACCCATGATTCTCTTCTTCCACGACATGGGCAGGCCCAATATTTTTAAAAACTTGTCGCAAATTTTGTCAGCTTCCTCTCTATAATTTAATCCGAAAGACATTCTCAAATGCCATAGAGATAATGCCCCTCGATAAGGGTAACCGTTCTAACTGTTTCGGTTCCTCGAGGTTTTTAAAATAAAACTTATTTCTAGAATTCTGTCGCACCACATCAATGGTGGAAGTGGATGAAAATGACGATGTACCTATCCAAATAATCCTATGTGCCGCTGCTAAAGGTGGATTATATATTTTTTATATAATCCTGTGGACGCCCAGTGTATGAAGTGTCGTCACCAAGTGCACTGAATATACTGGTCATTGATTCATTTACCAATACAGTATAAAGAAAAAAGGAGTATACCATACTGGGATCATTGTATTTAATTAATGATTATTTACTAATAAAACTAGCCCATAATAGTTCTTAATTACGACTACTACAGAAGTTTTTGATATATAAGATGAATTTAGGTTACAATTGTTTTTTTATCGAAGAAAGGTCAAATTTATAATATTTTAATCGGTTTTGTCTACTTCAAGTAATATCCTCAAATTTCTAGGTAACTATAATGGTAAAAAGTATTCAATTTATTATCTACTGCTAATTGTTTGTTATTAAAAAAATACTCAAGCAAATATTGCTAAAATATCTTAATGTCAAAACACCCCAGGGAAGGACTCGTGTTAATGTTTGAAGAAAGTAACGGGGGATTAATACCATAGCAAAAATTACACAAAGGATTTTACATTTTACAGATGTTTTTTTTATGTCTTCCAGCAGAATAGACCATATTGCAATAAAAAAATAAAAAAATCCTCAAAAACATAGTGCACATATAATCCCAAATCATCTAGTCTTCACTTCCCCGAAGGTTTTTTTATTACACAATATTTTGGACTATGTACGTGTATAAGTAGTATGTACAATGCAATACAATGCCAAAATGTCTAGTTCTTCTTTTTTCTTCACTGTTCCTTTATAATGCATCAACCCACGTGTTCCCAAATATAAACACACACATATTCATTACAAATTCAATTCGTATTAAGAAATAATATTGATAATCAGGAAGTAAAATATCTATTGCATATTGTGTAGTTCTTTACATACTCTTATCCATCCATCCATAATTTGCAAGTATTGTATATGTTTGTTTCATCAGAATACAGAAAATGATTACGAGTTTAAAAAGTAATATTTGTTCGATTTCAGAGCCACCAATTTATGAATATATGAAAACATGACACCGGGTGTACGAAATACAGTTATCCCTGATATAAGTGCCAATAAAATATAAAGAAAAAAAGGGGGAGCACTATATAAAATGAATGAAATTTTGTAGGCCTTTACTTCAACGCATATTAAACAAGAAAAAAAGACAGAAAGTGCTTAACCCATTACTTCCCGACGTACACATATGTACGTTAAAATTACGTTTTTGTAAAATTATTTTTTAGCTACAAAAAGTACTATAAGCTTTTTGTAGCTTTGTTCCGAAGTAAGCATGATGACCACCTCAACAATAATTATTACATCTCTTTTTTCCGTTTTTTTTAAATCTTTCCGCAATAAGTGCAGTACAGTTTGTATATTTGCAGTATGGATCTTTCTGGAGCGAGGTTGAACATTCTCAGCTTTAAAAGCTATTGACATACGCTCTATTATTGATTTTGATTTTTTTAAATTAGGTATTAATATGTACCTCATACATGAATTACTTCTCCCACAGTTTTATATATATTCATTCTTAGTTAATAATGTTTAAATTTCGTACGTACCTATATGTACGTTTGGGAATGAGCCCTAGAAATATCTTATTTTTCCTACTTTTGAAAATGTTTTAAATATTGAAGCTAATATAAAAAACCTTGAAATCATTGAATTACGTCGATATTAAAATTAATTATATCTAATAATTATAAAAAGTTGAATGTTCAAGAGATTCTTTAGCTTTTGAAGGATGAACCTCCAGATACATCTATAAGTATTTATCTAATTCCATCCGTATATCCTTATGAACAATCTGATGAAGATAGTGGTAACAGAGAAGCAAAAGAAAAATATCGAAATTGTCTTGCAAAATGTTTGCTGAACTCCGATGCTTAGCTTTATACTCATTCTTAATACTGTTTTGGCAAAAATAAAAAGGCAAATTTCAATGAAACTCTATCTATGTAAGTACAAAAAAAAAATTACAAGTGCATCTAAACATATATGCATATGAAACTTTTTATTTTTTTATTTAAAGACAAATAGAAAGATTAAACCATTTTTTAACTGATAGTGGAAAGTTAAATCGAATTTAAAAGGTTATCAGAAAAAATCCTTCTCCAAATATTACTTCCAAAGTAAAATTACACAATAATAAAGTTCTAAATGAAACAAGACAGCAATTCCATTTAATACCTATTCTTACACAACTTCTTACGACTTCTTCGTTATACCATTCGAGTTACTCATGCCATAATGTACTTAAGTGTCTATCGCAAAGCTGCACCAAGACATATGTATTGGCAAAGACGGGGAAACTCAAGTAATATCTTTAAAAAAAAGCAACGTCCCGAAGTAGATTTTATGAACCTCTGCGGTATACACATTTTGCAAACAACGACTATCCGAATCCCTCATGAAAAGTTTTAATACTCTTTGAAACCTTAAAAAAAATGTGGAAACGTCTGAAGATATTTGTGTGGGTGAATGGTTGGTCAAGTACTTTGAACTGCACCTATGAAACAATAAGCCAAAGCAAAACTAACACAATAGTGTTTTACCTACATCTTTTGGTAAGCTTCTTCATTGCATTCATTATGGGGGAGCACAAAGGCAATTAAATGGTTATGGATTGGGACAAGGACAGGATGTTGTTTATAGCCTAATTGAAAAAAAAATATATATATATCAAGAAGTATAAAGGTGGTAAAGTAAACTTAAAGTTTTACTAGTTTTGAATGCATGGAAAAGTTGGAGTACTAGGTACTGTGAGATTTCCATCAAAAAAGAAATCAATGAATATGAAAAGAGAGGAAATGAACTGCACTTATATTGAGGATGATAAAGTAATAATTGCTTGGAAGAACGGTGGACCAGTTTATATTGAAAGCAATTTTATTGGAAAGATCTAATGAACAAGTGCAATCGATATTCCAAAGATACGAAGAAAAAAACTTAAACTGAATCACCATCATATTTGCAAAATTTATAACAACACTATGGAGGGGTTCATCTATTGGATAATATAGTTGCAAAGTATGGAATAAGTGCACGAAGAAAATTGGCTATTTTATTATTGATTTTGAAATGTGAAAATTGTTCAAGCATGGCGTTTTTATAGAAATAAGAGTGAAATTTTAAATTCAAAGGAAAAACAAAATATGTTATAAATTGATTCTACACGAGTATGTACAAAATCCTAGGTAACCAATCCTGGTGAAAATATCCACTCCATTATTTTGCAAAACTGAAATCTTAAAACAAATATTTTTTCTGTACTTTACGACAATGAAGGGCATTTAATTGTCAAAACAAATAAACTAAATTTTTGTGCATCTTGTTCGTAAAGATGCATAATAGATGCAAAAAGTGTGACTTAGGTTTGTGTGCTTATTATTTTAAAAAATACCGTATTCAACACTTGTAAATAATTTGTATCAATGTATATCAGAAAATATTTTTAATTTTATTAATCATAATAAAGTTAACTTGGAGTAAAAGAAAACGAAAATAAGTCAAATCCCTATTTACTATCATAGCACAATTTAAATTTATTAGTACATATTAACATTTTTATAGGAGATCCTCCCAAGCCTACATATATGTACGTGCCCACCAACGGCACAAGTGACAATTTTGATTAAAAAAAATTAAAATATTTATATACGTACTAATAGAAGCTACTCTACAAAATTATATCAAAAAATTCAAACAATTTTTACACTCGGGAAGTGACGGGTTAAAATATAAAAAAAGAAAAGAATGTGACTTTAGAATAGGTGTAGCAACGAGGTAAAGTACTTCTTGGTTCATCACATCATATATTTTTTTCTCAAGTCGTTATTTTTTTATTCTTGAGGTGATAACATTTACGTATTGAGTAGCTACGTGAGATTGTGTTCATGTAAAACAGAGAGTAACACTGAGGATTTCTAAAAGGAGTTATCTTCTATTTTTTAGAGTAATATTTGCATGTTCGTCGACGCCGAATAACTCCGGGCAATGCCGGGTACTACCCCCAGTACATTATAAACGTATAATTTTAATAATCCAAATAAAATGATACATCGTTTATAATTAGAATGATCTATGTCGTAATTAAGTAATGCATTTCAAGACGTAGGAATTGTAACTTGTACAGTTTGCTTACACAAGTTGACTATATACAGATATTACAACTAATATACAACATATATATGTAATTCATTTTAAAAATTGTGGAAATATAATGTAAAAATGATAGTCTAGGAGTACTTGAGATATAAATAGCATTTAGTATGATTACTTACTTGGCAATTATGGCCTGCAGGGAACGGAAGACATGGCACCCGCTGCGGATGTTGTCCTCTGTCATGGCGTCCAAGTGCTGGTGGACAGTTGCTTTGAGGGCCTCGGTGTCGGGATGACTGACACTGCGGCCTTCTCCTAGAAATGCACCAAAAAGGTGTAGTCGCGAAGGTTGACATAAGGGCTGTAGAAGGGGGCGGCAAAAGTGTTAAAAAGAGTTCAAAATAACTCAAAAGACTCATTAAAAGAGTTTGCAACGGAGGAAATGGGATTCTTTCATTTTTGCTGTCAAAAGTGGCCTCTCCATCATCACAAGGCTCTTTCTACCCATTTTTTATAGCTCTCTGGACTGTCTGGTGTTAAACCCCGAGATCTCTTGCATGGGTCCTCTTCGACTTGAAGGGATTGGCCTGTGATGTTTTCTTTAACTCCTCCGGGTCCAGTTTGGCCTTTTTGAGAGCCCTTCTTCCCCTCCAACGTTTCGGACATGCTGCCGGCGTAGATGATGTTTATATAGGTATATATATATATCGAAAATTAATTTTAATCACTCAACCTTAATTAATTATTTAATTATTAAATGTTCAGATTTTAATGGACTACCCCGTATAATAGTCGTTTTTTGTTTTTGCTAATAAAGTTTAATGTAATACAATATGTTTTCCTATCTCATCCAATTATGGAGCTCATGGTTATTATGGACAGCGGAATAAATGAATCTATTGCAGGAATGTGTTAAAAAATATTTGTAAATTTGATGAATTTTCTATGTTCATAGGTATTTTTGGAATTTATGAATGATAAGCAAGAAAAGTTGTTGATATCTTTATCATTTATATTAATTTTGCTTTTATGTAAAGTCGTGTATCGAACTTTTTTTTTTACAAAAAGGTTGATTTTATCCGTATTTGGCTGTTGGCATAAAATATCATAGGATTGTGAAGTCCACGACTAAATATTATAAGTCTAAATATTTTTTTAGTTATTTATTTGTGTCAAAGCCACTCCTTGGCTGTAGTATCATTCAATACAAAATAAACCCAAACTTTTATAATATCAACTCAAAATAAGTATAATTATGAAAAAAATATATATATATAATTTACATGTTACTTCTAATGGCTCTGCATAATTATAGTTCCAAAGAAGCATTCATTAACATTTTTATGTGATGGTATAATGATATAAAATCATTCAATGTTGTATATTAAATGTGCTGTCTATGGTTTTTGTAATGACAATACTTCTTTATGTTAATTTGTTGGGTTTATTAATCATTTGTCATGGAGGAGATATTATTGATTATACTTTTTTTTGTTTGATGTTACTTAAATTGGTCAGATGGAGTTGCTTTGATTAAGTATCAGTAAACATTATAGTATTACATTTACTCTATCTGACTAAGGAATCTTCTTTGAAGTCCCTATACATATAGTAAGTTTCCTTCTCTAAGAACTTCAACTTTCAAGAGAATAATTTATCACGAACTCGTTGTCCAATGAGCTATGTCGTTCCATTATTAGACTTTTGTCATTATATACAATTAAGAAAATAAATAATTGATCCCTTTGAGTTGACATTTTTGTAAGGAAAAAAGAGCACGAGGAGAAGGATGGAGTGATACATGTGGCACATCTTGAATGAATATCAATTGCCTGTTATATGATTTCGGGGAAGAAAATTAATTATCGCTATACCTTTTACATATAATATAAGATAAAGGTAAATCCATGTCAAATCACCAAGTTTTTTCAACTTTTTGAACCAAGGATCTCCGATTTTCTTCATTTTCAGAGGTGTGCTAGGGAGCTATGCGCTGATAACTGAGCTAAATTTTTAATTCATTTGCATAAACGGTTCTAGAGATATGGACATTTTTGTTAAGGCCCGAGGTACTTACACATAATTATCTTTTTTAATTTTAAGTAATCGACGTTTTCGACATCTATTTCATTGTATAAATCCCCAATGGATATTTCAAAACTCTGTCTGAATCCTTTTAGAGTTCCTAGAGAAATTGGAGTCCTAATTATTGGCAGCATTTTATAAATTTACGATAAAAAAAATATCACAATGGTATCAAGCTCGGAGGACCATATGTAAGAACCTTATGCTCTCTGTTCAATTTGCGGCGGGGCTAACCTCTGTTCACAGTTGAAATACACGTGTATTCACAATAAGGCTTTTATTAGCAATACTTATAAAAAGAGAAAAAACAACAACTGCAAATACAAAAAAGGGAGCATAATTACAAACAAAACAATGAACGCCAAACAATTAATAAAATGAACAAACGCAACCTCCCTTGAAGGGTCCAATACACTATCTCTAACAACACAAAATTATCTCTTTATATTTCTTCACTCCTAGAAAAGTTTGAAAAAAAAATAATAACACGTATAGTACTTAAGTATTATTAGTGTTGGATAGGTCCTAGGATTGATTTCCTCATCAGCCTTTTTCCCTCTCTTTTTATTCTTTTTTTTCCGGTCTGATCTTTTTACCATTCATCGGGCCTAAGGACCAACACATAGGCATTTTATACATACGGTCCTGGCTATCTTTTTATTTTTTCTTCACTCCTAGCTAGGATTGAAGAATATAAGAACGAAGAAAATAATGAACGTTAGCTGGAACATACAATAATAAGTCTATTCAGACAGAAATGATAACTGAACAATATCCTCTCGACACTTTAGCTGTAACTGCATTTTAGTTGGTCTATTTTTTGTCCAATGCTGGAATCTATTTAGTGCAGTGTTTATGAAGCTGTGGTACGTACGTAATCTTTCCCTAGTGGTAAGTGAAGGGAATTCATAAATAGCTTATCCAACACAATCGTATATCGTTGTTAATTTCGTCTTGTTTCTTTAATAGTGCGAAACACGGTCAAAATTTAAGCTTTAATGATTAAAACGCTAATTTCCTGCTAAAATTTTGTTTTATTCCATTTTTATACATTTTGTATCGTCTTTATTTTGTCTAAAATAAAGAAAAATATCTGCTTTATTGAGATGAAACATTTAAAAAATTGATAAAATTCTTAAAAAAATAGTTATTTCTGCAAAATGCTAAATTTTGCAGAAATAAACCATCTTTAAAAAATGTGTTATAATATTTCTATCATTAAAAAACAAACAATAGAAAAGTTTTGAACGTGAATACCAACATAATAAATTTGAGAATAGAAAGATAATTGAATTCAGAATTAGATAAATATATGTAGTTTCTTTTTGATGAGACCTTCTATGTGTGTACATGATTCTATTAGTTCATTCTTCATTAAATCAATATGTACTACTCATATGTAGAGTACATAATAGGTACTATTATGAATCCAATCTAGGTCACTCATAGCTATATGTACTTATAATTTGTCTTATCGTATGTAATTGCAAACATAACAATTAATCGTCTACTCTTATGAATCGAAGTACTTATCGTTTTTTAATGATAGGAGGGAATAAACATATAAAATGTATTTACTCTCTTAATTAATATGATTGATACATTAATGTACAAATCTACTCTACATTGAGTATGTACCGCATGGTATGATATTTGTTTATGACCTGGGACAAAGGTTCTCCACATTGATTCAAACAATATAAAATGCCAGGATGTCAAAATAAAGAAACCGAAAATTTAAGTGGTCACTCTGAAAATTTGAAGAATGTTTCGTAGGAGAGCAGCTTAGCTGTCATGGTGTTTCATTAGATTAGCAAACATCAGCTTTGAGATGAGAGAAAGAAAAACAAATCCCACTATGTAACTAGCAGGAATTACTCCAATGTCAATAATCAATTCTACTCCGACACAAATAAGGACTTTCACTTATAAAGCCTAAAAAAATCGTCATTGTTACACTTTGTCCACTAGTGATTACTTTATACTTATCGTTCTCTCTTCAAGAATACAAATATAGTGATAACAACTTTAGAAAATAAAAATAAATCATCATCAGATTCAAATTATAAGAGATTTTTTTCTCCCTCTAGGTACTTCATAGTTGGGTTTCTAGAATAACCATTTGTTTTACCTAGTAATTGGTAGGGTTGTGTAGATCCTTATTAAGAACTGAAGACTGCAGTCCCATCTAGCTCAGTCCTGCATATGAGTCCTAAAAACTTATGAAGTTATGTCCTTGATTACTGACAATCCTAAGGACCGATGGATTTAAGAACCGGTTCTAATACTGCACTGTAATGAACATATAAAGACTGACACATCGCTATATAGGAGGACAATACTGAAAAAATACACAACTTTTTTGTAACGCTAAATTTAGTCTAAAGAAATATATTTTCCAAAATATATTTTTTTTAAACTAATGGTGACTATTTGAGATGGATTTTTACTCTGTAGTAGTGGTATTACGAGTCCAATATTTTGTTCACCGGTTCAAGTACCAAAATTGGTATCAAAATTTTGATTCTTTTTTTTGACTAAAAATAGAAATGTAGTTTAATTCCCATGCTCTCCTATAAGCCCCCACTGGAAGGGTAGCAGCCTGAAATTTTATGATATACATTATCGCCAGTAGAATATTGTTCTCAAGTATGAGTCTGCAAATTACCGGTTCCGATATCAATTTAGTATAGTGCATTTTTATATGTGTCCGCACCTTAGTACCATTAAAGTAGTCAAATACTAAACAACATTAAGAGTGATCATTGCTCTTTGGATCACTTTCTTTTGAATGGAGGATATATTTCTAAATACTTTTACATTAGTCTGATCCCTTTAGAGAGGTATATTAATCGTTTATTGGGTCTTCCCCTATTCCACTTTGCGAGTGAAGGAAGTGAGCTCCTTAATTAATTGTGGTTAATTTAGTTTATCTTCTGAATTTTTTTATTTGCCCTTCCCTTCAGGGATTTGGATCTGAAGGCTGAGGCAAACCTTTATAATACCAAACAAAAAGCTACGCTTACAGGTAGTAATATAGATATATATTCCCCTTTTCTCTTATTATTAATATGACGCACTGAGCTTTAGAAACACACTTGTGCTGTTGGGTGTTTTTTTCTTTTTCAATATTCATTTAATTGGTTAGATGGATTTGCACTGATTAAGTAAGTGAACATTATAGTATTACATTTACTCCATCTAACCTAAGAATCTTGTGTAAAGGCCATATAGATAAAGTACGCACATTGAGTTCAAGAGAATAATTCCTTCTGAGCGCGTTGTTCATGAGCTACGTCGATTCCACTGTTTTTTTAAAGATCAAGTTGTCACGCAGTTCTAAGATTTTTTGTTCACTTTTAAAATAAGGCATTGACAGATAGACAAAATTTGTTTGATTAATATAAAAGGGAGTGTAGAAATTTAGCAGTTTCAGAGAAAGAGTATATTACCCTAGAACGTTAAGATAGTCATTTTATGTGCCTGCCATATTACTATACCCTATTTTAGAATACAGAGTGGAGACTCAAAACTTGTAGTAGAATTTAATTACGATTTTATCTCCCTTCTTTTCAATTCCGAGGCTTTAATACGCAACCACAGGGCAGATGAAACAAACAAAAAAAAAACTTTTGTTTTTATCCCATGTCTCTAAGTGTAAAAAGCCCGAACAACAACAAAAAAAGGCAACGCTTGTGCAATCTCCTTCTTCTCCGTGTCAGAGCCGAGAAGGTTGAAGAGATCATTGGCATTTCCATCCATCAAACAGTGTTAATTACAGTCCTTCACAGCCAAGAAGAACCATAACTTCTGCAGCAACAATATGGGAAACTTCTCCCCTTCAAATATGTGTGGCTCTTTTTCAGACCTGCCCTCTAAACATGTGACTTTTTTGGGCCTTGATCTCAAACTTTTGAACTTTGCAGTTAAGGGCGTCTAGAAGAAGAATATATCGTCCCATTTGCTCCGAGCTGTCATCATTTCCGGCGTGTCGAGGCTGTTATTGCCTATGAAGGAAAACCTATTGATTAAAAAATATAACTAAATATATTACAAATTGGTTTTGAGTTGTCTCTTTTTGAATCCTCAAATATCCCGTTTTTCCTAATTGATTCTAGCTACTGCAAGTTTATAGTACCCACTCTGTTGATCTAAAAAGTGAATTATACAAAACAATTTGTGAGCCTGTTGGTAATTTTTTTATTGATTTTTTAAATATGTAATTCACAGATTCCAATTTTTTTTCATATATAATAATTTATATGATATAAAAAAGTTAGATTGTTATGAGTAGGGAGGCTTATATATTTTGTCCTGTGTAAAACAGAGACTTACACTTATAACCAGTGATGCTAATTGTGAGCATTTTTTAGCTCACCAGTTTTATTAGAGTTGGCCAACTGCAGAGTGTCTTTTCTTTTCCAAAACTGTAGAGCTGCTATCATTATATTTAATTTCTGAGTAGTGAACTTCCTTTTCTACTACATTCAATTATATTTAAAGGCTGATTGAACATTCGTCTTTGCTCATAAAATATAAAGAGTAACTTAGAAGAGTTATTGCGAAGTTATACGAGGGTGCTCTGAAAAGAATTCGAGCTATACATGAAGATACTGACAAATAAAAACTAGTCATATCTATCTAGCATCTGTCGACAGTTACTCACCAAAGTTTCAGCCATTTTGTACGCGCAGTTGTTGTGTTACAGTTGTTTAAATGAGTTGATGTGAGTGTTTTTGTGAAAATAGACAAAATCAAGTATCAAGCTGTCATTACATATTTGTTTTAGAAAGTGTAATCTTTAAGTAGATTCAATCAGTAGCAGATATATAAATGCTTGTTGAGTTAAAATTTGAAGCGTCTAAGTCAATCCAACTCTGAGTAATTAAACCGAAAAAAACAAAAAGTGCCTCGTGAACAATTATTTTGGAGAGAAAAACGCCTGGCTTTGAACGGGTTACGGAGATGGGAGCATCGCTGAGAGAAGTGTGTAGAGTTACAAGGAGACTATTTAAATAAATAAATTCAGTTAAAATGTCTTGTATCTTTGTTAGAATGGAAAGTTTTCAGACTACCTTCGTAATTATAAGTCCTTGTTGGACATATAGTAAAATTGTGGATAACATCATCATAATTCAGTCTTGTATACTTGTTTATTTTCTTTCCACCTCCTCCATCTTCCTAGCTGATTGTATCTGATCTAATGCTACGGCATGCCAGATAAGATGCTACCCTCCTAAATGTTCTCCAAATTGTCAGAGTTATCATGTTGATTTTCGGTTAAGGATTTGATTGAGATATAATTTAATCCCAAGTAGTTTGATAATCAAGTGCAGGGATGTCCGGATCGGAGGGCATTAGTTGTGGCCACTACTCATTCCCACTTCAAGTAGTATTTTTTTAGTAAAAATGTTACAATATCATCAAAATGCGTAGAAAACTCATAATTCGTACGAAAATTCAAAAATATTTGATGGTATCACGTATTTTCTGAGACTCTAACAGGGTTGCCTAATCAACAGGTTACGCAAGTGAAACGCTTGTCCACAAGGGGGATTAAAACCTACCACCACCTCTATCTTGAGCATCAAGGGTCCCTTGTAATATCCTATAATACACCCTGAACCCATGGGATGTGCAAGTGAATCAATGTTTCAAAAGGTGGATCATTACACACCGCTACCTCTTCCTCTGAGTACCAATGATTCCTTTTGAAATCCTATAATAAACACCACACATGCAACCGCAATGCAAACGAACTACAGGTTCAAGAAGTGGATCATTACCCAACGCCACTGTTTCCCTGAGCATGAAGGACCCATTTTATATCCTTTAATACACCCCAGTCCATGGGTTGTGCAAGTGAACTGCTGGTCGAAAAGATGGGGCACTAGCCACCGCCACCGCTTCGTTAAGTATCAAGAACCTTCGTTATTCAAACAATTCAAGAGATTGTACTTTTTTTTTGTTGATCTTGTTTAATAATATTCAAACTATACGGTTATATATTTCATATAAGTTTCAATATTTTCCTAAAAATAGACATAAACAAAAAACTTATTTAAATAAGTCTTCAAAATCAAATATAATAATTTCAAAAAATCATCTTCTTGAACATACCTGATATTATCTATTTTTTTACATAAATATTTTCAACTTAATGTATTCTAAACATAAACAATTTCACCAAATATACTACTTTTGTAGTATGTTGTGCTTTTATGACATTTGTTAATACATATGTGTCCCCTCTACAGCCAAGACGAAGTGTGGATCAGTTTTTCCACGGTCAATACTTGGAACTTGTACTTTGACGTACTGTACTACCTCAGCTTCCTTAAAATGCCTTAATGAGACTTGCATCAACCTGTTTGCTTGTTCTTCTTTCACTTGACCGTCCTGAGCAGATTGTCAATGTGAGCACTTTAGATATGTCCAACAATCTTCCTTTTCCTCATGGTAACGCTGGAAGGTTCTGAAGCGTGGTATTTAAGGCTGTACATGGATTTTTTTTTTTCTTCAGAAACCAGTGGTTCACTTGCAGAGCCCGTTGACCGAGGTGCATCATAATATATGAAAAGGGGTCCTTGATACTCAAGATTGTGGTGGCGATAGGTTTTGATCCCCCTTAGGAGCTAGCTATCCACCTGCAGTCGCACTAACGGGCATTTTGCACATTGCTAGGGCATTATACAAAATGTCCGATTTTCCACATTGCCCAGAACATATTCACTAGAAAATTGTGCCAGCGTTGTAGGGCTGAATAGAGAGGAATAGAAACAAAGAATGAAGGTAGAAGAAAAGAGACTGAGCGAGAGCTAAATGTAGAAAGATACAAAGGGAGAAAAGGGAATATGTAGACAAAGTGAAGGAGAGAGATATATAGAAAGGAAGAAAAAAAGGAGGTCTTATTTTGGTTAAAAACATGGTCTGAATGACCTCGAGGGCCCAAAAAAACATCAAAGGAACATGCTTGGCTATTTTCTACGTCTACTTGCTAATTTCAGACTGATTTGTTCGACCATTTTGAATTCTATATGTGATAAAACCAAAAACAGATTTATACATATACATAATATATGATTATTATTAATTTTTTTTTTTTTTTTTTTTGGGGGGGGGGCTTCATAAACTTTTAGGGGACCATTAAATGTGTGTATGACAGTTCAATTATGTTATTATATCTATAATGTGTTTCTATAAATAATTTTTTATCCATTAGAGTTGAATGTATAAAAAATTTAGTACCTAAGGTATGTCATTCGACAAATTTAAAGAATACTACTTAATACTTACTAGCCATAGAATACACATTTATAATTATCAAAATTAGTTTAAAATTATATAAAAGAAACTTGTTGCAAAAATAAAAACAAAAGTCAGTATTTGTTATTTTAATGTTTTCTGATTTGCAAATAATACCATAAACTTTATGAATATGTTACAAAATTTAACAAATAATAATAATATAAATATAACTGTTTTTTTTTCTAGAAGGACAAAGACTAATTGTAAGTATAAATTCTAAACTTTGTACACACCTTTGATGTGATCACTATCATTTATAAATTTAGATTTATTGGAATATAAATAATATAAGCAATCCGACATTGCAGCTCTACCGCACACAAAAATCATATGAGGTCTTTTAAGAATTCTGGATGCAATTCTTATTCTGTCCATGTAGATATCTAATGCTTTTTGAACATTATTGTGATTCAAAAGTTCATCTTGTATTTTATCACTCAATTCGCAATGCTTCTTATCCAACTCTTGAAGCTCAGATCTTGATAGTTTCATAATCAAGTTATCTTCATTGACTTCGGAATAGCTACTTTTGAGTCCTTGTGAGACCGGATAGTCATTTATGCATGCTTCACAAAGGCATTCAAAGTTAAACATATTTTTTAATTTTATTTGCCTCTCAGATTTTGGAGTGTCTGCAAAATGGCCTTGATAAACGTGACAAATGCTCTCACCGGGTAAAATTGGACGTGTTGCAATAGTTATTTGGTAAGGTCCAGTATAAACTGGGGCTGTATTTGGGTCACATGAATGATTAAAAATGGATGCAGCTAGAGGGAAAACAGCAAGTCCATTTGATTTTAGCTTAATAGACATTTCTATGGATGATACTTCTGAGATGGAGTGATTATTTGATATTATACCAGAATAGAATCGATAAATCAAACAGCCAATAAATACTTTGACATTTGATCTTTCATCAGTAAATGATTTCAAGAGTAAATTTTTATTTTCTTCATTAAACTTATCAAAAAATCCTTGAATCTCCAACAGCTTAATAATAAACAATACTGCAGCCACAGTTTGCCAAAAATTAGAAACATGACCAACCATATTATACAAATATAAATATGGTTCAAAAGTATTGTTCGTAGGCATTGGAATAGACTCTTTATTATTTGAAAATAATTCCGCTCTTTCCACAAAGTATTTGCATGTTTCTTTGACAGATAATAGTTTAAAAGCCATATATAATTGATTTGCATGGCCAGCACCATTATAGTTTCCAGAAGCATAAGAGTCCAAAATACCAAGCTGACAGTCAAAGTTAGAATGAATGGATTGAGACTCTTGAATGCATTTATCTGAGCAAAAAACAACACTAACACAATATTCGCATGGAATTGGATTCAATGTATGGGATAAACAGGAAAAACAATGGTCCAATGCATACCATGGCTGTAAAATACGAGTTGCTGCCTCATCAACTACAATTTGTTCTCCCACATCGATCAACGACTTTGCGACGGCATAGCGACCCTTGTTTTCTTCATGTTTTATTTCAACCTTCGGATTCAAGTATCTGGAAAGAGTTGGATTAACAGATTTGATTGTTTTCTCATTAAGATTAAGATTTGTAAATGAATTGACAATCAAGTTTTCCTTTAATTTTTTGACTGATTTATTTATATCCGAAAGGATGTTTGGATCACTGGTTTTTAATAGTTTTGATTTGGCACATTCATACTTTTCTAAAGCTTTATTTAATTGTCCAAGAGCCTCAAACGATTTTGCCTGTCTCAAATATAATTTGTATTCCTCAGGATATTCCTTTGATTCTACAATAATTATTAAATGAAAAACATGAATTAAATGGATTTATAAATACATACTTAGACATTTTTCTGCATCTTCGATAGCTTCAGAATATTTATTCAGTTTAGTTAAGACAACACTTCGATTGGCCAAAGCTAGTGCATAGGTCTTTGATTCTTTTCTTTCAGAGTAAATCAATGCTTTTGAATAATGAACTAAAGCTTTTTGAAATTCTTGTTTTTTCAAGAAGTCATTCCCTAACTCTCTGAGCTCCTTACTTAGCTTATCAGACTTTTTCATTTTTTTCCATAAGGTTGAAGGATTAGGAAATTGAATTTCTTCATCAGACAATATGGTGTATAGAATTGTAGATAGTTCATTTATTGAAGGGCTTGGAAACTTGAATTCGTAATGTTTCCCTAGTTTTTCTCCATAAGAATCAATCATATTCTTAACTACTGCCTCTTCCTCCATGATGAGTATCTGATATATTATGCAAATGATATATTTTTTATTTAGGTACATATAATCACGTTATGGTGATTCTAAAGTCTTACCTTATATTTATTTTAACATTATATGTGATTATAACCAAATAACTCCTGATTATTCATGAGATATTATATTATGTTAACAATATTACTATTTAGAAAGTGAGTAAAACATCGACCGCACACCCTCAAGACTAAATAGAGTTCATTTTCTATTCATATGTGCATTTGTAAGAATATTTTTTGATCATTTGCCAAGAAGTTGCAATTGCTCAAAATAAACAGTTGTATGCTCCATATTTGAATTTCGAAAGAATAATCATGGGTAAAGGTAAAAAGAAGCAGGGAAGTAAAGTAAAACTCCAATCTCAAGAGAGTTTATCCAATGAGCCAAGATTTATTGAGTTATCTTCATCTGATGAAGAAGATGTCCAGAGAGGATCGAAGAAAGTATCCGCTGATAAACTTCAAGCCTCCCCTTTATCTGCAAAACCTAAAACATCTCAAAAGGACGATAAAAAAGACTCCAGAACTCAAAAAGAACCGAGTATGAATCTCCAGGATTCTCAATTGAAAGCTGATGATAAAAGTCAAGCAAAGTTCACAGCTAAAGACGCTGATAAAAGTGAGAATGTGGAACCAGAAAAAACGATACCTAATAAAGTAACTGAAGAAGTAACAAAATCATCATCTTTAAATATTAGACCAGAGAATACAGCACAAGGTGATTGTATAGTTTGTGGAGAACTAGCCAAAAACTTTTGTTCCTCTTGTAAATACGTCTTTTACTGTAAAAGAGAACATCAGAAATCCCATTGGTCCTCCCATTCAAAGGAATGTGCTCACTTCAAGGCTTTACCATACAGAGTAAAACAGATTCTAATTATTATTCATTCATGCTATTATTAATCAATTAAATTATTTTACAAAAACTCATTTAATTAGATTGAAAGGAATCCAAGATTAGGAAGATATCTCGTGGCCAAAGATGACATTTCCGAAGGAAGTCTGATTTTCAATGAGCCTCCCTTAGTTATTGGGCCCCGTCAACTCACTAAGGCCGTAAGCTTAAGCTTTCTGAAGTTGATTTGACATTCGTTTGTCTTACTATTCTGTTATTTCTTTGTTATAAAGGTTTGTCTAGGCTGCCACAATGAGCTCAAAGATAAAAAAGATACATATCCGTGTAGAAGATGTACATGGCCAATGTGCTCTAGAAGTTGTTCAGACAGTCCAGTCCATGCAAACGCTGAATGCAGTATTTTGTCCTATGGTGGAGTAAAGGTAAATATTAAATACATGTTTAGAAATACCAAATCTATGTTAATTAAAAATTGTGATTTTGTATTTGAATAATGATACTTTTGTAAATCTATTTTTAACCAAAAAAGTTCACGTTTTGATCATGGAATGTATCCAAAAAGAAGGTGATTCTTAAAATAATTAATTCCAGTTAAATTATTTTTTACAATACATTTTATTTGTATGTACAATATAAATGATATAAATATTTGAAATTCTTTTCTTCATTTATAATTGTCTATAATCTATATTATATTAAAGTTGCATTTCCAAACTATTTTTCGTATTAAAGATCCAATTTCATTATTAAAAATATTAGGTTGCTTTTAAATCCAAAGTCTAATTGATTAAATAAGTGATGATTATATTTTAGGTGAACATTGACGCCTTTGGCACAGTTAATATGATGTACGCATGCATTACAGTACTTAGAGCTCTGTCCCTCAAAAATGATCACAAATGGCTTCATTTATAATTGTCTATAATCTATATTATATTAAAGTTGCATTTCCAAACTATTTTTCGTATTAAAGATCCAATTTCATTATAAAAAATATTAGGTTGCTTTTAAATCCAAAGTCTAATTGATTAAATAAGTGATGATTATATTTTAGGTGAACATTGACGCCTTTGGCACAGCTAATATGATGTACGCATGCATTACAGTACTTAGAGCTCTGTCCCTCAAAAATGATCACAAATGGCAAGAATATTTGAAATTTGATTCGCATTTGAATGAACGAATGCCAACTCAAGTCTATCAACAAGTATAAAACGTGTTTTATGGTTAAAATCAATTTATACTTAATTCAAATCCACCTCTAGGTTAATAAAGAAAAAGTGGTATTTTTTATACATTACTTCTTAAAGCTGTTATCCAAATTCAGCGATTTAGAAATTCTAGAAGCTTGTGGAAAATTAGATACTAATTGCTTTGAAATTCGTCAATTCGGGAAAAATCTTCGAGGATTGTATCGAATAGGGAGTATCATGTCCCATGAATGTACTCCAAATACACGCCACACCTTCGAAGAAAATTATGACATAAATGTCTATTCAACTGTTGATATTAGTAAGTCCCTAAAATGAAGAAAGCAGCTTATTATGTAGAAACAAAAAATTATATATGTATATAATGTTATCGTTTTTAGAGAAGGGTGAAATAATTTGTGCCACATACACTCAACCTCTTTGGTGTACCCTAAGCCGTAGAGAGCATCTAAACATGAGCAAATGCTTCTGGTGTAGGTGTAAGCGATGCGCAGATCCTACCGAATTTGGAACATATCTATCAGCATTTAGTTGCTCAGAATGTGGTGGGAAAATGCTTCCATTGGACCCATTAGATCAAAAATCCAATTGGAAGTAAGTTAAATAATTCAATTCATAGTTTCCCTATGTATAATCAATACTTTAGGTGTGAAAAATGTTCTCATACTCTGGAGTCTACGACAGTAAGACATGGAATAGAGTCGATGATGGATGAGTTAAAGTCCATAGATAGAACAAACCCCGAGAATTTAGAGGATTTTCTGAAAAGATATGCAACTTTACTTCCAGAAACAAATCAACTTACTCGAGAAATCCAATTAGGACTTGTTAGTTTGTTTAAAAATAGAAGGAATGAAGATCTCAAAACGACGCAATTGCTTCGAAAGGCTTTTATGTGTACGTATCAAAATAATTTTTCAAAAAATAAAAAATATAGTTATTAACATATTTGTTTATAGGTCGACAGTTACTAACTGTTGCCAATAGAGTTGATCCTGGATTCTCTAAATGGAGAGGGGAGCTTCTATTAGAAATGCAGTCGGCGAACGTCATTTTAGGACAAAGAGCTTTGGCTGAAGGAAGAATATCAAATATCCAAGCAAAGGATATTTTTGATGAAAATATGAAACATCTCAAAGAAGCGGATCGTGTTTTATGCATTGAACCAGAATATAGAGATAAAGTAAAGTCTAAAATCAATTATCTGACCAAAGAAATTGAAAAATTAAATATTTAAGTGATTATTTTGCAATATTTTCTTTTTTCCTTTACCTATAAAATAAGATACTTTAAATGTAAAGAATCAATAAAATAATTGAAAAAAATAAATCTGTGTAATCACTATTATTTATTTATTCCTGTATTGTTTGATACATGCGCTCAGTTCAGGAATATACTTTAAGGGTTTTATAATATACAGTATATGTTAAAACTTAAAATACTCGTAACGCGTACAAGAAATCATAATATAAAATTAAATCCCAGGAAAGCAATGACTATTGATAATTAAGTATATTTAGTGTATAAATACATAAACGAGTAACCATTTGAGATGAATAACTCTTCATTGCCACTTTTAACCTTTCTTCCAAAAAGATAAAGAAAAAAGGCCCAAGATTGTGTAAGGATCATTGAGGGTATTAGGATTAGAGATAGGATTGGTCTTGAATCAGAATCCAGACTACCCAGGTAAAGTATAAGTAAGCTGGTATTATCCGAAAAGATCCAAAATCTGAGATTCGACCCCTATTTGAGTACTCGAACTCAAACAGAAACAGATAATCTTAAAATAGATATTTTCCTTTAGTCGGAAAAGAAACAGAAAAAAAGCCCAAAACCATTTTTAACTGTGGATTTATTAATCAATATTTATTAAGAATTGATAACAACTTAAAAGGAGCTAATTATAATTCAACCGGCTATGTATCATCATTGTTTTATTTACTTTTATTGATATGGCGTAGGGATTAGTTTTAGCCATAGTCCTGGGACTAATAAAAGATAATCTAATCAATCAATGTACCTTTTAAGTAGTAGTTTCTACTTGTATATATATTTTATTATCATAGTTTTATGTACATCCTTTTAAATAGTAATCCTTGACAAATATAAGTTAGTGTAGGATTGTACCCCCAATCCAATCGTCACTTTATTAACTCTTCCTCTGGTCCGTTACTTCCGTACTAAGGTAGCGTTCTTGTAAATCTACACAACCAATCAACGTTGAGATAATTCATTACGAGACCATGAAAAGCTGACAACAAAGTAAATTGTATGTAGCAAGTTTAATAGAAATACATGGTAGTCATAGTAGATGAGTATTTGTGTAGTTTGTCAAATTTTGTTTTTCTTCCCCAACAGGAGGTACTATTTATCAAATTGAAAATTCTAGCAATAGTGACGTCATAGACTATGAGAGGTTACATCTTTTTTGTCAAAATCTGCTTGTCTTGCCCAGAAGTCGGTTTACCCGATTACATTGTGGTAGAACCTTGTATTTCTATTAACCTTGTACACTTTTGTGTTAGCGAGGTAACGCAGTGCCTGTCGTTAATCCACACGGCGTTACCTTACTAACACAATACTGTACACTATTTTTGCCACTCAGCTGTCGATTTTTCTTCTTCTTCTCTCCAAGTCAATGCTCTTGAACAGTTATCAACGTCTATTATTCAATAATAATTCCTTAGTTGAAAGAATTAGCTAATTACTAACTGATTTTGAGGCTATTTAGTATTTTCTGTTTCTTTACAGAGAATAGGTTGTGAGATACGGTATAGTTAACGATATGTGCAATGGTATTAAAACAATCATTCTAATAATAAGTAATAAGTATGTTCTAATAGTAATAACATTGGGTTATTCATTAATTCGGAATCTGTAAAAATGTAACCGTAATCCGGATTCTATTTTATTAAGGTCTGAACTTTGACCTTAAAATGCTCATAAAATTCGAGTCTGGTATCCATCTATTTTTTGGTTTCACTTAGGGTGCCAATCTGTTACATCAACTCGATTTAAATTTAAACTAGGAATGTCTGAGGTCAATGTATGCTGATTTAAACTTAAGTCGAGTTGGAGCAATCATAAGATTAAAAAATGTAAATTGAGCTAATATATTTTCAAGTTTAAAGAAAAACTACTTGGTAATAATTGGCTTCACTAGCTTTATTGGTCAAAATTAAGGTTTTTTTACTACAATTTTTTTTGGTCAGGATGCAAAAATGTTACGCTAACATAGGGGTAATTTTTATTTTCCAAAAAAATAATATTGGAAATAAATTTTTTTAATGTATTTCCAAAAAAATAATAATTTTTGTAAATAGCTTTGGATTTTTGAAAAAAAATTACAAAAAATTTGATTTTTTAAGAATAGCTGTGGATTTTTGATTTTTTTTCCCGAAAAAATTAAGTTTTTGACAGTAATTGTTGATTTTTTTCCAAAAAATTATATTTAAACTTTAATTTTTGAAATATTTGATGAATAGGTATGGATTTTTGAATTTTTTTTCCAAAAAATTTTATTTTTATTTTTTTCAAAAAAATACCAAAAAACCAAGTTCCCCCAAAATAAAAATCCTGCGGACGTCCCTGATAAGTCGGTGAAATGATCGAAAATTCACTTTTTATTGACACATGTAATACATCCCTAAACTAGGTCAGTTCAAATAATAGCAAGGTATAGAATGCTAGTTACAGGTATACGAATCGAAATTTAAACATAAGTTTAAACCTTTTAGTTTAAGTGAATGATTTTCTAACTCTTGAAACCAAGAAAAGCGATATTTAAAGTAAGGATAATAACTTAATATAATTGATCATAATAATTATTATTTTTATGAGTAGTCCAACTAATGTAATGCCGTCATTAATAGTTAGTTATATGAATCTTTAAATACACTTTCAATAAAGAAAATATAATATATTAAAATTAATTTATGAAGTTATATGATTATGACTCATCCTATCAACAAAAAATAAGACATACTTTAAAATTTAAAACCACCTTGTGTTGAGATTCGATAGGTTTTCTTATAATAATACACATTCATAAAATTTAATGTAAGCTACAAATTTCAAGAAATGTGTCCCCCTGGCGTCGTAAATACCATTTAAAAAGAACTCTAGTACGTACACTTGATTGTATCTGGAAGGTAACATCCATTAGAAATCTTAACTTATCGAACAATATTGGCATTTCAGGACTCTGGACCGGACATTAACTAACTATTCTTTGGAATTTCAAGCATATTCTTAAATGATTCATCATGCAAAACTCGAAAAAAATTAGGTAAGTAATCTTTTTTTGATTACTAGGAATAGGATATTTGCTAGTTGTTAATTAAAAAACGAAGACAAAAAGCGTATTTTTTGGGATAGGCATCAATTGGCTTCTTAAATGGTATATTGTCTATTTTTTTACATCGAATAATATATCATACAGCTTCTCAAATTGAAAATCTCAATTCATATTTGATATAAAAAACAACATCATTTTAAGTTTATCTTCTGTCAAAATGAATTAGGGAAATGATTGCTCAAGTTACGCTTTAGTGTCCATATATTTTATTCAAGACTAGCGCTTGAAAAAAAAAATATATAAGTCATAGTAGGTTATTAACCTTGGTTGGTAGTATGTAATTAAATTTGAATAAGGTATTACATTTGACTGTATATGTTTTGAACAAGTTGCAACCTCTATAAGCAAATTATACAAGTGACAATTCCCTCGTCTTAAAATGCACAAATTAATTACAACAATGATCATTCTAATTACCAACTATAAATTGATACTATCCTTTTATTTTGATCAATTAATATTAGATAGTTATATTTATGAGTAATATAACCCTGGGCATTTGAACTCTACAATGTGCCACAGAATGCTTAATTTGTTATCAAATAACCAAAAATCATACCATTGATATATCGGTCATCCATGGAATATCCAAGTACTTCAAATCCTTCATCTCTTTTTTGCTTGCAACTTGTACAATTTGATTAGACAAGTTGTAACTTTTATACAACATATAAACACAAGATCTGCTGGAAAAAGGGTCTTTAAACAAAGAGAAATGACATAGAAGAAGAGTAATGACGTCATAGACTAATTATCCAATGGGATGCTCTACTTTTACTACAAGGGGGGTCTTTAATTTGATGGACTTGAGCTCTAGCTGCACGTACAAAGCCAGAGCTAGAAGGAAGGAATTTTCCTGTTCATCACTTCAAAAACTTCAAAACATTGAATTGGATTGAAAAAAGGGCGTAGACGGGTGATCTTTCTTTGATATTAATTAATCATTACTAGTACATAACGATTATTTAGTACTTACTAGTATCATATTATATTCGATCCTATTCAATTCCTCTTCATGGCGAACGAAATTTGTACGATTGACGATGAGCTCAAATCAACTCTCCGATCCTTTCGATTCGGGAAGAGCAAAAGTAGCTCCGCCATCATTCTTAAAATTGACCAGAAGGCCCAAAAAGTGGTTGTAGATGAGATCCTTGAAGGGATAACAACGGAGGAGCTCCTTGAGGAGATCCCCGATCACCAGCCGCGGTTTGCTCTCTATTCGTTTGAAATGGTGCACGCTGCGGATAATCGCGTTTCCTATCCCATGTGCTTGATTTATTTCACTCCGAGCGGCTGTCAAACGGAGTTGGCCTTCATGTATGCGGGCACGAAACTCTCTCTCGTTAAGGAAGCACAACTCACTAAGGTCTTTGAAATTCGAGACCTCGAAGAGTTTACTCACGAGTGGCTTATTGAAAAGCTTCAAAAATAGTACGGATTTCATCATCATCACCGATTTCTAGTCCTTGATATACCAAATTCTTCTCTTCTTCTATTCTAATTATATTTTGTGATACTCTTTTTTTTTTCTTCTTTTTTGTTTGTATGACTAAAAAGTAAAATATTTGCCTTTCTGCATGTCAAAAAGCTACAATTAATTGTACACAAATCTTTAAACATATTTTTTTTATACTTCATTAAATGTGTATCTTCATTATAATGGGAATGATTTAAATCACAAAATCCCTTTGGTTAGTGAATTGTGATAGAGTTATATGAAGTGGAATTGACATTCTTGCTCATTTATCATTTATTATAAAACAATCATACTCTGCCAGTAATATTAAGTTAAATTAATCGAAATACATTTTTTGTACTACTAATGAACTCAAATACAGAATTCATACGACATTTTGTTCCTTTTTCATTATTATTCATAATATTTTTTGTATTTCTTTTTCAAGGATGAGTCAACCACAACAGGTTATGCCTCCCCATGTTCATATGCAACAGCAACAAATGAATCCTCAAATGGGGATGCAGCCACAACTCATGCAATCACAACAGCATATGCCTCCCGGTGCTCAAATGGCACAAGGAAGTACGATGTCTCCCGGTACACAATTGCCTCAGCAATCTCAAATGCAACAACAACCACCACAACAGGTGCCTCCTCCCCAGAGGTCACAACCTCAAGAAGATAAGCTGGTTTCTAACGCTCGCAAATTAGTTTGTGGCCCGCTCAAAGATAAATGGTCGCAAACACTACGGGAAGCAGCTCTTAGAATATACCAAAATGGAGTACATGACGTGGGACTACCAGGAACATCAAGTAATTTACCGCCGCAGGGAAAATTTGAAAACAATTTGGAAGACTTTCATGCGATATGCGATCAAATTGAACTCAATTTAAAGTGTGCCATTCAGTGTATGAATCAAAGTTCTGCTTCAAATCGATATATGCCGATTCCTCCTAATCTAAGTCGAACCGAATTGGGGAACGATTATCTCACCTATCCTCAGTATATAAATACCTCTAAACAACAAATAATCTTTGCTGAAGATGTTCGACAAATGTTAAATCAGGCAGCAACAGATGTTGTTGAGAGAAATGTTCCTACTTGAAGGACTACTGTAGAAATGGGTATCTAAACATTGACTATGTAGCTCAATCTCTGTATCAATAAATTTTATGTTCACTTAATTCAATTAGGAATAAATGTTATTTTTGGAATATAAAAGGCAAAACGTTAATATATTTTGATATTTCAGAAGGACACTATGTCTCGTAAATTGAAATTTCTTAAGAACTGCGCCAACATTTTTAAAAATCATCCTGTTCTAAATCTCCATATACAGACTAAAATTAGTCAAGAAACCTCAAGGAAAATAGACAATCTTTGTGGGAGGTGTGCAAATGTCTTAACACACAAGGATGAAGTCAAAGTTGAGACGAAAGGGAAGAAGTCGAACAGGAGGACAAAACTTGTAGTAATGTGCTCATTGTGTGGTGGTGTTGCTCGGTCTGTTGTCATTAAAAAACGGCCTGCTTCTATCAAAAAGGTGGAAAACAGCCCCAAACGCGAACCTTCAATCAAATGTAATAAAAGGAAGCGTAACAAGGACACAAACGCTGGACTTGTAATTCCTCAATCATTTAAAAAACCCAAAGAGCCCAAAAGTGACAATAAACTCTTACAACTCTTGCAGGAAGAGTCAAAAACCAAGACTAATTTATTGGATAAGTTATTTGCTTGATTCTTTAGTTTGTGTATGTGTGTTTACATTAATACGTATACTTCTTGATAAATTTCATATTTTTTACATCTGAGGTTTCTCATTTTATGGTATTATAAGGAGTAGTATTTAAAGTTGAAACATATTCCACGAATTCTCAGATGATATCAAATAATGTGTATAACACGGGAGTACTCTATACATGGAAAATTGTATTATTTTTTTCATCCCCCATAGCACTTGTCAATTGCTAACACGGGGTGGGTCCAACTGACTACAATCTCGAACAATTAATACCTTAATGATTTTTTTAGGATAGGAGCTACTATTTCATGAGGATTCCGAGAAAATTACCTTCAAAGTTTTTATAATAGCCATTGCAACAGTATTTTTTATCCTTTAATCAGGTAAAGCGGATGCGTGGTGTTCAATATCTCTAATTTGAAGAACGGTTCTTCGAATATTTTATAAGTCAATAGGAAAAAAACATTTAAACTTTTCTTGATTCAAAAGACATAGGAAAGGATAAGACTATTCTAAGCTCTGTGAACAAGTGCCAGATACAGGATACTTGGAGCCTGTCTTACAGTGATTTGGCTGTACGATAAGGAACACCTTATCAGATCAAGTGTAGAGCTTTACAATTTTATAACTTTATTTGGTATATGAACATAGTATTTAGAACTCTATAAACAAAAATGATTCCTTATTTTAAAAAAGATATAGAAACTTTTTTTTATAAACACTTAAAAAAATGTCTACATATTTTGGAAATTTTGATTAAAATGAGTAGGTTATGTGATTTTGAAGTGTTCCGTATAAATTTAAAAGACAAAATTTTTTTTAAATTTTTACTGTAAATTTATTCGCTATCGTACTGAATTTCTGAGTACACTGACGAAACCCCTTTCCCCCGCCACAAATATATATTAATAGTCATAATTCTAGAAAAGATTAATTTTGTTACTAGTTATTTTAATTATATCTTCAGCCCAATAAATCTTTATTTTTTGGGACTACAGGCCATGGAAGAGTAGAAGAAAGATCTTAATTTTTTTCTATTAAAATTCATGGATAGTATCGAGCTATTTGGAGACGGTAGGGCTAAATTTCCAGGCCCACGACTAAACGGGACCACTTCTTCATAAATATTGCATTTATTTCTATAAATAGATCTATTTTATAGCACAATGATGTATTTCCGTTTACATGGCTCCACACCAAGATACTTTCGTTTAGATTAAGGGTAACGGAAATTTATTTCAATATAAAAATATCATTAAAAAGAATTCTTAATATTTTGCTCTGTTTGTATCTGAGATTGAGACTTAATAAAATATAAATACGCCAAAAACGAAGGATACTCAATGCCAATTTAAAATACTTTCAATTGGATAATGTTTACCAATGAATACTTACCTTAAAGGAAGATAAAATGTACGAGAGGAGATACGGTATGGGTATTTTACGTTTTTACTTCATTGAGAGGTATATTATTGTAAATAGGAGTAAATTGTAGTAAATTTATTCAACAATAATATTGTACAATACAATTAGATAAGCAAAATTTTTATGAAGTTTGAGGAACATTATCAATATTCTTAATGAAATAATTTATTATTATATTTCTCTTTATTCAATTTTTATATATTTTGGAATACTATCATTTACTTCAGAAACTAGTTGTTTTGTCATGCATTTGAAAATTTGAGCGAAATATAAAACGATTAAAATGATGCTCTTGATCACAATCAAGATTTTCTAGCAAATATAGGTCTTCAGCTATTTGTCTTAAAATATTATAATTTATAACTAATGAAAATATTCTTTTGGATTTTTTTGTTGAAAAAATAATTTTTATAATTTATGAAAATATTGAATAACAAAACGTAGACACTAAGAAAAGTAAGAACTATACTGATTTTTTTTAGACCTTGATGCCTTGTAACTACTACGGCATTCTGGAACGAAGCAAAGACACATGAATTAACCTTATATCAATGAGAGTAGACAACGAAATATTACGTTTTTACTACATAACTAGATATTTAGAAGTAAATAATTGTAAATCGTAGTAAATTAATCAATTACCAAATATATTATAAGCCTAAATAATTAAGACAAAATAAACATATCAAGTTAAATCAATGAAGCACATAAATAAATAAATATTTGCATTACACTGTTATTTATAATTGAGAAACAACAAAAGAATTTTAAAAGGTAATGTCATATTAATATGCTTCAGAATTGTCAAGGAACATAATCTATTATTTAGTGTCAATGAATACTGAAATAATTGTTCTTATATACAATTTTTTTCACTTCATAAGCATTTAGTGTAATCCGTAATTTATTTATTGAAGATCCTAAATCCTCACGATCGAGTGATATAAATAATGATAATTGATCACTAAATCAATTAAGAAAATGACTTCCGACTTACTAACTTTTAAAATATGTTAAACGAAATTCATATTTTCCAATATAAATCTACTAAAGTAATAAGATCATCGATAATTTTTTAACAAATTTATCACGTAAGAGTAGGTAATAGCAGAGTAGAATATGTTTGTGGTTTTCCTGATAAAAATATCTAGAAAAGAAGACAACATTAAATTCATACTCCAGGATCGTCTCCTACTTTTTTTCCGATGACAGAAGAGACTCACAAGTAATAATGGAATCGGAAGAAAGGAAGTGCCTAGAATTACAGAAATAATACAGCCTTATAAATGGACTCAGTGCCATAGATATGAGTTGTTTCTTTGTTTTGTACATCAATGACATTGAAGGACTCAAATCAATGAAAGAGTTCCATAAGAATATTAAGTGACGAAATAGAGTAGACTTTGAAAGAAGTTTCAATGGAAATAGATCCAGATGAAGGATGATATGTCAATTTTCCTCACTGTACATTTCATTTCAGTATTAATTCTCTTGATTAAACATATTATATATATCTATTGTATTAAATTGGTTAAAAACTTATAGCTTTTCACTTTCATTAAAGAAGTATACAACGATTCCATACAAGATATAGAGGGACGGATGTGTATTTGAACCAATGTATGATAGAGTAACGGATTTGGACGTTAAAGGACATCTGCACAATGGGTGATACTTCCATTAAATGAGATGATATCCATCGAGTAAGGTGCAAGAAAGTATTCTAAAAAGATGAGATCCTCTAACATGATGGATATTCCAATGTCATAAACATATAGGAGTTGAATGGAAATATGAGTTGACTTAAATCAGTATATACGGAGGTTCTGTGAAAAAGATCCATCCAAACTATCCTTATTGTCTTATAAGTAATTAATTTAATGACTAAAGTTTATCACAATAACTCATTAACTGTTTTCACAAAAAAGTGTTAAAGCCTAAATGATTTTATTTCTTCCTCATTTACCCGATGAAGTAGTTTGTTTGTGAGAGGTTTCGTGACATTTCTCATTCTCTCTTATTTAATAATTATTTTATTTTCAATGCTATAATGTTTTAATCATAGTCAGACTAGTCCATAGACATAAAAAATATAGAGTGCTTACTTGAGGCAATTTTTTTAAAGGAGAGACAGCTGATGAATAATAACAACAAAAGGATCAAAAAATTACTTAATAATGTGATTTTAGGGGCCTAATGGATAATGATGGTACTCAACTTATTTCAAAATATGAAATCTGTAAAATACGAAATAGTTCATTGTTATTGTTATAATAATTCATCAATCCCAATTTTAACTCATAGGAAGGAGTATGATATCTTAAAGGAATCTCCACGATTGGTATTTAGATTCACCTTGAATCGAATGAAGCCTATAACAATATTATGAAGAATATTTTCATAATTAAATTTTTCTTATAAAATCCTAATATTCTCGTAAATACTTATTTTTATAAAAATATTTTAGAATATCTCAGACAAATAAAAATGTAATTAATATGTATCATTTATTCTACAAAATATTAAATACTAATAAAATTAAGTCTTTCATCCTATTATTGATATTTTTCAATTTATTGATTCTTAAACTGAATAAGATATGAAAACTTTCAAATATAACTGCTATCTTGATTTAAGGATGTCTCTTTTAGCTCTATTTTTTTCACCACCCAAAGGATTTCATATTGGAAGGTAGGGCATATGTATGAGTAATAACTATATTTTAAGTTCGCCTTTTTTTAATCATGCCATCAGAATTCCTTTTTTAGTACTGTCTTCTTCATAAGTTCTTCACTTTAAGAGTCATCGATGGGACTCCACTTTTTAAAGTGCGTTGGAAAGTCGAAAATGGGGGGGCACTGCTCATTCAACAACTAAAAAGTGTGAACTTAACTTCATGCTTAATGATGTCAGAGCCCTTGAAGTACCCAAACATATCCTTGACCATTTGGTTTGTTTCCAATCTTGGCGACTGGATCGACGTCACTCATTGTTTATAAACCTGATGATCTTGTTTTTCCTTTTGTTACTTTTCAAAGATATAAAATCATGAGTGTACTTAGTAAAGGAGGAGATGTGACTCCGCTAAAAGTTTTTAACAAATTTCATAAAATAGATATATATATAATTAATATTTGTTTTATTATAACAGTTAACTAAGGAGTCAAATGGGACGAGTCCTAAAGATCACGGACCGTTCATTCTAGTTAAAAACTTTTAATACTACGTGTTTGGTTACTCTATTTGAGAAATTCCGCATCGAGGAGGACAACATGTGTTGTATTACGGAGAAAGAAGTTGAAGAGGTATGGAGTGAAATAAAGCTGCTCGAGGATGAAAAAGAGAAGCAGAGAGACAGATCGGAAAGAGGTTAAGAGAATGGATTCTCGAGTAAAGATTTGGAAAAATTATTGTGTAAATTTGAAGAAAGGGTGACGAGTCTCAAGACTTTGAAGACAAAGCTGATTGAACACAGGAAAAAAGTTGAGATGTTGACTGTAGAAGAGCTAACCAAAGCACGAAAGGAGAACTTACTTGCAGTAAGAGTAGTAGAAGATTTGGAAAAGAGTTATGATGGCAAAGGTAAAAAATGTTGATTTGGAGTCTCAGAGAAGTCGTGATCATAATTCATAACTTAAAAGAGCTGAAAATTCAGCTTGAAATAGAAAAGATGAAGTTGGCAAACGAGAAATTTGTGGAAGACAAAGTGAGTCAGCCTAGTAACGATAAAGAAACGCCAAGATAAGATACAAGTTTGGAAATGGAATCTACTCTAACAGATGAAGAAACGCCTATTGATGGAAATAATATAGAACTAATCCAAGAGAGAATGAGAACCAAAGCTGTACCACTGCTTGAAGAAGGTACTGACGATAATATTAGAGCTAACGATAGTGATGGTTTTAGACTCGGAGGAGAAGCATCTATGAGTTGTTGTTCAAATCATTCCCGTTTGGAAGAAGCTTTGTGAAAAATACAGAATTCCTAAATCATATGGTAAATGAATTAGTAGAAACGAAAAGGGAATCAAAGAGTTCGGTGCTTCAAATAACAGAATATAAACCTGAAAAGTGGAATGGAGATACAAAGAATTACCATTTGTGGAAAAAGAAATTTTTAGAAACCTTAGAGGCAGCAAGTGTTCCGAATGAAACGACAAAGCGAGCAATATTGATTCAGGCATTGCCTATTTCTTATCACGAGGAGGTAGGAGTAAGCTCGACAATTAAAGAGATATTTGATAAATTTGAATGTACAATAACTGAACAGAATGTACTGAGAGAAATAAGGGTAGAGTTACATAAAATAAGAAGAATTGAAGGTGGAAATAGTGATCAAATGAAGAGTCTGGCATTATCTATCGAGCGCTTTCGAGATCAGATGATAATAATTGGTCAAGCAGAATATGTTGATAAAAGCCTTTGGATAGAAGATGTTATAAGTCATAAATTAACTCAGAGATTATCCGAATTATTTATAACAATGAAGAAGGGTAACAATGTAAATGAACAAGTCTTGTTTCTAAGGGAAAATGCGTATCCATGTAGGAAGAGAAACGATGTGAGAACTCAACATCACTCACTACCTCTATGTTCAATAAAGAAGCCGTGAAGATGGAGTATGATTGTGGCTGTGCCAATAACTGTTATGACCTAACGAAATGTAAGAAATTTTTTATATTTGTGAAAGAACGTCAGAATATCAAAGGTAAAAGAAGAGTTTGTTTTCGATGTCTGAAAGTTTGACATAAAAGGTCTATGTGCCCCAATTTTGTAAAATGTAATCTTTGTAACAGACACAACCATCACACTCTCCTTCATATACCAATCAGAAGACATAATGAGATGGAAAACACGAATGTTAATACCCTACAGGTAAATAAAGTACGATTACCAGTGGTTATGATTGAAATTCAAGATCAGGATGGATTATGGAGACAATTTCGAGCGTTGATAAATTCTGGTAGTGATACAAGCCTTATATGAAAAGATTTAGTGTCTCAATTAGGTTGAAATGGAATACCTGATAAGATTTGTGACGAGGTTGCTGGTGGAAAGTTGTATGAAGAAAATTCGAGGAAATATGTCATTGTTCGTTGTATGAACCAAAGTTAAACAGAAAAGGCTTACAATCTGCACTTGTTTTCTATAGGCAATACATGTGGGAAATCGCTGGAATTAGAAAAGGATTTTTCTATCAAATATCCATATTTAAAGTGTTTGTATGATAGAGTAGCTAAAGAAGGTGGAGTAATTGATGTACTCATCGGTCAAAATTTTAAAAATCTTCTGGAAGAATTGGGCCGAATAAAACGCCAATGGAATTTAACCTGTGCAATCAAGTATCCTCTAGGATGGCCTGTTGTTGGTAGAGTTTAGGAAGTCTCGACTAATTCTCTATTTTGTGTTAGAAGGAAAGTCAACGTTTTTAGAATGGATGGTGTAATTGATGAAGGCGTAGACAATTTTAGGAAAATAATGTTAAATGATCAATCAGGAGTAAAACCTACTAGATTGTGCTTGTGTAGTGAGAAGGAATTTTGACGAGTCTCGTTTCATCAAGAAGGTGAAGGGAAGATATTAAATTGGTAAATGGTCACGTGGAAGTGAGACTACCATGGAAAAAGGATTTTTTCCGACAAAGCTTCCAAATAATAGAGAGGAAGCTATCAAAGCGATGAAGTCACGTGAGAAACAACTGAAAAACATATGGAATTATTCAATGATCAGATAGATGAATTACAGGAGAATGAATTTATACAAGAAGTTAAACCGAAAAACAACGAAGAAGGTTTCTATTTAAATATCCGAGGAGTCCTAAAGACAACAAGTGAATCAACTCCTTTAAGAATTGTTTGTAACTCAGAAAAAGAACTTTGCCCGATATTCACTCATGATTGTTTCGAGAAAGGACCTGATTTGACGAATGGAGTATTTGAAGTTCTAATGAGATTTAGAAGAGATAAAGTGGCTTTCCATGGTGGCATTTCAAAAATGTTTAATCGTATTTTTGTTGACGATAGAAAATATCAACGCATTGTGAGAGAAATGGAGATGAAAGAGGGAATCCGAAAACAACGAATGGACACGTCTGATATTCGGAGATAAACTTGTCCAGACTTATCTCAAAGAGCCGTCAGTTTTATTGCTGAAAAATATGTGAAAGAGTACCCAGAAGCTAGAAGAGTCTTATTTGAAGATACTTATGTTGATGACATTGCCCATCCGTGGAAAGTGTTGAAGTGGCTAGTAAAATAATGATGGATGTAGATCATGTTCTGCATTGTGGAGGTTTTAAAATAAAAAGTTGGTATTCCAGTGCGTTAAGCTCAGGAGAATCATGTGTGGGGATTCCAGTTCTTCGACATAATTGGGACGTGGAGTCGGATTATATACGACTAGGAGTATGAGAAGACCAAATTTAATCAAAGTAAACAAGATAACGATTTTGTCAGCTATTGCTCGAATATTGGATCCCCTAGGAATAGTTGCTCCTGTTTTGATTGAGTTGAGAATAGCTTTTCAATCGTTGTGGGCAAGAGGAATGGATTGGGACACAGTTCTAGAAGTAAAAGAAGCAGACGTATGGAAGACAAAAATCAAATCACTGGAACTGTTGAAGGAAGTACAAATAATAAGATTATTACGTCCAAAAAATGTAGTAGGAAGACCTGAAATTCATGGGTTTGATGATGGAGGAGAATTAGCTTATGGAGCTTGTGTGTTTGTTCGATGGAGACTAAGGGACGGAAGTTTTGAACTCAGGTTTATAGCGGCGAAGTCTTACGTAGCTCCTATTCGAATCAAAAGCATACCTAGAATTGAACTAAATTTATTATTGATCATGACATGACTGATAAAGTATATTATAAACGTTTACAATGGGGAACAGAAAAAGTTTATATGTGGAGTGATTCAAAGACGGCATTAAACTGGATTCGAAATGGTAAAGACTCTTTTAAGGATCATGTGCAAGCTCGTGTGTCAGAGATTCAAGATACTTTTTTGCCAGAATTGTTTCCTTTCGTTCCAGGGAAAGCAAAACCCGGCGGATGCTCTCAAAAAACATATAACCGTTAATGACCTTAAAATTTGGCATCAAGGTCAGTCGTTTTTCTACAGTGAAGACTGGCCAGAAGGTCCCCAAGATATATATATGAATGTTCGTAACGATCCGGAAATCAAAGAGACTAAACGTCTAGGAAGAAAATGTAGGGGAAAGATAGTAACAATTTGTATGAATTTTGAAGAAGATAAGACTTTATATTTTGGGAGTAAAGTTAGAAGACACACTTGTGTGGAAAGATGTTCTTAATAAAGTAAATAAAAATGATGATATGGTAGCAAAATTGAAGGTCGTTAAAGTCCTTCAAGGGAATGTGGATTTTAAGAATAAAGAATTTAGAAGGTCATGTCTGGTCTACGATGCCATAGACGAAGTTTATAGAGTGGGTTCGCGTCTGGAGAAAATAGATTGGATGACAAAAGAACAAAAATCGACTATGATTATTCCTGGAGGCATAGTTGCAAAATGTATTGTACAACATCACCATGAGAAGGTTTATCACGGGGGTTGAAGACGAACCCTTGCATCTATTTTACATGATAGGTTGTGGATAATTGGAGTATCACGTATAGTATGGAAAGTTACAAATACTTGAATCGATTGTAGAATTTCAAATCGGCCCGCTATGGTTTAACAGATGGGGCAATTACCTGGTATTCGTATGTCGAAAGAACAAAGCCCGTTTGAATGTACATCTGTGGATCTTTTTGGACCTTTGTCGGTAAAAGTCTCCAGAAATAAAAGTGTAGAAGGACAGGTAGTCATTTTTTTCTGTTTAACCTCTAGGGCTATTCATTTAGAATTGACTTATGAATTATGATTTATGTGGTGGAGGAAAAGGATTGTCATCAGAAAAGTTCCTTTCAGCGTTCCGGAGGTTTGTGACTTTGAGGGGAGTACGAGCAGGAGTAATGTATTCCGATGAGGGAAATAATTTAGTTGGAGCTCACAAAGAAATTAAGAAAATATGTGATAATTTGAGTGAGTTGATGAAAAATGAAACAGTACGAACTGAGGATTTGGAGTGGAAGTGGAACTGCCCTCTCGCTAGTTATATGAATGGAGCTGTAGAAAGTTTAATAATAAGAGTAAGAAAGGCTTTAAACGGAATAATGGATTAAAAAAACGTAATGTTAACCCCAGATGAATGGTCTACAATATTGTACGAAATAACTTATATGGTAAATTCGAGTCAATTATTTTGTATTAATTCAGCCAATCTTTTTGACCAAGCAGGTTTCATTACACCGAACAGCCTCTTATACGGGTAAGGAATAATAGTGGACAAACTAATGGAAACCGAATCTAGTTATCTTCGTAAGAATTTCCAACTTATTAAAAGAAAAACTGATATGTTCTGGAAATTATGGATAAGATATATGCCTTCTCAGTTAATGTTGAGAACAAAATGGTTCAAAACGAGATAAAATATTAACAAAAGTGATAATGTGATGGAAAAAAAGTCTAAACACTGGTGGAATCATGCCTAAAGGTGTCTGGAAAGCGGGCATTGTCACACAAACATATCCTGGAGAAGACAGCTTAGTTGGAAAAGTGAGGATCAGGACATCAACAGGAGAATATGATCGCCCTATTTCAAAATTATGTTAGTTAGGTACAGGAAGGGAATTGAAAGAAGATAATGTTCTTAAGAAAAAACTTGAAGAAAGACTCCCTGTTTAATTGCTATTTATTTGTGTGAATTTGTTTTATTGGTATCGGTTTGGTTTTCAGTATTAATTTATATCAAGTGTATGACGTCATCTTGAACTGATAAATCAAATGCAGATGATTTATCTGAGGAGGACTGGATCGACGTTGTTCATAAACCTGAAGATCTTGTTTTTCCTTTTCTTACTTTTCAAATATATAAAATCATGAGTGTACTTAGTAAAGGAGATGTGACTCCGCTAAAAGTTAATAACAAATTTAATAAAATAGATATATATAATTAATGTTTGTTTTATTATAACAGTTAACTATGGAGTCAAATGGGAGGAGTCCTCAAGATCACGGACAGTTCATTCTAGCAACGGCTTTAGAAGTTAAGTTCACATTTCTTTCACAATTTACTAGCAAGATCGTGCTCTAGGGATCTAGAAAAAGTCGGTGTTCTTGAAGTACAATTGAATGCAATGCAAGCAGGCATTGCTAAAAAAATAAGAATGCATGAAGTTCCAATGATATCCACTACGATAAACTTTGAAACTTAGAAGGTTATTTTATCACTAATTATTAATTTATTAAGATTTTAAGAAATATTATTGATAACTGAAAGGCTAATGTTGACATAATAACCGAATGATTTGATCCTTATGTTTCTTTATTGTTCATCAGCTGAGCGCTTCAATAAATTGTAGTCATCATTCTAATGACTGAGTAAGCACTCTATAATTTATATCTCTATGGTTTTCGTCTTATTTTCTTCAATATTTTTTTGTTTTATTGACTAGCTGGGGGAGTACCCAGCAGTGTCTAAAGTAATTAAGTGTCGACTCAAAGACAACTTAATGCTTTAATAGTTTGGAAGATAATTTCACCAGAATTTCCCATTCGTATCCTTCGTTTTTTAATGAGAAAATTACTCTTTCGTTTTCTTTTCAATTGCAAAAAAATGCAAGAAAATGATCCAGATGTGGAGGTTTATTTTTTTGACGACATTATTCTCCATAACATTTTTGGTTGTGCAGTTACGAAAAAAAAATCTTGGTAGGGTTGTGTTTCTCTTTACAATACCAATAATTACTATTAACTACGTATTGCAGTTCGTTTTGTTCTCTTCGGACAAGAAATAATGTTTATGAAGAGACAAATACCATTGTTCTACTACGATTTTAGATTGCTCCAACTGTACAGAGTTTCACAATTTTGTTCACGCTCTCCAACGATCCGACCTTTGAATGCCTTTCCAAATCCTTCTTCTGACACATCCTGGATCCTGACGAAGTGGAAACCACTGCTCTTGCCTAATATTATTCTAATACTTGTTCGTCAATCTATTAATCTTGTCCAATATGAATAATTCATCATGTCTAATGAAATCATAATTGATAACAGAGAATGAAGTGTTTTTTTATCTTAATATACATTATAATGGTGATAGGTATTAAACCACCTTGAAAGAACTTTTCCATTTCCCCAATTTGTCACTATTCCTTTTTTTTCCTTGCCATTTTCCCTAAAATCATAAATATATATACAAGTTTTAATATCACTGGAGATAAAATACTAGTTATGATAGGTATTCTTTTGCTATCACTTATCAGGATTTGCCAAATACGCAAATAAAAGGTTTTATTTGCAACAGAGAAGCAGATTGTCTAATTACAATAATTTCTTCTTCGTTATTATATGAAAAAACTCTCATTATCAGAACCTTTTCAAAGTCAAAAGTGGCAAAAATGGTCAAATCGATCTAAACTATTGTGAGTGGCATGCACCTAAATTTCAAGGAGTTGTGTTATTATACCATACGACGGCGCCACCGTCTGTCGCTTTGTTTATAGACTAATATAAGTAACAACGCTCATGCCCTATTGATTACACTTGGTTGAAAGATTTTTGTTGAAGCTTTGTATTTACTTTGAATAATGTGATGCACTATGGTGGATCTATAATGTAGGAGGGTCAAGGCCAAGGCTTTCTGACCCTCAATACCTATAATATGAACATATATATTTTATATACTTAGTATGCGCATTATTATATCCGGTTCCAAATGTAAATTTCAAACTCCACCTATGGTTTATAATTAGCTTTTTCCCCAAAAATGGGGAATTATTTAGTTTAGGTATGTTGCATAACAAAAGTACAGGGATGACGTTAATAGTTTTTAGAGTTAATTTAATAGAAAATTGAGATATGTATGAAGCTGTTGTGTAGAATGTAAATTTTTTGAAAAAAAAAAAAGTCTTGAAATTTAAAAAGCTTCTCTTCAGTAGAGAGGTTGGCATTGAATCCATTTTCTTACAAAGGATTTATGACCTCTCATACTTAATAGGCTTCAATTTTGTTGAAGTAAACATCCTATTATCTCATATATTTTGTAAAATATTTTCATTTGAATGGCTTTTTATCAAGTTTCTAATTTTGAAACATTGTAATTATAACAATTTTTTTTTTGTATTTTTCCCTGATTTAATATTGTTTAAAGCCCCTCAAAAACATTGAGTAAGAAGAATAAATTAAGTTCTAACTTATTTTTACATTAAGGTTTTATAAGTAACAACTTATAATTTCAGAATCTTCAAAATCTTATTTTCATTTGGAAAGAACGCATGAGAAGTACAGTGCAGATATTGTTTTGCCATTAATTGAACATTTAGTTCTACTTATATTTACTTTTAATTTGATGGGTGAATGACTATTATTATTCTTAATTCATTAAGACCGGATTAAGTGGGTTCTCCAAGAAGTAGGACCAAAGGAAGATAAAGGAATCACAGGAATATTCTTTTAATTTGAGCATCCATCTCAAGATATCCTCGAATTTGGAGTTCCGCATTCCAGAGAGGACAAGGGGATACAAATGCCTATAAGTTATCTCTGTTTAAACTTTGTATGACGCCATTGTATCGTGTCTATAATTTGAAAACACAGATGACGTCATAAACAATTTATATTTAAAATCGGTTAAAACCGATTTACAACTCCTAAATACTTTTTATTGCAAATATGAAATATTATATAAAAGCACACTTTTATATAATATTTAACTAAAATGTGTCAAATTGCAACTTCTTTTACATCTCAAACAACCTTGTTAGTAAGTGTGAGTAGATTTTAATATAATTTTGATTCAGAAAACTCGCTAAGTAGGTAATTATTAAATAGAAAAAAATAAGTTGTCCCAAAATCATTTTTTTGTTTGTTATACTACTTCAATAAAACGTTTTTCACCTGATTATATTATTTTTTGACAAAAAAAAAAGAACCAAAAAAAACAAACAAACCTGCATTTATGGGTTAAATAAAACAGATTTTTTGGACCAAAAAGGCTTAATTTTTCTATAAGACCGGTCTAGACCAGACCTTTCAAAAGGACCGAATTTGTTTGGTCCAACAAAAATCACCCAACACATGTAAAGACAATATAAGTATAGATAGAGTTGACATTTTTCTAAGTAAAAAAAGAGCACAAGGCGAAAGCATGAGCAAAGCATATGGTATTAAATACCTTGTTTATATCAGTTGCCTGTTATAAGATGGGGGGGATGTGGTGATGGGAGAGAAAATGAATTAATACTATAAAGAGGAGAACCTTCAACACTTAAAATAACATTATTTCATGGAAAAGAATGTAAATTCATTTGAAGTTATGTTATTATGCATTTTTAAAAACAATTTAAATCAAAAATAGGGAAAAATGCTTACGTCAGAGGCGGAAGTTAACACCACGTCGACCATTTAAAAAGAAAGAAGAAAGAGCACACACAACTTCAATTTTTTAAAGGTAGTTTTTTTCATTAGAAACATGTCGACTCTAATAATAGATTGCTTGAGGGCGCGGCTTGAAGATCATATCAATTGTTGTGTGCCCCCACTGTATTACATACTTATAATTATAGCCAGGATAGAGCGAGGTGTTTGGCTGTATTTTAGTATTTGCTTCAAAACTCTTCAGTTTTCAAAAATGATAAAATTTTATTTTAAGTACTTTTTTGTAACCCATCATATGGGCTATCAAACTGTATACGCATAATCAAATTATATAATTTATTGTATATGTTCTTTTTGAGCAACATATGATGAATATAACTAATTATTATTACTTTATTTTTTTGAAAAGGTAACAATATTTTTAGTGATACACTAAAATGTCTGATAAAGCCGTTTGCCCCACACATTAGACGGATATTTCTCTCGAATTTTACAAGCATTTTACACAATGTTAGGACCTAATTAAAATGGATCAGGATGAATTCTAAATCTTAAATATCTAAACCATCATTAAATATTAAGCATACGAGTACCCGAACTTTTCAGAAAATACAAATATACTTATATCGGACCTGAGGTACTTCGGATTTGGTTTCCAAGACCCATCTTACCCATGGGCTCAAATGGATCTACCAGATTTTTTTCTTTATTTGAAATTTTCAATCAAGCATGTTTTTGTTTTGTTTTGTTTTTTGACACAACCAGCTGTGGATTTAAAATATTGGACATCCAGCTAGCGATGTTTGTATCTTTAGCGTCAAAATGGAGTTTTATTTTGTTGGGCTGACATAACTTCGTTGCGAATGATGCATCGTGGTTTGTCAATTCTTGCTTCAACTATGCACATATGAAAGTAAATCCATACTTCAAAAATTATTTCATTTTATTTTCTTTATTTCCTAATACATGTCTCTCAATTCATCAGGAGTAATCTGAAATTTTAGTTTAATTGACTATTATCATTAGAGAATATTGATATTAAACCCGGAATACAACACAAGGACATTTGGTGTAATATAACAACTTTTTAGAAGGCCATAGGTGACTCCACGTAAATTGTCATAAGACCCCATTTGAGATCGCGACTCACAGGTTGGGAACACCTGCTCTATGTCAATGACTAACTTATTCACAGGTTTGAACATCGAACGAAAAAACGAACGGCATTCACGCTTTCAGTTAATTTTTTGAACGAATGAACGACTAACGAAAAAAAAAGAACCATGAACGGGAAAAAATATGAATGGCTTTCATTTTGACGTTTATTTTCTTATTGCCTATAAGGGGCTGCTTTTTACTACTTTTTTCGAAGATTATTACATCTTTTATCTTCATTATGGGTATAATTATAATTATTATTAATTGTCCATTATGGCACCCCTTGAATGAACGGGCTCCTTAGTATTTGCCTATATTATCTATGCCACTGGTCGACCTTGCTAGTAAATAAGGTTACTCTGAAAAAATATTTCTGTTCAGTTGTTTTTTGTGTGGAGGGAGGTAGTTGAAAATAAAATGGAGGTTGCCTTGAATAAAAATACTGCCTCTAGACAATTTTCGATGATGCCCTAAAAAACTGCCTGGTGGCTTTTTAGAGGCTCTTAAGTTAAACAATTCGAAGAAATTGAACACCATTTTATAAAAATTGAGAGAATAATTTACACCAGTATTTTGGAGCCCTGAGATAGGATTTCCTGTTTTTTTCTTTAAGTAATGAGGTTCCTTTTTATGTATTGAGAAACAAAAAGGGATGTATAGATTAATGAGTATTTTGTAGGGTGGACTTTTTATACTAGATAAGTATTAAATAAATAAATAATTCAAATATGAACGATTAAACGGAAAAAAATGAACGGCGAACGGAAAGTTTTTTTTCAAAATGAATGATTAAACGAATGAACAGAAAAAGAGTAAACTGGTAATAGCCTGCTTATTCTCGAATGTATATCTACATACATATATTTAGATAGCTTGAGAAGAGGAATAATGAAATAGAAAAGGAAAGAAAAATTGGCTAACAGTTTGAAAATAGATATATAATAATGTTGGACAAAATTTACTTCGACTCTTAGACTGCTTGGGAACTTTTAAAGTATGAAAAAAATATTTATGTATTCCCTTAGATCACTAATTGTAATGCTGATAGTTTCTAGGTCGTTTTGACAATTGCCTTATGAACAAATTCATAATACACTTTGTATATGTATGTATGTATTGTGGAAACTAGGAGTATGCATCCTAGCTTTTAATTAGTAAAGCAAAACATGTTTCTTTCCATGTCACGTATGCCAAATAGGAAAGGTGAAGAAAATGTTGCGGCCTTACAATGAAAAAGAAACGTTCATGTGTACATAATTAGGTGAGACTTTGATGAAGGTCGCCTTTAATTAGTAGAGCAAGTCCCATTTAATTTGTACTTATAATAGTTAAATCCTTTCTTAGGTAATGATTAATCAAAGAAGTTTGGAAATCAATTCATGATTCAATAGAATCTACACACAAACCCCCAAAAAAAAAACAACAACAAAAAAAAAACAACCCACAAACAACACAATAACTTATTCCATGGATGTCGATGAGGAGAAAATATAATTGAGAGATGGACTCTGTTAGTGGATTAATGCTTTTTCCTGTCAATAAGTATAGCATTAGTGATATAATGGAATGGAATAACTATTCAAAATACAAAGATTTACTCCCGAAAATGAGTTCCATGAGTTTATATTCAGATACAATAAGTAAAAAAAATTTGTATAAGTTTGCTTGCACGTAATACTACTTTCTTTTTCTATCTCAAAATTGGAGACAGCGAAATGGATAGTTGAAATTCGAATATTACAACAACCTTTTAATAATAAGGAAATAACTTCGGGATGAAGCCGGAGGAGATCGCATCTCATTAAGTAAATCACTACGACTTTTTCTTTTAAAATACTGTAATGAACCATTATAGTATAATTACAATATGAACGTACTAGGTATCATGGAGATGAACTTTCTTGTCATCAAATCCATTAACTCCTGAAACACAAAATTTCTATTAACATACAAACATAGAAAGATATCGCACAAACTCCAAAAATGGTCTAATCCTACGTGGAAACTTATTCGATTAATCGTTATCGATTGAGTCGAGATAAGATTTCCTAATTATTAAGAGGTTGTGATAATTGAATTTAAATTATCCGCTGTCTCTGTCTCAGATTTCGAGATATAAAGAGAAAGTATGACGTGTGGACAAACTAATAGAGTCTACCCAAAAGCTCATTCAATTACACAAGAAAGTTATTCAACTGGAAATTATGATTTTCATAAATTTGTCCTTGAAGTGATTTATCTCAATGGGTTTTCTTTGAAAACTTCTAGAAAGTTCAAAAATTACAGTGAACAAACTAATAAGAATAATTGTTTAGTTTTTAATTCAAAAGTTATTTCATCTATTTATAAATGAGTGGTGACGTACTATGTATATGACACGATACTTTTTTTTAATATTATACATCAAGCTAAAGTTGAATGCTCTTTCTAAAACTTAGTCGTATTTGTACAGGATTTGAAATATTTTGAAATACAATGGAAAATATGATGGGATATAATTCGCCAGATTTCTGATAGTTATGAGCATACTTTGTAGATGACAATAATTTCTGTAAAAATACTAATTTATAAAATAGAGGTGCATAAAATATGACATAAGTAGTGGGAGCTACTTTTTGTAGTTACAACCCGAAATTGATTTTTCATTTTCTAAGGCTGTTATCTTTATCATTCAAATTATTGAGAAGGGAGTATTTAAGTCTAAAGTAATAGATAGTGTTGTGCTCATGAAAGACATAACAATGAGGATGTGCTCGATAATTATAAATGGAAGTCCTTATTGGTCTTGGAGTAGAATGGAGGGTCAGGGCCGTCCGCAGGTGCGGTTTTATAATTAAGAATTTTCGAGACCAGGATATAAAAAATTTTATTTCTAAAATTAGTAGATCTATTTGCAAATTTATTTATATACTAACGTAGGGACCCTCCATGAACCTAATCATTCAATCCAACCACCCTCAGTCTCAACCACACCTCCAACCTGGCGTGGAACATGCTGCACGCCTTTATCAGGTGATCTTTATTCATATTGTCCGTAAGATTGTTGGACTCCCTCTCCAACACGCCCCAAACAGTCCAGAGAGCTAGGGGGCCAAATTTCCTTAGACCAGAACATCTCAAATTTTCCAAAAGCCAATTTTGTACCAGATGGCTGGGATGAGCGGGTGCGCTGTCTTGCCGGTATAGAAATAGTCTTCCAGCTGAATCCTGCAAAACTCCTTTGCGACTTTGTACACGGTGGCAGAGGACAACTTGAGAAAGTCGATGATCTCTTTGGACACACGACCTGCACAGAGGGTGACAATGATCGCTGCATGGCAGTCGTACTCGGAGGACATTTTCAACGCTTTGTAAGCAGAAGTGCTACAAAATTGTCTGCTGAATCTGATAAACTAGTTTTTAAAACTTTATAACAATGAGTTATCAAAAAAAACTGGTTTAAAAAATTCATAATTGTAAAACTGCACCCTGTAAATAATCTTTTTTTTTTGTAGGTTATCCTGAGTTTATGGAATTTTTTTGAAAAAAAACCCAAAAATTAAAACTTGTAGGAAAAAAAAATCAAAAATCCATAGTTATTCTCAAAAAAAAAAATCAATTTTTGGGAAATAAAATAGAAAAAATAAATTCTTTCGAAAAAAAATTCAAAAATTAGATGTGATATACTAAATTTTTGGAAAAAATATTATTATTAGCTCTTGTTCCAAAATAATTCTGAAAAATAGCTCCTTTTTTTTTTTGGGGGGCGGGGGAGGCTCCAGCTATTGAATGGAGCATGTATCAGTCATCACATAAATTATTTTCTTTCATTCTTGAGAATAGAACAACTATGAATTGATATAAGTATTGAGTAGCTATGTGTATGTTCATGGTAAACAGAGTATAACACTGTCTTCTGATGCAATTTAAGGAAAATTTGTCTTTTATCCGACGCCTAATTACTCTAGGCAATGCTAGGTACTACGGCTAGTATTAAATAAAACCTGATAGTCTTTTAAAATTTTCCAAAATAACTTAATGTCACTTCGACAATAAATACAAAATAGGGCATCTTGTTTTTGCTCACTGTCAACCCAACCCAGTTTAATGTAAAAAATAGAGTTCCACAAAAAATAGTTTTCTCTAAAAAAGGGATTCAAAATTTGTATTCTAAGAAAAAAATCTAATTGAAATTCCAATTTAAAAAGAAGAAAAAGAGCACACGTAATCTTAAGCCATAGGTGCTGCACAATATAAAACCACCCCAAATAAAGGGTCATTTTTTAAATTTTCGTACTAGGGTATTAATAATGGGAATTTAGGGTCTTTATATAGAGCCGGTTCTTTCGGCTCGGCTTACTAAAAACAGCCGGCACCCAAACGCCTCTTCGTATCTTTTTTTTTTTTTACTTTAATAGATTATTACAATTACAGAGGCGTCTGCACAGGGCATTTGAAGGGGGAGGGCTGTAGCTATTCTTTGATTATATATGAGTTTTTGATTTTTTTTTTCAAACAATTTAATATTTTAAATTAAATTTTTTAATTATTTGAAAAAAAAAAAAAATTAGTGTGATTTTTGAAATTTTCTTTTCAAAAAATTTAACATTGAAATTTTTGTCCCAAACAATTTATTTTATGGCTATAACTGAGAATATTGAAAAAAAAATTGCAAAAATGTATATTTTAATTTTTGGATTTTTTTTCTTAAAAAATCCAAAAACCAAGCCCCCCTCACCAAAAAAAAATCATAATATAATCCTGCAGAGCAACAATTCCTTCATAGAGGGGGGTAACGACCCTCTAGCCCCCTCTCCTGCAGACGCTCTGAGCCGGCTCCTGATTGGTGGGGAACCGACTTCTGTCGTTCACCTCAAAGAACTGGCTCATAGAGCGGTTACGTTCTCCAACAACACATCACTACTAGGTATAATTTATATAATCTACATATATTGTATAACTACTCTTGATAGTCAGCAAATCTTTGCTTATGTTTATCACACGTCATTATTTAATATTTTCACATTTCTTTCATAATCGTTTTGAATAAACTATTTTATAATGGTCATATTCTGAATTCAACAATGCCCAAGTAGTTATTTATACATTTTGTAAAAAAACCCTATTTATAGAAAAATGAGGAAACAGGGCTAATTATATTCCTAGGAATTTGTTAAACTCTTGTAGTAAAAAAATTAAATACATGGAGTTAAGTATCAATATAACAAAGGATTTAATGATTATCATTATCGTTTACATAATATCTGCAAAGAGTCTATAATCATTTGTTTTTTCATCACCCATTGACATTTTTAGCAAAATTACAACGAAAGATACAATTTCAAATTATTAGCAGCACAGCAAGACTTTTAAAGACAAAAAAAACAAACAATTGAATATATTCATTCACCTTTGTTTTTACCATTTCAGAAAACAATTACTCCTTAATCAGATACTTTTGGACCTTAGCCAATTCTCCTTGTTTACGTGTCTATATATTTATGCTTAAAGTCCAACCCAAACTAGATTAAAGTGAAAAACTATGTTGTGTGTGAAAGGTCAAATAGGGAGATGGATTGCAATGTTTAATTTAATAATTCATGTAATTTCCATGCTAAAAAAACATTAATGTATGTAAGTACCTAGAGATGCCACTCCTATGAATTTATCCCAAAATCTTGGGATTTTCACCTTACAATAGTGCGGATTTGTATCAAAAGGTCAAAATCTTGGTATTTTATTGATGCTACAATAATTGATTTCTTTCATTTGATTATGTTAATTATATTCCCAAACTTTGTTTATCGAAAGCATTTTTAGAGTTTTCTACTTGCGAGGTAGTTTTCAACTCGTTTAGAACTCGTTTTGTCTGATTTTAACTGCGGGTTAAATAATATATCATAAAAAACAGTGGAATATGTTCAAACGGCCAAGTGGTTCTGGTTCTTGAACTGCTAGAACCGGAACCGGTCTCGGTTCTTGTAATTTTATAAAAGAGGGAAAGGGTGGGATAGATTATGGACCCAGGTCCGCCACTAAGCTTGTCGGGGTCCTATAATATGATTACTATAACTTTTCTTAAGCCATGGTTTTCCAAACTGTATTATGACCCCCCCCCCACACACTAATACATTCTTAACTGAGGCCCCCTTTATACGAAACATTTGTATGTGTAGACTGAAAGCAATCCTCAATTCTCCATCTTCCTGCCCCCTTAGCCTCCCCTCACGTCCCCCGCTTTGACGAATGAAAACCATTGTCATAAGGAACTTTAGCTTTCGGGACCACTGCTGAAACTTGGGGCACTACGTATAAGGTAGCTTCGGTCCTTTTTGTATTTAGTATAATTTCCTGAGTCCGAATTTTGTAGAGTGTAGAGTTTCGTTTTAAGTGTCTGTTACCAAACGGAGTCTCATAAAAAAGAACAGAGATCGAAGTCCGGAACCCAGACCAATAAATATGGATGAAACCAATAAAGATGAACCGAATCCAAAACTGTTGAAATGAAGGAACCGATACCGGGACCGATAGAACCGTTAAACCTGAACAGGGCATAACCTTTCAAAAAATATTTATCTAGGTATTGTATAAACTAAATTGTCTCCGAGTAATTAGGTAGGACCGATACAATTCCAAAGAATAGTACTGCTCTACCCTATTTAGTTCCAACTTTAACTTTATTTTAATCATGCCAAGTAGATATATTGAGTGTCATTTATAATACACAGTAATATTATTACTTGTTGTTGTAACGAGTAATATAAGGATATTACATAGCGAGAAAAGTAATAATTTATATAACGATATTACTTTGCTAAAAGAGTAATATGTCAGATAATTATGTTACTTTAAAAAAAATGTAATACAAAATACGTATACAGATATAAGAGATTTGATTTGAAAGTATGATATAAGCCATCTTCTCGTATTGTGGGCACTATAAATAACCAATATCAGAAACCAATAAATATGTGCCGTTCAAACTACATTTATATATATAGATATTGTAAATATAAAATTCCTTCAAAATGTAGGATATGAAAAAACAATTATTTAAAAGTTGAGACTGAATATTTTTTTCCGGTAATTTTTCAGTATAAAATTAAATTATTCACTACATAATTATTAATTCAAGAAAATAACAGGAAGGAATGGCAGAGTAGAAAAACTAATTATGGAACCTCTTTTAAAGCTATTTATAAATATGTTGCGTTGATTAAATCATAGAGTTGCGGCTATTTTTGTAAAGCTAAGCTTCTAAGCTTTTGATTGATGTGCATATTGTAAACAATCAGTTTATACAAGTCATAATGAAGGCAAGAAGAATCAACATTGTAAATTTAATCCGCGGCAAGAGGACCACTTCCCACAACATAAATACCCTGAACGTCAGTAATGCCAAAAAATCGTTTGTCTGTTGGAAATGACCTTAAGGACAAGTACAAGAGTGGAAAGACGACCAAAGGGAAGACTGAGGACACCAGGGAGGCCTTTGAGAAGGACCTGACTATGAAGAGGGTGCATATGTGTACAGTTGGCAAGGCCATTAAAAGGTTTATAGAAAGTCCCAGAGAAGAATTGAGAGATCTCTTCTGTCCCAACGTCAGCAAAAACTCTGTCAGCAGTAATGCCACGACTTTTGAAATACCTGAATCACAACAACGACCGTGTATTTTTTTCCATTTTGGTTCCCTGTCGGATACCCATTATTCTCAGCCAACTACTTGATGTTGTTGAAACACAAAGTGGTCCCATAGATCAACAAGACCATGAAGAAGTTTAAAAAGGATAGTTCAATAACTTTTTCTCCCCCAACCAGATCTGCATTAACTTCATTTGGTGGCAAATTAAAAAAAAAGGCCTGTAAAGTATGTCACTCAAGTATTGATGCCCTGAATAATTTTGTTAGTTAACAGGGAAGGCTCATGAGGAAAGACAACGTCAATAATGTGTGCAAGGGATTCCAGAGCCGTTTAGAGGAAGTCAATGAGACCAATGACAGCCAAATTCACTAATAGTTAGTATAGTAGAAATAATTTTCTTAAAAAATTTTGATCGAAAAATTGCCATTGGAAAAATTGCCCGTCATTTACTAACAAAATCACAATACCTCAGCCCAAACCTTATTAAAAACAATGGCAAGGCCACCATGACGGTTGACAACCACTGCTGCCGCTTCACAAATTTTATATGACTCCTCAAAATACTACTAAATTAATTCTGGGTCCACGTATATTGTACAAGTGTTAATTTGAATATGATTTATAGTAGGTTCAGCCCATTTGAAAAACTATATAAAGAAGTTTTTTCTTTCTTAGCTCCATAGTTAATGTAGAGTTCAATTTGGACCATTTGGAAGGGGCCTTAATGATTTATGGAGTACCGGCAGGTGGTTTTTAACCTTCTTGTTGTCTTTATCGTAGACGTTCATCAACCCATGGGCCTATAGATTACTTTGAAGTATTTGGAGGGGCCATATTTGAAGTAGCGGTGGTGTTTTTTTAACCTGATTGGTGATAAGTTTTCGGCATAGACATTCTGATATTTTAAGAAAATGATGGAAAATTTTCCACACTGGAAATTTTCATATGTGCAATTTTTCCAGATGTGAGTTTTGTCCAGGGGAATTTTTCCTGGACGTTGGAATAATTATAAAATAGTTTATTTAATGCACAATTTCATCTTGATCAATTATAAGTATTTCAATATTTAGTAAGGTAGGTCTTAATACTTTTTCTACCCAAGCTAATAATATATAGTAATATTATATTACTTAAGCTTCTAAGGGGGAGCAAGTAATCTTACGAAGTTTCTTTAAATTGAGTATTATGTTTTAATAAGTAACTGATTACTCTGTTGAGTAATATTTACTAACACTACTGCCAAGACAGCACTAAACAATAAACAACTCGAAACCTTGGTGTAGGATGAAAAGTTTAATGAACTTGAATGGACTATAGCAGTTCTTTATGCATATATACATACATATGTAATTATGTTCTTTAGTCCTTGTCTTCAATTTTCTTATAATATAGAGTGAAGGATCTTAGAAATCGTCTAAAGTTACAGCGTCATATCCAACTACGTTCTTATTATTCCTTAGAACAATGACTTCAAGGTCTTTCTGAAACACAGGGGGAAAATGCGTCATTCCTTATGGAGATTCTGCATCATAATATATTGTAGAGAAAGCTATGATTTTGTACTGTGATGTCATTCCGTGCGTCTTTGATCATATTATATGTACAACTGAATTGATCAATACGCCTTAAAACTTATGTTTTCCATGTATACGTTTAGTACAGAGAAGGGGAAGAAGAGTGAATAGCATTCTAAGAGAGGCCTCGTGTATGTATCCCTTGTAGGTGTATCTCATTCTCACGCAACCTATCTAAAACATAATTTCACTCTCCCTCTCCCATCCCTTTTAAAGGTCTAACCTAACTTTCTAGTCGAAAATGGAGAGCTCTGTAGCCTGGTTATGAGTATCCACAAGATGATTTCTCCATAAACAGCGTGTAAAAAAATATTGCGTTCATACATTATGAATTTGATAAATTGATAAATATGAAAGTAAACAATTATCGTGTGTACATACGTGTACTGTATATTACGGAATGTTTCTAACAAACTGTCATTTATCAAATAAACTAGGGAATACCGAAGCCTATATAACTACGCAGGAAGTGAGTGGAGAACAACTTGTTTTTGGATAAGCATTGAGGAAATTTCCAAATATTTTGCAAATCAATGGAATCCTTCAAATTTATAAATAGTACTTTAAGCAGGGTTTTTATAGGGAACCCAGGCTCCCAGTGATTACGCCCCTGATATTTACTACTTTGTCATCTCTATAATCTACAATGGTCTTTCTATAATATGAAACACATTGATGAAAATATCTAACCTGAGGAAAATACTTTTTGAAATGTCCAAAATATAATTGGGGTTTTTTTCTTACAAAATCTTTGACGTAAGCTTAAAAATAAATAAAAAATCCACTTGAAAAACACATTATTACCTGTAGAAAGTCTTGTTATTGTTATTCAAATAAAAAGGTGAATAAAATCCGTTTTCTAAGGATTTGCAAATTTTACTTACGAGTATATTATAATTAATTTTGAATGTTGTTGTTCTCCTTTGCATATGTACCTATGTATTAATTATCAAACAGTGTGCGTCAGCAAATCGTAGCGTTTTTGATGCCAAGATTTAAATCAACTTTATCAAGAACAACATGTACGTACATAGTATCACCAGTATTTAAAAAAAAATATTTATAACTTATTATATCTCAAAATTTCTTCTTTTTGCAGCTACCATAGCCTGAAGGCCTAGCACACCTTTTTGACGTAGTCCTTGGTCATATCATCCCACTCCTTATCAATGGAGGACTTCAGAGAATAATGATGCGGGGGCCACTAGTTTGGAGTCCAGATTTCGCAAGGTTTTTTTTGCACCAAGCTTGAGTTGTTATGGCCTTATGGCTAGGCGCCGAGTCCTGTTGCCAACTGTAATCCCCAACCAGGGGGCTTCACAACGTCTTTCATTGCCTTCTTGTACTTCAATTTCAAAAGCCACACCCGTCTTTTTCATCAAGTTTCTTGTTCATTATGCTTTGACAATGTTGAAAGACCTTTAAAAAAACTGTCGTCATACCGTTGTTGTTTCTTCGTCCTTTACTACGTATGATCTCACCAGCTTTAAGTCGGCTACTCTTATTTAATTGTGAATTTAGTCTACGTTTTGACTTACAAGCTTTGTATATGCTACATAGTAAAACAAAAATAGTAATACGGATAATACCATATGTTTTATGGGAAATAGGAAGAAGCAAGGTGCATTCTACAGTCGAATACTTAGAGTTAAACGTATTTAACAGCAACATACATAGAAAGTAAATATATATTAGTTACGTACACAATGTGCGAGATAATATATCCTTACGTATTTGACATAAAATGATTGACTATCGAGGCAGAAAACATCTGTTTGTATGTGAATATATTATGTTGGGGAAAAAGGAATTTCGGATTTTTCTCTTTATTTAAATGCTTTATAAGAAGTATTAAAATCATCTGATTAAAGCCAAACATACCCCGTTCTGTTCAATACCATGTTGCCAACGAGAACCCAACTTCATAATGCAATTCTCGTAAAATCCCTTGTCCCTATTGACAAAAAACTTAGACAAACAATTTTTACAGGCCTCTATTAAAGCCAAGTATGTACCCCAAGCGCGTTAACACTAGTGAGTAACAGGTAGAAGCTACTTGGAATAAGGTCTGGACTGTAGGGTGGATGCATAAGAACTTCCCATCCGAACTCCTGGAGCTTCTGCGCGCCATCAAAGATATGTGCGGCCTGGCGTTGTCTTGATCAAACGTGATTCCTCTCCAATTCGAGAATCTTTTTGTAGCTAGCTTACTTCAAATTGTTCAAAACTGTTTTTTGATCAATTTTCATACATTGTACATACGGGATTGCCTAGATAAATCCGGACGAAATTCAATTGATAATAACACTGGTATCCATGGACTGAGTTCACATCAGAGTGTCTCAATAAGGAGTTGCAGTCTTCTGTATAATATTCTTCTTACTTAAAAAAAATCAAAATAAACACTTAGAGTCATGGAGCAAACCAAAAGATCCACTGTCATCGGACTCACTCGTTCAGCCCATGGAGTAGTAGCTATCATCAAGCTCATGGGATACGCAAAGAGCACTATCTACGACATCTACAGCAGGTTCAAAAATGGGAAAAAGGAGGAAAGATCCCCACATAGTGCCAAAAGGGATCGTAAAGTCACCCCTAGGTTTCTGGCAGGCCTGAAGAGGACAGTGACCGCTGATCCATCTAGAATAAGAAAACACTGGCCAGGAGGAAGGGTGTGGGTCGCAGCACCATCCAAAAGGCATTGGGGGTGCTTGGTATGACCTCCTACAAGTTGTCTGATCCTCATCTTTTGACTGAGAAACAGACGAACGTTAGGTTGGTCCACTGCAAGACTCTGCTCTCCAGCCTCAAGACGTTTGATGCAGGTCACACCATCATTTTCTCAGATGAGAAAATATTCACTATTGAACGCAAAAAGAACTCTCAAATGACAAATGGCTCTCCACGTCCAATGACAATTTCCTCTATGTGACAAGTACAAGAACTCCAGCTCCATCATGATCTTGGGCGTCATCCCCAGCACAGGGAAGGTCATGCCACCCTTCTTCTTCAAGAAGAGGAAAAATGTAAATTCTACTGTGGATGTGGAGTGCTTGAGGTCTCTTGTGCTTCTGCGGGTGCAGACCAGCCTCCCCGAGTCCTACGTGGCCCCCTGCGACACGTCCAAAATCAGCCAAGAGTTCATCAGTACCAACTTTTACTATTTCTGCCTCCCCCAAAAAAAAAAACCTGACTCTCCAACTCTCCCGATTGCAATCTGTTGGCATACTTCTTCTATGAAAAGTTGGAGAGGGAGGTCTGATCAAGCATCACAACAGCGTGGGAAGCCATGAAGAAGGATGGGGGCAAGGAACTCGGCTGCAGATATAGAGAATACCTGCAAGAGCTTCAGGGCCAGGATCGAGAATGTGATTGTCTCTGAGGGAAGTGCCATTGAATAAAATAATACATAAATGTCAAACAAATAATTGTTGTTTTATTGATTACATCTCTATCTAGTCTACAATTTTAGAAAGACACTTTTGAATTTTGTCTGGATTTATCTCGACAACCCTGTATTTGTAGGTTAATACCTTGTACTGCAAGACACTTTGCTAGCAAGTGTTTTGGACACTATTTGTAAATTCGAAAATAACATAATTACTTTAACAGGCCGATACCATATTTTACTTTAAACATATTTTAATCAATGGAGATGTTGATTATTTATCAAGTGTCCAAATGTTTAACTGAAAATAGGGGGCTCGTACACATTATCAATTAATTATGGAAATTTGAGTTATAATTTTTTAGAAGGGGTCAGCTTCAATTTTACCCAAGTATTTGGTAATAGGATTTTTCTATAATGACATGTTTATTATTCATAAAATACAAGACTGTGATTATTATTTTTCTTTAGTTTTCAATTCTGGCTTTTTCAAAGGAAAAAAACTAACTATGTGCATATTACTAGCTTTACTCTCATCAGAGGCCTCCAGAAAATATTTAATAGTTCGAAATCCTTTTTCAGAGATATAGGGGCCTTATTAATTGTCCATAACCCTTTATAAATGCAATGAAATGTTAGTAAAATTATTTTACATAACAATTTATCTGTCAGTTTTGATTTACGAGTATTTTAATTCACTTAAAAAAATTATTTTTCTCGGAAGATATTTGTAATACAGCGTGCAACAACAACTACTTCTAAGTAAAATAAAACAAATTTTATTAAGATTTTAGATTTTATAAATCTAAAAAGTTTTATTAATATTTCATAATGATAGTATACATTGAATGGGGTTTTTAAATGTTCTTTTAATTGGTTAGATGGAGTTACACTGATTAAGTATAAATAAACATAATATGTAGTAGCAGGGTGACTATAAATAAGGTGTGTTGATAAAAAACTTACAACGCAGTCTGGTTGACGTTAGCTGTCAACTTTTTGATGACGTTACAACAGAGCCAAGTTCGGTGTTCATTAAAAAAAAAATGATATTTAATTTTTTTTCCAAAAAATTAATTTTTTGGATTTTTTCTCCAAAAATTTCCAAAACCAAGTTCCCCCTAAATATAATCAAGTGGATACCCTTGAAAATTCTTTTGTCAAATGTTATGAAATTAAAATATTTTTTACTTCGAAATCAACTATGCAAAAAAACATATATACGCCATATTATATGGCGTATATATCTTTTTTTTTGGGATTAATTTTATTATATAATACAACTCATATCAAGTTATAATGATTTCCTTTTGGAAGTTCTTTGTTTATTAGGATATAGTCAAAGGAATACATAGTATACATGGATAATAATTATCTAAACTAGGACCGAATTATATACTTAAACTTTGAACTATTTCATTAATACTTTAAATAACTCCAGTATTTAGTAAAACTTGTCAATAGACAACATAATAAGAAATACGTTCCACCTTCAAACTTAATGAAGATACATACACACTAAAACTAACTCACTGATCCTCTTCCTTATTTATTTCTTTTTCCGTTTGTTCTATAATTAGTTTTTATATTTTTTATTTTTTTATGCATTTTCAAATCGACATCCCATACCTTGAAAATAACTTTGAAACACGGGGAATCGATCTTGTTTAATAAAAAAAAATCAACCTATTAGCACTTGCCCTACAGAGCCCAGGAATTTGATCTGATTAGAAGGAAATAAATATAGCCTTAGGTACATAACTCAGAATTCAGAGCAACTTTTATTTTTGTCTTATGTCTGTATCTGTCTCCCTTTTGGATATATATACCCTATGTGTGTATAATCTCATATAATACTAGATACATCTTATCTACTTTATGAAGGGAGCCACAGTGTTCAAATGAACTAAATAAAAATTATGTATAACTAAAAATCAAATTTGTAAAATATTATTAATGATTACAAATAATACATACACTTTTATCAAATAATGGATTTTTTTCTGTGTTTACCAGGGTTGGGGACTCGGTATTGCAGTTCAAAGACTCAAATTTGACTCGGACTGATAGTCAAAATACGTCAGACTCGACTCATCCTTGTGGTTAAAACTAAGTTTCAAACAACAGTTAGAACATATTTGTTCTTGTTTTTTGGTACATATGTTAATAATGATGTTTGACATGCAAGTACATAGACTAGTGATAATTTGATGACTTCAATTAAAATATATTTTTTTTAGTCTTAGGGGTAGAGTTGCGTCGATCCTTATTTTGGACTGAAGACGGCTGTTCTGTCCAATTCAGTCCTTGATGATGTCACTCAATTTTTAAAAATCAGTTTTAGTACTGAAAGTCGGAAGGACTGACGGTTTTAAGGACAGGCTCAAAGGACTGATAGAATTGGTTCTACAACTGGATTGGATGGAATAAATAAGGAATAAAACAACTCTACAATAAAAGGACCACACTGGAATAATATACAACATTTTTGTCATGCTAAATTTAGTGATAAAGAAATTCCATGAGATTAAAAAAAAAAAAAAAAAAATCAAAGGTGACTATTTGAAAATGATTTTAGCCCTCTACAGGTATTGTCACAAGTCTGGTTACAGTACAAAAATTGGTGAAAATATAGGTGTTGGGATACTTTTTTTTTACTAAAAATAGAAAACAAAACAGGTTATTCACATGTACTTGTAGCATAACGACGCTTAGAAATTTGGGGGTTACATAATCGGCCGTTCCATATTGTTCTCATTTATGAGGCTGCAAATTACCGGTCCCACAACACTTTAGTATAGTACCGTTTTATAAGTTACAGCACTAATTTGTAGATATCTACATTATGTAAAAAAAAATTACATTGGTGTACTTAAGATTTTCAAAGAATATTTTACAAGTGGTACCTAACTCAGGGCGCGTCTGCATGGGGTGGGCCAAAAAGGGCTGTAGCACCTCCCACTCCCAATTAAGGAATTTTTGTTTTTTTACTAGAAAATTTAATATTTGAATGTTTTCCAAATATTTGAAATATAATTTAATTTTTTGTGAATAGCTTAGGATTTTTGAAGTTTTAATTGCTGAAAATAGCCTAAGATATTTGAATTTTTAAGAAAAAATAATTATATTTTGTAATTTTTTTCAAAAAATTTAATTTTTGGAATTCTTAAAAAAAAAAAAATCAAAAACCAAGCCCCTGTCACTGAAGCTAAATATGATTTGTTCTAGTAAGGGGGTACTTGTAGGGGGTATAAATATTTTACAAGTGCTACACCACTAAAAAAAAGGCTGAGAATCCCTGCTCTAAATGAATTAATTATTTGATTTGACTCAATTATTTTTTTGTTGTTGTTGCAGAAATTTTTAATGTAGAAAATTCACTATGAACTTTTGGGAAACACAAAAAAGGTCATAACCTCAATTATAAAAAGAAAAAAATGCAACTCACTTATCTTATTCGTTAAAAAATAAATCTCGAAACGCAATTATGTTTCTATTAAATAAAAATATGTTATGAATAACAAAGTTACGCTGAGAATAATAGCGTGGGTAGTTAAATAATCATACTTTCTTGAGTAATGGCGCCTTAATAATGTCTTAAAATAAGCTTTGTTACTCCTTGACTATAAGAAAGTACCGCTTAAGGATTGAAAGCATTGCTATAACACAAAATGATTTGAAAATTATCCTAAAAAAAGCAAAGCAAAAAATACGACGTTCATTCCATTTGAAATCTTTAAATGTAACATACTTGAATTAACATAGACTCAAGGCTTTTTCCTTGTTCAGAAGTCAATAGAAGTTTAATTTGTTAACGAATCTCAAAGCAACATTTATATACGGATCCTTATAGTGCTGGATTGATAAAAGTTAATCAAATATCAATATTTATCTGACATAGAGTGTAATGTTAAAAATATTTGCATGAGGGTTCAACCTTTATCACTTGACCTCATTAACTATGTAGCTAACATAGCTAATCAAAAAAGGGAAGAAAAAATATGTATAGGAACGATCATTAACATACACTAAAAGCTTGTGAGTCTATGTTAGTCATTGAATACTTAAGACATGGATAGTACCTCATCCGAAAACTTTAATACATACTTCATTATTAAAAAGTAATGACTTTTGCAATTGTTTTTGTTTACTCAATTTTTTTTTTGTATCCCTCCAGATATATATTGTTGTATAAAATATGACTTTATAACCTTTTTTCCTGTCCAAAGAGAACAAAAAAGGCTGCATTACGTAGTTACTTAAAGGAGCCGCCGAATTTTCAAAGTTGTATATTTAAGACTGTGAATTCATACTTACAATGGATATCAAGCCAAGTTATGAGAATCATAACAAGTTACTAATGGGCTCTTTGAACGAATGTGTATTACAATGGTATTTTAATATGTAACTACATTTTTAATAATGGTCGTCAGTGATATTTATCAAAGAATATGAATATTACATCTCTATATATTCATTCATTTCAATTTAAAATGAAAATCTGCCTCCAACTTCATTAACATCTAAAACGAATATGAGTGGAAATTCTTTTGTCAATCATTAATTCCATCAATTAATTTGTTATATAATAAAATAAATGTAAATACATATTTAATGACCAATAAAAACGGCTCTAAAAACATTTATTCATCACTCATGAAAGGTTTCACCCTTTTGTATATTTTTAAGGTGCCTAGTATAAGTTAATGCATATTTTTCCCATATGAATAATTCATCATGCCTAATGACATTATAATTGATAAAAGAGAATCAAGTGAATAGCACTTCTTCTATTCAAACCACTGTTGTGTTTTATTTTATCTTAATATATATTATATTAGCGATAGTAATTAATTCTATTTAAAAAAATCTTACCATATTTTCCACTTATTCACTTTTCCTTGCGATTTTTTCCTAACACTGTGACGGATATTTACTTATAATCTTTTTTATATATAAACTTATATCCATTCATTGCATAAACTTCATTCCAGCCCAGTTTTAAGACATGTCCTAACGATGGTCAGTATTGAGTTGATTAAGAATAGAATAATCGAATTTAAGTGACGTCATAAAGGTCTGAAATTTATAAGTTGTTGGGACTAATATGCAGGACTGAACTGGACGGGAATGTAGTCTTCAGTTCTAAATATGGAATGACACAAAACTATAGTACTTCTTGCTCGATAATTTGTTTGAATTCTTAAAATAGGGAGGAAAAATTATTATTACAGCAATAAAATCTTGAAGGTTACCAGAGTATATTTAAAAAAAAAGTATGCCCACAATAATTTTCACATCTCCACTTATGTTGTGCTTGAGTTCGAGTCCCCAGCTCTAGCTAATAAAGCCATCTGACACATCGTTACCTTTAATATATCACGCTACCTTTCCCCCAAAAAGAAACAGATCAAGTCCCAAAATCATCTAGTAGTTAACCAAATAAGTAAATCAAAGCAAATTCTATTTATCTCTGTAGTTATCACAGACTATCATTGTCATATTATTTCTCTACAATTTTAAAAATAAATTACATATATATATTTCACAATATTAAAATTCTATATAGTATTTTATTCCATACTGTATTATAAAATTGCTATGTAATGTTTTATTAAAAGCGTAGCCATACATTTGTATTTTTATATGAAAGCCAAAATTTCTTCACAGAAAAAATAATATGGGATATATATATATATACGACGAGGACTCAACAAAAAACTGTCCTTCTGGAAACGGAGTATAAGAATAGTATAACCATTGAGGCATCAGTCCTGATTAAGGACAGATACACCCTTAGTTACCCTTAACGAGGGGATTCCCATCCACACCTGATAACAAAATACATGTCGTATTTTTATGTTAGCAATGTAATACCGTCCAGTTAGATCAATGTTTTTGATTTTTTTCCTTTCAAATTAAAAAGTTAGAACTTCTCTATTAAAGGGATTTTAATGCACCATTTCTTCCTTTTCCTTGTTGGTAACAGTTCCAAGGTCAGTGTAGTCCTCAACATACATATTTCACGATATCCTAATTAGTTTGCATTTGATTTAGCTTCAAGGAATATTGGAAGAAGTTGGATCTAATTGCTTTCTAAATGTATTTATGTATTTCTATGTACAAAATGACTCTTTGGGGGCTATTAATTTACTAGAATATACTTAATTAATTAATTAAAAACCAAACTTTTGATTAAATAAATTGAGTGAATGATAAATGAGAGCACCCCCCCCCTTATTAGTTCTACTAGAAGCAGCATTTATTGGGTCATTAATCATTCATTCAAAGGAAACCGATCTCAATTTGATTTATTTGAAATCCATAAATCATTTGAATGCTAAATGATCAAATATTTGCTCAATGAAATGTCAATACACTAATTTATTCATTCTCATGGTCATAGTCAAAAGTAATTGATAATTAAAACATTAATTAATCAATGCTTTTATATTAGAAATATCTCATTCAATATTCATGTTGGACTTTATAATACCTTAGATCATCCGTGGGGACTAAATAAAGACTAATGTACATCGAATGGCCCTTTCTCAATTGAAGTAAAACTTGTTTTCATTCATTTCTACGCATGAAAAATTTAAATAAGTTGTTTTTGAACGCACATATATGTAAATATTTTTCAAAACAACATTTTTTAAATATAAAAAAATAAACACTTGTCAGCATTTAAGTTCATTTATCCCATATTAAAGAAGAATGTATTAAGTACATAAGGTACATGCTTGTATCAATGACGTTTAAACCGCCCCAATTTGAATATGAACCACTTCCTACACCTCTAAGTATGCTGGCTTTAGGGAGTGGAGCATTGGGGGACATCCCTGAACTGTAGAATAAAAAATACACATTGTACATATTGCAAATAAATGAGCAGGATCCGCTCTTGAGAGGGGGACTGCGGTGGATGAATTATATATAAAGTATTACAAAAATATACTAGGAAGAATGCATTTTTATAAAGGACCATAAAAATATGAGGGGGATTTTTTTTTCTATAAAAAGTTGTCATTTGAAAATATAAATAAATATTGTATAGAAAAAACGTAATTGAATGGACATAATTTATAAAAAGCAATAAAAAGAAAAATGGTAATTCTTAAAATAAAAACATTCTTTCCTAAAGAAAACCATTCTATAAATATAATGAAATTTTTTATTAAAAAGTCCAATTATAGGAAAAGAATAAGAAAGTGAAATTATTTTTAAAAAAGAAAGAAAGAAAAGTGCCCATTCACGGTAAAAATGGCCCTGCTTTTCCTCCTAATTACACACACATAAAATATTTTCTGTCAAAATCTTTAATATTTAGCTATATTTCCCAAAATTTTATTTTGTATTTATAAAAAAACAACATCCCAAAAGTTCGTAAAATAGTCGGTCAAAAAGTGTGGAATTTTTTTTCAAAAGTGTAAAATGTTTTATCGAAAAATCATTCTGTTCTGGTCAACCCCTCAACTTATATATTTAAAATATGCTCCCCTTGAAGGAAAATCCTAGTTTCGGTCATGAAAGGGTCTCACATCTTCTTTTACTCTTCTTCAACTATAATTCTTTAAGTTTTTAAAACTATTCTGAGCTCTGATGATTCGGGTTATTAATAATATGAAAACATCCCTATAAATATGAATTAATAAATGGATTTATCGTCAGATTTATAGCCAAATTGTACATTACGTAGAACATTTAATTTATTGGTACAAGTAGAGGATTTAGAATATAGTATAATACCTTATTTTTTGATTTCCATATCCTTTTTGTTTTTTTATAAAGTAAAAAAAAATGTAAAAATAATGTCAAAATCAATTTGTTTTCTTTACTTCTAGTTTATTTTGTTTGTTCCTCAAATTATATATGGGCTGCGGGAAAAGTAATTTCGTATTTCCTGCCCTTTTTTTAAAGCTAAGTATATCTTGTTCATTGTTCGTCACAATGGATCATACGATAAGGTGTTGTAAAGGTGTGAGTGTATACTACAGTAACTTTATTGCACTTGACTGATTGATTCGTGAATTATATTGTGTCGAGTCTAGAGGTCTCAAAGGAAGACATTTGCCATATTTAACACTTTACTATCTGAGAGGGAAACACGCGAAGAAAGCGACCAGGAAAAATTGTAATGTATACGGGGCCAATACTCTTTCTCTTCTTGTTTTCACAAAAGTGGTTCGAACGATCCCCCCTCAATTCTGCTCTCTAGTACAACTCGTCTGTTTGAAGTTGTTGATCCAACAGAAGTAGTCAGTATTGGTGAGTTGAAGAGGAAACTTGACTGCACGCATCTTCGAACTGTGATCTATGGGTACTTGAATTTTTTAATATTGTGGCAAAGAATGATTATCAATAAGTAGTTTATATATTCAAAAACTAAAACATCTGATTCATGTTCAATGATTAATTATTGTATTATCTTCATCACAAGTACTTTATATATTTCCTTTAAAATTATTCATCTCATTTTTTTGTTACATTGGTACAATTTCCTTGTATACAAGTTACGATTTACACAATTCAAATAATATGAACAGCTGGTATGTGATAATGATAGAAATAGAAAATGAACATAGAGGCTATCATGTGTCTATATGAAGAATGTTTGGGAGGAGAGCAGTCATGCCGTTTTTTTCGATTAGCTTCTAGTAGCTATGAGAGCTATAAAATAAATATAAATCCAACTCCGTATATATCAAGAATTTCTCTGTTTTCAATCTTTAATTCTACTCCGAGTCCAACAAGAATTTACACTACCGAGCAAATCCTCATTGGTGCTCTTTGTCTTCCATGAGAACACACACTAGTTATTACTTGATACTTAGATGTTCTGTCTTCTGAATAATGATAACAGCTTTGGAAAATAAAAAAGGCCTGTTCAGATTGCCAATTAGAAAAAACCTCTCCCGCTTTCCAGAACATATTTTATACATCTTTGGTAATAAAAAGAAAGAGGGAATTAAATTAAATCAATTGTGCAATGAATTTCTTCAGGAATTAAAATAACATATATATTTTTATAAACATTTTACATTTACAAACGTTAGTACCCGGGCTTTGCTCGGAGTAATACGGCGTATATTAAAATACAAGTTTTGCCTTAATAAAAACTTCTCAAGAAATCTTCAGTCCTACTCTACGTTTTTCATGTTCACACTCACATGCAATTACTCAATACTTATATCAATTCATATTTAATATCTTCTTAAAAATGAAAGAATAATAATTAGAGTTTAAGAAGAAATAAATAATTTATGTGATGACTGATGAGTGATTTAGTCTCATGAGCGCTCACTAACATAAACATGATACAATATCGTAACATATACTGTAAAGCATATGAATTATGATATACATACATTAGTGAAGAATAACACAAAAAAAAAAGAGGCAGTCCTTATTTTATACTGCACACGCATCCAATATTTCGATAGTACGACTACATTGTTATTTTTTGAATCAAAAATATTTATATGGTAAACATTAGGGATCCCTAGGGACAATATGTACTCTGTATTCTCCTTAGATGCTTTATGCATACGCCTGCAACAGTTCATTAATACGACTATACTGTTATTTCTTAGATCAAAATATTTTCATGATATACATCAGGGGGAACAATGCCAGTGCACCCCGAGACTCTGACTTATACAGACAGACGGGAAACAAAGTTTGCTTAATATTTATATAAATGATTATTTTGATAGCATAAAATAAATTGATCGACCAAAACAATCTTTTAATTCCTTCAGACACGAACAAGATTATCTTTATTTAATTTCCTCTTATTTCTTAAATATTAATCTCTAAAATATCGCCTTTATTTTGAACAACTAGGGGGAAATCAAGGAAAATAAAAAGAAGAGTATACGTTCTTCAATATACCCGTGTTATGCCCTGAAATTGAATCATACTTTGACTTAATGCAGATCCCGTATGAGTGCATCATGGCTGAGTGTTCCCCTTCTCATAAATGAGGTTAGTTGACAAATAAAATAAAATATTTCCATTATTTTTCATTTTTAGTGGGTTGTCTAGATGGAAAAGCACGATCCCTCATCAAGTAGTGTTTTGCTAATTTGAAACGCAAATCACTCCAGAATTAACTATTCTACAGTCCTATAATTGCTCCAATCTGATTTCTCGTTGTTCAAAAAATTCAAATTGGTGCAATTAGTTCAGATCAAGTACTTGAAACCATCTTTGGGATCCTTGTTGGAAGATTAAAATTTTTATTTATGAATTAATTGATTACAATATTTTTTACTTCAAATAAATGCAGACATTGGACAAATAGGATCAAATGTCAGTAATATTAACGGTTTCAAATTGTACCACAAGGCCTTTGAATTTTCGTGCAACACTGAGAAAAACGGAAAGCTATGCTGGATAATACAACCATAGTTTTATTCAAAACAGTGTATACTCTCATTTAAAAGATCGACTACTTCTAAGACCATAATTTGACTGTAAAATCAATATTACCAACTCTGGGACCATTTATGCAAGATTAATATTTTTTTGTGAATTTAAATGATTACCCCATGAATGAATTGAAGCCCATGGATTTCATATTGAAAATGAATATACTATTACCATCTATGCTATTAAATAAAACCAAAAAAATCGTCCTAATGCTTTTTTTTCAGGATCTTGATGAGTTCAAAATTTGTTTTTATTGTGGTATACAGCCCTGTATAGAGTAGTCCTTAATTTATTGAAGTATGCTTAGTAATAATATTTTCCAATTCATTATATCAACTGCCTTTTTCCTTTATTCTGCGTATAACTTTTATGTATATCAAAGACTTTTTGTAAAAAAACAATGTTCTTGCTCTTGTAAGAACATTGTTTTGTTGACCTTGAAAAGAGGAAGAGTCTAACTAACTAAGCTATTATATAATCATATTGTAATAATATGTTCAGCATGTATTCAACAAGTGTATGCCTAATAATAAAAATGTATATATTTGATATATTATCTTCATAAATTATAATAATTATTATTTTTACAAGATAAACTCATCTTTGAATTTGATGTGAGTGTCAGTGATAGATGAAATTACGCATTGTTTTTATTTTAAATGTTCATGTAATATTTACTGAGACAGATCCTAGTCAAACGCAAAGTTCAGGAAAACCTTCAAATTATATCTAATAAATTACACTAGTGAACAAACTTTTGTCCTAGGTTTCAGAGTCTGTGCCCTTGATTGGTTCTATCTCACGTAACATGAAACTGAACATTCTAACTCAAAATGTCTGATTTTGTGGCCTTCAGAGAACAATATTTCACATACTATCAATAAACTTTTGTAGTTTAAATCTACAAAAAATATTTTTTCAAGCTACAAATCATAAACAACTTTAAAAAAATAAATTTGTTCCAGATTTTTATTTCACTTCACATGCCTTCACTTTATATCCAACTGCCATTGTGATTAAAAATTATAAATAGGCCATATATGCAGACATTTTGGAGTATTAAGGTAACACCGCCTCAATCCAAAAGGAAAACAATGTTGAAATTCTGTGTAAGGAAAACACAAGTTTTGAAAATATAAAAGGACAGACGGTTGTTGTGGGTACTCTATGAGGGTTGACTGAAAAGTCTGAGAGATAAGACTATTGGTGTAGATCGAGGTTATAATTAGTTATTAGCTTCTCTTGGAAAAACATACACCAACTTTCAGCCGGATTGGTCTATTTCTCTCTATTTGGCATTCGTTTGAATCAAGGTATCGGCTGGAAAGATTATGAGGGATGTCTTTTGGATTTGCAAAGAATAATCATAATAATTGATAAGGGTCAAACTATTACAGGTACATGTTAATTATCGTTATTGAACCGTTTGAAAATCCAACTGCAAGAAAACGCCCACAATTGCCCACAAAAAAGTACTTTTCCATTACAAAAATGTACCAGCTCACACCTCAGCAGATGTGGTCACAAAATTAATGGAAATAGAGTTCCAAATCGAGATGCCCAATACACTAGCAATCTCACGCACCTTCACCCTTCTGTTATCCATCACCATATCGTGGATTTTATCAATAACTTCTGGATTAGTAAACTCAACAGGTCCGTCCACTTGTGCCTATCTAGCCCCCGGAAAATTCTGAAACCCCTTATAAACTGTTCTAATCGAAGGTGCAGAGTCCCTATAATGTTTATCAAGCTTCTTTTTAGTCTCTTAATCCGTTTTATCTTTCATAAAGTAATGTTTAATCAACACTCGAAATACATTTTCCTACATTTTTTGAAAATTACTCCACTTCCTCGATTTAAACGAGTGTCAAAAGAAATATACCGATCTGGGTGAAAGTTAATGTGTGTTCTTCTAAGAAAAGCTACTAATTTCCTCGACACGTGCCATCAGTGGCACATCTTGGACTTTGCACTGACTTTTCAATCTACCCTCGTATATTTTTTTGTTCATTATTAAATAGTTTTTCGTGGTATTAACTTCTCCCTCTGACGTAAGTATGTTATGGTTTGAAATTGGATCCTGGTTTCACTGCCAAAATTGGCAAAATATCATGTTTCTAATTCTTATAAGTAATACATGTTTTCTAAACCAAAATTTTATATAGACTTTAAATCTGAAGTCAGAAATAAAAATATATGAAATCGTTTTTTTAGATATACTCCTTTTTGTAAAGGTATGAAGGACATATATAATATATATGGGAATGCTCATAAATGTACGGTGTATTTTTTAAATCACCAATTTTTTTAAATTAGTAATCTGAAGAATGTTTTTTTTTGTTTGCTGTTGACATTGTTATTATTTAACTCTCGAGTAGTGTACTTATTTTTCTACTACATTCAATTATATTCAACACCTGGTCGAAAATTCGTGTTTGTTCATAAAAGACAGAGAGTACTTTTAAAGATATCGTAAGTCCGAGTTGGAATACGACAAAAAAGGGGGATCGATACCGGAGTAATTCCTGGTAAAATACTTGCATATTTCATTTCTCCCACCTCCCTCTTGACAGCTAAGCTGCTCTCCATCATCCATTCATCCCATTGTTAGGGTTGTCATGTTGATTTTCTTTTTTTTAACATTCCTAAAATACACACAACTTTCGTCACTACTGATATCAATATTATCTACCAATTGATTAAAACAGTTAGACACATAAGATGTAAAGGAATAAATGTAACATTTAGCACATAAATGAACATAGTGACACCATCCATTCAAAGAAAAAAAATATTCAAATGAAATTGTTAGCCCTTGGACTTTGATCAGACTAATAAATATCTTTCAAAATTTATGTACATACTTAGTTAGTAAAGGTCATTTGTAATCACTCTTGAGGAAGGGGAGGGGAGAAAGATTTTAATGGAAGCAACACATGACCATTTCCAAGACCTTGAAGGATAATTGATTACTTTGAATAATATATTGTTTATTCCTATTCACATGAATGTTTTTCAGACCTTAGTCAGGATTCCTAACATATGTACAAAAACTTACAATCCCGTTGTATTGTCCCATGCTTACTTAAATATAGAATGTCATTCCTTAACCCGAAAACAATCTTGAAAAAATATCACAATCACATATAAGTTAATATTTCATAAACCTATTTTGGTCAGTTATAGGCTTTGTATTCAAATTTATGGGAAGAGTTGATATACCCAAGAATACAAACTATAGTTTCAAGACTGTATTTGATTAAATTAAATCAATGATAATTCGTGAAAGGATATAAATGTAATCGTGACTCAATTTTGTGAAAAATTACTCTAAATTACTTTTTGTTGACAGTCAACTCTGTAATACATTTATTATAAATTCTTTTGATTTTCGCTACTAGGTTCTTACATATTACACTTTTTGTTTTATTTTTAAATAGAAACAACGCCTTATTTCCTTGAACGCAAAATGTCGAAATGAAAGCAAGAAAAGGCTTTAGTATTTGTTATTTATATATCCATAAGAATGCTATTGTCTCTTTTATGTCTTACAATTATTTAATAAATGCCATTTACTCCGCACAGCAACTTATTGTTGAAAATATGATTACTTCTTTTATGAGATTATCTGATGCAATATCGATCCTAATAATAGTAATTATTATTATTATTATCTAAGTAAGTGTTTATAAATGATTAAAACGAAGCGAATAACAACAGGGAAGCCTCATAGGTAGGCGGCAAATAAAGTTATTTTGATGAAAAGGCAATAATTTAAGTCTACTTACAATCCCTTCATATTTTGATACTGTGAGTCATTCAGGTTCATTTTTTAAATAGTTATAAATGATTAATATTTTAATAGTATTAATAGAAGTCTTATCAAACTCTCAATTTCGTTATTACCCTGTGAAACTATATACTGCATAGGAACAAGGCGATCAATGTAAATAACTTCAATATCAAACACATACACACACACAGTCGTTATAGATTTTTTTATTTATTGATCAAAACAAGGATAAATTAAGAAGAGCAATAGACTTATCGGTTTACTCTTGAGAGAGTCTAATGTTCATTTAGGTATAAATAATGTATCAGTACATCGATATCTGGGGCTTCTGCAGGTGGTATGGTGATGGGGGAGTATCCCTCCCCCAAATTAAGGAATGTTTGCTTTTTACTAGAAAATTTAATATTTGATTTTTTTTTCCACAAAAATTTTACATTTGAAAATTAATTTAATTTTTCAAATTTTTTATAAATACCTATTGATTTTTGAAATTTTCCTCAAAAAATTTTATATTTGAAGTTTAATTAAATTTTTCAAATTTTTTCGAAAAAATTTAGTTGTCTGTGAGTGACTATTGATTTTTGAAATTTTTTTTTCCAAAGTTTAATATTTGAAATTTAATTTTTCAAATTTTTTTCCAAAAAATTTTAATTGCTGAAATACATCTTGATAAAGTTCTATATTGAAAGTGTAAATATTTTTTTGCCGCAATGGGTTGGTTATTTCACAGTTAACCAATAACCATGAAATCGTTCATTACTTACGATTAGTCATTAAGTTTTTTTTTACACCTTAAATGTCATATTTCTAACAAGAAACAAAAGTAGAACCATTCCAGGACTTTCAGTTTCAAGTATCACACGAATGTTCATAATTTATCTTTGCTTTTATACAACTAATTAAATTTTTTAAACATACAAGGTACTGCAATATAACTTCCTTCTTATAATACGTGGCAATCAGCATGTAGAATTAGTAGCATGGTTTCATTCTAGAAACAAGATTCTAAAGTTTTCTTGAAAGTACAGTCCGTTGCAATCATAGTGAAAAACAAGAAGATTAACAACTGTACAAAAAAAATGAAATTTTTTTAAATAAAAATTTCCAAAATCCACAGTTGTTCACAAAAAATAAAATTTTTATGAAAAAAATTACAAATATCAAATTTCTTGTATAAAAGAATTCAAAAATTACATTTTTGTAAAACAATTTCAAAAATCCACAGTTCTCAAAAAAAATATTTTTTTTCGTGAATTACTATGGATTTTTGGAAATAATTATTCACAAAAATTAAATTTTTTTGAAAAAAAAAATTGAAAAATTAATTTACATTTCAAATATTAAATTTTCTAGTAAATAGCTTTTTTCGGGGGGAGGGGGGCTATTTTATTTTCATATAATAGAAAAGTAATGAATAGTTTAATATCTGTAATAAATAAGAATCGGAATTGCAAATTAAACATTACTTTCCCGATTCCAGAAAAAATCACACGATTCTCTGATTTTGATTAATCCTCTCATCACAACATATGTATAACATAAAAGATCAATCTTGTTTACCGAGTACGATCTCTAGTAGTGTTGTGTCAGTCCTTGTGTGTTCGTTCAGTCTTAGGACCAGTCCTTTCAGACCTTGGGACTGTCAGTATTAGACCTGATTAAAAAAATAACGGAATATATTTGAGTGAAGCCATCAAGGACCACACTTTATAAGTTTTAGGACTGATATGCTGGACTGAACCGATACTGAACAGTACTGTAGTCTTCAGTCCTAAATAAGTCCTGACAAAACTTTAGTCTCAACACTCTACCAAAATACGTTCATCAAATGATTCTCAACGCCCCTTCCAAGACATTTATAACAAGGAAGAACTGTCAAGGACAGTGCACAACTCTGCCCATAGAGGACATTCTAATGTATAACCTTAAAGACACAGTGTTCATCTTCTCACAGGAAGGATATGAATAAAAGGCAAACTATTCTTCTATGGAAAACATATGCATAAAATGTAACAGATCTTGCCCATTTCTTAGGTTTCCTAACATACTTTTGAAAGCTGTTTCATATTCCTTGATGCCTATACTTATCGATTTTGTGAGTTTCAAGAAAAATTGATTTTTTAAGTAATACTATATTTTATGTCAAATTTTCAATCTTTTATTTGCTCAAAAAAATGAGTTTGAACTAGAATAAGTCCACGACAACTCAAGGGATGAGAAATAACTATATAATAAGAAGCGTAGTTCTTCATTATTATAAATGATTTTAAAGCTTCCGCAAAAAATATAAAAAATATAAATTTTTTTTTTTAGTTGAAATTAGTCACTCTTGTTAAAAAGTACTTTTTTTATAAAACACAACGAAGTAAATTAAACTTTTTTTGCAAAAATAAGCTTTGTAAATCCACACATAATCGGTCAAATATAATATTTATGATGTCCCTCAAAAATTGATCCTTTCTATACAAAACAAGATGGATGATAACTATACAAACGTTATACATGTTCTGCGTATAGCGTGCCCCCATCTAAAGTCTCCCATTATATTCCATCGCATTTTTTTAATGAAAAAAAAGAAGTTATTTTTCTAATATAAAATTTAAACTTACTTGTGTAAAAATATTAATCTTTTAATTCATTATTTTTATTTGATTTTTAAACTTTTTGCTAATATTTATCTCATTGAAGGGAATGAAACAATCTTTTTAAATGATGTTTTTGATATAGTTCCGTCTAAAACTTTTTTTTAAAAATTATTATGAATCTGCATTTTGGAAGTATCTGAATTTGTTATCGGAATTGGCTCAGTACTGCCGATTCTGCCGATACCTATGCTTTTTTGGAGACAAATTACAGCTACAAATAAATAAAATGGCTGTACTAGATGACGTCATTCAGACAAATTCAAAAAAAAGAAAAGAAGGGGAGGGGCGAGTCCAAAGAAAGATTATACAAATTTGTAGGTTTGCATTGGAAGTTTACAATTTGAAAGTAACAATTTAAAAATAACCACATTTTTAGTACAGCATAAATTTGAATTGTATCATGAGTCGTTCAAAAAGTCCGTACCCGTAGGAGTTGGGTTGAGCGGTTTACTCTGAAACCATTAAGTAACTTTTTCACTAAATATTTCTTATCTGTATTATTATGAAAAATACATTGTTTGTTATTAGCTAATGGTGTTTAAATGAGCAATCTTTCTTTTTTCCCGGGCATGTCTTCTTTTTATACTTTTTTATAAATTCAAGAAATGTGCAGTATATTAGTAGACAAATAATTATTGACCTTAAATGAAAAATGTAGAAAAACATTTTTTTTTAAACAACATGATTGAAAGTTTCTAATTGAAAAATAAAAATAATCAATATTCAACTATTACTTATTCTAAAATGTATGATTTCAAAATATACATAATCTCTCTCCCTAAAACCATCGGCATCTTCTTATTTGGAAATAAAAATATGATTTCCCTAGTTACAAAAAACCTCTTGATTTTTTAAAAATTCATTTGTTTATCCCTACAAATATGGATTAATAGATATTATAGGACAGTCCCCATATATTTCAACATTCTAATAAATCTGTTTTTTCTTTTTGCTATTTTTGGAATACTTTTTTTTCTTTTTTTCCAAATATTAGGTTCGGAAAAAGTAATATCGTATTTTTCTCAATAATTATTTAAATGCTTTATAAGAAGTGTTACAATTATACAATTTAAGCCAAGTATTCCCTGTTCTCTTTGATAATATGACTACTTGGCTTAATTAGACAGAACAATAATAATCATTCTGACCTTGAATCTTTTTTTACAGCTTTTGTATTTGGTGTGATTATAGATATGTTATAATCCGAAAGAATAAAAATTGGACTTGATTTGACTTGATCTAAATGAGAAAATCTTTTACTATTTGAATCATCATCTTAATTTTATTTGCAGGAGATTTTCAGTGGGACAGAACAATGCGATTTCAAAAATGTTTGTATTAAAATACTTCCAAAAGCAAGTGCTTTAATTTAATTTTTATTAATAAGCAGAATTTATGTAAAAAAATACGGCTTGGTTGAGGAGCCATTTTCGCAATAATTTTTTCATGTTATTTTTTTCACATACGCTTTTAAATAAAAAATGAATAAAATCACTTCCTCTTGTAAGTGGGGTTATGTATGTCCTAATATAGTTCGAGGATCCTTCGTAAAGGACCAAAGGGACTCCCAAACGAGCTCTTGTGCTCGCACATGTATAACATTTCAGACATTGTGTTATACTGTTGGGATTGACACTCTCATCAAAAGTTATCAAAATCGGTGATGACCATGTCATAAAATTTCAAAATGCGTGTATATTTCTCATCGCATGATCTTATTGTCTTGCCCCTGTCAAAATCTATATTTATAAAGCAAAGTTTCTATGTTTGTATGAATGTCTCAATATATGAAAATGAGTCAACAGGTCCTCTTTATATAGTGCTCCATGATGTATATAATAGATATATTTGATCTAAGATATAAGAATGTAGTCGTATTAATGTAATATTGCGGGTGTGCGTACCTAGCATTCAACGTGCATACAGGATCCCTTGTATTTAGTGTTCCCTGATGTATATCAGATACGTATGTTTGATCCAAGAAATAACAATGTTGTTTTATTGTTTTTGTTAGTGGGAGTTCTAGCGATTAAAGTACTACTCACTCATCCCAACATATTAAATTTTTCTCTTATTATTAGTTTTTAATCCTTGAGAAGAGAACACATATGAATTGATATACGTATTGAGTATTTACGCGTGAGTGCGCTCATGAAAAATGGAGAGTACCACTGATGAGTTGTCTTCTATATTATTAAAGTAAATGTTATCTTTTAGACGACGCCTAATCACTCAGGACAATGCCGGGAACTACTGCTAGTAGGGAATAAAATAAACTTAAAATAATACTGTAGGGGAGTCATGAAGAGTTGAAACTCTATATTCAATTACTCGAAAATGATTCGGATTAGACATACAAATTTTATATATTTACAGTATACTTACTAAAAGGCTAATTAATTGAATAACACTTGTAGTAAGTACTTTTTCTGCAACCTGCATTTAAATATGGAATGTTCCACCAATGCTCAAACCATATTCAATTATGCATTTTTTATTGTTGCTGTAGAGAGTGGAAAAAATCATATTTGTGTAATGTGTAGCTGAGATCAAATAGAAATAGTTCTCTCCATGTAACTTTGTCAATACGTTTTATATCTACCTAGAGTGTAATAGAGTAAGTTCCTTGTAACAAGGATAATTGCTACAAAACATTAATACATAAATATATAGATAAGGCATATCCTATTTACCTCTCTCACGCACACACCTTCTTTTACTCGTATTTGTTCAAAAATAAATGAATTATGTCATTATGTATGCATATATCATACATCATTTTTATTTAAATAAGCTAGCGCCAATTTGTCTTACGAATATGTGTACTGAAATAACCTTATCAATCCATTTTGAGTGTTGTGTATGTATTTCTATATATATCCCAGAAGAAATCCATATGCATATCTATGGGGACTTATCAATTCTCGGGAAATTGTATTTGAGCCGGATACATATTCTAAATAATAAATATATTGAAATTGAAGTCTTTCTATATTTTAAGAAATAAGGAATTAAATGTCAAATATCCTTTTTTTCACATGTAATCAGAATAGCTGTAAATTTTTGAATTTTTTTTTCCAAAATAATTAATATTGATATATTTTCTGAATAGCTCTGATTTGAATCCCCCCCAAAGGGTCAAAGTAATTTTTTGAATAAAAAAAAAATCTGCAATTATGGAAGGTGAATTTGACAATACACCACACCACTGGGTCTTTTAGTACCAAAAAAAAAAAAAAAAAAAAGAAAAAAAGCAATTTTTGCCATGACTCATTTACAATTATTTGCAGCTACAACTGCCATTATGTAGTTATAGAACATTCATTTGTTCCAGCGTAGACTAATAAAATATTTGAAAACCGACGCCTGGGTAGGCAAATAAAAAAATCGTAAAACCTTTTAAAACCTGATATGTCACGAGGTGGATTTTCTTATCCCTGCTGAGAGGCATTTTTCCCCAATAGTCATGGCAAATATGGATGGAGTAAGAGGGACGATTAAAAGAGAAGCCACAAAAGAGAGCCTTCGCCGCCCATACGAGAATCAAATCACGAAACTGATTCAATTGTTCGGGTTTGTTTCCAACCAGTAAAAAACAATGAAGTGAGATTTTTGTACGCATGCTGACTACAAAACGGAAAGGATTTTTTTTGAAGAAGAGGTTGAACAATGCAAAAACCATAGCAGCTTCATGTGTTTATACCTGTAACGGATACATCCCTTAGGTTTCCTGAATACGGCGTCGCAGCCGAATCGAGAGGGGAATCAGTAGTTCATACTGGATACTACTCTGGATAATAAAAATCAAAAATCTGCTTTACATAATTTTATACACTTAGCAAAACTTATATTTTATTCATTTGAAATAATTAAATATAATATTTTGATAAAAATGAAAATAATACAAAAACATATTTTAGAACATTATGAATATTTAAAAGTTAGAGGGGATAGAAACGAAGACTAACACAGAAAATATATGTTTTTAAATAAAAAGACAGAATTAACTTTGATGGCGATTATGACCTTTCCCAGTAATAGACCTAAATAAAATTGATCCCATTTAGATACGACTCTAATTTTTTGCACTCCTAATGAATATGAGTAGGTCAAAGTTCCTACAAAAAATTGGCAAAATCAATTTTGAAGCATGATTGGGGTGCGATATTTTATATTTTGCAATAATATTTTCATAATATTTTTTGGACATATACCATTTTTTTAATAAAATATGAATTGAAGCTCATACTCTTAAAAGTATTGTAACCAAAAAAAAATTGAAATCGGCTTATTTTAAATGGAGTTCAGGCTTGGTCAAGTTCAAAGGTCTTTGGGAGGGGGCCAAACTTTGAGGGACTCCCAAACGGGTCCTTACGCCTTCAAAAGGCTAAAATTTTACAGATGTAATTTCTTTGATTTGAAGGACATCCTGACTCAAATTTGTAAAAATCGGTTCAGACCATGTCAAAAATTTCCAAAAAGTGTGTACACTTGACATGGAATGCCCCAATACAGTAATTCATAATAGTGTTGTGTCACTCCATATTTATTTTTCCAGTCCTGTCTATTCTTAGGACAGGTTCTATCAGTCCTTGGGACCGGTCCTTAGAACTGTTGGTACGTCGGACAGTCAGTACTTGAGCTTATTTAAAAAAAAAGAAAAAATGAAGTTGAGTGACTTCATTAAGGACCGAAATTTATAGTTTTAGAACTGGTATGCAGGACTGAACTGGACCGGTCCGAGAATTAACTGGACGGGATGCAGTCTTCAATCTTGAATAAGGTCTCACACAACACTAATTTAAAATATTAAATAGAAGTTGACAAAGTTCAAAATATGAGAAGGTTATAGTATATCAATTGCTTATAATTTTAAAATAGTTTGTTCTTGTTGGGTTTTTATGGGCTTCAAGCCCCCCAAAAAAAAAAAAGATCATATATATATATCTAAAAAAATTGCACATATAGTTACTTCAAATTGCACATAATTGTACTCACTGACAGAAGGCAAACTTGTACGTCTTTCAATGTACATCCTTTATGAAGATCGAGGTGATTATGTGGATATGCAGGGATAAGTGAGACTGTTAACTTTACAAAGTATTTTCTCCTTGAAAATTCTAGAGTAAATCCATTACTTTTCTGATAGTGGTACAGGTCTATATAAGAAGTGTAATTTTTTTAAAACTATTGTCACCATTTTGACAACTTTTATGTTACATGTTCGTGGTCAATCTTTGGAACAAGTTGCAGTAAATCACCTAGTGATGGAATTAGTGAAACTATGAAAAGATTGGTAGTATGAGTGAGTCTGCAGTGACCATTCGAAGATCTATTACTTACTAATTAGTCTCTTCAACTTCTGTCATGATGATCTAGTTGTTATAACGTCGTTTACCTTGATAAAAGTGATGTGGATAAATTGTGAGAAAACATGAAGAAGCAGTATGAAGATGCTAAGACAAAGACTAAGGAAGAAGGAGGTTTCAATATCATCAGCCAATCTCTGCTAGCAAGATACTTTCAGAAGAATCTAAGTATTGTATTAATTTTGATTTTACTTGTCTGCCTCCAGTTGTCTCGCTAAAAATATTGCAATTTGCTGCTTAAACTTGCAAAAATTGGATATGGATAGGTGTGGCTACAAATGAAGATGACGAAAACAAAGACATACATATTAAGAATTCCATCCTTATTTTCCATCTTCTTCTTATCATTGGCCCCCTTGACATAATGTTTTTGGGTTCCCAATACACATGTTATATGTGTAAGCGATGTTACCTTTCATAATTGGGGGGGGGGGCTTGAAACCCCGAAAAAGGGAAAGCGACGCCACTGTGGTAACAGCCTCACCAAAAGAGACGAAAGTTCCAACTCTAAAAAAAGAATGAACAAACTATTTTAAAATTAGGACTGTTCAGCTTTATAAACAAATGAAATACTAAAACCTACTCGTAAATTTTGACATTGAAGTTATTTGCTTTTATATTTAATGTAATCAACATTGCACGATTTGAAATTAAGTTTCATAGGTAAGTATGCTAGAGATACAAAAAAATCACTTTTTCCCCTTTTCTAATTACTATTTATCACTGCAGGAATTTGAAGTGTCCCATGAATGTATATTTGCCTTGAGGGAAAACAAAAGGCAAAGTTGAGAATCAGGGAAGCCCATAGATCCTTTGTACATTATGTACTTTGAAACCCATCAAGTACAAGGATATGCGAATTACCTTGAGATGAACTTAAGAAAAGGGTCAGAGGAAGAAAGAAGACAATTATCATTCTTCTATGTGTTTCAACTATCAAGGGAACAAATTGCTGCAGATTATAATTTGAGAATTAGTAGGTACAATTACGATATTCCTGTATTATACATTCATACGTAAGTTGATATTCTTTTATTCGTATTTTTCCTCATTTCAAGGCCAATTACTTTTGTACAAAAGGAACAGAGAATCGAATTGGCTTTAAGCAAGAAAAAATATTATATCATTTATTAGTCAATATAACAGGTCAGCTCAACAGTTCGAAGGATAATTTAGTAAACACATTTATTGATTCTATGTAGTAATCATCGAGAGTGATGCAATGACTATAGCGGGTTTAAAATTTTCTGATGCCATTTTTATAGTAGAAATTTATAGTTAGTCTCAAAATAGCACACAGTTTCGGCAGTAACTTCTGCATGTACTCTGAAGTTTTCTACAGCAATCATTCTTTTGAGGTCTACAAACAGCAAAAAAGTAACTGGGGGTCAGCTCTGGAGAATACAGTAGATGGGGAAGCCATTCGTAGCCGAATCCATGAAATTTTGCCATCATTTTAAGTGGTTGTTAACCCCTTGTATCGCCTTGATGAAACAACACCTTTTTTTCTAAAGTTTTTCTATGATTTAATCCATCAGAGACTGCAACAATACTGTTGATAGTTTGGCCATTTTCGAGGTAATCAACGAATATTATACCTCACGTATCCCAAAAATACTGATGTCATAACCTTGCCAACCGACTGTTGCGTCTTTCTACACTTTAGGTTCGGTTCATTGCTCAAAGTTCACTCGGTTGACTGTCCATTGGACTCTGTAGGGTAGGGATTGAACCACTACTCATCTACGGTCACATATCGTCTAAAAAAATTGTATTTATTACGGTTGAATTTCGCTAAAAATGGCTCCGAATCATGATCAAGGTATTGCTTTTGATCGATTGTGAGCTTTTACGGTATCAAATTTGCAGACAGCTTTTGCATTGGCAAATGTTCTTCTAGAATATGTCCAACACCTTCTTTACGTACCTATGTCAATCAACTTAACTTTACAATAATTCAAAATTATTTTATGGATTATTTTGATTTTTTCATCTATAGCTTTCGGATGTCCACTGCCGGAACTTTATTCGTATATGAGAAGACTGAAAAGCTACCAACATTTTGTGATAGAAGTAAATAATATTAATAAAGCACAGTCTGTCTGTCTATCTGTATGAATGTATGTGTATATTAAAAAGGGAACTATATATAGTACTCCATGACTTATATAATAAAAATCTATTTTTATCTAAGAAATAACAATGTAGTCGTATTAATGAAATATTGCAGCGGTGTACAGATAGCAACGAACGTGTATATGGGTGCAGTGTATATAATGCTCCCTGATGTTAATCATATAAATTTGTTTTGATATAAAAAATAATAATGTTGGCGTACTAATCAAAAATTGCAGGCGTGTGCATGTATACAAGGACTATAATAAATAGTTACTGATGTATCTGATTAATTAAACATATGTAAAGGAGGAAGCTGTTATGAAAAGCATACAACTTCTCATAACAGGTTGCACTCTTTAGGCTTTGTCAAAAAACTGGAGGACAGACACAACTACATATGGCAAACAACTCTTTTATTTCTACCTGAAATGCAGCTTTCTTGGACAAATTCTTGCTTCTATCAATGCTCAACTTTATTATATTGGTATAAGTTCTTTCACACATCCCCTTTATTGGGAACTTTGTTTTTTGGAAGATCGAATGTAAAAACAAATAATACTTGCTCTGTTGAAGCTCTTGTTAACACTGATGTAGCCATTTTGATCTATATATATTAAAATAACGAAAAGTAAATACCTAACCCCACAAAAATATAAATGATGAAATATCCAACTGTATCTTTAAAAAAAATATAACCCAAGTTCAGCTGAAAGGACAAGGAAACAGTATATAGGCATTTGTTTCATAGTTGTGTGAATTTTATATGCAAATACGTCAGACTAAAACTTAATTAATTGGTCTGAAAATAGGTATAGAAACATAGGAACAATTCATCAAATAGTGCAGACTAGAATTAAATTTCACTGTTTCCTAATGTCCAGAAAATTATTCCACTCCCTTTTTCCTCTTCCCTAAATGTCCTGATCAGGCTTGTCGACAATGGATCAAAGAACCATTCATGAACGATAAATGATGAACTACAAAATTAAATTATTAAATTATGTTGGAAATTTGTCAATTTACTATGATTGGCTTTTATTTTTGTGAAATTGGCCGAAACAAAACGAAAAGCCTGTTATGATTTGAACGATGAACGATTAAATGAATTCAAGGTGAACAATTTAGTGAAGTAAACGAATTCAAAAAAGTGAACAATTAAAGAAAACTTAATAATTAAAAAGGTACTCGACAACAATTTTAATATCCTTCAATCAATGTGAATACAATACAGATATTCTGTTACCGATTGTCGTTCCTACTTTAGACCAAAAAGCATTAATTAATACTGAAAGCTTTCTTGTGATGGTAAATACTTCCTTAATAAATACATTTAATTAACACTTTTTAGATGTGCACAAAATTATAATACTTTGCTCAAATATGTATGTAAATGGATCTGCATTTTAGCAAAAAATTATCAAATCTATTTTTAGCCTAAGTTGCACGTTATTATTAGATATTAGCACAAAAGGAATATTGAACAGTTATTACAGAACTTACAAACTGTTCACTTACATAGTATACGTTGTATATAGAAAAAAAAACCGATTGCATCTTTAATTTAAAGGTTTTTTACATTGGGATCTCCATTTCATCTCTCCAACTTTTTCTTAAAAACACCATAATTAAGGGATAGTTAGCCAGTGTTGTCCTTCTTTCAAGCTGTTGGAAAATTCTTCATTGAATAGAAGGGATTTATTTACACCTTCCCAAATTGTTAATTTGAGCTTTAAAAAAATCAATATTTAACTCTATAATAATACAAATTCTAAAAGACCAACAACTAACTAAAATAAAAAAAATTATTGTTGACATTTGGGATACTATTGCAGGGGCATTTGTAGGATTATATATATATGTATATTTGGAGGGTGCTTGGTTTTTGATTTTTTTTTTCAAAAATCAACAGCTATTCACAAAAAACTTAATTTTTTGGAAAACAAGCTCAAAAATAAATTTTATATGGTAAATCTTAAAAAAAAAAAAAAAAAAAAAATTAGAGATTAAATTTTTTAGAAAAATTAAGTTTCAAATATTAAATTTTTGAAAAATCCTCAACTACTTATAAATAATTAAAAAATCTTCAGCTATTCACAAAAAAGTTTAAATATTAAGTTTCCTGTAAAAAGCAAAACTACTTAATTCGGGAGGGTAACAACCCTCCAGCCTACCCCTTGCAGACACCCCTACATTGGGTTTTATTTTCAATTGAAATTAAGTTGATTACAACTGATGCCACCTCCAACTAGGGAAGCGAAGTAGGTACATAAAATGTCCGAATCCAACTCTGACTCCAGTATTCTGAATTCCAACCAACTCGGACTCCAACTCCAAGACACAATTTTATAATAATACATTATATAGACTATGTAATTATAAGTACTATTGAGTCATTTGAGTAGAGAGACTATAAATATAGATTTAATTTATAGCTATAGGTAGCTATTAGTTATACGTTGTAAATAATTGTGTCAGTTATTAAGAAAATATTTGGATAAAACAAAAGAAAGGGATCTGAAGATATATGACGTATATATATAGCTGGTTCATACATAATTCATGGACTTGTAACCGAGGAACAACAACAAACTCAACCTCTTACTGCAACGTTACCCTTTACAATATGATGGCATTGACTATTTACAAGACTAAGTATTGAATTATCATGGTCAGTGGCTACGCTCTACGCAACATAATAATTAAGACTTACGAGTTGTTCAGGATTTGTGTTTCTATAGACTATAGAGCACAAATAGAACACGTTTGCCATTTTTAAAGTAAACTTATAAATTAGTTTCTTATTTCAAGTTTAATAGATTAATAGTACTTCATAAATAATGCGGACAACTTATAACCATTTAGAAAAAAAAACCCAAAAAAACAACAACTTAAAGAACACTCAATGTAAGCCTTAAATTATAGATAACCTTTATTTAAGTGAATCATAATTCTTTTTTGCAGCCAAAGTCGGAGAAGGTATCAATTTTCCGACTCTGACTCTACCAAAAAAAGGTCTGACTAAAATTATTCTGAAGCAGCTCAAGGAATACAAAAAAAAGTGACAGGATTTTTTTTGGGTGGGATAGATAAAGTTGTTCATTCAAGCCTCAGAGTTTACTTAAATATATACCAGGGTTTTAAAACTGAGGGAACTTTCTTTTAAGTGATTATGATATAAGTAAATACTATAAGAGGTTGCCTTTAAATTTTTCGTTCTTACAATGGATCACACTAAAAACTTCATAGATGATGTATTAGACCAGTGTTTCTCAAAAAGTACATCACAGCACAGTAGTGATCCTCGTAAATTAATTTTTTTCTTTTCTTATGTACTTGTAAATAAGACCAAAAATTGTTCAATGATGCACTAAATGTTATGATTATCTCATTAATAAGCCCTGTGCTGAAATCTTTTGTTAAACACTGCCTTACATTTAGGGTAAGGAAATTAATACATATTGATTACTAAGATTGTAATGGTGACCCTCAGTCTTTTCTAGTAAATGAACTGTAAAACCGAGAAATTGTCCCAATATGTGGAACAAAAATAGATTAAATTAGGGCAGGTAGACTAGATCCCTAATAGATATTATAAAAATTTCCAAATGCCTATTGTCTAATGACCATACATCAAGTTGAATAGATTGAATTGCCATTTCAAACTATGTTATATCTTTAATTTATGAATCACAATACTAATGAGTTATGATTAAGAAAATCACGTGATTCTGTAATGTATTAAAATATTCTCCGTATTTGCCATGATTTCAGGCCCTCCTTATGATTTTTGAGACAATGCAAAGAACATCAATCTTTTCTTTAATAATGCTATGATGAGTACTCACTACTGTAGCACAATCTCTCATATGAAATAAATGATTACCTCTATATCAACCTTGATATTTCAGTTGCTTAATCACTCACTCCAGGCACATAAATCAAACAATAATAATCCAAATTGAACCACTGATATTATACATATGTGTGTATTGAGTGATCTTTTGGTAATAGATGTGTAATCGTTGCCAGATGTATTTTATTTATATGTATATATCTAATTCATATTATAATATTAGTCGGTAATGCCATCTCTATTCGAGCCTGAATGGGACAAGGAAATATCCTACCTTCCTTAAGTATAGCTAAATAAAGAACATACCTTATACAACATAGGTGTTGTGTACACTGTAGGTGAGGGTTTCCCTCTGATTTTCTCGGGGTTTTCCAACAACGAATATTTATGAGGAAAAAAAAATATTTCCCCAGAAATCTATTATTTAAAAATGATATAATATAAACTTTCTTCATGTAATCGTTATTCATTCAATGAAAAGAAGAATATATACATATTGAAGATTTACTTGAGGTCAAGTTTTTAACAGTTTATGCTACAGTGAAGATAATGCGCATCAACAAAAAATTTGCCTAACGATGCATCTTCAAATGAGACACCAACGAATTAATATTTCATCTATATTAAAAAAGCAAGGTCTGTGTTATTGCGTATTTGTGTGTCGGATGAGGACTCATTTTCAGCAACGAGCTCATTAAAAAAAGAAAAGAAGAGGGAAATGCAGATAAAACATAAATGAATGGGATAAAGGTTTGCAGATACACATGAATGAGGTTTAGCAAAGAGTGGGTATAAGTAAAACACAGCCAGTGAGCGCTGGCTCATCACATCATATATATATACACGTTAAAAAAACCAATCTGTTATTATTATTCTTTTATTCGCAAGAGAACATTTAAGTATTGAGTAGCTACGTAATGAGTGTGCTCATAATACACAGAGAGTAACCATGGGGAGTTATCTTTTATATTATGAAAGCAATGTTTGGTTTGTTAGTCGACGTATAATAAGTTCAGTCAATGCTGGGTACTACGACTATTTATAAGTAATGTATCTTCTAATTAGAAGAAATGAATTAATTTGCGATCTTTCCCGAATGTATTTTTTTCTTAATATACATCACGTTTCATATTACTTATTATCTTATCCCGGGAATGTTTTCCTGGCATTTCTCTGAAGGATAATTGCCCGGAAAATTAGAAATCGTAGTGTAAACCGATCTTTCCATAGAATAGTAATGCATTACATACAATGTGATATATGTATATTAGAAATCATAGAACCACTGCGTTTATATTTAGCCTTAAAATAATACTAATAACAAATGCAATTCGTAAGTACAAGAGGCCTTCATAGAGGGCATAAAAATCTTCCTCTTTTTTTTTTTTTTTTTTTATGAATGGCGGACACGTACAATTTGCCTTTTTTTCACACAAAGAAAGAAAGGGAAAAAAGAAAAAAAAGAAACTTTTTTTACACATTTTGACAAAAAAGTCATTACAATTACTTTGTGATTTGATATTTGTATCAGGATAATGTATAATACCATTATTTTCTCAAAATTGATTCAACAATTCACAAATTTTTTGCTCTTACACGTCAATCACTCAGATCAACCACCTCCATCTTTAACCACAGCCTCGAACATGGCTCAGGCTTTGATGAGGAACTCCTGGATCTCCATGTTGACAACATTTTCGAGAATTGAAGCTTGGAAGAATTCATCCGTTTTATGTACACGTTTATTGGACTATATTTCCAATAGTAGTACAAGGGATTAAGATCTGACAAGCGAAGAGTATGCATTTCCTTTGCTCTAAAAATAGAAGTCTTAAAAATGTAGGGTTTTCCGGAATACCGGTTCTAAATAGCTGATATGGACAAACTGTAATAATTTAAAATTTTAGGATGACACCGGATCTGTTAACACTCATTTAAGCTCTCTGATATCATTGCCGAAGGAGTTATTTACATCCTTGGGCTTACGCCCGGCACAAAATGACATAATAATGGACGAACGGCGGTCGTATTCCGAGTATAATTAAAGGATTTTGTATTATTTATCATACAGTTTTGTTAGTTGAATCCGATGAGTAACCTTTCATAAACATAAGTGTTTCCATGATGTAGAAGACTAAACTTGTTCCGAATTTATGATCCTCAGCCTCTATGTGATCATATGATAATAGAACCTCAGTTTGAAGATGGGTCTGTCGATCAAATGCAGCTGAATCATCAGGGAAGGATGTACTAACATACATGCAAACGTATACATAGATTTTTTCTCAATGATTTACCTATATATTTCATATTAAGTAACATTGTATACACAAAGTAAATCAATAAGAAGAATAGTAAAGAGGGAAAAAAGGCAGTTTGAACCAGATTATTCTCATCGTTCCACTTGGTAACGAGGAAGGAAGGAACAAAAAAATGACTCTGAAGCTTTCTATTTAGTGATCCTTTCTCGTGCCTGAAAAAAAGGACACTGCCTAATGCGTTGCTAACATACAGTCATAATATACATACTAACACTCACCTACTACAGTCTACATAGTTTGTATATATAAAAAAACACAACTGCCTTCCCTTTATCAAAAGAGGCAAGGAGGAGAGCTTCTACTCTAGTAAGAGAATTGAAGACATAAAAAGCGAGCGCGTAAAAGTTAGTATGTAAAAAGAAGAAAAAAAAAAAAAATTGAAGAAGAAAGAATGATATTATATCGTTTCATTGTGTGTTAAACATTTAATGCGAACGAACGCGCTACCAAAACGACCCAATGGGTCAATACCTTAAACTTAACATCACTATACACTGACGACCACCATTTACCATCAACTTTTCCCCGTCCAAAGAAAATCAAGGAATACAGAAAAATAATACATTCATCAATAAGTACATAGAAGAAATCGTCGCTGAAGAATTCACTTAATAATATTAATAAATACTAAAGAAATTTCAAAATGACGTCGGGAAGCGTAAATATCAAGAATTTCTCTTGGAACTTGAAATCAAAGAAGAGGCATCGGTCTGGCTCTGGAGGCAGCAAAGACAATGAAGCAGCCAAAAAGAAATCTTTTCTCGCAAGAAAAAGTAAGTCCCCCCTCCCTCTTGGTGATGATGCTAGACAAAGTTAATAAGACAAAGAAACAGCTCCTGCAGATATTTAGTCATTGAGTTCATCATTCCATTTATCCCTTCAAGTGTAGTTTGAAGTGCATAATTATGATTTATCTAGATGTTTTTTTAAAGTATTTCCATATCTTTGACTTAGATTGATTGCATTTTGTTATATTTGAGGCCTAAAAGGGATGAGAATGAAAGAAGGGACTAGCAATTTATTATATAACTGGAGGGAGATATTTTTTGAGAAAGAAATATCTACAAAAAACTTTGTCTAAAAAATTAAGAGTTCATTTGTTTTAGCAGAATTTGTTTTTTAGAAGAGAGAGAAATTGATTCCTTAACATTTTCCTCCTGAACATTTGTCTTTTATGGGTACTTTTATGTACGATCTTATCATTTTTGTTTTTTACTCTTTTTCCAGACGTTTCATCCCGTCGACTCGGAAGCGGCGGAGGATCATCCACATCCTCAAGTACATCAAATTTAGAAATGATATCTCCTTCCACCGCAGATATCGAATTTAAATATACTTGGTCTATTGACGGATTCCTAAAGAGTGTCAAAATTGGAGGAAAAACATCGAGTAGTATAGGGGACAGTGATCGTCATGATACTCGCTCTCCAACCTCAGGAGATTCCTCCCTTGATAAAGGGTTAGACAGCAAGCCATTTGAAATTAATGTCAATGGTGTGCAAAGTACATGGAATCTTGGAATCCGTTTTTGGGTAGGTGAAAATGGCGAGCGTCTCGCAAATCCGTTTTTACTCTGCCTCAACATGCTGAGTTGCAAAGTTCGCAACTCCATGGATGTTGGGATCAAGTATAAATTTGGAGTTCTCAACCGGACCAATAACGAGTTTGAAATGGATTCTCCAACAAAGACGGACATCAATATTGACAATTCAGAGTCCCTCAAATCCGTTGGCTACAAGAATATGCTCATAACGGAAAAACATATGAATGCCAATGGAGACATTCAACTCGTTTGCAAAATGAACATCATTAAAGAAGATAATTCTCTTCATTCCCTTTCATCTGATCTCAAAAAATTTGATAAATGACGAAAAATCATCTGATATTGTCATCGAAACTGCAGAAGGGAAGAAGTTCAAAGTACATCGGAATATTCTAAGTGCAAGAAGCCCGGTATTTGCAGACATGCTCAAAGACTGCGATAAATCAGACAAACTAGAGCTCAAGGATTTCCCCTCTGAAACCTTCGAAGAGCTTCTTAGATATATCTACACAGATAGTTCGGCAAATGTGGATCTATTTGCAAATACACTCCTTGCAGCTTCAGATAAATATCAGCTCCCAGGACTAAAGACACACTGTGAAAAACATCTAGTTGAAATCATTAGTCCCAAAAACGTGGCCTCCTTCCTCCTTTTGGCGGATAAATACAAATGCGAAGATCTTAAAAAATCAGCACTCACGTACTGCAAGGATAATGTATGGTACATTATGAAGGATGAACAATGGAAAGTCATTGAGGAGGAAAAACCTGACCTTTTTGAAGAAGCTGTCTCAAAGGTCGTCAAAGACTCCTGCTTTTCTCATACAGAGTGTTTGAAAAAAGAAAGGAAAACGCTTTGAAATTGAGAAAAATTCATCTGATATCATCAAAGCCCCTTAAATAAATGGAAAAAGCAGTCACCAGCGAAAAGAATAGCAAAGGAAGTCGAGGAAAAAATAAATGAAATTCTCGCTCTTTCTCTCTCTAACTTCGATGCATATTCGATGCTCCTCGAAGTTTGAGTCTACTACGACGTATACCCCCTTCATTCATCTAATCTTCAGTCTTCTTTGTTTTTAGGATTTATTTTCTATTCATTTTCGGTTTGTCTATAGTTTGATCGTCCTTCATAACTTAAATGTATTTATAAGACTTCAAAATCTCTATGGAGAGCTCTGCACCGAACTACATATTCTACAACCTTCTACTCTGCTCATAATAAGAGACATTCAAACAATCACCTAACGTTTATGTTTATTATGATTATTTAATTGTTCATTGTCTCATTGTCTGTACCTCAAGTCAGGACATAATTAATCAATGAACTTCTCCCCCCCCCCTTACTATTACTATACATAATTATTACTATTGTACTTCAACCTAATTCATTATTCTTCGTATTTTTACTTTATATATTTATTATGACAAATTCGCATTTTATTTAGATTTTAGCTTTAATAGATGTGATATAGACACTTTTTTTAAATTACTCTTATTTTTTTATGTTACTTTCCTTATTATCATTGTATTATACTAATGCCAATAATAGCCAGGATTTGATTGTTATTGATATTACAACTTCTTTTATTATTTTAAAATTCAATAAACGACAAAAAAATTAAGTCAATGCCTTACTCAATGCTGTTTTCTTATTTATGTTTTAGAAATTCTAGGGAGAAGCTCTATATACAGTCATATTATAAACAAATATGACTTTGGAGTTAAAAAAATGTAAATATGGGATTTTCTTATTACATATAATTATTAAATAAACAAAATATGTCAAATCTGGCCTCATTTTTATACACAAATACAGGGTGTGGATTTTGAATCCGGATAAATTTAGACCTTAATATCGTGGCAATCCTGAAAGTTATATTTATGAAAGTATGCTCATCGGATTTGGCTGACAAAACTTTATAAGAAATAATACAAAATCCTTGAGATACCTTCCGAATACGAACACCCTACAGCCATTATTGTCTTCCTCCGTGCCGGGATGTACGGCCAAGGACGCAAATAGCTCCAGAAATAGTGATTCTACAAAGCTTAAATTGATGTTAAATGATCTGGCGTTATGCTATAACTTTTAAGTTGGTACGGTTTGCCCAAATTGTGTAATTGGAACCTCATTTATTCCCGAAAAACCAACATATTTAAGACTTTAATGTTTTGGGGGAAATAAATGTGGCCTCCTAGCTCGCCGGATCTGAACCCTTTGGACTACTATGTTTGGAGTGTATTGGAGGGAGAGTCCAATAAATGTGCAAATAACAATGTTGAATCCTTGCAGGCTTTCATTTTTGAAGTAATGACCAATATGGATTAGGAGTTCCTCAAATTTTAAAATACATTATCCTTGACAAACATAGGATTTAAAATCCTATGTTTGTCCATACATTTGGGTGGGAGGAACTCTCAAAGAGCAAATAAGTGTTATCCTCATTGATAAAACTATTCCATTGGCTCAGAACACAAGTCACAACAAATTTCAGATTGAATGGATCATAATTGGGGTGTCTGATACATTAGTTACCACCTATAAATTAATCTCGTCAATACCTTTGTTTTCTCAATGAGACCCACCATTGGGTTTAGTACCAAAATTAAATGAAGTACGCATTTGTGGGAATGTTTTTTTCTGAATTTTTGAACTTTATGTTTGTTCTCTCGCCTATAACTCTTTTGTAATTAGAATTTAAGCATTAATAAATAAAAATATCTTGGTCTGGTGAGCCTTAATTTCCCAGAACCCTTAATTTTTGTTGCATAAGAGTATATTTTACGTAGAGAAAATCAAGAATGAGCGAATCTTTCGGTCACTATTATAATCAACGCGTATATTCACTTAATCTTTGTCCTCTGACAGACAAAAACAAGAAATATACCAACCAATGGCACTCCAAGATGGTACTTTACTCAAATTCAATATATATTTTCGTTCCCTTAATTTTATGCATTTATATTTCATACCTAATTTTATGAATATTTTAAATAAAGACCTTCCTCAGGTATCCACTCTTCCAATTTTCACATACAAAATTAGATTCACGGATTGAAATCCCTCAATTATACCATTTGATTTCGAATTAAAATAAGTTAAATTCTTTTTGACGTCGAATCTTGATTTAAAGCTGATTTTCCATGCTATGAACATTTAAATAATTAACCAAAAATACTTAATTTTGCCGCAACTGGAAAGCCACGATGCCATTAAAATTCTGTAAATAACTTTGTGGATGAATGCTGTGGCAATGTATATGTTCATTTGACGTTCTTATGTTCAGAAATAATTCTCGGATTAATGAATATAACTCCCGTTTATCTACTTGATATTAAAAAAAATATGGTGTTCAGGAAGAACAAATAATCGAGGATGCACTGTATAATGCAAATAATTTGGTATTCATATTGATACCAAATTATTTTTATTATAATAATTACGAATGTTAAATAAACATAGACCTCAGGATCGAAATGAGTCATTGGACATAATATGTGTTCATTTAGTAATGAATTCTCCACATTCTTTCTAAGAAAGGATTGCAAATTATAAAAAGGTATATTCAGACACACATTTCACATAATTTTTTTTTAATAAATTGCAGCTTGAAAAAACAATTAAATCATGAGTAAGCAAAATACATTAGATGGAAAGCTTTAAGCAGAAAGTGGAGGATCATGAAGGTACTAGTGCTACCACAGTCTCTTAATTTTTGTACCAGTTCCGCTGGATAAGCTAGCATAGGGTATTTTGATACTTTTTGAACGGAAAAAATGACAAATTTAAGGAATTTTTGCTCTTTACTAATTTTTTCCCCGTCATTTGGGCTAATGATGCAGCCGAGCAAAAAATGTAATGTTTCAATTTTTTTTCAAATTAAATTTTGTAATTTTTTTCCCAAAGATTTAATATTTGAAATTAAAAAAAAATTATGCGAATAGCTATGGATTTTTCAATTTAAAAAAATTGATATGTGAAGTAAATTTCCAAAAATATATTTTTTTTTTCGTGAATAGCTATGAATTTTTGAATTTGCTTAGATATTTGAGGAAATTATAAAAATAAGTTTGTCTAGCTTATAAATATTGGGACAAACATTATCGGCGTGGCGATTTTTTTATAACTAAATTGTGCTGCAACTGGTGGTCAGAATATAAATTTTGTAAAGTACCATTTTAAAAGTGCCTGCAACTCGATACTTCTATAGTACCGTGTTACTGGAAAACTCTAGTGCGTACCTATTAGTTTTAATTTAATGAAATATTTGATATACGTACGTACTTATTATCATTAATGATGTAAACACTTGTATTTTTACGAATTTTATTGGAATGAGAAAATTCAAAGGTCCTGAGTTCCATCAATCATTAATACATCAAGTAAATAAAAAATTAGTTATATAAATATGTCAAATTCAACTGATTGTATCACTTTAATATTTATAGATTTCATTTGAAATTATTTGTGTCATTTATATTTGAATTAGATGTAAAGAATTAACTAAAAATCAAAAGCTGTAAAGGATTTCAACTTTTACTTAGAACATTAATTTGCGTATATAAAAAATAACTCAAGTCCTTCTACTTATTTCTAGAAGATTAACTCTTCAATAATTCCAATAAAAAGAAGATATATGCCATAAAATATTTTTTGAGCTTTAATAAATGTAAAAACAAGGGGGAAAACGAATCAAATAAATGTCTAAAGGACATGCCCAAAATAACATATCCAGAGCTCTCCACAACTGATTTTCAAAATTAAAATAGTTAGTTAAAAAACAACTAATGCTCTGGACCAGCGTTTTCCATACTTTTTTAGTCAGGGCACCTTTTGAAATGTGTATAAAATCTCAAGGCACCCTTGAGTAAAATATTACACTGCATACTCAAAATGCAAATGTCCTCTATATTTAAAAGAGACAGTAATGAACAGAGCATAATACGAACTGAAAATAGTAATAAGTTTGTATTTGTTGTTTCCACAAAGGGAGAGGCATTTTGTATCCCCAGTACTGATGAAGCCAAATTTGAAGTAATTTTCGTAGCTACTCTTTTTAGCTTTACTTGTATTTACCTTTGTGACCTTTGGCGCAAACTCAATGCTAATGGGCTAAAGCACGCATGAGGAAGACTGAGGTTCCCTTTTACAATTCTTGTAGGGCTTCTCTTTTTATAAAAATATCCATAATGTTATTGTTTGTTCCTTGCTCTTTGTGAAATTAAACGTATTTTCGCTGTTAAATCATAAAACAATGTGCTTACTCCAGTCACGCTGGACTGGGTGAGCTGTTGACACAACTCTTTATTTTTAATGGGTACTTGAGATACATTTTTGCGGTTAATTTTATATATTTATTTCTCTAAAATGAATGTAAAAAGAATCTATTTTTATGTATTCAAATATAGTTATAGTTCTACATATTATAATATAAAATCTCACAAAAAAATACGAAATGTTGACAAATTTAGAAGCAAGTTTGTGTATTCATTAAGTAGTTCGATTAGGGAAAGGGATCTCTGATTTGTTAGGGGTTGTCCATCCTTCCTTTTCTTACACCAATTCTCAATGGTCGTGAGAGGAATATGTAACCATTGAGCAACGTTTCTCTGGCTTGGTCCACCCTCTATTTTGCCAACAGCCTTGGCCCTGGTCTCCAAAGAGTGCTCTCTCACCATTTCGGATATTGAATTTCAACTAACATTCTGTGGTATTTTCCGAGCCTTTTTATACTTATGTATGATGCGTTCATCGAAAATAATTGTATCAGGAAAATTCAATATTGCCTAATGATTGTATTGCCAAATTTCATTTTATTCCGACCAAAAATTATTATTGCTTTACTATAAAACGGATATTTTTAATACCATAATCAATTTTTGGACATACTTTTATACATATGTTATGCAAATTATTTGACAAAGAAGATTAAAAATGAGATTTAGCTAATGTGAAACCTTTCTAACTCTAAATATGAATCGTCTGTCCTCATAACTATATCAAGAAGAAGAGAGTGGGTTCGGGTAGCAATGGTATTGCTTCGATCAAAAATAATAAATGTCATCTTTGATGATGATGACTTGGTTTCTTATTTTAATACCTACCTATTTTTTATCAGTCTATCAAGTTGAAATGAATCTTGTGCATGATGATCCTCTTGATAAGATTCATGCCACCTCGTCCCTCTCCGATTGTTTCTTTTCTACAGGGGAAGTTCGTAGTGCAATTGTAAATATCCGTTGATATGATGTGGCCATGTTAGAGTTGTACGTCTGTTTGTTTCATGGGGACCTTATACTTAACCGGTAAAGGAACATATATCCTTAAAGAGTCAATTAATTATTTCACTAATCCTGTAAAAAAACAGAACGAGAAGTATTTGTCTATTTAAGTTTAAAAAAAAATGTTTTTGCTTTCCAAAGTTAAATTTTTAAATCAAGGGTTTCGACATTTTTTACATTTGCAATGTCATGGACATGTTATAAAACCTTCACATATGTATGTCTATCCAGTCAAATTGATGTGAGCTCAAAACTTCTGGATAAAGTATTATTTCTTGAATGTAGGGGGATTGAATCAGTTTTGCTAAAGGACCTCTGTTAAGGTCTACACCTTATTTGTAGCATATGATTAGTTTGTAATTGCTCATTGTAAGAGAGAGAGAAGGGGGAGGTATCTAAAGGAGGGAGAATGCAGACGAAGTCACACGAAAACTAGGTAAATATAGTGAATATTGGATGAATAGCACCAAAAGTACAAAACACTATGCAACAAAATTTAAGTATTGGAACAACTGTCGGCTAAAAACCACATTTATTATTGTGACTTAAGCCATTAAAACGAAAATTATATTTAAAATTATCAATTGCAGTAGGTTTGACCTTTAAAGCCTTTTTTAAATCCCGTTTTCTTACTATCATTTTGATTCTGACCCTTATTTATAAAAAAAAAAAAATATTGATGACAATTTAATGTAATTATAAACGGTATAATTATATAAAAATCAAGTAAATTGAAAAATCTTGATTAAAATCTAATATTTCTTTCAATTGCCTTACATTATACCTAAAACTAACTAATAAACCTTATTTTACAATTTAAAAGGATTTACCGTTAAGAAAAAGTTCGATTTTGATTGATATTGCCAGTTAAATTTTTAATTTTGTTACAGAATATTAAATAGAAATGAGACAACTCACCCCGCACTTTACATTTATCTGTCAAATTCCCCAAAGATTTCTCAACAACACAGAATTGTGTGTAGACAAAGATTTTTATCTACAAATTCCAAATATATTTAAAAAAAATATCACATGATCTATTTATTTTTGCAATTTGATCAAAAACTGTGCCATTTACGATATATAAACCTATAAAAAAGTAATTCTGAAATGTAAAAATTTGTAAAGAATAAGTTTTATCTTGAATTTCTTTTTATAATACCTAGTTTTGGGACCATTGTATTATATTATGACCTTTGATCTTAAATTTGATCTCGAGGATCAAACTTTACCTTTGTCAAATAGGACTCTTTTTTAGTTTTGAATGAAAACTACAGTAAACATGTAAACATAGAGAACATTAAATTTCTTATTTTGGAGTTATTTTGATTTGAATTAAAAATAAATTGAAATTTATTATATAAGTCGATACTTATATTAATTATAAGCATTTACTTCACCGTATTAAAAAAAGTCAATTTAAAATTTATGTTATAGACTACATTTCATTTATAATATATTAATACCCCATATACCTATATAGGTGTATAATCAAAATTAAACGCTTATTCATCTCATTTTATTATAACAAAGGTTAATTCAAAAATATCATGATTTAAGGTAAAAAGAAAGCTACTTATCTTAATATAATAAAATAATTGAAACGCAATAAGTACAATTAATAACCTCTAAAACATCTTAGAGACTGATAAAACTAAAGTCCTTGAAATAACAAAAAAATTACGTTAAAATATATTAATATATTTTTTGATATCTAGGTATATATATTCAGGTCCCTGTGAATCCTGAACAAATTTTTCCAAGCTCAACTTTATCATGACAATAATACTTTCTACATTTATTTAATTTTATATAGCCAACTAAACTTCAAAGTGGCCACCATTAGTCTCTGCCATGGCCTCAATCCATAGTCTTCTTACCATATTCATCCTACGTGTCAATCCACTCATTCTCCACAGCAGCCTTTAGTCCATCTGCATTCACTTGTTAGGTGGCACAGGCCATCTAACGATGGCACTTCCGATTGCGTGCTTAGTCAAGAGGGTTAGAGTCTGGTGAGGGCGGAAGCCCATAAATTCGCTAAGTTGTCTTGACATCACTTTTGGATTTTTTTTGGGTTTGTGGCTTTCAGGGTTCAAGTCAAGGTTCTTGTTGTCGTCTTTCATATTTTTAAACCTGGTATGAGGCCCTTGGAGTTGAAGACTCATTCTCGAAACAAAAAGTGCTAACACACTATTTCTTTTGCCCTCTATTCCAGTTGTCCTTGGTCTGATGAAGAAATTTGTTTTATAAGAATGGTTTGCATTTATTGCTCTACCGGTTGATATGAAGGGGAAAATCAGCAAACTATTTAGTAGTCAATGAAAACTTTTCAAACTTTCATTCATGATTCGCTGGGACACACACGATGTACATGGACCCAGGGATACATGAAATTAATGTCATATTTCTTAATATTTTATTAAATGCATTGAATTCGTGTGTATTTGAAATTCAAAATAATAATTTCCCCCCGTTAGAATATCATTAATCCAAATCAACTAAATAGAGTAAATCGAAGGTTGTTTCTAATTAAATGACATATATATTATTGAAGTAGCTGTAAAGTATTTATTAGTTCGATTTTTTTTTTTTTAACTTAAACAGATGTAATTTCTTCTTGAACATTAATGCAGAAATTAAAATTTATCATGACATTCTATTAAGTTAGTGAAGCATATTTAAGTTTTTTTTTACTTGGTAAAGGTCCAATGTACAGACGAACACAGATTATTTTCCTATATTTCCTATACATAGAAAAGTATTTGTCTATGTTTCTATAATTTTTTTACATTTTTCAAATCCTTATTTTTAACTACCTGGAACAATGATACTGATTTTACAATAACATCCTTTTTGAAATTTCAACTTTCATTTGTCGTTTCAACAGTTCATCTTAGTTATACCCTTAGGCCACGTGGATAACCCTTCCGAGAACACTGCTAAAAAATTGTTATTGAACTTTGTCTTCTTCTTTTAAAAATATGTGTTTATAAAACCCAAAGGTCATTTTAGGGTTGCCTTAGACTAAACAAAATGAACTTACTCTTTGGCATTTCCTTTATGTCGCAATATATATTATAATGTATGTATGAGCCTCCAGAAAGAGCCATTCAGCAGAATGGTATTTCCACAATGTTGACAACAATTCGAAATGGTCCATTCTTGTCTAATTTTATTAGTTGTGGATTTGTCTACTCTTATTTCTTATTGAAGTTCTCAATTTTTTTTCGAAAACTCAAATTAAAACTTGTGAGAGAGTGATTGCCACCATTAATTTAGTACATAAAATAATTGAGAATAACGTCATGACTTTTCTCGTTCTCTTTATGGAACAACAGTTAAGTTACATGGGCTGGATAGATTTGCAAGATACATTAAGAACATTAAGATAAGTAGGTAAATAGACCGGTGAATAAGATGGTAGATAACTTTTTTAATCTCTTCTATACAATAAAATACAGATTTCTATTAAGTTAGCAAATAAGTAATTATCTATAAATAAAAGTATGTAGTTTATTAGACCTTTTTGTTATGGACAATGTTCTACGAATGTTTAGAGAGTGTGCCTTAACATCATCCGTCATGTTACGTTCAAACTTATTCAACGCAAATACGCAAAAGACTATAATAGAAAGAGCAAAGGAGAGTTGCGCTCACTCAATGAAAAATTAACATCTTTTTAAAATGTTATTGCTAGTTATAGGTAAGGGTAGTGTTGTATCGGTCCTTATTTCGGACTTTTGCCGAGTAAAATTCGGCCCCATCTAGTCCAGTCCCACATGTCGTTCCTTAAAGAAAGTCAAATATTTCCTTTGTGACGTCATTATGGGTGTTTTTCCTTTTTTTTAAATTATGTTACATAATATAATAAACTATATAACTAAGTAAAACTACATATAATATGTTTGTATGATATTGTATCTTTATATTAGGTTGGGGAAAACGTAATTTTGTATTTCCCGCCCCTTTTTTTAAACTACGTATATCTAGTTCATTATTGGTCAAATCAGATCATACGATTAGGTGTTGTAAAGGAGTGAGTATATACGACAAACTCTTTTTAAACAGTATTGTACTTGGCCGGTGCAGTCGTGAATTATTCTGCATCACGTATATCCGCCATATTTACATTTTTACTATCTGAAAGGGAAAAACGCGTTGAAAGCGACCAAGAAAATTTGCAATGTATACAGGGTTGATACTCTTTCGGTTCGTGTTGCACTAGATTTGTTCGATATTTTTTTCCCAACACAATTCTGTCCTCTACTGTTACCGTTTGAAGCTGTTGATATAACAGAAGCGGTCAAGATTCGTGAATAGGATACAACAAGACATCATCCAAGATAATTGCAGGATGCGCGTATCTTTGTTGGAACCCTAAAAGCTCTGAGAGCTCGGATGGGAAGATCTTATGAACTGACCTTATAGTCCAGACCTGACACCGAGTGACTACCTCTAGATTATGTCTATGGGCAAGGCGCTTGGGGTACAAATTTGGCCTCAATGGGTGTCCCAGTTTTTTGCCAATACGAGAAGAGCATTATGAAGTTGTATATTCGTTGGTAGCAAGTTATGGAACAGGCCGGGGTATACTTAACTTACATCAATGATTGTAAATCTTCTTATAAAGCATTGAAATGAAGCAAAAAATACGAAATTAAATTTTTCCTCAACCTATTATGCGAATACATTTGTGTGGGATTGTTTCTGGGAACCACGCTTAAATAAATGAATCAATTTTGCTGGAATTGTTCATGTAGGTTATCAAGGCTTAAGAAATGGTTATGGTAACATTTTTTTGGCCTTTAAGGGAATGGTAGTCCTAAAATAGCATTTTTCTAAAAAAATTTTTTTGCAAACGACTACTTCAAATAATACACGAAATAAAGCACGTAAAATTTTAAGAATTGTTTTTGGTGCATATTGTTATGTACCTTGGCACGCTTTTTCTTATAGGAGATTATAAAGTTTAGAGAAGAAAAAAAAAGGATTCTTTTACACAATAATATGAAAGTCAAGCGAACAACTTTTCCATTTCAATATTTGTTCTTCTCCAAAACTTATAATCTCCTTTAAATAAGCGTGGAAAGATACACATCAACATACATTGATAATAGTTTCTTAAAATTTTACATTCTTTATTCTTTGTTTTTTCATATTAAGCAGAATAGTTCAGAATTAACTTTAATTTCTTAATGGCCTGGGTAATGCCGGCCAAACCTACTCTAGTTATAATGAAAGTAGGAAGATGTGTTATGAAAAATATATGCAATGGTCATAATACATATCTCATATATCTTATTTGATTAAAATACCGTCCAAATTCTTAGGAAAGATTCCAAGGGCCGAACCTAAAGCAGGATTGGACCGAATAAATAAGGACCAACACAGCACTAGGTAAGACTGTATGTTTTTCAAGTAATCAGTAATTGTGCCTTTCCAGTCGATGATTAAGACTTAAATATAATTTTATTTTAAGGATCATTTTAATTTGTTTCCATTTGCTCATTTGAAGTGGGTAAAGTTTAAAATTAAGTGCATAATTCATGTAAGACGCCACTTATAAAAGTTTTTGGGATAATTGCCCCCCCCCTTTCCCCCATGCTTGCATTTTTGGTACACATATATTTAATTCCTCAGCCTTAAAAATGTATGAGCAGTTTCATCCTTCTTCCCACCTACGTATGTACTTTGTAATGATAGTAAGACCAAGTCAGGTATAAATATAGGACAGACCTTGGACCTGGATACATGGATACAGTATTAGTAAACTAACTTGTATTACCCAAAAAGATCTGAGACGCAAACAGGCTTTGGGTATTCGAACTTTTACAGATCTTTAAAAAATATCCAATGGTTTTTCCAGATCTAAAAAAGCTTATAATTTTCCTTAATAAAGATAGGGCGGATCTTGGATCCGGATCCGAAGTACTTGGGTTGGGTATAGGTAAATTTGTATAATTTGAGATACGGGATCCAAATAGGCCCAGGTACTCGAAGCTTAACGGACCATAAAAAAGATCGGAGGAACTTTTCTGATCTTGAAAGGGTTGTAGTATTGATTAGTACTTAATCCAAGTTACAAAAAAGGGTAAACTATCTATATCGAACATAGGATCTCCCTTTATCTTAATTAGTACTTAACGCGATATTACAATAAATAACTGCATCCCGTGGTTATTCCAATGTTGTTATAACAATAATTCTAATAATTATGTTTTAATTGTACTAACATTGGGTTAATCATTGTTTCTGCATCAGTAATTAGTTAAAATATCCAAACTTTGTATAAATGTTCAAAAAGTTACACAAACATCCATCTAATTTTGGTTTTGGATCCAAAAGTTTGGATCCCTGAAATTTACTCAAATATTTACGTGTAAGATCCGAAACGATGTGGATCCGTTCTATCTTTAGTCAGGGTTCCCAAGTGATGGGCTTCAAGTACTTGGCTTGTGTGTTAAGTAGTAAATAATTGTAAGATTTCTAATATGTTTTTTTTCCATATATTTGAAAAGGAAATTGATCCCTTAAGTTTCAAACTTTTAAGAAGGGGCTGTGGGAGCCATTATGTTAGACATCACTTCTCTATATAAATACAGCTTTCCAATTTAAATACAGTTTCTAAATATAGATATACATGTGTACTTATATCATGTAAAAAAACAAACACGAAATGAATGCAAACATAGTTTTAATTAGTCTCTTTCAGATATTTATATTATCGTTGTTTATGTAAGGAAAATGCCATAAGCAAAAAAATTTCTTATATTAGGTTGAGAATTTCATATTTTTTGCTTTATTTCAATCCTTTACATATAAGAATTGTTTCAATCATAAGATTTAAACCAAGTATACCCAATTCTTTTTTATAACTTGTAGCCAACGATAATCTAACTTCATAATGCCCTTCTCGCAGAAGCACTTGTCTCTATAGACAAAAAACTCAGACAACCAATTTTCAAAAAAACTCTGTTGAAGCCAAATTTGTACCTCCATGCGCGTTGGACATATACAGGAAAAGATGGTAGTCTCTTGGGGCTTGGTCCGTACTGTAGGGTGGATGCATAATAACTTCCAGTCCAGATACCAGAGTTTCTGGTCCGCTATCCTGGCGTTGTATTAATGAAACACGATTATTCTCGTATTCAAGTTTATTTTTGTTTCTAGCCTTCAATGATCAGATCCTGCTACGGTCTATTTCTATATTTTCCATAATTTTATCGCCATTTTCGACAACGAGCCTGCCAGTGCGTGGTGCATCATTCATTCCCACTACACTAGAATGAAATCGCTTGTAACAAGTAAAAAAAGAGTTTTGACCCTGTATACATAGCAAATTTTCTTGATCGCTTTCGACACGTTTTTCCTTTTCAGATAGTAAGAATTTAAAATATGGTAAATTTCTTCCTTTGAGACCTCCATACTTGACGCACCATAAATCACTACTGAATCAACCTAGTTTCCAAAACACATTTACAACGCTTTATCGTATGATCCAATGAGACCAATAATACAACATAAACTTAGCTAATAATAAAGGTTGGAAATACGAAATTAATTTTTCCTCCAACTTAATATAATAATGTACAAATTTGTTCATTTAACTTGAATATCTATTTTATAAGTTTTAAAAAATAACTGCAGAGTGTATAAAAATAGCAACTTTTAATATAATTTACTACAAAAGTTAAAAGTTTCTTTTGGTTTGATAAGTTTTATATAATTTTTTTTTTTGTAAGCTCAATGGGGCATGAGCGTTGTTTACTTATATTAGTTTGTAAACAAAGCGACAGAGAGTGGCGTTGTCTTACGGCAAAATAATACAAATCCCTGAATAATAATATTATTTATTTTTATTATTTTCTACGTACAAATCTTTTGCCATTATGATATTTAACAACAGGGCAGCTGAATAAGAGTGAATTTTTTACGCCTGTGTTCACACAACTTGAATATTTTAATAGTCATCTCAGCAGCATTTAATATAACTGATGAACTATTTTTTTTTATTGAGTTTATTTATTTAGAGAAGTAACATACAAAAATATATATATAATTATAGTTTCAAAATTAATTCTCTGAGCCAAAGTCAGATATCCTGAAAAGGTGATATATATGATGTTAGTTAACAATTCATTTTCAATAAAAAGTTCCTTCTATAAAATTTAACAGTAAATATATTAACAAAACAAAGCCACAAAATAGCTAAAAATTTCATAAAAAAGAATGAACAATAGTTACATAGTATGAAAATAAAAGGATAAACCAATAATTATTCTGTTGATCTTGAATAGCTTTTACATTTCTTATAATTGTGCCTTAAACGGTGCAATAATTTTTAGTTTTTTTCTGTCAATGAGTGGTAGTAGTGTTGTATGTCCCCAACATAGTTCCATGAAGATTGATGCGCCCTCTCAATCGGAAACGTAGAAGGCAGAATATCTGCAGTGAGCTGCGGCTGCTCTGATTTCTTCGACTCTGATAGGCTCCACCACTGCCAATTTCTCTGCAATCATGCTTCTACAGCTTGATAAGGCAAACTCCATAGTTTTTGTAGGATCACTTTGGATTTTTAAGGAGAGGCCAAATAAAATTAAAGGCGTTATAAATTTTTCTGCAATTCCAGCTATTCTTAGTGTGCTAAAATCTCTCGAAATTTGGGAGTGCCGGGCAACTCGAAAACGCACGCATAATTTTGCCGCAGTACTTACAGGGATTATTCAAAAATAAACAACCCAAGGATATCTGAAATTGAGAATCAAATCACTTTCCATCCCTGATTTTAGATATGGAACTCTTGATCCTCTTCTTCCATGTTTTAGGTGGATTCAAACAGTTGAAATATCCATTGCGGATTTTATCCGCCTGTTCTTCAGAGTTAGAGGGAAAATTCATTCCTAAACGCCAAGGGATTGGAGTGAGATGGATGATTGCAGCTCTTTTCAGTGGAAATAAAAAAAAATCTATTATTGAAGAAATAATGATGGTCAAGATATGAATCGTATTGATATTCTTAGACAAAGCAGTCCATTCCAACTTTTTGTGTTTATGAGATTCTTAAAAAAAAATTATCACTATTTTGCCGCACAATCTCAATAGAAGAAGAGGATAAAAAGACTGGTGCCCTTTCCAAATGATCCTTTGAACAACTACCCAAGAATGAGAAAAGTCATCGATTTTGTCATTAATAAAATCAGTTCCTGGCATCAACCAATTGTAGGCAGGATGGAACGAAATAAATGCACGCCCCTCAGACTCTGATTTTCTTGAAAGTTCAAATATATTCTTTTCATAAATTTTCTGAATAATTCTAGGGAGTAAAGACAACCCTCCTCCTAAATGACTTTTGTGTCTTTCTATGGAATTTATGTAGCTTCAATAACATAAATTTGTTAATCGAAGAATTTATAATTTTTTTTTATTTCAGTCCAGTTTTTATAGGAGGCACCTTTAGTTTCCCACCTAAGTTATGAAATATTGGCACTCTTTTCGATAGAGCAATCAGCTATTCTAAGTCCTTCAAAGGTATTCCATTTACCCAGGGGGGAGAATCTTCTTGTTGTTAATCTTCAAACGATACCTGTTGTGATATTTCTCTGAGTAATTCATTAAAAATTCAATCCTCCTTATTAATTGTATTTCTGGCTTGGCCTCCAATATCAAAGTGATATCGTCAGCATATATATCAATAATATGTTTTGACGCTTCAAAATCAACTCCAAAACCACCAAACTACTTTCTTATGGTATTTCCAAGATCTATAATCACTGCAGCAAAAAGTAGTAGAGCTGAAGGACTACAATTTTTCTTTAAAACTATTGGATCACTTTCCAAATCCCCTACGATGGAATAGAAAAGCTCTATTTTGGTTAAACAATATTCTAGGAATGCGTTTATTTATTACTTTCAAAGTATAACCTTGTAAAATGGTATCAAAGGCCTTCCAGAAGTCAATTGCAATTATTTACAAAAGCTCCCCTTATTTTACTCTCAATTCCAGTTTAAATATTTCTTCATGTGTCGGAAATCCTCCTCCCCTTCAAGAATCCTTTCTGTTCCAGACTAAGCTTATAAATAAAAATTGGTTCTATTTTGTCTACCAGAATACCAGAAAGGATTCAATAGCTTTCATTAAGAAAAGTAATCGGTCTACAGTAAATGACATCCGTAGGCGAACCTTTCTAGGGAATCAAGGCTACCCTATCCTTCGTCATCGACTTTGGAAGTTGCCCATATATTTCCATTTACTTTCCTATCTCAACCAGAAAAATAACAACTCCATCAATGCACCGAATGAAAATTTTGCCATTACCACCATCAGGCCCCGAAACTTTCTCATCTTTAAAGTTCTTTTTTATAAAAGAAGTTATAACTTCTTTAGTAAAAATCGAGTACTTACCTTATTTTGGCCGATAAAAATTAACTCTCTCACCACCAACAGTCATTTGGAAGTGCAACTGAAAATGATTCCATATCTCGCCAGAGTATGTAATGAAATTGCCTTCATAGATAATTTCTTGATGATAGAAGTAGAAAAACGCTGTTTAGAAAGAATGTTTTTTAATCTTTTACAGGCGTATTTTTCATTGTCAATTTTAGCTTTAAATTCTAATTCAGCAATTTCTGAGAATCGAAATAAATATATAATATCAGAAGTAATAGTACGTACAAATGAGGAACTTTTTCCTAGGATTTTCTCAATATCTTTTAGAAACAACATTTCTCTCTTTATTTCTTTACGAACAAACTCTAGGGTAGTAGTTTTAACTGTATGAATATGAAGATGAACAAGTTTTTTTGAACTAAATGAATGGTTAAATTGATTAATTAAACGTGTTTGATGTTTGTTAATAAAATTTTTGTCTTCCGATAACCATTTGGGGTACTGAAAGCGTTTTTTAGGTCTAAAAAAAATGGAAAGCATTTTCAATAACCTTATGATCTGAATCAGGACCAGGCCAGTAAAAACCGTTTTTAGTTTTGGATAAAATAGATGAACAGGCGAAGTCAGGAAGTATTATGGCCAATCATAATGTCTCCTGGCCAATTCTCCACGACACAAAGTCTTCTGGGCTCAAAATTATAATTACGTCATTCAAACTTAGTTCAGTTGTGAGTCTAGATACAGTTTTTTGATTGGGGTGCTGACAATTCATATTATATAAGTCAAAATTTAAATCTCCAATGATCAATAGAGTATAAAATTCATTCTTACAAACATTAGGTACATATGCGTTAATTACATAAAAACCACCACTTTTGTTGGAATATAAATTTTATGCTACTCACCAAAAGACTTGATAATTCTTTAACACATTAAGGTTTTTCGATTGATTTTGAAATTAGAGATAGTATTCTCCTATCCATTCCGTAGCCAGTAAAAAATTAATGTTAATTATGAGGAATACAAATAGGGCATCTCAAAGTAGGTACAAGATGCTGATGTAGGAGGTTTAATAATTTGAAGGTATATAATTTCAGGTTTATCCCAATCTAAAGTTTTCATTAAGCCATTACGGGAAATTCCGTTTTTTTTCCTCTTGTGCTTAATAAAATAATTTTACCAATTCCCATACTGATTTCCTGTCGCCTAGAGATCGGCTGAATAAAAAAGTCTTCTATTTCTATCTATCCTTTATTTTGCCGTAGAAACATGCTCACAATTTAATACGATTATATGTACAATAATATATTTCAGTCCATGTTTGATGGTACTTCAAACCTTTTCATGTTTAATGACATAATAAGTTAGTTCGTAGCACTTACAGAATAGAACAGTCTAGTATACTTTTCATAGGTCCAATTTTGTGGTATTATAATACTTAGTTCAAGCTAAGTAAATCAAAAATCAAATCAGAAAATAAATATAAGTTTGGAACAGCGTTGTATAGTGGATGCCACGGCACATTTGGTTGACCTCTGATCGTATCAAAAGTGACATCAAAAAAATAAGTATTTGATATTAAATCAAAAATAAATCTGACTTTTATATAAAATATATTTGAATACATAAATAAATTCTTTTTAAATACGAGGGGCGTTAAATACGTTAAATTCATATTAGATAAATCAATAAATAAAATTAACCCTAAAAATTGTTTTCAAGTATCTATAGTCAAGAACGTGTCATGTCAATAGCTCGACAGGGTCAGTATGACTGTAGTACACATCATATATATATTTATCATTTATTTGCGAAAATACATTTGATTTCACAAAGAGCAAGGAACAATTTGTAGAATAAACTTACATCCTGCACTTCATTTGAGTTCTCCTGATCTTGTTGTTAGCTTCTTGTATTGTTATATCACTTGAGCGATAAAGTCTGAATGTACAAGACATTAAGTCTATGGCGTCATTTTTAATCGTATTTTACAATGGGATGCCTTGACATTTAATTCACTTTTGAAAAGACAGTTTAGTTCTCTTATGTATGTAATAAACTACTTTTTTTGCACTTCTTTCCCTTCAGGTATATTAAATTTCTGCAGTATTGATTTATCATTTAATTGCATATGTAAATAAACATTTAATTAGTTCTGACTTAGTGTCATCTGGCTACTTGACTACTATTTTATTAATACATTATATATTCACCGTTGCCTTTATTATATCACACAAATATTAAAATATTTCAAGGGATTAAAAGGTAAGACATCCCTGACCTAGTGCATTTTCATTAAAATTTATATTTTATTCAGATAATCAAACTATATTATGATAAGAAATTGTCCCAACAGACTCCATTTTATTTTGCAAAATATATCTTGGCCAACAGGTTCTGTAGGTGGAGAGCTGATCCTAAGGTGGATCCAAACCTATTGCCACCAGTATTCTGAGTATTAATGCCCCCTTCAAATATATTATAATACACCTCGGTCCACTGGTTACGCTAGTGAACCCCTTCTTCACTAGGAGGATCAAAATCTATCGTCACCTCTACCCTGAGAATCAAGGATCCCATCTAATATCCTATAATACACCCCACCCACGGGCTGTGCAAAAGAACCGCAGGTTCAAGAGGTGGATCATTAAACACTTCTTCCCTGAGCATCAAGGACCCCTTTCAATATCCTATAATACAGGGTTTATAATCCCATGGGTTGTGCTAGTGAACCACTGGTCGAAAAAGTGGATCACCGCTTCTTTGAGTATTAAAAATCCCTTCTAATGTTGTCTTCCAACCATAGTGCTGAAAAAAATACGGCCCTCTTTATCATGGTAGTTGCCCGACCCTGATTTAGAGCATAAAGAAGCGCTATATTAAAAATGAAAAATGGAACTATTTTCTTGGAATTTTTTAAAGAAAAACAACATAAGTATATTTTATCATTTATATTTTAAATATCTCTAATTTATTTTATTTGAAAAGGTCATTTCAATTATTAAATTCCTATCTCCGTCCCTGTTCTTACTATACTAATTAGTATACAATTCATCCACAAGAAGTTTAAATCGGTTAATTCGATGGAATTCAAGAAGAAATAATCGGTAATCGGACACAGTTTAATTATTTTTAGCTATATTTTCTCCGCTAAAATAAAAAATTAACGATCTATTTACCCGTTGAAAACCAAGGCTTGAAAGGAGTGATAATTTGGGAAGGTTCCCTTTTCTCCATAAACTTTCATTAATCTTTAGATCTTAATAACTAATGTAATTGAGGACATAGGTTTGATATCACATTTAAATGTTACCTACAGACTGGATACCCAAAACTTGCAGTAGTATAACTTATTTACAAAAAAATTTATTTCATGGAATTAAAAAACGACAACTCAAAACCAATTTGTGATATGATTAAATACTATATTTAGCTTAATTTTACATAAAATATGTCCTCCGTCACAAGTAATTACAGCTTCATCACGACGGTAAACACATTTACAGCTCTTGACGATGAAAGCAATATATGCTGTTATGATGGCAGTTCGCAGCAAATCCAAATTAACATGAAAGGTGCAGCAGATATTTTTCTCTAACACACACAAACTGAGAAGTCCAGAGGATTGAGGTCAAAGCAGAAGCAGGCCAACATGGAGACAGGCCAGTGGTCATCCATATTCTATCTGCTGAAGTTTTGGTTCTTCTTTCCTGTATGGGAACGTAATGGAATTCTTGATGTTAAAGGCAGTCTGGACGGAGATGTCAACGGTCTCAGAAGCCTTCTCGGCACTGACACTGAATCAGAAGATTGTTCACATTGCCGTTTTTGATGTTACTCAAACATTTTTAACGCATAGAGACATGGGATGACAACAAAATTGGTTTAATTGTGTTTCAGCTGTCGTTTGGTAACATTATGAAACATCGTAATAAAAATAAATAGGATTAAAATTGTAATTAAATGCCCCTACAAGTTTTGAGTCCCCACTTTGTACTATTTCCATCATTTTCGAAAAGGATTTTATAATTGGTCGTTATTGAAAACTAACTTAAAATCACATCATGGAACCTGGAACCAATTAATAAGAGGGGAGCATTTTTATAAAAATGACAACGTGTATGAATAACACTCAAAGATAAAATAATGAATAGATCGCCGATCGGACTCCCTCCAAATTATAACAACATGGGCATTCGTCGTTGTCCATTATGTTTAGTGATAAAATGATTCTGCGGTGTGATAGTTGCGAGATACTATTTGATTCAACTGATAAAGAAAAAGAAATGGGAGAAAACATGATTAAAAGGTTGTACAATTGAATAATTTATGTTTAATCATTATTATACCTGACATTTTCATTATATTTTTTTTGTAGTTTAGTTCGTATCTAATTATCATCTTTTTTTTCGTTCCTTGCATTATTTTCTCGCAATTATTACAGTACAGTCGACGTTTTTTACATATTTCATAGATGAGTCTTGTCTTCTTAAACTGTTTTGTCATTGATGATATTATAATACTATAACGTTTCATTTTTATTATTTTTTTAAATGTCAGGCCTAATGCAATCTTGGCTTCCTCTGTTCCGGCACCTATTAATCCAATGCGTACATGTACTGGATGAGGACTCAAAAATTATAAAGTTTTAAAAGCTGTTTTCCTTTCTACAGATCTTTATTTTGTGCCATTTTTATGGCAAACTTTTGAAGCAATTGTTGGTTATTCATTTTTTTATTCAATAATTCCTTCTTCATTCTATATGATGGCTTCAGTACGGGGACGAATAAAAGCACAATTGGCCGCCTTGATTATGTCCGAAGACCAGTTGTTCCACTCCTCCGTGATCACGGCCTTCAGGGCATTGACATTCAGATGAGAAGTCTTGTTCGTCTTAGCCTTCAAGACGCATCATAAGAACGCACAACCCAGGGGTTACACGTCGGGTGAGTACGAAGTCTCGAAGTGTGCTGACTAGAAGGTAGTGCGTGCTGGGTGCCATCTTGGAGAAGCACATAGTTGTTCCTAGGGAACGTGCTCTTCAACCATGGCAAGATATGGTAGCTCAGGACCTTGTAGTAGCCGTCCGTGATGACTTTTTCGTTGGTCTTGAAGAAGTAGGGAGGTATCTTGCTGCTGTTGGACGCCAAAACGCTGAGGGCTATGCCCTGAGCTGGATGCTTGGTCCTGAAGGTTCCCTCGACCTCAGCTCTTGATTCATCCTAGAAGTGATCATTTCTTATGTTCAGAACAACATCCACTGTGAAGATCTTCTTGTCGGAGATCAAAACAAAACAAATATCAAATTATTGTTTTTTTTCAGCTCTTTCGAATGCCCCCAAATACAAAATTGTCATAGTTTTAAAACTGAAGCTAGACAGCTTCGAATAGGATTCTAATTTTGGAGTCCTCGCCCTGTAGTGTTGTCACCATATCAATATTTTTGTACCGGTTCCAATAGTTAAAACATATGCCGGGGTTTCCGTACTTTTAAAACAAAAATGCCGTTCAGGGTGCTAAAAAGATTTTGTTTGGGATACCTCTAAAACTATTGAATTTTTTATGAAGAAAATGTTTATGTTTAGTTTGTTCATAAAGTACAATTTTGTTACTTAGGGTAAAAATTAATTATTTTTATGACTTAGTAGAACTGCGAATACCAGTATCAATACCAGCTAGGTATTGTACCGGATGAAATGTATCAACACTGATATACCAAATAACACTAGCCACTAGCCATCAATATAAATTCCTTTATGCGTTATCTAACTATAAATCCATTGTTTGAAAATTCTCATTAGACAAATTCAAAGACGAAGAAAATTATACAGTGTTGAAATGTCCATGCTTGGACTTTTGCTTGATTCATAATTAAATCTCTTCTCTCTCACTTCAAAACATTTTTTTTACTTGTTTAGAGCTATTATCATTGACTCATTAATCAATATGTGCGTCTTATTGGCCCAACATATCAATTCGAAATCAATAAAACATTTGTAATGCTTTAATTTATCACCTGTAAAACATTTAATCAAATTGCGTTCCACAAATTTAAATGACATGATGTGTCATTGGAAAAGAAACATGATCCAAAGCCATTCAATAATGTCAAATAGCCGTTTAGAGGATTGACAATGAAATGCATCATTTTTGTTTTTGCAAAAAAAAAGTATGTGATACACATTCTTTATCATTTTTATTTTTGCAAGAATATTTGATACATATTCATTAGTTTTTTTTTGTTTTTCATACATACAGGAACGTGTGATAATAAACAACATTAATTAGTTTTTTTTCAAAAATATAGTAAAAAATAAATGATTTTGTTATGTAGGTATTTTAGTCTGATTTTGTCGTAGGTAAATTCCCTTTTATGATGTAAGTTACAAAAATTTTTACTATTGAATACTGGCGGTAGTATTGGCCATTGCCGGAGTTATTAGGCGTCAACGAACATACAAATTTTCTTCCTTAATAATAAAGAAGATACCACCTCACGAACCCTTGGTGATAACTTTTATTTTTCATAAGCATACTCACACGTAGGTACTCACCAATACTAATCCTTATGAATAATAATAAAAAATAACAATAGAGAGTTTTTTTTTTTGGTTATCCTCTATTCAACATAATAGTTGAAGATGTTCTAGATAACGTTTGAAATTTGTAAAGTAAACTTATGAATGAGTTAACTTTTATTGTTTCATAAATTAATAGTATTTAATAGCTATAATTTATAACCACTTAGGAAAAAAACTTTACGAACACTTAATGTCAGTCTTAAATTATAAATAAGTTGTATTACCATAAATTATAATAATTTTTGGAGCTGATTCCTGACTCCAACACCACCAAAAAAAGTCACCGAGTCTGCAGCCCTGGATCTAATACACATATTCAAGTGGAAAAAAGGACTCTCCATGACAATTAATTGGGCATTAATCAAAATAAATATATAAAAATACAATTTCTTCGATTATAGTCACCCTATTAATGATATATTAATATTGAATAACATCCAATATATACGATTAGATATTTTTTTTTGGTTTAAAAATCATTACATTAATTTGAATACAGTACTCCAATGCATCCACTAGAATGGATGTCAACTATATTAAAAGTGCAGTCGAACGGAAAATTATGAAAAAAAACATTTCTCCCCCCTTTAAATCAAAATATGTATTAAAAATAAGCATTATTATATTTATTATACATTATTTCGATCGTATCTTTAATGAGTGATATCATGAAAATTTGATATAGTGACAATCCTAATTTTTATCTTATATCTTTTAAATTAAAATTTTATAGCGGTTTCTTTTATGAAAACAAGTAGGATTAATGATGAATAGATTTGTAAAATATAGTTTGTTTATATAAGTAGGAAATGACATAATTTATTTAATACAGTATTTGTCAAAACTCATATTCGCATATTTTCTGACTCACTGCATTTTGATGTGGAAATATTTTTATTGCTAATATATTTTCCTTTTTTTTGCATAAATGTTTGTATTTGACGTCAGCATTAGGACATGTTTTCAAATGAGTTAAAGTTGTTATTGAGATAAACTGATCAGTAACATACATTAACATTAGAAATATACAATGTATATATAAATGAATTATTACACATAATCACGGAGTGAATCCGTGATAAACTGATATATATATGTTAGTACATATAATATATAAGACTTGCAATTTATAAAGACTTGCTAGAGCTCAGTGTGTCCGCAAAGAGTGGATTGGAAGGGCTGTAGCCCTCCACCATAATTAAGAAACTTTTGTTGTTAATTAGATTTTTTTTTTTGGTCAGGATGAAAATTTATACGGGAAATAAGGGTAAAATTCTTTTAGCAATGCAAAAAATTTAATATTTGAAATTATTTTGAATAGGTATGGATTTTTGAAGTTTTGTTCAAATAAAATTAACTTTCTGTGAATTGCTACGGAATTTAGATTTTTTCCCCAAGAAATTTAATATTTGAAATTATTTTCCAAAAAAATGAAAATTTTTGTGAACTGTGATTTTTTTTTTTCCAAAATTTTCATTTCTCTGTGAATAGGATTGTATTTTTGAAATTTTTTGTAAACAGATATGAATTTTAGAAAAAAATAAACAAAAAAAATTATATTTTAAATTAAACTTTTGAAACTTTTTATGTAGTGGATTTTTGAAATTTGTTCCAAAAATTCATTTTTTTTTTGTAAATAGCTATGGATTTTTTAATTTTTTTTTCAAAAATTTAAATAACTTGTTGATATTGAATCGTTTTCCGCGAGGTGTTAATAAATTAGAGTGGTGATATCGTTTGAAATTTCATGTTAATTATGACTGAAACGACCTGGGTGTGGGTGACCCTTGAAAATTTTGATTTTCGGTGGAGGGAAAACAAAATAATATTACAACATCAATTTTCCTTCCTTTGTTATACCTCTAAAGGAGTAGGTGTTTCATGTTGCAAAATAACATTCTTGCTGATTTATTGATTTACTCAATGAACAAAGCCCGGAGTAATCCAGTAAATAACTATAATCACCATCCTCTTTCTTCAAATAAGAAAAAAGTTAAAACAAAAACGAAAACAATTGAGAGTTCCTTGACTTATAGCATTTCAGGAATTCAGGCAATTCATATTTTGAATGTGACACTTGCTCAACTCTAAAGAGGTCATATAGGAAGTGAACAGTTCTTATTTATAAATGATTTCTTTTTTTAAATTACTCATAATGTGAACCCTAAAAAGAGAACTTATGAATCATAATTAATCCTGATTAATAAGACTTTGGCGATTTCAATCCGTCTTCTTTTTAAAATATGTCTCTTTAAATATTAAATAAAGTTTCTGAATGTTTATACATTCAAAATATGCAAGTGATGATAAGTTTATTGATTACTTGTATTTTTTTAGTTCATTCATTCTGGCAGATTAGGACTTGGACTTATGCACCCTTACATCACAGAAGCATTCTCATTTTATCTTTCAGTCCCAGAGATAAAGAAATACATAGATTTGACTTTTATAAAATTACAACAGCATGAGCCAAGCTTTCCACTTGTCAACATTTAATTTGTTTAGTAGAGGTGGGGAGATGAGTCCTGCAACTTGAGCACATACTTTCAGAGGCGTACGCATGAATATATATATATATATTAGACTGTACCGAAATGGCAAAAGTTGGGAATTTGTATCGTGGGATATTTTTTATTTTGAATTTGATTCCTCTAAACAAGAAAATAACCTTCAAACGTCCAAAAAAATGGTTCTTCATGGACGCATTTTGATTTGACAATATGTAAAATGATATGAGTATTTTAGTTCCAAACATATTAAATAGATATTATTTGTAGGTATCGGGTATTACGTGCATGTATTTTGATGTTTCTCTTCATTTTCATCCCTAACATCTCATTTTTTGATACAAAGTGTTTAATATTTTATTATAAATATACTTTCGTTGTTCATTTATGCCAAACAAGACAACTTATTCTACCAATTTATAATTTTGGACTATGAAAACTGTAATTAAACTCTTAAAAATTCGACTTTTTATTTTTTTATTCCTTAATTTCCTTTGTTGATTTGTTTTATTTAAGAATATTTTTATACTCTAATAGTTTATTTATTATGAATATTTAATTCCTTTTTTCTTTCAAAGGAGAAATTATGAATCAATAATTGATTCTCATTATCTTTATTATCTAGGGAAAGTTAAACACAATTTTAATATTGCTCTGATGGCTCACTTGTCCACAAATTTGAGCTGAAGCGTTGGTTACTTCTTTTACTACTTGTTTACAATTTTGTGAGTGCCATGGTATTTTGAGAAGTCGAAGCGGTTAAGAGACAAAACTAATCAGTTGACGTTAGGGAATAACTTCTGTGATCGAAGGTCCAGTGTTGTGGGTCCAATCCTGGATATTAATACTTGAAGTATCATCCCAATTGAGGTTAATTGAACAGAATGACCGTACACTGATATCTCTCGAATCTCTTATGTCTTTTATTTCTGATATCCTGAATTGTCTATCTTCTTGCTTAGAACTTGATAGTAAAGATAGTAGAACATGTTCAGAGTGAGCACGCCACACACCTTTCTCCACAAATATCATGAGGATACTTTTACTTTTTTTGAAAGTTTTTCTTTTTCTATACTCTGAATTAATTTTATTTGATGTAACAAATATGATGGACCGGTTAAAATATATAAATCTACTTGAATTTCGAACCTCATATGGAAGAAAAAATTTATAATGAACTCGACTATAAGGTGCAACTTTTTGTTTTATCTCCAGCCAACCAATGCTTTGTTATGAAGAGTCGTACAAAACGATTTGTCGATATGAGCCTTTTTCAATGTGAAACAATGACTATTTTCATTTAACAAAGTTATTCATCTGCAATTCTAAAGATAATAAAACATACCAACACATATGTTTTTATGTGTTGGTAATGACATCCTAATTTTTTTTCCTGTGACATCAAAAACGTTAACCTTTATCCTGTCAAAGTTCCATTCTACCGGAAGTACTTCAAATTGAGATCAAAATACAAAAAAAATCTTACTATTGACGGTTTACAAATTCATATAAATAATTATGGATTTTTTCTATTTATTCAGTAATGTATATTATTAAATTAATTTTTGCAAGAATAAAACTACTTTTTTACTTTTTGCTGATACAACAAATTTTATTTTATATTCTTTTTTACTATTTAACTTACAAATGGGCATATACATACATAGTTTTAAAAAGAAAAGGAAGATACTCAAAAATATCAAAACTTTGACAGTTCTGATGATGAAATCTTCGATACAATTGGTAATATGTGATGATTCTTCGAATTGACTTAAAAAACCAAAAACATGCAGATCTCTATTAATCTAGTGAAGTACTCCCAAGTTATGGGGTTCCAGGAGAGCTACAACTGCGTACAACAATGCCTCATCAAAAGATCTTAAACTTTGTAATGCATAAAATTTGCTCTTCACAATACAAGTATTTTATCAAGCAGAAAAATATTGTAATTAGTTACTCTACAAACACAAAAAAATAAGTATTTATTAGTATAAAATTTGATGGACACATGAATACAACTAAATGTTCTTCTCAATTTCCTAAAAAAGAAACCTTGTAAGAACATATTGTGGTATTACAGAGCCCAAAACTATATACAGGGTGTCCACGATAAATTGGAACTACTTTAAACTTCATCCAGATCCATAATGTGGATATTCGGGATTAAATCATACTAATATAAAGGTTGCGTGAACAATACACTATAACTTCCCCCACAATTGTTTTGACAACAAACAATAGTCATGATGGAACAAGCAAGGAGAGACGCCATCCTCGAATTGGCTCGCACGGGACACAAGCCCTCTGCTATCTACAAGCTTTTTAACTACCCCAAGACCACGGTGTACCGGGTATTCAATGCCTGGGAGGTTGAGGGGAAGGTCTGCCGCAAGGCCCACAACATGAGAAGTGACCGAATCCGTACTCCCCGCTTCCTTGAAGGCCTCTGGAAGTCCATCAAGGCTTTGCCGGGGACTTCTTTGTCCCGGTTGGCCAAGATAGTTCCAATTTATCGTGGACACCCTGCACATAGATTATTTCACACCCATATCAGGAAAAGCACTACACATTACAAAGAGTTGCATGCCATAATTGTTGAATCTGGGAGTGTCAATTCCCTCAGAGCTATTGGAAGTGATGGTGCCCCTGTAAAGACTGGATATCAAGGTTGAATAATTTTACAAATGGAAGAAAAATTGGAAACACCCTTGTAATGGATTATGTTTTTTACTTCACATGAATGAACTGATATTAAAAACAATATTTGAATACTATAAAACGAAAAAAAAGGGCCAAAATCTTATACACCTCTCAAATTTCAACATTTCCATGTACAAACAGACATTTGTGGTTATCAAAAGAAGTGTACCAGACAAAGATGAATATTTATATAAATATTTGAGCAGAGATCAACAGTATTTGTCAGATTGTACAAAAAGGGGTCACATTAGGAAAATGAACATTTTCTTGAAAAACATCCTGGAACATTGCAAGATGCTAGATGGATTAAACTTATTTCTACCCTTTTAAGATTATACATTCAAAAAATGGATCCTAAAGATTTGTTATAATGATTTTTAATGTATATGGTCTTCACTGTAGAGATTCCCTTACATCAAACTCGGGTTCAAACAATTTTTCTTTTAATTAAATAAAGCAAAACAGCATCTCAACTTAAAGAAGAAAATAAAAAAATCTGTCTCATTTAAGACAAATTCCTTCTTTGCACATCCAGAAAATGTCCTTCAACGTGCCTTGTTCTATGTAAACCTTTGTATAAGAAAAAAATAACCCCAGTTGACATTATCTTGAAAAAAAATCCTACAAAAGAATTTCTAAATTTACGTCTAACTATTTACCTAGATTTAATGAACTTGAATTCAAATCCTGAAAATTACTAAACTTAACCTCCTCTAATATTTGACACAACAAAAAATATATTATTAAAATGTGCACAGGGTGAAGATTGAACTCTACCAGATACTCCGTGTCATTCTCAAAACGTTGAAAGATATATAACATCAAGAACAAAGGAATCCCAGAAAACATATGATCAAGAGAAAGGACACAAAAATTTAAATGTTACAAATCATTCAAGATCAATATTGAATAGAACACTTTCAAAAGTCTGATTTCATGTATTAATTTACTGAGTATTTATAAAATAAAAAATCCGTATGTTTATGCCCATTTGTACCTTGTTCTTGAAAAAATGTAATGATATAAATTGCTGAATAAAAAGAAAATCCAAAATTATCTATATTTGTATCCCGTCAATGGGTACTTCATGAGTTTTAACACCTAAGACAGACAGCATAATAAAGTCAAAAAAATTAATTACAATTTCAAAAAAATTATAAAATATTTAGAGTAAAAATAAATATTCATTCCTCAAAGTAAACTGATTAGTTTTATCGAAAAAAAAAAAAAATATTCTTAATGAATTAAAAATATAAAAATAAAAATATGGTTAATTAAAAACAAATCAACACTAGAAATTAAGGAATAACAAATAAAAGGTAAAATTTTTAAGGGTTTAATTGACAATTTCATAGTCCAAAATTATAAATTGGTTGTATAATTTGTCTTATTTGAAACAAATGAACACCGAAAGTATATTTGATAATAATATATGATCCACTTTGTATCAAAAAATGATATTTTAGTAATAAAAATGAAAAGAAACATCAAAATCCAGGCGTGTAATACACGGTACCAATAGATTATATCTATTTATTGGCAGCATGTTTGGAACTAAAATACTCATATCATGGGGTAAGTTGGAGAAACATTGTTGAAATATTTTTCCAAAATATATGTTGTATCTAGAATACTTAAAAAATAAAAATATTTTAACTGGATTCAAGTCTATAATTTTAATGAAACAACACCAAAATGTTCTTTTTTTCGACATTTTATAATTTCTAAACCAAAATGCGTCCATGAAGGACCATTTTTTGGACATTTGATGGTTATTTTCATGTATAGAGGAATAAAATTAAAAAAAAAAAAAAAAATTTGGTAAAAAATTTCAAACTTAGCTATTCTCAAGTACAATGTTATTCACAACAAAATTAAAAAAAAAAAAAAATTTGAAAAGTCCACAGCTGTTCACAAAAATTAAATTTTTTGAGAAAAATATTGGAAAGTCCACAGATGATGAAGATTTCAAAAATTATTTTTTTTTCTGTTTGTTTTAGAAAAAAATCCAAATACAACAAGGATGACGTCATAATAAGAACAATATTATGAGAACTACAGCCGAAAAATAATTTTATAGTTATTCTTGATCTAATTAACATACCCATGTATTTATAATATAACATTGAAAAATAAAATATAAAGCTTTTAGGTGTATACTAAAAATAGTTTAATACATTGAAACCATGGGTATTATAGATTGTTGCTCAATACTCTTCTAATAAGCTAAAGATGATACCCAAGGGTTTGCACTGGAGAGAGTGTAGCCCCCTCCCTTCCTCAAAAAAAAAAAATGAATACATAAATAAAGGAGAAATTTTACTTAGTTTTAAAATTTCCAAAAAATTTAATTTTTTGAATAGCTGTGGATTTTCAAAGTTATCCAAAATGTTTAATTTATGAAATTTAGTTCCAAAAAAATTGATATCAATTTTTGCTATGAAGTTCTGAAATTTTTTGTGAATAGCTGTAGATTTTTAAATTATTTTCAAAACATTTAATTTTTCAAAAAATAAAAATCCTTTTCTGGAAATAATGAATTTCAAAAAATTTATATAAAAAACTTCATTTTTTTCTGATTAAATACAGAATTTTGCAATTTTTTTTAATAAAAAATGAATTATTCTAATTTTTTTTTTCAAAAAAGTCCAAAGAACTGAGCAAGACCCCGACCCCTCCTCCTCCCCGCTCCCAAAAAAAAAAAAAAATATCTACCAAAATTGAGCAGGGATATTTGTTTGAACACTTACAAAACAAATCAAATTTATATTAAACTAATGGATTTCCAAATTCAATACCATTTATAAATCAAATTATAAGTCACATTTTAGTCAAATATGAAAGTTTTTCTAATGAGATTTATAAAAAAGTAAATAATCATTAGAAATTTAATTAGTATACATAAGTCTATTCTTTAAATTATATATCATATGTTATCATAATAACAGTAATAAGAAAGCAAAATCAATAAACAGTTGAAATATGATTGCATGCTGTCTTTGTTTCAAATATCATTGAAAAAGTAAAATATTTTATTATTAATGCTATAATATAAATTAGAGATGTGCTCGTCAATTGGTACTCGAGTTTGATAAAGTAAACAAAAAAAGAAGACAAAAAACTCGACTTGTAACTCGTTAAAAATGTGAATTCCCCCTTTTTCTTAAATTCAAGTACATTATGTCATGTAAACCTTCGTAACCCTTTCTCTGTAAAAATTTAGAATTTATATTTTCCCACAGGCAACGCCGCCATGTTGTGTAATGTGTACATGGCAACGTTTTCAAAACGATGTAGTATTTTTTTCTTCGGATTGAAAGTGTTGGGTTTACAGGACGAATAAATCTGCATAACTCGATCCGGTTAAGAATGTTGAATTGACGTATCTAATGAGATTCCTTAATATTTCTTATAAGAGATAGGCTTTTTTAAAAATCAATTTCTCCTCTTTAATAATGAATATTTAAAAAAATATATGCTAGTCATTTAAAAAATATTATTTTTCAAGAATCATTATTCATTAATATTAGTGTTGGATCGGACTAAACAAATTATAAAAACTGCAGTTCAATCAGTCCTATGACCAGTCTTTAACTGTCTTTCGTGGTAATTACAATCACTGAAAGGACGTAGTTACTAACTAGATGATTTCAGTTGAAGAAATTTCATCGTTAACTCTTTTAAAGAGACAAGTTATCTTAAGTTTAAAGTAGGAGGTGTTTGCTGTGAGCGTACCATTTATACGTTCTAGCTATCATTCATAAGAAAATAAAGATAGCTAAGACCGACTAATAAGGCCTTAGAACCGTTGAATGATAAAAAGATCAAACTGATTAATAAAGAGGGGGGGGGGGCTGATTAAGAAATCTGTCGTATGACAGGTCCAACACTAATTAATATGCGTTCATTTAACATGAGCGAATTAATATTTTTTTTTTTTTACAAAAAATTCAAAATACAGGTTCAGCAAGATTCAGCTCGTGGCACATCACTAATATGAATGATAAAATAAATAAATTATTCAAGCTACACATATAGCAAATTCAATAGTATATTAAATGATTCAATATACTTTTGATTTACGGGAATTTTTTTTTCAAATAAATAGAATCTTTAACAAAATTTAGAAAAAAAAATTTTAATCTCATTTTTCCTTTTTTTTATAAATAAACTATATACTTAATCGAGTGTATCCGAGACGCAAAAATATAACTTCATCAAATGAATTAAAAATAGATCGAACATTTTCAATTAATATCTATTGATGCCAAAGAAAAACTAGGAAATTTGATTTAAATGTAATTAATAATAAAAAATGAAAATCTTTATGATTGTTACAACTAATTTTTTAATCCGAAAAATATCTTTATGTTATAATAATTAATTTAATAGTTAATCTGTTAGCTACACAATATAAATAAGAGTGTACAGATATTATTAAAATATTATTTTAACACAAATTGGGGTCTAATATACATAATTTCCTTTTTTCCGAAAGGAAATATGAAAAGTTTTATAAATCAGAATTTTTATTTTTTGTTTCATAATGATATTACACATTTAAAGTTTTGTTTTACACAGTTTGGAAAATCATATAAGATAGTTGACGTTTCCCATTGTCCTCAAACTGAACTTTGGTATTTGAATGTCCTGTTAATTTGCTTTCATTTTGTGTTTATTTTTCAAAAACTTTTCATGGAGTGATTTTAGAGGAATTGTTATTAAATACCGAAACATACACAATTTAATTTGCCACATATCTTATTACATAATTATTATGCAATTAGATTGTTTATACCTACAAGAATGGTTGTCATCAATAAGGCGGATGTCGCATCAAAACACTCTCTTCCTCAAAAAAACATCTTAGAAATATAATGAACGAGAGAAAGTTGAAGTAAAAAAATCTCTCTCATACAAAAAACAAGCCCTCTTTACTTTACTTACATAGTAACACAGTTTACAAGAAAGGTAAATATAAAACTAAGGAAATTCAAGTTCTCTAGAAATGTCTAACAAAGAAAAAGGTGGGTTATTTCCATTAACATGTACAGCCTACTTGGGAATGCCCCCCCCCCTCCCTTCTCCCTTCTTTATCTTCTTCGAGACTTAAAATTCATATTTAAAGGTGTTCCTAGGTATGTCCGCAGGATTATATACATATATTTGGTATTCTTGGTTTTTGGAATTTTTTCAAACAAATTGAAAAATTAAAATTTTTTGGTAAAAAAATTTACAAATTAATTTTTTTGATTTTTTCTAAAATTGTAGTTTTTAGAAATAAAATTAAAAATAAAATTTCAAATATTAAATTTTATCTAAAAAATTACAAACATTCACAGTTATTCACAAAAAATGTTTCAAACAAAAAATTATAACTTCAAAAATCCACAACTGTTTACAAAAAATGTTTCAAACCAAAAATTAAATTTTTTAGCTTTAGCATTGATAAGCTAAATATCAAATGTTTTCGAGAAAAATTTCAAAAATTCGAAGTTATTCACAGACAATTAAATTTTTGGAAAAAAATTGGAAAATTTAATTAAATGTCAAACTTTTAATTTTCTACTAAAAAGCAAAAAAAACCTTAACCCCATGCGAATGCCCTTGCTAGGTTCTATCTTGATTGAATACTAAATCAAGTAGATATATTATTCATCATAATAAAGTTTTATCTACTTTACTTTTTATAACACGCCGTTACTTATGATTGATATATTGATGGTGTAATGTTTGGTTATTTTTATAGTAGTTACTAAAATATAAATAATCTGTGACACATTATAATGTTCAATTGCCAACAGTTATATAACTCTTAAGTACATAATAACCATGTGTTAACCAAGTAATTTTGACAGAACAAAATGAAATGAAACCATCAAGTATTAGTTTGTAATTAGAATGCCCAAGACTGTATTTAAATAAAACATTTTAAGACAAATAAATCTTCTCTTTTACATGTTGTTTACACAAGTTGCAACTTGCAGATACATTGCTGCTTGTACACAATATATATGTCACAGTAGAGATTGAAATCCTCTAGAATCGTTTATCCGTAATCTGTCCTATGACAGATTATGCATTTTAGTTAAGTTAACTTTAGTCAAGAAAACCTGCATAACAGGTGGGGCGGGATATATTTTTGGATATTATATGGTATTTATGATACTCAAGGAAGCGGCTGTAGAAGTTTTTTTTTTCATTTAATAGTTTGAGTAGACTCAAGTAAATTGCTACCTGAATGTACGAAATACGAATAATCTGTAAAGGATTTAGTTCTTATATTAAATAATTTTTTGATGATTCGTTCCTTTAAAAATTTAATTCTTCTAGTGATTCAGTTCTCTTGTTAAAACAGTCTTGTTGAATGATATATTCTAGAAATCTATTACTAGTCCCAGCATGATCCTATAAATGATGATTGTTGTAACTTGTAGGATTCAATCCAGAGTTGATCTTGGAGCAAGGGAGAGTAAGAGATCCTGGAAAAGGGAGTGAGGGGCCCGAGCAATTAGCTTTGAGTTATTGTTTACGTAGATTTGAATTGTGAAAAGAGAAAGAAAAGAAAGAGAAAAGCGGATTATTAAATTGATGATTGTCGATGATTGAGAAGAAGTAAGTGCAAGTAGTAATACGAATAGACGACGAAGAAGAAGGGATTTACTTGTATTTCCCAAGGTATAAATAATATCAACAGATTCCAATTCTTCTCACTATTAAAGTTTTATCATGACGTCATGTCTAATCAATAAACACCATAAATCATTCATATCTGTCTCCCATTCATCACTAACCATCTCTCATCTTCAGTACCGAGTACCCAATGTCCAGCCCTCCCTCTACAGCCCTACACAAAAACTACTGACTAGTGTAGAAACATTAAAATATCCTTCTTCAATGTGGGAATAAAATGACCAGGAATGAATTTTACGGAGAAGGATTTTACTGGGAATGAAATTACTAGGAATGAGAAGACACGGGATGAATTTACTGGGAATGAAATTACCGGTCACAGTTCCATAGAGGATATGACATGGGGTCATATTTTCGAAAACATGCAACCTCTTCAAATATCCAATGCTACTATCTCCCTCGGTAAATATGTAATTTGTCCTAGGAGATAATAGGATTGTAATCTCTACTAGTAGACTTATTGATTCTCCTAGGAGAGATCATGATCATAATCTGTCCTAGGAAGATTACGAATCAACGATTCCACTAAATTTCACTCTCTACTGTGACATATATATACACGCCGAGAGATCAACAAGAAATGGTATTCCTGGCCTTTTGGAAACAGAGAATAATATTTTATAACTTACTACTTCGTTTATTTATCAAAAAGAATAAATTATGCTGTAGCCATGACATATCAAGTCAGACGAGGGAATAAACACCTGACAACAAAATGCATTGGTTATTTTTGTGTTAGTGAGGTGACGCCGTGTTAAGAGACTAAATTTGAGCGAATTACATATATTAATAAGGAAGTTTTAATTTTTTTAGAGGGGAGGAAATGTTTCTCCTTGTGATAGCTATAAAAGTTCAACAGAAGCGGTAGGGGCCAAGTAGTAACGGCTTCTTGGTCCCTATATTCTGTCGACAATAGCTCCAGGTATTTTAATACTAGCGAGTTATTTGTAGTGATTATAAGGTAAATAAAAAATAACTTTTAGAAGTGCTAATTAACGCAGCTACGTAGTGTATCTATGTAACTGATGATCGATTGGCATATACGCCGGAACAGGGAGACAACAGGGATTTAAGTAATCTCACTTTTCTTAATGAAAAAAATCACGGCTTTCTTTTTTAAATAAACATTTCTGTTTCTGTTGTTTTAATTAATATTAATAAGTTGACTCTTGTAAGATTTAAAGCTGACTCTACGTGCTATGAAGTCAAAAAATGATATTACATAGGGTTTAGTTTATTACAATAGTTTATATCTATCAAGAATTTCCATCATTGATAATTGTTTCATTAAATTATCAATTCGATCCATATAATTACTATCTATTCTCGAACTAATAATTAACAGTTGGCAACAAGAAAAATACAGAAGGTAAGCTACCATTTTTTTCCAAATTTTTATTTCCCTTTTCACAGTCGAGGTTGAGAGTAAATAAAAAGCTTCTCGTGAAAAAGGAAAAATTGTGTGGTAATGCTGTTTTTAAAATACTTTAACGTCCCACTTTTAAATTGGTTCTAGCACCACTTGTGATGAGTAAGGACAAACAATTTATAATTGAATATGACGTAATCGTAAATATTTCTTACTGATTTGTCAAGACGGATGATGACACAACAAAAGAATATTAACTAGTTCCTTTGTCCAGTCATCATTTGTACACAAGTACTTATTAAATGAAGGAAAGACTATAAATTATCTCTTGAATAGGGATAGAATAGAAAGAAATGGTACTCCTAAACACTCTTCAAACAAGTGTTTCACAATCTGAGGTACTCATAATCAAATGAGGAATACATAAACTTTAAAATATCATTTAACATTGCATTATCACGGTGCATTGTTAATAAATTATAATAGTTAGACTACCTTGTTTTTTTTGGAATGAATTTATATTCACATCATATAGTGTTTTCTACTTGGTAACCTATAAAACACGATCACCATCAATCTAAATCTTTCTTGTAACTTTCGGCATAACAATATCTATATGAAAAAAATAATAATATTCTTAAGTTCTTAATTATCTGTCGAAAACTGAAGCTATAGTGTATATATTTTTTTAAATATAACATGCCTCAGATGCGTTCCATTCTACTCCAAATAACTCAAAATGTCAAGTTTACAGTTTTTTTTTAAAAACCTTTTGGGCATAATCTTTAATCTTAGTAAAGAAGTAATTAAAATGGGTAGATAATTCAAGACAATTGGCACAAGGAGTGATAATCATAATATTAAATTTAGTATAATTTGAATAGCTTAAAGATCTGTACTAAATTTATACAGCAATCAGTAGATAAGAGTTAAATAGAAAGTTAAGCTTTTAATTCAATTACTAGGATTATGAATATATTGAATGATTAAAGTAAATATTTTAATTTGTATAAAAAAATTTAATACAATACTGCTTCATAGTTATTTTTCCTTGGGAGAAACATTCTCCAAAAAGAAGGAGATGCACTTTCCGGGGGATAAAATAAATAAGGATGTTAACCTATAACAGGCAATAACTATTTAGGACAGTTAGAAACAATTCTGGCATAAATTATATATATGTATATATGACTCAAATAGGAGAATTATATTAATAAAAATATCTCACAAAATTCCTGGAACCCCGATAGGAGCCGGTTAATTAATTAAACTTATTTATTGTTGTCAAATTAAAATAAAGTTCTTTCATTTTAAATATTAAATAATAGTATCAAATATTTTTGGATGTTGCAATTCGTAAGAAAGATTCTAAGAAATAAAAGTCGAACAATACATGTCACAATTAAATAAATTTAGAGAAAAGTGACTCATTCAAAGGAAGATGAAAGCTAAATTGATTGGATCACGCCTATATCTTGACTAAAATGATCACATATAAAGCTAAGGTCCATAATCAACGCACAAGCGTTAACCCCACACAAAATTATATAATTATATATTTATAATTGAAATCAGGACTAATATATTGGTGATACAATTGATAAACTGTTTTGCAATGTTATATGGTTGGCTCGCCACAAGCCATGAACGAACAAACGGTTTTTTTGGTTTTTTTTTAGTCTACGTTGAAACAAAAATAGAGTTTATGTTTCATCATTAGATATAAGAAAAAAAAATATGTCGTTACTTTATAAATTGTAACGAAGTGAGAGGTCATACTTCCCATGGCCCTACTTTTTGATTCATGGAATAAATAAATGCATCATCGATATCAATAGTTGATAAATCTTTCATAAAAACAAATTAGAGTAAAATGGATTAATTGAACATTTATCATAAAAAGTAATTATCTAGGTCAATGGGGGATTTGGCCGGAAATTCTAAATTATTTTTTCTATTGTGCTTAAAGTATGCTCATGGATCCGATAATTAGGACTAAAATTGAATTTGATTTTAACATCTCTCCTAATATTAGTTACTAGGAGAGCACCCTGCGTTGCAGGGTTGACACGTCGTTACCTTTATTGTATCACACAACCTTTCATCCAAAAAGGAACAGAAAAAAGGCCCTAAATCATCTGGTAGTTAGCCAAATAAGTCAACCATACCAATTCTTTTATATGTATCTCTTATGTACTCCTAGACTATCGCCATCATATTATTTCTTCACTATTTCTAAAATGAACTACATATATATATTTTGTAACATTAAAATCTATATAGTATTTTATTCGATACTGTATTATAATATTGCTTAGTAATATTCTATTGAAAGCGTATCTATAAATTAGTGTTTGTATAAATATAAATGGCCAATATATATTTACATATATTATATATACGACAAGGGATATACAAGGAATTGTATTCCTGTTCTTTTGAAAACGGAGCATAAGTATAGAATAACCTATTACTTTGTTTACTTTTCAAACAGAACCAATTATGAAATAACCATGACAATTCAAGCAAGATAAGGGAATCGACAGCTGTCAACAAAATATATAAGGTATTTTTGTGTTAGCGAGGTATCTCCGTGCTGAATAGAGCTGAATATAAACAAAGAATACTTATAACAGAAAAGAGACAAAGGCAGAAGAGAAGGGGGAAGAATTAGAATTGGAAAGAATAAGAAGTCAGTAGGAAAAACGGAAAAATTATTTCAAAAGTTTGAAGTCCAATAAGGACTTACACTGATAATGACTCAGTCTTACTCGTTATTCATGAGCAAAAATATACTTGGGAACTCTATTTACGTATATGTTCTCTCCTCAAAAAAGACAAATACATCCAGCTTGTTTTTGGAAATAAACAAAGATGTAGTGTATTTTCCTTTCAACTGTTTTCATAAATTGTCAAAAGTTGACTCTTGTACGATTTGAAGCAGCTAATTAATAATTCAGAAAGTTATTAAATAGGATTTTTATATGAATTTGTAATCAATAATATCACCCTTAGCTGTGACCACTTGTACACAATACCACCGAAAACATCCCACTCCCTTCTTGACTGCCCCACTGGGTAAAGTCTAGACTGCCCTCCTTATCCCAGAACTCAGTCAACATTGTCTTAGACAAAATAGTACAAAGGTTGCAATTCTGGTGAGTTAGAAGGCCACGAACTCGATTGAACATAAATCACATGCTCAGAATAAAAAGATCTAGTGTTCTTTTGCTGTTGTGGCAGGATGCCCCGTCTTGCTGGCAGATCCAAGGTTGGGCATTTATGATGCTACAGATTCAGAGGAAGACTACTTTGTTGTACAGAATACTCCTCTATACATTAGTGTTGCCCTTAAGGCCTTGCTTTAAATGAAGGGTGTCATAACGTGAAATTCGCTACTAACAACACTAAGAACCATAACTTGATCTGAGTATTGTCCTTCATGATACTAGGGACAATATAAGAATTTTTAGCTAACCATCCATTGTTCTTTGAGTTATACTTCTGGAGTTGACATAATTTTTTCTCATCTGAGAAGAACCAGACAATATCTTTCACGGGAGGCTTCTGTTTTAGCTTGATCAAAGTTTTGGTTAAGGTGACCCTTTTCTACCTTACGACGCACATCGCTGTTATATGTACCGTAGGTCTACATAGACGAGACGAAGGAAAATTGAACAAGACGCTACATCGATACTGTCAGCAATTGTGTTCATTGATTAGGTGAAATTTTTCTCATTTTTTGTTTATTTTTCTCAATAAAGCAGGACTTCAGAAGATTTTCATTAAAATGCCCTCACTATCCTAATCAAGACGATTTCTGTATTTTGAGTCTAATAAAGTAGTGTACCTGACTGTTTTAGCCAAAGCATAATGAGAAACTGACATCTCAGGGGGAAATTCGTACTGGACTTACTATACATTAGTATATTTTGTATTAAACCGGTTTAAAAGAACTAACATTTATATAATAATTAATAGTCATTGTCTAAATAATTATTAACCTTTGGCAAAAAGAAAAATACAAAACAATAGGTACCATATATATTTTTCAATTTCTTTTTCACTATTGACGGTTGAGGTTGAGAGGGGATAAAAAAAGCTAGGCGTGAATGAGATAAGCTTTAAGAACTAATAAAACATATATTCAAGGAACAAATCCTCTTCAATTATTATATTATCTTCATCTATGCTCATATCAATACAAACCAATGTGTATTTAGATACATAATATGTTATGTTATAGACAGAAAGCAGCAGATTACAAGGGTATGATGTAATCATAAACATGCAATGGAAAAATATAATTCTTCTTAATGAAACATAAATTAACTATGAATTTCTTGCTTATGTAAAACATGTCCAAAGACAGACATATAACATAAGTACCAAAAAGGGTCAATAACTAAACAGGATTCAAAGATCTATTTGATCAATTTACCTTCAAGGTTATTCTTTAAATTTAAAACCCTGAGTTGATGAGTTAAAATATATTTGAGGATTATAGGCGAATTAACACATCTTTCAAGTTTTACACGAAAGCATTTTAAAGTACTTGGTATAATATAATCTTCAGACCTCAACATCTCTCCTTGTCAAGATAAAGAGGTTTTCTGATTACAAAGGTTTCTTGTTTGAGGGACAGAAAAGGCTGCATAAGTAATTTTCGTGTTTCCCAAATTTTATTTATCATCGAACTTTCACATTTTATATAACTAAACCCCCTCATTTTTATCGGGTGAGTTGTTGAGCATTGAAGATTATTATATTTAAGATTTGGAGTAATTCATGTATAAATAACTATATTTTCCATTGTTTTGGTTAACTAACTTTTGGCTTCAAAAATATTCCCTTGTTTTTGCTCACTTGTGTTTAATTGGATTTTATGAAAAAATGGGAGAGGAAAAAATGGAAAAGGAAAAAAACAAAAAAAACAAAGAAGGAAAATTGACAAACTGAAAAAAATGGGATAATTATTTAAAACTGATATCACCAATATAATATATATAAAGATAAAAGAAAAATAAACATACACGACAGCAGTTCGAATAGAAGAAGTGCTAATTAATAACTTAATTGTACATTATCAATTATAGTATCATTTGTCATGATGGATTATTCATAATGGACAAGACTATCTTACTATCTTAATATATATTATGTAGGCGATATCAGTTTCAAATAATCTTGCCATTTTCCCCCCCTTATTTACTCTTCATTGCCTTTTTTCACTTGTATTTTTCACTTAACATTTTTACTGTTTCCCTTTCTTCATAACACCATTTTATATCTATGATGGGCACGCCAAAAGGCCATTTGTTATATATTAATGGGGAAAAAGTATTTATTCGCTTTAAATAGTCAAGGATATACCTGCATAAAAAATCAGAGGTATGTAATTCCTAAATTACAGTTTACTCGTATATGAAAATATTGAATTCCAATATCAAGACACTTTTTTAAGTATAATGATACATTTGGCTATTTTAGACTAATAAACTGTTATTTTTTTTTCTCATAAAAATGTGACAAATGGCCTAATGAACATATGCTATGTCATTACAGTAATGTCTCAGTTATTCTACCCCATTAGTAGTGGGTATGCTAGAACCTTTCATATTTGTTTTCTCGTATTATATAGATAGATGTGCTAACCCACTTTTAATCAAAAATATAAAAATTAGAAAAAAGCTACCAACTAGCGGTTCTCTCTCGAAATCCTCGTATTTCTCGGGGTTTTACGGCCACGAAAAATCCCAAATTTAATTAACTTCAAATATAAGTTTAATTTAGAAGAAATAATAAATTAAATTATATAAGAATACATATCGAAGGACCAATCGGGTTTTAACATGTGCAATTTATAGTATGCAAATGATGTAGTATATACATCGGTGATAAATTTTTTTATAGTGGTCCATATTTGAATAAAATTTCCGTATTTTAAATAATTAATGTGTTTTTGAGACAGAATTACATGTCGCATATTTTTTATAAAATTAATTTTTTGATTTTATAGTTATGTGCAAACTGAATTCTAGCACCACGGGAGGGATTAACAATTATGCAACCCCCAGTTGCATCAACAGAAGTTTGATCATCCCTTACTATTTAAGTTTTTATTGATGATGATTTTTGAAATGGAATAACTATGATAAGTTTCGTGATTAGTGTGTGACGAAAAATATCTTTCATACAATATTTTTAGATTTTGGTCAAAATCAAGGAATTTTCTGAATTTATGAAAAAATAACATATATTTCAGTTTTTGGGGGAAATGTTGGATTTTACCATTTTATAGTAATTTTGGCTGTATTAGCCCTACCGGTTCTCACCACCTTCTGACAGAGGTCATGAATTGCAGTAGGCTCGAGAATTAAAGAGAAAGATAGATATGGTCCCCTTCCTTTCCAGATTTGAACCCACTCGACTTTGCTGTGTGGGGCACTTTGACTTGATTATGGTTTTTTTTTTAGGTCGATAAATCAATTCCGTCTGGAATGAGAGCAAGGCTCCTACTAAAGATCTTTACATACGAAAATATATGAATCATTGTAACAATTAGCATAGGTAGGTAGATACATTTAGGTGGTAGGGATCAATTATTTTATGGATGATCCCAACTTCTTCGGTTCGTACACAAAAATATAATTGATATGAAAGGAACAGCAAATAAGAAAAAAACAAAGTACAATGTGCGTAAGCAAATCGTATCGTTTTTGATGGTAAGATTTAAATTGACTTGATCAATAATAAAATGATCAATGTACATAATATCAGGCTTATATTTTTTTTATAATTATACGTTAGAATAACCACAATTATTTCTCAAAATGTCCTCCAGCCTGGGCCGGAAGGCCTAGAATAGCTCGATGATATATTTACTGGACATATCAGCCCATTTATTCTCAACTGAGGCTTTCAGGGAATCAAGACTTGGGTTGGAGACTTGAAAATCCTTGTTCTCAAGGAAGCCCCACATTTCATAGTCCAGTGATGAGAGAGCCACAAGTTTGTAGGTCATAAATCGGTGAAGTTTTCCTTAAACCCATAAGCTTGAGTTGTTATGACCCTATGACCAGGTGCTAGTTTTGTTGCTAACAGGTTAGTTGGCATCCAACCAGGGCTTCACAACCTCGTTCATCATCTCCTAGTACTCCTTAGCTTCTATTTAAAAGACCACAATGATCAAGAAGTCTTCTGTGACAATATTGTTGTTTACTAAGCTTTCTATTTTCCAGGAGAGGCTCTCGTTGTTGTGAATGAGCCTCTAGACCTTATGAAAAAGCTCAACAAAGCAATTCCCAATGTTTGCGACCTCCTTTACAGATTGATAGGTGCGGAGAAGATTTGCAATCCTTTGCCTCTTTCCCCCCATCTAGTTGTTTGTTGACGTATTGCAACCAATAATAAAGCGTATAAAAGTTGATAAATTTTGAAGTAATTTCTCTTCTATAATGCAACATCGATTTGAATTAATAATGGCTCCCGGAGATGTAATTGTTGCTGTAGTATTTGCGTGTAATAACTTTGAAATAAGCAACTGAAATTTTTGTTAATATTTCACAAACACCTTAATTCAGTATTCTGCTCTACTGATATCCAATTTCTTAGTTAGATGAATGCAATTAGCAATACAAAGACAATGTATTTTGTCATAGACTTTGGAACCACATACGTTATGTATCAATGTACTTAGTCCTGTAAGCGTGTATTAGATTTGTGTAATACATTCACTAATCTATGTTGTAATATATTGTAAGCAAATCCATACATTAGTTATTATCATTTTTGTGGCCTCTTTCTATAAGTTACAAAATCCACACTTGAAAATACATAATAAAATAAATGAATCCACAAAATTACACATCAAATATTTAATATTTACAAAAAAACAGAACTTATTTTGTAGAAATAACAGTCTCTGTTTGAGCTAGCAATTGAAGAGCATCTCCACTATCTTTATCAAACATATAAATGTTGCAATGATTTGATACAAAAGCAAAGAAAGAACACCACTTTGAAAGATTGTGAAGACATAGTTGGAGTTATATTAATAATCTGTTATAATATAACACATACATACATTAGCTGGAAATTTGATCCCTTACTTTCAAGCATTCATGTTTCTAATTCTGTGAGTAACATGAACACGTGCATAAATCTATTTTAATTATATGTATATGTATAGGCACAATATGTGAACATATTATCTGGATATTATAATATCTAGGAGCATAAACAAATGATTTTATATCTTCTAAACATTTAAAAAAATTTCATTGTATGATGAAATAATTGAATAACACGCCAACTTTAATGAATTCAAATGACTAGTTCATCCTCCACGTCGTTACTCTTACTGTATCACGTAACCTTATCCCCAAAATAAACAGAAGAAAGGCCAAAATCATTTGGTAGTTGGCCAACTCTTCCCAACTAAGGAATGGTTACTCAATAATTTCTGAGAATTGTTCACAGCTTATAAGGGGCTAATTTCAATGTTCAGAACACGGATTCGGAGAAAAAAAGCAGATATATCACAGCTGTCGACAAAATATACAGTATATAATTGTGTCCCATCCACCTAGCCGTAGCAAAGTAACACCGTTACTCACTTCATACAAATGGTATGTCTAAAATACATTAACTTAGAGTTCTGTTTGATAGAACGCCATATAGATACCTAAATCTAGGTATGCATCATTTATGAAGTAAATTGTTTGTACTTTTTTACTGGCCCGTTTAATAATATTTTTGAATTCCTAGTCTGATGAATTATTTTCCTTTTCTGAGATTTTGTCATTATTATTCCACTCCTGAGAAGTGAACTTCTTTTTCTACAGCATTCAGTTATATTCAAACAGATTTCTTGTGTGCTCATGTTTGACACGTAGTAGTATTGAAGATCGACATGAGAGTAATTCTTGTCAAGTTTTCGTTTATTTTCCTTTTCCCCTCCCCTCCCCTGATCACAGCTGCTGTAATATGAACTCATTATTAAGTGTAACTAGGTTTAGGTACCTATATGGCTTTCAATCAAACGTAACTGTAAAGTTAATGTATAAAATTTGAATGAAACGGTATGGCAGCTAAGCTTCTCTCCTTCACAATATTGTTCAAATTGTCAGGGTTAACATTTTAATTTTGGCTATATAATTTTTAACATGTCCAAAAGGCACACGATTTTTATCACTACGTATACTCATATATAGGTTACAGTTATTGCACTTTGCAAGGTGGGTAATCAATATAGAGAAATAAATGTATGGGGACTGTCCAGTACGTCCTGTCAGCTGATGCAAGGTGCCAATATCACAGTAATCACATATGATTTTAAACGATAATTATTGGACCAACTTTTATTATTTACTCATATCTATTATGCAAATTTATGGGAGATTAAGAGTAATTTTTTACCATTTTCCAATAAAAAATATTGTATAACACATAATTAGCTTTCAATTGCTAAAAAAACATTGTACTACTGCACACCATGAGGTTACAGTATAAGAAGAGGATCGAGATCCTCCGTGCAGGATTTTCCAAGAAGGCCATCTGGAAGCAGACTTGGGCCTCAATAAATACGCTTTACCATGTATCTATGTGGTTGAAGGTAGGACCTGAGACACTCACCAAGAGCAAACAGGAAACCCTCTATGTCCTTCAATCGTCTGAAGTCGGGTTTCAAGAAAAAACCAAATTCCTCAACTGCTGACATAGCCAGGAAGATGAACAAGTCCCCATCAGCGGTGTCCGGGGCTGTAAAAGGAAAAAAGAAACAGGGAACCAGTGGACTCATTGTGATATTTTCTGATGAGAAGACCTTCACTGTTGACCCTGTCTTCAATAAGCCGAATAATAGAGTAGGACATTTGAGAATGTAACGGAGGAGCACCATATGTGTCCATCACCAAACACCCTGCTTCAGTGATGATGTTAGGCCTGGTTGTATCCGACGGAAGGCCATGAATCCCGTGTAGTTCCCTTTAGGATACAAGCTGAAGGCAGATGAGTACGTCAAAATTCTGAACAGCAAAGTTCTCCCCTGGATCAAACCAATCGTTCAATTATCCTGGGTATTTTAACAAGATGGAACACCTATGCACACCGCAAAGAAACCCCAAGGACAACATGCCCTTCCAGGCAAAGGACTTCTGCCCACCGCAGACCCCATACCTCAAACCCCTAGACTACTACATCCAGGTGCACGTGGAGGCCAATACCTGCAGGAGACGCTACAACAGCACCTGCACCCTGAAGACCTCTGTCAACAAGGCCTGGGACTTTATGAGTTTCAACCACATCCAGAGTGTCTGCAAAAGATTCCACCAGCGCTTGGAGATCACCAACAATTCTGAGGACGGATACATTTACTAAAACATGTTCCTTGGGTTTCAATTAATAATTAATAGTTAATAAACTTGTTACCTAATTCACCCAGGATCCTTCCATAGATTTCAATACTTTGTGTATTAAGATGGCGAAATAATAACGGTTGACCCAGTATGATTGAAATCATTATGAAATGTGTAAAATCTAAGCTCAAAGCAAAGTATATATCACAAGAATATGATGCCACGGAGTAATTTGAATTTGACTTCCTCTTTTTGTTTACAATTTGAGATCTTTTCAAGTTTTGATTGGATAGTGAGCACTCTAGTGGCAATTCTTGTACATCAATGCTCAGAAATAGCCGCTAGGGCGTTCTTTATTTAATCAATTGGATACAGCTCACAGGATCTGTAATTATTTAAGCACTTCTGTAGTGAACAATCTTTCAATACAGAGTAAATATATTTTTTAGAATTAAATTTATCTAAGTATTAATATTACTTTTCATAAAATTGTTTAATTATTTTAATTATCGCTGCCATGTTCTCTTTTTTAAGGAGGAAAATAATTTATATTAGGTGTAATTCTAAAAATAATTTTATTAACATTATCGATCAATAAGTTCACAAAGTAATTCAATATTTCAAAAAATTTCCTTTGTGTATCACTAAAGTTCATGTTCAGTTATTTCATATTGGGCATCCAACATATGTTGAAAAATATTTTATACTGTCTTGTAATTGATATCAAAGTAGAATTCAATCAGGATAAATGATTGATGAGTCTTTAACTTCATCCAAAATAGATCAATTTGCTCTTTTTTATTAAGGGCAGACTTACATAAAAGCATGTCCAGAGCTGCTTCATGAAGTATTTGAAAAAATTTAATTACACCAAAAGCAGCTAAAAATTTCTGCTCAGAAGCTAAGATACGTTTAAGTAAACATGACATCATTTTTTAAGGACAATCTTGCAGAATCCTTGGTAAGACTGTGAAATGTCAATATAGTTTTGTCAATTCATTTGGGATAAGGATTTGGATTACTTTAAATTTCATTGTTGTCTACGAGTTGTCTTTTGAGAATTCCTTGGGTTTTTGCATCTTTGTTTAGCTGTATGTATATGAAATTTAATTCTCCATAGAAAATAAGTAAAATAAAAAAATAGTCCTACTATATTGAATAAAATATAAACTTCAGCAGCATAAGATAACAATTATAAAGTATCCCTCAAGATTTACCTCATGAAGAGGAACTTGACTAGGATCATAATCTGGATGATACTAATCATTACTGGGTTCATTTGAAATGAGGTGAAAGCCATACATGAAGGAATAAGGTCCAAGATACTATCAAGAACCATCTTTATTTTTCTTATTCACAGCTTTTGCTAATAATTCAGTCTGCTCTGGATTGTGTTTTAGAAAGAAAGAAAAGCGAGAATGTTATCTGCCTTGGCGGGATAGACATAAAAAAACACAATAGGTACTTTGATACTTTGCTTTAAGATTGGATTTTTCACTTTTCATTAATACGTTTTAAATCATAATTATAATGACAAAATGTGCCAAACGCAATGCTTAAAAGATAGTATTTATAAATTTAAAAGGCTAATTTTTTCCCCCCGGATGTAGATAATATCTACTTGTGGACCAAGCAGAAAAATTGCATTAAACTTCTCAAGATCAGAATATTAAGTCTCTGTCTGCCCCCTAACCCAGGTGGCCTAGTGAAAATCCTTGTCGCTCATATATTGATATATATATGGTTACCACATCTAGAGGGTGTACCGTTTTTTTAACAACGCAGTTGGAGGGCATGTCCAGGTAAAACGTTGTTAGTTGGTTTGGTGGCTAACCAAAATTGTTTGGCATCATTTTTTTTTTATAAATGATATCCATCGACCAAGTATTCATTCCACAATTGTGGGAAAGGCGGAGTGTCCTGGTTGCAATCCGCGCCGGACAAGACAATGTTGGGATTGCAAACTTCTTCAGGCTGGACAGCTCCTTTTTCTAGAGAGTCAGGAAGGGACTAAAAGAGTCTAGAGGGGATTATGACTCTGCTCTACACCACACTATAAAGACAAATTAGACTTGGTAGGCAATTTTTTTGTATTACTTTGTTGTAACTAGTGTTGTGCCTCCAAGCTCAACATTACCTCAACCCTAGTGCGTGATGCAGCTGAGCGAGACTCCAACTGATCCTTCTGCAATACCAAATCCGATTGGATGTTTAGGATCTGGAAGGAATTCCGGAATTTGCGAAGAAGGCTGTCATCAAGACCTGCCCTTGCTTCAATCACAAAACCTCTTCATTTTGACAAGACGAGGTGTTGAGGTTTGAAGATTTCTGAATAAGTATGCATTAGGGTGAAAATTCATGGGTTGCTATAAATATTTCTGGCCTAATAATGAAAATGTGAATATTTATCATCAAAAATGGTTTTATTGTTTCTCAAAATATACGCCAGTAAGATTAATACACTTTTGCATGGTTTTTAAACGCTTAAACAGAATCTTCAGGAGACGAAAATTGTTGACCACGCATTTTTTTTCTTGATGGGCGAAAATAAAAAGAAATCATTGGGTACCATGTCAGGGCGGTACGGCGGATGAACCATCAATTCGACGTTTTGGCTGGTCAAAAAGGCGCTGGTTTTAGTCAATGTGTGAGAACTCGCATTGTCATGGTGAACAATGATTCGTCTTCTCTTGTTAGTTTTTCAAATTTCTCCAAAGACTTCAGGCAAACAAACCACTCAGAATTGACCGTCCTACGATCCTCAAGTGGAACAGTCGACATATGAACAGTTTTGCGAAAGAAACATGCGATAATTTCCCTCGAAGTACTTCTTCCACGAACAACTTTTGTTGGATTTGGCTCGTCTTCGAAGACCCACCCGGTCGATTGTTGTTTTCTTTCGTGCTCATACGCATAGATCCATGATTCGTCACTTGTGAAGATCTTATAAATGTCCTTTGAAGCACTGCGAGCGTATTTTTTCAATATTTCCTTGCACCGATCGACACGAGCCTTCTTTTGAGCGATTGCCAAATTGTGCAGGACCCTAAAGAGAACAAAAAAAAATTTACGGTCAGGTGTACATACAATATCGAATGTATGGTGGTAGAAGAAATTCTCAAGGATGCCTCTATCTCACGGTATGTCACATGACGATCTTACATTATCACTTCACGCACGGCATCAATGTTCTCTGGCACAACGGCCGTTTTTGGACGACCTTCACGGAATTCGTCTTTGAGCGAGCGTCATCCACGATTGAATTCATTAAACCAGTTTTTCACAGTGCTATTGGTATGTGCTTCATCGAAATACAAAGATTAATGTTCATCAATGTACTCTTGTAGTGATAATCCACGTCAAAAGTTGTGAAAAATGATCGCAAGAAAATGTTCACTACTTAATTCCATTTTTTTTTGCCAAAATAATTTTTTCAAGTCACTGTAAACAACAAAAATAATGGTTGTACGGCAAACCATTTTGTGATCGATTATGCTTCAAAAATGTCAAACTTACCAAGGAAATGTCAAATTGCACCTGGCAAGACTTAGTGTAGCGAAGGCCAGAAATATATATAGCAGCCTACGTAATATGGAAAGTTTATAAATAAATAGTTAAAAGATGTATACATGTACACTGTACACGTATGGTAGATGTCGTAACCCGCCTTAATACTTATTGGATGAAATAATATAATCTAGAAAATAGACATGAAACTTCAACCAGCGAGTTTCTACTTGATTTTATCAATATTTTCTTTCAGTTTAAAATACATATTATATGAATTGATACATATTCATATTTTGACAAATTGTTGTGACGATAAGGTTTGATTGTTGACGTCATTCAATAAAAATATATGAATAAATACTTAATATACATGCGAATGAAGACAACATATTTAACAGTTATTTTTGTCTTATCACATATTGATATTTATTTCTTGGATTTTCATAAGAGTCGGGTAATATGATTTGACATTGACGGATTGATTCAATGTACACATAAAATACATAAAAATTTCGTGTTACTAATACTAATATGTTGTAGAGTAAACTTGAGAGTATGCCTGGATCACAACAATATTACAAAATGACGAAATGCGACTGTAATCATGAGGAGATTTCCTTATCTACGACAAAACTTTTTTTTCCAAGAAAAATGTCACTTTTGAGATACAAGATAAATTACAGGGGCGTCCACAGGATTACATATATATAAGTGATGGAATGGAACGATTTAAATAAATCCAAATGCCGATTCCGATTCTGTAATATTTTAAATAATAGTTTAAAAATACAATTTGGTTATAAGGGGCTGCCCACGGGGTTATGCATATATATATATTTTTTTTTTTTTTTTGGGGGAGGCCTGGTTTGTGAGTTTGTTTTGAAACAAATCCAAAAAATTATAATTTTTCGAAAGAAATATTTTCAGAAGTCTAAAGCTATTACTACAAAAAAATATTTTTAGGAAAAAAAAAAATTCAAAAATCCATGGCTGTTCTAATATATTTAAATTTTTTGGAAAAAAAATCAAAAATCCACAACTGTTCACAAAAAATTTAATTTTTTGGAAAACTATTTCTAAAATTCACAGCTATTCAGAAAAAATCAAACTTTCTGTAGTAAAGTTTACAAAATCCACAGTTTTTACCAAAAAATAAAACTTTTTGGAAAAAAGGTCAAATATTAAATTTTTTTAAAAAATCAAAAATTAAATTCCTAATATGAATTTTTTTTTTTTAAAGTATTCCTATATTAAATTTTTTGTAGAAAAATTTCAAAAATGCATTTTTCTATAAAATTGGATTTATTTGGTGGCTCCGAATCCAGACCAATTGAGTTGCATCCCAGGAGTGACTATTTTCAGATGGGGCATTTGTGACACCTTTCTTTGTTCCTTGCTTTAACCTAAAAAATAGGAGTCTTTTGTATTAAAACAAAGCTAGTCTGCCATTCCTATGAAAAATACTAGCCATTTTCCTAAAAGGGTCCAACATTTTGTCATTGTTTTAGGCCTTGCTCAAGGTAGAATTGATCATGGACCTCTGAAATTAAGTTGTCGTTATCAAATTTCGGAGTTAACCAAGAAATTTTGTTTTCTAAGTAGAACCTTACTTTGTGTAACCCTAGTTGAGTCTATTTCATCTTTAATCAATAAACCGGCGAGTAGTGAATCGTACAAATGTGATGGATTGAATTTTTTAGAATTTGAATATATGTATTATTCTCTTCATCATTGGAAAATATGCTTTTAATACAGGGATATAGCTCATTTTTGTCTTTTACTTCATTGCAAAACTTTTTTTTCTTGAACTTTTACTCCGAAATAGCAGACTTAAAGTAAAAAAAAAATAAATAATATACTTAACTTTTAAGTAATGTTGGAACAGTCTTAAAAAAGACTGCAGTCCTATCGGTACAGTCCTAATAAAATTTGTATGTCTTAAGACCGTTCCTTGTCAGTATTTTATGGAAACTATAAGATTTTGATGAAGAAGTTACGTCATTTCCTCAGTTGAAGTTCTGTCATCATCTCTTACAAAGAGACAAAATAACTGAAGTTTAAAGCAGTAGGCGTGCGGCTAGAACGTTAATCTACTCAAATATCAACCATTCTCGCTCTCATTCATTCTTTTCTTCAATCTTAGCTAGGAGTGAAGAAAATAAAGAGATAGCTAGAACCGTATGACTAAAGGAGTACTAGTAAGTTATAAAAGAGATAATTTTTGTTGGAACTGCGGGTCTCACAATTTTGAATGTATAGTACATATAACATGTGTTATATACTTAATTGTACTGAAAATAAGGTCAAGCTCATTTTACTATAAGTATCTAGTACAATTTTTCATCGCATTGTAGAGCATTTACTTACTTAATATCTAAATAATATGTAGAATATATCAACAATATATACAGGATTGGGCACCAAAACATGGACTCGAGAGGTTTTTGATGACAAACTCTTCAGACAAGTTGTCCAATGAAGCTACCATGGCGGGCCACATTAGGGTGTGGAACTTTCTTGGTTTCTCTCTCCAAAGTATCACATACAGCAAAGTCCATTGGGTTCAAATCCAGAGAAAATGGGGATCACATCTCTTAATTGTAATCCTCGCCACCTCAACTTCAGAATCTATGATATCTGAAATGTGCTTTCTTTTGGCTTCTTGCTCAGCCATGATGACGAAATCTTTTGTTTACGCACAACAGAAGGGTAATGTCTTTCTCCCCCCTTACGCGTTTTTCTCTGCTGGATTATCAACTTTGCGCTAATTACTATGAATACGATTAAAATACAATATTTATATTAATATATTCGAAAAAAATGGGATGTTATTGACATACCTTGGGTATATATAGGTTTATAATGGCTAAGGGAAGGGTACAGCAGTAAAAACATTACTTGTCATATGAGGAAAGTAACATATCATTTATATTTGAAAGTCTTTCTCATTTACATATTCAATAAATGTGTGATCGTGAGGCTTGGAGATTGAACGGAAAAATAAAGAGATCTCAAGATTTCCATTCATTTTGAACGAATGAAAAAATGAACGATGAATGTGAGAAAAAAAAAGAATTTTATTTCAGACACGATGATGATGGTATTGTAAAATATAACCGATTCATGGGAATGCCTGTAAATATATAAGTTAGCAATTCTTTGGTGCCCCGAAATGATAGTCTCAGGTTGTATTCACCAGAGCAGTGATGTTAGGACCAAGTATGGCGAAATAAATAAGGTTTCAAAATATTTCAGTAATGTCATAAATTATTTTTGGTTCCTTTACTTTCGATTTTATTTAACTGGCTGATTAAAATGCTGTCTTTTTTAAACAAGGAAGACCGAATGTGTTAAAAACTAGAATTTACTGCAAAGTTTCCTCTTTAGTAGTTATAGAAGTGCTATATTATCAGGGTATTAATATTGGTATGTATTCGTGTCTCCTTTCCTACCTCCTCATCTTTTGGTTATTGTTATTATTTTATATATGTATAAAGTACTACCCTCATTATTCTTCTTATAAAAGGCGTGCATTGTGTATGTTTGTCAGAGTAGTAAGTAATGATTATATATTAATTAGAATATATAAGTGCTCCATTTAAATTAAATCGTTGCCTGATTCCTCCACGTCTCTTCTCTCCTCATACCTCTTTGTCGTTCTGGATTCCTTTATTTAATAGTTTGTGTCTCTTCAACCAGTCAAGACACAACAAATATCATTTCAGCAAACATGTCACATAATTTTAAACTATCAAGTCTCTGGACCCCTCACCTTCAGAGGCCCCAGAACGTAAACATATATATTTTTAGGGAACCCCTATAACAAGGGTTTTATCTTTAATTTTAATTTCAATACTATCTATAATAGAATTAAGAAACGGTTGTACGTATCTCTGACTGTGGAGTATACTGTTTGATGAACGTGTGTTGCTAATGCTCAGCGCCTCATATAAAAAAAAGAAAAAGGAAGTACATATATGATGCGTCAACATAAAAGAATCTTGAACAAATATCAAGAAAAGGAACAAATAACAATCTATTTTTTTATATCATATACACATCCCACTATTTCATAGATATATTAATAATTTCCCTATATGACATGGATAGCATATGAACAATACCTATATATCATAATATGATTTTAAATTGAATTAAAATAGGTACATCAATAAATTTATTATCATTTTTCGACCAATTGAACCTTCGGCAATATTTAGATTCGACAAATTATCCTTCGACAAAAATGTTTTTGGCTAAAAGTCTGCTCACAAAATGAGTAAATTATAAACATTGTATTCAAATTGATGGAATGATAAAAATACCTAAGAATTTGAACTATTCTTTAAAACCTTTTTTTTTAATTTAATGTCGAAAAATAATCACTAAACCTTCCTATATTGATAAAAAAATTAACATTAATTAATAGTTCATTTTTTGCTGTTACCTTATTATCTTACGGATTGTTATGCATGGTTTCATACAATGAAATGTCATATAAATACGTATAAGCCTATACTTATAACCAAATCATTAACTATTATCAATGGATGTGATATTTCCTTAAATAAGAGATAAATTAATTAGTTGAAGACAAAATTTCTCAGACTGTAGAGTGGGAACCAAAATCTTGTGGAAGCATTTAGTTACAATTTTATCAGCGTTACTTTTAATTGCAAGAACCGAACGATGGATGAAACAAAATTAACAAGTATTGTTTTTATTCCGTGTTTGTAATTGTGGAAATGTCGGAGCAACATGAAAAAGGGGAACGCATGTCAGGGTCAAGAAGGCTGCAGAGACCCTTAGCATTTTCTCTAGACTGACGGTTTGCCCCAATGTGTCCCTCCTCTTGCCTTGACCTCAACTCCCCGGACTTTTCCGTTTTGAGTGTTTAAAAGAATGTCTGTTGTAGCCCCCACATCTAAATTTCCAAAAAAAATAGTTCTTTAAATGTTTTTCCAAAACAATTAATTATTCAACTTTTTTGCAAAATTTTAATTTTCTTTGAATAGCTACAGAATTTTGAAAAAAAAAATCATATTTGATAGTTAACATTTGAAATTTTTTCCACAAAATTATTTTTTTTGTGAAAAGCTGTGGTTTTTTGAATTTTTTTTTTCCGAAAAGTTATATTTTGTGTGAATAGCTATAGATTTTTGAAATTTCTATTATATATAATATTATCTGTATTTAAAAAAAAACAAAAAAAATAAACGATATTTGTAACTAAAAGGAATGGGAAAATAAAAAATGCATTGAAATACTTTCCATTTCTGTATATACTTCATGGCGAACACAATGAAGAATATAAAGTTACGGAGTTTATTCTCTTGGGAAAGTATATGAAATATCGATTACGAAACGAGATTTTTTTAGAAGACTGAACATTATCCCTTTAAGGATGTGGAAACGCCTCATATTCATTTGTCTGGTTACCTTTGCAAAGAAATAGAACGAAGGCTATGTTTTTGCGTTCTCTTGGACAGAAGTTACTGATCGATTTTTATCAAACTTGGTACGAAGATTATATACGGCCAGAGTAAGACTCCATTAAATTTTGAGAAGTTAAGGTCAATGTAGCACAAATAGTTAAAAATGCAATGGAACGACGTAGCTCAATGGACAACGAAATCGAAAGAAATAATACTCTTGAACTCAATATTTGTAGGTGTTTTCCTTGGTCCTTCTTGGAGAAAGAAATGTACAATTGAGATTCCTAGTTCAGTTGGAGTAAATGTAATACTATAAATATACTTACACTTAATTACTGCAACTCCATCTGATAAATTAAAGGAGCATTAAAAAAAAAATGCATACTCGATCATAACTTTGGAACACATAGAGGTACATCACTCAATTTGATTTTAAGAGGAGGGTTTTCAAACTATTGAGTGCCCTTTCTAGCTTTAAATCTTTTTAGTTAATTATAGTGTTTTTAACATTTTAATTTAAAAATGTAAATTTGAATTTAGGGTATAGAAATTTAAAAAATAATAATAATTATTATGATTGTAGTTTAAAAAAACAAAAATATTGTTCAGGTTGCCAACAATTACTTAAAATCACCTCATAAAAATGCCTAGGATTTACAAGCCTATTTATACAACATAAATGAATGAACACTATCTTTTATTGCTCTTGAAAGTCATAAATGTGTCAAAGTATGTATTTATTTATCTTGGGAATATAAAGCATCGATATTAAGTAGGTCAAAAGACACACTTTATGTATTATAATTATAATAATTAATAACTAATATTTATTTATTCATTATTTCAAATTATCATAAATCAATGGCATTGAAGGATGTTATTTTCGTGTATCAAACTCTGATAGTAAAGAATGTAAAAGGCAGATCACTTTAATACATGGGTTAGGATATCGGGGTCAAATGGATCTCTTGAGTTTCAAAATTCATTGATATATTTTTTTTGAGTTATTTAAATGTAGCCCAAACTATGGGTTATCAAACTGGCTAACTCTTACATAACAGGATGCATTGTGAAGTCAACCACTCACCAACTTCAATCACAGTCTCAAACCTGGCCTTGTCACCCTGGTCACTATGTGAGAATGGAAGGCTGCAAGGAGTCGACTGTGTTTTGTGCATATTTATTGTGCTCTCTCTCCAGGACACCCCAAACATATTAGTCGAAGAGAAAACTTTGCTGTTGGATTACTCGCCGTATATGCACCCAAATCTTTGGAAATTAATAGACTATTTAAAATAGAAGAAGGATTGGCTTGGGGCTAAAAAAGTGATATAGAATGTGGAGAAATCATATCAATCATTACGAATGAATAATAATCTTAAGGAAAGATTGTATCCAGTAATATCCAAATATGAAACTAATCAAAAAGTAAAATATATTTAATCCATATCTTGGAAATTACATTTATTTTAAATATTTATTAACATTTAATATTATCTTATTTATGTATGTAATTAAATAATTAAAAAATAAAACAAAAGGATCTCACAAATAATTTGGATCAAATCTATTTTAAATGTGTCTTCAATTTAATTTAATTTTTAAAACTTTATATTGCTTTATTATATGATTTTACGCTAGAATTTTTTTTGAATATTCTGTGGGAAGTATTTTTAAAAAGTATCGTAGGTGTAGAATCAGGACATTTCATGAGCAAATTAAATAATTACATGAATTGTCGAATAAATTTTTATATAGCCGTTTCTGTAGTCCTTCAATATGTATTTACATTTATTCAATAGATAAGTTAATTTATAGAATTAAACATTGACAAAGAAATTTACGTCAATATTAGTTTTACAAATTAATGAAGTTGAAGCTGGATTCTCATTCTCAATAGTAAATTGGATTGAACAAATGTATATATTTTAACTGTTCATATTCTTTTATAAATATCACTGAAGATAATCATTAGATATGCAGTTACATATTCAAATGCCATTGTATCATATTAAAAAAAAACCACTTAAAAATTCGCAGAAGTAGTTTATAAGCCATTTGTTAAAGTTTGAGATTCATTAGATGTATAAATTCCCAAACCTAGATATACAACTACGAGGATTCAAGTCTTTTGAGTGACTACGTAATGCAGCCTGTTTTGTTCTCTTTGGATAAAAAAAAAATCATGAAGATACGAAGAAAATTGTTTTCATCCCTCGATTCCAATTTCAGGTTATCCAACTGTACTGAGCTTTACAGTTTTCTTCGCTTATATCTCTCGACGTTTCTTTGTGCTTTCCTGCAATTTGAGTGCCTCCCCGAATCCTCTCAGTGATTTGCCTCACCACATCCAACCGCCTCTTATTCTGACATATTCTAGATCATAACGAAATGGAAATCAATACTCTTGCCTAATCTGATGTGAAAATAATCCATCATGTCTACATCCTTATGATAATTGATAACGGATCGTTAACTGATAAGCACTTCTTCCATTTGAATTGCTGTCATATTTCTTTATTTTTCTTTCATCTTATATTTATTGTTAATAATTAATATTTACTAATTTGTCTCTAGTTCGAACTCATTAGCCATGACAAAAGTGAGATTATTATTTATATTAAATAAAGGAAAGCAATTCTTCAACACGGTCAGCTGTATCTAAGGCGAATTTTCCCAAGGTGAGGGTCTATTTGTTGGAGTTTGATCAGTATTTATCGGAAATTTGTAAATTTTATATTGTAAAAAAAAAAATTGCATTTCTATTTGTCCATAAATTATAATAACATATAGTGTCATCAAAAATGCTATATAAGTATAAAGTGTTTTTTATTGACGTCAAATGGGTATCGAACTTTTTTCTCTAATTGAAATTTTCTAGATTATTTTTCAATTATAAATTAATTCTGCTTAAGTGAAATTGATAACTCAAATATGTAATGGTAACCTGGAGATATGAAACAGTTGAAAAGTTCACTCAATTTCTTATAACAAACCTCTAAACGCAAAATATACCCATTAAACCCCACCTTTATCTATGTGCTGAGTTAAAACAAAAAAAAATCTCAAGACTATAATGGGCATTCGGTAGAGCGCAAAACCTCTTCCTGAAATAAAATTGGGTTATGGATCTTAATTTTGTTATGGTCGATTATAGTTTTGAGATTTAATTGCATAATTTTTCTTCAACTTCGTTCGCGGAGGTAAAATATGATTTTGAATTTGAAAATAAAATATAATTTTGATTTGTTGAAAATTTCGAACCCTTAATAAATATAATTTTTAATTTTTGGGAGCATTTATACGTGAATGTCATACATTTTGAACCTCTGATCATAAAAGAAGTTTAGCTCATAGAAAGTCCAGGAATATATGTTCTGTAGTAGCTAATTTCAAAAACTAATCGAGATATTTAACCCTCTGCTTTGCTAAGATAGAACATTTTAAATTAATACTCAAAAGTATAAATTAATTAACTCATTTCGCAAGTTATAATTTGTAAAATAAACCCAGTAAGTTATTTTTCAATACTACCTCTAAGATAAATAAAACATTATAACTCAAGATTATTGAACATCTTCTCAAGAAGGCCCCTAATAGCAAAACCAAATAGAGAAAATTATATTCCCCTACTTTATTTTATTTACAAACAAATATGTTCTATCATGCTTAAATGAATATCTGATGGACTTTAAATAAAATGTGTTGTATAAGTTCAAGTGTTTTATTTTGTCAAACTATATCAACATACTTATGATACTATTTCTTCATGTTAGTTTTAGATTAAATTTTTCTTTGTTTATTGACTTAGACAGCAACAAAGTTAGATGATAATATGAATCAATATGCCGTTGAGCGTATTGACGTAAAAGATAACAGACAGTATACACTGTATATTATTATAAAGCTATTATTTACTCGTATATATGTTACAGGCAAACTTTGGAACTAGGTATTTCATAAAATCCCTGAAAATTTCAATCATTTTGCAAAGTGACTGGGATTTCATTAAATGACTGAAAAAAACAAGGTTATATATATATATACAAAATCCCTAAACATTTCTAGAAGGACTGTGAAATACTAAAGTGACAGTGATGGTACCTGATTTGAACCATGATATGTATGTTGGGATGCATAAAATATTATGATCATCAGGGTTCGATCCATTCACCCTTTTTTTTTCATTCCCTGAAATGTTTCTACTTGTCGTTCATGGGTTCAATTTATTTCGGTTCATTCGTCCATTTTTGAAGTGTGAAAAAAACAAATATGGAAGAATAAAGTTCTGTGGCAACCATAAAAACGGATGTTCCCACGACTACATGGCAAAAAATCCAGTAAAGTAAGAGCTTGCCAATATGAGTGTACTAGAGGGAGTTATCAAGCGTCGATAAACTTTGCTTTAAAAATGTAGAATGTTTTTGTTTTAATTTAACATGATTTGCTTGATGCCAAACCTAATATTATGTCATATTCATTATTCTTTTAGACTTTATATTTGTGGTCCGTCAAGACATAAGCAAGTAAGAATGAATTTTTTCAAAATTGAATGAGAATTACGTTTATATTCAACGACAAATTGTTGTCCATTTCTATTAACAAATTATTTTTTTTAATCCTTTGGGTATACCACAAATTGTACTTAGAAATTGAAGGATTTTATTTAAAGGACCATATCGGGGTTAATGTAAGTCTTTTAAATAAAAAAAAAGGTTTTAAAGAATAGTTCAAATTCTTAGGTATTTTTATCATTCCACCAATTTGAATACAATGTCTATAATTTACTCATTTTGTGAGCGGACTTTTAGCCAAAAACATTTTTGTCGAAGGATAATTTGTCGAATCTAAATATTGCCAAAGGTTCAATTGGTCGAAAAATGATAATAAATTTATTGATGTACCTATTTTAATTCAATTTAAAATCATATTATGATATATAGGTATTGTTCATATGCTATCCATGTCATATAGGGAAATTATTAATATATCTATGAAATAGTGGGATGTGTATATGATATAAAAAAATAGATTGTTATTTGTTCCTTTTCTTGATATTTGTTCAAGATTCTTTTATGTTGACGCATCATATATGTACTTCCTTTTTCTTTTTTTATATGAGGCGCTGAGCATTAGCAACACACGTTCATCAAACAGTATACTCCACAGTCAGAGATACGTACAACCGTTTCTTAATTCTATTATAGATAGTATTGAAATTAAAATTAAAGATAAAACCCTTGTTATAGGGTTCCCTAAAAATATATATGTTTACGTTCTGGGGCCTCTGAAGGTGAGAGTCCTGAGACTTGATAGTTTAAAATTATGTGACATGTTTGCTGAAATGATATTTGTTGTGTCTTGACTGGTTGAAGAGACACAAACTATTAAATAAAGGAATCCAGAACGACAAAGAGGTATGAGGAGAGAAGAGACGTGGAGGAATCAGGCAACGATTTAATTTAAATGGAGCACTTATATATTCTAATTAATATTAATCATTACTTACTACTCTGACAAACATACACAATGCACGCCTTTTATAAGAATAATAATGAGGGTAGTACTTTATACATATATAAAATAATAACAATAACCAAAAGATGAGGAGGTAGGAAAGGAGACACGAATACATACCAATATTAATACCCTGATAATATAGCACTTCTATAACTACTAAAGAGGAAACTTTGCAGTAAATTCTAGTTTTTAACACATTCGGTCTTCCTTGTTTAAAAAAGACAGCATTTTAATCAGCCAGTTAAATAAAATCGAAAGTAAAGGAACCAAAAATAATTTATGACATTACTGAAATATTTTGAAACCTTATTTATTTCGTCATACTTGGTCCTAACATCACTGCTCTGGTGAATACAACCTGAGACTATCATTTCGGGGCACCAAAGAATTGCTAACTTATATATTTACAGGCATTATTATGTATCGGTTATATTTTACAATACCATCATCATCGTGTCTGAAATAAAATTTTTTTTTTTTCTCACATTCATCGTTCATTTTTTCATTCGTTCAAAATGAATGGAAATCTTGAGATCTCTTTATTTTTCCGTTCAATCTCCAAGCCTTACGATCATACATTTATTGAATATGTAAATGACTTTCAAATATAAATGATATGTTACTTTCATAATATGACAAGTAATGTTTTTACTACATATACCAAAGTTATGTCAATAACATCCCATTTTTTTCGAATATATTAATATTAATATTGTATTTTAATCGTATTCATAGTAATTAGCAAAGTTGATAATCCAGCAGAGAAAAACGCGTAAGGGGGGGGAGAAAGACTTATGGTATCATTGTTTAAAATACTGAGGTGATTATCACCTGCCTTCTAATTATGATTTTTTTTTATTAAACATTTTGCTAAAAAATACTTTCGTTCTGCTCTACTTTCTCATTTTGAAAAATGTTTGAGAGAGTAGAGCAGAACAAAAGTATTTTTTAGCAAAATGTTTAATAAAGATATACAATTAACTTAGACGTTTTTTATCCGTTACAGTAGATTTGAAAATGTCACACTCCTTGAAATTGTATTCAATTATGAACCTTATTTATTTTCAGAATAATAACTAATGAAAAAACAAAGTAGAGTATTACGAAATATATTTGAAGTTCCAAGTTAAAAAAAATAAGGCTTTAATTAAATATAATCTACATACTAAAAAATAAACCATCATTCATTTAAGTTAAATATACAAAATTAAACAATTAGAATCATATAACTAATAATAAAATTAAATTATAAATACAGAATATTGAAATAATAGATTGATCCAAATAATATTTATGCTTGGATAACAACATACTATTATCATGAAGGATAAATACAATTACTAATTATAATGCTACACCACGTTGTTGTGACATTATTCTAGACGGGAGACTAAAGGCATGTTTACATCGACAAATCCGACAAGCCATCTGTTTCTCCTCCGGTTAGTATTTCCAGATTCCAGACCCTCCATTTTCAGAAGTCCAGACAGAAGGCGACATTATTTTAGGCATTTTATTCAGTTCTCTATCGACTATCAGTATCTAATATTATATTACTATTGAATAATAAATGTGGGAATTTGATAACGTTCTGGATAGAGGAAGGTGTTTATTATTTTAATTAGTGATACCATAAGTATTTATTCCCTTCTCCTTGCACGCTTTTGTGTCCTTACCAAAATTATCAACCTTAGTAATTAGATAAAGTTATTATTATTACAATTTCCTAAACCTCTATATAGCTATTATATAATGACTGATGATGGAGTCCCGCAATAAATCTTCTGGATATGTGGGTTACCATTTGTGACTCACCTGATAATGTGGTTTATAAAATTTCCCTTAGGGTTGCTCAAGAAGAAATATTTAGAAAAGAGCTTGTCATCGAAAGGGTTGCCTTGGAAAGAAACCCATAAATTATGAAAATCATTTTGAGGAAAGCAATAAAAAGAAAAATCTAATTCATATCTTCAAAAGGTGATGAAAGGAGGACTTGAGAAAATATTTACTAAGGTTTAAAGTAAACTCATCGTAAGTGGGAAGAATCTTGTATATTAAATAAATAGGATATTGTTCAGGGACTGGGACTCAAGTCTCTTTCCTCAAAAGATTACAGATATATTCTGTCAAGCTGCCTTCTTTAGGCTCCTTGTGTATCAACTATAAAAAGGTAGATGCGAAACTTTAAAACATTGCTTCATTATCGAAATTGTGTCACAACAATTAAAATCTTAAAGTAGTATTTTATCATTCAGCCATTTATTTGATATAGATTATTGTTATAATTTATTATTTGTTGATGACGTTTTGGCTTGAAATGTTAAAATTAAATATAATGTGACTTGTAACAATTTGGTACTCCACAAATTAATTTGTATAATAATGTATGGGCATGCTTGGATCTATGTCCAGCTTATATATCTAGAAAGTTACATTTTAGAACTCTCGGGATTCATAGTACATCAGTGGGATACAATTCTTAACTCCTAAGCATTTACATAAACAGCATAACAGTTATCATTTCATGAAATATATTGAAAAAGATTAAGAAACAATACCTAACTTTAATATTTATAACAATTATTTTTGTGTAGACCTTTCTATATATTTGACCTTCCAATTAGTTTATTCTATGTATAATATTGATGGCTTTTAGATTAATAAACCCTCGTATCTTATCATTATTTTAATATATTTACTACAAAAATCATTTCATATCTTTGCAGAAGGAATTTGGTTCTTCATATCGGAACATAAATCTTTAACAAAAAAATAATATATTTTTTGAGATTTTATCTAAAACGTTGTTAAGTTTGTTTGAAAACTGGAAAGCATTTCAGGCTTAAGTATTAAGATCAATCCCTTTATAATTATATGTTTAACTCAATTGATTAATTTAATAGTATATCGGGTGTGACGTCACGCTCCATCGACAAAAGAAATAATGGAAAACGCTTTGTGGAGGATCAGTCCAAATATGTATAACTGACCTTGTATTTCAAGTTACCTTGTACATACCCATGAATGTAGTGCTTCGCTGTTTGTCCGTTCACTTCCTGCGGCTTATGTAACTCCAAACAATAACTTCCTCCTTATATACTTAAAATATATGCAAATATATTCTTAATACTCTTTTATCTAAATTACATAAACATAAATTTATGAGTGAAGTATATCTCCCATAAATACTTCAAAACTAAATTTTAAAGAGCTGCTATACAATATTATAATTATTATTTCGAATTTTCCTTTAGTTAAATACAACTTGTTGATTTCTCCAATAACTATTATTGTAAGTTTTCATCGTCTATTGGTCTTGATAGACGCCATAATTACAATTATTCATAGTGTAATATGGTTCAATTCAATAATCACTCCGTATAATATTTTGAAATATCCCACACCTCATAAATACACTTCTAAATGGAACAAATTACATTACACAACTTTTAAGTAGAATTCAAGCAAAAGTTGTTTGATTTGCCAAGTGTCTATAATATATGTTATTATACTCTAAGGTAGCTGGTGAAGTAAACTATCAGATTCTGGATATATTCATTTTATTTAGAGCACCAGACATCTTGAACAATGACAAAGATTCAGAGTTCACATCTAAAGTTATCATAGAGCTGAAATAAGTGTTGCCTTAGCTCATAATGGTTTATGACATGCCAAAACATCTACAAAATGAAGGATTTATTGAAAGAAAAACAGTGATATCTAGGATATGCTAGTTGTTTGGATGAAAGACAATACCACTCATTACTATAAAGTCTTTCTCAAATTTGTTCAGAAACCGAAAAACTGTGCTCATCATACATAATTAACCTAACACAATACAATGCCATACATGGAGAAGACCAAAATGTTGGTTCGATATTATGAAGTCTCCCATATGCAATGTTTCAATCTGCAAAATATCTTCGGGCACTCCTTCATCCCATATCATCTACGGCACCTTCAACTCAATCCATGTCTGATGATACTAGCGAATCTACTTTTGCTCTCAATGATTCACCTCGTGAATGAACCATATACTCCTTACAATATATACCATTACTCCTTGACAAGCGGCTTCAAGACATACACATTCAGCAAAGAAGAACAAGTAGTTCTTTGTTAAGCCGGGCAGAGATAATGATAACATTTTCTGTATAGGTGTATTTGCCAGACAAATTTATGTTACCCTTCCTATGGTTGACAGAGGGAGAAGTGACCCAAGAAACACAATTGGAGTTATTATCGATCGTAAAAACGATATTTATAGAATTGCCGTGAAAATTGGGTTTAAAGAACAAGGTATTTAAGGAATCAATTCAACTTTTGTCCTCAGCATCTATTAAATAACTCTAATGTTAAAACGGACATTAGGTTTGGCTGCTGTCTAATGCCCATATTTTTGCGCTCGAAGACTTGTGCCAAGAAATTGGATGAACATTTCGAATGTTTCATTTTTCAATGATACCATTACATATCTTAGGCAACATTAACTTATGTGCACTATGCACAAGGGTGGATTGATAACTTATGTAAAATTGAATAAAACAATAATTATAGATTATAGAACTTGATATGTTGGGAATTGATATTGTTTAGACTGAACTTACAGAACACTTCATGTTCACGTTTTGATTAGTATTGATTTGACAACCGCTCAAATAGAATAAGTCGTTCTTGCTTTTTAAAATGAAAAAAGTCACTTTCGAGTTTTTATTTCAAAATTACTTTTTTTTACAAAAAAATATATAATATAAATTAAAAATTCGTTTGAAAAGTATTTTAGTGAATATTTTTCAACACTTAAGATTAGTTAAAAGAGTTACTCTGAGTTTTGTTGTGGTAGAACGAGCACTAAAGAGCTTTTTACAAATATGATTGGGTTTTTCCAAATTTCCCATAACAATAAAAGTCCTTCTTTATAAATAATTTGGTTCTCAATTAATGGAATAATTTTTTTTTAAGCAAGGGATTTTGTATTATCTATTTGAATCCCTTCTCTTTAGTTTAATGATCGTTTTTTAGACTAATTTTTTTATCTGTTTCTAAAAAAGTCATTTATCTAAAAAGGCAAGACAATAAAGGGAGGATCTTTTGGACCAATTGAAACAGAAACTAAGAAAATCGGCCTAATCTTGGTAATTTGGCAATATATTCCCCATCCACCATATTCTCCTGACTGGGCTTCTAGTGATTTTTTCCTTTTTTCCAAACATGAAAGAAACGCTTAAAATTCCCATTTTTTCCCATTTCCAATTTGAACGGTTGTCAAATGTTCGAGTACTATTATTTCATTCAATTTTACTTGACTTATCAATCCACCCTTGTATATATTTGCATAAGTAAATATAGAATTATGAAATATTTAAACAAGATTTTAATAATTGACCTTATTTCATTATTAATCTAATAATTAATTAGTTATATTATTAATAAATAATAACTATTTATAAATTTCTAGCTATATAACTATATATTATATATTCATAATCAATGGGACAATTCAAAATTATATATATAAGAAGAGGTTGAGTGTCTCGATATTAAGTTCCGATTAATAATTTAGTAGTGTATGATTGAATAAAGAATACACGGTGTTACCACTCTATCACAAAAACACAATTTGTAATTTGTAGTCTCTTCTCCCATGATTTAATAATTTTACATATTTACACGAAGTACTAAGTTATTAATTCTAAACTTATACTCCGTTTCCAAAAGAACAGGAATACAATTTCTTGTGGATCCCCCGTTGTTTATATAATATATATATTGGTCATTTTATCATTTCTATGAAGGAATTTTGGTTATTTCGTCATAGAAATATTATAATAACTCATCAAAACTACTCTTTTAATCAAATATTACTATGCAATATTAGAATACAATATGGAGTAAAATACTATGTAGATTTAATAATATATAATTTAATTAAATATAAAAATGGTGAAGAAATAATATGCCATTGATAGTCTGCGAGTATAATTGATATAAATAGTAGTTGGTATGATATACATATTTGGCTAACTACCAGATGATTTTCGGCCTTTTTTCTTTTTCTATTTGGAGAAAAGGTTGTGTGATACAATAAAGATAACGACGTGAGCAGACTAGTTACTACTTTTAGTGACATTATTGAGCACCTTTGTTAGGGTAAAAAGATACAATTTCAATTTTTTTTCATTAATTGAATCCTTATTCATTGACCCTATATTTAGGTTTTTCGATTGTTCTCGTAAAGTTATTATTCCTGTGTTTAGGGGTTTCAAGTGACGTCAGAATTGTTGATGTACTTCATTTTGGGGCCTAAATAACGAAAATTATATATATTATATTTTTATATATTTGTGTACCTTAAAAAGGCTCTCAAACAAAAAGCTTTTTCAGCTTGGAGAAGTTGTCGGATTGAAATGTAGTAATTTGTACCTGCGAAAGTCAAAAATGGGGGGGGGGCACTGCTCCATCAACAAGAGTGCCCTTAACTTTGTGGTTGTTGATGTTAGAGTCCTTTAAGTGCTTAAAACATATCCTTGACCATTTGGTTTGTTTCCAATCTTGGCGACTGCAGTTTACTATCCATTGCTTTAGAAGCGCTGGATTTTTAGGACATCTGAAAATAGATGGTTATAATATTTATGGAATATTAAATTAAGTAAAAACTAACAAGGATACCAAAGAGAAAACACATTATTATTTTACGATATTATGAAAATACTTACGGAAAAGCTTATTTTCATTGTGGTTAAGTTCATATATCTTACACGATTAACTAGCAAGATTGTGCTCTGAGGATCTAGAAAAAGCCGGTATTCTTGAAGTACAATTGAATGTAATACAAGCAGGCATTGATTGAACTTTAAAAATATTATAATAAGAATGTATCAAGTTCCAATGATATGCACTACGATAAACTTACCTAATCCCAAACTCTTTTTGTAAAAATTTAGAAGGTTATTTTTTCACTAATTATTAATGTATTAAGATTTTAAGAAATATTATTGATAACTGAAAGGCTAATGTTGGCATAATAGCTGAATGATTTGAGCCTTATGTTTCTTTATTGTTCATCAGCTGAACGTTCAATAAATTGTTCTCGTCATTCTAGAGAGTAAGCACTCTATACTTTACATCTTTATGTCCTTGGTCCACTCTATATATATTAGTAGAACTCATTGACAGTATCTACGTACCTCAAGGACTACTTGAGTTTAGTAGTTCTTAGCTATTTCTGTATACTATACATCAATGTCCCGAACCATACGCTTAAGAGATCAATTATTTTTAGGGAAACTACTTCTATACTGTCCGAATATTAATAAATAATTCATCAAAAACTTGAGACTTATATTTTTATTTTTAGCTTTTTAAAAATATTAAAAAATTGTTTGAATTTCCATAATTAGACGTCTACCATGCCTATGTCCCAACAGTTATGGTAATTGGTTCTGCATATGTCATTACCGGACTGTTCACAACTGTCTGTGCAACGAGGTAATTTTAAAAACAAATTCCTCAAAGTCTTTAATTTAAAAAAAACAAAACACGATGCTATAGCAAAACCCGGACTAAATAGTGTTATTTTCCATTATAATGCCTCTGACTTCATTAGCATGATGTAATTATTTAGGTATTGACGTATCCATTTAAAAAAAACTAAAGTTGTGATACGGGGCGTAACGAAAAATCCTCATAAAAATGACTTTTACAAAGTTTACGTGATTTTTTCCTTGTAACTTCTTGAAAATTTATTAAAAATGAGACATACAAGCGAATATTTTGTATCTTCAAAATTTTTCTCAGATCAAAGATGTCCAAATAACACGAAAAAAACATTTTTATAAGACGTTTTCACTCGACGCCACAATTTTGACGTCGTCCATTTTGGAAGCCTAAAAAAACAAGTTTTATAACATTAAAAACCATTTTTTTCTTTCTATTTATGAAAAATAGTGAACTGTTTGATGTCAAAATGTGACCAAAAAATAGGAGGATTTAAAACTTAGTGGACCAATAAATTTTTATCGCTCAATTGCCTTGTTTTATTGTATATATGACCTTAAAATGTAATAAAAATATGTTATTACTTCGTTATACACTTCTTATTTCAATATTAAATATATATGAACTATTATAACGGAAAGAGTAAGAAGTTTTTCTCTAACTATTTTACTTTTCTTGTCCCTAATTGATCAAAGCTTTACAAGAATTATACAGATCTAACCATTTTTAAGGAGTTTATGTACATATTACTTTGATTTAATTCAAATATCAGTGTTTATCATTGGCATTAGTTAATAGTCAGCATAAATGTTAAGTCTTTTTTTATTCATAAAGCCATTTGATGAAGTTTGATCAAGGTTTTTTGGAAATTGATGCATTATATGTAGTAAAAGTATTACATTGGAGCCCCAAAAGTGACTCTCCTTCAATTATGATCCAATTTATGACGTCAATAGAAACGTTCTATTGAAAGATTTATCAACGGGGTAACTAGTCCTTCATCATGATATTTGAATAAAGTTACCTTATCATGGATCAATGAATCATCAAATTTCAATTTATTAGACAGATATGTCCTTAATTTTATGCATTTATCCACAAGTTTTTGATATTTTTTGTTCCCCACTCCCCCAAGTTTGTGTTTGTTAAATATTTCTGTATAGCTTGTATTTGCAATTACCCCTCCCTCCCTCCTTTCCTGTTAACGTACAAGAGGTCCTCACTTAACTTGGTTTCAAACCCCGCATATTTAGTATAAATATGTATTTTTTGGGCATCGAAGTTCATTAGGATACCTGTTTTGACCAAAATAAGACATTCTTTTCTCTTTCTATATCTCTATCCTTCTATCTGTCTCATCCCTCTTTTCTTCTCTTTAGGTATCTTACAATACCCCCAGTGATTAATATCCAGTGTAATTTTTAGCTCGCGGTATATTAATTTTTGGAAATAATACTCTGAAGAATTAATTTTCTTTTCTTTAGCAGTTCACATTATTATTTAATTCCTTAGTAGTGAACATCCTTTCCTAAATACCTAAATAGATCCAATTATATACAAAACCTGTTTGAACGTTCGTGTGCACTCATAAAAGACGGAGTGTACCCCTTGAGGATTATGCGTGGAGTTATAAGTATAAGTATTTTTTGCACTCAGAGTAGAATTGGGGATCGGCATCGGAGTAATTCTAGAAATTGTCCTTGTTTTTATCATTTTCTCCTTCCTCATTTGTCGCAAATACTTGAAGTGGATCTTATGTGACGTCATAACACGGTTTTTTTTTAAATTGATTAATTAATGTTTTCAGTAGTGACAGATTCTATACTTATTTTAGTTTCAGGATTCCGTTGATGGGATGTAAGTACTGTGCCCCAGATGCCTTCAAGGTTATAACGGCATAACCAAGAGTCATAAGATCATTTACCATATTCTTCCTGGTTTTAATGCGCCTCCTAATCTGGAACTTGAATCCAAATGGGAGATGACTTTTCCAAGACAGAAATTGTATCTCAAAGTGAATTCAAAAATATAGACAATTACTATGAATTCAAGACTGTGCAGCCTCAATTTCACGAAATTGTATTATATTTCCCATTCTGTAGACTAAAAACTTGGAAGTGGTCGTCAATTAATCGGCAACTGGAACTAAGACAGGGCTCGCACAGCACAAGCTAAAAACAATTAGTACTTATACCCGTTGCCAAATTGAACGCTAAATTCCTCTACAGCAAATATACTCTAATTATCAAATTGGATTCTGTATTCGTTGATAACCAACCAGACAACAGGAAGTTCTTCAGTCATATTCTTTGTGGTGGTAAGCTCCGGACTCAAATTACCCACACACACAACAGCAATAGAAAAGTTCATCTTATCTTCAACCCTGTCCACAACTTTAAATATATTTATAACGGCTTCCAAAGGCAGGAATACTTCAGCATTCCCAAAACCATCTAGGAGTTAAATCATCATTACGCCTTAACTTTGCTCATATATAAAAATCCAGCATAAAGAGTCAAGAAAGAAATCAGAAACTACAGTCAAAGCAATAGTTGATACTGTGTGTGATCAAGGTCACAAATGGGCAATCATTCTTGGAAAGATTTCTCAAATCATCTACAACGTGATGGGCAAAAATTTGGTTTCTCAACTCAATCACAACATCTGATATGAAATCCGAAAAATATCATTTGAAAACAAGCTCAAATCTAGAAAGGTTGCCCAACTTCAATCTTATAGTGTTTAAGTTATGAGCATTAATTTTTTTGGTCTGTGCCACTATTTTTAATATGATAAATATAAATTATATTTGTGATATATTGCAGCTTTTTTAGCTTTGAATCCTTGTTAATTGTCGTATTATGAAAAAAATATTTAATTGTCATCATAACTGGCATCCTGGAGCACAGAACTTCCATTCCATCACCATAAAACTTAACAGTGACGATCGGAAACCTGAAGCTATAAATATAGTATCTTTCAATACTGGAAACAATTACTAATCTATTTTAAAAATAAGCCGGGTCTTGGAGGCAGTGCGGTTTTTTATTCATCTGCAAATAGTACAGATAGCTTAAGATGTACATGAGCCTTTCCTTCTATCTGTTTCTATTATTCTGCTTTAATTCTTTGTTTCCGTTCCCCTCTGTTGAAACCTGCAAGGCAGGCACCCTCTAACAACTACATATTTATATATATTATAAAACTATTGATATAAGTAATTATTTAACGATTCAGGATATACATTGTCAAAATATTTTAATTATATCCAATGAGTCTTGCTATTAATACCCTTTTTATCACTGTAGTGACATTTGGGAACATGTTAAATACACAGTTACATACTTTATATATGCAAGTATTTGGTATTTTTTTTCTTTCAAAAACACTTAAAATGATTTATTTAACCCCCAAACTTATTTTAGTAGTAGTTCACCTATTAAAATTATGCAATCTCCATTTCTACTTCAGTGGCATAACAAAAACATATTTCTAAATAACCATTAGAGACTTTTATTCCTCAAAATCAACAATTACTTGCTCTTTAACGATAATTTTATACTTTATTTTTTAACGCATTATTAATTATTATCATTAAAGGCTAATGCAATTCATTATTCTTAGCATTTAACACTTGTTTCTTTCTTTATCTCTGCCAGACTAATCATTTAACGATCAACACATCATTCAATGATTTTTGAATCTCTGAAACTCGTATTAATGAGAGATTTTTTTCCATCACAAAGCAAATGATTCAAGAGAATTAATTGATTATTTATCAAACCAACGCATCGCTACCATGTGACTGAATTTTGATTTCCAAAAAGAGGACACTTGGTCAATCAATGTCGGTTTTTGAGGGTGTTAATATTTTTGATATTAATAAATTTAAGTATCCTACGTAGGAAGTTTAATAGAAATATAAGTTAGTGATGGGATGATTGCAAAAAAAAAAAAAAAAAAAACGATTCCGATGATATTTTAGTTACAAAATCCAATGTCGATTCTTCAATATTTTAAATAATAGTTAAAAAATACAATTTTGCTTTAAATTTCTAAGAATGATAATTGATGAAATAAATTCCTTTATTTAATGTAAATGATATTAATATTGATGTCCCGAGACTTGAATTTTGTTGCCTGAGTATTTTTGAGTTTTTGAAAAAAAAAAAAAAAACACTCGAGGAATTATGAGCTTAATTCGTTAATTCGTTGCTTGAATACTCGTTACTAAATCTAACACTTTTGTTCGCTAAAAAACTCGTTAGTCAAAAAATCACATTTTAAAGAAGTATTGAAACTTTTAATGGAAAAATTATTTTCGTAATTTATTTTACAAGATTCATTTAAAAATTCATTTAACTTATTTGAATCATGGCCATAACCGTAATTCAACAGTTTATATAGTCTACACATTCATATTTGACTATAGTTCCCATAAATAAAATTTTTTTAGTGCTACGGATGCTTATTAATATGAATACATATGATGATAATATGTAGAAAAATGAAAGTTTTTATACGGCTAATATTTATTTTATTTATATTCATCTTAAAAGAGGGAAAATTGAATTTAAAAAAGTATATATTTATATAACGCGAATACATATTAAAATTTTAGTTATAGCCAGACTATAGTAAAATATTGAACTATTGACTATATAAACTGTTGAATTATGCTAATGACCACGATTCAAATAAGTTAAACTAATTTATAAATTAATCTGTGGAACATAAATTATGATAACAATTTTGTGTGGTCATCAGTACCTTATATTAAATGTATTAGAGTCCTTCTGGTATATTGTAGTATTGTTATTATAAGATCCTTTTATATGAACATATATAATATATTCATTCAATTACAAATACAGAGTCCTCTAGAGAACTATGCAAATTTTCAAATGACAAGTTTAAATAATTCATTAAAAAATATGGTTTTTTCAATGACGCGTTGTTTAGGGAGTATCGAGTGTTGAGGCAATTAATGAGCATTCAAGCAAGTAACGAGTAAAGCTTGTAATTCTTCGAGTATTTTTTTTAGAAACTCGAAAATACTCATGTTGTAAAATTTACCTCGCGGTATATCACTAATAATGATAGTACTGAAATACTGCAATTGGTAGAGGAATAGGGATTATGTTTAAGCTTAAATTTCAAAGGATATGCCAAATGAATGAGTAACAAATTTGACGATTCATATTTGCATTTGGAAATATTCATTTATTAACTATCCTTCATCTATATCAGTGGTCAGCAACCTTTTGGCTATTAATAAAGCCATGGTAAAAGGCCAAACAGCTATCACTACAGAGTAATGGTGGAAAACATGTTATTGAATGTATATATCATTGATTTTTTGGGTGTTAAGAGAAAACAAGTATTCGATATAATTTTATCTAAACAATACCCTTATTTTTTACTATAGGAATTATAATAAAGAAATTAAATATAAACACAATTTTAAAGAAAAATCTATATTTTACTTTTTTTTTTAATGTTAGGTCAAATATTTGTTGATCACAGGAGCAAAATTTTTATATTTGTGTCGAATTTTATAGTCCTTGTTAATATTAAAAAAATTCTTTTTGGATTAGTATGCTTATATTTGGATGATTGTCCAAGATAAGATGGTGGGCCGGTTAAAATTCACTCGCGGGACAATATGGCCAGAGGCATGGAGGGTTGCCGACCTCTAATCTATATTAATGCAGACAAGTTTGTCGTATGTTTATTGGTCTTATGAGTGTCGTGTGATTAATTAACTGCGTAATTCCAAGCAACGTCGATTACTCCGGTTTTTCTTAAAAAATTTAATTTTAAAACGAACTGAGATTTTGAGTACACATTGCAAAAAAATCAACACATTTCTATCTGTGGGAAAACATAAATTTCATAGAAAGAGAAAGGCAGTCTTGGAAGATTTACATGTTAAACTCGGCTTGAAAGATAAAAACAATGAATCCATAGTAATTAATTATAATACATAAGAATCGGAATCGCAAATTACACATTATTTTCGTCCCATTACTAATACAAGATTAAACCGACCATCATGTAATTGGAATTGCTAGAAATTTCAATTTGATGTATCGTACCGATTGCTCGGCAAGGCATACAGATTTTGACGTCGTAGAGAATAAAAGTTTCACTCTAACAGTAACAGGGCTGTATATAGCTACTCTTATTACCCGTTATTCTCTATGAAGTCACGATTAAAAAGCGTGGTGGAAGTCAAACATCAGACGGAAAAGCGTTATGGTATATGTAGTCTTGTATTTCTATTAACCTTGGCCCCACTTAGAAAAACAATGATAAAAAACATTTTTTCAAAAACAGAGACAGACACAGACTTTAAACAAAAAATAATAGTTGTTCAAAATTTGTAGTTATGTACATTAAACTATGTTTATTTCTGATCAGACCAGATTCTTGGGCTCTGGAGGGCAAGTTTGATTCTTCACAAATAAGTTGATTTTCTTCTTACAACAAGATCGAGTCCCCGTGACTCAAAGTGTTTTAAAGTTATGGGTTGTAAATTCGAAAATCCACCAAAAAAATTAAAAGTCCAAAGAACAATTATTGTACTAACAGAATGTATATTAAATACGAATTAAAAAAGGGAATTAGAAAGAGGATGAGCGAGTTAATCTGAGTATGTATCTTCAATCTTCATTATGGTTGAAGAAGGAGCATGACAAGTTAGCAATGGGAATGACAATAAATAAATCACAGGCTCAAACATTTGAAAAAATTGCTTTATATTTACCAAAATCAGTATATTCACATGGCCAATTATATGTTGCATTTTCAAGAGTGTCAAAAAGGGGTGCAGGTTTGATTATATTCATATGAAATGCACAGAAACAACAAAAAATGTTATATACAAGGAGGTTTTATAATAGAAATTTACTTAATATATAATTATAGTTTTTAGTAAATAGTTGACAATTTTAACATAAATAAACTAAATATAATCTTTTAAAATTTTCATGGGCTATCTTTAAGCTTGTTTGTGCAGGGTAATACATAAGGTTTGTTGATAAGAAACTTGTAACGAAGTCTAGTTGAAGTGAGCAGACAACTTTTTTTGATGACGTCATAACAGTAAGAAAAAAAATATTATTATATGATGTATTAATAAAATTAGTTTTATAAATTTGAATTTCCTCCTCAATTGACTACACTGTGACGTCATCAAAATAGCCACTACAATTGTAAACAAAAGCAAATAAATCTCTTATCGACATAACTTATATATAGCCACCTTGGTGTTCGTGCTCGTATTAATGATTTTAATATTTATTTTTTTATTGCAAAAAAGTATTTTGCATCGGATTTTTTTTTCAAAAGATATTTTGGACAATGAATTTTGGATTGAAAATAAATTATTAAAACTTTTGTCTTTATTTAATATACAGGGTGAGGACTCAAAAATTATAATATCTTCCATGCTGTCTAGCCTCACTTCTAACAGTCTGACAATTTTAAACTTGGAAAGAACTGGCAAAAAAACTAAAGTTTGATGTTTGTTTTGTTTTCGTGCGATCAAAAATGTCCGAGCAATAAGCAAATAGCTTATTGTGCGATCTCCTACGCGCACAAGTCGATTTCCGACAAGAATATCTTTACTGTGTTTTGTTCTAAACAGGAAAAATGATTGAATCTTGACAGAATCAAGAGCTCAGATCGAGGGATTTTTCAGGACCAAGCATCCTTCACAGGTCGTAGTCCTCGGTGTCGTGGCGTCCAAAGACAGCAAGATGTCTCCCTACTTCTTCAATGTCAACGAGAAAGTAGACACGGGCGTCTACTACAAAGTCCTCAGGTACCACGTCTTTCTGGTGGTTGACTGGTTCAGTCTTGAATTATTCTTCGTCGAGTATCGATGTCTCACAGGAAGACATTCGCCATATTTTACATTTTTACTACCCGAATGGAAAAAAAGTCAAAAGCGACAGGGAAAATTGGTCATGTATACGGAACTGATATTCTTTTGGTTCGCGTTACACAACAGTGGTTTATGCAATTTTTTTCTTACTCAATTACTGTGAACAACTCGACCGTTGGGAGCTGGCATTAGAAAAGAAACGTCCAGACTTTGTGAATAGGAGATAACAAGGCATCATTAATATAACACGAGGCCGCAAACATATTTTATAAAGCACCAAAAGCTCAGGGATCACGGCTTGAAAGATCCACCCTACAGTCCAGACATACCACCAAGTGACTACTATCTGTCCTGTCTATGGCCAACGCGCTTGGATGGGTGTACAAATTTGGCCTCAATAGTTGCCTGTGAAAATTGATTATCTTTGTTTTTTGCCAATAAGGATAAGGGCTTCAACGAGAAGGGCATTATGAAGTTTGATTCTCATTGGCAACAAGTTATCGAACAGAACGGGGCAAACTTGTCTTAAATTAAATGATAGTAACACTTTTTATTCACAACCTACTTTTATGAACTTTCTATTTAAGTTGATTATAAGAATGTTTTATTAGTCCTTCTTGGAAATTACATAAATTTATACATTAAGTCCCCAGACGTTCTGAAAAGAATGTAAAAAGAGGAAATGTTTGGTAAAAGATGAAAGTTAGACATTCTTATTAACATTTTTGCATTGCAAGACTCTTTGGGTACACTATATATCGCCTGCATCTCATCCTTCCTCTTCCATTCTCGAAATCGGAGACATTGATAGCGGAAAGGTGGAATTCAATTGTCGCAACATTTGAATTATAACTGAATAATCATGCGAAGAATATATTTTTTTGGAGTAGAAGATGGATTTTGACTCTTTTGAGATATTCGGACAATTGGGACTTTGGAGAAGTTGAGAAGTTTGTGAGTTTTTACCTTATGGATAATTCGTGGTAGGGTGTGGAAAAGGACTCGCAGCCAATCCGTGGACTGAGGGATGAGGCCAATATACAAGAAAAAGTCCTATTGCTTCACATAATAAAATGTGATCTTCTCCAGCTTAGCCCCCCTCTCATGATAAAAGCTACAAAAGCATCTGCCCCTCTAGATAATGAGACCTTTCATGTACTTTCCTGATATTCCAAAGTGTTATTGTTTTCATCTCTCTCTCTCTTACTCCAATAATATATAATTCAATTCAGACCACTTTTCATTTAGCGAAGTTATTTCCTTATTATTAAAAGTTTACAATAAATGAATTACAAATTTCCGGTTATGCAGTCTTCGATTGTGTGATAGAAAAAGAAAGTATGACGTACGGGCAAACTTTTACAATCTACCTGACTCTTTAAACTATTCAAAACTAAGACTTCGAGAAGCCGAGACGATGCCTTCAAATATTTGTCTTTAGACCAAGGCCCATCTTGAGAAACACACATTACTACTTTTTTGATTTGCACATAATTTGGGACGGAGGATTACTTCAATAAGATGTTCAATGTTCCTATTCGGCTGAAAATTACGGGTTAAAAAGGACACAAGCAGACAAATTGAAGCTCTTAGAAAGCTAATCAATTTACATATATAGAATACATTTACAAAATAACAGGTAAATGGTTTTAATAATTCATTCGGTTTGTAATGTGCGTTGTTTTTTTTATTCATCTGATTATTACAGTAACTTTGACGTTTCATATGACTTATATTTTGTTTTATATAATTTATTTAACTATAACTTATGAATATTTCAGTTGACTATTTTTAACTAGACTACGCCATACTAAAATAAAGTAATAATATACCATGTACAGGTTGGTCCAGATAATTTGGGAACTATTTCAATTGCTTACGTCTCGGCTTGGGTTGGGTGATAAAAATTCCTTTATTTCTGAAAAGCCACGTCTGTTGTCTGTAAACAATTTTTTTTGAAAAAATCAGTCGACAGTTAGAGATGGAGCAGACCAGAAGAACTGTTATATGCGAATTGTGTCGTGGATGATTCACTCTACATGAGATTATCAGGCGTCTAATGTAATAAAAAATTCCAGTTAAGCAGATTTGAGATAAATTTGAGAGCGAGGTGAAGAAAAAATTTAAAATCTCACAAGGTGCAAGCTGACCTAAAACGATCCCCCAGCTTCTTAGTGAACCTAAAAAAGTCCATCGATATAAATCTCACCGCCCCCATTGCCAAGATCCCAAAAACCAGGAATGTGAGCAATATCATGGGATATCTTTCTAGGGTCAGGACTGTCAAAAATATCCTCATTGAGGATATCAAGGACACTAGGCCAACTAGGCAACAAAATCATCCATACAATTAAGTGAACTGGAGGATCTTTTTTTTTTTTTTTTTTTTCATAATAGAAAATTTTGAAGATTGACCAATCACATATAACCGCAGGAACGATAGATTATCTGTTCAGACCCTTATGAAGGCCACGCCATCATGAAGACGAAGAAGCCAGCTGGAACCATGATTTTATTATAAATAATTGAATTTTATTAGATGTAGCTTTCAAATAATAAAAGTAGAGTTCCATCCTATTGTAGTTCGTTTGTTATAAGCCTTTAAAGATTTTCCATATTTATCTGTACCCCCCTGTAGATATAATGCCATTGATATAATTTATGAACTTAACCCATTCGTATCGACGAGACACTGGTGGCCCATATTTTGATTCATACGTCATTGCTTTATTTTTCATAATATTTAAGAAAATTTTAAATTATTAGAAAAAGTAATAGTATGTAGATCTCTAAAATTGATAAAAAACCTTTTATCATAGGACTTCAATTCGTCCTCTATAAGTCTTCAAACGATGTCTTTTTTTTTTGGAATTCGATAAGATACATTCTACCTATCATTTGCTTTTCATGTATGGATAATTTAAATTTTTTATTGCTTTTTTAATATAAGGAGTAAATGTTGAAAATTTGGTATGTTTTGATGAAAAATGCAAATGTTATGCCAGTTTAAAATTTTTGGGACACTGGTGTCCCTCTGGGTTTGAAATGTATTTTTTCCCCTTCTTTTTATTAATAGATTGTTCAAGATGAGACATGTACATTTGGTTTTTGTCCCTTTAGAGTTTTGACATTAAAGTACTCTTTATCAGATTAGCAAGTAAAAGGTACATGTACTTACAAATATTTTTTATTATGTTTTATTATTTAATGTAGATTAGTTCATAAATGGAAAGAAAACAAAGATATTTTATTCTTTTTAGCAGCAATATGACTGACTAAATTTATAGCATTTTAGACAAAAAATAAAAAAAACAGTGCTGATGAAGAGGACAATGCCACATTATATGATTCTGATACTTAAGTTATAGCTGATGAAGATGTTACTACACAAACAAATGCATAATATGCTTCATTGACTCCTGAAGCCAACAAATTCCGTTGTTATTATGATCCTTCAAAATTTTCACTTTCATGATAATCTCAAAGATGAGAAGACTGATAAAGCATATAAAGTAAAACCACTGAAAGTCTATCTGAAAAAAAGGTTCACAAAAGTTTAGTCCGACAATTGTAAAGCTCTACAACAAAGGGATGGGGGAGTCAATCTCATGGATCAAAGAACTGCTTCAGTCCTCTAAGATTCAGTCATCAACACGAGTTTATCTAAGAATCTTCTTCGATCTTCTAGATATAGAAGGCGTAAATAGATATATTACTTATAACATTAAATATCCAAATAAATTATCGCTTCTTGACTTCAAAGTTGTAATTGATAAGAGTCTGATTAAATATTATAAATGACGTAAGAGGGTAACCCAGTCGTCTAGACAAACAAAAAGAACAAATGTATCTGTTATAATGGACAATCATTGTGGACATTTTCTGGAATTTGAACGATAAGAAAAAGATGTGCAAAAATATGGAAAATCGAAATTCAATCATTTTTATGGCTTGTAATCTTGCTTTATGCTTGGCAAGAGATAGAAATTGATTTGTTATGTTTCACATGTAAAGCAGTTATTGTATTAATATTCATCAATCTTTCATGATTGAATTAGTAATAAATGTTAAGAATTGAACTCCATAGTGTAACTTTAGTGTTTTGTTTATACATAATAAAAAACCAGTGTCCCATCAAATTCTGGTGAACCTATTAAAGTTATAAAAATAAATTCTAATTAGTTCTAATATGATCAAAGAATTCAAGAATTGACTATAATTATCCTTGATTTTCTTTTCAATTCCTTGTTGGTCTGAAATGATTAAAAAAATATAAAATAAAATCTATCAGGTTCGAAACTAGAGGGTTCGGAAGCAAAACATGGACTCAATGACTGATTTTAGAAAAATGCCAATAATTTAAAAAAAAAATTTAACAAAACTTTGAGACACGACCTTTTTTGAACATGTTCGCTCAATTTTGGCATCCACAAGGTCTGATATCCTCTGCCTTTTTGCTTCTTGCTCACTCATGATGAAATATTTGAGAAATGTTTATTTTTGTTTACTTATGCAGAAAGGACAGGACATTCGAAATATGCAGGAAAAAAGCACAAAACCTCTCTATTTGATTACATAATTAGCATTTATTAACAGTTCACGTTTTGCTTCCAATCCTTGTATATCAGTGATGCCTTTAGGTACGAGTTTAATTCGTTAGTTGTGCAAACTCGTACTTAGGGATAGGACGGATCGTAGACCTGGATCTGAAGTAACCAGGTATAGTATAAGTAAAATTGCTTTTTCCTCGAAAAGATCCGAGACTCGAACTAGTTTGGGTTACTTGAACTTTTATTTACCATTAACAGACCTGGGAATTTTCTGGATCTTAAAAACCTTATGGTATTGCTTAATACTTGATGCTAGTTAAAAAAAAAGATATTAATATATCGAACGTAGGATCGGTGTTTTTCTTGTTTTGTGCTGAGTCATGTGTAAATAAACAGTTGCACTATTCTAAATAGTATTGTTTCACTTTTTTTTTGGGAACTTTTATTGTGTCACACAACCTCATCAAAAAAGAAATATGAGGAAAAGACTCAAAATCAGTTAGTAGTAGGCTAATTCTTCCCAACTATGAAAATATTGTTGAATAATTTTTTTGATAATCAAACAACAGAACACTAATATGGGGAAAAGAAGGAGAAACCTCAACATCTGAGAAAATATATTTTTGAGATACTGAGGTAACGTTGTATTTCCCAAATACCCGAATGCAATTACAACTGATTTTGGGTCTTTTTCTGTTTCTTTTAGAAGATAGATTGTGAGATACAATAAAGTTAACGATGTGTTCATGTTATTCTCCCAAGAATTCTAGTAATAACTAATAATTATACTTTAAAATTAGTAAAATTGAGTTATACATTGTATCAGTAATTTGTAAAAATATAACCTAATCTGGATCATGTTTTGTGTAGCTTCAAACTTTGACTAAAAGGCTCTTAAAATTCAAAACAGTTATCCGTCTAATTTTTGCTTCGGATCTGGATCCGCAAGTTCAGTTACTCGAGTATTTAAGTCTAAAGATTCAAAACCAATTGGGATCCGAGAAAACGTCAATCCCTCCCACCTTTACTTGTATCTCCAATGGATTTATTCGAATGAATTTTCCAAGTGCAAGAAAGTTATACGTCCTCTCTTTATAGACGGATTGTTTACAGTTCACAGTAATATTTGGACTGGATTTAGAAAAACACATTGGGGTTAAGTGCTTTGAAAATTATTTTCCATGCTAGATATTTTCCTTGTAATGAAGGAAATAATAGTTATGGTACAGAGGCCTTCATTGAAAGATTAGATTATAAACAAGATATAGAAATACCCGTATTGTTCAACAATATTTAGTAGGAATTACAAACATTTGCTGTTTACAGTTTAATATATCGTAAACTAATTGGTATATTTAACAATTCAAGAAATACTAGTATACAATCAAGTTACTCACATCCCGCCTTCAAAGAAACACAAATTAACCAACTTATTAAGAGAAGCAATGTATGTCGGCAAAGATAACCCAATCTGGCACAAAAAAATAGGGAATAAAGAGAGTTCAGCCCCTTTTAGCCAAGAAAGCATTTTAAAAGAAATATCAGGTCCATCATCATTTGCATAACGTAACATAATTAAATATACAAATATTAAAAAAATAAATGGGTATCATTTTTGATAACCAGAGTCGTTTAAGGGGGTTCGGTACCATGCGTCGTTCTAGTGCAATTTTTTGATGCTTCTAATTTGAATTATTATTATTTTTCTATGAATAAAATTCAATGATAAATACTGAAACATTGAAAGATACTTAAATAAATATTTCCTTGTACAAACACCCTTCTCTTGCCACAATGGTCCATATTTATGTACGAGTATATATACATAAATATACTTGCTCATTAGAACGGTTTTCCATTCTAATATATGTACTTTAAAGTGAGACATGTGTTTAATTTATCATAGTAATCATAATCGTCTATTCCTTAATCTATTAATTTATTTACACCACATATGTATCCTTTGAAATTTGTTGTAATGATTTCATCAATTTTCTTTACAAAATACTTAAGATGAAAATAAAGTACACACCTTCTGCCGAGTGATTTAAAGGAGTGTTAAAGAACTGAGTCATTAATAAGAATTGATTTTCTTACCACTGTTATACGTATACATATACTTAGGGATAAAAAGTTGTATGTATTTTGGGCATGTTAAATAAACCCCAAAATCAACATAGTAACCCTGAAAATTTGAAGAATTTTTTGGAGGAGAGCAGCTTACCTGTCATGACGTTTCAAAAGATCAGCTACAATCAGTTTTGACAAGGAAAAGGGAGAGAAGGAAATAAACACAAGAATGCTCAGTCAGGTTTGGAATATAATTGAATCTATCTTGGAAAGAAAGTTCATTACTCAGGAATTAAATAATAATCTCAATAGCTAAATTCTTTCTTCAGAGTATCAATTGCAAAAAAATGGGGTAGCTAAAAAAATGCAAAAGCTTTACATCACACTGCAAACTACATCAAGTTGTGAAAATTCTTTAAATCTTCATGTGTACAAATCAAAAAGAAAAGTATATGATTGTAAGTTCGATAGAGGACACATCTGCTGATAGAAATTACTTTAAAAACTGTGAGGCAACATTTTTTTTTTAGGGGGGGGTTTCATGTATTCAGGAGAAACGTTCGTTTGCCAAGAGGACTCCATATATATGTGTCTAGTGCCTCAAGTTTATTTTTGCTTCGGTAGGATCTCATAGACGAGTTTCAACTTGCTTTCCTCATTTGCATTAGATGGTAATGCCGAAGAAGATCAACCCTTGTATTTATTTAATGGGTCACGGACTTCAACACGGAAATACGGAAGAGCCTACGTCCTTTTGGATCAGCATCCATCAAAATAATATGAATATATAGGGTGTCCACGATAAATTGGAACTATCTTAATATTCAACCTGCTTGATAAAAATGGAATTTGGAGTGTATTTGTTAATATGAAAAAGTTAGACATGATATTAAACAATACATTTATTCAAGATGTCCTCCCTCAGCAGCCACCTTCTTCTCCATCCTGCCCCTAAAGGATTTGCATGCCCTGATGACTTCCGCGGAATCGACACCATTCCTTCGTAATGGAGCCCTTCAGGGCTGCGATGCTCTTGTGGCTGACCTTGCACACCTCCCTCTCCAACTTCCCCTACCAGTAGTAATCACGCAGATTGAAGTCAGGGGAGTTGGAGGGCCAGGTGTTGCGATCCCAGAAAGTGATGTCGTGGGAGTTGAAGAGGTTAGTGGTCCTCATGGCGATGTGTGCGGGCGCTGAGTCTTGTTGGAATATGAACTCCTTCCCAGCGGCCGTATCCTTCATCCAGGGGATGACGAACTCCTCCATGACTTCGCAGTACCTTATCGCGTTAACCCTTTCCTTGGGATTGATGAAGAAATTGCGGGGAGTGCAGATTTGTTCAGTTCTCATGTTGTGGGCTTTGCAATAGACCTTCCCCTCAACCTCCCAGGCATTGAAGACCTGGTACATCGTGTTCTTGGGGTAATTAAGAAGCTTGTAGATAGCAGAGGGCTTGTGTCCCGCGCGAGCCAATTCGAGGATGGCGTCTCTCCTTGCTTGTTTCATGATGACTATTGTTTGTTGTCAAAACAATTGTGGTGGAAGTTATAGTGTATTGTTCAAGCAACCTTTTATATTAGTATGATTTAACCCCGAATATCCACATTATGGATCTGGATGAAGTTTAAAGTAGTTCCAAGTTATCGTGGCACCCTGTAGTCCATTCATGAACTATTTGTTCCCCAAAGTTGCTATAATTATTCTTTTATTCCTGAACAGAGAACATATGAGCATAAAAAGTAAACTGAGGTTTTGTTGCAAAGTTGTAAGTGTAAGTTCTTGTTGGACTTGGAGTAGATCGACATCAGAGTAATTCCTACGTCTATTATTTCTAGATACGGAAATACATTTGCTATTATTTCATTTATGCCATAGCTGCTTACAGCTAATCTAATGAAACGTTATGACAGCTAAACTGATATCATCCTAAACATTCTTTAAATTATAAACATGAAGACGTTAATCTTTGCTTCTTTTTTTTAACATAGCTGTATGTCATATTTTTTACGACTATATACTGTGTATGTGTTAGCATTTTTTTATCAGATAGAAATAAAACTTTTTTGTTGAAAAGTGAGGCTAAAAGTTGTCAAAATATTAAATATCGAGTCTAGGGGGGAATGCTATTAAAAAATATACTTTCACATTTTTGGCACGTGTCAAAAACTTTTAATAGTAACTTCAAACTTTTTATAGAAGATATAAGAATGCACATTGTAGATGTCTGAGACTAAATTAGATAACATTCCAGCACATGTGAAAGATAAACGCGCTTAAACTTATTAACAAATTATCTATTTTTTTATAAAACTTTAAACTTGGCACATTTTAATACTTTGTGTCAAAATATAAATATACATATATGTATTTATATATTTGATAAAAAGTATTTTACCAATGTATTATGATTATTTCTTTTTATTATATCACAAATACCTGAATGTCAATTTTGAATGTTAAATATATTATGCAGTTTTATTCCTTCCTAATGTTATTAAAACAATTTATTATGATAATTCAAACATTCGACCATGATTGTAGAAGATTTGTTAAATTTAATCAACTATTAATGCAAAAAATATAAAAATCTATCACTTTATTTTTAGCTGCACCATCATCTAACTGAAACTAAATTCTGACTAAAAAATAGTATTTCAGTTATGAAACAAATTATGGGGGAAAATATTTTAACTCTCTGTAAATACTTGTATTTTGTACTTTATTCTCAAATTGAGGCATGAACGTAGTTTGTAAACAAATTAATAAAACTAATTGATTGGAAATATTATTTAATAAAAAAATATGCGTGTATAGGGCCGTCCGCAGGGGGTGGGCTGGAGGGGATGTAACCCCACCCCCAAATGAAGGATTTTTTGCTTTTTACTGGAAAATTTAATATTTGATTTTTTTTTCAAACAATTTACTATTTGAATTTGAATTTAATTTTTCAAACGTTTTTTACAAAAATTAAATATTTAGTTTTCTGTGAATAGCTCCGAAAAGTTTAAATTTTGAAATTTTTTGTTAACATCTGTTGATTTTTTTTCCCCAAAAAATCAATTTATTTTGTGAAGAGCTAAGGGTCTTTGAAATTTTTCAAAAATAATTTTATATGAATAGGTGTGATTTTTTGAAACTTTTTTTATAAAAAATTTATTTTTTATTCAGGTAGAGGGTGATGTGAAAATTCTTCTCAGCTTTTTTGCCATTTTTTTAATCAACAAATTTATATTGCAAGCTATAGACTGTCACACCAACTTGCAGTTTACTATTTTTAAATTACTCAGTTCCTATTAGTTCATTTTTCTCACAATTTACCCAAAAAGTAATTGACGTATTGGTCTCAATAGGAGTTTTTTTATAGTACTTGCTGGGTATGTTTTATTTTATAGCGCTATTTTACTCGAATTGGCTTTTCTTATGTGTAGTGCTGATTCTTGTCGTAATTTTAGAATGATGATTTGTAAGGAGAAAGAACAGTTATATATTACGAGTATTCCTACTTGATCAACGTTCCTCATTTCAATTAATATTTCATTTTTGCTACTAACACCCTGTCTCAATCCAAATTGTCTATCCCATAAACGTAGGGCCTTGGAGGAAACTCCAGATAGTAGTTGTTTTATCCTTAGTTTCATCTAAGAAACATTTTTATTTCGATAGAGAAATAATTTCTGCATCTTTGAGTAATTTTAAATTAAATCTGCTATCCATTTAGGGGTAATAAGTTAAGACTAGAAAACTATTGAGGTCTATTTTCACTTTTTTATATCAGTTGTGATGTCTTATAAAAATATTTAGAGAAAAAAAGGGCGAAATTCAATAAATCCATCCATTTAGCATATTCAATCAGTCTAATAGTCGTTGATCTTCAAGAATATCAGATTCTACAAAATTAGGTTGATGAAAATTTTCTTATTGTAGCCATACAAACAGGATATTTCTCATTGATCTTTCAGTGCCAAGAGTTTATTTATCTACACTGATCTAAATGAAGAGATTATTCTAATCGTACTTTAACTAGAATGTACCTTAAAAAAATATACATCAATTTAATAAGAACTATAATGGGCTCTCAATAGAACATAAATCTTCACCTAAAATATTTTTCCCTAAAAATTAGCATTCATTTTAGTTATGTATCTCACTTTTTCAAAAGTTAAGGTTAATTGCGCATTTTAACGTTTTTTCTGACCTGGATCTCTCAAAATTTAATTTGGGTTATGTATCTCCATTTGTTTAAAAGTTATAGTCGATTTAACATTTTTTTGTGACTTTGACAATTCATTTTTCAAAATTTAGTTGTCTCTTAATCTTAACAAAGTCTCACCAAAATCTATTTACAAATTTATTAAAAAAAAATAATTTTACAAATTTACTTTTCTGTAATCCTGCTCACAAATAGAGATAGAACGAGTTTTGAATCCCGGTACAATATAAGTAAACTTGTATTATCTAAAATTATCGAAGTGCCAAACAGGCTTCGGGTACTGAAGCTTTTACGGATCCTAAAAAAGATCTGAGAGATTTTATGGATCTTCAAAAGCTTATAGTATTTTTTGATACTTGATCATAGCTATAAAAAAAGATATTATATATATTAAACGTAGAATATATACTTATCTTGATTCGTGCTTGAAGCCATATCTACATAAACAGTTGCGCCACATAGTTACTCCACACGGTGTTATCTCATGAAAAAAAAAATATATACAGTATTTGGTTGTCAGCTTTCGATATTTCATCTTCTTTTTCTGTAGTCAGTGTTTTTCACATGGATTGGTTGGATGAGAATGTGTTCATATTGAGGCTTATTGAGGAACACTAATTTTGTACAATATCTGGGGTTATAGTAATTCGGGACTATTGTCGTTATGAGTCATTTTTTTCCTATTAAAAAAATCACAAAATTAAAAGTAAGATTAAATAAATATGTTAAAGTGTGTTTAGTGATTCTTTATCTTGTTCTGAACACGATATATGTCAATTTTGTATTTTTTAAGTGATCCCATTTTGAATGGATTGCTTTATTGTTTCAATCCTGGTATCTAATTTCCAAGGAAAGTGTCCATTCTACTTCCTTGTGAGTTCTGGGGTTTTCCTCGGATGAAGTATCACCACGTCGTCTCTCATGAAATTCAGAGTCCGAATTTGAACATCTCTTGAGATGAATTATCAAGTTAGAAATACTTTTCTTCGATTGCTTCGATCTTCATTTTACGGGGGCATAACCTCATGAAATTGGAATTGAAATCGGAAAAAAATATGATTGTAATGTTGACTATTTTCTAGTAGACCCCCATAAAAAATGGGATCAATTTAAACATACAAAATAGAACAACCATTATTGAACAGTGATTTGATAGCTGGAAGAATTGGCTAACTACCAACAAATATTGACTTTTTTTTTTGTATTTAGAAGAAACTGCAAGATATCGTTTAGGTAACGACATGTCCAATATTATTATAACAGTAATAAAAATTTTTATAATACTAATAACAATCTTCTCATAGTAATAACATTGGTTTATCCATTGTTTCCACATTAGTAGTTTGTAAAAAATATAAATCTTAATCTAGATCTTATTATATTGAGTTCTGAACTTTGGGTAAAATGCTGATAAAGTTCGGGACAAGTATCCAACTAATTTTGGGTTTGGAACTTTATCCAAAAGTTCAGTTACCCGAAATTCACTAGAATATTTACGTCTAAAGATCCGAACCTTTCCAGATCCGAAAAAATGTGGATCTGTCCTATTCCAACTTACAAACAAACAAACTGAGGCGAGAACGTAAACTTTGCTGATGGGAAGTAAAAGTGTTATTATGTATTTTCTGAATTGAACTGAATTTTTTTTTGTGTGAAATAATGAAGTGTGAAAAATTGTATGTAATATTTTCATTTAAATCAATAAATGTATTTTTATGTTACATAATCTATTCAATGCACTCAGTTAATCAAATAGTTGATTATAGGTTTTAACATTTATACAAATTTTGATCATAATATCCAAAGTTCACAAATCTAATCATATCTGGTTTTCCATAAATTTTTAATATTCTTACCCATTCGATAGGTTTGAGCCAACTGTTCAATATGGAAAAAAATCATTTATGCAAATAAAAATAAGATTTTTGTGGATGCCAAATATATGCTTTTATTTTTTATATGAAATTATCCAATTGTGAGAAAATGCAATTTAAAAAGGTTATTTCAAGATTTTTGTTAAAAAAAGAATAATGCCTTGGTTTTTTAATTGCTTCGCACCATAAAAGTTCATTTGAATCGGTATAAAAGGGGTATTATTTTTTTAAAGATTATTTACATCTCTTAAGTTGATCAGTTTGATTTCTTATGAATTTTATTGTAGAAATAAACAATAAAAGATTGATATAATCCTGCATAAAAACTCAATTGTTTTCCTATTTATATTTGAATTTATAACGGAGAAATAAAGAGTGACTAAGTGAAGAAAAATGGGGAACTGAAACATATCAGAATTACCATAAAATTTCACATGTGGGGTCTTATCGCAATTCAAAAAAAATAAAACAAAGGATACTAATTGTGCCCATTCGTTCCTTTGTTATTGCAATATCAAATAACAATGTTATGTCCAGTCATTTTATTGCGTAGTTGATGCACACTGGAAGTGAAAGATCGTGCCAATTCGATTTTAAATTCGTAAATAGGGGTATTACACGGCCATGTTATTTGATTTTTTTTTTTTGTTTTTTTGAAAATGTAGTAAGCACTAAGCAACAAGATGCTTTCAAGAGGAGATCAGAAGGCACATTGTGCTAAGATTTGTGGTGTGTTGGAGAAAAACAAGCTTGAGGCCTCTCTCAGAGGAGTAAAAGGTAAAGGTCAACGATTTCATTTTCTGTGTCTACAAGGACCATCAGGATATCTTCCATTTCCAACCCACAATTCCTGACGTTTCTTTCTTAGGAAGCAGCCTGACAAGGAAGTTCTAACTTCCTCCATCATCCCTCTGACCGTTTAATAGAGGATGGCCATCCGGTATAAGTTGGAGTTGAGGACTTACATTTATCTAAAGAGTGTGAAATATCCACGGAGTAGCATTTATTAGATATGTGTGGAGATATAGACCAGGAAAGACTCTAAGTAGACGGCATAAAGAGAACACCAGTTGATGATAAGAAGTGGATATTCTGGCAACAACATGTATCCAGAGAACAAAATTGTTCAACCTGGTACCTTAAATGCAATACTTCAGAACCTTCCATTGTTGCATTGGGGGGAAATGAAGATGACTCGACATATCATAAGTGCTGGCATTGATAATCTGTTCAGGACGGCCAAGTACAAGAGAGGGGAGTTAATCACAAGGAGATTGAGGTAGCATCCAATCCCAACCAATTATAGACTGTAGAAAAACTGATTCCCACTACGTCTTGGCTGTTATGATCCATGTAGCAGAGAACGGATAATATGGATTAAGGACAAAAAAAGGATGTCTTAAAACAGCTCAATGTAAGAAAGCAGCTTGAGCCTTGCAAGGAGTCATTCCTCAGTGTTGATGAAGTTCCCATAAAGAAGAAAGTTACATTGGGACTGACCACATCAATTCTGTCGGATGGAAATGAACAAGGCTTTAAATGGTGCAATTGCACAGACTCCAAACAAATAAGTTCATCTTTAAAAAAAAGGACACCTTTGTAATAGCAAATGCCATAATAGAACAGCATACTAAAAAATAGTTTATTTGGTGATTTTTTATTTATATTGAGGATAGTTAAGTAAAAAAAGGGGTAATATTAGCTATGAAATTATGATTTTTTGAAATTATTACATTTTATGTTGAAATGTTTTTTAAATAAGTTTTTTGCTTATGTCTATTTTGAAGAAAATAATCAAATGTATATGAAATCTACAATTGTGTAGTTGGAATATTATGACATAGGAATTAACCATTCTAATGTAAATTTTATTATACTTTTACTTGTTGCTGTCCTGACATACCCACATTTTATCATGTTCATTCAAATTGTTCAACTTTTGGCTTACATTTTAGTATTAAAAAACACATGAACCCTCCGAGTGGAGAGGAGCCGCATGAATGTCATAAACCCCCAACAAAGTTACACGTAACTTTACAGAACCCACTAAGTATAATACAAAAAAAAATCAATCCCTTGAGTTGTGTGAATAACGAAGGTTCTTGATGTTCAATGAAGCGGTGGCAGTGGCTAATGACCTGCCTTTTTGACCACCACTTTACTTACACAACTTATGGACTGGAAAATATTGCAGGATATAGAAGGGGGTCATTGATGCTCAGGGAAGTAGTGCTGGTGGGTAATGCTCCATTTCATTAACCTGCTGCTCTTTTGCAAAACCCATGGGTAGGGCTTATAATATGATTTCAAAAGGGATCCTTGATATTAAGGGAAGTGGTGGCTAATGAGCCACCTATTGATGTGATTATCAGCTACCTGCTTTATTATGATTTTTGAGGGCATAATAAAAGTATTTATTAGCAAAATGTTTAATAAAGATATACTACGTATAATTGACTTACACGTTTTTTATCCGTTACAGTAGATTTGAAAACGTCACACACCCTGAAATTGTAATTCATTATGAACCATATTCTCAGAATAATAACTAAAGAAACGACAAAATAGAGTATTTCGAAATATATTTGAAGTTCCAAGTTTAAAAAAGGAGGCTAAAATTAAATATAATCTACATACTAAAAATAAACCATCATACATACCTATATGATAAATATACAAAATTGAACAATTAGAATCATATAACTAATAATAACAATAAATTATAAATACAGAATATTGAAATAATTCATTGATCCAAATAATATTTTCTTGAGCTGATATCGAAATTCAGTTAAATATGTCATAACTTTAGGGTGCAAAACATAAATCAGACACGTGGAGTTTAATCAAAAAAGATCCTCACCCATCTTCTTCATGTAGAAGTTGCTATATACAATTGTGCACAGGATAGGTATATCTCAACGGATGAGATCTAAATAATTATTAGTAATAAAGTAAATGTAAAAATCATAAAATTAGACATCCTAAAGATTTAGAGTAAAAGCTAGTTATTTAGTAATGTCCGGCGATATTACTCCTTATTAAAAGCATCAAAAAGGTTTTTTCTTCGTTATTTATGCTTGTATAACAGCATACTATTATCATGAAGGATACACACAATTGCTAATTATAATGCTACACCCAATAAAACTACCCCTGTTGTTGTGACAATTTAAGCTGTTGTTTTTGCCTTTTTTGAGTTTTTTAACAACATTTCTTGGAGCTTATGAACCATAGCTAATCTTTAAGCGATAAAAAAGTAATATTTATTGGCTATGCAATATTGGAAAACCTAATGATCATACCCAAGTCTTTAAGTGAAAAAACTTCTGTCAGTCAGAATAGTTGCGAACCATCAAAAACTACTACCCCCGTTGTTGTGACCATTTAAGTAGTTGTTTTTGTATCATAACTCTTTATATTTTTTGATCGGAATGGCTCTAGCTTAATATCATTTCGTAGCAGTTCAACGATGCTAATGCTGACATGTAAGGTTAATCTTCCTTCTAAAGCTGTGATGTCTCCTGAAATTTGATTGAGATTATTATGAATAATGATCAACTCTTCAAATATATATTCGTCATTAATAATCTTCTTTGCTTTAATTTAAGAAGGTATTTTCTCATTGAGGCTACTTAAATATTCCTTTATTACTATGAAGTGCTTAAAATAGTAATCTGCTGCTTTTAACCATGTTCCTAACGTGCAATGACTGGAGCTGGGGGGTAAGCGATTTTTGTAATAACCAGCGAATCTACATTTTCTTAGTCCAGCGTTAAAAAATTTTTTTTTTTTCATTTCGGATATTAATTCATTTGTTCTAGGGAATTCTTTACAAGCAAGTTCAGCAACGTTATGGAGCCCATGAGCCACACAAGTAATATGTTTCAACTGAGGGTAGTATCTTTTTAGGTCTTCGCCGGCTTTTTTGCAATAAGAAGCTCCATCTGTAATAAATACCTTCAGGTCGGTTCCAAGAGTAACTTGAACACTGTCGACAACAAAATTTATGATGTTCTTGGCATTAGCACTTTTAATGTCTATCACGTTGGTGAGATATGGATGACTCAAGAAATAACCGTCCAAAGGACCAATCAATAAGTTATTGCTCGCTCCTGATTATCTTTCGTCTTATCGTTACTTTTTCTTTGATATTAGAGATAATATCATTACCAACATCCTCCATTAATTCAATTATGGTTCCTCAAGAAGGCACGGGTTTACCCGTGTATTTCTCCATAAACTTTTTTTAACGTAGGATGATTAGCAATGGATAAGGGTATATTACATGCAATACGCATCTTTGTGAGATCAGAGTTAAAGTCAAAGTTAGCTTTATTTTATGATGAATATCCATGCATTTTATATGAGATGAGGATAATGAGTGGCGCTTATTTCTAAACGGGGTACTAAAGGCACATTTATATCGACAATCTGTTTCTCGTCCGGTAAGTATTTCCAAATTCCTATGCCTCCATTTCCAGAAATCCAGGCAGAAGGCGACGTTTCTTTAAGGCATTTCCTTCAGTTCTCTATCGACTATCAGTATTAAGTAGTATAATAATATTGAATAATAAAGGCGGGAATTGATATCGTTCTTGATAAAGGAAGATGTTTATTATTTTAATCAATGACACCATAAGTATTTCTTCCCTTCTCCTTGCACGCTTTTGTATCCTTACCAAAATTATCAACCTTGATTATAGGATATTAGAAGGGATCCTTGATGCTCAAGATAGCGGTGGTGATAGGTTTTGATCCCCCTTGTGGAAAAGCGGTTCACTTGCGTAATCCGTGGCTGGGGTGTATTATAGGATATCAAAAGGGGCCGTTGATGCACAGGGAAGCGGTGGCGATGGGTAATGATCCACGTATTAGAACAATGATTCACTTGTATAACCCGTGAGCCGGGATTTATCATAGAATATTAGAAGGGGTCTTTGATGCTCAGGATAGTGGCGATGATAGGTTTTGATCCCCCTTGTGGACATGCAGTTCACTTGCGTAACCCGTGGGTGGGGAGTGTTATAATATAATAGAAGGGGTTCTTGATACTCAAGATAGTGGTGGTGATAAGTTTTGATCGTCCTTAGTGACCAGCTGTCCACTTGCACAACATGTTGCAAAATATAATTTGAGTCTCTCGTGAAATTTCTTATCATACAATAGTTTGAATGAGTGAATACAATATAAATTTCAATGAAAATAAAATTGAGTATCAAATTGCTTGCAATGAAATTGCCCTTTCTGACAGGCATTTTGCACATTGGCCCCTTTAACAGGCATTTTGAAAAATATTCGATTTTCCACATTGCCGATAGCATATTCATATATCCTTCATCTGAGATAAACTCTAAAAAAATTCGTTAATGCAGAATTCTATAACTTCCTCTTCTATAACGTCCTCTCGGAGGTCCCACCAATCTCTGTCACTTGTAGTCCAGACTGTCATATGTCCTCTTTTCTGTCTGAAAAAACGACCATTCCCCTTGAAGATCAGTATTGAGGTGTCCCAGCTTCCGACATAGCCACATCAATTTAGTCCACCTCGGGAGAGACCGCAACAAATTCTTACACGAAGGATTTAAAAATAAAGCCTTGAAGTTTGAAACCTAATGAAAGGGTGTTTCCATTTTAATAAAACTCAGGGTCTCTTCTGAGAAAGAAAATGCCGGTTGTTTGACCCAATAGAATGGAAAAAACCTTGGGAATGTCTTTGTTTCTTCCAAGAGGAACACACCGAGTGCCCCATGTATGTAATGATCCTATTGGACAAAAAAAAGTGTCGATACGATTACTACCTTGTACAAATATTGATCATGTAATCTACGTTTATATAAGCAATATAGTGTGACGTCAGCATTTTTGATGTCAGCCATTTTGGAAGCCTAAACGATCAAGTTTTATAAGAATAAAAACCCTTTTTTTCTAATATTAAGGAAAATAGTTAACTATTGGATTTCAGAATAGGACTAACAAATAAAATGGCTTATACCTTTCAGTCTATCAAAAATATAACCCTCTAATACCTAGTATATATCCATAAAATGTATTTAAAATATGTTATAACATCGTTATTCAATCTTGTTTCCATATTGTTTAAATTCTTAAAGGTCAAATGACTGTAATACGGAGTCTAAGTCAAGCACGAGTCCTTATGATTTCGAGTTTGAAACGAGTCTGATCTCATGGAAAAAGGACTCGAGTCTATAGTCAAAAACTACAAGTTTGCTCAATAATGTTTGTACTTATAACTGAGAAAGGTTTAAATATTGTTTTCTAGTTATATGTAAGTTGGGTATGTTAAATCTTCTTTACAATCTTCTTCCCAAATATTTCTTAAATTGTCAGGGTGACAACTTTTTTTTCCGTTTTTTTTTTTTTTTTTTAAACAAACCGGCAGTTCATATTCTTTGAATTTATGCCAATACCCGACCTATATAATAACTGGATGCACAACCTATAAAATAAAAACGAGAAAAAGAGCGAGTTACCCTTTTGCTGTTGGTTGCCATCTTGAATACCTATTTGTGCATACAGGTAGAGGATTACCATGTCTTGAGTCGCATTTGAGTACAGAAACAAGTATGCTGCTGGCAATTCAATTTCATATCATCGTTTTCCAAACCAGCATCTAGAGAGGAGCAGACAATGGGCAAGGAACCTCTAGCAAGATGACTTTACTTCCAAAAAGTGTTCGAGAATTTGTTTGGAACATTTTACTCCGGAATCCTTCAATCGGACTCTGGACGTTGTAAGGCTGAGAGAAAATGATGTGTCTACGTTATTCAAGGCATTCATCCCTTGCCTTCAAGAAGAAGTTGCAAAAACTCGTCGAAAAAGCAAGTCTCTTACAAGGAGACCTCACTTCCTAAAAAGTCGTCCTGGACTCAAGATAGATCCTTCCCTCTTTGAGACTAGGAAAAATAAGCAACTGGATCATCTCTATTCTCTCCCATCACCTCAACTCATTAAGCAGAAACTCTAATGGCAAACGAATATGATTTTCAAGCTTGTAGACCGTTCTAAAAAATACAGATGTCAGTGGAATTTGGTTGAAGTTCTGCTGAGACCTGTTGTGTATTGACGAGGGAGAGACACAAACTTATTTATAGGTGGAGAGATCCAGGATGACCGAGAGACATGAGGAGAAGAAATCACGTGGAGGAATAATATAACACTTATTTATAAGATCATGTGTATTCTTTATAATACAAAACCTACTCTAATTTATTTACAAAATAACCGACTATTTATACTACGTGAAATACAGTACTTTAATACATAATAAAAGATAATACAAGTCGATAAGAAGAACAAGGGGGAAGGAAATATGAAATACATTACAAGACCTGAGGTCAAAGAGAATGCTATCAGAAGAGGCTTTATCCATTCTTGATACAATGTATGACGTTCCTAAAAACTTTTTACAAAGGATGCACAACGGAAGTGGTGCTAAGGTAAGTCGCAGTAGCTACTCACATGAGCTACGAGCATTTACATTGATATAATCATTCTACTTGATAAAAGAATGTATTAATGTATGATAGACCTTTGACTTATGCCTACCTAGTCTCTGTACCATTCGAAACTTGCATGTTAATTTGGATAGTGATCTGGGGTTTATTCAATCTTCCTTTGATATTCTTAAATCGAAAGCCAATAAATCTCTCGAATCTGAAGAAGAAATTTTCGTCAATTTGACATTAGACGAAATGTCAGTTTTAATTTACTAGGCTTCATCATGAAGCCATCCTCAGTTCTGAGCATTTCAAAAATAATATATACAAAAGTATCTTTCGAAACAGATTCCTTTTTAAGAATTAATGATTCAAAGGTCATAAACATCATGTTAATATTATATTTGTATTTTTAAAAATAAATAGCAGAAAAATTGTTGTAATAAAATTATTCTATTTTATTGTTGGTTCTAATACAACAAGGCTTCTCAAAGAACACTGACTCTGTTGTATAACATTTGTTATAAATGAGAAGGATAATGTCGCAGAGCAAGATGAAGTGAGTATAGCCGCTGAACACTTAGAGTGTAAAAGTGCTTTAACAAAAAGAAGGATTCCGATTATAGGCATTAAAAGACGGCATACGATACGATATAAATGAATTTGGAATGAAAGGGCAAGGAAAAGAACTGGAATTTTATACTTATCTTAAGCCTTGTACAGCTTCAAGAATAATGTTGTGACTCTAATGTTCGAAGTGAGAGAGAAGTCTCCTATATATATTCATATACAACTCATAGGTACCTAACATGGCTGCAGACAGCTGCCGGTTGACTCTCCTTTTCTTTACATATTGAGTATCCAGTTATCATATAGATCGGTGGTCAATCATTGTAGACTTAAGCACGCTCAGAAGAGAGGGATAGAAGAACTGAGAAATTACAACAATCACATTACTTAAGTTCAGAAGGCCATTTGTTAACCCTTTGTGATATTTTTATGGGAAAAACTTTTATTAAACTTAAACAGTATATAAGGTACCTATTTTAAAAAGAAGCCTGATATTTGAATTAAATTATTTCGTAAAAACTTTGATTTATGACTTTCCATACCTTTTTTTCCCATAAAAATATGACTAATAGTTGAAAAAGGGCCCTTTGAACAAATGTCAACGGATCTTCCAATGTCATTTTTTTACTTATAATTATTGGTCCCATCACTGACTAGCAGCAAGTACGTAAAACGTCTTGAGGAATTTTTGTGTCTGACCTTCGTGGTTTCTTTGATGAACTTCTAACTGCAACTGCTTCTTACTATTTTATTAAACCTTTTAATTTGTGGTACAATTATTTTCAGATCACATAAATGACAGCTTTTGAATAAACTACAAGGTGTACAAATATGAAACTGGAATTTATCGTTAAATGACCAGAGCAGTAAATATAGTTGCCATTAGACAACACTATTGGACAATTTTCTAAAAAAATTAAGTAGAGAAGATTATCATGTAGTTCTACTAAAAAACGCCCCTATGGAACTCAAACTATGGGTTTAAAAATGTGAAAATGGTTCTGCCATGTCCATACATATAGAAAAATGAATATAATTTATTAGTTAATAATAACGATGCAAAAAAAAAAAAAAATTGCATGATAATCTACTTCTTGATCTTTTTCTCCAAGATGTACAGAAACTCTAGATCCTTATTTAAATTGTGCTCTCCACTTCCTGCATTCCTGGTTAAATTTTTTCCAAAATTTTTTATTTTTTAGAACCGCTATGGATTTTGGATATTTTTTTTTGAATAGCTATGGTGGCCTTCCGTGAGTCTATATTTAGGTGTGGATTTTTTTTGTGTGCTCCAAAGTGCCCCTCACAGCAAAGTCCAGCGGCCCAGCGAGGAAGTGGTCCACATCCCTTTGCCTCTCGAGCCAGCAAAGTCCAGTTTCCCTTCATCCTTTCTGATGGTTTCAAAGCAATTCATCGTTAGAGCTATTTTACACCATTCTACATTTTGGCTATCTGAAGGCCTTAAAGCACTTGACAATGTCTATAATCATTGCAACCTCAACTTCAACGTCTAGAAGATCTTAGATGTGCTGTTTTTTTAACTTTGTGCTCACTGAGGATGACGAAATGCATAAATATTTATTATTGTTTGTTTATGCACAAAAGATAGTTTAAACAGAATTTAAAAAAATAATCACTAAAACTTTTAATTAATTTTAGGAGAATGTTAATATTAATTAATTGTGCACGTTTTACTGTACAACCCGGTACACATAAAAGTTCTTCGTATGTCAGCGGTTTCACATAAATAAAAAAATTGCAATTACCTTGGCCTACATTGCAAAGTCAAGGGATTTCAGATCAGGTGAAGAGAAGACTAAAAGTTCTAAAATAGTATTTGCACCATTCTGTTACTTCATTTATAATGTGAACTATGGGACAAATTCCAATATTTCTTCAGACAAATTGTTGTTGCAATATTTTTGATTTGGGGTGAGGGGGTTGAATAACATGAAGGATGGCATAAATGACCTAAAACCTATTAGAAGACTTGATTATACCTAAAAAGAAAATTATAAAAATGTTATATAACATATCTTTTACTAAAAAAAAGTTATCAAATGAAATATGGAAAAATTCATTAAAAAAAGACCATTGAAAACATTTTATGGGTGGAGGGGGCGGAGGTAACAAAAAAAAAAGGTTGTTCCTAAGAAAGGGTGAAGAAAATACAATGTAAGTCCACATGGGAGAGAGGGCTATAATTCTGTAAAAAAAGAACCACGTGGTGTATGAATGTTCACAAAATTTGATGAAGTTAAAGTGAATGAGACTATAATTCAGGAACTAAGCATTTATACTAATAAGTCTGTTTTTTTTGTTTGTTTTTTTCGTTTCCTTATTGGTTTCCAAAACGATCAAACAGATGAATCTGAAATTTAAAGAATATACGTATAAAATAAGCAAGAACACTGGTTCGAGTTTTTTAGAGGACATTTGAGTTTTTGACCGAAATACAACCTCCATTTCGTTTTCTCTATCTCTCTATATCTTCTCCTAATTTATCTTTCTATATCGTCTCTCTGTTTCTTTCAGTCTAAGATCATTATTTGTTTCTATTCCTATTTATTTAGACCTACAACGGGTGTACCCTCTCTTATAATAAAAAAAGAAAACATAATATTAATTGGTCAAAGTCAGATATGATTTTTAAGCAGGAAGGGAGAAGCATTCAAAATTAATAAATGTTGTAAATATAGCAAAGGAATTGGGGATACATAACATTTGGGTTTGGGGATATGTCCCTCTTTGTCCTCTGTGCCAATGAACACATTGAAGTGATAACATTTTTTAATCATGTGACTATTTACTGTTAAAAAAGACGTTATACAAAAAATAAATTACAGCTTTGTACATGCTGATTGCCAGAATTCCAACAGTTGTGTATAAATGTATGTAGTTATACATTTTAATGAAGGACAAACCGTTACAAACAAAGTTATCAATTAGCATCGAATACATAATAGAGTTTTTATGCTGTTGTATGTAAATATGCTAAGTGCTTCCCCTTGAGTAATAATAATTCACATCATCATTCACTATCTTCAATGTCATATCTGTCTTCTATATGCATATGTTTGTTGTGATAAAAATCTGTTTCTTAAAAGTTGTATAACTAGGGTTTTAAATTATAAGCATTCTTGGTAGGTGAAAAAAGGAAACTGAGAAGTAACATGGCAACCATGACAATTTGAAGAATGTTAGGGAAGAGAGCAGATTATCTGTCATGACGTTTCATTAAATTAGCCGTGGGATAAAGGAAAAAGGAAAGACAAATTCCACACCGTATCAAGCAACAACAAAGGTAGGAGTACCTTTGGAGTTCATCCTCAATTCTACTCTGAGATCGACAAGGTTTTAGATTTATAACTCTCAAATGTAGCTTCACATTTCTGTCATTGATGAACACTTATATATATATGTACTCAAAAAAATCTGGTGTATTTTTTAGCTGGCCCGTTTTTTGTTTTGTTCTTTTGAGTGAATTTTCCAAAACAGATATCTTGAAGTCTCTAAACTGTACTTACAGAATGTACAGTCTCTCTCTGTTTCTTCGACTCTCGATTTATTTTTAAAAAGGGTATAAGTACCCATCCTGTAGCGGAACCACCTTTCTTTTGAGGCCATGAAAGGGCTGCAAAATATTTTTATTGAGTTTTTCAGAACATCTTCCTACGGTTTACAACCTAATTGAAGGAAGCATTTACGAACCAAATCAGACTGAGAACCCTTCATTTTATTATATAATTATAGTAATATGCAAGAAGGTCGTTGGTATGTCATCTGTGGACTCGCTCCACAATTGCATAATTGCTGAAAGTCATGATGCCTTGAAAAATTTATCTCTGGTGTTCAACCTCTGGTTGAAGTTCAATGCTTTGTCTACGCCCAGCATAGGAAGAACAGAATCCACAATTGTTTTTCATGAATAGGTCATTTTCTTTTAGTAAGGACTAACCATACTTGAAGACTTGAACAGCTCAGCAGGATCCATAAAAATTCTTTCGTTGAATGGAAAACTATTCCTTTTAAAATGGTCTTCCAAGCATTTTGCCCAGAAATCCGAACAGCTTCTGAGTCTAATCAGCATGTAAAGTTTAACGATTTCCACATGGTTTCTATATTTTCTAGACCTATGCCCCACGATGAAATTGGAGAGTCCTGGCGGCTCCTTTTAAGATAAGCTCACTTTGAACCCCATATAAATTTTTCATGGATGATCTGTATTTTGTCGTTACTTTTCTCTAAATAAGGCGTATACCTAAGTAAGTGGACTACTCCGGTTATTGCAATTCCCTATCTAATATATTGATATGGTGCCTATCGTACCACCACGTAGTACTAGAGATATATTCTAGGACTCTCTCTGCGTTAGTGTTGATGCCGATCGCTCTATCCTCTTTTGTTATTGAGATACAAAAAAAGAGTTGATCTATTGTAGAATTTCAATAACGGAAAATATCATCTTCCAGTGAAGGTAAAACTTCTGTCTTGCTGGTGTTGACCACTAGACCCAAAGGCTCTGAAAATGCTTTCAGGGTCCCAAACAGCGTAAAATAGACCCATAGTTGGCATCTCATTTTTAGAAATAGAACGTAGAGTTCCATGTAAATATTCCAATGCTATAAGGAGAAGGGTTGGGGATAAAGGATCTCCTTGCTTGCATTCCATAGTTATCTCGAAATAATCTTCCACACACAAAGAGCTAAGTTAAGAAGAAGAGTATCTTAATATAGCGGCTACCATATGAATCATTTTCATGGAGAATCCTAATCTTTTTAGCTGCGACAGTATATATTTATGGGAGATGGAGTCAACGCCTTCTCCCATGGTCCACTAGCATAACTTAAAAGTCCTTCTTATTCGCCTTATCTGTATCAATAGCGTCTTGGTTCGATCTTGAAATGTCTTCTGCTTGTTTTTCTTTCATGAAGCCCTTTTGTGATTCAGGTATAACGGATGGAAGTGCCTGGACTATTCTATTATGGATAATTCCTGTTAGAATTTTGTACCAGGTATTAAGAAGTTTTATCAGTATATAATTTGCTATATTCAGTTTGTCTTTCTTTAGTATCAGAGTTAAAACCCTTTCACTTAGACACTTTGGAATAAAATTTCAAATATTAAATTTTTTATAAAAAAACATATAAATCAAATTAAATTTCAAACATTAAATTTTCTAGTAAAAGTCATAAATTCTTTAATTTTGGAGAAGGGGCTACAACCCTTACAGCCCCTGCAGACGCTCCTGGCTTAGTTTGTTGATTAACGGTTTCTTTTTATTTAAACATGCCAAAATGCTTCTAGTTAGCATCACTAATTATTTGTTTTTTACTCAAGAATGAAATAATATTAATAGCAAATTTAGAAAATAAAAAACAATATTCCGGTTGTAACTGCAAAAAAAAAAAAACTAGCACGCTTAAAACTGCCTAGGATTTACAGCCTTATGTAAAACTACAGTAATAATTATAATACATATTCTTAGCATTCAGGAAATAAAAAGTAATGTTTGTATCCTAAGAAGAAGTCCTTCAGATAAGTGCAGTACAAATATTAATAATAAGGGTTTCTATGGATAGTATATACTAATTAGAATGCTTTAAGCCCATTTTGGAAGCAGAACATGTACATGCATACTGCAGTTATTTTCAAACCTATAAGATAGTATCTCAAAACATTATTAAGCTAACTAAAACTCTGCGTGTGTCATTGAATAAAATTTTGAAATGCTCAAATTAGGATATTTTATGATTCTCTTTTTAAAAGGGAAATATTTTCCAAATGTTCACTTAGACAAGCTCTAGCAACCATAGTTTGAGAACCACCGATCTACAGTAAACGTAATTATTTGATATTTTTCCTGGAATTATATAATACAATTAGTTGAAGACAAAGTAATACTTTATGAAGGATTGTAGTCCCTCAAGCACTTTTGTTGCTTGTAAGTGTTTTTTAAGAGTTTATATATAAGTAATCATAAAATGGGTCGACCTTCATCGTAGAATAGAGGAAATTAGTTAACAAAGTAATTTCAATCTAGTATGAAGTACATCTATGTATGTACAGGGTGTGCAAGCTATTTTTCCTACCTCTTTTGGGTAAATGTGGGCACTTAAGTAGCTGTTTTTAACTAGATACCTTGTTCTAACCTGCACCAGTTGGAAAAAATGAAATAAATTGATGAATGGGTTGTGCTAAATATTGAGAAAAGACTCGGACCCCTCCTTGGAATCCCCACTGGGAGTGACAAAATAACAATTGCACGAACTCTGAGACTCAGGTAGACGTTTTTTTCGCAAGATTAAGGAGAAATGGAGGCCTCTAAAAGTGATTTTGAGCCAACATCAATGCGGGCTGAGGTCAAAGGCCAAAGTAACAATTTTGACCAACTCATCTGACCGGAATTTTGCCTCGAAACTTGCTGGATTAAGAATTCAATGAATTTTTTTTTGTCTGGGTGTGATCGAACAATAAACCAACTGAAGCCCTACAAAACCAATCAGTCGAATCAAGAAGGAATTGTTAAGGGATGTAATGGCGACGGTCTGCTTGTACTTTCGGCCTTATATAGAGACTGTCATTAAGGCTAGACGTGATTTTATTAAATAAAATAAATCAGAATCTATTAAACTTTCAGAATCTGGTATTATCTTTTTAATCTGATAACTGATGGGAGAGAAAATTGCGTTAGAAAAAGAAAATCCTTTTTGTGGCATAAATAACTTGCACACCCTGTATTTTAATCTTTCAATTTTTCGGGTAATATTTATTTTTACTAGGAGCAATCGAAAAACTGATTTTGGCAAAGTTTCATGTCTCTGATGCATCTTAAGTTACGGTACAAGTAATTTAGTTTGAAAAATGAGATTTTTGTATCAAAATAGGCCATTTTTAGGACTCTTTTACCATCCCAAATATGAGATTATGAGTCGAAAATTGTAGTGTTTGTATTTTTTAATATTTCATTTAAAAATTCAAAAATATTATACAGCTTCTTTTTATCTCTGTAGTCATTTAAAGAGGTCAAATATTTACATAATGATTGGCACTTTCCTTGTTTTAACAAAATATTATATAAGTAATGTGTCTATAGAGTGTTTGTCAAAACGTTAAATTATATAACATTAAGCTTTTTGCATTGTGAGACTGACATCACTCAAGAGCTTCTGTTAGTAGTTCCTTCAGAATATATGCTTGTTTTTTTAGTTTCCAATGCTGTCATCATTAGTTTTAATTTTTATATGATAATAACAAAACAAATCAAAAGTGCGTGAAAGAAAAAGAGTAACTCAAAGGATTTCTTGTTGAGTTACAAGTGTTAGTCTTTTTTGGAAAAAAAAGTAAAGTGAAGGATCGACATCGGAGTTATTCCAGTCTAAATACGGAGTGGGGTTTGTATTTATTTCCTTCCTCATAACTGCTCCCAGTTAATTTTAATAAAACGTCATGGCAGCTATGTTGTTTTCCTTTCAAATATTCTTCAAATTATGAGGGTTACCACGTTAATTTTTGCTTTTTTTTTCTAAGAAGGTATTTGTGGAGGAATCAAAAATATCAGTCTAAACACGGGACAGATTAATATTTAGAGGTCGCTCAATGGGCCTAAAGTTTGGAAAATTGACATTTTTAAGGAATAAACATAGTATTGTCTTGAATACTGTCCATATACTCAAGATTACTGCATTTTTTTAAAAACAATAAACTGAGCTTAATAAATTTACAATAAAATTTATTTTATAATTATTTGTACAAAAATAATAGTTACATGTTCATATATTTTTTATAAGAATTTAAATTCTTTTGTTGAATTTAATATCATTTAAATCTAAATGAGAATTTAATAATACAATCCCGTATGCCTTCCAAAAGACTGGCCACCTCTTCATCTGCCATTCCAGGTTTATAGTTAGTTTTGTTGATCGATGACCAATTTTTTTAAATCTTTTGAACAAAGGAACATCTGGTGACAATCTAGCACACATACATTCTTGTAAAACAGTTTCAATAACTAATTCCATTATGGGTTGTCTTCAAGTAAATTGTAGAAGTTTTTGCCTAGTTATTTTTCAAGAAGAACACAAGTTCCACTATTGTTGCCGGTATTTGAAGTTATAGTGTCAAAAAAATTGTTTTGCTTTAATAAATATGTTAGTAGTCTTTGTTTAACTTAAAACTCGCTCATAATTTATTTGATACGTCATAAAGAAAAAAGAACATCATTTTTTTCAAAATATATATTTTTTGTAGGTACCATCTTCAAATGACTTGAATTTTTATTACTTGTTTTATGTGTTAAATTGAATTAAATGGTCAATTTCCGTGGAAAAGTCATAAAAAGTTGACTAAGGCTATGATAATTAAAAAGGTAAATTTTTCCTAGAATTTAATATGATTTAAACGTAATTACAAATTTTCATATTTATCAGCCCAATAATTGGGTTACAATATCCTAAAGAAATAAAGAAAAAAGGTCATGAGTTAAATTTCAATCAACTTCAATTGGCGTTATTTTGAATATATAAATATTATTTTTGTTGAAATAAATATTATATATATTTTATTGTAAATTTATCAAGCTCCCTTTATTGTTTTAACAAAAAAAAAAAAAAAGGTTGGATCTAAAGTATATGGACAGTATCAAGAAAATACTCAATTTTTGTCCTTAAAAATGTCAACTTTCAAAACTTTAGGGGCGTTAACCTACCTCTAAATATTATTCAAAACTGTTCACACTTTCCTTTAATGTTTTTTGTACAATTAGGAACAATTTTTTAACCTAAGCCATTTACTTTTCCAAAAATTTAATTTTATTATCACCTTAATGAATACTTTTTCAATCATCTCTTGACTTCTACATAAGTATGTATAAATAAGTGAAAAATTTACAGTCTTTTCAATAGAAAAATAACATGGATGGAATCAAGGGGGGAAAAGTTAATGTTACATTAATATATAACTTTTATATTTTATTAAATATATATTTGCTACAGATAATATATATTTTTTTTTTTAAATTAAGAAATAATGTAATAATGAAATAAATAGATAATAAAATGACAAGTTCGCCTTTGAACGAAAAATCAAAAAATGCCTCGAGAGAAAATTAAATATAGTAAAAGCCATTTGTTGTTGTTTGGTAATTAAGATAAAGTTATCATTTTTTGCTTAAAATGAAGCAAGAATAAAGGCTCATGTCAATATCCCAAAAAAAAAAAAAAAAAAAAAGTCTCGAATATTGTAGTAAAACGTTTGATATGAGATATTTTTTTTTGTGGATACAAAAGGATTTATATCCCTGTCTATAATGTACTTGTGGAAATAAGCATAAATTAGAAATTCGATAAAGGAGTCAATTGTAGTCAATTCATGCGATATAAGCTCCTGATCTTTAGTGAGGGAAAAGAAAAATTAAAAACCAATACATATGGATACAAATTGTACAACGAAAAACCAAAGTTATCACAGGGGTGGATAACAAATACCTATTGTAACAACTTATTGTTAATCTTGAGGGGTAACCATTGTCTAATGATATTATTATTCGGATATTCCTTAAGGATATCAACTCACAGTTCGTAAATGCTAATTAATGACGCGCATATTCTCTAGATGCCAGTCCTATCCAATCACTTTTTGAAGATAAGTTTGGGTAACATCCCTTATAGAAGTGTCAATGTTTCGATATGAAGAAGTAGAATAATCTAATTTCCCAACATTTTTTAATTTGTCATTAAATATATTAACTAGAATGGACACATGATAAAGTGCAAACCTCCGCACTATGCCTATTTTTCTGAATGAAATATCCTTTTGTCTCTATGTTAAAGTTAAAAATATGCAATATTGAATATTTGAATTTAATAAAATTTAATGTCTATTGCATTCATACTTTAATATATATAATGCTCCACAAAGAGATAATTTATGCTTTGTATCTCAATTTGTTCAATAGTGATGGTCCAGTATGCGGTTTTGACCTTTTGTGTAACTTTGACCATGGATTTTTAGCTATACCGGATGGAACCTTGAAACTTTTACACTAAGAAAAAATATAAAAAAATAGATTGCCATACTTTAATTATACATTTAAAAAAAAGTATGTATTAATCTTTTTCTCATTCATTGCCAATGTCAAATTTATTTATTCTATTAGAACATCATTGGCCTCACAGATGGCAACAAGCCTCTTGCTTGTACTCCGTGCATTAATATGTTACAAAGTTATTGTAGATTATATATTTTGAACGTTTTGTGCTACTTTGACCTCTCAAAGCTTAATGACCGCTTACTGTGGTTATATAATGTTCATACCAAGTTAGATCAAAACCAATCGATAACTCTTGTGACCAAAAGACAAATAAAAAACAGAGGCAATTTGTTCAACTTCGTTGACGGAGGTGATTAGATTGTAATTGTTCTTTATATAGGATTTAAATCTTCCTGTTTTGTTATTGGTCCTTAAAAACGTTATGTATTTTAAAACCTAACATCATTATCACAAATATTACAGTAAATTATTGATGTCACTTTACCAATTGAATTTTTAAATTAAAACTCTAATAATTATTCTAAATTAAGACTTCATTAAATTATGTATTATCATAATAAGCATTGACATGTTAACAACATAACTCCAAAATAATTAAGGTACATAGGTGATGACATATGTGGATTATGTCTTTAGTATCTTTAGTAAAGGTTGTTCTATTGGACCCGTTGGAATTTACTTCATTCATATTAAGATATAATTCGTAATAAATACGTACGACAAAATCATATGGGAAAGAAACAAAACAAATGTATTTGAAATCAGTTGAAAAACATGTAAGAGAAAAGTAAACTTTTCCCCCCCTTGTATATTGTAATGTATACTAGTATACAGGTTTGATTTTCAACTTTTTTCGAATTTCGATTATAAGTAGAGCGGAAAATATACCTTGGGGTATGAATAATGAAAAAAAATTTATTATTCTAAGATTTCATCTTCGTATGCCACATTTATTTCAAAGTTTTTGAAAATTAAATGTACAATAAAAAAGGTGCGCCTAATAAGTGAATCATCAAAATTGGAATGATTTTCTTCTTTTTGGTGGAAAAAATAGACCTTTAAGAAAAAAAATCTAATAAATATTATTTGTATATTTTATTAATATCTAGCAATTTTATTAAATGAAATATACTAGTGCATTGATTTATTAATTTTTATAAACTGAACAGAATGTACCGCCTGAAGATGAAATCCTAGAGCAATGACAATTTCTATTATTTTACTATCTTAAAGTAACTTTTCAGCACTATCAGCACTATGATTTGAAGTGATGAAAATGGTGTGTATTTTGGGCACGTTAAAAAAACAGGAACCGAAAATCAACATAATAACCCTTATAATTTTGAGAAATACTTTGAAGGAAAGCGGTTTAGCTGTCATTACTTTTCAATAGGTACAGCTACAATCAGCTGAAACAAAGGAGGAGGGAAGAGGAAGTAAATAAGGACGTTATCAAGAATTACTCTGATGTTGATCCTCAATTTTACTCGGAATCCAACAAGGACTTACAATTATAACTCCACAATCAGGTTTTGAATATAAATGAATGTAGTAAAAAAATAAGTTCCTCTATTCAGCAGTGAAATAATAATGACAACCGCTTAGGAAAAGAAAACTCATCCTTCAGTTTGACTACTAAAAAAAACCGGGCAAGTTAAAAAGTAAACACGATTGACATGACTAATTATTTGCTTGATTCTTATGTCAAGCTTGTAAAGCATCTGTAATATCTGAAGTAAAAAAATTATTGTTGATTATAATCAATATTTGCGTATCACAGACTAATAATAACGCATAAACAACATATAAAATATCCTTTAGTATTAAATAACATAATGTTTCGTAAGATTGTCATTAAATAGAGGCAGGTACATGCAATTTGAAGTACAAACAGCTGTAGATATATTTGTTAAGTGACAAAAACAATTTTAATTTTTACATAATATACATATATATATAATAATACAGGGATTAAAGTAACACCCATTCCAAGATATTGGAATTTCCTTTCATTACAATTTCTTCACAACATAATTTGGATAAATAAGTTATGTATGTAACTATTACTCGTGTCTGCAACATAGCTTAATCTAGGATATCACTAGAATCCATTTAATGTGTACTTTAACAACGTAAATTGTATTTGTATACGAGGCTCGTTTGAAAAGTCCGTGCAAAGTCTAAGAAATGGCACTACTGGCGTGTATTGAGGTTATGTTCAGTTAGTAGCATCTCTTGGAAGAATACACACCAACTATCTTTCTGTTCGGAATTTTGAAATGACCCTCCTCGTATGTGTATGAACTAGAAATATGCTGATGTAAAAAAAAATCGATTCCATATTTTACAAATGATTAAATGTACCCCCCTATTCCTCTAAGCAATTATTTATACTGTGTCGAAATTGATTTGTTACGTTTTCCAACAGATTCATATCCTACGGATACAATATCCATATTAATAAAGCAAACATTATATCGTACTCCATGATGCATATCGTAAATATATTTTGATCTAAGAAATATCATTATGAAATATTGCAGGCGAGTCCATTAAGGTGGATCGAAAAAGGGAGTTTTGAGTTTTTTTTAGAATTTCCTAATTTAATAGTGTGGAAAGGTGCCAACTGTATTATATTATATGAGTTAAAATATACTTGATTGATGTATATATTTTTTAACGATATTTTGTATTATTAAATAATTCTTATCCAGCACCTTCTCCATATAGTGTTTTTTATCTGCCCTAGTGTGCACTGTATATAGTGCTCCCTAATGTACAAGTATAGTATAGATATTTTTGATATAAGTAATAATAATGTAGTCGTATTAATGAAATATTGCAGGCCTGTGTGTATAACAAGAGTACAGTATCTGTTTGTTTTTTTGGTATTGGTCTCTTATGTATCATAAATTATAAGCATTTATATTATATGTAACGCTGGTACGATATGTTGTTTATTTGTATTTATTAGTGAGTGCCATAATGATTAAAGTAGTCATCAGCCATCCTAACATATTAATTTCTTTCCTCAACCTCATACTATTATTCAATCATTCTTGAGGGGAGAATTCTTATGAAGAAGCTTGTACCTGTTCACCCTTTCCCCCTTCAAACATTCATTCTGTAGAAACTTTTCGTTGGCCGTTCATTAGTTCATTTTTTCCCCCGTTCATTTTTCGGTTCAATAATTCATTTTTAAATAATTTATTTATTTATCCACTTAATATTTATTTAGTATAAGAATTCCAACCTACAAAATACTATTAGTATATAAAGTCCATTTTATTTCTTCATACATAAAAATGAGCCCCAAGGGCGTGGCTTACTAAAAGCAAACAGGGGTCTTGAAATGTAAACGGCTCCAATATACAGGTAAAAATGATCCTCTCAACTTTTATGAAATGGTGTACAATTTATTAAAAAAAAAAAAAAATTAACAGCCTCAAAATAGCCTCCAGGCAGTAGCTTAAGGCAGCCTCGAAAAGTGTCTAAAGCAATTACTTTTATTCAATGCAACCTCCAATTTATTTTCAACAGCCTCCCTCCTTTACAAAAAAAGCTGGCTAGACATATGTTTCACCTGATTTACTTGCAAGGGAGACCCGTGGCATAGACAATTAATGGCAAATACTAAGGGTGCCGTTCATTTAGGGGGTGCCATAATGGGTGCAAAGAAAAAAAAGGTAAGCCCAAACCTAACCTAAATTTTGGGTTGGAATCAATTTTTCAAAAATGATAGTTGGGCCAAGTTGGCCCATCACACATGAGGCCTGGTCGGGTTTTAATTTTTATTGTCATACCCAGTCGGGTTTCATTTTTTTTATTTTCTGGCTATTTTTTTTGGAGATGCCTCTGATTAGGTTTTAATGGCTTGTTGATTTATTCAAAACGCTGAAAATTCTTCTTATGTGCTCATCTCCCATATACCCACAGTGGTATTCGTTTGTTGAAAGTGTTAACTTCTTCAGAGAGGTAGGATTTGTTATTTATCTTTTTAAATTATTGTCGGAGACAATTATGCAAGACTTTGGGGTGGGAGGTGCTTTCCGTGTGAGAGGAATAAACTAGTCTCCCGAATCACTTGTATGCACTCCTCCGAGCAGTTAAGAACACCATTTCTACGATATACATATATTGGTGCAGTAGTAATATTTATAAGTTAATTCCCAGAACTGCTCTGTGAATGTTTGATCTTGAGTATTTCAATGAATGTATCTGTTTTTTGAAATGGTGTTAATTTCTCACTCATTCGTTATGCAACACTTGTCTACAGTTTTTCTTTAATTAAATGATTATTAGAGGTTTTTATTGTTTCTTGGAATATAATAAATGTCCATAGTAAATAATATAGTCAGCTTTGTGTGAGAGTATAATATTGAATATACACATTATTGTCTAATATCTTGCATAGGGCGCCAAATTGATTCGGATTGGCCCTGTTCGATTGTATACCTTATCACAATGCCATAATAAATCCTCCACAGAATCCCATGCCTATTCATCATTTTATGAAATAGGGTATTCTAGCCTAGATAAGATTGTAATTTTGTATGTATTTAGGCATTTCTAATTATAAATGCTAAATATTTCGTTTAAATCTGGACCTCACCCCTTAGAGAGAGAAAAGATACAAGTCACCATTGTACGTTCCTACAAAACTACAAATTGGGTTTTAGAAATTAAAAGAGACATAAAGTCAAGACCAGGAATGTCCAACCTTTTAATATAATGGGTTACATTAGCACTTGAAATATTTTAATGGGACACAGAACCTATTAAATTAAATTGCATGGAAAATGTCTCCATAATAAATATCTATTGAATAGATATTTATTTCAAATTTAGGCCAAATATAAAAAAAGGCCAAATCTAATTTTTCCATGCCAAACTGCTTCAAAAAAGGATCAATCTGGCAACCTTGTTCAAGGGCGTCCACAGGATTGCTCCAATGGATAATTTGATCGAATAACCTTTTTTTTCGATCAAAAAAGAGATCCTTAAAAAATTCACGGAGCGTTCATTTTTCAAAAATTTAATTAATTTGTGTAAACCTTACAGCCCCCCCCCCCCAGCAGACCCCCCTAGTTTTAGAGTTTCATAAAATACAAGATGACGTCATAAAAGATTTTATGTTTGTTCTTATTATGTGCGTTCAACGCGTTTTGAAGATATTGTGACAATTTTGCTAAAAAATACTGCTTGAAGTGAGAATAAGTATTGGGCTGTACTTAAACATTAAGTTGGCCACAATGCAGCCCACAGGTTGGACATCCCTGCTATAGACAGTACCTCTATTATGATACATTATTATGTTCTCACAAGGTGGACGCAGGAGGGTATGGTGGCACCAAGCTTCTTTAAAATAACAAAAATTTTAAATATACAACTAAGGTTAGCGGAACTATGCAAATTAATACTTATATACATGGGCGACATAAGTAAAGATCCAGTAATCCTCTATTTTTTTGCAAATTATGCAAATGCAAATTATTTAAGTATGTTTTGAAATTCACCATTATTTGGTTGTACAGATATTTTTTTTTTTTTTTTTTTGTGTTTAAGTAAGATGAATTTTATTCCCTGTATTCAATAATAATAGAAACAAAATCCACAAAGGTAAGAAATTAATCATTGCACAATTAAAAAGTAGTTTATGAATGGACTTTGTTCAAATTTTCTTGAAAGATCATCATCAAAAACGATGTGAGCCCTTCCATATTTTTCCTGAGCCAGGCAGGCTTTGGTTACTAAAGACACAGATTTTGAGGGTTGAACTTCTTTGAAAATTACTATATAAGTGAGGATGAGAGTCAGTCGTAACTCATCTAGGAAGCAAATATGTGGATTCTTCTTGGCAAACGAACGTTTCTCATGAATAGTTGAGATAAATTTAGTTTAGTAATGTTAGCAAGATAATCGTTTAAAAATAAAAGCTATTTGAATGTAAGACAAACTTGACATGCCTTGGTAATTAATCAATCTTATTTTGGATTTTTTACATAATGTAATCAGTAAGGAGGCAAAATTTGTGTCACACTCTGAGTTTATTTAAAAATTACATTAGTCATAACAGATGCATCCTTTAAAGTGTGGGTACTCTGTGTATTAATATTCCCTGGCTACAAAAATGAAACTATAATTTTTTTCCCATTCATTTTTTTTTATTGCATCATATAAACCATCAAAGGATATATGGAAATATTAAAGAATTTTCTCCAACACCGATACTATTTAGATCTTGTATATTTTGCCTAATATATCAATTTTCCGATTCCAATTCGATATATCAGCCACGTCTAGTATGTTTTTATACATCATTTTCCAAACCAAATTAGTATTTACACAAATGTCGAATCAGGAAGTTAAACAGAAATAAACACATGTGCTCATTTTTGTAGCATATGTGTGATTTGTAATACAAAATAGATGAGACCAAGCAAAATAACATATTTTGTTAAATTATAATCTTCTGTCAAGATGTTTCGATTTATTTTATGTATGCAAGGCCGGAACACTCCTGAGTTGGAAATGAAGGACTTTTGAAAAAAATAAAATATACATTTTCTGTAAAAGGGACCTTTTTGAAATATATATAAAAATATTACATTATAAAAAAACGTCATATAACTAAATAGAGGGTTGATCTTATCTAATGTTACACATATTATTAGTCTTAATCCGGAATGGCATTGGTGCAAAATCATGGAGGAGGACAACTAGACATCCTATTTCTGTATAGAGCAATCTGGAATTGTTGGAAAGAGAAAAGAAGATTATAAATTTTCTCTAGGCTAACAAAAATTCAGGCAAAGTTTTGCTCTTTTCTGATGCCACTGTGAATTAGCATATCAGCCGTTACATCACAACCTGAAGATTGTTACCGCAATCGTTTCTGGAGTCTTAAGCACCTACATGAAAAATTGCAGGTAAATCCATACATTGGTTTGCCCATGATTGGAGGATAATCACAAACACAGGCATTCACATTTAATATATAAACTAGTGTAGTTTGCCCGGTGTTGACTGGGATATTAAGAAATTAAAATTAATGAAGAACTCTTCTGCTTAACAAAAAAAAGAATAATTCTCATGTTGGTTTATGAGTATACTAATATAAGGACATTATCTTTTTTTCAGGCGATGAGGAAGTGGTTGCTTTATTCTGGGCCAAACGCCGAACACACAGTCTTGCAGCTACTTCTCTGAGCATCAAGGAAACATCCTAATATGCAAAATACACCCCGACTCTTAGGTTATACAAGTGCTGGTTCAAAATACAGTTTAAACTCTACCACCTCCGTGTTTCTAGGCACCAAGGAACCCTTCTTATATACTATAATACACCCCAGCCCACAGGTTGTACAAGTAAACTAATGGGCCCAAGGCAAGTTCAATTTATTCACCACCCTTTGCCTGAGCATCAAGGAACTCTCCTAATATCCCAAAATAAACATTGGCTCTCAGCTTGTACAGGTGAAGTGCTAGGCCAAAATATAGTTTAAACTCTATCGCCGCCTTGTTTCTAGGTACCAAGGAATCCTTCCAATATTCAATAGTACATATTATTCCACGGGTTGTTCAGGGAAACTGCTGGGCACAATTCAAGTTAAATTTCTCCGTCGCTCTTCCCTGAAAACCAAGGAGCCTAATGATAGCCTAAAATACACACTGGCTTTCAGGTTGTACAGGCCAATTACTGGATCTCAAGGCAGTTTAAACAGCACCCCCCACACATTTTAAGCAACAAAAACCCCTTGTAATATGCTCGATTACACCCCAGCTCTCAGGTTGTAGAGGTAAAGTGTTAAAATGCTAATTGAAGGCCACCATGGCCTTGAATACCAATTTTTTTTTACCAGAACCATTTCTGAAGCCTTAACCACTTACAAAGGAAAATTTCAGCGTAATCTATCCTTTGGTTCGGCTGCAGATCTCTAAAATTTATAAAAAACATTCTATCATAGGACTTTATATTCGTCCTATATTAGTCTTCAAACCATGTCATTTTTTGGAATTCCACAAAATCCCATTCTACCTATGATATGCTTTTCATATGTGGATAATTTAAATTTTCTTTTAATTGCTGAATATTTGTTTAGTATAAGGAGTAATTGTTAAAAAATTTGTTATGTTTTGATAAAAATACAAATGTTATGTCAGTTTAAAATTGTTTGGATACTGATGTCCCTCTGGGTTTGAGAGGTAATTTTTTTCTCTATTTATTAGATTTTAAAAATTTTTCAGGATGAGACAAGTATATTTGGTTATTTTTCTTTTAGAGTATTCATATTAAAGTACTTTTTATTAGTAGAGATTAAATGATTGAAGGACCAATACACACAGGCATTAACATTTAGTATAATTTTACCAGAAGAAAAAATCTGTACTTCCCATAGATTTATCGCGTCTAGAGAAATATGTGGCAGCAGAAGGCCAAAAATTTACTTATTAATTATACAAGCATATATTTCTAAGATTTTCATTAATTATTATTAATTAATTAATAACAGTATGTCAAAGTTTATTTCATTTTACTGTCAATTTATGATCCGCAACGGTGTACAAATAGGAACTAGCGACCTTTAGCCCTCGTGTGGAGTTGTATATTTTCAACCCACAGGTCCAACAAACATAAGTTCGCTCATCACTTACATAGTAGTAAAGTGATTTGCCCTTTTAAAGTCATATTTCAAAACTAAACTAACGTGTTCCTATTCCAAGGATTCCAAGTTTCACACATTCAGGATTTTATAGGCTAAAAACTCAAGTAAGCTTAAAGCTTCCTTACCACACATTTGTTGAAACATATGTAGAAGCCTTGAATTTGGTGTGATTATTTTTTTTTTTTTGGAAACTAACGTTGAACGTAAGGATTTAGGTATTCAAGGTTCTATATAAAAGCGTTATGTCACTAAAACAGAATTTCGAAGGTAATTTCATATGAAAGAAATGGTTAAATGGACAATTTTGTAAATACATTTCTAAATTTAATATTAATCACGATTTAATATATGTGTTTATTCCTGATTTGTTATATGTAATGAACATATGTGTAGGCGTCAACATAGAAAATGTTTTCAAGAAAAGGAGAAATAGTCGATTTGGAGTAAAGTTCACAGACTCGCGTAATATCTTGAATATATATGTAGATGATTTGATAATAGAAGCTAACTAAAAGCCCAAGCGAATCAAGAGGATAGAAGTGATGTTGAAGTTATTTGCCAAGTTGGAACGATGTCTTGCCTGAAGATAAAAAAAAGAGAAGACAATTGTTTCTCCCATAGGATCATGGATTTCCAATTTAGAGATCAGTATAAATACCTGGAGGGTAAAAACAATAATTAACATTCCGTAGCTAGAGTGGGATAGGGATGGAATTTATATGCGTAATTGGGATTGTGTTTGTTCCTTGATTAACCAAACGTTGAATAAGTAAAGAGGATGTAATCTTCAGGAGAGGATTGATCTCTAAAATATGCAGGTCATAACTTCAATTCTTTATGCAACTACTGGATCTCCAAGGATGGCTGAAAACACCATAATATGTAGAAGAAAAATGGATAACAAGATGGTTCATAAAAGTTATTTGGAAGCTATTGAAGGAACCATAGCACATCTATGTGGACGAATGTCGCTTCTATCAAAAATCTGCGTAAAATTAATTCAAAAATCATAATAAATATGGAAGAAGAGAAGAAGGAGAAATGGAGACGCACAATAACAACAACAAATATAGATTCCAGAATAATTATGGAACAGATCTCAGAAATTCATTCCTTTTTGCAATTTGTAGGGATTTGGCTGCAATCCTGATATAAGGGAGTTTCATTATTATATATAATCCGACAAATTTTGGGAAAGTTTTTTTTTTTTCACCTACATCAAAGATCTTGCATATTTGAAGGAATATCTCATTCTTACCATTCAAGAAATTGATAATTTTGTAACATTTAGAGATGGAAAATTTAGTTTCCTCTCAAGACGGCAACAAACGCCTACATTACATATACCCTTGGCATCTTAAAATAGAAATTCGTAATTCATCGGTTGTGTGGATGTTCATGTTTAGTTGTTAAGGCTCCCAGAAAACTGGAGAAACAAGATATTAATCATCCGGGAGGAATAAAGGATGGCAGAAAGTTTACTGCTCAATTGCAAATCTACGCTGGAATAATTAAGTTTTTATGCCTTGCAATGATTGTGGTAAACTTTTTAATGACACACTACATGCCTTCGTGGATTGTCACACTGTGAGTATTTTAAAATGCTTGGTAAAGCTAAATAGAAAAGGATTAGAACATGTTGATACGAACGTTGCTTAAGTTATGGATTTGTTTGTGATTTTCAAAGAAATAAAGGAGCCCCTTCGGAAACCAAGGCTTTAGATTTCGCTTTGTCAAACTCTAAAGCCTTAATGGCAAGCAGAAAAACAAATATTAATCTGTTACATGCTCAGAAGCTAAGAGCAATTCTTATTGCTGTAGCAGTAAGATATGCAGCAATCCTTTCCATTAAAGTACCGTCCGTGGGAAGTTATTCATTTAGTTTGTCAAAGAATACAATATGAAGAAAAATCATTCAATTTTGCTTTTATGCTGACGGGCCACATATGTCATATACCTACGTTCATGAAAATATTATGTACACGAACATAATATTTTGTAATATCATATAGGTACGTTATGTATTGTATATTTTTAGAATGGAAATATGAATAAAATACGCCATTATAAATATTAAATTTATACATGACGTAAGACTAGAAAGTTAGTGTAGTTCTTTCAGTGCCTGGATTTTTAAATGTTGTGTTTTTATTTTTAACACTGTTGTTACTATTCCTAGACATATCATTCTGAATTAGCCAAATGCTCTAATATGTTTATTTTTATTTCATCAGAGGAACTCCAATGTTGATGGGGTTTTTTTCATTGGGGGAATGAGGAGATATAACATTTAGGTTCAAAATATTAAGTGTAAACCTCATACATTCTTTGGGGGGAAGAAATGAGTAGCGTTATGTTGGTACTTGTTTAGGACGGAAGATTTCAGTCCTGTCCGGTCCAGTTTTACTCCAGTATCGCATATAAGTCCTAAAACTTAGGAAGTTTCTTGCTTGATGACAAACTCAGGAATGTCACCTCGATTATATTTTGGGGGGCTTGGTTTTTGGATTTTTTTTTTTGAAAATTTTGTAGAAAAAAATCCATAGCTCCTTACGGTAAAAAATTTCAATATTGAAATTTTTTGAAAAAAAAATTCAAATATTACATTTTTTGAAGGAAATCCGGAATCGATTTAGCCCTTGCACCTTCATTTATCTTATCCAAAACTAAAAACGCTTTTTATGGGAAAGCTTCGGGACCTGATGGTATTAATGGCAAAATTTTCACTCGGTGTATTGATGGTGTTGTTCCTTATTTGGTTGAAATAAGGAAGTCAATGGAAGTACATGGGAAGCTTCCTTATTCGTTTACAAAAGGCAGGATAGCCTTGATTCCCAAAAAAGGTTCGCCTACATATGTCAATAACTGGAGACTAATTACTGGTCTTAATGAAAGCTATATAATCTTTTCTGTTATTCTGGTAGCCAAAATGGAGCCAATTTTAAATTATTAGTCTGGAACAGAAAGGATTCCTGAAGAGGAGGATGATTTCTGACATATCGAGAAATATTCAAACTGCAATTGAGAGTGTACAAAATAAGGGGAGAGCTTTGTGTGCAATAATTGTAATTGACTTCTGCAAGGTCATTGATACCATTTTACATGGGCATATTTTTGAAAGCAATAAACAAACTCCTTCCTGGAAGATTTTTCAGTCCAGTTAGAGGTCTTCTATTCAGCAGTACGTCGACTATTGCATTAAGTGATTCGGAAAGTGATCCAATAGTTTTAAAGAAAAGTTATCACCAAGGTTGTCCTTTAGCTCCACTACTTAACGTTGCAGGGCTTAAAGATCTTGGAGGTACCATAAGAAAGAAATTTGGTGATTTTGGAGTTAATTTTGGAACGTCAAAACATATTATTGATATGTATGCTGACGATATCACTTTGATATTGGAGGAAAAGTCAGAAATCCAATTAATAAAGATGATTGAAGTTTTAATCAACTACTTCAAGAAATATGAAAAAAGGTGTGGTTTGAAGATTAACAGCAAGTGGACAATTATTCTCCCCCTGGTAAATGGGATCGCTTTCAAGTACTTAGAATAGCGGATTGCTTTATCAAAAAGAGTGTCAATATTTTAGGAATTAAGCGGGAAAGTAAATACACCTCCTACACAAACGGGACTGATTTAATTTATTTTTTTAAGTTCTTCGATTAACAAATGGAAGAATTGTAATCTCCAAAAAAGAATTGACCTCTTTAATTACCAAATTGTTCCTGCGGCTACGTATATTCAATGGTTAGCCAAAAAAGTCATTAACGAAGAAAATTGCTAACTAAATAAGCTTTTTCATCCAAGCTACATAGATTCCTTAAAAGAACCAAAATTCATTTAGGAGAAGGGTTGTCTTTGCTCTCTAGAATTATTTATAAAATTTATCAAAAAATACTTATTGACCTTTCAAGAAACTCTGAGTCTGAGGGATGCACATCTATTTCGTCCCATACTACCTACAATAGGTTAATGCTAAGAACTGATTTTAGCAATGGAAAAAATAAATAATTCTCTCATTTAATGGGTAGCTGTCCAGAGAATCATTTGGAAAGGGGCACGGGTCTTTTTATCCTCTTCTACTATTGACATTGTGAGTCAGAAAAGTAATAAAAGTTTTTTTTCAAAGCCTCTTTAAAAAAGTTGGAATGGACAACGTTATCTAAAAATATAATCACGGTTCATAATCTTAACCGTACTTTTTTCTTCAATAGCGGAAAGTTTTTCAATCCACTAATTAAGAATTTCACTCGACTCCGAAATTTTAATAAATTTAAAGTAAACATGAATGCATTTGTCCCGGTGTTACCTCACCAATACAAAAAGTACATTCACTTTTACTCTCAGCTCTCGATATTTCAGCTTCTTTCCCCCTTATCAGTGTTTTGAACGTTGATTGGTTGAATTAGCTATTACTTAGCTGTGAATATTTCTGAATAATTATTGAATATTAATAACATAGCTTGGATGAATTGATTGCCTACCATTTGGTTTTGGGCCCTTTACTTATTGTTTCATTTCGTATGAAAAGTTGCATGAACCAATAAAGGTATCTACGTGTCGTATCTAGATTCAAACAACCATTGCAATACAGTAGAGTGAATAATGTATACTTACTATTGAATTTTATGGTCTCATTTGTTAAATAGACATGAAATTGACGACACTAATTTCTCCTGGGACTGAAATTGCTATAAAATTTGAAAAATAAATACATTCTTAAAAATAAGACAAAAGTAAATAAAACGTATACTATAGTATACGTAGCGATAAAATCTTCAAAAAGAAAAAGTTACATAAAAGGCCCTACAGGCAGTCATCATTCTGTGGGTAATTTTTAAACTCTAAAATTAGAAGGCATAATTCTAAATAAGTTTCGTTTCTGTTTCTAAGCAATCAGTTCTAACTCTACCTAGGTAGATATTTAAATGATAACTTCAAATAGTAGTTATGTTGTTGTGAAGTAGAACCCAAATAATATGTAAACATTTTAATTCTAATTTTGAGATGAAATAATGATACAAAATAGCTTTTATCATTGATTGGATTATTTATTTAAATCATAGTTAATTAGTTTTGATAGCTAAATATCATTATAATTAAACAATTAAATTCATTTATAAACATATGAATTATGTCCTGGTATTTACTTGTCGTTCACATTTAATTATTATCTTCTACATACTAAAACAACAGTTTCGAATATAAAAGTCATCTCACTAAACTCATATTACAAACTTACAGTGATATAATATAATCAAGCTTTAAGTTTGAGGTTCGAAGTAAATTAATTAAAGCCAAGAGTGTAGATAGGATCATATACATATTATTCAAATGAATTAAATATATCGATATATATACTAAATGTATGTATTTATGGGTTTGTATAAAATATTTACTTACAAATTCAAACATTTTCCTTCGTTAAGAATCTTTATAACAGAAAAAAAAATCCTCCAAATTTAATCTGATTATATTTATTTTTACAAAAGCTTATGAATGATGAGGTTGTTAGATGAAAGGGGTTATGAAAAATCTAAGTAGAGCTTTTATTTTGATTGATAAAAATCATTTATATTTTGCCTTAAACCCCGTTATCACTCTCTTAAGGTTTTATATAAATGCAAAAACTAAAACTGTCTACGACAAAAATGGTATGAAATATAACAACTAATAGGTCGGTATAAGAAACGCCTATAAGATTCCTTTGTTTAAAGATTCGGTACGAAATGGAAAGGTAGTGCAAAAAATTCACGCATTTGGCAATTACATTAATAGTCTTGCATGTACATAAACTCCATGTGATAGTGATATAATATACCTCGAAATTGCGGAAAATTGCATTTGAATTAATTAATTATATCTAAAGAAGATTGCATCATTTACAGTCTTGTCCATGTATCATAGTTTAATTTTTTTTTCTCGATATTGCTGACAGGGTTGAGGTGTCAAAGTGGAAATATTGTAACTTTCTGAATAAATAAGAAAGACAGAAAGAGATAGGAAGCTAAACCGCCTGCCATCATATATAAATATAATATCTTGTGTTGTGTGTGTCTTTATTTATTTGGTCCAGTCCAGTTCAGTCTTAGGACCAGTCATGAAGACTGTCAAACCTTCAGACTGTCAGCACTAGAAATGATTAAAAAAGAAGAAACAAAGATGAGAAACATAATCAAGGATCGAACTTTATAATTATTTAGGACTGAAATGGGCCGGACCAAGAGTGAATTGGACCGGTAGTATTATATCAGTCCTAAATATGGACTTACATGATACTAATTATATCAGTCCTAGGGTTACAGGGAGATCTCAACTCTTGCGAGTTATTTGGACATTCAGCTCTTTGGTAGATCTTGAAAGTAGATTTAGCGTCTCATTATGTGGAGGAAACTCAAAGTTTGTTATTATATAATATCAGAAGGACTCAGAGTTGCTTCATGGACTGGAGATGATCATAGATAAGATATAATTATGTAATACGACTTTTTCTTGTAATGATCTTGAATAGCTTGTTCTAAATATTGACAATATAAATTACTTAGAGTTGTTACGTGAAAACTTTAAATGATATAAGTCAGTTAGATTAAAGAAGACGATTATGGTTTATGCAATTGTGTATAAAATATGTCCTAGAATGCGGGTTCGGTTTTTTCTAATTGGCAATCTAAACAGGGCTTTTTATGTTTCTAAACTGTTTACATTATTATTTAATTCTTGAAGACTCCCAATTCTCCTCCCAAACATACTTCAAATTGTCATGGTGGCCACATTTTTTTTTTTTTTTAAATACTGACAGGATTATATATTAATCACTGAATATATATCTATAAACATGCCAAATAATTAAAAGGAGCAAATTTAACTTCATTTGTATTTATTAAATATAGTTGTATTATTAAAATTAAATTAATGCTAAATGTATTGCCCTTAATTAAATATTTACATTCAAATTTCAAGGCATTAAGTAATATTTTTTTAAAGGTATACAATGCAGCACTGATTCAGTTATTATAAACTAAGAGTGTTCAAGTGTTTAATTAGAGTTTTAGAGTTTTATTTATTTATACATATATAGAGATGCATTTGTATACTTTTCAAGCCATACCTGCAAAAATAATCATAACCTTTTTGAGGATTAGCATAGAGCATTACCCCACAAACATAAAAAAGTACACTTTATTTGTTGTCAGCTGTCGATTTGTTTGCTTCTTATTGCATTATCAGTAAATTAACTCTTATTAAGTTATGTAACATAATTGCCCCTGTAGCTGCAGCCGATATCAAGATAGTCCCCAGCGTTGAGCAATGAACGCTTTACATTTGCTGATAGCTGCATTAATTATTTTTTCCTCATATGAACCATGCTTCCTATGAGACCAAATTGCAGGAACGCTTCGCAATATCTTGGCTCAAAATCTACAATTTAAGTAATATAAAATTAAATATTATGATGTTTAGAACTGGGCGTGTTTGATATCGTTATATATTCGTACACAGTTCTTACAATTTTGTCAAAAACTAATCAAACTAATCGATATCTGAAATTGGGAGGTGAACTTCCTGCCATCATCATTGATTCCTTTCAAAGAATGCATAATACTACTCTTGCATGTTTGAGGAAGATCTAAGCTTCTTATGCATTCCTTAGTGATAAGATATGCATCAGTAAATTTAAAACTTTAGAAGTAAATTTTAGATACCTTGGAGGAGGTGAAAGATGACACTTAGATATCTGATAATGGAGAAGTTTATATTTTTCAACTCTCATAAGAGGCATATTTATTAAAAATATATAATTATTTACAGGAATTAACCGTTATAACTTTGCAGTTATTATACTTTAAATAATACATTATTAGTGTATAAATTATAAAAATATTTTATCTCTCAACAAGTATCTTACTGAACTTAACTCATAATAGTTAAAAGTGACTTTTTGTAAGTATAATTAGAGTCTTCACAGAAATCCTGTGATGAATTACTTTTTTTTGGTTATTTATTATTTACTTCATGATTGAGGATTTATTCATTTAAGGATGATGTATCATTCTTAAGGTACATTACATTGTGTACGTGAGTATATCTACCTTTAATACCTTAATAACATCCACATGCCTAAATATAAGTTGCTAACAAAGCATTATAATTGGATAAGACTGAAGCCTTTAGGGCACTCTTGAGTTCTTTAGATAGGACATGGCAACACAGAAATAAATATATAGAGGCGAAAAATTCGAGATATCTTGAAAGGAATTTCAGTTGTTCAGAAAAAGGGGTGTAGCATCAGCTGAAAGGAGAGGCTCATCTAATTATTCTTATAAAATTCTACAACCTAAATGTTGTTACATTATCACAATAAAAAGTACGAAAATGATAATATGAATATCAAAAATTTACCAATTACAAATACATATTAAATACAATTCGGATTAAAGTCATTTAGTTTGTATAAGAAATGCAGTCAGAAGCAAGAGTTGGAAAAGAAAAGACAGTCACATCATTAACAAATTCATTATAGCAATAATGAGTTAATTTTATTTCCTCCGTTTAGGATATTGTTTTGCCCAGTTATATAATCCATTCAATGCACTCAGCTAATGAAAAAAAAACAGTGAGTAGCGTGAAGGTTGAATAGTCCAAACTTGTTGTTCAAACCAAGGACATTCCTACCCATTCTAGTTTTGTAGCAACTGAACTCTCTTCTACCGGAGATGTATATTCAAAAACACCTTTCCCACACAATGTCAAACTGCCACCAAAAATATCTTGTCATCTATATATATTTCTTTCTTTATGGACATACTCTTTTAAGTGTCTGATACCGATTCTGTTAAAAAATTCAGATTTTTACATTTTTATAACACTGCCGATGATCTTAAGACTATTTTAAATATTAGTAGATTTTGACTTAACTAAAACAATAACTAGTTAGAGTGTAATAAGTACACTTGCACACTTGTAGGTCAATCCATGCTAGAGCATTGTTAGCGAGTTTCACGGGTAAACTGGTAAAGTATCATACACCTGAAACGTTTAGTATGGGCCCAGATTAGAGAAAGGAGGGGTATTGTAACCGGATCCAAAGTACGCAGTTAGGGTAGAAGTACATTTATGTTATCCGAAAAGTTACAAGATTAGACACTAAATCCAGCTTCGGATTAACGTTTAAGGATCATAAAGTAGATCCGAAGAATTTTCCAGATCCTAAAAAGCCTATAGTAATGCTTAATACTTATTCCTGTTTATACATAAAGATTATAATCCATATAGAACATAGAATTTCTATTTAACTTGATTAATGATTAGAGCCACATCTACATAAACAGTTGCATAGTTATTCCAAACGGTGTTACATCACTAACCCAAATATGAACACTGCATTTGATTGTCAGCTGTCGATTTGTCTTCTAATTTTGAGATACCAATGATTTCTTATTAAGCTGTGAACAATTATCAACTTGAATAATAATTCCAAAGGAGGAAGAATTGGGTTACTAAATTTGTTATGTTTCTTTTCGGATGAGAGGATGCGAGATCCAGTAAATGCCCAATGTTTTCATAATAATAATTCTAATAATTATGTTTTATTAGTAGTAACATTGGGTTATCTATTGATTCAGCTACAGTAATTAGTAAAAATTAACCTTAAATGCGTATCTTATTTTATTTAGCTTCAGATTACTACAACAACAAGTAAAGATCAAATAAAAATTTACATTATAATTGCTGATCCTATTTGATAATATTCAAACTACACAGTTGTATAATTCATAGCATTTTTTTAGTTTCTTCAAAATAGATATAAACAAAAAACTTTATACTTTTCAACATCAAATGTCATCATTTAAAAAAATCCTCTTTTTGAATATACATAATATTACATATTTTTTTACCTAAATATTTTCACTTAATATTTAAACACATTCACCAAATAAACTACTTTTGCAGTATGTCGTGCTATTACGGCATTTGCTTATACAGAAGAGTCCCTTTTTTTACAGATGAACTTATTTGTTTTGAGTCTGTGCATTTGCACTACTTAAAGCCTTGTTCATATCCATCCAACAGAATTGATGAGGTCAGTCGCAATGTAACTTCTTTCTCTCTGGGAACTTCATCAATACTGAGTAATGACTCTTGCCAAGACTCAAACTTCTTTCTTAAATTGAAAATTTTTAAGACATTATTTTCTGTCCCTAATCTATAATGTCCGTTCTCTGATACATGGATCAAAACTGCCAAGACGTAGTGGGGATCTTTTTTTCTACGGTTGATAATTGAAACTTGGACATTGACGCACTGTCCTACCTCAGTCTCCTTAAACTACCATGAGGAGAGTTTGCATTATCATGTTTGCTTGTTTTTCTTGTTTGTGATTAGCTTCTTAAAAAAAGAAGAAATTCAACAAAATTATGCAGCGAAGCAAAAATGTAAAAAAACTACGGACACCCCTGAATATATATTTTTCCCATCGATACAGAAAACGGCCTATGCTAATTAATAGTCAAGGCTATGTTCAAAAACTGAGAAGAAACAAAATGAACACAAACTGAACTTCAACAAACATGTTCTAAACATTTGTGATGAGTGGAGTAATTATTATTTTAGTGGAAATAGTTTTTTAAATGTTACTTGTGTATGTTGTCTCATATGTGGGATCAAAGATTCAAATAATATGAAATACCGGTATGTTAGAAAAAATGCGTAAATTAACGTAAACACCCTAAAAATTAAAAAAATATTTTAGAGGAGAGAAGCTTAGCCGTCATAGCCACAAACCTCACTCCGTATCTAGCAAGTAAATAGCTTAAAATTACTCCAATGTCGATCTTCAATTCTACTCTGAGTCCAACAAGAACTTATAATTATATCTCTGCAACAAATCATAACAGTTAATTATCATTTTTACGCACTAGTGACCACTTTATACTTTGTTTTTCTCTCCAATAATATAGAAACAATGGCAAAAACTTTGGAAAAAAAAAAAAACACTATTAAGGTTGCAACTACCAATAGTATTGGGCTTATCCAGTGTCACAGTGTCTACAATAGATCTAAAATTCAAACAGTCATGTGAATTGAATCTTATCAACAAATGTAGAATAGAAAGAATATTAAGGACGGACTTTTGAAAGTTGAGTATATTTTATTAAATGGGCTTATAAAAATACCTATGCTGATACTTGATCTTGTGATAGTAAAAACATTACATCATGGGAAGATAAAAGTAACATAAGGGTAATAATATTGCATTAATAATGTTATAAAACTTTATACATCATTTTTCTGAAAATATATTTAAATATATTTTTCTTCTTAAAAGCAAGCAAATATGTGTAAGTATTACGTACTTTATTAATGATTAAAGCCACAAAGTTGTTTATATAAATTTTATCATATGTATGTTTTCTTGTTTGAAGGGAAAGAAACGACAAAGGTATATCATTTAATGTGCCTACATATCCTAAGTAATTTCAAGATGTCTCTCAAAAACGGAAATGATCTTGCAACTTTTCATTATATTCCAAACTCACAGTACAGAGAATGTTGTTTCTAAATGATATTTAACCATGATGTATGTTTTTTTTAACGTAATGCCTCATAGATTTTCATAGAATTGCCATAAATTGTTAAATTGAATAAAAGAAGAAATGAAATTTACTTTTTAGACATACTTTTTGATTAATTCAATAAACAAAATTCAAGGAAATATTATTTTATAGATATTCAATAGATTTTTATCAAATAATATTCTGATAATTAACACAGAGTGCTGGCTCAAAACTTGCAGTAGCATGAATAAATTAGAAGAACGTGATTTTTATGGAATCAATCAAAAACAAATCAAAACCAATTTATGATATTTTCAAATAATATATTTAGGTTAGTTTATTGCTAAGTACAGGGTGTTGAGTTCAGGGATAGAGGCAAGCCAGAAGTCAGCCATATTGTGGTTGCAGAAGTTTTGTTTCTTTATGGCTTTATGTGGCTGTAATGCACTCCTTGATTTTGGAAGCAGTCCAGATGGAAATGCCCATTTTGTAATTTTGAAAAAGAAAGACATCATGAGGGAAAATGGAAAAGAAATTTATCATGAAAAGCCACATCTTGTCTGAGGGGAAAATTCCACGTAGAATATCAATCTATTCAAGTTGAATCGACGTAACTCATGGGAACTCAAAGTGTCTAGGTTCGCTAGAGAAAGAAATATACTTTATGTATATGGACTTCACACAAGATTCCTAGGTTAGATGAAGTTAATGAAATACTACATATTTATTAACTTATACTTAATCAGTGCAACTTCATCTAACCAATTAAATGAACATTTTAAAAAAACCTGCAAAGAAACTAAATTTTTTTTCAATTTTTTTAAAGTCATTCTTCAAATTATCCAAACTTTCCGGCTGATAACATTTTTCCGACACTAATGATCCATGTCAACCCTTCCCCCTTCGCACACCCATGACACCGGCCCCGGCTTTGAAAACAGGATATGTGCATTTTGTACTTATCTGTTCATTGGTGAACATCCTTTTTATAACACAATTAGTGAATTGGGTAGAAAATAAAACGTATATCAATTACATGATAAGCAGTTGAGCGATTTAATAATTAAGTCTTTATTTTATTGATTTTTTTGTAAAATCTTTATTTACTATTCCATCTAATTTGCACTTATAAATATCAATTAAAATGTTAAAAATACTTGATAAATAAAAGTCGTAAAGAAATATCAACAATATTAGTTAAGGTTCCAGCAATTATAATTTGTTTTTCTTATGGTAAAAACATTAAATTAAGTTTTTAATTATAAAGATGTCTATAAAATACTCTTTACTTTATGCAAAATTTGGAAATCTAATCAACAACAATCAGTTTTGTTGAGGTTGTGTGTTTTATATAAAAATATAGCTTCAATATCTTTACATAGAAAAAAAAAATCCAAGTATCCATAATATATCCAAAGGAACTACTGTTGAGGAAAACAATTATTTAAACTATCTAAACTTTGATTAGAAACTTCTAAATATACCAATCAATTTTAAACAATAGATTATCATGATAAATAAATAATTACATATAATCAGGTTGAATGTTTCAACAAACTATTTCACAAAACTACTAACGATTAAATGTAGATTCAAAGGACTTTTAAAGCTCAGAGTTTATAATAGGACTAAGAAGGAGTTAATAGTTTGTTTACTAAGACACAAGATCATTACACTATTTTGCATTGCAGTAAAAAAAAATCTTCCATTAGACTCTTCACATATGTCTCATTATTAGAGTATATCAGCGTTGTTTACATCATTTTTTGTTTATTGGAGTAATAGAGAATATCTAGAACGACGAAGTTTTTATTGAGGAGTTTGTTATGGACTTAAGTTGACGTCATCCGTTGTTGGGGTTTTTATTCAATAATAAAGTTATCTTTTTTTTTCTTGACTTTCAAAAAATATAAGTATAAGAACGGGTGACACAATAGTCAGGGGCGTCTGTAGGGGGTGACATGGAGGGGCAGTACCCCCCCCGAAAAAGGTTAAGGAATTCATGCTTTTTAATATAAACATTTTTCGTTATTCGGGACAATGATGCAGCAGAGTATAAATTTAATATTATAAATTATTTTTTTTATGAATAACTATGGATTTTTCAATTTTTTTTCCAAAAATAAAATATTGGAAAAATAAATTTCGAAATGTTTTTCCAAAAAAATTTAATTTAGTTGTGCATTCTGAATTTATTTTTTAAAAATGTAATATTTGACTTTTTTACCAAGGAATTGAATTATCTGTGTTTATAAAATTTTTGAAATTTGTTTCCAAAAAATTTTATATTTGAAATTTTTTTCCAAAAAATTTAATTTTTCATGTATTTTTTCCAAAAAATAAAAGTTTTCAATTTAAAACTTTTTTTTTTTTTTGTGAATATGAATGAATTTTTGAAATTTTTGCATAAAAATTTCCCCCCAAAAAAAATAATAATATATATATATATGTCTATAATATAAATAGATTATATGTATATACATATAATCTTGCAGACGCCCCTGTTAGTTGACGTGATCTTATGCGAAATTTACTCTTTATATGGCTAGTGTCAAGATCTCTGCCCTATCTTGTAGCTCTACATTTTTGTTCATTTGCTCATCTCTTGATGACTTTATAATTATGATTGAGAATCTTTAATAATGTAGGCAACTGTGATTAAGATGGAGTATATGAATCATCTTATGTAACATATAATGAACAATGTTCAATTGAAATATTATTGATCACATGTTTTATTAATCCTAAAGGTTACTATTTAGCAACATGTATACATATTAGTTTAAGGAGAATGTTTTAGAAGGAGCGTTCACAACTGGTGGTCTTGAGAGGCTGTAAAAATTAAGCAATTTTTGCTTTTGTCTAGAAAATTTAATATTTTAACAACAGCTGTTGATTTTGGAAACTTATTTTTTAATTACATTTTTTATGAATAGGTGTAGATTTTTGAATTTTTTTTCAAAAAATTGAATATTTAATTTTTGGATTTTTTTTCAAAAAATATATTTCAGATTTAAAAAAACATATTATTTGTTCGTTAAAAAAAACCCATTTAACAATTTGCATTGTAAAGTCTTAAATATAAAGTTGTTGTTCAAATGCTGTAGTTCTAATGCTCATTAAGTCCGAATTTGTCATAAAAATTATGTACATATTTTCATTATATTGTATTTCAAAGTACTTGCCATTTAAAAAAATGCATGTATTTTCTTCGAATATTTGAATTTTTTTAAAGATAAAAAAATAAAAAAGTGCAAGACCGTATTACATTGATTATATCTTAGACAATTTATAGTTTTATAAAGAATGTATATGTAAACTAATAAAAAACTCAAATTATTCTAGTATGAGATTGTTTAGTGAATTGAAGAGACAAGTTTTAAAAGCTAATTCTACTATTTTAAGATTAAAGAAGTGTAAAAACTTGCATATAATGATTGACAGTGTTTGACAGCTTAGCTACATTTTTCAAAAAAAAAAACAAGTTTTAAAATCAGAAAATTTACATTGTTCTTTCATATTGATAGTACACATTTCAATTTAATGTTTAAACAATCATATGAGAAAGGTGACGTCCCCCACTGTCCATACACTGAATATACTAAACTTCAGTAGTTTAATACCCAGTGATTTTTTTTTTTTGTTTCTCTGTAAATAACTCTCCCGTTAAAAGGTTTTACAGGTATAATTTGTTTTTATTTTTACAAAAAGATGCACAATTAAATATAAAACGTATCTTATTTTATAGCTGTCGATAATTAGTTGATTAAATCATTAGTAATTGGCAATTTGACAAAGTTATTAAAGAAGTTGATTTTTCCGGAATAAATAAATTCTAAGTTCCTTGATTTGGACAAAATTCGAATATTATTTTTTTTACTTTACATCAAATCTTATGAAACAAACTAGCTCTGTTGCATAACTGTGGAGTTATTTGTTTCAAAGTGTTTTTCATTTGAATTATTTCAATTATGAAAATGAATTGATTTTTTTTCTATCTTAAAAATTGAAGCAATAAACTGATATCTATAAATTGCACAAATAAAAACTCAGTAGCTAAATATGGGTTAGTTTAGTTCAATAAAATATTATGTCAAACTATTTTGTAGCAATATTTATTTTGCCACGGCAAAGGCATGTTCCTCACTACTCCAACTCATGATAGCCGCTGACTGCATTTTCAAGAAAACTATAGAACTATAAAACAAAACCACGCCCACTCCGCTGATATCTCTACAAGCTGATTGCCACCTATTATAAAAAAAAATTATGTTACCACACCCTGTATAATAGATAATGTGAGCTAGTATATATTACTTTATTTCCTTGCATTTGTATATATATTCAATTTAAACAACAGTGAAATGATCTAAAAATGATGAAATAATAAACAACTCTATTGTTTATGCTATATTCATGGCAAGCAATTTTCCCAGGACTAATTTCTAGACAGCAAGTTTATTTGACAATCAATAACAATATCTATCTATGTTAATCTCAACATAGAGATTCTTAAGTGTATAACATTTTAATATTGATATACCCGGCTTTTCAAAAGTCTTTGCACTTTTTGTGACTCAAACTTTACATGATTTAGTTATTGATGAGAAATGACAGGTTTATTGGGAATTGAATATATTTCAATAGATTTTAATCATTGTCAGTGTCATTGGCTTCAATGACAAGCTCCAGGAGGCCTTAAAGGCCTTGTAAACGTAAATGATGTACTTCTCTTCGTGGATTTCCAGAATTTGTTCACAGATACTTTGAGGTCGTCAATATTATTGTGGGACTTATACAGACATTGCACTCCTATATGATGTAATCGAGAGGGTTAAGGTCTGGTCTCTGGGGTGTGTCAGAAGTTCTTGGACCAAAAGGTCCTGTTGTGGTCAACCAAGGCTTTACCTTCTAGGTAGTTTTTTTATTTCTTAGATCAAAATTTGTTTATGATATACATCACGGAGTACCATATACAGAACCGCAGAACGTTGGAGTTCCTCATATTTTTGTCAAGTTACCGAGCATGATTCAGAATCACAGAAATTTTCCCCCACTTCAAGCTATCTTTCACTGCAAGCCGGAGTGTATAAACGCCACACCACATGTGGTTTACTATTGGGACTATACTTTTTATGAGATTTTGATGGCCTTATACCACTTGATGATCTCTTTTTGTCGTATGAAACTTCTGAATTAGAAAAACCTGAGTGAAGTTTTCTTATCGAGTGCCCTTTAAATTGGATGCAGTGTTACCCGAGACAATAGCAATTTCCACTGAACAGATCTTTTCATCAGCTATAATTTGGTAAATTAAATTTTCTTGGAAATGCAAGGAATTGCTGGTAAGCTTAAGATTTCACTTGCTAGCCATATCAAAGAAGAACTATTGAAAACCCCAAAACTAATTTAAGATTTGTTCGTTTACTGGATTTTGAGGGACATAAGTAAAAGTAATATATAACTTTAATAATTTAATCAACTTGACGGAAAATATATTTAATTTAGTATTAGAAAAATTGAAAATTGACTACAACTAATAACCAAGAGTATTTCAGAACACCTATGGAAGTATATACATACTTTCAGTTGCCTAACATGCTAATTAATGTGAAAATAAAAAATAAAACTTAAAAGTACACCAATGCACACATGTAACTACTCTTTATTATTCAAACATAAGTAAATCGTAAATAAAAATGGAATATTCGACACCAGACCGACGGGACCCTAAATAAACTTTTATCAATTTTTCATGAAATATTTCTTATTTAATAACACAGGAGAACACCAAATTTTTAACAATAAAATGAAGCCAAGAATGTAATTTAATTTTGATCGCAAAATTCAAAACTGATCTCAGTTTTTCTCTGGGTCGTCAGGTTTCATAAATATTTGAAATTATATTAATTCGAGAATATTATTGTTCAGAGACATTTGTCATCATAATTTAGACAATCCCCAAATTGAAGTACCATGAATTTTGACCCTTTAATTGTTCCCTTGTGTATTAGAAAAATGAAGGAAGGACTCGAGATTCAGACTAAATTCAGACGAGTCTGAGTCCTAAGAAAACATAGCAAATCTGCAATTCCGAGTACACATCCCTGGCACTTAAATCTTCAAACATGGTTTTATTACACATTGAAGCAATTATATGAATTTATACACAATATAAATAATAGATATGTCCAAAAATACTCCATTTCGTACTTCACATGTTTTTTTTTCGCTTATTCTTCTCTTTGATCCCAGTATTTAATTTTACGAAAAGAATTTTCGTGTCAAGAGTGTCATTAGCTTTTCTTTATACAAAAATATGGTTACTGTTTTTTTTTTTTGTTAGACCTCAACTGTTTTCATTTTAATAAACTTATTAGTAAGTAATTGTTTAGTATTATGTATTAGTTTACATAGAAATCCATTTTTTTCTCAACATGATCTTATAGTAGAACATACATATCAACTTTCACTATGATATTGTTATTAATTACCCATGTCATTTTTAAAAACAAATTAAAAAGGACTTACTAGAAGAAGAAAAAACTGACTACATAGTATGAAAATGAGTATTTAGTTTGATACAAATAATATTTTATAGAAATAAAAATAGTTTTGGAATACTGACTATAGAAAACATAAATCAACAGAAAATTTTCCCAAGTCCAAGTTTGGCTTGAAAATTTTTATCCAGACTCTCGAAAACAAACATCAAACGATGGCTTGCCGATTTCAAACGTGGTCGTGCAGACGACGGTGATCCTGAACCCCCTGTTAGGCCAAATGAGGCGGTTATTCCGAAAAACATTGAAAAACCCCTGAAAATCATCATGGGCATTCGCAAAGTGAAGTTGCAGGAGATAGCTGACACTCTGAAGTTATCAAAAGGTAGTGTTTACACCATCATACACGAACATTTGAGTATGAAAAAGCTTTTTTCTAAATGGGTGCCGCGTTTGCTCACACCATAGCAAAGGCAACAACGAGCAAATGATTAAAAGAGCTGTTTGGAGATGTTCATGCAAAATAAGAAGGAGTCTTTGGGTCGGTACATCACAATGGATGAAACAATTCACTGCAGGATCAAAACGGCAGTCTGCCGATTGGTGTGCAGACGGAAAAAACCATCTAAAGACTCAAACATCGGCTAGGAAGGGCATGTCCTCTGCATTTTGGGATTCGGATGGAATTTTATTCATTGCCTACTTGACACATAGGCAACAATCAACAGCGACTATTATATCGGTTTGTAGGATCCTTTGAATACCAAAATTACCGAGAAAAGAACTCATTTGAAGAAAAAAAAGATGCTCTTTTACTAAGACAATGCATCCTATCACAAGTGAATAGAAACAGTCGCAAAATCGGTCGAATTGGGTTTTGAATTTCTACCGCACGCACTGTATTCCCCAGATCTGGATCCCAGCGACTACTGGCTCTTCTCAGAACTCAATAAGATGCTCTGTGGAAAGAGATTTGGCTCAGATGAGGAAGTTATTCTCGAAAAGGAAGCATATTTTGAAGGTCTCGATAAATCGTAATACACCCGTGGTATCAAAAAGTTAGAGAAACGATGAAATGATTGTATCGTTCTAAAAAGAGATTATATTGAGGACCAAAAATGAATTTTCGCAAAAAAATGTAGTTTTCCTATCTAGGCCCGGGACTTATTGATCGTTGTGTTATGTCCTCTCCATTTTTTTAATATGACGAGCAGTGCTCGTAAGTAATAAGTGTGAGTCATTATTGGACTCAGAGTAGAAGTGAAGATCTTTATGGCAGTTATTATTTATTATGTACTTACCAGATACAGAGTGGGGGTTGTGTTTATTTCCTTCATCTCATAGCTTCTCCCAGCTAATTTAATTAATTGTCAAGAAAACTAAGCTCCTCTCCTCCAAAAAAATACTTCAAATTGTAAAGATTACCATGTAATTTTTCGATTTATTTTATTAGCACACAGCTATTAGCTATCAGCTCATATTTTCTACAACTCTGTTATTTCTTAGATTTAGTGTTTATCCAGTTCTAAAATAATAAGTGCAGACTCAACAAGACTTTACTTTATAATATATATATACACGTGCACTTGCTTTACTCCCAATATCGATATACTCTTTGGTATCGATACTAATATCCTTCATACGATATCGGTATTACATCCGTAGTCTGATATCAATATTCTTCCCTTGTTTCGACATATGTGTTGTTGATCCGAGTCGTTGTGTATTTTTAACCCCCAGTTTTAATAAAAACCAGTACTTTTTCACTCAATTGTTAAGTTTTTTAGAGTCCACATTCTATACCATTGCCAATTCCAAACAAGAATAGTCAAATTCAAAATAAGAACAGTCCAGTTCAAAACGGGTTAGTCAAAAGCTCAAGTCAATGTGGGAATAATACAACAGTTTTACCTTGTTTTTGTTTAAACAATGTTAAAAGCATCTCTTTTCTTGAACGAGCCTCTCCTTATTTCATTGTGTATCCCCCCCCCAAATTACTGATTCCTTCAATTATATGTATATTTGTTTTTTCGGATCCTGCAGCAATTGTGCTACACCTTGTACCCTTTTCTTGAGCAACCTTCTCTCATCTTAATCCCTCCATCATGAAACATCTTGTCCATTTCATAGACCCCCTCCTTCTCTGGACGTCATGTCATTGACCCCCCAAAGTATGTATATATGAATTCATATTATGTACAAGTTGCAATTTTGTAGAATTTATAACTTGTACATGCAGATTGTAAATATTGCAACCATGAAATGAGATGCAATATTTTAAATATTAAATTTATAATATATATATATTAGTACTTATGAAAAAGATGATTCAATAATTGGATTAGATAGTCATATATTAAAGGAGTAATAAATACTATTCCCGTTTTGAATTATACTATTCCCATTTTGAACTGGACTATTCTTATTTTGAATTTTACTATACCAAATTTGAATTGGATTATTCCTATCTTGAATTGAACAATTCCATTTAGAATTGGACTATTCTCATTTTGAATTGGAAATGGAAAGGGGTTCCAAGTCTCACTTCACACTAAAAACATAATTTCGAAGATAATGTCATTATGAATGAAAGGGTCAAATACTTTTTGGTAAAGGTCAAAATATATTCGATAAGTATGTATAATTTGGTATGATGTGTTTTTGTCAAATTTTCTATAATAGTCAAATTACATCAAATGTTATGAGTCTGTTAGGGCCAACCAGCCTCACTTTATAGATGTTTCTGAAGAGTCATATAAAAGACATTTGTAAGGATTTTGAAAATTAAATAGAACATATTAAATTCCCTTTTAGTGGAGTGATGTGAAGTACTTCTTTTTTGGGGGCAACTTAAATAGAGATTGGATTATATATATTTCTTTTTGTTATTCGTCTATCTATAAATCAACTCTGACTGGTAATGGAACACAATGTATGCACATATATTCATGCAAATGCATTACACCTACAATTAACACTCTTCAATCTTGAATTTTGATCATATCTACCTTAAATACATATTGTTTTCTTTTGAAAAGAAGACACTAGCAACTAAATGTTATTAAGTTAAGAGTGGGCTGAGGCCTACACTGCAAATGAAGTAAGAGAATGGTGCAAATACTATTTTGAGCCCTTTTGGTCTCCCTCTTCTCCAGAATCTAAACCCCCCCTGAATTAGTAACGTGGGGTATGGTCAAGAGGGAGAACAATGCAGTTTCTAGGATCATCAAGGACTTCTTGATACCAGCGTCAGAGATAAACATTCTGGAAAACGTTGTGTGTACTAGCTGCAAGTCAGTAAAATTACGAACATCGTACTCTTAAAATTTTTAAGGTTATTTTTTTTATTGCACTTATATATTTTAAATTGCACGAATCGTACACCTTTATTTGACAGTGCCCTGTTTATTATTCAATCGGCATTTATATAATCTCAAATCTATTTGACATTGAAGGAACTGATATTGGTGATTAGCATTTCATCCTAACTATATACCATTATTTTTATCATTTATATGTTTAATGATTGGTTATTAAATAAAAAAGATAAATGTTGACTAACAAAGGTTAAAGATTATTTGATACATCAGTATTCAATTAGTTAACCTTTGTTAACATATATTTATTGTGTTGACAATATTGTTAACTTTACGTAGATAACCTACCCCTCATTCGCACAAATCAACATTGTTTTTATCAAGTAAACTCTCATGTGATAAAAGGCATTAGGTATTTTCAATTAGTTTTTGAAGCAAAGTACATTTAGAAGAATGTGTAATGATATTATGGTATTCAAAATTACCTTAACTCTAGACCAAGGCAAAATACATACTTGGATCAAGCAAAACCAGAGAGAAAAGAAATAAACTTGTTTTTTTCATGGTTAGGAAATCAATTAAATTTTGAAACTGGGAGAGAGATTTCAAAGGTGTAACTACATAAATCGTGTAAAATCTGAAGGGGAAGTCCCTCCGTCACTTCTAGGAGTAAAAAGCTTAGCGTCATGACGTTACATTAAGTTTTCTGTAATATAAAGGAAATAAACAAAATTCCAACTCTGAATCAAGCAAGGTCATAGGCAGGAATTGCTGCCTTTTCGATCCTTAATTATACTCTGAGTCCAAAAAGGACTTACACTTACAACATTTTTTCGTTACCAATAACGTCCGTAGGGGAGTGCTAATGGGGACGTAGCTCCTTTCCACATATTCAGTCATTTTTGCTTTTTACTAGAAAATTTAATATTTAACTTCTTTTTTTTTTTTAATTTAATATTTCAAAATCCTTCAAAAGTTTGTATCATCCGATTTTGGAATTCTCTTGAAAAAATGGGAGTCTGACTTTTTATCATTAATAAGGATACGAATTAAATGGTTAGGTGCATACTTTCCTAAAAGTATGTAAATTAAGTCCAGAATGGACAACTGTCTGATAATAGTTTTTGCCAAATTTTAGTTCGGAAAAAATGTCATTATTGGGAATGTCTTTGTGATGTGTTGAAACTAAGAAATTTTCTTCTTTCTTAGTTAAAAAAATCTAAGGAAATTAAGATTTTTGAAGTAGTAAAGTTTTGTTGAAGACTTTTGGAATTTTGAAATTAGCCTTTTTTACTATATAAGGTTGATTTTAATTGGTGGAATATTTACGAATAATAAAAGTGAAGAATAATAACGACCAAATCTAAAACGATTAATCCTTTATTATAGCGAAGTGAAAAGTAAATTTCGTTTTCAAGAAATCTTAGTTTTAAAGACCAATAGAATATGTTTTCCTCTAATCAAATTATACCAAAAAACACAATCTACTCCATTCTTAGTGGACATTGTTTTAGTGCAGTTATTCCCAACAAGGGATTTATATCGTCGAGTTTATCAAGGTAATCAAAATGTATTCATGTAACTTATTTTCTGTAAGAAACTCCATCAAAAATTACAAAGATTTATTTTTTTAACATAAGAAATCCTAGACTCAAATATTTGTCTAAAATTAAATTATTCCTCAAAAAAAATTAAATAAAAAAATCTGCCAAGAGCTACGAAGTAATGAAAGGGATGGCCATAAATATTTTAATGTCATTTTGATTCAACAAAATTTTTGTTAAACAATTACATATTATATTTAACCACTATCGGAAGTACCAAGTATTGGCCGGAGTTATTAGGCATCGAAGAACATACAAATTTTGCTTTAATAATATGAAAGATAACTCCCCAACCAATCCTTGGTTCATTTTTCATGAGACAACTCACACGCAGCTATTAACTCAATACTAAGACGTTCTCTCCTCCAGAATAAAATAATAATAATAACAGCTTTAGAAAAGAAATATATATAATGAGCCAGGGAGATCTTTGCTAAACTTCATTTAATGTCACTTTTTTTTTTTAATTTTATATTAAGTACTTCCCTTTTTTTTTTTTTTTTTTTAAAGAGTTGTACTAAAAGCCTGCGTAATTTCATTCTTTCTTGATTCTGTAATGGTATATGATCTACATCAGGGAGCACTATATACAGTGCATTCTGTAACTGTTTTTCATACATTCAGATATTCATACCGATAAAGTTGCTTTATTAATAGGAAGATATTTGTTGAGAGCAGAAATCATTCAAGCAATATTTGAAACAACGTCAGATCTTGTATGTGTTTGATTTATTCCTTAATTTATCTTCATAAGGAAAATAAATATACTATAAATGGTATATTCATTAGATTATAAGAATTTATGGATGTTAATATTAGATCAATCGTAATAATTTAAACTGAAGGCCATAATTAGGTATGTATCGGTCCTAGAACTGATTTCCTCATCTGTCTTTTTTATTTTTTAATCATTCAACGGTTCTAAGAACTGATAAGTCGGTCCTTCAGTGCTATGGTTCTGTCTATTTTGTTATTTTCTTCACTTCTAGCTAGGTTTGAAGAATATAAAAACAAAGATAATAATTAATTATAGCTAAAACATATATTACTTGAGTATCATATGTTCTACCCACACCCTTCCTACTTAAAACTTCAGGTATATTGTATCTATGAATCAGGTTGAACAGATGAAAGGAAATAGGTAGCAAGGTTAACCAGCCAATTCTCACTGAAAATTTACGAGTATACCTGATGATGTCTTTGGACTTAAATAATTGAATATAACTATTATCTAATGAGAATAATTGAAATAAATTAAAAAAATATAATTTAATTTTGAATCAAAGATAACGAAGAGACATTATATTATTTTTGAAAAACGAAAAATTAACTTTATTCCCATTTAGAGTACATAGATAATTAATTCAAATTAAAAAAGCATTGCAAATTGCTTGTGATTAGCTCATCACTGTAGACCTTGGCGGTCTTTAGCAAATTAGCAATGTTAGCACTTTAGATATGTCGAATCATCTTCATTTCCCCCATAAACTCTGGAAGATTCTAAAACGTGGTATTTAAGGCCGCAGATGGAACATTCTTGTTCTCTAGATACAGATTGTTGACAGAATACCCATTTCTTGTCATCAAACGGTGTTCTCTTTATGCTCTTTACTTGGGGCCTTTCCCGGTCTAGATTTCTACACATCTTGAATACCTACAACTCCGTGGTTATATCACAATATTTGGATAAACATAAGCCCTCAAGTCCGACCTATATTGGATGGCCATACATTGTTTGGTATGCAGTTCGCCAACTAGCCAACTATAATTAGCCAACTTATTTGTCTTGTTGTCACGCTGCCACATCATAAAAATGTCTTGAATGTCTCCATTTGAGCTTTCATATCATTCCTATGATTGTGAGTGATTGGGCTTTCCATGCACAAGCTCACATGCACTCCCCATGGGCTGAGGTATATTATAGACTATTAGAAGAGGTTCTTAATTATCAATGAAGCGGTGGTGGGGCTAATGACCCACCTTTTTGACCAGCAGTTCACTTTCACAACCTATGGAGGGGTGTGTATTATATTATATTAAAAGGGGTCCTTGATACTCAGGGAAGCGATCGCGGTAAGTTATGATCAAACTTTTTGACCAGTGACCCTTGGCAGATTCAGGAATTCCTCCTGGATCACGGATTTTGTATTACAGGAGAATCTGTTGGTGTGTCGCTTAAGTGCACCAAACACAAAGAAATTGGTGGGGAATATGTTCCTTGAGCTTGGAGGCCAAACACTGGTTCCAACTAAGTCAAAAAAATATATATATAACAACCATGTCAACATTTTCTTTGCAGTGTGCAGAATCCCCTACTGACTCTTCCAGTTCCTTCTTGACTTTCCAGACAAAGGATTTATCAAGGCTTAAGAAGATTGCGATTTCAATATTGTCTTGTCGGTCGCAGATGGCAACAAAGACACTCTGCCTTTCCGTTTTGAATCGTATTTACATTTTGAATCGGACAATTCCCATTTTCAATTTGATAATTTTGTTTTGAATTTGACTATTACCATTTTAAGTTGAAAACAGTATAGGTTTGTTACGGTATGTCCATACTATGTATTTATATATACTTAATTATACATAAAAGGATCAATAAACTTTACTCACACCTATAGTTGTAAATTATAAGTTTTTCTATTGTGAAAGCTTGCCTTGTTGTAGGGAATATAATAACTGTTTTTTTAATTTCAAATGTGGTTATCATTATTCTTCCATTCTTTAGGAGAAAATATCTAAGCATATAGTCTGCAAGATTCTGAGTGGGATTTATGTTCATTTCCTTTCTTTCATAGATACTTGTAGCTAATCTTATTAAACTTCATGACAGCTAAGCTGTTTTCATCCTAAACATTCATCAAATTGTTAAAGTGTCCATCTTAATTTTCGGTTTTTTATCTGTACATACCGAAAGCGCTTTATCTTTTAAATGTTAATGCATAAATATATATATGAATCTTGAAGCAAGGAAAATATATAGTCATTTTTTTTTCCATCCTATTTGTAAAAAAAAAAAAAATTATAATGCCAAATAACCATTATTGGGTAACTCGGAAATAAAATTTCAAGTCTATAATTTAATCCAGCTCTGAACTCATTTTTATAATAAAATAGCGGTAGTTTCTGACAAAATTAAGAATAAATACACATCAAATTATGGTTGAAATCCTGGCAATCTACTATGGCCTTGCCCTACGAGAACTGTGCTGTCTGGCTTATGAAGTTGCAGTTGCAAACAACATCCCTGTGCCAAAGTCATGGGTGTTTGCAAAAACTGCCGGGGAAGATTGGCTTACTACCTTCAGGGAACGTCATGCGGGCAAAACTTTCACTTCGGGATCCTGAGACAAGCTCACTAAACCGTACTCAGGCATTCAATAAAACTAGCGTAAACTTTTTTTTGACAATCTTGAAAAAGTTATGGAAAATTTAGGTTTCACCCTGAATGCATTTGGAACAAAGATGAAACTGGATGTTCAACGGTACAAACATCTCAACAGCAATTGGCAAGAAAGGTGAAATACTTGTGGGGTCCATCGTGTACCATGCAGAGGGGAGTACCGTCACACTATTTGGAGTAGTTAATGACTTTGGAAATAGCATTCCACCTTACCTCATCTTCCCAACGGTGAAATTTCTAAGATCACTTGACCCTCACTGCACTACCTGCAATACTATGTGACTCACAACCAAAAGCATCCGAGTCGATGACATCTGATAATTTTGTAAACTTTCTGAAACATTTTGTTCAGCATACAAATCCTTCAGTCCAGTGTCCTGTGTTGATGGCTATGGCTATTGCTGGCAAGCTTATGTCAATTCCCTCAGTACCACAAATGGTAGCATACACTTTTCCGAACGCATTCACACCAGCAGATATTGTTGCGGGGATCCGATCTACTTGGATTTATCCTATGGACCGTCACATATTTCCTGACCCCAACTTCAAAAACCTCCAACTTGCTCACCGACTACAGGATCACCCCTTGATAAAAGGACCATCAACGTCAAGCACTTTCACATCACCGAAGGAAATTCGCCCATTTACAAAAGCCCCAGTTCGTAAAGAGGGACAGAAAAGAAAGGTATTAAAATCCACATTCTTGATGTCAACTCCAGAAAGACCATCTTGGCAAAACATAATCGTCATTGCTTGTGGTTCAAACAAACCCAAGGGACTCTACTCTGATTCTAATGATGATAATGATACCAACAACGCTATGGATAGGACTCTGGCATTACAAACTGAAGAAGATGATGAACTAAATGTCATCCAAAATGATCTTGATGATGACATGGTAGCCCTTCAACCTTGTTTGAGTGATTTAGATGTTGAGACAATTGGTGTTGACGATTTCATTTTCTTATGATGCCAGAGTAAGAAGTCAAACTCTTTCTATGTAGGGATTGTGAAGAAGTTGATTGGCGAGTATAGAGACTTTGAAGTTGAATACCTCAAGAGAAATGAATAAGTGTGAAACAATTAAGTGCATTTCTGTATTGATGAAGCTTGGTCCATCCACAAAAGAGACATAATTTCATTTCGAAATCTAAATAATCTTCTCGAGGAACACAATGCATCGAAAGTGGCCATACATTCTTTGAGCACATTGTTAAAGTTGCTTCCGGAATTAAAATGAGAATGTCTTCTTTCCAGTTAAACATGGCCACCGTCCTATTTTGGGCCCTTTTTATTGTCTGAGGCTCTTTGTTCTGCACCAAGGAATAATAAATAAACCGAAACTCTTGATTATATTTGCCTTTTTAATTTGTATACTATGCAAAAGTGTAATTGCATAAAACCCCCACGATACACATAAGATCATAAAACAAATAAAATTGTCTTTCAGACATGAAAAATATTGTCACTACAAATGTTCGATGGCTTTCCTGTGAGAGAATTTTAGAACGAGTATATGCATTGACGGAAGAGATATCTATGTTTTTAGCAAGCAAGGAACAAAATATTTCTCACTTTCAAGATCTACAGTGGGTTGGCAAATTAGCTTTTTAGTGGACATCACGACCCATATAAACACTTTAAATATTGAACTTGAAGGAAAGAAAAATATTGTACATTTTGAGATGTTTGGTCAAATTACTGCTTTTGAGAGAAACTTCAACTTTGGGAATCACAGCTCCAAAGAGGAAACTACTCTCATTTCCCAAGTCTACAAAATCACAATAGTGATATAATAACAGAAATCTTTATGAGATCTATTAATGATTTGAGAAAATAGTTTTCCTCTCGTTTTGCAGACTTCCGGAAATGTAAAATTATTTTTCAATTATTTGGTACTCCTTACGAAACAGATGTGGAGAAAGTGCAAGAAGAATATCACTTGGAATTAATTGACTTGCAATGTAATATGTATCTTTGAAAACGAATCCATTTGTGACTTCTACAAGAAATATATATTACCAACTGGAAAATGTAAAAATATTATGAATAACGAAAAACTGATGATGTCATTGTTTGGAAGCACATATACTTGTCAACAACCTTTTCCCAAAATGAAGGACACTAAAAGTAATTTGAAAACAAGATTACATCACGACAACCTGGAATATGTTTTGCTCCTGTCATCCACAAAAATTCATCTGATAATAAGCAGAAAAAAGTGTCTCATTAAATAATTAGTATTTTCCCTACTTTCCTTTCTTCAGTAAAATATAAATTTTTCTTTTAAATTCTTTATACATGTATTTCCTTTTTTTTTATAATTCTTGTTGTAAAAAATAAGGGTATATTTTAAATAAAATTATATTGAATCCTATTTTCTTTAAATACCTAGAAAATAAATTATATATTCAATAACCAGGGTTTCCGCCATGAATCTGCAGCAATAGTTGTTTATCTCCTACTCACCAAAAGTTTGCAAACTCCTGCCCTAGCCTCTACATGCGACCAGAAGGCGTAGTCCAAAGGGTTGGTGTTGGATGAATATGGGGCCATATTTCTTTTGGCCAGACATTGATGTTGGAGCTCAACCATTTTTGAGTAGCTTCGGCAGTTTTGATACTTGGGCTGTCTTGTTGCAAGACAACATTATCTTTCCAGAAGTAAGCCGAAATCATGGGAGGAAGTGGGCCTCAAGATTTTATTTCCTGCACCGAGAAGCGTGTAGATCTTAACGAGAGTGTCACACTCAGTTGCAATTTTCTTGATAACTTAAAAAAAAGATGAACAAATGAAATTTCGACACAGTATTATAAAATGTTCAACGTGCTTAACTCTATTGATATCCTTGTATGAAAGACTCCCCAGAACTTCTCAATTTGCCAATAACCTAGTGTTCAAATTTAAGCGTTGCATTCGGTACAAATGCTTACAATACTGTAGTTGTTCGCTTATTTCAGTAATGGTACCACTGGAGTACTCAATAACTAATCCCAGTACCCTCACTCCTGCTTCATTGATTACTGTATCCAAGACCTTAAGTTACCTTCTCTTTCATGTCCTTGTAAAATTTTATCTGCTTCCAAAATTTGGAATCAACTACTAAAAAATTAATTAAAAACTAATTCAATAAAACCGAGCAAATAAAGCATTGTTCATGAATCAGGTTTTACCAAATGATGCAATTTTATTAATTTAGATATCAACAGCATTTGTTAGCCAGGGATTGTAATATTTTAAAAGATTGGGGTTGAGAAAGATATATTATAATAAAAATATTTTTGAGCAAAAATTAACTTAATTTTTACTGTATGTTTTGAATTATTACTTTCAATATACCACATTAAGATACAAGAATATTTTAATTGAAATAGGTATGCAGATCAGTATTAAAATTAAATTATCAAGCAGACATACACTTAAACTCTCACAGAAGGCAATACCGTGGTCTGGCTATTATACATGCAAAATTAACCATGTAGGACCAATTTCAACAACTATTTTCACGGAACCCAAAGTACCAAACATTACAGTATCTCAAATTTCTCTTTAATGAGTTAAGTTTTATATTTTGATGGAATGATAGCAGAAGAATCCATAACTTAAATAATCTAAGTAAAAATTTTGTTTCTCCAAAAAAATTGGATTCAAGAATTGCTCGATCTCGAAAAAAAACTAAATTTTACAAGCACCAACATTTTTTTTTGAAAATCATCTAAGTTGAACTTCAACTTTACTTCCACTCAAATAATTGAAACTTGAGACATTCAAGTAACGATTACTTCATTTTCTAGTATCCCTCAAAAGAACAGTAAAAAACTACAAAACCCCGTTTTTACTTAAAAGAAAAATTCCACATTATATAATCGGTGGAAATTGTCAAAAACTCCAACTAGAAAATTTGTATGTAAATGACTTTTAACCAGAAACTTACCATGCTAACCCTAATAACTTATAGAAGGCTTTTGACAAGAGTAGTTTGGTTGGCATGTCCTCTAGAAGCTAATCTACCTTCTAGAGGACATGAGAGGAAATAAATTATTCCCACTCTGTATCTAGCAAGGACCTAGGAAGGAATTACTTCGATGTCGATCTTCAATTCTACTCTTAGTCCAACACTTACAAATCCCCAACAAATCTAAATGTCTACACTAATTTTTTAGATTTTCTCTCCTCAAGAATGAAGTAACATGAGCAGCTACAGAAAATAAAAAAATACTCTACAAGACACGAACAACAAAAAAAACTCGCATGATAAAAAATATTTAGGATTTAGAACCCTAACCATAGTTGTGAAAAATATTATCTTGGATGTTACTTTTTATATTTGCGACGACCTGAACAGATTTTATTTTTATTTTCTATAGCAGTATTCATTATTATTTAATTATTGAAGAGGGAATAATGGAGAATGACACTGAGGTTTGGTTGGGAAGTTAATATTTTAAGTCCGAAATGGAGACGGATTAGCATCGAGGACACCACCTAATTACATACTATGTATTTGCCAGATACAGAGTGATATTAATATTTGTTTCCTTCCTCTTCTAGCTATTAGCAGCTATTTTAATTAAACGTTATGACTCCTAAGCTGCTCTCCTTCCAGAAATTCTTTAAATTGTTAGGGTGACCAGCTGTGTGAATAGCTATGGGCTTTTGAAATTTTTCACCAAACAATTAAACATTTAAAATTCTTTTCGAAAAAAATTAATTTTTGTGAAAAGCTTTGCATTTTGAATTTTTATTTGAAAAAATTTAATTTTAAATTCTTTCTCCCAAAAATATAATTTTTTATCAATAGATGTAGATTTTAAACTTTTTTGCTCAAAGTTTAATTTTTCAAATTTTTTAACTAGAGACCATTCAATTCTAAGAATTATTCTGCCAGGCATGTATCTCTTTCAAGGTGTAGAGAATAAAAATAAAAGAGAGAATAAGACAAAGTATTTTAGACAATAATATGAAAGTTGAGCAAATGAAAGTTCAACCGGAGTATTTTTTCTTCTATAAACCCTATAACCTCCTTCAAAAAAATCAGTGCAAAAATACATATCAATATACAGATGAGATCATTCTTAAAATTTACTTTCTTTATTTTTTGTTTTAAATTAAGCAGAAGAGTTCAAAATTAATTTCAATTTCTTAATTTCCTTAGGAACGCCGGAAAATATACTGTAGTTATATTAAAAATGCACGATATGTGTAATGATGTTCATACACATGTCTTATTTAGCTTAATTACCATAAAGATTTTTATTTTATCCTAAGACTGGACTGGACTGAATAAACAGGTGGCCACAAAACACTAATAACATATGAATATATAAATTGTGATGGAAATCTTTTGTATAATGGGCATGTTAAAAAAAATTAACCGGAATCAACATGGTAACCCTGAAAATTTGGAGGTGAGAAAGAATATCGCTCATGACGTTTCATAAGATCAGCTACAATCAGCTGTGACAAAGGAAGAGGGTGAGAAAGAAATGAGCGAGAACATTGGCAAGAATTCCTTCGATGTCGATCCTCAATTATACTCTGAGTCCAACAAAGACTTACAATTAGAACTCAATTTATATAATTGTATATTCTAATTAATTATAAATATTATTTTAATTACATAATACAAACTTTTAACATGCCCATTGTACACAGGAGTTTCATCATTATATTTGAAACAGTGTATGAATATAACTAAACACTCGTACGCTTAAAATGTTTAGGATTTACAACTCTAGAATAAAATCATCATCTAGCATCAAAAGAAATGAACTTGTTAATGGAAAACAATCACTATTATTCTAATGATGAACAATTAAGTGAACTGTTAAGTGGATGCATGTACTCGTATGTATTTCAACTCATTCACAAAAATATTCTTAGGTACAATAACCTAAATTGAAATTTCTTTATTAATATATAAAATGTCTTATTTAAAAAGATATATTTATAAAATGTCACAATTTTTTTTAAAAGTCATTTTACAAAATGGTAAATAGTAAAAGGTAAGTCTTCACAAAGCTCCAATCACAAAGCAGGGAGTGGGTGGGTTTAAAGCCTAAAAAACTATATAGGAAATATTGTTGTCAATAAGTTATTTTTTTTCTTACTTTGGTAACAGAACTAATATGAATGATAATATATCAATATTTACAAAAACTTTCAAAATTATTATTGAAAGACATGGCAACTGTGGTTTGGTTTCTTATTTACTTCTAGATTAAAAAAAAAAAAATTAATGCTATAAATCACTTTATATAAAGAAAAGGCAGGATGAATAATAATATAATTGAACAATGACAAATAATCACTTCTAATGGAATATTCATGGACTTTCCAAGGTGTTTTTGCGGTAAAAACAAAAACTTATATGATTTATGTTTTCTGCAAGTTAATATGGAATATGTATTTATATTCTGACAAATGCATCGAAGGATGTTGATTTATGTATCTGAATGGGAAATAATTGTATCCAAATGAATAGAGAAACAACTATAGGGAGCATTAAGCAAATAACATGAATGTCTTTTATAAATCACTATTTGAGGATGAGGATATTTTAGCCAAATCCTCAGAGGAGACTGCATCCGATGAGAGAATATCCGAATTACTTTTCCCCATGCCGGAAGATGAGGTTAAGGACTCAGAGTCTCCAGGTGATAATGCCGTAGGCCTCCCCTCAATAATCACTTGTGTGGAGGAAGAAATAGAAGAATTCTCTTGTAAGACCTCCTCCCCGCCTATTTCAACAGTTGTCATTTCAATATTGTCCTCATTCTTAGTTTCTTCATCATTCGGGTCATTAAAAATACGTTTCTTTGCTCGACTAAAGGAACGCATGATCAATGTAAACATGGCCCAGAGTGTCACTCCTAAAACAAGTCCTACAATAGCACCAGGCACAACTAGGTAGATACGTCCCAGTACTTTGGAATTAAAGGCCTGTTGGGCATCCCAGATTTGTGGCTGATAGTCCAATTTAGTAATATTAAATGCACTTAAGTCATAGCCCTCATTGAATAAAATAGGAAGGGATTCAGAGTTCCCCGAGGGAAGAGATGAATCGTAGTTATAGTCGTCCTCCCCACTAAACCAATCTGAAATATAATCATCCCCTGAGGCTTCTTCTACGGTGGTGTCCTCGTCTCCGCCCAAAAATAAATTTGAGTAGTCATAGGATTCTATACTAGGAGCTGTGGTTGTCAACTTTGAAGATGTGGTGATGATGAGCGAGGAAGTCGTTTCGATATTTTCCGTAGATGAAAGATCGGTTTCGTTCATCCTAAAAGCAAAAAAAAATAAAAAATGATTATAATAATTGAGATAAAACTGCAGTTTTCTCATTTATACAGGCAAAGTTATGAAATAAATAAGTGCATTTGCAAATATTGGTAGTATTTATAATGTGTATGTGGATATATTATAATGCATTCACATATATTTAAGTATAGTATAAAGTATATATATGTTATTATATATGAAGAATTGCGGAAGTCTTTTGTATATCTGCCAATTGCGTCAAAGAATAATGACCTTAGCAAAAATTTGATACATCATATTAAAAATTGAAAAGGAACAGTAATTGAATAAAAAGTTTAACATTAAAAACCATGAATATTACCTTGAATTCTACAGCTACATGTAATTGACTTCGCTATAAATGAATTTAATTCTCAAAGAGAAAAAGGAAAAAGTTAATTTGTTGTTGATTAGTTCTGTATATTATATTTTAAGTGATGAAACATATCGATTATACAAAATAAACTCTTAAACGAGTGAAGGACATATACTATTATTTAGTTTGAATCATAAAGCATCCACAAAAAAATACACAACATATCATAAAACTCTTCGTTACGATCCATTCTAGAGACTATATTTAAAATAAAATTCAAATCCCTTCCGTCTGACGTAATATCTATTATATCTACACATGTACACATAGATTCCCAGCAGTCATATACAAATCTCTAAGCGATTTTGTGAATGGCTCATTAACTTGGACCCCATATGCTCCTAACATATTTTTCCCCAGCCATAATAAAAATACAATCAACTAGGACACTCAGTTTGTTATTACATAGTATACAATAGCAATAGTGGCCGGCATTGCCCGGAGTAGTTAGACATCGGCTAAATGAAAAAATTTGCTTTGATTATATAAAAGATAACTCCCCAAGAAATCATCAGTGTTACTTTCCGTTTTTCATGAGCACACACATACGTAATTACTCAATACTTTTATCAATTCATGTGACGAGTTTTGTACTCAAGAATGAAAGAATAATATTAAGAGTTTGATATTTTTTAAATATTATGTAATGATTACTTTAGTCTCTAGAAAACTAACAAAAACAAACAAACCAGTTCTCCACGTATGCTACATATAAAACACCTACAAAAATAAATTCATTCTTACATACCAGGGTTTATAATTATTCAAATCTTAACATACATTTGAATTATGATAGACATATGAGAGCAATAGCAAAAACAAACAGAAACACTTATCCTTGTATATATGCACACTGCACAACCTACAATATTTCATTAATACGACTACATTGTTATTTCTTTTATATAAATATGTATACTATATACCTGAGGAAGCAAAATATATAGTGCACCCTGTATAAACACTCTATGTATGTATGTTACAAAAGAGGGATTGCTCTAATCTTTTTTCTCCTCCACGTATTAAGTTGCTTGAATATCTGATCGATAAGAAGTTTCGTGACGCATAAAACGTCATAAATATGTTCATCTTGTAAATTATAAATTTGAGGACTTTTTCTTACAGAAATAAACAAAAATTACCCAAATAATATACTAGAGGATTTAAACTACTTTGGCATTGCAAAAATTCAAGAAAAAGTCGCAATATACAGCTTTATTTAATAACTTGAAATGACTTTTTGACCCAAAAATGACCCTTCTAATTAATAGATTTTTTTTAGTATAAGGAAGCTTGAACATTTTTCTACTCATTAGTTAAAAAACATATAAATTGATTGAGAGCATGCATCACTTTTTATGAGATAAAATAGTTTGTGGTCGCTAATGAGTGTAAATGATGTAATAAACTGCAGATTTGCGTAGTAGTTTGGGGTAAAAATCAACCCTTTCACCTCACAGAGAAAAATTTTAAAAACACTTAACAAAGCTTGAATATTTATCTATTCATTAGTGAAAAAAATATATAAATTGATTGAAGGAATCCATTTTTATGATATTAAGAATTTTGTTGTTGCTAATAAATAATAGGACTATTTCTTTATCTTTAAATTGGCTTGGACGTTTTGGGCAAAAAATGCCACTTCTAATTACTATACAATTTTTTTCAATGTGAAGAAGCTTGAACATTTTTCTATTCATTAATGAAAAAAATATAAAAATTGATTGAGAGTATCAGTTTTTATAATAATTTGAAATTTGTAGGCGCTTATAAATTATGAGAGGAGTGTTATGCTCATTCTTTCCCGGTCACTCAACCTCGTGCAATTCATATCTAGGAAAGTGCAGGTTTCGTTATTCAAACTACGAAAGTCTTATATGTAGAAGGACATAATTTGAGTGAAATAATAATAACAAACTCCGTGCAATGATGATATACTGGTACGTTACGTTCGATTAATCTTGAAAAAATGTGTCCCCTAAAATCAGTGCCGTCCATGAATAAATTGTATGGAGGATCGTTGGATGATATCAAAGGAATATCTGACGAGTCAAAGTTCCATATTATTATGCTGTTGTAACCATCACATCGACCTTACTTCGTGAATATCCAATCGGAAAAACAAAGTGTTGGTCAAAACAACTAAAAAAACAGAACCAAAATATGGGTGGTACTGATCGAATGTATAAAAATATATATGCCTATAGAATTGGAATTAGAAGTAGAAAGTGGTGGTGGCCTCTTTTTGCGTGTTTGATTAATACAATCATTCTAAATGTATGTACGGGAAAAACTATGGATCAAGTAAAATTCTGTAGAAACATAGCTTTTTCTTAGCTTTTACGCTTCCAAAATGAACCCAAGTTATCAAATGATATACGTTACGATCAAATGGCTCATTTTGTTCAATTCAATCTCAATGGAGAAAGACGAAAATGTCAAAGAGAGATGTGCAACTCGCAGATTCACTCACAATGTTCAAAATGTAATGTAAGTTTATCTGTATTTATGCTTTTAAAAATATAATTTCTTTAATATTACAATTTCTTTATGTATTCTTAGAGTATATTAGGGGAAAAATGTATATATGTATCTTTATTATCCTAGTCAATAATATCTTAACAACTAAGAATAGGAAGGCTCTCACAACTTCTCATCCCTCAATGACTCTAAGAGATTCAAAATACAAGGAACAATATATGATTATATAAATATTACATTATAATAAGTAACAAAGCATTAAGTAGGAAGTGTGATATTTTAACTTAAAATACAGTGTTTGGTTTATTTTAGTACATAATAAGACAGGAAAGATGTGTAACCAAGTTGTTGTATACAGAGTCAAATTGTGAAATACAGAGCAACTAAGTCCAAACTGGTTCCGGAAAAATAATTAAAACACATTTGTATGTTTCCCAAGGATTCAAGCCGTACTTAGCCAAAATTCGGAGCCTTCAATTTATCTGCCCTTTGTGAACTTCATTTTTTGTTTCCTCTTATTATAAACTTGAATTAGAGGATACTAAAAAATTTCGTTCTAAATATCTTAACATAGTCCGAAAAATATTGAAAAAAAATGCAATTCCATCCCCGTTTCTATATCTTCATCTTTATTACTCTAAATCAATTCCAACACATAGATCCTAAGCATATCTTTCTTCATCTCGGGTCCTTAAACAAATATTTTTTTTAAATGACAACACAAACTTTGAAATGATTGGCACAGTATCATCCTTATAATAACTTAACACGAATCATGATCGACCTCGTTTAACCAAAGAAATAAATGAAAATTTTAATAAAATGAATGTTCTACAATTTTACATTTGTGAATGTAACTGTGGGCTTTAGTATCAAAATCGATTTAGAATAGTCGGTTCAAATTTTTTAAGGGATTTAACAATTTAAAGTACTTTTCCAACTAACCATTTAAGATTTTTTAATTTTAGGTACAAAAATAATGAGATTCCATTTCATCACTTATTTGCCTTTTATTACCATCAATTGTACTCAAAAATGCGACGTATTACTGAATATACAAGCTTACTTCAACTCCTTACTGTATTTTTGAATTTTTTATTGAATGATTCAAATTTTATTGATCATGTAAAATATACTTACATATCAAGATACATCTGATATGATATTTTTAATTTGCACTTATGCATTTGAAATATTTTTGAAAATTAAAAAAAATAAGTCAACTTCAAAATAATTAAAAGAAATATTATAAAAATTTTACGAAAAGGTTTAGGAGATTACCCGACCCTTATGGTTTTGACATTCTGGAATGAAAATTTGATGATAATTGCTTTCACTATTACTATCTCTTAATTGTTTTTTTGTCAAGAAATACTAGAACAATAATAAGATATACTAATAAAACTAAAAAAAAAATATGGGAAACATTGATTAAAATCTGTAATAAATTTATTTGTGTGGAGATCCTAGGTCTTGACGGTTCCCAGACTTTATGGAGACAGCGGGCTATATAGAGACTGTCTCCATATAGTCCGAAAACGGACTATGTGGAGACAGCAAATTATTGAAATAGAACAACTAGTTCGAACTCATCGTCATACTAGCTTGCTATATGAATTTCTGGGTTCTAGTGACGTTTCCGCCCTGTAACGTGTTTGCCCTGAGAAAATATAAAGGGGGACTTACGGCAGAAGGAGGGAGGTGAGAGAAGTGAGGAGTTGCATCTCCATGGAAAGACATTTATTCATGGTCATTTATATGGATCTTTCCTCCGGAACAATCGGATATATGGATCTGCATACATTCATCATTCCCGTTCCTAGGAATATCCCATTCACACGTCTTCTGATACTCACTTCAAGGGATCTCGACTCTAAAAGCGAGATCCCTTGAACAAGTGCTTCACTCGGTCAGTGGATCTTGTACCCTTTAATGGAAGGATCATTGATTGTCCAAGTGCCTCTTTATATCAAGGTCTGTGATAGTGACTTCTGATCGACGTTAATCAAGGTCTGTGATAGTGACTTCTGATCGACGTTAATCATTGTCTCTATACATAAATTTCTCCAGATCCTCTACGGAATCATCGTATACTTCTATATATAAGAACTAAGGAGTTCCATTAAATGACAGAAAGACATGATGAGAAATAGAGAAAGTTCTCATTCTCCATCCTCTGCTTCGTCTCCTACTCTAAGAAAACTATTCCATTAAAAGTCCTTCAGTGTCCTTGATGTATATAACACAGAAATTACTCATCTCTATCACATTTATAAGTTGGACTTTTTAATATACAGTCTAAAAAGGATAATTATAGACTCGTTAAGATAATGTGCTTCTTTTTTTCTTTTTTGTTTTTTGATATTTTGGTCTACAATGCATATTCTATTCTGATATTACATATAAATAGTTATTTAGAACTGGAGAGTTCCACAATAAGAAATAATTCCCGAATGAATTATCCACTGAGGAACAAAAGTTTCATTTCTCATCCACAGCTGTTTCGATAAACCTCTTGAATCCTGTTCCTTTTAAAGTCGACTTTTTTTTCGTCTCTTATTTTGAGAAAAATATTTCATTGTTAAGAATCCTTCAGTTTTTTTATGTATATAATGCAGAAATCCCTTAGAAAAAAAGTTGAAGTCAATTTTAGACTCTCAATGAATATGCACCCTTTTTTCTCGATAGTTTTGTCTGCAATACATACTATATTTTGCTACTATCTGTATAAATAGATTTTGTGAATTGTTGAGTCCTGAATGATTATGTGACAAAAAATTATAAGTGACCTATGGTTGCAATCTTTAAACTTAGTTAGTCTTAATCATTTTACCAGAGTGTATGCTACTATTAGGCCTCATTTATGAGATTTTTGCTAGATATATATAAAAATATTTAAATCAACATTGAGCAATATAATTAGCAAAATGATGTTGTTTATTACATTTCAACTCAATAGATGATAGTTATCTCCTGTTTCTAATAAATTGAGTAATAGCTTTGTAATGCATCGTCTTGGATTTGTCGACGTTAATAAAATTTATCTAGTTTGTTCGCTGAGAACATCATATTGTAGCATGTAATGTAGTTAAATATAATAATAAATCTGAAGCCCTATTAATAATCAAAAGTTTCTGATGAGGTCTTGATTCTCTTTTATTTTAGGGTGAAAAAGATTCTTTGATAGAGATTATAAATCTTCGTAGTGATGAGAAAATATGGCTAATATTATAAGAAAATAATTGAATTTCTCAGAAATCAGAAAAAAAGGTTCACAATCTTTAATTTTGAAATACTTAATGATGGAAGAGGCTATGTATCTGGATATATAAAACAATAGAATGGTCTTGAGATTCTATTCTTCCATAGTAAAATTAGAATTAGAAAAACTGAAAATAAATATATGAATTTGGAACAATTGGATCAGTCCTTGCAAATTATATAATGTTTTTATTTTCACATTCATGCTTATTATTTGATTTTCATTTAATATTCTTAAGTTTCTAATTTTTTATCTTAACGTATGTACAGGGGGTAACCCTTTTTCGATAATCTGATTTTCTGTTATGTATTGATGAAAAAGATATATTTGAAAAGGTTTAGTCTTCCAATGCCGTTTTTGTAACCTCTAGTCATTTGAAAATAACATATTTTTAATAGAAATTAATTATATGTAAAGGGATTGATAAGTTTCAATTTTAAAGTTATGGTGCATAATTTCAAAAGTTTCATAAAGATTCCTTTGTATAATATAATAAATTCTGGCAAATTTAAAATTAACTTCTCCTTTAAAAGAAGTGGTATTTATTATTAGAAGTAAATTGCTCAATATGAAAAATGAAATATTCATGGCGAATTCTCCTGCACGGAATAATTTTATGGGTACAATAACCACAACTAGTTTAGCTGTTGAAATAATTGTTTAACTATAAGTACGAAAAACACTCGTATATAATATATAAAACTCAAAATATCCTTCCACAACGATTCCCTCAATATAATTGATTTAGTACCTCTTCCTCCACCACAATTTCGTGACCCTCCTCTCCTAGAAGCACCTACAAGTCTGTTCTTCATGATACTACTAAGCATAAGAGTTCAAGACTGGGAAGAAAGGATCCATGAACGTATCAAATATATATTTATTTATTTACTTTAGAATTTGTATTGTGTTACTATTTGATTTAATATATATCATTAAAAGAAACTCTGCTTGACAACAATCCATAGCAAGGGATCCTCGAATGGAGACGAATCCTAATGGAATATGAGACACAGGAGAAATTCACTTGAGGAAAACTTGCTTTTGAACTTTTCCATTTGATCAGAAAATTACTAATGTGTTCACAATGCTACTCGCATAGGTAGGCAGTAAACATGATCATTCATCCATCCATCCAGGGAACTCTTGACGAGATGATATCGATCTATTGGATTGTTGAAGTGACTGAGCGAATTAAGTGGGATTCTCTACTATCCGTAATCCACCTACCACATGACGACTGCTCCGATTTACAAAAATAAATCCGTCAAAATCTTTTATTTGAATTGAACAATACGATTTCAAATTATTGTTTTGTTTCTTTTCTCTTTCTTTCTTTCTTCCTGCAGATTAGATTAGCCCAATTCTTCCTTTTTTTTAAAAGTTTCGGTTCAAACTACCAATTGTATCAATATTTTTAGGACCAGTATAAAATGATTTGATTGAGTTTCCCCATATAGTCCACTGTCTCCATAAAGTCAGGTTACCGTCTGGAAAATGTTACCATTTTAATAAGGTGATAAACAATTTAGTAATCCAGACTCACTATGTTTAGAAATTTAATTTACATTCATATTGTCCAATGGCATAAATGACTCACAAGTAGTAAGGAACTTGAGATTAAGGCTTGAAGAGTCTAGGATGTATAGTAATTAATAGTCTGTGCATCACGAATTCATTATTATAAATGGAATTGCAATCAGATGAGTGTGCTGGAGATGATAAATTTGTTTCTCAAGGACACTAAATAACTCGAATAAATAAAATATTCCTTATAATAGAAGACGAAGTGGAATTGACTGTATCAGGAATCACTCTGAGATTTAATTAAGTAATTGTGGATAGAGCATGTACTCCGACTGATGTTATAGATAATGGTTATTGAGCACTGAACGATGTTCCATAAAGTTAGAAGTCATTGTGACAGACCTTGATTCAAAAAGTAATCTCTATTATGAATGTACCTTCCATAACTGGAGGTGAGATCCACCGAGTAAGGCATATGATCCTCTTAATAAAAGGACGATATCCCTGAACATCAAGTTCAAGGCCCTAGGTGTGTGGCTAGGATATCTAAATGAAAATAAATGCATTCAAAGGAACAATGGGTGGATGCAGGTCCATATACCAGGAGATTCATCAAATTAATTAATTAATTAGAGGACCAAACCGTCATGATATTAATTTACACTTCACACACTAACCATCTACAAATGAAATATACACGCTTTTATCGTTTCTCCTACTTTTTTTATTTCTTCCTTTTCATAGTCCTAGTTGTACCGTATAGTACCATCTTATATCTCAAGAAATGAATAGAAAAAAAAAAATTCTTCCTAATTGCATGAAATATATCCCATGATTTTTTTTAAATTAATTTTTAAAATTTCAATAACTTTTCTTTTCCCGTATAAAACGATAATATGACAAACATAACTTATTAGTAACACTATTAAGCGTAGAGTGTCTCATTTAAATCGAAAAAATCAATACATATATATATTACTAACATAGCATCCTTAGAAACTACCTGACAATTTAAATTATTATTTATGTGATTGTATTAAATAGTAAATTAGTAAACTAGATAAAGGAGACGGTAATGATAATAAAAATACCAAGTGAAACAAAAATAAAAATATAATATTGCTAAAGAAAGATTCACAAAAGCAATATCCAGTGAAGAGTAACTCCTTTCAGTTCTCCATCGAGCACAGGAATGAACTAGCTTACTGTTTGAAGTAAGCTAGTCTTTATCTTCTTTTCAGTTCGTTGCATCTCTGCTACATATTCACATTTAATTGTTACCAGTACCGTTATACGGTGGAAGGAAGAAAGGGTCGTGCCTCCCCCAAACGATGCTTCTGCACCCTTATTGTTTTTTTTTTTATTTTACTAAAACCGCACAATTTTGACCACATTCATGTGCTTCGTTTATAATACATAGATGGAGTTTGGGTGGAAGGCCCTCGCCCTCAAGGTTTATTATGTCCACACTGATATTTGAAATACCTAATAAGTAATTCCAAGTAATTTGGCCCCTTAGTACCAAATTAAGTAACGCCCCCCAAAAAAAAAAAAAAAAATCATAGTAACAGCCCTGCCCTATTAGAATTTGGATCTAAGTCTGGTTACTAAACTGATGGTAATTCATCTAATCATGCACATTTATCTCTACATAGTATCGTTAAATAATTCTTCGGACTGCATTCCTATACAGTTTTTTTTCGAAGCAGTCCGTACTTTTTCAACATTCACCCGTGCTAAAAGCTTTAAACCAAGTAGTGAAACGATGTCCCACGTGATCAATAGCTGAAAAATGTCTTTGTGCACAGAAACTTTTTTTCTTCGCTAGAGGTACTGTTTAGTTATTATTTGGAGATATCATTAGGAATTATGATGTTATCCAATATATTTTACTTTTTAGAAGAAGCTCATTTGAAGTACGGAACTTAATCCAACTAGAAAAGAATTCTATAATATGTAGTTTTGTTAACCCAATAATTTGTTTATTATAGTTCAAAGATTATGATGTTCATTCTGCGTTATTTTTTCATATATAATTAGTGTTAAAATATATTTTTTATATTAAACTATGGAGTCCAAGTTCCCACTTCTGACAATAATTGATCCTTTATCTTAAATTATACATTTATTATTATAATAACAATCTATAATACATAAACGTATAAGTGAAAACTCCAGCCTCTTTTATTTGGTGGGAAATTCAAAAAAAGAAAAATCAAAAAAATCAAAGAATAAAGTAATTTCTTCTTTCCCCCATCACGTCGATATTTTTATTGTAACTTTCCTCCAAAAAAAAAAAAAAAAGACAGAAAAGAGGCCCGAAATCATCTGGTAGTTAGCCAAATAAGTCAACTGCTGTGATGTCATATGAAAAGCGACATCTTGCGAAAAAGTGTTAAAACGCTGTACCAGTGTATCTCCTTAGGCTAACGGTGACGTTTCGCCACTTAGTTTAAAGCTTTAATCAGTCCTAAGGACTAATTAGTTGGTCTTTCAGTCTAGGTATCATTTTAGTTTCTTTACTACTAGCTAGGAATGAAGAATATATAAACGAAGAAAACAATAAATGATTGTTAGAACATATAACACTTGAGTATTCGGGGGCGTCCACATAATTATATTTTGGGGAGGGCTTGGTTAATAGAATTTTTTGGAAAAAAAAATCCAAAAATCCACAGCTGTTCACAAAAAATTTCAAAAATCCACAGCTGTTCACAAAAAATTTCAAAAATCCATATCTATTCATTGAAAATTAAGAAAAATAAATTACATTTTCATTATTGACTATTTTGAAAAAATAAATTCAAATATTAGATTTTTTAGTAAAAAGGAAACATTCCTTAATTTGGGGAAGGGATACAGCCCCTCCAGCACATCCCCTGTGGACGGACTTTGTATTATATGTTCTAACAACACACCTCCTACTTTCAACTTTAGATATTTCATTTTTTTGAAAGAGGCTATGATAACCTTCAACAGGTTTATTCTGTCGTATTTACCTTAAAAGATCCATAAGGACCGATCCTAGGACTGACAAAACTAATCAGGACTATACTGATAGGACTACATTTTGTTAGATCGATCTAACACTACTACATAGACTTTTATGATATTAGCTAAAACTACATAGATAAGCAAGCAAAGTCTCTATGTATTTATTTATGATATTGCTTATTCTGGACATTATATATAATTATAAACTTTAAGACTGGAGGAGGCCACAATATGATCATGAAACAGGACATGAAAGTTGATAATTAAACTAATAAGGTTTTATTTATTCAATTAATGTTTTAACTTTACCTCGAATACTTTTTGTTTCCCTTGTTATAAGTAGTGCTTGATGGTAAATATCTGAAGGTCTTTAGCAGAGCGGATGATGGGGTTCAAAGAATAAATGAAGGAGTAACTAGTAGTCACTATATGAACGGGGTTTTTGTAAAGAAATGCACACTTTATTAAAACAACAAATGACAACAAAAAACCTTGTACTGTGTGTCACTAAACAATGTCACAACTTCACAGAAAGATGTTCGATATGGAAATGTATTACTCTACGAAGAAAGATTTTGAAATATAAGGGCAAGCGTTTCGGCCAGCGCGATGGGAAATGTAAGTAATTTAATAATGAAAAACGGAAGATTTATTTACTACCACTTCAGCTATGTACGTACATTCTACGGACCAAAGCGACTTGTAGATGACTGATTAGTGATGATAATAAATTGATAATATGCAAGGTTGAACTCACAAAAGAAATTTTGTCCTTAACTAGCACAAAAAATAAGATCCGATGATCTACTCCAAGAGTAAACTGGATGCTTTGTTGTGATAATATTATAATAAATAATAATACAACCAAATGTGGAAAACGTGAGGAAATTTTGTTGTTTGCTACTTGGTGCTGGGTCAACTAGAAATGATAATTAAGTAAAAATCTAGTTATTGAGAAATTTCACGTTTATATTTTTAGTTAATAAATATAAACGGCTAATTAGTTTATAGACATATTTGGCCCGTTATAAGATTTATATTCAAACTTTTGGGATGGGATAATATATTCAAGAATATTAGCTATAATTGAGAGCCTTCAATTAATTAATGTGACTCTCATTGGCCTCGTTATGACCTTTTAAATATAATTTGCAATATTTATAGCCTCATATACATATTTATTTATATTTATTAAAACGGAGTTATCATAAAAATATAACAAGTTGATCCGATCTATCTTTACACGTAGAGGAACAATATTACTTATTATCGCTTAGAATATTCTTTATAACTACATTATGAGTCATAATTTATGACTTATGAGTATACACTATTTATATTATACGATTAGACGCCATTAGATATGAATTATGTGCTACAACATTTCTTCCACCTCTTAAGTCGATATTCGACCTTTTCATCATGACGGGATACTTGGTGGTGTGGTCGAGAAAGAGGAAGATAGTTTTTGCGAAATAGGATGCAATTGTAAATAAGGGCTCCGAGAATCCTGTGAAAAGAGAGGTCCATGCTCAAAGTGGTTTTCTCTCCAAGAAGTTCCATTTCGTAGGGATCTGCCTTCGGAAATGGTAACAATTTCCAAAGATTCTCTCAAAATGAATGTTCTTGATCATTTTTTTTGAATGGAGGAAAAAATCAAGAGGATCAATCTCTTTATTGAAGTGAAGGGCCTTACTTCGAGGACACATAGATCTATTGAGAATCCATCAAACAACCCTTACATTTACATTCGATCTATTCATGAGTGACGGGAAAGTATCAATATATTTCTTGAAAACCTCACTAATGAGCATGGCTTTTTTGAAAGTTACCTTCTCAATTGGACTTCAAGGGTGTTCGTTTTCCAAGTCATTGGAGTAAATATATCATATACCAGAAATATGTTCAATCATGCCAGAATTTTGGTTATGAAAGATCTTGTCGTAAAAATACATATAAATCATTGGAAGACCGTATGTCCACACTTAACAATTATGGTAAGGCGGAATGTCGTTTGCCATATATCTTACGGTCATTCGAAAACTTTAGCATCCTTGTTTAGGGAGTTCATCCTAAAAATATTTTATACGATTGGACATTAAAAATTGAATCAATTGGAGTGTGTTCAAATGGAAAGAACAGACTACAACACACCAGTGAGTTATGCTAAAGATAATGAGGATGAAGTTCAATTCTTGACAATGCACTTTTGGGAGGTTAAGTCTATTCTATATTCAGTTATTCAAAGAGGAAAGACACATTTCCTATCTTTATATTAAATCAATTTATTTAATGTTGAAAATGAAGGATCTAAGAGGTCTTACATATACATACATATTTGATGAATCGGAACAAGTAAAGTTATATATTGTATTTATTTATTTTTTAAATATTTATATATTCTTAATTTCTCTAGACGTATTACAGAAAACTTGCATGAAAGTTTCTAATTGTACTGCATCACTTTTATACCATAAAATAATGCATTACAGTGTTGCTCCCCGAATTGAAATTTAAAGTGACAACTGTAGGTGGGGGATTTCTTTCAATTATATTTTTATTTGTCATATATTTTTTTACTTCTTTTCAGAGATCAGAACATTAATTTTATTATTATGGGCCTTTTAGCATACATTGTAATGGTGGGGAAGGTGAATAAAATATCTATTTACTTTCTAGTAGAGAATCATTACAAGTTTTTTGCCGATCGCAGTTTTGGAATGATTTTTAAATCTTGTTAAAATAAACAAATTATAGATTGCATACATGACTTAATTGAATTAGTAAAAATACGTCTCCAAACTTTGAAAAATAAAAACTTAACATCCCAGCAAAAATAATTAAGATAAAATTTATGGACAGATTGACCATTAGGTCTCAATATTAATAACAAATAAGTTCATGGATTACTCAACACTGGTGTTGAGTAATCCATGGCAGGATTTTCAAATAAAAATAATAAATATAGAATTGAAAAATAAATTATAAGTTTATTCTAACATGTTATTTTATAGGTGAGTTAGCCTACATCGAGTGATCATTGATCAATGTAATTATGAGTTATTCCAATTGAAGAAGATTCATACCACTGAAAAAAATATCAACCCAACGATTTGTCGCATTCAAATAGGCAAAAAATGAACTAATTAATGCTTAAATTGTTCATTAATCCATACTAAGGTTCTTAACTCATAATATAAGTTTGAAATTCCTGAAATTAAAGTTAGTATATATTATATAAGCAGATATTCTCTATATAAATGTACAAGGGAGGACGAGGCATCCTTGATGATAAATTCTTCAAAAATGAATTACTAAGATATACTCATCTTAGAAATCAAATCAAATACACAATCAATTAAAAAAGGAAGATCAAATCAATTTGAAGAGAGGTGAGACATGAATTAATTAAGATGATACGTTCTTCTCCTATTCAAGAGAAATATGATGAACTACGAAGGAATTGACAGTCTTAATACTATGTCATTAATATTAATTATTTCCTCAAAAAATTTATTCCTTCTATGAGGTTTAATAAGAGGTCCTTCCTCCATACTCACTAATAAATGCAATCTGCTATTAGAAGTTCAATCTGAAAGGGATAGAAGGAAATCATGTATAAAAATTAGTTCTTTCTTCGACATAATTTAATAATACTTGATAATTACTTTTAGGGCACTCTTTCAAGTTTCACCTCCAAAACATTACATTTTGCGACAAAGTCTATCACCAGACAATCCAGAATTACATGATTGATTACTTAAATCACAAATGAGGTTTTTCAATGGACGATGAGATGAGTCCCTATCTCCTGTTCATGATTCATCACTTTTTAACCAGAATTAATTCTTCTATTTTACAATTGTTATTTAATGGAAGAATTATTTATTATTTATTTTCAAGACTCGATCGAAGAGATTGATTGGCTAGTGTCTATCCATACATTAAGTAATCTAAGGTATAACATATTGAGATTAAAGTTATGGACAAAAAAAACGAAATGTCCGAATAATTTATCCTATTGTATAGGTTGATCGAATCATTTTGAACACTTTACATACATGTATAGGAAAATTTAAATCCTCAATAATAATAAACTATATTCCATATTAATTTTCTTCTTTGATTAAGCAAAGATCAATGACTCACAAGTAATATAAATTTAATTGAGTTTATAGTTAAGAAAACATTCTTAAAAAGGGATAATTAAGAAGAAATATTCCCAATTTGATAGTATCCAACATTGAGAGCAACATTGAACTCCGTTTAATATCGACTACGAGCCTCAAAATATAGAGAGAACGAGTTTCTTCAATACAAATTTACAAATAAGGCGCTTGATTGAAGATTAGCAGCTCAAATGCTCAATTCATTATTAAATCCTAGCATCGACTCACGAAGATAGTAGAATTTCTTTATCAATTTTTTTCGTAAATTGAAGTAAAAAGATAAATTGGGATTTTTTCCTTATTTTGATTTATGTTCAATATTGATTGTATATTCAATACAACGTACTGAACCTTAACGTACCACATAAGTCAAAAAGAAATTAAATTAAACAGAAATGGAAGATAATTAGTTGAAGAATACAAATCCATCCCACATTGTTTTAGACAAAATCCTTCTAGTGTCATTTGGTGTTGACGCACCACAAGTTTTCTTGTTTATTTTTATTAAACATATATAAAAACCAAGTCACATAATTTGATAAACAAAGTCAAGTGTAACTTGAAGTTAAATGAGTACTTTTTTTATGTAAATAAGTTATGATTGCCTATTACTTGTCATAAAACAGACTGTAAATATATTGACTAATTTATTATTTCTTTCTTAATATTTAATGAATAGGATCAAAAATTGAAAGGTGACTTGTTTCTTTATGATTGTTTATGTCAACTTATGTTTTTTCGGCAAAGAAGTCTTCATGTCTATAGTGCTCCCTGCCTAAGGCGACGCACAATGTTTAATAAGCTACTACAGGTATTGTTGATTGATGGCCTACCTAATTATTAAGGGGATAGAGATTTAAGTTAAAATGATGTCTGATGACTTTAGAATAAAAATAGGGTCATAAACCGAATTTGAAATTTATAGTAGAGGGGGGAGGGGGCAAGAATTTGAAATTGGGAGAGGGGACTTTATTGACTATTTTCCTTAGCATTAACTGATAGAGCTATAAAGGCTAATAATTTATGTCAAACAAATTTATTTATCGCACAAAGAACAACTGAGATTGAGGCCAAAAGAAATCGTGATTCAGCATTTCTTGACGCGGAAATGAGTTATGATGAGATCTTCCGCATCATTTCCTACTCCAAAAATCTCATTATGAAGATTTAAAAGCTGAAAGACTACAACAAGAGCCTTGAGACTTCGGTCGCGACCACATAATTGTAATATGAAGGCTCTCATTTATAATACAATTAATACAAAAAATTAATTGTATAATATATAGTTTTATTATACTATTAATTTTTATAACAACATTAACAATGGAGTGTTATTTGTGTCCTCATTCATATCGACTCACAGTCTCCCATCGCCGTTTTAATGATTTACAGGAATCAAAAATCATTCTTTTCAGAATTTAGTTCAATTCTCCTACAATAACTCTTTAAAGCGTCAATATTTTTTGAGCTAGATTGATGTATCCTCCACTCAAGATATTTATCTATGAAATAATCAATTGGGTTCAAATCTGGAGAGAAGGAGGCCATATTTCCTTGTCTAAAATCTGATATCTGATGCTAAGCACAGGTGAGTTTCCTATTAATTGTAGTGGTGAAGTTTGCTCCAATAGTTATTTTTTATTCCATGGTAGTACTTTTCACGAACCAAACCTACACCAAAGACTCCAAGCCCTTATCAATTTGGATCATGGATCTATTTTTTTGTATCCATATAGAAAATATCAAAGTAAGCTTCGCCTATTAGAAGATACAATACCCCCAGACTATTATAGAATAGGTTTGACTCGTCTTATTACTAGTTTCTGATGGCCGGCAACTAATTGATGTCTGTAGTCAGAATTCCATGTCCTTTATTCTTTCAGGCATCTTAAAGTGAGTACTTTTTCATTACTGAATACGAAATGACCTCAGTGCGTGATCTTTTCAAGAAGAGTTGATAATCTTTCACGTGTTTTGTAGGAGCTTCAGTTGTTAGGTGAAGGAGTCATGCCCAGTATATTTTCATTTTAAGGTTCCTCTTTCACTATTTCAACCATAATAGTTGCTGACATATTCATAGATTTGGGGATTGATCTTATAAGGTTGCACAACATTCTCACAAGGACGGCTGTTATCTCATTTGGAGTTCTAACCTCCTTAATTATCTTCTTTCTTTTTTTTTCTTAGCTTTGGGAGGGAGCTTACAGTTTCTTTATATCTTTTTACAATTCCATAAATATCTTGTACATAGATTGATAAATCCCTTTAAACACCGTATATTTTATGTAGGATTATTGCCTTTGTTATAAAGTCCAACGATAGAGTCTCTTTGTCCCCAAATAATGAATGATCAATTATAGCTAATCTACCGATTTCTTATACTAAAAAGCCATGATTGAATCCAGCTTCAATCCTAATTTACAATCGGCAGGAAAAAGATTATTTATTGACGTCAAAATATTGTGTATTCAATTTTTGTAGATGCTTATGGTAATCGGAGTGTAATTGTTGTATATCAAGTGGGTTGGTAAATGAATTAAGGCTATTTTATTTTCGTAAGATATGATATTTTACCTGTCCTGAAGTGGTACAATGTGAAATGAAATTGAAAAGAAAAGAAAAAGGTGATACACACTGTTTTGGTGTAGCTAGCTAGGTCCGTATGTATGTCAATATGAATGTTTACTCTACATTCACCTGCGAGTTGTTTCAAACTTATTGGGGTGTAGGAAATAAGCTACCCATCAACACTACTTACAGCCACCCTTGCCTACTCACCTACATATACTTAAGATGTCCCAGAAAAACAAAATGATTTGGTATTATGTAACCTGTGTTGCTTTAATATGAGGTTTTTCAATATATAATTAAAATAAACAAATATGTTAAAAATTCAGCTAGACTTGGAGGTTTAAAGACTTAGACGATTTTGAAGGGAAAAAATACTACAAATTTTATGGTTTCATCATATGAAAACTTTACATTTCAGTGAATATGACTAATTCCGTGCATTATATTGTTATGTTTGACCTATATTTTCATTCTGATACAAGTAGAAATCAATATTTTACTTTATAGTGTTTTAAAATAATTTTTATTTTATGCTTCAGGTTCATTTTTATTTAGTTTAGGCCTATTTCTGTATATGTATACTAGTTTGAGTTATTTATATCAACTTTAATGTACATTATAACTAAAGTTGAACCTACTAATAGAAGTTATACGGATATTTTCATTATATAAGATATGTTTCATTAAATTATAATCAAATACCAGACAAGGGAAGTTTAGATATGAAACAAGCTGGAGTCGTTACCGGTGAAGTCCAATTATTTTGGAAAATGTGCAACTTACTGACAATTACAAAAGATTGTGCCAAGTACAAACTTATCAAGTACTACAAAGAATGGCAAGCTTTAAATAAACACAAAGAAAATAAACCAGAATTTAATCTACAAAATGTTGAGAAATTTTTGGAAAACATAGATATGCTTTTTGATGTCTCTAATCCCAAAACAGAAATAATAAAGCGTTCACCCCTGGGAATAGATGAAGTTCAAGAAGATATGGAGTTGTTAAAATTCTCAGAGCAGGACAAAATGTACCTCTGCTCCCAGAGGTACATTTTGTCCTGCTCCAATAAGACCTCCAAAAAAAATAAAAAAGGAAAATAAACAGAAAAAAAAAAAAAACATTTCGAAGAGGAAAAACAGCGATTTGATAATACAAACAAACATGAATTTTTAAATGAAGAATGTCATGTGATTAAACCAGGAAGTTCAGTTTGAAAGAACTCATAATTTTTTCCCAAAAAAAGGAAGCTCTCTGATCAACTCGTTTCAAAAAATCAACAGCTGACCTTTACCAAAAATGTTTTGACATCTCCAAAAATAGCCAAAGTCAATGATAGAGGAGAAATTTCGAATAGAATGGGAACTCTGCTGATTGCATCGACAATTAAAGCTGGTGGAGGCGAAATTAAGGATTTTGTTCTTTCAAAGTCATTAAAAAGCATAGCCCGGGAGACAAATGTATCTTCTATATTTTTCATACAACAACATCAAATACTGGAGTTCATAGAGGAGCATGTCTTCTTATTGAAAGAGCACTAGAAAAACTTCTTTTTCATTTAGCCTGAAAGTATCATATTGAAGAATTAATAGTTACATCTGCATACCAGTAGATTTTTGGTTAGAGTACAAGTCCAAAATATCGGGTGTTTGTGGAGTTTTAAAAAAAAATGGGTGAAATAAATAAAAAATCTGTGAAAACTTTGGATATTGAAGATGATTCAGAATAAACCATCAATAGAGATCAAGCCAAAGATTTATATAATGTATTACTTAATAACAAATCGATTTCCAAGATGATTATTTGGAGCATGCATAGCTAAATATGTTCATCCTTTTATACTGAACTACATTTTGTCAAAAAATGTGAGAAAATTGACCAATTTTAGGCCCTAATTTCATGAACTGAGGGCTGGTTGAATTTGTATAAATTTTAGATTTAAAGAGTGGTTTAGGTAAGCCTCACAATAAAACAGCACAGGTTTTATAATACAAAAACAAAAAAGAGAGAAAAAAAGCAACACAATTAGTAACTCAATAAAATCATGTCTTTTGTTTAGGGTCGATAATCCAAAAATGTTAATAGATATTTGATCAACATAAAAAGCAAATACCAAGTCCATGAATAATTTCAAAAAGATATATCTTCTTTTTTCTTTTTCTTTGAAGAAGCGATTAGAAGAGTTGTATTGAATCTTTCTTAGTTGTAAGTAGTGATGGGACGATTCCTAAAAAAAGTCTGATGCGATTCTTGTTAAAATTCTCGATTCCGATTATTTAATATTTTAAATCAGAGTAGTTAAAAAATGCCATTTTGCTATCAGGGACGACCACAGGATTATATTTTAGAGGGGATTTGTTTTTGGATGCTTAGAAAAAAAAATTCAAAAATTAAATTTTAAATATTGGGGTTGTCTGCCAAGAAAGACTCCACTCCTCAAGTTCAAGTCAAAAAGTTGATGAAAAAAGTTCAGGTGTACTGTGTTGTGTTCAGATTAGACAAAGGTGGAGTTGTTTGGTCACAACCTGTGTTGAAACATTAGTCAACAGAAATTCAAATACTGTAAGCGGAGTCCGGCATTTTATATATCGACTCCACAGCATTGGCTGCAAGTAAGTATTTTTTTTAGTTATTTAATTGGAAAAAAAGTTGTATATGATCAATGGAATTATATTCTCCTCTTTTTAGTATTGAATTTAATGTACAATCAAATGTAATTAGTCATGCTATTTCTACGAGCACATATTCTATGAGATTTTAATAAGGTTTTCCCCCTTTCCTTAAGATGTTTTCGATTTGTTTTAGCTGTGTTTCTTATATGTATGCATGAAGAAGCTTTATTAATATGATATGATATTGCAGTGGCAGTCGGGCTCAACTAACAAATGGGTAAATATGGGGGGAAGAACAGTTTCTATAAAAACTATTTCGATACTTCTTCATTATAAGATGTGAATTTTGTTTTTAAAGTATAAGCCTTTATTTTGTTTTGTAAATTTTTTTCTACTAGAATATGTCGTTTCCAGAAGTTTTATTCACAAGGACCTCATTTCGTCTTAACCGCTAGACAGCCACTGACTAATCGAATGCTAATGAATAAAATAAGTTTGTATGGGACCGGTCTTAAAGGAGTCCCTGCATTTTTAAACTAAAAAAATATGGCCCTTTGGGAAATAATTAAAAAAAAAAAATACGTTATCAAATTTAAATTTTAAAATAATATTTATGGGCATTTATCTTTGCAATAGACTTTGCTCATGGTTAAACATTTTGTCTATGTAACACATTGCTGAAAAGTCCTGGGCTAAAGAATGAAAACGCGTTTTTTTTTGTTCAAAAAGCTTTTTTATAAATTAGAAGTAAATAATAATAATTATTATTAATAGCAAAGGGTTACCCGGTGGGGTGACGATATTTGGGTTTCTTTCCAAAAAAATACACTTGGATGGATCGATCTCAGTTTTAGGGGAGATTAATTAGTTATTCTTGTTTTTCAGTTAACAAAATAGATTCTGCAACCTTTTTTTTTTACAAAAGAAATGTTCAAAAATGTTTCAGATAAGATCGTGTTTACCCTTTTCCTACTTTTATGATCAACATTGTCTCCAATAAAAGAATAATTTTAACAATATATGAATATAATCATTTATAATATTTTTAACTTTATAAGAGCAATTTATAGACATCCTTTTGAAACGTCTTAAGTAGTAATTGTTAAAAATAAATATTATTATACCTGACTTTAAACTTATTAAGTTAAAACCTGGATTTGAGGAGGCCTAGTAATGTTGTCAAGATTAGTTACATTTTTTGGATTCAATGATCCGGGTTTTCCCCACATTTTTATGGTTTTAAATAATTGATAAATTACAAGGATCTAATTATTAAATGACTTTTAAATTGTAAATAATCCAAAATTGAATTTTTGATTAAGGAGTGATTTGTTGCTCATTTTTCTTTTCAACTTTTTTTATCAGATCCTCACGGCACCAATTAATACATTCGGGCAAATTAATAGCTCATTAAGAAATATAGTAAATTACTTACAAAAGTGGTTCGCAAACTTTTTGTAGTTCGGCCCTTAAAAATGTATCTAGACAATGTGCGACCACTACACCTCTCATTGAGAGATGAATATAAAATTTGGAGTCTATTTTATTCAACTAGGTTACATAAAAACCATATAATCCCTATAAAATTCAACCCAGAGGCAAATAAGATAAATTATTTGACTATATATTCATCAGAAATAAAGATGTTAATGCTACATATATGAAAAAATAAAGAAATGTAACGAAGAAAAGATCCTATATGTTATATACATAAAATAAGCGATATACATATGTACTATTTTAAATCATTTCTATACTATCAATTATATATTTTTGGTATAAATAAAGTCAAAAATTAGACTCAGAAGCAAATAACATTACAGATTGTGGATCTGTAAATAGGTTAACAATCGAAAAGGTCTTAATTTGACAGAAGTGTACTGTCCATTGAGCAAAGCAGGTCTTTTTTAGCTTTAATTTTGCACACTGCAACTCGAAGATCATCCTCCACGTTAAGCCACGATCTTTATTTATTTTGGATAAAAGTTAATACGGAAAAGTTAAATAATACAAATAAGGTGAACCAAATTGGGTAATCATTCATCACACAAATCCAGAATTCGTCAAGTGATTTAGAAAAAAAATCAGTTTTTATTGTTTGATCGGATTAAAGTTGAATAAGTGCATCTTTCTCGTCAGACTACCGATAGCTGGGACGATATAAAGGTCCATCCAGTCATGTTTTTTGTGGAGCACTATCTATAATCTGTGCTGCAATCCCCATTTTGGCAACTATTGACTTACAATACTATAGTTGAGGTAAAAATTACTTGAGATAGAAATAATACAACATTAATAATTTACTTACTTAAAAAATGCATGTACATTTTTTTACTTCCTACTTTTTAATTACATTTATGTGAAATGATTTATATCTATTGTTACAAAAATTATTATGATTTTACCACTAAATCTTAAACAACTTTACTATCATATCAAACTGTTCCTAAATTATATATATATACTTTTTTGAAAAATCAATGGAGATTTGATAAGAATTAGCAGATCATTAAGTTCAAACACCATTAGATACAAATATCAATTAATTAATTGTAGTTTAATATGCTAAAAATATTCAATATAAGAAGTTGAATATTGAGTTATGAAGAAAAACCATCAAAATGAAATGTCACTCTTCCAATAATTATCTCATTCTATACATTGTGAATAAAGCAAAAGAGCCCATAAATGGCTTCAATGCATGGCCTGAAAAATAGGGAACTCAGGTACTATATTTCTAGGAATCACTAACAGATAACTGTGATTAATAAAAATGAATAAAAAATAAAGGAATTTGAAAATACTAATACTAAAATATTTTTTTGCTATCTCTTATTTTAACTCTCATATAAAAATAATATATGATCAAAAGTCACAAAAGTATTAACGTATATCAGGAGAACAATGATTTAAGATATGATTTATTATATTTTATTAACCTTATTTACAACTTGCTATAGAATTAGAGTAAATGCTAATGTGTTGAATTTTCTAGCATCGTAAGAAGTCAAGACTCTTCACCAAATACATCATTACCAAGATGGAAGAAGTGGAAATCTTTACCTGAACATTTTCAGGAAGAAAATCAATCCTGCTCTCTTTGAAACCTTTATACCGTAAAGTGTCCCCTATACAAAATATACTTTTTTGGTGCATCGCATATTTTGGCAAACATTCTTCAGATACCATGCAGCATCCTCCAAGAATCAGTTGTGGAGAGCATGTAGGGGCATCTGCAAGATTATATATATATATATTTGTGGGGTGGGGTATGATTTAATTTGAAAAAAAAATCAAAACATTAATTTTTTAGAAAAAAAATTTCAAAAAGACATTTAATGGGATATACGTCATTCTCAAAAAGTTCGATTGAATAAAAAAAAATCAAATATATATAGCTATTCATATAATATAACATTTTTATTTTTTTTTAATTCAAATATTAAATTTTCGAAAAAAAAAATCAAAAATCCCTAGCTATTCAAAAATAATTTTTATCCATATTTTCGTGTAAAATTTTTTCATCTTGACCGAATTTTTTTTCTTGCACCCAGAAAAAATCCCTTTATTTGGGGGGGAAGTGGGATCTACAGCCCCTCTAGGCCACCTTCTCTCAACGTTCTTGGTAATTTAGGCATTGGGGAAAAAAATCCGTCAAGTACATGTAACAATATTCCCTTAAAAAAATTATCAAATTATCCAAGTACACCATTTTAGTTGCCTAAATATACCAGGGAGCATGTTAAAATATATAACTAATAAAGTCAAATCCAAGGTGTTCCATTTTTGACTGTTACAAATCGTAGGCTGGCGCCAACTTTTTTGTTCTGTATGCTTTTTTAAAATCATTTTATATTGTTTTTCAATCAAAACGAATACATATCATAAGTTCTTTCGAAAAACAGTGTTAATTAAAATCCTCAAAGGTTTATCAACAGGATTTAATCAAATATTATTTGCCTTGAAATGGAATTTTTTGGAAAAAATCCAAAAATAAAATTTTTGTAAAAACACTTGAATAATGCTTCATATGAAATATTGATTCAATTTTTTTACAAGCATCCTCATCTATCCACATTAAATTAAATTTTGTAAAAACACTTGAAAAATTTGTTTTAAAAAATTAAATATTAAATTAAAAAAAAAAATTTTTAAATGGAATTTGTCGGGAAAAAAATTTAAAAAATTAAATATTAAACATTAATTTTTTGGAAAAAAAATACAAAATCCACAGTTATTCATAGAAATTAATTTTTTGGAATAAAATTTAAAAAACTGAATGTTAAATTTTTTGGAAAATAATTTCAAAAATCCACAGCTATTTACAGAAAATGAAATTTTTAGGAAAAAAATTTGAAGAATTAAATTAAATATCAAATATTAAATTTTCTGAAATAAGCAGAAGTTCCTCTTTTTGTGTGTGTGTGGAGGGGAGGGGGGGCTACATCTCCTCCTGCCTATCCCCTGCGAACGCCCCTGTATATAGAATAATATGTATAATACAAGGTTACATCTTGGTCATTCATATTAATTCCTATTATCTGATTGATAGACAACAGGGTGATAGAACAACAATACATTAATTATAGCAATTAAGTTGTTAAACCTTTTATACTAGCTTGTGTGTGCATGTTGCACAACGCGACCAAAAATAATGATGATTAAACACATTACTCAATAATGTATTTAATGGATTTGCTAATACGACCAAGTGGCGTACCCAAAATAGTTTCGCATATTGTGAAATTGATAGGTCCTCTTCACGTATATAATTTTCAAACATTGAATAGATTATTAAGATGAGTGCCTTCACATATTATGTACCGGATGTGCCAACATAAACTTTACACTTTCAATCTAGAACTTTACCAAAATGTATTTCAGCAACCAATTTGTAAAAGGGTATGTCAATACATCAAAAAATAACTGATATGATGTCGGCCACGGAAGGCCTTGCAACCATTGCGGATGTATTCCTCAGGCATGGAATCCCAGTGTTGGTTGACGGTGTCCTAGTGGTTGTTGATATTTTGGTAACGGACGGTACAGCCCTTGGACTCAACATGCTCCCAAAAATCAAAGTCCAATGGGTTGGTATCTGTTGAGTAGGGGCATTTTCTTTGGCCAGAAAGGGAAGTTGTCCTCCAATCAATTTTGGAATATTTTGGATATTTGTACCACATTCCAACAGGGGAGTTGGTCTGGACCCTTGGTAACAACTTCTCCTCGACGTAATTGCACGTCATCGCCCCTATAAGCCTGTACCCGACCGGGAACCAGATGAGGAGAATGGTCTTGCCATCTGAGACTACAAAGCCCATGGACATGCAGTGTACTTTGTGGTAGTTAAAGTATCCGCCTTCATAACGGTATAGATGGTTTGCCTAGAGATCCCTTACTCCTTTGCAATCTCCGTTGATTTTTTGGCAGCGTCCAAAATTGCACGTACCGAAATTCGTTTTGTCACGTTTGGATGGCATTTTCTTGGCTTCAAAGACAATTAGGAAGATCCAGCTTCTTTGTTTATTTTTAGTATTTGACCGGAACAATTTTACTGCATTCACAAAAACCTTGATTTATGTAGCAAAAAAGAAGTGTAAATTTTTTCTCAATGCACCCGGTATCTATTAATGAACTTATGGTAAGGTAAGTTATGCATCGTTGGACAAATCGAAGAGGTGTTTACGTTCATGGACTTTACACAGACATCGCGCGTTATATTTGAGATTTTTTTGAACACATCGACAAATATGTTAGTAAGAAGTTTGTATCAGAATATTTTTATTAAAACATCGAATAAAGAGGATATTAAAGATTTAAAAACTCAATCAAAAAATGTCCAGTATTTATAAATTTGAACAAGTTACAAATCATAATTTTTAATTTCGGACATTCTTCAATTCATGTTTATTAATTTCGGACACCATAGAATAACAAAAATGTACATAGGAGTGTCAATGCTGTTTGAATATTTATCCTTTGGGTGGATAAAATTCAAAATACAGCGTACCTACTCTTGTATGCAGGGAAATCCCTGATTATTTGATAATCCTTGAGATGAAGGATCTTATATTAGTTTTTGAGAACGAATAGAGGGAGGAACAGACACATGGTACATAAATTAGTAGAAGAAATTATAAAAAGAAAAACCATCACTCCTCCTTTAGTCGTATTAATATAATTTAAAAAAGGTAAACATTTATAAAAATTCATATCTGTGTTTCCAACTCCGTATCAGGAAGGAATTGTACTTCTGCGATATGATGGATACCTCCAATATCCGATTCTATGTTGAATATCTACTCAGATTCTAACTCTAGCCAATTATCGTATGGAGTCTCTCCGAGTCCGAGTCGCTTCCCTTTAACTCATGTAACCCTGGCAAATTATCAACTTTTCGAATATATGCTATAATTTTCGGGGCTTGATTGCTCCTATCATCAACTCCAGAAAGTTAAATTCTCATTTCCAGACGATCCTATATTTCATTGAGACTCTTCAATGTTAAAAGTTATATTATCCTGATAATTTTGTTGGAGCAATTATGAAGAGGGATTGTCTGTAACTCTAAATCCTTCGTTTACTTCAACAATCAAGAGTTATCATTTGTAGTGAGTCCACTAGAAATGACGCTTGAGTAAAAATCAAGTTATTCAGAAATTTCCCTTTTATTAATTTACTGCATAGATCCTAACCCATTTTTGATATTTATCTCAATAATAATACAATTACATTCGTCAAACACATGAGGAGAAGTTGAAGGGAAGGGATTCAGAGAATTCATTGGGAAAGGAGGGAAGGAAACAGTCAAATCTTTTTATTATTTGTATTTAAGTTGTAAGTGGAAGTAGACAATAATCAAAAGAGCTCCTCACTCTTTGATATCGACTACGAACCTCATATTATATTCAAAGTATGAGATTCTTAAATAAAAATTTCCAAATTAGTTGTTTCATTGAAGATTAACGGCTCAAACGCTCTCTTCATTATTAAATCCTAGCATCGGCTCGCGAAGATAATATAATTACGCTATCAAAAATTATAGTAAATTAAAGTAAGAAAACAAATTGTGATTTTTCCCTTATCTTTATTTATGTTCAATATAGCAAAAGAAAATTAAATCAGGGACACCATAAATTTATTTTATTTTATTGTGACCGTAAATTTTTGCAATCATTAAGAAGGATTAACTCTGTAGGGTTAATTAAAATTATTTATCAAAATAAATTGAAGATATTTAGTTGAAGAATACAAATCCATCGCACACTTTTTGAGAAAAAGTACTTCAAGCGTCATTTCTATTTAGCTGACTCGTCACATTTGTATTCCGATAGATGATATTGATGTTCTATCCTTTTACATTCATTGGTTTCATTTATCAAAAATAATTATTAATTAATACAGCACTGTCTCCTATAGACATCTTTGCATTACCGTTCTTCAAAATCCAATTTATCATCTTTGTTGAGAAAGGCTTCATTCACTAACTTGGAAGATTTATGTTCAATTTGGTTCGACTATTTTTTTTCTAGGAGTCAATATGATAAATACTCATTAATGTTTTTAATCTAGCATGGGATCTGGGAAAAAGGTTTTCCATCTACGAAATCATTTCTTATAATTACTTTAAGACAGCAGTGACGTCATATAAAATTATTGGATAAAATATTTTTAATGGTAACTCATACCAATTTAGAAAAGAATTAATTTATAAGAGTTAAAAATTATTGGGACATTATCTATGTAAGGTATTAAATACATTAGGGGAAGTTTATTAGTATTGGAAAAGCCAATTTAAACCATATTTCAAGGATTCCTCAAACCTGTGAGTGGTTTTTTTTTTGTCAATTTTCTAATATGATGTGTAAAAGACTATCGTCAATAAAAGAAAATATTTCGTCAAAACTTTTAATATTTAAAAAGAAAAAATAAATATTTTTTTGTCAAAATTAGAAATACAATATTAACAATATGTTATTGCTTCAAAAATTATACTAGAAGTTTTGACAAAAAGTAATTTTAAATTAGTATGACCAATTCAAAGATATATATTTTTTAAATATAATCATATAAAATGCATAGGGCAATAAATTATATAATAATGACATAATCAATAGCATAATTTAATTTGATTCATAAGAATATTTATACTATTTAAAAAATTTCTGTCAAGTGTTTTTCATAACATACCATTAATCAATTCGGTAGGAAAAAAAGTACATACATAGGGGCGTTAGTGTTCTTACATGTATTAATTAAGTAATGTTTATCTGTTTGTTTGGTTGTATGAGAAGGATTCATTTTTTAAATAGAGGGTCTGTAACTATGGCTCAGCGCGTCATATTTAAAAAGTAATGGGGAATACGTTTATAAAATAATAAAAGTGACTTTCCACACTCATTTCCCAACAAGCAATGCCGAGTACGTTTGTAAGTTGTAAATAGTACCAATAAAGCATGGCGTAACCTTTATTGCATTTCCTAACTTTTTCATCAAAAATAAACATAAAAAGGCCCAAAATCAATTGGTAATTACCCAATCCTTCTCAACAATTGGATTATTATTCAATAAAAGTGGGGAATTGTTTACAACATAAAAAGATATAATTCTAATTCATTCAATTAATATTCAGAACAATGATTATGAGAAAACAAGCTGATACTTCGACTCCTGACAACAAGCTACAGTGTGAGGGAGGTCATCCTTTAAAGAGTAAACTCATAGCCAACAACGTTGATATTTAGCTTTTCAAACATGTTAGCTCATAGCCAACAATTCTCTGTAGTCTTTTTTACTGGCACGCTATATCGTTGACTCAGCGCAAAAGCATGCTATCTGGACAAAAACTTGAACTAAGACATTTAACTTCAATGTGGGGAGACTGAAATTTTTTAGGGTGTCGAACTCAATATTAATACATATTCAACATCTTCCTTCCACAACTAATTTCAAACATAGTCAGTTTGTGAATATTATTTTACTAGTCAATAAAAGTACACATATTTTCCCTCTCACATAATTAATGATTTATTAAATATAATTTAAATAATCCCGAATAAACATTGACTTTTTCTCGTATTTCTAATATTAAAAAAATGATTTTCTTCTTAAGTAGAGTATTTTTTTATACATAAGTATAAAATTTAACTTAACTTGTTAAAATATGTGAGTAACACTGATTATTTGGTGGAGAGTTAATAGAGTAAGAAATTCTTGATAATAATTGAGGATCAATATCGGAGTAATTCCAACCTATATGTTCTTCCGTAGTGGAATTTGTTTTTATTTCTTCCTCTCACAGCTGCTTGTAGCTGATGTTATAAAACGCCATGAATGCTAAGCTGCTCACTTTCCAACCCTTCCTCAAACTTTCAGTATTACAATGTTAATTTCCGTTAATTTTTTATTTTTACAAACTATCAGGTCATATTTTATTCAACTATACGTTCCCTCTAGCCCGTAGAAATATGTACACATTAAAAAAAAGCAATTACAACATAGTTTTGACTCCTCAATTTTTTTTTTGTGGTGAAATAAAAATCGAAAAATATTAGTGACCTTAATCATTGTATTTTACTATTTTCTATAGGCTAAAATAAAAGTTTGAATTAGCTAGTATTATTATTATTGAATAACAATTTTACATGGTTTATGTTTATAAATTATAATATACATGTATATTTTACCTGAGTTTGATCCACTTTTTTCCTAGCGTGTTTAATCGTGGACTTGGCTTTATTCAGTAAAAAAATATAGAAAATAATAACAACGTCTCCTTATTATTATTGACAATTTAATGTTCCTTACTTTTTTAGCATTCTAAGATTATGCTATTTGTAACATGGTAACAATTTTGTTGCTATACGACTGATAGGTAGTAAATGAGATAGTAATATTTTCTATAACAAATAAAATATGAAAAATTCACTCATTTAGGAACATTTTCTTAACATGACCAAAACATTCCACTAATGTCTTATACATAGCTTCTTTTGAAATGATAAAAGTGATCAATTGGTTCTTTAAAAATATATTTACATGCAAGATCAATGCAATTGATTTATTTTTTGTTACAAGTTTGTAAGACTTCTAGACTTGTTTTGAGGTTTCCGTGTGGATATGAGGGTGGTCATAAAAGTGTCCGACCTCAACGTGAAGATGGTAGCACGTGCAAATAAAAGCTAGTCATATCTATACATAATTTGTTAACAAATACTTAGCAAAGTTTCAGCTATTTTGGACGCGCCGTTGCTATGTAACAATCGTTTAAGTGAGTACTTGTGGGTGTTTCTTGTGAAAATGGACAAAATTGAATATCGAGCTGTCATTAAAAACTTGTTTTCGTAAGTTTGACCTTTTAATAGATTCGAACAATAGCAGACATATATAGGCTTGTTGTGTTAAAGTTTGACGTGTCTAAGTCATTTCAACTCGGAGTAATTGAGCCAAAAATAAAAAGTGTTTCGTGAACAATTTAGTGAATTTTAGAGAAAAAAACGCTGAGTACTATTTGGACGGGTTACAAAGATGGGATCCTCGTTCGGAGAAGTCTACAGAGTTATAAGAAGACTAAGTTGAAAAATATAATTGCAATTTCGTTGTCATCATTTATTTACAGCATTGATCATTTTAATTAGAAACTCTTAATTGATGCTGTCATTTCATTTTGATCTATTAAAATAACATGGCTAATAATGTATTTATGAGTTATATAACTCTGGGTATTTGATCTTTATAATTTTTATTAAAATAGTCAAAAATAACACTATTAATATATCCATGGAATATTCAATAATTACATTATCCTTTATCCTCATCCCAAGTACTGGAAATCCTTCATTCAAAATTATTCATCTCATACAGAGCTGAGACCAAATCAAGTCCAAGTCAAGTCACGAGTGATTTAAGTTCATGTCAGACTCGAGTCGCAAATCATTTTTTTTCAAGACAGACTCGAGTCACAAGTCGTTATTAAGTTATTTCGTTTAAAGACTGGAGACTGACTTGATGACATCACATTATTCAAAGGAGAAGATGAATTCACTATAATTAAATTTGTCTGATAGAATCATTAGGCAATATGGAATTTTTCTGATGCAATAGTTTTCGATGAGTGCATCATACATCAGTATAAAAGTGCTCAGAAAACACCGCAGGAAGTTAGTTGAAATTCAATATCCGAAATGGTGAGAGATCACTCTTTGGAGACCAGGGTCAAGGCTGTTGGTATGATAGAGGGTAGATCAAGACAGAGAGACGTTACTCAAAGTTTACAGATTCCTCTCAGAACCATAGAGAATTGGTGTAAGAAATGGAAGGATGGACAAATTCTTGCAAATCAGAAAGGTAGAGGAAGGAAGAAAAATATTAGCAAAGTTCCCAAACTGGTGATTTCAAAATCTTTTACCAAAAAGAGGCAATCCACAAGTAAACTTGCTGCAAGATTGACATCAAAGGGCAATCCAATATCCATGTCATCTGTCCACAACTACTTGAAGCACTCTGTGAATGCTTTGCCATACAAACCTCATCTGCACACCTAACTTTCAGAAAACTAAAGGAAGGCCGGGCTTCAATTATGTCGTGAGCGGAAACACTGGACTGGAAATGTATCTTCTCCAGTGATGAAAGTCCATTTGAGCTATTTCATGCCCCAAATCCCCAAACAGATCGGGTTTGCGGAAGAGATAAGGGAGATGTGGAACCCTCTCCAACTGTGAAACTTCATCTGAAAATTCGGGTTTGGGCCGTTATTACCCATCAAGAAGTGTCAGATCTTCACCTGATTCCACGAAACCAAACTGTGACGGCCGAGCACTACGTAACGAGGTCCTCAGCAAGTCTCTGATGTCAGCTTTGTCTCGTAATGATAACTGGAAGAAAACTGGACCTCCTTTGAAGAGGAAAATATTGTCTGACCCATCAAGAGTCATTTTCCAGCAGGAAGGTGCCAATGCTCACCACTCCAAAAAGGCACAAAAGTGGTGTTCCGACAACTTGGATTCTTCCTCGGGCAAAGGCACATGGCCTGATAAACAGTCCTGATTTGTAGTAAATCTTGTACTCTTTAAAATATTTTAGAAACTTTACATGTCATTTTGTATAATAAGGAACCTTTTTTTTAATAACTCTAAAGTTGCGATATTTTTTCGAAAAAATTTAATTTTTTGTAAATTGCTGTGGATTTTTGATATTTTTTTCCAAAAAATTTTAAATTTTATTTTCTGTGAATAGCTATGGATTTTTTAATTTTTTTCAGAGTAATCCTGAGGATTTGTTGTGAAGTAATGATCATAAGTCCTTGGTGGACTTAACATATTATGGGGATTAGCATCAGAATATTTCTGGCCAATGTATTTCTTTATTTCCTTCTCCTCCTCCTCTCTTCTCACAGCTGATTATAGCTGATCTCCTCTAAAACTTTTCATCAAACTGTCAGGGTTACTATGTTGTAATTTCAGTTTCTTGCATGCCCATTATACATAGGGGTTTCATCTCTGCTCATGCTCGATTGAAGGGTGAGTTTATGGAGGCTACTTAGATAGTTATGTATAGAGTTGAGTAGTGTGTAATGAATAAACTACTTTTAAAAATGTTCTTCTTCATTTTTTCCCCAATTATTAAATTACGTCCAACCCAATAATTAGACCTTCCTGAAAATTTTTATATAGCTTTGTAAGGCTCCAACAAAATTCCGGTAACAATTTTTGGGCTTTCAAGGCCATGATAACCTTTCATAGCATTTTTTCTAAAAAAGAATTTGAAGATAAAGACCATAAATTTTCAATAATTACTATTGCTGTATGATGGTAATTATCTTTGCTCACTTTAAAAAAAGGAGCTTATAAGGTTTAGCGAAGAAAAAAAGATGAAGAGAGAATAAAACAAGATTTTTGTTAATAATATAAAGATTGAGCTTGGGAAATATAAAAAGGGGGACTTACTACTGATACTGGCTACTGTTATGGGTGAAAATATATTATTATCTCGAAGCAAATAGTAGAAAAGAAGAATTGTCTATTAGATCAGAATTAAGTATTCATAATTAATTAAATTGACGACAATATCTGTTAAATATTGTTATCCAAAGTGTAGATTAGGCTACTTTGGCAATCCAAAGGAAGACAATATTTGTGTCAAAGGGCGTCTATGAAAATTGAAACTCTCCGTCATAGTTGAATCAAGAATTTACCAGGATATAATTAAATTACATGATATCTTAGCCTTTACTATTTACTTATTTAATTTTCAATTATATTTATGATAACTTTGAAAAAATATATCAATACAAAAAATTTCTATTATTATACACATAGAAAAGATCAGGAACAGAATAAAAATTTACGATTATGTATGAAAATCATAGATACAATGACTATAAATTTAAACAAACATATTCTCTTTCCCCGTATCTTAAAGGAAAATGCATTTCCATCTATATGTTACTGGGTGTTCAAGCAATACTATTAAAAAAGTCCAGTTCTAAGAACTACTGCTTTAAGTTTGGCTACTAGGCAAAAAAAAGTAATTTGAAATTCGAACTCTTTGTTATTTAGGACACTTACTTGAATAAAATCTTCAATAATTTGAAACAATTATAAATGATAAATACCATTAAAAATGAAGAAGATAATTTGCAAATAATAATAAAATGTTGAGCGATACATCAAAGCCAAAGCAGAGGAGAAGTTACTCAATGAAGCTTTTAATGACATGTATGCAATGGAAAAACTGTAGTCCATATCTACCCAATATAGAAAAATTGTACACCATAGCTGTTTTTTTAATTATATCAAGAAAGTATGTTGAGAATATTACCTGGAGTTTTAAATTTACATACTGGGATATTCTTTTCTATAGGCACAAATCTCAAGGGACAGTTAGAGTAGCTTCCTTCAGAACATCGAAAAATTTGAAAACTTCGAGTTCATTAGTGAAAATTTTTATAGAGCAGAAACTGACGACACTCCTAAAAGGACATTCATAATTATAAATACCACGTTCGCCAAGCTGCATGTAAATTTTTCAGTTTCAGTAGAAATTAATCAATGAAGGCAACAGCATCAAAAATGGCAATGAAAGAACTTTGTCGCATGGTCTAATTGCTACATTAAATGCAAAATCTTAAATTTCTTGTGGGTTCTTAAGAAAGTATCAGTTTTAAGATACTTGAGTTTTATTAAATCTTTACATAACAATGCATACCATGAAAGTTTTGAATTAGATTTAATCCTATAAGTTGATTGCTTTAAGCAATCCCTGTACATAGTCGGTATTTTGAATTTATTAATTTTTTTTTACCACTTAAAACACTCACTATATTTTAAGGGTGGAATGAAATTGAAGGAATGTTTACGACTAATTATCCATGATCACTATATATAATTATGTTCCACTTTGTTACAATGACTTGTTCTTTAATCCTGGGAGTAACGAAGTAACACTATATATGTATGTTTTATTCAATTGTACAAATTCGGGAAGGAGTCTCCATCTAGTATCTTTTATTTGATGAAGAATTCTTATGATAATTGATAGTCATCCTAACTAATGTCTATGAAAATTAGTAATTACAGTAAATATGGATTGCCTATATTTGGTCTTAGATTGTATGATAGAATTAATGATGACAAACCTGAAGACTTAACACAGAATAAGCATTCCATTTCAATTCACTAATGGATTTGAGTGAAATTAGTTAGTATTTTTCGTTCCTCGCTGCAACCCACTATGAGAGAGTGATGCTCTCGAGGAAATGACACTTAGTTTCATATGCCTCACTACGACGTGGAAGATCATCAATGAGTTTGAATGTATTTAATAGAATGAAGATCTTGTCAAATTGTAGATACAAGTATAAACACAGTTGAGACAAACCCGAAAGAGAGGGACTCGGAACTCAAACTCTTTGAAATAAAGGTGCATCAACAGAGATGTAGTGAGAACCTACTCCAGGAGATGAACGTTCTTCACTTTATTAGCGGAAATATGTATTCTTAATGCCCTGAAACACGGTGTAGATGAGGAGGGTTAGGGGGTATCACGGGAGCTCAAAATTGAACTATCACGCATTCTGACCATAAAAAGTTGCGAATGGTAAATAAAAATCTGTTTTACTAAAAAAAAGTCCTGGAGATAAAAGGGAGAGGGCGGATGAAATGGATGACTGGATGGAAGACAACAGTTGACATACATTATAGACCCACTATCGTAGAAACATTGAGTGAAGTCAAATTCTGTAGTAAGTTCCCCTTTTTTTATGTTCCAAGCTGATCAAAAGACGGTTCAAATGAATCTTTTTTAAACCTTATAATCTCCTTTAAAAAAAGTGTGCTGAGATACAAACCAATATACAGCGAGAATCGAATAATTCTTAAAATTTACAGTCTTTTATATATATATAAAAGATAGATTGTGTGTGTGTGTGTTTAGATGTCCTTTATACGTTCCCACACCATTGAACCTAGGAGGCTGAAATTTTGCATGGGTCCCCTTTTGAGCTTGGACAACCTAAGAAGGGGGTGTCGATTTTTGGGGAGGTCATATAAGGGGAGCTTATGCTATACTCACAACCCGTTTTTGGAAGCTCAATGAGACTAGATAAGGAGCTGAGTTATTTATCAATAACTGATTAGCGTTTCTAATACAACTATACGAATAACTACGTTTTCTAAATTTAATCAAAATCAAAAAAGTGATGGACAAAAAAAGAAATCTGTGAAAATTGCAATTTCATTAATTTCAGGTGCCAAAAAAAAATGAACTTCCAATGGAATATAGGATTAGTAAATACAATAAAGTTTATAAAAAATTTGTCTGTAGATTGGTTTGCATATAAATTTGCCAAAAAAAAAAAATGTTTAACTAAAATATCTGTCATTTTCTGAATAATTTTTCAATTTTGTTGATTTTTTCTCTCTTTTTTTTTCAATTTTTAGTTTTTTAAGAAAAAATGCCACAAGACGATGATTTTAGTACAAATAAATGCCTACACAACATATTCAGAGGAGTATTTTCAATTTCAGGAACATTAAATTACATAATTTTTGCAAAAATGAACCAGTTAAGGATTATTATTTTTTTGACAATATTATTCATCATAACTTTTTTGTTTTGCAAGTACGAAAAAAATATTGTTAGGTTCGTGTTTCTTTTACAATTCCAATAACTGTTATTAACGATTTTTTGCAAAATTAGTGCATAAAGTTTTTTGCGATTTTTTCGCGAATTTAGATGAAAGAATTTTTTGAAGTCAATAAAAAATTGACTTCCCATCAATTTTTAGATGCATATATGCTGGTATGTTATTTGAAGTTTATAACACAATATTTATTTTTATATTCATATATAATACTAGATTTGCGATGATGAGACTTTGTGGAGTACCTTACTTAACCGGATTGATATAGTCTGAAGTATCCAAGAGAATTAGAATTATCAGGATCATTTTAGACAACAACTAAATATTCATATTATAATTATTAGTATATAGAAGTATTTTCTGAATATTTTTTTAATTTTCTCTATTAATTTGATCATTTTCATTGTGATTTCCCTAACCCTTCTTAGCTCGAGCAACGCCGGGCAATCTTTAGCTAGTATTACAAATATTGTTGTACTAGCTTGACGGAACGTTCTGGGACATACACAATTTAGCACAAAAATCTAAAGCACTAGAATATTGTGAGACCTGTTATATAATATGAGTTTTGAGTTATTTATATATGTTAAAACATTCAAAAAATAAGAAGTTGGTAGTAATCAACTACGACTAAAAAATGTTGGCAAAACGGATCGATATTGCTATTCTCTTGTGCACCTGTCTAACTTTAATTGACGTTGATAAAGAAACAAGGGAAACAAGAATCACAGTTTACCTTGTTCTAGGGTGTGCCGAGCATGGGGAGGTACTCGACGATAAGCCCTACATGTACTCGACCTCAGGTCATCACTTCTGTGGTCAAAAATAGTGTTTAAAGCCGTCGTTTAACGCCATAATGTGACTACATCACCACGTTCAAGGAAGGGGTGCCACCATGAACTCAATAGGTTTTGAGGACAGCACTTTTGTTTTCCAGTAGGATGGGGCTCCTGCCCATCCCGCAAAAATAGTGTAAATATGGTTGGAAAATCATCTTCCCAATGGTGGGTTCTGGTCCAGACCGTATCTAAAGCCCTTGGGTTACATAATTTTGTTGCAAATTGAGGGGAACTAAGGAAGAACTAGCACATATCTGTAGCGGAGCTGAGGACGGACATTGAAAAAACGTGTAAGGCAATACCTTCTAAATACGTATAAAAGGCGTGTCATGCCTTTAAAGGGCGTTTGGAAAAGTTAATTTTACCCAAGTGGGCAGAGTTGAGTGATAAAAGTTTACTTAATAATTAATATACGTTGCATTAGTTTTTCTTGATAGATAAATCAGTAAGTGAGTCTATGGCTAAGTTAATGATAAGAGAATGAAAAATTCTTTTCATATGATATGTAGCAATTGTATCTGTTAGGAAGTATTCAAAATTACGATGCTATTTTTTCCTTTATATTGAACTTCAATCCAACTTCCTTGATATATTATTAGGCTTGTCAAGGAAGTTGGGGTCAATATTTATTTAGTTGTTGAGATGTTTGCTTTATTATAGGGTATGTGAAGTATAGATTGTAATCATATGGGAAGGATTATTTTAGGGAGTAATTGGTTAAAACAATATAAAAGAAAAAAAATGTTTTGTAAATTCTACTGTTTATTTTTTTTTTTTTTTAAACTTTCTGCACTTATTTTAACTAGCATAATTATCTCAATTTTAGCGGGTATGGACTTCTTCAGAGCCTTCACAAGTGAATAATATTTGGCACAGACCACTTCCTCGATCTTACCCCAGAGATATAAATCACCGGTTTCAGTTCCAGGTTATTTCCAGAGCATTTTGTGGCCTAGACATCCTGCACGTTTTTGGCCTTGTGGGCTAGTGGACTGTCTTGTTGGAACGTGAAATTTCTTCCTTGTGTTACTCTAAAACCAGAACCAGTATAATTAAAAAAAAACTGGATCCTCACTATATGGTCCGGTCCTACCAAAGCTTCCAGTCCTGTATCGCCGAGATTATCAAGTGAGGTAGAACTCATTATAAATAACTACATGTAGCTTTCAAATAATAACAAATTTATGGTTCTACCCCAACTATTTTATTTGTTATAAGCTTTTAGATATTTTCCCAACTTATAAAGACCACCCTTTCTCTTATTTACGTCAAGGATCACTAAATACAGTTCACCTTGTATACACGCTCTATCCTACAGGGCTGCTAGATTTGATTCATAGGACTACAATGTTATTTCTAGGATGAAACGTTCATTTTTTTTAAACAAACATTCGTACTTTGTTTTACAAAATAGATTATTCCATTGACATAAAATAAATAGATCAACCAAAAAAATTATGTCACTTACAGCCATCGGGCTATTTTAATTCAACTCTCTCTTTCATTTCAAACGGTTTACTGTAAAATGATTGTGGTAAAAATGTTGCGGACAAAAACGTTGGAGTAATATTGTTGCGTGGTAATATCGTTGTGAACATTATCATTGTGAGACAAAAACGTTGTGAGTAATATGATCGTGAAGCAGTATGATAGTGAGTAATTTCATTGCCAGACAATAATATTGTGTGCAATTTCGTTGCAATTGATATTATATTGGGAAGATAAAACTATTGAATGATCAAAAAACATTCCAGGATAGAACTCTTCTAACATGCAATAATATACCCCGTCCCACAGGTTGTGTAGGTGAAGTACTTGGTCCCGAGACAAGTTGAATTTATCTGCCGCCGCTTCCCTGGGCATTAATGTACAATTCTTATATTCCAAAATAAACCCCGGTCCACAGATTGTACAGTTGAAGTGCTGGGCCCCATTGCAGTTTAAAATCCACCACTGTTGCGTTTCACCAAGGAACCCTTCTAACATGCTAAAATATTTGCTGGCCTACAGGTTGTGTATATGAAATCTGAAAATCAATATAAAATATCTTGTTCACGAGATTGCAACTTGTAAGTATTCATTGATAATATGAGTTAGATACAATTACAACAAGATTAAATCTATGAAAATAAGCTTCTTTGATATATTTTTCAGCAACTTTTCAAGTTTCACAAAATGGAACTACACAAGTGGTCTAGATTTTTAAATAAAAATTATGTTATTATAAAACAAATTTAGAAGATTTATACACATACTTATAGTCAGACCCGTTGCTAAACCTCAGTCATAGGTTGGGGGTTCACCTACATACCTGTGGACAATATTATTGCATCTTAAAATGGGTCCTTGGAACTTAGAAACGCAGCGGTGGTGGAGATTAAACTGACTTGGTTTTAGGAATTTTTTTGTTATAAAAAAAACAAAAAATTTAATTTTTAGGAAAAAAATGCAAAAAACTAAAACTTTTTGATATATTTTTTTAAAAATCTACAGTTGTTGAGAAAAAATTTCAAATATTAATTCTTTTTTATTTCAAAAATTCACAGCTGTTAAATAAATATTAAATTTTTAGGAAAAAAAATTTCTAATATTCAATTTTTGGGGAAAAGTTTTAAAAATGCAAAGTTATGTACAAAAAAATTAAAAATTAAGTATCAAATATTAAATTTTCAAGTAAAAATAATAAATTATTTTTTTTATTTTTTTTTGGAAGAGAGGGCTACAGCCCGTCCTACTCACCCCTTGCGGACTCCTTTGTAAGAGATAAGACGTTTTTTGGGAGCTCTGCAATTTTCTAGTATTGAAAAGAATAGAAAGAAAAAATTAGTGTATAAACTTTTAAAAGATTATTTAGTCCTCAAAATTTAGTCTTTTGTAACACATTACTATTTTAGATGAGAAAACCATTTTTCAAAAGTATTTCAAGTATTCTCCCCTAAATTGATTTATTTATTCTTTTTTTTTTAATTGAAGAAAATCGGGGAGGAAAACAAAAGACATTTCACTTTTTTATATTCCAAAAACAAACTTGCAATGCAAAATGATTGATATTGTTAATTTAAGTTGTTGACAGGAATACTAGTGTTAGTTTTCGGTCTGGAAATCCTACACCGGTCTGATAACGTTATATTTTGTGTTTGACCGAACTAATTCGGTCCAACGAAAAAGCTCGGTCTGAACCGGTCTCATATAAAAATTCGGTCTAGATCGGTTCAAAGGAAAAATTTGGTTTAGTTCGGTGGTAAAAAAATCGATCTAGACCGATTTTAAAGATAAATTGTTTATAATATGATATCATTTTTTTTTCAAGTACAATGACGTTGTACGAAGTTAAAACAGAGATAGCTCGGATTAATTTCGATCCCATCGTCTCTTATATGTATACAGTACTTGTTCTATAAATTATCGTCTACTTGAGAGATTTTTTTGAAAAAAAATGATTGACCTAGAAAAAAAAATTGGTCTCTTATAATATATCAGACCGAAAAAATCAGTCCACGGTTTTAGACTGCGGTTTGGGCCGAAAAATCGATCCAAATTTATCTAGAAATAATCACTTAAGACCGAACCGAAAAAAAAAATCGTTGCTGGACCGAGTCTCAACACCAATGAATACCAGCATAATAAATAAATAAACTTGAAAATCGAAGGAGAATTGCGTTCGGAATAAAAAAAAATTGTTTCTGTTTGATGATAAGGTTATGTACAATGTACAACTCATCAGAATTTCAATGAAACCGTTTGGGTACAAAAATACAATAATTCCAATTGATATATCACGTATAATATCATTAATGCAAAAAATAACTAATAAAAATAATTTTACCTACACTGGTAACATTTGCAAGACAAAAACGTGGACTGTGAATTAATGTTCATTTTCTTATTATTATGAAAAAGTTAAGTGATTACTTTATGATACTCTATTTCCGCCATCCTTTTTAGATAAACAAGTTATACCAATCATTTAGTAATTTCATCATCATGTTCGAGCAACAAGCAAAAATACAGCACGTCCCCAATCTCCTAGATGCTGGAGTTGATATGATGAAGATTACAGACATTGTTAAGAGTTCTAGGAGCCTGGTTTTTAAGTTGGCCAAGATGAAAAAAATTTCAGAATACTTCTCCAGGATGTCAGGAATTGGAAGGCTTAATTTAAAAAGGGATACAAATTTCTTGTTCAGTTTGGAGAATAATATAATGGAGGATCCCACTAAGTCAATGAATCGCCTCGCCAACAACTTCTCTGTGGCTCCTAGAACCATCAGGAGTGCTATAAGGCACAACTTGGGATTAATCTCTTTCACAAGGATCCCAGGCCACCTTCTGACAGAAGGCACGAAACCAAGGAGGCTCGAGAGGTACAAGAAAATCCTCAAATGGATCAAGGTAAAATGAGTCGATTGTAAAAAATTCCCGGACAAGAAGATTTTAAGAGTTAATCAATTCCTATACTGCCGGAACGACCGCTGGCTTCTGGAAACAAAAGACGAGTTCCAAGGGGTTTACTATACCTAATATCCGGCCCAAATAATAGTCCTTGGCGTTTTCGCCTACTATAAAGTGCTTGAGTACACAATCTTTCCATGCTTGAAGACAAACTACCCGTAGGGTAACTACATTTGGAACCAGGACGGTGCCCCCTCTCACATGTCCGCCATGTGCCAAAAGTTATATGCAGACAATATTGCTCGATTCTTGTTCAAAGAGATATTACCCCTCCTCCTTCTTAACCAGATTTGAAACTACCAGACTAGACTTTTCTATGTGGGGCACATTAGAGAGGAAAACCAACAGCACCTCAAACTCAAATGTGGACTCCCTGAAGTCCTGCATAGGGGCTGCATGGGACAACTTGTCAGAGAGGTTTGTCATCACCTCCTACATGGCCTTTAGGCGACGTATAAAGGCTGTGATTGATGATGAAGGTGGTATACTGAGTGAAAAAAGTTTACCAAAAACCTTGTCTACATGTTTTGTTAACATTATTTTATTGCCTATTATTGAAATATAAATTTATTGATGTATTTTTCAATCCATCTCTCGAGTCCATGTTTTGATTCCCTACTCTGTATACATATATTTTTTCGAACATAAATTCATATTCAACAACAAATAGTCATCAATGTTTTAGTAGTGTTGTTCCGTTACCAAACTTTCCAAATTTATAATATTTTTCGATACTTATTACCTAAAAATAAAAATAAAATCTCGTAAATGGTAATTCTCATCCATTTAAAATGGCGTCTGCATGAGGAAGTTGAATTATTTATTTTTATAAAAGAGAATTTTCATCTTTTGTTTAACAGTCTTGGAAAGATGGGAAAGGGAGAGAGGGGTTACGTCTTGGCTATTTTTAGGAAGTAAAGGTACAGTAAGTACCAGTTATAATACCTATTTAGTATAGTCCCGTTTACAATGTGTCAGCAATTTGGCACTATAAAAATTTTTGTTTCTTGGAAATCTTGGGTTAAACCATAAACGTACCGGAGCTCTGACATTAAGAATGTCACAGGCTATTTAAATCCCGACAATACTTATTCTGGGTGATTAAAAACCCGGCATATGTGTGTGTGAGTGTATGTGTTCAAATTAGAAAAAGAACAACTCATTTTACTATGAAACATTTTTATTTTTGATAAAATCAAAAACAAAAATGTTATTATCTTTTACACATTTTTGATACAACAATAAATTATGCAACCAACAGACATCAAGACTTACCAAGAAGCAAATGGATACAAGCCTCATTTTGAATTGCAAATTAGTTGATTATCTCCTACATCTTATTTATCTCAATAAAGTTTGTGGTTTCGCGTTCAATGTTCAAAATTGCAAACTGTTGTGACACGATCTTCTTTGAATCGGTTGTTTTTATAGGACAGAGGGTTGTTCTTTCTTCCCTCCTTTTTCCCTCTTGACGTCCCTTCTGGGTTTAACAGTTGCGATGAGCTACTCAGATATATAAGGATTAACTTTGGTGGTCATTATGTATTTGACGGAAACCCCGTGTTGAATAACCTATTTCTGTCTTTAGAACAAGGCGGATGTTCTGAAGAACAGATTTCAAAATTAACTTTATTATTTTCCTTCTTTTTTTTTTTAAATATAAGGGAATGAAAGGAGGGATTTAATGACTCACAATTAGTGTTGGATCGATCATAGAACTGATTGTCTAATCCTCATTTTCAGTCTTTTTTTATGGTCCTATCTTTTTTTACCATCCAGCGGTCCTACGAACAATAAGTCGGTCTTAGCTATCTTTTTTACTCTTAGCTAGGATCGAAGATATAAAAAAGAATTAATGATAACCTGAACCATAACAATAATTGAATACTATACGATTTAGCCGCAAAACTCCTGCCTCAGGTATCTTCTCTCTTTGAAAGAGGTTATGATAAATCGTTGACAGCTTAAATGACGTAGTAAGAAACTAAGTTATTACATCTGTTGTAGTTACCATAAAATACAGATAATGACCAGTCTTAGGACTGAAAAATTTGATAAAGATCAGACTGATAAATCTGTACTCTTTTTACTTTTTTTTCGTAAGTAATGTCTTTATTCCATTTAATAAATCGATATAATTCAATAGATAAAATAAAGGAAATTTGTGTTGTAAATATACATTTTAAAACTAATTTCCCCTTTTATGGCCTCTTAATCCATTTTACAAACACTTATACAAACTTAAATGAAAACAAATCTTTGTCCTTAATAATATAATATTTATTTAAACTTAGTATACTTGACAAAACCAACACTAAAACAACAACAGCAACAAAAGATAACACAGTCGTAGTTTTTTTTTATACTTCGTTTATCGATGAATTATAAATAGGCTAAGAGTACTTTCATTCCGAAGTGATATCGATAGAAAATATTTAATTAAGTATAGAGCATAATTTCCCCATGAGTCTTGGGGTTGGGGAATCCTCAGGGTTAAAGCGGTATATCTAACGGTAGCCCAATTTGAAATAGTCGTCAGACTTAGCCAGTCAATAACATTATCTTCTGTGAGCTGTTGAGCAATAAACGTTTAATAGTTACTGAAAGCTGCACCTTTGGGTTTTTCCTCATCTGAACTCTGCTTCCTGTTAGGCAGAATACCAAATAGCACAACTGCTTCCCTTTATCTTAGCTCAAAGTCTATAATATGTATATAATTAATATTTTATAATTTTCAGAACTGGACAGTGAACAAAAGCGCTTTTGAAATCGTTATATATTCGTCCACATTCTTTGCAATAAAGTGAAAAACTAATCAAACTAGTCGATATCTGAAACTGGAAGGTGAACTTCCGGCCATCATTGATGCCTTTAAAGTAACACATAATCCTCCTGCCCCATGTTTTAGGAAGAATTATTTTCCTTATATAGTCCATAGTGATAGGATATGCATCAGTAAATTTCAAAACTTGAGAAGTAAATTTTAGATACTAAGGAATAAAAGGAAGATGACACTTTTCTGATCTCTACAGAGGGCTATAGAATCTACCAGTATTAAGAATATATTTGTAATCTATATAATGAAAGGTAAGAACGTCCTCGTGAATGGCAATCGTTTTAAGCTCTCTTGGGTGTTTTTGTAGGTTCTTAAAGAATGGCTTCTTGTTTGCATTTTTACGTATGTGTATTGTGCTATTGGAACAAAATACAGGTAATTTAAGGGAGATACGAGACACCCTTGTCTACATCTTTTTCCTAAGACTATAGGGTTACGTTATAATCTGTTAATCACTATATTTGAACTTCCATTTAATAAGCAGGCTTGATGATCGTAGTTTTTTCTGATCGGCGATCAATTACAGTAAGGGGATATTAAATCGCTGATCGTAGTATGGCAATTGGTCTTGATTTTTATATCGCTATATTGCAACCGAAATAGAAAAAAAAAATGTGATCCGATCAATATGTACAAAATTACAAATTATCTAATAGTGATGTGTTTTTCGAGAACAATCTTTGTCCTAAGTATGCCTTCGAGCCCATTTTTTTTAATGGTTTACATCCCAAACTTTATAACCTCGGAACTCATTTCGGGCAATATTTATAAATAGCAGTGCCAGCAGCAAGTATTCGTTCACTAAGAACAACCAGATTCTGAAGAGTACTAGATATAGGCTGAGAGACGACAACTTTGAGAAGCAGCTCTTGTTAATGTCCAATTTAGAGCTAGACGAGAAATGATTTATGTGGATATTTTATTATTCGCCAAGGGACTATATTTTATTTTTTTATTAAAGTAAAATATTTATAAATCAATACATTTGAAAAAGGTATATAAATCGTTTATTTAAGTTTAAAAGGTATTAGCTATATATAGGTTTAAAGAAATTGTATTTTTGAATATGATTGCAATTTTTTCCCTGATCGCTCACAAGCCTGTTAATAAGAATGCCTAGATTAGTTTAAAAAATTGTCTTAGAAGGTATTTCTTTACAGCACTTAAGATAAAATTATGATTGACATAGTCAAAAGCTTTGCTGAAGTCAATCGCAATGATTGCTCCAATTTTAACGGAATTAATAGTTGGCTGAATATTTCATGAAATATGGGCAATATGTTTGTTTTTTTAAATCCTTTTTGTTCTGAACCCAACTTTTTTATGAAGTATGAAGTATTTGTTTTTATATATATCTATACATTTTTTTTTTTAGATTGATCCAATACTACTTACAAAATAGGATCAATAAATACTATTACAACAGCTAATTACTACTTTGGGGTTTTATCTTGTTCCAATAGTGTAATATTATTGTGCACCATAGTATATTAGGATTTTATACTCCATATATCAAATATACTAAGCCACATTTGTAGAGTAGATTCACAACTTAAATATTTCTTATAAGAAACCCCATTTGTTTCTATAAGATTATATTTTTCCATTTATGATTTGCGACTGAGGGAACGTTTGAAGGAACTTTTCCCGGGGAAGTAATGCAGTGTCGAACTACCACTGATTGTATGTAAATATTTCACTAATTGAGGGGGTGACGGTACAAAAGGATAATGGATTTTTACCATTTTTACTCATTTGTCCGTGAACCCCAAGAGTTTATGATTATTATAATTATAATGACCTTCAAGAGTTCAAAAAGGACCTTTATTATCAATATTGCAATGTAAGCAAAATTAAATATTTTATGCTAACTGTATAGTGCATGTAGTGTACTTAAAATATACGATTAATAACTTAAACCTGTTATTACCAACAAAGCATTTGAAACATTATTCCTATATCTACATAAATATGTTACTTTTTATAGGCTTAAAACCTCTACATATTGCATCATAACGAAGTGATTCTTTATTGATCATCGCACGTTCTACATTTCATGACTTTATTAGTATTAGTGACGTCACTGTTACATTACATAACTATAGATATAACACAAATACCACACATCTCCCTTCCGGGGATAAAATAATGATACAATATAACTTAATACAATACAGTAATAATACTTATATAAATGATTGTCAATATCTTCTGATCAAGACTAGAACTCTTAATTCCATATTCTAATTATATATTTACTGTGTGGTTTCTTCTCAATAATCAAGCCAATTCTATCCAATCTTTTCGTAACATGATTTTGAACTATAACTTCATTTCCAATATCAAACCTTGGGATCCAACCTCTTTTATAGGTACCTACTGTCCCTGTCTTGAAGATAGAAAGTCCTCATTGGATGTCCATGAACAATTTATGCGGGTCATAATCCTGTGACGTATTCTGTAATTCCATAAGCCCTTCCACAAATTCACCTAATGGGACCTGACTTCGATGTTTTAGCCTTCAACAAGTTCACTGCAGCTTCAGCTAAATTATTCAATGGTAGATAATGAAGAGATTATATTAGGTGTTCAATATTCCACCTTTAAAAACGACTCGATCTAAATTACCGTCTACCATCCATTGCAACTTTATTAGGAATCCCAGTGGTAACTGAGATACTCTTGAGTGCACTTAGAGCTTTTTATCTTCTGGGATCTAATCGTTTCATTCAAATTTCCGTCCATTCACTATTTCTATCTATATATGTTATATATTTCTTCCTAGCATGTTTGAAAAGATCCTATGCAACCTCTGCACAAATTCTTGTTGGTCGAGCGTGTTCTTAAATCGACTTTGGTTCTTGACTAGGCGAGGTAGAGGGAGGCCATTTTGAATAAGAAATGTCGATTTTAGTTATAACTCAAGGGAAATAAACTTACTTGTGTTCTCACTGTTTTCACAAACAAGTTTCTGATCAAGTTTGAAAAACAATCTTCAGTGTAAACTTAAATACGATGCATGGAATATATCTAAAGTGGTTAAATTGAGTAAAAAGTAAAAATATATCAGTGACCAAAGTTTAGAACATACTTATATCATTCTAGTTTTTCTATGAAATAAGGGGCTTGCGAGTATGCATTAAAGCATTCTTCAAGGTGTGTTCAACAAAGCCAACTTGTAGCTCCTTCGAGTTGATTTATTAGTCCATAATTGTATAGTAGTACCATGTGTATTGCATTTTAGTCTTTGCATCACCACCTAATTGTGTGCAATGTTCATATATTTATTTTTGTAAGGGGAGGATCAAGACAAAATGAATATGTCAATTAAAAACCTTTTTTCAGTAAGCAACTTATTTTATAACAATAAGAAGGTTATTTGAGTCATGGTCTTCTATCTACATACATACTGACAGTACCATCAGTTTCAGTCATAATGGTTACAACCATGTCCTGTGTATGTTTACAGTGGCATTGAAATACATCTTTATAATAAAATAAATCTTATTGCTATTTCAGAATTACTTGTAATCAAGTAGGAATGTATATTCGAATGGTATGATTTTCAAATTATTCGAATTTCGATCACAGGTAATACGGAAAAGTTGTAATATGATTTGAAAAAAGGCAAAAAATATTTACTAAGTATAATATAGTTTATAAGTATAAATACTAAAAATACATTTTTAGTTATTTTGGATAAAATCAATTTGTTAGATATTTTTTATACCAATAAAAAATGTTAAGAAAAATTTTATTCTAAAATTGTCACATGGACCAAAAAAAATTAGGAAAACTTGATGTTCCACGTGTAAGACACATCATTTCCCCCCTTTCAGAAAGGAAAGATAAAACTTTTCTTATTGTAATCTCTCTTTTTGCTCCATAGAGTAGCTTTAGACAAAAAGTGGGTAATTCCATGGAAGTGTTCACACTTTTTTTAGGATTTATGGCATGGCCATCACCGATTTTGATGATTTTTGATACACTTATTAAACGGTATAAGATAACTCCTTGTGCGAAATTTAAAATAGGTGGGACACAGATGGGCCATTTTTGGAGCACTCAAAGTTCTGGAAAATGTCGAAAAATCGTGCCCATCTTATACTTTAAAAGACGACCATTCCCTTCATGGTGATTGGATTTTTACTTTCTTTATGTCAAAATACTCAACACATACACAGCTTTCACATGAGTATAAACATGATGCAGTAAAACAAAAAATAAAGCTTTGACGCGTACTTCAAAATGTTGCCCCTGCCTGGACGCAAATTTTATTTACCCAATTTTTTTTTTAAGGTAGCCCAATTTTTTTTTCATAATTAAATTTTTTTGAGTGGGATCTCAATGTGATCATCGCCAAACAGGACACTAACTAGAGGTATGTGGAACACTTTAATATTAATTTACTTCTTTTTATACTATACCAGAGTGTGTGCTACGAAACTCACTTTAACCAATCCAAAATCCTTTCTGATCTTGAGTTGTGGTTTAGTATGTGTAAGAATCTATCCAAATAAAAAAAACTTTGCCTCGCTAAAATTCATAGGACGCCGGCCGGTCTACATACACTTCCGGTTTGTAATAAAACTCTACCAAAATTCATCCAAAAAAAAGCGAACTTTGCAGTTTTTATTTTATTTTATTATTAAAATCGATTGTTCAATAAAAAAAATTGAGTTTTATTACTAATCGTAAGTGTTGACCGGTCAGCCCCTTACAAAGTTTTGCCGGACAAAAAAAAACATTCCTGTATTATTTTTTAACTGCTACTTGAATATTCAAATACGTTGAAGTGAAATATATATTACAAAGTAAGTGGGTATACACTAAAAAAGAACAAAGAACATATATTTTACTCATGTCTTTGTGATGAACACAAGAATATAATGCGACTTATCGGTTATTAGATCTTGTTATGGATTTGGAGTAGTTTGAAAAGGAGTTTTTAATAGTGCGTAACAATTTAATTTTTTTCGTTATGGCATCGTCAAATCGAAAAGATTTAGCAAAACATTCTGCCGATCTAACTAAAAGACATTTGAAGAAATATAATAGAACGGATCTTTGGGATGTCTCAGAATCTCTTTGGGTAAGTTTGTTGTCATTGGTGACTTTCCTGAAAATTACAGTTTTGTAGTCCAGGACACTGCCCAAGGATTTCACTGAAATTCATCTCAGGGGCCCTTGTGTCTACTATTATTTAAAAAATATTTTTTTATATCATCACACTCATTTACAATAATTTCTGACTACAACAATCATGATGTAGTAACAGTGCATTTATTTCAAGATCATCAGCTCAGTCATTTGAGAGATAAATTTCTACAAATAGAAAGAATATATTACTTCTCTGATGGTTGTGCAAGCCAATACAAAAACTATAAAGCTTTCTTAAATCTTACATTTCACAAAGAAGATTTTCAAGTTTCTTCTGAGTGGTTCTTTTTGCCACTAGCCACGGCAAGGGACCATTCGACGGAATTGGTGGGACAATTAAAATGGAAGCCATAAAAGATAGCCTTCTCCGCCCGCATAAAAATCAAATTACCAACTATTTGAATTTGCTAAATCTAGAATGGAAAACATGGGCTTTTGTTATTGCGACCAAGATGACTTCAATAATAAAGAGAGTACTCTAAGACAGAGATTAGGAAACACCAAAACAATTGTTGGTACTCACAAACTCCATTCATTTATTTACCAAGGAAGGGTAGTTTGTACTTAGTAAGTAAATACAGTGATTCAGCGGAATCAAGAATTGAATCAGCTATCAAAAGAATGTGTATTTTTATAGAATTAAACATTGTGCATTATATTTTGCTTAGGAATATTTTTTTATGTCATGTTATGCTTTATTGAAAATATAGAATATGTTTATATGGATTTGCATTCAAATGTACAAGTATTTTCATTACAAAGAAGGTCAATTTAAAAATGTGGGTTCGAAGGAGAAAGGCATCTAAAAGCTGAAATTCTCCTTATTAATTAATCATTATAATTATAAAAAACACAAGACCAAATAATGGAGCAACAGAAAATGGGACAAGGTAATGTATACAATAAAAAGAAATAAATTCATATTAAAGTGTTCCACATACCTCTAGTTAGTGGCCTGGTTGGCGATGATCACCTTGAGATCCCACTCTAATTTTTCATTTATGGAAACAATAAATTTGGCTACCTTTTTAAAAAGTCTGGCCAAATAAAATTTGCGGCCTGGCAGGGGTACCATTTGGAAGTACGTGCCAAAGCGCCAACATTTTATTTATTAATTTATTGCAACATGTTTATACTCAAATGAAAGCTGTGTATGTGTTGAGTATTTTGACATAAATAAAGTAAAAATCCAATCACCATGAAGGGAATTATCGTCTTTTAAAGTATAAGATGGGCACGCTTTTTTCGACATTTTCCAGAACTTTGAGCACCCCTAAAATGGCCCCTGTGAGTTCCAGCTATCTGAAATTTCACACAAGGAATTATTTAATAACGTTTAATAAGTGTATCAAAAATAATTAAAATCGGCGATGGTCATGCCGTGAGGGTGTGTACAGTTGACATGGAATTACTCAACTTTATAACTATTTTTTTTTTTTTTGATTAAAATAATGTATATTATAATTAAAGTATGCCAAATAATGATTGATGATAAATTTAAATCTTAATTGAGGAAATAAATAACGTTTGTCTCCTTTCAGACGTTAAAAAAGATGTAATACTTAAAGATGACAATGTGGGAAAATAAAAAAATTTTATTGGTAATTTTTTGCTATATCACAACTTTTTCGAATTAGTCATAATCGAAATTCGAAAAAGTTGAAAAGCCAACCACCCTAATGTATAAATCACGAGATTTTTAGGCTGGAGGGGTATCATAGGTACAAGGTAAGGGGATTTTTTTTTGAAGGAGGGAGAGGGACTAGATATATGTGATATATTTGTGTAAGTTGAGTAGGGGGGGATCATTCAATCTTTCAGAACTTTTCTCACTTTGATCATTTTGCCCTGTTTTGTAGGTAAACTATTCATTTTTTTAAACTTGTATAAAAAAATAGACAAAATTCGGATTCTAGTTTGATTATTAACATTTTTGATGATATTTTTGAGGGAAAATCTACCTTTACACAACCTTCTTCATTGGGCTCTCCTTTTGGAGGTAAAACTATGAGTATGATCTAATCCGTGTTTTGATTACATGATTGGATATGTGAGAGAGCCAGATTCTAACATTAGCCAATTAGAGGAAGGGGATATTTGGGGCAAAATTAACTGTTGAACAACAAAGGAGAAATACATTTGCGGTAAATTGGGAAATCTTTATGCTAAAGGTTGGACGTATAGTCAGTGGTGGTGATGACGAGATACATCCATCTAACAAGACTCCCGAAGATCTCACCAGCTTCAAATTTGCTTCAACTGCTCATGTGGACGTCTTTTGGTTTTCAAATTGCTCAATTTTGATATTTTGAGTGCTCATTTTCAAAATTTTAGCACTCTTTTTTTGCTCAAAAAAATTGCAGAAAAATACCATGTCTAATAATCACACACTCTTTACTCGGTTCCCTATATATTGTTTTAAATTGTTCTCCTCCAAGAAGTTGTCCATCCACGATACTCTCATCTGGTTTTAATTCCTTTTCCTTCCTCTTTCTGTGTACAAATTATTCAAAAGCGAATGAACAGATCAATTAGAAGTAAAATCAGTTAATTTCAGGGAAGTTATTTCGTTCTTTATATGTTTGTGTTCATATGAAATTGAAATACGTTTTAGAATACTATATCTATTTTCTAATATCATTATTAGATTAATGTGCATGTAAAATGAGGAATTATAGACATTAGTCAGAGTTAAAACATGACATGGGTGGGGTATGTTGATCACCTAAAGTTAAGTCGGATAACAGACATACCATCTATTATCCTTGACACTAATGACGAGGCTACGTTTCAAAAACAAGACATACTAACAAAACTTCCTTTAGTATTATTTTTTATTTTTCTTAGCCAAAGGTATCATTTATAATTCAAACAATAAAATCGATGCCTATACATATGGATCTTTATAACCATGATTAAAGTATATATTTGAGTACGCAGTTATGTTCCTTTGAATCTATGCTACAATCCTCTGATGCCTTTTGGTCATTACGTAAATTTATTCACATATAACAAAGAAGGGGGTTATTATAAAATATGAAGGTTATTGATTTTTCCATTTTTATAGTTCTAGACAAGTAATAATCTGGGTTTTTTTTTTTTTTTTTTAATACGGAATTAATATATGTCAGAATCGAAAAAGATAAAAAATTAAATATTTGTGTACCAATTTTATAAATTAGTAAAATATTCAGTTCAATGCACTCTAGATCATTTACTAGTAATTTTTTTATAACAAGAATGAATTAATATTTGCTCCGCACAGAGTTTTGTTTTTATAAAGAGTGAGGACTCAAAAATTAGAATCCTCTTCGAGGCCATCTAGCCTCAGTTATAAAAATTTGACAATATTGTCCTTGGTGCCATTTTAAAGAGCTGACAAAAAGCTACAATTTCATGTTTGGTTTGTCTAGTGGGGTCAAAAATTTTTGAGCAACAAGTAAAACGGCAGAGGGTGTGCGATCTCCTCTCCATACCAGTCGATCTCCGACAGGAAGATCTTCACAGTGGACACTGTTTTGAAAAGGAGAAATTATCACTTCTTGCTGAATCAAGAGCTCTGGTCGAGGGAACTTTCAGGACCAGACATCCAGCTCAAGTCATGGTCATCGGCGTCGTAGCGTCCAGCGCCAGCAAAATCCCTCCAAACTTCTTCAAGGCCAACGAAAAAGTCAACACGGACGTCTAGTACAATATTTACAGTTACCATTTCATGCCATGGTTGAAGAGCACGTTTACCAGGGACAGCTATGTGTTTATCACCCGAATGGCAATGCCCTGAAGGCTGTCATCACGTAAGAGTAGAACAACTTATCCTAGGACTTCACCAAGGCCAATCGTGCTTCTTTTCGTCCCCGTTTTGAAGCTATCATTAAGAATGGAGGGGGACGTTTTGAATAAAAAGTGTAGAAAATTGTCGAACTACCAGCATTTGCTTCAAAAGTTTGCCATAAAAATCGGCGTCTCTTTAACTGCGCCTGACACAAAAAAAAGTCAATGGGATTGAGTCCGGTGAGCTTGAAGGCCAAGCACGGGGTTCAACAAATTCAAAAAAATCTGAAAACCAGGTTTATAATCAACCAGAGTCATAAACAGACTTCCACTTCATTTTTGAGTCTCTAGACAAAGAACCTTTCCAGGTTTAAGAAGTTTTCAATCTCAACATTGTCTCATCAGGGGTAGATTGCACCAAGGACATTCTACCTTTTCCACGATTGTGGAATACATACTTTGTTGATCAATGCCATTTTTTTGCCCGACACTTTTTTGCTAGTTGCCAACATAACAAACAAGGTCCTACCTGAGCGTGTACAGCTGTCGCTGGTACTAAAAGTTATTTGTTAAATTAGAGCAGCACCCTTTACATATATTATGTATACAGATTGTAACTTATATTTATTTATAAGCAGTTTTTACATCTTATAATTTTTACGACTCATTACATTTTATTTAATTCAAATTTGTACTCAACATATATAAATATCAAATATTTGTCCTTTTTTATATTAATTAGTTTAATAAACTCAATGCGTAAACACAAATTGTGTTCAATGAATTTTAAATATTTTTTGAACAGGTTTTTTTTTCTAACAAAATTAATGGATCTTGAATATATAAATACAAGGTTTGCTTCAATGCAAAATTTGAAATAAAAATATCATAATTACCAATCCCGTTATTTGATTTATGCTTGTACAAATACTAAGGAATTTTATTAAGGATAGAGTGATTGAACATTTTCAGTAAATCCTGATCATGCGCAATAAGCTAAAATTGTATAAATCTCTTCAAGAGGTAACGAATATAATGGATTGTTTCGTAATTCATTCTGATCATGCATGTGTAACTCTTGCTACTAGGAGGACCTATTATGTTTACAAAGCTAAGGGCCTGAAGCATTATTGATCGTTCAATGAATTGTCTCTCATATTTAGACATCAACTCGGGATCAGCTTCCGTCTTCTTGTTATTATTTTATTGCTCTGTAATATTATTGGATCAGCCTAAAAAAAACTAAAAAGACTACAGTCTTATCAATCCGGTCCTAATAACATTTGTCAGTCCTAGGACAGAACTTAACGATATTTTATGGTAATTACAACAGCTAAAATGACGTAATTTACTAACTACTTGAAAGGAAGTATGTAGCTAGAGCGTAATTTTACACGAGTATCATACGTTCTAGCTGGAATTCATTATTTTTTTCGTTTTTATATTATTCAATTCTAGCTAAAAGTGAAGAAAATAAAATAATAGCTATGACTGAAGGATCGACTAATCGGTCCTTAGGACACTTGAATCATAAAAAAAATCACTCTCCCCCAGACGAAATATATTAGTAATATTTGAATTCGTCTCTGAAATTTTACGGAAATTGGATAAGAAAAATATGCCTAACATGCCTAAAAAAGTGTTTTTGGTTATGTTGAAAGAGTATCAAGATTTTTTTTAATTAAAAAATTCACAGTTATTTATAAAGAAAAATTAAACTTTTTGGAATAAGTTTCAAATATTGAATTTTATGAAAAAAAAAAATTTTAATATTAAATTTTGCGAAAAAAATTCAAAAATTGACAGATGTTAAAAAAATTTCAAACATAAAATTATTGAAAAAAAAATTCAATATTAAATTTTAGGGACAAAAATAAAAAAATCTAAAGCTATTCACTAAAATTTAAATTGAAAAAATTTGAAATATAAAATTAAAAAAGTAATTATTATTATTATTAATTTTTTAGTAAAAGCAAAATTTCATTTTTGGGAGGGGGATAGAGCTCCTCCAGACTACCCCCTGCGGACGCCTGATTATAAAGCTCAGGCCTCCACAATTACATTATTACTAAATACATACATAACAATGCATTGAGTGGAATTCTTCGAAACAAGATTTTTTTTAAAACAGGATTCTAGGAAATTTTCGGATATATTTAGTAAATAATAAAAACTGTACAGTTTAAGTATTTTCTTTTATATTTTAAGGAGATTACAATTTTTATCTATTTTTATCAATATACTAGAGAAGGGTTACACGGCGTTATTGTGGCCAAGGAGGAACCGGAAAATCACATTCACAACGGTCAATGTTATTTCTTCGTAATGTTATGACCCCTCCGGTGAGGGCGAGCGTTAGTGTATTCTTACAGGTATTACAATATAGTGCCCATATATGGTATAGGATATCTATATTGGCCAAATGTAGCGTTAAGTTGAGACCGTTATAATTATAACTAATTCGGCCTGAACCTGTCTCGTTGTAAAATCTAAAAACTTTATCATTTTTTTTACAAATAAATTTGAAGGGGAAATTACGTGCCCCTTTTTAACAAAAATAAAATTTATATTCACCACATGAATTTTGGTCTCCACCAAAATATCGGTCCAGATCAATTTAGAAAAATCATTTAAGATCGAACTAAAAAATTCGGACTTGGACAGAGTCTCAACACTAATTGAAAATGTTGGGACTCACTGGCTTACAGACTCCGTAGTATTGCACTTGTTTCATTCACCACTCGCTTTACGGCATTGTCAGTATAAATTAATATATTTTAGATAACTAATATAAGTAGATAATATATAGATATTAATCATTGAGAAGTGCAAATGTCAGTATACTCTGTTCACCAAGGCCTGCTGAAAATTTTTTCCCCTATTTTTTTTACTTTTTTAGCAAGCTAAGGATGAGTAAATTAATCAATAATAATATGAACATATACAGGCTACTATTTAAACTCTATAACTCTTAAAATAGTTAAAAGGGCGAACGGAAAAATCTGTAGAACACGAAAAATATATTTTTTTGTTTGCATGTAATACATTTTTGGAACCTCTTCCATTTTTTTTCACTTTTCCGCGGTTTACTTTCACGCAAGGTCGTCCTGTAATTTTTCTTTAGTGTGTGTGTGGGGAGGGAGGTATGAACCTTTTTTTATACAAACAGGGGCCCTACAAAATGGGTTGATAAATACTAACCAAAATAATTGATAAAATATATAGTAGATAATGATAGTACAATTATCTCCTCGGGAGAAAATTTACACTCAATATGTACAAACAATTATAAAATCAAATTTGAAGTATAGTTTCGTAATAAATTAATAATTATAGTATTGTATGCTGATGTTACTTCATCATAAAGATAATTTCAGGCAAATAATAAATTCCTTCTCTTGCGTAATATAATTTCTGTCACGTCATAAATCCTAAGATAATTACTTCAGATACATAATCACATATCTTACATATGAATTATTTCAAACTCATATATATTTCCCACGATTGAGGATCAGACAAATATAAATTATATTATTTAAACTTATAACGCTCGAAGTTTTGGAGAATAAATGGTTCAATCAATTTATATCAATGAGTATTTGTTTTTGATGAATGTGTATGTTGTTTGTTTGTGGTCTATGAAGATATTAGTTATTTAAACACCTCAAAGTTAATAAATAATAAGTATACACTCATAATAAACTTTATTTAAACTTATACCTATGAAAGTATTTTTTTATCTTTACTCTTTTTCTATGAGGAAAATTGTTTTAAATAATGATATCTCAGCAATTAAGAATATAAATCGCCACAAAATATCGTAGAGTAAAAATACGTAAAACTGAGACATATGAGTTTTAATTGAACGGCTCTGTAGTTCTGGTTTATTGAGGATTTAGATAGATCTTTTCCATAGAACACTCGTATATATGGATCTGCACTCACTGTTGTAATGAATTCTTATCCTTTCATATAAATATTTTAGCTAATTGTTGATTTACGTCGTCGATAAACCAAAATATTTATGACATAGGGTAAGTTGATTTTGTGCATAGACATACAAAATTTAGAGTGATGACGGGAAAAAAAGAATTGACACCGTCATAGTTGACCAAAACATTTAAACTACAGTAGTAATAAATAAGTATTTACTAACGTAGAGGGCGCTTCAAATATTTTATATTCAATCCTCACTGTATTAAACATTTGTTTATATTTTTCTTTATGGAACTCTTCAGTTTTTATAGAAGTATTGGATGATTCCAAACAAGATCTGGCGGGATTTATGTAAAAATAACTATATTTTCCATAGTTTTGGTCAACTAACTTTCAGCTTTGAAAAAATTCCAGGGTAAGCATAATATGTATTTTATCTCTATTTCTAAAATATATATATTTTTAGTATCCCTGTTATCAGTCCATAAAAATTGCATATAATTAAAGTATTATTGACAAGACTTCATTTTCACTTGGATAACATTAAAATACTTTAGTTTAACAATCCAACAACTTTTGATTAAAGCTTTGAATGGGAAATATATGATTTTTAAATCAAACATCTATGCCAATTTTACGTAGGCGATCTGGATTAATCAAAACTGGCTTACGAACTTATTTCTTTTTCTGCGATCTCTGAAACAGATTTGCCTATTATCAATTTCTCAGATATTAAAGAATTCTTTGAATTTCTCAATAAATCTATTCGAAATTACTTGTAAGCGAGGCTTATAAATTTAATAAAAATAATCCTTCGGTTTTTAGCTTCAAATGCTACGAGCGATAGAATATCTTCTTTGTTGTTAAGAATTAAAACATATTTACGTAATATGTATTTGTGGACAATCCTGTCTATGTATTTCATCACATTCTACGTTTTAAGAATAATTATTCAAATATGAATGATGCTGCAAATAAATTTGTTGATACGAATAAAGAATGACATTCTCTTTTGAGAAAATATTGATCTCAAAATAGTATCCCTACCTCAAACTCTGTTGAAATAGTGAAAGATATTCTTTTGGATATGGATACCCAGACAACATTGGAGATTTCCTGTAAAAAAACCACACGGTAATGGAAAACAAGAGATCTTACTACAAAGTAACTTATTCATTTCAAAATTAGGTGAGAATCAGAAAATAGCACCAAATGGGATGACTTTCGATAACAAGGTACTTCTCTGGACGAAGGTTTTAGGAATAAGCCAAATAGATATGAACTCAGTCAGTTTACGGCTTCCACATAGACCTCTACTCACTTCTACACGGAGGATCATCTCCTAAACAACCTTGCCCTGTAATATTGAACTTATAGATAGAGAGAGAAAAAAACTTTTAATGCAAAAGTAGAATCAAGAGCTCTCATGAAAGATATGAATACGCTTATCTTATTGTGTTGGCCTTTTTACTAAAGTTGAGTCAATTGGGAGAATTTAAAACAAGAGCAAATGAAATATTTGAAGCAAATAATGCAAAAATTGTTAAGTTTGGTCAAACGAAATTCGAACTAGAGTGAGCAACTCCATCCTACCTGCTTCAGTAGCAGTTTTTGGAAAATTAGACAATATACCTTCGTATCTACCATTGATCACCAAATAAGGCCACCTTTATAATTCCCTGGAAGGAAAAAACAATAAGCAAAGTCCTACAATTTTGTGCACCTCATGAAAGACCGTGTAAATGGTCCCAATTGTTCTGAATACAGAAGATGGCTAGCAAAAACAATGAAACACACTTAACCTAACAATACTCCTGTACTTATTACTAGCAACCTAGAAGACCCAAAAAAAAATTGAGAAATAAAAAGTACTGTAAGTGATGACAAATCCCACTGACAGAGGATGAATAAGATCATGTGTCGCCGAATGAAGAGGAATTGAATGTAGAAAATAATGAAATTGACAGTCAGCAGAGGATAGAAAATAATGAAATTGACAGTCAGCAGAGGATAGAAAAATCAAAGGAGGCTTTCTCGAGAATTAGAAGGTCGGAGAAGTTGAGAAAGAGAGACCTCAAAATGAAAATGAGATGGCAGAATCCAAAAAAAAAAAAAAGATCAAAGACTAATTCAGAAAATGAGGAGTCAAAGCATCTAAGATCTAGAACAAAAAAATCGGGAAAATTCAGAGTATTAGAAGCAAATATGCATGGATTGTGTTCCAATCAAGAGAAGATTTCTTTTTTGAAATTATTGAACTCATTAAATTTTCATGAGACTATTGAATACTAGAATACGAAAAACTGACGGATGGTATTTTATAAATTCAAAGTTTAAAATGTTATCTTTAAAGGCGATTTTAAAACATTCAAAGCACCCATCAAAGGGTTGTAATAATACCATTGATCACCAAATAAGGCCGCCTTTATAATTCCCTGGAAGGAAAAAACAATAAGCAAAGTCCTACAATTTTGTGCACCTCATGAAAGACCGTGTGAAAAATATTGGTCAGAAATGATTTAATTGCGAACCAAATTTTTTAGGATGAAGAAAGAAATATTTTAAGAACTTTAGCAAAGTTTAAATGTAATCCTAAGAAGGAGAGGGTAACAATAGCCGGCAAGTTCAATGTGGGAGAAAAATCAAAACGGGTCTTCACATCAGAATCTGGATTCCCGAACATTTCAGCATTAAAGGTTTGGAAAAAATAAAAAATAATAATGGATCTTACAGATGTAACAAATATTATAGAGCTAACCTTTGTCAGAGACTATCGGGGATAAACATTAAAAAGCAGGATAGATCACATCTGTGTATCCGACATGCTCTGGTCAGATCAATTTAATTTAACAAGGCTAAGTTCAAACTGGTTATCGGATCATTTCGTTCTCGAAGCAGTTATAAATAGTGATAAACCTACTAGATGGATACTAAATAATAAGTTACTTTGAATTATTGAGGTTAAGGAAGCAATCCCCAATGCAATTGATAACATTCCCGTAGATATAAATTCTCGATGGATAGTAGAAGAAGTATTAAGTCTTTTTTTACAAGACTGCTTCAAGAGTTTTAATTTTTGCTGGGAAGACTGAGGCGAAGATGAGAAGAGACAGAGAAAAAAGTATATAAAAATTATTGAAAAAAAAAAGAAGACTGTATATTATGTGAAGAATTAGAAACGTTAATTAATTATAAAATGGAAGGGCAGGTATTAGAACCCGTACTATAAATGAAAATATACATTCAAAAATTTAAATCTATTAAAAAACATGGAAAAGACTAATTGAGTTGATATACTCAATATCATTGAGACTGAAAATACAAAAAAAAAATGCATCACAGAATCATTCAGAAATATTATCAACTCCTATATACTGCCAAGAAAGGATTGGGACTGAGAGACAAATCAAAAAAGAATATGATCTATCTAAAAAAAGAGCGGAGTGTTCTAACAAAGAGATTCACTCCATGGTAAATCTGGGAATATATAAATAAATACTTAATATAAAAATATCACAAGGTATAACCAGATTCACTCACAGATGAATTTTATTAGCATTTTCTATAACTATTTAACAATGCTTTTTTTTGCCCAGGTCTCTCAAACGATCGAAAAAAGGGGCTTATAATTTTAATAGGTTCAAATATTGGAAGAGAAAAAGTAAAGAAACTTTTCTTTTCTTTTTATTTTGCATATTATGGAATTGTCATTCTTAGTGGTTGCAACATTGACTCCCAAGCGTCAAGGGCGGGAGAAGTGTTGCAAATAATATAAGAATGACATTTTTGCAAGGCACTTATTAGCCACACGAAGACAAAAACCGGGTGAAAAACTGGATAATTGTCTAAAAGCCCTCAAACTTCTAAGCAAAGATTGCAAATTCAAGTCTGTAAGTCCTGAAGAAGCAAATAATGATTATATAAGAGATGCCTTCATAAATGGAATTTTTTCTTCACATATAAGACAAAGGATTTTGGAAAATGAAACACTTATGCAAAAAGTATACGAGTAAGCAAGAACTTAAGAAGCAGCAGAAAGTTATGCTTTGTCATATTCTCAAACACCCGTTTCTTCCTTGGTTAATGCTGTTACCAGGATCCTGAAAAGAAAATTATTAAAGAAGACTCGGAGATTGAAGAAATATTTTATAAAGGTGCATCCACGTATCTGACAAGTTGCTATTTCTGTGGTTACACCAGACATTCTTGTGAAGAATGGCCATTGAGAATTGCAGTATGCAAAAACTGTAATAAAAGAGGCCATTATTCAAGGGCTTACAAGTTGTTAAAAAAGAGAACACATCTTCACATTTCATCTGCAATTACAAGCGTTACAAATACTCAAATTTCGTTTATGTCATCTTCTTCCTCTGGGAAAGAAGTCCTGAAAAGGCAATTATATCAGTGAGATTGAATGGGAATTCGCAGAACCTGCTCAAAAATTTATAGACTCAGAGATTGAAAGAATGTTAAAGGAAGGAATTATCAAAGATAGTAAATCCCGATGGAGGGCTCAGGTCCTCGTTACTACAAACGATAGTAAAAAAAAAACAAGACTACATTTTGGCGTTACCAATGGAGTATCTGGTTTCCAAAGGGATATAGATTATATCATTTCTACTGAAAAATTGGAATGCACGTATACATACATGGATGATATTACTTTATGTGGAAATTGTGAAGAAGAACATTAAATAACTGAATCAATTTAAACAAGCAGTTGAAACGTATAGTCTGGTAATGAATGAAGAAAAAAGTAAAAATAATCTATCGAAAATAACTCTGATGGGATGTTTAATAGAAAATAAGTCGATTCAGCCAGATCCCGATAGAATACGTCCGTTAAAGAGAACTCCATCCCAGAAAATATTTCTACATTAAGACGAGTACTAGGAATGTTTGCTCACTATTCTAATTGGTTACTGAATTTTTCTGAAAAGCTAACACCACTTACAAATATTAATTGTTTTCCTAACCGAAAAAAAGCCTATGAAGCCTAATTTCTGTTACAACATACATCTATGATGAGACATTGCGCAATACTTGGTGGAAGAAACGAGTTGATTTCATTTGGTTTCCAAAAACGGTTGAGACAAGGCGTTTGTTCACTCCCAAGATCCATTTCTCAGATATTAATGAATTATTTGAATTTATAGATGAATCCATTCGAAATTACTTATAAGCAAAGCTTATAAACTTAATAAAAAAATCCTTCTGTCTTATTGTTCTTTGTTCGACTAAGAGAAGCTATAAATTGTCATGCCTTCAATTATAATTATAAATTGAAGACTCATAATGAAACTTGCGGCCCATTGCCCCAACGCGACGACTCCAATATAACACCAAGTTGCAATTGTTTTTTAATCGAATTAGAATCAATTAGTTTTCTAAAATTTTGCAGTCCCGATATATAAATGTTTTAGTACGACTTAAATAAACCGAAAAAGAAATAGTCTTTGAGACCTAAAAAAAATCTCAAAATACTAGTGAGGGTAAAAGCACGCCGAAGAAAATGTCATAAACAATATGCGATTTTTGATAGATGACACATCTGCTGACAGAGATCATTATAAACTATTTGCATTTCCAGAATCGGGAGGAATAATACAAGTCAACAAGAAATGAAATTAAGTTCCTTCTTCAATAATAAAAGTAGTACTTGACGAGCTTATTACATATCCAAATTTGGTTTTCAAAAAGAAAAAAATAATTTTTTTTTTGAACTTTTTCAATACTTTTACTCTTTTTATAGGTTTAACCTAAATTTTGAATAAAAAAATCAATAATAAGCACGAAAATAGTGTTTTTTGGTAGGAATTATAAATTAATTTCAAATACTAGGCCACACCTACTTAGACCAGAAGTCCATCTTATTTTGAAGAAAAATTATTGACCACTTTTGCTATGTGTGTTGATTTTACCCATGGAATGAACTTTGTTCTCGGGATGTCCATAAAGTCAGCCGCAATAAGGCAATACACGATTGGGAACCAGATAAGAGGAGCTACAGCACTGTTAAGTCTGCCTCAAAAAAGATTTTAGGTCAATTCTAGATAAAGAATGTTCTTTCTGTTCCTCTATTCTCCTCCGGACTACTTACATAGTGGGTCTGAATACGTCCACTTGGCAAACAGTCTCAGTTATACTCATCCCCTTACAAAATCACACTCAAGGGTTTTTTTGTTTTTTTCACGATGGAGTGTCGAAATAACTCTGACGTCTTTTTTCTGTGCTCATCTTAGACTGGAGAGAAAAATGCAAATTCATAAACACTGTAGCTGATTCATAAAAAAATGGACTTTTTGAAATAAATGTCACGAAAACCTCAGAAAGAAGCTTAACTTTTTGTATGGATTGAAAATCTGCACCCTGTATCTGAATACATTTTATATGCGATAATCAAATCCTGAAAAAAATGCAATTTAAGATTAAAAAATAAATTTTTAAGATTTTTCTATGAAAATGAATAACGACACAGTTTTTAATTTTTTTTTTTTACAACAAAAGGACTTCATTGGAAACATAAATACAATAGGCTTCATGTATAAATGTAAATTTGGTTCTAAGACGTCTAGTACAGCATCAATATTTAGAGGTGTATTGCTGGAAATTTTAATATTTCAAGATAATCGTTATGTTGTAAATAAAGAAAATAGATATGAATAAGTAAATAATGGAGTTGTAGACTTTCTTATTGATTATTTCCTTAAAAAAAGATTAAAAAAATAAATATTGCATCTTTTTAATAGGAATACGAGCATAATTATCTTTTAGCTTTAAAATACTAAATAATTTAAAAAAAAACTTTTCAATTTACTTTTTTTTGTTTCATTATAGGATATGCTTCATGTTTGTAATATATACTTTCGAATCTAGGAAAGCTTGCCTTAGTAAAATTGGCCTTGAGAAAGTTTGCCGTGAGATTTATCACCGTGGGAAATTCGCCTTGGCTAATGCTCGCCGTACAGAAACATCGCTTTCCCTTATTTTATATAAATAATAATCTCGCTTATGTAATGACAAATGACTTATGCAAATCTTTGGGAATGAATAGACTATTTGAAAATAGAAGAAGGGATGGCTGGGCGAGAAAATGTGAAATTGAAAGTAGAAATGTTATACCAATTAAGATTATCTATAAAAATGGTTATGAAAGATTGCAACAAGTGAAATTCTAATATCGAACAATACACTTTCCTAAGGAGAGCTTTTCTGACACCATATTTTTCTATCAATAGATCCATTTATGAATGTTTCAGAAACAAATAATATATTAAAGAATAATAATTAATATTTATGATTTTTTTTAAATATGAAATAAATAGGTAAAAAATATCTTAAACTAATTGTAAGACTCTAAAATCCTAATTTAATCACTTACAGAGTCATGAGATAATTTATAGTGGAGTATGGTTTACAATTTTGCCCACACGTCATATTTTCACTTTCTTTTTCAAAATTGGAGACAGCGAAAACGGAAAGTTGAAATTCAATCATTTTAACCTTTTAATCATAAGAAAAGAGACGAATTATGTACTTTTCCTTTAAGACTGAGAAGAGGCGGATTTGCAGGCTATTACCCTCGCGTACAAGGTATTCCTGAAAGTAATTAGATTTTCATGGTTCATGACAGATACAAGAAAGAGCTGTGATACACAATATGAGGAGTATAAACCAATGAGAAGGGATCTGCTATACCTCCCGAGTCTCACCCTGATACTCCTTAAGAGGTAAACCTAGTTACAACTTCCTCTATATAATGAGACCTTCCATCTAATTTCTAAAATCCTCCAAAGTGCTAATTTTCTAAATAATACGGCAATAATTTAGTATCCGCGCTGCTTCGCTTCATTTGTAGCAATGAATGAATTTTAGCTTGCCACTTTTGCTGTCATGAATTTCGATATAGATAAAGAAAATATGATCAGTGGGTAAAATTTTAAAACATATCATTATCCTTTTTTTGACATAACTTGACTTTGTATAAGCGTCTTTCTTGTCTCGTTAATTATATTATTATCGTTCAGATATATTATCTTCAGTAAATATTTGAATTATATTCGACTAATCAAATTTTCTAACACATATCCTACATAGCAATCTATAGGAGAGCAATCAAGGTTTCATATTGTTTGTACGGTTTTTTTATACAGACTATAAGCAAGAATATGATATTCTTCCATTCAAATAATTTTTCTAGGAGTTTAAATAAAAAAGTAGATACCAAAACATGTTTCATGGTTTTTTTTAAAGTCCCATCCATAAATATATATTAATATCATAATTCCCATATGTTGACTGAATTGAATCTTTTTTTTCTAATTTCTTTCTATCCAGCAACTTTTGAAATTATGTTGATTTGTAAAATATGTATCCATAATTACTCATCAGTTCTCTTTATCAAGTGCCAACTGATTCAGGAATCAACTTTTATTTAGAAGACAGGCAGCGGGTAAGAGAAGAAACAATTTTTTTAATATATCCTGGAAGGCAGAAACTAAAAAGACTCTGAGAAAAGAGAGGACAGGACTGTCAAAATAATAACGAAACATATATGTAGGCTATGTTCATTATTCACGCACCTTCCATCAAAAAATGACAAGGAATTGTGCTTGTATAGATAGCGAGGAGAATAAAACTGTAGTTCTTCTCTACAAAAAATTACAATTAAACTGGATATGAATTCAAGGTGATATTTTTTCCCGCATTGATATGTTTTTCGCTTCTTTACTAGAAGCAATAAACGGCCACAAAAATAAGTTTTAAAAAAAAAAAGGTCAAAATTTCGCCACAAATACTACAAGTTTTTAAGCCTCTAGTGACAGCTTTGGATATCACAGAGTTTGCTTCACATTATTGTTGATTGCTAATCTTGCAAATTATTTCAACTATATGTGTAATGTAAATATCATGTTTGTATAATAAATATATAAATATGAGGAAGACATAAGCAATAAGTCATAGATTTAAACATACAATATGCTTTAATTTATCTAGCTGCTCCACATACGTCTTACATACATAGATGATGGAACTGTTGACATTTATGGAAGTTCACACGGAAGAGTTTTTTGAGGAAAACGACTAACGAAAATTTAAATACAGGGTGGGGATTTCAAGTCCTGAAAATTTAAGGATAATGTATATTACGGTGACCAGTAAATTTTTCTTACACTATTTATAAACTATGAATAATCTATCATGTTTAACGATAATTACTCACGGAAATTTTTTGATTAGAAATTGTTCTATTTGAATCATTGTTGGGTTTATTTATTTTGTTTTCTTATTATACTAATTTTATTACATTCTTTGTCTCTGATGCGAATTTATAATGTAGCGAGGCTGTGTTGGTGTATGCATTGAAATTTTGGGGCATGGTTTCATCATTTTTCCAACAGAAAACAACCATTTAATACGTTTTACAGTAATACACATTGCATATTTTAATTAAAACATTCAAGGAACATCCATTTTAACCAAATATAACAAAAATGACCTTTAATTTAATTTATTTATATATTAAGGAAGAATATCCTTGAGGCAAAATGTCTTTAAGGCAAAATGTTTAAGGCTTAAGCTAAAATATCCTGAGGAAAAATTATTATAGGTAAAATTACCTAGCGCCTTATATTACAATTTACTTTCCAAAATTAATTCTGACATTTACAAATGTGTTTCTCTAACATGATAGGGTTCATACTGAAGTAAATCACTCAAACCAACCACCATCAGTTTCAATCACAGCCTCCCGCCTGAGCCTGGCACAAGGATTGATGAGGAAATTCTTGTCCAGCTTGTCCACTGCTTCGAGAATGGAAGCCTGCAGGAAGTCAAGAGTATTATGTGAGCTTTTATTTTACTCTCACTTTCAGAAATCCTAGACATAGTAGTCCAAGGTATTAAGATCCGGTTAGATACGAGGCCACATTTAATTTTCCCAAAACACTTCAAGAAATCGAGATTGCTTTTTGTTTGTTTTTGCCCTCAGAACGATCATGAGTCTTCCTTACAGGTGTTCCCCACCCATCAGACTCCTTGAATGCTTTGGCAACATTGTTAATCGTTGATTTGGACAGCTTCGTAAACTCATAAACACACAATAATGGCCGCCAGGCATTTTTATTCAGAGGATATCTCAAAGATTTTATATATATATATATCTAACTAAACTTGTTCTGGATTTAAAATCCCAACCCTTTATATTGCTTCAGTTGCTCTAACAAAACTTGATTATTCCACATCAAATTCAAGATAATAAGAAAAATATATAAAAGGATTGTTTGTGGACTTTTAACTTTTGCGAGATATTTGGATAATTCTTACTTTAGAGGTCTATGAAATTGAATGGAAGGTCTAATTATGTGGAGAAGGTTGTGATTCTATCCGTGGACTGAGATATGAGAGGTCTGAGGAAATCACTTCTCATTAAATAAAGCAGCACGATTTTTTTTTTTTTGTATTTACCATGAACCATTACAGATTAATTACAGGATGAACATAATAACTATCATGGAGAGGAACTACAAATGTCATCAAATTCATTAACTCTTGAAACAAAAAATTACAATAAATAAAAATACTTCAATGATTTTCTTATCCTAGATGGAAACTTATTCGAGCAATTGTGTTCGATTGAGTCGAGATCCCTCTACTCCTACTCCAATAACATATTCTTCGCTTTACAAAGTTATTTCTATATTATGAAAAGGTTGCGGTAATTGAATTTCAACTATCCGCTCACGCTGTCTCCAATTTTGAGAGAGAAAGATAAAGTATAACGTCAGCAATGTAACTTATACAATGTACCAAAACTATAAAATATCCTGAATGTAACTTTAAAATCAAATTAGGATAAATAATTACTCGGTTCTACTCCCATATTACACAACATTTAAATATAAATTAATATATATAGGTACACAAAATGTCATATACATAATCCTGCATAGTAAGTACATCAATTTCTAAATGTAAATATTTATCAAGCTAAAATAAGGAAGTACATACATACATAGAATTGTTAAAATAAATAAAACGTAATGGAAAAGAAATATCAAAATCCCTAATTTTGATTGAGTGTCTACGGAGGAGAGTCAATTTGGAATAAGTACATTTTAGGATTTCAAATGTTAGGGAATTATAACTTTCAAGTTTTTTCATAGCTATGTGCCCTTTAAATGAAGTTGTTTGTCAAGCTATAATTGTCCTTTTAATAGGTTGGTGCTAGGATTTTGATCTTTTTTTTTTTAATTAAGGGGGTATATTTTTTTTACAAGTATGAAATGACCTTTTTAGCAAATGTAATGATATGGACTCGGTGTTTTTTTTTTCTCTTTAAAAAAAGACTGAGCCTTCTTTTGGCCTTATTTTAAGAGCAACAACATTTTGTTCCCCGTCATCAAAATTTCCCCACACTATTTAACAAATAACAAATCTAAGGTTGCGTGAAAATATTGCGAAGTTAAATATAATTAAGTCAATTAATAGACTAATTCTAAGAAGTAATGAATATTGTAGAGGCAAGAAAAGTTCAGAAGTCAATATAAATAAGTCAATTAGATTAATTACATTTAATCAATATATACTAATCAAATACATTGGATATGGAACATATTTAAATTGGGTTTGATCTCCTTTTCTCTAAAATATTAACTACATAGTATAATTAAGTCAACTTATCGACTTAATCATATTTAATTTTCAAGCATTTTTGCGCACCCTTACAATGCAGCAGAGCTAAGACGGTGGGTGTCGATTTTTGGGGAGGTCATATATGGGGAGTTTATGCTATACCCAAAAACGGGGTTAAGTTATTTATCAATAAGGGATTGCCGTTTCGAAAGTAACTATATAAATTGCTACGTTTTTTAAACTTATTCAAAATCAAAAAAGTTATGGGCTAAAAAAAGAAATCGCTCAAAATTACAATTTCGTATATTTCAGGTGCAAAAAATGAACTTCCATTGGAATATGGGATTAGTAAATGAAATAAAGTTTGTAGAAATTTGTCTGGAGATTTGTTTGCATATAAATTTGCACAAGAAGTTAAGGTTTAACTGAAATATCTGTCATTTTCTGAATACTTTTTTTGATTTTTTCTCTTTTTTTCCCCCATTTTTTCATCAACCGTCAATGTTCAATTTTCCAAGAAGAAATGCCATAAAATGATGTTTTTTGCGCTTAAAATGCCGACGAGACGATTGATTGAAGTATTTTCAATTTCCAGAACATTTTATTAAATAATTTTTGCAATATTTGCAAAAATGAACCTGTTATCGAGTGTTATTTGTTTGACAACATTATTCTTCATAACTTTTTTGTTTTTTCAAGAACGAAAAAACACATTGGTGTTTCTTTTACAATTTCAAAAAATGCTATTATCTATTTTTTGCAAAATTAGTGCAAAAAAGTTTTAGCAATTTTCTTCGTAAATTTTGATTTGGAATTTTTTTTAAGTAAATGAAAAATGTACTTCCAATCTAGACAATTTTTTAGATGCATATGTTTTGGTTTGTTATTTTAAGTTTATAACACATTATTTTTTTTTCATATGCATAATAATACTACTATGGTTACAAATGGCAGTAATAACTTTATTACGATGATGAGACTTTGTAGATTACGTTACTTAACAGGATTGATATAGTCTGAAGAATCCAAGAGAATTAGAATTATCAAAATCTTTTTCTACAACAACGAAACATTCATATAATAATCATTAGTTTATAGAAGTATTTTCTGAATATTTTTTAAAATTTTCTCAATTAATTTGACAATTTCCAATGTGATTTCCCTCTCCCTCCTTAGCCCGAGCAACACCGGGTAATCCTTAGCTACTATCTATCTAATCATATGGCCTCCTTTGCCATACATTACTTATTTATTAAATGTTGTATTAGAAAATTAAAAATTCAACTGAAATAGTCAATCAAAAAATGATTTTTTTTTTCTGCACTGCGAATGTTTTTTACTACTAATAATATAAGTGTTATGCCACGGTCAGAATTTTGCTGCACAAGTATTTTCGAGTTTAAAAAAAAAACCTCGAGGAATTACGAGCTATACTCGTTATTCGCTTGAATACTCATTACTCGCCTGAATAATTGTAACTCGTTTGAATACTCGTTATTCGCCTTAATACACGTAACTCATTATAACACTTTTTGCTCGTTAAAAACTTTTTACTAAAAAAATCCTATTTTTTGAAGAATTATTAAAACAATTGATATATTTTTTAGATCCTTGATCGGAATTATAGCTGCATTTTGATCAAGCATTTCTATTTGAATATATTGAAGATAACTTAATAAATAATTTAGTATTTGAATACAAGAATGTTGGTTTTTTTTTAAAATTGTTATTATCCATAATTTTCATCTATATAGTTATTTCCTTTAAAAATATAGCTTTGAATCGAAATTATACTCAAACGTGTTGAAAATAAGGCTCTTAAGGCCAAACCTATTGCGATTGAAAATATTAATGGTCATTTTCCTGTTTTAAATGCCTTAAATTACAGTAATAGATGAGGATTTTAGCCAGTGGGCAAAAATGCTGTTATATATCGGGTTGTCAAAAAAAATTCCCCATTTGGTGAATCTATGTTTATTTACTTATTTATGCATAATATACGTAAATATATTATATGGAATAAATTTGTACTCTTATGATTACACTTTTTAATCAATATAGCCGCCATCAGCGGCGATCCAGAGTACAAGGGGAGGTTGGAAGACAGAGCAGTTTTTCTGATGGTAATTGGCAGACATTGAAGCCCAGTCCTTGTCCACCACGCCCATGAGGGAGTTCATCTTGGGATGGCAAACTTTATGGGCAAAAGTTGTTAGGCCAGTAAGCAACGTTATTGTAGAGATTCTTGCCGAGGAAGTTTTGGACAGCTTTGGTTGTGTGCGTGGGAGACACCTCCCTGGAAAATTTCTGGAGTGACTGGATTACCTGGTCATTTTTCCGGTTAAACACTGGATCCACCGTGAAAGTTTTTTCACCTGAAAATACAACAAGGTCAGCTGGATTTCGCTTACTCACGTTCAAGAGTTTTTTGGTCTCTCAAGCTTGAGCTGTTCGCCGATCTCCTTGGTGGAGACGTGTGCGCCAAGGAAAGTGAACTCCAAAACGACTCGTACTAACGTAATGGACATAAAAAACAAAATATTCAGAATCTTCGAAACTTTCTGTAGAAATACACAAAACCTCTTTACTTAATCTAGACCCCAAGATATAGTTGTGGGGAATTTTTTTTTCGACGACCCGATATTAAGTGTAATCCTTCTATTTATAAAAGGGATCTTTTTGATCGTAACTCATAGGACAGTAGCGGCGATAAAAATTTTCAATGGAGTGCTATAGAATACTATGGAGATGCTTACTATAAGTGGGATTTTTTGCTAATAAACATTTAAAATGTGCCAAGTAAAGCAACAATAAGAAAACTTATACACGTATAAAGTTTTTATTTCCATATTATATTGATTTAATAAGTATACTAGAACATCAAAAATATTTGCATCAGTAAAAAATATTTATTTACATAAGTACAATTCGACTATTATTGTGATTTAAAGCAAAGGCATCTACAATTTCGACATTCTCCATAATCCTTGCTCTAGATACATTTATTGATAGCGTAGCTAAATCACTTGTACGATTATCCCCACTGCTATTTCTAAAATAGTTTTTAGTCTATTAAGGCATGAAAAACTTTTTTCACAGCTAACGGATGTTATACTCTATCATTAGTTAAATGAATTGTCAATCAAAATGTTAAATTGTCTCTTCATAATTATATTTTATTGACTTCTTTGCGAACTTGTTAAGAACAGTTTTTTGTGGAGGTGCTTTGGAAATTCTATTTGGAAATCCCTTAGCCTACCTTCCTATTTCCACCACTGTTAAAGGAATGTCTATTAGTACATAGCTTGTGATATTAAAAAATAGATTTTGTGACCCCTTCTGTAAATAACGACCTTCAAATGTAAACTTAATTTTGTATAAAAGTGGAAGAAACATAACGACAAATTGTGTCACATTAAAGATTTAAAAAATTAATTTGGGATTTAACAAAACCCTAGTCTGATAATCTAATTATTTATTTTATTATCTCTGGCCATACTATTATTTAAGCTCCATCTATCGTATACACTAGATATGCCTACATCGTCCTTGCATACCTAGAATATAGGTACTTCAGGATAAATTTGAAGAAAAATAAAGAATGTAGTTTGGCTATAATAAGTGACCTTCAAATAAAAGTTTATATACTACAAACCTGTTCTTGGTATTCCAGGTAATTTGTAGGACATTCTATCTTTAACTAACTGTTTTTATCAGTCTCAAGAAGTTGATAAGTACATAACTATTCAAGTAGTATAATAGTTTAGTTATATGTTTCATTATATGTATTCTATATACATTAAAATGTTGGGATACTAATATAATTTAGACTATTATGTTGTTCTTAAACTATCAATAATTAGTTTAAAATTGAAGTGTCCATTCTGATATATATCTACCGGTCCAACCGTTATTATTTACCCATCTCTATTATGGAAATTGTGATAATTGAATCATCTTTTTTTTACAATGTTCCGATGAACAATGTTGTAGAAGACATAATTAGCTGTCGATTGCTAAGAAAAACATTGTCCTAGTCAACAACATGAGCCCACAGTACGAGAGGAGGATTGAGATCGCAGTACTCCTACGAGCGGGATTATCCCAGAAGGCTTTCTGGGAGCAGACTGGGGCCTCGAGAAAGACGATTAAGAATATATCCATACGTTTGAAGGTCGGGAGAACCTCAGATACTCTCCAGGAGCAGGCAGAAAACCCTCCGTGTCCCTCAACTACCCGAAGTCGTCCTTCAAGAAAAAGCTGAATTACTCAATTGCTGACGTGGCTAAGATGGCGGTACCCAGGGCTTTAAAAGAAGGCTAGAGGAAAGCCTCTCCAGCGTATACCACGAACTCTGTTGACAGAACAGCAGAAAAAAGTCCATTTGGAGCGTGAAAAAAAGATCATGAACCACCTCAAGGGAAACTGTGAACTCATTGGGATCTTTTCTAGTGAGAAGACTTTACTTTTGACAATATCTTCAACATGCAGAATGATCGAGTAGACATATTTGGTAATGTAGTAGAGGATTGCCGATATGTCTCCACCACAAAACAACCTGCTTCAGTGCTTGGTTGCATCCAGCGGGAAGGTCATGAATCCTGTGTGGTTCCCTTAAGGATACAGCTGAATGCTGATAATTAACTCAAAATTATGGGCACCAAAGTTATCTCATGGATCAAATCCTAAGTTGGCAATTCTCCCTGGGTGCTCCAATAAGATGGAGCACATGCCCACAGCTCAAAGAAACCCCAAAAGTGGCTCCAGGCAACATGCACATCTGGGAAAAAGACTTATGTCCGCCACAAAGCCCAGATCGTAACCCCCTAGACTTTTCCATCTAGGTTGACGTGAAGTTTAAGGCCAGCAGTAGACACCATAACAGCACCCGCCCCTGAAGACCTCCGTCATCAAGGCCTGGGTATCTATGAGTACTGAGTATAAAAGAGAGTCTGCAGCAGATTCATCTACCGCTTAAGAGTGGATACATTGACTAAAACATGTTTTTTGGGGTTCAATTGATATTTAATAAACATGTTTCCTAATTCACCCAGGATCCTGCCATAGACTTCAATACTTTGTGTGTTGAAATGGGTGAATAATAACGATTAACCTGGTCTTTATTAAGATTTAAGATATTAAGAATGATTGATGTACAATAATAGCCACTATGGCTCCCTGTATCCATTCAAACCCTTCCAGAATCCCAAATTTTAAACTGTCGAAAAATCAATCATTTTATTGTGATATAAACTTCGTTTTACCCTTGATTTTTTCATATTTAATAATGTTTTTAGTCATAATGATCCTTTAAAATCCTATTGAGTTTTGCCGCCATACTAGCGCCGTGCATTTGTATACAACTAATGACGGACGTTAAACAGTTTTATAGAGTACTATGGTTATTTCAAGCACTATATAACAATTATAATTCTCCATAATTAGATTTTAGAACCAAATTAAAGTTAATAACTCGAGAGAAATCGCTCAAGAAATATACTTTACATGAGTGTTTTCTTAACCGAGGGGGGTCAATTTCATACTTTGTTTAAAAATTTCCATTAGAAATCACTATTTATCTAATGTTGAAAATTTTTGTTATACATGAAAAAAAAGATCATTCAAAAAATGGAGGTAAGATAAAGCGCCACATAGTATATAATTATTATTTACCCATATACCACTCCCTAGTTTATTTTGCCCTCTTCTTCTAAGCGCGGGTGAATTGGAGGCATTAAAAAAAATATAAGTATAAAGTATAAATTGTTTCAGGGCGCTGATATTACGTAAGTTACAGTCAACTGATGTTATCCTCCACTATATGATGTACATATCACTGCCTTAACTCATTTACACAAAAATGTAGAGTTCTATTTTTTTTTCAGCTGTCGATTTTTCTGGTTTTTTTTATCTCCAAATCAGTGGAGTGACCGTTGATTGGTTTAATTTTAATTATTTCAGGTGTTATACAGTTAGAACCTACATTGTAATTGACAAAATGTATCGTTTTGTGGGATTTGTTCTTTAAAATTGAAAATTGACGTTTGATGAAAAATTATTCAGAAAATGACAGATATTTCAGTTAAATATCAATTTGTATGTATCAAACTAATGCAAACGAAATTTACGCATCCAACAATTCATCAAAAGTTCATTTAATTAACCAGAAAAATTTTCATAGATTTCACACGTTTGTAATAATGGTCTTCAGGGATATTTAGCAAAGAATATGAATATTACAACACTATATATTCATTCAATTCAATTTCAAAAGACAGTCCAGCTCCAACTTCATTAACTTCATTAAAAAAATATAAATGTTAATTCGTTAGTCAATATTTAATTCCATCAATATAAATTTATTTATTAAATAAATGTAAATACATATTTAATGACGACATAATTTTATCTAAAAATATTTATTCGATACATATGTAATTATTTAATTTGGTTAATTGCACTACGTATGGTTGAAGCCAATTTTATGGGTAGTTTCAGATCCTCAAAGATTTCAGATGCCTTATATTTCTCAATATATTATGGTAATGCTTGTTCGTCAATCCATGAGTCTTGTCAAATATGAATAATCCACAATGTCAAATGATAATATAATTAATAACGGATAATTAAGTGATTAGCACTTCTTCCAGTCAAACCGCTGTCCTAGTCATTTATTTTTATCTCAAATATATATTATATCAGTGATTTGTTGATATACCAGCTTAAAAGAATTATGCCATCTTTTCCACTTTTCCTTTTTTTTTCTTTGCAATTTTTCCCACCGCCATTTTTTCCATTGCGTTTTTTCTTGACAACAACCTATAAATATATTACGTACAAGTAGTAATTTCTTTGTTCTAAAATGTATTATTTAATTACAACATTAGTCATACTAATAAGAAACTATTAATTGATACTATCATATCATTTTGATCTATTAAAATTACTTAGTTATTATTTATTTATGAATCATGTAACTGAAGGTATTTGAACTTTAGAATGTACCACAGAATACTTATCAATGACTAGTTTTTATCAAAAAAGTCAAAAATTAATAAATTAATTTATCGACCATCTAAAGAATATAAAATTTTAGCATTATCCTCATGCTATGTAACTAAGTCTTTCATCACATTTTTTTTGTTGCAACTTGTACAATATGCTTATATAAGTTATAATTTTGTACAAAATCGCAACTTTTACACCACATATTTATATATTAAATATAGGATAGACCCACCAAAAAAGCAGACGTTAACTAATGCGACAACAGTGTCTTTAAGTAAATCTTCATTTGTCTATATATTATAAATGATTGTTTATGAAGTAACTACAATATAATAGACATCTTTAAGAGCCCTTTTAATCCTAAAAGTAGACCCTCTTTTTATTTGCCCGTTCCTCTGATATTTAAAAAAAATCCGCTGTTCTATGTATTTATAACCCAAGAGTGCATTGTTAATATTGCAGAAATAAATTAGCAATATCTCACAACAGAGAGAAGGCCATAACATCTCACTTTTGAGAATTTACAACTATTATATAATAGCAAAAAAAACGTGTTTTTTGTATTTCAGTTAACATATTGGCCTCCCAATTTGAAAAACCGTGTGCAAGGCCTGTACAGTAATTTGGAATTTGACTTTTATTCAATTACAGGTTGACACTCTCACGATTATGGCACCGACAACCGCTGGGTCCTTCAAACATTTAAGGAACTGGGTTTTTTTGCTTTTTTTTTACTGAGCCCAGCATATTCTTTGAAAGTAGCAATGTGTTGGTGTTTCTTTAGGAAAGTAGTCACCAAGGAGAATATTTTTAAAATATGTAAATATATTTTTTTGTTGATTAGAATTATAAATGAAATTTTTAAGCAAGTCCTACATTCAAACAAAAATCCTTCATGAATTTCTTCCATGCCTTCCTTTAGATTTCAGACGATTTACCCATTTATAATTTTATTATAATTATTAGCCCGTAGTAATTAGGCGTTGGTGAAAAGATAAATTTTAACTTAATAATATAGAAGATAACTCCTACAGCAATCCTAAGTATTACTATAGTCAGACGTAACTGTTCAATACTTATAACAACTCATATATGTTTGGTCTTCAAGAATGAAAGAATAATAATAAGAGTTTAAAGAAAAAAAAATCACTTTTTTGAGATGACTGATGAGTACTTTAGAATCTCAAGAGCTCATCAACAAAAGAAAAAAAACAAAAAAAACACAGTGTTCCCCGAATGCTAAATACAAAACGCATGTAAAAAAAAAAGCGAATTATGATATACATCAACGAATAATAACAAACATAAACTGTGCTACATACGCTTGCCTGCAATATTTCATTTATACGACTACATTGTTATGTCTTAGATCAAAAACGAGTAAGAGTATTGATATACATTAAGGATCACTATCTAAATACATGTAAATCCGGTGTGTTTTTAGCTGGCCCGTTAATTTGTAATTGGTAGTATAAAGAACGAATTTTATTTTGCTTGAACCTTCAAAACCTGATTAAAGGTTCATGTGTTCTCATAAAAGAGGGAGCTTAACCCTGAGGGTTTGTTGCGGAGTTATAATCGTAAGTCCTTGTTGGACTTACAGTAGAATTGAGGATTAAATTCGGAGTAATTATAGCAAATGACCTATTTTATATTATTCCCTGCTTCCTCTCTTGTCACAGCTGATTGTAGCTGATCTAATGAAACTTCATGAGCAATATTCTTTCTCTCCTCCAAAACATTCTTCAAATTCTTAGAGTTACCATGTTGATTTTCGGTTTTTGTTTTTCAAGAGGCTCATTCCACACCGGATTAACACCATTGGCTATCTAATCCAGTGGTTCTGAACCTGGATTCGATTGAACCCCAATGTCTCGGTGAGACACTCTCAGGGGTTCGGCAAGCCCTCTGCATCCACTGACGCGACTGTCGACCGGGCGATCAACTTTGAGTGCGAGGGTGCCGTAACAGCGTTGCATCACTTAGAGTGGGGAATGCCAACATGAAAAAACAACTGGAGTGCCCTGCAGTGAGCTTTAAAAAAATCTCTTCTCCGTGTTAGATTACAAATATTTAGTTACTCAGTAAAAATGTGTTAGACAAAATAAATACAGCTCATTCGGAGTTATTTTTGACGTTACGCTCCGCTTTTCCATCATTAGCTACAGGTGATCAAGCCACATTACTAAGCTTTGATATCTGTGCTGCAGAAAACTTACTCATTAGTCAGCTTGTGGCTGTAGCTATTATACGTCATTTGTAATTTTCTTTTAATCTTTCAATACCTTCTTACTAACAATGTCGAGCAAAAAAAGAGAGTGGTCTGACGAATACGTACAATATAGATTCACCTGTATAAAGGAACGTGATGGGAATCAGTGCCCTCAGTGCATGATTTGCACTACAGATTTGATCTATTCATGTCTAGCACCGGCAAACTTGCACGGAGATGGGAAATATAAGAACACAAACCTTGCTCAATTCAAGGTGAAGTGAGCTCGATTTGATGAAAAGGCTACTCTACCTGTTCTCGGCTTTGTACCCATCAACAAACCCAGAGCATCTTACGAGGTTGCTTACCTCATCACAAAACAGGGCAAATCACAAGTCATTGGTAAAAACACTTGCAAAACCAGCGGTGTTGAAGATGGCGAATATCATGCTGAGAGAAGCTGCTGAAGATAATTTATCACAAACCATTTGTAACAACATATCTTTGTGAGAAATCCTTTTTGAGGATTGTCGAGGTAAAAACGAAAAAAAGAAACAGATTCTGTTGAGAAACCTATATGAGAGTTGTTACTTGGCAAGGTGATTCCACCCATTTCTGAAATGGTGTCTGAAAGGCAACAGCAAAAGACATATGGATTTTCAGAAAATATTCATTGAGTAATGTTTTTGTGTGAAAATCATATTTTGTTGTTTTTTGTTCTTTGACCACAGTGGCTTTTCGTTGCATGCTTCATTTTGTGCACTAATACACCTATGTTCTGAATAAATCATATTTTATTTTTCCAACCACAAAGGGGTCCGGCGAATGCACTGATGAAGCTTCCAGGGCCCACTACCATCAATAAGGTTAAGAACCACTGATCTAGTATATATAATGATCCCTGTATGCACGTTGGATGCTTTTTGTACACGCTTCCAATAGTTCATTAATATGAAAAATTTCTTATTTCTTAGATTAAAATATGTTCATTTAATACATGATCGAGCACTGTATACAGTACAATTATAATATAAGATTTATTCTTTATTTTCACCTATAACATAATGCAATTTAAAGAAATATACCAAAATATTAACTTCGAAATAAGATCCTTCATTCACCTGATTTTTGTAGGAACTGTTTTCAAGATAATTTAATAAATATTTAATCTTTAAAATGCTTGAATGTTTTTTATCAATTCTTATTACCTTTAATTTTCCTTTATATATTTATTTCATTTCAAGACATGGCTCTGAATCAAAATTATACTCTAACAACGTGATTCTTTAAAAAAAACTAAAGGCCAAACCTAGTGCGATTTAAATATTTAAGATATCTTTTGTATTCTATGGCTTAAATAATTATATTATTTTTTTTTTAATGTCCCCACGAGGTATAGTTTTAGATACGCATTGGGAGCACTTCCGATAGCCCTGTGCAAAATAACATTTCTTTAAAATTATAATTATTCTATAAAAAAAGACTCAAAACTTTACTTTCTAAAAAGCAAAGACGAAATTTGAAATTAATTCAAATTTTTTAAAAAAAAAGGACCGCACGTGTACCACAGGCAAAACTGACCTTTTTCAAAACAATATTTTTAAAATATTTCTATACTTTTCATATATTACACTTTAAGTATAAAAAATGATATTCTTTTATGTACATTCAGCGAGCCGAGAGTGTTATAAGTAGGGATGGACAAAACGTAGAGAAAAATAACAGTTTTAAGATTAGAAAAGGCTGGTCCTATTTTTCTTTTCTTTTTTTGTTCATTCTTTAATAGATCGTCGTTGTGCTAATATCTTGCCTCAATGATGAATTCCCACCATTTTTTTTTTTTTTTTTTTTTTGTAGTAAAAAAAATATATACATAATAAAACTTCGAACGATTATCAAAAATTAAAATAATACAAGGGTTGTTCGGGTTTTATCCATAATAGAGAGTACAAAAATAGATTCTTCCAAAAAGGCTAGTTCGGAAGAGTATATCAAGGTGATCTTCTTGACTTTGACGAACTTGCTGATCAAATTTGCAGTCCGGAATCCACAAACAAGACCCATTTACTGTCCGCTCTATGTTTTGTCCTTTCTACGTCTTGTATTTCTACATTTTGTCCCAGTTCCCTCTTCTTTAAAACAGTAATTCATTTTATCCCTCCAAAGGCATATAACAAATAGCCTTTGTCAACAAGGGACTTAATTCAGTAGCACCATATGTCTCGCTCCCACTTTCTCCTTGCGCTCTCCGAAATACCCATTCCTATCCAATAGTTACTCTAAAAATAAGTAATAACTACGACGTCTCCTAGTGTTCACTTTAATAATAAAAATTTATATGTCGAATTCTATGAAGGGAAAAAAATTGTAGAGGTAAGGAATAAAAATCATAAAGTAAAATCATTTGTGATATATCAAGAATGACATCTTACATGTAAAAAAAATTATCTTAGCCAAGAAAATATCCTGAAGCTAATAAGTACATTTTGTCGATTTGTAAAAAGATTATAAAATTCTATTATTGTTTTTTACCTATTCTACTTTAAATATGTATAACTAAAATATTCATCATATTCTTCTTAACTTTTCTTAACAAAAAATATCTTTAACAAAAATATTCAAATCTCTTGAACATTTCAAAATAATTTCAACCATTTGTTTATTTACAATCTAAACTTTTTAAATCGAATGACAAAGACTATCTCCTGTTTCTTAAAAAAAAAGATTTATAAACTTGAAGAAACAGAAAAGACTAGCGCCTTTCATAATTTAACTTATTTTGATCAATTTATTAAATAAATGACAAAATTACTCTACAGAATAAGTAATTTATAGCCAGTCAGTCCGAGGTTGAATCGTGAGAATTACAGTAAAGATGATTTTATGATAAAAATCAAAGGTTCCAATTAATTCATCACATATTATATGTGTGCGTGTCTAAAACTGAACACTCTGAAATTTTTAAAAATAGTTAAATAATTCTGTAATTTTTAAAGTGGTCGACGAATTAATTTATTTAACATGAAAGATGAGAGTCTTAGACACATGTCTATTCAATATGGCCGCCGATGTCCTCCACTACCAACTCCAGCCTGGACCGGAACCTGCTGCATGACTTGGCGATGAAGCTCTGGTCGAGGTTGGCTCAGGCATTCTTGAGGACAGAATTCAGCTGGTCCTTGTACTTGTATTGGACTCCCGACAGCATCCTCTTTAAACGCCCAAATACAGCAAAGTCAAGCGGCGAACAATCAAGCGAATGAGGCGGCCAAGAATTCCGATCGAAGAAGGCTGGAGTCTCAATCTGAAGGAACTCTTGAGTAAAGTTCCTAGTGTGGCAGCTGGCACCGTCCGGCTACCACCACCACCTGTCCCCGTAAGTAGCCCTGGCCCAAGCGAAAACTTTGTCCTTCAAGTATTGGCAGTACGTCTAGGAGGTAAGCCTCTCATGGTCCTCCAAGAAGATGAGATCACATTTCTGACCGTCGGACGCAACAACAGCCAGGACCTGGAGGTTGGCGAAGTGCTGTTTCTTACCCACATGCATCACGTCATCATCCCTGGCACCGAGAGACTCCGCCAGATAAAATCCGGTGTCTTTGGTCACCATCTCGCCTAGTCTGAAGGGCGTCTCATCACTGAACAAAACGACAACATCGGCTGGTTTTTCCTTAAGCTTGTTGAGAAAAATCTTCGACCTTGCGAGGAGTTTTTCTTTGTCTACAGGCTTCAGGGCTTGACGAGGGCTTCTATTGTAGACCTTAAGGCCAAGATATTTCTTAACTAGCCGGTCCATGGTCCTTCTGCTGACGTTGAACTCCCTGGAGAGGCGGCTGACGGTAACCTTGCCTCTCTTGTTCTCGACAGACTTTTTCACGACAGCAACCATTTCGTCCGACCTTCGAGGCCTTGACTTAGCAGTTCGCAGTCGCAGTTCAGAACCTTGGCAATTTCAGTGGGAGTTTTTCCCCGCACGGAAAGTTCCAAAATTGCGACTCGACATCTCTCCATATTATCGGTTGTTGTTTCACTGTTGCTATTTAAATTTTGCGGGAGTTTTGTTTAAAACTATTCAAGACCCTTGCCTTGAAGTATAACCCGGGTTTAACTCAATAAAATCACGAATATGTGCATGGCGTAAAATTTAAAGGAGTGTTCAGTTTTAGACGGGCACACCTGTATAGCTCATCATAGCTAATCATGTAAAGGAGAAATCCTTTGACTTCGATTCTCAGGAGCCCTTTTTTCTGGGTGCCTCAAGTGCCCTCAATACTATTGGGCTAGAGTCTTAGAGGCTCACTTTTCCGCTAGGGGTTTATGCAAGGATACGTAGCAGAATTTTTTCCTAAATAGAGCCATAAAGTGACGAGGTTTAGGAGTCCAATCGGGTGCTAAGGAACTTGCCTTCACTATATTTTCATTATCCAACAGATACAACTCTATATTTATATTCGACAGCCTTTTTACCCACTCTCAACCTCGATTGTCAAAAAGGAAAGGAATTTTTTTTTTAAACAAATGGTACCTGCAGTTTTCTTGTTGCCAACTGTTAAAAAATGTAAAGACAATGATTATTAATTATTATATACATTGAATTGATAATGTTATTAAAATAAATATCAATGAGAGAGTATGAAAACATGCAAATTCTAAACGTGTCAGTTGCTTTAAATAATACAAGACTAATCTTATGAAAATTGATGAAAATAGTGCAAAGGAAAATACACTATGATGACATAGTTTGAAGGTTAATTTTTTTCTATTAACCTTGATAGTTATTAGTTTCCTCAGTTTATCATTATAAACTTCTGAAAAAAGCTTGTACTGAGTCAGTTTTCGATGGTGTTTGTTGAACCCTTATAGTTGTAATGTTTCGGATATCTATGTTTTAACAGTATTTTAATACATAATTTATTTACTGCAGTTATTTTCCAGTTCTTTAAGTTTATTAAAGTAAAGTAAAAGTTAAATGTTAAAAAAAAAATAGAAAACAGATATATTTTCATTATTTAAGTATCTATTCAGGGTTGTCTCCAAGGGAAAAAAAATTATAATTATAATTCTTAGAAAAAAATCCCAAAAATGTAATATTTAAAAAAAAAAAAAATATTACAAACTTAATTATTGAAAAAAAATTCCAAAATATTAAATTTTTTTGGGAAAAACTGAATTTTGATTTTTTTCTCCAAAAAATGTAATATTTTTAATTTAATTTTTGAATTTCATTAGTCAAAAGCAATGGATTTTCGATATTTTTTTGGAAAAAAAAATAATTTTTGGATTTTTTTTCAAAAAATATCTAAATATCTTGTCGTGGTGGTCACATTTATAATTTTTAATAAACAATTTTTATTAATGACGTATATTTTTAAAATTGTTCTAAAACTGGAAAATTATACCTTTTTGACCAGATTCAGCCCACCTTTTTTGTAAGTGGGGGGATAGGAAATTTGAAAATTGAACTCTTTTTGTAATTTTGACTTGAAAAGATTTTTTTATTCGCTAATGCACCATGAAACTATTTGAAAAAAATATTCCTTTTTGTATATCGAGAAAATTTATATTATGAAAAAAATCAATACCTGTGGTTTTTTCCCCATATAAGAGAGTTATACTACTCTTTAAAATTAATGATAGACCTTTGTGTCAAAAATTATTAAATGCAAATCAATTTTTCAGTTTCTTAAATCAAATTCTGTAAGATGTTTCTATTATGGTTCAGAATGTATCAAATATTAATAATTTAAATATATTACACTGCCAATATAATACATTATATATATTTTACTGGTCCATTTCTAATTTTTTTGAGAAATGTTGAGCACTCATAGGTTAAAAGTATGCATTTGGATAAAAACGATAACTGACAAATTTAAAAAAAAATTTAAAGGTCACTCAACATCCTTAAAGTTTTGAAAATTGACATTTTTTGCGAAAATTGTGTATTTTTCTTTATTATCTTTTAACCACAAGTAGATATGATTAAATGTATCTTATAAATTTTTTTACATTAGCGTAAATCTTTAAAAAAATTTCATATTACTTTGTTCTTAAATTAGTTTCTTTAGTTTTAAACAGAATAGGAGTGAAGGATATTTTTTTAATCTATAACTCAGAAAGTGCATTCTTTGTGATTATTTCTTTAATCAAACAGCATTATTGCCAAATCTGTCTCGAAAAAATACACAATAGGTCGATTCTTTGGAGGAGCAAGAAGCAAAGTCGAATTATGCCTTATGAAACCTTCTATGGAACCTTCCCAATTCTCCGTACACTTTGTAGTTGAGTCCTTAGGTCTATTTTTGCTAGAGTATCAGGCAAAGAGATCAAGTATAACTATTAAATCAATTAACTTCCCAAAATCCACGAACAAGGATAGAGACAACAGGGAAGTCTCCATAAGGCAATTATTATCAAAGGACATTGATTTTTCATTAAAGATTTTTTTATAAGCTCCTTTTGATACAGTAATTCATCGAATTTCTTTTAAAAAATTCAAAAATTTATTTTTTTGAATGATCTACTATTTTTTATTTTTTATGTTGAAAAATGAAACAAAAAATTGACAAAATGTAATATTAATAAATAAAAAGGTATGATGTTAATATTAAAACAATTTCTATCAGTCCTTTCTACTTAATGTACTTCTTTTTTTAAATCGGGATTTTTTTTTCGATGATCCTAGACTACTTGTAATAAGTATTATTTCAGCTCTTCATCATCAGTAATTAAGGAATTAAGTTACTTATGAAATCAACTCCCTTTCAGCCGAATGATTAACACATGTTTAGTTGTTAATGATTGAACACCTCACCTTAAAGTCATCTCTTGAATTCCAAGTTTCAAAGATTATTCGTCAAGCCATAACATGTAAAAAAAGTTTGGGTTGTTTTTTGAAATTAATTTTGCCAATGATAGTTTCCTAATATTTTTTATGTCTACGTTTTTCAAATATTATATGGATTAATAACCCTTACGAATTATAATTACTTTGGGCATAGTTCGTTTTTCTTGAGATTATACTTTAGGGTCAAAAAATGCCGAGACTATATTTTGTTCGTTTAAATACCTAGGTGCCTGTAATTATTTTTTTGTTGCAGCTTCCGAAATTGCTGGATGTATATTTACCAAAAATTTCAAACTTAACAGAAATTCAAGATTTTACTGAGTTGAAGAAATAACTTCAAAAGCTGTGTAACAAGCTCTCATATATATTTTCACAATAAAAATATTAAAAATTCTTCTTTTTTTTCATTACCATTGAATTTGAATTGATCTCGAAACATACAAATCTTGAGAGCGTACAATGCCTTTCTCATTTAACGAGCATGGTACATAGCTCCTGGTGCAATAAAGTGTATCTCTTGATGAGGATTACTTCCAAGAAAAATGATAACATCTTGAAGTATTTAACGTTGTTGCCAATACTTTTAACGGAAAGTAAAAAGGTTGCATTTCGATATGATACCTTATGCTCTGTCTATCTGATCGATAGCCAATTTAGGGCTAAGAATATTCTTAGTTTTTACTCTCTTGTTTTTTAATGTGTAATGCATTGTATAATCATTATCACCATCCTTCAATGTACTTCCTTCGTAACTGTCATAGTAAACTATCAATTCTTTAATTGAGTGCATGTTATTGGTATTATGTAGCCTCTATGATTCTGCATCTCGCCTCTCTACTATTTCATCAAGTACATGGAATGTCCTTTATTTTCTAGGCTTATATACTCTTGACGTCCTTCCTCTCTCTGGGCGAAAAGAAAGTCTACATCTTCTGGATTTTTGCTGAGAATGAGTGCATCTTTATGTACAATGTCGAACAAATCTTCTAGTTTAGTCTCAAAGGCATTTATATCTTATTAATTTGTCTTAGATGTTCGATTTTTATTCTTTTTTATGCTTCTGCTAGTCACAATGAAGCTTTTATAGTTGTATAATGTCATGATGTTTAAGACGAACTGGAATTCCAGCTTTATCCCATATAAATATAACATACAATATCACTTTTGAAGCACTATCACGAATGATCTAAAAATCAATGTCATAGTTATTTCTTAATAATCTAATACTAAGCTTAAATGAAGGATCAATGCCCTTGACTTAATATTGAGTAGTTTTATCTCAAAGATTTGACTGTTTGATTTTTAAAAGAAATCCATAATGCGCATTGTGAGTAATAGGTAAAAAAAAATATCCTTCACTCCCATTCCGTTCATATCAAAGCAGCTAATATAAGAACATTGTATTATTAATATTTCTTATAGATAATTTACTTATATAAAAAAGTAATAAAATACATTTAATCATATTTGCTAGTGATAGGAAGATAATAAAAGGAGAATAATTATTTTTCGAAAAAAACGTCAATTTTCAATTGTATAAGGTTTCTAGTATTATAAAATTTTGTCCATAGATTATTGTGAGTTGACTTACTTTTAAATCAAAAATAATTTTTATTATTATGACACTTGAAAATAAATAATTGATGTATAATCAACATGATAATTATAAAAAATATCCATACACAATTTAGACAAACAGGAACTTAAAAGAACAAGAAAATTGAATAATACCAAATAGTGGAATTTACCAAAAAGGTATCACAAATACTTCTCAATTTCTATAAATGACACCGTCATTTATCAGCAGATCATAAATCTTGCGAGTTTTATTTACATCAATTTTGACAACAGGGCGGGCATCAGCTAGCCTTAACCCATTTGATTTTTTACATTCATTGATCATAGTGGTCTTTATTTGCAAAAAACTTTCAGGAGCCATACGGATTTCCGAACACAAATCCTGTTCTTTCGAACTTAACTTTTCAAATGATGTTAAACCCGTGATATCAAGTCGTACAGCTTGTTTTTTAGCGTTTGTTGTGGGCATCAGTTTACCCGTTAATTTGTCCTTTACATAAGATATATTTCTCGGATCAGCCACCCAATCCCAAACACGATCACTAGACAGTTCCTTACTACTCATTTCGCGTTGAACTTTTAGCTTTTTATAGATGATAGTTGAGTCTTTGTTAGTCAAGCCATTTGAACGGAATTCTTGATATTTACGAACTTTTCTTTTGATTTGAAATTCATGCTGTAAGCCCTCTAAAATGTAATCAAAATCCAAAGAACAGAAAAGACGTCGAAAATCGTAGACTTTTCCATATTTTTCTCTTATTAATGGATATTTTGTGGAGCTTAAAGCAACAGCAGAACGCTTATTAATGAGACCATGTTCCTTAACAATCGATTTTATCCGTTTTCTCTCTTTTAACTTATCATTGTATATGAAAAGAGCAGAGAGTTCTAACTTTCCAAATAAAGCATCATCTTCATCCTTTGGATCTTCCAAATTATTAGATACATCATTGTAAGATATCGAATTTAAGTCATTTTCAGCTAGATCGTCCAATTCGGTTTCAAAATCTCCACGAGCAGGGTTGTAGCCTGCCAATTCTTTGGACAAAACTGAAGGTGGAGGCCGTATTTGATAGAGAAGAGACTGTTCCTTTTGAGGTTGAATATAGGGAACTGGCTGATCCCTAGAGAATCTATCGACAAATTTTGAGGTGAGCTCCTTGAATTCACCTTTCTTATCCTCGATAAAAATGGCTGCAAAATGAGCTTCACATTCGGAGGGTGTCTTATTAGTCAAAGTTTTACTGACTTCTTCCCAACTCCCCAAACCATGATGAAGAACAGCATCCAGGAGTTGAAGTTCATCTTTGGCCGTCCAATTATGAGAAAATAGGGAAAAATCTTGCTTGACAACAGAGTATGCATGATTCGATACGTGCTTGGCGAATTCCTTTCCTTTAGAATAGCAATCTAAACAAATATAAGTCTTTGAATCCGTGATTTCTTTACAGGTATGACACTCAATAAACGGATCATGTAAAACAAGATGACAACTCTGGCAACATCCGTAATCAACAGTTTCCTCCATATTATGCTGTTGATCAATAATGTAACTACGCTTTGCGGCCCATTGTTAATTGAGAAAAAGTGGATTTGTTTGGAGGAGGATTTAGCTTGGAACTAAGGAAACGAAATGGTTCTTTCAGAGATTCCCTATCCAAAGAGCTCACTTCAAAAAGTCTAGTCTTTTCTCTAGCAGCCCAATTTAATGCCTGAACATTATCTACTTGACGACGAGCAGAGAGATCAGACTTATTTCCAATAACAACTATGGTCACTTCCTTCTTTTCCTTGTTCTTTTCAATGTCCTTTTTTATAGCATCTGCTATTTGAAATGAATGTTCGTCATCAATACTATAAACTATAAGAAATCCATCCACAAGGCTCAATAAATGTCTCGGAATATCCTTGACTGAATAACCATCTAAGCCCTCTGTGTCATAAAAACGAATTGTCTCCTTAGATCCTCGATCACATTCGACGTTCGCTACATAAATGTCCTCAATTGTTGACGGAAAAGGCTTTAAGAAAAGAGAGATAAAATAATTAATCTATAACAATCTTAATCTATCGTCTGAGAATAGTTAGACTGATGACTCAAATAAACAAATAATTGACAATTGTCAAGTGAATACTCTAAAACACCACTTACACCAACGTTACCATAGATTGCCTGCTCCAAAATGGAAGTCTTCCCACTCTTTTTCGCACCACAAACTATCACTTTTGAAATTTTGCCCATTATCACCGACTCTCAGTCTCACAAGTTAATATCATCATCATCCTAATAGTATTAGTACAAGGACTTCTCCTCTTTCTTCATCGATCCCTAGCTGTACGTAAGAAAGTTCAATTCAACTATATTATAATAGATGAGTTTGGGTCCAAGGTCTTCTTACTAGTTATTTAATAAATAAATAATATATCATTAATAATTACTAGCTTAGCTTTAAGCTATGTAGTAGGTTAGTTTTCCATTCAATAAATTTACATGATGTGTGTGTTGTGACGTCAAACACTGCCAATTAGGCAGCAGTCATCGTATATATAATATTAATATCAACAAAATCATATTTATTAATTCTTTTTAAGTCATCTTCTCGTGACGTCATTTATTTGGAATTTCCTAACCGCAACAAGTCATAAAATGACGCTCCTTCATTTGCCTGCTGCTTACTAGCTAACTCATGTTTATTCCCCCTGATGAGATTTAAATTTCATTCTAGATACTTCCATTTGAGATATAATACGAAACTAGCTTTTTTCTGAAATTGTAAATAATCCACTCATTTTATAGTAATGTATGTGGCTAAGAAATCCACTTTATAGCTTAGAGGAATTATTGCGACTCTTTAAAGAAGTAAAATTCAATGGCTGTGTGAAATACTAATAAATATCTCCCTTTAAACATCATGATTAAGCATCTTTAACTTTTCAGCATCTTTCTGAACAAGTTAATATTAGGGGCTACAACAAATCATAACCGCAATTCTTCATTAAAGGAACTCTCTTAACACTTGCCGGTAAAGTTCGAGTTGGCCCATGCTTCATTCTTTCCTACACCGGATCACGAACATATGGGGATGAAATCGTTCGTGACTCAAAGGTCAGGTGGCTTAGACTAATACTAAGGTAAAATGGGTTGAGATACGGGAAGGGGGGTCATTTTTTCGTAGGAAAGAATGGAATAGAAGTGTGTCAAAAACAATAAGGAGTTTAACTTGGTTGTGAATCTAGCTGCATGTTACATTTATTAAAGGAAAAAGAGAATTGGGAAATGAAAAAAGGGCGGGCTTAAAAGGAAAAAAGAGAAAAGAGAAGCAGAAGAAGAACGAGGGGAAATATATAAGTATAATATTAGGAAAAAAAGAATCCGAAAGAAAAGAGAAAGAAGGACGCCATTTTGCCCTGACTCATCGGATGATAGTTATAAAAAGAGAGAGAAGGAAAGAAAGAGAGAGTGAGAGAGAGAGAGAGCAGGGATAGTGATATGAAAAGAGTAAATATAGAAGTGACTTGGTGGTAAAAGGCGGAGGAGTTGAGAGAGGTAGAGAAGACGAGAGAGAAAGAGACAGAGAGAGAGAGAGAGAGATAGAGAAAGAAAGAAAGAAGGAGAAGCTTAGGCGCTTCTAAGCAGAAGCAGAAGCAGTAGAGCTAGAAGTAGACAACTCTTTTAGAGTTGCGCCAGCACAAGGAAGAACCACGACCAGCAGTAGTGTGCACCGCTTAGTCCCGCAGCAGAAAAAGAAATTTGGAGTTCCGGTGGCTCTGCTCTAGTCTGTCTTTTGAAACATCCATTTTTGTACCGAGGAATCCGAGAGGAAAGTGAGCGAGTGTGACTGAGTGTGCTTGTGTGTGGATCCTGCCTCTAATTTGGATTGGAGTGAAGTATCGTCTGTCGAGTCTCGAGTGTAACTCCCCGACTTCCCATTCTTTTCTCTGTAGAAAGATGGCGTTAAAACGTATAAACAAAGAGTTAGTGGATTTAGGTCGAGATCCTCCCGCTCAATGTAGTGCCGGCCCAGTGGGCGACGATCTATTTCACTGGCAGGCCACAATTATGGGACCTCCCGACAGTCCCTATCAAGGAGGCGTCTTTTTTCTAACGATTCACTTCCCCACGGATTATCCTTTCAAACCTCCAAAAGTAGCCTTTGCTACTCGGATTTACCATCCCAATATTAACTCCAATGGGAGCATTTGTCTCGATATTCTCCGCTCACAATGGAGTCCCGCGCTTACTGTCGCTAAAGTTCTCCTCTCTATTTGCTCCCTCCTCTGCGATCCAAATCCCGATGATCCACTCGTTCCCGAAATCGCCAGGCTTTTTAAAACTGACAGATCCAAATACATGGAAATGGCTAGGGAATGGACCAAAAAATATGCCATGTAAATTTAATAATCAGTAAAACAATTCACCAACCTCTTTTAAAAGCGAATAAAAGATATATATATGATATACACACACACATCCATCATCCAAATATATAAAAAAACCAACTAGGAGACGATGAATGAATTTTTCCTCATTTTGTATGTTTAAAACAAATAATTAATAAATGGGAAACCTATTATCATTAATTTTTTTCTCTCTTGGATTCTAAAAGCCGTCTATTTTTCTTTTCGGGAAATTTATTATATTAAAATTTGGTTATATTTGAAGTCAATAAAAACGATTCGTCATTTTTTTTTTAATTTTAACTAAGTGTTGTTCTTCCCGAGAAAAGACTGTTATCCTGTAATTGTTATTCCTTTTCCTCTCATTCTTTTTAATTAAGTTATTTCAATAAATCCTTGCTAAGTCTCAACCTCTCTTGTAGTAGTGGATATCTTACTTTTCAGGGTGGGAGTGCAGGGAGGCACTTACAACGTGGGTTCCTCTGATGTTGACACTGTTTGCTGTTTGAAATCAAAACCGTTTCTTTCTTCCTCATGTTTATCCGTCCAATTTTGTGATAAATCATAAATTTGTGATTTCTATAGAAAAAAATTAATTTATTCAAAAATCCTAAATTATTGAAGTAGAAAAAAGGTTAACGAAAATTATTATGAACAGTGGAGCTCAATAATATATTTCATTTGACCATTACCATTGTCTTCTTCACACATCAAATGACATACTTATAAAGAGTTGTAAGGACAATTACACACTGCAATTCGCGTACAACGTTAGTGATGATGTAAATAGACTATTTAAGGGATATCTTATCAAGATGAAATATCTTTCTATTACTTTAATGTAGTTTTTCAATATGTGTATCACACTTATTGCAGTGATTAAAATAATGACCTTCAATCCCTGTGATTCAAATAATAAGTATGCGCCTTTGCCAAATGTCTAGTAATTATTATAAATATTTTTTTTACCGAGAACAAAATTATTAAGATAAAATATCAGTTCTTAAATAAAGTTAATATATTTTTCTTATTCAGACAGGTCAATTGTTTCATCATATATAAATTGACAATTTATGCGCAATGCTATTCAAGAAAAAAAACATGAGCACTACTTTTTCTCTAACTGTCCCTCCCTTCTGTTCAATACAAGCTAACGCGTTTGTTATTTATGCATGATGAAAATATTTCATATTTAACATAGCAGATACAATGTTAAATCTTAAATTATGAACAAATATCGAACCAGTGAGAAATAAACCTACAAAATGATTAATTTTTAAATGCAATTTTCATAATTATTCCAGACCATAAAGGCTGTAAATAATTTTTTAAGCTATTACAAATAATGGATTGATCAGTTACCATTAATGTTGTGTCGGTACTAACAGTCCATGGGACCGACAAATAAAGTTAAGTGACCTCATCAAGAACCGAACTTTATAAGTTTTATGACTGATATGCAGGACTGGACGCGACTGCAGTCTTAAATATGGAACGACACAACACTAGTTACCAACATAACTGATTATGATAAAAATTAAGCTAGACTTAATCTTTGGAACCTTTTAAAAGTTCATATCGTAACAAAAATTAACCCTCAATATGTTTCGTATATCAAATTGTAAATACTATACATACAATAAATAAAATTTCAGAAACTAAAGTTTAATTTTGTAAAAGGTTGTATTGTATCCTAAATGTCAACTGAAATGAATTTAAAGTCTTTTTAACTGATAAAGAATACACAATCATCATAATTTTTACTTGATAATACCGAATTTCTCTTCCAAATCTTTGATTTTATCTTTAATATTTATGAAATATTTAATTTTTGCAGTGAGTGATCTAGCCTCTTCAAGATTTTCTGATTCCATTGCATAACTAAAGTCAGCAAATAATTTATTTAATTTTCTGTCATTCTCGTAGTCAAAAGATTCCAAATCTTTACTTGATGATATTTCTTCTAGTTCTTCGTTTAGTTCCATCATGTCAGCTAAGAAATCCGATTCTATTTTTACTTCTCCCTCTAGCAAAGGCATACTCACTAGTTCTAAAAGATATTGGGATCTCTTAGCTGGGTTCTTTAAGACTTGATAGGCCTCGTTTACCGTTGAAGACCATCTTCCAGCAAACTAAAAACAATATTACAATAATAAAACTTAGAATTCAATAATATACGTGAAAGAATATAAAATCACATGCAAAAAGATCAATATAATTACCTCTTTTTCCTCATCACTCTTGAGGACATATTTGTCTGGATGTAAATTTCTTTGTAGACTTTTATAGGCATTAGATAAGGACTTTTCATCCAGATAAAATGCATCTTTTTCTAATCCCAAGAGTTTGAAATAATTAACATTCTTTGGAAGATCCAGCAAGGTTGAACAATTCCCGCAAAATAAAGTATAATCATAGGAAGAAGTTTCCTTTTTAAAGTCGCATTTATAACAATGATAATATTTCTTCATAGAAGAAAATGGCAATATTTTGGAAGATAAAATAAGTCTTTGAATTTGGTGAAATATCATTATCATATACTAAACTATAAAAAGATATAATAAAAATCAGTCTAAAAAAGCACACACAAAAAATATTTTTTACAGAAACACATTTCTTTATTGGAGTTATATCAGCTTTTTGGTTTTGTGTGGATTGTGTTTTTAAATCAATCAATAAGTCACTTTCAATAGAAAATATTATGTCAACTTATTCACGATAAAACTCAATAATTGCTACATAATACAAATTTATTCATAAGTTAAAGAATAGGTATTTGGAAAATAAATTGAACCTAAACTTACAAAGTAATATTTGAAATTATATTTCTAAATTTGTAAATAATTCATTGAGTACCACAAATTAAGATATTCCGCGGAATGATATTAATCATGTTATAGGGTAAACAATAGAATGCTTCTCTAAAAGAATAATAATAATTGAAACTGTATGTAGAGTTTATTTAAAGAGAAACGGGTGACGTTGGAGTTCCATCAGAATTCCATTCATGCGGATTGACATCAAACTCCTCCATAACAGCTCTGCTCTTCCACCAAATTCCCCAAAAGCCTATATCAATTACCCTCTCTGAAATTATTTCCAGATATGATGGCTGAAGATAGGAACAATGAGCAGCAAAGAGTCCAGATTCTGAAGAATGGTCTTCAAAATATATGAGCGATAGAAAAATTAGATTAAAACGTCGGATCCTTTTTTGATTAATGATAGTATCGATTCGAGTATGGAAGTTCTCAGGATGGGGATTGCGAATAGGCTGAGGGACGACTGTAAGTTCTTTATTATATTTTAAATGATCGTCCAAAAAATCTTGAAGTTCAGGGTTTTTATGAAATGCAGCTAAGGTAAAAGCTCCAACTCCAGTGAGGCTCCAATAACGAATGGGCCGCTCTCTGAATCGCTGGCCTACATCTTTCAGAGCTTCTTTATAGTCGGAAAGGATATTGACCCCAAAGGCTCGAAACTTATTTACTCCAGAGCGAAAAATCGACATGAGGACTAATAAACAATCAATGACGTCATTGTGTCAAACAATAACATAAGGAAGGTGGGAGAGGAAGAAAGAGAAAAAGTATATTGTCTCTAATAAAATAATTGACGAATATTATGTTCTCTCTAGTTCGATCGACGATCATATAATATTAAATCCCCCCCCAAATAGTTTCAAATGATCAGGATGCTATAGAGCTTTTGGAATATGGAAGTTAAGATATCATAGCAATTACCATGAGAATTCAACAAAAGCCAGAAGTAATGATAAATATTTGATATTATTTTATATTTACATTGATAAAAATAAGCCGTGTAAAAGCATAATCCTCATCACAAATACTGAAAATTATTTTTCTCATTTTTTGGTTTGCAACTTCCACTCCAAATATTATAGATATTTGCTACGTCATGTTACATGTATTTCAAAATAGTTAAGACAGTCACAAAATGTACATACATATACTCGTATATGTTTTTACAAGTTACAAATAAAAATTAAGATGATTCATTTTAAATGAAGGATTTACATTATTTATAATTTTTATTAAATTTACTAAAATGTATGTATTTATTAACTATTATGTCGCTCTTAACAAATTTCATATGCCTATCATTATATTACTTATAAATACATAATAACCATTTTTAATAGAATAAAATGAAATTATATACAATATTGTAATTAAATAATGCATTTTAAGACGAAGAAATCCCAACTTGTACACAACATATATTATAATAACATATTCGTTATTTTGTTAAGGAAATAACATCTAATATCGGCATAACATTTATCTTACGTCGCTAGCTAACTATCGTGGCAAGAAATTATATGTAGGTACACAGAACACACATTGATATTATACGAGAACATTAATGTGAACCTTGAGTGTTACAATATATTGTAAAGTTCGTTTTTGCTTGCGTTAAGAAGATGCTAAAGTTAATTAAAAATATTTGCGTTGAGCTGGAGCAAAAAAAAACCGAAATTAGACGAAAACGTCTTAATCAAATTGAAAATATCAATGAAGATGAAATATCTTCTCAAGACAAATATTATATAATAGATCAAATGTATCGCTAAGCTGATCTTCTTCATCGTTTCAAGCTCAAAATAGAGCCTATAGATAATCTATCCAACTCCAGGTTGCATTGTCTTCATAAAGGAGCATATCTTGGGCATAATTGATTAACTTTTCAGTAATATTGTTCATTCCGTATTTTAGTTGCAGCCTCTCGTAATGCAAAATTTCGAAAAAAATATTAAATCGTAAAAAAAAAAAATAATCTAAAATATTATAGCTGGTAGGAAATAATTAAACGCCCCAGCCTAAAATATACTATTTCAGGTACAAAAAATCAAATTTTCAAGTATATAGCTCCAAATAATGGTTATTTTAATGTACATTGTACATTATATAGGTCAACAAAATTGGGATTTCAAATTTTTTTCACGCGAAAACTGTCATTTTTGGGGGAAATTGACTAACAAATTCAAATTTGTTGGCTAAAAGACACAAATTACAGGATTGAAACTAAAAAATCATAATTTACAGACATTTTTACACTATAAAATACTTATCAAACTATTCTCAATGTTTATTTTCTACCCTAAATATTTATGAAATGGGAGATGCCAATGAGGAAAAGTTTAAATTAAATAAACATATAACCATATGCTCCGATATCACAGGGGATATCATATCGTCTAAGTCCTGGATCAATCAAATTGCCTCTAAACACTTTTTTTCGATGTTCGGCTTTTATGTGAATTTCCAAAGACCAATTGTGCCTTTTGGATTGAGAATTTTATCAATTTCAACCCCCTTCCTAAAGGACTGTTCCAAAACTCCTTCTCTTCTGCCCTTCCAAAATTATTTAAAAAGACAAAATATATCCCAATGAAGCCCAGCAGATTGTATAAATACTATAAGAATTAAATTCCTGACTTTTCCTGAAAAACGTTTTAAATATCGTTTATTAACAGGTACACTTGAAGTCGCAGACAAGTTTTATAAGTTAATTATGACCAGTCATAGATGGGTTTTTCTTTTTCTTTTCATCCTCTTAATAAATGGATTATTTCTATATGGATTCTCATTTTATTTAGCTCATAATATGTGATATGGCAAATACAAAGATGAAATTCTTATATTCTAACAAATTTATTTTTAATGAACACATTCAGGATTGAATAGCATTATTAATAACTAGAGGTAGTACCCGGAGTAATTATGTGTCGCCTAAAAGACATATTTTGCTTTAATAGTATAGAAGGTAGCTCCCTAAAAATCTTCAGTGTTACTATCTGTTTTTCATGAGCAAACTCACACGTAACTACTCAATACTTACATGAATTATTTTAACGTATTCTCTTCTCAAGAACGAAAGAATAATGATAAGAGTTTGAGAAAAAAATATATATATTTATGTTGGGATGACTCAATGTTAATAGAAATACAAGGTTATTATACCCTAATGCGTGTATGACTGATTTTTGATTTCCACCACTTTTTAGTATTGACGTCATAGTGGTTGCTTGTTTTGTCGAAAATCTGTTTTTCTTGCCCAGCAGTCTGTACGATACATCATATTGAAAATTCTAGTGATAGTGACTTCATAAAATATGTTTGGTTGCGTGTTTTGTCAAAATCCCCCTATCTGCCCCAGCAGTCTATAAACAGGGGCATCCACTTTTTTTTTAGGGGGGGGAGGGCTGGGTTTTTCCCATAAAAGTCATTTTTTTAAATCTAGTACGATACCTCAAATTTAAAATTCTAGCAAGAGCGATTAGATGTTGGTCTAACCTTGTATTTCTATTAACCTTGGGATGACTGATGTGTTCGTTAGTCTTTTGAACACTCATTAATAAAAAAACAGAATTGATTTTAACACTCTAGGACTACCGTTAATATTTAATTCAAATCTTAACATATAATTAATATTAGATGGTGATAGTCGATAGAGAACTGAATAAAATGTCTAAAATAACGTCGCCTTCTGTCTGGATTTATGAAAATGGAGGCCCAGGAATTTGGAAAATACTTACCGGATGAGAAACAGATGGTTTGTCGATATAAATGTGCTTTTAGTCCCCTGTCTAGAATTACACGCCACTCATTATCCTCATCTCATATCAAGAGCATGTATATTCATCTAAAAAATCAAGTTAATGATGAATACATCAAGTCAAACTTTAACTCTGATCTCACTAAGATGCTTATTGCATGTAATATAACCTAATCCATTGCTAATCATCTACGTTCAAAAAATGTATGGAGAAATACACGGGTAATTCTTCTCTTTCCTAGGAACCATCATTAAATTAATGGAGGATGTTGGTACTGATGTCATTTATACAGATAAGTATAAAAATGTTTTGAGTCATCCACACCCAATGACGATCAAGTTATCAGTAAAAAATATAAAATATTTACTAATTTCGAAGTGGAACTCTGAATTTTGTACTATCTCACAGTAAGTATTAAATTTTTTTTAAATCTAACCCTAAAATATGATTCTATTTTAGCTAAACATATCAAGAATTAGGATACACAACTCATTAAATGGCAAAAACAACTGCTTAAATGGTCACAACAACGGGGATAGTTACATTGGGTGTAGCATTATAATTAGCAATTGGGAATATCCTTCATACTAATAGTATGTTGTTATATAAGCATAAATAACGGGGGGAAATATCGTTTTTGATGCTCTTAATAAGGAGTAATATCGCCGGGCATTACTACATAATTAGCTTTTGCTCTAAATCTTTAAGATGGATTTATTTGTAACATTTTTTATTAGTATATTTATTGTCTAATTTTATGATTTTTACATTTACTTTATGATTAATAATTAGTTAGATCTCATCGGTAGAGATATATCTATCCTGTGCACAATTGTATATAGCAACTTCCACATGAAGAAGAGGGGTGATTCTCTTTTTGATTAAACTCCATGTTTCGCTTGTGTTTTGCAACCTAAAGTTATGACATATTTAATTGGATTCCGGTGTCAGAACAAGAAAATATTATTTGGATCAATTTTTTATTTCAATATTCTGTATATATAATTTATTGTTATTAGTTATGATTCCAATTGTTTAATTTTGTATATTTAACATAAATGTATGATGGTATATTTTTTTTAATGTAGATTATATTTAATTAAAGGCTTCTTTTTTAAACTTGGAACTACAAATATATTTCGAAATACTCTACTTTGTTCTTTCATTAGCTATTATTCTGAGAATAAGGTTCATAATGAATGACAATATCATGGAGTGTGATGTTATAGAATCTACTGTAACGGATAAAAAACGTGTTAGTCAATTATACGTAGTATATCTTCATTAAACATTTTGCTAATAAATACTTTCGTTATACCCTCAAAAATAATAATAAAGCAGGTAGATGATAATCACATCAGTATTTTAAACAATGACACCATATGTATTTCCCCCCCCCCCTTCTCATTGCACGCGTTTTTCTATACAATATTATCAAGTTTACATCTACTGAAAATGCACGCTAAGTAAACTACCTTTAAAAATTAGAAAAGGAAAAATGGTTGTTGCGTGTGCCCTTTCTTCTCTTTTTTTCATTATTTAATCGGTTGCCGTGGTGTTGAAGCTAAAGTAAACATTATTGTTAGAGATGTAAAAATGGTCTAAATTCCGTGAGTATTTATTTAAAGAAAACATATGTTGGCAATCTGCAAGATTAAGTGCTTTTAATTATTAGTCCCTATTATAAAGTTCAAACATATGTGAGGCCAACAAAAGGAATCAACTCCTAAAAAAAACGTGAAAATGAGAAAAAAGTGTTTCTATTTCTAATTATTTTTGTTTCATAAGAAAAGACATAAAACATAAAAGACATGTAACATAAAATTTCACCACTTTTAGACAGAAGTTCTAAAAACTGCCAGAAAAACCTATATTGCTTAGAATCCCTCGTTTAATTTGAATCCATTTTTTAAAAGTATAATGCTTCAAAAAAGCCGCAATGACCTCTAAAAGATAGCAAGGCATTAAATCAGATTATAATGATGCATTAAAATTTATGTTGGTAAGATTACGTTCTTAACCGGCTGATGTGAAGATATTCTTCTATTATTTTCAATTACCGCAGGGAATTGTGACTGTTTTTAGTGAACTGAATCAGTTAATGATGGTGGAGATTATACTACCATGGGCCAAGGACTCCTGTAATCAGGACCGGTCACGCGCAAACATGAATTCAAATACGCGTTCAACATGGGTTCATTTGAAAAAAAAACAACAATGCAACGTGTTTCGTAAGATAATAACTTAAGTAATAATTATTAGTTACTTTGAGGACGCCATCTTTATTGTGTTTTGTAATTCCAATCATGCCCACAAAGTGTTGTGCTACAGGGTGTAGAACGGGCTATGCCAACGAGCCGTGTTACGATCCATCCGTGGCCAAACAAAGAGAGAAACCCCGGACTTGATACCGCCTTGCTGAGATCCATTCCAAGAGAAACAGATCTGAAGAAGACAGATTAGGCACCATCCAAAAGTACAAAGCTGTTTTCCCTGCATTTCAACGAATCTGATTTCATCTGTGAGTCTAAAAGAAGAGTAAGACCCTTGGCAAGGCTCTAAAGAAGAGGTAAGACAGCTGCTCACTTTTGATGCTTATGCTAATAACTGTCCTTCTTTTTCAGGTACCTCAAAGTAGATGTAGTACCATCCCTATGGCCAAACTGTCCCAACTACCTCTCAACTCCTAAAGCTTCATCAAAGCCAACTCAAGCTGCGACCACGTTACGTAGGGGTCAACAGTTCAATCAAATGAGTTCTGTAGAAGAACTTGTTGAAAAAATTGGCCAAGGAGACACTCCCATCAGACTTTATTCTCATCACAAAACCAAGTGTTGCCCTTTTGAAGGTATCCCATGATGAGAAATTAGACCCCCAAGTAGTAGCTAGCATCAAGTTTGAGACAGATATGTCATTCAAAATGTACCACTCTAGTGTGTTGATTGACAAAAAGGGAGTGTCACACATCACCTCAGAAGGCAAGGTCAACACTGTGATTCAAGCCATCAATTTGGCTTCCTTTCTGGGAGTAGAAGAAGAATTGAATCAAACAGAGACCTGGGAAGACATTTTCAACAAGATAGATAAGTTTCTCAACTCCTCAGAGATGGAACTTAAGCAACCTTCTAAGCTCTCTTTCATTCGTGAGCAAATGGTTCTCCTCTTCACCAAACCAACAGCTAGATAATATTCACCTTGTCTTATTTCAACCGCAGTCATGCGGGAGAATGTGAGCACAGGACTATGTGGAATATCCTAAACGTCAAGACACCTGGAGTTGGCTACGAAAAGAGAGATGAGCTTCGTGAACCAATCTCTGAGAAGAACAAACTTGGTCTCTCTTTCTTGAGGGATTTTGTCGACTTTCTCATCGAGTGGCAAAACATTAATGCACCTAGCCTCAGAAATCTTCCTAGCAACAAAGCAGACGTTCTTGGATTGTAGAAATAAAACACATAAAATATTATATTATGGTCGAAAATTTAGTATGAACCGAAAAAACAATCCTTTGCAATTATTTCTAGAAAATAATCCCCTTCATATGTTGGCCGCAACTGGACTTTAAATGGTCTATTCTTTTGCGCCAATTTTCGATGACGCGTTCGAGCATTGTGACCAGAATCTCGCGAATAACTCGCTCAATATTTGCTTTCAATACTTCAATCGTCGCTGGTTTATCCACATAGACTTTTGCTTTTACGTAGCCCCAAAGAAAAAAGTCCAAAGGTGTGATATCAAACGATCTTAGTGGCCAATTCACCGGGCCAAAAACGGGAAATTAATTGCTCACCAAAATGGTGTCCCAATAAGTCCATTGTTACGCGCGCTGTGTGGCAAGACTTGTCTTGTTCGAACCAAATATCGTGGAGACCATGTGCTTCAATTTGAGGTACCAAAAAGTGTGTTACCATGGCGCGATAACGTTCGCCGTTGACCGTAACGTATTGGCCGGCAGCGTTTTGGAAAAAATATGAACCGATGATTCCACCAGCCCACAAAGCACACCAAACTGTTGTTTTCAATGGATGCTCTTGATACAATTCAGGTTGCTCTTCACCCCAAATACGGCAATTTTGCTTATTTACGTAGCCATTGAGCCAGAAATGGGCCTCATTACTGATCAAAATTTGGCGCGAAAAAACAGATTTACTTGGATACGTTCAGAAGCCCATTCACTGAACACACGACGCAAACGAAGGTCCAGCGGCTTCAATTATTGCACGAGCTGTATTTTGTATTCCTTTAAACCCAAATCTTTCTTCAAAATGCGCCAGGTTGTTACATACGACAAGCCAAGTTGTTGGGAGCGGGGTTGAATCGATTCTTCACAATCTTCGGCTACACTCTCGGCTACGGCCGCAATATTTTCTACGGTGCGAGCTGTACGGGGCCTACCAGACGACGGGACATCCCAGCAAGTTGCTGGCCCTTCCAATTTTTCTATTCTTCTGCGAATTGTGGATTCTGAAGGTCGATTATGTGGACCTTAAGTTGGGCGTAATTTGCGAAAAACTTCTTTCACAGAACGCTGATTTTCATAGTACAATTGAACAATTTGTACACGTTGTTGTGGGGTATATCTTTCCATGAAGAATTGTAGAACAATACTGAGTGAAAATGACGTATGAATTTGACAGAACTCGCGCGCGCCTGTCAAAAAATCCCTACTGGAAAAAACCTCTCGTTTTGAATCACCCTTTACTACATCAGCGTGAGACAAATCCTGGAAGCAGAGAAAAATATTCGTATTCTGAGTCTTGCCAAATTCTCAGGTAAATAAAATATTTGTTAATAGTAAGCTTCTTTACTTAGGTACTACTTATTTTTACAATATAATAATATCATAACAATATTTGATTTTTTTAAATTTTCAGGTCTGACTACTTCAGAAATTAAAGGTCGGCTGGATAGCTGAGCTCAGGGATCTACTTAGTTGCCGGATATATTGGTTTTTCTTTGAAGAAGAAGATCAGCTGTACATCATGCCAAGAGTTAATGGTCATCAGAGACACACCTCTGGACTCAATAACCTTCGATAACCCAACTAATCAGCATGTAGACCTGAAAGAGTTAATCGACATAATGAGCAGAGTGGGGTTGTCGACTCCATCCGACCTTCTCTACCTCTCCTGTCTTTATGCTCACTCCATGTTATCTTACATCACAGCTTCTCCTGAAGAGAAAGACAGTTTACTTGGCACACCAAATCCTAGAGCTTCATTTGTTGCCACATTCATAGACAAGATGTAAGACAGTTTAAACTCTGAAATTATCGCCGTTGTGGGAGTAAAGTACAAGGAAGGACATTCCTGGTCAGCTTTTCTTCAAATAATTTCATTTGCTTTGTTTAATGTCATGGGTAAAAATTTAAGTGCTAAACTGAATGATGACATCCGATTTTTAACAAAAAAGAGAATGGCAGCTAAGAATTCAGAAGCTAATAGAAAAAAAGATAAATTTCAATCAAAATCTTCTGACTTGTAGACTTGGACCAACTTCGTACTTTTTGATTGTGCCTTTTCTTTTTTATAAGTTTTTAATGTTTATTTTGATTAAAGTACTAATAAAATACCACTTCTATTATAAATATATAGCCTTATTTTGATGATTTTCCCTAGCAAAATACTTTTAAAAACTCTTTATTTTGTTGCAAAACAATTGAAGAGAGACATTCTATTTAGAATAAACAGAGACCCATATTGGAAACGCGTGAGCGCAGTGTCCTGTCCTGGTTACATGAGTCCTTGGCACATTAGCACTTCACCTGCACAATCCGTGAGGATTTATTTTTGGATATTATACGATGTTCTTTTAGTGAATCTGTTCTTTTGATGATCCGTTCTTTCAAAGATTTAGTTCTTTTATTGATTCGTTCTTGTAAATATTCTTTCTTTTGCTGATTCAGTTATTTTGGTGAATCAGTTCTTATTTTGTTAGACAGTTCAATCAATGAGTTCTTATACTATAAATTATAATACTTATAGTATAAGAACTCAATAGATTAATTGGTGAGTTGTTTACATTGCAGTCGTTCGTGTGTGCTTAAAGTATCAAGCTAATGAAACACCGTGCGATACTTGAATATATTCATATTTCATAATAAATTAACAAAAAAGTCAATAGTTAAATAAATAGTTGTATTTGAATTTTTCAACAGGGAGTCAACTAAAAGTTTTACATTGGAATATTTTGGATTTAAAAAATGAATGTAAATATTCGTCAACAATATAAATATAACTGACCATAAGTATCCGTATAAATATTCTAAATTCACTTGATACTACATTTTATAACAGTATTTTTTATTAAAAAAAATATAGATACCGTCTACATGGGTAGTTCCATTATGTAAAATTGGAAAAGTTGCTGGAAAATATGTTAAAGAGCATAAATAATCTTCTTTTCCCCGATTTCCTAGCAAAAATGGAGAGCTTTTAGAAAAATGGAAATCTATCATACCTCGATATTATATGCTTATTAATTCTATTTTGACACTTCCCTTAATTTTGTTATAAACAGAATTACACTCAAATATAGAATCGAATTGTACTTAAAAAACTAAATTTACTTGAAATAACTACATTAAAAATTCAAGAGACATTATAACTATAATGAATTTGTATTTAACTTTAAATTCTTTATCAACTTATTTGATAAAATAAAATTATTCAAAAATTATATTTTACTAAATTTTTTTTAAGATATATTTTGAAAGACCTCACCCATCAATTTTTTGTTTTTTTACATGGAAAATTAGTTGATAGTAAAAAGAAACTTATTTGTTACCGTCATTTCTAAGACGAAATTTTTTGCACAGAATATATATGTTCGGGCAAACCTATAAAACACCGTTGACAATACTTCCATGATTGAGTAGAACAACATCAAAATCTTCTGGTGCTGAAGCACGAAGGAAGAAAACAATGAATAAACTTGATCTAATGTTTGAATTTTTTTTTGGACGATGATAATAGTTCATCTTTATCTGAATTGAAGGGAAAGTTAGATTTGAATTGCGTTCCAAAATGAATTCCAAGTTATTTGGTGGAAAATGAAGCTCAATTTTTATTCATAACTAAAAACTATGCAATTCTTATAAAATTTAATTGACATATTGAAAGTAGTAATTTATGTATTGTTTTATATAATAATATTAAAATTTTAATTACAAAAAAATCTTTATTATACAATAACTATCAAACACAACCAAAAGAAATTTTAACAATATATTTCAGCTTTTAAAAATTGTATTATAAAAGTATAAAAAATAATCATCATTATATTAAAAATAAATTTCCTTATTTGGTTAGGTTTTGCGGTTTAAAATCAAGTAACAAAAAACTATTTAGAACAGACTATGTCAATAGTAGGGTTACAGTTAAATTAATATAATATTAACGTTTTTAAAATGACAATATGCTTCGTTTAATTGGACTCCATTCCGTTGTTCGACCGTTTATTATAGGTATCCAGATTTCACAGTAGTTGAATTCTGAATTAACATCTAACTTTCTTTAAGTATTGATGAAGCACAGTCATAGTAAGTTTCTTAATAACTATATGAAGTTCGAGCAAGCAATTAAATTGACCCGTCACAGTGTCCCATTATTTTAGATGAAGATTTCAGAAACACTAAATCTGAAATGTAATAATGATCTTAATACAATACTTCAAATTAAGGAGCTTACAAATACCATAATCTGAAAACCTTCAGCATTGGATTTTTCGTCATTAAGCTTTAATTCTACACTATTTGAAAACGTTGAAATATCGAATGTATATAATTAGGAGATGCTCAATCAAGACATTCTAACTCATAAAATATATTAATATGATGCTTATGTCGAGTCAATGATGGGATCAACAGTAAAGGAAATGACGAATGGGGTAAGGAAATGACTGAGGAGGAGTCATTGACAGGCTTATTCCACATAACTTTAATAAGCTATATATGAATAGTCATTGAATATGATATATCTCTATACGCTTATGCTGATAACTCTTCCTCAAAAACCTCAACGTATTTGATAATTTATATAGATATCGCAGATATATTCATATATGTCGACGTTGTAGTATGTAAATTAGGAAAACTCGTGCACTAATAATCCTGAAATGTATCCAGCTACTTAGATTATTGTTTCCCTCCTGGATGAATTTTAAGGTCAGAAAGGACCGTCAAAATTAATGCATGGATCAGTTTGGTATTTTTCATCTTCGTCTCATTTAAGTCCTTCCCTAAGGAGGTGGATTTCATCCACCACTATAACTAAAGAAGTACACTTGCTGTCTCGGAGTAAAATTTGACATCTTGAATCTAGGTATTTTAATCCCCTATGACAACAATGAAGTAGATACTTATCCGCCTTGTGATTTAAGGAAGAAACAAGGACTCCCTAAGACTTGCTGCTGTTCAGGAAGATTCCTTTACTTTTTACGAGTCACACACATATAATTAATGGCATCATTAAAAGTCCTAAGTATCACAACAGTAGCAAACAATACCTTTGAAAAATTATCTGAAAAGGTGAGATTCAGAGGTTGCGTACATAGTGGTCATCCGTCTTTATAGTATAGTAATTCATGTTTCAGTACGTTCACTAAAATGACTCTGCACTATTTTCAATCTTTTGACGCCATAGTTATCGCTGATATCCGAACTTTGAAGCATGTAGACGTTACATTTCGTGATGTGGATATAGAATTGAAAAGTATCTCCAAAATGGTTGTTCCTGTTCTCTAGGACTATTGGATCCATAAGGAAACAAAAACTCCTTGTTTTAATTATGAATGTGTTTCTTTTCGGCGAGAACCATGACTAGAAATGTCTTCTATTTCTCCATTGAGTCATGAAGCCTATATGTTTGCTCATTTCGGTGCCCTGGAAAGGGGAGATGCAAGATTAATTTCAAAATTAGTGGATGGAGAGTTTGTTTCACAACTTTTTCTTTCCTTATGGCTATGGGAAAATCCAGAGCTCAGGGACTTCACACTCATTATTTGAAAAATGGGTTCACTCATAAGCAAGATAAGGTAACTGGAAGTCCATCTAATACCCACACATACAATCGAAATATTAATGGAAGAAGAGAAGGTATTAAACATTTTCTGGAGAACCTAATGTAAGATCATGGTATTTTTGTACCGGGAAGAGTTGCATCTCATTATCATCTTAAAGCAATTCGTTTCCCAAGTATAAATTATAAAGAATCATGTTTTGATCAAGGGTAGGATAAATATTGCAGTATATCAACTTTTATTCGTCATTGGAAAACTGTGTATTCCAAATTTGGTATTATGGGACGGGAAAGCGATGTTTCCAATATTTGTTACGATCATTCTTAACAATTGGCCTCATTATTCAGATAATTTATGTAAAAAAATCCTTTGGTTGATTGGAGATTTAATATTAACGACGGTATTAAGGAGCACATGCACATTGTTCAAAGTGAACGCAGATTTAGAAACAGATTCTTGATGATTTTTGGGGTATTCAACCCCAAAAATTATCAAGAATCTGTAACGTTATTAACTATGGACTTTTCTGAAACTAAATCAATTCATTACTCGTCATTTCAAATAGGAAAGACACATTTCATTTCTCTATATAAAGTTATACTTTTTGCTATTGAGAATGGAAAAGGAATATCCAATAATTATATTTTGATTAGGCAGTGCAGGTACATTTTTTATCTAATGTCTTCAGGCTTTGTAATCTTCTTCTAAAATATTTTTAAAAAACTATTAAGAAAGGCTCAAATTGTGTGACATCTCTTTTATGTCATGAATTGCAGCGTATAAGTGGTTTTCTGCGTCTTGAAATTCAATGCCATAATTGTGGGTAAGAAAGTTTAAATAAAATCGGATGTTCTTCTACTTTTAACAATTAATTTTCTTTACAGAGGCCAGAATAAAATTATATAATTATGGCTTTTGTAGCATACATGGTTATTTGTGGTGCATTTGATGAATTTTCTATACACTTTCTTGTTGAAAATCATTAAAAGTTTTTGCCAGACTGCAGCTTCGGCGTAATTTCCAAATCTTATTATAATCAACAACAAGTTGAATGTGTGTAAGGTTTAGTAGAAGTTGTCGTCAAAGCATATACTAAATTCAATTTTATATCCTCTATGAGTGGATGCCCAGAAATACAGTGGAATAATTGGAGGACATTTTTAGAGGATTTTTATATTTCTTTCCTCTAAAAGGAATAAAGAACTATAATATATTCACCTTCAATTCTACGTATCCTGGAGGCATATACGTAAAAATGGTCCGATAATTCACAAACTCTTACTGTGAACATATTAAAACATGGAATTTCATCCAGTGAATTCCTTCTCTCGATTCATGAAGACTATATTATAAAGAAAAGAAAAAAATATCGGAGGAAAGAATAGAATATTTAATGAAGAATGTCGTTCCTTTGCTTTCTGGTAATGAAAAAAAAAAACCCTTATTTTAGAATCTGTAATAAAATTAAACGAACTTCCCCAACAAAGAATTAATAAATACTACTTTTCCTCAACATAACAATTTCTTACCTACGTTCACTTCTTCTCCTACATCCGTCACTTTATACAAAGATTCATTCTTCATCATTTTTATCTTCACCATCTAATTGTTTGGGAAAAGATACTCCTTCATCATTATTGGCTAATTTATTACTAGGTATCACACAAAATAAAATTTTTTATTTTATTAGTTTCTAATCCACCCATTATCTATTATCAGACTTAGTATACTATTTTGATTATAAAAGTAACTTAACAACCTATTTTGCTCCAGAACAAGGATTTTCATATGAATATGTTATTGATGTGTTCAAATCACATAGAAAAAGTAGGAAAATGTGTTTTTCATGCGAAGGGTGTGATTTGTAAAGAAAAGATTTGAAGCAGGAGATAAAAAAATGTGGTACTTGTAAGCATTGCAGGAAAAAATATCTTAAAAAATCCTGCAAAAAAAGATTTATATGTACGACAAATATAAAATATTAAATATATTTATTATTTTTCTTATGGAACGAAATTTTTAATAATTTGGTATTTGAAAACTATTTCTAGGGAATTACTTCTATATTTAGAATTTTCAACAAATTGCATTTATCCCTCTATATCAGTGTGTTCGTTTTTTTCTCTTTATCTACTTATTATACGTCATTTCTAATTTTGTTAAAAAATAGTATCAATTTTTTCTTCATCACTGACATATTGTAATCGACGATATTGCTTGATATGAGGTAGTTTTTAGGAATTATTTGTTTACTTAAATCCATTGTGAGGCTAATATTTTAAGGAAATTGTAGCCATTCGTAATATTAATTTATTTTGTTTTGTTTTTAAATTTATATGTAATTTTTTAATCATCCAAGAATATACATATAAAGAAATGTGAATAAGTAATGCTTATTGAGCATTTAATCGAGGTCAATTAAGTTTTATACCTATAGTGTAATTAAACTTCAATTATATCGTCATAATAAAAAATATTTATGGAAATTAAGATACATCATTTCATACAAATATTTTCTAATAGATCACAAGATATAATTTTGTAAATCTATACCTAACATGCCAATTAATTAATATGATGACTCATGTTATAGTTGTATCTAATGGTATAAAATTCATTGCTAACTTATGAATCATTATCAATATTAAACATCATCTTTTACAAAAAACATAAAGATTAATTAAAACTGGATTACAGTTGACTAAAATTAGACCAGAATATAATCTATTATTATTTTTATGATAAAGTATAAAACCATTTATTCTAGATATTCCCAAGGTTTCAAATAAAATATGTTCTGACTTCATAATCTATGTTTAAGGGATAATGTGACTTTAGCACATTAGTAAATCTTTATTTTAAAAACTTAAACAATACCTAAAATATGAAATATACACTACTCATGACCATCAGTAAGATAAAGAGGGAGGGAGAGTTTCCATTCTGAACCTACAAATTCTCCATTAGGTAGCATTCATACCTATTTGTTAACTCTATTACTAAATTTACATATTCATTAAAAAGATGACATTAATAATGTAAATTAATTGAACTCAGAGAGCTAAGTTTATATTTCACTTGTAATATAATTTAAACTTTACACACATTTAATTGACGAATTTGAGATTTGTTGAAGTTCAATTCAACTCAAATCTATCAAGACTTGTTATTCCTCGTATTTATAATAAAGGCACCTCCCGTTGTACCAACTATTATAGCTACATTTACATTTTCTAGTGGGATATTTTGATAAAAAATAACCCTAATTTGCGCACTCTATAGAGGGTTAATTAAAGTATTTATAAAATAGTAATTGTAGAGCATTATACAAAGAATAGTAAACTAACATCGACTTAATTTGCGAAAAACAATCGTATGTTGCTTTATTGTAAATGCCTCACATATTAGTGAGTAAGGCGCACAAAGCTTTATTTAGTAATCTTTTCAGTAGATATGTTGTCCATCAGGATTACCAACATATATTTTTCTTTTTGATTTATACTCACGAGGATTTTTCCATCTTTGATTATTGGTTATCTTTGATGTAAATTGTTTTAAAAATTCATAATAAACTAAATAAATATATATATAAGTAAATAATTTTCTCCCCCTCAACATCATGTAAAATACTGCTGATATTAACAATGGTCTTAATTCGGGTATACTATATGCCTCGCTTCCGCTTTTTTGAATTCTTTTTTCTTTATAAGCATTTTGTTTCTAAAAGAGTTCCAAAACCAATATTCGCAAAAGAATACACTATTGACAGTCATTGGCATAAAATTATTATTACCGCGTCCGGCTGTACTTTTTCAGTCATCAATACGTATGGGCCAAATTCCAATCATTGACTTTTATTCAGTCTTTTATTGATTCCCAAACTACTGAAAATTCTCCAATGCTTTTAATTGGAGATTTCAATGTAGATCTGGATGAACCAGCGAGCTCCTATCCAAAATGCTGCAATATTGTGGGCACTAATAAATAGTTTAATCTAGTAGATTTGATGAAAAAGTTCAGTCTAGAGGATAATATTTCCTGGAGTTTTGTGGATATATCTTCTAGAATTGATTTAGCCTTAATATTGTCTATTTTTGTTAAGTAGGTTAAAAATGCTTCATATAGACCAAATCCGTCGACCGATCACAAAATTAGTGAAATAACTCTTCGTTGTATTCATCACAGTCATCAGTTCAAAGTTCCAAAATGGATATTAGGGGAATGTAATTTCAAAAAGTTTTTAAAATCCAATCTTTTAAAAGGTCTTAATTTACTGCCTTCAAGGTTTGCTTATAATTTTATGTCTCATATTTCTGTTAAAACAGTAAAATCATTTATTAAATCTCACAAAAATAAAGCAAATAGGCTCCAAAAGAGTCTTGAAAAAGTTTTAAATAGGAACTTAAATAGACTACACTATTCTTAAAGGATTGCATGGATCCCAATTTCCAATTTAGGTAGGGATAAGGATAATAATTAATAACTGATGCCAGGTTTTTTTTTTTAGCGTGAGAGTAGTTTAGCGCAAATAATAATGTGGAGCCCCTTTCTTTGTTTTTTGAAGATTTAAATTTAATTTCTAACCATATTATTTTCTTAAAAATAATATGCAGACCTCTTTATAATTTTTTTTTTCAATGCCAATTAAAAAAATATACATGTACTGACTGATACTTATGGAAGTGCAGAGCCCACGGAGGTCACATATGTCATAACTCATAAGATATTATCATTAATCATATGAGTCTGACATATACTATGTTGTAGTGGCTCTTGATATGTGGAGTAATAGATGTTATCAACAATTATACTAAATTCTATAAAAGTAGAGATTTAAAAGGAAAATCGATTAATTGTGTAGACATAGTTAGAAAGAGACTAAAAGTTAGAGGGACAATCTTGATGGAGATTATTCAAAAAAAAATAAATTTTAAATGAGGGAATTGAGAATTCTTGTCCTGGGCCTGCACATTAAAAAAAAAAATAAATACCTAAACTTCCGGTAGAACAATGGTCTACTTGACCTTTATCTATTACACCACTGAATATAATGAGTAGCATACAGTGTGCATTCTTCAATGCGTGGAAGGGCTATTTTCACAATATATTTCTAACCAGATATGTAGCCTGTCAACACAAAATCAAACCACAATGTTTTTTCTCAAAGTTAAGTGTGGATCACATTTGTATTCTTCAACAAACTATTAATAAATTATTCTGATAAATCTATTTGAAGACGCTGCAAATTGCACTTAAAGTATCCAAAATTGATCGTCTCAATAAAAGAATGAGAAATGAACAGATTTTATTTGAAAATCCATATCAGGTCCATAAATCTCTTAAATCAAATATAAGTTCAAAACTATAGCCAATGCTCTTGGGTATCTTAAATAATCCCACAAATTTGAACAAAAAGTCAAAATGGACCGAGATATGTTTATGTAGGGACGTCCACAGAATTACATTTATATAATGGGTTTTCATTACGGACGCTTCAGTTTTTTTTTATTAAAGAAAAAACAACGCCATATTTATTTTCTTCCTTTGACATTTAGAAACTTCATCAGTATACATTTCATTCGGGAGGGATATACACTTGATCAAAGATTGCAAATCATACAAACTTATTACCAAAATAATTGTTCAATGCTGATGCTGATTTTCATCTCAAAATCATCATAAGTGATGAATCTCATTTTTGGCTCAATGCTTTGTTAATAAGCAAAATATGCCTATTTGTTCAGGCAGCAATCCACAAGTGCTTTACAAGATATCATTGAATCCCAAAAGAAATATTGTTTGGTGTGGATCACTAGCCCATATTTTTTCGTTAATGATAATAATTGCCACATTAAATTAAGTAGAAATCACTATTGCACCATGATAACTGATTTTCTTTTGGCCCCAATTGCAAGGTAAGGGCTTAGCAAAAATGTGGTTTCAACAATACGATGTCACTAGTTGTCACACAACAAACGTTACAATCGATTTATTGGAAAAAAAATTTGGTGAACGCGTTATTGATCGAAATGGATCAGTTGATTTGCCGCCTCGATCGTGCAATTTAATGCCTTTATATTATTTTCTTTTTAGTCACGTGAAGTAATTAGTCTACACCTTTAAGCTAGCAACGTTACAAGAGTTCAGAAAAAAATATAGAAGGCAAAATTGCTGCAATATAGGTCAATTTATTGTAAAAGTACTGGAAAATTGGGTTCAGCGATTGGACTTCTGTAAACGTGCTCGTAGTGGTCACACTAGAGAAATCGGTTTTCATACATAAGTGTATATGTATACATATAATTAGTACTGAAAAAATTTGTGATTTATTCATAAAAAAAGTCGAAATATTCTTAATGAAAATCCCTTTATATATATATTTTTTTAGAAAGAAATCATTGAAAACAAAATTTTTACTTCTGTTATGACATTAAAACTTTTTACCAAAAACTAATAATTTTTTGTTGATCAACACAAAAATTGTTTGATTCGGGGGAGGGAGCTAAATTGGATTTTCTCCTTTTTTTGATTTTTGTTCAAGATAGTGTTTATGTTGACACACTATATATCTAATAGAGAGATCACGTTAAACTATAGTACTCATTGCTTTCTGATGCGTTATAATTTTCAAAGTAGAGAAAAATGATCAATAAAGGTGGGTTACCACATCTATCGTGCGTGTACACGTGTAATTATATTTATATATATATTATTAATTATTATTTATTTATAAATGGTATCTAGAGAAGAGTTGCTCTCACAAAAATATCATTTATATATACGTATATTATATAGGTGTACCTTGGCTATACATTTAGACCTACACGCACTATACCTTCGAGCGTTCATACCAATAATAAATATATATTTTTTTAAATGTAGACTCACCACAATTTAGAGAATATTCCCCTACTAAATAATGATAATATACATTAATATTATAACCAAGGAAATATTAAATAATATTTTAAATTATTATCAATCATCATGTGTATAATAATTGCCTTGTCAAAAATATCCTGCCCTTTACTAACAAAATCAGAATACCCTCCAAATACTTCAAAATGAACCCTAGGTCCTTGGGTTGATTAAAACTACAACAAAGGCATCAAGCAGGTTAAAAAAACCCTTTGCTCCTTCACAAAGCATATATTTATTTCCCTTCCAAATTTTTCACACCTAGAAACAAATGAAAATGTTCACATAAAGCGTAAGACTAGGGAAAAAATATGAATAAATTGTAATACAAAGGAAAATATAACTTAATATTCAAAAGTACACTAACTACGCAGCTAACAAAGAAAAACAATTCTTTATGTTGTACGGTGTTTTCAAATAGGATAGTCACGGTAAAACTGGACTGTAATATAAACCATAAAAATATTAACATATTTACAATATACGTTGCCCAAAATTTATTTAGCATTAATTCGGAGGGGTATATATGCTTTGTAAAGTGGAAGCTGGGATTTTTAACCTTCTTGGTGTCTTTGCCATAGCGTCAGTAAATCCTTGGGACCAGGTTTTATTTTGGAACATTTAAAAAAGGCCTATGTGTTTTATAAAGCGGCAGCAATGGTTTTTAAGCTGTTTTGTGTCTTTGCCGTAGTCTCAATTTATCCATGGGCCAGAACTTCATTTATAAGTATTCGAAGAGGGCCTATATACTTTATGAAGCGGGGAGGAGGGGTAAGCTGCTTGATGGCCCTTTCATTGTAAAAAACAAGTTTTGGGCTGAACTATTTCGATTTTGTTAGTAAATGAAGGACATTTTTGCAATGGCAATTTTCATAAATGACAATTTTTTCAACTTTTTTCAAATTTTCCTAGAACATTTTGCAATTACTAGTGATGGGACGATTAATCAGAATTGGAGAATCTGTTTTTTTTCTGGAATCTCAATCAGGATCGGTATTGGGAAAATAATTTTTAATTTGCTCAAAAATACATAAATTTATCCACCTCTTCTACGGAATAATCTTATAAAGCTATAAAAACTACAGAGTTCCATAAAAAGACAGAATAATCGACTGAAATCCCAAGTGAGGAACAGAAGGAGTTCTTATCCTCCATCAACTGCTCCTTCATTGAATTCTGAAGTCCTTTTCATCCTTCTCTTACCCTAAGAAGAAAAATACTTTATTGATAAGAGTCCTTCAGTTTCCATGATGCATATAACGCAGATATAACTTATCTCAATCCCAATTGCCTTTATTAGGTGGTGGAGTTTGTGATGTATAATCTATATGGATAGTTATATAACCTGGACCCTTGATTTCTTTATTACTAGTGTGCCTCTTTTGTCATTGGAAAACAAGATAATTATAGACTCTTAAAGATAATGATAGTTTTGTCTGTATTGTCAATGCATATTCTATTCTGCTAATATTTATATTTATTTATGTATAAAAATGTCTCATTTCATTTTGTATATGTATAATGGCACTAATAATTTGTTGAATCTATTTGTTTTATTTTATATTAATAACTTCTATATCGTATTACTTTAAATTTGTTTGATTCTCTACTTATGTCTTGTAGTTATAATTAATTAATATAATTGGTTTTTTTTAGTTGTACTTTTTTAAATTTACACATACTTATTTAACTTACTATAATAAACAAACGCTATAGTACTTTAATAAATGATCTCAATAATGTTCACTATTTCAGTGTAACGATAAAAACGTCATACTTCGTTATTAAATAATAATAATTAATATCACTATATAATACTGTGCTTCGTACAAATTCAAATAAAGTAAATAATAATTGAAATATTCAGTCCTATCTCTTTGGGAACATATCTAAAGAGTTTCCGTACTTGCGTATCATCAAAAATTTAGGTCCTGATTTTGTAAGTTAAGTTGTATCTGGATTTAAGAAATAACGAACAACAACTACTTCAATGATCTCAAAAGGGGGAGGGGGTTTTAGCTTCAAATACTTAGTGTCCAAGGTGTGTTTCTAACATCCGAATCTTCGGGTTAATCCTTCGGTATGCTCCATGGATTCGAACATGTAGATGGGAATTTTGTAAGACAATTATAAGTCTTTTTAATGTATTGGAAGTATAATAAGATGAAGACAGATTTTATTTCTGTTAATAATTAGTATATTTACTTCTCTTTAAAAATCTCACATTATATTTTGCATATATATAATTTACATTTATCGCTAATAATTTGTCCAATCCATTTTAATATTAATAATTTCTTTGTGGTATCATTTGTCATCATTAATTTGTTTGATTTTCTATGTATAACTTCTATTAAGATTTTGTAATTAATAACTTCATCATTTTTTCAGTTGTGTTCACTCATACTTCTTTAACTTAATATCACAAATACACGTTATAATAGTTTAAATTATCAATTTACGAGTAATTTACTACTACGACTAAAGTGTTAGCCATTAGTTTTTGATTACTCATTGTATAACATATCATATTAGCGACTTTAAGGGAAGAAATTTAAAAGATCTCAATGTTAATAGATCTATAATATCGAAATATGAATGTTTTTTTTAATGATTTTCAAGAAGTAAATCAAGTATTCCTGAATTTGAAAATTTCGATTACTTTTTAAATACTATATTCTAGTGCTACTTGAAATATAGAAGATTCTCATTTGTATAGCAGAATTACGTGATATTCTTTCCTCCAAAACCATAACTTTAATCAATAGAACAATATGTCTCACTCCCTGAATTTTACTCGCACTTGTTCGATAGTTATCCCTCGATATCAGAGCCTTATAAGTAGAGTTACGTCACCAGGCTATTAGTTTTGATGATAGATGACTCCTCATGTGTTGGAGTCACGGCCCAAAACATTCAAAATTTAATTCTATATTTTATGTTAAAACCTCTACAAAGACAATATATTCTGTTAAAATACGGCAAGTATGCCCTCTTGTAGTGCTGTGGATTGCAGAAATAAGTCCAATATGGATAAGTATGAATCATCAGTCCAATTTCTTCAAGGTTGCTGTAAAATTATCCTATCTTTAACCATTGGTGATGGTCATAAGCCTACTTGGAAACCCGTTCAAAAGGGAATAGTTTTATCGACTACCTCATTTCTCGAATTGTCCAAATATTTAATTTCTTAAGCTGTTTTGCATTTGTGTTTGGTTCGAGATTCACCCAAAATTGCCTCTAAAATATTTTTTCTTAACTTAGATATAAAAATCCAACTCCCTCTCCTAGGGAGCTTAAGAATATGCTCAAAATCGTTACTCTTATACAATTTTTGTTCAGAAAAAAAGGAGCGAGATATGAGGATGACGACTCTATGTACATTCCTCGTGTCTTTAGAAGAGTAAAATAATCTTGAAGAACATGAAGATTACGAGTTTAGAGAAGAAAATGTATTCATCCTTATTTATCCACTCAACATGGGTGAAATGAACTCTCTACATTATTTGATTGGGTACTGTCTTCGAATAACCTTTCAAAATCATTCTCACTGTGAAAAGTGGAAAAGGTTTTTCATTGACACTAATAAGTCTACGAACGATTTCAATACTTTGCTTTCGTTGATGAACTATACATAGTTCAATGGAGGATTAATCTCTTGGGCCAAGAAATTTTTGGATGAATTTGCAAAAATAGAGGCTTTATTCAAATCAATTCAAAAAAATGAAAACAATTGTAAACTCAATAAAAGAAGTAGCGGTTCCATTAATAAAGTCGTTTTAAAATGTTACCAAATGTCATGAAATTTTATATTTCACTGAATCTAAGTATGTTAGAAGAAGAATGCACATACATTTAAGAATGCAAACTACGATTATTAAAGAAAATAGAATAGTTTCTTCTACTTTCGGAAGCCAAAGCATGTATTTGCAAAATAAAGTAGATTAAAGTAAGTATTCATTTTGTTTATAATAATTAATCGTATGTGTAAGCTCAATAAAATTATTTTCTTAGGATTCATGTATTGTATTCAATTTCTTTTTGGGCCCTTTGATATCTGTCACTAGAGGGCACTGACATCTTGTGACGTAACTCTTGTTATAGGGTTCTGTTAGATATATCATGTAACCTTGTTTTCAGTCTTTTATCTTTATCTTTTTGAAGTAAAGGTTGAGAGATAACATGAAGATTCCGTTAAGAGAGCTGAAGACATAGATTTAAGATTACAAAGCTCAAGAAGGATAGCAGCTACAATGTTTCTAGAACAAGGTTAGGCATCAAGAAAATTGCTGGGGAAGCACAAGAGATTTATTGAATAATAAATCTCTATCTCTTTCTATTTCTGGTGACATCAATGGGACGAGTCTTGGTTATTGATACCACATCAATTTAAAAAGTAAAAATTTAAATAAATGATATCATTATCATAGAAGTGGTTATTATATATTTCTTAAGTAATATTTTACTAAATATAATGCCGAAAGTAAGTTTTTAAATTTAATAAACTATCAAACACTAAAATTCAAAATAATGATCTCAAATTCTGGCTTCATCAGTATTGAACTCGTATTTTCCTTGACAAGCCAAAATACAAGCTTTCTTCTTGCAAGGTCTTTCGGGAATCGGTGGTATGAAAAACCTTTTGGTTTTTTACAAATATGTAGTCACTGTACGTTATCTTTTAGTTTTATTTTAGTAAAGATAATAAATATTATAACATACTATTTATGTATTAATAATTTATGAAATTTAAAAACTTTCTTTTGGCATTATATTTAGTAAAATATCGCTTATGGAATATTGAGTAACCACAAATGTTAACTTTTTAAATTTATTTAGTACTAACAACAAAGACTCGTCCTAATGATCTCACCAGAAATAGAAAGAGAGATTTATTTAATAAATCTGCTGTGCTTGCCCAGCCATTTTCTTGTGGCCTAACCTTATTCTTGTAATATTGAGGAGCTATACATAGAGATAGGATTCATTTTTCTACGAAATTTATTTTTGATTTCTTCCCTTACTTTTATAAACAGTTTCCAAAATGATCGGCTCTCCAACTATGTGTACCTTTGATTTTAACACTCTACATAAAAGTAATTTCTATTACTTTAGTCACTTGTAATAAACCTTAGTATTTGCGGTTGATTTTAATATTTTTTCATCAAGATGCTTCTAAGATATGTGGTGATTAGAAAAGGCGGTCATAAATTGAATTTGTTCATTTTCATAAAATAAAACCTCCTTATTATGCCTTAACATACTTACTCCTTTGACTGTTGTATGCATAAGTTAATATATTATTTTTAAGAACTATTTCACTCTTGTATAAATATTTAATTTTAATTTTTGTGAGGATTCCAAATCGTTGTATTGTCCCGGGATGTAAAATAAGTCATCTGGGTTATAAAAAAAAAGAAGAATATATTAGCCTCACACAAGTTCCTATCGAAGATCAAGGAAGGAAATAAATGGATAAAAGCCATAAAAAAAGTTACAAAACTGAAATCAAAGAATAAATCTTGGATCACAACTTCAAAAGATTTACTGTCAAAAAAGAAATGGACTTCAATTGATTTTTTGGTTAAATTTTAATTTTCTTAAATAAAGAATAAAAAGAATGCGTGAAATGTTCTGAAATTACATATAAATAAGTCGATTAAATAACTTACTCTGTTATAAGTACAAATTAAATAAATTGGATATGAAACATATTTTAATTTGGGGTAATCCTCTTGCCTCTAAATTTTAATTACTTATTCCAATTAATTAAATAATCAACTTAATTATATTTAATTTCGGAACATTTGGTCAAACAACCTTACATTACTTATTTACTAAATATTTTATAGTTAAACTGACAAAATCCATCAAAATAGAACTTTTTTTCTGACATCAAATCTTTTTAAGTTGTAATATAAGGTTTATTCTTTAGTTTAGCAATAATATCAGGTAATTGAAAAACTTTTTTGTTTGCATGTAAGATCCTTTATGGATCTTGAATTTTGTATGATTAATCACATTTTGTAGGAACTATATTCAAGATTACGTAATAATTAATTTATCTCTTGAATACTGGATTGTTCTTATCTATTGGCATTACCTTTAACTTTCATCTTTATTGTAATTTCACTTTGAATTATGACTCTGAGACGAAATAATACTCTTAAAACGTAATTTAAATAAAAGGCTTTTATGACCAATTCAATTACGGTTAAACGTTTCGTGTTCTATAGCTTAAATCACTATAATATGTAAGTGTGGGATTTAGCTGAAAAGCGAAAATGCTGTTGCACAGCCTTTCATGTGCACAAGCACTGATGATTACTTAATATTTAGATGTTTTCTTTTCAAGAATAAATAATAATTATAAAATCTTTGAAAAAAAATACTCTTCAGATTAACAATCAGAAATGAGTTAAGGTCATTTTATACCACTATAATTATTAATATCTAATTCATTGGTTATATTATGTAGAAATCTTGTTTGGACATTAAATCAATAATTTAGATAATTAGCAGAGGTGGGCATTCCGCAAATAACTTCTACTAATCTTCTAATGGGACATGAACGTTGTTTACTTATATTTGTTTGTAAATAAAGGGACAATGTGTGGCACTGTCTGTTGGTAAAAAATACAACTCACTGAGTTACACTACTATTTAATAAAAAAATAAACTAACGAATAATACTCACATAAAGAGTGCTGTGAAAATTATTCTGAGCATGCACCATTTTAAAAAAAAACTAGCTACAGAGTGTTTCACCACCTTGCAGATAATTTATATTTGTTTATTATGCTCATGCTACATTGGGAAACTAAAAAAAATAATGGATTGATAAATTAGTAGATTAGTGATTAGCAGAATATCAAATTTGTAAAAACACTTATCCCATAACTCCTTACTAAAAGATCTACTAATTTTACAATATAGTTTCAGTTACGCCTTGAGTTTTTCTTAATTGGCAAAAAAAATCTACTTGGTGTGGCTGTTTAAGAGGTTTCATTTTGAATAATATTATAATTTAATATTTTTTACTGGAGGGGAGCTAGCTACCCTAAGATAGTTTTAAGTCAAAGCAAGACTAACCCCCCTACCCCCTTCTGAATATTTATTTCCTCTCTTGTTGGGAAACTCTGATCAAGACGGATTCTTTTGTAATCCACAGATTATTTGAAAGACCCTTGAATTAAAATACAGGGCTTTATAATAACACTAGTTCTACCAGCCGGGACAGACAAATTGTTATCTTGTACTGGTTAATACAGTGCAAGGCTAATAGAAATTACAAGGTTATACCATAACGTGTTTACGACTGACGTTTGACTTCCACCACGCTTTAGTGACGTCATAGTGTATAAGTAGTTGCGTGTTTTGTTTACATTTTCCATCGTATAAAAAAAAGAAGCAATCCATATTCTTGATTCTTCATTTTATTAAAAAACATTCAAACCCATTGAGGGTCTTCCACGTCGTAGTGAAGCATATGAAGCTAAGTCTCAGTTTCTACAGAGGACCACTTTGCCATAGTGGACTACAGTGAGGAACGAAGAAAATTGTCGGATTTCCCTCAAATCCATTTAGGAAAATTAAATTGAAAGATTATTAGTTATACTGTGTTAATTCATCACCCTTGTCATCGTCAATTCTATCATTCCATCCAAAAACAATATATTCAATCCATATATATTGTAATTACTTATAAGTTATTTGTATTGACTGCCATTTGTTAGGATGGCTATAAATTATCATAAGCATTCTTCATCAAATAGAAGATACTAGATGAAGACTCCTTGGAGAATGTGTGGAGTTCAATTTAACAAAAGATCGTGTTACTTCGTCACTCCCGGGATTAAAGAATAGGTCATTGTGATAAAGTGCAACATAATTACATATACTAAGGATCATGAATTAAAAAAAAAAAAAAATTATAATGTGCATTGTTATGTAATTTAAACTTAAGTAGCTTACGAATACTTTATTGAAATAGAAATGATTAATCCACAGTCAAATAATTCCCATATTGACTCTTTGTGGATTTGACATAAGAAGAAAACTTTGCTCCCAATAGCATTACAGTTGTGTTTGGAAAAAATATTGGCCATCCAATTTCCGATGAATTGCTTGACAAGGTTTTAGACTTAGCTAGAACACAGGCACTCACATTTAGAAAGGTTATTGTTTAAAATTAATGAGCCTCGAAAAAAAATAAAAATAAAAATATATATATCATTTCTGTCTCTATTTTTTAAATAATGAAATGAGCCGTTTTTCGCACGTAACTTGCTATTTTTCTTTTTATGCGACTTTTGTTTACAATATTAATATACTTTAGTCTAATGAATGTACAAGTGCGAATAATTTTTTTTTATAACTTCATATTCTTCCTTAGGATACTTTTCCACAATTATGCTGATGAGTCGATCCCATGAAAATTCCCATGAAACTTAATGAAATGCTTCTCTATTTTTTTTTTTGCAAAATTCCAAAAAAGATTCCAATGGTTGAAGCAGTATCCCTGTTGACAATGTTTTAAGCCATGGACTTGGAGGAACTTGGATGCTGGAAGTAATTCATCTTCACAGATTTCAGGAAGATGTAAATCATTAGATGGCTGTTCTGTTGTATTTTCATCATTATTTATATCTTCCTTAATCTCACCTTTGATTTGAGGATAAATTATATCATCAAAGTCTTGATAAAATCTTATGTTATCTGCTTCACTCAAAATAGGACATAAAAGGAGATGTAGATTAGTAAATATACATTAGTGCATTGGTGATATTACAACAACCTGTAATTTGTTGAATCATAGAAACAAAACATTGGTATTTCTCAGATTTGACAAGAGCATTCTAAACAACTATTTTTTCTGAGCCAAAAATTACGAGTATCCGAAATCGATCTATGGCCGATATGGCATTAGGATGGGAGTGGGTCGTCCAATATATCTTATTCTCGAAAAAAGTTTTCAAGACAATCTTGAATTAAACGAAATGTCAATATATATAGAAGGCCAATTTCATTATTTATGTATTAATACAATGATATCAAAGATTTTGAAGAAATACTTATACCTTCTTGGCAGGGCTTCAAAGCAGATGACTTAGGCACTTCACCATTTTTATTTATATTAATTTGTTTCATTGTTCCAATCACATTTATCATTCTTTGGAGAATATCCTTTTGTATATCCAAATTTACTCCATAGGCATATCCAACGTCTTTTTTTGATATTGGTAGGGAGCTTCACCTCATTGAAGCACAAGACAGCTAAGTTTCCATTTGGAGTTTTTTGGTTTTGCTTTGTTGAGTGATAATTTTAATAATATTTGATTGTATTCCAGGAGCTGTTTAAAAATCTCGAATCCACCGTTTGAGGGTTATTACACTAGGAACCGGAGGTAGACCATTGGATTGAATGTAACAGTAGGCTTTTGAGGAAAGATACTTCAGTACCGTATCTTCTTCAAAATGGTCACCTATCTTAATTCATTTTGTTTTCCTTGGAGCTTGCTCAAATCCTTCTCTAGGTATGAGACCTCTGGAAGTGATAACATCTTCTTTCAATTTTCTTTTTAAAAGTAGTCCCAGCAATTCACATTTTAAATCCCTTTTATAAGCATTTTCCTCAAAATGATTCTCACAAATTCTAGGGTATTTTCTTAAAGGGGCATTTCGATGAAAAACACTTTCCCATTTTTTTCTCCTTGAGGGATCCTTTGGAAAATGATGATAAATTATGTTCTTAAGAAAATCACAAATGGCAATTGCACCACTGACAGTTTCATTGTGCGAGTACATTATACTTTTTCGGAATGGCGAATAGGTATTATTATCGTAATGATATTAATCAGTTAATAATAATATATACATATATTGTAAAATGTAAATAACATATAATATCATACTCCAAGGATACCAAACTTCTCTCTCTTGGCCCACAACGTAGTCCCAGTTCTTCATTTTGAGCTTTTGTGAATTTGTAACGTCAAAATCTCCCTCTCTTGTCCAGCAGTCGGTACGATTCATCAAATTGAAAATTCTAGCAAGCCCGATTACATGATGATCTAACCTTGTATTTCTATTAACCTTGATACAGTATAGATGTTGTCCCAATGAACAGGTCGTCCCAATTTATACAAACTATGTTCGTTTCGATAGTTGTATTATAGTATAATATTTAAATTCTGTTTTATTTTAATAAATTTTTATCAACAGCCATTATTTTGTTCTGTGTATTCTCGCACATGTGTAGAGCACAACCTACACATTCGCAAATCGTAACAGAAGCATATATCGCATCCTCAAACTATAATATAAGTAAAAATAATTAACGATAGTGGAACATGAGAGAAAATTAGCAGATTAGCGTTTACCTAACTAACGAAAAACCTCTGATAATTTGTAACTTTAATAAATTCTTAAAAATGAAGACATAGACACACCTACGTATATAAATACTAACAAAGGGATACCCGGCGTTGCTGAGGCCAAGGAAGGAGCGGGAAATAACATTGACAATGGTCAATATTATTTCTTCTTTATGTTTAGACCACATCAGGGTGGGGGATGATTATAATATATGTAGTGCCTGTATAATATGTATATGTATCATTATGAATTAAAACAAAAAAAAAAACTGTTATAAACTTCAAATAACATATTAAATGAAAAAATTGTCAAGATAAGAAGTACATCTTTTATTTGTACAAAAATTTGCCAAATCGAAATAAGCGAAGAAAATTCCAACAAACTATTTTGCACAGTTTTTGCAATAATAAAAATGGGATTCATTGTAAAGATAAACACAAACCGAACAATTTTTTTCTTACTTGCAAAAAAAACAAAAAAATGAAGAATAATGTTGTTGAAACAATAATCCTCAATAACTGGTTCATTTTTTGCAAATATTGTAAAAATTGTACCATAAACTGTTCTGGAAATTGTTGTATTCTTAGGGTTTATAATTTAATGTCCAAAAAGATCGTTTTGCGGCGTTTCTCCTTAAAAATTGACGTTTGATAAAAAAAGAGAACAAAAGTTGAAAAATTATTCAGAAAATGACATCAGCTTTTATGTGTCAATTTAAATGCACACGAATTTCCAGACAAATTTTTACAAACTTTATTTTAACTAAAACACCATTTTTTATTTTAATTTTTTTTTGTATTTGAAAAACAACAACAATAAAAACAAAACAAAAAACAATCAAAGTGCAATTTTGACCGATTTCGTTTTTTGCCCATAATATTTTTGATTTTAAATAAGTTTTGAAAATGTTATTATTTCTAAAGTTGTTTCTTGAGAAACCAGTCAATTCTTGATACATAATTTAACCCCTTGTCTAGTCTCCTTAAGTTAAAAAAAACTTTTTTGTGTTTTGAGCATAGAAAATGCCCGAAATATGACCCATTCGAAAATTAACACCCTTTCTAAGCCTGACAAGGTTCAAAAGAGATAGGTTGCAAAGTTTCACCCTCCTATGTCCAACGGTACGGGACCTATGAAGGACACACGCGAACTCTATTATATATACAGATATACACCAATTTCAATAGGAATCGTATATTTCAGTAATGGATATATGAATATGTTACATGATTATATATAAGAAATAAATACCATTAATAATAATTAATTACACATACTTTAAATGATTATACGATATGTTTTGTTCGTTTCAAATATAGATTCTAAAAACTTCTCTATAACAATAAAAAATATATTATAGAGGCCGGTATTAATATAATTATCATTATATATTTTGATGGTGAGTAAATTAACTTTTGCAATTTGAAAGGGATAGTTTTGTGCAGATTACAGCAGCTACTTGTCTATTGAAAGACTCTGTTTAAATAGATATAATAAATTTCGATTAAAAATAAAGTTATTTATAAATGAAAAGGGGAAAAAAATGTAATTATATTAATATAACACTGGAAAAAAAAATTAAATAATATCATGTACATAAATTATTTGAGGAAACACAATCATTTGGTTTTTGATTTGCTTGAAATGTTATGGTTTTTTTTTCTTAAAAAAGGATATATTCATAATATATGTATAAATATGAGGTTGGTTTTGACATCCAAAGATTATTTTTTTTTGCATCTTAAGTTAATAAAGAATGTAATAAAGCTGAGGGTTTTAAACTTGCATATTTATAAAAAAAAATATATGTTATGTTCATTAAATGTTTACATACAAACATTTGTGAAATAGTTCACTTACTTAAATAAAATTGGGAAATTATTTGGTGAATTTAAATAATAATTTTAACAAAAAAAACGAGAGATTCTATTTTATGAATTTCTTATTTTCTTTATAAAATATCATTTTTTTAAGCAATACTGCTCAGTCTTTTGTCCATATATGTATTTAAAATGGCTTGAAAGGGAATAAATGTTTTCTTAATAGGGCAGGATTGGATTTAAGTGGCTCTTGGAGCACTTGCGCCATGCCCCTCTTTTGATTGGGGGTCCTGTAGTGGATATAATTTTTGTCAAAATTTAAATATATACACAATAAATACATTTTCAAAGAAAGATAATAAAAGATAAAAAGAGATTGACCTTTTTTTATAACAAAATCATTATTTATAAATATAAATAAATATTATTTTTCTAAAAAAAGATCGTTAAACGAAATATGGACTAAATTCGTTCAAATTAAAGAGTAAAAATATATTTATATATATATAAACATGCTTTAAAAAGGAAATAAAAAAATGTGCCCCCATATTCAGCTTTGTTCCAGGCTCCACTCATGCCCTATATAAATTTATTTTTTATGGGGAGGGCGGCTTGAATGAATGACCTCTTTTTAGACTTTTTGTACAATGCATAGATAAAAAACATACATTGATGATTTGAAGAAGAAGATAATGCCGTCATAGTTGACTAAAACATTCAAATTGTATTGTAATATATGGGTGTATGTTAACAATATAGAAGGCCCTTCAAACATTTTTATGTTCAATCCTCACTGTATTTTACATTTGATTATATTTATGGAACTCTTCAGTTTTTATAGAAGTATAGGATTTTTCCATACAAGATCTTGAGGGATTGATGCATAAATAACTATATTTTAAATTGTTTTAGTCAACTAACTTTCGGCTTCAAAACAATTCCCTTACTTTTGCTCAGCCTAGGCACTCTTTGTATTTGATCTCTATGGTGGAATGTGAATGTACATAGTACATATTGCTAAAAAATTATAAATATAATAATTTTCGAAAAAAAAATCGATTACTCCAAAAACCTCTGTTTATTTGTTCAAATTTAGCCTCTTCCCAAAAATTTTAACTCTAAAATTACAAGAAAAGTTTATGTAATAAATTTGTGTCAAAAAACAGCAACTTATTTATAGAGGTGTCAATGTATGCAAAATACTTTTCTATTTACTTCATCTTTTATATGCTAATATTGTGCCGAAATAGCCATCAATTAATAGGCTGATTACCCGCTCCTGATTTTAACAAAATATCTGCTAGGAGACCAATCACAAGAGCTGGATTAATCTTCTCAAGATTGGATTATTTATTCTCTGTCTGCCTAAGTAAGCCAAACAGCCAAGTAAAAATCCACAGCCCTCAAAAAGAAAAAAATAATTATGCAGATTCCCCTAATAACGTTAATTATATAACTTGGCCCTCTTTCTACTTCCAAATACATTCCGGCGCGGGTTTATGTATGCGCGCAGATTGGTTGAACATTGTCTAGTGTGAAAAATATGATGAACTTCCTCTCACCTATGGTGAAGGATAAGTTTTCTATGCAGACATCAAATCATGCAAAAGTAAGGAATATTATGAGTAAAGGATTGGGGAAAATATTAAGTATGTAGTAGTAAAATCATATAATACTAGAAACCTGTAAGCGAAGGCTCAAGCTCACCTGCTACTAATGGGGCTGAAGAACTGAGAAGTTACTTAAATAATGTAACATAAGCTTAAAAGGCCATTCGTTAACCATTTGTCGTATTTCAATGGGGAAAAGTATTTATTAGGTTTAAATAGCCAAATATATATCTATTTAATAAAATAAGGCTTGTGAAATTCTTAAATCACAGTTTTAATAAAATTATTCAACTCCAATATCAAGCCTATCACAGGCCACTTTGTAGGTATTTGTTTAGGTATACATTTGAATATTTGAATCTAATGAATGAGCCTATTGATCTTATGTTATGTAGTTATTGTAGTAATTACTTAGTTCTTCTACCCCATTTGTAGCGGGTGCGCTTGAGCCTTCGCTTACAGGTTTCCAGTATTATATAGTAGAAGTAATTCACGATATATAAGCAAATATATAATTAAAGTAGACTTGTTTTTAAAAAATATAGGTATGTACATATGTATGAAACACGAATTACAAATTTTAAAATAATTAAAACATGCAGGTGACATGTGTGATACAAAAATATTAAATAATAATTAGTTTTTTCAGTCACAGAGTGTTAGAAAAATATCATAGTAAATAATTTCAACATTAGTTTCATTTTTTGAAAATACAATTACAATAATAAAGGACTGCTCTTCCTCAGGGTACGCTGTTGGGACACACCCTAATCAATGTGCAAAAAATAATAGAAAGAAAGATAAAAAGTGCAGGGTTAGATCTTCAAAGGACATGCAAATCATCACACGATTTGGATTTCGATTCTCCTTTTAGAACTTTATCAAGAATCCCTTTAACTCGAGTGCCGGCGGATTTTCTTCGGATATTGGCTGATGAGGATTGCACTGTGAGTGTGGAGTTCGTACTCATATGAGAAACTGGCATACCAGCTGATTTTCTTCCTTTTCGCATGAATCTCTGACGTTCTGCCAATTTCAATCGGATTTGTGTAAGTGTGCCCACAAGGAGCTCATCTACATTGTGATTTAAGGTGGCTGAGGTCTCTGTGTATTTACAATCGTAGGAAGTGGCTTTACTTTTTGCATCTGGAATGAAAAGTTATTTAAGTATGTTTTTATTTACATAAAAAGGAGTTGAAATACTTTGGTATTGATTTGTCTATTAATCATTTTGTAATTGTGAGCTGCGTACATTGTTTTTAACGTTTTTTATACGCATGATTACTGAATTATAGTTAAGTGAATTGTTATTATTAAAAAAATGAAAGAGCTTCCAATTTAGAGAATCTTTTCATAAGGAGCTTTAGGAAGCTCCTTTTATTCAGATTTAATGGCTTTTTATTATTTATCCTATAATCATTTAAGTATGACATAAAACATTTATAAGATTATATATTCATAATAATTCGTCAATTAAATATTACAGATATTTAATATTAAAACAACTCTTTTTTATTTATATATATTAAGCAAATATGATTGAATTAATATAGATCCAACTTACCAACAATGGACACAACCCTTGAGCGGACAAGATCCGACTTATTTCCCACCAAAATGACTGCTTTGTCAGTATTTGATCCGGATCGCCATAGATATTCTAGTATGGACTCTGCTGTTTGAAGGGAGTCTTTATTTACAACACTAAAAACAACTATCATTGCATCAGGAACGTAGGTAGAAACAGCATTTTCAACCTGAAAATATTAGACAAAATTTAAAAGGGTGAACCAATGGTTGATCTACTCATATGTATTAGTGTAAAAGAATCATTTTCATAAGAATATACATTCTGTTTAAGAGTATATTTGATATGAGAGAGTTTTTGTAACTTCATAGATATAATAGTTATATAAATTATTAATGTATTCGAGAAATCCCTTAATTATATGAGCATTAGTAATGTGTTGATTAGTCAATTACGCATACAATGAGGTACGACTTGACAAAGACAAATTATCTACCATTAGAGAATTTCAACAATTTTTCCATTTCTTTTTATAAGTTTTTTTCACTTTATTTTGACAATAAAATCAACATAATTAGGAATATTCAATTTAGATCAAATATGTGCAATTTTTTTTTGGTTAACTTTTGTCCATTTTGAAGGCAATTTCATAATTCCGCGATTGAAGAAGTCTTCGTCACTATTGGAAAAAACTTTATCAACTCACTTTCACAAGCCTCTCTATAGGCCGGTTTGTATCATCAAGAAATTTTTACAAATGCTTGAAAATATGATAATCGCTGGGTGCTAGGTCTGGACTATGTGGTGGACATGGACATCCATGCTCTTGGAGGTTCTGGCGCATTGTTAAAGATGTGTATGGCCTGGCGTTGTCTTGATGGAATACAACACCCTTTCTATGGACAAGTTCTGGCGCTTCTGGTCGATCGCCTGATTCAATCAGGCCAGTTGTTGACAATATAAGTCCGAATTGAATGTTTTGCTCTATGGGAGCAGCTGAAAGTGGATGATTTCTTTCCAATCCCACCAAACACAAAGCATAGCATTCTAGTCCGTTAATCCGGGCTTGGTGATCATTTTAGTCACTTCATAGTGCTTAGTCCACTATCTTTTTCGGCTGTTGCTCTCGCAAGTGACCCATTTTTCATCACCAGTCACTATACGCTTCAAAAATGGATCGATTGACGTTTCTTTTTTTGTGTTTTCATATCTATTATTTGTTTCTTTCTCATTGTTATACGACAATTTGATTTGTTTGACTTCCATGTTGCTTAATCTTATGATAATTTAAATTAAATTTCCTAGAAACAGTGTTGTATTTTAATTTCCTTAAGATTCCCACTGTATTCTTGTGTGTTTATATGGTCCTCCTGGGCAAAGTGATAAAAGTATAATACAGAATGAAAGGACGGCGTGAATTCCTTTCGACGGATAGTTTTTATCAATTTATCCCGAATCTCTATTGACTACTATTATACAAGAAAGCAAAACTTGAAAATGTTATGATTCAATTTAACCTTTATCTGGATCTCTAGGAAGCCTTCGGAAATCAGTTCAGATAAAGAATCCTTGTTCAAAATAGAGCAAACGTAGGCAGCACAATATTTTTCTATTTTATTAAAAGTCTAAAACTATCATTTATGAGCAAATACAGAAAAATGAATTTCGTCAATTGACGACCTGCATGCATATATTTTAATATGTTTAAAAAGATAACGAATTCATAAGCACTTCAATGTGTAACGATGAGTAGTTCATACAATTAGAATCAAGTAGGAATATAATAAGCATCTCTCAGCAGGGTTTATGATAGTTCATTTAATCACAAATTTAACTGGAATCGCATGAGGAAACCTATATGAGTTTAATATACAAATATATAATGAAATTTACTCCTGCTTGATATCTTCTATTTATATTAATAAAGCGATGTTAATCTGTATGTATGTTTGTGAGTGTATCTTAGCACTGTGAAAATACTCTAAGAAATAATAATACTAAAGAACGTGTGTATTATATTAAAATGGTATCTAAAAATGAATGAAATTAAAATTAGGTTTTTAGGTCAACTCATATTTTAACCAACTCTATACTACAAAATATAGGTTAGGTTGAGGACTCATTTTTAACAACGAGTGTGTTTAGCTAAAGTTAATATTAAAAAAGGAAATAAGCCGTATGTATATTCATGAAATAGTAAATGTGACTTTAGATGAGGCTTAACAAAGAGCGCGAGTAGCTAAGCTCCGTCAGAGAGTACTTTAGTCTGCAGAATAAAGTACTCCCAGGCTCATGACGTCATATTATTTATTTATTCCCAAGTTGTAATGATTATTATTCCCTTCTTCAGAAGAGAACATTGAGTAATTTGAGAAACTAGGTGTGAATGTGATCACGAAAAATGGAAAGTAAAACCAATTCTTTCTTTACGACTTATCTTCTATATTAATAAATTAAAGTTTGTCTGTTTGTCGACGCCTAGCAACTCTGGGCAATGCTGGATACTACCGCGCACTTTCTTTTCATTCATTGATATTTCATCACTTCCATATAAGTAATATAGTTCTTACATTTCTTAAATAAGGTATATTTGAATGAGTATGGAAAATTTTGACAAATGGTTGAATACTAAAAAAATGACACGTTCATTCAAATGTGTGATGCATCAACATACAAACAATCTTGAACAAAAATAAAAAAATGAGATATATGATACAGACCAATATTTCATTGACATGTTTGAGTAAATTATAGGCTTTGTGTTCAAATTTTTGGATGAATTAAAATACGGAAGAATTTTAGCTATAACTTAAAACCTTCATTTCATTTTAGATAATTATATTGGTTCTAATATGGCCTTTTCAATAAAATATATTAATTTATCATCCCTTTATTGTGACGATCAATTTTGTGTACTTAAAGTTCAATTTGCGTTGTCTTCAAAGGGGTTATAAGAATAAATTAATCATAGAAATATACTATAATTCAGGGAAAATACAAATATAATCCACACTTAACTTTGAAAAGAATCATTTTTGCCAACTTTTGTGTTGACAGCCGACTTGTTTACTTAAAAATTTGATTAATTGAGGGAAAAGAGCCAAGCTATGCAATGAAGATTGCACACTGTATGCTAGACATTATATTAATTTCGAATAATTTGTGTTATCTTAGGCCTGATGTAGATGTTCCATACAACGATTAAATCACAACCAAAAAGTTTTATATTTTTAGCTTGTACTGTGAATATCCACTTTCTTTCTTTATTTAACTTATATATCCACTTTCTTTAAAACATATCCATTGAGCGTGTCATTATGAAGTCTACGATATATGAGCTCTTGATGATTGTTTCGAATATCTCAAATCCAAAGTTAGTGAAAATTACAAGTCATGGGTAATGTTAGAGAGAATTGTTTGGTATGAAACAACAATCTGTGATTCATGTACTACGATTGATTTCATAAAACAAAGTATAGTATAAAACTCCTTTCTTCAAGAATCTAATGGATCCGAAGTCTGTAGAATAATCAACTATGAGGGGTTTAAAATGTCAATAAAAACAGTTTTTTATTAATGGGAGTTTTCATATTCTTTTAGAAAGAGCATCAGCCTACCATCTTGCTCCCATACCTTGGCACTTGAAGGTAAATATTTCTTCTTGATCATCAAGAGAGGATAATGCAATCCTTGATATTTGCTGGGCCTACTTGAATGATGAGGAAAATGCATTCGCAATTCGTTGCTGTAGTTAACTGTTTAACTGTAGTTAAAATAATTTTTAATTCAACTTTACGAGTGTTTTCCGTAGTTATATCAATCTTAATATTAAAGGCATTGGGGACCAAAGTATCAAATATTTATAAGGTATTGTACTATTCGGCATTTGTATAGATAATTCGATTTTTTTTTTCAACAGCCCAGTATGGAGTTCTTACGCTAAGAATCCCTGGATCAACTGGCCCTGCTTGCGATGGTCAGCAAATACTGTTTAATTTTACAACTACTTCAATAAGTCATTTTAAAACTTTCAGATGGGTCATAAAAGGTTACAGGGGTTTCAAAAGAAGTCATGAATAACGGGTACTTTTGTGTGTGGTGTTAGTTCTGTAGAGTATTTTATTACATTTACTTAGTTTTTTTAAATTTTTGATATTTTAGATTTGTATATTCTATTTTAGATATTTTTTAACTTGCTTTTATAACCGTTTTTTTAAGACAGGAAAGTATCTTTGTACTTCTAGATCTTTTTTTCTGGAGGAGTAGATAAAAACTATCAGGCTTAGTGATTTTAACTCAGCGTAGTTTCTTCAACGTGTTTTTCTTTTTTTCTAAGGATAAATTGAATCAAATACAGACTATTAAAAAGATGATAGCTCTTTGTTGATTGCAGAATCATTGATGTGAACGGCTGTTTCTAACAAATGGATAACATTATTTCTATAATGACATTGTTTTTTGAGATGATTTCTCTCTCAGTGCATTGCCACTAGGGTAGGGCAAAAACTAAAAAGACCGAAAATAGAATATAACTAGTTATATTTCAATGTTATGTATAAAAATAAGTATACACGTATGCTCAATTTCAAAAGGATGGGAAAAGTTTTTAGCTGCCAATACGGATTGAAATATTAATGTATCATATTTTGCCTTATTTTTAGCACATAAAAAAAACAAAACAAGTTTAATATTAACCAAATAATTATTTTTTTACTTGGTATTTCTCATAAAAGAATTTGAAAAATAAAGCCTAGTTGCTATCTTTTCCCCCTTCTAAACATGTTTTCAGTCACGTATACCCTACCCAGTGCAAACTATTTTGCTGGTAAATAAATGGTATTTTAGAATCTTGAAATATCTCCACGTACCTCAAATGAGTACACAAACTACCATTTGGGAATCATTAATATACACTTGGTTTTACAACTTGTAATAACTTTAACCATAGATAAAGAGGAAAAAAGAATAAAAGAAAATAAAAGTATTTAATATATTATAAATTACAGATCTGTACTGAAGAAAATATGGTATATCAAAATCATTAACTTATTTTGGAGATACATTTAAAAAAAAAAGTATTATGAAAAAAAGCTTTTATAGTGATCAGCAAATATGTTTTTTATCAAAATATACCACTTTTTTGTATGTATACTCACTAGGATTTAGACATAAAGAAGAATTAATATTATGTAAAATATTGGGCAAGACATACATTTCAAGCTATAAAATTCTATAAAGAGCAAGAATAAAGAGCTTAAAAAAATTGTTGAACTAGTTATACAAGAAAAATATTTTTCTCATCCAGTAATCAGTATGACTTGGAAAACTGCATCAATATCTTTCTATGTGTCCAAAAATGACTATAACCTTCACTAATTGATGTTCATTATATTTAGAAAAATAACTTTGTATATGTGTATCTATTTTTACCATTTATTTAAATATGGTCTGTTATATTATTGAAATGAAAGAAACTTCAAAATTGTCACTTACAAAAATGAGCTATTGATACTTTTCATATTGGAAAAAGGTAAGAATAATAGGATTATTTGGATTGATTCCCATGAATTCTTCCACGTTGGTTTTACCGTAAGTGGATATAAAATAAAGATAAAATACAGGCCCCCAATATTTTACATAAAAACGTTAGTACTTACGGCAAGTGCCCAATACATTTCAATAAAAACAACAATGGCTGTTATAATTATTTGTTAAAAAAACACTCAAATGCTGGTTGTCAAAACAAATACGAATATATAAGTTAGAAAATATATTTTTCAGATTAATTCTGACTTAAAAATTCCATTTTTTCAAATAAACAATATTTTTAGAATCTACTATGTCTGCTAGAATGGATACAGAATTAGAACCTATTTAAAAAATTAAATAGCAACCCTTGCCCTTCACTATGGGCTCAATTCCAAGACCTTACATCTTTGTCACGTAGTCTTCCTGCGTGTTTATTTACTTGGGACTTTCTATGGATGGCGTGCTCGATCCCATATTCAAGAGTGTTGCAGTCTGGTCACAAGAGGCAAGGACCAGAAATTCGCCAAGTTTTCTTTACACCACATTTGAGTTTTTAGCTTTGTGGCTTCCAGGCTTCCTCTCAATGCTCTTGTTGGCGTTCTTCAGCTTTTTAATCGAGGGAATGATACCCTTAGAGCAGAAGAGAATGCGTGAAATGCCAAGAAGACACAGGATTTCTTTTGGTCTCCGTCTCAGTTGTCATTGGTTTGATGAAGAAATTTGTTTTACAAGAATTGTTTGTTTTATTGTTATACCACTTAATATAACGGAAAAAGAAATCGGTAAATTATTCAGTAAGTCAACTAAACCTTTCGAAAGTTTAAATACTAAAAAACACGTTAAAAGTTATAATAAAAATTAAAGTGATAAAAATTTCCATAGCTATAGCTAAAGCTTATCTAAGACGATGATGTTTTTAAAAATATTCACAATATGTTTTAAATTTTTCAGGCGACAACCCTTGCCCTTCACTATGTGGGCTCAATTCCAAGAACATCTTTGTTTCTTCCTGCATCTTAAAGGCATCCATACTTGGGACTTTCTATGGATGGCGTGCTTCCCATATTCGAGTGGCTATGAACCTCACTACGTATGAGGCTAAGTCCCAGAACTTTCCATTTACTCTTGGTATTTTGATATTAAAAGCAACGTATCTTGCTGTGGCATCTATTAAGATGTCTTTAAAATCTTCTATTCTGATTGGCTCTCTCAAAGTGAGTTTTTTTTAGCAATATATGCCTTGGAATTTTAAAGTGCCTTAGTTTTTGGAGGCGAATTCCTTCTTACGGATAATCCAAAAAGAATAATGGGCGATTTATAACTTGACTTTGTATGTATGTGACCGCAGTCTATTTTAAATAGTGATGACCCAATAATTTTAATCATAATCCAAAATTGGATAATCTGATGATTTTTCTAGAATTGGTATTGTCTTTGGGAAAATGATGTATAATTTTCGATTCTCCTATTTGGATTCTTATGTATTAATATTTATTACGGATATTTAACTACTTATTACTTTTTCCGTCAAATTCCGTCAAGATTCAAAAAATGACTATTTGAATTTTTGACTTTAGTCTTATAATTTTATAAAATATCTAAATTTGCTAAAAAACAGAGAGAAAACAAATTAAACAAAAAGATAACTATGTAAAGTTTTTTCTATTTGTGGAATACATATGAAATGAAGGAGACAACTGAGTTAAAACAATCTTCTGGTAACAATCTTAAGGCATTAAAATAACTTTTTTTTATTTAGTTATTATTCTGATGACACTTATAAAAAAAATGTTTTAATACAATTCTTCTTTTAATTATAACTACTCCACTCTCAAAAAAAAAATACCTTATTTTAACCAACTATGTATAGAATATTCCTTGTTGTATATAAATTTTTTCTTAATTTGAGAATGTAAGTGCTATTATTCTTTAGTTAACATTGACAAAGTGTATAATTTTTTTTTATTTTGTACAAAGGGGTATAAGCGTTGTTTACTTATATATTTTGTAAAGAAAGCAACAATGATTGGGGCCGTTTTTTTGTAACTCCAGTTTCATTCATTATAGAGATAAATAAGTGATCCCCCCTAGAACGTTCATTAAATAAAATAGACATTATTAAACTTCAGTACTGAAAATAATAAAGGACATACTTTCTTCCTTTTGTATGACAAATTATCCTTTTAATATAATATAAATTTATAATGTAAATATTGTATTTTTTTCCAATATACACAGAAAATAACTACATTTAGAGTGCTGTAGTCCCCCCCCCCCAAATTATTAATCATTGTCGGAATCAGATAGCCCTTTTTATATTACTACAATAACGTCAGTTGAACGGATTTACATGCACAGTAAATAGTACATTCATCAAATTCTACTGCGTTGTCTGTAAATATTCATTTCTTTGTTTCAAGTATATATTACCGAGGGACACATTTGCACTCATAATACACACATTGTAGCATTAGTGAACATTTTAGTGTTGGGATAAAATAGTCTTTAACTTAAGTCATTATTCTGTTGTGTATTCCATTAATCACTTAATGTGTGCACTAAAGGTTGTGATACTCTTTTGGATATTTTACTTGAGACGCCAGGTCCAAAATATATGAAGATAACTGGATCCAGACTCACAACATGGAATCCAGTTATTCTATCTTATATGGAAAACTTTGATAAATTAAGGAGGGAGAATGTAAGAAAATCTACCAAAATATCGCGTTTGTCGAAACTTTGTTGTCAAAGAAGTTAATACTTCATTACCAAAAGCCTTGCATTGTTACATTCACCAATAAGAAGATAGCTGAAAGGGTCTTTTTGCCTTATAGCTCTACTTTTTTCAGCAGCACCTTTTAATGATACCGTACTAGTCAATAACTTTATCATATATATGAAAATCGATTAAATTTTTGCTGATGGAGGAATCAAGGTATTCTTGGTACATTTGTGGTACCTAACTGAAGAGCTCATACCATTATCATGATTTTGAGATCAAGTTGGAAATGACATCAAAACAAAGACGGTATCAAAATTAATGACTTTAGAAGAGAGACTCTGCAGCAAGAGACATAGCTCAAGATATGGAAAACCGACACTCCTACCCATTCTAAAAGATACTCTAGAGGTTCTAAATTTATCACAGTTTGTAAGGGAATATCTTATTTTGACTTTATAAGGCTAGACAAAAGTTTCTTGCTGAAACCAGTTGAATAATGGGAATTAGATCGTTTCTTTTGCATAAGCAATGAGAAAAAATCTATATTGTCTGTGGTTAACAATAGAGTAAAACGAGGAGTTTTTTTGGGCCAAGCTAGAAAAGAGAAAAACTAACAGTACATCTTTCAGATCATTGAAAACAATTAATATTCTCCTTCCAAATCAAAGAAACAGAGAGCAAAAAAATTAATTAATTGTTTGTATTTAACAATTGAGGAATTATATATTTGTGTAATATAGTTACTAATTTAATTATAAACTTATATCATCATATGAAGATGATAATTATTAAAAAAGAAAATAACTAAAAAGGAAAAACTACTGATTTTTTTTTCTTCTTTTCTGAACTGAAGTTTGATAATGTCTTTTTATTAAATAATCAATTATTGCTCTTTATAATCAAGGAAGTTATAGTCACAAAAAATTAATAATAAAACACGATGATCCGATTGTATTCGTTTAAATATTTCATTAAAATACATTTTTTTTTAAATAAAGCAGAAAAAAAAAGTTTTGTTTCATATGGGCTTAAATATTGCAATTGTGCCTGAGGTAATCGTTAAGCAAATTTGCTAAAATTTTGTATTTGGGATCTTCTTACCTAGTTGCAGTACCAAAATTAGATTCTGCTGATTCGGATAATGTTGGGGGAATCGCATCACCCAAATGGATACTCTACAGTTTATAACTCACAGTTTCAACTGCACAGCCCAAGGGCCACTGAATATTTTCATATTATAAATGTTATGTATTATTTCAGAATCGATATATAGAATCACCCTCTATCGATCGATTAAATGACCTCTTTAAGGTATGGAACAATGAAGAAAAATAGCATTTCCATACTTATTTAAGCTAACCATAAGGTATTTATCAATACCTGCAACTTCAGTTCCTAGTCTTCTCATCTACTATGGAAATAGTTTCTAAGAAGAGAAACAGGATTAATTACGATGTAACAAATATGGTCATTACCCTTCATGGTAAACTCGATTAATATAGTATAAAAGTGTGGATAATTCAATAATTATCACGTTTAGAAATAACTTCCTTTGTGTATGACTAAACGTGAGCCAATCGTATTAAATGAAATACCATATACAAATAGGAATATCCAATTAATTAATAACCAAACTTCTCTTATTTATTGTATTTCTTGACTGCAAACTCGAAATGAAATGTGAGAGTCATCACCTTTCTCGAACTCAACTCAACTTCAATCATCGAAATCACAAATTTGAAAATTTCAACTCCGTTTTAAGACTAAAACATAACTATATTTTTCTCAATAGGATTTTAACATCATTTAACAAATAAATAGACAGCACTACAAATTTCTATTTTTTTGTGTTATTGTTCATTTTCTATGTATCATCATTTATTTAGTATATGTATAAGAGACATATTGTCACGTAGGTACATCCTAGTAAAAGATCGATATTTCTTAGAGAATCTCGTTAAATAAAACATTATTTATTTGGCCAAAAATGAGGATATACGAGTATAATAAACTATTATTTTGATAGAAACATTTGTTTTTTTAAGAAATGATCCATCTTATATGGAAATTTACTTAGTATTTTGTTGTGACTACTTCTTTTCCCGTTATCCGTGTTTTGAACGTAGATTGGTTGAATTCGAATGAGCTCTTGTTCATCTGTGAACAATTCTCGACAATAGTTACACTATGCAACAAAATGCGGGTCTTGGAACGCAATTCATTATTTAAAAAAAAAGCCATATGACACGAAAATAATCTTTAAAATATTCAATTACATTAAGTTTGGGCTTTAAAGCCTTTTTTTTTTAAAATCACATTGTTAGAGTACAATTTCTATTCAAAGTCATATTTAAAGGTCTAACTATGTATATAGATAAAAAATTTCTCAGCTGTATTATGAATACAGTTCCTATCAAATGGGTATAACCCTATAAAAATGAAGTCAAGGAAGAGACTAAAGAATAAACCTTATATTAGAACTTACATTTTGCCGTAAAAAAAACAACACAAAAACGATTTTTATTATTTTTTTCATTTCAGCCTTTAATTTTTTTTACAGAATACTTAATAGTTATGGAATGTAAGATTCCCTGAAATTGTTTTGAAATAAGTTATAATATAGTAAATTATTTGACTAATTATAAGAAGTAATGATGCTTTAGAGACAGGAAAAGTTCAGTAGTCAAACTTAGATTTAATTAATAAATACTTATCAAATACCCGTACATTGGACATGTAACATATTAAAATTATTTTATTTTGAAACATTTTAATGCAAACTTACTTTATTTATTAAATATTATATATGCAAATTAGAAGTTAAATCAATCAAAATCTAACTTTTTTTTTTGACAGAAAATCTATTGAATTTGTTTTATAATGTTTATTCCTTAGTTTTAGATATAATATAATGCAATTGAAAAAAATGGAGAAAAATATTTGTTTTCATAAATGATCCTTCATTTTACTGGATTTTTGTATGATTAGACAAAGTAGGAAATGTATATAAGATACCTTAATAATAGTTTATCTTTGGAATCTTGGAATGTTTTTATCATTTGGCATTACTTTTAAATTTAATTTATATCGCTATTTAATTTCAAAATATGGCTTTGAATCGAAATTATACTAAAAAAGGGATTTTTAAAAATAGGCTATCCCTATTATAAATTTTAATGGTACTCTTCCTGTTCTATGGCTTAAATAATGAATGTGTATTTTAGCCAGCGGGCAAAAATGGTGTTGTATAATGTTATTGAATAATAGTTCAATAGATTGGAAAAATTGCCTTACTACTAATATGTTATTTATGCCTTTTTTCTGTTTCTTATAGGAAAAAAACGTTGCAATGCAATAATTAAGTTACGGAGGTAAAAAGGGAAATCTATGTATCCTTATTGTTGAGTATGATGGATTGGAAATCCACAATAACCTATTATCTTCCATAATACCAATAAATAGCTTGTCATTCATACAGATCTCAAGTAAACTCATTACAGTGTTAGTGACCATAGATGAAAATAATATATTGCTTTTTGTAGTTGCTACCTGAATATATGTCTTGCGATTTTCCAAAGCTGGACAACAAATATTAAATAATGTGACGCTTCAAATTTGAAACATATGCCTTATAGCGAACATTTTCGCAACGTCATAAGTTGAATTAAAATTGAAAGAGAAGCCATTTTGGGGACTCAATGTTGAGATGTATCAAAATCTGCTTTGAGTTCTACTTGATGTTAATGATACACAGTAATATTTTAATTTAATCAAAGTAATTTATACTAAAAATCCCTAAAATTGTGTCAGATTTGTCAAATTACACTGCCCAACAGGAAAAATGGTACAAAAATAGTATATGATCAGTTTAATTGAGTTTGATCCCTTGATTCCAAATAGGGTCTTATTTTTTCTCTGCTAGCCTCGTGGCCTTCAGAAAAGGGCATACATCTTTTTCAATTTTTGGCTATCTTTAAGGTTCAAATCTTTTGTAAGTGCTTGGTGTTGAAGATAAAGATAATTTATGTGAATATATTTTATACCCTATTTTTGAGTTATGATTGTTTAAACTTGAAAGTAGGTGCTTTCTATTCAGAGGTTTATAGCTTCCAGACAAACATATATTCAACTTTAAAAAAAATATTTCATTTGATAGCTGAAAGTCTGAACTTTAATAAAAAAAGTGCTTCCTCAAAAACACTGTATATCTTTGTCAATTTGAGATAAGACCACGACAATATTTTAAGGATAAAACTTCGTTTTGAATAGATCACATAAGAAAAGTCCATAAATTTAAACTGCCCTCACTGGTAGAGAGAGAGAGAAGGAAAAAGAGGGAAAGAAAGGGAGATAGAGAAAAACTAAGTGCTAAAGCTTTGAAATGAAATCCCTCTTAGCTCTTGAGATTAGGATCTGAATTCTAGATCGGTGGTCATCAATGAAGAAGTGTTCATCTGTGGTATGGAATTCCTTGTAAACTGTCTCTAGATGCCGGGATTTTATTTTGTGAGGGTCGAAAGTACTTGTCTTGGAATCTTTCATTCACTACGGATCGGCAACGAGTCCTCTTGTGTCCATGGAGCTTGAAATAAGGATGCATGCACAGTAACTCAAACTAGTGAATTTTAGAATAAATGTAAAATGAAAAAGGTATTTTCTAAGTTTAATTTTGGATCTGTGTTAATAGATGAAGGTGTGCTGCGGAAATTGTAACGTAACTTTTCTTTCACTTATCAATATAGAGTGTAGAGGCATCTAATCATCAGTGGAGAAGGAACCCTTCATATTTGATAGAAAAATTTGCGGCTAACGACTCTTACTTACAAAGATAAGAAAGTCGGAGGATCCACTTCAATATCAAAAAAGAATAATTATTATTTTTACTACATTTAGGATCTATTTGATATATAATACAACTAGGCATTAGAAGGATATATTTTTGATAGGGAGTAAGGTTCAAGTCATTTTATTTGTTGGTTCCATTTGGACAGCCAATAGTTTACTACTATCTTTATAAGGCCGTGCACTTTTGGGACGGCTATAATATGTGGTATGAGAGGGATGTAAAAGTCCGGCTAAAAACATATCATTTCCGTTCAGATAGTAAATGTTTCCTTTGTATCAACTGTAGAGTAGATATTTAGTTTTGATGCACACTAACAAATACATGGATACGTAATGTATATAATCAACTAAATTATAACATAAATATTAGATAGACTGTAATAGTTTGAGTAGGCTCTAAAGCCATTAATCAATTACTCCTAGAATATTTGTAGAGTCCCATTATAGATTATTATAATAACATATGTACATAATTTGATTATGTTTACTGATATGATTGATAAGATTTGCTATTTATTTTGTCAAAACGAGTTTTGTTTATATAGGTACATACATACATACACATTTTGTTTGGCACATTTTGTCTATATTTATTTGTATGTGTTCTAGATTTATTTCCATATCTGCATATTATAGTATGCAGACTAATGTATTCATTAATAAAACAAGATATTTTATTATACACTTAAATATTGTGTGTTTACACTTCTCTAGAGAATAGAATAGAATAGGCTTCTTGTATAAAATCACATAATTCATATCCTTATTTCACTCATAAAGGCTTTTTAGGGAATATAAACTCTATTAATTTCACCCAAATAACGTTTCTGTGGGTTTTTTCGTTCATTGGGAGGTAACGACAACGTTCGATGTAAAATCAAAAGACTCCACCTCATCACTCAGTATCATAAATGTGTCATTTAAGATTTTATTAAGCTTTACCGAAGTTTAAACAAAAAGATAAACATACTAAATAAAAACAATCTCTTCCACAAAAACGAGATTCTCTGCTCACAACAAAAGCTACCCCCCCCAAATATATCAGCTAGTCTTTGGAATTATATACCTCTATACATTCACCAGGTAAGTGAGGCTGACTTCAAGCGGGTTTTAGTTAATTTTTTTATGTGACACATATATATTATTTAAATTTTGGGATTATTTTATTTTGTTAATTTTTTCTTTGCACAATTATGTAACCTTCAAAATTTTAATATTCTTATCTTAAATGTATTACTTTTACTTACAATAATAATTTTTATGCTTTATAAAAACTAAATGTAAGTCGACCTCTATAAGCTGGTGGTGAAAAATCAATAAATAAATGTATGCCCCTATTTTAGATAATATAGAAATTCACGAATACCTACATTCGTGGTTTTGTATGGAATCAAGAAAAAACAACTCAAAACCAATTTGTGATACGTTGAAATACTATATTAAGCGATATTTTTTATTTTCTAAGTCCTCCTCCAAGAGAAATAACACCCTCAATAGGCCAGCGAACAGATAGGCAGCTCTTAAGAATGAAGGGCATGTAATGTCATAATAGCAGCTCGGAGTGAATCCAAATCTGGATAATATTTGAGGTAGGAATTCTTCTCCAAGACTACCCAGAACAAATTTCAGAGCTCAACACTATCATATTTATAATATTTCGATCTTTTGAAAAGTATTTTGTTGAAATCTACTTGCAAGTTTTAAAAGACATAGAAGAACAAAAAAAACTACTATTTGTCAAACGTATTTGTACAAATAAAGATATAAGGGTAGTACGTTTTCACTGACGTCATAAATTACATCATGATTGAAAGTTGATATTTTTATTATATGAAATGGACAAAATTCCAATAAATCTTCATGGAAATTCATCAAATTGCTTTAAAAAAAAATTAAATAAAAAAGACTTCACATCTGTATTGAAAATCTTTATGAATTACTTAAATTTGTACAATTTTTTTGATCGATTAGGGACGAAAAAAATAGAAAATTAGGGAAAAGTTTCTTATTATTTTCATTGCAATAGTTAATTTTTTTTCTATAGTATGGAAATATAAATATGCATTATCATATTTTTAACATATTTTTGGGGCAGATGTATCATAAAACTATGCAATAAAGGGATACATTTTCGATAAACAGTAAGGATTAAGTCATTTTATTTGTAGGTCTCATTTTTACATCTAATACTTCACTTTTTTCCTTAATTCTAATAAAGAAATGAGTCCTTTTTACATCTTACTTGTTTGGCCCCTTAAAAGGATCAAACATCAACAACACTAACATCACTTAAAATACTCTATAGTGTTTTATTAATAAAATATTGGAGAGCCACCTAGAGGCTATTTTGTTTAACTAAAAAAACATTGCATATAACTGTAAAAACGCTGTGCATGCAAAGTTCTCTCTCTCCTTGGAAATAGCTTGCTATTTGTTAACAGGGTTTGTAATGGGTAGTTTTAATGTAGTTGATCTTAAACTGTGGTGTATGATGTCCCTTTAGTGGTACGTGGATGTTTTTTTTTTTAAATCTATGAAATATTTTATGTAGTGGTGGACCTTGAAGTTCCTGAAATTCTCTTGGAGGATACAAAAGTCTTCCCAGGATTTTTATGCCATTATATCAATTTATAAAAATATCCATCATTCTGTGATTCTAATATTATAGTATTGTTCACATGAAATCAAGGCAAAAAAAAAAACCTGTTCTTTCTGTTTTAAGTATTACAAGAAACTATTTTGAAATTTTAATGAAGTATAATTTCGATTTTTTTCATCATTTTATGAATAAGTATGCTCATTTGACGATCTGAGGATTTGTTGGCGAGTTATTTTCTATATTGATAAATAAAAGTTTGTCTTTTCTTCCGTGCTTTATAATGCCGGGGAAATATATAGAATGTATATATGAGTGCTACTGCTAGTGAGACAATAATCACGCTAATTTTCCTTAAGAAACATTTATTTGTTTAAGCTTCATTTCTTTATTTTTGTATAGAAAAAAATAAATTTCTGAAGGTTGTTTCATTGTACACCATTTGGAGTCCTGTTCCACAAAATGTAAATTGAAATTGTTACTTACAAAACGTCATTCAATGAAATTTACACACAATTTACTAAAAAAAAGTTTGACCTTTCTAAAATAAAGTCGTTCTAAAAATAAAATAAAATATGATTTCCGAAAAAACGTCATATCATGAAAAATACAATATACATATCTAAAAAAGACCATTTGATAATAAAAAAAAGATGGGGAACAGAATATTAAATTCAAATCGCCCAAAAACTTGCGCTCACCACACTTCTCAAGGAATACAGATAATTCTATGAGACATTGGCTTTGTTTACTTAAATTAGTTTAATAAAAATATAGGTGAATGCTACTCACAAAGATACCGTTGTTAAAAATTATTCTCAGCATGCGCCATTTTTTTAAACGATACGTTAAAACAACAAGCTACAGACTGTCACACCACTTTCAGATAATATTTTTTTTTAGTTTGTTCATGCCTTATTAATGAACTATAGCTGCTTTTTAAAATTTACAGAGTACTGGCGTTCCTGCAACTACGATCGTCAAATATTAGATAAGTAAACAAAGTTTTAAAAAAATTGTTAATGTATCACTATAGTTTTATATAACAAGAGAAACTGGTTTTTCTACCGCAGGTTATGGCACTTTAGGGCGTCTGTAAAGTAAGAATTTTACAAATTACATTATATTCTTAAAAATGTTAGATATACAAATACACAAATATTTAGATATTTAGGGGAAAAATTGGACAACTTTTATTTATGATGGGACTCCCTTTGGTATGCTGTTTTGCACCAAAGTATACCATACTGATTTATTTTCTACAATTAATGTAATCAAAATAGTATTTACAATTTTGGTACATATTTAGGATTTAATCCAATTGAAATATCTAAATTTAATTTTGGGAAATATTTTTTAAATGAAAATTATTGTCATAACCTCAATAATAAATTAGTTTGGTGAACAAATTTCTTCAAGAAGAAGGAATTTGTTCTTTAAAAACAACAACTTAATATTTTTCTTAAAATGCAATTAATCTTTTAAAAAAAATGAAAGAAAAATGGATGTACAAACTTGTAAATATGCACATCTAAATATATACTTTTGTATATATAACTTGTCAAATAAAAGCAATAATTTATCAATAAATAAAAATAGATGTTTATTATTTACCAGAAATATTGAAAAGTACAAGTATTCCCATTTTTTTTAATCATTCAGCCACTAACACGAAAATATTTACTACAAGAATATATCATTCAATCAGTTGTGAATATATCTACTATTGTTTAGTATTTAGTTTCTGATTTTAAATCTTGGGAGGCTATGACTATTTCTAACATTAGATAAATAAAGGTCTAAACATTTCCAAATAATGAACTCATAATTTTGTGTAGAGAAAGTTCATTGTACTCACTTAATCCTGATAATATTTACCACAAGGAAAATTAATTGGGAAAACAAAAATAAATATCAATTTAGTAATTTCTCATAATTTTAAGTGGTATATATATATAAAAATCCGATTATTCTCTATGGTGACCAAAAGAATAAAAGCCATACCTATAATTCATTTTTGACAGTTCTAAATTAAACTCAATTAATTTCATTATTTTACAATTATTGTGTTAATTAAAAGAATTGCATATTATCTACAATTTCGCCTTGATCGAAAAACTTACTTTCCCGAGTGTATATATTTATAAATGAATTGATAAAATTATGTCATTCCTTGGAAAATTAGTCCTTCTTAAATTCAATTTCGATGATTTATGACCTTATGTTTCCACCTTCATTATTTTCATAGCATTGACAACCTAGGCTTTTCTCTACTTTAATAACGCTTATATATGCCGATATCCTTTATAAAATAAATAAACAACACATATTCCATGGACCAGGAGCAAAAGTGTTATAAGTGACATTATTTAATTCTTTGTTTTGATATATGAAAGAGTGTTTTTATATATAATATTTGACAAATTTCTAACTTATTGATTTTGGAAATGGAACTGTTGGAAAGGAGTGGGACGATAGTGCTAGGTAAAAGCTGCAGCCAAGTATGTCCAGTCACTCCTTTACTTTTCGTTACTGCAATGGAGTATTTAAATGACTCCTTGAAACTCACATATGGAGGCTTCAGAATCTATCTAGGTGAAAGAAGATACATAATTGATCTATACGTAGTGAATGGTAGATGGAAATTCAAAAGACAACCTGTAAAAAAGAATTGAAATACTTTTGTTTTATTTCGACAAATTCTAAAGTATTTCAAGACTTAAAATTAATATTGAAAAAACTCCCTGTAGGTTAATAATTTCCTTTACCTTTTGATAGGTTGGTGGATGAAAAGTATTAAATAAAGTAAACATCTTGGGAATTGAGTGGGAGAGAGATGTCCTTGCTTTCTCTAATTGGCAAAAGTTAAACTCCCACGCTCAAAATGTTGTCGATCATATCTGAGGTACAACTTGAGTAAAATAATGAATTTACATAATACAAATATTATATATGGCTAAAGTTATCACTTCTATAGCTGAAAAAGTCTTAAAGGAAGAGGAGAAATGGATGAAGCTGTTGTTTGATCATAGCTACATTAATGCTCTAAAGAGACTTTGCACAAAATTAAAAGAAGAACTGGTTCTTTTGGATTATCCACTGCTAAAAATTTACATAAATATTTTTACAAACATTACGGCTAAATCACATTTAGGATTGAGGAATGGTAATGCTGGGTCTCCTGCTTATAAATTTTTAAGATTCAGTTGAGATCCATCAAATGACGTAATTATGAATTTATCTAGTGAATGGACAGCTTCTCATAGAATAGTATGGAATAAAATATCATCGTTTAACTCTAATAGTACGGTAGACATTATTCGCTAATAGTCTTAATAGAAGTCTCTTTTCAAGAAGGGAGATCCTGTAAAGTTGGAAAATATTGTCATTCGGAATAATTTCCTTACATTCCATGACATTAATAGTAACTCAATAATAGAAGAATTCTCTTCCTTCTTCATAGATCCTTGAACTAACACCTTTCTCTTGTTCCGTGGTGTCTAAACTTTGACGTTAGAATTTCTGAATCGTTGGATGCGAAGTAATCTCCAGGAGATATAGTAAAGCTTTTGACCTTACTAATTCGTGGGATAAAATAATTATGGGCTCTTTGAGTGCTAATAATAATGGGAAAAAGTTTACCGCTCAGTTTTAGATATCTCCTGAGATTATAAAATTCAAATTATTCTGTAAAGACTGTCGTAAAATATTTAATAACGTTATACACGCCTTTTTTTAATATAGTCTGTATTTTGATATTTTATATTCCTTAAATATTGCTTCATAAGAGATTTTAAACCAAATCTTGACAGCCTATTTTCCTATTTTGTTTTCCTACTCACCAGTCGCGTAGTTCCGAAGAAGAAAAAACCATCTTGACTGCTTTTTGAAACTGTAAAGCTCTCATAGCTCAGCGTATTACGAAGGATGAAGTGTTTAATGTGATGGATGAGAATGCTACTTTAATGCTGCTAGATATGCAGCTTTTTCTTTGAAGATTTCCCAGCTGCACGATACTTCCTAGTATTATGCCTGGAATCTTATAAACCACTATCCATTTTCTTCGATAAGACATGCCAATACATTAGGAATAATCATCAATATGTACCAACACTTAAGAATATCGCCGGGTGAGAAGTGGGGATTTTTTAAAAAATATTTTGATTCACTATGAGTCCTTTTAAGTATCTTTTTATAGTTGTCCATGTTATGAACCATGTTTTCTTATTTCTACTGAGGTGTTTTTTTTAAATATATTTTTTATACACACAAATTTTCTTTTATTCATTTTACATATTTTTTTGTATATATGTTTGAATAAATAAAACCTAGTTTAAAAAAAAGTTCTAAATTTTAAAACATCTTTTAACTACCATTTAAAATTCTAGGAGTACTTAACACGCTTATCCCGAATCTTTAATGCATCAATCAAATTAAAATCAATATTGATTTAAATCAGACCTATTCGAAGTAAATGCTCTTTTGTAAATAGAGGACTAATTTATATACGCTTCAGACAATTTTTTTTTGCTTGAAAAGAAATGAAAAATCGAGGCGTTACTTTTTTCCAAGCAGAACGCGTTTAAAAACCAAAAACGTATTACAAATTCATGATCAACGCCTTAATTACTAAACTCTTTTACTAATTTACTATAACTTTATATGAAGCTTAGAAGATTTTTCTGTTGACTTGTACACTTTTCAAAATGTTTACATATACCCGGCTAAATGTTATATCGGTCAGTCTCAAATACCATTGCATGTACTCACTATTAATACTTTATCAGGCTTATGTCATTTTTTTCATGATAGATATGAGCATAATAAGAATCAATGAATGTATTATTTTTAATCACAGAACATGAAGAAACTATTGATATCAATATAAAAACCATATTTAATGTTATGCAATATAAATTTATAAATAATATTTTTCGATATGGGAAACACGAGAAGGAATATATGATTTGAAAAAGAAGGAAAAAAACCAGATTTTTTTTAAAAACTAATATATGTAGGTATGTGGCCCCTCAACACAAAAGCAACCTAAAATGTTTTTGTTTAAAATTAATTATAGATTACATCTGTACTCTTTGACGAATTATCATCAATTCCTATTTACAAATTATTAATATTAAGAAGTTGGCAGTAGTGGAAATCAGAGATATTCTGATTGCAGCCGTAGTCCATTTTTCTTCCTTCTCCGTTAAGATTCCATGAGCGTATCGGTCTTCATGGAACTATGCTGAGGATATAATACACTACTATTACTCCTTCTCAGATAAAAACATAAAATTGTTGCGCCATTTAATACACACTTATTAGAAGTTTAAAAGTTATGAATGATCTACAGAATAATTATTTTTGTTTTTTTATCCATATATTATGAAACTACGGCTCATTCTTTTTCATTAAACTTTTATCTATTTTGTAGCTTTTTTTTGTTTATTTATTTACTGTGGATTTTTTTTAGAGATAACTTTTTGAAGAAAATGAATAATCAATAACATCATATATATAACTGACTAGTATATGTCATTGAAATAATGACTTGTATGTATATAGGGAGACAATTCTAAGTAAATTGGGATTTTCTCTGATTCTTTTTTTTTGTTCAAGATTGTTTTTATGCAGACGCATCTTTATATGCTCTTATCTACCAACATAATGAATGTTCCTTAAATGATGGAAGTATGCACCTATATAATTATGAGTATAGGTTCAATAAAGCTCTCATATGATTCCTGATGAATATGATATGTCATTTTCTTGATGCTATGATATGTAAATGATACCTATGTAATCAAGTTGGGTTTAAAATGGGATATACATGTAAGAACTCATTTATCACTTGAGTGTTCTTTTTTATCATTAATCTTACTCTACATATATATATATATATAATGTATTGTATATACAGAGATAATATGAATAACATTAATAGATAACAAAAAACATGTCTAATATGAACTTATTAAATAAGAGAAATACAATTGATTTTGGGGACATACATATGTATCTATATAGAAATAATATGATTTGAATATACTTACAGACATTTCTGCATAGGGTCGATCAATAAAAACTAGTTCAGATTCTTCACCTTCTAGTAGAACCGAAACGCATTTTTCACCATATTCTTCCTCTTCATATAAATATAAAAGAAATTATATTAGTTTAACTAATTTCCTAATTTTTGATTTTTTAACAAAAAAATATTGTTTTAATACTTTTTAATACAAATGATTTATAAGTTTTTCGCAAGCAAATGATTTCTTTACTTTGTCTTTAAATTCAAATATAAATACAGCAAAACTTTCCTGGAGTTACTGATTATTATTAGATTATTTAAAAAAAATATATATATGCAACTAAGAAAATGTAAAAGCAAAGAAATCTGAGAGTACGAAACAAATTAAACCTTGGAGCAGCTCCAATGTACTGTCGCCAATCTTTGACTCGCTTGTATCAAAGAAAAACAACTCGTAATTCCAGCTCGTATATCAAAAACTCGTTATTTTTGGAATTAATCTTTTGATACTTTTGCTCTTTTTATCTCTGCCAATGTAGTTCATGTTAATACCTTTGTTTGTTTGTTGGTAAGAAGGATTACGGAAAAAGTTACTGACCGATTTTTGTAAAAACTTGTAGGATTATTATATTTATAAACAGTAAGATGTCACTTAATTTTGAGAGGTCAATCTCAAGTTGGCAATGCATGCTCGACTATAACATTATCATAAATTGAGATACATTACTAATATGATTTCCGGCAGAGGTTTGCACTCTAATGAGTGCACTTTCTAGTTTCAGATTGTCATTCATAGAGAAAAATGAATACATACATAGAATGCCTGTATAGCTCTTTAGATATATGATGTTATTAAGTTTCAAAATAACTTGATTCCGTGTGTAACAGTATCTAAATTTGACACGTAGACAAATGATTATATACCTAGATCTAACTATGTAATAAAAGTTTTAAGTATTACTCATTGTTCTTCCGAGTATTTAGTTGTTGAAGTCGTGATAAATTGCAATAAATGTCTGCTTACATAACAAGATAGATCTGTTATTACTCTAAAACTGTACTTTATACAAGTATGTGCAGTATACTGGGTAGTGAAACAAGTCTAGCACCCCCTTTCTTTTTTCTGAATAAAGTCAAATGAACTCAGACATGGTAGATATTAAGGGGAGACTTATTCAATATTTGCACAGGAAATTTATTGGTGAACTTTGCCGCCATTGGCGGTAATGACAGCCTCCAAGTGGGCTGAAAGGCCGTGCATACTCGTACATGTGAGATGCTGCTGCGGCTCATCTTCTTCCACCTCTTATTCATATGTACAAGAATTTAGGTCGGCAGTGTTGATGTGGTGGACCTGATAGGTTTTGAACTTCACTTGCTAATAGATGCTGTAGTCCAGCGGGTTAAGATCCAGGCTATGGGGTAGTCAGAAGTTACCGATTGATCCATTAAAATCGGAACACTTTGAATTTTAAACTTTAACAAATATCATTTATTAATTAACATTAACTAATTGCTTACATATGCTTATATATATCGACATATGAATTAATTTCAATAAACTAACCTTCATGAATTATTCAATTAGAAAGTGTTCAGATTTCAATGGACCACCCAATAATAAAAATGTTATTTAGAAGAATTCTAGAATGCTTCATACGGAATGGTAATGTTTTTGGCTCAAAAATTGCCACTCCCCAAATCTGTTTGACCACTTTTAACACGGTAAAACTGTTTTCAGACTTCTTTGTTTATAAACTCTTTTTTGGACGTGTTCGGGTTTGCTTCAAAAGTGTGTTTATCTGCTTTGGGGGTTAAGATGACTGGCCTACCACTTTGAGGACGTTAATTGAGCCTTGTGCAATCTTCCAGGGCTTTCAAATGATGAAGATATCGGGGCAGTTGACCCCAAGCAGCTTGATTATGTCTAAGGTGTCATGGCCGGCAAAGATCAAAGATACAATCTCCAATTTTATTTTTCTTCCATATTTGTGCAAAAGTGTTATATATTTGTTTGCAAAACTTCGTTTGAAAGATAATAATAACAGGTTTACATTAATATGCATAACTTTATTGTTCTCAACACCTCTCAAGAATATAGTTTAAGAAGTGGTGCAAGACTTATTCACTCCCTGGTAGATAAATAAAATAATAGCTATTATACAGATATAAAAATATATATTCCCAGCTATTTTATCTTTTGAATGTAATTAGTTCAATCAATTAAATCTTGATCTAATTTTTTTTTGCTTTCACTAAATTAAGTTATGTTATAATACTAGAAAATGGAGGGTTTTAATTTGTTTCCTAACCAAAAATGAAATTATACAACTATTTGGGTATAATTACGAATTCCTTGTGATATACACTTATAAAATATTAATTAATTATGAAGGGGCGTCCTCAGGAGGTGGGTTGGAGGAACTGTATCCCCCAAATATAAAAAAAAATAATTAAAAAAAAAAAAAAAATCTAAAAAATTTAATTTTCTGTAAACAACTATGGATTTTTGAATTTTTCTTACAAAAATTCTAATTATATTATCAATGTAATTAGGATTTTTAAAAAAAATCAAAAAATTTCCTTTTTTTGTGAATAACTGCTTTTAAAAGTATTTCCGAAAAAATTTATTATGTGAATTTTTTTTACGAAAAATTTTATATTTGAATTTTTTTTTCCAGAAGACTTAATTTTTGGAAAAAGCTGTGACCTTATTAAGTTTTTTTCCAATAAATACTATACATATGTGCTTTGTTTGACTATTTAAGTATTAAGAGTATGGTTTATACTTCCTTTCTTCTTTACGTATTTTTTTTTGTCAACAGCTGTGATTTTTAACATTTTTTGTAATTTTTTTTTTTTTTAATCCAAAAGTATAGCCCCTGTTTTCTATACATATGCCAACTTATCCCGCTAAAGTTAGATTTTGAAGTATTCCGAATCTTAACCCTTATGTATGTACATACCTTGACTATCGTTTCCATATGCTCCAACATCATTACTCGACATGAACTGAGATGTGAGTAGCGTTTTCCCTACATCCCCTGCTCCAAGCATGAGTACAGTAAACCTTGAAGATCTTCCAGGTCCTCCGATTGACCCATCTCGAGATAAAGCTGCATCATCATCTTCTGTGCTGCTTCTTAGACTCGAACGGCCAGAATGTGAATAGGAAAGGCTGAAATCATAGAAGGATTTTTTCTTGGTACTATTCAAAGATTGATACAGCATACTATATTACCATATATTTAAATTGAAATAAAAAATATACTAAAAATATTGAATCATAAAATTATACTCAACTAATGAGTGTATAGAATATTTGATAAAATGTAATCTGAGGTTTTATTCCTGCACGTATTCATTAGAAAATACAAGTAGTTTACGCCAATTTGAGCAGCTTATCCTTAATTCTTAATTTATTACATATTAAAGAAGTAGATAAGTGTGGGACGTAATTCCTCCTTCACCTAAATATAGCACTCTTGTTTAAGAATATAATCACTAATAAGTTCAGTTTTGATCTAACATAAAAAAAAGTTATACAATTAACCATTCAGAAGATTCATTTAATTCTTAAGAAACTCATAATTTCTTCATGGGAGTGTTAAATCCTTGCAAAAAAGCACTTCACAAAAGAATTACATCTTTTTGCTCTTAAAAAAATTGCTTTACTCATTGATTGTGGTTTTGATGAGTGAATTGATCATATGGTTTTAACATTCATCAAAATACGCATACAAAATATATTTACACTTGATGACTATTTAAAGTCCTCAGATTAGGTAGAAGTAATATTGTGTGGGTCATTATTTCTGCAGTTCAGTTCAGTTCAGTCTTAGGATTAGTCCTATCAGTTCTTTGAATTTTTCATTAAAGTATCAATGGCTTAAAAGTCAAATAAATTATATTAGATATGTTACATATTTATTTCTGGAAGTAGTAAAAGGAATTCATTATTTTTAATAGTTTTTTTATTTATTTAAAAAAATAATTTCCGTAATTCCGTTTATCTCTTTGGCCATCAAAACAGTGCCTATATGACTGTTTGACTCGACGATTTCCATTATTTTATCAACATTGTCGACAATTGACTTTCCAGAGCGTGGTGAATTAAACTTACCGAAATTGACATAACAAAAAGTTGCACAGTATGACTATTACAGTATCAGTTCCATCAACAGTATTCCCATTTTCAACCAATTGGCTTGCGTTCTTTCTTTGAAGCGCGCTCAAGCAAAACAGACCCAAATAATCAGAAAACTGGGGTTTTAGTACGAAATCTATTCTTTCATTCGCTAACAATCGTTAGCCAATCAGAATAATACAGTGTAAGATACTCATTACTATCTTTTGGAAAAATAATGGATTATTTTTACTACAACTTTAATAAAAGAATAATTTAAAAAAGAAGAAAAAACCCTATATGACGTCACGAGGGATTGATTTTACCTTCTTTTAGGGTGACAAGTGAAACTAATTGGTAACAAACTGAACTGAAGTCCTCAGTCTAAACAAGGACTCACACAGCACTAGGTAGAAGTATTTACTCAAAGTAAATACTCTCTTTTGTGCCCAAAACTAAATGGATAAAATTGCTAATATACTTTGTTATGAATTTTTTTTGTACGTATGCAAAAGTTGTATTAATTTAATTTAATATTATGATAATTTTTTTTCAAATTATGCTATTATTTGAAGAAAAACATCTCTCATTTTGCAAATTTTTCCTTTATATCATCTTATTAAATCATATAATATGTTTTTCAGTATTATTTCATAAAAATACAAAACATAAATGTAAGTATAAATGAACTTTAAAACTATTTGTCCAATATATTCAACAAACAAATATATTATTTAAAACCTTGTATTTGTTCCTTACATCAAATCCATTTCCATTAAAATTCGTCTATCTTTCTAATATCTTATACATAATGTACATATATGAGTTTGACTATACTTTTTAATATAATACGAACACATAAATTAAATCCTCTTAGTTAGTTAGTTAAGACTATCAGTCAAACTAAGCATGCTCGAAATTATCGATGTAACTATGGATAATCAATATTTATGATAGATTATCTATTGAAGCACATCAATTGGAAATCATACTTTTGCAATTACGGCTAATATAATAACCTCTTTCTAGCTTCATATGCTGAAGAAATATATTGTATCTAAGAAATATGTTAAAACATATTTTCTATAATTATTGTTTCTTATTACGATTTGCTACGATCTAGATATTAGGGATAGGGGAAAGTAATAACATTGGCAAAAGGGAATTGTCAGGGGCACCGCCCCTGTCTTTAGCCCCCCCTCCCCAAATTAAAATATTTTTCCTTTTTATTAGAATTTATGAAAATTTTTACACAAAAGTAGGGATAATTTTTTTTTCATGAGGGCAAATTATGCAGTGGAGCAAAAAATATAATTTCTAATTTTTTTTTGTGAACCCCTGTGGATTTTTGAAATTTATTCAAAAAATTAATTTTTTTAAATTGAAAAGAGAAAAAAATGATTAAAGGAGTCAATTCATCACTGATTAAGATTAAATTGACAATTCAAATAAATCAATTGTTTTGATCAATGTATTGGAGCTCTTATGTACCTGGTAAGTCCTGATCAAAACTCATTTATCCTAAGGTCGTCTCTGACTACAATTATCATCAAATATATTTATAATTTTTGTTCGGCAATGTGTCCGAGAACCATAAGAAGAAGCAATTCACTTTAGATGATTAGATATGTACTCTCCATTATGGACTATAAATTGTATTTCATGCAAGGAATTCCTAACCTAGCTTTCAGTAATGTACTTTCTATAAAAGTATACCAATTGATAAAATAGAATTGAGACAAAAAGAATAAAGGAATATATTCTTTGTTTACTTGCATTTTTACTTAAATTTAAATGTAATGGCCTCATCTGTGCTCAAATTATATCTTTTGGTGTCCATTGTTTATTAATTTATAATCATGTTCATATATGTCTGGTAAAGTGATTAAGACTTACCTTGAGCCACTGGAACAAATGGAGGAGTTACTTCGACAATACCTTGGTTGCAAGGAGTCTCCACGATTCACAACCCTCTTATTAGAAACAGTAAATTGTCTAAGACAGTAGAGATCATCATTCCGACTCTCCGGGAGAGAGCTTCCACGAGCTCGACGACTCGAATCACAAGGAACCATGAGATACCCATCTCTAGAAGGACTTCTTGATATTCTCATGACATTATTTAAACTTCGATTCAATGGAGTGGCGGGAGCAGACTTGTTTCGTGTCATTTGTCTCGTGGTTCCTCTCATACAATTTGAATGACGGCGTTGATAAAGGGGATTCACGTTCATGTTGGAATCAGGATTGGGCGAAAGAGTTGTACCAGTGGTTGAGCGAATATAAGGATTGGAGGGATTTGTGTTGGATGTAGGTGTTGATGGTCCGTTGGCTGGGTTTGTCGTACCTGACTTGTTGCCGAATGACGGATTTCCTGATTCTCCTGGAGGTAGATCTATTTTCAGGTCAGGAAGGGCAGGGTGAAGGCGAGATCCAGTTTCTTCATCTCCACAGTCTTGGGCAGACTCACGACGGAGAACTGGGCGATTTGTTGGAGAAAGTCTTCTATATAAAAAAAAGCAATAATTAATTACAAATATATAAATAAATCAAACTTTCGTTACAAGATTGAACTAATGTCTTTGAATGAGTCTTTTTTGTTAATTAGTTATAACTCCCTTTAAAGCTTTTCAACAAATAATTACACACAAATACCGTATTTTGTTCACCCCAAAACTCAGTATATACATGTACGTAAAATTAACATATTCATTATTCTTGCATAAAATACCAGATGATGAGATACTTATTAGATTAAAATCTAATTGCATTTGCTAAGTAAAAAAACCGAAAACAAACTTATCGACCAGAATCAAAATTGATATCTGCATAGTATGAATATCGAAAGTCCATTAAAGTTTGTGCAACATAACACTATACGTATTCAATTGTTCTTTGAAGTTGTACACTTTTTTTCTCCAAAAATTTGTATTTTTTCTTGTTTGAATTAGTTAAGTTAAGTTAGTTAAATATTTATTATTGCTTGCCATACATACATAAAATAAAATTGTAAAAATATAAGTTCAATAATATTTTTATTTTTTTACATTTCATAAATTTTAAAATACGAATGTCTTCGTTTCCTTCATTCATTGTTTGATGTTTTTTGTAAGATAAAGCGGGGCATCTTTTGATGACATGGTCTGCACTTTGCAATTTTTCCATGCATATACTACACGTTGAGCTTGTGTTCAGTATATTAGTCCTAAAAATGATAAAGTTAGATCCTTGATGACGTCATTCAACTTTATTTATTCTTTGTTTAAGTAGTACTGAAAGTCTTAAGACCGGTACTAACTAACTTAACTAAATATATAAGGACCAACACAAATCTACATATTTATTATGGGGCAAATTAATGCATACAAGAAGACTACAGCAGCTGAGAGAAAATATACATTCATAGTAACTTTTAATATTTTGGGGTTAACATTGTGACATAAAGCTATATCAATAACTAATAATAAAAACTCTCTCATCTTTTATATAAAGAAAGGAAGGAAATAGATCTATATATATGTACTAGGTTCTGATTCTTTAAAAATCATATTTGATTCAATAAATTAATACTTATAATGAATAAACTTTATCTTGATATGAAAACAATAACAACTAGTGAGAGACTAGATATTTCCTACACAATCAGACTTACAATTAATTCAAACAGAATTCTAAAGTCTTCTTGAGCAAACCAAAAGATTCCATCGACAGAAAACAGATGTCATGTGAATTAAAAATTTAGAGAAGATCAGAAGATTGATTATATAAATTCAACATCATTACTTTTAAATTAAAAACTTTGAATCTCTTTACAAATTAGTAATTTATTTAAAAAAAAACACAATAATTTTCAATTCAATTTGAGATTAGAAAAACAGCATTATAAAATTAAAACTTTTCAAACCTAACTTTTTCATCTATACACAAAAGAATATCAAATTAACAAAATACTCTAAAAATAATATACTTTAGTAAGCATTATAAAATAAAAATTTGTAGATGATGACCTTTGACCTTTAATATGGCCTTCAAACTATGTTTTTAGTTAAAATATTATAAAGCTATTATTTCAAATATAAAAGGGCCTTTAATCATCCCAACATTCACGAGTTTGAAACTAAGTTAAAAAAAATAATACATTCAGGTTCAAAAACAAAACTTCCGACGAGGGTAATTTTTGGGGGCGATTTTAATTTTTTTTTAAATACTAATAAGTAAAATAACAAAACCATGTTTATTCTTTAGTTCTTATTTTAGGATTGCCCTAGCATCAACATCAAGTACATTGATTTCAAGAGAATAATTCATGGCAAATTGAGGATCCACTGAGGTATAGCTCTCCATCAGCTTTATTTTCAATTTGATTTTGGACTTTGCTCCCACTTTTTCCTTTCCGCTCTACTTGGTTTAATGAAAAAACTAATGAAAACCCCTCATATTGGCAAGATTTGAACAATAAATGAGGGAACCGCCCTCATTTGGAAGACATAATCACTATCCTTTAACATTTCTTTATAATTATAGATCATTAGCCTGACAGAAATCTAAAAAAAAAAAAAAAAAAAAAAAAAAAAAAAAAAAAAAAAAAAAACCCAGAAAAATAAATAAATACAAGAACTTAGTTTGAGTGAGTATTCATGCATATTCGTCAAAAGTCAATTACCGAATAGAGTCATTAGTAACAGTCAATTAATTTTTATTTGTATCTAATTAGTTTCTTGGCTAAGTAGTCAATAGATCAATTTACATACACAACGAATAGGAAAATGGAAAAAAATCTATATATATAAATTGAATTGTACCCTCCGTACTCACGAGGATTCATTGTTTTATTTCACACTAAGGACTAAATAGAGGAAGTTAATTTAAATGCTTATATACTTTAACTTCATTTCCATTGTCCAAATAGTACAACAAACTTTTATGGCCACTCGAGATTTGGACTTTCTAAACGGAAAGGATTATTTCTTTAATTGATTGGATAGAGTTGCAATGATTAGGTATACGTAAACATTATAGAATTACATTTACTCCATCTGACCTGAGAATTGTCTTCAAAGTCCATATACAAAATGTATATTTCCTTCTCTAGGAACAACCAGGCGAGAACCTACACACATTGAGTTCAAGAGAATAATTTCTCCTGATCACGTGCCCATTGGGCTACGTCTTGATATTGTATATTTAAAATATGATGGTAGCTATACTAGGTATGCGCCTATGAAATTAGACTTTCGGCTATTGGTCCTTAGGTGTCGCCAGTTAGACATTATGAATCAGTCCAGAAATCAAATGCTTATAATATTTAATTCATTGTTTGTATAGTTTCATTCAAAAACGCACTTTTTTCGCTGGTAAAAATGTCTAATTTTGTGCTTACAAACTACGATGTGTGGACATCATTAATTTTCTGTTACCAATTGAAGAAACACACTTCTCTAGCCCATCAAATGCTTGTGGAAGCTTACGGTAAACAAGCTCTAAGCAGACCACAGTGCTACAGGTGGTTTGAAAAATTCCAAAGGGTGGATTTCGACGAGAGAAATGAAGAACGCGGCCGGCACCGAAAAAGTTAGAAGACGCCGAATTGCAATCATTGCTCCATGAAAAAGATTGCCAAATGCAAGTACAGCTCGCAGAAAAATTGGCTGTTGACCATCGGACCGTTGGAAAACGTTTAAAAGCTATGGGGAAAATTTTAAAGATAAGTGGATGGATGCCACATGAACTGAATGAAAGGCAGCAAGAAAATCGAAAAACCACTTGTAAAATGCTGCTTGCCGGGTACAAAAGGAATTCTTTTTTGCATCGAATCGTAACTGGTATTGAAAAGTGGGGCTATTTCAAGAATCCGAAACGAAAAATATCATATTTTGACTGTGATGGCAAGGGCAAACAAACCGCAAGGCCAGATCGCTTCGGAAAGAAGGGATTGCTGTGTGACCTTTTACAACCCGGCCAAACCATTAATTGTGATCACTACCAACAACAATTGACCGATTTAAACCATACTATACGAAAAAAAGCCCACAGTATGAAACCAGGCAGCACAAGATAATTTTCCTTGATGACAACTAACCATGTCATCGCTTTATAGCCACCCTCCAGCTTGTTAAATCGAACAACTGGGAACCTCTTGCTCATGCAGCTTATCAACAGACCTGGCTGGCACCTTCCGATTATCACTTGTTTGCATCGCACTCAATGATTTACGCTTCGATTCTCACGCTGAAGCCAAAAAATGGATTGATGGCTGATTTGCAGCCAAAGACGAACAATTTTTTTGGAAAAACATTCATAAATTGCCTGAAAGATGGAAAAAATGTGTGGCTGGCGAAGACGCATACTTTGAAAATTGAATTTGTAACCATTTTTTCACAATAAACGTTCAAATTAAAAAAAAAAGTATCATTTTATAGGTGCATACCTGGTATATACTTTTACTATGGTAAAGTATCTTTGTAAGTAAAGAGGTAAGAATTTCACTTGAAATTCACAATACGTTGGTTCAGTTGCTTTTAATTAACTTAAATAATGAACTAACAAATAAAACTGAAGGGAAAATATATTATTGTTTTGTTTGCTCCAAAAATCTTGTCGGTATCATCGAAATCTATATAGACATACCATATTATGAATCTTTTTAAAGCACTAACATTTATTTTATAGGAGGAATATAACATTCCTATTTATTTTTATAAAGAATGTAAGATTTTGTCGTTACTAATTACTTATTTAAAAACTTCTTTAAAAAAGAGTTAGAGATAATAAATTATATATTATTGAACGAATATATTGAATAAATTCACATGATATCACAATGCACCATAATTTAAATTTAGAAGACAGAATAAATTGAATTAAAATAGGAATTTATTCTTTATTTGTATGAATCAAATTTACAATATAGATAATTCAAGACAATTAAGTTTTTTAAACGGAGACTCGTGAATTACCTTTTGATTAAAATAAAGAATCTATGATGAAATATTTCGGTAAACAAGGATAAAAGCAAACTATTAGAATTAAGTGTGTTGGAATTGGATGTTGGAACTATCCTATTGGATATTTATGTATATTATAACGCTATCGAGGTAAACCATTTAATACCAATAAGCAAGTTACAACCGAAATCGGTAAATATTGAAACAAAATACTTCATTTAATAAACTTTTATTAGGAGCCCCAACTAGGCATAGAAATATCATATGTCATATTATAGAAAGCGGATGCAAATTTAAGTTAAGGTTTCAAAGATATACACCTTATTATAAAAAATCCTATGAAATTGATAAAGAAAAAAATATCCCTATGATTTGGTTTATCGATTTATCTATGAAACATTAATGGTAGTTGGAAGGTGGAAACGCAACTTGGTAGTTACGGTTGGACGGATTGTAGATGAAAAATTGCTAATCAGATTAATAATATTTAATAAAATTTGCAATAACATATAATTAAGAACACTGTAATAAAAACATGTCTGTAACAAACTGCACGGATCAAAGCGTCAAAGACTACAGAATAGACATAATTGGTGATGGTCTATTCTAATATGACTACTAGTCCGAAAAGAAGTTTAGTACAATTCAAGGAAAATATGCCATAATTATTTTCAACCATCATTTAGAATAGGAATGTTCTAGGTGTCTTGTTCTATTTGAGAAATTGTGAAATTCAATCAAAAGATACTGGACTAAAAAGCTAAAATACTCCATCTATGAAAAGTCTTGGAATATTATTAAAATGAAAAAATTCTGTTTTTGACCCTCTAGACCGTTTGGTTACTGAGTCAGATGTTTATGATGTCTAGTTCGTGCCTGTTGTAACAGTAGTAATTTTTTGGTCAAAATTCAAAGTGGGAGCCGAAATATAAAAATTCAAAAATTCCCAATTTTTCTATAACATATTCAATGTTAATGGTTTGTCGTTTGTTATTGTTTTCCTTTATTTATGATATGGCATAATAAAATAGAGCAATGATAAGATACATAAGATAATAGATGCTGTCAAAACATACAAATGATTTTATGTTACTACCCAAGAATGTTTATTTTATAAATAAATAATTCAAGGGTCTCGTCTAACAGTTAAACATTTGAAAGCTTCATTTTGTTAATAAACCTTACAAACTTAACTTTCCAATTAAGAATCAAAGTGCTCATTAATTCCACGAGCCAACAAAAAAATTGAAAGTGTTATATTTAATTTTAATTGTAATTGATGCGATAATAAGACATTTCTGACTAATTTTTTGTATGAAATCAGATTTCCTAGAATTTTTTAAATATTATTTTTCCCTTTTTTATATATTTAGGTTTGAGCTATGTTTTGAATATGAAAAATTATTTCTTTTATTTTTTTTGAAAAAATGAATGTTAATTTTAAGTATGTGATCATTCAATCTTGATTTAATACGATTTAAAGAGTAGAAATCATTTTTATTTAAGATATAATTCAGTTGTTTTTATGCAAAAGTAGTTCAGTTGAATATTAATTAATAGTTTTTATTTACAAATGAGTATTTGGTTATAAGGGGTCTAGTTTAGAAGCAATATCGATTTGAACTTTTTTTTATTTTGCATAAATTTAAAAAGGTTAATATGGTGTTACCTTTATTTCCTCCGAAAAAAACAAATGCCTAAAATCAGTTGGTAGGTGATAATTATTGACTGCTTACAAGGGGCTTAATCTAATTTAACCGATTCAGAACACTGACATAGAGAAAAGAAGCAAAAAAAATATATATACACCTGAGGATCAAATATACTGTATATTTATGTGTAAGTGAAGTAACGTCGTCTAAAATCCTGGAATTTTCAAATAAAATTGATATAATTATCTTAAAGGAAAATGAAAAGCAATGAAGCCGTTTATTTGCAGTTTTTTATAATATAAATTCTCATTATTTACGAAAAATTAAATTATTTGTGGGTTATTTTTCGACTACATACATACAAGGTCGTTCAGGTAAATCCAAAACTATCTTAAACTCCATCCGGAACAATAAGGAGAACATATAACTCAGTTATTTCAATTTTAATGTGTGAGATTGAGCCTTAGCTTAAAATTAGTTGGGCAAATTTAAATTCAAAACAAGTATTAACGATGTAAAAGACCTGGATAACTCAGATAACTCCTTCATTGAATTTGCTCATGGGCTGTCACAACCATCGTACGAGTACAGAGTACTACGTCTATAACCGCTGGGAGGACGAACGGTATATAAGGGAAACTCCCACAAGTCCCGGAGTGATAAAAAACGCACTCCCATATTTCTCGTAGGCCTAAAACTTGAAGTCATTTCCTGATACTCCAATTCACGATTTTGCTAAAAACACCAAGTAAGCCGTGAAACAGTCTCCAGGTCCATAAAAAACTAACCTGAGGATGAAGTAATACCGCCTCTACAAAATAAATATCTTCACAAACAAAATGAAGGCCACCAAACTGCCAACGGAAGAAAATTGCGGAACGATTTGAAGTCACATGTTAACCAAATCATCTTTAATTTCAATGAGAAACAATGGACTGTCGACAGATCCCACAACATCCAGAATGACAGATGGTTGGTCAAAGAGAGAGCAAATATTCCCCACATTTTTAAAACCAAGTTTCCGACAAGCCTGTTTCACCCTTGGGGTTATTGAGAGTAACAGCAGTGTCATGCCCCCCCCATCTTTCTTTGAGCCAAAGCAGAGGGTAGGTACCGTAGGTACTGTGAACTCCTGTCTAACCAAGTTATACTTTGGATGAAAGCTGAGCCCGATGGTGTCGAGTTCCGGGTTCAAAAAGTCTCTAAATCCCCCTATATGAATCCCATGGATTGCTTCTTTTAAGGGGAGTTAGAGTGGAAGGTCTCTGCCAATTTACACAACAGCATGGCCTCCATAATAAACTATTGGAAGAAAGCCTCCTGCGCAGACGTGGTAAAGACCTGCAAATCCTTTAGGGTTGGTATCGACGGAATGATTGGTTAAAATGGCAAACACATTGAATGAATTTTTTCTTTTGTATTATTACAACCTGTAAATAAAATTTCAAACCTTAACTTGCTTCCATTATTGATCAGGATGCAGTTGAAATTAGTCCAGATTGAACGACCCTGTATTATCATATTTGTATAAATTTGTAACAATAATAAAAAAATAATTTGCCCTATAGCCATGTTTATTAAATTTTCAATAGAGTATTGAATTAACGGAAATACTTTAATGTAAATGATTAATAGCAAATATTTATTTATAATTAAAGATTTTTTTAAGTTATATATGTACATTCTGGATATCTTGCATTATAAAACAGAATCTTAAAAATTAAAATGTAGCTACTGTGCTAAAACAACATTATATCTCATTCCTTAGTACTTAAAGTAGTGGTTTCAACAAGGGCTCACAGTGAATAAATTCAAATATAAATAGGTAAGCAATAAAATGTTAATTCATTATCATAACGTGCTCTAATTGAATTTTTCCTCCATAAAATAGAAATAAAATAATATTGAACAGAAATAGAACTTCTAGAAACAAATTTATAAAGTAAATGAAAATAAATAATTACGCTTCAATGAAAAAATCGAGATGTTATTTATTTTCTTACAAACCCTTTATACTTAATTTTTTTTGTTTAATCAATATAAGATACTTAAAATTAAAATAAAATTTCGCAAAAATTAACTAATTTTTATCAAGATGATTGATTTTAAAAAATTTATAAATTCCCTCAAACTTTTAAAAAACCTAAAAATAATCTTTTTTTTATTTCTTTCTTAGAGATTTGTAATCAGCTCGACAATTAATACTTGAATTAAATATGGAATTTAAAATATTTTTGAATAAGTATAATTTGATCGACTTATGTTGCTTATATTGTTTTTAAACTATTAAATTAACAGTTATTGATTTGAGTTGATCTTTTTTCACAAATTGGTTCAAGTCAAAAAAATGATAATACTGCCAGTCATTCCATCATTTATAATTTTGTATGCTTGCTAAAAAGAGTAAAATTATTCCTCATTTGGAAGTACATAAAGAATTAGCTCCAATTTATAATAATAGATAAATTAAATTTTTTTTGTGGCAAATAACAAATAAAAAAAGAAATTTATAAAAAATCATTATAATTTTACATGTATATAATGGAGACCGAACACTTGCAGTCTTATTTAACTACCGCTTTCCCCCCCTCATTTTTATTCACAGGGGGTCATTACGCAATAAAACAACAGTTTAAATTTTTTTGTTTTTGTTTTGTTTGAATCCCATGTCTCTAATTATAAAAATGTCGGCGCAACAGAAAAAAAAGAAACTTGTCTGCGATGCTGCAAGTTATGGGCCCCCCCAATCTGTATAGAAATGCATTCTTAATTCATTTTAAAAGTAAAAATAAGTGCAACATAATATTAATTGATAAATTCAGTATCTATCTGGACAAAATAATATTTCACCTTCAACATTCACATTTTTTGGCATAATCATTTAATAACTTCCCTATCGGTCACGTGTTTTTACACTTAAAATGATAAAACTAGCAAATATTTAAGTCTTAATACGTCGTATTCTTTAGTATTTAAGAAGAAAAAAAACTGAATGCTAACAATTCCTGGAATTTATACAACATCATTGTTAGTAGTACATAAAACACAATGTGTTCAGTATACAAATATAGGAGACTTGAGATGCTAATTATATTTATCAAAAATGCAATATACATGCATACCTTAAAGTTATAACAATCTTATGACATATTTAGATTTAGATTTACGTTCTTTTGTTTAGTAATATATAAAACACTAGGCAACAGTATTTTTGCCCCTAGGCTGAAACCCACATTTATTATTCTTATTTAAGTAGTCGAACACGAAAATAACCAATGTCAAAATAGAACCATCAAATAAAAGGACACAAACCTTACGGTCTATCAAGATTTTATCATTCTATTGACTAACTTTGTATTATATATAGCTGACCCTAAATGTGTTAAAAATATTTTAATACGCTATTAAATAATCTTATTTCCTTATATTAGATAAAAATTAACTGTTACAATGAAAAAAAAAAGAATTTTTCTTTAATTATCCTCCTTTTTTGTCCTTATTTGAAAAAAAGTTATGCCTTTTTTGATTTTTTAATGCTATTTGATGTAGTTGCATCAAAATTTATAGGAAATTTTTGATATATTATGTAGTAACAAATTCAACTTTGACCCCCCAAGAAGGTGGATTATTTAATTATGATGCAATTAATGACCTCAGTGAATATATTCTATTGTTAAAAATATTGCAGCATTTGAAAAATATGTTATTTGACATATCATCTAGATTACAATTCCTAAAAAGTATTTTTAAGAATAAAAAAAAACTAATAAAATAGCGAGTCTTATGCGGCACTTATAATTTATAGCGAATCTATGTCAGTTGAAGGTTTTAATGGGCATTTTTTTAGTTATAATACTTCAATTTTCATAAAAAATGCGGGTTTTAGCAGATGGGTGTTTCAAGACTGGAATTTTGTTGCTAGTGTAATTAGATATGTATTGAGAAATTATAAAGTTGATCATCCAGATGGCAGCACTATTTCATAATAAGTAGATAATATTTTTTAATTTTGAACACGATATTATCTTTAGTTTAGCGCTCATCCTTTCCATTAAAAATGGAAAGAAAAAAGTCAGAAATTATTTGGTAATAGTTAGCAAATTACGCCATCTTTGCACTGATGAATAGTGTTAAGAACATTGTACTTATCTTGCAAAAATTATTCATGTTATATTATTATATTTTTTCTTAGTTATATAAATTATTTCTTATATAACTGAGCAATGAAGAGAAGAAAAAAAAACCTTAATGCCGTTGCGAGGGATCGATTTTACATTTTTTAAGAACCGACAAGTGGGACCAGGCCGTACTCTACCACGGTCCTAAATAAGGACTAACGCAACACTACTGATGAACTATTATTTACATATTTGATAGTAGGGATACACTCAAATAATTTTACGTACACAACAATATTCTCTACATCTCTCAACCTCTCAATAACCCGATGAAAATTATTATGATAAAATAGATCCATAAAATATTTGTCTCTAAAAATCCAGCTGTTTTGGCCAGGTTTAATTTCATATGAAATGTTTATCTGGTAAGTACGAGAGATTGGTAACTAATTCCTTCAGAATAGTTATCATTCTATCCTGAAAACGCAAGCCATTCCTTCTGGACAGAGATTAATTTTAATAAAAATATTATCATTTTTTACAAATAAATTTGTATACCCAAATTGAACCTTAAATTTTATTCATTTTAATAGCCTAATTACTGTGTTACTAATGATAAAGTCATAGTTAGTTAGAGAATTAAGTGAAATTCTATTTTTTTCCATACTTTTTATTCCCAGTGTATATAGACGTTATTAATGTTTGGAGGTATCCAAGGCTCGCTTTTTGAAATAAACAAAAATGCAGTGTATTTCCCTTCAATTTTTTTCATTTATTTTCATAAATTGACTCTTGGGTAATTTAATGATTTTTATGAACTCAAAAATGGTATTAAATAAGATTTGGATATTAAATTTTTTACCAATTTCATACTCTGCCATTGATAAGGTTATCAATTCAATGCATATAATAGTTAATAACTATTTCTAATTAATAACTAACAGCTGTCAGCAAGAAAGATACAGAAGAAAAGCTAAAATTTGTTTTTCTCATATTTTCCTTTTCACTTTTGACAGTCAAGGTTAAGTATGAGTAAAAAGATAGTCTTGATCAATGTTTAATAGACTAGAGTGAACAAATCTGCAGGTGGCGAAAAGTGCATATGTAGCACATTTACATGTTAGTTGGATAACCCCGTTTGAAGTAATCTCACAAACAAAAAAATAATAGTCAATTTGAAACATGTAGCTCTTTGTTTGACAATAATTTTATTTAGTCAATGATGGGTTTTTTTTTTGCCAAAATTCGAAAATGGAGTAAATTTTAGCTACAAAATCCACTGTTTTTGCGGTATTCTGATTGATTTACATTCATTTAAAGTAATTTATAGGAGTCAAAAATATGATTTGTTGAAGAGTGCTATTGACTATTTATTATCTTTATGTTCGAACTGAATTCTTCTCAAAAAACCCTCGTACCTCGTATATACCTATCTATGTATAATTAAAAGTAAGTATAAAGTAATTTTTATCTTTGTGCATATACACGTTAATGGGCACAAGAGAATATTGCTCGAGGGAAAATTGCCTAATGGAATATTTTCCAACTTCCATTAATAATTCAAAAAGTTTGTTTGTTTACATAAATTTAAAAAACTGTAGCTTTATAATATCAATGCATGGATAGAGTTATTTACCAAGGAAAGGTATTACGTGTGAGCCTTTATCTATGCAAAAAAAATTAAAAATACTTGAGAAAATATCACTAAAAAGTATCACAGAATTGACAAAAGTCGTAGGTTGCTATGTTACATTGAATAAATTTAATGATCAATTTATGGAAATTTTATTCATTCAACACAAACTGATTATATTTTTATATAAACACTCGGAATGATTGAGCCTTCGTTTACTCGTGTAAATTTCAGTTTGACTGTATTTGATCAATCTGTATGTAGAAATAAATCTAGGCTTTGTTATAAAATTATTGTATATCTTCTTTGAAAAATAGATTAAAAAAAGGTCTTGTTTTTATCTCTAAGTGTCAAGATGTTGGAGTAACAACACAAAAGTTAAAATGCGTTTAATCTCCTACGTGCCGATTTAAGCGACAAGAAGGCTACAGAGCCTATTGGAATCTCCATCCGGACTGCCAACAACATCAAAAAACATTGAAGATTACTGAAATTTGTATTCAGAATCTATTTATCTTACATTTATGTATGGAATAATATAGCTGACCTCTGTCCTACCTCCATATGACCCTTCTCCAGCCCTGACCTCAACTCCCTGTACTTTTTAGTTGGAAATGTCTGGGAGAAGAATGTCTGCCGCACCTCTAATCCAAATTTGGAAGAGCTGCCATCAAGAAAGCAAGGTACGCTATGGTCAAGGTCTTCATCACCAAGAGCTGCCAATCTGTCCGCCGGCGTGTCGAGTCTGTTATTAATGGGGGAAGGATATATTGAATAGAAAATAGAGTTAAAATTAGAATGATAACGTATCACCGATTGGTTTTGAGTTGTCTTTTCTTGATTCCATTCAAATCACGTTTTGGATCCCCACTCTGTACAGAACTAAGGAAGTGATACACTATAAAAAAGATTCAAATTGCGATTTATTTGTTCTGTGTACAAAATTTAGCCCTGAATTGAGAATTCAAAATTGTAGGTACTAGTGATGGGACGATTAATTGGTATCGAGAATCGTATTATTTTTTGGAATCACAATTGGCTTCGGCATCGGGAAAATAATTTTTAATTTGCGATTCCTATTCTTATTTATTATTATTCTAGGTTATGAAAAAAAAATCAAAAAAAAATCAAGGAATTGTCACTTTTTACAAGAGAATGTAATATTTGAAATTTAATAAAGTTAAATTTTTTCCAAAAATTCAGGTTTCTGTGAATGACTAATTATTTTTTAAATTTTGTTCCGAAAAATTTAATATTTCCATTTAATATTAGAATTTTTTTTTGAGTACAACTGGGGATTTTTTATTTTTTTTCCCGAAAAAATTAATTTTTGAAATTTTGGACGTCCCTGATATAATTTGAAATGTATTTTTTAATTATTATCTAAAATATTAAGGAATCGAAATGGGCAACGGGATTTTTTTTGGAATCATCCCATAACTAATAGGTATACTGTTGGACAAGGCTTCATAATATATTATGTATCATTGCGACCATTTATGCAAATGTAAAAAAACAAAAACGAAAGGTAAATATTTTGAAGGCCTATATTTTGAAGGACTAAATGCGATTAAAAAGTTAAAAATAACCCATCATAAATAATAAACTTGTGTTGGAACTTGTCAAAAATGTACTCATAAATACTGTTCAAATTACTTGAAGTTCCCATAGATATTAATATTTGTTCCAATAAATGGTTTTGATGGACAAGGGAATGAAAGGTCCATTTGCAAAACTCCTCGAATGAGAAACAAAAAAACATATGCCCCCCCCCCTCCTTGTTTAAAACTTTTCATTCATTAAAATAAAAAAACAAACATATTTATGCAGTTTTTTTTATTCCCAAACAAACAGAAAAAATCTAAATAATAATAGTTGTAAAAAATATATATATAATTTTTTCAAAAGATGGCTTAAGTAATGTGTATCTCACATGTATGTGTTAGCGTTATAAAGATTATATTTCGTTTAAAAAAAGCTTTTTTGACAATTTTGTTATTGTTTGACTCAGATTTGCTTAAGGGCGCGTCAATAATGAACACAAGCATAGAGCAAATGTGACATATTTTGCAGTTTTCCTTCGAACAAGGGGAAAACGCAAACCAGGTGACTGAAAATATACTGATATCGTAAAAGACAATGATGGGCAATTTGGGTTTTGTTGATTCCACTTCCGTAATTTTGAAGTTAAAGATGTAACACTAATTGTCGAAAATGTGGATACAATAATGGAATCGTCGAGTCCAACCGTCATGTCAGGACCGTTTTTATTGCCAAGGAGATAGGTATTAATAATTTTTTTTAAATCCATTAAAACTAATGGATTTTTTACTACACCTCCATCGACTATTTATAGTGCTTTCAAAATTTATATTGTCTTGTAAAGTAAGACGTATTTAATAGAATTTGTATTTATTTGCAGAGTTCTGCATATATTTATGCAAATAAATATATGCAGAAAACTTATGATAATGACAAGATAAATTTCTTAATTCATTGTTGTCGTATTTTTAAGAATGAATTATTAATAAATTTGCTTATACACTACAATAAGGGAGATATAAGGTCTATGCATTTTCTGTAGAAAACCAAAATTTATATTGTAAGTCATTTTCAATCTCAATTATTTATGATAAAGTAATTACCTTCCAAATACTTTGGACCCTATATTTAGTATAATTAGGACTTTACAGAAAAAATTGTCAGAAACACATCTCATAATAACATAATAACTCAATTACTATGATCGATGGTCATAGAGTTACTTCCAAGATGATTGCCTGTAGGATATATTTATGTTAAAAATACATCAATTACATACTCACCCAGAGTTATTAGTGGGTAAAGCTCCCCCCGAGAGACATTCCACGTGAAAAATTACAAGCATTTTTATTGGAATTGGAATGTGCGAATGATTGATTTCGAGGTCCTCCTCCTGATTGTCCTCCTGTCCCTGGAGGCTGTTGTGAATATCCGAGTGATAAAGAGCGAGTATTCCTATAGGGAATACCCAAAGCAGCTCCTCGAGACGAAGTAGAACTTCTTCGTGATCCTGGTGCAGTCTGAGATATTCCTGGCTGCTCAGGATAGCATCGAGGCACACTGAGTTCGTTTGGAGGGTGAATTGAGGCATTCAAGAACTGAGCAAACTCATCCAAAATTGGAATGGTAGAGTTTTCTCTCTCTTCTTGACCTTCATCACCTATTCATAAAGTAGTATGAGTAACATCAGCAAATATTAGAAATTATGGAAGAGCCAAGTCTTACCTTGTTCATTTATGGCTTCATCATGCTCTGTATAGACTATGGAAGGTGGAGTGAGCTCACTTACACAAAAGGAAGCGGAGGTTCCTTCAAAGAATGCCGATCCTCTTCTATTGTTGACAGGCGGCGAGGGACGATGTACCGTCGATGGCGATGCACTAGACACTGAGGCAGAATGCATTCCCATAGAACCAATAGATTTTTTTCTTAACGACTTGCTGTTCTGATCGGAATCTAACGACTCTGTTGTTCCAAAAGCAAGTCCACCAGGTGAAGGTCTATTTTCACTAAAAAAAAAAAATAATTAAACTCATATTCGTTTGTAATTTTGTAAAAAAGAATCGATAACATATTTAACAACTTTTCTACATTACAAGTCATATATTTAGGACTTTTATGTAAGTTAATAATTAATACCTCAGTCCAATCAAGATGACTCTTTATAATTCATGAGACAATATGTAGGTTATTGGGAGTGGAAATAAAACTCTTTCTATAAACCTCATGTTTGAATTAACAATAATGTATGTTGTTGGAATACAAATTTACAGTAATGACTTGACTATGCACATTGTACATACATGCAAAAAATAGAAAAAAACAAAACAATTATAAATAATTGTGCAATTAAACAAATATTGCCTCTATGCTGAAATTTATGAACCTTCAAGTTGTGTAAAAGGATAGAAAAACTCTCAATGAAGATTCAAACGCTGTTAAATAATTTTCATCATTTCACAGAAAAAACTACTAAACTCATAAATTGATTTTTTTTTTACTTTTTCTTCACACCTTTTATGGAACCTGTCTCTGATGCCTATTTATCATTTTAATATAAATAAACATTGATTAGGTATACATATATAAAAAATGAATATCAAGTGTAGAATAAACAATTATATGTATATAAGCACTCTGGTGAAAAAAAATTAAAGTTTTTCCATTACTTTTTTTTTTGAAGGAATTAAATAAATAGATACTTGAATAAATGGAGGATGAAGTATCAAGCTATCAAATATAATTTCATGTATTTTATAGGGTGTGCAAACTTGTAGTGAAGTCAAGTGTTCTTATTAAATATAACTTCACTTCTCAATGCTATTATATGTACTTACAAAATGATTAAAGATAAGCATCAATGTTGCCCATCAACACAAAAACAAGCTGGAATAATTTTTCTTCAAATTGAGTGTAAATTACATTTGTATTCATCGACAATTTAAAATCTTCAATTTCTTTTAACAAATTATTCTGTTTGATAGTTTAAAAACGCTGCAAATTGTACTTCCAGTAGCCAAAATTGATTGTTACAATAAAAGAGTGACAAAATGATACCTTAGTTTCTGAAATCAAATAAAGGTTCTAAACTATAGTTAACATTCTTGAATATCTAACTCATATGAAGGTTAATAGAAATAAAAGGATATACCATAATGCATGTACGACTGATGTACTTCCACCACGCTTTTTTATAGTGACGACTTAGAATATGATTGGTTGCGTGTTTTGTCAAAATCTGTCTGGCTTGCCCAGCCGTTGGTACAATACATCAAATTGAAAATTCTAGCAAGCCCCATTACATGGCAGTCTAACCTTGTATCTCTATTATCCTTGACTTTTAGTACAAATTTAAGTACAAACCCTTTAGTTTAGTTTTTTTTATTTTAAATATTAGATTGCATAAGCGAAGCAAAAAAAAAAATTACGATTATTTGCTTTTCTTTATTTTTGTTCGAAATTGTTCTTATGTTGATGCAACGAATAGGAAATGAATTTCTCAGGAAACCATTCATTCAAGTTCGTTAAAAAATGATAATAGGTAGTGATCGAAATGTCTTGGAATGTTATTAAAATGAAAATTCAAGAGGTTTCGTAGGCCTTCTTTTTGTAAACATCTTGTACGAACTTTTTGGTGCGATAGTTTTAGAAGTGAGATAGCTGTTTATGTCAGATTGAATACTCTCGATTGGAAAATGGAAGCCAAAAGAAAGGTCTTGCCTTTCTAGTCCCTACCAGTCACACCAACACCAATATCTCATTCAGTATTCAGACGGTCTAGAGGGTCAGGAAACGGATTTCTTTCTCAGGATTCCGTTTTCCTGGGATTTATGAAGGGTTTTACATAAATCATTTTACTTGTTAATAACAGGATCAACAGTAAAGGTTGTTTAATCCCCGAAGAAAATGACTCTGTCTCAATTATTTATTCTGGATCTGAATAAGTAAAGGTCGTTTCTGAAGCTTTAAGGACTAATCACCAGCAAATTTTACTGCTCTTGACACTGTGGACTTGTCGATGGGTATTTTTTCCATGAATAATAAAATAGTATCGTGATTTTTATTTTTGGATTGACTTCAAATACCTCTGGGCAGATTTTGGAGTTAGTTTAGTTTTTTGACAAATTCAAGGTTTGTCTTCAATGTTATTTCCAGCTTCTATTAATCTCCTGACCCTTTAGACTATCGGTTGCTGACTGAAAGCATGCTCATTTTATTAACATCACAGGACTTTTTGTGCATCTGTTACATTTACAAAAAGTATAGACTTTAAAAAAATTATAAAAAGAAAGGATATTTTTTAATTATTTTTATTTGTAAAAAAACAAAAAAATGTGACTAGTTACCATGCATTTAAGTAATTGGAGTTTACTTTTCCAATTTATCACCACACACTTCAAATATTGAAAAGCGGTCTTCAAATTTAAAAATGAAAACAGAGTTTAATAATTATTTAGTTATAGTACATCTGTCTAACCAATTAAAACTATGATTTTTTCTTTTCTATAAACTAACGACGCATAAAATGTGATAGATTGCGCGCCCATTTGCAGTATACATATGTATGTACTTTGAAGGTCTTTGAAGAAGAAAAACGCACTAATGAAAGCTTTATATTTTTTCTGGGTAGGATAAGTTGCTTTATGACCGCCTAAGTATATTGAAACTATGTAAGATTAGCATATTGTATTGTATGCATGTATTTTGGATTCTGCTAAAATATTTCTTAATTTCATTTTATATTTTCCACTTTTTCTTGCTTAGAGCTTGATAGTAAAGATAGTAGAGCATGCTTAGAGTGCAACTAATGGAAAAACTTTTGTTCCAAAGACTTGTTTGAATAATACGTGAGCTTTATACCAATTACCCCTATGTTAGATAATAACTGAAATCCATGGTACTAAAAATAGAGCAAACTCGTTTTCAGGTGTGCTAAATTATATAAATTTAACTAATTCATTTATTTATTATTAATTGGGAAACTTGGGAAAAATATTGGATTATCTTAGGAATTGCAGATGAGTAACTTCTTGCTAAGAAAATCTTGATTTTTCACATTCAATATGGCTCATAACGGCAAGTCATTTCGTTCGACTTTACATCTCAAGCAAAATTAAAGTATATTCAAATATTTTAACCGGTCCATCATATATAATTAAATAAAAAAAAATAAAGATGCACGTTCAAAAAAAAAAGAAGAAAAAAGGTAAAAAAGTATAGGTATGCCATTTGTGGAGAAAGGTGTGTGGCATGCTTACTCTAATGCTCAACAATGTTTGATGGTCATTTCTTTATTTAGAGGAATAAAATGAAAAAAAAAAAAATTAATGCGGCGTATCAAATTCCCACCTTTTGTCATTACAGTACAGTCTAATGTATCTACAAGGACAAGGTATAATATATTTTTGAACATAAGTAACTACATTTATGAGAAAAATGATAAATTGTCAAGGTTAATCTAACTGTAAATCGTAAGCATTTGTGTATGTACCCTCCCCTTTTGAAAATTAACCTGATAAACCTGTCAATTTGAAGAATCTTGGAGGGAAGATCAGCTTAGTTGTCATGACGTTTCATTAAGTTAGCTGTGAGATGAAGGAAAGGAAACAAGTTCCATTCCGTATCCAGCAAGAACATAGGCAGAATAACTCCGTTTTCGTGTACATCCATGACACGTTCTACATTACAATACTATAACTCGATAGATGAAAATAATATAATAATGGAATACAGTTTTTTGTAGGTGCTACTAAATATATGTTTTTTTATTTACCAAAGCTGTCATCACTATTCCTTTATTCTTAAAGAGAGAACAATAAGTATAAAATAAACACTAGTCCGTGAAAGACGAACCATAATTCTAAGGATTTGTTGTGGAGTTACATGTGTAATTCTTTGTTGGAATTGGAGAAGAATTCAAGATCGACATAGCAATCATTCTTTCTTATATCTTTGCTCAAAACAAAGTGGGGACGTGTTTACTTCCTTCATCTCATAGCTAACTTAATGAAACGTAAGGACAGCTATACAGCTCTTCTCCCCAACATTCTTCAAATTGTTGGTGTAATCACATTATTTTTTGGATTCCTTTTTTTTTGTTATATACCCAAAGATAATATTGTTTTCATCCATGATAATAATAATACAACAATAATACTTTTGCTCCCTTTTTTGGAGTAAACTCTAAAAAGTAAAGGGTTAATAGTAAGCTATTTTCTATATTATTAAAAAAAAGTAAATCTGTGTGTCGACTCTCAAAATTTCCATGCTGGGTACTACTGCTAGTAACTTATATTGTAAATTAATTTAGGTTATGTAGTGAAAACATTATGATTCCATGAAAAGGAATATTTTTATATAAGCCTTAAGAGATTTTGATCTCTAAAAAATAAAAGTCAAAACAATATTACATCTCACCTAAATCCTCTAAACTTCTAGAAAACCTTATGAACTGATTCTGCTTTATAAATAATGAAAAATCAAGAGCTTATTAACATTAAATTTTCGTGATGTATAATCTATTGATTATTATTTTGAAAGATTTAGTTGTATTTATAATATGTAAAGTAGGGATATATCAAATTTTTAGATATAAAAATGTACTTATGCAGATATCAACTTTTCGAAAAATGTAAGTATGAGGGCTAATATTTCTTATATGCTAATAATAATTCAGGAATGGAAGGGTAGACATTCAATACAACACTGATGAGATAGATGCAACAGTTGAGGGTTACAGAGTGGGAACCCTAAAGGCCCAGTAGCATGAATAAACTATTAAAAAAACCCGTCATTTTTATGGAATCAAGAAAAGACAACTCAAAACCAATTTTTATTATGTGTTTTAAGACTTTATATTGCAATTTTTTTTAATATTTAATATGGCTTCCTTCACAAGAAATAACAGCTTCAACCGGCCGCGAACAGATTGCCAGCTCTTGACGATGAAGTCCATGCCACTGGTGTACCATTCGGTTATCGTGGTATCTTGTGGCAAATCCAAATTTGAACGAGAAGTACGGCAGACATTTATTTCCAAGAAACACCAAACTGCAAAATCTAGGGGATTGAGGTCAAGGCTGGAGGAGGGCTACATGGAGGTGAAGTCAGCCATATTGTTGTTGCATAAGTTTTGGTTCTTCTTGGCTGTATGTACCTTTAATGGACTTCTTGATGTAGTCTTTGCCACCCCTTGGTACTGAAACTGGTGTAGAGGGGATCGCACAAGCTTTGTCTTTTTTGTTGTTTCGCTAACATTTTGACATTTAAAGACATGGTATAAAATAAAAAGCTTTTTAATTTTTGGTCTAGCTGTCATTTGGTTGCATAATAAAACATTGTAATGAAAATAGCTTTGATAAAAACGTAGCTCTATGTTACTGCAAGTTTTGGGTACCCACTCTGTGATGTAATATATAATGCCTGTTTGTTCATCAAACAAGAAGCTCAAGCAAACAAGATGTAAGATCTTTTTCGTATCAAAGATTTATGGCCTTGTCAGGGTTAGAATAAGAGCACTTTTTATGATCCAGGAGTGTCTAACAACTAAGAAGAGCCTATTTTACGTATCAAAAGGTACCTTATGCTAACCAAAGACTGAATGACGACAAGTTGAAGGCATTTATAGCACCATTGATACCAACCCCATGAAGTTATTTTTAAATTGCAAGAAATTATCTCATAGAGGTCATGGAGTACCTTATTTGACACTTAACCTATGTAGGCTACGTATAGAAGCAGAATAAGATTCCTGCTTATACAGCTGTGACTGTAAAGAAATCTGGACAGGTTTTGACTATCCAACTTCTGGCTCAACTCAGTCTCTTTTGCATTGGATTTAGGTGATAATATTATGTATCCACTAGAAATTTTTACTCTCTTTATAAAATTGTAAGTTTTTTCAAAAAAAAAAAAACAACAATTATTCAAATAATATTATAAAATAAATGGTCTTAAAATAACAAATATTTGTTTCAAGGAAGTTAGTAATCAAATTAAAATAGGGATGAAGCAAGAAAAAAATAATGAATAGAATTGTAAATTAATTATCTCTGTGTGTGACATAATTATGAATGTTGATTTAAAAACATGTTTACAGAACTGGGTATGTGGTTTTTTTTTAGAATTACATTTATTTGAGAAACTAAATTTCCATTTTAATTTGATTGAGAGCAAAATTAAATAGACAAACATATTTTTGTTCATAAATATAATGATTACATTTCTATTTAATTTACAGTCTAAACAAAGCATTTCAAACTAATTTATGTACGTCACAAAGAAATTGCATTAGAATTAAGAATTAAAACAATACAACAGTTTATACAATTGGCCCAATGTTAAGACCCATAAATCTTATCTTAGATGTCTGTATGTACCCACGTAGGGAGGAAGTAATTCATGACCCATACCTTTTGAAAATTTGTTTGTCATAATTGTGGAAACAGTTCTAGATAAAATATATGCTAGATAAAAATGACTTTTTAAAAGAATGCTCAAAACGGAATTATCTTAATGGAATGGACGATAAATAGTTCGAAATAAGATCATAGAAATTTAGTGTAAAATATGTAAAAAAATCATATTTGTACATGAAAACAAATGCAAAGTTTGCTTCTACCTATTTTCAGCGTAATGTTGTAAATTTTAGAACTATTAAAATATAGACCATTCTATAATGGGCCAGTTGTTTATGAGAAAATATTGCTATGAAGAAAATGTTTTTCTTATAAAATTTATTATATCTTGCACTAGCAGTAGTACTCGGCATTGCCCTGAGTTTTTAGACGTCGACGAATTTTCTTTTAATAATATAGAAGATAACACCTGAAAAAATCCTTGGAGTTACTCTCTGTTTTTTTCATGAGAACACTCACTTGCTCGCTCAATACTTTGACAATCTCTTCTCAAGAATAAAAATAATAATAAGACCACATTAATATTTAAAAAAAAAAATGATTTGATGATCCAGGGAGTCCTTTAGATCATAGGTAAGGCTAATCCAAAGTCAAATTAAAATAACATTTTTTTATAATATGTACTTCCCGGTTTTTTTTTCTTTTTTAATAGGAGTTGAAATAATGCTTGCAAGATTTCATTCATTTTATACAGTGCTCCCCTTTTTTCTTTATATGAATCAGGGAGCACTATATACCAATTGGTCCATTAAAGTCTGAACACTTTCAATTTTAAACTTCAACAGGATATAATTTACTAATTAACAGTAGAATTACAACAAAATTAATACTATAAATAGATGTGCTTCTGAGCTCTCTTAATCATTAATTTAGCCGCTGTTAGCAGCAAGGATACCTTCCAGGCGACAACAGAAGGGCTGTCACCGGCTGAAAATTCTCTGTCATGGCGTTTCAGTGCTGGCTGATAGTAACTTTGAGGGCCTCGGTGTTTGGATGATAGACACTGCAGGCCTTTTTCTGGACATGCACCTAAAAGGTGCAGTGGAGGAGAATTAGTCTAAGGACTATAAGGGGCCAAAATTGTCAAAAAAGATTTCACTCTCCTTCCACCAATTTTTTCATAGTTCTCTGGACAATCTGGTATGGAAAAAATAATAAAGCATTAATTAATTATTCTTAATCACTGTAAGGGTCTTAAATTGAATCCATGTTACTCTTTAAAGACTTTTTAACAACAATTATTTAGATTTCTGCAAAAGAACAGATGTTTAACTCAATTCAGTCATATTGTATAAGCTCATTGAATATTCAAAGTTCTTTCTCATAGTCACATAATGAAATGCCGTAATTTCCTTAATGAAACATCCAATAAGATTGAAGGAAACAAGAGTTGATGTTGTTCTAAATACCCCGGAGTGCAACTTTGTTTTATTTATTAAGTTAATAATACCTGAAGTAAAAAGGGGCACCGTTTAAATGTCCAATTATTATCGTCACTCTTCCCAATTGTTAGAATATTATTTTTTATTAGTATAATAGTCAATACTTATTATTTCTCAAGAGTTACATCGAAAGCATATTGAGATCTTGGTCTCAATTATAGAGCTAATAAATGGCAAGGGAAATAGACAAATTGAGGCCTGCCAAAAATAGAGTGTAAATTTTTATGTTAGTGGGTAAAGTGGCTGTTCCCAGATTATTTGGGCCCTTTTTTTCTTATTATTATAATTTTTTTGAAAGAACAGTTGATAAATATTTTATAAGTCATATTGTGACTTGTTATAATAATGTTCTAATTTGTAATTCCAAAATCACATCCATATGAGTCTCAATCTCTTGGACTCCATTAACAGCTTTCTTCTAAATTACATACAACATACAAATATTATTGTCCCTACTAAAAAAATAATTTTATGCTCAAACTTGAATGTGCAATTCATGTGTATAAATATTTTTCTTTTGTAATCTGTTAAAACTTAACCTTTTACAGAATTTCAAATTAAATTTGTTAATGATAACTTTGTTTTTTTATTTACAACAGGGAGGAGATCATTAATTTCTTCCATCTTTCATCCTCCATGTATTTATCATCTCTTTGAATATTTAATATAGTTGAATATAATGAATTTGTCAGAATTACATTATAGGTATATAGATTTGTGAGACATAAAACTAAACTCTTTTGCTCTTTTTAATCCAAACTGTAATATGTTTCTCATTATGAAACAATATAGGGTTGGGGGGGCTGGCTTGGATTTTGGAATTTTTCCAAAAATTAAAATTTTTGGAACAAAAATTTCAAATATTTAATTTCTTGGACAAAAATTTCATATATTTAATCTCTTGGACAAAAATCCCTATCAATTCACAAAAAAAATCAAAAATTTCACAGCTGATCAGAAAAAATAATTTTGTTTTGAAAAAAAATTTCAAAAAATTATATTTTTTTTGACAAAATTGAAATATTTATTTTTTGGAAAAAAAATTCAAAATATTCACTAAAATTTCAAAAGTCCATAACTATTGACAAAAAAAGGGTTTTTTTATTAACAGCGCTTACATTTTTTTCAAAAATAAAACGAAAACGATTTGAGATATCGATGATTTCTTTATTTGCCGTTAAAATACATTCAAGTTAATTTATGAATAAAATTCCATGTCGTTTGCATGACTACCACGTGCGCGTTTTACGAAGTCTAATCGTTGAACCCAATTTTCGACTACTTTTCCGCATAAATTGCCTGAAACTGCAGCAATTTCGCGTTGAATATTTTTTCTGAACTCTTCTAACGTCGACAGATTATTGGTGTAGACCAGGGCTTTCCCGTGACCCCAAAAAAATAGTCTAAAGGCGTTAAATCGCACGAGCAAGGCGGCCAATTGACTGGTCCATTTCTGGAGATAAGACGCTCACCAAACTTACTCTTTATAAATCGATTATAACATTTGCTGTGTGTGAAGTGCACCGTCTTGTTGAAACCACATATCGTCCAAGTCCATATCTTCCAATTCAGGCAAAAAAAAAAATTGGTTATCATGGCGCGGTAGCAGTTTCCATTCACAGTAACGTGACGATTGTCATCGTCGACGAAAAAGTACGGCCCAATGACACCGCCAGCATGCAATCCACACCAAACAGTAATTTTTGTGGATGTAATGGCGCCTCATGAATCACGTGTGGGGGTTTTCCGGCCCAAGAGTGCATATTTTGCTTGTTAACAAAGCCATTGAGCCAAAAATGTGCCACATCGCTGAAGATGATTTTACGTTGAAAATCAGGATCATTTTCGAATTTTTTTTCAGCCCATTTTACGAATTCCCGACGTTTGAAGTGGTCAAGTTGCTTCAGTTCTTGTGTCAACTTGATCTTATACTGGTGTAGGCCAAGATCTTTTCGTAAAATTCGCCACAACGATGTCACAGAGATGGCCAACGATTGAAAATTTTTTTACACTTCGTGCATTTCTTTGTCTCACTGGCACAGGAACATTATGTAGCGTGTATGTGGACTCAATTTTTTTCACTAAACATTGAATTGTTGATTTTGCAGGTCCACATTTGGGTGTGAGGTCCTGTTAGTCTCCCTCTCCAAAATGCCCCATAAGGAAAAAACCAAGGTGTTCAAATCGGTGAGGCAGGGGGCCATCTCTCTTTGGACTATAATCGAGCCATGTTACCTACGCAGAACTTTTGGTACTTGATAGACGTGTGAAAGGGGTACCATCCTGATTCCACACATAGTTACCCTCCAATTTATACAAATAGTGGCCAATTTTCAGTCCTGCCTTGAAAAAGAACGGAGTTATCTAGGCGATTCATTGACATACTGTGATCCTCCTTTATGTTCTTCTCCAAACTTAACAAGAACTTCGTATCCGTCTTTAAATTATGACCTCCACTTCCAGACATCCAGGAGAGTTCTTCTCCATTTTTTTTTATCTTGGCAAACTTAAAAGCCAGGCTCATAGATCACTTTACAAAGTCCGTAATTTTCATCACATCAACTCCAGCATCTATGAGGTCTGAGATGCGCTACCTCTTTGCATGTTGCTTGCTCATGATGATGATATAACTAAATGATTAGTATAGTTTGTTTATGTAAAAAGGACGACAGAACCAGAATATCAAAAAATAATCACTAAACCTTTTTATAGTAGTGATAAAATAAACATTAAGTAAGAGTCCACGTTATACTTCACTACCCTGTACAAGTTTCAACCTAAAAATAAGATGAATAGTTGTAAATTAAGAGTTTACACTACATACTTGTGATGAGTATAATGCAAAAAAAAAAAAAAAATTGACGATTCATTAGATGGTCGATATATTGATTAAAATGACTGATTAATAAGTATTCCGTGGGATATTATAAATCTCTTCATTCAAAGTTTCAATTTATTCATAAATTGTAAGTTGTAAACAATATATATATGATATGTATTATGGCAACATATTTGTATGGGAATATAAATTTGATAAAGGCAAGGGTACATTTTGGAAAGTTTATTAACTTCTAAAAGTTGGATTTGATTTATAGAGTATATAATATAAAATTGTATATAGTGGATATATATAATTGGAAACGATATTTTTTCATATAATAATATATATCCAAGACAAGTCACTGTTTTTTCTTTGGTACATCCTTATTTTTTTACCAGATATCACAAGACTATTAAATGAAATGGGTTCGAAATTGCTCGATTATTTTTCAGGGCTTGACATTAACTTTTCTCTTGACTTGTTCTGTAGTGTCTGTCCTACAGTTTGAAAACTTGTGATGTCCGCATGCACGATTCTTACATCGGCAGACGATAATGGCTGTCGATATAAATTTGTTAAAATAAAGCAGAATCCTATGATTATCCGATAATAAATGTGTATCCCATGTCAAAACATACTCAGTTTGTATTAATTTGGACGACCGGTCCGTTCGGAGAGCATATACAATGTATTAACCTGTATTACAAAACAATTTACCTTCCCGGACGTTCCGACAAGTGCTTATGTAAAGCCCTGCAATCCACATTCCATACCTTGCATCTATCTTTGTTTCAGTGCTGGGATTCAGTCTTGAAATCCTAGAGCAGTTTGGTACCGTTATATTTTTAATTAACTCGTTCCAACTTCACTTTGGACATGTGTCTAAAATTTGGTCCACAAACAGATTTTTTTTTTTTTTTTTGCTGTAGGATAAATTTTTCTTTTGAGTGCGTTTGAATTTTGATCTGGATGAAAATATTGGTTCAAATGTAAACTGGAAAAAATACATCTTAATTTTTTTTTGTTGTGCATATGTAACATACCAAAAAAAATATAATATTCAACTAAAATGTGTCAAACTGAATTTTTTTTTCAACTACAGGGTATAGAAGCAAATTTTTCCTGTCAGAAAAAACAAAAACTTTCGTTGTATAAGTTCAAAATTTTATTAACTTATTCGCATGGCCCCTATTTGAAGCAATGACAGCCTCAATACGGTGGCTGAAGCCTGTTGCAGTTTTTGGAAATTGTTTCCCAAGGATAGATAACCCAGATCTAGGAAATGATGGACTTTATATCATCCACATTTCGGTTTTGGGTTACATTTGTAATTCCTTCGATGGTACCCTCCAAAAGTAATCAATAGAACTTAAGGTCCGGGAGAACCCCGACGATGTAATGTCAGCAATATCTTATAAAAGTCATATACACGATTCCTTTTGGCCTTCTATTCACTAATTCGTTTGCCGACTCAAAACAAAATTCCTTAATATATTGCTATGTATTTAACATAGACCAACTGAATAGAAGGAAACATTCGTAACTTTATTTCATATTAAGAATATATAATATCGAATATAGGTAAGTAAGTTTTTCTTTTCATACAGTGAATAAACTGAACATTTTCACAATACATGACACAAAAGGATTACAGGCATGTGGGATCAATATTAATCTTATTTATTCAACACAAAGGATGATGGCAATAGAGACCTGAGTGTTTTTGCTCTCATGAATGTGAATAAATCCTTTTTGTACAATTATATAATATAAACTATTCTTATAAAGAATACATATTTCTTATTATAAGTTTGAAATATAATGGATATTTAATAATTATGTAATGTTGTAAAAAATTTAGAAAATATTTGTCTGCAACCTAAGTCAAAAGCTTTTACTAGTATGAAACTAAATCTTTCCAAAATTATAATATAATTTTCTGGCAGGCAATTAATGTAGTCCATTCCAGTCTTAGTACCGGTCCTATCTGTTCTTGGACCGATTCTTCGGACTTCTTCAAATTGATTAAAATAAGAAGAAAAGAAAGTTTAAAGACTGATATGTAGGAACATTGGACCAATACTGAACTAAACAAGACTGCAGTCTTCATTCATAAATAAGGATTGACACAACAAAAGGTAAATATGTGTACCCCTTTGGATGCAGAAAAATAGATTATCAGTTTTTTTTTTTTATGTACATCGAAACTGAAGAATTTTGAGTGTAGACGTTCAGGGATTTGGATGTATTGGAATAAGAAGAACTTAAAATTACGTTTTCATAGGTCCATACGAGATGGGAAGAAAAGTGACGATCTGGAGGAACCTGCTTTACCTTAAAAAAAAAAAAAAAGATGATACACATATGATGAGTTGTATCAGTAGTTGTTCAGAACCGAAGACTGCAGTTGCATCTAGCTCAGTCTTGGCCCGGCCCTTCGGAAAAAGAATGGGAAAATGAAGAATATAGAGGTGATGAAATATCATTTAATGGGGAATAAAATGAAGTATATAAATTATCAAGTTTACGCGATAATAGAGTCCATGAAATATGGATTTGGAAGGGATATTTTTAAAGAAGACTCAACATCTTTGAGGAAGCGGAAATGCCTCTATTATTTGCAATTCATTAGTGTTACGTTACTTGTTTTTAATTTATTATAGTGGTTTTTAACTAATTTTGATTATTTTTAAATATTAAAATGGGAATTTGAGATAAAGGATTAGTTGAAAAAGTATAAATTAATTATCACCAAATGACGTATCTTTCTAAAATTAACACAAGCTAACAGAAACAGTAAAAACATAAAGTGTGACACTTAATTAATACATAAATTGACACACTCTTAATAATTAATCTACTTCCCCCCCCCCCTGTAAAATGCACTTTTTTGTAAGTTTAATATAATTTTTAAAATGAGAAAATGCATAAAACACTCAGTTTTTCCTGCAAAATCTAATTCAAATTATAAATATGTGATCTTAAAATCCCAAGTGAAGGAAAAAAAGTAAAAAGTTTATATCTTGACAGATTTTATTCAGGAATAAATAGTACATCATCATTCATTCTTTTAAATGAAATTGATTAGAGTGGGTATAATTTTATTTTCATTTCCAAATTATTCTAGAAGAAAAAAAAAGCGAATATATAGAGTGCAGAATGGAAATCTAGACATTTATTTTTATTTTGGAAACTAGGGAGCTGAGTGAACTACACTTTGTAATGATGTTGGCTCATGTGTTGCCATTTCTAATCTTCAACGTAGTCTCCATCAACTTTGATAAACGCCGCAGGTGTTAATAATGTAATTGGGACTCATGCAATCAGAAGGGAAAGTTGAGGGAGTTGGGATCTGACAAGTATGGAGAACATACTGTTTTTCGGCCAGAATGTAATTTGAATTTCTAAAAAGGAGTGCAGCTTTTGCTGCGTGTACCGATCCACCATCTTGTTGAAGTACCACATTATCGACCGGATCCATTCCCTGATCCAGGGAATCCACTTAGTCCTCAACATGCAGACGTAGTCAGAAGCGTTGATGCTGTACCTTGTTTTAAGCCAGATGAGTGATATTGCAGTCCATTGTATGCGGAAAATCCCAAGCTCATCACCGATGCTGGCTGCTTGGTAGTCATCAGGATCTGGGCCTCCTCTCGATACCAATATTGCCATTAATGCAGAAATTTCGATTGTGATTCCATTTTCCATGAATTGTGAATTGGCACTTGATTAGAGGAATGATCATTTCTTCTCAAGTCTTTGGGTTATTCCTCTCTCGCATTAGTGTTCAAATTTCAACTACGCACCCGGTACAATATTTAATATGATACTGAGTACATCATACAACATTACAAAAGTAGTTAATAATAACAATATAAATAGGTTTGACTTTTAAATATAATCAGTTGTTATGCTCAGCTAGACCAGTTTGAAATAAAAGGTTAATGACTTGTCTCTTCTAGAAATGTATTTTTAGCCTTGTTAAACTTAACCTACCTTTATTAAACAACCTTTTTATACATTAGTTAAAAGCTATTTAATTACATGAAAAACAGTTGAACGACTATAATAATTACATCATTTAAACTTTGTATCATTTTTTTTGTTTTATTTCATTCATTACGAGTGCAAACTCGTAAATATAGATTAAAATACCAAAATATGAATAAGAGACATTAAATAAACTCAATCCTTATTTTATAATAGGCTGTAACACATGAGTTTGGGGTTTCAACAATCTTATTGTAAAGACATTAAATTTATAAAAAAAATTCATTACTCTACACGAGTTTTCGTAATAAAATGAATACCATCAGCTATGATGAGGTTCTGTGCATTATAAATAATAATATCTACAATATTACAGTTGTTTAGCTAACGTTGTGCGCCTCAGTTTATGCATTACACCTAAGAAAAATTCAAGACATCAAACAGAAAATGAAATAACTACTTTTATGCAAAACAGTCAATAAACGTCACAAAACTACATTATAAAATGGTAAATATACTTATGAATCAATCCAAGAAAAAGCATTATCCAGCTGAATAAATAATTGCATATAATCTGATTTATTGTTTGAGGAGTATACCAAGAGGCATTGGTTATAAAATGTAGATTTAAAGGATACAATGCATAAGAAACATTTCCATAAATATCATTATATCCCAGTTCTCTAACAGAAGAGTAAATTAAGTTTTATATTACCTTTTACGTGCCAAACGGATACAATAAGGTTTTGTTTTTAATTATGACTGTATTGAAATGCCATGTAACTTTTCATATCGTTATGCAAGTGCATTGATCATGATTTATAAAAAGTTCATATTGTTGGTTTTCATTTTCTGTTCATGTTTTTTTCTAAAAAATAAATGTTCGTATCATTTGATCAAGGATTATGTAAAAAAAAAAAATATATATATATATATATATTATAATACATTTTCAATGTGAAATAAAATATAAAGACTTCTACCTATTTCAATAAGTACTTGGAATTTTGTTGTTCATGTAGCAAAAAAAAAAAAAAATCGATAACTAATTAGATTTAAATTTAATTTAATTATTGTTAAATGTATTACATAAATATATGATGTACCTATACTTAAAATAACTAAATAAGTTTGTTTTCTTGGAAATAAATGTTCTTTATGTATTTTCTCATAATTGAAGTCACTTTATTGTCACAGTTCTGTCGGAAATTATTTATGCCTATAGGCAATGGGGTAATCGAAATCTCGTAAACTTATGTAAACAAAAATATTGGAGCAACCCTTTTCAAGATAAAAGCCAAAATAAGCAGGATATAATCTCTTATTGACGGCAGAATGGGATACTCTGAACCGTGAACCAGTCTTGAAACGGCTAGAATGACCAAAACTTGGCACACTGTGCAGATGCGGTGCCCCTTGTCAATGCTACACAGGATCTCACCTCTATCCTGATACTCAGTATCATTGTTCTGATTGCGAAATAATGCTGCATTATTAGTTCCCTAAGTGTCTCAAAATCGGCACCATAGAGTACTTGGAGGTCTAAATAATGGTGGTATTGACTGGGATGAAGTCAACTATCCTCTGGGAAACTATGTTTAGTAGCAGGACTCGACACCGGGCACAAGGCCAAGAAAATCCAGACATGGTTTCTCAACAACTTTGCAAATTTTTGGTACTACACAATGTAGCCACCCTCCAGCCCAGAATGTAACGGCATCTCGGGTGCCATTAGTAAGTACGTCATATCAGTTGTCGAAGAAGGCCTGTGCGACTCGACACACTCTGATTGAAAACTTGAAGACTTCTGTTGAGAAAGTATGGGCCAATATGTCACGTGTGAGGCGTTCAGTCAACCGATTGAGGCCATGATTGGCTCTGATAAAGGCCACTTTGAGAAATAATTATGCATTTAAGTATTAATAAAAAATGTTTAAACATTCAAAGGTAAACTCAATGTACCTTTAGAAAAACTTGAATAGGATATCATTGGTGAAAATATTCACGATTTGATTTCTCACACTGTCGTATCAACTATTATTTTTCTTCCTTTCCTTAAACTATCGCCTATCTAAATACTTAAAAGGGATCGGGACCTTACTAAGATCAGAGGTGTCTGCAGGATTATATATACATATATTAGACTGTACCCAAATGACAAAAGTTGGGGATTTGGGATGGTCATTTATTTTTATATTACATTTTATCCCTTTAAACAAGGAAATAACCGTCAAACCTCCGAAAAAGGTCCTTCCTTGGCATGTTTTGATTTGGAAATCTGTAAAATTTTAGTGTAGTATTATTAAAATTATCGGTTTGAATCGAGTTACAGGACTTTTATTTCTTTAGTATGATAGATGAAACATATATTTTTCAACAATGTTCAGACAATCTTTCTCTTACCTGCTTCATCGTTTGAATATTTTGTTTCCAAATATGTTGCCAATGAAAATATATTATTTTTTGGTACCGCATATTATGTGCATGTATTTTGATGTTTCTCTTCATTTTTATTAATAAAATCTCCTTTTTTTAATACAAAATGTCTAATATTTTATTATCAAATATACTTTCGTTGGCCATTTATCATAAATAAGACAACCTATTTAACCAATTTATAATATTGGACTACAAAACCTGTAAATCAAACTATTAAGAAACGACCTTTTATTTATTATTCCTTCATTTCTAAGGTTGATTTGCTTTTATTTAAGCATAGTTTATTTTATATTCTTTAAGTTTGATATTTTTCATTCATTTTGAATATATATATTTTTTCCCGATAAAACTAATCAGTTGACTTTGAGGAACGACTACCGTCATAATAGGCTTTGTGTGTTGTTCAAATCCTTGATATTAATAATTGAAGTATAATCTTGATTGAGGTTAGATGAACAGTATCGGCGTACATTGATATCTCCCAAATCAATTCCATTTCTTTTGTCTCATTTTTTTGATATCCCAAATTGTATATCTTCTTCCTTAGAGCTTCATAGTAAAGATAGTAGAACATACTCAGAGTGCAACTAATAGAGAAACGTTTGGTTTATAGACTTGTTCGAATAGTGAATGAACTTCATAAAAATAAATTACCGCTATATCACATAATAACTGAGCTCGATTGTCCCAAAAATTAAGTTAACTCGTTTTTCAGGTATCATAAATTTTCTGAATAATACATATCAATTTTATTATGTATTTATTTATTATAAATAAGGTAACTTGGGAAAATTATTTGTGGTAACGTTCATCACTTCGAATTTATAATAAATTCAGAAAAATAAATGCAAATTTGTCCCTGATGGAAAGTTCTGAAATTATCATTGAGGATTTGTCTAATGATCAACTTTATGCTTATTGCATTACAAAAATCATAATTTTAGTAATTGTAGATGAATAACTTCTTACATCGAAAATCGACATTGTTACACTTTCAATATAACTCATATCGGAAAGTCGTTTCGTACGACTCTACATCAAGATCATTTTTTTGCAGGAGAGATATAATACAAAAGTTGCGCCTTATAGTCAAGATCATTGTGAATTTTTAATTCCACATGTGGTTTGAAATTGAAGTAGACTTAAATATTTTAACCGGTCCACCACATACGTTATATCAAATAAAATTAATTCAGAATATGAAAAAAAAAATTCATTGTCGAAAAAAAGAAAAAAAGCATCACGTGAAATTTGTGGAGAAAGGTGTATGGCATGCTCACTCTGAGTATTTTCCACTATCTTTACTATCAAGGTCTAAGAAAGAAGATAGACAATTCTGAATATTAAAAATAAGAGAGTTAAGGATGGAAGTGATTTGGGAGATATCAGTCTACGCCCATACTCTTTACCTAAGCTCAATTCGAATGTCAATTTAATTATTAATATCCAGGCCCTTTTATCACAGTAGTCATTCCTCAAAGTCTACTGATTATTTTTGTCTCTTCACCGTTTTGACTTCTCAAAATACCATGTCACAAACAAAGTTTTGAACGTGCAGTAAAAGAAGTAACTAACGCTTCAGCTCAAATTTGTAAACAAGAACAGTATTAAAATTGCTTTTAATTTTCTCTATTAATGAAATAAAAAAATAATTCAATGGAATTATTAATTCATAGGTTATTTTTTGAAAGTTTTTATCGAAAAAAAGGGAATTAAATATTCATAATAAATGAAAAATATCAAACTTATAGCATGAAAAAATAAAAATATGCTTAAATAAAAACAATTCAAAACTAAAAATTCAGGAATAATTAATAAAATTTGTATAGTTAAGAGTTAAATAGACAGTTTTTGGAGTCCAAAATTATAATTTACTAAAAAAGGATGTGTTATTTGGCATAAATGAACAACGAAAGTATATTTGATAATAATATATTAGACACTTTGTATAAAAAAATGAGATTTTAACTATAATAACTCAATATAATACTCAAACTATGATGCAAGTTAGAGAAAGATGATTAAAATATTGTAAATTTAAATGATGTAACTCGATTTAATTCGATCAAAAATTTCAAAAAACCTATTTCAAATATAGGACTTTTTAAAATAAAATTTCAAATATTAATTTATTTTTAAATTTCAAAAATCTATTGCTGATTCTTTTATATTTTCCTGGGCATAAGACAAGCGATTTTATTTAACATTCAAGAATAAAAAAAAATACAATAGGTTTCGAAAACAATTAAAATCATGGGGAAAAAATACCTAGTTAGAAAAACAAGATTATTATAAAATATTTAAAACAACAAGAGTGAAGGACTAAACATCAAGCTAATTTGGTTAAAAGATTTGATTTCAATTTCACAATGGGCATAATTCCGGTATTGTTATTTTCTTTGACAGTTCGTTATGGATGGATAATTAAGATATTGTACTTTGGTTATAATTACATCTATTTTTTTGTTTTTTTTCGAAAGAGATAAAAAGTCTTGTTAATGAAGTTGGAATTTAAAATTTTGTTCTAAGAGTTTCAAATTTCGTGTCAGCTAATATTGTACTATTCCACGGAATTTGGTCGGTTGTTTCCGTAATCGTTTAGAAGAAACAGTTAGATCGTGTATCTTTAAATTTTGCCAGCAACTTCAAGAGTACCTGACAAAACTATATATTTGAACCACTTCTCATGTGATATCAACAATTTATTATTAATTGCCATAATACTTTGCTTGAGAGTCCTTGCAATGTTGCAGCAACTTAGATAAGAGATAAAAGGAGTAAGAGTTGCACTGTATAAATATATTCTTAGGCTTGGAGTAGTTTGCATGCTTATTTTAATTCTAAAAGGATTACTGGTCGTTGTACGGCTGTATATTATCCTAAACTGATTCATAAAATTTAAAAGCCATTTTGCTAACCAAAGAATTTGACGTCACGACATCAGCTGTAAATCTGAATCACAATCTGTAGTACAGGTCACTTTAAATGTGTCTTTTACAGGCATCTTCTCTATTAAGGCAAGCTCAAATTTTTAAATACATCGACTAATCCATCGCAAAAGCCATAAATTCTGGGCGAGAATTGTCCAAACTTGAAAAGTGTTTTTAGAGGCTACGGTATGGGTGCAAACAATAATCAAAATTATGCTTCTAAAGAAAGGCAAGCAAGAGTTGTATCACACAACTTCCTAATCCAGTAGGGGATAAGATATTTCCAAATGTCTTCAATGAGTATGATGTTCAAAACTCCAAGCTTCAAGGGTTGGTGCAGCTATTGTAGTTAACACAAAATCTATTTTTTTTGATAAAAAATTCAAATATTAAATTTTTAGGAAAAAAAATTAGAAAATTCATAGCTATTCTCAAAAAAATTTGAAAAAATTGAAAAATTCAATTTTTTGGAAACAAAATTTGAAAAATGTAATTTCTTCAAACAAAAAAAATTCAAATATTAAATTTTTTATCAAAAATTTCTTAATGAGAAAGGGGGAAGAAGCTACAGCCCCTCCACTCCACCCCTACAGACCCCCTTGAAGGGGATTTTGATTGTCCAAATAATATTTTTGGCGTTTTAAGGACGTATTGAATTTAATGTAATATATTATTATAACACATGTTTTATTGCAAGAGATTTAATCAATTTCTTATTAAGTAAATATAAAATGTGTAATAACTAATTCAATGTACTAATTAAATCGTAGGTTCTAACTTTTAAGCAAATATGAATATATTAGAAAGTTATATAAATTTAATTCAGTTAGTAGTAGTAAAATATGTAATGAATGTTTGTTTAATATTAACTTTTAGCTTAAATGCTTTCAATAATAAATCATAAATGATCCTTTGTCGGGGATTATTCATTTATAGTTAAAATTTCTTCACTTTTGTTCTGTAGGTTCAAATAAAAGTTCAAATTTCATTGCCTTAGCTTTTCAGAGCATTTTTCCGCACATATATTATATACTTTCGGGGTTAATGCGTATTAATTTATTTGATAAACTGACTTTCATTAAATATATATGAATTCACAGAAGTTATGTATAATAATTATACACTCTTCTAGAAAAAATACTAATTCAACACTTATAACAATTACCTTTATTGGATTTTTATTTTTGTGGCGTGTATTTGTCTTTAAAAGTCCGAATAAGTATGTAGAAAATATCGAATAATTTTACAGTAACACAATAAAAAAAGTCATAATATCATCAAAGAAATGATTTATCAACATATTTCTTACCATGTACCCCTTTACTATTTTGATATTTAAATACGTGTGCCTAAATTTTAAAGCTAAAAAAGTCAAGTATAACAAGAAAATTCCATTCAATATTTTTTTATGAATTATAATATTACATCCGGTTTTTACACCTACAAATTCATTACCTATCTTCTATGTATTAAAGGTCTGTGTGTGTGTTTGTCCTTTAATTACGGCCAAACCGATGGAAGGATTTTGTGGAAATTTTTAATGTAGGTTCTTATGGCTTCAGAAACGGTTCTGGTAACAATTTGTTTGGACTATAAGCCTATGGCGGCCTATCAATAGCATCTTAGAGGAAATTTAGATTTATAAAATGAGGACCAGGGTGTATTTTGGATAATAGATACTTTGATGCTTAGCAAAGCGGCAGTGGATGAACTTATACTACCTTAGGGACAGGCAGCCCACATTCCGTGGGTGTTGCATATTTTAGCATATTTGAGGGGATACTTGGTGCTTAAAAATGCAGCAGCAGGGCAGCTTAAACTGCCTTTAGGCCCAGTACTTCCCCTGCAGCATCTGAGAGTCGGATTGTATTTTGGAATATTAGGAGGTTTTATTTATACTGCACCAGGCAGGTAACAACATGCAAAAAATAAGAGGAACTTACTTTAAAATTCAATAAATTATTTTCTAGGATACTAAGGCTTAAAATAAAACCTTCAAAGATCGTCCCATCAATTGTACCAGTGGAGAAAATGGTAGAGTTGTTTTCCAAATTCCTACAAATACAGTGCTACAAGTGTTTGGCCTCATTTGCAGTAAATGCTCTGTCCTAAACAAAACAATATTTAAAGAATATGAAACCTAATTTCGACAGGAGATTGGTCTTTCTATAATAATTGAAAGTGTAATGATGTAAGAAGATATTGACAAAGCAAGAGAGGAAACGAATAAATCATGTCTTGTCAAAATAGATGAAGCCAAAAAAGAAGAAGGAAATAATCTACTATCTGGTGTAGGATTGGCACCTGATAAAAATCAAAAAGGAGGAGAAGATTCATTGACTCAACAACAGGGCACACAAGATAGGACTGAAAGGTCTATTTTTACCAATCTTACTTACCACCGACTAAAGGATTGAAACTATCAAAACAAAAAATACTCCAATGAGAGGCAACTGGAAAATGGTGCTACGAAAGAAACTAGAAGTTCTAACCAAGAAACCTCACATTACTAAGAAACACGCATTGTAATACTTTTCATTTCCTTGGGAAAACAGTTTGAAGAAAAAATCACAAGAAAACAATACTCCTGAAAATTAACATGCAGTTATCAATTTTATCTTTCAACTTCAACACCAAAGTGTGCCCAAAAAGGGCAAAAAAACCAAAAAAAAAAAAATAATTACAATATGTAAAACTTCAGAGTCCAGCATAATTTCATTAGTAGATCCTAAAATTACAAAAATAAAACCCATTGAATAAAAGTTCCCAGGTTATATACCAGCAAGTTAAATAAAACAGACCGTTTATATTTTTTTTTTTGCAAAGAAGAAGTAGAATCTTTGTTCCATATATTTTATTTTTGTGATCGAGTGAGACCTCTAATATTTATAGTGTAGAGTATCATTACCGATAGGTTTGGTAAAAGTCTCAAGACGTCAAGTTGGCTCATTACTCTTACAATGAGAGGAGAAAAGACTTTAAAGCGAAGGCAAAATAACAAATATTCTCACGATAATATATGCATGTAGATCGAAAATAACTCCTCTTTCTGTAGGTCTGAACAAAACAATCGTGGCATATATGGACTCAATGTACTTTTAAACTGCATATATTACAATTCATATTTTTATCGAATAAACGGGACTTCTCCCCACCTTTTAACAACTATTAAATCTTTTATACGTTTTTAAAAAACTGGAAAAAACTCCATTCTTAATTAATTATTTTTGTAGTTTTAAACAAATGTTAAATTATATCCATTTGGCCGATTTTATAGTTTCACAAAAATAATCATAATAAATTTTTTTCAAATAAAATTCAAATCTCATTAGTCACTTTACCCCATATTTTGGTTACATTTTATTTATCATTCATTTAATGAAATACTTTTACATCAATGAAAATTTGATACCCCCACATTTATCTTATACTGTTTGTTACCCTTGTTTTTTCTCACAACTAAATAGGCTCAAATTGTTTATTCTTTTTTTCTGATATCATGTAAATAATTAAAACACTCTTAAACAACAAGTACCTATTATTTTAGTAAAGGGATAAGAATTAATAATTAACTTGGCAAAAAAACAAACTATTATATTTCAAAAAATATATTCGCTAAAAACTATTTTTTTAGCTTCTGTGATATTGAAAATCAATTTGGACTTACAAAAACAAATACAATAATGTTTAATTTATTAATGTTTGTACGTTGATGTTGTCCATTTTTAGAAATCCATTTATTTCTTTGAGATTGACTCTGAATTCGAGGAATTGTTTTGAGAAGATGCAAACATGGTTGAATTTGTAAAATTGTAATTTACTTATAATTCGTTAGTTTGAAGAATAAAAAAGCTTTGAATAGGTAAATATTGTTGTAGTTTAAAGTAAAAAGTCACCAAGTGCAGTAATATAGTGTTCCTTGATGTATATCATACACTTATACAATATAAAACAGGAGTATGATATACTGGGAGCACTATATAAAATTAAAGAGATAACGTCCAATTATTTAGTGAGTAGGTACGTGTGAGCGTGCACATGCCAAACAAAAAGTAGCACCAAGGATTTATGGAAAAGTTATCTTTTATACTTAAAAAAAAAGAAAGAAAAAAAAAGGAAGCACTCTATATAAAAATTAAATGAGTGAATGTGACTTTAGATTAGGGTTATCTACGAGCTAAAGTACTTTCCGGTCCATCAAATCATATCAACTTTTTTTCTCAAACTTTTATTAATATACTTTTTATTCTTTGGGAAAGAACGTCTAAGTATTGAGTCTCTCCGTTTTTCATGAGCACAGTCACACGCTACGTGTGACTGTGCTCATGAAAACGGATAGAAACACCAAGGATGTATTGGGGAGTTAACTGCTTCAAATATTATTATAGCAGAATTTGTATTTATTTTGGTCTACGCCTAATAACTTCGGGCAATGTACGGTTCTACCACTAGTACAAAAAAAAGTTGAATGAATGGCTTGGATATTTTTATTATCTTCCTATTGAAATATAAAATTTTATAATTCTAATTATAACTCTTTGGGACACAAAAATAATAATTAGGGGTTTTAAAGAAATTTTTTGTGTTTTTCTAGCACAAAGGAGCTAAAAAGTATGTAACAAAAAATAGCAAAAAACTTGACATAACTAGGACATGGAGTCAGATCTTAAACCGTTGTTCTAACCAATGAATGATACAGAGGTTCTTTATCACCTGACCCCTTTTCAGCAGAAGCTTTTTGTTATGTATTTAATATGTCCTTTCTGGTTTTTATCTTCTTATATAAGTACTGTGTTTTACGTGTTATAAATAGTATCGTCTTATGTAAATATATCAGAGTATAGTTAGAATACACATGATCTAGTCTTACATTATTCCTCCACGTGAATTCTTCTCCTCATGTCTCTTGGTCATCCTGGATCTCTCCTATTATAAATAAGATTGTGTCTCTCCCTCGTCAAGACGCAACATTGGCGACGAGGATGGGATCAGGATCACGTGACCTCCCTGCTGTGGGATCGTCGGCGAAGCTAGCCCTTTTGGAGTTGGGTAGCCCTTTTTCGTCGATGGGGAGAACGCTCGTTCGTCTGCGGAAGGCGGAGCAATATGGACTGTGCCTATGTTTGGGCCTCGTGGAGGAAGGAAGAGAACCTTGGTCACTTTCAAGAAGTGAAGTGTGTGTCCGGGTCCGGGACCACATAATTAACAATGGATTTATTCCTACACAATTTTGGTTCTCCTCTGTTCCTACTCTCCCGTTCACATCATTGGTTGATGGATGTGGAACGGTCTCTCTTGTGGATCATCCCGAGTTGGATGAGGGTACATCGAGCAAGATGTCTCCCAGGGACGAGCAGGGTGCTCGGGTCCTTAAAACCTCAACAAGGGTGAGTGTTGTTTCTCCCAGGGACGAGCAGGGTGCTCGGGTCCTTAAAACCTCAACAAGGGTAAATGTTATTTCTCCCAGGGACGAGCAAGGTGCTCGGGTCCTTAAAACCTTTATGAGGAGTATTGTCCTCCTTTCTCCGGTGCGCGTGTGAGAGCACGGCACGTCTATGGAGATAAACTTTTGCAATACCAGGAAGAATGTTTTGTCCTCGCCTGGACATGGATGGAGCGGATCTATAGGCTGCTGTTCATGGAGAGGAACCTGTTTAAGCACCGCCATGGATTTATTGCTTGGGGGGTGATGTTATGTATTTAATATGTCCTTTCTGGTTTTTATCTTCTTATATAAGTACTGTGTTTTACGTGTTATAAATAGTATCGTCTTATGTAAATATATCAGAGTATAGTTAGAATACACATGATCTAGTGTTACATTATTCCTCCACGTGAATTCTTCTCCTCATGTCTCTTGGTCATCCTGGATCTCTCCTATTATAAATAAGCTTGCGTCTCTCCCTCGTCAAGACGCAACACTTTTATCGACCTATTAACTATTAATTGGATTTTACAAAATATACCTCCTTTTCAATTTCTACTCTTTTTTTTTTTTTTTTTTTTTTTTTTTTTTACAGTAGACGTGATATCTTGTCTTAAATGCAAAATTAGGTATTATAACAGAGTGATAAATTTCAGAGAGCTTAAACCAGAATAAGAGTACTAAAAAAAATAACCAGTTGGTTTTTGAATTGAAAATAATTAGTGCTACTTCAGTGACTCTATGATCGATGTGAATCCATGGTAATAATGACCTCACGTGTGATTAACGAAATAAATTCATGGATTATTTTACATATTTAGGGATACCAGAGGATCGGTTCATTCACTTATTCAAGATCCATTGGTCTTCCTTTTTGTCATGATTCTTCTCTCACAGCAATTGATGACGCCATTCCCTTCTTCAAAGATTTAAATATCGAAAGCTTATATATACTATTTCCCAGCTCAGGAATCAGAGCTACCTTAAATCTTATAATATCTCGAGTGTTATTTTTTTTTTTTTTTAAATATATTTCCCCAAGAATTTAAGATGGATCCGTTAAGGGTATAATGGTGAGTCATCCATAGTCCCACAAATCAGGCCCTTCTCCCCATTATTAAAAAAAAAGATTAAAATATAAATGAACAAATAAAGATAATTAATAAAAACACCTCTCCTCCACACTTGTAAATCAAAGTGTAGATTGAATCTTATTACCCTTGCTCACTCCTTATGTAAGTAAAAAAGTTTGATATGTACCTAGAATGTTCTTATGATTAAAACCTGGTTGACTGTTCATTTTCCGTGTCAGTTTTTCTCTGATCTTGTTCAACACGTACTTCTCAATTGGGAAATCGTTTGTTGTACTAATTTCCTAATTTTTTATAATCCTCAATTAAGTAAGTCAAAAAAGTGTAAGTGTAAGTTTCACATCCAAACTTACAGGGTCTAAACAAACAATAAAGGATAATCGAGAAAAATGTTTATAGCAAGTTTATTTTTGAAATTACAACATTTACACTTCGAACATATAATTATAATTTAAGTTTCTATAAAATATAAAAAAAAAATCATTAAAAATGGCCACCTCCAGCCTTCACAGCTACCGTAAGGCAGCAACAGAAGTCCTTGACGTCGGCACGAACATATTGATGACCGACTTGGTCCCATACTTTCACCAGCAAAGGCTTTAGGCTCTCAAACTTCTTGTGAGGATTTGCACATGCCTTTGCCTCAAGAATGAATGACAAATAATAGTTCATAAGATTTGAATCCGGGAACTTGCATGCCATTCTTCCTTTGACAAAAACTCGGGGAAATTTGTTTTGAGGCAGTTGTCCCAGGAATTGACATGAGCCTCGAGAACGTCCTCCAAGTACCTTGACACTAGAGAAAAAAATGACACACGTCATCTTTTCTCCCTCCCAAATACCTACTCATACCATAACAAACGAAGGTTTTTGTAGTCTGTACACACGTTCGGTATCACTATTCTTATCTTTTCTCTACAGACAGTCATTCTGGATCATTTTCACGGTCGAATGCTTCGTATTCGTGAAATAAAGTTTGGCAGAGTGCCCATTTTATCTTTTTTGACAGCTTGAAGGCTAGATCCAACTTTTTTTTCATTGTGGCCTCAGAGAGCATTAAGTGGCATTGTTTTTGTCATGAAAAATCATTAATTCATTCCTCCAAACTTTGAGCATGGATTTTTTCCCCATCACCTTTACAAGGAAGAGACAAATATATTTGCAAATACCCTAATTTCTGTACAATATTACATTCAGCTACCTAAATTTATCAGATACTTTGAGGGGGTTGATCAAAATAATTATGATATTTTTATATCCTAAGTCATTAGCCTAAAAAAATGCTCATTTAGTTCTTTTTTTAGTACTTCCCATAACTATTTTCTCATACTTTATTTCCATGCTACTTTGTTCATTAAACTTTCAAGATAATTATAAAGGATTACTATATCTCGTATATATAATGAAGATGGACCTCACATATGTATGCAGTAATTCTATGTAGCTTAATTAAGAATATTGAACTTTTTTGTAGTCCACTCAACTCCGACTCAACATGAATATGTTTACCTTTATACATTCTATGATGATAAATTAATTAAACACATATTATAAACAACATATTTTGACATGCGTCATAAATTTGCATTTTCGGTTGCTCTTTTGCAAAAAGTTAATATTACCATGTTTTATGTCATAGTTCCACATACAAGTAAAAAAACATGTATACACATTAATATTTTTTTGTTTTGCTTGAAAACCGTAGAGGTATGACATATTAAATGTGTGGGAAAATTATTATTTCATTCTTAAAATAATACAAATATTCCCTACAAACATTTCAATTTTTAATACTAATATATACATAGCTATTTAAAGTTTAGTATATCGAACTTTTAAAATGTAGTTTATTGATCTATAGATATATGTTAGTGTTAAGAGTTTAAATGCAACTTAAACATAAAAAAGCGGATTTATAGCTGTAAATCGCTTTGCATACATGCACAGTACATTTTCTTGTATCTGTAAACCTATTGCAAATGCAAAAGAAACGTTATTTTTGTTTAAACTATCAATGTTTCGGGATTTTTATTCCGAAAATCTTCTCACAGCAAACTGAATCTTGGTCTTGAAGTGGATAAACAAGAGAAAAGGGAACATGGACCCACATATCCATTTCTATATTGCTTAAAAAACTCTTAAGATGCGACTGATCAGGAGAGAGATAGAGTTACAAGAGAGTGTTGACACTCCACCCCTCTTACTCTCCAAACGTTCCAGAATCGGGGCTGGTATAACTCTAACATGGGGAAATTGGGATGAAAATCTGTCTTAAGAAATCTGTACACCAACTCCAAGGAAAAATGGTTGAGATATCGTCTTGCAACCTCAGCAATCTTAATCTAACAAATCAAAAGAAAATGAAGCTGATAAACTCTGCTCTTTTTATAATAATCATATTGAGTCCTTCCTCCATTTTTTCTAAGAATGTAGTAGAACAGATCATGTGAAGAAAATGGTAAAAATAAAAATGAAGAACGAAAATTGGCTTGTGGCTATAAGCTGCCACAACAATGACTCACCTAAAAAGTAGACTCTGTAGTAACAAAATTTTTATCCAGAATATATTTTAACTGAACGACAGGCAAAGTCTTGAGAATGTATGGCCTCAAGGATTTTATTGATAAATATTACGGTTGTATTATTAATTGTGTATTTTTTTAGTATTATGTATTGCTATTTAGAAATTGGTTATATACAAGTTAAAATTATCTCTAGGACGAACAATTGTATAGCGTGACAGTCGCTCCTTTCTTTTTTTCCATTATCACTCCTGCTGCTACGCTACCTGAAGTTGGTGCTGGTCAGTGTCTTTGAAAAGGAAAGTCTGGTCATCAAGCGTGCCATATAAAGTGAGAAAAAAACTATGTTGTTTTCTAAATGCACTTCTAGTATATGCATTTCAGAAGTGAATCCATCGCTTCTGAGAAATAGGTAGAAGTTATTGGAGACCTGAAGGGCTTATACCAAAATCTTCATGCTATATTGACTATTAAAATGTTAATGTGATAGCAGAGGGAAAAAAATGCAAAATACCTTGCTAAAATGATGATCCTTTTGAGGAGTCAAGTAAAAAACATAAATCTTGAATCAATTTGAAAATAACGGTTGTATTCGTCATTGGATGTGGTAAAATTAGTATTAAATTGAAGAAACGTACATGTTTAGTTCTTCAAGTCTGTATGAGCTAATCAAATCGTTCCTTACACCATCTGAGAAATAGTTCGTGTACTGAGTTGGGACAGGAACACAGAAAGATACCTATAAGATAATCCCATGTTAATATAAATACAAGGTTATACCATAACGCATGTACGACTGATGTTTCACTTCGACCACGCTTTTGAATAATGACGTCATAAAATATGATTGGGTCTGTGTTTTGTCAAAATCTTTCTTTTTTGCCAGCAGTAAATTTGATAAAAGAAATTGAAAATTCAAGTAGTAGTGACGTCATACAATATGATTGATTGGGTGTTTTCTCAAAATCAGTCTGTCTTGCCCTGCAGTCGGTACGATACATAAAATTGAAAATTCTAGCAAGCCAGATTAAATGATAGTCTAACCTTGTACTTCTATAACTTTGAAATAATCCTAACTGTTATTTACATAGCTCAGAAAGAGAGACAGCTTCACACCTTCTGTAGGAAAGTCCAATTTTAAAACCTATTTACTTCGTTCTTAGATAATGGTAAATGAAAGCTTCAGGGTAACAGTGAACCGAAAGGGCTTTTTCACACTAGTTTCCAATAACACAGTAAATTATCGCGCAGTGATCGTCAAAATTCAATTCTACATCAACGCCATGAAGGAATACGGTCCCAAGCTTCAACTATATTGTCATTATAAATACAATTAGGCATAGTTCTTTAAAATTTTATTAATATTTGAATGGGTCTATATGTTTTTAATATCATATTGAAAAAACATATTTCCAGTATTTCGAAATGTTGAAAAAAAGTGGTTATGAAAATAAAAAACAAAAAAACGTCATGCAAACAATCTAGCACAAAACCGACAATGCTCTAGACTCTGAGTCATTTACTGTTCCAAAATTAAAATCCATTCCCGAAAATTCCTACTAATTTAAAGATTGAAGTTAATCAGATGCAAATCTGGATCTGAATACACATGGAATACTTGTTCTATTGACAACTCTGATTGTTTTCATTAGAGGAAATAAATTGTATATACCTATATATATGAAGGTATATAAATACGTTGAAAACATGAAGCAATGAAATGATACAACATCATTAATTTTGATCAACATGATTATACATATTTTACCTCTTAACAAGATATGATTTTTCTAAATATAGAAATACTTTAACGCTTATATTCAACCATATCTGATATCCAATTAGAAATCAAATAATCGACAGTTGATGTAACTCATTTCTAACTTAGAATGTTCAGGTAGTTTTAAGGTTTTAGGTAGCATCAATTCACAAGCATAATATTGGTCATATTCAAGTTTACACTCATGAAATGGTCACAACTCAAGTTTTGATAATAATTTTTTACAAAAGTAGGTTTTTTTAAAAAAATATTCTAATAATCATTTGCAATTGCTTTTAATTATAAATATTGGCAGTATCTTCAAAGACGATAAAATGTAAACCAAAAGAATTATTGTGTTGGAAATGCTTGTACACAGGACACCCCAGCCGAGATTGCCAATGAGCTCAAGATCAGCCAGACGGTCGTGTAAGCGATTTGAAACCAAAAGAACAGTCGGCAGAAAGTCTAGGCAAGGTTGGAAACGAACAAAAGGAATAATGGCCAGGATTTTTGTTTATGAAAAACTGCTTTGCTAGAAATCCAGCGAAGACGATTCGAAGTATGGCGAAGAAGATTAATGTGGGCGAGGGGACGCTCCGAAGGATCATTAAATAAAATCAAGAGCAAGGAGGAGGAAACATGTCAGTACAACGGCCACAAAGAAGAAGAGGATGACTAGAGACAAGCCTCTCTTGAATGTGGCCTCCCAGCTTCCTAATCTTAATCCTTTGGATTATTCCATCTAAGCAAAGGTTGAGGGATCTTTGAAGTACCCCATCAAGGCCATATGGCCTGACTTGTCAGAAATTACATCCGCAAGATCCAAAAAATCTTTTGTTTAAACTTAAATATTACACATGGCGTATAATTTAATAAATATTATCTTAGTATTTTTTTTTTACAATAAGTTTTTGTCGATCCCACTGTTATGTCAAAATGAGAAAATTATGTTAGTAATTATTGGAAACCAAATTATTTTATGTAAACACAAATTACTTGAAAAGACAAAGAATGAGTCTGATTTACTTAACCGTGTTGACACATCTATTTGAAATTCACTTATTTATTTACTTAACTTAATATATTATATACATACTATAATTCTCATACTTACTTCATTTTTCATTGCAAATAATGTTTAGGATGGAGCAAAATATACCATCGATAGTAATGTTTATCATTAAGCAATTGTGAGAATACATAAATAAAATAATTCAAAAAAATGAAATATGATACATATCGATATTCAATAAGAGGACGTTCTGTTTAGTTAATCTAATATTTTTTGATAAATTATGATATTGGTTATAAGGTATTGAACTAACTTATAATATTTTTTGAAAATGAAAATTTAGACGTCAGATACGAGGAAAGCACATTTAAGATTAAATCACATATATGCCTTTGTATATTAGGAAAAATAAATCAATATTTTCAATTTTTAAGTTATCTAAATAATTGATATAAACATAATTACCATTCTACAAAATCCAAGGGACGTTCTGAGGATGACAAGGATTGTGTTTTACTTGCAAGAGGTTGATCTGATGACGAAGACTTATGTCGGTTTAAGAGCCTACTTGGTAAAAACGAGGATGCAAAATTAGTGAATGTAGTCGAGAATGAATGTTCTTTTTTGAAACTGAGAGAAGATTTCATTTTTCTCTCAAGAGGTTTGCTTGAATCAATGAGATCCGAAGTTTCTTCTTCCTCTACGTAAGGTTCATCTGTATAGTCAAATGTTTGACTCTCTAATTTACTCAATCGTCTACCTCCGAGACGATAAAAATCCTCTTCATCGACTTCGACCTTAAGAGATGGAGATGGACTTATGATTCGATTTTTGTAGTTTGGATGTTTAATGGGCTCTTCAATTTCATCGACACTTAGGACTATTGAGGGTGTCTTTAGAGAGGAGTTTATAAGATTCCTGTGCTTATTGTTTTTTTGGAGTCGAGCCTGAGCTGAATGAACGGTTCGTAGAAGCTTCAATTGCCGATTTCTGTTGTAGGAAGTGGTTGTTATTTCAAAAGAATTGGACGGTACTCTTGATCTTCTTCGAGTTCGACTTGCTGCAGCAAAAACTTCATCATCCTCGTCTTCAGCCTCATTCCCTCCCTCGTCAGGTTCTTCATCTTCTTTCTCAATTGAGGATTCTGCTTTGATGGATGCTTTATCTTGTAGGTTATAAGAATCCAAGGATCCTTTCTTATTCAATTCCTTAGAATCACTTCGACTTGTATCAAAGCTTAATGAACGAATTTCGTCTTTGCTTTCGGAAGGAGTAGTGGAGAGTGTGGAGTTAAAATCTTCTGTTAAAGCTATGGCAGCAAAAGCTCTTCGACGAGGCTGCTGCGGTAATGATTCTTCCACAACCGAATAGGCCTTTTTATAATGTTCACTTGAAAATAATCTTGACTGTCTTCTCAATGCCCATGAAGATGCATTAGCTGCTGTTGTACTGCGGTTATCACCATCACCTGAAAAGTGGAAGGGACATTGAAATATACTAAGCATGGAAATAGATATCAACATGTTTAAATATAAACGTACTCTTTTTTTTCCCATCAAAAACAGAAGAGAGATCCAGAGAGTAAAAAAAAAAGTAATAGCTTTCTAATTATTAAGTTAAAACGCTTCTCCTCGTAAAAAAATATATATATATGTCTCTCATGGAATTGACGTAAACGTAATTACTTCTACCATAACCCACATATTTATTCATGAAAATTGATATCAAACTTCAATTTCAACCGTTTCATTGAACCTATCCACTTTGTAAATGTAAGATAGCAAAAGAAAGATACTTAAAATCGACAAGCTTAGCATAAATTGCTTCATATTTATTTTTAAAGGATCAGTAATAATAATATTTTAATGAATCACAAATTTGAAGAAGTTTTTCAAAAAGATTAGCAAGAATGAATACCTTAACTATGCATTTATATCAAAATATACTAAAAGACGGATTATGTCACCTCCAAATCTGCTTTGTAACTGTTTATTTTCCCCCCGTTTTCCTTAAAAAATTAATACTCATCAAAAGTATTAAAATTTAAATTTTTAAGCAAATTTTATTTTCATATTTACTAATCAGATATGTATTTTAAGGGATAGAAATACAATAAAAAAGGAATAGCCCCTCATTTTTCATTCAGCCGGAAGCGACAAATACTTCTCTGAAATATAAGAATTTTATGTTTTATTCGCAAAAATTTACTGGAGGGGCCTAAATTAGGGATAAGTTTTTTTTTTTCCCTACACAACATTTATTTCATACAAAAATTACATTATTCTACTGAACAAACAAAAAATCTAAAAAAAAAAACAGACACATAGATCAAATATTATAAGAATTATACTAAAACTATGCTGTCCTTAATTTATAGCAATGCCAATAATGGCTTGGGAATACACATATTGCAGGTTTCTCAACAATTTTAACAACTTAATAGAGTTTATATTTTGATATTATACATATACATTTGGGCTGATACGGCATGGGGTTGTAACGGGGTACGGTTCTGTACGTTTTTAATCTTGGTGCGGTACGTATACATATATAATAATCATATATTAAATATTTTGTTTTTATTTAATTTTGGTTATTTTTTTAAATCATACTTTATTTGGTTTACGTACGACTAAATAAATATATATAAACCAGAGTAATTGAGTTGGTTATTATTTTTTACAAAACTAATAATATATATTTTACATCATAAATATCCATTGTGCCTTAAATAATGATATGATACCTCCAAACCTTAGTCAAAGAACTGAAACATAATTCAAAATAAATAGGAAAAGAGGTAATGCCATACCGGGTGTAGAAAAAGTACTTTGATTTAACTCTAAATAGTCATTAAAATACTCATAATTGATTAAGGTGATGTTGTACTGTAGAAAATTTTATTTTGAAATATTTTTCTTAATACCACTGCACATTAATTATAAATCTGGCCACCATCAGCCTCAGTGGCATCCTCCAACCTCCTCTGGATCCCCTTGCACACATTGGCAACGTAATCCTTTTCATGATCCTACACTGCTGGTTAACGTAGGTCTTCAGGGAATCAATATTCGGGTGACAGACATTGCAGGCCTTCTTATCAATTTGCTACCAAATGGAGTAATCCAGTGGATTCAGTTACGGGCTCTGAGGGGGCCAAATGTTTTTGGACCAGAAGTTCATGCTGCTACCCATCCATTCTTATACAATATTATCAGTATGGGATGGAGTCCCGTCCTGCTACAATACGTATGTGGCCTTGTTAGACTTTTTCATAGTATTGGTGATCTATGGGACCACATTTTCCTTCAACGCCATCAAGTAGTCGGCTGGCAGTAACTGGTATCCAATAGGAAACCAAATTGGAGGCATTTTTTTCTCCCATTGTTGCGACAACCCCCAACATCATCACAGAGGCCATATGTTTGTTCTTGGTGACTGTCTTGATGCTGTTGTCAGCCTTGCCAATGCATACCACTCGATAATTTTGCTTGTAGTAGACAGGATCAATGCTGAAGGTATTTTCATTGAAGAAAAATTACCCGGTTGCTGTTATGCTTCAGATCATTCAAGAGTTGTTGACATCGTTGAAAACGGAGTTCTTTTTGACGTTGGGACAGAAGTAATTTCTTCTAAGTGACCTTCCTCCAGCCTTTCAGATGGCCTTGCCAGTAGACCAATGCACCTTATTCATCTTCTTGGCATACTCTTACATATTCATCGTTGGGTTGACCTTAAAGGCCTCCATGATGTCTTCAGGCTTCACTTTGATGTGTCTTTCACTCTTTTTTACAATATGCAAATCAATCAAAGGCTTAGAATCTAAGCTATTCAAAAATAATCCAAACTTTAAGATTTAATCATTCATACCTATTCAAAACTGTATTTTTAGAAGGTCTCATTGCTTTTCTACAGCTGGTACAAAAATGGTAAATGCATACCAGTTGACGAAAACCTATTGGTATGTTGGAGAAATAATTTAGATAAATTTAACAATATTTCGAAGTTAGCTTCACAATACTTAGCAACTAAAAGTAGATCTGTATTAAGCAAAATATTTTTTTTGACAGCCAACGATATTGTGACTGGTAATCGGTATTAGTAATTAACGGATAATGTAGACAAGCTCATGTTTTTGCAAAAAAAAAAAAAAATATATATATATATATAAATTCTGTATAATGGTATTAGATAACCTGTGTATATTTTATATTAACCTTTATTTTTTTATTGAAGTTAATTATATTTAGGAATAATTTATTCCTACAATAAGAAATTATTAAAGAATAAAATATCGAAAAAACTTGAAGAACTACATTAGTTCTATTAAAAAAAACCATTTTACTATTATACCTTACCCAATTGCGTACCGTAAAGGATATGTCGTGGTTCATACCCAACCCTGAGTTTAGTGTACCGTCCCAGCCCAATTATACATGTATTTGAAACTAGGCACTTCATGAAATCCCGGAATAGTTTAGTCTTTTTTGGAAATGATTGTTTCATTTCGACATTACATAAAATGTTTGTATTCAAAAAATTGCATAAGCATATTTTTAGAAATTTTCAAATATTTAAGTAATAGATTTGAACATTGATAGGTATGTTGTGATTTATAAAATCTAATTATCAAATATTCTATATTTATTTATTAAATAAATATAACCATATGACTATATAATACATAAGAAAAATAACTGGTTTTAAACTAATTAATATGATGAGCATAATTTAGAATTAGAGCCTCCAAGCTATCCATTTAATAAAACAAACAAACATTGATAATAAAGGTATATAGTTAGATAAATTTTAATTTACCTTTGTTTGTTAAAAGACACAGGTAAAATGGTATTAAAATAACAAATATAGTCTATAAAGTTAATGTAACACAAAATTATGTTCTCCAATCCAGCTGAATCATTTCTTTTGATCTGCAGGGTAAACTATCAAAATAATTTTGCGAGTGTTGGCTCCATTTTGTATTCAACTTTTCTCTCAATAGAGGGAGAGACGAGTCTGTCTGTGGGCGAGAGTTTCTTTCTATAATTTTCTGAGATGAAGCAAAGTTTACAACGTTTAAAACTACTGGAAGGAGGAGGGGGGATATAAGTCATAAAAAACATACTCTTATATTTCTTGTAGGCCTGAAACGGTCTGTAAGGACTCCAATTAACCTTCATGCCAAAATGCGTCAAGTAAGTCCTGCAATAGTCTCCAGGCTATAAACACTTACCTGAGGACCGAGTCATACATCCTTTACAAAAGACATATCCTTAGTGACAAAATGAAGGCCATCCAGACTACCCAAGGAAGAAAATTTGCTGAAAAATTTATTTGAAGTCCTATGGTATCTTTTATTCGAATGAGAAAGAATCAGATCTAGCCGGTTGGCATCTGAATCATTTCTTTTGATCTGCATCTGATAAGACTGACATTTTAGATCCTCGTTAAAACGTACCCTAACTGTCTTTTCACTGACTTCAAGTTCCTTTCCAATTGAGACGAAGGACCTTACCAAGTACCGATCAATGATGATGCGCACCTTCCCGATGAACTCAGAGGCCCGACTTTCCTTGAGTCTCCTGGAAACCTCTAGGACTTCAAAATAGTAAAATAAATAACATTAATAACTGTGGGGTTCAGCCTACGGGCTCTCCAAGACCTTCATTTTGTTGCATAGTGAATTACTTTTTACTTATTGTTCTCCCTACTAGAATAAAAGAATAATAATGACAGCTTTGGTAATATAAACTTATTTTCAGTAAGCATTTACTTGAAGTATCTTAAAATGTCCTTTTTTTTGTAACCATTTAGTATTTGTAGTAAAGAGTTTATATCAGATCGGAATATAAAAATAAATTAAATCCAGCAGGCTTTTTTGAACACTCATATAATTATATATTTATACAGATTTTCTGCTTCCAATGATTGATTGAACAATCCATCATATGAAAGAAATAATTAGAGTATTACACTAATGATTATTTAAGAGGTAATCAAATCATTCAACCATAATAACACATAAAAGGCCATTGTAAGCTTCTTCTTTTTTTTTTTGATAAAAATAATAAAAGTATGAAAAAGGGCATACTTAAAATTATGTAAGGTTGTTGCCATGCACTTGTGATGCCCGTGGACAAGATTAATTTGTTAAACTCATATTTCAAATATATATATAAGATTTTGTAAAAAATGATGATTGATAACAATAAATATGATCTAAATTAAAAGAAAAAAAAAATCCCCTTTAAAATTTTTTACAACACGTTGTTAATTTTAAAGTTTATTGAGAAATGATGTACATATTCATATTAAGCCTTATCCGAAAATGCTCTGTAATTGTAAATAAGTTAATCAGTAGTCATCATTTTTGAATTTAAAAAAATGATTGTTTTCCGTTACTCAAAATGATTTTTTTTTTGTTCATTTTTCAAAGTCAGTCAAAATCGACGATTTTTGCTTAAAAATTGAAATTTTCATATTTAATTTTCTCTTCTTGATTATGTTAATAGTAAATAAGTGTTTTTCTCCATCTCTGCAATTAGATTTGTAATTTTTCAAAAAAGCACAGGTTTTAGCACTGCATTACAACTATGAATCTTTCCTTATAAAAAAAAAGAAGAAGAAGGCCCGAAAGGAATTTAAGACATACTCAGTGATACATAAAATGTGCCTTGTCGGTATGCAAAAATAAAAGAAACCGAAAAGGAATTTGTTTACCCAAACAATTTGAAACAATTTTTTTTTTGGATCATCTAAAAAGGAGCCATGAGATAAAAGAAATAAACACAAATCCCACTCTGAGTATGGCTTGAAATTATTCTGGAGTTAATTTTACTCCGAGTCCAACAAGGGGTTACTTTTACAACTTCCGAGTAATCCCTCATTGTTACTCTCCGTCTTTCATTTCATGAGCCCACGCACACAAGTTATTAATTTTTACTGGGTGTTCCATTAAAATCTGAACACATACTAATTCAAGAATCAATAAAGGTTGAGTGGTTGAAATTACTTCATATTTTGATCTATTCAATGATAAACAGTTAGTACGAAAAAAAACAAAAAACCTGTGCTCTCTAGCTTATATACAAGTAGAGAAAATAACGTGATCGACAAATTTCCATTCGTACACTCCATTCAGTTGGGCGTCTCCAGGATGACCAACTACGCCGTCAATAACTTCGAAACGTTGAATAGAGTAAGGACTCTATCATAAAGGTCAAACTGGACCCGTAGGAGTTAGAAAACAACCCATGCTAGTCCCCTCAAGTCCATGAGGGCCATGCAAGAGATCTCGAGGTTTCACACCAGTATGTCCAGAGAGCTATGGAAAAAGTGGGCGGAGAGGCCAATTTTGACACCAACAATGAAAGAAACCCACTTCCTCCTTTCTACGACTCTTTAGTATAGTCGAAATAAGTCCTGCAGTGTCCGGCATACAAACACTGATGCCCTCAAAGACACTGCCTGCCAGCACTGGGACTATAACAGATAATTAGATTTGCAGTGGGTGCCAGGCCTTCCCCCTCCACCTGTTAATTATAAAATAATGCCGTTAAGGGAGGCTACATTAAAATAGATCAGACACCCATCTATTTGTAGTTATAAGTTTGTTGATATTCTGTTGTTCTTTAATAAATTACATATATCTTGTTGAAGTTTAAAATTAAAAGTATTCAGACTTTAATATACCACTCGGTATAATGATTTTCTGTCTTCAAGATTTAAATAATAATGAGAAGACCTCCTTGTAAAATAAAGAAACCCCCTGTTTAAATTGTCAACTAAAAAAAGTCGCTCCCACATTCTATGACATATTTTATACACTTCTATGTACACCAACTGTCATTTTATTTTTATTTTTTAGTAAATATGTTCACGTTCAATCAATAGCAATTTGAAAGTCATTCAATATTAATTTAGAATCAATCGAGTATGTTATAGAAAAAGTCAATTAATTTATTCTAATCAATGCTTTTAAGTATCGATAATATAATTTCCAGACTATCCAAAAGTAAGAAAAATTTATATTAATGTCAAACATATATTACCTAAACAATATAATGCATTATATGCAATATATATATTTTGTTTTGTAGGAAATCTTTTTGAGGTATATTAAGATTTAGAAATTATTGTTTCTTTCTCCTTACACATGGATTACTTTACATATACATTTACTTTTTACTTTTAAAATCACACAAACTCTCTTTAATAGCCATATTGTATTGATTCAATTTAAGAAGTCAAAAAAACTTTGCCTTTTTTTAAAAACTTTAAACTCCATATTCATCTGTATTAGAGCTGGTTGAGCTGATTAATAACCTATAATCTGGTACTCGAGAATTTTCAAGTTGAAATTTTTGAATATCCTAAACTTTTTATAGGTTTAAGCCAACATATAAGAATCAAATAATATTTATAACGAATATAAATTATAATTGTCTTTTTGCAAAATTTTATATTGATTTCAAATATATGCTTATATTTGATATGCAATAATACAATCCTGAGAACATGAAACTTTAAAGTTAAAAACCACTTTATTTTAAGAGTTTTATTCGGAAAGAAATAACACATCAGTTTCTCAAATAAACTAATGGAGCTTATTTTAAGCATAAATAGTTAGGGGTAAATTAAAACAAAACGTACTTGCATAGAGAAGGTAAATTTATCTATGTTACCTTTTAGAACTATTTACTTTTTCTTCAATAAAGCCTTACGTCCTCACGTATATAATTATTTTATTTAGCGTAAAAACAATAGAAATTCCAGGGTGTTATTTCTTTTCGATCCAAACCCTTAAAATATGTTGTCTTTTAACTTTTAAATGGGGTTTTCTCGGGATTGGATGTGCTAATTTACAAATAAAAAATACTTTAACTATTTGATGCAGTTAAGTATATGTTTATTATATAATTAGGGTCTTTTACCAATTGATTTGGCTGGGAAAATATGTAGAACTCATCGTTGATCAGTTAGAAATCTACATTTACTAATGAAATATTACTTAACTACGAATGAAATAGGTCATTTTGTCCCCTTAGGTATACAAATGTTTAGTTTTAAGCGGTTACTAAGTGCTAATTAACCCCAATGTATATAACTAATTGTTTTCTTTAACAAAAATAAAACATAAAAATAAACCACATAAAAGTTTGATTTAATTTCTCAAAAGAAAATCTATTAAAAATATTCATAAATGTTCATAAATAAATCAAAGATAAATATATATTTTTCTTTTTCCATTTATTTTTCCAGTTATGAGTGATTGAAATTAAGTGAGGCTTATCTAAAATCCTTGTTGTATAACTTCATACAAAGATAATATTTCCTTTTTCTTATTAATGATAATCACTGTCAAAAGTATAATATTAAAATATACTTAAAATGAAAGAACTATCGGCCAGACTTCAAAATGAAAATTGTCTTAAATTTTACGCTTTGGTAATTACAACGACTTGTTCCATTAAATTAGACAAAAGGAGCCCAAATACCACCTATGTTTTTAATTCGTAATTTAAGTTCAAAACTCATGAAGCCAATGCTACATCGTCACGCAGAAATCATCGATACATTCGTGAACACTACATTTGTGATAATAAATTTTGAAGGAATACACCTTAGGCTTTAACACATTTTGTAAATCTAATCAAAAACTAAATTTTTTAACACTTGGACTAATTAGAAAAGAGAAACTAATCTATTTATTTCATCAGTTTTTGCACATTTGTTCAACACAACCGAGAGTTTTTTAAAAAGCTTTTCTCTCATGAAACTTAATAAAATCATTACTACATTTTCAATAATGTAATATATCCCAAAAGAATATAATAAAGTCTATTATTTGAATCAAATCGTGTTTTACTTCATTATAATTACGAATTACCTTTGAAGCACCATTAGTTACAGCAATATAAAATGAAAAAAATCTTTCATTAAATAATTCACAGCTCTATTTCCATTTTTAGTTATGCTATTTATATATAATAATTTATTCTCTTCTATTAATTGGAAGAATTATAATTTATTTATTTTATGATACTTGCAAGGTTACAATATGGAGGTTGTGTGTCTATTGCCTATCTAGACAGGCGGGTCTGCTAGTGTAGGCTGGAGGGGCTGTAGCCCACCAAACTAAGGAATTTTTACTTGTAGCTTTTTTGCTCAGGATGAAAAAATTATACACGAAAATAGGGGAACTTTTTTTTTCAAAAAATTTAATATTTGAAATTTTAATTTAGGAATTTTTTAATAAGCAGCTGTGGTTTTTTGAGTTTTTGGTAGACAACTAATGATTTTTGATTTTTTTTCCAAAAAAATTAATTTCAAGAAGCTGATGTGGATTTTTGAATTTTTAAGTAATTCATCTAAAATTTAAAAGGCCAATTGTCCTCATTTGTCATCCCATAAAATTGTCTTTTTTGTACAGCTTTTTTTATTATTCTTTCATTCTTGAGGACAAAACACACAAAAATTGAGATAAATATTTAATCGCTACTAAGTGTGCTCATAAATAACGAAAACTAACACTGATGATTTCTTGCAGGGTATTCTTTTATATTTTTATTGTTAAATTATTAATTTAAACGATGCTTAATCACTCCAGGTAATGTCGTGTACTACCGTTAGTTTACAATAAAGACAAATATTCTACACCACAAAACATATGAAACTCAGAATATTGTACACTCTATACCGATTTTATTTACACATAGTTTCATACCTTCCGTCGATTGAATTGGTCATATCAAAAGAAAGCCTTAATAGAAAGATATTTTATTTAGCGATAAATAATTTTTGTATGCAAACCTCTAAATTATTTGAACATATATCAAGCAAGTTACCTACGAATTCATTCTTGTACACATTACATATCTGAGCCTAGAATGTAATGTGATTTAATACTAAAAAGTTTTATGACTACGTAACCCTAGTCTTAATAATAACACATTCTTAAAAAGCTGTTATAATGCATTGTAGAAACATAAATCAAAAATATTTAATGAATTTTTTATAAAGGTAAAAATCCATTAGGTTACTTTATGCTTTACGTTCATTAAGTATCGGGACTGGTTATCAACATTTCAAGGCGGAAAAAATTATTCTTTTGTATTAACTTTCTGTATACATTCTTTAGTTACTGCTTTTACTCATGCTAACAATTACATGTTTATCAGTCCTAAAACTTGTAAAGTTCGGTTCTTAAGACGTCATTCTACTTTATTTTGTCTTTTTTTATTCAGTTCTAGTACTGACAGTCTAAAGGACCTACCCCAAGGACTGATAGGACAGGTTCTAAGACTGGGATGTGCCGAATAAATTAGGACTGACACAACAATACTCATATGAGCGTTGTGTTTTTTTGTAAGAGCGTGAGGGGAAGGCGAGAGAAAGATATATGTTACTATTGAAGTAAGACCATTGTGGTTTTTTTTTTTTTTTTTGACAAATATCATTTATTATTTCAGCAAAGTTTAATTGAGTCCATTTTTCCAAGTCTTTATATTCAAAGTCCATGTCAAGTAAAAACCCACGTTCAGAGTCCAGACTCAGATAGAATATTTTTTTTTTTTTTTTTTTACCTATAGAACCATTTTTTTTTAAACAAAACGATCTTAAAAAGAAAACAAACAACAAAAACAACTTCACCTATAATACATAATAATAATAAAAAAATCATCTGACAAATTAGTAAAAAATATCTAATTAAAAATACAATCACAACACAAATGATAAAAAACGAAATTCATTAAGAGCAGCATAGGCTATACTTTTGTGAAGTTTAATGTTTTCATAATTGGACCCTGCGATCATGTTTTGCAATTTTGCATTGGATTTAGATGCAATTCTGAACGGAAGAACCATGTCGTTGAAGCCATAATTTTTTCCTCTTGGGGGGCTCTCCCTAGGTAGTGAGTGAGTCGTTTAGCCATTATAAACCATATTCCTTCTAAATATTCACAGTCACGAAATACATGGGTGAGCGTTTTATTTTTGTTGCAGTCTTTATAAGGCGTGTCTCTCTCTATATCATACACTCCAAAGGCGCCCCGGTATCTCAGGTAGGACTTCTTAAGGAGTTAGATATGGATATGAAATTAAGACCATTGTTTATATCAGCTGCTTGTTCTATGATTTTGGTGGGAGAAAATGAAACATTTGAAACAGCATAAAAGCAAGGAAATTATTATAATGATTTTTACGTTCATAATAATTAGTTAAATGAATTTACATTTATCAAAAATATGGCGCAATGCTCGAGTAATTTTTCTACCAAAGCCTGATAAGATTGACTAGTGTTCCAAAAGCTTAAAAGGTTTATTTTCTGCACGTAAAAGGATGGGGTCTCAGTGGGATTTATGCCACTATATGCTAAATGGATACATAAGGCCTCCTATATCGAAATGATTATGACTTACGGAGCAGGAATATTGGCACTGCGTATTATAACAAAGGTCAGATTGAGAGTTTGAGAAGTATAAACAGGTCAGCATGCTTACTGTATTGTAGTATGAAAAGATTTACACCAACTAGAGTTATGGAAATCTTGTTCAATGTAGAACCTAGGTATACATTTAAGCATAAAACGAAGAGCAAAATGAACCCGTAGAAAAATAAAAGAAGATATTAGTATAACCTGGATTCCTACAAATAAATCTAAATGATAGGCTTGGCTGATGCAACAAGATGAGTTGATATTAATAATTTTAAATATCTTTGAAATACCAGTAAAAATTATTCAGAAAAAAACTGGGCATAATCATTCACTTGAAATAGAAAAGCAAGGAGGAATTATTAGCTCAAAATGTATCTAAGCTTAATATTTTTCAGATTGTTCAGAAATCGATGAGAAAATTGCATATGACTGGTGGATAACATATGACGATAATTGTATCATATATGAGGCTGTGGTAATTTAAAATGGTACAAGACTTTTTTTCAAGGAAACTGGAGGTTATTTCAAAGGCATTATGTGCTGCCCATCATATAAAAAAGTTTTTTCAAAGGCCAATCAAAATATTACGGGACAGTTTAGCTGTTATTACTTCTATAGCCTAAAAGGATGGCTTCTTTATAGGTCAACAAATAAAACTGATAGAAGAAATAAAGAGTTTGAAGAGGAAGCTGAAAATAACTTGGATAAAAGGTCATTGAGATTATACAGAAAATGAATATCCTGATGCCCTTTCCTAGAATGACGGAACTATGCTTGAAAAATCTGAAGTGAAATTTCCCAAAAGTCCACTATTATTTCAGATGGATAAGTACATAAAGATTACTAAGAAACAAGAATGGATAGAAAACATAATGTATCGACGAGCAAAATAGCATCCATAAGAATTATAATTGGCTTCATTATAAGACATAATAACTTAAGAAAACATCTAATGGTGGAAGATGCATCATGTAGATTATGTGGAGATACAACGGAGACTCAAATTCATTTGTAGGCAGAGTGTGATACCCTGGAGAGTATAAGGAGGGGAATATGGAAAACTTGGCTGAATAACAAATACATTTCCCTATTAATTGAAACTGTTGAGAAGACTGGCTATTTCAATGAATTTTTTAAAATGGGGTTATTTTTAATGACTATTTCAGAGTCTTGCAACTACAGTCGAAAGTTGAAACGAAATCCTTTGCAACTTTTAAATAATATAGAAAAAACTTCGTTAAGTCAAGCGAAACTACGCAAAATATATATTATTACATAATAAATAATTTATCTTTGGAATGCTGAATTTTTTTTATCAATTGTTATTACCTTAAATTGTCATCTATATAGTTATTATACGTCAAAATGTGATAATCAATTGTAAATATATTATCAAAATCGGTATTTTTGAAAAAAAGGCTCTAAAAATCAAATCTATTGAAGTTAAAGTTTATTATGGTCATTTTTGTTTTAATGGCTTAAATATGAATAATAAAAGTGAGTTTTAACCTGTGAGAGTTCCAAGTTTGGAATTTTGTTGTACAGTGTTATTAATAACCACGAAAGGCCTACAAAGGATTAGTTAATTTTGTTTATATAATAAAATATTTCATGTATACTAGATCAAAATATTAGAAAAAAATATGTATATAAACGGAACTTTGTTCCCTTATGAATCACACAACCTTTTGAAGCTTTCTATTTTGTTTTTCATGAAAAGTTTTTATTAAATACATAATGTTGATTATTAAAAAAAAACTTTTACATAAATGGATAACCCACTTTGAATAATGGACAAAAATGTGATATATTAATTTCTGTAATTTTTTTAATTACTATTGTGGCATCATAATTTCACATAAATATAGTAATTTATGAAAAAAACAGAAAAGTGGAAGCCTATCTTTTAATAAATGAAAAGCTTATTTTTTAAAGTTTTGTTTCTATTATGTTTGCCTGTGCTATTTATAGAGTATTTATTACTCCACATCAAAATCAAATCTTTATCAACCTTAACATATCAAATTGATTCTCCAATTATATTAAACGAGCTTATAAATGTTGAATTTTTTAGTAAAATAAGTTATGAATATTCTAAGAAAAATGTCAAAGTATGTGAAGAAAATGTTTAAAAATGTCATAGATTTTTAATATACATAATTTATTTAACATATTAAATTTTGAATATATATAACACTTTAAAAAAAAAGGATTCTTTGATGATTTTCTCTTTTCAGTAACCATTTTAAATCGAACAAAATCAAATTATATTGAGGAGAACAATATTTCTACATTAAAAATTGTAATACAACATTTATATAGTAACCAAACTTGGATCAAGGTGGTAATTTTCACAATATTGTCCTCCATGTAAAGATTTTTAAGGAACAAAATATCAAATTTTTTAAACAAAACAGCCGTCCACTATGAGTTTTTTTCTAATTTCAATTCTTGCAGAGATAATTCTTAAATTTTTTCTAAATGCTGATTTGAATGGTTCTCTGAAGTCCTCACAAAGTCTCTATTTCCCTTGAGCAACACCAAAACGGATGTTATTCAAGTCAGGATAAATTTCTTTCAAATCAAACCTGATTTGATGTTTTGGGGTGCTTGATCCCCTTGAGAAAACCTCAAATTTGACTTCCTTTGATGCACACTTGGGTGGTGTTTTGATTCTCACTCTGATGATAAGTAATTGAAGTCTTAAGTTTTATAATAATTCATGCTATTTATTGTAGCAATTAAATTTGGACAAAAGTGATCACGGGGTCGTTGTTGTATAGCTTTTGATGAAGTGGGCTGTCCAAGAACAGCTAGCACAGCCATAAATTTAATCCGCCCTTGTGTAAAATATTTTACAAATTCCTTTTAAATAGTAGTATACAGTGCAAAATCTAACATTTTCTTCCCTATACGTGATATTTTTTGAATATTTTTATATTTACTTAACAGTAAAAACAAAATCCACAAAAGTATTTATTTTCAAATTGTTTTATGTTAAAGATAAATCTAAGGATTATATTTTATTTGTGATCATCCTATTTTGAGAAATTGCTATTTGAAAGTAAAAAAGACTATATAATTTTTGGTTTTGCTTGATAAGGTATAACATCAGGGTTTTTCAATTTCTTTTATTCTAAAAGAAGTCATTTAAAATTCCATTTACAAAGAAAATTAGTTTTTAAATGCTATATTTCTCTAGAATTATTAGCTTATTTTGAAATACTCGAGGTTTCTGCCGAAATATTATTGATTTTTGTCAAAATTAATAATAAGTATAGTATAAAAAAAAAATAAAACTATTAATATGCAAACAACGGAGTTTTATAAGTTATTCTATCAATATCGAGAGATTTTTTCCTTAATAAGGTTGAAAATACATCAATAGTGCTACAGAAATAGTTTTTTTGTAGGCAAACTTTCTTTTGTAAATGAAATACTAATTATTTTAGAAAAGTTTTCTTTTACTTGTATAATTACAAGTAGGGAACAACTTGGATAATTACTATCATATGTACAGACTTGGTACCTAAAACTTGGAGTAGCATTTAAGTACGATTGTATCCCCTTATTTTTAATTACAAGGTTTTATTAAGCAACCAAACGACAGCTGAAACAAAAATAGACTGGTTTTATTTTTATCCAATGTCTCTATGTCTAAAAATGTCGGAGCAACAACAAAAAGGCAAGCATTTGTGCGATCCCCTACACCCCTGGTTTTAGTGCAAATTTGTATTGCTTACAACATCAAGGATAATTTACAGCACAATCGAGTCAATAATAACCAAAACATATGTAGCAACAATATGGCTGTCTCTATGTGACCCTTCTTCAGCCTGGACATCAACTGCCTGGACTTTGTAGCTTTGGACGTCGTGGAAAAAAATTCTGCTACACCTCTCTTCATATGTGGATTCCCTCTGAGCTGCTATGATGACAGCGTGGTAGCCATAGAACTGGCCTTAATCGTCGATAACTGCCAATCTGTTCACTGGCTTGTCGAGACTATTATTGCTTGTGAAGGGAATAAAAAACATAGCTAGAATAGTTTTTAAATATATCACAAATTGAATTTTGAGTTGGCTTTTCTGGATTCCATAAAAATCCCGTTTTTCTTAATTTACCATGCTACTGTAAGTTTTGTGTCTCCACTTTGTATAATTGATCCATAACTTATTTTGTATAGGTTGTAGATTAATAGTTTGAAAGGGACTACATTTTGTTTTACTCAGTTTATTTTCTTTTTATATATCATGAATATATCTGATAACTCAACACGCTATACGAAGGTTCGAAATAAACAATTATTATTTTACTCTGCACAACATATCTTCTCTCGACAAATAGATTATCATTAACTGATAACTCAACAATGGTTTTTTTATGTACCTTTGTATGTATATATACATGTTTACTTCACATTAAACCATTATTAGACATGTTATCATGAAAAGAGGCATTATTTACCTATGTATTTTAGTCCCTAGTGAAAGTTAATTTACAATTGAGCATAGCTAAAACTTATAGAATTAAATGAATATGCAGTTTTAAAGTTCTACTCCTTTCTTTCCATTATTAAAAAAAGGGTCCTGATGTGATTAAAAATATATCACCAACATAAATAAATAGAACTTATTATTTTACATATATAAGTCAGCATAGAAACGTAATAATCCTACACAAATTAGGAAAAGTATCTCTGTACATATTGTGGATAGGAGAAAAATGTTCCGGTCGATTTCATTGCATTTTAATGCATTTTTTAATTAGATTTCATGCAATTTTTTAGGTCATGTGATTGCGTCATAAATAGGCTTTGTTTTGACAGAGTTTTTGCTTTAAACCGGCCACCAAATGAGTGAATTGGAGGCAAAAAGACGACGTGTATCCCACTTACTTGATGCACATATATATCAACAAGAAATCGTTGGGGTTAATATGAGAACCGTCTGCAATATCCAGTATGCCAATAATATTGGTAAAGGGACGTTCTGAGTTCAAGAAAGTGGAGTTCTGCGTATTTATACCCATTTGATTGCTTTTGGTGGGTCGTCATCGAGGGCATCACGAATCCAAACTTACTCCAAAAGGTGATGCTCTGAAGTCCATCATCTCTAAGTTCTTGACCGGCTACTCTGAGGAAAAAATTGTTTATGCCTGTACCAGCTTCAGACACGGTATTGAGGGTGACATTGCTTCCGATGGGGCCATATTGAATTTATTTCAGCCTCTGTGATTTGAAGACAATTTTTGTAAATAAATTTTTTTAAATCATTTGATAAAACAATTAGTAAATACTTTGAAACTTTGAAGAAAACCATAAACATTATGACACTTAAAAGTGATGTAACGTAAATTAAAGTTAATTGAGTTAAAAATATTAGTTAAGTAAATGTTATAGGGAAGTAAAATACCTGGAATATTGTGCAACTTCTACCAATTTCCAATTAATCTGAAACGTCAAAAGCTCACATGATGTTATAAATGTCGGACACAAGTATGGATTAAATTTATAGCATTTATAAATATAGATGCATATAAATACTTACAGCTTAAACCACTTAGCAACAATAACCTTGCTTTCTTTATTGCTCACCTTTTTGCATAAGAATTAAACTAATAGTATAATTATAGTAACATTCTCTTATTTACCGGGTGTCCGGAAAGTCCTGACTGACTTCTAACTTCCAACTTCATTCAGATCTACAAGGACTAAAAGTAGAGATACAGAGAAATGTTTTTTATAAAAAAACTTCGCTTGGTTATAATCTATAATATGTTTTTAACAATTTGGCCTTTAGCTTCCATAACAGCCACAACATGGGGACGGAAGGGGGAGCAGGTGTTCTTGATGTAGGTGGGGTCCATCTTGGCCCAGGCCTTGGTGATACTGGCCTTGAGAGCTTTCGTACTGCTGTGGCATTTTTTGCAAACCTGCCTCTCAATGTGCGCTCAGATGCTGAAATCCAAGGGGTTCAGGTCGGGGGAGGAGGGGGGCCAGAAGTCCTTAGGCCAGAATTCCACATTCTCCTTCAACCACTTATGGGTGTTCTTGGCTGTGTGTGCGGTGCCTTATCCTGCTGGAAACACACCCTCTTGTCAGGATACTCCTTCCTGATCCATGGGACCACCTTGGTCTTGAGCACCTTGATGTAGTCCTCCGAGGTGAGCCTGTATCCCTCTTGGAAGGAGACTGGAGGCATGGCTTTATCATCTGAGCCAATAACTCCAAGCATCATGATGCTGGCTGGGTGCTTGGTCATGGACACATACTTCTCAGATCCTAGATAACCATTAAGGCTAATGTAGCGATCATTTTTGTGGTTGAAGACTGGATCCACTATAAAAGTTTTTTCATCGGGAAAAAATGAGAATTCTGTCCCCATTGCTTTTCATGTTGTTCAAAATCTTCTTGCATCGGATGTATCTGGCCTCCATATTGGCCATGCACAACATGGGACGGGTGGGGCGGACCAAGGACTTTCCCCAATGTCCTTGACAATGTTGTCAGCAGTAGTCTTACCCATGTTGTTCTTCTTGGCAATTGTTCTGATGCTCAGAAGAGGGTTTATCTTGATCGGGGGCCTGATCTTCTTCTTAGTGGCCTTGGTGGCCTTTAAGACAAGTCTCCTACTTCTAGGCTTGTCTTCAAGGCCTTCCCACTTGTCCAACCTCCTCTTGATCCTGTCGTGCTGGCGGACATGCTAGTGGCCTCAGAGATCTCCTTGTGGCGGATTCCTGCACGAAGCAGAGCAGCTACTTCATGTCTTTTAGCCTCCATATCAAAAAAAATTATGAATTTCGAAATATTATTGAAACAAAAATTGTTAATCTAAAAACGGTCTTTAACTTTTATTTAAGCAATATTTACGTAAAAAGTCTCTGATACCTCGAAAAAAGCCATCGAAGTTACCGAACAAGACTTTCGGGACACCCGGTATAATTGAATTTGAATTTCCTACCTAGCTATTCCATATATTAATTTGCTTTTTTAAGAAACCAAAATGACGTACGTAGTAAATTATTTTCTAAATACAAAGGAAACTGTTTCTCTATACATATAATGCATATTTATTGTTATAAATTATATGAAATCTTGAATTGATTAAGAAAATAATTACTTAAAATAAGAATATGAACCTTTTGTTCTCACTATATATCTATTTATTATATAAATTATGGATAATTTTTAATTTTCTCCGTTTCAAGTTATATACGACTAAAATTGGGGGTTTTCGTATATATTAAAAAAAATACTTAATTTTTTAATGCAAAAACATTCCATAGCACACATTTTTGAAAGAAATGATAAAAGATCAATTGAAAATTTGACGATTGTAAATTTATTCTAACACATCATGAGTTTCAGTGTGTTGTTTTTATTTAATTTCAAATTACTATCAAATAAAATATGACATCTCCATATAATTTATTTTTATCAAGAGCTTCTTCATCTTTTCAATTGATTATTCTCGACCTTTTCTAACTTATTCTAATGTCTTTCATTCTACATGGTCGTAATTATCGATTCTAAAGAACTTAAGGGACACCATGAACACTCAAATAAGGATAACATATTATTTTCCTCTCGTTCCTGATGCCTTAAAATTATCACCGGTCATATATTCTTGAATATATATATATGAAAGGTCTTGGAGGCGTTTTATTTTGTAAGCATAACACTCAATCTAATTATTTAGTAAAATTGGACCATAGTTGTAATATATTTTTCACAATGAGCATGTGTAGCACATTGTATTGTAAAAATCCGTCAACTGCTAATTAAAAAGTCTAAAGGCATCTCTTCCGTTAAAATGTTTAATTTTCTAACAAGATATGAAAAGAAGAAAAGTTTTGGATCAATGTCATCAAATGTATAAACTTGTATACCAACAAATTTGGTTATTGATCTCATTTAATTACCTCCACCAATGAAGTTTTCAATGTTTTTACTTCTGTTTGTTTGTGTGCTGATGACCAGGATTACCTAATTAATTACAATTCGATTTTTATTTAACTTAGTACCAAGGTTATATATGATCCTAGTGAGAGTGCATAAAATTTTTGAGGTCATGGTAGCACAAAATGTTAAAAATACATATTCAAATATAAATTTGGAACACATTGAAGTAAAAACCACAATTTGGTTTTATTTTCTAGGTTTAATAAAAATGATTCATATTCCAAAAAATCCATGATCCATATTAATAGTCAAAGTTATACAAAAGCGCAAAAAAGCCTTATCGACCATCACCTTTGGAGAAATTGAGATTGCTGGAATCATCTCTTGTTGAACACAATATATAGCCATAAAATATAACACGTATTAAAGTTAAAATGCAATAGATATTAAATTTTCAGTTAGTTTATGTTTTTGTTGTTCATTTATTTCCCGCCCACCCAATAAAAAAATGACGCATCCCCAATAACAAAACCGTGATAACTTGAAAACCAACGCGTTAACTAATCGGCATTACTTATTAAAAAAATCCCTTTTTTAAAAACTATTGTTAGTTATCGGCATTACCCAGAGTTATTAGGAATAGTCAAAGATCACTAATAAAGAAATTGAAAGTGTTAGTCACAGTTTGAATGAGCAAACTCATAGTAGCTCAATACAATGTTCTCTCCGAAATGAATGAATAACCCTAATAGCTTGGGCGAAAAAATTAATACGACGTTATGACTGATAATACAGGGAGTACTTTAGTCTCTAGAACACAAGCTGGCTGAGCCATATCTACACATACTCGATGATGCATGCAAAACGCCTGCGAGATTTAATTAATGTGATTAAATTGTTATTTCTTAGATCTAAAATATGTATATTTACACGTCAGAGAGCTCTTAATACTCCTAGAGTAGTGCAGTCTGTATACACCGTCAATGCTACAAGCAAAACGCCTTCAAAATTTCGATAATACGACTCCATTGTTATTTCACGTATCAAAAATATTTTTTTTCATTCAAATTTACTAATAAACTTTCCTTTATTATTATCGATTATTATGCAAATAACTTTTATATGATAAGAAAAACGAGATTCAATTTTTTTTACAAAGAAAGTTATATTCAAAAGTTAAAAAAAAAAAAAATATTTATTTGATGCTCGTAAATGGAGAATGACAAAAAATGCTCATTACAAACTTTGTTTATAAATAATCAATTATTTACCATAAACATTTTACAATATATTAGAGTGTATTTTAATACAATATGAGTTATTTGGATGAGTTTCCAATTCTCTTTTGTTATTAATAATCTAATGCATTTTAATTGTATTATAATTTTAAAAAATGATTGTTTATTTTCATCTATATATGTACAGGGTAGGGCAACTAAACGTGGACTCAAGGGATGGATTAAGAAATATATCAATAATTTTATATTTTCAATAATAGGCGAAAAATAATATAAAAAGAAACATGTAGACAAGGTTTTTGCCAAACTTTTTTCACTTGATATGACCACTGTTATTATAAATCACATCCTTTACACGTCGCCTGAAGGCCATGCAGGAGTTGATGAAAGATTCATCGGAAAAGTTGTCCCATGGAGCCACTATGATGGACATCAGTGAGTCCATATTTGGATGTGAGGTCCTGTTGGTTTCCCCCTCCAACGTGTCCCATAAAAGTCTACTGGGTTCAAATCTGGTGAGGAAGGGGCCATATCTCTTTGGAACAGAATTGCGCCATGTTATGTGCGCAAAACTTTTTTTGGCATTTGGTGGACATGTGAGAGAGGTGCTATCCTGAGTCCACACGTAGTTACTTTATGTTTAGTTGGTCTTTAGCCATGGTAAGATGGAGCACTTAAGTACCTTAAACTAGGCCTCCTGACAAACTTTCTGTCCAGCCTTAAAAAAACAACGAGGATAATTTTTTAGGGCGGATATTTTGTATGGTAAACCCCTTAAACCTCTTCTTTTGTTTCCGCGAGCCTGTGGTAGTTCCAGCAGTTGTAGAGTTGATCAACTGTGAAAATATTATTATCCAAGAAAATTTTCACAATTGACCCATTCACCTTGATACAAGTGAGAATTTTCTTGCATTTCTCGTACCTCTTGACTTCCATACCCTCTCCCAGAAGGTGACGTTGGGTGATTGTTAAAGAAACTAATCCCAATTTGTGCTTTATAGCCCTCCTATTGTTCCTACAAGCCACAAAGAAGCTGTTGGCGAGACGATTCATCGAAATTATCAAAAACATTGCATCCCTCTTGAAATTATGCCCTCCACTTTCTGACATCCTGGAGAGGTCTTCTCCATTTTTTCATCTTAGCCGACTTAAAAACCGTGCTCCTAGAACACTTAACAATGTACGTAATCTTCATTACATCAACTCCAGGATCTAGGAGATCTGAGATATGCTGCATTTGCTTGTTGCTCGATGATGAAATGACTAAATGATTAGTATAGTTTGTTTTTGTAAAAAGACCAGCGGAGTCAGAATATGAAGAAATAATGCCTAAGCCTGTACATAATAATTATAAAATAAACATTAATTAACAGTCCACGTTTTGCTGCCCTACCTCGTACATTACAAAACCTAAGCCTCCCGATTAACCAATATCAAAGAAAAATTTATCTTTATTAAATTAAACTTTGAAGTGATTACAGATAGTTTAATTTGTATTCGATGTATTAAATTGATACACTAAGTCAAATTTTCAATTCATTATTTGACATTTAAAATACTAAAAAGGAAAGAGCCCCAAAAATTATAAACGATAAAAGACTTTTACCTGTTTTGCTAGACTCAAGTGGACTATTTTGGGAGATATCCTGTTGGTCATTTGTTGAAGATTTATCGGAGGTATTCATGCTTTAACTGAAAAATTAATGTAAAAAAGTTTTAATACATTAACATAAAACTCAATTTTCATTCTTCTTAAATGTAAAATGTTATTTTATACTACTTTCGCTCGTAAAAATCAACAAGATAATAAAAAAATTATAGTTTTTTTACATTGTTGATTTTTAAAAATTTTCTCTAAAATTAAACTTTTTTTTACACCTAGATTTACCTCAAGAGAAATAAAAATGACCTTTATAATCTAAAATTTTGGAATTTGTGACCTACAGAGTATTTTTTTTTTTTTTTCAAAAAAAAAAGAAGTATTTTTACAACATCTGCATGATCTTGTATTATTTTTTTACTCGAAAGATATAAACAAAAGAAGAAAAAAAACTTGGAATATTGTTTGTTTGTACATTTTTCCAGATTAAAAAAATATTTAAGTTACTTTTGTATCTCTATGTGAACGTAAGAAAATGTCTTGGGAGTAAACAAAAAGTGATTCTCTCCATGGAAGTCTAATAAATTCCTCTTTTTTCATAACAATGGCAAAAATTATAGTTTGTCAAAAAGTAAAGGCATATAGTTTCATAAAAAAACCAAAAAACACCTTAATAAATAAAAATAAAATAAAAATTATATTTAAGATTTTTGCACCGTATGTTTTCAGCACCGCAATAACTAAATTTCTAGTAAAATTCAGGAGCCTGAGATTATGGTTATTTCGTTAGCTGAAACGCCGAGCATTGACGACTTTTACATAGATACTCTTTGCGAACAAAGGCATCCACCATTTTTTTTATCATATCCTTATTCTATAGGTTGCTACTTGTTGATCACATTCAATGTTTTTAATTTTTTTGGAATTTTTATGCCAAATAATTATCTCTTTGGGAGGTGTCTTTCTCGTTGAAGTTTCAGGTGCTTTTGATCCAATTTCAATTGGTAGGACTTTAGAAAACAAAATTCTTCTCGATAAATTCCTTCCACAAGACCCCATCATTTTTGGAGGTTTTTTTTTTGTCATAAAACATGCCATCAATATCCAGTGAGCATCTAAATTTATTGCTCCAAGTCTACTTTTATATTTTCCCACGTATATTCTGTCGTTTTTTATATTTTTAGGTCGCCTTACGTATTCTTTTTCACATATTTTCACACATTTTTGACTAATCGTATGGTTGTAGTTTGTTACTTTGAACTTATGGTTCAGTGAAGGAATTAATATTTGATTTAACACTTTTATTCTATATATTAGGTTCAAATTGTGCTTTTTGGTTGATATTATCCGTTTTCTAAGATAATTTTGCATATGAGTTTATTGAGATATTTTATAGGGATAATTTTCTTGTAAACAAATATTTAAAATAAAAAAAATATAACATATCTTATATTTATGATTGTGGATGATTAGTTAACTAAAGAATTGGTCATGGGCGATATTATTTTGTAAAGGTCTTAAAAATGTTGGTTATTCCGAAATAAATCTAATTCCAATTACACACTCTAATTTATAATTCTAGCATAACTACAAATGTGACGCCACCAATTTTAGCGGCTTAGTGTTATTATTTCTGAGTAATTTTTGGTTCCAAGAATTTTACAAACTTCAAAATATATAATTAAAATCGTTTTTGTATATTAGAAATTGAAGCAATGAACTGATTTTCATTAGTCACCAATAAAAACTTACGACCTTATTTGTAACAAATTACATATTTTGAAATGTTTTGTCAAACCATTTTTTGGTTATATTTATTTTCTACAACAATTGCATGATATCCAATGACTGTATTTACAAAAAAAACAAAAAAACTTTAGAATCTTGCCTCTAGAATCAAACCCCATCACTACTTTTATGATATATTCCTCTCTGTGGGAACCAAACTCGGAAAAGGGGGTTATAAAGATCATTTTTACGTTTCTCGTGGTAACGCAATCAGAAACGCATCATTTTAATCGAAGGATAATAATTTGCTGATTCTTGTAATAAAATATAACACCAATTATAACTTTTAAAATATCAATTAAATGAAAATAGTATAAATTCGTGTTTAACGCACGATAAAATAATTAAATTTTAAGTTCATTTTATTTATTTTTTTGTTCAATAATTTGAATTAGCTAAAAGTATATACTATTTATAATAATACATGAATTTGTGTGTTCTACATTAGGGTGATATAGATGCTCCAACATTGTCAGAGTTCGTGGACCCCAAGTTGTTGCTGCACACCGGTAAGTAGAACACAACTACAAAATTTTAACAAATTTGGTTAACATTTATCTATTGTACAATAGCAAAATCTTAACGCGTATCAAGCAAAACTTTTTTTATAATGTGTTGTTTGAAAAACAAGTATTAATGTAAAATATTTATGTGATCAAATAAAGATTACTTTGTCTTTATAATTTTTAAAATAATGCACAACAAAATAGTTTTGCTTCGTACGTGTTTAAAAATCGGAATTATTCAAAAGGTAAACGTTGAACAAATTTGGTGAAAATTTGTATTTGTGTTCTACTTACCTAGTTGCTGTACCAAAATTGGGGTCTGCTGAATTAAAGATGATTTCTAGTTTCAAGGGCAACTACATCACCCTATTCTTCATAATAACCGATTTATAAATAAAAAAATACTTATTTAAGAAAGCCAATCTCGAATCATAATAATTTTTTACTTACAATGTAATATATGATAAGAAAAAATTAACCTTCTTGTATGTGTTATACTTACTACCTATTAATTTTTAATAGTTTTTAAGCTAGACCATATGCCAATTAGACTTAGAAGCACAATTGTGTAAAAAACATATTAAATATCACATTAAGCTTGTGTTGTGTCAGTCTTTAGGTAGTTTTATAATTAAAAATACACAACCTATAGGTATAACTACTAAGTGTAGTGTCTATATATATTTATCAAAAGGAAACATAAATATACATTTTAAATAAATTGTTTCACTTAAGAATTATATTACAAATTAAACACATATGTATATGACTATATTAAAACTGGAAATGGCTTAAATAGTAAATTGGATAAAGAAGACTAGAATGATAATTATACTATTATGTAAAACGAAAATAATTATATTTTCAATAATGTCTTTCCTAAGCCAACAGTTTGTTCCTGAGTGACGTTACTCAACTTTTTTATAATCACTTTTTGATAGTCCTAAGGAGAGTCCGAATACAGGACCAGTCCTAAAACTGAACTGCACATTGAATAAATAGTGACTGATAAAACACTAGATTAGACAACTTCTTTGGAGAAATTTGATGCATGGTGTAAGTAGAAATCGCAAGAAAAACCTTATCAATATACTGGGTACCAATCATCAAATTAGAGGAAATTATGAATACATTTGAAATTACTTTAATACTAAATTTCATCAAAACATGTGAGATTGAATTATATAGAAGTTTTTTCAGGATCAGTTTGTAGATTACATTATCCTATTTAGATGTACATATATATATACCCACGCGTTATAATTAAAGTATACACCTAAGATTGTTTTTCAAACTTGATTCAAAACCAGTTTTTTAAGACAGCCTCAATGAAGGCCTCTATACACTTCCCAAAGTACGGACAAACCTGACGGATGTAGTCTTTTGAGAAGTTAGCTCAATGATGGGGTATACATAACTTGTTTATTTTTTTTTATATAAAAAGTAAAATCAATATTTTTTAACTCAAGGAAAATGTACTAAAAACTAGTATACAACACTTTTTTTCATACAAAAAAGCTTAATTCATCGTTAACATAATCCCTTTAAGGAAAAAAGGGTTAACTGTATGAATTTGTAATTCATAAATATTTTACCCTATTGCCTAGGTTTTAAGAATTAAGTTTTTCAATTTATGTGTGTCTTTCTTTATTATACGTTTACGAGTACAAAGAGATAATGTAATACGTTTCATCCTATTTAATATAAAATAGGTAAACTATTTTATATACATACATTTGAATGCTAGTTCAGGAGCCTTTAATTGTTGAGCGCAAAACGGCCATCTTTAAAAAACACGACGGAGATTTACCTTGTGTAAGGGGTGAACTCACCGCCGATTGTGCTTCTTATCCCATCATAACACTTTTATTTCAAAAAATGGGTTGGTGCTTACATATAAATAAAAATTAATGCGACTCTGGGTTCAAACAAACCACAAATCAATATATAGAAATAATTCATGCTAAGTGGTTACTTATTGGTTCCCTAAGAGTCTCAAGATCGTCTTAAGATACGCTTTGGGTACATACAAAAAATCGAGTTCTTGGACTACAAAAGCATCACTAAATGAATTAAAAAAACAAAAAACGTTTTAATGTAAGTAATTGTTCATTTAAACAAAATTTATTTTAAGTAATATATAGTTATAAAATATTAATGCTGTTTTTTTGTGTTTTAGATATAAAAACTACTTTTCCCATTAATGTTATTTTAGTGCTAAAGTTAAAAACACATGCTAAGAATGTATGTACATATAAATTCCCTTGGGACTCATCTCCGTAATTCCCTTTCAAAACTTAGAATATATTTATATTTGTAGGCTTAAATATTAATGTATTTGTTGGATATGCTTAATTAACTAAAAAACATATATATATATATATTTTCAATTATCAATCACAGTTTTACCATTAACCATTATAATTGTATTTGAAAGCTTTTATTCCAATTCTGAACAAAAATATACCACATCTGATCATTCATATGAAAGACAAAAAATACTTTCAGGGATTTTTGAGATCAAACTTGGTCTCAACCTTTCAATCTATTGGTTTTTTAACTGTCTTTTGTGCATAAACAAACTATAATAAGCATTTCCTCACACTGTCATCATAACAGGGGAAAAAACCACAAGGCCCAGTATCTCATATCTCCTTGATGTATAAGTTCAGATGGCGAGGATTACGGACATTATGAAGTGCTCAAGGACCCTGGTTTTTAAGATGGGGAAGAGGAGGAATGATGATGAACACCTCTCCAGGAAATAATGTAGAGGAGTGTACAAGTTAGAAAAAGATCCTGAGTTCCTGTTCAGCTTGGAGAAGAAGATCAGGGAAGACCCCATCAAATCGATTAGTCGCCTCAACAACGACTTCTTCGTAATTGCTAGAACTATCAGAGGGGGCTGTGACGAGTAAATTGGGAATAGCCTCATACACGAGGACCCCACACCACTTTTTGACGGAAGTCATGAAGCCCAAGAGGCTCGAGAGTCCACGTTTTGCTGACCAACTTGTATGTCAATTTTTTTTTTTTTTGCGCCGACATTAACATGTTTGAAAGTTGTTTTACCCTGTGGTTTAATAATATTTTTGTTCAAGAGTAATCTCCATCAAAGATAGTGGCAAATAAATTTTTGGTTTGTTTCTAGATGTAGGGCCAATAAACTGTACTCATTGGGTCAATGTAAATTGAAGCGTCAAATCATACAAGTGATAATATTTTGCTGTGAATAAGTCTATTCATGCAGAGAGAAAACTCTATAACCTCTAGATCACTCTTAATAGACAAGATGGTTTATGAGTTTAAGAATGGACTATTTTTGTCTTCTCTCTCATTAAGATGAACAGAATGTTCATAAGGAATAAAAGGTTTTACTTGTGAAGAACCGAGAAAAAATTATTCCCACATCCTTCAGAAGAGATAATGGATAAATGGACGTGAATAAGATGAATGCCTGTGACAATGATTAAAATAATTCATTTATATTATATGATAAGGAAGTACATTAACTCTAAAGAAAGTATTCAGATGAATCAGAATTACGCCATCTTAAGAACGCAAGTTACAAGAATACATATTTCTCCACATTTCAGTGAAATTCTAATGTTTGAAGCTTGTTTTGAAGTATGTATATTGTAAATATAGCATATGGGTTGAAAAGTCCTGGAATTTTATCACATGATTAAAAAATTAGATAATACATATGTACATAAGAGATCAAATATTGAAAAGAAAAAACGATACACTTAAACAAATTTACTAAAGTTTCTGAAATTTTTATTATACGAGTACCTATATTCAAATATGTAGAATTGAGCAAACGAAGCTGTTGTCCTCTAACATGTATATATATATATATCGAAATGAATATTTCGAACATCACTAAAAATCTCAGATATTTGGTATTTTGTATTGAATTTATGCAGTTAACAAAAAAATAATTTATTATATTATGATTATTATTAAAATTAGAAATTTATATTTTTCTTGACTAATGCATTCAATTCATGCTATTTAAAATTAAATTCCTTGATTTTTTGGTGGTTATATACATTTTTTATTAATTTTAATCAAGATAAAGTGATAAATAATTCATTTTTTAAATGTTGCAATGTTTGAATCAATTTATATTTACTTTTATTTTAATCAATATAGTTCTTTCATGTCGAAATATGGCACTGAATAGCAGGTATACCCAAAAAACTTGATTTTTTAAAATATGCTTTAAAAGCCAAACCGATATCCGTTGAAAGTTTTAATGGTAATTTCGTTTTCTACGTTTAACTGTTCGTACAGTCTAAATTCAACCTTTTCGATTTGTTAAAGATGAGTTATTTGCTTGTTATGTATATTAATGACACACAAAGACTCAAATTGATCAAATTATTCTTTAAGGGGCTTATTAAAAAGAGGAATTGACTCTAGGAGGAATAGATTCCGAAGTATATATGAATTAGCTGAAGAATGAGAACTCTGTTTCTCGCTCTTTTTTTTATTTAATTATTTTGCTCAATATCGAATTCATCAAACAAGTGTAAGCCCCACAAAAATTTGAATGAATAATCTATACAAACTCTATTACATATGTGGTATGTCTACATAAAAACTGTTACAAACAAAAATAAAAAAAAGAAGGAAATTTTTTTTTTTTTACTTCGTATATACGTCTACATACAAACCGATATTTCTTGGACATATTTAAGTCAATTATAGGTTTCTTCATTAAATTGCAGGATTAGTTTTAGAACCTTTATTTGATTTTAAAGACTTATGATGACTTTTTCTAAATAAAATCCTTAATTTTCTCATCTTAAGATTGTGACAATCAATTTTGATTACCTGAACACATAGGCTAAAAAGCCCTGGGATTTAAAAAAAAAAACAATTTTTTTTTCGTTTCAAATTGTTTATTTTAATTATTATTTTTACGTGGTACCCACTTTTAACAGAACTTTCACCTGTACAAACTATCATACAATATAAAAGGTAACAAGCTTTTTTGATATTTTTACGATGTCAGCTAACTTGCACATCTTCACTTTATTCAATAAGATTTTGTTGATTTTTTTGACGTATTCTGTTGTTATTACGGCATTAAGACGTACACTGCCTTTTGTATCATTGATGTCTCTACAAATACGTTTAAAGTCAGTAAACCAATGTTTAATAGTCGTTTTCGATTGAGCGATTACCATATCACTTTTCAAGCTACTGCTTAGCTTAAACAATATTTTCTACCATGAAGAAGAAGTGCAAAAATAAAAAACTGAAATTGTTTTTGATACTTTGTTTTAGAAATAACAAAAGAAGCGGTACACTTAGTACAATAACTCTCAAACTAAACAACAAATCGTCATGCAATATTTACATCTGAATTTTGGAGTTTAGGACTAATTGAATCTGAGATTAATTAAAAAATGAGTGCCATATATGTTCGTAGCTTGGGACTTTTCAGCCCATGAGTTAAATTCAATTTGGAACTCACCCAAGGGGTTAGTCATTTATTGATAGAACTTGACGAATATTTGTTGAAGAATACAAATGTAATACACACTCAAATTTATAGAAAATCATACTATCCTTCTTTGAGAACACATAGAGAACATGGAAACACATATTGCCATGTATATTTAACAAACTTCTAGGCAGCGCAGTGCCTCCTGCAAAACAGTCTTTATGTAGTCACAACACATTTTTGGTAGGAAATAAAAGTAGTTCTCCCTATTTCTCAGATGATTAATATCTACCATGGCAGCAATCGATTTATGTGCCTTATAATAAATGGTAATCATTATTACCAAACACTATCTCTTACAAAGTAAAAAGGCAGTGCCATTACCGTGTTCCTTTGGCTAGAAGGGGAAAAAATACTCCTTTTCAATCATTTCTTTGATTTTTTATTGCCTCATTTCGTTGTTTATCTACATACAATATAGGTATGTCAAGATGAAGTGATATCCCCTTTCAGCCCTCAATATCTTTTCTCATTTTTCCTCTTCAATATAGATTGTAGATAGACAATGAAAGAAAATACCAGGCGATCGAAAAGTCTTAAAAGGATATTACCATGAAAGATGTTAAAGGTTTTGTAGGTATTTTTTGTAAGCATCCGTTGGAACTATTTTGAGTAATAGTTTTAGTAATGAGGTCATCTGCTTAAATACTCTTAAGTGGGAAATAAAGCCAAAAGAAATAAGTTTGCCGTTCTAGCTAGTACACTCCGGTCACACCGACACCAAAATGATAAATATGCTGCCATTCAAGAAACTTTCTTTTCTATTAGGATTCAGTTCTCCACGGGTTTATGAAGGGTTTTATGTCCATCATTTTTCCTATTAATAGCAGGATCAACAGCTCTAGAGATCACCTGACTAAATAAAAGGTCGTTCCTGTAGCCTAAAGGACTTACCACCAGCATTTTTTGTGGATTTTGACACGGTGGAATTAAACCATGTCTTTTTTCTTGGACAGCTGAGTCAATTTCATTATTGGACTGGCTACACAGGCCTCACTTGCAGCTTCTTAAGCTATGTTGGTTGGTCGATCACTTCGAGGTTTGTCTTGAATGTTATTTTCATCTCCTAGCCGTTTCCTAGCTCTTCATACCATTCCATTGCTGATTGAGAGCATGTTCAGGGTTTTGGTGTGACTGGGAGTGGACTAAATTAGGAACCTCCTTTTTTTTTTGGCTTCCATTCTCCATTTGAGAGTATTTAATCTAGCCTAAATAGCTAATCTCACTTTTTCTAAAACTCTCACTCCAAAACATTCAAGCTGGATGATCACAAAAATGTCTACATAACTTCTTAAATTTTTACTTGTATTAAAAAACACTGTGTATGTGTTTGCGTTGTTATATTTATTTTTGCACATTCATACTTTTTTCCCTACTTTTGCAAATTATTTATATAAGTAGGTTCGTATAAGTAAATTTAGTTTTGAGTTACACACATAAATGCATCATAAAGGGATTGAAGAAAATATTTTATATTTCCATAAATATGATCCTACTTTTCCTGTTTTTTTGCATTTCTACTTTCTCTTTTGAAATAACTTTATTTTTTATGAAAGAAAAACACAGTGGAAATATTGATTTAACTGTCTTGAAAAAAAAAGAAGAAGTATACAAACAATGTTGTTATCAAAATTGACTCAAAATGGATTATTGCTAACAGAGAAAGTAGAAGTAAAGCAGTGCATTAGGTTTATAGTAATCTTTGAAAGCCAATGTTATGTAAACAATAATCGATATCGAAGTTATATGAAAATTAAGAGGATTTCAAAATGAAAAAAAGAATCTATCAACATTCATAAAGTATGTTTAAACTCTGATAATATGAAACATATTCTCAGGAGTTTGTGAGTCAACTTATTCGTGGAACAAATTACCTGGGGTTGCTGTATTTTGTCCTTCATAACATTTTTATGTCAAAATACATGTAGGTATATGTATTTCAATCTCGTTACCCCAGTGCTCTTCAAACTGTGGAGTGCAATCCAAAATGGATCAATAGAGAGCACACTGCAATGTTTTCAACAACTAACATTTTAAAAACAAAGTCAATATATTTTTTTTCTCAATGTCTTTATAAATAAAAATGGAAATTGAAAATTTACTATTTTATACAAGCTATTTAATAAGTTTGTACTAGTTGCAACCACAAAATAAAGAATTTATAGTAGATATACTGAATATAATGCAAACATTGAATATTTCATCGATTATTCATAAATTAATAGTGTATTTGTTTGACTAGTTTTATTATTTCTTATTTTATTATAAGGTTCAAATGATCCTTAGTGTATTTTCCATAGATACATAATCAATATAACATTTTAATATATCAAAATGAATTGCTGACATCAGTTATTAATTAAAATGACTGATGTTGTAATTAAATAAAATGTACTGAGACCTAGAATTGTAATTTTTAAAATCTATTTATACAAATTACAACTTGTATAGAACATATAGATACATAATATAACTAATACGGCACAGGATTGTACGATGGTTTGGTTCGGTACGTTTTTACCCTATGTCTAGTAAGTATATATATATAATCCCATATTAACTATTATTTATCTTATTTTAAATTAATAGACTTAGATAGTGAAGTAAGATTTTAATCCACAAGCATCTTTTTATATAAGAAATAATTTTTGTATTTGCTTATACAAAAAAGAAATAATTATAAAGTACATGCCAGTCGACAATAACTCTGTGGTATGGTGTAGGGATAATTTAATTATATTTTCCAATTATTCCAAGTTACCTTCACAATACCTCATAACTTCAGGTACATCTGTATCATGTGAAATAGTTTTTAATAGCTGGCGTTATTGTAATTGCTAATCGGGTTTTATTATTATCAGAAAATGTAGACAAGTTCTCATTTTGTCAATAAAAATTATAAATTCATAAATAATAGTATTAAATGACCTGGTTTTTATATCAATATTTGTTTTTTTTTGGAGAAGTTAAATATATTTAGGAATAATTTATTAGACAGAAAAAAAATATATCGAAAAACTTGAAAAACTACATTAATTAAATTAAAAAAATATTTTAATACTATACCGCAACAAACAGTGTACCGTGAAGGGTGGACCCTAGTTTTTTACTAAGCGGTATTTTTTAGCATACCGTCCCTACCCTAATAAATGCATACACGTAGGTGCATATTTCGTGACTTTGAGTGTTTTTTTTTCATTTAACGAGTACTGTTTATATTAGCATACAATTAAAAATCAGTGTTTCTCCACAACATATAATACAAATCTGATTATAGGCGGAATCTAACTCTTCCTTTATTTTCTAACTCTCATTATATAAAAACAAAAATCCCTTCTGAATTAATTTTATATACTCACTTAAAAAACTGTATGGTCTATGGCTTAAGTTGTATAGAATAAGTCTTAGAATACGGAAGTGGGTTTTTTGGTCGATAATCTGAACAGTACTTTTTATTTTCCCAAGCTGTTTTCATCATTATTTAATTCTTGAAGACAAAAATATCTAAGTATAAAGTAATAACTAGTGTATGTGCTCATAAAAGATGGATAGTAACAATGAGGGTTTGCACGGGAGCTATAAGTGTAAGTCTTTCTTGGATCAGAAGTAGAATTGATGGTCGGCACTGGTGTAATTCTTGCGAATATAATTTCTAAAAACAGAAAGGAGTTTGTGTTTATTTCTTTCATATTATGGCTACAGCTCATTTAATTAAACGTAATGACAGCTAAGCTGCTCTTTACCCAAAACATTTTTCAAATTGTCTGGATGACCATGTTAATATTCTGTTTCTTGTTTGGTTTTGATTGAACGTAGTAGAAAAGGAGGTTCACTCCTGACAAATCAAATAATAATGATAACTGCTTAGCATTTTTTGAGTGGACATTCTTTTTCTAATTTGTTATCATTAATATTTAATTTCTGAGTTCAATTATATTCAAAATGCGTTTAGTATTTATAAATAATGGTTTGAATTAAATATTCAGAATACCCTCTTGGCTTGTGTCATCCTCGCAACCTTCTAAAGAGAATATCCACATGATTATCGGGGTCTCTATGTATTTTTTTCTTCTTGCACCTTATAGCACAAAGTTCATCATTTATTTAGTGTCATTGTTAAGGATGGGATTATTGTAAGAGAAAAATTACAGGTCAATTTCCCTCTTGCTTTATAAAAGTCAACTACCAGTCGATGTTTATTTTTTATTTATTATCGAGGCTGTGTGAATGGGTGAACTTAATTTAGGTACATGCTTTCTTCCTTCATAATTATTTCTTCTGTTTCTTTGCCTTTTTTCATAGAGTCTCATTAGAAAAAAATAGTTACAAAACCATAACTTTTCATTAGTAAGTCATAATCTTAAATGTGTTGGTGTGATAACGTTGTGTAAGGATTCATGATTATGTTAAACCATAGTTATAATGTTATTCCTTTTTCTTCTCAGCGATTTATGAGCAAAATGGGCTTATAACTCATTATTAAGCAAGTCTATTTTTATCTCGTTAAAAAAATATATATACACAAAATAAATGTCAAAGTCATTCGGGACTCTCAAATATTATATGTCTTCATACTAGTGTTGAGACTCGGTCCACCAACGATTTTTTTTTTCGGTTGGGTCTTAAGTGATTTTTTCTATACCCATTTTTCGATCCAGACCGCAGTCTCAGACCGTGTACCGATTTTTTTTCGGTCTCATTTTATGGACCCATTTTTTTCGGTCTCATATATTATGAGAGACCCTTTTTTTTCTAGATCAACTGTCTTTCATTTTTTTCAATAAAGTCTCAAAACTACATAATAAGTTATAGAACATATACTGTATAAATATAAAAACGGCGTGATCAAAATTAATTCAAGCTATCTCTGTTTAAACTTTGTATGACGTCATTGTATTTGAAAAAACATATGGTGTCCTGTTATAAACAATTTATCTGTTAAATAGGTCTAAACCAATTTTTTTGTGACCGAACTAGACCAAACTTTTCCTTTGGACCGAACTAGACCAAACTTTTCCTTTGGATCGATCTAGACCGAATTAATATATGAGACCGGTCTAGAACGAGCTTTTTTGTTGGACCGAACTAATTCGGTCTATATAGTCCATAGAAAGTAATGAAATGAGATGTATTTTTTAAATCGCCCATTTTTTTTTTTTTTTTTTTTTTTTGGAGTAAGCAGATTGACAATACTGCATATGTATATACAAAACAAATAGTGAACTTAGCCCAGTAAAATTCCAAAAATAAATAATTACCTAGGGACTTTGTTAATCATGAAGATGTTCTCTTTAGAATTTTGCGAGGATGAAAAAGACCAAAACGCTATTATTTCTTCGAAATATTTAATAGAAGCATTGTTAATAAATAGGAAACGCATTTTTTAACCTGGCAGTACAAAACAAAGAATAAAAAAACTTTTATTTAAATCTTGACTTTTTATTACATCAGTAAATAAATTGAACAGAGGTTATGTTTTTGCTATATGTGGTCTGAAATGCTCTGTTGAAAAAACATTTTGTACATCCAGGCTGTTTTTCGTCTTAAACTATTAACTATATATTCATTATACATATAGTCATGCAGTTTTATATTTTTGTTAGCTTATAATCTTGTACCATATTATTTATTCTATTGAACTTTGTAGAACATATTTTAAAAAGGTCAATTGTATTTTTATTGCGTGTTTTAACCTTTTCTTCTAAAAGATAGTGATAAAAACTCTCAAATTTGTGTTGGTATTGTTACTCTCTATAATCCATGGACTCGTTCAATTGATGTTTAAATATTCTTTACTCAAGAATAAAAATATAATGATACCAGCTTTATAATAGTTCAAACTCTGTTCAGACTGCAACTACAAACAGTATCGCTCTCGTTTAGGTCATATTTCTTACAACTTTTTTTTTTTTTTTTTTTAATTTCACTTGAATCTCCAGTTTGTTATTTGAATTATTTCAAAGTCAAAGAGATATATCCTCTTCTCTTCAAATCTTGAAATATTCTGTCTCTCCATGTCAAAAGAACATAACTTAAACAACCACAAAGATTCCTTCACATAGTTTTCAAATATCTCACAGTCAGGTCCTTTTTATAGGTTAATAATTAATTATCTGTAATAATTGATAGTATTTTTTGTTCTTTGTGTAATTAAATTAGAAATTTGGGAATTTTGAAGAGCAGTATTATTAACTAACAATGTCCATGGCATACACAACTTCATCACTATCACCATAGGATAGTGAATTATAAGTAATCAACATGACATTAAATACTGAGTAAGGTGTGGGATTTGTCATTATCTCTTTCCTCGTCCTCTTTGTTAGCGACTTGCGGGTAATGTAATAAATCGTCATAACAGCTAAGCTGATCTCTTCTCAAACGCTCTTAAAATTGTTAGGAAGTTCTTTTTCGATTATTTTTACAATTAGGTGGGTCACATTTTTACCAACTCTATTGGTAATCTTCAATATATTATTTCACTTCTATTTTTTATTACTCCCTATTTTGAAAATTGAAATCCATTACCGAGCAAGAAGCACATTATAGTTTATAATGATCTCTGTCAGCAAATATGCCGTTTCTCAAAATTAACATATTTTTATAGCATTCTTTCAGGCGTGGTTCTTACTTTCTTTGGAATTTCGTCCTTTTTCACATCTCTATTTATAGAACTATATATGTATAATGTATTCCTTACTCTTAATAACATTAAATTTATTAATAGAGTGAGTATGTATTTATTAATATGATTTGTGAGCTTATATTTAGTTATGAATAAAATTTGAATTATTGATATCTGTGTATAATATAGTAAAAATCGTTTTGTATCTCCTCAAAATGTTTTTTACATATAATTGATTTACTTTTTGATTTTCTAGCTAATTTTAATAAATTATGTAATATTGATTTAACACATCAATACTCATATGTAGACAATTTCAATATGCTAACTATATCGACTTTTTGTACGAAAAGATGCACTTGACGTCAGTTGACAATATTTATTGATATGTCTTTTCACCAATATACTCATTAAAAACATATTCACTGCTTTAAATACTTATTGCACTCCTTTTTACTATTTTGCCATAGAATTGAGTAGTTCTTAAATAGAGAAATCATAATGTGCATTCAATATTAAAATCAATAAACGTGTGACATCAAGAAGAGGATTAATTCATTTGTTCATATTTTTACAATTGATTTATTTATCGTTTATAAAAGGCCCTTATATTTGATGATAAAAAGTATTCACTAAATCTAATCTTGCATTAATTTAATAATCATTTTATTAATAATGAAATGTGGATGAACGGTAGAACCAATGTAAAATTAGGAACAATTATTTAAATTTCTTTAAATATATTTTGCAAAAATATGATCCTGTTTGTTTTAAAATTACGGCTCCGAGTCATATGGATCTTCGAATACCATTTCAATCTCATGAACATTGACAAAATTGCTGCTAATTTTCAGAAAACCAAATTAATTTTCTGCTGCGGGATGGCCGTTGAACAACCCAAACCTTAATTCTATAAATGAAATGTTATAAGATTGAACATGAGTTAAACTTTAGATAATTTAGTCTCTTGATTCCAAAAATGGCCTTAGTTTTTTTCTAACACTACCAAATTTTATAAAATAAACCAATACTTTATGAAAATACACAAAGCTTGCAAAGTAAATTTAGTAAGAAATACTTTTATACTTTTACTTCGAAGTCACTTCAGGGAGAGGACTAAACAGCATCTATTAAACATATTATGTCTTCTTTCACTATTACTTAGTATCAAAATGTAGTAGAGCATATGCAATCTAAATGTGAAAGGTTTACTGTAATTCCTAACATTAGGTTGAAGAAAAAGTAATTTGCATCTCCCGTGCCCTTATTTTACTAAATATATCTTCTTCATTTTTGGTCAACTCAGATCCTACGATAAGGTTTTGTTAAGGTGTAAATGTATACTAAAAACGATTTTTTGACAGTTTTGCACTTGGCTGGTTCAGTCCTGAATTATCGTGTGTTGAGTATGGAAGTCTCAAAGGTGAGCTGGGCCATATTTTATATTTTTACTACCTTAAAGGGAAAAACGCGTCGAAAGCAATCAGGAAAATTTGCGATGTATACGGGGTCGACAGTCTTTCGGTTCGTGTTGCACAGTAGTTGAGTGATTTTTTCCCACTCAATTCTACCCTCTACTGTAAACAACTCTGTAAACATTTTCACTTTTTAGTTTACATGTATAAAAAGATATATGTATTTCCAAATTTTCGTATTCATTTTACTAAAGTTATCGTTCTTTTAACTAGTTTAAATTCTCATAAAAGTTTATAGAATATATTTAATTTCAATTTTATTGAACTAAATTTGATATTTCCATCAAAAGGCTGATATGCTACAAAACCCTCTAAAATATCAATATATGGGTTGGTTTCACTTTTTTTTTCTCTCTAACAACAAATACTTAGATTAAATAAAATGGAATGGATTACTGTTGACCGTGTAAGACAGAGTGAGAAGATGATTTTTATGTTTCTCAGAAGTATATTTACTCTTAATGGAAAAGAGAAAAAATAGCAGGAATTTTGAAACCAACCTTGATGACTGAGCAGCAAATTCAAGAGTAGAAAATGCTTTCCCCTTGAAATACACTGCAACGGTGCATTTAATTCTTTTACTGGATATGAAACCAAGGGCATTGCCAGCAAAGCTTATTAAATTTGGGTACGCCATTTTAAATAACGAAAAGTTATATGAATTATATTTTAATTATTTTAGTAGATTAAAATTTTCTTCTCCCTTTTAAAAATTTAATATATATAATGTTCTGGTGTGTGATATTCCTTCTGTAGTGGAATAAACTGCTATTTGAGTACCCAAGAAAAAAAAACACTATAATATGCAGTATAACACATATTTTATTACAATAATACCATTTTTTTTTCAAAACAAGTGTAAATTTTGATTACTTTTTTTAGTATTTTTCAACATTCACAAATGTTATCGTTTGACCAAAAGAAACATTTTGAGGCCTTAAAACGGCAACATGTCGAAAGTTTAAATAATAAAATCCACCCTAATCTTATAATTTTGACTACTACATGTAACTTATTAAATTAATACCGGATGAAACCTATATATTTCAAAGCAAAAATTATTCAGATAGGGGAAAAAAGAAGTTATTTTATCATCCTATTATAATTTTGAAGATAGTAAAACACTTCATATTTGAACTCTGCACGAATTAATATCTTTTTTTTCAATTTCTTTCCACTTGTACGTACAAAAAAACATGGCTAAGAGAAAATTATGACATCATAGACATTTAAAATGTAAATGCATTATTTTAAAAGTTAGGTAAGGGTTGAATCAATGTTAATTAATTAATTATACATACATAGGTACATGCAACTATGTAATGTTTTTTTTTATTAAAAAGTTACATGCATTGTTAAAAAGTAGAAATAATTAGCTTATTGTTGTTTTTGATTATTATGCTTACTTTTCTTGTTAGTTACCTGTATATAAAGAGAATTCACACTTTTTTTAGACAAAAAAATTGATGGGAAGATTAGGGAAAGTTGGAACAAGCCCTGTTCCTCCGGTATGAAAAAAATTAAAGCCACAAAATTTTCATTTCAAATGTTGGATAACATAATGAAAATTACTCATACAAAAATGAGAAATATTTGTCACCTTTTCCTTGAGATAATAGGTCAATTTTTGTTGGAACAAAGGGCAAATTATAATTATACCCAATTTCTCTATTGTTGGTGTTGTTTGGCGCTGAGTTGTTAAGTTTATTTTTGCTGAACCATTGGGCAAAGGGGCAAAGTGGAACTATGAAATCATTCTCTACAAAATATACAACAACGAAAAAAACAATAGGGAAGGGTCCATTGGACAATATGGTGTAGTTCTACTTTGGCCGTTACTCCACCAAAAATCGACTTATAAAAAAATGATCATGAAGACTTAAAATACTAACTTTTTATGAGATTATTTTCGTTATAATAAGGTACATAAATAGTTTTGCATTTTTTTTTTGTTAGCTATATTATTTAAATGATTCCTTCTTTCAGTATTAAGAAGTATATATGTGTGGAGTGACTGCCAATGACTTGAAATAGGAACAAGGTTTCAATGGGATCTTAGAGTAGTGTGAGTCTACCTTTGAATGTCCTATGCAGGATAAAAAAGATGGCGGAGGCTCTAGATGTACATTGAAAGACGATATCGATCACAGAATCATAATATCTAATCCAAATCAATGTCTTATCAACAAGCAGCCCATTTTCCCTTGATACAGTTTGGGAGAGCTTTAATATTCTATATCTATTATAGAAAGCAAAGATCTGAACATATCCTTCTGCTCAGATGTTTCAGAATGCAATGCATTTCAAGAGAGGACGACGAAAGAAAGAGGAGGGGGCAAATAAAGAGAGCACAAATCACATCAACAATGAGGCAGTATAAAGAGAGGTATTCAAATAGGAGTGTCTGACTGCCTTCGAGTATGGAAATCCCTCTCTCAAGTCCTTGGCAGAAGAGGCCACTCAATTTTCCTCACGAGCTCGATTCAGATCTCTATCACACTATGAGCTACTCTTTCATTAGCATGAATTGATTGTGAAGCGATGTAGGAGGGATGTTGGATAAATCATTGAATACTACGACTCCGGAGGAATAGATGATGAGAGTAATGAGTTTACCATTCTTTATTTTAGACTTTTTTTACTACAGCTTGCGATAGAATGAGAGTACCCTGCTGGATTTGGAGCAGGAAACCATTGAAATGCAACATCAGGTCCATTCTTAAATGACCTAACTTTTTTTTTTTTCCGAACAAACAATTAATACAATATCATCTACATTAGGTTTGTAAGCGTTCTGCTATTTTGGCGTTTTGATTGCAACTTCCACTTTGATAGTGTCAGTGAGGCCTCATTTGAGAGTTACATTTCAATATTTTTTATCTCAATAATTCTGTGAATATTAGGTTCCCGATGAGCTACAACTGACTTAAATCGGTTGATTATTTGTTGAGATGGAGGCCGAAAGGCAATGTATAGTTGATTTTATTCGCGCCCAGTACATCAACAAGACAAGAAAAACTGGACTGTAGACTAGTCGAGAAACTCCAAGAATGACCCCTACTTCACCTTCGCAGTTGATGAGGTTCTGCAGTTCAATCAGACTAAGTTACCAGCATCCATGGGAATTGTGGTATCAGACAGGAAGACGAAGCCCATGCATAGGTCACTGAAGGCTTAAAAGCAGGGGCAATGAGTATTAGAACGTTCTCAAGGGGGTGTTCTTACCCTGGGTGAGGTCGAACTACCAAGAGGGAAACTATATGTTCCAGCAGGACTCCGCCCCCGGCTACAAGACCTGAACCATGCAGAAATGGCTCGAGGATACTTTTTCGGATTTCCAAAAACACCATTTGTGGCCTCCCTCCTCGCCTGACATGAATTTTATCTACTATAGCATCTGGAGTTATGTCAAAAGTGGGCCATAATGATACAAGTCTTCAAAAGGGGCACATTTAGCCCCCCCTGTGCCACTGCCACAGCCACAAAATAAGGGACTCAAGTGTTCGCCTTTACTTTATCTCAGCCCTTTTAATCAAATTAAAAAATTTTGATTTCTTGAATTTTTGTAATAACTATCGGAACGGAATAATAAAAACTCATTTTTAGCATTCATAGTTTAAAAAAATCCGTTCCGTTCATTGAACGCACATTCCATGGAACGTCGTTCGATTTTATGTTCTGTTCTCAAGCTTGATCTTTATTAAAAAAACAAAATTTTTATCGATGTTTGCCGTGCGTCCATTCCTATCTAAATGTCAATGTATCAACGAGCGTGGGTAGCTAATGTTCAGCTTGTAACATTAAAAAGAAAGGGAGTAAATTACTATATTATATATGTTTTGTCTGGAAAGAAAAAAAAAACTTCTTTCATTGATTTCTCATAATACATGCTTTCATCAATTAATATGTTATATTTGAAAATCTTGATTACTTAAAACTTTTAAAATTCCTGATACATTTGCTTAAATTCTTTCAAAGAATAGTGAATGTTACTTCCAAGCTTTATTTTAATATTTTATTCTAGCAATATTTGGGTATTTTTATCTGGAGTTCTTCCCAATAAAAGATAATTGAAAGCAATGATTCCCAACCACATTCATTTTTCGAATAGAATGCAGTGGGTGCCAGGCCTTTTAAGCCATCTACATTAATGACTAAGAAAGCTCAATTCACATCTACTTATAGTACAATTTAACGGCAAAATTCTATGATTAATTAATAAATTATATCTTGTTGAAGCTTAAAATTCAAAGTGTTCAGATTTTAATGGACCACTCGGAAATTTTATTTTTCCTTACTTGCTGTGTAATCAATTAATGACATGATGTAATCATTTGATAAATAAATTTGAAACAAAAAAAAAACCTTTGAACAATCTTCGTAGATCTCTTCTATAATAAGATTTATTCTTTATTTTAAAAGTTTTTACCTGTCAAAATTTTGAAATATAATAGATTAATTGATGATAACGTGTTTCATGATAAATCTATTATAAAAGTATGTTTTTCCATTTTTTCAGAGAAAAAATAATACTTTATTCCAATTGCCAAATTTCAAGATATTATACATTTCAATTTTTAAATGGCATGATTGTTTGTAAGACAAATATATATGCTGGATTTTTTTTTTTTTGTATTATTATTGTGTGGCGCAGAATCTTTTTTCTTGAGAGATATCACGTGGTTAGCGAAGTTCAAACTATAATAGTTGTTTGTTTGATATTTCCTGCTCGTTACTCTCTCTTTAAATGCAATCATTTCCTTATTATTATTATTTGTCTTCCTTCGTGTCTACTAACAGGTAGTTTTGTTCTTTTTTATTAAACAGAATAGCATGTTTCACGTGTTGAAGGTAGCACTAAGTCATTTTTAAGACAATCATATTTACCAGTTATACTAATCGGTGACATCATGGCCATGTTAAAAAAACAACAACTTAAAATCAACATGGTACCCCTGATAATTTGAAGAATGTTTTGGAAGAGAGAAGCTTAGCTGTTATGACCTTTCATTACATCAGCTACAATCAGCTGTGACAAGGGAGAAGTAAACAATAAAAGACAAAGACAAGAATTACTCCAATGCCGAGCCTTAATTCTACTCTGCGTCCAAAAAGGAATTACAATTATAACTCTGCAACAAACCTTTAGGATTACTCGCTGTCTTTTATGAGCAAATGGGAATTATGAATCTTGTATATATTAATAATATCTTCTAGGTAGTAGAAAAGAAAGTTCACTCTTCAGGAATGAAATAATATTGACAACAGCTTAGGGAAAGAAAATTGCGAATCAAAGTCAGGGTCTGCAAGGGAAGTAGACCTCGTATTGAGGCTATTATTAGAGTTGAGGACTCATATATTGAATAAAAGTTGTACTGAGTACTATTTCAAATAATGTTGTTATATATATGCCGTCACAAAACCTCTATTTTTAATTTTTTTCTTGGAAAAAAAAAAAAAAGAATGTATTCAACTAGATAAAATCAAGCATGTACATAGTTTTTCAACAAATCCAAAATTTATTTTGAGTTATCTTTTCTTGGTTCCCAAAAAATCACATTTTTCTTAATATATTCATGCTATTGCCAGTTCTTGATCTCCACTTTATTATTTTTTGATATAGTTTTTCGTAAAAAATAATTAATATTAAATTCTTCATATATTCATCATAAACAAGATATTTATTTGAAATTATGTATAGAGTTTGGCATTGCTAATGTTAACAAATACTGTAAAGGTAAAAGATATCTATGGGAATGGGTTGTAGCTGTAAGATCTATTGATATAAATGGTCTTTTGCTAACACTCCTTTCAAATTCATCAACTTAAGAAAATCCTTCTGAATAACTTTATACATAATAATTTATTCATATTTAGAAAATATAATATCTAAGAAACTTGAATGTAAAAGTACTCGATAAAAAAAACAAAAAAAATATCATGATTTATTTAATTTGCTTATCACATGATGTAATCTGACTCTGTCATAGCAGAAACACAATCCATTATTGAGTTATTCCTCTACCTCTACTGACATTTTGAAATATCCGAATTTTTATAGGCTTTTGATATGTGAGAAATATCTGAAATAGTTTTTTCACTACTTCAAAAAAATAAATGAATAAAATATTATATTTCAGCCTCTCATTCTTACCCTCAAAGAAATATAAGACGACAATGATAAAATTTAAATATATACATTATACATATAAGTAATTTTATAAAAGAAGCTTTTTCCGAATATGAATAAAGTAATATTTTAAAGAAAAAAATTGTGCTTATATGTATGAACAGTAGAAGTTTTATAGCTGGAACTTGAAGGGACATTGAAATGGGGGGGGGAATGAGTAGTAGTTTGAGGTATGAAATATGAAAAAATAACTGCATAAAATGACACAAACGCAACAATGGTATTGAATTATCTTTTTATTACGGTATTGAGGCAAAAAATTCATAGATAAAACTTCCGATGGACTAAAATATAACAAAATGCAATTGTTATAAATATTTATATACATTACATTAGGGACCCAAAATCATTTCATTATGATTTTAGTCTCGTTAATTTTTATTACATGATGTATTATGTCATCAAACGAAAGCTGACACTAACTTTAAACAATTTTTTTTAATGCTATGACTCTAAGTATAAAAATATTGGAGTAACATCAAAAAAGGCAACGCCCATGCAAACTCCCGTGTCAGTGACGAGAAACCAACAGAGACTGTTGACATCTCCATTCGGACTGCCTGCAACATCCAGAAGTCCATTTAGAATGAGCAATGGGCAGGGTGTTGAATTTTATTCTGAATCTAGTTATCTTGCATTTCGGTAAGCAACGCTATAGCTGACTTTTGGACTGCCTCCATGTGGCCTTCCTCCAGGCCTTATTTTAGAACCTGGAACTTTCAGTTTGGGTTATCTAGGAGAAGAATGTCTGCCACATCTCTTATCAAAATTTGGGTTTGCTCCAAGCTGCTTTCATTACACCGTGGTACGCCATGGAGACAGCCTTTATTTTCAAGACCTGCCAATCTGTTCACCTGTGTGTCGAGGCTATTATTTCTTATTGAATAAAAATGTAGCTATATATATTTTTAAACATATCCCAAATGATCTTTGAGCTGTCTTTAACGTATTCCATAAAAATTACGTTTATCATAAATAATTCACACTACTGCAAATTTTGGGTCCTGATGCCTTAGTTTTTAAATCTGAATTATTTTATTTAAATTCTTCAATCAAGATTTTGATTAAGTTTTCCAACTTATTTTTGAAACTTTTGTTTTAATCTTTATTTTATTTGTAATTCATGTCTTGGATCATTTAGTTCGAAAATTGGAAATAATTCATGACGAATATAAAAATAATACCTTATATCTTTTAGAACTATACATTTTTTACTAATAGTTTATATAAATGGAAACTCTCAACAGGAAAAAAATAAATAAAAGTTCATATTTTTTACAAGGCTATAGAGAGATTTATTTTGAAAGTGGAAGGATCAGCATTGTACACTGAATAGCTTTAAAGTTAAAAATGAATAACTCGACTATTTCATTTACATAACTATTTTACTACAATTTGACCAATCGATTTATTATTTATTAAATATATATTTTCAAATATTAACTTTAACAACATGAAGTCAAAAAATTGTATTAACTATGAATAATTTTTTTTATCAAATCTTTCTTGGAAATGGATCAAAGTTGATGTTGTCTATACTCTTCAAAAATGTACCACTATACAACAACATTATATCCCACCTACTAAAACCTACATTAATTGTTGTTATGTAAGAGATAGAACACAGAAATGATCATTAAAATTTTGTACGTAGTATTTTTAGACTTTCAACCCTAGTTTTTAACATTTTAAATCATTTAAAAGATTTACTTTAAAAAACATTGATGTTGATCGATTTTTTTACTTTAACTTTTAATTTTTTTATAGAATATTTAATAAATAAGCAATGCATGAAAATGTTTTGTATTCAAATATAATTTAGTAAATTATTTGACTAATTATAGGATGTAATTAATATTTGATAGACAAGTCTGCGACAGCAGGGAAGAGATTAAACAGGTGAAATATTTGGTATCAAGGCTTACATATGTTTTTGTGTTTTATCCCCCATCCTATTTCTCATTTTATTTTTTCCTGTCCTCATCCCTTTACTTATATTAAATAATTTTTTTAGATCTGTTTAAATGTTAAAAAAAAGAAGAAGGATATTTTTGAAACAAAAAGATTCAAGACATATATATTTTTTATTTCCAATGTATATGGTTAGTATTTATTAATTAAATGTTGTAATCTAATTGATTCATTTATATTTAACCTATGAAACTTTTTGGACTCTAAAATATTAATTTCTTATTACGATTAGTACAATATTCGAAAAGTTCATAAAAATCGAACATTTTATTAATGAAATTTTTCTAAAATTCTAATAAAAAATTTGATTTTTTTGGTTTTAGCTGCCAGCGTTCCAAGACCTAAATTTTGTTACAAAGTAACATTTGGTGATAAATATCGAAGCGGAGATGAGTATTTTTTTGTGTCATTCAGCATTTTATATGAGAGGGATTTTGTTATAAAACCTTTTTAACATTTTCTTTGCTTATAACCCAAATTATTACCAACTTTCTTTTATGAGCAATTGCAACACATAATGTCCCCCCCCCACTGAAGAATGTACAATTTCATTAAAATAAAAGAAATTTTTAACAAGTGTTTAGTACAGCAATAAAACAATTTTTCTTTGCATGCAATTGTCTTCGATAAAGTAGAAATATACATCCTCGTTTGAGTAGTTATCCAATTTCTTCAATACATACAAGAATTATTTTTACAAAATAAATTTATTTAAGGTTTTACATTAGTAAATTCGAGTCTCTCAATAGATATAGAATCAAAATTTCAATAATAAAATAATATTCTATTATTTTACTTTGATTTGAATATATTTATACAATTTAGGATTAAACTTCCTAACAAACTTATCAATATAACTTATACAATTATTTGGATTTCCATGTATCTATATTACTTAATAATTATATATATTGTTTGAAGCTTTCATTCATATATATATCTCATATGATACATTGATACTAGGTATTTTATTGGAAATGATTTAAAATCAAAAATCACAGTGCTGTTGAAACAAATTTTTATGTCTATTAATGGATGCCTTATAAAGGAAACTCTGGTCAATGGGGGACTCCAACGTCTTGGATGTCTTGCTAATGAAAATGTTGCATGTAGAAAGCTCCATCCAACTCTTTGGAAATCCCTTCACAAGTCAATGGTAGAAAGTTTTCCGCTTCAAGATGGCGACCTCTTCATTATTCACTAATAAATCTCTAAGAGAGAAGAAGTTGAAAAATTGTTCCTTCTGTGGTTTGGAGAAGGAGATCTCTTTTCGTTTATCTTACAAATGTCAGTAGTTAAGCCACATGGCTGATTGGTTGGTGATGTCATGCCCTTCCTATAAAAACTACAACATAATCGAAGAAATACTTGTCTTCTACATTGAAATAAGCCCAAAAATTGTTTTGGAAAAGTTTAGGGAAAAAATAACCCTTGTTTTTTCTTCTGTATAGATCTTGATACTGCTTAAGGTCGGAGTTTGTAGGTAGTTTTTATGTATTGTCTACAATTAATCATTTTCTAATTATATTGTATTGTTTTATAAAGAAAAGATGTTAAATTGTATGTTTTATCTGTTTTGTTCGTTATGTTCAAAAGTATGACATTCTAGAGGAGTTGAAATAAATTGTTATTGATGGGGAAAAAAATGTCTGTATAAATCTACATTATATATACAATTATAAAATGTTTGCCAGATGGAATGATTGATTTCAATTGTATAACGAGGGAATAAACTGTCAAATCATATTAGTTTCATACATACGTGTGTATGCTTTGATGTTCCAATATACTCTGACTAAACATGTTTAGGTAAGCACTTATATATCTTTATATATGTGTAATAAGCATTTATATCCTTGTTTCATGCGTCAAATATAATTTAATATATATACCGGGTGACTCATAAGTCTTAGGGCACATTCAACAGTCAATATTGTAAATAAATATTTATTTCTCTTTTTACCCCATTGCTATCAACATAAAACTTCCTTTAAAATGAGTGTTATTTCATTCCACATGGTCACCATTTGCAGCAACTACAACAATCAGACGTTTTGTAACTGATTTACACGTCGTCCAGATGGTCTCCTACAACAAATTGTCCCATGAAGACACTATACGGCCTTCAAGGTGTCGACCCTGCGGTAAGAAGTCACACTAACCTCCCTTTCTCCTGAATGGACTATATAGAGAAGTTCATTATATTGAGAAGAAGGTTTATATATATATATATATATATTTTGCTCCAAAAGTGCTCGAAAGTGTTTGGCACCACTTTTACTCATAGTTTGCAGTATGTAAATGTGCTCCATCATTTTGGTAGCAGTTGGATCCTTCTCAGTGCTGTTCCTGGGCCCAGGGAAATAATTGGGACTGTAACATGTCCAGATAGATTTAATTTCGGAGTAGATTTAAGTACCAGAGTAGTTCCCTTTTATATCATTGCTAGATATGTAGTGGAGTTTGTGTTGATTCCCTTCATCTCATGCCTTCTCAAAGCTAAATCAATGAAACGTCAATAGCTAGGATGCTTTCTTACAAAATATTAGAGGGTATCGTCTAAACCAATCATTGAGGTAGCAAAAGTTTAATCCTGCAAAAGTTGTGTATTGACCATAGAAATAGAATAAATAGGTTTGGGGGGACCCTCCCCCCATTTTGTGATAAAATGTTTCCGTATAAAGTAAAACATTTTTGTTATGCTTTATATAAGAAATATATTTTTTTGAAATATTTGTAGTATCATATAATGACTATCTTATTTTAAAAAATGTCAAGGGATTTTCTGAAGGTATAAAGAGCAAAAATGCTAGTACGTGCACCATTTGATAAAGAAAGTAGTGCTTCTATAACTTGATAGTAAAAAGGACAAAGACAAAGAACACTTTCGCCCTTTTTGCAAAAAAACAAAACAAACTATTTTACCACCCAAATAATATGAAATCCGTTTTTTCATTGTTCTGTTCCATATTCCTGTAGATCTTCTGATACATTTAATTATTGTTCATTGCTTGACCAAGATCAAATAGACAAAAACTTAATCAATCATTTTTAAAATTAAAAAGTTTGTATGCGTGATGACTTGGTTATAAGTTAAAAAAAATTACTATCGAAGTATTTTGCATTATGGGGAATGAGGCATAGTTCTACTTTATCCGTGTTGTTCTAACAAAAATTGACTTATAGTCTGTAAAAAAAAAAAAAAAAAAAACTGCATAAATATGTCAAAGGACTTTCATAAAGTGAACTTAACAGAAAAAGTGTCAAAGCTAAGCAAAGGATCAAACAGATTGAGTATATGTATGACATTTCTGCATGTCAATATTATAAAAATGGAATATCCAGAGATATAAGTCGTTGCTCTAAAAAGATCACAATGAAAGAGGAGCAAAAATATATTGAGTAGAAATATAGGACTTGGATACTAGGGCCTATAGAAAAATTTCAAATAAAATGATTATTCAGTAAAAAATGCAAAGATAGAGGGAGAAAGAAAGATAATATAAAACAAAATCGAAGTCTTCTGCAGAAAGAGTATACCGTAAGCGAAATTCCACCTCCATTAAGATGGAATTTATTTTTAATGTGAGAAATGTTAAGTTGCAAGGCTTGCAAATTTTTCCTTTTAGCCGAAAGACATTGTATATAAATTGTAAAAGGTTTTGAAAAATATTTAGAGGTAAATCAAAGGGCCCAAAGTTTTGAAATTTTACGATTTAAAAAAAAAATAGTGTTTTGATCTGAATATCAACTAAGCCTTTGGTGCTACAACAAATTTTATAACATAAGGAACTTATTTAAATAAATTAACAATCGAAAATATTTGTTGATTTATTTACTACTGTATTGTTCGTATTGGTCAAAAAGAGCAAAGATTCCCAGTACTTGCATTTTTTTACTATATGTGCATCAGTCTGCTCATAAAAGAAAGATAATCCATATTTATAATATGTTTCCAAAATCATTCGATATGGTAATTTTATTACTTGAAATAGTCAGAGCAGGTTAAATCACCATAAGTTTCACCTTTTGCTGACCTTTTTGAACCTCATTTCATCTTATATATACAAAATCTTTGTAACAGTCGTAATTAGAAACTATTTTGGGAGTAGTTTTGGTTGAAAAATATCATTTTAAAGGAAGACTATTATGGGGTAAACTTGAAAAATATCACAACGTAAAGAAAATATAATTACTTTTTTTTTCAATTATAAGTATTTCATATATTTTCCTAATTTATTATTCATCAAAATTTTGAATGTAACTGAATAAAGTTCTTGGAATTTCTATTGCACATATGTTTTTAAACTAAAATTTTTAAAGAGTCTTTTTACTTGAATCAAGGACAAATAAGCTTCGATGATCTTCGTCCACTACTAAGAGGAATTGAAGCTACAATTCATTAATGAGACCGACTCCACGCTTTTCATTATCAACTTTTATCAAAGAAATTTATCTTGGAGATGCAGACTTCGAAACAGTTTCTATGATTTTTCTTTTGTGAAATCTTCCGAGTTTTTATATACATATATTAATTCATTTGAGAGTAAAGAACAACCTTTCTTGAGTTTCATTACTCAAATTTTGTAAGGCCTTTATTATCCGTCTTTTTGATTCTGAACTTAATGCATATTTAAGGAGGGATTGTATTAAGTGACAATTATTTGGTGCACTTAAGGCTTCAGGAGCAGACATCCGGGCTCGGAGAGACCCTCTCGCTATAAACATAAAAATGTCTGTTAATTTGAATTGTGATCGAAAAATTCAAATTTTTAAGCAGTATAAAACTGATTGATAGCCATCGGGCGTGGTGTATAGCAACCAAATGACAAAAATTTTACACCTCAAGGATACACATCATCGACGAATATAATGAACAGGTTAAGGAATTCTATATAGTGATGTTGAGGAAGATTAGTTTCCATATATTTCTTCGTATAATCAAGGGTCTCTTATCGCACATTTTCTATATCACTATTTATTTTAAAATCTTCAACTCGAGTAACGTAGCTCCATGTATTAATGGATGTTCATTTTTCTAGAAATCTTTTGAGCATCCGGAGTAGACGTGGGTCTAAAACATCACTAGAATGCTTTGGTTATGATTAATTCCATAATATGTTGTCTACATGCAAGACATGTTGTACATGCGAGAGGTAAAATATTTTCTGCTAGTTATTCTTAAGAAGAACGCAAGCTAGAGCAGTCCTACCAATATTTGAATTTCTTGTGTCAAAGCACAAGCTTTGAGTTTGATCACGTATTTTCTGTCATGAGAAATTTGAACTAAATAGATGCGCCCAGAAATTTTATCTTATTTTAAATAGAAGGAGGTTTAAATATTTTACTTATTGATTAAAATTTGGCTATTAAGACTTTTTGGATTAATTAAAGGCTAACATCTATGTAATGAGTATTTCATTATACTTAATTATTAAATAAATTTAGCATAAGAAGTCTTTTTATTCAAAAAAGCTAAGTAAAAGGTCGAAAGAAATTAAATTTGTCGTAACTTAAACTGATTTTTCTATTTTGAGTAATAAATTAGCCATTCCTGATAATTTGGGATACATAAGTTGTTAATATAAATACCCTTTCTTTCAACGAGATTCAGATGGACATAGGACGAAAATGCAAGTTATCGTATTCTTTGCTCTTTTTGACCAATAAGTACAAAACGTTAATTAAAGAACTACAACATATTTTCGATATCAAATTTATTTAGCTAAATTACTCATAAACTGAAGTTTGTTGGAACCGTTGAGCTACCTCTAAATATATTTTTTTAAACCGTACAAAATTAGTATACGATGTATTTAGTGTAGAATGGAAAATTTCTGACCCTCACTATCTCTCAAATTTAAAAATGTCCCTTGACAAAAATTCTAATAGAATAAGATATTTATTTTATGATAGTACACCAATTTTTCAATTATGTGTTTTTTTACATGACGCATAACAAAAAAGTTATTATTCATACGGAACCCTTTGAACCCAAAATGGTTGTTGGTGTGTTATAAATCTATTTATCTGCGTTCATTTCTATTGTCAAGACGCAACTTTCACAGAGGTTAAACCTTGGCTATTTCAATGTTCGTTTTGGACGATACCCTCCTGTGACCAAATTAATTTAAGGTTTATTTTTTTAATATACCCAGTGTATACTATTATTTTCATCTATTGGATGAATGCCCAAGTTGGTTGTCAAGACCAAAAAGAATTTATGTAAAAGGTGGTTATATTGTTACGTGTTAATGTAGCTGTGTAAACAAGCTACACATATTTTTAAATAAGTGATCAAAGCTCATGCCCCATTAAGCATTGCAACTATAAATTATTACATAGGTTTAAAAAAAGGAGATGTGTTTAGTAATTTTGCAAAAGATTGATCATAATTTATGTATTTTAAATGCTGCTTGAATTATCAAAAAATGGAAATTGAAAGTAATCAAATAATTCACAAAGCAAACTTTTTTTTTTATGACAGTAATTGAGCATTGAATATTTTTTATAATAAAAAATAATAAACGTGACGTCAATTAGATGTCAATATTATGACTGAATATGGTAGCTATAAATAATGATGAAAAGAAAGATAGACATATTTAATATCCCTGAAAGTAGCCTCCAGAGGTTTATTTGATGCTATAGGGTACTTTTTACAAAACTCTCATCAGTGTATAGTACTATTTCAGGACATCATAAAGAACCAAGACTTACAAAACATTTCTGTGTGAAAAGTGAGGTCATACCTCCCAAAAAATACCCCCCTTATATGAAAACAAAATGGTTATTCAGCTTTCTCAGGACAATATCACCAAATTTTTTCAAACAAAGAAAAGGTAACATTGAATTTAAATTAATACCACTTCTTTGGGATATAACATTGAATTTGAAGGAAGGATTTAAAAAAGAAAAATATTATTAAATTTGAATTAAGACTTTTTCTTTGAAAAGTAACCTAACATTTTAAGTCAGAGCCTTTGTTAGAAAATCAACATTGAATTAGAAGTGTGTTTCAAGATCTCAAACTGAACAAACTTTTAAACTTGAAAAGAGTGTTTTCATCTTTTACTTCTATTATAATACATTTCTATTTTTAGTATTTAATATTCAACTAAATAATATATTACGTCACCAAATAATGCATTAATAGCAAATACCCAACTTAAATCATTAGGAAAAATATTTTTATCCTTTAAATAGATACTGAATAGTATCCATCTGAATGAAGTTTTTGCGTACGTATAGCATAGTTTAGACCTGGGATAAAGGCAAAAATATCAGTTTGCATATGTTTGATGAAAAAAGTCAAATTTGAATTGGTTAAGTTAGATGTTGGAAAATATTAATTGTTCCAAAAAGCACACTGAATGCCAGAAAAGCAAAAATGTTGGGTTTAAATGTCAATTTTCATTTGAAAAAAACATAATATTTTTAAATATATGTTTAATTTGTTGGCAAAGTCAATTTTAACTTAAAAAAGGTACAAATAATTATTTATCTAACTTTTCTAATATTTTTTTTTTCTATATGAGATCGATTGTTTTTTATTTAATTAAGTTATTAAAACAGAATAATTTCATTTGACAAAATTGCCATTAATTTTTTCACGAAGAAAAGTCCCTGATTTAAGAAAGAAAATACGTTTTTTTTGTTTCAAATTGGGTTGTTTTAAATACTAATTATTATCTTATTGAATCACTTTATAGAGGGGATTCCCCAAAACACTTTTCAAGCCATTGCTTAACTGTAATTTTCCTCATAAAAAATTACTCTAAAAGTAAAAAACTATTTTTTTTCCATTGCTTTGGAAATAACAAAAGTAGCCTCAGATTTTGCACGATATCTCATAAACTAATGAACAACATCATTGGTCATTTTTATTAACCTTAGGAACTTCTGTGCTTTCCTGTAACTGTTATTACCATCCCAGGTTTTAGAAGCAGTAGTAAGCCGGTCACACTTCCCTTCATGAACATCAAATATAGAGCGATACTTTGGTTTTACCAGGTCTGTGAAAACTGTTGAGGAGAGGAAACAATGGCTTGCCTTTTCTGTAACTATCAGGTATTTCTATTTATGATAGCTTGACTTCGAGCTTCTTCTTTGTAGACTTGTGCAATATATGCATACCGTCATGTGAAGTGATCTAGATGAATGACACCAGTTTCGAGGTCAGCTACCAGGGATAGTTGTTTTATCAGCAGATGTAGTACTCACCAAATGGCCGATTAGGGTCATAAATTTTTCCATCCTCTCCATCTGGAAAAAAAGTGTCCTTCCTGTATTTAGTACCTTGGAAGCATGAGTATCTAAATGCAGTAAATATTGCTGGCCATCCAACGGTCTGGTTAAATGACACCTAGCTTGTTCCTATGGTTACCTCGAGGATCTTCCTCACCAAGCAGGATAATTGATAGCTCTGCCACTAATGAGTAATATGCCTATGAACTTGCTTCCTCACGTAAATTTCTTACGTTAGAATTGTGCTTGTCATCTTCTGTTTCATTTCTTTTTTTTTTTATTTGGCCGAAAACATTTAGGTTGCCCTTATACAGTCTTTCTCACATTTCATGAAAATTATTGAACTGTAGTTTGTCCGGACTATTAACTTTTCCCAACAGGATTTGCCTTTCACCTCTAATTATTGCTTCTGATATCTGATGACAACGATTTAAGTAGAACCAAGAATTTTCCCTGCTTCATATTGTGGAGCACCAAAGACGAGTACCGCAAACATTATACTGTATATGTTTCGCAAAGAACATTTTTATATGTTAGATATCTTGATGTAGTGAAGTAATCTGGGTTATTTTTCTTCAATCCATTGATATCCTTTTGTAATAAGTTATAGTGAGTATTTATTCTATTTCGTCTTGTATTGGAGGCTGATATAACAAATTCATCAATATCTGCACCTTATATCTGATAATAATATCTGAATTGCCCATATATACATTTGTTGATGTTTTCTCATTATACATATATTTGTACTAAGAGCAACATGTTTACAATAAAGTGAAATATAATAAGATCTCATCCTTTCCATGTATACAAAATTTGAATGTTTATAATTTAAAAATAGTTAATATTTTCACAAGTATTGACTTGTTAATCCTCATATTCAAAGAAATTTAATTATATTTCATTTTTTATAATTTTTAATGCAATATAACTAACTGATTGGCAGTTACAATGATAAAATGATAAAACATATTGAATTTTGTAGCATTCATGAAATTTTTTAACAATAAAACCCTATTTAAAGAGGTGTAATCTAACTGATTTATTTTGGTATATGTATATATTAAGCTCTAAAGGTTTATTGATAATATATTAAATTGGATTCTCTGTAGGGAAATTTGGGACTATAAAGCTCATTTTTATGTTTCTCGAGTTAAAAACCATGTTGGAACACGTCATCTCAATTCAAAGGGAACAAATTATTTACTACTATTATTTACTGATTTTTTTTTTTAAATTCGGATAAATTATGAAATAATGAAGGATAATTTTAAATAACTTATATAACTGATTTGTTCAAACATCAGTAAATTCCATATCGTGTTTAAAAAAAATATATAAAATGATATTTAACTTATTAGGTAATATAAAGCCGTGTAAATATATGTTAAAAAATCGTTGCTTTCTATTTTCTGAGAAATTGTACAATATACAAATTTATAGGAGAAAAAAAAGCTTAAACACATTTTAAGTAGATAATAAAATTATACAACGACATTATTGTTTTTTAAGAGAAAATTTAAGTTTGTTTGATATTTGAAATGTATATTTAATTACAACCCATGAGTTGTAAGTTTTAAACCACTTAAGATGTTAAAAATTGAGTTAACGATACTATACTCAGCTTAATCATCAATAAGTTTACAGGTTGGAAAGTACTCCTTCCATCCTTATTTCCAAGAACAAATTTTAAATGACCTCATAAAGTTCTAAAGACCTTGTATATAAATGTTTGTTGTTGAGAAGGAGAACATAAAATGAATTGAAAGTTGTGTTTCTATGCTACCAATATTTTATTATCGAAATCGGTATTTGGAATTTGGTACTTTTTTACCCAAATTACAAAAAGAAAATTCGTCAAGAGCAAATCACATCATTTTACTAGGTGGTGACCCAAAACTTGCAGTAGCATGACTGAATTACGAAAAACGTGATTTGTATAAAATCAAGAACTGATAACTCAATAATCAATTTGGGATATGTTAAAATAATATATTTAAATTTATTTTTTGTTCAATATCTGCTCCTTCATAGGCAATAACAGCCTCAACATACCGGCGAACCGATTAACAGCTATTGACGATGAAGGCCGTGTCCATGGTATACTACACTGTCATGATGGTAGCTTGGAGTGAATCCAAGTTTGAATGAGGAGTGTGGCAGACGTCCTTCTTCATGGCAACCGTAATTGCAAAGTTCAGGGGCTGAGGTCAGGCCTGTAGGAGGGCCATAGGGAAGTAGGCCAGAAGTCATCCATATTATTGCTGCAGAAGCGTTGGTTTTTCTTGGCATTCAGGATGAAGATACCAAATACTTTTGTAGCTTAGGAACTGACGTCGGCGTAGAGGAGATTTCACACGCTTTGCCTTTTCGTTGTTGATCCGATATATTTATACTTTGGGATATAAAGAAAGCTTGTAACTTTTTGTTTCAGCTATCCTTTGATTCTGAAATGGATCCTTGTAATTAAGAATAAGTTGGATAAAATTTTAATTAAGTACCAGCGCAAGTTTTGGGTATCCATTCTGCAAAATATGTCCACAATGTCTACATGATTTTTCTTAATCTTGATCAAAAATTTGATAATTTTTTTATACAGGACAATTTTCATTCTTTTTTGTTTTATAAAGTACAATTTTGTTTGGAGTAAGAGGGAGGCTCAGAAATTTGAAGAGTGACGTACTTAAGAGGGCAATCTTTTGATGACGCAGGTGTTGTAATTACCGGCTCTATTAACAAAATTGTGTAAAGCACCGTTTTAAATGCGTCAGCACATGTACCACCAAAATACCAATATACTAAACAACACTAGTTTGAAGTATTGGTATAACTATCTACTGGTTCAATTAAATTATTCATATGTTTCAGATTAGTTATATGTATGTATTACAAGCCATTCTTCATTTATCATCAAATATACAAATTGTATACAAATAAATTGCTTAATTAATTCACAAATATGTTTTTAATGTTCTTTATTTGGCTAATAAATACATTATTTTTTTTTAATCGATGGCTTCAGTAATTTGTATTTTGCATTGCATAAGTGTGATTGGTTTACGCTAAATGGAGTTAGAAAAAATAAAATTCGGTACAGGAAACATTTAGTAGACATTTTCTAGTTGTTTTACTCAATATTTCTTAAGTGCATGTCAAAGATGGGCACCAGCAAAGTTAAAATACGCCCTTTCTTACAGTTTTTCTTCGATAAAAGCGAAATTTAAGCTTAATGACTGAAAATATGAATCGTGTTTATGGTCTCTATATTATGTCAGCCAATCACATGGTATTTTTCGTGGATTCCGTTCCATTAATTTTGATTCAAGGATGCTCTAGAAGGCCAATTGTTTTAAATGTGGAAAAAATAATGAAAATTATCGAGTCCAACCGTCACGTAAGGTCTGTTTTGATTGGCAAGGAGATAAACATATATGGATGTCTTATTACAACACCCACTATATTGTATAGAACATACATATATGAATAGAGTGAATGTGTTAATATACAGAAAAAAACATTACAGTTTATATTTAGTACCTCAGAGTACATATAGTTAACAAAAACTAAAATAACAGACATAATATATATTTATTAAAATTGCTTTTGAAAATATTTATTTAATTAAAAGAAGTTGATGGAAGATACCAACTTTCTTCTCCTACACAATTCCAAGACTTCTATGCTATTTTAACAATAGTGAGTAGAAGCTAACATGAGAATTTAGTAAATAGATAATAAGTCAGCTGGGGATTAAACCTTTACAATTCAGAATCGAGAAGTCCAGAGTAGTTATTACTATAAAAGTTATATTGTTCTTCTTTGAAAATCCAAGACGAATTAGTCTCTTCTATTTGTCTACCACTGATGGGGATGGATACAAAATGTTTTAATATAAATAGCAGGGCAGTCTACGAATGGCTCAAAAAGTTCCATTATAAAGTTCCCCCACAGTCCCAGCAGGGCTTAAAATATCTATTAAATGACATGTTTTTTACTATAAATTGTTTCTTATAAAAAATTTACTTTATAACTTATTTTGATATAAACATAATTAATTATTTAAAGTTAAGTTTTAGTCTTTATTAAAGAAAAAATATTGGCATCGGTATTTATTATTTATTAATTATTTTTAAGTAGAGTTTTGGCTAAGTAACATCAGTTGCATAGGTATATAGTGCATATATATTTTTGAATGTATACTTAAGAACATACAAGCCATAAACAATAAAATATTTGAAAGCAAATACATTTTTGATGCTGGTGAAATATATGGGTCACTGGAAGTTCTGCCCTGTCGAAGTTACGCCCTCATACATATATTATATAATAAACGTATCTTCCACATATAATTTAAGGTCTTCCTTTGCTTGAAGTCCTTTATAGTTAATTATGAAACTATTGCAGATTGTAGTAATTCATATGAAAAAAATGTTGCTTCTTATTATAATCAACTCGAACCGTGAATTTTACCAGTGTCCTTTGGCTGAGGGAAAAGAGGAAGAAGGAACACAAACAAACAAGTAAGTGTTGCCACAAGGAGAACTTTAATTTTACATGTGCTCAGTATTTATTCAAAAAGTTGTTACACTTTTTCGCATATACTGTAACTATTTGTAATATTTTATTACTTGTTAATGACTGTTTGGGCTGAAATGGTTAAATTAAATAGAATGATACCTGAAACGATCATCATCAGAACCCCCTTGACTTGTCTCTGGTAAGAAATATAAAATATTACATTTATAATATTTTGCAGCTAAATAAATATACAATTCATATTTTTTTCAAGGCGGATTAAGATTAAGATCATCCTTAGCTCCTGTGACTAAAGGTTAGAATAACAGTGACGATTTTTAGTATCTCGCAAGAGATTTTAAATATTAATATATAGTTGTGCTTGGAATAAACTACATTAACTTGTCATGGAGAGTGAGGGAAGGGTTTTTACGATACTAACAAGAATTATTCATTCTTTCACATTTAAAACTAAGATTTTGTACTAGGATGAATAACATCTCTTTAGAATATTATATAAATATCCAATATAAATCGCATATTTTATGTGATTTTTTTACATAACCTTTAAACATGAAATATCTGTACTAGATAGAATGAGGGGGGATCATGGAAGCCCTCTTTCAAGGCACCAATCACCCATAGAATAGATATTGCTATTACCTAGATTGGGCACCCAATCTCTTTCACCATCATGGCAGGACTCCCTACCATGAGTATGCAAATGTTCAAGAAATTGTTAATAACTCAGAAGTTAAAAAAATCTCAACCATAAAAAAAATTGGGTACTGAGAGTATATGCTAAATTAAGAATTTAAATTGGATAAACATCTCAAGGAAGAAATCTGAGGACTATCTTTCTATCGGCTACTGGTTAATACGCTGCTTTAACCACGATAATTTCCCCATCACGATACTCATTGTGGACTTACATTGCCAAATTAATGAAATATTAAAAAAATCACTTAGGAATAAAAGTATTATTAGGTTAATTATTCATCGATATAAGAAATCTGAGAACCAAATTTTTATTTATTTTATCTAAATAATGATTTTTATATTATAACATTAAATGGAATTAAGACGTTGCTGAAGAGAAAATAAAAACAACCTAGATAAATAACTGAGGTATATAATTTTTATACACAAAAATTACAAGTGAATGTGTTCAGTTGGTTGTTTACTTCTAATATTTACCTATACTTGGTTGATGGCGCGTATATAGTAGATTTTCAGCCTTGTAACAAAGTATTTTCTCACTAAATTTTCTAAATCATTTGCACAATATATGTCCTAGGCTTACATATTCACTAGGGGGATATAGACTATTAAAAGTAAGGAATATTGTTCAGTATAGATACTTCAACAAAAAAAATAACATATCATAGGTTGGAAAAAAGTAATTTCGTATTCTTCGCTTTATTTCTATGCTTTATAAGAAGTGTTACAATCATCCGATGTAAGCCAAGTATGCCCAGTTCTGTTCGATGACTTGTTGCCAACGATAATCCAACTTGATGATGCTTTTCTCGTAAAAGCCTTTGTCCCTATTGAAAAAAACAACTCTGATATCCAATTTTCATAGGCCTATATGTAGGCCTCCAAGAGACAGGAACCGATTGTAGTCACTTGGTGCAGGTACGGACTGTAGGGTGGATGCATAAGAACTTCCAGTCCAAGCTCCCAGAGCGCCATCAAAGATGTGTGCGTCCTGGCATTGTACAATGATGTCTTGTTTTCTCTTATTCTGGGCAATCACCAGCTTCAAACAGTCGAGTTGATTACAGTTGAGGGCAAAATTGAGGGGGAGAGTATCGCCCTTATATCCATTGCAATTTTTCTTACTAGCTTTTGACGTGTTTTTTTTTTTAAAGGGCGGTATATATGAAAATTACTTTGTCCCCAATCTAATATTACTCTATTACTCATTTCCTGAGGAGGATCCCGAATAATATTTTTAATTTATTTTTATAGTTTATGAAGAATGTATAAATTTAAAATAGTGTTATAAATTCTCATTTTTTTCTCTTCCTTTTATCATTATAACTAATAGTACGCTCATTAATTGTTTTCGTTTTTTTGAACTTGTGGCTCGCTCTTTTTGGAATTTGGAATCCCGATCCGCCGCAATAAAAAAAACTAAAATAGTAAGCGACAAATGAAATTATTTTTTGGGGGGCTAGGGGATGTATAATCATAAAATACACGAGCCGACCCGTGGCTAGTAGTTCACTTGCACAAGACTAGACTATATATATTTTTGTAAAAATATAAGTCATCTTAAATGTCACAACTCTTACTGCTTCCTAAACAAATATCACCTATATTCAAATTCAAGAACCTTTTGGGAGATTGAAACATTTTGAAAATCATTTACGTAACATATACCAATAATTTGTTAGTTTTTTGGGCTTATTCCAACTCCATATTTCCTTATTATAATTATTTAACTCTTCTCTAAATCAATAGAAGTATTTTACTGTATGCACGGTCTAAAAATGGACGAGGAACATATATGATTGTTATTGTAGTAAATATTTATCAACTAAGGCATTAAAATGCATTAATTGGGCGTCATTTATTATTGCCAAAAAATGCATCGTATGTTGAGTATAAATCATAGAAATTTTATTAAGTAAAGTAAATATTTGAATTACGTCAATTCGGCTCGCACCCCACGATATGTACTAAACGTTTAGTTTAATGAGTTATATACAGGGTTGATATTATCTAGTGCTAGACATTATATTATTTTCAAAAAGAAATGACAATGGTGCAAAATCAAAGAAGAGGACAAGAATACCTCTAATTTCTGAACAGAACAAGCTGAGGAGACGGTTGTAAAGAGCAAATAAGATTCTAAATTTTCTGAAGACCAAACAAAAATTTAACTTTTTAAAGTATTTTTTCTGATCAAAAAAATTTCACCGTTGATGCCACTATGAATAAAAAAACAGCGGCTATATCCCAACCAAACATCCATACAATGTATAAGCTTCAGTGAAACAAGTCTTCTGAACAACAAATCCAGTGGCCAGCGCAGGCGAACTCTGTTCTCCCAAAGAAAAGAAGGAATGACTCAATGCAGATGCTTATGTCGCAGTAGAGCTTGAAATCCAGTAGAATCGTTGATTCTCCTAGTAGAGATCATGATTTCTACTAGGAGAATCAATAATTCTGCTAAAAGAAATTACAATCCTATTTTCTCACTTAGAACAAATAAAATTTTTACTAAGTGAGATAGTAGCATTGTATATTTGAAAAAGTTGTATGTTTTCCTAAATATGACGCAAAGTCAATGCCTTCTATGGTACCATGACCGGTAATTTCATGCCCAGTAAATTCCTTTCCTGTAAAATGCATTCCCATACATTTAATTTCCCTTTTGAAGAGGGATATTTAATGACGTAAGACGGTTTATGTTTCTGTACTAGTTAGTAGTTTTTGTTCAGGGCTGTAGACTGAGGACTTAGCACTAGGCAGTCGGCACTGGATATGAATGATGAATGATAATTAGTGATGGGTGGGAGACGGATACGAATGATTTATGGTGTTTAGGGATTTGAAATGGCGTCGTGAAAAATCTTTAATAGTGAGTTTAAATGGAATCCCAATCCGTTGATATTATTTATACTTTGTGAAATACAAGTAAATGCCGTCATTGCTCTTCTTCATCGTCTATTACTACTCCCTCCAACTACTTCAACATGTGGCTTCCCTCCTCTCCAGACTCGAACGCTTGGACTACTCAATCTATGTGTGTCCGGGGGAGAGGGTGTATGCTACTCCTCAGCAGAGTGTCCAGTCTCTATAGGCTTCCATCAGGAAGGAGTGGAACGAGCTCGAGTCTGACAACATAGTCAAGGTATTCAAGCGACTTAGCCCTCATATTTAAGTAATTAATAGAGCCGAGGGCTCACATAAATAAAAATTGTGTAAATCCCTATTTTCAGACGATTTTATAAAATAAATGTCCTCACGGTACCTTTTGTTCAAATTTTGCTCTTGAAAATAATAAAATGAGTACTACTAGGAAAGATTAACCCTGTATAATATAATGCAGGATTTCCTGTACGTGTAAAACCCGGAGAAAACGGAATTATAACCCCTTTCATATATGTACAATATGCTCAAGCAATTATACATCATAGCAGTTAACATAAACAATATCATCAGATCACAATCGTGATTCAAATTGATAAACTCGTAAAAAAAAAAAACAGCTTCCATTCAAAATATTCCTCTTTAGTCTCAATTTCAGCCCCTACACGAGATCAGAAGGCCTTATTCATCAGACATGTCAATTCACAATGGAGAACTTCAACTCAACAGTAGAGTTTTTGGGGTAGCACGGGCCTCAGTCTCAATGGCACTCCAAATCCTATAGTCAATTAGGCTAGGATCTGGTGAGGAAGGACGTCATAATGTCTTGGGCCAGAAATTGCTCTTCACCCATTTTAAGAGTTTTTAATGGTTAGTCCAATTTAGTGGAATTATGTTGTGTTTATTTTATAACAATCTATGTTAACAATCTATGTAACAATAGATTGAAGTAGATCTATAAATGGTAGAAACATGGAATAAATATGTAGACAAAGATAAAATGAGGTGAATTAATAAATAACCAGTTTGTTCTTTGTAAGAATTTGTTGATTTCTTTGGAAATTATATGTAGGTATACAAAGTAATATCTAAATTTTGGTTAAATTAACTTAATAAAAGGCTAACAAATATCAAAGTTGATTTTTTTTCCCTTACAAAGGAAGCATGATAACAATCAATATTTTTGAATTAAATGAACATGTATATGAAAAGATGTTTTATTTTCAATATATACTATGTAATTGTAGATCAAAGGCTTTTCAAAACATTATTAAATTTGTCTAAATACCTAATGGGAATTACTTCCACTCAACTCTAATTGAATTTAATTTTTGCTTTAATTCCTTTTTAATTAATAACATTCCTTATAATAATGCAGAGTAGCATAATTTAATCATTAAAAAGATATTTGTATTAACTTTTATAAATAAAAAAGTTATACTATTATAAATAAGAGTAACAAGTACTCTCTTCCCAAGGCAATAGTAAAGGCAAAAATAATTATAGACTTCAAAGAAGAAAGAGCTTTTAAAATTGAGTTAAGCATTATAAATGTATGAATGTAACTTATGCGCACATGTATACAGTTTAAAAATAAAGTTGATGTAACTACAAAGTGTTAAGTCAAAGTTTATTGTGTAAAGGAAAATACATAGCATATGTATTGTACATACTATCAATACCGATAAAGTTATCTATTTGTTACTGTTGTTTTATCAAGGAATTTGTAGCTCAACTCCACTTATTGATACCTATTCTTAGTTTAAAAATTACAATTAGTTTATGGATCACCAATATTTTTTTTAATATATTTATTTACGTATGAACTGAGTGTGAAGATCAAATCGCCGCATTTTTCAAAAATCTTTAAATTGTCAATGAGGCCACATTTCTAACCAGATTTACTTGAAAATGGGATTGAATAGTACTTGTTCATATACATAGTGGAAAAGAACTCTTTTGATGTATCCGCCTCCAGTATTAATCACTACCTGGATAGGGGCCTAAAGGGAGAAACAGTTGTTGACAAGGTAGTTCATGGCATGTTGGTAATTGTCTCCTTGATGAAGTCAATAAGACATTCCTTAAAAGTTTGATTCGTTCGATTTGTTTTAGGTTCAATGTAGCCCCCAACAAAATAAAAGATTTTGACATATTTTGGGTTAATTATTCACATTTGAGACCTCTTTATTTGAAATCTCGATGTTGTTATATGCAAATATCATCGTAGCGATACAACACCATAAGTCCTCTGTCGACTCAATCTTCTTAATATAGAGAGGAGCAGTCACCATAATACTCAAAAAGTGTGTTGATTCAACAAAGTTTCTGCCTGCAAAAACGAAAAAGCCATCCGACAGCTGCATCACAACAAAATCACCAATGCAAGCAAGCAACTTACGTGCTGCACAGTAAAACGTTATATTACAAGCAATATACCTTTCAGTAGAGAGGAAGGGGCAAAAAAAGATGCAAATGCTCCCTAGTGAAAGGTGGAAAAAATTAAGACATTCAAGAAACTGAAAAAAGTAAATTTCTTTTTAAAAAAAGGTCCTTTCTCGAAATGTCTTTAATACAAAAGACAATAAAATAATAAAAATGCGTGAGTTAAAAATGCGACTTGCATCGTATAAAATTATTTCTACAGTAAAGCTGCATCATTTAAAACATTTTGATACTTCGTTGAGACTAATTTTTTTGTCGATGAAAATATTGTATTGTTTACAAAGTATAAATTATAAAAACTTTAAGTCGAGTGATCCAGTTTCAAGGAATTACTTTCTAGATCCCCAATTTTTACTTTTTTAAATATGTATGCTTATATAGCAAAACCTTAGATTACAAGGTTATGTAGAGACAGAGCGGCAAACAGGACTACAGGCCCCAAGCATCTCCAGTAGCTAGGATTATTATAAAGGGCGCTAATGTGAAGGGCACATAAATTCAGGAAATAAAAAAATGGAAATTCCTTTTCAGAACGCAGGTCTTCTGTCCAAACGCTTATTATAAAGATGAACATAGAATAATAAAAATAATGAAAACTTAAACAGAAAAAGTAATTTAAAACAAGTAAATAAATATTGCTTTGAAAAACGTCATTCAATGAAATATGATAGCATTTTTTAACAAAGGCAGTTTGAAAAAATCAAATGTTTATATTTCCTAAAATAAGCTCAAAAATAGCTTTGTAATTTATGAACCTAGGAAGGAGCACATTTTATAAAATAATACTTTTGTTAATCTGTGCTTTTGGATACTAAATTTATACATGGTCTCCTCTGTGAAAATCATGCTACTCCTTTGAGAAAACTGTTACTCACTCCAACAAAAATGACTCGCAGCATGCTTTTTATAAATAATTTACCTCTTTTTCACCTGTTTTTGTTATTTCACTAGCTGAATGTATACGTTAGTTTCCTAGGAAGAAAATTGTATTTATCTTTGTAGAATGATTAAAACCAGGAGACTAAGACAAGCCTCATTATCTTTCAAATTGAAAAAGGACATTCGTATTTCTAAATACTAATTTGAGATATTAATTGATTCAAATATGTAATAGTTTTACCTTCTAGTCCATTTTTTAACAATAAACAGTAGGTATAGCAGAGAGTGTTTGGAGATTATTGAACTTTTAATGAACAAACAATCTCTGCTATTTCAGATAAATTGACTTAATTTGATTTGTAAGAATTACTTTAAAAACATTTTGATTTAAGAAACGCCAGCCCTACATTTCAATACTCATATGTTTGAATGATCCAATTCATATCCAGTACAAATTATGAAGATCATCAAAAACATGAAGAAGCCATTTAAAAAGATTTAAATCAGTTCGAGTACACATTTCCAAACATAAATGTGAATTTTTCAACGAAACCATATATTTTCTAGTAATTAAACCTATACTCTTTTATGTATAAAAGTGAAATATTTCTTTAAATTAAACGTTTTAGAAAGAAATATTTCCCTCAGAATGTAGACGATTCTCTTAGATATCATTGCATTTTATATGCATCTTGCAGATACAAAAATAACTTTACGAACCTCAGTTATATTTTTTGGCTTAAGTTACAATGAAAGTCGTTTAGATACTATTGGATCAAATTATACTGTGAGAGTTGCACTTAAGCAATTGGTGGATACCTTCCCTGTATAATTGTTTTTCTAAGAAAATATGTATTTAAAACTTATATCAAACTTTATACTTTAATTGCGAGTTATTAAGAACTTATCAAATATTTTATAGAAGGTCTAACGTATTCATTTATACAAATAATGAATCAGCTGTTGAATGCCAAAAATCCTTAAAAATATATTGTCAACAACGTTATTTGGCGATATATATACATAATATAATAAAGATTATGTAATATTATTGATAACATTGAAGCATATTAGTTGTATTGAGTGCTGAAGAAATTCCTGTATCCCTTAATTTATTTCAAAATAACAGGAGTACTTGGTATGGCTTGGAGTTATTTTTTCAACTATAATACAAAGTTTCATTATAGTCTATTTTAAAATTTCGCTTTAAATATACATATAGGCCATATAAGCCTTCGGATATTGTAGGTGCTTACTGAAAGCAAATGACCAAATCATGGAAATTAATTGTCGACTTGTTATTCCAATACTTGGGTAGTAGAGTCACTAAACTTCAACCATAGATTAAAAACTTGAGTTAAAAATCAGGACTTTCAGCCATGAGAAAATTATAGTGTAAGATCACAGAAGCCACACGAACTACCGTTTCGCCTAATAATAGAACTAAATAATGATTAAGTCACATAATAAAAAAAAAATTAAGTCCCTCCATATTGTTTCTTTCAAATATCTGCAAGAAAGCCATTGAAAGCCAAACTGTGGATAACCATTCTGATTTAGTATGTAAATGTCTCCTTCACTTAGGTTATAAACCGTTGGAAGATGTAATCACTAACTAAAAAAATAAAAAAATCTGCAAATGAACTCAAAAGAAAAGTGTTTCAGTTACGGAATGGCTACTTCACACCTTTTTACGTATAAATCGAGACTCCAACATTCAGAGAGAGAGACAGCATATTTTGTGAGTTTTGTATGGATACTTCTATACATCTACGATTGCTCAAAAGTGGTTCACTTAATGCAAATTACCACTCAATTTCTGAGGAAATATTACAAATTATCAATAAGCATTCGAAATTGGCTTGTAATGTCGTTGCCTACAAACAGATTGCAGTTTAAAATAAAGTATATAATCACAAAGGTAGTAAATTTATTTTCTTTACATAGAAAGAAGTAACAACTTTTCTATACCTATTGGTCTCAAAGAGCTCCTCAAGAGATCCCAAAAAGTGCTGAAGATGTTCAATGGGAATGGAACGCGTATTGTGTTAGTAACTGGGAGAATGGAGAACGATACATCTTATCTGAAACCTTTTTATGCGTGTATTTTGGATTTAAACACATGTAGCTAATTGTTTTTTTTTGTTTATGTTGGTTTCATTAAATATGATTTGTTCCATGAAATATACATTTTCTTAAATGTTTTATCACTTAACGAAGACATTTAATGAAGTAATAATAACAAAAACAAGATATATAAATTTTTTTACTATCAACTAAGTATCCAACCTATATCCGAATATTATTTTTTGTTCCTTTGAATAATATTATTTTTTTATGTGACACATGCTCTTTGCCACATTGTTGATTTTGAACAAGTAGTCAATCAGTTATAAGATATTAATCCATGCTCAAAAGTGAAGCATACACAGACAGACAAAATTGGCTTTATTAGTATATATTTCCAAAACTCATGTGATCGTCCTCTTGCAGGAAGACGAGCATGGAAAATATTATAATCAATTTATAAAGATTAAAGTATCTAAAAAAATGGAATGAAATTAAAACGTGGTAACAACTTCTTGATAAAATCTATTTGAAAGTGTTTTATGATCTGAATTTTTTTTAATGAGTCTCTTTTTACATAAACAAATCAAAAAAAAATTATTTGCAAAATAATGTATCTTTTTTGTTTTTTATTGGATGTTTCTTGCGGCTGTCATAGTAAACAGATTTCAATGTCTCATAATGACGTCACACCTTCTTAGAAAACATTTCCCAAAATGTAAACTGTTATTTTTCTTCATTTATAAGAGTTATTCATCAATTATAAGGGTATACATAAATAAGGACATTGTTTTTTCTCATTTTTCAGCCTCAAAGATTAAATAATACATCTAAAAAAGGCTCTACACATACGATAAGAAGGATAAGCTTTGGACTCTGAACTGTAAGAAAAATGGTATGGAAATTCCGATTCAAATTATTTTTACTATACGTTAAAATATAAATTGCCACTCCAAAACGAGAAAACCATATAGAAATAAAAGCTTCTATGGTTGCTTCAACTTTAATATTTTAAGTTTTAGTTGGATTCGTGCAACTTTGTAACATTCCCAAATCATTAAAATGACAAAGTTCATGAACTTAGAGACCTGCATTGAAAGCTAGTACCAAGAATAAGTATTTTGCATTATCATTATTAACTTCTGTATAACATGATGATATTTATCTTATATATAATGCACAAATGTAGGTATTAATGATTTTGTTTAAAAATATATAAATTTCTCCTTTGAGATTCGTTTCAAATTCAATACCGCCGTTCCCTGCTTTAACAGAATTAAAAATAATGGTTTCAAGTGATAACTTGCGCCCCTCAGCCAAAAAGAACCTAAACTTCTGCAGAAACAATATTATTTACTTCTGCTCTACCTCCATGTGGCTTACCTCCAGCCCTGACCCCAAATCCCTCGACATAGCAGTTGAGGGTGTCTTGGAGAATAATATATCCTGCACCACACATCCAAATCTGGATTATCTCTGAGCTGCCATGAAGAAAGCGTGGTACGTCATGGACATGGTCTTCAGCGTCAAGAACTCCCAATCTGTTCGCCGGCGTGTCAAGCCTGCTGTTTTTTCTTGTAAAGAGGAACATATTAGTTAAAAAATAGCTGAATATAGTATTTTATCCCACCATAAATTAGTTTTTGAGTTGTTTCTTCTTGATTCCATAAAACTTACGTTTTGGAATTTAATCATGCTGCTCCAAGTTTTGGGTCCTCAATACTATGCATGAGTTAAAAATCAAAAATTGTATTTAACTGTGTTATCTCATTGATATCAACTTGAACCAAATTCATTTTTTGGAATCTGACAATATGTAATAATTTCGACTAATGAATAATGTAGACTGAAAACTGATATCGAACCTTTTATTTGGCCTTTGTAATGACATAATAACAAACATACATATTTAATAATATATGGACATTAATTAAATCGATAGTGAATGCAAATAATTGCTAAGAAAGGCATTCATAATTTAAAAAATTTGCATGTCTCTTCCCATTAGGAAACATACAAATGATTTAATAATTTATTTCTACAGTCATTAAATTAAATATGAAAGGATAAAAAATAAATATGTTTTAATCAATGTCAACCTAAAATGTAAAAACATTAACTCTTTTATCAATTTCGGATACAATATGTAGGTAGTAAAACGATTCAAAAAGTTACTTGAGAATAGTTAAGGAATTTTTACTTTAAACCCCCCTCCAAAAAAAAAACCTCGTCTCTATATCAACACTGTTGAATAACCCTGCCTTATTCATACTCAAATTCATATTCTCAGAATAGATAATACATACAAATATATGCATGTGTACCTTATTCCTAAAAAGTTAAAAAGGATACAGTTTCATGTCATGCTAGGTACTTTCAATAACATAAAAAGTCTTATATACACATGTATACAATCTCTACATGTCTACAAACCTAAAATTGTAAAAATTATATATCCTAAAGGGCATACCTTCTATGTACATAGATGAAGCCTGTTCTTCTTGTTAAATTAGAAAAATAATTGAATCACACGTACTAATGATGTGGACCTCACACTGTGAAAATTTCACATCTAGGTATGCTTGAAATGTGATGAAGAACAAATATATTTAATGTAGGTGGGATACCGTATGGTCCATTGAAATATTAACACTTACTAATTTAATAATTAATGAAGGTTGAGTGATTGAAATTAATTCACATTTCAATATATTAAAGCATAAACAACTAGATATAAAACATAATAGACTTCTGTTACAGAAAACAATCCAGGACTATCCCCTCAAGTGTACGAGGGTCCATAAAAGAGATCTCGGGGTTTAACACCAGATTGTCTGGAGAACTATCAAAACGTGAGCAGATAGAGTCTTGAGGGTGAAGAGGCCACTTTTGACACCAGTAATAAAAAAACCTCTACTCGCTGCAAGACTCTTAAGTGTTTTTTTAAACTCTTTTTTTGACACTTTTGGCCCCCCTACAGCCCTGATTTCAACCCCCTTGACAATACGTTTTTGGTGTATGTCAAGAAAAATCCCCAAGTGTCTGTCATCCAAACACCAAGGCCATCAAAGCCACTGTCAACTAGCACTGTGGCGCCAGGAGAGATAACTGATCTGATGCCAGGTCTTCCGCCTCAGCTTGGAAGCCATCATTACAGCTAAGGGTGGCTACATTAATGATTAAGAGAGCTCAGACATACATATATTAATAGTATTAATTTCGTTGAAGTTTAATTGTTAAAAAATAAATTATATCTTATAGAATTTTTAAATGAAATGTATTCAGATTTTAATGGACCACTTTTTAATTACGTAAAAGTTTGTTTATTCAAGGCTTGTATTGGTCACTAAGTTTTTCCGTCCCGTTCTAAATCTTAAGGATGCGTCGGAATGTGATGCAAAAGATTTTATCGCGGAACAATTTTTAATGATTAACGTCAGTATAGATATACATAAGCAAATGAGGTGACGCCATCATCAACTTTGAGTTATTAACATCTAATGCTTATAAGGAGTTATGCTAATCCGTTAAAATTATTATTATTTTTTTTTTTAAGTTGTCAAGATGAAGTTATTTTCCTAATATTACTATAAGGGAGATGGCCCGTGCTTTTTGTGGGTGGTAGCTGAATACATGTTTTATAATTATGAAGTTGTTTCATTATCTGACAAACTGTAACCACGAATTTGTTTACTCATAAATGTTTGAAATTTTCACCGAGGGTTAAAAGTGTAAGTCTGAACCAGACTTTCTCCCAGGCCCTTTGTCCTCATAATTTAATCTATTGACCTTGGATACGAGGTTAAGGAGCATCAGACGAAATAAGCAATTTTAGAGTATTCTAACGTCAAGAAGAGCTAATACCCAGCTTCTTTATGCTTCAATATTGGAAATGGTAAGTCGAATAAATTATTTTTTTCGAAAGTTTGTTGTAAATATTTGTAGATCACTCCTGAAGAAAATAACAATTCGAAACATTTAATTACTCTTATTTGAAACCTTTAAATTAATTTTCAATATTTGCTCCCTCACATAGTATCATTTACCCATGCAACTATTAAACATGGAACTTAGTTTAAAATAGTTAAAGTTACTACACATTTAAGTTGGGTTGGTTTTAGAAGAAAATATTGAGTGCTTTTCATTATTTCATTTTCTGTTATCTATTTTCCCTAATAAAAAAAAATACTTACAAATTCATACATCTAGCTAAATGAATAAAATTCCTCAGTTTTTTTTTGATAGATTGATTAATAGTAGGGGTATTCATTAAGATTGATGATGAGCCCTCTTTTGTTCTTTTTTTTCGATTAACGATCCTGCAAGTTTGATTATATGTATGTAGATTGTAGAATGTACATACTTGCTTTTTCTAGTGAAGAGGAAAAACATAATTCTGCTTTTTAGTATATACACTCATTGATAATACGTTGCATTATGATATATTAATGGATTTCCCTAAATTTACTTTCATATTTAAATTTATTTTGAGATACTCAATTATTATATTTTGTTTTCAAAAGTTACAATAAGTGATGAATAGTGTTGTGTTAGCCTTATTTATTCGGTCCAGTCCAGTCTTAGGACCAGTCCTATTGGTTCTTGGGACTGATCCTTATCTGTCAGTGCTCGGAATTTTTCATAAAAATATCGATGGCTTATAAAAAAAAAAGATATATGAAATATGTATTAGGATTATTACTCATATCTCACAAAACCAGGGAATAAGACCTTCCTCCAGGATGGTGCTGATGTACTCCTTGGCGCTGATCTTCGCCCCGACTGGGACAAACACCAAAGGGGGGCTTCCCTGTCTCAGTTACGGCCACACAAACCATCACAGACTCAGGCTGGAATGTCAGGAGTACAATAATTTTGATCAAGCTCTAGTCTCCTAGGCTTGAACATGGATTAGGACACAAATAAAGACCAACGGAGGCTCATTGAGTGAGATATACTCTTAATGATTGTATTGGCTGCTCATGTTTAGTTTTTTAGACTGTATCTTAAAAAATGACAATTTTATGTTAATAAAAACCTTTGGGGTTTGAATACATTGTAATTAATGAAGGAAGCCCGTTAATTTTTCCTCTAAAATTGTTGTAAATATACATATATAACATTTAACTAAATAATTCATTCGTTTATCTTGGATGATAAGTCATATATTTAAAAAGTTAAACGAAGAGATACATCAAATGTTTTTTTTACTAACTAGAGTGACATTTGAGACTGTATAATTAATGTTTATTTGTAGTTAGGTAGAATTGTAAATTCACTGAGTAAGATTAAGTACACATCACACTCATACATAAAAAATTACTCATATAGTTAATTACATTTTCATATTTGAGGAACAAGATACATAATATTCATCAAATGCTTTCATTCATTTCGACTCATACAAATATATATATACAGCCAATGATGCATAAAACATGTCTTGAGGGTATGTAAAAATAAAAGAAACTGAAAATGAACATGGCCATCCGGATTTTGTAGTTGATACCTGTATGTATGTTTTGTTTTTTAAATTTCTAAATCTTTTTAGAATGATGAGTTATAATTAAGGTCTTTGTTGGTCTCGGAGTAGAATTGAGGATCGACATTAAATAAATTGCTGCCCATATCGTTGGTAGATACGGAGAGGGGATGTGTGTATTTCTTTTATCTTATAGGACTCTCCTCCAAAACATGCTTCAAATTGTCAGGGTGACCAAGTTATTTTTCGTGTATTCAAACATACCTATATATGGCATTATTTTCAACTATGTACTGACAATTTGAGGAATGTTTGGGAGGAGAGTAGCTTAGTTGTCGTCATGTGTTATTAAATCAGTTGCAAACAGTAATGAGAGGAAGGAAATAAACACAAATCCCACCCCGTATATAGGAAGAACATATAGACCCCGACGTCGATTCTTAATTCTTCTCCGACTCCAACATGGACTTACACAAATAAATCCCGAGCAAACCCTCAATGCCACTCTCCGTCTTTCATGAGGGCACACACTAGCTATTTCTTCAAGAACTAAATTATAATGATAACAGCCATGGAAAATAAAAGCCCTGCTCGGATTCCCTGCTAGAAAAAATCGCTCCCACTTTCTATTAAATATTTTATACACATCGGTGTATTGCACATAAGGACTAGCTACCACAATTTTCTCTTTTTTTCTTATGCCTCAGCTTCTAGAAGTGGTATTGATATCTGAGTAGTTTTCTTTGCCAAGTTCAAAGCAATATACACCAATACCAATGGGTACCAATTTAGCTGTAATTTCAATTTTAATCGTTGCAATTTTTTATGCAGTAGTGAGGATCAATAAATAATAGTTGAAAATAATGGTTGTATTTATCGGTAGTGTTGTGTCGGTGCTTATTTTGGACCGAAGACTGCAATCCCGTCCATATTAGTACTGCATATCTGTTTCGGTCTTTGATGACGTCACTCAACTTTACTTATTCTTTGTTTAATCGATTCTAATACTGTCAGTAAGAAGGACTGACGGTCTTATGGACCACTCCAAAGATTTAACTGAAATAAGCACTGACACAATACATTTTTTTGATATATTTGAAACAAATTTAATTTGAACATAAATATATATTTCAAATCATTTAATAAGCTAGAAAAAATATAGAATATAAATGATGCATTGATTGAACTTAACATAATTATTGTGATATCTCAAATTGCTAAATAAAGTTACAATAATGTTAATATTTTTTTTATATTTTAAATTAACCACAAATAGTTTTATTTTATATATATGCTAGTTCTTTAGTTTTTGAAAAAAAAAAAAAAATGAACATGAAAAAAATTACTCTGAGGTTGTTAATTCGGCTCATTTTTAATTAACTTATTCTTTTTCTAATCTCCATAGTATTATTATCCATAAACTTGATACAAAATAACTTAATTTTCTTTTGATTAACTTTAAGAAGACAATTGAAGCTGAGATGTGCCTAGAACAAGCAAGTTTATTTTTGCCATAATACAATCTGTGAGAAAAATAGTATATTAGGATTATGTCAAAGACTAAGTACCAACAAATTATTAGGTTTTATATGATAATATAAGTCCCTCAAAATGAAATACATGGATTATAAATATCCCTTTCTAGATATTTTTTTAATAATGTCACATGTTGCGTAAGAGCACTAATACAAGGGAATAATATAAATAGTTTTTACAAAAAACCTCCAAAATACTAAAAAATGATACCAAATTATAAAAATATTAATTTGTGTTCATTGTAATATAAAAAATATATATATAGTTTTATATTTCTTTTTAACTTTTAATGAATTAATATTGAAAATGTCAAAATAAATAAACTAAAATTTATAAACAAACAATTAATAAATAAATACAAACAAAACTTAAATGTCATGTAAATGAATATCATGTTAGATGCAATTAGTTAAGAAGCCTTAAATTAGTTCAGCAGATAAGCTTATATAACCAAACTTTTTTTGGTATTCACCTTGATTAATTAGTTATAACTACTAAAAAACACAACAATAAAACCTTACTAACAAGTATTTCAACATTCAAAACTGCTGTTTCAATTAACTGTAAAAGCGAAAATTGGGATTCAAGACTTTGTCTCAAAAGGACTTGAGTCCATATTTTGAAGACTTTGGACTCAATGGCTCAGACTCACGACTCCACTTGAACTCGAAAATTATTTTATGATTTCTTAAAAAAATTAAGTATTAACAAAATGGACACAATATTATAATTATGATCTTGAAATCAGCTCGAAAGAAATTTGAGGATTTCAACTGGATATGATAGAATTATTCATGGGTTTACAATAGAAGTACTATTTGGAATGTTTCCTATTTTGAGTAAGGGTAATTTTTTTGGTAGCATGAGACTACTCTTAATAATTATTAGTTTTCAGCAATTATTAAGTCCTAGTACATACTATAGTTAAGAAGAAATATCTTCTTAACAAGCGATTTGATTTGTATGTAGAATAAGTTCAGGGAAGGCCACACCAGTTCCAACATGGTTCTGCACCTGCTAACAAGAAACATTAAGATCATCACACAAAAGCAAAAAAGTCCCTCAAGGCGCCATTAACTGCGTAGCTGCAATGCCTCCCTCTGTCACATCATCAAATCCTGTTTTTCATTCTATGGGATAATTGAGGCCAATGCAGGTCATAAAGTGTATACAACTACCCATTTATGCTATTAAATAAAAGCAAAAACTCTTCAAAATGCATTTGTTCAGGATCTGGATGAAGTCAAAGTTTGTTCCTATTGTAGTACACGACCATATACAATAGTTGAGAAGAAATGATCAAAGAACAACGGATCTATGACCTTTTTTGGAAAGAAAAGTTGGAAGATAAAATAATAAATTTTTGTGAAATACTTTTTTCTATTGTGTAATTTTGCTAGTTCGAGTAAATTTTGTCAAAAAGAAAATATTTGAAATTTGATAAAAATATTACGAAAGGATTTTAAAAATGGTCAAAATCTCAATTTTTTTCTTATTTATATCAAAAAAAAAAAATAATAATTTTAATCAATGTTCTCCTATGATAGTGTTTTCTTCAGAAAGGATGTTTTTTTATAAAAATGGATTTTTTTTTAAATGACAAGGACTAATTCTCATAATGTAATCCTCATATCGATAAAAAACTTTTAAGTTTAACTATGTGTTGACTTTTTATGTATTTAAGTACACATAAGTAGAACTTAGTATATATTTAAGTCCATTGTTATAACTGAATATATTAAATAATAGTTTAATATACTATTTAGCTTCTTTTTTAAAATATAATAATTACTAAATATATATACAAAGAAAAACAAATAGTATAAAGAGAAGGAGAGATACAAATTTTATAAGCCGGAAAAAATATATTTTTTTTCAATTAACTTTAAAGCTTTTAAAATAAAGTAAAAACGCATGACTATATTGAAGGGAAGGCAAAAAAAAAAGCAACACTTCAATGTCATATTATATTTATTTCATAGAAATGTATTAAAAATAATTTAATAATATTTAAAAAAAAAAGTTATTTTCGTATTTCAATGAAACTTTTTTTTCTTATTGTTTTACAAAATTTTTGTATACGTGTCAATATTTTGACTAAATTTCTTCGAATTACTGCATTAAATATGTAACAGTAGATGAAGTAAAGCTTTGAACTATTCAAATAGTACTCATCGAATTGAAAATTGTTTTAGTAAAAAATAAAGACTTAATCTTAACCGGGAGCTTTTCTAGGTAAACATTTGAAGAAGAAAAAAAATATATATATAAAGTACTCTTTTTTTTTAAAAGAACATATGATTGAAGAAGAAATTTAATTAAAGCTAATTCTTCAAGTATTCTAAATGAACTATTAAAATATTTTTTGAACTAATGGAATAGCTTAATGTGCTCGAGAGTGTGTCTTTTTTAAGTTAGTCTTTATTTTGAAACAAGATTTACCGTTAGTGTAACTTTAAATCTCTGAGAATAAGTTTATCAATACGATACATAGTTTTGCCATATTTAAAAGGTTTTTATATCCCTTTTAAATTCTACATAATTAGTCCTATTTTCAAACCTATAAACTTTTTGGATGGGTTTCTAACTTTTAAACGTTTATTAGGATCAAATATATATTTATTTAAATACAAATATAACAAAACACTTTTGCATGGACTTAGTAAGACATTGAAAATAATATATAAACTCACCAAAATACTACTACCAAAATAGATCTGTTCTAGCCTAACTTAAATACATTTACAAGTCAAGTCCTTATAGGAACAATTCAAGCAGATGAAAGCTCTGACCTAAGTCTTAGGACAAGAATAAGCAACTACTTCAATAGCTCCCTTAGGAAATATATATATATATATTATAAGCTGTACTGCGGATCTTGGTCTTTAATTGATATTAGACTACTAAAGTTGTACCCAGTTCAAGTTCATCGGTTCTGGTATCGGTTCTTTCATTTTATTTAATGATGATCTCATTTCAGATATTGTTTCAAGCTAAAGGTTTGGGGAGATACCACTTGTTAATCAGCCTAATTGGGGAAAAGTAAAAATCTTTCAAAGGTTTGTTACTTAATCATAATAATATATAGACATATGTATATCAAGGCTATTAGAAATACAAGGTTAGACCATCATGTAATCGGGCTTGCTCCAATTTTCAATCTGGTGTATTGTACTGACTGCTGGGAAAACAGGCAGATTTTGACAAAATACGCCAACACATATTGTCTATGACGTCACTTTTGCTAGAATTTTTCAATTTAATGTATAGTACCGACTGCTGGGCAGGAAAAACAGATTTTGACAAAGCACGCAACCACTCACTACTATACAGTCAATATTAAAAGCGTGGTGGAAGTCAAACCTTGTATTTCTATTAACCTTGGACATATATGACAATATTAGGGAGTGTTATTTAGCGATAATTTATAGGATATCTAATTTTTGTTACTTCACCACTGAGCTACCAGTTTACCACTCCTTACACATATATATTCTCTTGGCTTTTCAAAACAAATTAGACTTTTTGTAGTGGCGACCTACAAGTTTTTATTACTGTGGCTAAGCCAAACCCATACTTATGCTAAATTACATCCTTCAAAACTACTAGTCAAGTAAAATATTTGAAGTAAAGTTTATAACTTTTTATCCATCAAGATTCATTAAAATTCATCGAACCTATAATTACCTTTGCCAACAAAGTTGAAAGGAAGTATGATATCGCCTTGGTTTGTTTGGATATGTGTAACATGTATTATGATAAAGTTACGGATATATTTTGAATAAACTTTGTATGAAGGTTTTATATGTTAATTGTACGATCTTTTTAAATTTTGAGAGGTTGAGGTCAAAAGTAAAGGAATTACAAAATGTAACTTTAAAAAAAAGTAAGATTACGGATAAAGTTACAAATCGATTTTGCTAAAACTGTGTTGGAATGTTATATATATTACCAGTAAGAGGCCATTATATTTTAGGTGGATAAAAATCAACGTAACACAGAATGCTATTAACGCAAAATTGACGATAACTTTTCAGCAAGGTTATATATTAGTCGAATAAAATTTTAAAAGTTCAACATAAGAAAAATAAATTAAGATACATAAAACAAAACAATGTAATTTTTTGTTTCTATAAAACTCATAATTTATCCATACACATTATATAATACATTTCAAAATTATAATTTCCCAATATATTTACCAGATCAATTAATAGTTTTATATCAGTTTGAGCTCAAGAAATAACAGCACAAGAGCCGCCAGCAAGAGACCAAAAAAACGTTGCACCTTATTTATTCACTTGATTCTATATATTTCTCTGTATTTATATGAATGTACTTAAATTTGTTTGTATGGAAAGATTTTCACACAAGGAAAAATCAATCAATATAAAATCAATTAGAAACTCGTTATTTTTTTCTTTTAAATTATCAACCATCTTTCCTTTTTTGAGGAATTATAATTTGTTCTCATAAGCATTACAAGTGGTGAAAATTCATATATTTCATTGAAAAACGTGAAGATAACTTGTTTTTCTCAAGGAAAGTGCACAAAGTAGGTATTTTTCAAGTAAATGAAAAATAATTTTGTAGCAAAAATCTTTTACATTTATGTTTAGATTAGAAAAACATATATATTCAAGTGGAGTTTTAGTTTTATTCTTGTCACGTTTTTGAGGTTTTATTTTATTTTTAAGCATATTGTTCTTTTTGTCTTAATATTTTTTCTGTATCATGATAAACATTTATTATCATCATGAACTAAGATTTATGTAAAATGAATGTAAATTATTAATTATCATATTTCTTCTATAAGATAGAAATCTAAGGTATTATACATTATTAAGGTACCAATTAACAAGAATAAGATTTATTATAAACATTTCTAAAATGAAAAGGTAATTAAACGTACTTTTCATTTGCTTTCATTTCTAAGTAAAATATCTGGCAATTTGACCTACTTTTCCTATTAATTATTGGGCTGGTTAACTTGCAAATTAAAGAACATGATTGTTTTTTGGTTGTTTGAAATTTTTGCCCAATTAAAATCCAAAACCAGACAACCTTGTCTGGTTCATTGATCTCTATTTTTTAAGTGCCATTTAAAAAATAGCTCAAATATGATTTTTTTTAAATATGGGGAGGTATTTTCTAACATCTCGAAGTATACAGTACCGTAATTGCAAACGAGAAATGTTTATGTGTAGTTAAATAATATGGTTATTACTTTTTTAATTTAAAAAAAAATCCCCCATCTTTTGAGGCAAAGGTTTATATAAATATGTAATTCTCAAATATATACTGATATCAATATAACTCTATTTTTAGAATTTAATTTTTTTTTCATCAAATAATATGTTAAAATAATTATTTTTCACCACAAAAATTGTATTATTCAACTTTTTTTCCATATAAACTTCCAATTTAAAAACTCTTCGGTTTTTGAACATAAATGTTTCTCCTTCATTAGTTTCACAGCATCTTCTGCGTTTTGATGTGATCGCGGAATGTCACTGTCTGGCAAAAGGAAAGAAAAAACAACAAATAAGACATATACTGGACGTGAATTTCATCGTATTTGATGGAAGTTTGGAAGCTTCTTCCACTTTATTTGAGGCTAATGTGAAGTTATTTTATGGGAGGCCTTTTAACTCATTACATATGGTCTTGGCAGAACCTTTAACTTTAAGAATTTCGTCTCTATAACTTTTGAAAAATATTTGATTTCATTTTGAGGCTGTAACTGATATACTTATAGATTTTTTCAAAGTAAAAAAAAGATGGTTTTATTATTGCCTAAATACCCCAAAAAAAGCTGACATCTACTTCAGTCGGTAACAATTTTCTCAATGAAAAACTTTGGCAATCTAGATATTCTATAGGACTCCAGTAAACAAACATCTATGTAGACAACGCTCATATATATTAATAATGAGACATGAACAGTTTAATTAAAGATTCTTTACTGCAAAATGGTGCAGAGATCTTGAGTCTTAGTAAATAAATTAATAACACTCTCTTAGTCATATTATACACTCCCTTTATAAGTCCTTTGAATCTAAATTTTATCACTATTACTTTTCAGTATACTCATGAAACACTAAATTATATAACACCCAATTCTTTTTTATCGACATAATACCTTGTTTAAGATTAATTCGTTTATTCAGCAGTTTTTATTCGAAGTTTAGATAATTGAGTTAATTGTTTTGCTTAAAAGTAGTTCCCTTTGTTTTTCTTTTTTATATGTTGGATTATTCTTTTTTTCAATGTAAGGATATGTAATATTGTAACTATTATTTAATATAACATACGCAACCTCATCAAAGCTGATTGGTATTCATTTGATTCCCAAATTCCCAATAAGTAAATAGTATTTTAAAGACATTTTTATTAGTAAAAACAAGGCTTAATGTTTTTACTATACAAAAACTAATTATATATTGTTGGTAATTTTCGATTTCTTTTATTTATTTATTAATTATTATACTCATTTAAATGTTCATCATTTAATTTAATACGTTTTATCTTCTACGTAATTCACAAACTGTGTTTTTAAAAAGATGTAGACTAACGAATAGATAAATACACAGTGCACATATCCTGTTAATGAAGCCGAGGAAGGAGGCATAGGAGTGTGGAAGGGGGGTTGACATAGAGGATTAGAGCCCGAAAGTCTGGATTGTTTATCCAATGACTTGAAAAAGATAAAATTAAAATTTGGAGGGACCATTGAAAAATAATTTTATCTTTTTTAAATAATATTTTTTTTTTAAATAGATAAAAGAAATACTTTGTAAAAAATTCATAAAAAGATTTAATAATTTCATAGTAATGTTTGTAAATATGCTATGAAAACTTGACCTTCAAAAATTTAATAAAACTTTATATACTAAAAAAATACGTCATTCAACAAATATGAACCAAATTTTTTTTATTAAGAGATACCTTTCAATCTTTTTGGGAAAATGCTAAAGTCCCGTAATATTTTATAAAAAAATTTCTCCCTTAAAATTGGAGAGAAATAAAATCTCGTTCTAGAATTTTTTCAAAAAATGTATTCAGATGTTATAAATAGAGTCAAAGGCTTTGCTAAAATCAATAAAATTGATTCTACCAAACTTTGATTTTGGCAACTCAATTCCTGCTTCGATATTTCTAAAAATATCAGAAATATGTTTTTTTTTTATATATAACCATTCTGATGAGGTACCAGTTTCTTTTTAAAAAAGAACTGAATTTGCTGAGCAATAACTCCTGCTAAAATGCAATAGTGTTTGTTAAAAACTCTTATAGCCCTCGTTTTAAAAATGATTATACTTGTACTTTTTTGTTGGGGTGTTACAAAACCACAAGAAATGTCCAAAGATTGATTTTACTAATTATTTGAACGAATGGGTTTACATATCCTTATTGTTCATAAAGAAATGTTTTAATCAAAAATGTAATCAAGAAATAGGCATATTTCTTTAAATTTTCTTCCCAAAATACATTGTACAATGTTGGTAGATATATGAGTGAAATTAAACATAGAAAAATATATTTACTAAAATGGATTCATATACCATATACAAAAAAACAAAAAACAAATTATTTATAACATACAAGAAAATGACACATTCTTCTCCATCGATACAACTCCATAAAAGGTATTACTATTAGTGTTGGGGCTCGGTCTGGAAATCTTCAATCGGTATGAGACTTTTAAATTTTTTATTGGACAGAACACATTCGGTCTAGATCGGTCCAAGGGAAAAATTCGGTCTAGTTGAGTCCCAAAATATGCTGAACTTTCGATATTTTTTTGAAAAAATCAATGACGGTTGATCAAGAAAAAAAAAATTCATCATTAAATATGAGACCAAAAAAAATCGGCACCTAAAGTGAGTCGGTGGTCTGAACCGAAAAATCGATCTAGAAAAAATCACTAAGGCCGAGTAAAAAAAAAAAAATTCCGTGCTGGATAGAGTCTCAAGACTAATAATATATTCATATTTCCTTTGTAGTTTAAATTGAAAATGAAGAAGATCACCCAACATTATTAAGTGTTGCTCATAGTCTTTTACAAATTTGATAATGGATTTCCCTTTCAAAAATATGAAACAATCATCCCAAAAATTTTTTTTAGATTAAAAGCAAATTGTTTTTCTTAAGTTATAGAGTTGAAAACTGTCTTATGGATAGATATATGTATATAGTTGAAATTGAATTTTAAATAAAAAAAAGAATAACTGAATTACTAAAATGGAATCTTATTTCTCTACATATACAATAAGTTCTTTGAAGCACACTTTAAAAAATTAAAGTAATTTGAATATAATGAGGGATGTACAAAAATTGAGCAGAGGAATGTTTTATGTTTATATTTGCTATTCACGTGATATTAATGATAATATCAATGCATGTTCCATACGTCACCAAGTGATTTTTTTATTACTACTTACTAAAGTACAATTGAAGCATTTGGTTGATCTTTGATTAAGAATTTATAATGACTTTATATATAAACTAAAGAAGTATGGCTAACGATGAACTATTACATCGTAGAAAGATAATCTCATTGCATCCTTCAACTATTCCTGAGAAAAGATAAAGAAAAAAAGCAAAAAAACTATTTTATAAAAATTTACCCCTGACGACATGCTTTGCAACTGTCCCAACTAAAGGGGGCTTATCTTTTCAGTAAAAATAAAATCACATTTTAGAACTATTATGTAAATCAAACTATTTAATATATAAAAGAAAAAAGAAGTTTATTCAAAAAACAAACAAATAATTTATTTCCATTTTTATTGCAGACCATTGCCATATATGACGAAGTTGTATCCTATTCGACCACATATCCTCTCTCGGGATAGTTGGCATCCATCTAAGGTTTTACAACATTGATGAGGATAGCCTTATACTCCATCTGGCCGATATTGGCCCCCTCTACAACTAAACATGCTGGCCACTTCGATCAGGCACTCGGCTATCCTCTCTTGTTGTGAACGCTGGTTCTGAGAAAGTGCTAAAGGCTTTGTCACTCAGCCTTTTTTTAAATCTTCCTTTAATTGGTCGAATAGACATGCACTACTTAAGTATAAGTATATACTTATAGTATTACAATTACTCCATCCGACCATTGAAATGTATTGGAAGTCCATTTAATTAAAGTATATTTCCTTCTCTAGGATCGACCGTGAATCGAACATACAAATTGAGATCAAGAGAAGGTTTTTTCCCGAATGGGTTATTACTTAGCTTCATAGGATTTCTTCCGTATTTTCTAACAAAAATAAGGCTCATGAATCACTCAAGGATGCTATATTTCTACTTCACAATAATTTTGACGAAGAGAAGATATGCCATCCATTGCATTTTGGCCTTCCTATCTATGATAATTAAGTCGTAATGGCATTGTTTTTACGAAGCTGTTTGTTATAAAGTAGAGGATATAATTAAAAGAAATACTGCAATATTTACTTAAGTCGAAATAGAAGAAGCTAAACTTTACTTCATGATTTTCGTCTGCACACATTACCATATAGGTAAATATGTATAAAGTTGCATAAAAGGAACTAAAAAATTTATATTGTAACCCTGACAATTTGAGGAATGTTTGGGAAGAGAGCAGCTTAGCTAGTAGGAAGTTTCATTAAATCAGCTTTAAGCAGCATGACAGGGGTGGGGGGAAGAAAAAACTACGGAAATCGACAAGAATTAATCCGATGTTGATCCTCAGAGGTTAAATAATATGAAATTTAAAGTTTGCATCTTTCTGTAATTTCTACCTGAAATAATTATCACAACAAGGCTTACTAACGCCAACAAAAATCACAAGCTAAAAAAAGCTTAGGATTTACAACTTAAGGTATGTACAAATTTATGGATTTTTTCGGTGATGTTTAATTTCAAATCATGATATACTTTAACTTTGGAGTTTGTAGTCTGCCTGTTTCCCTATTTCCTTGAGTAAAAATAGCTTTCTTTCTAGGATACTCATTCAGGTAGCAAATATGTTTTACTTGATATTATATAGTGCATGTTCAATGTGCGTACATAATCCGCTGTTGTAAATGAATATAATAAGTAAAAGCAACACAACTCATCAATCATTTCTAAAAAGCATACTCCAATGATAATAATAATCTATCCAAGTTGAGAATGATGAGAAAAATATAATGTTAGATAAAATATTATCAAATTTGATGGATTTGTTGTGTTCCTATTGTTGGCTTTATGAGTCTAAAGCCATACTAATGGCTAATGCATTGTACATAATATTTAGGTTCATGAATTTTGTTTGTATTTCTAATAAAAGTTACATTCTAAAAAAGTGCATCAAATATGTATACAGATGCATCTATTAGAACCATGAATTCCCTTTCTAATTGATTAATGGATTTAAAATGATAGTTAATTTACATATGTAATATTATTCATAAATAAGCTTATCAAAGAGAAAGCCCCTAGGAACCAGAATTCATAATATGTAGTTTGAGGAAATAGAAGGTCCAATAATATTTATTTTCTCAGAACGGGTTCTTCCCAGGCACATTCGAAGTATGTTCAAAATGTAAGATGACTTTACAAATTTCGCTTGCAATGTAAATTTGGAATGCTCGATTTTTTTATGTTTGTACACTTGCCACGAATATATATTTACGGTTTCAGTTATATATGTTTATTTTGTTTGTGATATGCATAAATGTTGTTGGTGTTGAGCAAATTAGGAGCATCATTGACGCCTGTCAACAGCTCATGAGCGAAGCATATGCGACGATTCTTCTGGTCAAAATTAAGCAGTTTCGGAGCAAACTTCGCAGACACTCGTCTTAAGCCGAAAACGTTTGAAAAATTTTATGGGACGAGCCAACCAATATGTCAATATCCTCAGCAACTTTGCTTATGGTAATTTTCTTCACTGCTTTAAAGTTTTCATCTGTTGTTGACGTGCTTGGGAGTAAGTGGCATCTCACAGCCATTTGGAAGAGTTTTTACTACATCTCAACTTTTTTATTACTCAGAACAGTTTTAACATATGGCTTTGTCAACATTTCAAGTGTTTAAGAGCACTTCATTTCATTTGTTACATAAAATTTGATGCAAATTCTGTGGACCCATTTTTTTCAATAGCAAAAAAAAAAATTGAATAATAAAGTTCCTTATTCATAAATATTATATCTATAAAATAAAGACACAAAAGGAAATTTACATTTGTATAAAAACATCATTTAACATTATAGTTAAAAATTAATTTCCTTCTAAAGACCTAAAACCAAAAACAATCAAACTTTCACAAACTAATAACTAAAAAGCTTCACATATTCCTACATACATAATATATTATTTTTAAAACTTAATATACTTAACAAATAAACAGAAAAACAACTCCAATAAATAAAAAAGGAAAACAAATAAACAACAAATATACATTTTTATACGTATTTTATTCCTCATACTTCTAATATCGCCAAATAATCAACCTGAGAGTACTTTAATACCGAAGATATATTGATGGAGAATATTTAATTAATTCGGCAGCATAACTCCACGATGTAAAAACGGTGTAACTAGCTGGAGTAAACATCAAGATAGTCCTCAGATTGCTTCCGTTAATCAAACTATCTTGATGATCTGCTGATTTTCAACTCTTTAACGTTGTTTTCAATACTTTTAACAGTTGATACAAGTAAAAAGGTTGCATTTGCTCAGTCTATCGATCTAACCAATTCCGGGATTAAAATACTTTTTACTATTTTGTTTTTTTTGTATAATGCACTATGTAATCATTATTGCCATCTGTCAATGTCCTTACCACGTCATCATCTTACTAACTAAATTTTTTTTTAATTGAGTGCATGTTATTGTTACATGATGATACAAAAACCAACCAAAAACTGCTTTCATGATGGTAACTATGTATCAGTTATTTAGATTTACTGATATCCAAGTAACCAGAAATCTTTGGTTTTACTCTTTGGTGATTCTGCCATTTCTTGAGTTTTCTTTGTTTAAATTTAACTCTTATAAATATATTAGGTGTAAAATAACAACAAAAAAAAAAGTAGTTGTATGATTAACAGGATAATACGCAAAAGTACTCTTACAATCAATGTCATAGTTATTTTATAATAATTCAATATCAACCTTAAATGAGGGATCAATGTCTTTCTCTTAATTATGGAATAGTTTTACATATAAAAAAATTCTTTTACTCACATTCTGTTGAAAATAAAAAAAAAATAATTTAACAACAGAGTAACAGTAATTTATTTTTTTAAAGATAACTTACTTATATAAAAAAATTATAAATAATATTTAATCATATTTGCTTGCAGTTGGAAGATAATAAAAGAAGAAGACAAAATTTTCAAAAATAAGTCCATTTTCATAACTTTAATGCCGTTCGGTGGTGACCTCTAAAACTTTTTCAAAATAGTTCAAAATGGGTCAGTCATCGTTTTTAATACAAATGTTTATTTTTAGCCTATGATAGGTCAAAAGTTCCAAAAAAAAAAGTTAGAAATGCACCAATCTATTATACAAAACTTGCAGTTGCATTTAATTACGATTACGATAGTAAAAGGATGATGACTGGGCATTACTGTGATCAGTTTGGGATCTGCACTCATGGATTAATTCCTTTCTAGGCTTGAATTATTTTGTATAAAATTCCTACCCCCCCCTAACTATTTCCCTCTCGAATTAGACATGGGATGATTCCAAAATATTTTCCGATCCTACATTTTACAAATAGTTAGAGATGCATTTCTATCCCTTTGAGTTGTCACAGTTGATTGGTTAACTCGTGAGAGATGAATTTATTCAAATGGAAAATGCTTGAGTAATAAAATACGTATTCATTAGTTTCATCCATGTTTGGTTGGGTTAGCAAGATTTAAACCAAAGAGAGCAATTTTTATCAAAGATAAATTTGACCAGTCATAGTAATGAATAATTCCTACCTTGGATAATTTTTACAAGAGAGGCAAAATTTCTGTCGTACTTTTTTAAAAGAAGTACAATAGTTATTACAGATGCATTTATTCCTTTAAGTATATATACTCTGTTGTTTAATCATTTCCTGGCTACAAAATTAAAGATAAAATTTTTTCCCATTGACTTCTTTTTCTGATTGCCTCATATAAAATATCGGAGCGAATATCAAAATTTCTAAGAATTTTCTCCATTACTGATACAATGCAGATAGAGTATATTTTCCCGATATATTGGTTTTAAATTTAAATATTTAGTTTCAGTTTTCTGCTTGAAAAAAATGAATGAAATGTAATTCAAGAAAAACTTTTTTCTCAATGTCGAATAAGGTGGAAAATAAGTTGTCAATAATCTAATGTTTATACAATTGATTTAAGGCTACATCCATATTGATACATATATAGGTACCAGTATATTTTATACGTCTATAAAAGTATGTATATTTTTTCAATAACTCTCATTGACTTTTTCAAGAAACTTTAAAAAATCAGAACATATACGGGTAACATTGGAAGTGGAACATACTACATAAGTATTTAAAAGCAATGAAAATATTGGGGAACATGGAATATGTATATTGATTTAGGAATCTGCTATCTTTCTCTATGTACATATGTGGCAAAATGGGCAAAACGTAGAAAAAAATAACAGTTTAAAATTTAGAAATGAAAAACTTCTTGGAATTATTGTTTCTTCTTCTATTTCGTTCATTCTTAAAAAGATCGCCGTAGTGTTGACATCTCTTTCTCACTAGGTGATAAAATCCTGCATACTTGTAGAGTATTTTTTACGATGCTTATTAAATAAACATATAAATATTTACAAGTCTGTTTTTGGTGTTATTACACATGGAATCCAAAACAGTCGGGCAATCCACCTGAAACTTCGCAAGCAGACGTGTATAAAATAACCAACGATACTCCAATCATATATTTTGGGTCTCCAAGATCATTAAGAGGCTGTTTTGACCAAAATATAACATTACTTTCCTCTTTTCTTTCTATATATCTCTCATTCTATCTGTTTCTCCCATTTTTTCTTCTCCTTCTGTCTCTATTTACATCCTTTTTTCCGTCTCTTTTTTTCCTACCTTCATTTTTTGCATCTATTTTCCTCTATTCAGCCCTGTAACGTGGCACCCTCTGTTAATAGTTTATACATTTCAAAATAAATTATTTATATTTTCTTTGCAGTAATGCTGTTTTAAATGTTGAAGAATCCCCTCAATATATATCAGTAATAGATTTTCTCTCCCCAAAACTATTAAAAAGGGTTTTGATTTTAACGACAATCTTGATTTAAAAGTATAATAAGTCTCGCTCCTGCCTTCTTCTTGTTCTTTATCTTCACTCATTTTTGCTTAATTGGAATACCCTAAAACAATGGTTCTTTATCCTTTTAGTGTAATTTACATTTTTCTTAATTCTATCATTTAGATTTACCCCTTTTCTAACATACGATTATAGTTTGAAAAGATGGAGAGCTCATAATTTTTTTATATATAAGAGGAGAGAAGGAGAAAGTTTAACTAATTACTTATTTGAACTATTTTTTGTCCCTAAATCCACCTCTAATTGATGCATTAACAGATATGAATCTTTTGCTTTTAAAAATGGCGTGAAAGTTCTTGGAGATGTAGAGGGCTTGCATTAAAATTTTCTGGCCACATTAACTTTTAAAAGACTAGTATGATTGTAGAGGAAAAACATATTAAAATAATTCACTTAAATTCTCCCCCATTCAGAAATCATTTAAAAAATATAAGTTTTAAATCAATTCGAATATTATGGTGACAGTCGTCATTGGATTCCGTAATATCAGTACTGGATCCCAAAACCGTCAATGTCTCTTTCCTTAGACCTTTATGCGCTACATAAATCCTCTCGTTACACCATCTGAGAAATAAATTGTGACAGGGCCAATGGAGCTATTAGGATATTTATTCCATAATCTTAATCGATATTTCTTCAGCTAAGTAAGGGAAACAGCTTCTACCTTCTTTGTGAGTACCCAGTTCTAAAACTTGTTTACCCAGCTTCTGAAGAGATGGTAAATGAACATTTCGGATACACAATGAACAAGAATAACTTTTTCACACAAACTTCCAATGTAAAAACATACTATCACGCGGTGATAGTGAAAATTCAATTCTGCTTATATGGCATGACGGCATGAAATTAATATTATTCTGTGTGTGTGTGATTTCTATTATCATATTTTAATATACTATAATATGTTTCCAGTATTTCAAAATGTTTGAAATAAATGCTGGTTATGAAAAAACAAAACAAAAAAATAACTAATTAATTACTTTACTCCTATTAATTGTTAAAAAATCAGAAGGCATGCCACATGGACCTGACTTAGTAAGGTTCGTTTCTGAAGCCTTAGGGACTTACCCCCAGGCATGTTTAGGGATCTTGTAAATGTGGACTTGGCAATGGTTTTTTTCTTCACCAGCTCAGTAATTTTCATTCTGGGATTGGTTTCAAAGGCCTTTCGTGCAGCATCTGAAGTTGATTTGGTTGGTGGACCACTTCAAAGCTTCAAGTCATTCCTAACTGTCTGGTTATGGAGTGAGAGCATGTTCATGAAGCTGGTGTAATCAGTGCAGAATAAAACGGCACCCTTCTTCCTTTTGCCACCTAATTTCCAATTAAAAGTATTTTATCTGACCTAAACAGGACCCCACTTCTAAATCTATTTCACCAAAAAGTTCGAACTAGATATATACAAAAAAAAAAAAAAAAGAAGCTTTGCAAACCTCTTTAATTTCCATTTAACATTCAAAGACTTTTTAAACCCCTGTATCAATGTAACATAAATACATTTTACATTGAATAATATTATCTTTCAGAGAGCTGGAATAATTTGCCACAAGACGACACCATTCTCTGCCAATTTGTTTAAAAACTCTCTCATACTCCGTTACCTTAATATGAAAATACAATATTAGTGAATTCTTTTAATGTAAACTTTCAGATGATGAAGTTAGGAGAAAAAATAAATGTGAGTTGTTGGTATTTGGGATATTCTAATGTACAACCTCTATAAGTATATGTATTTCCAAGCACGCAAGAAACAAGCTGTACCTATGTAATAAAGTGTAGAGTTTTCCCTTCATTAAATATAAAGTACTTATATCCATTTCGTAATTAAACAAAGTTTCTAGAACGTATTTCTTGAGATGAGTATTTTTTTACTGTGTCTTTTACATGAAAGTAGAAGTAACATGACATATGATATACTGCGGAAATAAATTATGTAAATAGTATGATGTCATATTCAATTCAGGGAGTCCGTGTTGCAAAAAGTTTTGTTGCTGTTCTATATAGTTTGTCTTCTTCTTAAAAGTATTTTTATTAATTGTTTTTTTGTTTAAAATATATTTTATATTCATGATATACTCGTATCTACGCGCCTATACGGACTATTTGATGTACAAGAATGGCTAATAGGAGCCCCCTCTATCCAATTAAAACTTAACAGGATCTCAAATTGTAAACATTAAGAAGAACTTGAATTTCTGTGGTATAAATATTAAGCTTGTAGTTTTCACATTTCATAATGTTTTTAACTAAGAATTATCATTGTTTTGCCACAATTTCAAGTAGATAAGTCGTGCTGGACGTTAATCAGTTCCTATATTTATGATTTTACCTTTCAAATAGATTAATAATCGCCTTTATTGTAAAGGTTATTTGCAGTTTACCCAGACTGGGATATGTTGCAACAGATTTATTTGTTTTTTAAAACTAATTATTTACTTTTGTCCATCACATAAACGGAAATATTAATCTATTATCTAGTTATTAACTGAATTATTTACACGTTAAATGATTGTGAGTTTTTCTAAAAGGTAAAAATAAATTAATAGTAATAGAAGAGGGAAAGAGAGAAAGAGAATAAGTGAAAGCTTCCTTCAAAAAAATAATCCTATTGATCCTATTCAGTGATTGTAAGCAATAAGTCATATTATAGTTGTTCTCAAATACTACCAAGAGGTCCAATCTTCGATCCTCGAGTCTATCTAGGCCAAAGAAGGCTTTGGATCTATTTGAAGGGGTAGAATATATCGCTAGCTGCACTTTGCCGATAATAAAATATAATATAAAATAATCCAATCGTAGAGGAGATGTCATCACAAGCCACTCCGCCATTGACAGGTAAACCTTGAAGGAATCTAACGTAACTATGTTTCTTATCATACATCAGTCATAAAATTAGTGTTGTGAGGTCTTAAAGGACAAGCCGTATAATGTACTTTCCCTATCTTTCTCTTTTCTGCTGCAAATAATTAAAAATCCCACTGTATGTTCTAATGCATTAACTTTAATGTTGCTTCTAACAGTAGAAAGATTTAAATTATTCATCTATGAAGTTTCTGTATTATTTAATACTCATTATTATGATACAAAATATGCACTATGTAGACAGAGAGTGGGCGGGAAAAAAAGAAGGAACAAAATTTCACTTCTTTTAAAGCTTGCTATATATTTGGCATAAAATAATATTATAACTATACATTTACAGTACATATTCCTATTTCTCCATAATTTATATTTTCGGATAGCTGGAATAGATATCATGAATGGCTAATTATAGGGCCTCTAAATTTGGCTGTATGGAAGTGTCCGACCTACTTTAGACAACATCACACCAGTGATGCTAATTGGGAGTACTTTGAGAAGTTAAAAAAAAAAAAAGAAACGGAAAATCAATATGATAACCCAGAATATTTTGAAGGAGAGCAAATTAGTTGTCAAGACGTTTCATTAGATCAGCTATAATCAGCTGTGATAAGGGAGAAAAGGAAATATACAAAGACATTGGCAAGAATTACTCTGATCTCAATCCTCAACTCTACTATGAGTCTAACACGGACTTATAATTATAACTCCAAAATAAAGTCTTTAAGTTAGTATTTCTCTTTTATAAGCAAAAAAAAAAAAAAAAAAAATGTACTAGCTAGAAAGTAAAACGTTTTACATCAATACTTGTTATTATGAGTAATAATAATGGATATTATTTTGGGTATGATAAAAAAAGATTGAAAATCTATCTGGTAATCCCGACAACTTGAGAAATCTTTACTGAACAACGTAGCTCAATAGACAACGCGCTCGGAAAAAATATTCGTTTGTACTTTTGTGTAGGTTTGCGTCTCGTTCGTTCTTAGAGAAGGAGATATACTTCATATATATAGATTTCAATGAAGATTCCTAGTTCAGATTGAGTATTTGTAATACTATAATGTTTACTTATACTAAATCAGTTGATCTCCATCTGACCAATTAAAAGAACTATTTTTTTAGGAGAGCAGCTAAGCTGTTATGAAGCATCCTTAGAGCAACTACAATAAGCTGCAACAAGAGAGGAGGGAGAAAAGAAAAAAAACAAGGAGATGGCAAGAATTACTCCCTTGTCGATTCTCGATTCTACTATAAGTTCAACAAGGAATTAAAATTATAATTCCACATCAAATCTTCTGGGTTACTCTCTGTCTATTAATGAGCACACACAAATCTTCAATTCGTTTTTGAATACATCAACGATATGTTGCATTTAGTAACAGAAGGAAGTTAACTTTTAAGGAATTAAATAATAATAATAACAGCTGAGGGACTTCATTTTAACTATAGGGATGTCGCTTGGATTTGCCACAGAAATGGAAAGTCACTAATTACATAAATTATTTTATTATTTTACAGGTAGCCCTTGTTGATGAAAAGTAAGGTTAGAAGACATCGGTAGGATACTTTTTTTCTTACTATACTGACCATTAAAAAAGTTATACAATTTTTTATAACTTAATTTTTTTTTTCTACAGTATTGTATCTTATCGTTGAAGTGAGGAAAACATGTAATTGCATAAATATTGTGATCTGAAGTATTTTGAACTTCAAAATATAGACCTTGATGATACATTTAAATTAGGTTTTGTTATAAAAACGGGAACTTAATTTTTTAAAAGTGAGGTTGACATTTTTATGGAATTGACCACGTCTATTGTATTTATGACGTTTATGCAACTTTAGTAGGCAGTGAATAAATTATTTTAACTCTGTTTTATTTAAAAAGTCATTTTTTAAACAACATGTAAGTAGTACTTTAAAATGGTTTCTTTTGAAATTTGAATTAGTATATGGACTCGCATTTTTTTTTTTCGATATCTTATCAAAAACTTAAGCCATTTGAAAAAAAGTATATATGCAAAAATATTTATATTATTGTTGTATAAATATCAAATGCAATCAATAATATACATATGTACGGGTATAGAAAAGACTCCTGCGAATATAGAGTATTTATATTAAAAAAATAAACCAGCAAATAATGAACTGCAAATAAGTGAAGGGATAATTTTGTATTGCATTATACAATGGGTGGCTAAAATACAATATTATAAACACAGTTCACTATTCAATATACAATTCATTAGATCATACTTATAGTTTGCAGGAATTTTAACACTTATTAATATAGTACACAAATATACTTAGTAAATGAATTTATTACTTGGTTATTTAACCAAGTAATTGGTTCTTCAGATTAATTCATTTAATTAATTATTATTTAAGAAAAAGTAAGTGATTGAACACTTTCAAATCTATATTATTATATCTAAAAAAATATTTTTAAGCCACTACTTTATTCAATGAATCAAAGCAAATTTGCATTTTAACAATGTTCACACAAAAAGAAAATGAAAACTTAAATATGTATGTAGGTAAATATATAATATTATCTTTTAGTTTATTATGTGATCTTGAACTATACATTTTTCAATAAAATAAGGATGTTTGCTTTATGTTAACTAATAGAAATGATTTCAAATTAATTACTTAATAATTACAATAGTCAACAAAAAAATCTTTTAAATTAAATATTATATTATATGTAGTAGTACTTGACATGCTGATTAGGAATTTGTAATAAGCTTTTTCATATCAAATATTGTTTCACAGAATTTTCAATTTCAATTTAAACATTTGAAATTCTTTAAAGGTACGAGTAAAAAAATAATTCACATAAATATTAACTTTTGTTTTATGAAATTTTATGTTGATTTCAAAAACGTGCTTATCTTTAATTATATTTTCATCACTCATTTATGAGAAAATGTAATTTAAGTTTAAAAAAACTACTATATTTAATGCATTTTGTTTGAAAAGGAATAACGTATCATTTTTTATTACAGAAAAATATCTTATTTGAAACGTAATTAATATGGGTTTCATTTACAAAAGAGTGTTTGGTTCTAAAAGGTCTAGTTCAACCTGAATATTGATTTAAAATATTGGATAAGTAAAAGAAAAAATAAATTTATGGAATGATTTTACAGTTATTCTAAAAACTCTCACACAAAAAAAACCAACATAATTATCTACGAGTTTTTTTGCTGAAATTGAATTTTAACTGTATGATGTTAAGTCCAGTACGACAGAAGCAGAGCCTCCACTTTATATTGAATATAAATTAATTCATTATTAAGACATGAGGTTTTTTCATTGATAACTTTTTCAAATGTCTTGATATGAAAGGAAATTCATTGTATAATTCAACAGCAACGTTACTCAATTAATGCTTCAGAGGATATATCAATGTAGACTAGAAAAATTGTTTTCACTAGCTTGAAATTTCCATATAAAGCGCACGTTAAAAAATATATTCTTTTCTTCCATGCTAGATCATTTAAATTCCTACTCCAAATAAATGATAATCAATTGTTCTTGACCATTATCAAAGATTCTGCAAAATATATTCAAATATTTGATCACTCTTAAAAATTATAACATTCCGTCTCAAATGAGAACTTTATAACTTTTATTATTTATAAGGTTGAAGTTATTCAATATGTAGAAGTACTAGGTATTTTGCTATTTTGACCCCTTTTTCAGTCAATCTATTTTCATCCAAGGTTCTGACAACTGTTGATCTGATTTAATAGTATCAACAATCATATTATGGAAACCAATATTTTTACAAATAACAAGTAAATAATGTTGATTATAAATGCAAACTATTGATACTATATCAGAGAGCACTATATACACGGAGAGTACACGCATTTCATCAGATCACAAGTCTTAAACTTCTTTGGAATTACCATTTAAATTAGGATAAAAGTCTGTCAAAACTCATCCAGGAACTCTTTCCAAAGAAACAAGAAAACTTAGGCAAGAAGACGAATAAGTTGATTTCTATTGACAAACGAACGTTTCTCATAAATACAAGTGATAAAACAACACAGAGTCTTTGTTTATTTTCTGTTCTGGATGAGATTGGAATCTAAAAGAAAAAAATCAACCTCATTTTTTAAGAAAGGAAATGTTTCCATGCTTTTTCGTAATTATTGTCTATTTAACTAAATTTCTGGACCATGAGGTAATCAGGAAAGTTTATCTGCAGTTCCGCGGTTTTTAGTCTGTTTGAAATGAATGTCAAATTGATATTTTCTCAATATAAGAAACCATACATGTAAGCGTTATGTCGTAACAAGATTTATCTTATTTTATTTAGAGAAAATTGATACTAGGGGGAAATTATCCGTAAGGAATAAAAACTACGATCTGAAAGATAATGTCAAAACTTGTACTGTGAGATAGAGAAAGAAGCACGTTCATTTATCAAAGGAGTAAACTTCTTCCTGAGTGAAGGGTTTTTCTTTACCATAATTTTATTTTGTCGTGTTAGGACATTACTCATGTAATTGCAAAAATCAAGTGGTTCTCCCACGCAAATATTGCACTTGCATTTTTCCATTTGCTCAGATCGGCCCAAAAAGTACACATGACCTGTGTAGGCTTGGGCATGTAGGTTCATGTTTTGACGCGAAAGTTTTATACTCTATTGTTTTGGTGTCTTTAGCAGGTGATGTGTATGTTTCATTATTTGATCTTCCATCTATCTGAATCACCAAAATTCGAAGAAGAAGTCATCCACCACTTTCTTTATATAGTTAGGAGGCGCTCTAATGCACAATCGATTTTGACTTTTTGTAAGATAGTCTGCAAATTCATTTCCTGAAATATCTGAATTGCCTATGCACCAATAGAGATATATGTTTATTTCACATTTTCCTATGTTGAATATTTCTTTGCACTTCTGAACTGTTTCACTTTTTGTAAATTCATTTAGAAAAACAGTAATAGCTAATTAAGAATCCGATCGAATTATTACGTTTTTTGATGGCTTGTCTTGGTTAAGAAAAGCTACTACTGATTGTGTGGTGGCGATGATTTCAGCTTGGAAGACCGATGCTTCGTTATTTAATGATGCTGATGATTGATTAATTAACATGTCACCTCGAGTGATAGCACATCCCGCACCTGTGTTGCCTTTCTCATCTTTGGATCAACTTGACGGTTGTCGATCTAGATACAATTGCCAGTGATATAGTCCCTTACTTTATTCAATTCATCTTGATCAATTATGTTATCAGAAAGTAAACAATTCCCAGAATCAAGGGCCTAGTATCGTAATAATGACTAAAACAAGTGACAATAATAATATAGTCTTTAGAATCCTGAATGAATGTTCACATTAATATGCCAAATAAACTTCACATCTGATTATTGAGAACTTTAGATTACTGCGGCTTTGTTTGAAAAGTTGTTTATGAATTGGCCATAATAGTTGATTTTTCAAAAAAATGTCTGTAACTCCTTTACATTTTAATGTTGAAGTAACTCTTTGATAGCTTCAATTGTCCTGTGTTAGATGGTTATTTACCATCTTTGTCAATGACATAACCTAAGTATTCCACTGTCTCTTAGAAAAATTTACGTTTATTTCTTCTTATTTGAAATCCATACTTCTTTAGTGTGGCAAACAACATATCAAGATACAACCAAAGGTCTAAATGACTTTTACCAGACACAATGATATTCTCCAAATATTCCTACTACTACTCCTAGAATGCTACCTAACTTAGTATCGATACAGTGCTGAAACTGAGCAAGGCTAGAAGGTAGACCAAAACATTTTCCATTTAATACAAAAAGACCAAACGTTGCATTAATCACAAACAGTCGTTTTGCATCATTTACCAACTCAATCTGAAGATATGTGTCAGCCAAATCTATCTTAATAAAAAAAATCTAGAATTTTGATCCTCAGATATCTGTCGGATGATAATTTTGATATCATCAGAAATACGAACATTACCATTAGTTTTAGAAACGACAGCACTTGGTGAGGCGTACTCACTATTGTCTAAGTGGCACAAGATTCTTTCTTTTACCAAAATTTCTAATTATTCTTTAATAGTCTGTCGTTTTGAGAAAGAAAATGCCCGAGGTTTAACGAGAATTGGAGAGTAATTATATTTGAATTGGATTGTCACTTTATCTTTGTATTTAATTGATAATGTTAAGATTCTATTTTGAATTTATTGCAATTATTTGGAGTCGTTCATGATAGATTAAAACTTTGTCACTCTTGTCCGTCTAAGGAGAAAGTTTGTCATTTAACAACTTTGAAGTAATGTTCTACGAGTTAAATAAATTCGTAGGTATGGAAATCGTATGTGGTGGAACGATCTCAAGAAAGCAAACATGCATACTCTTGTGCATCATAAAACGCTGGATAAAACGTTTAAAATAACTTTTCTACCTGTAATTTTCTCTTTTATATAGTTCCCATTTTGGTATTGAGTGACTTGACACTATGACTTTAGAGGTATACTATCTTGTTACTCCCAATTCAGAAAATGTTATTATGAAGTCAGTTTGTTCGTGTTTTGTCATAAATATTTATCATTTTCCTTAAGAGCTAGCCATTAATAGTCTTTGGTTACGTAATTTATTCTATTTTACTTATAAAATATAAGTTCAACGATAAAAATTTTACTCAAAACTTTTATTACTTTTTTTTTTAGCCAATGGACAATTGCTAATGTATTAAGTCACATCATCTACTATGACCTAAGATAATGCGTTTTAATCAATAAAGTCAATTTTATTTATTAAATTTCGAATGATTATAGAAAATAATATGTCTATTCCGATAAAACATAATAATAAATACTTATTTTTGGTTTCGAAATGGTGGAAGTATTCAGTTTTTTGATTTTTTTTTTTTTTTTTTTTTTTTTTGCATAAGAAACTTCACTGCATCGAAATAAGGATGGGCATGGTCATGTACCTAGGAAAAATTGGACAACAACCTCTTTGCCTTAGGGCAGGGGATTAAAAATGGGTTTTGTGCAATGCGTCTTCCAGAACGACAAAGACCAAAAACATTAGGCCAAACTAACAAAAAAGTAGCTTAAGAGGAATCAAGTTAAGGCAGACGAAATTGCTGAGGAAAACCAATCGCAAACTATTTTCTTTAAATGATCTCCCATTTAGGTAAAAAAACCTAAGTGTTAGATTCATTTTCAAATTATGGTTGCAGTTGTTATTGGATACGGTAAAATTGGTTACAAAATCACAGAAACGATGATGAATCCACTCCTCAGGCCGCTATGAGCTTTGCAAAATTATCTTCTTACACCATCTGAGTAATGGTTGGTGTATTAAGTTGTGACAGAAACATATGAATTATTAGGAGCATAACTTTTCTTTATGCGGTTTAGTAAGAGAGACAACTTCATACCTTCTGTGGGAGTGACCTGTTAAAAAACTTGTTTACTCAATTCTTATAGAGCTGGTAAAAAAACGCTTCGCAGTAGCTTTCAATGACAAAATATATCATCACGCAGTGATCCTGAATATTGAGTTATGTATCTACGATGTGATAAATATTAAAAAAAACTAATGCAGGCATTTTGAATAGTATTAAGCTTATTTTTTGAATTTTGTAACATATTTATAGTAGTGCAAAATGTTCGATATCAGTTTTGGTTATAGTTTTTTTTTTTCAGAAGTCTTAAAAAAAAATTAAGCTAAATTGATATATTTTTTTTAATTGCAAAAAATTGCAAGCGCAACAAAAGACATCTAACCATTTTATCTGTCAAAAACAAACTAACAATCCAACTGTTGCAGACATGTGTACCGACACAATAAAAAAAAGGAGAATCGAGTTATAATTAAATTCAAAATTATAAACTAACAGTTTCTTCTTGATAACTTTTGAACCTCTTAACATGTAGGTTGTTTTATAATTGAATGTCTATATATATATTTGAATATATTATTTCGTACTTTCGAATAAGTGCAACACAATGTCAAAAGTGACGTACATTAAGATTGTTATTATTAATTCGGAAAAAATATATATTATAATATCCTAACAGCCCTTTGTCAGTGGACATCCTTTTTTGAACTCATTTATTGAACTGGGTAAAAAAGAAATCCTAAAAATAAAACATATGTTATTACATGATGAACAGTTTGTATGATTATAATAACTAGGTAATTTAAATTTTGTATTATTATTTTTTAATAATTCTATCCATTTTGTACTCGTAAATATAAATTAAATATACGTGTATTGAAATAAACATCAATTAAAATAAATCATTTATAAAAAAAAAAAATAACAACATGAGTTTGCAGTTTTAATTAGAAATAATTTGTTATTCTTATGGAAAAAATATTAAGCTTTGAGTTTTGATGAGATTACGTTGATTATATACTATTATGGATATCTTAGAAGGCCTTAGTAATTTTTTTGAAAAAAAAAAAAAAAAAACAAAACAGAATGCAAGATATCAAAATGAAAAACGAAGGCACGAGTTTTAAGTAGAACAATTAATTAAATTGATTAAAAATTACGAAATATTCAAATAAAACTCTAAACAACACATGATCAAGATAAAATAAAAATTTGCATATAATTAGATAGAATATTTTAAGAGCATACTGGAAAATTTTGGCAATATGTATTTTTATGTCGGGGTGTATAATATCCCAGTTTACTTACAGAGGGTTAACCCAGATGTTTTACATTAGGAATGAGACATTCCTTAATTTTTTCTAACTTATTTAGAAATTGAGTAGAGTTAAAAGTAGCTCGATAACTTACCTATAACAGAAAAAAGAGAAATATGTAAATAATACTCAATAGGTCCATACATTGAGTTTTAAGTAAACAAAAGATACTCTTAAACATGAGGCGAAAAGCATATACAGGGGGAAATATTCTGATACTTTAAGTTTTTTTTTCTGTGCAGATTTCATCTATTTCCTCGTGTCATTGTTGGGGATGGATTGTTTGTAAAAAAAAAAATAATAATAACCCTTTTATTATCTTCGCTCTCTACAAAAGTCCTACCCTCTAGTCATTGTTATTGAATTTTGTGATCAAAGTTGTGTGAATGGGTTACAATTAGTTACAATTTTTTTTTTTCATTATTACTTCAACTGTATTGATTCCTCTTACTCATCTTTTAAGTTACAGCTAAGATTTAAGACAAAGTAGCAAAATATGCCTGCCAACTAGAGAAAATACATTCTCATTGTAATATGTTTTGTCTTACGCAATATGTCACTTTTTATGTTTTTTTACTTTATTTATTTGAAAAATATACGCACATCAAATTTAAAAAAACAATCCTATGATTTAAAACTTTAATTGATTGAGATATAAATTGAAAATATGATAAGTTTAACTCAGTAGAAACAAATACTCAGCTTACAAAAAGTAAATTGGGTATTTCCATGGTTGCAAAAATTATTTATTAAGCTTTATAAAAACAACAAAGGAAATATTGAATTAACAGAAACTACAATAATGTAACAAATGGTCTGAAAAGTTCCAGGATTCACACATATACGGAACTATTTTTTTATCCATCTTATTTTACGTAAGTTTTACTAACCTTCAAATGACAGATGCATATTTTGTGATAATCTCTTCTTTCGTTTGTCAGTTACCAAATGGCCCATTGAAATCTGAAGGCTTACTAATTCCATAATTAATGAAGGTGGAAATTGATTTATATTTTGATATATTAAAGCATAAGAAACAAGTTAGAAAAAAAAAAACACTTGAGCTCACTAGCTTACATACAAGTCGAGAAAAGGACACTTGAACATAAACGACGAATTTCCATTTGCGTACTCTAAGCAGCTCACTCAAGTTCTACCGTCTATCCCGTCAGCAAGTCCGAAACTTTGGAAAGGATGAAGGGATCTGTCAAAAAGACCAAGCTGGACCAGGATGAGTTAAAGAAAACAACCCTGGCTTATCCCCTCAAGGCCACGAGGTTCCTTGCAAGAGATATCGTGGTTTCACACCAGATTATCCAGACATCTATTAAAAAGTGGGTGGTTAGAGCCTTGCAAGAGTAGAGAGGCCACTTTTGACAAAAATTGGGCTAAATTTAAATTGTTCATTTTCATAAATTAACCCTACCCCTATTTATAGATTTGTGTACAATTAAAGATAGTTATAGGAAGATCACAACAGAAAGTGATCAATGGGGGAAAATATGGTCCACTGGATGATAATTTTAAAATTTTCTACTTGTGTTTATTGCACATTTTGAATTGTGATATAATACGGATGGGATTTTGGTAAAGAAAAATAACACTTTCAAGCACATGATTCAGAGATTCCATTTTTTCTTTGTTTTCGTTTGGCATTCATATAATCTCAAATTTTAAGAAAATTTAAAAAAAAACAGAAACACAAGCAAAAACAAAAATGAAAATCTTGTGAAAAAAGGTATATTATCAATATTTTAAAACATTTGCGCACAGCTATATATTATTTAGAACTTACCCAGTGCCTTTCTCCTTCCTTGACATTCGGGCGTAAAAAGAATACTGTGTCTCTCTAATGACAACATGAACTTTTTGACTGTCAGTCCCGCTAAAAAAGGTCAAAAAGTTATGAACTTGGAACTTGCAAAAGAAAAGTTTATCTAAATCCGAAGGAACGTCTCCATATATTATATTAAACAGAGGACATTTCCACAAGAAACCATTATTAGTATCCTTCATAGAACAAAAAGGGTATTTTTTTTAATATTCCATCAATTTTCACTTTTACATAACAATTAAAGTGCTAAAAATACTTGTATGAATATAATTCTACAGAACAATAAAATCCATATTCAAAAAATAATCTTTATAACATGAGTTTGGTGTTTTAACAAGATATAATTTGATATTCTTATAGTAAAAACACCAAAATTATTCTTTTTTCTGATAAAAATATCTTTGAAATATTGTTAACATTTTTCTTAATTTTGGGGATAATTTGGGCTGTATTATTGTATTGTAATTGCTGAAATAATTTTGTTCTTACCGTTTATAACTCAATCCTTACATTAGAACAAAAAGATTCCATGTAATTAAAAGGAAAATTAAAGTAACGACTTTTAAGCAAAAGACTGTTCAGATTCACAAAACTCTGTTTAAAAATATACGAATAAAACCTAAAAAAGGCATTATCCTGAAAAATGCATATAGCTCGATTTACTTTTTCAGGATCATACTTAAAAGCATTAGAGATAAAATGCAGATTCAAAAGAATAAGAAGTACCTTTATAAATCTTGGGGTGTGCCATATCCAAGTTAACTAACAGTAGATTAAATAAATAACTGTTCTGGATGGAAGTTGAAACTATTCCATGATTTATTTACGTTTTCAAAGGATGGAAATATATGTTTGTAACATATACTTACTCTTATATATATATATATTGTAAATATGTACACGTTGATAGAAATGATATTTCATATAAATTTATGTATTTCTAAGCATTCTTTTTCCTTATATTTTATAACAGAATTAATCATTTTCCATTTGATGTTCAAATTAAAAACAAAACAGGTCATAATAAAAAATTATATATATTATAAACACAAACTATGTACATGAAGGGTTGATTGTATCTAGTGATGCACATTTTATTATTTCAAATCCGGAGTTACATTGGTGCAAAATCATGGCAGAGGACAACATGTTGAGAGGGTTGGAAAGAGCAAATAGATAAATTTTCTCAAGACCAACTAAAAATTTATGGAAAGTTTTGCTGAAAAAAAAAAAATCACTGTGAATAAGCAGAACATCCATTACATCACAACTGAACATCCAGACAATGTCTTCAGAACAAATAATCCTGTGGCCAGTACAGGCAAAGTCTGCCTTCTCATTTTGTGGAGAGGAAGGAATCGCTCAGCATAGCACTCTTTAAGGGGTAGTATCTAAATGGTTTAAATGAGAGACATGTGAGCTAGAGAGACCACTTTTATGTAGAATACATTTACTTTTCAACACTTTAGACATCTAAATATTTATAAACACGATTTTAAACTTACTTTAATATTCAATAATAATTAATAATATTCCACTCTAGTATACATGGGCTATTCGATTAATTTATTTAATTCAATTTGAATAATATTTTCTATGTCAAATCGTCTATCATAAGTGTTGAATAGGTCGTTAGACTGATTTCCTTATCAGTCTCCCCCCTTTCAATCCAATTATTATTGGTATACTTTTCTCCATTGATGAACACCGATACCAAATTGGGGATCCTACTCTCAACAGGAATTTCATTCCATACTTTTTAAGTTCTACCGCTTACTTTTTTTCTCTCTCTTTCCTCCATTTATCTTCTCTTCCTAGCTTTTACATATTTATGGACTTTTCATAAAAGATCTATTTAAAATTGAATTTTATACTTGAAATATTGTTGTGGTCTCATCTCAAATTGACAACGACATAGACCGTTATAAGGGATTAAAAAAACAATTAAATTTCCGATTTTGAGCTATAAAATGTGACACTTTGAAACTTTTTAAACATATAAGTCTGGAATCTATGAACTTCGGAATAAAACTCAACTATTTCCAACATAAAACATTGATAAATAACTCGAGTTATAAGCATGATACATACATTTCAAAAATCGTTTTATAATTTTTTAACATTAAGCTTTCAAATATATTTGCATCATGTATCCCTGTCTTCAAGACCAAGCTCTTAAAAAGCTTTGAAACTTAAAAATAGCCCCCCCCCTCCTCCCAAATATGGTTTTTTGTAAGGTCATGAATCTGACAGAGAAAAATCAGGGCATATTTGGAATCAGGAGATGAAACTCTACTAAGTTGAGTATATAAAGCTTAAATTATATTAGGACTAATTTTTTAAAGCAATTATCTTTTACTATCAATTCATTTTAACATATTCACACTCAAGGGAGCAATATCTCTCGATTAAAACGAACTTGTTATATTATCAAGAGTTACTTCGAAATCTTGAGATAAACATTTTTTTTCAATACTTCATCATCATTAATTAAAATCTAATTCATTCTTTAAAATGATACAAAAGTTGAATCCTCATATCATTGATATCTGATATGACATACACTACAAGGAAACATTGAGGAGTCAAAAATAAATTAATCACCAGTTTGGGATAATTGGGGTAACAATAAATCTAAAATATCATCCCTCATCATAAATTTAGTTAAGAAAAATAGTAATACAAGAAGTTTTAGCTTTAAATTGCAGTTTATTATAGATTTGATCAATCCTGGTTTAGTCTTACTAAATTTGTTATCACTATATATTTACATTTATTCGTAAATTGAAATCGTTTGCAATTTCCTTTTCTTGAAATGATAATTAAACTATAATATTCTCTTAAACAAATTCCAAGTTTCAACTTAATCTATTTTATATGAAAATAATGTCTACTACTCGGCTTCAACTACAATGTATAATGATGTTTGTAAATTCATATCACGTAGAGTTTAAGCAATATTTGGATGAAAGGAGGGGAAAATAATAAGTTATTGGTGTCCGTATGATACCCAAAATACTCGTTTATATTTTCTTATAAATATTATAAAAAAAGAAAAAAAAAGTATTAAAATCAAATTTATTTGTTATAGCCTTTCAACGATTTATTAACAATATTTATATGTACAATTCTATTTTGAAAAATAAATCTTTTTAAATACATGTGTGAGTAACAGTAAATTTACAATAAGAGATCACTCAATAAATTGTTATAATGTTGATAAAGAAATATGACATTAACAAACTAATAACACGGCAAGGATATATCTTTGAATGTACCATTGTATAAGACAAAGACACGCAAAACGTATTTAATGCCTGCCGGGGATCGACAACTAAATATGAAATTAAAAGCGAAATAAATTGAAACACTTGATGAAAATACACATTATCATCACTAGAGAATGAATGATTTAAGTGGTGTTGAAGGGACGCCCGCAGGGGTAGGGCTGGAACGGCTACACGAAAACAGAGTAAACATTTATGTTAAATAGATTTATTTTCTTAAAGAAAACGTTATTCAGGTAAATTATGAAATTTAATTTTCTGTAAATAGTACTAAACTTTTGGCTAATAAATTTAATATTTGAAATTTTTATCCGAAAAAGTTAATTTTTCCATTTTTGTTTTAAAAAAAAACTACAATCTGTAAATAACTATTGATTTTTAATTTTTTTTTCAAAAATTTGTAATATAAAGATAACTTTTTAATATTTTTTTCCAAAAAATTTAATTTATTGTATATAACCATGAATTTTTGAATTTTGTTTTCCAAAAAAAAAATTTTTTTTAATGACATTATTACAAGAAAAATGCTCCTTAACCATGAATTTTTGAAATTTTTTTTTCAAAAATGAATAAAAGAAATTTGATTTTTTAATTTTTTTTTTTTTTCAAAAATGTAATTTTCTGTAAATGTTTATAGATAATTAAATTTTTTCCTAAAAATTTTAACATCTAAATTTAATATTTCAATTGCTCTTTTAAAAATGTAATTTTTGAATATTTTTTGTGAATAGCAGTAGATTTTTCATTTTTTCTATATTAATTTTTTTGAAAAACTGAGTTTTGGATTTTTTTCCAAAAAAATTAACTATGGGAGCTGTTTTTTTCCCAAAAATATTTTTTTCCGTGATTAACTATGGTTTGTAGAATTGCTTTTCAAAAATAATAGTTTTTGTTTTTTTTGTGCTAAAATATTCCCAAAACTAAGTTATAGTTCAAAAATATTAACCATTTTAAATTAATTTGCAATATTTAGACATTCAAATAATGACATTATATAATTCAACCCAGATTTTGTGTTAGCCATGTAAACAGTGCCAGTTCTATTGTAGACCATATCCTGGTACCCGCATTCTTAACATTATTATATTCTAACATTTCTTATCACATATATTTTCATTTTTGAGGAGAGAACATATAATTATAAAATGTAAATACTTGTGTGTTTTAAGAATGCCGCAGGAAAAATGAGTAGCTATATTTGTAAGTCAAAGTATAGTTGATAATTGGAAAAAAAGTAATTTACTTTACTTTTTTACACAGTCTTGAAAAAGCGTTTTAAAATAATTGAAATTCTAAATAAACTTTTCTAAAACTTTTTTTGAAATCCCAGGACCATCAGTTTAACTAAAATATGATTAAAGCTGTATAAACGTTACATATGATCATCTTCAATATATTAGTATGAGTATTAACAATTTAAACATTTTAAAGGAGATTAGTTCTTAAAGAATGACAAGTTGTAGGACTCATGAGTTGTTTGTTATAGTATCCTTGTTAGATACAAGATAAATCAGAGATGGAATAAATAATAGTAAGAATTGACTTAATTCCAAGATTATTATTTACTTATATACTGATCTTACATTTGTTAAGGTATTTTTGATTGTTGAAAAAAATCAAATTATTACGACACAGTTTTCTAAAATGTTCTTGATTTAAGCATCTTAGTTGTGTAAATTGAATAAATTTCATGTCCCGAAAATAAAGTTATATTAAACTGATTTAAATATCACTAACCTTAAGACATTAAAAAATTATATTAAATATAATTGAGTCCATTCGTTAAATATGATATTATATAAATGGATATGAATGATCCAATTCATAGGTTCAATTAATATTATAATAATGACTAACTTCCTTTTTTGTAAAGTTTATTTTTTGTTTCATTTAATTCTTTCGGCTAAAAAAATAAAATATAGTTTAAGGTAAATTTTAGTCGATTAATTATTCTCAAATTGTCGATATTAGACTAATTCACAAGGTTTTAACTACATCGATAGAAGCCTTGTATAAGCATAAAATACTATTATTAAAAGTCTATTTTTTTATTAAATTTTGCTAAAACATATAAAGTTTCTTTTAATAACACTTATTGTGGGAAATATACAAATTTTAAATTGTAAGGGATATTGAAAACTACAAGTCTTTTTCTAATAGGTTTTCAAATACCAAATATTATTTCTATTTAATAGCAATTTAAGTCCTATATTCGCAAAAAAAAAAAAAATGAAATAAAAAGAAGGATTAAGTTATTGGTTATCTGATATTATTTACCTAAATAAAATACACTTTGGTCATATGTATAATATAAGATACTTGTAAGTAGAGACTAACGCACCCTTGCTTCAAAAGGGGTAGATTAACTGATGAATCAGTACAATGTGTTAAAATAAGTTCAAAAGGCTATTTTCTCAATTTTCTTCAAGATCTAAACTAACTATAAAAATAACTTTGACTTTGTACATTGGATATGTCTGCTGCAAGAGTCATTTAGTATTATTATTTAAGTTTTTTTATTTCTCCAAAATTTGAGATACTTGGACTGCTTCTGCTTTTTTCTGGTTTTCATCATTATATCAGGTGTCAGCAGGAGTAGTTAGGTGCTAATATTTTTCTGCAATAGTTTCAGAAAGAAACTCAGACTCTGATTTCAGTAAGTGTGTAAATATTGTAGCTACGTTGATAACAGGAAATACGGGCTTGCCTTTTCTGTAACTCTCAGGTATTTCTATTTTTGATAGCTTAACTTCGAGTTTCTCCTTTACACACTTTTTCATGCTGCCATGTGAACCAAAAAAGATGAATGGCACTAGGTTCTTGGTAAGATATCAGCGGTCGTTATTTATTTTCTTGAGAATAGAAGTTGCCAGCTCATAGTCTCGCCTCTTATATTGTAGTTATTTCTTCATGAGCTAGAGGTCATCGATAGGTATATCAGCTTCACATGTAGTACTCACCTAGTGGGAGGTGTAGAATAAGATCAAAAACTTTTTCGTTCTCTCCATGTTGAAGATATTGTCATTTAATGGTACTTGACTTGTGCCAATAGAATCCTCGATGATTTTGCTCATAATGGAGGATCATAAACAACAACTCTGACAGCGCTCTGTAACAAGCCTATGGACTTGCTTCCTCAAGAAAATTGATTAGGTTACAATTGTACTTGTCATCTTCTGTTTCAATTCTTTTTCAACTTGGCCGATAACTTGTGGAATGTCCTTTTTCCAATATTTCTCAAATTTTATTCAAATTGTTGAACATTGGATTGTCAGGACTTATTCCAAAAGAGGTTACCATGCATCTCTAATTATTGCTTTTGATATATGATGACGCCAATAAAAGTAGAACACTTCGCAGAACACATATTGATGACTCTGCTTCTCGTTGTGGTATCAAGTTCTTTGACTACAATGTTCTCTGTGATAGCCTATTGTAGAATTGTAGAGTTGGATTATGATGTAAGGGTATACCAATAGTTTTAGTTTCCCTTCTTCATATTGCAAAGCACCAGCGGTAAGTACCGCATGACTTTCCATAGTGTGTGTTTCATAAAGAACAACCATTATGATAAGTTTTCCGTCCCACTGTATGTAGTATGAAGTAATATGGCAGATTTTACTTGAAGACGTTCATGTAATTTTGGCACAAACTATTGATAGTATTTATTATTTTTTGTCTAGTAGTGGAGACTTATAAAAAAAAGTTATGAAGATCTGTTCCTCTTGTTTTCAATACAGAAAACACAAAGGTTGTATCTGGTTGTGAGAGAGTAGTAGACGATCTCGAGTGCTACAAATATCTTCACTCGTAAAAACTGAACGTGAAAGTTTAAGCGTATTTTACTTAAATTTGAAGAAATGTTTTTTTCCTTGGTCTGACGACTGTTTGCAGTGGATCAAATAAATTGTAATGACAGCTAAGCTGCTCTCTAGAGTGTGTACTATGAAACCAACTTCAACCAAACCAATATCCCAACTGATCATGACATGAACTTAGCTATAAGTAAGAATACACTACAATTTTTTTTTTTGCCCGGCAAGAATTTGAAAGGATGCTTCCGGTCAAAGCCTTCGGCCAGTAATATAATTCCTCCAAAGACTGCGCTAAGGAAATAAATTTGCAAAGTCTATCGAGTGATAAATATATTGGAGGGTTTTTGGAAAAATTGTCACAACTTTTTGATATTGCTTTATGTTACTGCTATAAAAACAAGAAAAATATTTATATAGTTAGTTAATTTACAAAATGTCTACCGGGATCTGAAAAGCCTGAAATTATGGGGGAGCATATAACAGTGACTGTAAGCCTGGAGGAAAATATATAAATCAATTTCCACCTATTTCCGGAAAAGCAGAGCATATTGCAAATGAATTGTTTTCATTAATAGCTGAATCTAGAAGTTTGGATTAAAACAGACCTATTGGTAGTGATGGGACTGCAGTTAATGTAGGGCACAAAGATGTTATTATTTGACTTCTGGAACATAAATGAAATGCTCCATTACAATGGGTTATTTGTCTTCTTCCTTCAAAAAGATTTTTGAATTTTATTATGAAAAGTTAAATGGATCAAGAACTTTTAAAGGAGTATTAAGAACCCTTGTATCAAACTTCACTTCTCATAAGGATCCAATCAAGTTTGAATCAATAAAAGGATGTATTAGAATAATTAATTACTCTCAAAATAAAAAGCTCAGTGGGGATCAAAAGTACTTCATGGAAATTTGCTTAATTGTTCGAAATGGGCCAGAATCGGTTTCCAGCTTATTTCTCAAAAATATCCAGGGACAGTTCACAATACAAGATGGATCACGACAGCATCAACTCTCTTGAGGATTTACATCCAAACAAGAAATCCATCAAAAGAACTTAAGAGATTGTTCGTCATAATTTATTATATCATATAATTTTTATATTTATTCTTCAACATTATTTTAAATAAAGGAGTATCCCCATCTAAAGTATGGCTGTAAACACTCTTTCTTTGCTTTAAAACAAGCAACATCTAACAAAAAAGGAAAAATATGTTTTTGAAACTTCATTCAATGTGAATTTATTCTTTAGACATCCAGAAAATATAATTTTATGTACTTTATTTGATTTGGATAAAGACACCAGAAGGAATGTCGTCAACATCATCATGAAAGATAGAAAAATAAGAGAAGCAGGATCAATAAGATAATACATACAACCAAAGGATCACTAAAACCAAAATGCAAATAGTTATTTGGAGTTACTAGAATTATCTACAATTCCAAAAAGTTTTCTAACTGAACCTCCATTAACCTTTGACATAACGAATGAAAAACTTCTGAACTGTGTAGAAGGAGAAAATTCATTCACAAAATGTGGAAAGATGTGTTGCAACAACTACTCAAGAAAGCCAAAGTAATAGCAGTTGAACTGAAAAGACACCAGAGATTGCTAATGATTCATAATTAGAGGTCAACATTATCTAAGAATTTTCAAAAGTCAGACTTGACAACCTTAGCTCCAAATGAGTAAATCTAGTTAATTTAATTGCATTTTATAGACATGTATTTCAATTAAAACTAACTATTGAATTTATTTATGTTAAAACCGTTAGAATATAAGATAGAAAATACAATTTATATGCCCAATGTCCATTTATTCTTAGTTTTATTTATCAAACAATATATGCCCTAAATGATATAGACGAATACCTCAAATCCCTTGTCATTTTCATGTTGACAGTATGACAGCTATGGATGCTTAAAAGATAAAAGAGAACACAGAACAACAGCGTTGTATTTTAGAAAAGATTGGAATTTCAAAACGTCCCTTAAGTATAAAATGGGTAATGGTTCATGATGGCAACACTGGGAAACAAATTTGTGGATGCCTTGGCTAAAATGAGATGCCAAATAACTTATCAATCGCATATAGAAGTTCCACAGACCACGTTAGAGGCAGAAATTCAAAAATTAATAATCCTCATACCTCATACGCATACCTCAATACATTATAACTTAGATTTTATCTCCTGTAAAATTAAACAACACTGTGTAACAGCATTTTCATTAACCTCCATATTTTTAATTAAAATAAGTACATCAATGAAAATTTAAGGTAATAACAACTGATAAAAATTATTCCAGCATTTAAAAGCTATATTATTTATTAAGTTATCTTGGATATAGCACCTTCAAAATGTGTTTACCCATACAAAAATCCAGTAAATAAAGGAGCATATATGAGAGTTTATATTTATTAAATTGCTTTATATTATATCTAAAACTTAAGAATAAATCTTATAGTACAGCTTCAAAAAGTTTTGCTGTCAAAAAAAAATCAATTTTCATTGATTTTCTAATATAATGTGTAATAAATTATTTGACTACACATAATAAGTAATGAGTATTTTAGAAGTAAAAGATTAACCTCAATTTAGATATGTTAAATATAAACAAATTTATTTGATTATTATTTATTAATTAGATGTAAATAATCTAATCGACTGATTTAGTTTTAATTTGAACTTTTCCTTCCTCTAAAAAAATAAACTACTTATATCATTAATGTAAATCATTGTTTTAATCATGTTTAATTTTAAAACATTTTCACACAACCTTAGATGGCTTTTATATTTAATATTCTATTCGAAATTTAAAAGATAATTGATTAAATATTTATATTTTGTATTGTTTTTTTTTTGATTTATCAATTGTCTTTAATTTTCCTTTATAGAACTATTTCATTTCATTTCGAAATATGGCTTTCTCTCTCACAAAATTACCTAGAAGCAACACTTCAGAAAATCGTGTTTATAATCAAAAAATAATAAAAAGAATGACCTACAAGAATTATCGTCGTGTTAATAGGTGTTTAAGGATAAATATTAATGCATTTCAGCACCGGAAATACTGGAGTTTACCTGTTTCAAGATTGTTTCAATCCTTTCAGTTTCAATAACCTTTATACAATTAGTATGAAAATACCGAAAGTGTATGGATGGTTATGGGACTTCACCTCGGAAATAATGAAATACACATCTTCTGAATCGATAAATCGTTCGTAAAATTTAAATCTTACTTTTAATATTTTTAGAAAACATCATTGTATTTCAAAGCTTTTGTAGCCGTGGATATTTTTGTTCATTTTTTATTAATGTTAATATATTGTATTTGTTGTGAATGTTATTGACTTTTTTATCAATATAGTATGATATATGCTCCATATTTTTTAGCTTTAAAAAAAGACATAATAAGTAGACGGATGAACTGGTTTTGAAGGCTTATTTAATCTAAAAGTTTATTTATAAATTTATAATATAATCCCTCTAGTTATTACTATATATATAACAACTTTTTTTTCTATCGAGACGGAGCTCTACTCTATCAAAACACGTCTTGGGAAGAGAGAGTGTTTTCTGCAGGAAAAGCCAGTATCTAGAGACTTCCATCAAGAAGGAGTGGACCAAGCTCGAGTGTGAAATCTGAAAAGATTCTGACTACACCATTCGGCTTTGCCTTCCTTGTTGATAATTTTGCCATTAAAATATTTTCTCCGATTCCAACTGAGGCATGCCAAGCCGTCAATTCAAATACTTCTTTCCTAAGAACCTCAACAAATTTTATTGGATCTGTTTGGATGTCTTGGTCGACTAACATGTCATAACAGCTTACAAAATCTTATCGAATTTAATTTCAGGTTAATTTTTGTTTGAATTTGTATAGAGTAGATATGTTTTATTATCAAATAGAGATCCTGTTTTTACGGAATCAGGGATCCAATTTGGATCAACTATGACTTCGTTACCCTTGAGATTTTTTTATTTAAGTATCGGGGAGATTTGTAGCTATGATTTGAGTACTTTTTCTTGGAACTAAGTAGTGATGAAGTGGTCAAACGCATTCCATCATAAATATTCTCAGCTCATAACTTAGTGGATCTGTATATCCATTGAGAAAAAGGGAAACTCCTGAGTGTAAATGGAGCTGTTATCTTATATTCTCATGGAAATCTTGGAAGAGTTTATTCTTTTAGCATTTATATATCCTCCAGTGCCTTTAAACCCATTTCCTTGAACATATCGGATTTTTGCTGGATTTTTTATTCTTCTTTGTAGTTCAGCTCCCTATTTTATTGACAAATATAACTCAACATACTTGATTATTGGTCAAAAACACGTGTTATTTACAATTTTAATATTTCCCAAATATTAAAAACTTAACAGTGAAAGAAATACTAAAGATTTACAATTCTATATATTCACATTGATTTAAGTCATAAATGTTATATATTTTTTATACACTGTGAAGCACAAGAACCAGAAACTCCCTTCTTGGCTTTGTGATTGCGTCTTAGAAGAGTTATTAATTCTTGGCTCCCTCTCCATCAAAGAGAAATACTAATACGTAATTGTAATACTATTGACAATAACAGAATGTTTAATAACGTTAACTTGTAACAACTCGCTCGAGAACCTCATTTCTTGGTCTGATTAGTTATTTATCGTTTTTTCTTCTCGTCCTTCATTATTTTAATCAGACATATATTGTTTCAAATTCTTAAATTGACTTATTTGTATTTTTATGATTATTATTTGGACATTGTATGTTTTTTGCCTTGGATTACAAACTTATATGATTTTTGACTGATGTAATATGTGTAAATTTAAAAAAAATGAATTATTTATATAATAAGGGATAACACATATATATATATTTAATCTAAAAAAAAGTTTAATATAGTTTGATTTTCTTTCTAAAAGTTATAAGATACAAAATACGTTATCTGATGATTTCAGGATTTAAAAAAATCAAAATCAAAGAACATCTAGAGATTTTTATGCCAAACTTACTGGCTACCCTAGAAACGTACCTTGGAGGTTCATTAAAAAGATGGAGACTTCTAGCAACCTCGCCAGGATATAACAGGTATCGGTTGAAAAGGATGCCCTTACCTGTATGACAGGGCTGAATAAATATTCCAGGATACCCTTAACGAATTCCGTGGACTTGTATGTCTAAGAAGAGTTTGAGAGGTACACATTTGTCACCTCACACAACATTGTGACCCACTTGATGCCCCAATCAATTTACGTTACTTTTGGTGTCCTTTTCGTGGACACCAAACATTGTATGGGAGAATTTACACAGAAATTGTGGGCATTGCAGGTCAATTTGAACATTAAATCGATATTGCCATCAATTCTATTAAATAAAACCAAAAGAAATCGTCAGAATGCATTTGTTCACGGTCTGGATGACGTCAAAATTTGTTCTAATTGTAATGCACGTTATGGGTTTCGTACAAATTAAGTAGCCTACCTGACATTTACATTCTAAAATCGTATTTAGTAATAAGATATTACGATTTATCGGTTTAGTAATGAGATTTAACTCTAATTAATAGGTTTTTTGTGACTGTCGTAATTATATAAACTAAAATTTCCCAATAATAGTCATTGGTTGGAAATTACAATTACAGGGGCTTAGCCAAAAAGTATCTTTTGAGAGTTGTAATTTTTATTTTAATGGATGTTTTGTTCCTTTTCTACCTTCTATTTCAAGGAAGAAATTCTTTTTTCAAGTATAACTGAGTAAAAAAAAAGGGGGGTAAATAATAAAATTTTTAAACATTAATTAATTTAGTCGTAGTTACATATTTAAAATAGAATTATGTAATTTTTTTTATATAAAACTTTGATACTTGGCATCCATTTTAAATAAAAATTGGGGAGGAGAGATAAAATCTTGTGTATAATTCTAAATTTTGTTAGTGTAGATGTTCAATATAACGTTAATAAAATAATTGTATATTCACAATAACATTTTTACATATATGGTTCTAATTCTTCGTTGAAATTATTGAACCCACCCAGGGCTTTTATTAACTATATGCGGCAGCACCAGATATCATTCGGAGTTGTTTGGCGTCAATGAACAGACAAATATTGTCAATGTTAATATGGAAAAAAGTTATTCAACAAATCCTCAGTGTTACTCTTCATAACAGTTTGAAAGAAAAAGAAAGACTTTTCAGGTTGCCAACAGCGAAAAAACCCGCACACTAAAAAACTCTCAGGATATACAACTATTAAGTGATATGCTTTAATTTTCTTTTCTTTCTTAATGTGAGACGTTAAACAATAGATACACGCTCGGTGATACATTTTTGTTTTTTTAAATCAAGTAGTAAAGCAATTTTAAAGGTGGGTTTACCACAGGCTCTAATCTGCCCACTTTTGATATAAACTATCCTCAAATCTAAAAAAACAACAGTGAAGCTACGTAGAAGATGTTTGTTAGCGAAAATAAATCAATAAAAAATTTATATTACAGGAAAAGAACATTTACAGTCTAATAGCACATAAACGGATTTTTAAATCCAAGGGTACATTATAAAACTTTATTTTTTACTAAATTACTAAATCAACCACTAAAAAGTATGCTTTACATAGGAAAGGGGCTTGAAACTATGTTTTTCTTCCATTCGTTAGGATCCAAAATCCTCACAGTAATAAAAAGATGGGTAATTGCTACATAGAATCAAAAAATATGCATAAGATACACAAAAGACTGTTACTTTTACTTCCGAGACACAAGGAGAGAAGCACATATGAAGGGTCGAAGCGAACAAAGAAAAATCTATGATTGTAATAACTGATAAGTTAATGAAGTATGTTGATATATAATATAAATATATCATAATCATAAATACATGAAGGCTTTCATGGACGATGTCCCTATATTGATTTTAATTTATAACTACAGTAAAATCCTTGATGTAAGTAGAGATTTCAAAATCTCTTCATAATATTTTGATGAAGAAATGGACTGCATATGAATAGTAATGATTCTTTGCAACTGAACGTAGCAGTAGCATTTCGTGATTCCTTCCCAATGCTTTGAAACCTTTCTATCATTTATATATTATTAATTAAGATTTGAAGAATTGTTATTGTCTAAGTTGGTTACATTTTTGTTTCTAATTTCTGAAAGCTGCAATAAAACAGTACAAATTCGAAACAAAAATATAACTAAGAAGAAGTAGTATTCGCTGTATTATTATCCAAGCCAAAAAATTATCAAGGAGAAAACATCGCAAGGCAAAACAGTACAAGATAAAAATGACACAAGGCGAAAGCGTCACAGGGTGAATACGTACAAGGTCAAAACGTAAAATGCAGAAATGTTAAAGGCGAATCCTCCTAAAGCCATCATAGAGCTTTCATGAATTAAAAATGCTTATATTGACCCATAAAAGTTATATATGTGTGGCAATAACATATAAGCAAGATGGGATATTATTTTTCTCAATATTGTGACAGTGTGATAAATGTGTTTGTTAGTATGAGTGCTATAATTTATGTTAACTCAAAAAAGTGGTAATTTCCTTTGGAGCCGCGATTTTTAGGTCAACGGAACCTCATAAAAATCGGTTATTTGGTAACTCTGATCATAAATGGTACTGAAGCGTCATGATGTGAAAATTGGTCATTTGGTGATTATAATCATAAAAGATACTGAGGCGTTATGATGTGAAAATTATTTGTAAAGACAAGTGTATAGGTACTCACGTTGCAAAGACAAAGAAAAGAAGAAAGGGATTATCTGGTTAAGAACAAGCCTCACCAACTGAAATAGATTACAATGATCATATCAAAATTCAATTTAGAGTTCAAATAACGTACGGTCAAATTAACTGAACTTGTATATAATATGTTTATGTAAAAATTGAAACAAATATCACTCACATTAATAACTTGGTTAGAGAGTTTTTTAGTGGTTAATATTGTACTTGACTCTTTAAAAAATCCTCTTTGGTGGTTCATTGAAATAAAAACTTATAATGCGTTTTTCTCAGTTTCAACAAAAAAATTCCAACTTGCTTCTATGTTATAGCCGCACATATTTGGTTTTTGTGAAACAAATACTAAATTAAATGCGCCACGGCTTGCTTTATTAAAAGGAATATTAAAATATAACTAGTTGGTAGTTAATAAGAGTACTGATAAATTTCAACTAAATAAATGGAGTACTTTTTATGGGCTTATGGTTTGTCAATTAAAAATTCACTTTCAACTATAAATATTTTAGATATTATAAATCATTAACTCCTGTAAATTTATAATAAATCTTTATGAACAAAAAAGAAAACTTTTTTTCAAATAAACTTGGTTTTTTATGTGGGCACATTAGAGGCAAAGATAGATAATCCTTTTATGTCATTAATAATGTTGAAAAGGTTGATTAAGTTAGAATTTTTCTTTTTTAAATAAGCCATTTGTAACCATATTTTTCATCTCAAGACTTGCTTATAATTATATGTATAAAAAATGTTCATTGTACCGTGTATAGAAAGTTTTTTCACCCCAAGGCAAGTTAATTGTAGGAAAAGCTTATCCCAAGACATGTTCAATCCCAAAATTCCCCAAAATTCATCCCGAAAAATACATATATTTGGAATATACCTTCATGAAAAAGTTAAAATTTATTCTACATTTTATTACACATATTTAATCATTCAATATACTCATTATCCTAGTAAAGAAGTAATTTAATTAAGGAAATAAATTTATTAAAGTTAACAGAATACTGTATTCTTACCTAAACCACAAAATGCAAAATATTTTGCTAGAAAGCTTTAATAATTTTGTATTTGACTAAATTGAATAAATATCGAATACTAGAAAAATGATCACTCCTTGTGACAATTGTTTCAAATGATCTAGACTTATTTTATATTTTTAATATATATTTGGGTATTTATTTAGGATTACTTATCCTTCCCAGCATATAAATCCACCATATTGTTAAAATTGAATCTAGGAATTAAGTTAATGCGTTCCTTATATGAGTTATTAGCACATAATGAGAAATTGAAAGTATTAGGAAATACACAAATGATGCATAGATAGGCAGACTAATTTTTAAACACTTATATCTCGAGGTTCCGTGACCGGAAATAAAACATTCCAGCACAAGTAACTCGGTAAATCTTGTGGCTTTGTTTTTGTTTTTCTTACTCGCATCAAACAAAGTCGTTTACGAGGCCAAACGTCATATGGTCGCCACTCTCCTCCGCGCCGGTAGGTCTGTCAAGGAGATAATCAAGGGCACTGGACTATCCAGGACTACTGGGTTCAAGGTCCAGAAGCTTGTCAAGGAGGGAAAAGATCTGAAGGATGGTGTTTGGACCGGCAGACCACGGAACATCAATGTGGATGAGGTGAAGGAGGCCTTCACAAAAAAATTTGGCCACCTCAATCACCTGATTTGAATTCCCTTGACTACAGTATGTGGTGACAAATTGAGAAGAAGGCCTGTGCAACCCGCCATCCGAATTTGGACTCATTGAAGGCCAGTGTCAACGAGCAATAGGCAGCCATGGAAGATCATTACATCATCAATGTGTGCAAGGTCTTCCGCGGGCACTTGGAGGGTGTCATAGCAGCTGATGGTGGTTATATTCAGTAATTATATTAAATTTTATATCAGAATAAATTCTCTATTATATAATTCTCAAAAAAATACGTCATACGAATTTTATTACACATTTAATTATTTGCCACAAATAGTCCGCGTATTTATGCAACTACTGGTACATAGTGATGAAAATTTGGTTATTTTAAGCTCGCCCGTTTTTTTGTAGCTGACAAACAGAAGTGATTATATTCTTTTCCTACGCCCTTTTCATTATTTTTAATTTCTGAGGAGTGAACTTCACTTTTATACTACATACAAAAATATCCAAAACAAGATATCACATTTGTGTGTGCTTATAAAAGACAAAGGTAACATTTGAGGATTTGTTGCCAAGTTATATTTACAAGTCTTTTTTGGACTAAGAGTAGAATTGATCGAAATCGGAGTAGTTCTCACCTATGTTCTCGTTTATTTCATTTTCCTCCTCTCCACTAGTAAAAGTTGATTATACCTAATCTAATGAACCGTCATAATAGCTCAGCTGCTCTCCTCCAACACATTTTTTTAATTATATGGGTAAGGGTTACCATATTGATTTTCGGTTTCTTTTTTATTAACACGCTCAAAATGCTCCCATTTAGCAACATTTTTGATATCTTTGTAAGGGAAAAAAGAGAGAAACGAGAAGAAAATATATGGTATTACTGAATTGAGACACTTGTTACTATTAGTTACTTGTAATATAATTATGGGGCGAGAAAACGAATTACTTCTATAAAATGGAAATCCTTCAACAGTGAATTAGTGAAGGAAAAATGACATAATTATATTTAAATTCATATAGCGTAAGTTAGGCAAAGTCTGACAAATAGAAGAGGTGCTTATGTTCATGCATATTATATATACATCCTGAGTTAAATTTGAGATTCATTTAATTAACACATTAACAAATATGTTGTTAGTAAGAAGTTTGTAACATAATATTTTAGTTAATACATCAAATTTAGAGGAATTATTGATGATTTAAAAACTCAATCTAAATTCATGAATTCAGACAAGATTCAAATTAGATTTTTAATTTTGGACGTTATTCGAATCATGTTTCTTAATTCCGGACACCATGAAATATCAAAAATATACACACAAGTATTCATATTATCAAACAGCAATTATTTCACTAAAAATATAACAAAAATGCAGCAAATAAATAAAATACTTATGTTAAAACTCCTATTGAACTCGAACATGGCAATTTTGTTCTAATATAATCAAATGGAAACAAAATATCATCATATTATCACACACTAGAAAATATAGAAGGGTTGATGTTAACTACAAATTATTAGAACATCGAACATTAAACTTATGTACTCAAAAACAATATCATCAATCAATTTGAAATTTTAAAGGATTATCGAGAAATGTGTGACGATAACATAAAAATCTCTTTTCATATCCTAGGTTGAAGTACTAAAGAGTTGTTGCAACTTAACTGTTAAATGTCCGACAATTTGGGACGTCCGATGATGCGTTACTTCCGCTTTATTTATTTTATTATTCATTTTTAAAATAATATGTGATGATTTTTTCTCTTAGAGGGAGATGCTTACACCACGCCGACCTATTCAATAATGAACTAAACAGAAGAACAGCGCTTTTAAGAACTGTTTTTCTTTTTCCAATTTTTAAAGGAAGTTTTTTTATTACAAACTCATTTTCCCATCTCTAATAATTATCTTAATATAAAAAAGTGTTTTTCCCTAGAAGTACTTGTCTTTGGATAATTTTTCTGACGATGAATTTGTTTCGAGATGAAAAGAGTGAGATCATCTTTCCGTACTTGAAGTTCCCTGTTACCCATTGTACAAAGTAAATTGTACTTCCAATTTTTTTAGGTAGATACAATGGTATAAAAAATATATATGTACTTATGCATCAATATCAAAGTAAGTTTCTATGTATGTAGTCGTATGTATATTAGTATTCTTCAGTCGTAATCAAGAAAATAATGAATATATGAAAGTTGCAAACTTCCTTTCTGCATTTTCTTGATTTGACAAGCTTCTTTAGCCAACAACACTTTTTTTATATTTTATTTATTTTGACATTACATAAAATGATTCCCCAAAAAAACACGAAATTTACTTTTTTAAATATTAACTTTGGGACATTGTAAAGATTTGTTTAATACTCTATGAGCCTTTAGTAGGTGGGTATGTCTATAATGAATAGTTAGTAGTCACAACACAAAAACTTTTGATAATTCTTACTTAATATGATTCCAGGAACTTCGTCGTAAAATATGTTTGTTTATGTACATACAATATGAATGATGAATTGATGTGAAAAGTGTCTCGATTTTAATAAATCAACATACAATATGTTCTTTTGTAATTTCCAGGCATCATTTATTCATTTGCACTGTTAATAGGTAGAGAGGGGTAGTTAAAATCAAATTAAGTTGTAGCCCTACTTTTTGCAAGAGCATATTTTAAGTACACTAGCAAAAATAGTTTTTAATTTCTGGGAAAAAAAAAAAAATCTGAAAACAAAATGTTACTTTTTCTCATTAACGCTCATTTAATCAAATTTTACATTAGTTTTTTTTTTTGACATATTTATCAGTATTTATACTGTCGATGATAAACTTTATATATTCGATGCATCCAGATATTTTTTAATAACTCAAATAGCCACATAAGCAATTACGAAACATAAACTTTCATTAATTCAATTATTAATAGCATGGAGTTTAACATTTATAGCAAGCAAAATAAGAGATTTTCTCATTACAATAGAGCAAATACAGGGAAAGGCTGCAAGTGCAGCAATGACATGTATATTCCTCTTATCAAATCTAGAAAATAACCAAGTTAGAGACATGGCAAGGATCGGTAGTGTTTTCATTGAGATTTTAAAATTTTATAAGTATTACTAGTATTTCATGGCCATTTTTTAACTGTATTTAATTGAAAAATAAAAAATATTCGACCGATTAACAACTGTCCATTAATAAGTTATTATCAAAATTACTTATCGGCGTACCCCTAATAGAAAGGGTTTAGAGATCAAATTTAATAGACCAATAATAACTTCATTAAGGAATACTCTTTTATATGACATTATAATAAAATATAAACTTTATAAATCGCACCATTTCTCCTAATTCTTTGAATTTTCCACTCCAGAGTTTGTATTTTTTTTTTAATTATAAAAGTTCTACCCTTATATGGTTATAATAAAACAAAAATTAAATACCATATACCCTGAAAAATTGAAGTTGAAAAACCAAAGTCATGGTTAACTTTTTTTTTCATCATAATAATAACCAAAAAAAGGTTATAACATATAAAAGTTTTTAATGATTACAATATTTGCCTATAATTGTTTTCGTTTACAAAATATTATTTATCAAATATTCATCGAAATACTCTTTTTTTTTAAGGCCCCAGATCTCAGAGTTAGTTTGAGTTACTAATCTAAAATTTCATTTCTGACTTGGTCTACTGTCAACAATATTACATAAAATTTCGTCAAATCCTTTTACAAGTGAAAATTTATCGTCGAATTATTCATATATTTCAACAACATATGACTGACCTATTGAGTAAATGTAAAGATCTGCTAAACACTAACAGTTTCCTTCATAGGACAAAAACAGCTAATATATGATATTTTACATTTGAAGTTAGAAAAAGTGAGCATCGTAGCAAAGTGGACAATGCACTTGAGAGAAGTTATTTTATTGAACTCTATGTGCATGGGTTTTATTCACAGTCGCACCTAGAAAAGGAAATGTAGATGAGGTATATTGACTTCAAAGGGCATTCCTAGCTCAGGTGGAGTCATTGTGATGTAGTATTTATCTATCTATACATAATCGGTACAACTTCATCTTACCAATGATTGTAATATTATTTAAAAAATGTAACAAAAATTTAAAAAAGTTCTCAGATACTTGAGATTTTTGAATTACTATAATGTTTATTTTGATAGATGCAAGCAATGTAACAATAAAGTAACAATATTTGGCCTATAACTTGAAATTGAGATAGTATAAGACATCTGAAAATTGAGAATTTTAACACAATCATTTCATTTTTTTTTTTTTTTTTTTTTTTTTTTTGCCATGAGAGAAGTGAAATTTAGTAAATAGCGTTTTTTGAAAAGAAAAGACCATAAGACATTAAAAGAAACTTTACCCTTAAACGAAACACTTATATATGTATACACAGTTTAAAACTTCTGAGAATTATGATGTACCACATACATTCTTACATAATCAATTTTGTAAATTAAGAAAGAAAGCTTTTGGCATTCCTTTTTATCATCGTAAAGAATGCATCTAGTAACATGAGTCAAAATGAACTATAAAAAGTATCTTAAATTGATTCACTGAAAATGAAAAAAAACGTTTCAAATTACTGCTTCCTTTTTTCATGTTACTTCGTTAAAAAAAGTTTCTTTGTGATCATTAATTACAGCTCCTTTTTATTTCCCTTATTTAAGAACCAAATGTTATCAGCTGATACCCTCTTCATCAGTATGTATATATAATTAAAACTAAAAATTGAGTTTTGGATAAGCTGGAGGAGTATTTATTGGGTAGAGACACAGTTCAATGTTTACTTCTTCAAAAAATTAATTGTGACCCATAGAGATTTGAGAGGTACAAAAACTTTAGAGGTGTAACATTAGTTGCTGACAAATCCATGTTTTAAAAATATGCATATATATCTACTATTAAAGAAGGAAATAAATTCGTAATCCCATTGGAAGTATGTTTTTCGGAGCAACAACATTAAAAATTCGATAAAATTGATCAATATGCTCATACAATTTTCACTTTAATACTCAGATTGCATATTTGCTCTTGAATTTTCATCAGGATATGAAAATCTTATTTATTACTTAAGGGGCTATGCCACTTGCGTTACCTTAAGACAATCAAACTCAGATTTTTGGTAAACATTTATATCTACGCAGAGGGAAATCAAACTCAATGGAGTAGATACCGAAGTGTAAAAGGACTATTTTAATGATCATAATAGAGGCGATCTCAAGACATATGTTTGCAAAATGTTTTTGTGAATAACTCAAATAATAAAATTCATTGGCAAAAAAATAAAAACAATTAATTAACTCATTGATATGCAATAAATTATTATTTTTCTTATATTAAATGAATCCATAATGTAATGGAATAGTAACATTTGGAAAAAAGTAGTAAGGTTAAATGTTGTTTTATCTATCAAAACAAAAACATAAGATTTTATTAATATGTATATATATACTGGGAATAACAACAGGAATTTGGCGTTTCAGATTTCTGGAATTTTCTGGCATTTTTGTTGACGAAATTGTACAGTATTTTTTTTTTTTTTGTGAAATTTACATTTAAACATTTCCTTGAGTAGCCGGTATATATATGTCTGTAGATTACAAACCTATTACATCTTCAGAAGGCAGAACACAGGTGTGCTGTTGTGATGATTTTGGCAAAAAAATATTTTTTTATTAGCAATACTAAGGTCTCAAAAATGAGAGGGATCTACAAGAGAACGGTTGTGACATCTCCCCCACTCATAAAACGACTCAAGATGGGGTCCAAAAGCCATTTACGACTAGGTGTCCTCGAATATTTGGCCTCTTAGCTCCCTCGATCTGAATCAGATGGATTATTATGTCTGTAGCTACCGGCAGTCAAAGATCAACAGAGGTTTACACACCTGATCGACTCTGTCGTCTTAGAATGCAAGAATTTAGAAAGGAATCTTGTTTCCAGGACCTGTGTACTGTTAACTACTCAAATTGATGCTGTTATTGATACCAAAATATGATTCATTGAGTAAGATATATTCTCAATGATTGTATCTACTGCTCAGTTTTTCTGTTTTGAATATACAAAATGTATCTTAAAATATAACCATTTTATGCTAGTTTAAATTAAATTGATCAAAAGTCCCGGATATTGTTATCTCCCCTATATGTATATTTTATTAATTTTGTAGATATGTACACTGGACAGGCTGTTTCAGATAAATTGTCCTCAGAGGCTAAAACTTTTAAATTTATTATTATAATTACTTAAAAAAAAAGTTTTTGATCAAATTTATTATAGAGATGTAGAGTTAAAAAAATATTCAATGTGTCGTACATTTAAGTCACAGACTTTTTCCACATGACCTCCTAGCTACCTCTAAAAGATCAAGGTTCCTGGGTAGTAAAGTGATGGATCGCTTTTGGGAGGTAATGTCCTTATGATGAGTCCTGCAGGGACTGGCTTCCAACCTTCTCTGAAGATAGGAAGCCCATTGCTTTAAATCTGTGGAGTTTGGAGGCAGTACTTCAGGTGCTCAAGAGAGATATAAATTGGTCTTTAACCATTCAATTACTATCCTGAATTTGTGTGCTGGTGCAGTGTCATGCTGGAATATGTAAGGCCTGGCAGCATCCACAGCCTTCATTCAGAGTACAACAATGGTTTCTAGGACATCCATGTAAACATCTTGGTTCATTCTTAGGGAAAAACTAACGAAATAAGAATCCATAGCATAGCCTCCACTGTTAGTTGTACCCAATGTCATAAGATCGAGCTTCTGAAGACAGTAGAGACATTGTGAACATCTTTATATATCTTCCTATCATTTGTAATGTTAAACGATCGATCTATAGTGAATAGTTTGCATTAAAGAATAAACAAAGATATCCATAGTGTATTTTAGAGTGAAAAGAAGTTTCTTCCACTGGATCACTCTTTTGGCCTTCATTGGATCGGTGAGGAGAGGACGATGCTTAAGGAGATAAGAGGCTTGGCCAAAATCATCAAAAACAGCTCGACAGGTGGTTACCTTTCTCACTTGGTGATCTTTTGCCAACTTACTCATTGGAAAGGCTGGGATGGTGGTGTTACCGAGCGTTTGAGCCCTTGTCAATAATTGTGGAGAGGGTTTCTTATATTTCGGAGGATTTTGTTTCTTCCTAGTCGTCTGTTTGTACATTGTATAAAGTGTCCCCTGATGTATATCACAAATATATTTTGATCTAAAAAATAACAATTTAGTAATATTAATAAGGTATAGTATTGAACGTGTTTCCAGAGTGTATGTATACCATATACATATTTTTGATTTAAGAAATAGCAATGAATTTGTACTTTTGAAATATTGCTTGTATGTATGTGTAGCTTCGAATAACTATCACTGTTTCAGTTTGATTTCATTATTACTTTCTTATGTATATTATTCACAATTCATATACATTGGAAATATTTAAAACATAACTCCTGATATGTAAAAATGAATTTACTCTCGCAGGGCTTAGTACTTATAATACAAGAAGTACTGGTTTGTTTGTTTTTGTTAGTGAGTGCTCTAAAGATTGAAGCGATCCCATCATCACTTTGTTTCTCAAACTTTTATAACTATTATTTCATTCTTGAGGACAGAACACGTCTTATAAATTGATTGAAGTATTGAGTAGTGACACAGAGGATTTCCCGGGGAGTTATCTTCTATATTAGTAAAACATAAATGGTCTTTTAGCCGACACCTAATTGATCGGGATTTAGTTTTAAATAATATCATTCGAGAGTGATTTGTTTACACGTCTGAAATCACACTTTTTCTCATCTTCAATAAATCATCACGTCATAGACAAAATATCACAGGTGAATATTTTTTATTATGACCAATTAGTTAATCATTTATAAAGATGGAGACTCAATTCAACACATATATAAGGTTAATCCAATTAAATACATCATTATATATTTCGAGGTAATACATACATATATAATGAATGTTTTTTTTTTTTTCAAATCCCATGTACTACGAAAATGAGCAACAAGTACATTAGACAATTATCATAAATTATCAACTAAATAAAATAAATTTCATTCCCTTTTTTTATTCATTATAGGACCTTCTATGTAATGTTCATTGAAAATTGCTTCAACATAAATTGGTTCATTTATCTTTCTTCAAAACTACATTGATCTTTCTATCTCAATAGCAAATTTATCTGACCACAAATGAAACCCGTTTACAAGTATCTTTGTATAAATATATGACTTTATTGTATGTACTTTTCAGACATTCATTCAATATAATAAGTGAGTAATTAATTTTACTCATTAAAAAGACCTCGAAAAATTCCTATTATTTCAATCCATTGAGTTCTGCTTTTACGTTGTAATAAATCTTTGATCTCATATTTGCTACTTATGGATGCATCAATTATATGCCTATTGTATATGTAAATAACTCAAAAAGGCAAACAAAATATAACAAGAAGGTGGAAATTAAATATATATTTGAAAGAGCAGAGCTATATCTTGAAAGGAAAATATGTTTCTCGAAGTTTATTTTCTTACGCTAAATTTGTATATGACAAAATATATATTAACTTTTTTTTATTAATCATTTTATATATTTATGACAAGATATTTATTTCTTCTAGCTCAATATTCAATCTACACCGGACAATTAAAAAAAAAAAAAACTTTTTATTATTGTACTTGATGGAGAGTTAATTTACCAAAGGGTGGGTTGTAACTTGTATGTAGAAAGATGGATCTCATTGCTAAATATATTGAGAATTCCTAAAATATATAGATGACATTAGCTAACAATCTAAACTTCGTATACACAAGAAAACATCAGACATATATTTTGGTCAAACGTGCTAGGTCCATGTCGAATTGACATATTGCATATGTGAGAAAAATATTTTAAGTCCAAGTAAAGTACAAAGTATTTGGTGTCTTTTCTTAACTAGAGTATCAAGTTTTTGTACAAATGTCCAAGGCTTTTAATATTTTAATGGTGTCCAATTTAAATTATTATTTTCATTAGAGTTAATTTTAAGGCAATTATATTGTTTTGTTGATTTTAATTCCATTTATTGCATATTGAGTAGAGTATAATTTAGTTATGATAAATGAAAAATAATGATCAGTATCCGTTTGTTAAAATAGCCTTTTATGATTCATATTTAATTTAATGCTAAATGTTAGTATAACGCAATTGCTCCTAGCAATGAGATATTATATTATTTTATGTTTTGAATATATTTTCATATGGATGTATTATGATATGAATAAAGATAAATAATAATAAAAAATGAGATGTACATTACTTAAACCACACATGTTAATGAATAAAAAATGGATCTATTTTTACTACACCAATTATAATGACCATTGACTATAGAAATGAACTGAAAAATGCATGCATGCATGCATTTCCTCTTATTCATAATAATTTAAGTACAAATTTTAGAAAAGAGACACATTATATAATTACTCTTCTCAACATTCATTTTTGATTACTGAACATTTATAAAAATATTTGATTATCAATTGTTACTCGTTGGAAACGCACGTAGTGCAAAAATATTTAAAAAAGTAACAAAATAGATTTCATTTTGTGACATATTTGTTATTGTAGACATTATTGCAGTATTTGTCAAATCGGTTTTTTTATTCTACTCAAAAATAATGAGAATAATTAAAAAAAATGGTTATATGATAAATAAACATTATGCCATTATGTTTTTTAACTCTATGAATCCATTCTATATCAACAACATTTCTGCTGCATAAAAATGAATAATGTTGATGTCCATTTAAAATAGCCACATAAAATTTACAACAGCATTTTTATGTGCAAATGTTGCACACGTCTGCATGTACATAGTTATTAAATATTAATTTTAAAATTGAACATGGTTTTAAATGCATTCAACTAACCTATGCTGACAGATTATTAGCATTTTTTTTTCTAGCTGGCTTAAATTTATTCTCAACAAATATAAAGATTTAGTCAGACACTAAAGCAAAAAGCTTAGGACAGCAGACAAAAAATAGTTTTTTGATACAAAAAAAGGGGTCATCCAAATATTAAATTGTACAAGTTAAAAAAAAAAATAATACACGAAAAAAAGTTCAAAATACAATAAAATTATAGTAAGCAAATGATTCTTTTATTAGCCAATTCCTTTCATAATTTTCGATATTGATATTTATTGAATCTTTTTACCCGTTTTTGCTTAAATTATTGTTGATTTTTCGTAATAATGCCATTAATCTTACTATTATCCTTCCAACAATAGTGTTCTACAAATACATCCTGCTGCTCTAAAAATTTCCAGCAGATCATGTGATATCCACTCATAGAACTCTCTAAAAGCCCACAGTTCCAGAAGAGATGGTAAATAGTCATTACTTTACGCAACAGTAAGGTACTTCTCTGGGCATTAAGGAATTTGGGTTAGGGATGTGTTTGATTTATGTATTAATGCAGAACCATTTAATCTTTGAAACATTTTCCGAACGATATTGATACTTTTACAAATGCATGAACTTTGGAATAGATTTCGAGTATATAACTTTTTTTACTTTGGACAAGAATAAATCATTTGATTTAATCAATAATTTCAATACCCACAAGTAGTGTTGTGTTAGGCCTTATAAAGGACTGAAAACTGCATTTTCGTTCAGTTCAGTCTCGTTTCAGTCCAGTTAGGTCCTACATATCAGTCTTAAAATCTTATAATGCACTGTCCTTGATGACGTAACTCAACTTTATCTCTTCTTTTTTTATTCAGTTCTAGAACTGACAGTTCTGAATACCAAAAATCCCCTCCCTATCATTATAGACAATTTTATACCAATCCGTATTTTTTTCCATTGATGTGTCTATCTCGTCTTTTCTTGGAATCAGTTTAGCTTTAAGTACAAAAAAGCTTCTGAAATACAGAAAAACGTACTTATTGATAGACTTATAGTCTTAGTAATCAAAAAGCTAGTTTCAAAAGTAATAAAAGAAAACCACATTGTCTTACTTCTTTTTAGATCATTAATTAGTTGATCGTCTTGGTGTTTATTTCCCCTTCCGAGATGAGGATTTTAGCCTATTTTTGGTGTAAATTACTTTTAATTACCTAATAAAATGAATAAATTTATTTAAATACAGTTATAATATTTTTCCCGCACTTTATTACAGTTATTAATTTTCTCTACCCAAAATTATATATCATGCAGCTGATATTAACAAAGTTCTTAATTCAGTAATATCATATTTTTTGTTCCCACCATCTTCTCGTGATTTTTCTCCTTACAAAGATATTAACTCTGCTCCCTACTCTTGCCTCTGGTGTTGAGTGACAATGCTGAAAACAATCAATTTATGGTTAATTTTGATATAATCATAAGTATTTATGGCTGAGTTTTCAAAATTGAGAATGATATCACAAAAACTAAAAAATAATACTTTGTTATACGGGAAGTGTTAATGTCATACTCTATACAACTCTAGTAATTACCTTCTTTATTTTGGATTATTGTTCCAACTTTTGTTTTATATTTCAACATCTGCGGTCAAATTTAGTGTGATACTTCCTATTTATCTTTCACAAAACATCGTTAAAAAAAGGTCAAAACAATTAATTATTGAAAATAACAATAATAATATTTGAGAATGAATTTTAAGTGGTCGGATTTAGAATACAAATTAAATAACGCATTTAAATGGAAACAATTATATGAAAAAGAAAATAATTACTTTATCAATAAAATGAAATTTTTTAAAGACTCTAGAAAAGTAAAGAAAGTTAAGAGATTTATAACTTAATACCTAGAAATATATTAGGTATTCATAAAGTATACACATGAATGTTTGTATATCGAATATGTATTATTAATATTTTTATGCTTATCAAAAAAAAGTATTAGCTCAAAACCAAATGAATACAAAGAAAGTTGAATAAACATAAATATTACAATCCTAATATTTATTCATGTTTTTTTTTCAGTACCTTCTTCATTGTTATTTAATATTTGGGATTATATTTTAAAAAAAAAAAAAAATATATATATATATTATTCATTAAGCCACTAATACCAATAAACAACTCAATATTTAAACTATTTTAATAATTATATGTCTCAATGAATATTTCTTCATACTGTATTACTATTTTTTTAAATGTTGCTAATGAGAATCTGGATGATAGCTAATTGATATATTCAATTGATATGAAATATCTTTCAAATAGATATTTAAAGCTTTATTGATAAGATTTTATCTTTCATTTTGTGAACAACCTTTTTATAACGTGGTTTGTAAACTAGATAAAAAAGAAAGGCCAAAAATAAAACGTATTTTGTTACACGATAAATGTTGAACAGTTATAATAATTATGTAATTTAATTTTTAAATTATTTTATTTTTTTACTGGACTCTCCATTTGCAGTAAAAATTATAATAAAAATGATAAAATAATTTTACTGAAAAAAAAATGCATCTATATTTTTAGGTATACTCAAAAACATGAACTTGGAGTTTTTATGGGATATATTTTTTTATTTTTGTCTAATAAAAGTATTTAATCTTTATATTTGATAAAAATGTCTAAGAAATATTTAATACTTACTTTATACGAGTTTTAGGAATCAGATGTTTAATGTACTAATTTGTTTTTGGATATTGCGTATATTATATAAAATAAAGCTACAATAATTTAATTTGTTAGCTACCTCAGTAAGTTTCAGTCTTTACATAAAAAAAAGAATCCAAGAAATGAAAGGGAAAAATAGAAGATCGACAGTTAATTAAATTCACTGAACCTCGATTAAAAATGACTAAATATACAAATAAATACTAAAAAAGATATTTTTAAGATAAATTTATAATTCATGTAATCAGATTAAATGTACCAAGAGGATACGAAAAAGTTTGGCAATTAAATGTAGAGTCAGAGTAATAATAAACATTTTTTTTTATCTTAAGGGTATATAATATCTTAGTTCACTAATGCAAGGTTAAAAAAGTATAATAGTTGAATACTTTTTTTCATTAAAAAATAACAATGTAGACCTAATTTTTTTAAACCTTATGACACTCTATATCAAAGTACCATGTAGAAACTTGAAGCTTAAACACTTGTATTATCAAACTCCAACATAGCTGGCCAGGCTAACGGGGAGAGGTTGTAAGACCATCTACAATTTTAAGAAGTGGCTAGAATACAACGAAACTATACCAAGGAAGGAGGGCTTTGGAAACAAGGCAATCATGAATGCAGATACCCTCAATGACACTCCTGATTTATTTCCCAGTGGTTTCACAGGCTTACACCGATGTTTTCAAAGCTAACCTGCTCCCCTGGTTCCATGCCAATTACCCCAGTGGCAAAGTCGTCTTTCAGCAAGATGGGGCCCCACTCACACTGCAAAAATTACTGAGAACTTCTTAGCTAATATAACGCTTTCTGGTACAAGAGAATGTGGCCACCATAAAGTCTAGATGCCAATCTCCTCCTCTGTCCTCACATTTAGAGGAGGGCCTGTAGTATCTGTCACCCGAACATTGAAGCCATAAGGGCCCCGACAACGTGGAGTGAGCTCCCATGGTCCTGAAATTCATTCGCAATATTTTTAACTCTTTTTACAAGAGGGTTGTCACCATCTGAGAGACCAATGGCGACTGAATAGAATACATCAATTTGACATTGTCTATAAATCAGAAAAAGACTACTAAAGATTTTTGTTAAATTGATAATTAAAGAATGGCGGGCAATTTTCTTTCAAAGAGTGTACGATTTAAATTTCCACTCGGTATTATATGTACAAATTTTGGCACTTATACATAATTTTTTTAACTTGTCAACTTATTGCTTTATTATAAAAATATGTTATCAATTTTTTCTATTTTCGACAGTCATTGTCGGTCACGTTTGTAATTTTTTCTCTTCAAACAAGCTGTAGATGAATGTGACATGCAATCATAGGAATACTCATGAAATATATACACAAATTTTGAGACGTATAGACAAATTACTTCAAAGAATATACTCAGAGATTTTCAATATTTTTGAGCTTTGCAACTAGTCCTTCTAAACAATATTTCGTATATATTTTTTGTATACGAGTATACAAATTCATTAATTAATTTATTAATGTCTTTCAAAGTAGACAGCAACAAATGTAATTAATTATATATATAATAAAATACATATATATTCAACAAATTATATATCCTTTTAAACATATATAAATATAAGATAATTAAACTTAAATGATTATATGTATACAAAAAACCATGAGTAATAAAGAATCATTTAATATTTAACCTTATATTATCATGAATAATACGGATTTTATGTGTTAAATTTTACAAAAATTGAAAGTTTGAATTTGTACACATTTAATAATATACTTTTATGCGTGTGACATTAAAAACTCAGCAAAAATAACCAATTACCTTTTGGCATTTTATTATGAGAGGCATATAAGCAAAAAATGTTTATGAATAATGGTGGGGATCCTGTCGTAATCCCTTACTTAAAATTATTATAAAGTTGTTGTTTTTTTCACAGACCTCCAGTAGTACTTTTTCAAATAGATGATATCATTAAAAATATTAAATACCGGAAGGATTATGTATTTCATCTCAAGAGCTGTCATCCTTTTCTTCGGTGTGAGAATTTTTTTAGTTCTGAGTGAGTTTCATAGGACTTTTTTTATGTCATTGGGTTTTTTATTAAGTGAAAAATTTATCTGAATCATTCTGAACTTCGGAAGTCTGCACAAAAGGGTTTTTTTCCGTTGAAAATGGTTCTCTAAAACCTATTTAAAAATTTCTTCATTTAAAAGTAAACTGCATATAATTATTTATTCAGAAAGCGTGTTTTATAAAGATGGCTGGGCTCTCGCCCATTAGACCACCAGACGAGAAAGCAACGAAGGATTGTTCTGACTTCCTTGCATATGTACTATATTCGAGGATGGTCGAACAAGGAAAGGATAAAAGTGTCAATGAAGGGAAGTTTATTGACTGGGATCAAATATTTCTAATGGGAAAAATTTGTTGTTATATTTGGAAGACAGTGATGGAAAACCCGTTCATATTGAATGCTGAAGCATATAGACGTTTATGATATTGCATTGTTATATGGTTTTAAAGAGTATGAACTAGCAGAAGCAAATCCATACTTTGTTATTAACGCAGCGGGTTTTCACTCCAAATTTCCAATTGACATAAGATGAAGATTGGAAAACTTCAAAAGGGTACACCCATTTGTGAATAGAAGTTGTATCAATGATTTCCGACATATCAAGTAATATTCAAACTGGTACACTCTCAAGAGTGTGCAAAAGAAGGGGAGCATTGGTGTGTAATGGACTTCAGTGAGGCATTTGATACCATTTTACATATTTTGAGATCAATAAATAAACTCCTTCCTATATAATTTTTCAATCCAATTAGAGCTCTTTAATTCATTTCTACGTCGACTATTGAATAAGGTGATCCGATAGTTTCAAAAAAAGTTTTTGAGTTGATTTTGGAATGTCACAAAATATTATTGTTATATATTCTAACTACATCACTTTGATATTGGAGGCAAAGTCAGGAAACCAATTAAAAAAGAGGATTGAAGTTTTAATGAACTACTTCTAAAAATATCAAAAAAGGTCTGGCTTGAAGATTGACAACAAGAAAACTGTTATTCTCCCCTGGGTAACTGGGATCCCTTTGAAGGATTTGATTGTTCAAAAAAGAAGAGTGTCAATATTTTAGGAGTTAAGTGGGAAAATAAAGGAGCCTTATATAAAACTGGACTCAACTAAACGTTTTTTTAAATTCTTCAATTCACAAATGGAAGAAATTTAATGTCCAAAAAAAATTGACCTCTTCAAGTATAAATTTTTCCTGCAACTCTTGATGATGCAATGTCTATTCCATGGTTAGCAAAAAAGGCCATTGACGTAGAAAAATGTTGGTTCACTAATCTTTTTCATCAAAACTACATAAATTCCATAAAAAGCTCATTCTTTTTTATGAAATTTTTAGCAATTTTGTGTCTATTTATTTGTTGTCAAATTTTAAAGAAGGAAAGTTTTTATTGAAAATGGATTGATAGCTAACATCTTATATAAACATTTTTCAAGATATTTGACTTTGGTTTAGGGAATTAATTTTGAATTAAAATGTTTATTTATACATATATTTTTTATCTATCACTTTTCTAAAATAAAAAATAAAGTCAAAATAATAAAAAACATACAACTTTTTACTAACTTGGGTGTTTATTAAAAATTACTATAACTAACCAAATTCATAAATTAACAAACAAAGTTAATGAACTGACCTATCAAATTCACAAATTAAGAAACAAACTTTATGAAATGAGGAAACAAATTTATATTTTAGCTTACACCATAATCTAATACTAACATGTTTGATAGTTTATGTCGGTTCAAGAATAAAAGAGAATATTAGCTTTAATTTTTATGTATTTTCCTTATTCACCTTTGACGGCAGTTACAAATAAGAGGAAGTTGTATTTAGAAAATGTTGTATCTTACTATATTTCCTGCATTGGAAAATATTTGCATTATTTTTTGTTATTAGCTAATCTTGCTCAATATAAAGTTAATTTAAAAGATTAATTTATTATCCTTATTTATATAGATTTGTGCATTAAGAAAAATAAGTAGCTGAATTATAATAAGGCGTTAGAAAATAAAGGGTCTAATGTTTCATAATTTATTATATATTAATATAAGGTGTAATAATACAAAATATATTATTTAAATAGATTTTTTTTTATTTCCTTAGTATTCAAGACAGTTATGAAATGACAGTTCAACTTGACAATTTCCATTATTTTATCCACATTTCTAAAAATTGGGGTTTCAGAGCCTGGTGGATCTTTGACATCCAAATTATCGGGAACAGAATCGACAAAAATAGTCAAAATTGTGCGTAATTGGCTGATCCAGTATAAGAACCATAAACATTATTTACATTTTTAGCGATCTGGCTTGCATTTTCGCCTTGTTTGAAGGAAAATTGTAAAATATGGCATACTTTTCCTTTTGTTTGAGTCCATCTTTGACGTGCATTCAAGCAATACTGAGTCAATGAATCACAAAACTGTCCGTGAAATATTATCTTTCTATCAACATCTATTTCAAGCCGATCCCACTAATTTAACGTGAGATACACATGACTAAAGTCATCTATAGGAAAAATAAAATATCTCTTCTTCTTCACCTATCAGCTACAATTAAGTTTGGACAAAGGAAACTACTACTGTTCAGATTAAAATATGAACTAATTCAGATACTTTTTGGTTTGTTCTTTAAATCTGAAATACATAAAGAAACTAAATCTTTTGGATAGGAATGTAAATAAGTAATGCAGAAAATCTCAGTTCGAGGCAACCAGTCCTTGATTAAATCCTGTTTTTGACATATCAAAGAGGATCTTTGGCTTACCTGTTAAGAAAAGTGCTTTTCGGGGTGTAATCATGATATATATCCCTATTGATTGAAAAACAATTAGAAATGAATTTAAGAATAAACATACATAACAAAAATGTTGGTATCATCTTACGATTGGTACCTATAAAAAGGACATATCCTTGTGGAGGTATTCATTCTTTTAAAGTTGACATCAAAAAAATGGATGAAAAACTGATTATGGACGTATTTTTATTATCAGGATTTGCCTGTAATTTTTTGTATACGATAGGTTAATTATTACCTACCCCGACAAAGTTGCACGTAAGTAAGGTCACGAGGATTGTAGTAAAACTTATCAATCAATTTTGATCTAACTTGGTACAAAAATAATATATGGTCCCAGTCTGAGGCCATTAAATTTTGATAGGTCCAGGTAGCACAAAACGTTAAAAATATACCACTGACACAAACTCTAGACTATATTGAAAAATAGAGCTCAAATTAAAAGAATCATAAAGATGTTTTATATAGAAAAAAATCCAAGGTGAAATTTAGTATCCAAATCGTACAATAGGTATAAACGTAATATCCACCGTCACTTCTGAAAAAATTGAGATACAAAACCGAAAGAATTTCTTTCTGGCAAACAATACAAATAAATATACTAGAATGGGCAATTCGTAGAACATAAATCCTCCTCCTGAAATTACACATAGTTTTGTATCTTAATTTTTTCCGATGCTATGGTCGATTATACATTTTTTATGCTATGTATTACCTTGACCTTGACTTCTAAAAAAATGTATTTGTATTTTTGTGTTACCATATATAATCACGGTGAACAATCAGTGGCAAAAGCATAACCTAAGGTTCAACTCCGTTGGCGTAGGTAATAACATATATTTAAGTCTGAACGCAATAGATATTAAATTTCATTAAATTCAACATTACCCATTTTTGAATTTAACATAGAGAAGAAATGATATTTTATGAAGGAAAAATAACCAGAGGCGGAGATTTGCAATTAATAATTAAATAATGTATAGAACTGTTGATTTCCAGAGTATCCTTTGCAGAAATGAAGGAGATCTACTTTTGTTAGTCTAGCCTTAATTCTATATTTGTTTCTGCCTATCGATGTGAAGAGCATTTGAGTCCCGATAATCCCTTCTTTCTTTCCTATCTACTGGTCCAATTTAAATTATTGCAGTAGATAGAACCTACTGATAAGAAAACATACGTTTATATGTATGTATGTATTTATGAGTCTTTATTTATACTACTATTTTAATATTTATGTATAGGTACACTCATAGATATGAGTAAATAAAAATATTGAATATAAAATTGGATATGAATGTATGGATACAAATAAGTTGATATATAGCTATAACGATTAAGTAGGGGCATACGAGGCGTGTTCAAAAAGTAAGGTGTCTTAGTATATTTTACCACAATTCCAGACGTTTTCTTAATATTGCTTCTCGTAAACGGCACATCACTTCAAGATAATACTCTTTATTGAACGTACGACCATATGTTAAAAACTTCTGATCCACAATACTGCAGTAGTCGGGAAAAAAACAGGGATCCAAACTTGGACATTTTGATCAAACTTGGTGAACTTTTTGATATTAGCTCACCTGAGCTTTTCCATGGCGACAATTAAGATTTGGTTTTGATAGCATAACCAGGATTCGTCACTAGTCATGACCGTTTTAAGCAAATCCAGATCATCGTTGACATCAGAAAAGAACTCATGAGCGATTCTTATGCGAAGATTATTTTTCTGAAAATTAAGGAGCTTCGGGAAAAACTTTGTTGAAACTTGTTTCATAGTCAAAACGTTCAAAAAAAATAATGGTAAAAGCCTACTAATATGCCAATATCCTGAGCAATTTCTCTGATAGTGACACGACGGTTTTCAAAAACAATTTTCTTCACTACTTCAACGTTTTCATTTGTTTGTGGACGTGCTTGGTTATCCAGAGTGAGGCTCGTAATTTTCATTTTGTTATCTCAGAAGCGTTTCACTGTATGCCACTGTTGGCATTTCAAGTCTTTTGGATCACTTAATTTCATTTTTTAAGTGATAAAAAATTATGTAAATGCTTGATCTTTGTTTTTCAATTGCAGAAAATTACCGAACACTCAAGAGTCTTCTAACCGTTATACCTCTTACAAACTAACTAAACATACTATATAGCTGAAAAAGTAATTATTTGTTCGTGGCGAGTGTACTAACATAAAAAAACTGAGCATAAACGATGTACATTTTCTGCAAAATTTGAAAAGTTTCCTTACTTTTTGAACACACCTCATCTATGGTTTCATTCTAAAGGCAAGATTATACAGTTTCCATAGAAATACAGTAAGTCTTGATCATGTATTGGAGACTGAGCGCATTCAATAAAACTTAAATAATTGCAAATTAGCTCCTAAGTTTTTTTAGGGTGTGATATTTAAAAATTAGTTAATTGCTTCAAATTCATAATTACAAAAAAAAAAAAATAATAAAAACTCATTTTATAATTTGAAATTGGTAAAATTCTTTGAACTTAAAGTATTTTACAAACAACAATACTATAGAGCTAAAGTTGATGCCATCAGATTGGGTGTTATGCAAAGACTCAAAATTGGTGTATTTTGTTGAAATCAAGAAATTGAAACTTGATTCCGAAAAAAGCAACATTTATAAGACTTTGCAAATTTGTCAATTACTAATTTCCTAATTATCACCAGCAATAATAAAATAAAACATTTAAGAAATTTAGTTTTTCATCTTTTTGCATTAAATAAATATCCATTTAAAACACTATTTATTTATTAATTATTAAAGGAGAAACAAAAAATGAAAATGGGCTATTCAATTTATGGAAAATGATTTTCAAAATGTATAAAACAAAGCTTTAAATATTATTATTATTATTAAGTATAAAAAAACTTCTTTTACATACAGCTAAAACTTATTTATTGTTTTTTTTTTAAATGATTTTTTTTGGTGCATCCTGTATTTAAAAGTGATATATGTATATATATATATACACCTACAATAGAATAATGATATCTCACATGATTGTAGAATACGCCATTTGGTTATGGATATGTCAATGCTTAAAATAATATTCACTATGACATTTTTACATGATTGAAGTTATTTAAAAATGTACGTTGAAAGTATTCCCTATCTTCATATATACTTTTAACATAAATGAATGCTAAGAAATTGGAGTAAAAAAATAATATATTATAGTAGAATGAAGCAAAAAAACATGGGCAACAATGACAGCTTTTTTAATCTAACTATTGCTATTTAACCAAGCCTAGTAATATTTTTGTAAATAGCAATGAGTTTGAAAAAAAAACGAAAAACTACATTAAAGGATTCCTTTTAAAAATGTAACTCTTCGGCATCTTTGTATGCCTTCATAGGCAAATAAAGCTTTATTTACGATGTGTATTCTGTAGCAAAACATAATTCATAATAAACTAAATTAAATAAATATGGATGAACGGGATCACACCATTGTCTTAAAATAGTATATTCTTTTATTTTTTGTGAGTAGCAAATTAGTTATTGGACCAGCCACATTAAAATTTAAACAAATGTTTGAATTATTTAGTCTTAATTAGTTTTTAGTATGAAAAAGTCATTATTTTACTTATTCTATCATATTTTTTAAGTTTGGTAAATAAGTGTATAAGCTTTCGGACCATTATATGCTATATTTATTTAGTTTTATGTATGTAAAATATAATATTAGCCCGAGGAAATAAAAAAAAAACTGTATTTCATTTCATATGTATAGAGGGTCATCATGATTGGCTGCAACCAATAGGGAAATTAATTCAATCTAAAGATAGTTTCCGATAAACCCAGTAGACATTTTATAGCTTAATCGGCCAGTATCTCAAATTAAGTATTTTTGTGGTTTATCTACTACTGGTTAGGACTAGACTTAAAGAAAGCTTTATGCTTTATCATTATATCTATATTAAGATAAAAAATATTATAGAAATTTACTATTTGTAATGTATATATTTATAGAAATTAGGAAATATGGAAAATCCTCCGCTTCCGATAGCTAAAATGTAAATAAGTGACAGACTCTGCATGCCAAGGGCAACGCTGCTTGTAATATTTTAAAATTTCATAAGTGATACTTACATTTCCAGGGGTTTTTGTAAGTGCATTTAGTATTTACTAAAAAAAATCAAATAACTATTGGCCGATGGACAACTCCCAGTTAATGACTACTCAGGCAAATTATTATCGGTGCTCTGAAGTATTTTTTGACAGTTTTACAGCCCTGAGGCCAACTCCCTTGACAACATCTTTTAGATGCATGTCGAGGGGAAAGCATTCAGTGTCCGTCATCGATGCACCGGGTTGGCAAAACTAATGATTAAGAGAGCTCAGACATACATCAATCCATACTTTTAATTTTGTTTGAAATTTTATTATTAATATTTAGTTGAAGTTTAAAATTCAAAGTGTTAAGATTTAATGAACCACTTGTTATAGTCTTCTTAACTTTTTAATTTTATCTTCTTTTGTTATATAACCTGATATTTAAATTCCCTCTCCATAGCTCAAAATCAATTGGAGGTAAGCACTGGGATATTATATACTGATATTAGAGCCCATTGAAATCCAACTAATTTACTTGGAGTGAATAAAGACCATTTTGCCTTCTCACAAGATACTAACATGTGATTTCTTATTAAATATTTGGTCTAAAACGCCACCAAGTATTGTATTATGGACATAATCATTCTACTTACTATGACGTTTATTTTATAAGTTTCTGTATTTTCTCTGGAATCACTGGTACTTAATATTGCTTTATTCCTTGTCTTAATTAAATTAAGATCATTTTTTAATCCTATGCTCATATCTTTGATAAATATATCCCTTTTATTATCACGCCCATACCATCCACAAATCCAATAATTAGCAAAAATACAAGTTTGGATAAAATTATATTATGAATTGTGGAATTGCAAACGAGTTATCTCCAACTAACAATCTTTCTTTAGTAGACGTAAAAGTGCATACTGCCAGTATGATTTTAAAATGTTATAAGTTACTGGGCTCGTTACTTACACCAACGTAGTTATACAAAGATTTTGATTTTGTCACTGTTTGTGTGTTAGTCACCAGGATTACTGCCAAAGTGACGGATCAATTTTGAAAAAAAAAACTTGGTACAAAGAATATATATGGTAAAAATAAGAGGTCATTAAATTTGGTGAGGTTGATATCAGATGTCTAGAAACACAAAATATAAAAAAAATTATAATCAACCCTTTACCTTTGTATCAAATTAAGATACATAACATGATTTTAACTGGAGGTTTTGAGCTCTAACAAGTGTCCATTCTAGTTTTAAATGTATTTAGTATTTACTAGAAAATTAATAAATAACCTTGCGATTAATATGAAAGAGACCCAATTGCTCATCGTTGTAACCTTAGTAAATAATCACACTGCTTACATACTAACATATATTTTTTTACATGCTATAAGCATAAAAAGGCACAAAATGCTTAATATTTAATAAACTTATATAAATGCTAATTTTACGTCTAGAAGTGAAATAAGCTTTTTTTTGAATTTTTTTTTTTTGGTGACATAGTTTACTTAGTTATTTTATGCATTCATCTAATGTATGCACTTTGCACAAATATCAAGTCTTGATGCAACAATAAAGTGCTATAAAAATATGTACGTATTTTAGCCCATTCATTACAAATAAAATTCATTAATATTAGTAATGCAGATGATGAAGTAAAAATGGGTCTCTTAGCGGCATAACTGGAGGCTTATTTAGAAAATCATAGTTCTCTAAATGTGTGCAATTTCTTTAATCATAAATATAGCAATCAATGAATTACAATAAATTCATACTCCTAGAAGGAAAATATGTTGTTTTGAAACAAATGAAAAGAAATGCATCAAATATTGGGATATTTTAGGAAAATATGAGATTATATTAAAATTATTCTTAAATGTACGTATACTGAATGGGATTTCTAATTCAAAACAAAAAAAATGCAATGTCGAATTCTTTTGAAACAAAATAATTAATGTTTACAAATTGAAATAAAACTAGAAGACAAAAATGGGAAATTTTCTACAGTGGCTTATTTTCAGGGGCTTTCCCAAGTGTTGAAGATGTATTTATTAATAGAACAAAACCTGTTACAAAAGTTGAATTAAAAATTAGGCTTCCTTTCCTAAGTCGTCAGTATTACTTTAAGTCTATAGTATTATATGATACTCTAAGACAGGGATTCCCAACAGATGAGTTCATTTCATACGACCTGCAGAAACAATAAAAAAATAAAATAAAAAAGCTTAAAAAATGACTAAAATATCTTAAAGAAATAATCAACTTTGGTGAAATATTTCAAAACTTATGTAATTATAATCGTATATATCAAATGTTATACTACCTATTTTCATATTTGTCAAATGGTATATAGAATGGGAAAGCTCATCATTTTATAAAAAAATCAAATGGTATTTGACTTTAAATCGGGTTGATTAACCTGAAATCAAATTATGAATGGAAGACATTATTCGAGTCATAGTTCTCTAGCAAAGAATTCTGGATCGGATTACTACCAGAATTTGAGCTTCGAAAACAATTGGCTCTTAGTTATGGTGGAATGTTGAGATCAACCTGGTCTGTTTTCTATGAGATTAATGTGGTTAAAAATAAATATCGTACTAAACTCATTTTTGACTCATAATAAGAATTGTTAAAAGCAGGTTAGATGCAAAATTTCAAAAAGTAGCTCGGATTACACTAGAAAATTTCAGGCAACAGAGTTATAATTCATAAAAAAAAATGATTCAAACGTCACTTACTATTTATTATCTTTTTAATGTTCAATTAAAATTAAAGCTAATGTTTCCTGAGTGTGGTCCGTCGGATGATCTCTTCATCTAATTTTGGGTAACAGCCAAAAACGGTTTGAAGCCATGCCTTCTTGAAATGAGATTGAAAATTAACAGTTTTTTGATTTTATAAAAACAAAGTTGAGTCATTTTTTTCGAGTGTACACAAAAATAGCATATAGGTGTGACTTCACTAAGAGACTTTGTATCGTCAACATGAATTTGATTACGTTGATGACATCATTATTATTGCAAATAAAGGGTATCTATCAAGTAACTTAATCAGTACAAATACAAATGTTTGTTATTTCTTACGGATACGTTATCCTTGATCTCTACAATTAGGCAATGAAGCAATTAAACTAATGTTAATAAGTAGCTAATATGTTTTCCCTGCAACAATGATTAGTGACCTTTTACTGAACTAAGCCAAATTATAACTAATTATTGTTTTTCTTTTTTAGGTCATAAATAATATATCAAGCTACCTACACAGAATCATTTTTTATTCACTTACCGGCTGATGTATTTATGTATGTACAACCAGAGTTTCATGAATAAATAAGATAAATTATCAAAATTGAACAGACTAGAAAATACATTTATACTTACTAACTTCAATCAATCTAAAAAAAAATTATAATGTTTTCATTTCAATAGATAAACAAATATGTTACTTCATATCGGTCAAAAGCAAAACTCTGTTTTCCCGTATCAAAATTTATGTTTATTTTCTTCGTAAAGCTCCATTTTTATGGGATTGTAATTTTGCTTAGATTGATGCCCTAAAAAAACTGTCAATGCTTAGAGCTGTTAATGTAACGGCTGAGATAAATTGAAAAAGTTTACTACAGTTTTCCATGATTTAATTACAAAAAATGAGGAACGAAAGCAATTTCTACTACATTGCGTTCATGAACATCAAAAGATATATTCTGAATTTAAAATAAAACAATTGAAATAAAATATATCTAATAAGGTGAATTTATTGTGTTATTAAATAAAAGTAATCCTAATGTATGAAATTGAGTCCTATTATTGATCAATTTTGAAAGATAAGCCCAACGAAAAAGTTAAACACTTTTTACTGAGTTACTTGAAGATACTTCAAATTAGAAAAACCAAATTTTACAAAATAGACATACATCTATTGAATAATATTGAAACGAGTTAAAATACAATTATGACAAGTACTTTTTGTGTATTCTTTATTTGAATGCAAATTTCCCAGTCCACCCTAAAATCAAGTTATAGAATTGACTTAAAGCTCTCGTTGGGGCCTAATATAGTTGTCTTAGACGGAGGGGGGGATCAATTTTGAGTAGCTGAGATCAAATAGAAAATAAAATTGTGTGTGGGGGGGGATGTATTTTTGAAAATTACTTTTGATTTTATGTGATACCTTAAATTGAGCATATACGAATGTTCAATCATGTTTTGAGTATAATTGAATCTATTTAGGAAAGGAATTTCACAACCAAGGAATTTAATAATAATGACAACTGCTAAGGAAAAGAAAGCTTATTCATCACATTATCATTTTTTTAAATAGGTCAGCTAAAAATAAACACAATTTACATCACTACCTCTAGGTGCTAGGTGTAAGATAAAAAAAATATCTTAAAAACGAACTAAATGCAAAAAGTATGTAATATAAACGATGCACTTATACAAAAAATGTTGGGATTTTTATGTATTTTATTCTTTGATTTCGAAATATTATTAAATAACTTTATCAATTTTATATTGTATTTATATTAACAATTTTGTACATTTATCTTGAATAACCACTTCCGATAGTCAAAATAAGAATAAGATATACATATATGTACGAGTATAAGTGGTATTGTCCCACCATTCACTACAAACCAAATGCGTTTTAGAATCAACTTTTTACAATGTGTACATATCTGTAAATAATGATATTGGGAAAAGTTTTTTTTTTTTAGAAAGTAGCAATAATGTACAAATAATATATCTTAGCGATCTATATTTTGTTGGATATCTGTAGTATAAGTGTATTAATTAAAAAAATCCATCGGAAAATACAAAGAAAAAAATATATATATGGTAAACCAATATATAATGTGTTAAAGCTCAAAAGCATTAAATAAACAAAATAATATTTGAATGTACTACGTACATTTTTTGTTTTTGCAATATATCAAATTTATATTTTTTCGATGTTATATATTTATGAAAAAACAATTCAAATAAACAATATTTTTGCTCTTTCAAAAGAAAGTTATTTTATAATGCAATCATCAATTCGCCGCATGCCACATTCAACGCCTACTCTACATTTTCTCATTGTATGCAGTAGTCATAACTAAAATGTATCTTTCTAATAACTAAAGATACAGTTTTAGGAATACCTTTATACTTTTCATAACAATATAATAGTACGTATAGAAAATAGAAGACCATGATGTTTAATGGATTCCCCCGCCCCTATTAATGTTTAACTCTTTGGCAATCAAGGCAGTGTTAATATATTGGTCGGACTCAGCGAGTTCCGCTAATTTAACAATATTTTTTACAAATACCCTTCCAAGGCGTGGTGTATCTTTGACATAAAAACTACCAGAACGGTATTGACGAAACCAAAATTACAAATTACTGTCACAGTATTAGTACCATAAACAATATTCACGTTTTTAGCCACTTGACTTGTGTTTTCACCTTTTTCGAAGAAAAAATGTCGAAAATGAATTATTTTCTCTTTGCTGGCGTACATTTTTGAAGTGCACTAAAACAATAAGGTTAAAAAATACTGTCTGAAAAGAATTTTTTTTTAAATTTTACATTTTACACAGTACTCAAGCTGTTTGTTGGGCACTTACTCCCCAACCTACTTCCCCAGTCCCATACATCCCCCACCAATTACCTCCTATTGCCCTCTAGCAGTTCACCCCCGAGCCATATACTCCTTGAACCATCTACCCCTGAGCCATTTACCCCTAATATAAAATATCAACCATACCACCAAACATTCAATATTTTAACAACCATATAATACGTAATTATTAATTTAATTCATTGTTTTAACTTAATAGCGTAAGTATTAGTGATGTTTTGGACTTGTCTTGACCTGATCACCTGTTACCTCTTGAAAGTTAAAGAGGTGTTCTCAATTAACTATAAAATTATTTATGATTTATTCATTGTTATTATAATAATAAATTTATAATTTAAGATACAATGGTCAATTATAGCCAGAGGTGGGAACTTGGACTCAAGGCTTGCGACTATACTTGGAGTTGAGTACTTATTTTGAAGACCATCTCACAATCAAAGACTCAAGACTTAACTTAGACTCCATAGCTAGGTCTTGCAACTAGACTGGACTCCAAAGCTAGTATGTTGTGCTCTGGAGAAAAGTATTAACAGTATGAACCCAGTATTATAGTTATGGACTTGAAATGATCTTGAATAAAATCTGAGGACTTTGTCCGAACTCTGATTAATCCTGTGTCGTAAGTTGCAGAAGTAGAAACAAAATTCAGAAATATTTGGTAGCTATGAGTTAAAGATATATGTAAAAATGATTAAACATAATTCCTTATTTAAAAATCATGGAATGGTACATTTAATACACACTACAAATCTTAACAATCAATTCTTGATAACATAAAAATTATTTTACTTTAATGTAACTCTGTATCTCTCATACAAAATCTCTGAGATTCGACTACCTATCCATTCAGTACCTTTACATTTTTACAAAAATGTTCCTGGGCCTCTTTTTCAAGTTTACAGAAAAAATATTTTCCCTCCACCAGAGTTTTCTATAAATATTTTTTATGTCATTGGAATTGAACCAATGTATGGAAAAGTCCAGTCTTTCACTATTTCTAGAATCTAATATTCCCTAAAAAAAGCTTTTTGGCCCATAAATTCCCATATTTTGCTTAATGATCTTAAATAATTTGCTTTTTGTAGATTTGAGTGCCTTTAATCTCCGAATCTGTTGATTGATGCCGATTGCTATATTTTTAAGCACTATCCTTGTCTACAATTACTTGAGGTAGGTCAAATTAAGATTTTCATTGAAAATTTACCAACATATTCCAATTTATTTTTTTGTTGACATCTCTGACCCAAACCCTAATCAAGAATTTTTAATTTAAGTTTATTGCCAGCTCATTGTTTTAATTATCTTTGAAACCATCTCTCTAAGTATTGTGAATGTTGTTTTCCAAAATTTATTAATTTGCTAAATTGTTTCCTTTAATTTGATATGGCTTTGTCATTTTTTGGTAGGAAACGGTAATTTTTCAACAAAATGTTAAATATATTTTCAAACAATTGTATTTTTTTCAAAAATATATATTATTCTATAAAAAAACACTATTTGATACATATAAACACCAACACATACGATGTAGGTGGTCACTATTTTAAAATTTCATCGGCTTTGCGCACATATAAATGGGACTATAGTACATTAAAACTGTATATGTGTGTACCAAAAAAGGTTTAGCTTGTTCAAAACAAGTCGGAGCAGTAGTCTCAGTCTAATATTTATGTGTTTTCGTGTTTGTATTTATGCAGTTTTAACAATGTTTATTCATAAGCAAATGTTCCATAAATCTTGTTTCTTCAGGCAATTTTTTAATGATTCTGAACGAACTTACATATTTCATTCTTATTATTCAAAACAACGTTATCGTTAAGAAAAAATTAGCATTAAAGAACGAATACTTCTATATAACCAACGTCCAACGGCTATATTAAATGTCGTAAAAGGCTCTAAATATGTAATTTCATTATCCACGTTGTTTTTGTTGCGTATCTTTGCTTAAATAATTTTTAATTGTCGCGTCAACTTGTATCCAATTTTTCCCGAGAGGACATGGGGAAAAACATTCTTTTCCACTATCATTGCGCATTGTCTTTTAGATAGTGAAAACTTAACAGTTTATTGTATTTTTGGACATTCAACCAAGGATAGTTATGGACTTGAAATGAGCTTGAATAAAATCTGAGGACTTTGTTTTTGTACACTGGCCGCTTCTAAAGTGCCAGCAATGACTCTATACCCAAGCTATCTTTTGGTGGAGTTTAAATACGAGTTCTGCAATGATTCAAAGATCATCTTGACATTACAGTTGTTTTATTCCCTTTCTATTTGTAACCCACAAAATAAATCTCTTTTATTCCTTTGAAAAATATGATATCAATCTTCCTTGGAACTTTTTGTTTTTTGAGAAAAAAAAATGCTCAAATTTGTAAAATTAAAATATTTTTATGATTTTTTCCAAAGTATAGTTGCCTTGTGGAACGTTTTTTAACCCTACCAGTCTAATTCCACTTTTTTGTAGTTTAATATGGAAATCACCAACCATGATGCTATAATGATAGTGGTATTCATTCTTTATCGAATAGTGGCCAACCCTGGTTCAGAACATGTTTGCAATTATAACAGTCTCAAATCATTTAAATCATAGTTCGAGATATAACCAAATTAACACTTTAGGGAGTACTTATTAGTACTTACCTTTTTTTTTAAATATAATGAAGGAGATTGATAAATTGTGAAAAGATTACTAATCGATGTCACTGACCAAAAAAACGAACAAATATACTGTCATCAAATTTAGTGCCTAACATTTTTGAATGTAAGACACTCACTGCTTTACAATTTGACTATGACCCCATTTTCATCGTTTTGAATTCAGTGATACTTTATGTACAGAAAAAAACCTTGAAAACTGAACGTGACCTTTATAAAGAGGAAGAAGAATAATTGTTCATTCTTGCCTTATTTTGAAAAGATTCGGGAAATATTGAATCTGTTATGAAAATTGAGGGGCGAAAAAAATGTAGAAATTCAAAGGGAATGAGAAACTTAAAATTATACTCTATCATACCAAATGATGTGATTTTGTACAAAATTTATTTCAACCGAACAATAAGTTCAGTCATAAAAACATCTTACCTCGATGACTTTATTTTATATCTTTTAATATTTTACAGTCATTTTAAAACAAATAAAAAATACTATGGGGCTTTGATAACCATATAGATTATTGATTATTTATCCTCTGACCCTTTGATAAGAAGCATTGTTTATGAATATTAAAAAACAAAAATAAAAACATTTTGTTTTGTTTTGTAATCTTGTTATATAATTGTAATTTTCTATTTCATTTGTTGTATATCTTTAAATGTTGATTGAATTGTAAAAAACATATTTTAAAAAAATATTTGTTTTTTTCCTCATGTAAACACAATAAATCAGATAATAGTAAAAGCTTTAGCACATGCGTTAAAGTAGTCCTGGATTGTTCTAGGTATGAAAAGATAAAAAAGAGTGAGGAAAAGAAAGAAAATTAGACTGAAAGAAATAAATTCACTGAATTTGAGAAAAGTGGATAATGAAAACTTAAAAACAGTATTAATTGTAGCTAGAAAGATTATTTTATAACATTAGGCCTCATTTCATTCCCGACGGAACATATAATGAAATGATAATTAATGTTTTGATAAATAAGAAAATAAATGTAGAATTTGATGACAATGGAAAGCTATTGGAAAACCCAGGGTCACATATGCTGTGAAATATTTTATTTCTCTAAGACAGAGGTTCCCAAACTTTTCAGTTTGCAACCCCCAAAATAATGGTGCTAGAGATCAGTAGCCATTAATGACACTGGAGGTAGTTTATAATGTTGTGCACAGCCATGCACATGCGCACCCGCGTGTGTGCTCGTCTGTTCTCTCAGACAGAACGCAAAAGCACAAGCCATGGGATCGCTCACTCAACCAACTCACATAGTGAGATCAGAGCTCGTTCACGTGAAGCAGCTGATCAGTGAAAGACTGCTTCTTACAGATGAAACAGTGAAAAACAGAGTCTCACATGTCACAGCACGTCAGAGATCAGCGCGTCAGCTTCTTGAACAGAGGCAGAAGCTACTGATGGTTTGTACCGAGTTTCTGTGTCTGCCTCCATTAGGACCTGCTCTCATGTTTAGTTTCAATATTTTGACAACTGACAACTAATTCCTACATTTTAACCTATTACTTACATTTCTTAAGCATAACTAATAGATAGGGGGGCAATATTCCTGGAGCAGAGCAAGCACATTCTAGGCTTTATTTTAGAGACGACCACTTGTAGATCCTCCTCCACGTTTAGCCACGATCTACATTTATTTTTTATGTAGGTAAGTTCTGAGAACGTTTTTTTGCACAAGTTGGTGGAGCCAAATGGAATCAGGAGATGCATAGCGGCCTTGGATAGCTATTGGGATTCTCTCTCGACCGAAATCCAAAACTCCGCCAGTGTCATTGTGTTAAATGTGGCATGTAAATTTCTTTTATTTGACATCTCCACCAATGCTTCATCCAAACCGTATGTGAAATGATAAGGTCTTGTAACAGTGAATGGTTATCTTATCTCTGCTAGCCTGTCTTGTTCCTGTGGCCTCCTCAATTTGTTTGGTATTAATTAACGTTTCATTACGACTGTCAATAATTTACAGCTGTTTCCAAAAGAGTTTTGGACAGCTACCATGTGACGTGTGCGGCTGTAAATTAAACAGGGGCTAACCTGTGTAAGGAAATGTTTTTGGTTTGTTTTTTTGTGGAGGAAAAAAAAGGGGAAAAAAGAAAAAAACTTATGGGGAAATGTGTATGCTATTTTATTTAGTGACTCTTATTTCGAAGAGGAGCTTTACTAGCATTATTCAATGCAACAACTAAACTCCACAATTCCATGTTTTTATTCTAGTAGGTGTGTCATGGTGTACATTTTTGCCGGTAGAAATGTTTTTTGTATCAACAAACTTTCGATAAGTTTTTGGCATTTGAGGAGGAACGGTGTTGCACCATGACAATGATCCCCCCACAAAAACATGAAAATTTCCAAACAGGAGGTCTCAAATATGACTGGCGTCCAAATCTAGACCGTGCCGAAGATTTCCAAGGCTCTTTTAGAGACTGTAAAGTGGCTGTGTGAGCACTGCTATGACTTAAATGGAGTCATATAGCCCTAGCGGTCTGGATCTTAATTTGATGCATTACTTTGTCTAATACTATGGTGAGTCCAAAATAGATTGAACATCTCATCTCATCAAATACTTCCAGATTGACTCCATCAAGGAAACAATGACCAACATCTCAAGGAACTAACTGCTCCTCTATTCGGCCTAGATCCAGGCTATGATTGATGGTAAAACGATACATGAAATGAACTCTTCTTCAACATTCATATGTACAATTCAACCAAATCTTCTGGTAAATGCACTTCAGTAGTAATTTAAGATTTTTGAAAGAAGTACTGATTTATAGTTAATACTTTGTATCTATACTTTGAAAAAAATGCGTGCATTGATAAAAAAAACTATTAGCCATAAAATTTTATCAAAGTATATAAAATGAATTTCTTAAGGTATAAAGTACTCAGTTTGAAGAATACCTTTAAAAATATATGGGAAAAGTTATAAAAACGTATGGTAATTCTCTTCTTTTTTTTTTAATTTGATCTCCTAGATTTTTACATAATAATTGTTATTTTCTTCAAAACATAGTTAATTAAACTTCGATATATACTTTATGTAATAAAAAAAAGATGATTTATAATATATGTTTTTCCTTTTATTTTTTAAGGCCATAAAGTTAAAAAGGAACGAAAATTCATTTAACACCATTCAATTATACAATGGTTTATTTTATCCTATTTCCAAATATTGGTTCTTTGTTAGATTAACTTGTTTCTAGTAATAATTATATCTTATTTAAATCAAACGAATTACATTATGATATTTTTTTTTTAAATAAAAATTTAACTGTTTAAAATACTTTCCAATATTTATGATATTATGTAGTCTGGCAACACTTAAGCAAACCATAGTTAGATAAATATATGTTATGATATGTTGAAATACTGTAGATTTATGATGATGTATAAGAGACAGTTAAAGTGTCATCAATGAAATGATAGCTTTAGACTATAGCTAATAATTTTATATATCTCAAGTTATTACATAAATTTGAATAAAATTCAAATTTCTCAATGTTGCTTAAGATTTATTTTTTTGTTGTTGCACCATTCAAAAAGATATACGTCGAATAAGTTTTTTATAAGACAAGTAAAACAATAAATATTTGAATATAAAAATAAATTGTCCTTGATCTATAGATGTAAACATACATAGCATTTTTTAGTTGGCATTGACATTTAATTAAATAGTTATTATTTCTTTGAATTATGTAATATCGGTATATATTTGCGTCTCTCTGGATGTATAATATATTAGGATAACGATAATGCAGCAACTTTGTCCGAAAAGGCTTAAACTTTTTTTGTACAGTCTATAGACCTATCTAATATATATATGTAATTTATGGTAATTGAAATATATAAAAATTTACCTTTTGAACAAAGCCGATGAAGTTTTGGAAAAACTGACAAAAACTACAGGGTGAGTACTCAAAAATTTAAAAGCTGTTTTCACTTTATTTTTTTTTGTGCCATTTTTATGGCGAACTTTTGAAGCAAAAGTTGATAATTAAAAATAAATTCTATTCTTTTTATTGAATATGTCCCCTTCATTCTGAATCAAGGCACAGCTGACCTTGAATAAGTCCGAGGACAAGTCGTTCCACTCCTCTGTGATCACGGTCTTCAGGCTATCAACATTCGGGTGAGAAGTCTTATCTGTCTTTCACTCCAAGACGCAACAAATAGGGAAGTCCAAGGGGTTCATGTCGAGTGAGGATGAAGTCCAGAAGTCTGCAGGCCAGAAGGCAGATATGTTCTCCCTGCAGAAATGTTCCACTTTCTTGGACGTGTTTGCAGGGGCGTCGTCTTGGCTAAACACAACTTCTTCAACTAAGGCAAGACATGGTACATGACGAGCTTGAGTAGACTGTGTTGACTTTCTCTTTGACCTTGAAGAATTAGGGGGAGGCATCTTTCTGCCATCGGACGCCATTAAGGACCATGATCTGAGCTGGATGTTTGGTCCTTAATGTTCCCTCGACCTAATCTCTTGATTCAGCCAAGAAGCGATCATTTTTCCGTTACAAAAGAGTGTCCACTGTGAAGATCTTCTTGTCGGAGATCAGGTTGTTCGCTGAAGAGATCGGAGACCATCTGCCGTTTTGCTTATTTCTCAAACATATATGACCGCACAAATATAAAATTAACATCAAATTGTAGCTTTTTGTCAGTTTTTTCGATTGGTGCCAAGTACAAAATTGTCAAACTTTTAGAACTTAGGCAAGAAAGCTTCGAAGAGTATAATAATTTTTAGTCCTCACCCCGATCAAAGTCAATTTTATTTTAATGTGTTTTAGGTAGTAAATAGTAGGTTTTCTATTAAATGACATCAATTTTCTCTCACTATTGTATCTAAATCTAAAAAGAATAATGGGAAAGATAAATCTTAGAGTAGTTTTTAAAAAATTCTACCATTTTGTAATGAAATATCAAAATTTAACAATTTGCTCGGCGTTTGACTCACCCTAATTATATATAATCGACATTTTCTATTCAAAATGACCTCCCTCAGCCTCGATGACGGGCTCCAACCTCTTTCTGAAGGCTGCTCAAATCTTACATATGTTGTCTTCCGTGAAGCCTGAATGGCAGACTCCCAAGGCTTGTTGCAGGCAGCTCCCTCGAACTTTGCCTAGATATAAAGAATTAAGATCGTGGGACCTGGGAGGCCTCATGTTCTTGGACACATTCAAAAGATGCCAGGCTCTTGATAATATTTTTCCTGTTGTGACCGTGGTAATGAGATGTGTCTTCCTCCTCGTACTTGATTTTGCTACAAACCAACATAAATGATTTATGGGGGCGTAAGTTTGCTCACATTAATCTTCTTAAACATACCACAAATAGACCTAACTGGGTTTTAGCAAGGCAGCTTTTGATACACATAATCATGCCCTTTGTTTTTACTGTTCATTTCCAACCTTGCCCAGACTTTCTGGCGACTGCTCCTTGGGTTTCAAATAGCTTTTTAATGTATACACAGCCGTTCAGCTGATTCTAAGGTAATTGGAAGACTGGATCGGTGTCTTCTGGGGGTGATCATTTTCATCACAATAATTCATTTAGCTGCCATTTTGTAGTCTTTGAAGATAAAGACAATATTTATAAATAAAAGAATTGCCAATGATTATTGAAATATAAAACAACCTCATTTTTGACTAAATTAATATCAAAAATCGAGCTGTGAGCATTTATTTAAGTGTAAAATTAAATAAGACGCATTGGTTACGTCCAAGGACTTTGATAATACGAGCATAAATATGTATATTATTTGTATTCCCTGTGCTGCTAATGTAGTCAAATTTATTTATAAGCTAGTAATACTTATTCTACAATGTATTAAGTCAACTATTATATTAAAAAAATAAATTACTTTTAATATAATTAGTTCATCTACTTACTCAATTTAGAAACACGACTGTGTATAACTACATATTATAGGTGAGTATATGTTATCTTTATATCATTCTGCCTCGTCTATTTTTTACGAACATGTTTAATGGTTATTACTGTTAGTACTTTTGGTCACTTCTTAAATGAATTTCTTATTAAAATATATACAAATTTGATTAAGTGTACATACATGAAAGTGTTTTTTTTTTTCTCTGACTGAAATACCATAGACAACTTTTTTAGACTTTTTAGAAATAATATATACATATTTTAAATTCATAGTTTAATTTTTTTTTAAAGATTGTTAAAATAAATATGCTACGTAAGTATTGTTTTTATGCCATCAAACATATAATTGGAGGTAAAACAATGAAAATAAATATGTATACAATCTATATATAACTATTTTGGTTTTTTCCCCACAATACAACTACAAATAAAGAAAATAGGTAAGTTTTACAATATACCGGAGTAATACATTTGGTAAAAAGACATCAAATTTAATTTCCCTTTTGCTCAAAACTTGCAAATCTTATTGCTTGTGTGTTGCTTCAACACACAAGCGATCTTGAACAAAAATCAAAACAAGGAGAAATGTCCAATTAGTTTCTTACATCGTATATACAATAAATACAGCCCAATATCTCAGGAAAATATATTGATCAACTATAGGCTTTGTATTCAAATTTTATGAAATTAGTCAGATGCTCAGAAACTATAACTTAGATCTCTTGTTTGATGTAAATTTGTGACTTATTTTTACCTCGATATGGTCTTTTAAATAGAATGTATAATTCTTTCGTTGTGACACTGAATTTTGTGGCACTCCAAGTATAATTTGCGATACACTCAAAGGATGATTCAGACCAATTGTCGAAAGAAATTGAGCATAATTGGTCGAAAAATACAAATGCAATCCAGGCTCAATTTTGAGAAAAGTATTTCTAGTTTGTTTTTGTGTTAAACATATGGAGTATTAGGTCACTTGAAATTTTATTTGACTATATGGTTTTTTATTTACAAAAAAATATTGGAAGAAAGATTTACATCATAGGGTACGGTATCAAATAGTACCATTTTTGATAGTAAGATTTAATCAAATCAATCATGAACAACATCTATCAGATGTATTTTTTTACTATAGTTATATTATATAATATCAACAATTATTAGTCTCAGTCTGAAGGTCGTACACATCTAGATGACGGAGTCATTGGACATAACATCCCCCTCATTTTCAACAGAGGCCTTCAGAGAGTCAACGTTGTGTTGAGGGAAATTTTGAAGGCTTTTCTTTACATAAAGCTCCTTAATTCTTAAACCTAGTGACGAACCATCTAGTGATGAGGGGACCACAAGTTTGGATTCAAGAAATCGGTGAGTTTTTTAGTGCATTTACCTTGAGTTCTTATGGTCTTGTGGCCATGTGCTAAGTCCTATTGGCAACATAAATCCCTTTCTGGATAGTAAGCATCCACCAGGCCTTCACAAACTCTTTTATCACCTCCTGGTACTCATTGTCTTCAATTTCAAAAGTAACAAATTCAAAAAGTCTTTAGTGACAATCTTGTTATATCTTCTACTTCCTGGAGAAGCTCTGGCCGCGGTTAATGAGCAATTCACAATGACACAACTTCCTATTCAGAGCAATGGATGCGAAAAAGAACTTCAATCCGTTGTCATTTTTACGTCCATTGTCATGTATCGCAAACAGTAATACAGCGTATAAAAATTGATAAATTTCAAAACGATTTCTTTCAAATAATCCCACATCGATTTTATGTAAAATTGGTTTTATATAGCTCTTATGGGGGTCGTACGATCTTTTTAAGCACACTGTAGACTGTTTGACAAAATCTATTTCAGGTTCATTAAGCTTAAAATAGAGGCTTTTAGAAGATTTATATTGTTTCAGTTTAGATTCTTCTGTAAATAAAACAAAATATAATGTTGTAAAAGTAAAACTTCTTATTTTCCGCATAATCAACCAGAAAATGATGTCCTCTCATTAATTTATTCAAATGATATTTTGTTAAACAGTTTATTGTACATATCATTTATGTATAAATATGTAACAGCTTGACGTTCTATCTAATAAAATTATATGTATGTAGATTACTCTTACGCACATTTAATCTACTGTTCTTCCTTTCCTCGTGAAGTAATAATATGTAATATTCAAGTAAGTTCATAACATTTATTGACAACGTTTGCATATTTTCCTCAATACATGTGTCAACCATTTTTAGTTGGCTAGGAACACTACATATTTGAATATTTTTCCCCCCTTCCAATAGTGTCAATATAAATTTCTTTGTACCTCAATATCAAAAAGTGATTACCTAACTGATAGTGAAATTGTTTCCATTATATGATGTTCTATATCTGCCAAAAAGTTAAATTTCTTGCAATATATATTCTACATAGATAGTATTTTTGATCTTTATTGCTCTGTATTAAGAAAGGCGGAATATTTATTATGAATATTTGAATTTCATTAAATGTAGCTTTCAAATGATTTAAAAAAAATGGTTTTACACCCATCTAGTTCCTTCATTATAAGCCTTTAAATATTTTTCCCATTTATCTGGACCCCACTGTACATAAGTACATAAATGTGCTCCGTCAACAAAAAAAAAAAGATATATTGATTTTTCTCAAATTGAATTACTTTTGTATTGTCAACTGCATTTAATGTTGCAAAACTGTATCGTGGCAATTTAGCTAATATAAATTGATATTTTTGGTTTGAAAGGCCATACGTTGCTAAATTATGTCACGTAAATCAAATGAAGGTTCTAAACTATATATATATTTCTTTGGCACCTCAACTTATATCAGTAATTTGAATACAAACCCTATATTTGACTGATATATGTATATCCATGAAATATTAGACTAAATGTATATGATGTAAAAAAAATATGTGGAAATTTACCCCGATTATTTATTTTTGTACGAATGCACCACATATACGTACTTTATTAGAATCCTAGGACTATTGGCCAAAAAATATTTTTGGGATAAAACAATTTACCAAACGTTAACTTTGTCGGAGGTCAATTTGTGGAATGGATATTTTGCTGAAGAACAATTTGCCGAACGGATATTTTGCAAAGGGAACCTTTAGGATATTTTGACAAAAAAAATATATTTAATATATTGATAAAAGCAAAATCATATTTTAATTTAACTTAAAAAGGTTTTCCTTGCTCAAACGTTTGTGATACTATTTTATTTATCTAATCTATGTTTACCCTTCAATTATTTAGAAATATGAATTTATTCCTTTTTTCAGGAAAATTGATGGTTGATTTAGCTATATGAAAAATAGGTAACTATTATTTATCCTACTATAATTTTATATATTGAATTAAAAAATACAGTCGCATATATCACTATAATAAATTTCTTTTTTGTGCCAATTGTTCTAAATGGTCTTTTTACAATATGTCCATTCAGCAATAATGTTTTTGGCCAATAGTCCACTTATGTTTAAAATGGTGCATGTTTGATATCTCCCTATTCACTTGCCCTTCGGCGAAAATTCTCCAGATTGCAATCCATATTACTTTTACCATTTAGAGTGAGGTTAAAAGACTTACCAGTCAAACCAAAGATAAGCTGGAGAAAAGACCAAGATGACATTTGTTGATCTGTCAAAATAACAATAACAAGGTTGAAGCCGGTTTAAGAGCAGGATTGAGGATGATATTGAGAATGAAGGAAACTGTAAAAACAATTTTTTAAATAAATGTACCTTCAAGGGGGAAAAAATCATCCTTCTTCGTTAAAAAGTTATACCAATTTAGTGACAATTTTCAAATATACATTCTTATTCAGTAGGTGGTGTACTATTTGCAACTTGCACAAACATATTGTACCATTTTTTTCTCATATAAAATCATGTTTCAATATAATATCCTCCAGTCAATCAATCTACAACATTAAGTAGTATTCTCATTGCATTTTAATCTAGACAAATTTTACTATATCATCATATAGTTATGAGTGATAGAACTGTTATCACTTGAAAACTTTTATAATAGCATGAAATGCTATTAATTAAAAATTACATGAACAAAGCCAAAAACACACCCTTGATATATCTATAATCTAATGGAAATGCAATAATTAGAATGATCAATTCTACATAATTATTTAATGATCATATATCATCTCTTTTATTTTATTGTGATGTGTGCAATTTGCTCTAATAATTAACCTTTATTTATTTGTTTGTCATTTTTTAAAACATATTATTTCTTACCTTATTTATTATACAATGGCATTACAATTCATAATCAACAAGTTTAAGTATATCAAAAGTCACAAAATTATAAAATAAGTACAAACTATTTGAAATCAATCCAATTTGCTTTGTTATTAATTTATCAAGCATGTATAAAGTGAAAAGTCATAAATTAGTATGGCTCAACATTATACCATGGGGTTTTTTAATCAGTTGTTCATCATTACTTTTTTTTAAAAAGAGATACATTATATAAAAATTACAAATTAGGCAACATCAGCGAAAAAAAAAACAAATTAATTTTATAAATGGGTTCCTGTATATTTTATACGTATATAGATAAATATTGGGAACCTTGTCCAAACACAAGGAATCACAAATTTTGTAGGTATAAAGTTTTTCAATTAAGAATTTTCTTTTTTTTCCAAAAAAAGAGAAAAAAGTTGGGGGAAAAAGTTTATAATTTATGGTCAAAACGGTTTTAATTCATGATTTAATTCATTTAAATTTAATGAAAGTTTACATAAGTCATTGAAAAATATAATTATTCTTTTAAAAGGGTTGAATTAATATAAAATTCTCAAATTATTTACTCACAAACTAATTTTGGTAAAACAAAGTAAAAAAGTATTGGAAAAATATACCATTTTTTCAGTAATTCTACAGGAAAAATTTTAAAATTTCTAAATTTGATAAAAAGGTATTAACTTAAATTTAATAGACAGATATACTAATAAATTCATCATGTTTGTTTGTAAGACATTAACATAAACAAATAATTATATTAAGGTGAATCCCAAAAAAAATGAGTCTAATAGATGGAGTTCTAAACAATATGAATTAGAAACAGTGCAATAATTTTTTTAGTTGCAACTTGAAAGTGCATTTATTTTACAAAGCCTTTAAAATTACTTTTTTATTTATGTGAAGGGAAATCTGAGTTTAAAGTGCGTGTGCACATGACTGGCGGAGAATAACATTGATTATTTATTAGGAAATTAAAGATAGAAATGTTTAAATTATTTAAATCTTCGTGACTTTAAATTTAAAAAAAGTATATGTTGGAAAGTTTGAAAGACACCCTATTTGCTTAAAGAGATCACAGTAAAAAATTATAGTATTTCTTTCTCAGAAATCGGTTTGAATTTTCAAATTACGGAGAAATAATTAATAAAAGCACTAATATTTTGTAGGAGACAAACATATACTTTTTTTTAAAAGTATGTACTGTAATATTTTGACAATTTTCACATCCGTAGGTTTAACAGGTGGTACATTGAAATATGAGATTGAGTGATCGAAATTAATTCATATTTCGATATAGTAAAGCATAAACTATTAGTTACAAAAAAAAAAAAAAAAAACTTGCTCTCTAGCTTACCTACAAGTCTAGAAAATGACATGTAAACGTGATCAACCTTCTCAACTGCATGAAGGCCCATACAAGAGATCTATGGGTTTCACACCGGATTTCCCTCAGCGCTATCAAAAAAGTGACTGGAAAAAGCCTTGTGAGGGTGAAGTGGCCACTTTTGAAACCTATCTTCTCCGGTGCAAGACTCTTTTAAATGCGTCAGTACAGTTTTCTAATCTTTTTTTTAACCTTTTGGCCCCACTACAGCCTTGATGCCAACCCCCTCAACTAAACATTTTGGTTGCAGGTCAAGGGGGAGTCCTGCAGTGTCTGTCATACAAACACCGAGGCCCTTAAGTTACTGTTAGCAACCACTGCAACACAACAATAGAGGGCTACATCTTCAGCGGGTGCCAGGTCTTCTGCCGCTGCCTGGAAGCCGTTACTACCCCTGAGGGCGGCTACATTATTGACACATATCTATTTATAGTATTAATTTTTTTTGTTGAAATAATTAACTGTTAATTAGCAAATTATATCTTGCTTTATTTTAATATTCAAAGTTTTTAGATTTTAATGTACCACTCAGAACGTGAGACTCCTTGCTGGACTGGTAGTTGAATTGAGGATAATGAAGGAATGACAGTGAAACTGTTTTTATCACAAATATCCTTTCAGTTGTCTGGATTACAAAATCGTTTATTTGGTTCATTTTACATTCAAGCAGGGCATATTCTATACAACTCTATTCATAGAGGGTTTCAATAAATGTATTTAAGTATATGAAAATTATGTTACTAAATACTTTAGATGAAAAATCAATATGCAAATGCATTGATCTGATATTTGAAATTGCCGTCCTAAAATAAGTTTGACTAAAAAATACACCTCTAATTAAGAAAACACAAGTTCTAATTAATGGTGCATTAAAAATTAATTAAAATATACTCACGAATTTTAGTCAAATTAAAAATGGAATGAAAGTGGCATAAAGAGCTAAAATAATAGTATAAATATATAAAAAGACAAAATTTTAAAAAAAGATTAAAAAAATATTTTTTCTGATTTTTGTAAAGTTCTCCAAAATTTCGAGCTTCCTTATTACGATTTATTCAATATCTTTTTTAATCAGAATTGGAGGCATCTGGAAGATTAAGTAATTTTCTTATTTTTGCTGATATTTGCTTCTATTCGGAAATCATTGGAAAAATAAGACCAGGTTCATAGGAACTAATAAATTTATGATATCTTGGCTTTCAAATATCTATGTATTTAGAAACTGGTAATGCTGTTATTTTTTGGCAAAGATACAGTTAGTGCAATTTTTCCTTTAACACAAGACTAGTTGGTAAGTAATGGCCATGTGTAAATTCGATAACGCAGCTATTTCTGTTTTGTTGTAGTTAGCAAATATCTAATAATAGTGCTATAACTTACTGGTTGTTTCTAATTAACGATAAAGCTGGTTTTCTATACGATCTATTCCTACAAATTATTGCAATAACCATTAGGAGTGCATGTCCTGTTTATATGTAGTTGATCTTTTCTCTTTTGACGGCTAATTTTGCATATTTAAACCAACTTCATATTTCTACCATAAAAGAATGTAATTTGCTCACATATCAACTTGATAAGGTTACACTTTGGCTAATTTGACTTCATTTTAAAAAAACTCGACTTTTATTGAATCACCATTTATACATATGTATGTACAATACCCACACAATTTAATATACTGGGAGTTTGTTTTCTTTCGCAATCGCACTACATATTGGAAATGTATACCTATTTATATTTGAATATATTTATAGATATATTTTGTATTTTATGCATGGATACTTAAAATTTGAAATGCATAGATACTGAACATATGCAATTATGTTAATTTTTAATTGATTTAAGTTATGTTATGATTACAAAAAAAAATTAAACAATTTAAAGAGTAAATATATATGAAATACATTCCTACAATGCACTAAAGTGTTGTACAAACTTTTTGATAAGAAAAAAGGTCATTTAACAATTTGCCAAATTGTTTTAAGATTTTACTTTTGAAATTTTCACTCGCAACAAGTAAATTGTAAATACTCTATCAAGTTTGAAAATTTCAATATATATAAAATACTCTATAAATCAAATTGATTCTGGTCCTAAGCCTCTGATACCCGTTACGAGAATGATGAATCTTCATAATTTGCTTCCTTCTCTTCAAAGTCGTTCTCTGGAGGGTAGTGGTATATATCAGCAAGATTTGGCACCTTGTTATACATAAAATTAACTGCAAAAAATGTTTAAATATTCTGCAATGAATGTTCTTGAGTAGCCATGTAATTGCCCTGATTTAAATCCTAAAGAAAATCTATGTATAATGAAAGATAAGTTTAGGAAATGAGATTATTCAAGAATGGCAAAGTTAATTACGGGAGTAATTCAGAACTGGAATAATGATGAGAATGTTTTTAATGAAATGCATTCTAACTTACTTGATTCGATGTCAATTCGAGTTAAAATGTTCATAAGTGCAGAGGGAGGAGATATGGACAACTGATATGCGATTTTTAAAGAAGAAAATATTTTTTTTCTATTTTTCCCTTGTGTCAACTAATATATACAAGTCTGTATTCGTTCTATCATCCTACGTCGTGGAAAAGAATTTTAACACAGTTGCCAATCTTTTTACAAAAAAAAAAAGAAATTGATTACAAATCAGTGAAAGTGGAGACTGGAGATTAAACCTGACTAACTTGAAGCCAAATATTGAAAAATTGTTCCCAGAGCATCAGACGGAACCTTTTCATTAATTATTGAATCATAACAAAAAAGAACACTCATTTTGTACAAATGAATTCAAGTCAAATAAAGGAATCTATTTTTGAGCGCAGAATCTCAGTTTTCCTCTTAGATATCTGAATTCAGAAATATTAGGTACCATAATAATTCGGGACTATTTTTCGTTCAGAGTCATTTTTACATTTAAAACAATCCCCAATTAAAACTATAATAAATAAAACTTATGTAATAGTATTTTAAATGATTTAAAAGTGTTTTGATTGATTCTGTAACTTGCTCTGAACTCGATATATTTCCATTTTAGGCTGGAAAATAATACAAAACGGCACTCTTCTTTAGACCCTTATATCTTATTCTTTATATATAGTGATGAGGAGTATCATAGTTTATATTATCAAAAATATTCAGTGTATAATTTTTAAAAAGAGTTATGTTTAAAAAATATGCATCTCCAAAGATTTTTGTTCCATTTTGTATTTTTTAAGTGACTCAATTTTGAAATGTTGAAATTATTTACTCATCATAAATGGATTGCTTTATTGTTACGATTCTGTTATATAATTCCCAAAGAAGAAGTCCACTCTACTCCCTCATGAGGTTTGGTAGTTTTCCTTTGATGAGTTATCTTCCTTCTTGAGATGGATGACCATGGTAGTATTCTCTTCCTTCGAATGTCTCGACCTTCGTTTTAAGAGGCATTACGTTATGAAAATTGCATTGAAATTGGAAAAATATGATGATAATGTTGAGTACCCCCATAAAAAATAGGATTACATCAAAATGGAATAAAAATTGTTGGAGATACGTATTTTTTTAATACAATTTATTATTAATATTTTCACATATTCATATGCAAGCATTTAATTAAAACTAGTATAGAGGTTTTGAAATTACAATAGCAAGATTCAAACTCTGTACAACATTATTAGAAATTTGAAAATACTTTAGGGATGTAAGGATATAATTGTATCTTTTTTCTGTACACGTTATTGTATCCCATTTGTCACCTCTACATGCAAAATGTACAATTGTATTCACGCATTATTTTATCTCTAAATATTCTATCGCAATAATCAAAAAGTATATAGAATAAGGTTAGATGTAAAGGCATTTGTGAAGTGAATAATACTGTTTATCAATTCAAGAAGATGTTTGTTATCACAAAAAAAAAAACTATTGTATTTTAATATTTTCATGACAACTTACATTTACTGATTGGTTGCTCCTGGATTTATTCGTATGATTCTAATTTCTTTATATATATATTAGGTTAGTGAATTAAATAACACAAGTTTGCACCTTTTTTTTTACAATATATTTTTCACAATTAAAACTTGAAGTCCTTTTCGAAAAAGAGAGAATCTCATCATTTATTCTATCAGAAGAAAAGATAAAGGAGAGAAAAAAGAAATGAGAAACTTTTGTATAAATTTTGCTTCGGTTTCTTGCCCTTCTCTTTCTACAGACACAGAGTAGTAAACTGGTAACCAAGTCCGAAGAACCATATATTTAATATGCTCTTTCAAACATATACCGAGTAAATACCTTTTTCTTTTTCTATTTTTTTTCTGAAGGGAATCTCTCCCCTTCCCCAGAACACCTTCGAAAAAAAAATTTATATCTTATTTATTCCTCTTTCTCATGCGCTCAAAATGAGCAACTTTAGAAAATGAAATTACTATCCTTCTTACCTTTCTTCTCCACGTTTCGTTCTACATATAATTCTCCTGTAGGCTTAAAGGGGGAAAGTTATATCAATATAGGAGCGTTCAACAGGTTTTTTTTTTTTTTTGTATATTATAAACATATTGGGAAGGCAACCTGTAAAGTATGAGCTTATTTGTAATTATTATGATGACTATTATATTGACTGAGCCTTGTTCATTATATATCCATCTTTCCACTTATTTTTCAATACTTTTTGTTTATATGACAATGGATTGACTTATTTTATAACCATAAATTCCATCTCAATGTCGGTGCTATAGTTAAAAAAATAATTTAATTTTATGTTGTAGGATATAGCTATGCCATATTGCTTGTATATACAATGAAGCATCTTATTTATTAAGAATGCAAAAATAGAATAGAAATGAGATTGTCATTTATCAAAAAATGTGTATATATATATCAGTAAAACAAACTTTATCTCGATGTTTGTTCATGCCTCATTTTTAGTCTTACTAATTAATCTAAGAAATAACAATATATCAAGGAACTTGTGTAGCTGCAACTCAGAACATCTTTTTTCAAATATATATATGACGTAGCTCAATGGACAATGCTTGAATGATATTATTATTTAGAACTTGGTTGTTCCTAGAGAAGGATAAACACAAAGACGTCTTCTGAGGAAAACACAAAATATTTGACTTGTATTAGCAAATGGTAAAAATTAAGAAGAAAAGATTTTTACTCACCGAATTAGTGATGAAAACTTGTATATTTAGGGAAAGGTAAAAAAAGAAAACCAAAATCCTGACCATTTGAATTTTTTTTTGGAGGAGATCAGCTTAGCTGTCATGACGTTTCATTACATCAGCTACAATCAGCTGGGACAAGAGAGGAGTGAGAAAAGGATATCAACAAGGACAGTGGCAATAACAACTCCGTTGCCGATCCTCAATTCCACTTTGAGTCCAACAAGGACTTACAATTATAACTCTCCAGCAGATCCTCAAGGTTACTCTCAGTCTTTTATGAGCATACACGAATGTTCAGTTATGCTTTGAATATAATTCATTGTAGTAAAAAAAGAAAGTTCACTACACAAGAGTTAAATTATGTGCAGTTAAATATCAGTACGTCATATCGAATATGATAAAGGAAAATGCAAATATAAATTAATAGAGCAACGTCTGTTTGTTGTCGATGCTTAATAACTCCGAGAAATGCATGGTACTCTTGCTAATTCCTATATACTATAATTATATCTCATGGTGTATTAGGGTATTATATACATCCATGTTAATATACGTTGATAGTAAATAATCCCCAATTATTTACATCTTTCAGATATAATCATTACACTAGGCAACAAAAAAAAAGAGATTTTAAGATTGACACATACCTACCAATTTGGTATGACGCATAATAACTATAATATTAACTATATACATACATCAAGATTAATCTCACTAACACAAAAATTTACATCATGTTTTCCTGTCAGCTAGAAATGATTCAGCTTCTTTTCCTCCTATCAGAGTTCTTAATATTGATTGGATGAATTCAAATTCGTTTTATTAAGCTGCAAACAATTACCCAACACTTATACAATTTTAATTTCATAGTTGGGGAAAATTGGTTAATACAAACAGAAGTGGGGCTATTTTTCTGTTTCTTTCAGTAGAATTGGCTGTGAAGTACAATAAAGGTCACTTCATATATTGTTAATGTTCTTATAGTTTTATAGTTGGCCAGATAAAGTCGCACCGATTTAGCATAAGCAAAATTTTTATTTTTGGAGCTACTCAATCTGACTTAGGAATTGTTTGAATTCCATGTATATATTGTATATTAATTCTAGTAGAGTGATTGTGAATCCAACCGACGCAAATTGAGTTAAAGATTATATATCCCGAGTGCGTTGTCCACTGAGCAACGTGGCTCTTTCTATTTTCGATTATTTTTATAATTTGAGGACAGTGATAAAGAAGAAAAAATATAGGAACATATTTATAAATAAATTTATTTTTTGTCAAATTTAACATGAATTTAACAATTATGCTTATATATCTGACGCATATTACTCGCATAGAGAGCCCTTTCAATATTATTCCCATCTAAAGGCATTAATTTTTTTAAACTCAACTTGAAATGGATATACAAGCATAGATTACTTAACATGTTAAGTAATCATGGTATAGGTTATGAGATTCTTTTTTTTTTTTTTCAAAAAACATAATTATAGATTTTATGGTTCTCTATATTGTCAATTTGAGATCTCTCAAACTTTGAATTTAATTTGAAATAAACAATGTACTTCATTTTTGAAAATTACATTTGTTAATTAATTGCTGATTGAAGCTATTCACTATAAAATAAATATAATTTTCATTATATTATTTTGAATATAAAGGGAGTTGTAGAGTTTGCATAAGCAATAGTAATGCGCCAATTAGAGCTTCATAGAGTCTTTGTTACTTCCAATCGATGTTAGATTGTTAAATAAAAATTGTGCCTGCAGTTTATTAGCTTTGATATGGTGAATTATTGAATTGCGATACATCAAAAAACAAGGACAATGGAGGCAAAAAGGCAGATCTTCTGAGCACCTTTCATATTGTAAAGGAGGTCTTTGACATTGAATTGCTCTGTTGAGCTTATCTGTCAGCTCAAGAGGCTCGTTAACAGCGGCAAGAACCTTTCCAGGAAGACAGGAAGTGGAAGGCAGTAAAAAATGATCACTCAAGACTTCTTGATTGTTGTGGCATTTAAAAATGGGGCTTCATGGAGAACAAGGCCTGCAAAGTCCCCCCTTACCAATGTTGATTCCCTGAAGGCTTATGTTGAGAAGGAGTGAGCTGATAATATCCAATGAATACGTCATCAAGGTTGAAAGGCCTTCAGATCAATATGTTATGTATTTAATATTTCCTTACATGTTCTTAACTTCTTGTATATTCGTCTATGTATTATAAGTACTGTGTTTTACGTATTATAAATAGTCCTGTATTGTGTAAATAAATTAGAGTATAGTTAGAATACACATGATCTTATAAACAGTTTTACATTATTCCTCCACGTGAATTCTTCTCCTCATTTCTCTCGGTCATCCTGGATCTCTCCTATTATAAATAAGCTTGTGTCTCTCCCTCGTCAAGACGCAACACAATACTGTAGTCCATGATGGCCACAAAAGGAAGACATTTCGAGAAATAATTGTAGATCTTTTTAACTATAATTAAAACCCACTCCTACTACTATGTCCATGTTTTTCTTGATGAACTTGATTTAAACCTTACTATCAAAAATGGAACGATATTCTTACGCATGTCGTATAATTCTAAAAGTTGTTTCATATAAACCATCGTTGATGACTGATGTAATACATAATACACCACGAATAATATTTCAGTAATAAAATTAAATTTCTATCAAATGAAGGAAAAATTAATAATATTTATTTACAAAAAACTACAAGGTTGTAATTTAAATTAAACATCATTAGACAGAAAAAAAAGAATCCTTAATTGATCTCCAAGATACGATTTTTCAGTTAATATTGACGGATCTGTCTTTTTTTTATGTTATCAATTGAAAACTGTAAGGAAAATACATAAAGTGACTTAATAACATTAATACAGTAGACTTAGCTAATGTCAACTATTTTTGATTCCGAGGAATATACATATATATTATATATTTATTTGGAGATGGTATTTGAGTAACATTACTTTTTTCAAAACGATGACATATGTTGTTTGAAATACTTTTATTATAGGGCTTAGAGAAGCGATTTTTTAAAAAATATTTAACCGTAAATGTTTGATAACTGCATTAAATACTAGTATAAAAATCAACTAGGTAGTTCAATAGACAATGGCGCTTGGGAAAAAGTAATATCTTGAGCTCAATTTGTGTAGGTTCGCAGGTCAGTAGTTCCTAAATAAGGAAATATACATTACATGTACAGGGACTTCAAAGACAATTCTTAAGTCAGACGGAGTTTATGTAAAAATAAAATGTTTACATATACTTAATCAGTACAACTCCATCTCACCTTTGAAAAGGTAACATTTCGATAATACGTATAATATATAAATTTTTTTTTAAATGTTCTCAAATCAGACTTACCTGTGAAATGTACGTCATATTGATTTATTTTCATTTACTAACATATTTCTAATTCAGTGTTAGAATATAAAAATACTCATTTGAAGAAATAAATAATCAAGTACTAGAAAAGGATGTTTAAAATAAGTAAAAGGTCCATACTAATTCTCATTTGTACTATTTAACACATTAAATGTAATATTATTTAGAACAGTTTGAAAAATATGGAGAGAAATCTCACCTATTTGTGACTGAAGTAAGATAATTATGTGAATAAAAAATCAATTGTACTCCCATAAATTGAGTAGTATTTAAATGTGAAAAGAGATATATGATTTGGAGACATATTTATTATTAAATTATATGAATGTCTTATAAATAGGGCATAGATTGCATAGATTTCATAAGTTGACAGGCTTGAACATCAAAAACCCTAATAACCAGTTTAATAGAGACCGTCACCCTTTCTTTAATTTGGTTATTCCTCGATAGACAGCTTTTATCGCGTCCAAGAGATCAAATCCTCCGATAACTTTGCTATATTTAGAAACACTATCAGGTAATATCAAGTTCAGATATTTCCCCTTCAACAATATTCTACATTTTTTATTTTTCCGTAGAAAAATGGAATATCTCTGAAATTGTCGATACAATTTCGTTAAATGTAAGATATTTTCTATGGAAACAATATTTTCTTCTAAATCACTATGATAAACATGGTTAGATGAAGTAAATGTAAGTTTATTCCTAATCAATGCAATTCCATTTGACCACTCAAAAATAAATCATTATGCTTACATTTTGTTGATTTTTTAATAACTTAATTTCAAAATGTAATTAAGAAATAGAAATCATTAAAAATTTACTTTAAGCAACATCAAGATTTACTAAAACATTCCAATTGAAATTCAATATATAGACAATATATTTAAACAGATATTTGCCTTTTTAATTAAATGAAGCTTATATTATGAAATAATTGAATATAGATATGAGATATACAACAATAAGATGATATATCATAAATATAACTGAGAAATTATATCATAATAAATTTACAAAACTATTTGAGAAAAATGTTAGTTTGGGATCTATCATTTCTATGTATGCTTTCTACTTCATTACATACATTATGTAATATCATCAATATCAGTTATATCTATTGCATTATTATTTAGTTGTCAATTATTTGTATATAGAATGTTGATATTTAGACAGTGCATTAGAGGAAGTGGAAAATGAATTGATCAATATTATTGGATATAAACATAAAATGAGATTTTATCCATATTTTCTGTTAATATTTATAGTATTCATATAATCACTATAGCCGTAACAATATGTTGTTTCATTTTTTAACCAAGTAAAGTTAAAAAAATATATATTTCATCCACATTTAATATGACGGATTTAATTTAAATAAAAAACAATGAAAAAAAGTTAAAACTTTTTATGACAACTTTGATTGTATTTTCTCAACTAAATACAGAATCTTTTTTTTTTCCCAAAGCCTGTCATGCTTGTGACAAATTGCTTTCACTAGAATTTGGAAAATACATATAGTATATTTAGCATCATCCTTACGATTAAGTTTATCTCAATATGATGTTACATTTCTTGGCATTTAAAAATAGAAATAAAATTTATACCCATTAATGTATTTCAAAGATTTCAAATTGCAAAAGTCCAACCAAGTCAATGAGACAATATGACAAGGCTCTTAATTTTATTGATTGGACTGTGAGGAGGTATGCGAATGATTTGGGTAAGGCCTTTGATGTACAACTATATTGATTACTGTTTTCAATTGCTACCTAAGCTAACTGGGTAAAAACAGGCTGGAAAATGTTGACCTGGTTAAAAATAATGGTTTGGTTTGTCCACCTTTCTCCAAAGGCTGCTCACACCTCGACTATGCTATTGAAGCTTAGTTGAGAAAAGAGCCTGTGCTACCTCTCAACCAAATTTGGATTCTCTCAAGACCTCCGCCGAGTAGCAGTGGGCGTCCATGTTCGAGACCCTCATCAAGAAGTGCTGCAGTACCAATAGGCCCAGGTTGGAGGCCATGGTAGAACCTAAAGGACATTATTTTGAAAAATATTTATCAATAAAGAAGTCTTTGATAAAACCTCAATGCTGTACTCCTCACAAGTTTACCCTATTAGTCTGTTATAAAAAGTCCACGATTTACCTGGTACACTGTACTCATGATTGGCTCAGTTAGTATCTAATTATTTCCCTCTTTGACTCTTTATAACATTCCTGATATTTGAAACATTGTACATTAGTATGCTATTATCAAATTCCTTTGACATGATTAATGCATATAGAGTAGCTTACAAGTATAGTATATGATTAATAAAAGTCCTGAATATCATTAATTAGTTAATTATTGATGTGCATGTACTGTAAAGGTGGGAATAAGGCACTCTCTAGAGAGTTATAAAGTATTATTTACAAAATGTTTCTTCGATTTATAACTTTATTAGTACAGTAATCATGCAGTAATGTATGCAGTGAAATACAATTTTGATGGGGCATGTAAAATTTTTGTGGGGTTTATTTCCTCTAAGGCTCTTATTACCACGCAAACGTTTGGATAAGTATTGTTTTATTAGATTGGATTCAATTTTTCTTCTTTTATTCACTACTAAAATGCTAATTAATCTTTCCTAATTTAAAGTGGATTAGAAAATCATTTAATAAAATCCAATGTTTCTGTAATTTATTTTATAGCTGAAATGCTTTATTTATCCGTTTTTGATTATGTGCAATTCTTGGAATAGGAGTATTATCTTAATATCAAAGTTATACCTCTAATTACATAATATACATATATGGATTGACAGAAAGTATTTTAAAAAACAACTACTGGACGTTGTTTCTTTTTTTAATTAATTTCGTTTTCTACAAAAAAGAAACATATACCTCTTATTTTTTTTTTTTTTTTGAGAAACCGAGCTGTTTCCTAAATATACTGCATTTGGATAATAGTAAGTGCTCAAATGAAGTTCCCCAAGCTATACTGGAAGAGTAGCTAGGAACTACATACAGTTTGGGGACCCAAAACTTGCATTATCCTGACTAATTAACGAAAAATGTAATTTTTATGGAATCAAGAAAAGAAAACTCAAAACCAATTTATGATATGTTTTCATACTATATGTAGCTATATTTTTTATTTAATATGTCCTCGTTCAGAATTGACAGGGGCTCGGTAGCTCTTGACAATGAAGGCCTTGTTCATGTAGTACCACGCGTCACGATGGTAGCTTAGAGCAAATCCAAATTTGTATGAGAGGGGGAGAGACATTCTTTTCTATCACACTATAAACTGCAAATTCTAGGGGGTGGAGGAGGGACATATGGAGACAGACCATATATCACACACATTGACATATGTTCACAATTAATAACAGCATCGACACACCTGTGAACAGACTGTCAGCTCTTGAGGATGAAATCCCAGCCAATGCAAACTAGGATGTTATAATCGTAGCTGGAAGTGATTCCAAATTTGGATGAGAGATATGGCAAACATAATTCTCCAAGTACCCCAAGCTGAAAGAGAAGGGCGACATGGAGGCAGGCAAGAAGTCTTTAATATTTTTTTATTTTTTTGCATAACATTTTGGCTGTTGTCGCTTGAAAAGAGGAGGAAACTTCAGGATGTGGTTATGATGTTTAAAGTTATTAATGGACTGACTCATTGTTATATCAAGCCCAAAGTATGTAGTAAGGTGTAGAACACTAGGTTGTCTTCCGATTTTTACTTAGTTTAGCCATCTGCAAATACTAATTACCTCCAACATAGCTTTTTTGATCGAACTATACGGATATGGAACAGCCTCCCCGAAGAGGTGAGAAGAACGTCTTCACTTTGCAGGTTTGAGATACTTTTGAAAAATAATCCACATCTACTTTAATTCCACACCACAATATATCATTTAATTTTACCATATTATTTCATTACATTTTATCATATTGATTTATTATACTTTATCAATATTTGGCTTTTTTAGCCACTAGTCGAAACCAACCAAATAAATAAATAAGTTTTGGTTCTTTTTGGCTGTATGGGGCTCTAAATCGACATTTTTATGTTGTAAGTAGTGCAGATGGAGATACCAACGGCCTTTGTAGAATTATTGGTACTGACACGTGCACAGAGGACATGTCACATGTTTTACCTCTTTTGTTGTCGCTGCAAAATTTTTACAATCAGGGACATGGGATAAAAACAAAACTTGTTTATTTTTTGCTTCAGCTGACCTTTGATTGCATAATGAAATCTTGTAATTAAAAATAACAGGGAAAATCATAATTAAATACTACTACAAGTTTTGGGTTCTTACTCTGTATTTTTATCCATTACGTGAATTTGCTGTACTTTCAAAACTCAAATGTAACGACACCTCTTTATCATTTGCGTAAAGTATTTGAAATATTGTCATAAAATCTAAGGAACAAGAAAAAATTATACCTTAGTTTTAAAATATAGACTATAAATCTCAAAATTCCCAAAAGTAGAACAAATATATTGACTTTTTAATAAATATACAAAGAAGAGTTTTTGAACAAAGGTTCTACATATGTATGTATCCCTTTGAACTTTAATAAATTCAAAATAAATATACTTGGATATATGCATCATCCAAGTGTACTATCTACTTACATTTTTTTAAGTTTAAGATTTATGTTTAAAGTTAAGAGTTTACTTCATAAAAAATTTACAGTCAAAAAATAAAACAAAATTTCGAATGAAATGTATCATTTAAACAATCTTTGATGGAGTTTGGTTGTTTTTTGATCAATTAATACACATAGATATGGAAAAAGAGCTGTGCGAAATATTCAAAGACAACGTTTAATATGATTATGTTCAGAACAGACATTTTGAAAAATAACAATTGGCAAATATATAGTTACACTATAAAACATCAGCTCAGCTGATGAGATGTCCAGTTTTGAATGTGAATAAAAAGACCATTTAAGAACATCAGCATCTTATATACACCTTATAATTTGTATTTCGTGATGGCTTCAACGGTTCAATGATTGAATCAGTTTAATATACTCACAAGTTCGAACCATATTATTAAAAGGTAACTAAATACAATCACGTCATATAATTAATATAGAAGAAAAACAAAAACTCTACTCAATTATGTTTAAATTTAATTATAATTTTTCGGAGGGAATAGAAGGAATAATTTCCTCACTCCTCCTTGCATCCATCCAATTCATGGATAATGCACTCATTTTCAAGAAATATATAGTTTGAAATAAGCATTCCTTTTTACTATTTCTACGTCGCAAAGAAAACTCTTTGATTTCATCCGATTATGGCCATGGGCTGTGATTTAGTTAATTATTCAAGCAAGATTTTTTTTTATATTTGGGAATCTATCTCATGTATTCATAAGAAACGTTCGTTCGCCAAGAGGAATCCATATATGTATTTTCTTGCCTCAAGTTTAATGCTTCTTTGGAAATAGTTCATGGATGAGTTTCGACTTGCTTTCCTCATTCTAATTTAGATATTAATATCAAAGAAGATCAACCCTTGTAATCTGTATATTTAATGGACCAAGGACTTAAACACAAGAATAAGGAAGTGCTTACATCCTTTTGGATCAGGATCTTTCAAGGAAATATGAATATAGTATATTCATGAACAAAAAAAAATTAAAAAGCTAGAATTATTATTTCATTCCTGAAGAGAAAACATTTAAGTATAAACTAACCACTAGTACCTGGAAGCCAATGAGTAACACTAAAGATTGTTTGAAGAGTTATAAGTAAGGTTGATAATTTTGGTAAGAATACAAAAGCGTGCGATGAGAAGGGAAGAAATACTTATGGCATCATTGATTAAATAATAAAAAAACATCTTCTTCTATCAAGAACGTTATCATTCCCGCCTTTATTATTAAATATTAATATAATACAATTAGATGCTGATAGTAGATAGATAACTAAATAAAATGCCTAAAATAACGTCGCCTTCTGTCTGGATTTATGAAAATAGAGGCCCATTAATTTGGAAAATACTTACCGGATGAAAAACAGATGGCTTGTCGGATTTGTCGATATAAATGTGCCTTTAGTCCCCTGTCTAGAATTACACGCCACTCATTATCCTCGTCTTATTTTAAGAGTATGGATATTCAACTATAAAATCTTGTTAGCAATGAATACATCAAGTCAGACTTTAACTTTGATCTCACAAAGATGCTTGTTGCATGTAATATAACCTTATCTATTGCTAATCATTCTACGTTCAAAAAAATTATGGAGAAATACACGGGTAAATTCTGCCCTTCCCGAGGAACCATCATTAATTAATGAAGGATGTTGGTAATGATGTCATTTATAGAAATACCCCCATTGTAAATTGTGGAGTGAAGATCATTTTCAGCATGTTTAGAGTCATCCACACCGAATCACGAAATGGAACTATGAATTTTGTACCATATAAGAGTAAGTATTCTTTTTTTTTTTTTTAATTTAATCATAAAATATTATTCTATTTTAGCTAGAAATATCAAGAATTATGATACACAGCTCATTAAATGGTAAAAACAACTGCTTAAATGGTCACAACAAGGGGGGTAGTAGCTTTGGATGGTTCAAAACTAGTTTGTCTGACACTAGTTTCTTCACTTAAAAACCTGGGTATGATCATTAGGTTTTCCAATATTACATAGTCAATAAATATTACTTTCTTGTCACTTTAGGATTAGCTATGGTTGATAAGCCCCAAGAAATGGTGTTCAAAAAACTCACAAAAGGCAAAAACAGCTGCTTAAATTGTCACAACAACGGGGGTAGTTACATTGGGTGTAGCATTATAATTAGCAATTGTGCGTATCCTTAAATGATAATAGTATGTTGTTATACAAGCATAAGTAACAGGGAAAAAATATTTTTTGATACTCTTAATAAGGAGTAATATCGCCGGCCATTACTAGATAATTAGCATTTACTCTATATCTTTACAGTGCATTTAATTCTAACATTTTTTTTATTAGCATATTTATTGTCTAATTTTATGATTTTGACATTTACTTTATTATTGATAATGATTTAGATCTCATCGATAGAGATATATCTATCCTGTGCACAATTGTATATAGCACTTCCACATTAGGAAAAAAGGGTGATGATCTTTTTGATTAAACTCCACGTCTGGCTTGTGTTTAGCAACTTAAATTTATGACATATTTAACTGAATTCCGATGTTAGAATAAGAAAATATTTTTTGGATCAATCTATGATTTCAATATTCTGTATTTATAATTTATTGTTATTATTAGTTATATGATTACAATTGTTTAATTTTTGTATATTTAACATAAATGTATGATGGTTTATTTTTTAGTATGTAGATTATTTTAATTTAAGCCTCATTTTTAAACTTGGAACTTCAAATATATTTCGAAATACTCTACTTTATCGTTTCATTAGTTATTATTCTGAGAATATGGTTCATAATTAATTACAATTTCATGGAGTGTGACGTTTTCAAATCTCGTAGTATATCTTCATTCAACATTTTGCTAATAAATACTTTTGTTATACCCTCAAAAATCATAATAAAGCAGGCAGCTGATAATCGCATTAGTATTTTAAACAATAATACCATAAGTCTTTCTCCCCCTTCTCCTTGAACGCGTTTTTCTCTACAGAATTATCAACTTTAGTTATAAGTGTAAGTCCTTGTTGGACAAGGAGTATAACTGAGGCTTGAAAATTGAATAATTCCCTCCTACACCGATACAGAGTAGAGTTTGAGTGTACATATTTCCTTCATCACATACAACTTGTGGATAATGAAATAAAAACTCATGACAGTTAAGCTGGTCTCTTTCCAAACATTCTTCATTTTGTTAGGGTGACTACGTTAATTTTCGGTTTCTTATTTTTAATGATACCGACAGGTTATATTTTTAAATTTTAGTTGAACCTATCATAAAATTTATTGAATACACCACATTTCAACGCAACGGTATTTATCTTTGTGTGGATGGATACTTATTTGGAATTCATTTTGTAAGTTTTATAGGATGATAAAAGAGTTTAAAAGTTTAACAAACTTTAGAAACCATAAATTATTAATGAACTTATACTATTTTGAGCTCTATTGAGTGTAATATATTGGACACACATCACAGTACACCATCTTGGTTTGTGAAATCGAGAACTATTTCAAAATCAAGGCAGATGTTACAAAAATATATTAACGAGGATTGTTGCTCATTGGCCTGGATCTTCCTATGAGAATATAGTTTTCCATGATATTTAGTAGATTTAGTGATCTCAAAGATAAAAAGGTCATCTTTAATACTATCAAGACTTCAGTATTAAATCCCAAAAAAACTCCGAAAAAAAGTATACTACCAATCAAATAGTTACAGTGGGAGTTATTGAAAGACAATTTGTATCTTGGAGTAAGAATTCGTCTTGCAAAATGAATAAAAGGTCTTATTAAGATTTATTAATTACAGTTACAGTTGTTATAGTTCCTAATTTTGAAGTGTTGCAAAGACAACCAATTATCAATTTAAAATGAAGAAATAATGTGATATATAATATAAATTTATCACAACAGTTTTATAAATATAATTTTTTATTGCTTCACGAAATTAATTATTTCATTTCAGTTTTAATATTCAATTTTACATGCTTTTTATATCCAGTTATAAATTTTTTTCGGATTCCGTAAAAAGTTAAATTTTTTTAAGTGTATTCTTATCTGTTATGAATGTTGATTCCACAATTTTTTTGTTATGAAATATTTGTATCTTCTGTTTGCAAAAGTAACCAAACAATAAATAACCATAAAAATTGTTTTGTTTTAATTTCTTGTTAAAAAATGAAGATGAAATACTGGATCTTGTATTGAGAATGACGTCTTTATGAATGAAACACCGTTATAGATACAATCATATATTTTTTATAAGATTTTCATTTATAATTTTTAAGTAATAAAATAACATTATTCAAAAGTTTTTCCTTTAATTTTGTAATTGTAATTTTCAACAAATATTTGAGCAATTCAATAAACTAAACGTGTAAGATTATAATAAGTAACTCGAAATTTAAGAAATCTTGTCACTGGGGCAAATATTAACAAAAAACCAATTTAAAAGAAAAAATATGCATTTTGTCTATTCTTGAAAAAACAATTATGTTCCAACATTTTTTTACTCATTATATGTATAGTAACTTATTTTCAGAAATATGATATTGACTATATTATGTTAATTCCTCTTATTTTATATCACAAGCTTGTAAAAATTTAACTATAATTATTGAAGTCGTTCCCAAAAATGACTAGAGCTGTGTAACATTCAAAGATGTCTATATGTAACGATTGGGAGTGTTGATAGAAAATTTATGGGTCTGTTATTGAGGAAATCGATATTTTATCAACATTTGTTCAATTTTTGTATTGCCTTAAAAAAGTTTGAACTGCAATAAGTCAACAAAGACAAAAAGTTTGATAGATGTTTATTACAAATGTATAATTCAATTATGTAGTCTCTGCCATAAAAGCTTTAATAAAAAAAATAAAAAAATAGAAATGTAATCTTATGAAGCTTTTTGTTTGCATTTTCTAGGTGAAATTAGTTACTTTTTAAACAAAGTAAAGTTTTTATAAAATACAATGAACCCAAGTTGACTTTTAAAAAAATATAAGTTTTGGAAATTATACATCAATTTCCTTAAAAAGGGAGCAATGAGTTACATAGGGAAACCCAAATTTTAAAAATCCACAACTATTAACAAAAAGTTGAAGTTTTGGAGAAAAATATCCAAAATTCATAAGTGTTGACGAAAAACAAATTTTTTTGGAAAATCATTTCAAATATTTAATTTCTAATATATAAAAAAATTCAAATATTAATTTTTTTTGAGAAAAACTTCTAAAATACTTCTATATTCACAAAAAAATTTAATTAAATTTCAAATATTAAATTTTGTAGTAAAAAGAAAAAATTCCTTAATTTGGGGGAGGGGGCGGGGTTATTTTTCAATAAGTTAGAAAGGCAATAAATAGTTAAATACCAGTAATAAATGAGAATAGGAATCGCAAATAAGACATTATGTTACAGATACGGATTCCGATTCATCGTACCATCACTACACTTAACTACTCAATAAAATAATACTTATATTAATAATAATATCCATTCATATGTCGTGTTCTCTCTTCAAAAATGAAACAATATAATAAGAGTTTGGTAAACAAAAAATTATATGTTCGGATATTCTTAATAGCGCTCCCTAATAAATACAAACCAAATTCATATGAATATTCATTATATTCAAATCTTCACATTTACATAATAATTTATTTTCGATCTCATTTTTTCCATGGATCGTCTGGTTTCAGCTATATTTTAGATTATAGTATTTCTAGACTATTATTGCTCAAAGAAATTTTTCATCATTAAGTCCAAATTGAAGTACAAAAAATGAAACTGATGTAAGAAGGCCTTTTAGGATTATAAAAGTATTTTTATTGATTCTGTATTCTCTTCTGAACTCGAACAGTTGTGGATTTTGGTAATTTTGGGAATAGCCATGGATTTTTGAAATTTTATAAAAAAAAATACTATTTTGTGTAAATTTTATATATCCAAGGGTAATTTTTTTAAATTTTTCAATTAAAAAAAAGTAATTATTTTTGAAATACCAGGCCCCCCCCCCTAAATATAATCCTGTAAACGCCCCTGATAGCAAAATAGTATTTTTTAACAATTATTTAAAATATTTAAAAAGATTAGGAATTGGAATTGTCACCGTGAATTTTGACAAGAATTGCATCAGAATCGGCATCCGGATTTATTTTTTTTGCAATCGTACCGGAGAGTAACACTGAGGATTTCATGGAAAGTTATCCTCTATATTATTAAAGAATTATTTGTCTGTTAGACAAGGCCTTATTACCCTATGTAATGCTGAGTACTACTTGACTTGTCGGGACGTCTCCTTCATATGAGAAGTGTCTCAAAATGGAGAACATTGTTTCTAAATTCCAGGAAATACTTGGCGAAGCATAGAATTGAAATGATTTCAGTCGGAATTCGAGGCTCCGTTTTCACCTTAATTAATATTATGGACTCCCTTTCAGGTGGAGGCACACTACTAGCTACATTATAGTTTTTTTAAATCACAGTGTTGACGAATAGCGTCCAATCGAGGAGCGCTGTTTGTTTCGTCTTGACCTGCTTCTTTATCTTGATAATTTTTAATAGTAACTCATAAACAAACATAACAAAAATTATAAGGACAAGTGTATGCGTAATTATAAATATATTTTTTGTATGATGGCACTATTGTTGCCTCAATACTTTTCGAACTAAAATAGAAACAAAATGTCGATAAGGATATTACACATACACTAATACGTAGATACGTTTACTTTTACAATTTTTAGCTAATAATTTAAATGTAGGGATAAGTATAAATATTCAGTAAATATAATTAAATTAATAGGTAATAAAAACTATTATAAATTATGTTGAAAGGATTCATTAGTATATAAAACTTTTTCCCCATATTTTCTACAAATAATAAATTATAAAAATAAAATTCCTAAGCTAAAAAAACATAATATTTCCAACAAATGTAACGCTAGAAAATGTATCCATCAGGGGTTTCAAATACATACATGATTCCTTCAAATATTTTTTTTTTTTTTTACACAAGTAATTATCTCAATGATTTCTTCTGAAAGTTTAAAGCATGAGACAGGTACAAAAAGATTTTTCTTGAGTGTAAAGAAAAAATATATATTTTAAAGATGGCATGAGATTCTTAAAATATCAAGTTATTCACATTTCTCTAGAAAGCAAGATATCTGTTTTGGTTTAACACTATGAAAAATTAGAAAACTTTGAAATGAAAATATGCTCCTTTCTCTAATGGAGCCCCTTTTGAACTTTTTATAATCTAATTCAGCAAAATGATTCGACACAAATATAAGACAAAGATGAAGTCGAATTTACTGTTAAAGTAAAACACTCAGAAAAATTAAAAGTAGTGATGAACTATGGAGTGGTATGTATTTGAACTTTTTTGGAATTTCGATTACGCCTAATTAGGAAAAGTGGAGATAAACCTTGGCAAAAATGTTATTTTTCTACTATGTCATCTTGAAGTAGCTTCAATATTAGAAATGAGACAAAATTTATTTATTAACTCTGATATACATTTTTCTTACCTATAAAAACATTTATAATTTTTTTTCTCTTTGTGGTATTTTATGGAGCAAAAATTGGGAATGATATAAGATATTTTGATCTTTTCTCTGTAAAAATGTAATAAAAATGAATGCACCCTTTAGGTAGATCATAAAACTTTTTTTTTTCTTTTTCCCCTCCATATTATAATTGAATAAAAAATTTGTTTGGATACTTTTTATAGCTTAAAAAAAAATTATAGCAAAAATATTTTTTTTCAAAATAACTAAAAATGTCTTTTTAGTCTCTATATTAACTAGTAAAGAGATATATATATATAATTTGATCAACATGTGTGACCTCAAGATGAACTCATAAGATACGGATAAGAAGGATGATTTTCATATCATGTCACAATTTTTCCACCCAAGCCGTAATAAAAATTTGTAAGTTTACAAATCAAATAAGTGGTTTTTTTTTGCAAATGGTATATAAAAACTCCGATGCTCACCTTTTTATATATTTTTTTTTTGTAAAACAACTCATTATCACAAAGTTATAAAAATATCGGTAGTTAACCTTAAGAAAATTCTACATTAAAATCAAATCAATAGTACTGCTGAACATCAGATGGGTAACAAAAGAAATAATTACAATTACTAATATATTTTAGAAGAGAAACTTAACAGGTTTCTTTAGTCAAAATATTTTGTTTTGTCAAAAATATTAAAAAAATTATATCAAATCCTACATCATCAAAAATAATACAATTATAAACCCACAATTTAAATGCATAAAAAGTTTTTGTGGAAATATCTAAAAACATTGGCAAATAAGTTAATTAAATAGGGTGGTAAAGAAAATTATATAGTGGTCCGATTAGACATGCTATAGTTTTTGCACTATTATTTTTACTGGGACTTCAAAGTTCATTTTTTTATAAGGCAACGTGGCGTAGTGGACAATCCAATTTGTTTAGACTAGTTTCATGTTCACTCCTACAAAACGAAAAATATACATTATGAAAAATAATTACTGGGTAATATGAAGTAATTGTGTTAAAATAACTAAGACCAACCATAGGCAATACCCTCATCCCATCCTTGCATCGGAGTAAATGCCTCTCTTAGTGTACATATACTCACTAGAAACTGTATAACTTTGTTGTAGACTTTCTTTTATTTAAATAAAGGAACTGGTTATTCAAAATACTATAATTAAAAAAATAAAGCAATTACAGATTTAAAGCACTTAGTATAAAGTTTTGTTTTATAAATACATACTTTGAAAATAAAAAATTTAACCAATTGACAGATTTAATAAATAGCATATAAATAAGGCACTACCCACAAAGATATTAAAAAAACCAGTGTGCACAAAAATTAAAAAGTTGTAATAAAAATGGTAACAAAACTGAGAGAATTAAAAATATATCTAGTGGTGATCGACGGTCAAATAACTGAACGTATGGAAAACACTGCCTGGAAAATATGAGCTAACATGATACCGATCAAAATGTAGACAAACTTAGTATAGAAGAACTTACTGAATACAATTACATTTACACAGTTCCCCAAGGGAAGTAAGATGAGAGTATTCTAAAGGTTAAGAACGTTTAGAATCATTGTTCAATATTATTTATATATATATATTTTTTAAATTGCGTTCTTATTAAAATTATCAAAATATAGATAAAACACAGTAAAGTTTAAACAATAATAAAATACATCAAGAGAAATCGCGATAAAATTAATCATAAATAAACGTTATAGTTTATAATTAACCCCCTAGATCAAAGCCTAACCCTTCAATATTAACCACTTATGCTTTTTATAGGTTATATAAATATATACTTAAGTCTTAAAGAAGACAGACTTGACTCAACCATCACAATAAAGCATACATGTATAGAGGATCAGTAACATTTATTCGATTTCGTCTCCATTGGAACCTCTTCAAAAAGGATAGTACAACAATATTCTTAAAATCCCATACTTTCACAAAAAAATTAAAACGTTAAAATTTAAAACTAGGAATATTTAAAATAATATATCATTAAAATATACGAGTACATTAATATATTAATAATAAAATATTGAAATATTTTCTGTTTAGAGTATCGTAACCTCAAATATATCCATAATTATTTTTTTAAAAAAGTGTTTTTTTTAAAATAGGAAACTGTTTTACAGTAATTTTTTATGAATGCCCAATTCAATGTGTTTTCATTCTAGTGGTTTTTTTTTACTAAAATTCATTGATCCACCATTTTTCTCAACCCAAAAGCAACTGTATCATTGTAGATCTTTAAGGTCGAACTTTTTCTAGCACCTAAACTTTCATATCAAATTTCTTATGTCCTCTCGAATTGAAGTGTTCTCTAGTGGGTTCCAAACATGTATTGACTTATTTCATGTGATCACTTATTCGATCATTCAATCTTCTTTTGGTTTGGCCGACATATTGCTTTGAGTATTTCGTAAAACCAATCACGTAAACCAAATCTGTGGAATTGCAAGTAATCACATGATACATTTTCAATGCCGATGATTTGATAACCGAACCTGGTTGAACATACATATAAACAGGTTCTACATTCATTTTCAAAGTACTTTTTCTAATCCACTTCATTGACAGTGCGTGATGATCTACTTGTTATCTCCGGAAAAACTTCTCTCGACAAAGTAGATCCCTGTGATGTTATTTTTGCTTGTAAGCAATCATAGCTGGAAATATTCTTTCATTTCTTGGATCCAGCGTTAATGCTCTCCAATGATTGTGAAGTACGGATAAAATTTACTTGAGCTGTGGCGATCATTATAATTGTGACTTTATATTCCGATGTTGAAAAATTTATAGAAAAGTTTCCTATGAGGAAATTTATCAAATGCCTTCATGAAAGTAAACTATATTATAACGCAATCAAGATAACAGTTACTACGACTGACTTTAAGATCTCAAAATGAAATTAAATTTGAAACATACGACACATTATGACAGAATTCGTGGTGCTTGAGTGCTGAGAAAAAATATATTTATTTACTTAAAAGACAGTATAAGGTTCTTTGAATATCAAGTTATGAATATTTCTCCGGAAAATCATGAGGTTTCCACCAACCCTACTTCAATTTAAATCAACTTATAATCAACTAAGTATCATTTCCACTTATAAATCTAATTGGATGCAACTGGACTTAAAAAAATTATTTATTTAATTTGTAACTATTAGGAGATCGAGATATCATAAATATTTATTTATTTTCGACTCAATTGCACCAATTCAATTTATATTTTTGTCGGTTTAATTGCAGTGACGTCCAATTAGTTTTCTAATCTTTTAAGAGTACAACAAAGTTGGGAGCAGGTATATGTAGTCTACTAACACATTTAAGCTCAGCATCAATTGAATCTTGTCGATGTATTTAATGTCACTGAACCAATAAATGAAATGAAAAATCATTCTATCCTTACTCTTACAAAAGAATTTTATTAGTTAAAATTAAATAATCCTATTATTATTATTTTATTTTTTTTCAATTTTACTTACATATAAAATAATATATTACAAAGTATGAGATAAAATAGTATACTTTTTGATAACGACAAACTTTTCAAAGGAATAAAAAGGTGTACAACATTGAGACATTATCACATGTTATTTATTGATGTGTCTTTCTTTTTTTCAAAATAACTTCCTTTGGCTGCTAACAAGGATTCCAACCTGGACCCAAAGGCGCTGCAGCACTTCTTGATGAAGGCATCGGGCATGGTCACTCACTGCTGCTCAACGGAGGGCTTGAAATAGTTTCAAACTTCGGTGTGAGGGGTAGCAAAGTCTTTCTTTTCGACTAAACCACAAAGGGGTAGAGGGGGAACAGTATGGAGAGGAGGATGGCCAAATTGAGCCATTATGGTTTAGCCAAGTCAACCATTTTTGACCTCTCTTTAACTGATTGGCATTGGTTGCTGTTGAAAGCAGTTGCCGATGTCATCGTAAATAAAAGGCCTTCCCCAAATCACCCACATACATCCTAACAGTCCAATTACTGAGATTGAGAGCCTTGGAGCGCCGGCTCATCGACTTGGCCAGACTCATAAAAGACGTGATATCCACTTCTTCCATGATGCCAATTTTCGAATGTCTAACACTGACATCAACCCATTATGCTTCTAATGTTTGAAACAAGATACTGGGAGTATCCTCAGACTTTCCTGATCTCCTCGACTCTTGTAAGGGCTGGGGGCAAATCAGAAACCCTTTGCCTTTCGCTTCCAAACTGACAATTGATGATTTTTGAAAGTTTGTTTTTACTGTTTATGAACTAGAATAGTCCCGACATTCAATAATGCAAACTAGTATTTTAAAATATTCAATCTAAAAAGATCAAGATTGATTTAAAGTAAATTCCATAATTTTACCTCGCCTAAAATATATATACTCACTAAATTAATTGAATTTAAGTTTAAGATGACCTTATCACTAGAATGCCCCAAGGTAAACAGAAACTGAAGTTACATAAAGTACTTAGATAGAGGAATACAAGCATAGACAAAGGTGAATTTTAAACTAGATACATATTCGTCAAGGAGGGTCTAATTTTGCTATTAAATACTCCTTTAAATGGACGAAACGTCGTTTAATTCATCATCTATCATTCACCAGGTATACAAATTTTTTTAAATACTATATAATGTACAGAATAGATTATCATATATAACAATGATTTTTTTTTGTACCAGAATTGGTGTTTTGAACAATCATGAAGCTCTTCCTTATGACTAAATTTATGAAAAATTACTAAAATCATTCTAGCGATTAATTCTTTATCCTCTCCTACTTTCCTTTTAAATTTTGGGTTGATACTTAATAGTATTCATTTTGATGACATGGGATATAATGTGATTTTAAAAATAAGAATCACTATAAGTTCTACAAGTTTACAAAAACGATATTTTAAGCTCTTCTTCCAAATCTAGTAGTGAATACAATTAGTTTTTTCGTTACCCATTTACGCTTCGAATTTTTTGTACATTTTAACCCTTATTTGAGGTTTGAGACAACTTTTGAATACGAAAGAAATCAGTCATTACCATTTAAGAAAAGTAATTATTTTTACAATTGGATTTTAATTGCAAATATTGTATTATATTTCATGTAGAATCATTCACTCTCGAGAAAAGCAATTATAGGTTAAGAAACCACCATTTTTTTTTTAAATATTTATTTTAAAAAGAATTAACAACTTGGATTTTCAATTGTATTATGCTAAACAAAATCATTATAAAATGTTTAAAGTTGAAATCATTATAATCTGATTTACAAAATAATCGTTGTAAGAGCAGCCACAGTTAATTGATTTTAATGATTTTGATGTAGAATTTTCTCAAAATTAAGTTCTGAAATTAAAGTTTTTCATGACCAAAAAATAATTTTGATAATCATCTCTACACTTAACTTTTAGTGAGTGTTTTACTACAAAATTCAATTCAACTTTATTTTGTCTTTTATCTGTGCCTGACCTTTTCACTGATATAGGTTATGAAAAAATTCCATGGGAAAATTTTCTAATTTCCTTTATATTAAAGCAAAATAGATATCTTGCTTTTCTAAAGAAAAGTTAGTAACTTGATATTCCAAAAACCTCATACCATCTTTATATGTATATATATTAAGTAAATTTGCAGATAATTTGGCTGATGTGAAAAATTTGACAAAAACTTCACAGTAGCTGTTGTATTGTTAAGTTGCATTGATAAGTAAACATTACAATTACCCCATCTTACCTACGAATTGTCCATTTACAGAGTGCGATAGGGAAATTTCCCGGGGCATTAAATTTTTTTTTTTTTTTTTTTACGGTAATTAAGTTTTCAGGTGCCATTTCAATTAATTTTTGGATATTTGTGTGATTTTTTGTGCATTGTTTTGATTTGACCAAAATTAGACGAAAAATGAGTGAACAGGAATTAAAAAGGCAAAGGGTTTCGAATCTTTTAGACACAGATTTTGATTCAAAAAAGAATTTCAGACATTGGTGGGGTGACTGTGCGGGCAGTAAATTTCTTTCTCTAAAAATGACCCAGACGCAAACCTACCGTAATTGGGTCCAGGATTATAATTTCTCTCGAGCGAGCTATACGTTCACCTATATTGGCACTTTTTTGCTGATTGGTCGATTGACTACCTAGTTGGGAGGGGGGAAACTCATTAAATTCAAAATATTGAAATTTTCAATCGCCATATGATCAACATTTTAAATACAGGAATTTTGATTCCAAAAATTTTGAAAAATCAAATCAATCCATAAAAATGTAAGTAATCAGTAGGTTTGTGTCACTCCTTATTTTTTCGGACAAGTGTATTCTAGTCTTAGGACAAGTCCTATCATTCCTTGGAACATTCAGTACTAGATTTGATATATAAAGAGAAGAAAAAAAATAAGGTGGTGTCATCTAGGTGAGAACATTTTTAGCTTTAGCACTGATATGCAGAACTGAACTGGATGGGACTGAGACTGAACTTGACAGATCTACAGTCTTTAGTCCTAAATAAGAACCAACACAACATTATGGATAAGGATAAGAAATGTTTTGTTTAGCTTTTATAATATTGAAATGCATAAATATTAGAGGTCAGGATTTGGTAGAAAACGGCCATCCAAATTGAGAAATTTTTACGTTACCATTAACATTATAAAAAATTGTTATTCGTCTAAATTTAATCTCTTCCAATGCATAATTGAAATTTAAAGTATTTTCTAAAAAACATTTTGTCTATTCTAGTGGAACAAAATAACCCTTCCCCTCCCCGGGAGAAAAAAATACAATCTACATACACCCTTTGAGGGATTGATTGCCTTCTCCAGGGCTACAAACATTGAACAAACGAACAAGAAGCTCAAAATACAGGACTGAACATCGTTTTTTTGTTTTTTTTTATAAATATCATATAGGCTGAATTACGCACCGTGGGACGTTCCAAATTTTCATACATGTAACGGTTCCGTTGCAACCATTCTTGAGTACTTCAACCTAGAATATCAAAATAATGTTTTGTAATTTTCACACATCTCAAAATAATCTTTCAAAATTTCAAACCGATTGGTGCTGTACTTTTTGAGTAACAAAGCTTTAAAGTTAGAGGTTTTAATAATATGCAGTTAAAATTCAATATTTCCTTTGGTTTCCTTGGTCCACTGGGAAGGGGCGGCGGATAAATTTAACTTGCATTGGGCCCAACAGTTTATCTGTACAACCCTTGGGCTGGGGTTTACTATAGAAGGGTTCTTTGGTACCTAGAAATGGGAGAAAGTAGAGTTTAAACTGTATTTTGCCCATCACTTCACCTTACTACCTTAGTGTAGGGTTGTATTTTATGATATTATTAGGGTATCTTGGTGTTCAGATAGAGGATGATCGATAAATTTAACTTGCCTTCGGCTAAGCAGTTCACCTGTACAACCCATGGCTGGGGTGTACTAGAGCATATTAAAAGGATTCCTTGGTGCCCATAAATGCAATGGCGGTAGAGTTTAACCAGTATTTTGTCTCAGTGTTTCTCCTATACATTTTGGGAGGGTTTCTTGATGCTTACAGAAACAACTGCAAGACTACGAGTTCCGCATCTTACTCAGAACAAAGAAATTACTTCCTTATAGCTTAAAAGAAGAATGCCTCCATATTTGTATATTCATACTTATAAAACCACCATGAGAATAATTCTTAAAATTTTACAGTCTTTATTTTTTGTTTTATATTCAGCAGAAGAATACTTAATTAATTTTAATTTCTTAATTTTCTCGGCAACCTCGGGAAAACCTACTCTAGTGTAAATGAAATTTCAAATGATCAAATCAATGAGAAATTAAATTTTGCTATATCGTAGTGGTTAACTGTTTGTTCTTAAATCTCGGAGGAACCAATCATTTTGTATTCTTAAAAACATGATGAACTAACGAGGCTCGAGCAACTTATTTGAATACAGTGAAACTACCTTGGCTATTAATATGTCTAACCAAATTGAACATGAGTCTTCCTAAGGAATGAATTAACCCTATTCCCAATAACGAAGATAACATTGTGTTTATAGAATTGTAATTCAAAGCTGTCTAGAGGAGACAGTGTGATATTAGCTATTATTAACAAATCCAACCAAAAAATGTCAAAGGCTTGAACATCAACATCACTTATCGTAATACAAATTATAACTAGTTGAAAGCTAGAGGATTTAGAATTGGAGACAATTTCTCTTCATAATTGATCCAACATTTTACAACGATTATATAAATTTTGATATGAAAACATGGGATCCAACAGGAAATGATAAAATCACTTTCTTGAGTTGATGATAGAAACAAACAAGACGATATAGTTAAAACATATGTTTAGAAATTCGATAATTTCCTCAAGTGATGACATGGTGTGACTAGGAGACATTCTCTACCATACTTGACTATAATTAAAATCTGGATAGATATTTAACCGAGAATCCATGGAATAAATGATGTTATTTTTCCGAATAGGATCCGATATATGCCAGTTCCAGAGACAAAGTTGGAAGTTCGGGTAATATATTCCCTTTTATTAATATGCTCAAGGGTGAGACTGAGGTGTGAGGTTTCTCTTTCTAATTTATTTTTCCATTTTTTGTACCGTGTGTCTTTTCTTCCCTCTCTTCCTTCTCATGAAATAATATGAGAGGCTACATCTTAAGGATTGCCAAATAATCAGGGATTTCCCTGTGTACAAGAGTTGGTACGTTGTATTTTGAATTTGTATTCACCCAAGAGATAAACATTCTAAACAGCTTTTGCACTCGAATGTATATTTTTCGTATTTCATCCTGTCCAAAATTAAAAATAATAATTTGAAACTTTTCTCAATTTATGAATTTAGGACGTTTCCTGACTGAGTCTTTAAATCGTTAATAATCTCTTTATTATATGTTTCAATCAAAATATTCTGATATACACTTCTGACTTACAAATTTGTCTATGTTTTTATTTTTATTTAAATCTCAAATATGTTGCACGATGTTATATAAAGTACATGAACGTAAACCTCTCCTGGATTGTTAAAAAATGCATAACTTACCCTAGTGGGAATTTGATAAGTTGTAGATAATACATAGAAACTATTTGAGACCTGTGAGCCTAAGCAGAAGCAAGGACTAGGATGCAGGTTGAACATTCAGTCTATCCGTAGACAAAACAAGTAATCTCTTTCCTCCAAACTTCTCCAAAGGATGAAGTTTTTTTTTCAATCAACTTATCGAGACTTGTAGGACTTATTTAACGTATGGAATTGAGGACAAGTGGGACTTTTAAATGATTAGTTTAGTTATGTTTAAGTTTATAGGAAGGGAATGACGTCATACACCATTCAGTCGTTGAGATCAATGCTTGAAACAAAGTCTCCAAGAGACCCACCGTCATGCTTACAACGTGGCCTACTTTCGGACATTCGTAAAATAAATTAAAAGAAGTTTCATCAAAAGAACTAGAACTCATGAAAAGAGAAGAAATAAAGTTGATTGACGTCAACAAGGACCAAGCTATAGGAGCTTTAAGACGGATATTCGGGACTGAACTGGGCGGGGCTGCAGTCTTTTATTAATTCTCCGCTGCATTTATAATTAGGAAGAATGTAATAGTAACTGAAACCATTTTGAAAACCTAGATATACTTAAATTTGGATTATTAAAAACGTAATGAGGTAAAATACTTACTTTTTTGTTTATTAACTACATGAGAAATTATAGTTAATGGAAACAAGAAAGGATTATCAGAGTGTTTATTTATTGGGACATTAAATTCAAACGTGTTGATTCTTATGAGAAGAGAAGCCAAGTTATATAAGTTGTTAAGTTATGGAATTGGTATTATGATTCATAATATGTTCTAGAAATAAAATATGTGAGTTAGGATAAGTTTCATTACTTTTACATATAATCTCATTGTGCTTGGACTAGTTGCATACCGTTTTTAATAATTAAAAAAAAAAATAGAATTCCTGAAGTTCTAACAATGATCCTAAGGCGTTTATACCATTTTAAAAATACAAAGTTTATTACGTCCTTACAATATGTACAATAAGACTCCAGTACACTATATAGATTAAGTCATTTAAAGAGACTATTAAATAAGTATGATCAATAGGACTCAGAAATGTAGCAAATGTATTAGTTAGTTTTAATTTAATAGAGCTAAATCTAATTATGTGTAAAGAAAACTTTATGGAAAGAGGCAACAAACACATCAATGGGGAAATAATTGTTAAACCCAAATTCTGATAAGTTTAAAATAGGCTACTGCGATTTTTGTAGAGAAGCATTAGATTTTTATTTAACTTGCTCTCTATAAAAGCTCCTAGTCATTTTTTGTTAGTGAATGAATGAATATGATTTACAAGCGTACATGTTTTATAGTCTCTATATTATTTCAAGTTTTCTTTTCCCACTTTCCTTGGCTTAGAGTATATTTGTTTTTATCTATATATCCTGTGATTTAAATAATATTAAATGCCGGCATAAACCAAAAACTAACGCGGTCACCCAGACTATTCTGAGAACGTTTGAAAAGAGAAACTCTTAGCTGTAATGACGTTTCACTAAACAAGCTGTGAGCAACAATGAAATGAAAGAAATAAACACAATTCATAGTCCATACCCATAATTAAATGTATAGGTAAGAATGACAACGATGTAAATCCTCAACTCTACTCGGAGTCCAAATAAGACTCCAGAAAAAAATTTCAGAGTTATGTTTCGTCTTTTATACATCAGTGATTATTTTATAGTTATTGGTTTTTCTTCAAGAATATAGAATTATGATGACAGCTTCGATTTTTTTTTTTTTTTCATGTAGAAATTACAATTAAGAAAGTGATCTTAAAATTAAGTATTTTTAACCCCTGTGCATACCTGTACAAATTTACTTTTGGCTTGTTTCAATTTGATTTAATAATTATTGCTCAAGTTGCTCAAAAGAATTCAATGATGTGACATCAATCGTCACTTATGTTGTTAACCTGATATCAGCACAAGTATTACCCAAACGTGAATTCAAGTTACTTCTAAACAAAGTAGAGTCCACCCATAAGGGTGTATCCTCTACCGCCATATTGCTAACTTGGTGGATGTGAAGGAAGTGATTATGCTTGTTATATGAATTCTGATATCGGGGGCTGGCTGGGACAATGCATCATCCCTAGAACACGTTTAGGGCACGTTTGCGGTAGGAAACCTATCTAGCAAACTATTGCAAAGGCACCAAAAGTTAAAGTTATTTTTACTGGTGTCCGTACTGATTGTATGTTTACATGAAGTCTAGCAATAAATTTTTTAATTGATTATGCTTTTTCTAGCTTTTAATGCCAATAATGGAGGTTCTCATGGTAGAAATAAGTTGACGATACAAGAATTTAGGATCCTTCCAACTGGGGCTCCATCCTTCACTGAAACTATGAGAATGGAATCCAAAATATATCACCATCTTTGTTGATTTGTTCCCAATATTCAATCCAACGGCAAGACAATTGACTTTCTTCATGGAGCCATTGAGAAATCTGGATACTCTGGAAAATCAAGATCGGAATGGATGCTGCTGTTACGAATTTTACAAAAATGGATTGAAGTTCATATAAAAAAATCGATGAAGTAAATTATAATATTAAATATTACGTCTCTAAAATTGTATGCAAAACAAGATGGAGTTAAATGGTTTAATTAGAATAAAATTATATGTGAATACATAGTAAGATGTATGGAATGAAAGAATACTACGTATTTATTTTCTCCTCTGATCATCCTAAAATTGTAAAAATGAATGAGGGATCCAACAGAATTAAACCTATAATGAAATTAACAATTTTTATCCCTGTAAATTATTTATGTGAAGAAGTTCTTTTAAAAAAAAGAAAGGAAATAATATATAGTAAGAAATATAGGTCGTTTGATTAATTGTTTAGAGGAGGACAAGAGGAAAAAATTTATTTTTTGGAGATAGAAACACTTTTCAACCCTTCTACCTAAATCAATTTCGTCTGTCTCATGTTCTCTTTCTACATCATTCTCTATTGCAACCTTGAATCCGTTTCCTAACTCGAACATTAATCCTATCTAAGATTGGTTTACTGCGTCAAGTCGTCTTTCTACTCCAAGTTCTCCTACCAACTTTCATCTCAACCTCAAGTATGTTGCCTAGCTCAAGAACGCATTCAACCTCAAACTATCATCCATCCATGAATCAGTTTCTTACCTTGAGCCTCTATCAGCCTTAAATCCGTTTCTTACCACAAGCTTCTCACCCATTTTGAATCTGTTTCCTACCTCAAGTTTAATCATATTCCTTCTTCAAGGCCTCTTCCTACCTCATCATCATCAAGAGTAAAAGAAAATTACTTCAACTGTTTATTATATAAACGATATATAAATAAAAAAGAATGAAAATGTAGATGGTGCAAATTTTGCATAAACAAAGATTTAAAAGAGTAGTGTAAAAAACTTATGCGTACAAACATTAATACATTTTTTGAATCACTCCTATCTCTATCCTGATGTTTTTATTTAAAAAAAATATTATGTGTTCAAAAATTAAAATCCCTGTGTAACATAATGAGAAGAAAGTTATGGACACAAAATTGAAATATCCGAATAATCTATCCTATTGTACAGGTGTATCGAATCACTTTGAACACATTATATACATAGGTAAATCTGAATACTCAATAATAATATAATCCGCTATATTACTTATTAATTTCCTTCTTTGATTAAGTAAAGATCGATGACTCACAATAGTACACATTTAATTGAGTTTTTAGTAAAGAACACATAACATCGAAGGGATGATTAAGATGAAGTATTACCCAAATAAAATCCATAGTAACGTCATTTACTTCTTGAAATTAATAAAATAGAGGAACTCAAAAGTCAACTTCTGCACGTCCCATCCATTTTCTTCCTCTCTTCAACTCTATATGTTTACTTCATTCTGTCTTTATTGTTGATAGTTATGTGTAATTTATATGATACAGGAATGAAAAAAAAAAACATTTTGTCAAAAACGAAAATCTAATATTATGAATGATCCAACATTGAGGAATCAAAGAAATTATGAATGTTGAAATATCCTCTTAGCTGCTTCAATAAGCACTTATTATATGCTTAGAATTAAGTAATCACCGTCCTTCTCATTCTCCAAAGAACCATTCGTGGCATACATCCTAATAATAATATACTTATAATCATCAAATGCTAGCGCAGAAGTTCAAGTGAAGGGATTAAGAGGATTCATTGGAAATAAGGGAAGGCAGTGGGAAAAGAGGGACGAAAACAATAAGGGATTTCGTATTATAATTTGTATTTTAAGTCTGGGTAAGTATTCAAAAGTCAAAAGAGCTTGCCACTCTGAACTATCAACTACTACCTCAAATTATATAAAAATTTCCATATTACGTGTTTTATTGAAGATTAGTATCTCAAACGCTCTCTTTATTATGAAATCTTAGAATTGACTCGCGAAGATTGTTATTTTTCCTTATTTTGATCTATGTTCAATATTTCATCTATGTGGATGTACCACATTTATCAAAAGGAAATTAAATCAGGGACACCATATGTTTGTTTTTTTATTGTGACCATAAATTTTTCCAATCTTGAAGGAGGAATAACGGGGCCTCTGTAGGGCTAATCCAAATAATTATAAAAATAAATGGAAGATAATTATTAGTTGAAGAACAAATTCAGCCCACACTTTTTTGAGAAAAAATCCTTCAAGCGTCATTTCCAGCTTACTCACCACACATATGTATTAATATATCTATTGAGGAGTTACGTGTGAGTATGCTCATGACTACAAAGAGTAACACTGATGATTTATTTGGGAGTTATTTTCTATGTCATTTAACCTACTAATTACTCCGAGTACTTCTGCTAGTATATTATAAATAAAGAATACGCAAAAGTTTTATTGAATACTTTACTATTTTAGTTACAAAAATATAATATGATCAAACAGGACATTTTTCTATGTGCACTTTGTAAAGTAATACACGCTTAGTTTACAGTAGTTTCAAGTTTTTTGAAGTGCATTGAATTTGTAGAACAATACTTCAAACATACATAAAACATGTATTTGTTCATTAATATAAGATATAGTTAACTATTTTTCTCCACTAATTTTATTAAGATTTTTAAAAAGGAAAAGTTATTTTTGTTTCAAATATACTTTATGGTAAGTTTTATTTTAATTTCAATAATACTGCTGCTTAGAAAAAAGTTTTATCATGCTTTATAATTTTGTTTTCATAGTATAAAATAAACACGTTTATTAACGAAAATTATGATTTTCTAGGATAACTTTTGAAATTTGCATGAATAAAGCAAAGTTTGTTCGTTTACATACATCTATGTACATTCTTCGGCATTGATAATATTATCAACGCTTGCTTCCTTCATTCTAATTTTTTTTTTCATAAAATAAATACGGTCTTTCAAATTGTCATGTCACACCATCTGGCAACAAGTGGGATGGAATCAAATCCATGTGACCTCTCGGTGGCGTTTTTATACATGGAGTTCTATATAAACCGACGGGGAGAAGTGTTTTGAAAGAGTGTAAATGTCTGTGCCTCGAGATGGGACTCGCAGAAGATTAAGTTGTAGGTTAGTGCCTGCTATGGTACTGATGCCTAAATTTGGATCCACGGGTGTTTGCTACCTCCTTCCCTCCACTTGGTTTGAACAGAAAAACATATTGAGTCGCTGAGTTGTATTTTTCCAGTTTCCTTATGCATGAAAAGATTCCAGGAGCATGACGAAGTTATTCCTCAAGTCATAACAAGCATGTGCTCATGATTGCAATGGTGTGTTAGAATCCATTTATGGACGAAAAAACTCTGGGAGATTGAGGCATGGGTCCTCACGTCCCAACAAGCCAATGCTTCGTATCGTAATGTTCTTTCAGTATATTCTTATTTATATTTTTATTAGTGTTTGGTGTGGATTGGTGATTAAGTGTTATGTATTCTAATTAATTCGTGTTCCTCCCTCTCAATCCACTTAGTATTCAAAGCCGTTTTGCATATGTTTTAATATAGAGTATAATTTGTAATATTATCACTTATAAATAATCCAAAATCATAAAATAGGCAGCTGATATGAACAAGGTCTTCATTCAGCTGTATATTATATCTCGTTCCCACTTCTCCTCACTCTCCTACAAAAAAGCATATCTACCTATAAAATATAACTAGAGGTGTATAAAATATAACCTAGAATGCCGGAGGGGATTTTTCCAGTCGACAAACTCAAAAGGCTATTTTATTTCCGGATATGTTCTTCATCTATTGACAATATCTCGGATATCCGAACATCGGAGCATGGAGACGTTACATTTCGTGATGTGGATGTAGAAGAAAGACGTAAAACTGAAAAGTATCTCGAAAATGTCTTTTATTTCTATATTGAGTCATGAAGCCTAAGTGTTTGGGCATTTTGATGCCGTGGAAAGGGAAGATCAAAAAACTAAATTCAAAATTAGTACATGGAGAGTTTGTCTTTCAACTTTTTCTTTCCATATGGATATGGGAAAATCCAGAGTTAAGGGACTTCACACTCATCAATTGAATGATGGGAATACTCATAAGCAAGGTGTGACCAGTTCAGATTCACCGGTTCCGTCGGTCCCGGTTCTTTCATTTCAACGGTTTTGGTTTAGGTTCAGCTTTATTGGTCTTGCTTATTTTTTATATATGCTCAGTTTGGTAAGAGACCCTTAAAACAAGGGGCGTCGCTTGAAAATTAGACCCCAGGAAATGATAATAGCAACAAACAGGGCCGCAGCTACGTTATACGCAGATTGCATAGTGCCCCAAGTTCCAGCAGGGCCCCAAGAACAAAGGTTGCTTAAGACAATGGTTGTTGATGTGGGGCTGTGAGAGGAGAGTAAAGGGGGGGGGGCGCAGGAAAACGAGAATTGAGTATTGCTTTCAGTTTACACATACATAATAAGCATGTTTCGTATAAAGGGGACCTCATCCAAAACTGTATTAGTGTAGGGGGCCTTGGTATGGTAAAGTTTGGGAAACCTTGGCTTAAGAATTTTTAAGTGATTATATTATAGATCCCCAACTAGCTTAGTAACAGCCCTGGGTCCATCATCTAAACCACCTCTTCCCTCTTTTATGTACACTGCCTGGTGCCTAAAACCTCTATTCCAGATCCATAAGTAGCCCTTAGCTATTTGAAACTCAGACAGAACTGTATCACTCTGGCTACGTTAAAAAATCTTTGAAAACAGTGCAACTGCACAAAAAAACTCAGAAAATGAACGTTTGATTATATGAAATTCATTTTTTATTATCTATATTTTATATAAGAACAAAAGTACAAAAACTAAAACTGATAATCAACATATTACGGTCTCGGTTCCTTGGTTCGACATTGTCAGGTCTGGTTCTAGCGGCTTAAGAACCAGAACTGCTAGACTGATAAGGGTTCAATCTTGCTCATAAGCACATAAATTAACTGAAAATCCATTTAATAGCCCGTACAATACAAATATAAATGAAAGAAGAGTAGGTATTAAAATTTTTCTGAAGTACCAACTGAAGGATCATGGTATTTTTATAACGGCAAGAGATGCCTCTCTTTATGATCTTCCAGTAATTCGTTTTCCAAGTAATTGGAGTATTTTATATAACAAGTATAAAGAATACTGTTTTGATCAAGGGTGTGATAAATATTGTAGTATATCCACTTTTATTCGTCATTGGAAGACGATGTCTCCGGAATTGGATGTTATGGGACCGTGAAGTGATGATTGCAATATTTTTTATTATCATTCTCGATAATTTACATCATTATTCGGAGAATCTATGCAAAAAAAAAAAATAGTTTGGTTGATTGGACATTAAATATAAACGACAGTATTAAGGAGCACATACAACAAGTCCAAAGTGAACTCAGAGAGGACAGTAAGTGTGTTGAATACGTCAAAAATCATCAACAATCTGTTACGTTTTTAACTATGGACTTTTCTGAAGCTAAATCAATTCCTTACTTGTCAATTCAAATAGGAAAGACTCATTTTATTTCTCTATATAAAGTCAACCTTTTTTCTATTGAGAATTTATGGAAAAGGAACATCTAATATTTATATTTTTGATGAGGCTGAGCAGGCTCATTTTTATTTAATGTTTTCAGTCTTTGTAATCTTATTCTAATATAATTTTAGGAAATAGAAAGGCTCAATTTGAGTAGTATCTCTCTTATATCATGAATTGCAGCGTATACGATGTGTTCTGCGTCCTGAAATTCAATGTGATAATTGTGGGCAATAAAATTAAAATAATCTTCAACTTTTAACAATTAATTTCGTTTACAGAGGACAGAATTATGAATATATATTTATGGTGTTTGTAGTGTAGATGGTTATTTGTCATTTGCGGGGTATTTGATGAATTTTCTATACACTTTCTTACTAAAAATCATTCAAAGTTTTGCCAGACCGTAGCTTTGGCCTAATTTTCAAGCCGAATTATAATCAACAAAAAATTGAATGTGTGGAAGATTGAGGAGAAGTTGTCGTCAAAGCATCTACTAAATTCAATGATATATAATCTAAGAAGAGTGGATGCCCAAAAATGTAGAGATATATTTGGAGGAAATTTTTAGACGAGTATTTCTTTCCTCTAAAAGGAATAAAGAACTATCACATATTCACCCTCATATCTACTCTCATAGAATGGTATACGTAGAGAAATGGTCCGATTGTTCCCAAACTCTTACTGTGAACATATTAAAACATGGAATTTCATCCAGTGAATTGCCTCTGTTGATTGCTGAACAGTATATTATAATGAAAAAAAAATTATTGGAGGAAAGAATGTCGTTCCTTTGCTTTCTTGTAATGAAAAAAAACACCTTTTCTTAAAATCTATAAAAAATAAAACGAACTTCTCCAACAAAGAATTAATAAATATTACTTTTCCTCAACATAACGATATCTTATCTACGTTCACTTTTTCTCCTACATCCGTCACTTTATACAAAGATTCTTCATCATCATTCTTATTCACCATCCAATTGTTTGGGAAAAGATACTCCATCAACATTATTGGCTAATTTATTACAAGGTATCACTCAAAAAAAAAAAAAAAAAATTATTAGTTTCTAATCCACCCTTTTTCTATTATCAGACTTAGTATACTATTTTGATTATAAAAGTAACGTATCAACCTATTTTGGTCCAGGACAAGAATTCTGACTTGAATATGTTACTGATATGTTGAAATCACATGGAATAAATAAGAAAATGTGTTTTTCATGCGAAGGGTGTGATTTGTAAAGAAAAGATTTGAAGTAGAAGATAAAAAAATGTTAAATTTGTAAACATTGAACGAAAAAATATCTCAAAAAATCCTCCAACAGATTTATATGTACGAAATACAACTGATAACCTCCAGATGTAATTAATGTACATGTCAATTGCAAATTGTTTTTTTTCTTATAGAACAAAATTTTTAATAATTGGTCATGTGAAAACTTTTTTCATTAATTACTTCTGCATTTCGAATTTTCAACAAATAACAATTATCCCTCCGTAGCAGTGTGTTCTTTTTTTTTCTTTTTACGTATTCTACGTAATTTTTAACTTTGTTAAAATAGTAACCATTTGTTGTAGATCACTAAAAAATGTTATCATCGATATTGCTTGATATAGCTTAGAATATTGAGATAGGGTCTAGACTTGTTATATTACTGTTATTGATGAATTTTGTTGAATGGAACTTAGAATGGCATATGAACACCTCGCCAAATCATATCTCGCCATAATTGTTTTTGGGTTCCCAAAAATAAGTTAATTCCTTTAAGGAATGCTAAAATAATCGAATTTACACTAAACTCTAAGTCTTATATTGGGAAGAAGTTGATCTTGAAGGAACCAACAGATGGCATGGAGTTAAGAAGCATACTTTTTGCAGTTGCGTCGTTATATTTGAATTTAAAATACCTAAAGACAAAACATTGACGTTCGATTTAGCGCTGGATATTATACGGTATTTTCGGAAAAACTCAATTAAATACATTAAAATATTAAATCACATTATCAAAATGTTCAATAGATATAAAAATAGGCAAATCCTAAATATTATATTTCTGAGTTTTTTGGTTATTTTATGTTTTCTTTGTTGTTGGTGTTTTTTGTTAATTTTGATTTTTTAATAGTTATTTATTGCTTTAGATTTTTAGTCTACTATTGTAACTAAAGAGGTAACTAATTTTAAATTTCAATGTTTATTTATATTTTTATTAAGCGTAATTACCCAACTTATTATGATGAATTTTTTTACTATTATATATTGTAAAATAAAGACTTAAAAAAAGGCATGATTAAATTGAATAAACAAAAAAATTCAGAAAATGAACGAAAAAAGGGTGAACGGGTCCAAGTTTGCATTTATTCAGCAAAAACTCAACCTACTTCAAAATGCTAGAGCTAAAAGATCCTACGCCGCTATAAGCCAGGGGACTCTCAGCTCTTATTATATAGGCTCCTATTCGTTTGGCACGTCCCGAGTTAACTGTATCTGGTAATGCTTTCCAGAAGTTGAGCTCTGTACTCGAGTTCTATATTACCACCATCAAATTTGAGAGTCGATAATTGGAGAAGGATTCGACCATTCGATACTATTAGGACTATAAGCTATATGCTTATCGGACGATAATTTTAACTGTTAATGAAAATTCCAGCATACGATAAAGCTATTAATGAGCTTGAATAAGCATTTATTAGGGCCATAAATACTTAGTGGCAATATACTGACTTCTAACTTGAAGTCAAGTGCAAGGAGAGTATCTGACAGAATACATCGAGGAAGCTAGCTGATGATTGTGAAGTCAACACAGTGACTGCTAATAGGCATATGTCTTTCCTATTTATGGATTCACTGATAGTGGGGTTTTGCTCTTAAGTGATCAAAGAAAGATTCCCAGAGGAACATAATTTGAAATGGTAAGCATCTGTCAAAAGTGCACAAGCTATGGAGACAGCAACTAAAAACTTTAAGGAGTATACTGAAACTCCTCATAGTACTGCAGTACGAATTTTTTTAAAGACGAATAAGGAGTGGAAGAGCAGATTCAGTGAGTGTAGAAAATGTCACAAGCTAAAAGTTTCAAAGCAGCACTCATTACTTCTTCTGACTCTCCTTTTGTATTTATGGTACTTCAACACTGCAAATATCCGTTGATAGTAAAAAATATTTTGTCAGTTTTCTTATGATACAAAACCCATCTGCTGAAGTCATACTTGATAAAAAATTCATTGAACTATATTCTGGAATTAAATTCAAATTTGGAGGCCCATTGCCTCCCTTAAATGTGTGTGGGATAGGAGCTACAGACGTTGATCCCTTTCTTACCTGAGTCTTCATTTGAATCCTCTAGCCTCAAATTCAAGGCACATTCGTCGAGATCTCAATTCATTCGTTAGTTACGAAATTAATCATTTAAGAAGAGTGACATCATTGATACGACCTTAAACATTTGGATGGCTCAAATAGTTGTTATGTCCCAGAGGAAGAAGACAAGGATGATTGTTGATTTCTCAAAAACTGTCGACAAGTTCACTTTTCTGGATGCCTAGCCCCTTCCTTAAATATATGACCTTTTCTCAAAGATCTGGGAATACTCCTTTTTCAGAACATAGACCTTAAAAGTCCCTACCATATTGTCTCTTTGCATAGAAGGGATAGACCGTTTACAACTTTTAAAGCAAATGGTCAATTGTATCATTTCAAACGATTATTTATTGGTATGAAGGATAGAGTAGCATGCTTTCGTCAAATGATGGATGAGTTCATTCGAGAAACCATTTTATTGTTAATTACAATGTCCAATATGGAAATAAAATTGTACAACAACATAATAACATATTTTTAAAACATATTTTGGTCAGATACATATATAATAAAATAGAAGGATAAGTTATTAAAGACAGTTGGCTCCTTTTATTTGTAGGTCCCATTTTGACGTTGGATAGTTCACTATTTTCCTTAATATTAATTAAAAAAAGAGTTTTCACTGTTATAAAACTTGTTTCTTTAGGCACCCAACGTACTTTGAAAACGCTAAATATGTTTCCACATAGATTGAGCAATATATTTAAAATTGCCAATACTACTACTAGTAAATGCCTTCAAAAAAATTATCATACGTCCGGATTGCAATTAATAGGATCTGCATCTACATGTTTCTTAGGAGCTCATGAATTTCCATTTCGATATCCTAGCTACACGCCTTTTGATAGTTTCTTCAACTTCATACTCTGTTCGATGGATTTTGTGTCTATGTGCCTCACTTGGTGGATATCACCTACTTTACTAGAAAGAATAGTATATTATGCATATTATGTTCCTTCAATGCAAGGTCAATGATAGTGACTTCAAACGTCGTGAATCGTTGTCTCTATACAAGAACAAATAAACTCCTCCAGATATTCTATGGAATCGTCTTAAACTGCTAAAAGAACTAAGGAGTCCCATAAAAAGACAGAACATTCAACTAAAAAGCTCAGTAAAGAAAAGAAAAAGTTATTCAAAGCTCCTTCATTGAAATTGGTGAGTCCGCTCCATTTTAAGTCTACCCTGCTTTGTCTCCTAAAACTATTTCATTGATAAAAGTCCTTCAGAGTCTATAATGTATATAACGCAGAAATCCCTTGTATTAAATCAATTTATATTTTATAAGATGGAGTTTGTGATGTATTGCCTATATTAATAATTATACAAATAATCTGGGCACTACAATCTCATCCCTTATTTTTTATAACTTCTGAGTCTCTTTTATCATTGGAAGAAAAGCAGGAGATGTTTCTAGACTCTTAAAGATAATGTGCTTCTCTTTTTCTAAGAAAAGGGAATACAACCCTTTCATTAAACTTGGACCCTTCCTCCTCCTCTTAATGATCTAGCATGAAAGATTAAAATGGATGGCCGGAAGAGCCCCAAATATACTGCAGGCGCCATAAGTCTTTGTACACTTTTTATACAGATTATAACGTTTAAATTTCGCAAAAATTTCATAAAAAGAGAGAAAGAACAAAAAAAAGCGGCTCCATTTAGGTGTTTATTGAAGAAATAATATCAGCCGTAGGTATTTTAGGACTTCCAAATACAGAAATGGAAAAACTTCGTCAAAAAATAGTTGCTAGTTTCAAAGTCGGTGACAATCCCTACGTAATTGGGCGTAACTACAGGATCAGTAGGACGACTGTATACAACGCCAAGAAACTCTACAACAAAACTGAATCCTTTGTCGGTTGTCACAGGTCGGGAAGACCAAAATTGGTCCTCACAGAAAGCCTTATAAGGGTTGTGGAGGCAAAGATAGACGCGAACCTTTGTAACAACATCCGAAAATTGGCCAGGGACTTTAGGGTTCACAAAACGGATAACCGGTTCATCATTAAGGAGTATTTATAATACCTATTACCACAGTAGCGTGGAGTTTATGAAGGCCAAGGTGGAGGAGGAATGGGGCAACATTCTGGCAGACACCCTCAGGAAAGTTGGTCGTAAGTTTCGAACTTGCCTGGAGCTATGTATTGTCGCAGAGGGCGGAATTTTTGAAAAATAAAAGAAATTAAATTATCTTTCATCTCCCTTGTAATAATTTTTTTTATAGTTAATTTTAAGCCTAGATTTATCTTTCTTTCTACTAAAGTAAAAAGTTTACGAGGACTGATGACGCATACAGTATATCTACTCACTTGTGAAATATGAACTTAATTGCGAGCATTCATTTGAGCGAGGTTATTTTCAGCGAGTATGATATTAGCAACATTCATTTGAGCAAGTATATATTTCGGCGAAATCCTTTTCAGCTTCGATAAGGATCAGCAACATTTTTTATATAGCAAACATTAGGCCTGTAACAGTACATGTATTGTATCATAATACAATATATTGAAAGAAATTATTATGATCAAAGGTGAAAATCCAGTTTGGAATGGGCATGTTAAAAAAACAACGAAAAACAACATGGTAACCCTAACAATTTGAAAAATGTTTTCGAGGAGACTAAGAACCATGCATAGAGATATAATGGAAATATGCTCATGACGTTTCATTAGATCAGCTGTGACAAGAGAGGAAGGAAAAAAGGATATAAACAATGACATTTGCAAGTATTAATTCGATTTCGATCCCCAATTCTACTCTGAGTCCAAAAAGGACTTACAATTATATCTTTACAACAAATCCTCAGAGTTACGCTCCGTATTTTATGAGCACACACAAACGTTCAAACAGGTTTTGAATATAATTGAAGTTATTTATGAAAGGATGCTCACTACTCAGGAATTCAATGATAATGACAACTGCTAAGGAAAATAAAATTCGTTCTTTATACTACCAATTACAAATTAACGGGCCACCTAAAAAATACACCGGATTTACATGCATGATTATGATATATTAATACTTAACACGCCCACAATTCTGTACAAATATTGAAAGATATTGAAATATCATTCAATACACAGGTCCAAAATTTCTTAGCATAAGAATTTTATTACCGTCTATTGATCGCAAATGATTTTATTATATCAGATAGTAGATTGTAATTGAACAAATATAATTGACTGTGAGTTCATAATTATGAGATGTAGAAGTATTTATTCAAATTATTGGGATTAATGGGAAGGCAGGTAAAGGGAAGATCTGGAACTTTGTGCCAAGACATTTAATTTATGAGGATTTGAATGGATCTTTTCAACGGAGCATTGGAATACAGGAATCCAGATCCATCATTCGTCTTCCAACGAATTCATATTTTCCTAGGAGGATATTCGTGCCTTCTCATCTCAGATCTTCTCTTCAATTTCAGGTTACATTTAGTAAAGGGATCTCCCCTCTTTGTGCCTCACTCGCTGGATCTCATCTCCTTGAATGCAAAGATGCATATGTCCCTTACCATTAAAGTATATCATAGTTAATTCTCACCCCGCTAATCATGGCTTTTAAGTTCAGGAATACATGCATTACTCTAGATCTTCTATGGAATAATCGCATACTTCTCCAAGAGTTTCATGAAGCGACATAATAATCGAATCAAAAGCCCAATAAGGAGCAAAGAGAGTTATAATCCTCCATCCATAGCTCCTTCATTAAAATTCTTGTGCCAATCCCTCCTTAAGTCAACTCTGCTTCATCTCCAACTGTAAGATAAATATTTAATTGATAAGAATCCTTCAGTGTCCTTGATGCATATAACGCATGCGGCATGAATCACTAGTCTCTGCCACACTCATCTCAATTCCATTTATATATGATGTAATTCGTGCTGTTGTTCTACGTGAACGGTTATACAACCTGCATACTCCAATTCTCACTCCTGATTTCATGATACTCGAAAGTGTTCTTAGGTGAAAAGCAAAGGGAAGGTTATCTTAAACTCTCTTTCTCGATATATTTGTCTACAAATCTTCTGTTCTACTATTATGTGCTTAAATATTTCTTGGGAACTGTTAAGTGATAAGAAAAGTAACATATTTACTTTTGTACACTTCTACAGGAATATCTGAATGGCATTGAAATTCTAAAACTTATTGTGTCGGGAAGCATCTTCTATATCACTAAATTGTGTGTCATCATATTACAATATTACACTTATGAAGATCTAGTATCTCCAAACAAATTAATTAATTAACGATAATAAATAAATGTTTTCCATAATTGTTTATTAATACAAGTGGTTTTATTTCAGAAAATAGTGAAAATGTAACAAAATAATTATACATTCTTTTCAGGATTGATTAGACAAATAATAAATAAATTATAACATATAAATCTGGATTTGAATCCCTTTATAATAAATTCAATTTCATTTACTTTAAAGTAGACATTGTATAGATAATACATTTGTAAACACAAGGTATAATTGAAGACCTTGTAATGCTCGATGTACTAAATTCTAAATATATAAAAACAACTACAATAATGCTAAATTATACTTAATATTAAAGGTTATAAATTTGATCAGAAGGAATTAAACTTGTATATTATTAAAGTGATGAGAAACTAAATAATATCTTCATTGAGAATAAAAAAGTGTAAAGGCAATTCTGCTGCAAAAGGTCCAGAATCTTTCGGTGTATTATACATAAATATAAAATTAAGGGTCACGCTCAATATCAAAATTGGGGATTTTATAAGTACATAAACCCCTTAACTTTAAAAATGCAACAGACCTCTTCTTGTATAATAGCTTTAAATATATATATATTACATAATAATAATACCTCAACCTATTCTTTTAAATACTTTTTTTATAAATGCAAATAATTTTAAATATATATATCAACCTGTGTATTCCATGATGTAGTAACCTACACTTATTAAATATATCCTTAAGTACCTATTAGAGACTGGCTATATTAATTTATTATACAGAAAATACTAAACTTAATGTAATGAAATATGAAGATCGACGATAAGTCATTTCATATGACAATGAATATAATAAAAACATGGCAAATAAATAATAACTAATAAGAATCCATATTTGCGTAGAAATCAAGCTTTAAGCTGATACCACTAATAGTTACTACTTACTTATTTTTCAATTATTATAATTTATATTATGAATTCGGTCAACTCCTGATATTATTAGTACAACTACTAACGTTTAACTTGCTCTATAAATGATGAAAATAAGAGAGGAGGCAAACACCAAAGCATTTCATGAATTACTTCTTAGGTTTTTATTGAGTCTGATTTATCATACTTCTGATTCCAATCCCTTATACTGTTCATTGCGATGCGAGTTTTCATTTTACAAACTCCAAGCTAATTACAAACCGACCGATCTATAACAAAAAAATATTCAAAATTATAAAAAGTAATACGAAAGGTCAACTGTAACATTGATTTGACATAATTTATACTTGATATATAATATTGCTGAGTAGATAGATTGGTAATGAAGGAATGTGTAACTTTTTCCCTTCCGTGTTCGTCTGTATTTCTGGCGATTTATTAAAATTTCTAGAGATGAATAGTTTGTATCATACTGGATAACTCTCACTACATAAAAAAGATTCTTCCTTCTTCAGCCTTCATCACGGATATAAATGAAAGTGGTACTATCATACATGATATATGATGGAATTTACATATTGTCTCTTTAATACCTAAAAATGGAGGTTTACACATAATTAATTAAGTGTCTTGTATACCTATGTATCAAGACATTATTGACTTTTGTTTTTGAAGGAGCTGAAAAATTCGAACAATTTACAAAATTGGCCCATGGAACTTTCAAAAGTTAATATTATAGGTTATTCGATTATTCCTTATTATACTGCATTCTTCAGGGGATTTTCCATAAATATTGCTTCTTCGCTGTTTACATATGGTCCTGTTTGAGTCTTTCTTTTTGGATCTTTAATGCCACTCAATAGAGGAGCGTCTATAGAATTTCCATCAAGGGGGATGTCACCACGAATATAAAAAACAAAGAGTAGATCATATGTGTCATGAATAAATATTAATTACCCTATTTGGGAACTACGACTTCCTTACTCCCATGATTTGTCAACACTAAACTCACCTAATATATTGCTTACGTGAAGAATTAAGATTTAGATTTTCCATGATAAAAACAATCGGGAGTCCATTTTAATTTATTGTTATATTACTAATTAGTAATTATCGTCATTAGATTTAGCTGGCTCATAAATAATAAAATGCTAATGTCGTCAGTTATTTTCAATAACTGGTTTTAATCTGTATCGATATTCTCATATAAATAACTATATGTATTGATAAATATTGATATATCCTTTATCCTTTATGCAATCGCTTTACTAAGTTGTTTCTTTACACACATCCCCTCTTTACTAATGAGTTCGAACAAGAAACAAAATAATTAATATTAATAATAAACGGAAACAGAATATCTACCACCTATCCTTTTATATCCGAGCAAGTATTCTTCTTCCTTTTACATCCTAACATTTCACTCCACCAGCCATCCTTTTTCACTATTATTATTAAAAAGTAGGGTTAGTAAATGATATTATATCGTAAATGCATATTATGTTGTTTGGAGCAGTTGTTGGGCAACGCAACATTCAAGCTCGAATCGGAAACTAATTCAAAATTTTAATACTAAAATAAGAACATTTTTCAATTAAAATAGATAAATCGCCTAAATGTTTCGCCATGGACATAACTTATAAGCTTCAAAAAGTATTTCTATTTAATTCCACGACAAAAAATTATCAAAGCATTGAGTTTTTGTAGCTTGTTTTATATAATAAATTTAGGGATCAATTTTTGACGAGTATGTACAGGATGTTATAATAAATGTTTGAGAAGGGATTTTTGTGGATAACTTCTTCAATACGGTGAAATAGAGTCATGAATAACAAAAATATATATTTAAATAGGTTAATTATATATATTTTTACATATGTATGTATTACTTCAACATTACAAAACTCAAATAGAATTATTCCAAATCTTCTCAATTAATATCAACGGCATATTCGTAATGTAAAGTTTCAAAATGCTAACATAGATGAATATCATTCATATTTCATATTGATGAAATATATTAAAAATTCATATTACGAGTATTGGAAGAGACGGATAACCTAGAAAATCCCACTTTGAAAAATTAAAAGTAATTTCTATTTCACCGTATTTAAGACGTTTTAATTCAAAATTGAAATTATGATTGAGATACTAATTATGGCACGTGACTTATAAATAATGTCAAGAGATGTCCGATACATCACTAATATGCATATCATTAAGTTAAATTAATAGTTGTATGGTTGTTAAACTGTTGAATGTTTGGTCGTATGGTTGCTAATTATTGTAATAGAGCTAAAATTGTGTGTAAAAGGATGGGAGGTTGTCGTCCAGGGATAGAAGCTAAGGAAAAAAACCATTTCGTGTATTTCTTCAGAAACCGTTTTCGTGTGGACGGATCCTTGTTTAGCCGTGAATATTTTCATTTCTAGTAAGAGTTAATGTCTGCCAATGCAAATATTATAAATTCAGTATTTGTCAAAATATTGCTACAAATTTGGGAAAATATTGATCAAGTGGCTGTCGCTTCATTACTTGGATTGACTTTGGTCCTTGAGTAAAAGGCTTATTACAAGAACCATGAAAAAAATGCGGAGAATTGAACAACCCAAGATTTTTTGCGTTAATTAGTTCAATTTTTTCCGACCAGGTGTTCAAAAAAAAAAAATAATAATACATGAACAGCGCTGATTTTCTACTCAATGCCTAACTCTGGGTATGTACTTAATTACCACTAACTATCCCAATAGTAGGTCCATTCTCAAATGAGTTCCAATTTTTGAAAATATTGTATCTAGTCAAAGAAATAGGTAGACTCTTTTGGTTAATTTAGGCAGAAATAGGGGATAAGTGTTCTTTACTTACTAGTTGGTTTACTAATATATTCGCGCCATATTGCAGCTATGAATGCTTTGTTACTTTGCTAATGCCCACTTGTAATGTTATTTTTCTTTTAATATAGAAAATATATTTTACTTTATTTATTTTTTATTCAGCTAAAACTCAAGGTAATAAAATCTTTTACTTTTTAATTCATTGCGACGTTTTTCTACACCTCTCGTAAGTAACAGTACCAAATACTAATCTTACTTTTTTATATGGATTTCATGATTTGAAGTAGTTAGTAAGAATATCAAATTATCATTGTAGGACCAGGATACAATTGCTCCAAATAAACTCATTGTCAAGAACAAGGTTCTTTTGAACATAGCTTCGGATCTTGTACTATTGAGACTCTACCCAAGACACATAAATAAACTATGAAAATCCCTTCAAGAAAACTAATGCCTTTCTCTTTACATTTCTTCGTTTCACAAACCTTCTTCAAAGATTATGTATAATTAAAATAGATACTTGTTATGCAATGGTAATCTCACTTTAAAAATAAACATGAAAGTTAAATAAAACAATGCTAAGATGACTGCCAGGTAATACAAAAAAGTAAGATCAAAGACATTGAGGAGAGAATTTCTTTTTCGAATGTGATTATTTTTTATGCTGGTGTACAAATTGATCCTGGATGCTTTGGTTTCTATAGAAAAGTCAGATACTTTGCTACGACTCTCCGATATGGTTAAGGACATGGGATTGTAAAAACGATATTAAAAATAATGTCAGATTTAAAATATTGGATCGAAGGTTCTCTAAAACCGACACTGCCAAAGATTACACAACTTTTTGATACTTTTCAATACTATTTTATACATTACTTACTTTACTTTCTGTTTCAATGTCCAGTAAAGTATTAAAATTCTTTGCTTTCACAAAATTATGAAAGAAACTTCAATAATCTCTTAATATTAATAATATGTTTTAAGTATACACTGTGGCATATGGTTTATTAATTTTTTTATAAAAAGAGTAAATAATTTTCTTCATGTAGGTACCTATATATTAAAAAAGGCAACATAATTTCAAATTTGACTGACAGGGTTAAGCTTTCATCCAATCAAATTTATTTTTCTATCAATGAATTTATAATTTTTTAAGGTACGTAAATATTTGTGTTGGGTCTCTCTTTAGAAATCCTATACCGGAATTTCAAAACTCCACAACTATTCAATATTGAAAAATTAATTTCAAAAGCCCATAGCTATTTTCAAAAAAAGTAAATTTTTTGTAAAAATATTTCAAAATCCATTGATTCTAAAAATATTTTTTTTGTTTGTGAAAAAAAGTCCAAAAAGCCATAGCTGTTGACAATAAGTTTAATTTTCGAATAAAAAATTCAAATATTAATTTTTTTTTTTTAAATTCAAAAATTAATAGATACTTATTAACAGGTTTTTTATTTTTTTTATTTTAAAAATCAAATTTCAAAGATTACATTTTCGAGTAAAAAACTAAAATTTCTTCATTTGAGGTGGGCTACACCCCCTTCAGCCCATCCCCTGTGGACGCCCCTAGATAGTCTTATAATTTAAAATAATTCCGCCTAACTTCAGTTTGACTGGTCTCATATTAAAAAATGGTCTGCAAAAAAAAAAAAAAAAAAATGATACCTTGTCCGGTAGTGTTGTGTCAGTCCTTATTTAGAACCGCAGTCCAGTCAGTTTGGTCCCATCCAATACAAACTCACTTGTTGGCCTTTAACGATGGTAAAATTTGTCCCTCATGATGTCATTGATTGTATTTTTCTTTTTTAAATTATTCTCTTATATGATAAGAAATGTTTCTTTTAAGGAATTGCATTATAATACAAAACATGATTTTTTTTTTTTTTACTAAATACGTGTAATCCTCGTAATACATATCTCATGTACAATAATTTAACAACATAAATCATGGACCTTTTTAGGAAAAATTCAAAGACTGACTGTTCGAAGGACTATTCCTATGGACCAGCAGTCCTAAGAATCGATGGGACCTAGCTTTTAGATTGGACTGGACTTAATATTGTAAATAAGGACACACTCAACTACACGTTGTACGGTAGAATGCCATTTTTTGCAGGAAAAAAAAATTGATAGTAAAAATTTAGGTTTTTTATAGAAACTAAGGAATAAAATAGATTCATGGTATGGACGAAAATATCAGTCCAGATTGGTATATAAAAAATTACCTAAGGCCGAACGGAAAGTCACTATAGCATTTCATTTGTCCATTATTCTTCCTGACGACTACATACCCCCGTCTTTTTTTTAATCAGGAACCAAAATGTTGTACACTTTTGTGTATTTTATGCAATTTTTATCAAAAGCAGTCGGATGCACTACTCAATTCTTCCAAAAACTCCGAAACCGTGTCAAATAGGATGGTAAGGACCCATTCATGATGATTTCTTGGAAGCATTGTGAGCAAAAAGTGGCCAAAATCGCCGAATCCTGCTTTGTTGACGAAAGTTAACAGAAAAATTAAGCAGAATCCTGGTCAATCGATGAATGGTATCGCTGACAACATCGAAATAGTGTCCCGTTTAACTATCCATCGTGTCATCAATGAACACTTATGGTACCACAGCTATGCACATCGCAAGGGACAGATTCTATCTAATCTGCTTTAACAGGGAGAAAAAAGTCACCCTCAACAATACTTTGATCAAGCTAAAACAGAAGCCTCCGTTAAAGGATCTTGTCTGTTCCTTTTCAGATGGTAAAAATTTCGAAGTATAACTCGAAGAACAGTGTTGTTGGCAGCGAGGATCACTTGATGCCGCCCATCCTCTTCACATAGGGCTGAGGGTCAACACTAAGCTCTAAATCATTGTTCTGCACACCAAAGTTATCCCCTTGATCAGCATCATTATGAAAAAACGACCTTGGATCTTGCAACAAAACGAAGGACCCTGTCGCACCAGTTCGAGAACACTCGATTTTTTCTATTCTGATAATGGAATGAATGTCCCACCAAGTTTTTGACCTATTAAATCACTGAAATTGAACCCTTCAGAATATTTTGGCAGGGGCCATGTTGAACAAGTTTCCAATAAATGTCCCAAAAGTACCATAAGATGGAATAAGGAGGAAACCCGGACTATACCCAGTGGGACTATCAAGAAGGCAGTAGGACTTTTCCAGGTCTTTGTGAACTGGAATTAAAGTTAAAAAGTTAATTTCTATATAGCTGAATGTACTTTAAAGGTAAAATCCTTTAAAGTATTTAAAATATAGTATTACTTCTTAGAAAATAAAAGATTAGTATAATTAAATATTTCATTTATTAAAATTTATTTTTAATTTTTGTGAAAACAATTTTGAGAATAATATGTGTAGGTACTTTGGATTAATTTGTTTAAAAAACAATTATATTTACTTGAAGATTGGAAAAAAAACCTGTATAAACTACATATCTAATATAATATAATATATAGTTGTATGTAAATAATAAAAATATATAAACAGGGTATTTATTTCAAAAACGGAGACAGATACAGGCCTAAAACATGAATAAAATTTGCTCAGAATTCTAAGATAAATAACTTGAGCTTTGTTTAATTCTGATCAGACCAAATTATTGGGCTCTGGAGGGCAAGTTTGTTAATTTGCTAATAAGTTGATTTTTTCATGAAACAAGAACGATTACTAGTGTTTCAAAAAATAAGGTATAGATTGTTGTTTAAAATCACCAAAAAAATTAAAAATCCAATAAAGAATTATTGAACCAACAGAAAAAGGGAAAACGTACATATATTGAATACAAATTAAAAAAGGGAATTTAGAAAAAAATTAAAAAGTTAATCTTAGTATATTTATGATGGTTGAAAGAGGAACATTTTTATAATTATTATGTCGTCTATCGACAAGCTTTGCTAAATTTTGGAGTTAGTGAAAGCATTCATAAAATAATTGGAAATAAAATATATAACACGGGTATGTCCTAGTATCATATAATATAATTTAAAAAAGTGTGTCATTTTCCAACATCAAGGGTTTAAAATCGAGATAAAATAGGTTTAATCAATAAAGTAATTAAATAAAAAGATGATAATAAAACTAATGGGTTGCATAATGGTAATTAGATGACAACTGTTTGAGTTTGATTATTCGTAGGAATAATTTTTTAAATTAATTTTCTAACTTATTATTGCATCTGCTTCTATTTTCTTGGTTCAATGTTCTTGGAACCTTAACAAATTAATTTATATTGTTTTACGTATACCAATATAGAGCTATTAAGACTGTACTTTTACTATAAAACCGTGTCAACAGAAACAAAAATACAATTTTAAAGTGTTTGATTGTATGATAAAGATGGCGAATATAGATTTTGAGATTTTATGCTTTAACTTTTATCCTATTTTGATTATGAAGGATCAAAGAGAAATAATTTCAATACCTCTTTAATTAATGTCATATCAATGTTACTTATCAATATTATGGAACTGTGATCATTGTAAAATACCATGAAGTACTATTCAATGGCAATAAATTATAGATTACAAAAGTAAAGGATCTCATGATCCATGTACTTTTTATTTCTTCAAAAAAGTAGATTATTGAATTTAACTTATTAGTTTGTCCAAATAATCTTTGAAATTAACACTTTACGACAAGGAATACTTTGAATTTAATTATCAATGAATATTACTTTTATAGCGTCTCAAATAATTATGAAAAATAAAGCTAAACGATTTTTTTCAACATCTGACTCAATTTCGTTTCAAATCCCTCTCTGGGATAGTCCTTGAAAGAGATTATGACAAAACTTCAACTGCAAAAAATAATGTAGCTAAAATTTACGTTATTTCAGCTGCTATAGTAACCATATAAGACCGATAAGGAGCAGTCCTAGGACTAAAAATACTATCAGAACCAGAATGATAGAGCTGCAGTCTTTTTAGTTTTTTTAACAATTATCTAACACTAACAGAAAATAAACACTAGAGTATTGCAATAACTCCATTTGACCTAAGAAATGCATAAACTATATTTTTGTTTCTATCGAGTTGTACCGAGTATTGAACCTACGAACATTGAGTTCAAGTGCGTTTTCAATTAAGGTACGTGGCTCCATTAACACATTAAACCTGCTCAAGGGTAAAGTCTTGAATAATCTAACTTCAGGGGTCAGATATCATTTGTTAGGTATTTGAGCTGAAGTTAACACTCCAGATCTCTGCCACTTATGTACAGCTTATTGTCTTATAATCATAATGTGTAGGGGTAACTATACTTAATAAAAACTATTAATAAAGATATAGTATACAAGGTCAAAAGGTTAGGCATATAAGAAGTACATAGAACGTTCTATAATAAAGTTATTGACCTTATTAGCTCAAAAGAGAATCATTATTATAGCATTCATACATTTATAGTTATCTTGAAATGTTTTTTTTTATATTAGCATCAAATATAACTTTTAATTCATGTTGTACCATGGTATTTTCTGTTGACAGACATCAACAAATCCTATTAGTAAAATTTAAGATCCTTCTTGTCATTTTTGATTGACATTGTCAATCAAACGATGAGAAAATTGGCTTATTTAGGTCAAAATGGGTAATTTTTATTCTTTTTTGCTTTCTGTGATTAAAAAACTATCAACTAAATATTGTGACATTACTGTTGCATAGTTGAGCAAAAAATCTAAATTTTATCTGATTTTCAGAAATATCAGTTGTAAGAAATGGGTTCAACTCAAAGAATTTCCCTCTTGTATTAGTCCAAGTAAAAAAAAAAACTAATAATTTGATGAATATTAAAAAAATATATTCAGAAAAAAAAAGGCTGATAAATTTTATGGTGGATTAATATAGGTATATACAACAATATAGCAAGAATGTTTTGGTCAATTTTTTTTTTTAAATTTGGTTGATGTAGAACGTTCTAAATGGTCAATTTGGACCTAAAGATTCCACTTTATTCATATTTTGAAAGTTTATATTATTTCAATATGCTATAAAGCTAAAATGCTGTAAAACGTAGAATTGATTGCCCTTAAGTAGGAAAGACAATATTGCAGTTTATAAATATTAATGTTGTACTAAAAATGGGAAAGTGAAGTAGCTTTATTCTTTAAAAGAAAACATTATAGACTATGGAAACATTGAATACATAATATACATATATATTGAAACCATTTAATTCTTGTCTATAGTTAGCAGTTAAGTAAGTATACCTTACATAGCATTTATTTACCCCAGAAAATTAAAAAAAAATGTTTTTCAATCATGTTTGTTTCCAAAAATTAGCTAAGTATTCTTTGAATCAATCAATCTAGCAATTGATAACCTTAGTTATAATGTACTAACAAAAAAAAAAGGTTAAATGACTGGAATATGCAACAAAAGTTATTCGAGCAGATAATGTATAAATACTTTCTTTACATATTTGCATATTTATACGTACAGAGTGTAGGCAATAATTTTTCCGGCAAATCTATTTGATTCCAGCATTATCTATGGGTGAAAAAAAAAAAAACATACCTAAAGTTAGATTTATTGGAATTAGCCAAAAGGCACAGGTATTTGATCCTGAGGACGCTGAAATTCCTCACCTAATCTTCATCTTTTAAGCTACAATGTAAAGAGTCTTGAAGAATATGGTTGTACTTAAATTTATTTATATTACACTGTTTTAAAAGTTAGAAAACTTTGTAATCTTTTTGTTCCTTTGTAGAACAAATATACCTTTAAAATTAAAAGAGTGAAATATTCGATAAATACAAGATTTACTTTTGAACACATTATATCCTTGGTCATACATTCTCAACGACAAAGATGTCCCTATAAAGTAATATTCAGGATTACGAGATATTTGGATAGTGAGTGTTTTCAATTGGGATAATATATTTGATTGGCTGCAATTTTCCTTAACCTTAGTTACTCATTAAAAGATCGTCATATTTCACATCAGATAACCTTGTGGCTTCTTTTAGATTATTGATATTAGCTTGATTATTCCCATGAAATGGTTTAATTTGAAAAGCTTTTTTTTTTTGTGTCAGATTTGAAGTACGGTCACTCTATTCCATTGCTTTTTTGCAGGCCAAATTCATCGACTTGCTACTGTCGTACAAGTTCTCTAGATAGAAAAAAAAAGATTCAGTTTCAAAACCACTGATCTAATGCATTCCTAAATATTTTCCATCATGGCTCATTTCTATTGTCTCCAATAATATTGACTATCTGTTATTGGATATCCTTTTTTTATAACAAGGTTAGTTAATTGGGTAATAGGAAAAAATAATCATAATTTAATGATATAATAAATAATTGAACGATTTTGATAAATACGTCATATAAGAAATTATTCTATCAATTTTGCATTGGATCAATTTAATATATAAAATATACTGGGTCAACTGTTATTAATGACTCATCACTATTATGGAAATTTTAGAGGTTAAGAGTCATTTTTTTACAAGTTCTGACAAATAATGTTGTAGAATACATAATTAGCTATCGATTGCTAACAAAAAATATTTTCCTAGTCGCCACCATGAGCAGGCACACAGTACGAGAAGATTGATATCGCAGCGCTCCTCAGCACTTTCCAGAAGACGACCTGAGAGAAAACATGAACATCAAGGAAGACAATTTGCAATGTTTCCATGCAGTTAAAGGTCGGGAGGACCTGAGGGACTTTCCAGGAGCAAGCAGGAACCCCTCTGTGTCCGTCAACCTCCTGAAGACGGCCTTCGAGTAAAGCCGAATTGCTGATATGTCCAGGAAGATTAAAAAGTCACCATCGGAGGTGTTCAGGGATATAAAAAAGCAGGAGGAATGTATCTGAAGTAATTCCACAGTCTTTGTTGACATAATAATAGGAGAGAAAAGATTCTGTGAAGCATGCAAAAAAAAAAAAATCAACATTTTTTATTTGGTGTATATATTATATAGAACATACATATGTTAATAAACCGGAGCAATTGCAGTACATAACTAAACATTATAGTTTATACTTAATGCACTGGCTAAGAATTTCAGGTAATATTCTAATTTCAATACTTAAAAAAACAGTAGATATGCAAATTAACAATCATGATAAATATTTGTTAAAACTTCTTAACACCCTTTTAAATATAATTCTATGATTCTGTGAAGTCGATGGAAGGTACAAAACTCTCCAACTCACATCCTTATTTAAAAAATTTCATTGGGAAAGCGACATATCGGGCTTAAGCTACATTATACCTTTCAACTCATCCTCCTGATAGTTAGTTAGTCGGCTGGCGATGATGGCTCTACAATTTTGAATTGTTAAGTCTAGAACCCTTGTTACCTCAGAAGTTCCACCCTTGTTCTTTGAACTTACAAAAAGACACATTTTTCTTCCCCATTCGTCAGCCTTTTAGATTTATGGATAAAAAATAATTAAGGATATAGATGGCAGGGTAGTCCACAAACGCATGAAGTGTGGTATCATATAGTTAACCACAGTCCTTGCAGGCCCTAGTATATTTAATACAATCTATGGAGATTTGTTACTCCACGGTAAAGTTTTTACCATCCTTTATTCCCTTCAGAGACGACACTATTTTTCTTTTCCAACCAAGAGGGAGGCACAAACCCTTACTATGCAGTCCCAGAATCCATTCACAGCTGGATCAAAGTTTAGGGGGCCATCTTAATGTGCCACGGGTATTGCATTAAATAATATTTTGAAGAATTAACAAGTGGAAATCTTATTCTACCATCATTGAGCAATTCATCCGAATTTAAATTCTCAACTGTGAAAATATCTCGTGTTAAAATTGAGGGATCTTCAGAATTTCTGAAAAATAACTTTTTATTTATATTTTCTCGAATTATATAAATGTTTAAGTCATTTCTAAATGCAGGGGTCAGCATCCAAATTATACATTGTGTGGAGCCCCAAACTGGAGAGATTAAAGATTTAATTTTGTTGGTCAGATTAATCCCAATCATAAGCCAAATGTACAATTCTCGGTTCGTTATACTTCTTCTCGATTCTACTGCTGGATTTCTTAAAATATCCACAAAAATTTTGGAGTAAGTTTTCTGGACAATACGAAAAGTTGGGCTACTCCACCACATATACGGGATTTTATGGCTTCGATACAATTCTTATAAAACAAACCATTAAGCCATTTGTCTTCTTCTAGAATAGTTTTTTCAGCTAGTTGTGGACTTGCTTAAATAAAATTAAAGGTATTACGAAATTTGTTATAAAAGTCAATTCTTTTTTGGAGGTTGAATCTTTTCCAAAAAGATTTTTTTTTATTGACAGAGGTCCGAATTTCGTTCCAGTTATCTTCATGAACTCCACTGCTATTCCATTTTATACCAAAAATATCCACCATTCTTCTAACCTTACAACTTCCGACTTTAAGATCCAGTTCGTGCTTCCAGGAGCCTAAAGGTAAAATAAAGGTCTTATTTCTATTCACAGCCAATCCAGTTTTTCTTGAAACTTCCGAAAATAATTCAGTAATAATTATATTCTTGCAATTAGCTGAGACTCAAAATTCGCCTCTACGCTTAAAGTTATATCATCTGTACACAAATCAATAATATGCAGAGATCCCTCCAAGCTAATTCCAAAACCTCTGTACCTCATTGTAACACCTAAAACGAGTTCTTCGATTGTAGCAATGAAAATAAGTGGAGCCGAGGGGCATCCCTGACGACAACTCTTTTCTAAGATGATTTGCTGGCTTTCTAGTCTATCCAATGAGATTGTGGAAGTGCCGTTATATAGCAAGGCACGTACGGGGTTAAAAAACGTTTCTGAAGAAACTCATTTGCAGATCTAAGAATTTGCCTATGTGAAATAGAGTCGAATACTTTGTAGAAGTTTATTCCCATTATTGCTCCAAACTTCTTCGTACTTTCAAATGTGTCAATTTCAGCTTGAATATTGCGTGAAACCTCAGAAATTTTCCTATTCTTTAAAAATCATTTTTGTTCAATCTCAATTTCTTTGTTGAGAATTGGTTGCATATGATTGGGGTAGTCGTCCAAACTTTTTCATGGAACGTCCAATATCTAAAAGATACAGAACGACTTCATCGCTAAAATTCGAATATACTTTACCCGAGACTTTATCTGGACCACAGGCTTTATCATTCTTATAATACTTTCCTATAAAGTTAGACATAATATGTTTATCTAATAGATTATGAACTACTTCAAGGGAAACTGTAGACTCATTCTGATCTTTTCTGATGAGAAGACCTTTACTCTTGACCCTTTCTTCAACTGGCAGAATTATAAATTAGTGACATTTGGGGAAGTAGCACAGGAGGACTAATACGTATCCACTACTAAACCTCTTCTTCAGAGATGATGTTAGCCCTGGTTGCATGCAACGGGTAGGCCATGAATCCGTGTGTTTCCCTTTAGGAGACAATCTGAAGGCTGATGAGTACGTCAAATTCTCGAGAACAAACTTATCCAATGGATCATATCCATCTTCGGCAATTCTTCTTGGGTGTTCCAAGAAGATGGAGCACCTACCCGCACCTCAAAGAAAACATCATATGTTTGAAGTTTCAACACGATATAATTTTTCCTTCTTTACGTACAAACGTTTTATTATTTTTGATATAAATTTCTATGAATCATTCACTAATTATTGCGAACTTTGCAAATATAATAAGTACATATCAGTTTTTGATGAAGTTGCGTATATTTTATAAAGTAATAATAATAATGTTATATTCTTGTAGCTACCTTTGTATGCCTCAGTCCTCACAGTGAAAAAAGAATAATCTAAAAAATCAAAAAGAAAAACAAAGAAACCACTTTTAAGTAAAACTGTTAATTAAATTCACTAGTCCTAGATTCAAAATTGCTTCATATACCTATCAATTTTAAAAAAGGGATTATTAAGATAAAGAAATAATTGTATTTATTATGATTCAATGTTTCAGAAGCATAATATTTAAGTGTAATATTCAAGTTCACTAACGGAATGTTATGAAGATAAAAGTGTTTTTTTTCTTCTGCTTGTTACTGATTGCTTAAATTTCTTCTTCCTTTAAATAATAAGACAACTTGTTTCTAAAAATAAAGTTTCACTTACATAATATATATTTATTTATTTATGCATATGTATTGTGTATACATATAGTATCAATACTTTCAATGTCAAAATGCAAAAAAATATTTTGTATAAATACTAAATGAACTTTAAAACTTTTATATAATGCATCATTGAAAAATTAAATTTTTGTTTTTCACAATCAAAAATAATTTTAACACTATCTTAAACCAGATCGTCTCTTCACTTCATTTTTTTTTTTTTTTGACAATATTTTTTAGAACCACTGGTAACAATAACCAAATTTAAGGGCATTGATAGATTTAATCATTTGGGGGGCTTAGCCCCAAAATTATCAACATCGTTATATAATTACTTACACTGCTATTTATATTTCCGGCCTAATAATGGAAAAATAATAACAAGCAAAATAGAATCCACCTTCATATCAATACACTAACACAATTTTGCATTTATTTAAATCAGTAATAAAGCATTTCTCCGTTCTGAATGAAGTAACTCCATAACATTTTTTTTTGTAACAGTGGTTTTTTTCTGGTGATGAAAACTGCTGACCATATAATTTATTTTTTGATTGATGGGAATAGAAAAAACTCATTGTGGACTAAATCAGGACGCAATATTGTATGTTTTTAAAAGCCGAAAAGCTCTTTGTTTGCCACAAGTGTAAGAACTTGCATTGTTCTTCCATTTTTTTTTTTTTTTTTTTTTTTTTTTCTTGGAGCTTTTAACGCACCTCGAACAATTTTTTTCAACATTTCCAGGAGCAATCGATACGAACCTTCTTTTGATCATTTGTCAGATTACGTGGGATCCAACGTGAACAAATCTTATTTTTAGCCAAATGTTTATGCAATAGCATGTAAATGTTAGTCATACTGACCCCCAAAGATGCATGGATCTTCAGGCATAACAACCAATTTTGAGCAAAATCTGGCCTCGCTTGAATTCTTTATAAAAATTTTTTATTGTACTTTAGGATGATACATGATCCCACATATAGGGAATTAAGTTGATCAATCCTCTGTTGTCTTGGTAAACTATGTAGAATGTTATCAAAAATAAATTAACGAAAGTGTTCACGAGTCAATTCCATTTTTTTACTGGAAAGAATATTTCAAATCATAGTAAAATACTCAAATTACTTGTAAATTACAAAACGTTATTATGAGGTTAATACTTGTATGTATAATTTCCTTGATGCTAGAAATATAAGTAGCAATCTACGTATAGAAGCGGGAGTATGTATATAAATACAGATAAGAAATAACTTCCAGAAGATATGTTTGAGTATATTAATTCAATACACATTTATTAATTACCATACTTATGTGAGAATGGTCATATTGAAATATTAATTGATTTATAAGGAAATTGTTCAAATAAGCATTTAGTACCCTTTGCTCAAATAACATGTCGGAGACGAAGAGGAACTTGACAGATGTAAAAAAGACAGTTTTTTAGAGAAGTTGGTCCCTTCCTGGATGAGGGGACACTGCAGAGTATCTTTTTGGGGAGGTGTTTGGTGGTGTAAAGGATGGATCACATAGAAAAGTCCATTGGATTCAGGTAAGGGCTGCCAGAAGCCCAAAGATTTTTTTCCCAATAGCTCTTGCAATTTGCTTTTCTCCAGTTCTGCAAAATTTTGGTCCCGTCTTGGCTGAAGCCGTAAGGGGCATCATTATATGTGTTCTAAAACCAAAGAATGGTTTTGACGGCCAACATGACATTGTAGACGTGTAAGATGATCTTCAGATACTCCTCAATGAAAATAAACAGGCATCTTCTTTCCGTCTGACATAATAACGACCCAGAACATGACAGTGGGCGACACCTGGCACCTTATAATGATGAGTTTCTCGTAAGTGATGTTGTTTTGCCTAAAATACGGTTATTTTGGATGTTGTGGATGGCCTCAACGGTGAAAAATTTTGTTTGTGATGCCTGTGTCCATTTGCATAATCGTTGCCGCCATATAAATTGAGCAAAGAGTTTGATTAATAAATTTTAATTAATCTATATTACAAATTGATAATTTTGACAAAATTATATGCTAATTAATAAATTTAATATAAATTTATTAATTAGTATTTGTAATTGGGCTAGCAATGCCGCTGCCCAAATTTGAAATAACTCATTTTTTGTATATATTTTATTAAATTAAACATAGATTCTAAAAGTGTTTGTATTTATTCATTTGGTTATTTAGCAGGGATTGTCAATTAAAAATGTAATAGGTCCACAGATAAGCTTCAAGGAAATCAATGATCAAAATGCAATTATGGAGGTATAAATTTGTATTAAAATATTTTTTTTCTAAGGATTATAGAAAATAAAGGTAGGTGTTTCGTCTTTTCAAACATATTTTGAGACGAGATACTTTCATAAAACTACATATGAAATAATATCATCGTCAAATTTACTCATAGAAACTGTTTGCATCGAATCAAAAAAATGCACACGTAATCAATTAGTAGATTTTTACTGTTAATTAGTTCATTTTTACGAGTTTTATGATTAATAGTCTAAACCAATACAATAGACCTAGAATTATAAATACTAAGCATTTCAGTTATACATATAAAAAAAATGAAAACAAAAATTAACGTGGTAACCCGGACAAGTGTTTTGGGGGAGAGCATATTAGCAGTATGACGTTTAAGATACCAGCAGATTTACAATTTTAAGTTATATATATATATTTACGTTCCCTAAACCAAAAAGATACTAAAATTTAATCAAAGTATAGAATTAAAAAAAAAATTATATACCTATTACGCAAAAATAAAAGCATAAACCATTAATCAAAAAAATAAACATAAACTCCACGTTTTATTTTTATTAAGTTGATTAACAATTTTTAGGAATATATATCAGTAAATATAATATTTGTGGTGAGTATAACTTTGCATTTTATTTACGAGTATGTCTCAACGAAATCAATTTCCTTGAAGCTAATAGAGAATTGTTTCATTGACCATTTTTCTACTTAGTAGACCCCTTAAAAGTTTCACACAATCATAAGATATCCATTTTTTAGGATCCATTGTCATTTAAATTGCAAAGGTAAAGAAATAAAATATTTTTATATGTCTTATTGTGACTATTTGGCTGTAAAATCAATCCCAAGTGTTAAAAAAGGTTAAATTTGTATCAATTAATTAAGTTAAATAAATCCCATATTTATCTTAAGCCCTTCAATTTATCAATATCTAACCAGAGTACTCCGCATTGTTCAGATTTGTTAATATTTAATTATTTCGACAAGCGGCGATAAACAATGCCTGTAAAGGTCAGCTTATATTTAATACCTTAAAATATAAAACTTATAATTCTTAATAAAAGTGAATCATTTAAAATACAAATATTATTTTTTTTTTAAATAACGTAACAGTACGAAGAAAAAAACCAACACAATAAAGTTAACCACGAATGTAAAGAATATATATATACGTGTCAAACAAAAAACAATTAACTAAAAACTGTTTGAGGTGAGCCTCACTTCCCTGGCGAAGCAAAAAGGTAGTGTATTCCAAAGACTTGTCGATCTGTAATAGAAACTATGCTTAAAGATCTCAATCTTTGGTTTTGGCAGGTAAATGGTATTGTGACACATATAAGTTAAATAAAAATTAGGGAAACGACACAAGGGAGAAAACAAAAAGGAAAAAACCAACATATCCAGATATTTGGTAACCAATAAGTAAATCAGAATAGGGGATTTCAAGCCAGTTCTGAAAAATAAACATTTTGTATTGGTATTTCCTATTGATTGAGAGGACACTGAAGGGGATAGTTGCTTGAAGAACATAATCATGGAGCCACTAAGCGAGTTCTTGGTTGACGTTCTTCACTGCATACTTCGGAGATAAGCCACTTAATCTTCCACAAATTTGTATAATTTGAGGACGTTAGAATGTGCCAATCTGAGGGACTCAGTCTTACATCAAAGGTTATTAATATATCTTCCTCAGCTATTTTAAAGATAGGGTTAATTTGACACATTCGTAGAATAGACGAAACGAGGTATGCAATTCTTAATGCCAAAAATAATTATTTCTCTGTTTAGGATCTGCCTTGGGACTTGTTTGTAAAAATATAAGATGTTCCTAGTCTGTACCTCAACCATTTTTGACATGTATCAGTGAATTGATTTTTCAAAATTACTTTTGATCTTCATGTTTCATTCCATCTCCTATAGCAAGTTTGTCGAACCTTTGCCTCACGATAGATGATGGGTACTTCTCTTCACAGCCAATATTAATACGGTAAAATTGCTTAATCATCTGGTTTGAAATTACTTCTAAGGCAATGAAAGCCAGGGGATTGAAGGACTGAGATATTAATTTCTTAAATCTCGTCCTGAGAACATTTACTCTATTCTATGGGATAGAAAGAAGTTATTCAACACAGGGTTTCCGTGTGATAAATATTGATTAGCAGAGGTAATCCCTGCTTGTCAAAGGAACTCACTCCTATTGTTCTGCCGAGGATTATATGAAATTAGTAAAGGGAGAACATTTTCAAGGTTAGAATATACGATTTTAAAGTTATAGGCATCTATATGTCTTAGATAAATTATTGAAACTAAAACTTTGTCATTCCTTGGTGCTAGAATTGGAGAATTGCTCATTCTTGTAACAATTAAATATCTTTGTAGCCCTGAGCAAAATGAGGAAATTTTATCTTGGTTTTCTTAAATTGCATTTTTTATATAGTGTTCCTTATTTCGAAAGTTTCATATACTTTGTCAATATGAATATACAATTTTATATATCTGCATAAAATTTATATGAAAATCGTCACACTTTCTATATTATTTGTTTCATTGTTTCTAGAACTATAAATATTAATTAGTTTAACATAGAAAGAAAATGAAATCTTCAAAAGTGTTTCTTTTTGGTTATAAAAGCATCATATTTTAATAAATATATTTTCAAACAAAAGTACAATCTTTGGCAAATATGAAAGCTACCCAGACTTTTCTTTCCTTCCATCAATAAAATTATAAAAAATGCGCCAAAAAAAAAACCAACTACCAAACTGATATGCAGCTCCCAATTGTAAATTATGGGGGAGTGATAATGTGTAAACTAGATTTTTTTATATTAACTTTCAATTTATTATAGCTGAGTAAAATATCACAATTAGATTTATATCCCCAAATACTGAAAAACTAATTCCCGAACTAACACTTTGCTGAATAACCATTTGGCCGAAAGGAAACTTTGCCTTATGAAAATTGTTCCCGAATGGACACTAGGCTAGACTACTCCAATGAAAAACACATACTGATGATTGTAAAGTCAGAAACGACTTTAGGGTAGAGGAGTTTCGATCAGGACTTGAACAGGTCCACAGGAACTCCAACATAGTTTCTTACAAAACTGTCATTCTATACCAATAATTACCTATAGTTTTTATTACTTTGCAACTTCATTCGGTACAAAAAAAATTCTGTTTGAGAATCTATATCCAGTTGATCATTCGAACGCGTATTTGATCCTTTTCTTTCAAACATCTTTGCTTTTCATGACTCTTTTTATAGCAAGAAATAAATTTTCATCAAGAATAACTTTTAATGTGGATTTGATGATTACTTTAAGCACAAAACGATCAGTTATGCTTATATGATGTGGTAGATTCTTCATTGCCAATAGTCTGAAAAAAGTATTTTAATCATCCCCCCTCTGTCATAGATTAATGTTTTGTTATGACTGAAGATATATATTTGGTCAAACTTAATATATATTGTAGTATCACCAACTGGATGTATTATGTATGATGATGTGAATGATAGTTGTTATTGTATATATATATTTATCAGATTTAAGCTATCATGAGTTATTGTTATTTTGATATTATGTTTGATGATAAATGATGTGTTGAGAGGTTTATTGCTGAGTTGTGTGTCTGGATATGATACGCGTATGATGAGTAATCACCAAGGCCAATCATCACATGGGTCCGGACAATGGATGATCACATTGCGGAATGATTGCAATGTGAGGATTGGTGATTACTTGATTGGAGAAAGACCAGTGACAAGTAAGATCAAGGTGAGGGTCGTGGAAATGATGATTCTGGATGAGGTGGAAGATGTTATTGCGGATTTAAACCTCCATGAAAGCTGGGTTTATGGTAATGGACAATCAAGCCTCAAGGACAAGCTAGAATTATTGACGGAACCTCAGAAAGCAATATCTATAGACAAGTTGAGAATAATGGCAAGAACTGCCAGGGTTGAAGAGAATCGTTTTTGGATATACGGTATAGTGGTTATTGAAACTTTATTAATCATTATATTTTCAGGATTCTTGTGACGTTGCGTTCTCTGTAAGGTACGAGCTAGAAGAGCTGTACAGGAGTGAGTTAAATCCTGAAGGGCCGTATATTGGGAAAGAAAGACGAGGTCGTCTTTTCCTCAAGGAGGGAGCATCTGTAGTATCACCAACTGGATGTATTATGTATGATGATGTGAATGATAGTTGTTATTGTATATATATATTTATCAGATTTAAGCTATCATGAGTTATTGTTATTTTGATATTATGTTTGATGATAAATGATGTGTTGAGAGGTTTATTGCTGAGTTGTGTGTCTGGATATGATACGCGTATGATGAGTAATCACCAAGGTCAATCATCACATGCTGGGAGCATGTGATGAGGTGAATTGGAGAGTTCTAGAACAACTAGCATTAGACCCCAAACGTCTATAAATATATGTTATGATGTATGTAGGGGAATCAATCGCCAGATTATCTCCGAAAAACTAAGTAATAAATAAGGCAGTGTGCAAACGTACTACGTGATTCTTATTATCAACCCTAAACTCCAAAACAACAACTTAAGGTAGGCCTAATAGTTATCCCATTGATCACAGCGGTGTTCTCATTTGACTCCCACTAAATTGTATCCTGAGAAGGAATGCTTATCAAATATTGATCTTATATTAATCCAAACTAAAAAATATAAGTAAACTTTGTAGTAGCCTTTTCCACGATTGCTAGAAAAGGACACTACAATATGGCAGGAAAACACTCTAATAAATGAATTAGTACTTTTTCGCTTTTGATTAAAATCATTAATGTTGTTCAACGTGTGGAAAATTATATCATATATTATTAATATGCTCTAAGTTTAGTTTAACAAAGTATGCCTGGATTAAAAAGATACAGGTAATGTCCCCACTAATGTGGGTACAGAAAACTTGCACTAGCATTCAATATGATTTTATTTCTGAACATTGGTTAATTTTTTTGTTACCCTAAACACTTAAGCTTTTGAAAATTCATTGTGTTCTCTTTATATCATAATCTAAGCTTTTTTTATATAACATAAATTATACAAAAATATTACCCACAATACATTAGGGTATGCATAAGCATTGCTGCTATAACGTTACATTAGATCAGCTAAAAGCAGTTGTGCCCAGAGGGAGAAGGAAATATACAACAACATACCTAAGAAACACTCTGAATAATTGAATGCAGTAGAAAAGAAAGTTTACCTTTCAGAAATTAAATAATAATGATGATTAGCTCAGAAAAAGAAAATTTGAACTTCAGTAAACAATATATATAAAAAAAAATGGGCGAGCTAAAAAAAAAAATACAGCCAATTAGCATCACTATACAAGGTGTGAAATATAAAACCGGAATTTACCAATAGATGACAATAGGAATCAATGAAGCTGACGCCAGACTATGCCATTGCAACATTTCCTTTTGTTCTGACTTCTAGCAAAGAAGATTTTACATTCTCCACAATACAAATTTCATACAACAATACAGTTGGAATAGTATTGAAAATATCGAATTTTGTCCCTGGAAACTACAAGTTGCAGATTACATTGTTTTTTTGTTACCATTTAAAGAAAACTGCAGCAGACTCACATCGAAGTATGTCAAAGCTTACTGTGAGCATGCTCTTGGTAAATCAGAGTGGTTTGAGTGGTTTAAAATTTTTAAAAGCGGCAATTTTGACGTCAGAACGAAAAAAAAGAAAAACTACTGAAACAATTTGCAGCTACTAAAGCCTGTCTAAACCAATATCACTTAACAGTACCAATAACAAAAGATAAATTTGAGTTGTTTTGGGTTAAAAACGACTGGAATATCAAAAACGGTAACAAAATTTTGATTTTGCGTAATGATAATGAACAATTAGACACAGCAAAAGTGGTCCAGGAAACGATTGAGACGTTTTGGTTAGGAAATAATATACTTTTGCATACGGGTCGCTCATTAGTATTAGTCCTGTCCAAATACCACCTGTTTTAATCCATGGGACATGCGATTGCCCACTATCACTTTACTTTTACGAAGATGTAGGAAAATGACTAAATGACTGGTTTAGCTCAAAAAACCAAAAAGAAAAAATTGGCATTACTAATTAAGTGTTGGAAATGTATAGCTAGCGATAGGCATTACTTTTAATCAAATATTCATTATCATTTCATGGAATCAACGTGTGTTTTTTTATTTTAAATTCCAGTTTCCTACTTACACACCTGGTTACAGGTAAAGCAAATGGATAATCATAATGTTGTATGACAAAAATTGGTAATTTGCTATTGCCAGATATTTTTTATTTTGCATTTTACTGCTCTAAACCAGAAAATAACCATCAAACGTCCAAAAAAATGGTCATCAATGGACACGCATTGATTTAGAATTCTGTAAAATCACAAAAAGAAGGGAAATTTTTCTGTTGTTTTTTTAAAATTATCGATTTGAATCCAGATATAGAATTTTTATAATATTATGTAGTTACTTATTTTGCAACAATATTTCTCTAACTTGCCTCATGGTATAAGTAATTTAGTTCCAAATATGCTGCCGATAAATGAATATTATCTTTTGGTACTGCATGTTACGTGCATGTATTTTGATGTTTCTCTTCATTTTTATTACTCAAATTTAATTTTTTGATTGAAAGTCTCTAATATGTTATAATTGAATATACTCATGTTATTCATTTATGCCAAATAAGACAATCTATATAACGAACTTATAACTTTGGAGTATAAAAACTGTCAATTAAACTCTTAAAAATACGACCTTTTATTTATTATTCCTTAATTTCTAAGGTTAATTTGTTTTTATTTAAGCATATTTATATTTTTATGATCTATAAGTTTGTTATTTTTATTTGTTATGAATATATATTTTTTCGATAATACTAATCAGTTAACTTTAATAAATGACTAACGTGATAAAAGGCTCAGGAACGTTGTTCAACCCCTTAATACTAATAATTGAAGTATCATACCGATTAAGGTTAGGTGAACAGTATGGTAGTCACTGATATTTCACAAACTACTTAGATCTCTTTTGTCTCTTATTTTTGATATCCGGAATTGTCCATCTTCTTGCTTAGAGCTTGATAGTTAATATAGTAGAACCTGCTCAGAGTGCAAAAAAATAGAGAAACTTTTGGTCCATAGACTTGTTTGAATAGTGTGTGAACTTCATACAAATAAATTACCACTATGTTACATAATAACTGAGCTCAATGGTCCCACAAATTGAGCTAACATGTTTTCAGGTATCTTAGATTACACAGGGAAACACCAAATTTTTACCAATGAAATTATGCCAAGAATCTAAAATCTAAAGCTGATTTCAGTTTTTCTCTGGATCGTCAGGTTTCAGAAATATTAAGTAATTCCTGACTATTATCCTTCAGAGACATTTTTCACAATTAAGACAAGCACCAAATTGAAGTACGATGAATAAAACTGATGTAAAAAGGTATTTTATGATTATTAAGCGTTTTTATTGATTCTGTATCCTCTTCTGAACTCGTCATATTTTCTTTATGAGGATGAAAAATGATGAAACAATGAACGATCCATTCTGGATGAGTAGATAATTTAAAATTCAAAACAAACCTAATTAGTATTTAATAATTATTTTATTTGGGTTTGTTCGAAGCGCGGTATCATATTTATGTTATTTATATTACAGGGTATCACGTCATTATGAAAACATTGAAATCATAAGCATCATATATGATAATGTTGCATATTTGCTTGTACGCTCCCCCAAAAAATGGGTTTACTCAAAAAATATCAAATCGAGCTAAAGTCAATACTCAAACAAAATTTATAATACTTAATTGTGTAAAAATTCTGTAACTCGATTCAAATCGATAATTTTAAATAAAATAAAACAAAACTTCCTTTCTTTCTACATTTTACAGGTTTTCAAATCGAGACACATCCATGAAGGACCTTTTTTTTGGACATTTGATGGTTATTTTCTTGTTTAGACCAATAAAGTGCAAAATAAATCATATTCGGCGATTCCAAAATGCCAACTTTTGTCATTTCGGTACAGTCTATTAATCACACAAAGGATTCCTTTTCATGTAACATATGTATTTGTACTTACGACGCAATTTATTAAGAAAATTACATTGCATTAAAAAATTATCATTGGCTAATTGCAAAAGATTGATTCATACATATATTCTATACGAAAAAAAGTTTTCTGTTGGTAAGCTACGGTGTATGCTTTTCCCCCTTTTTTTTCTTTTTTAGAGTTAATAGTTTTATCATGGAAATATAATTTTGTTTGTATTGTAACTTTTTTGTTTGCTCTAATTATATAAGTACACGTTTGGAGTAGTAAAACTGTCCAAAAGCTATTTCTTTGATCTATTTTGACGAAATTATATTTACACAGTTATGTAACCATAAAATATTACCTCTATTTATTTTTTACTCATTATCTTGATTTACGTTGTCTGTAATAAAAAATATAATATAATACGTGCAAAATAATTATCTGACAAATAAGTTATATTAGGACTACAGAGTTATTATATTTCTTTGTTAACATATCCTAAATACATTATAGGAAAATATTAGGGAAAGACTAGTGCCCAACATTCTATTGAAATATTACCTTGAGCAAAAAAGTAGATAAAGTTTTGGAGAAAGGACAAAAAACTATAAATATCTAATTTTTTGGCTTTTTGAATGTACCTATTAATTTTTTGGCAATATATATTTCTTAGATTAAATACAATGATTGGAAAATACACTTATGGAGGGCCGATAGATACATAACTTTTTGAGTAAAACTCATGTTTTTTGACAATTAATCCTTTTATGTCTCATCATAGTTTCCTTTCCTGGTGTGGAGTTCTTGTCAACTGCTATGGATTTTTTCCGAAAAATTAAATTTTTTAGAAGTTATGCATTTTTTCCAAATAATTTAATATTTGAAATTTAAATTTCACGTTTTACGTATTTAATGTTTCATCTTATTTCATGACATAAACAAATTAACTCATTTAAGAAAGTAATTTTCGAAATTAAGATTTAAATTATCTCGCAAATATACTTATTGTATATATACTTTATTCAATTATAGAGTTACTGTCAGTTTATTGAAGCTTATTATTTTTTTTTATTCAACAAAAAAAAAAATAATAAGGCTTAAAAAACAATTGATTCATATCAATAGTGTAGATGTAAGATTTAAGATGAAAATTTACTTCATAGTTTTTGAGATTGCTTTTTTAGCCAAATAATGCTGTAATTGAAGTTTGTACCAGGCTTAGGCTAAGAGTCAAGATTATGATCATTAAATGGGCATGTATAATACATACAAGGCTCGAAGATGAAATATACTTCGTCCCTCGTATCTACAATACAACAAGACAAAATCTGTATTTTTCAATAGTTTTATTCAAAATAAAAAACAAAGTCATTGTAGGTGTATGAGTCTTGAAGCTTACTCCATATAATTGTCCTCAGTCTCAATGACGACCTTACTACAGTCTTTAAACAGGAAAAGGCCCTGATCACGAAGTCCCTAAGCATGGATGCAATGTTCTCCCTCATAGCGGCCACCAGACTTGCCTTAGTTGTGTGGGGATATCTAATTGTGTGTGTCTCAAGGTAGCCCCATACAAATTTTCGATTGGATTAAGATAAGGGCTCAGTTTTCCTCAAGCCAGGCAATATAATTATTGGGCACATAGCAGGGTGCAGTATCCTCTTGCCATATTCAGAGATGGGTGTTTTGTCACTGACTTTAAGTTTTTTTCCAATTTTTAACGAAGTGCCTCGTCAGAGATCGGTTGATGATGGTGCCCACCTTTCCTATGAATTCTGGATCTTCCTGGAATCTGCAGGTAACCTCTATGATCTCGATATAGTCATCCGAGGGTTCTTTGAATCCTCCAGTTTCTTCCTGGTTTCCTGGATGTAACGCAATGTCAGACCAATGCTGTGACAGTGGTCACGGTTGCTGATTTTTCATTTATAATTAATTAGAGACATAATTATGGCGTATCTCGGTTCCTTCTTTGTGAACTGAATCTCTGTAGCTCTGAGTATATTTCCTCCAATATGAAGAAATTAAAGTGAATGAATGATTTATATAGATATATTACCCGGGATTTTAAAATAAATAGATAAGACGACAACATTCGGTGCCACGGCGATGCAGATTTTATCTTCGAGCCCTATATATTTTATTAAAAAAGTATATAAATTTTATTGTCTTCCAATTATGGTACGCCCGCCTATTTATAAAAGTTAGTTTGTAATGGCGGAATTTTTTGCGTACGCGTTATTTAATTTATAATAATGAATAAAAAATAAGAACAATGTATCTACATGGTGAAAATTTATGATCAATATTAGAAGACAATTAATTTTCTTAATTGTTGATAAATCTACTAAATTATTTAATAATTAACCCACATATTTTTATTATGCTTAATGGTTTCTTTTCCTTATACAACAAATGTAATTATTGTATTTAACAATTGCCAATTAATATTTTTAAACATGAACTCAAGGTCTTCTTAATAATAATCTATTCTACCAATTGGGATTAAATAAATTTTGTTTTTTTATTTTATTATTTCATGTAATGCATCATCGCTAAAAGAATCTATTACCAGAATAATTACAGAAGTATAATTTTGTTTGCGAGATTTGTTAACAATGATAATTTCAAGGGGGAACTTTTGAACACTTTCTACTTGATATGACAGCCATAGCTTTAATCCCAGAGTCCAGGTGACAACAGAAGGCAGAGAACTCACAGATTGATCCTTTTTTGGTGTACCATTTTTGCCCTTGTGTAGACTGTAAAGAGCATGCTTGATGCCCCTGTCACCTTTCAGCTGTTTCACAATGTTGTACACAAAATTTTCGTTTATAAATGTTGTGAAGTACATTATGAGATACTCCAAAAACCTTTAATTAAATTCGACAGCTAACACATTTAAATTGTCAAAAGTTTAAAAAAATTTATCATATAAACAGAACAAGTGTCATAATTAGCCGTTAAAGGCTAATTCCGGATTAGCCTTTTTCACCCTGCATACCGTAAGTTTCCCATTTATAAATCATAAGAACCAATTTCCTAATAGAACATCTTATAATATCCAAAATTACACCCTAGCCCACGGGGTGTGCAGGTTAAGTGATCAGATCAAAGGTCGTTTAAACTTCACCGCCATCGTGTTTCTGAGCATAAAGGACTTCTTCTAATATGCTGTAATGCAGCCCAGCCTATGGGTTGTGCAGGTGAAGTGCTGAGCTCCAGGGTAGTTTAAATCTACAGCCGTCGTGTTTCTAAGCATCAATGACCTCTTTTAATATGCTACAATACATCCCAGCCCACGGGTTTTAAAGTGAAGTGCTGGACCCCAAAGAAAGGTAAATTTCCCCGCCGCCGCTTCGTTGAGATTCAAGGACCTTTTAAAATATTCAAAAATATAGCCTGGCCAACGGGATGTGCAGGTGAAGTGCTGACCCCCAATGTAGTTTAAACTCCACTGCTGTCGCGTTTCTAAGCATTAAGGACCTCTTCCAATGGTATAATACACACTGGCCCACAGGTTGTGAAGGTGAAAAGAGCCTCAAGACATGTTAAATTACCTTGCTGCGATTCAAGGACCTCTTTTAATATCCCAAATATAGCATGGTCCATGGGTTGTGCAGGTGAAGTGCTTACATTAACAATGTGTTAACTAGAGGGCAAGTTAAAGATGCTATATCATTATTGGTGCGAAATTTTAGGATAAGGGAATGTTAAACTGATGTCTGCACTTTTGCATCAAGTTATACTGTGAACCGGAGTATATTATGGGATATTACAAGGGGTCCTTGATGCTCAGAGAAGCGGTTATGCAAGAAGTTAACCTGCCGTGGGCTGGGGTGTGTTTTAGAATATAAGATTGATTTTTTTATCAATTAATAGTTTGGTTATCCTACAATTACCATGCAACGATATTACTCCGAACTTTTTAACACAATAGACACACAGACACACTTGTTGAGCAGCTTTGACGCCCTTCCGCTTCAACACAAAAACCATCAGGTTTTTTAAATATAAGTTTCAATCATTTCGAAAAATGTTAGAATATTTTTTTATTGGAGGGGGGACATCTTAGAATTTTATACTTCGGGACATAAGATAAAAACAAAACTTGTTTATTTTTATTGCAACTGTCGTTTGCTTGTGTAATAAAGACTCGTAATTAAAAATAAACCTCAGTTGAGGTCGAGAAGGATAAATAGCTCTCTGTAAAAATAAAATAAGGAATGTACATAAATAATCACATTGAAAGAGATATTGTAATGTAATAAATAGTTTTTATATAAATACAATGCATTTATGCCCGTATTACACAATATAAACCAAAAGAAATTTATACAATAGCAATAATTATATTTGCCGTCTCACATGTCAAATTTCAGACAGTGTGACAATACAAAAATATGTATACGTGTAACATATAAATATGGATCATTTTCATTTATATTAGCACGAATTTCCCATAAATTAATTTTAACACTAGTTAAAAAATAGCATATTTACCCTTGGATTGAGATTGTCAGTTCTTGCATAACTTTTATAACTCTAAATTACTGTATTTTTGGTCTACAGAAAGCAACATCAGTTGTGTTATCAATAAGCTATGATAGCTTAATCTGTATATATACATATATAGATATATATAATACAGATTGTAGTTGTGTGTCCTTGATGGGTGATCATACTGTTGGGCCAAGGAAACTAGAACTTTACAAGGGTGCCTCTTTTGAAACTAACCAGGCTAAGACAGGGGTGCTCGCTTTGGGGTGGCATACAGGGTGTCCACGATAGTGGAACTACTTTAAACTTCATCCTGATCCATAATGTTGATATTCGGGGTTAAAGGATACTAATATAAAAGGTTGCGTGAACAATACACTATAACTTCCACCACAATTGTTTTGACAACAAACAATAGTCATCATGGAACAAGCAAGGAGAGGTGCCCTCCTCGAATTGGCTTGCGCAGGACACAAGCCCTCTGCTATCTACAAGCTTCTTAACTACCCCAAGACGACGGTGTACCGGGTCTTCAATGCCAGGGAGGTTGAGGGGAAGGTCTGCTGCAAGGCCCACAACATGAGAAGTGACCGAATCCGCACTCCCCGCTTCCTTGAAGGCCTCCAGAAGTCCATCAAGGCTTCGCCGGGGACTTCCTTTTCCAGGTTGGCCAAGAACTGTGGAGTGAGTAAGCAGCTGGTCTCCAAGGCTGTGAATGAGGAGCTCGGGTACAGGTCATACCGAATGGCCAAACAACACATACTCACAGCATCCATGAAGGCCACCAGGCTCACCAACGGTAAGCGTCTCCTCAATTACCTGAAGAGCCATGGAGGAAGAATCATCTTCTTCTCCGACGAGAAGAACTGGACTGTCGACAGAAGCTACAACGTCCAGAATGACAGGTGGCTTGCCAAGGAGAGAGAAGAGGTCCCTGCGGTCTTCATTACAAAGTTCCCAGGCTCCATTACGAGGGAGTGGAATGCTGTCGATTTCGCGGAAGTCATCAGGGCATGCAAATCCTTTAGGGGCAGGATGGAGAAGATGGCGGCTGCTGAGGGAGGACATGTTGAATAAATTTATTGTTTAATATCATGTCTAACTTTTTCATATTAACAAATACACTCCAAATTCCATTTTTATCAAGCAGGTTGAATTTTAAGATAGTTCCAATTTATCGTGGACACCCTGTATAAGGAAGGCTTATTCTATCATTAAAACACAGACATTGTTTTTTGGAGACTAGATATGGGGTTGAGTTATAAACAAAAAGTTGCTGGCGTTTTAAAAAAAAACTATACGAATACAAACTTTTTCTAAATTTATTCAAAATCAAAAAAGTTATGTGCTGTTTGAAATCAGTGAAAATTGCGTCTTTTATTTATTTATATTTTTTTCTGCTTCAAAAAAATGCGAAAAGACGATGGAATTGGATTTGAACAAATTTATCTGGAAATTCGTTTGCATATATAATTGACAAACATAAATTGATGTTTAACTCAAGTATCTCTCTTTTTCTTAATATTTTTCTTACTTTTTTCATCAAACGTCTATTTTTAAGAAGAAATGCATTGTGAAGTCTTCTTAAAAATTCAAAACTGACGTTATTTGCAAAAAATGTAAAACTGAAAAAAATTTAAAAATTTAAAAAAATTCAATTAAACATCAATTTTCATTCGTCAAATTTACATTACGTATTTTTAATATCCGGAACATTGAAAAACATAATTTCTTCAAATTGATACAGAACATTTTTGCCATTTTTAACAAATTTTGGTTTTGTCATTTTTTTGACAAAAAAATGATTTCTTATTTTGACAAATTTTTTAGACATATATGTTGGCATAATATTGGAAGGTTAAATAAGAATTTAATAGAACAATATTATTCATAGTAATAATACATAGAAGTTTGAGAAAAAAAGTAATTTCCAGTGGATATGGTGGTAGTCTTAGACAAAAAGTGTGAAAAAATGAGTGTTGTTCAACCGTCCTTATGAATCCAAATCGAGTAAGTCCGGCTAAGAGGAGACACTCCCTGCCAAGGGATAAAAATATAACTCTGCCATAAATACAAAATTTATAAAACATAAACTTCAGAGCCCGATGCTTCTCTTTTCCCTTCAATATCAATTATATTTCCAATATACATTGGGCCACGAAAGTATTTAGCTATTTACATTCAATCAGCTTCCCAGGTATAATCTGCCTAATATATAGAAGGAAAGATGTTATAACGACAATGGGAACATGGGAACAATTATGACATAAAAGTAAGTAGAGCATCAAAAATAATTAAATACATCAGAGGAGTTTCGTTTCCTGACGTAGTCACTCTAATCGATACAAGGCGTGAGGATATAAATGATATTGACCACCTTTCCCCGAAAACTCATTCTTTCTTCTACAGAAAGGCAACGATAAAGTTATCCGTCCATAGGAATAATTGTTCTTATAAAAAAGTTGCTTAGTCCTCAGATGAGGGAGTCGGAACTAAGACACTGAAGGGAATTATATAGTAATGGAGATGGATTTTCTCTAACATAATAAATAAATTTCTAATAGTGGGTGACCTCAACATTACCCACTACATGTCACATGACACTTCTAGCTATGGGGGTTCCTGTAACAAAAACAATGCCAAAGATATAGAAAAGGTTATTTATGAAATAAATTAGGGAAACTGGTGCTTGTATTTGATAAGTTTGTACCAAAAATGACTTTTACAGGGATTACAAGATCTGGTAACCAAATACGAAGTCGACTTGATTATGTTCTGTCTTCAAGTAGATTGGCAAATATTTTGGGAGAGTTTATGTTGTTCCCTCCGTATATTTATGACCTTTGTCCAGTTTTTGCAGTATTCATTAATCCATCAAAGCCTCGAAATCCCTCTGGATACTGAATGTATCTCTCGTGGAAGCAGAAGGAACTTGTAACGAGATATCTCAATTATTAAAAGGAAAAAAAATATTATTACATGCTGTTAAATCTCTTCATCGGATTTCCTAAAAAATATCCCAAATTCAGTAAGGAAAATATTCATTCATAGAGGTGAAGAGTTTGCCTACGAAATAAAAAAATAAATAAATAATACAACGAATGCAAAATTGAAGAAGATTATAGAATATGAAAACATAGGAACACTGATAAAAATAATGAATAAAATTGTGTAGTTCAATGTCAAACGGAAATCTTCCTTCAAACATCTGGAAAAATCGCTTGTCAGAGTTGTCATGGAAAGGAGTTCCATGAAACTTGCCTCAGGAAAAATATCGGAGGATCCGCCGAATATATCCGCTGAAACATGCAGATTTTATTCCAAGTTATATAGTTGTTTGTTCTGTTTGATAACTTGTTGCCAATGAGACATAACTTCATAATCCCCTTCTCGTAGAAGTCCTTGTCCCTATAGGTAAAAACCTCCATAATCAATGTACGGAAATTCTCGACTGAACTGGCCAAGCTTAATAACGTCGAAAATGAGTTTGTAGTATATGCTCGCAACTTTACAACATCTTATCGTGTGATCCGATGTGACCAATTATGAACAGAATATATTTTGTTAAAAAAAGAGTGGGAAATACAAAATTACTATATCCCTACCTAATTTATATATTAAACAACCAACATATTATCATAATACTCGAAAGGATTAAATATTAAGAAGTAATAACATTGACCATTGTCAATGTGATTTTCGCTCTCTCCTAAGCCCGAGCAACGCAGGGTAATCCTTTGTTAGTAATCAATTCAAAAAATCTTAAATAATTTAAAAAATAATAATGCTATTTTTTATTAGGAAGTTATATGCGGAATGAACAATTTATTAGATTACTACAGAAAGGGTAATTTTTCTCTTACAAAAACGGGATTTTCTCCTATTCAGAAAGAGATACATAAATATATATATTTTGTAATTAAATTTTGATTTTTTTTGATTTTTTTTCGATCTTCTAATGCCAAAAAAAACCTCACTCATGTAGACGTTTGGAAAAGAAATATTTTTCAGAAAACACTAGTTAGGCCACGAGAGCAGAAATTTTGGGTTATAATAATCATTACATGTGTTGTGTTGATCTTTATTTAGAATGAAAGATTGTTTTCCCGTCCAGTTTAGTCTTTGTCCTGCTTATTTGTCCTCAGTCCGATAAAGTTCGGTATTTGATGACGTAACTCAAGTTTATTTTATCTTTATTGTCAGTTTCTAGTATTGGCAGTCAGAAGGACCCGCAGTTTTTAAGGAATTGTTCCAAGGATTAATGGGACAGGCCTTAAGACTAAAATTGACTAAGTAGATAAGGAATATCACAACACCAGTAATAGTCATGTCTCTTTGCTAAAAAATAATCAATGAAAGGGGTGAAAAAGAAGTTTTAATTTTCTTAATAAGTGTAATCATTGTAAATGTAAATATTCTGCTATCAATTGATTACATCTAAAAAATAAAATTGCAGCTCAAATATCATTCATTAAATACATCAAAGTATAAGTATATTTTAAGGCAACTGCATTTTTAAATTGAATGATGAAGAACACAGAGAGGGAAAAGGAAAAAAATGATATTGTATGAAAGATGTAATTGTAAACATAATCCCTTTGGTTATATTTACCCATTCATTCTTTGTTTACTTACAATGTAAAATCTCCTTTTTAAAAATCTTTTTTAATAACATACAACAGGGGGTTTGTCATCATATTTTAAAGAGATTAAAGTATACGTATGTGAATAGATATATCACTATGGTGCATTTATATTTCAATTAGAAAATACATATATATAATTAACAGCCTTTTCATGTATGTACATAGATGGGAGCCCCTTTTGGTAACTATTACACTACTTAACACGTAATATATAATTTTTAAATCTACATTGGTTCAAAAATGTGAACAAACTGAATTTTAGCCCTAATTCTCTCTTGCAAAGGCATATTTTAAGGATTCTAGACATAAAAAAATTACAGTTAAACTTCCAATGATAAAAATGCCTTCTTTAAAAAAGGAAGTAAAGGCTAAATATGTAATAGTACACATCATGGTGAATAAAATAAAGAATATAAATGTATGGAATTCATTGTAAATAATTTCCGGGGAGAGTCCATGAAATATGGATTCGGACTAAAAAATTTTAAAAATGCATATTTTTGTTGTGTTATACTTGTTTTTAGTTTATTATTTTGTTTTTGAAGGGTCCGATTATAAGGGCTGGAAAGATTTGTTGAGTTTTTTAAAAGATACTCCCTTTTTGAAACTTTGCCTGAGTGTCTGATAGCTACTGGCTTGCAACTGATACACCTTGGATATGGACTACGCAGAGTTGTTTGTTTTGAGCTATGGATTACAAGTGCCAAACAAAATCTCCATTCCATGAGGCCCTGACGGGTTTTATTGCTGTCATGGATACTTTACTGGATAAAGATGGTAAAAAAGCGATTGAAAGAACTTATGATGATGTAGCTGAGCTAAGCTCTGATGAGTTAAACATCTTTAAAAATATTCAATTTAATTTGGGGGAATACAAGTTGAGCATCGGTGTAAATAAATTAATTACTAGATAATGATAAGATGGCCACACTTATGGCAAGATGGAGATACCTTCCCTATCCATTCATAGTATAGAGAGTGATTTTAAGGAAAAAGGTGGAACACCCGTAATACCTAAAAAAAGTAGGGGGGAAATTCTCTCTTCGAATTGTTTCAAATCAAACTGTTGAGAACACAGTTGCTAGTATAAAAATACATTTAGTAAAATAATTGAATAAACTTAATTGAACCAATGTTATGGAAATTGAATTTGGTGGATGTGAGCTTTAAAAAAATACTAAAAATTATATTAAGAGAACAAAGCTCTTTGCTTTCTCTATTTGCTTAAAATTGGACTGTAATTTTTTTTTTATAAATTTATAAGTAAAAAATTAATTTAAACCATAAAAAAAATTATTGTGTCTTTAACTAATATTTATTAAATCAAATATGCAAAAGTTCATATGGAAGCAGGTTTCTGACAGCCTATCCAACTTTTTGTATATTGTGTGATTTTGACACTCCAGACTAAGAAATTTTCTATCGATTCAGCCACTTGAAAAATAATTTTGGACGGAGTTTTGATTCGATTAGGTGGAGTACCCGGAGTAATTTGTTGGACTAAAAATTGTTTTTCTTCAAAATGTAAAATCCCTATCATATTTTTCTGTATCAACTGGATAAAAAATCAAAAACATTATTAGTTACATGCTGAACAAATGAACGATTATAATAATTACGCTATTTCAATTTTGTATAATTTTTTTTTACTATTCCATCGATTTTGCACTCATAAATATCAACTTATATGCTAAAAATACTTGTAGGAATGGAGTACGATGAACAAATATATCCTTATTTCAAAATAATCTTAACAAAATGAGTTTGGTGTTTCAACAAGATATTACTTATTATTCCTATCATGAAAACATTAAATTTGTATTGTTGATTGAAATTTCGAGGATATTTCTGTGCGAATTTTGTGAGATCAAATTAGTAAACGTCAATTTTTAATGGGTTCGCTTGTATTATGTAAAACAAATTTGTAGCTTCTATTATATGCCTCGGTCATAAAGAATATATAAAACTGACAAAGTTTTTATGAAGGAGGTTGCTGTCTACTCGAAACGGTGTCGGCTGTTATTGTGGTATTTATACTATAATTATCTTTGATATTTTTTTCTCTTTCTTTTGTTTCTTGATTTTCAAAGAATATCTAAGTAGAACATACAGCAGGGTTATGCATCAGTTGACGTGATCTTACTCGATACTAGCGCCTTCAAGCCTTCTATTCTTACCATTGGGTTCATTCTACTCATTTTAGAAAAGAAGAATACAAGAAATTAAACGAAAAAAACAAAAGAACGACTTTTAATACTTTAATTACATTAAATAATATGTGACTTTATCTTGTTATTTATTTATAAAAATGTAATTAATGAATCTAATTAATATAAAAGGTTAATTAAACATATTAATTGTTCCAGAATAAATTAATAAAGCTACGAGCAATTTTCTAAGAATTCTGCAAATAAATGAAAAAAATATAAATGTAAATGCATAAACATTGTCAAGTTGTTCAATTCCTAGTTTAATTCATTTTTTGACATTAGACTCCTTCTGATCCCTTGAGCCATAACACCTTACACTCTTTTCCTACAAGAAGTAATTGGTAAAGGCTTCAGTCAACATTTTCATTACTCTTTCAACGCTCTGTGTGTGGCAATGCCAGTTGGGTACCTTTATAGGGGTATCAATAAAATTTTCTCACCTCTGATGAAAATGCTGGCGAAGAATAGTTCTTATACATATCAAGCCACTCCTGAATGTGTTCTTATCAATAACTTTTCTTGTGTCGTCTTGAGTGATAATTTCTGGATCAATCAGGGCAGCGGTAGTCTTTAACCCTATGCAATATCTCACTCGACAAATTATAAATTTCAGCACGAAAACCATTAAGAAATATCTTCTTTTTTTTTTCATTGCACAAAATTCTATGTACTTTGCGTGACTCGGTAGACTGCTGATTTCTAGTTTCCAGACCTTTTGATAATCGTATACAATAATATTTCACTATGTAGACTTCCTAAAAGTAGTATGAATTTCAAAATTAGATCCAAAATGTTACAATTACTAGAAACAGCATACATTTTCATAAAGTAAATAGCTTAAATTTTATAACTGTAGAGAATATATTAATAACATTGGATTTATTTAAAAAATTATTTCTTTTTCGAATTTTTTACATTTCGTACGAAAAACATGAATTTCTAATATTTAATTAAATCTAATCGTTCTAAAAACTTCATTTTTAGATTTTCCATTGAAAAATACATAAAATGAGTACCTTCATTTTTGATTTTTGAAAAATGAAAGGTACAACCCGCTTCATGATAGTAGTATTGTGATTGTACATTGATAAAACTTAAATAATATTTAGTCAAGGTGTAAACAGTTATATGCTAATCATTAATAATTTTACTACATTTCCTTGGGGTTTTCTCATATAGAAAATGAGGGATGTGATCATGACTATTGAAATTTGCATGATATATAGTTCAACTTAAGAAGTACTACTAAAGTAAGAAATTTTATTCTAATTATCTTAAAACAGTGACAACCAATAAGTTTACTACATCATGCAACAACATGTTTGCACATACGTTGAAATCCACATTTATTATTATTATTAGTAAACCCGTAGAACACGAAAATGGCCATTAAAACTTTCAACCTTTCCAAGTTAGGGCTGGAAAAGCCTTTTTTAAAAAGTCAAGTTTGTAGGGTATAGTTACAATTCAGTGACATATTTTAGTATGAAAGATCTATATAGATAAAAATAAGAGTAAATAACAAATTAATACAAACATTCAGCATTTGAAAAATGATTTTTTTTTTTTAATTTATCTGGATTACAATTAATAAAAAAAGTATATAACTGCTAAAAAATTGAGTAAAATAAAGTACCTTGCTTAGAAGCGAGAATTTTTTTATTTTGTCTTCAAATGCTCTATATTCTAGCTAAAGTTATGGAATATACCTTACATTTTAATTTTTTTTTAAATTGCAATTAAAAAAGGTCGATTTTGATTGATTTCTGGTTCTATTCTGTTTTAATGTTTATTAAGAAATTTTATAAAATAAGCTATATAGGTTGCGTGACCATATATTACAATATTATTCCGGACGGGAAAATTGAATTGATAATTTGTCTATCAATTAATCACTGATTTTGAATATGAAGAATCTATAAAGTTGTTTTAATCCCCTTACATCTAAATTTTTAATCATATTATCGTTGAAAAACAAATGAAGGGTTAAAAAAAAAAAAATCCCAGAATATTGTCGTAATCAATAGTCAACGCAACCTAACCATCTTATTTTATAAAAACTTAAAAAAGGTATCTCCTAAACAATTAACACAATCAATCGAAAAATAGCCTCCCAAAGAGACAAAAGAATCGATATTGCTTCTCTACTTTACGCAGAGTACAATAGAGATCCGAAACTTTAAAAAAAACAGGCAAACTTTATATAACGTAAAAAAGGCTATTAATGACGATATTAATATCGAACAGAAGACTGGAAGTGGTGCCTGACACTAAATTAATCCATATGATATCAAGGAGGCTACCCAGAACATTCCAAAGAAATCCATGATAGCTCATCCAAAGGAATTCAACTTTTTCTGAAGGTACCATCCGGAATACCGTCAAGTAGGAGAATGGGGAAGAGTTTAACAATGTTGAAGCGCCTGTTAGTGACACAAAATTTCTCCAAGACCAGCTCCAGTATTGTTAAAAACTTCTCCATAACCTGATGAGTGCAATGGCTGGTGGCATCATCACCTTTTGATTTGCATATGGAGGTCAGGAACTTCGGGACAAGGGCACCAAATATTGAATCACTCAAAGTTTATGTCCATGAGTGCTAATTATATTATTACCACCTGTATTTTTATACTACCATATTAACAAACTTAAGTTATATGTCAACTGTGCATTTTAACACAAACAAAACTTGTTTATTATTTTCCATAAAAACTTTAATTTTACATGTACATTACTTTTTCTAGCAAATCATATTCAAAATTATTTGAAGAAATAATTATTTTAATTTTGCTCTTTTAACCAAGAGGTATTATAAAATAATTTAAGAATGTATCTTTAAAAGGTTACAATTTAACATCATATGAAAGCTCGTATCGTAATTTATTCAAAAGGTACTCGCGATCTATTATGGTTTAATTCTTTTTATTAAGTGTATTCATTCTAGAGCAGTAGTTCTTAACCTGGGTTCTCTCAAACACCAGGTGTTCAGCAAGCCCTCTGCATTTACTGACACGACTGTCAACCGGGGGACCAACTTTCAGTGCGAGTGTATCCGCTTGTCAATCATAGGCTGAAGGTGATCAAGCCACATTGCTAAGCCTTGATGTTTGTGTTGCAGGGAACTTGTTCTAAAAACAATCATCACGAAAAGTTAATTACAAATTGGGGTTCTTATTAAAAAGATCATTAAAAAAATTCAAGAGTTTAAAAAAAAAATGTCATCTTAAGTTAGGCAACCTCCAAATAGAATCCTAGGTACAGTCTGGCCCTTTTTTAGAATTTGGAGAACTTTTCTATGGATAAGGCTTGGTCAACATATTGCCAACAACCTTAACATAATGTTATTTAAAGTACGGAAAATTTTAAATAATTAAATTGTTGTTTATTTTCTGAGTGATCAGTAAACAATGAATTATAAATTACACCGAGTGAATTAATATTTACATTTTTATTTTTTTTATTATATATCTTTTTTTCCTGCGTCATAATAAAATCCACATACATCAAAAACTCCTCATTTTTTTCATCAACCGTCACAATGTTTACTTATTACTTTAATTTGTGTTGTGAATGTTTATTTTTTTAACCCAAACTATTTCTTGTTCAGTTGTGAATATCCCTACTAAATAATAAAAAAAAATAGTCCAACAGTTGAAAATAAAGACTTCCTTGGCTAATTACATTTTGTATCCAGTTAATTTTTCTTATTCATTATTGGAAAGGTTGAAAAAATTTGTCGGAAACCAATACACTATTCATAAATTGAATAAAAATTATTTGTTTGGTAATCATCACTCAAAATGTTAATTAACAAAGAAAAATGTTAATCAATATTCTACAGAAATTAAATTATTTCTTCAATATAACATGTATAAATAATTTATTAAATATTTTCATTTCTTTATTTAATTACTGTCAAATTTTATGGCACAATGCATTCTTGTATTAATCAATTTTTAATTAAATTATTTTTTTAGTAATGGGACAATTCCAAAAAAAATCCCCATGACGATTTCGATGCCATTCTAGTAAAAATTCTCGAATCCGATTCCAATTCTTCCATATTTTAAACAATAGTTGAAAAATATCATTTTAATATCAGCAGTGTACACAGGATTTTGTAGGTGGGGTGGAATTTAAAATCCACAGTTGGTCACTTGAAATTACAAAAATTGGCATTTATTCACAAAAAAAAATTGGGAAAAATTTTAAATATAAATTCTCAAAAAAATATATTTTGAAAAAAAAATTTCTATTGATAAATTTAAAAAAATAATTCAAATATTAAATTTTTTAGAAAAAAAATTGAAAAATTAAATTAAATTTCAATATTACATTTTCTAGTAAAAAGCTAAATTTCTTCATTTGGGGGGGGGGGCTCATAGCTTAGAAAAGTAATAAATATTTAAACAAATTAAATATTATTTTCTTGATGCCAATCATGATTCCAGAAAAAACACCCGATTCTCAGATTCTGATTAATAGTCCCATCACTACTTTATAATGAATGGAGCACAATTAACTTTCCACTGGTAAATTGAATATACTAAACTTTTTTTTATTCTGAATCTTCACTTACGATGTAAGTCTCCTCTAGCCTCTTATCACCAATAAAAAAACAATCATTTTTAATAAAATATGAACATATTTTTGGCTATACTTTATGGAAGGGAATGAAAAAAAAAAATAATAATAAGACATAAACAATACATAATGCAAAAAAAAGGCTCCCGATAATCGATAATAAATTTATTCATCAATATTTCAAATAAAAATTTTAAAAAAATGTTTTTTTTTACTTATTTTACATATATTTAGGTAGACCACTACGTAATTCAATTATCTATAGTTGACCATTTCAATCAATTGAATGAGGTTGAATTTACTGTATTTTAAAAGAGTGTCACATGTGAAATGAAAAGATAATACTTTAATTGATATATTGAATATATTTGACGAAAGAATGTCATATATACATATGGTAAGTCAACATAAAATAATCTTTGACAAAAACCAAAACAAGGAGAATATTCCAATCCTTTTTTTAATTTGTATATATAAAGCCACTTACTTCGTAGACATATCGGAGTGCATTGTGGGCTTTTTATTCAAAATTGTGTGATGATTTAAGATATCAAAGTCGTCTAGCTATAATTGAGCACCATAGAAATGAGACTTATGCAACTTAATTTGCCCCTAAGTTGGCCTTTTAAATAAGGCCTGTCAATTTATCATTATTTTTAAATTGTGAATATCAATTTGGCTAATTTAAGTGAAATTTACAGTACCCCAAGAAATTATTATGAGTAATTTGTTGAAAGAAATTGAGGATAATTCTTCAAAGAATACAAACGAAATCCACACTCTTTTTGAGAAAAATATTTCTAGCTTACACTTATGTTGACGGGACACACATGTACTTATATCTTTATTTACATAGATGTTATGAAGGATATACTTTTTAGTAAATATAGGTATAATTGCTTTAATATCAAATTAAATCGATCCCTAACATTTGGTAGCCATTGGCCCTAACAAATTTAAAAAGTAAGGAATTCCTTCCTTTCAAAAATAGTAGTAAAGGAAAGACCAATGCTCAGATTTAAGAACACTATTAAATCAAACACGTCGCTCATTTATGTATTTTCAAAATTAAAGAAATATCTTACCTTTAAAAGGGAATAAAGACTAATTGTGTAGAATAAATAACGATCTAAGGATAGTATCAAAAATAATGATATAACACATAAAATGGATGAAAAAAAGCATTTAGTTAGCTATCTACAGCAAATCAATGTCAATTTAAAATAAGTTATACAAAGTTACTTGTTTTGTTGTATGAATAACTTAAAGACCATGGATCTATTTGTTTTCTTCAGATTTCCTATTTTCCTTACTAAAAAACTCGTGATAGATTACTAAACTAACCCTAAATTTGGAAATTGCAAAAATTTCACGAGTTGAAAAAAGTCTAGCTTATACAGAGTGGGGACCCAAAATATGCAGAAGCATGAATAAATTACAAAAAACGTCATTTTTATGGAATAAAGACAAAAAAACTCAAAACTCATTTTTGATATTTTTTAAATAATATATTTCGCTATATTTTTTATACAATGTCCTCCTAAATAAATATTAATAGCCTCTATACCCGCGAAAAGAATGACAGCTCTTGAAGATTAAGTTTGTGTCCATGTTTTGGTTCTGGCCTGCCTCCATGTAACCCTCTTCTAGACCTGACCTCAACCCCTGGACTTTTATGTGTAAGTTGTCTTGGAGAAGAATGTCTTTACTCATTTTGGTAAAAAAAATCGCTCAAAAATCCTAAGTCTAATAATTAGATATGTGAACATTGGCTGAATGTAAAAATCACTATGGACATAATATTATCGAAAGTATAGGAATTCTGCCGAGTGGATGCTTACAACTTTCAGTAGTGTAACTAAATTACAAAAAACGTGATTCTTATGGAATCAAGATAGGACAACTCAGAACCAATTTCTAATAGGTTTAAAATAAATACTTAATTACATATATTTATTATTCCTATATGTCCTCCTTCACTATTAATAACAGCTTCGACACCCCGGCGAACAGATTAACAGCTTTTGACCATAGGGCCGTGTTCATGTCGTTCCACGCTGTCATGATGGCAGCTCGGAGAAAATCCAAATTTGGATGTGAGATACAGCAGACATTATTATCCAAGGCAACTTACACAGCAAAGTCCAGGAGGTTGAGGTCAGGGCTGGATGAGAGCTACATGGAGGCAGGCCAGAAGTCGGCCAGATTGTTACTAGAGAAGTTTTAGTTCTTATTGACTGTTTGGGGCTGTAATGGACTGCTTGATGTTATAGGGTGTCCAGTTGGGGATTCAACGATCTCTGCAGCCTTCTTGGGACTGACACCGGCGTGGAGGAGATCGTACATATGTTACCTTTTTTGCTATTGCTCCAAAAAATTAACACTTAGAGATATAAAATAAAAACATAACTTGTTTATTTTGGATTCAGCTGTCGTTTGATTGAATAATGACATCTTGTAATCCAAAACTAAAGAAATAAAATTGTAAGCAAATGCTACAACAAATTTTGGGTCCAACCTTGTTGGCATGATAAATAAAAAACCCAAAAAGGAAATGTTAGCTCTGACAATTTGAAGAACTAAACAAAAATCCCATTTTTTATCAAGCAAACTCATATTTTTTTTTTACAATTTTAGTAATGTTTTTCCATCTATCATAAGATTTTTGTCATTCTCTTCCTTTTCCTTTTAAGGAAGAAAGAAAGACATACAATGATTACGATGTAATATAACTAACTTACATAGGTAAACTAAAAAGGTAATATCAAATAAATACTACATTCTAGTTAGAAAAGAACATGGATTAATATTTTCCCCTGTGTATCATAATTTATTACAGTGTGTGTATATATATCATTCATATATGTTGTGATCATTTTACTAATTCACTCTCTATAAAAAAAATCTCATAATCAGACTCTACTCAGAGTTGTTTTCTGAGTATGTACATTAATTCCCACTAAGACATGGCTATTATAAGTAGTTATACTGCCAACAACGATGGATAACGACTTCGTTACCTAAAGTTGTATCCAAAATCTAAAAACGCTACTTTTGGACATGAAGTGAATTTGAACTTTGTTAATTTTTGGATTCATAAAGGAAAGTATATAGGCTGATTAAAATATAGATAATCATATTCCTCAAGTACGAATTCTCTTGCTCTCTTGATGTTCAAGGTTTTGCAAGTTCTTCTGATAGTGATTCTCCAGAATGGATCGTCGTCCAATCGATGCTAAACACACTCATGAATATTTAAGGAAATGGAAATTCTTGCAGTTTATTCGATGTGTTATTATTGTGTTTTATTGCATGTGTTTCGACACTATAGCAACAAATATGGGTCATATTACAGCAGATTATATCACAACTCAGTCCAAAATTGAAGGTGATCTTTGATGGTCTCCAAATCATCATCATGTGGATACGATAATTCTGAGTGATATATTTACACGAATCAAAATTTAACAAAAAAAGTTTCCAAAAGTGTCTCTTTTTAAATGACTTCAAAGAGAAAATTATTTATCCAAAATCGACATATCAATCTATAATGAAGATACAAATAATAATCTCTCTTGATTTGTCTTCTTGAACATCAAATTCTTTTACTACCACAAAGACCTATTACAACACAGCATCAACAAGAACAACTGAAGTTGTTGTAAATATATGTATTGTTATTTGTTGCTTCCTTCACAGTCTGCATCAAGTGCTCCATGGAATGATTTGTGTTTTTACAAAAATCTTATAAATTATAAACATGTCAATTCAACTTTTTCAAAATGTACACTGAATACTTTTGATACACACCTGTGGTATTCAACCTACGAAATGGTAGTAATGCTTATTTTCAGTGACAAAACTTGAAGATGCTTTACTTGCCATAAAGCTAGACAAATTATCTTGTTCTCCAAGACACTTCTAAGGCTACACATATGGGAAGTTTCAAAACATTACAGAAAGCACAACTCTAGTAGACCACATGAACGAGGATTTTTGGTTTACAATAAATATCTTAAATCTAAATAGGAGATAAAGTTACTTATTTACAATAAAAATACATTTAATGACCCTCATGATCTCTGAAGCTCGTGTGGATTAGAACAGAAAAATACTATCGCAATGTTTTGCAAGTAGTAGAAAATGTTCGAAAAAAGAATCCACAGATATGTAGTTATTTTGTGGCGAAAATTGTCATGTGGGAATTTTTATACAATTTTCAGGCCTAAACTAAGATAAATAATGCCTATGAATATAAGACCACTAGTTGATAAGTGTTTTCAATGATACTTGTTCCCTGACTCCTTTTAATTGGTATGTTTTTTTTTATTTCCTCGCTATTTTCTTTTCTTTTTCTAGTCTATAGACTATAGCTGAGACACAACACTTATAGACTAAATATTAAGTACAGCCCTATAACTTTTATTTACAAAAAGGTAGTGAATATATCATGCGACAGAATCTACTTCAGGCGAAATTACCAGAGGGGAAAATTAACAGCTACGATTCCTGTCTATATCTTTGCTTGATTCGGAGTCGGACTGTTAAATTATTTCCTCTCACAGCTGCGACTTCCTCATCAAATAAAAAGTCACGACAGCCAAGCTACATTTATTATTGTTGTTTAAGCAAGAAAACGAAAATGATCTATAAAATAATTTCAATTGCTGTAGGTTAAACCCTTGAAGTCTTTTATTTAGATTACGTCTTTAATGAAAAATATGAATGATTTAGAGACAGGCACATTTCAGAAAATTAGCTATAAGTATGAAAATTAGATTATTTAAGTCTAATCAATCAAAATACAAATCAAATGTATTGGGTATGAAAGTTATTCTAATTAAACTTAATCTTCCTACCTCTAAAATATTAATTACTTGTTACAATTAGTCAAATAATTGAATTTATTTTATTTTATTTCTAAGTATGTTCACGCAACCTTACATTGCATATTTAAAAAAATTATATAAAAAATAAAAAATTTCTTCTGAAAAAATCAAGAAAAATCAAACTTCTTTTTTTTTTGACAGTAAATTTTTTTGAAGTTGTAATATAAGATTTATTCTTTAGTTTTAACTATAATATAAAGCAATTGAAAAAATATCAGCTTCCATATAAGAACCTTCAACTGACTTGATTTTTGGAATTGCATTTCTTCTTAAAAAATGAAAATTGACATTTGATGAAAAAAAGACATAATAATGAAAAATCATTATAAAAATGACAGATATTTCAATTAAACATCAATTTGTATATGTCAAATTTATATGGAAACGAATTCACAAACAAATTTCCACAAATTTATTTTTATCTGCGAGTCTATTATTTCAGTGGAAATACGTTTTTTTCCACCTGAAAAATACCAAAGTGCAATTTTCACCGACTTTTTATTTTGTCCACAACTTTTTTGATTTTGAATAAATTTAGAAAACTTTGTTACTCGTATAGTTGTTTTTGAGACGCGATGATTCACTTTTTGATATAAAAATCAACCCTGTGCCTAGTATCCTTGAGCTCCAAAGAGCAGTTTTAGTGTTTTGGGTATCGAATAAGTATCCCTTATATAACCCCCCGAAAAAAAAAAACGAAACCAGGTTGAAAAGTAGTTTTCCATCCAAAATTTCACCCTCCATGGTTCAACGGTTCAAGTTCAAGGTTCACATACACATTTTTAGGGAAGCTTTGGAAACTTGTTGGGGGTTTAAGCTCCTTTTTCTAAAAAAAAAAAAAAAAAAAAAAAAAAAAAAAAAAAAAGATGCTAGCGACACCATTGGTTACCACGCTTATAATCGCTATCTTTTTTAAAATATTGAAAGTCCATTAAATATATAACTCAAAGTAAATGCCTACGATCATCACACTTTTAGTAGATATATTACATTTGAATAAAGAGTACATATTTTAGGAATGAGGATCTATGTAACAGAATAATGAAAGCCTTGTTTACTCACCCTTATATGAAGGATTTGGTCTAATAACCATACATATAAATACATAATATATATATTTATACATTTGTTATATATATTTTTTAGAAAGTAGGAGATTAATTTTTTATGTGTTGATGGTAAATTTTCCAAGAAAGAGGGTTTTGTTACTATTTGTTTTTTTATGGTATAATGCACTCTGTATGTACTTATTGTTTATTTCTTTTCTTCTATTTCAGTCTGAAAATAATTAATATTATATGCATAATCGACTAAAGTCATTTGATGAATGTACTTATATGTACACTATATGTATTTTCTGTTCGACTGATCTTTGAAGAGGAACGTCCTATAAATTCTGTCAATATATTTACAATACATAGGATATCTATATCAATATAGAAAATTTCATCTATGTGTATGTATGTTTATGTCTATGAGTGACTCCAGAACCTTTGGGGACATTGACATTCCCCCCTTCTGATGAATTTATATAACAATGGCAATAAAAAATCTCCGTCATTGGAAGAACGTAGCTCAATGGAGAACACACTAAGAAGAAATTATTATATGGAATTGAATGTTCGTAGACTCCAAAACTCGCTCGTTCCAAGAGAAGGAAATATTCTTAATGTATATAGACTACAAGGACTATTCCTAGTCAGATAGGTTAATTGTAATGTTATAATGATAAGTAATACTTAATCAATGCAACCTTATCTGACCAATTAAAAGAACATCTTTTGTCGAACTCATTAACTCTGGATTCAGTTTGGCCTTTTTTGAGAAAGCCCTTCTTCCTCTCCAACGTTTCAGACTTGCTGATTGCGTAGATTAGTGGTCCTGCAGACGGCCAATTGCTTGGAGTGCACGAATATAAATTCGTCGATCACGTTCAAGTGTCAATATAACGACTTGTACATAAGCTAGAGAGCTCCGGGTTTGCACTAATTTTGCAAGAAAAGTAGTATATTAAATTGAATGCAATTTTAAAGAGAAACACAAACCTACCTATATTTATTTTATCAACAATAAAGTCGTCAAAAAAAAATGACCCTCCGTAACTGGTTCATTTTTCCAAATATTGCAAAAAATTAGTTAATAAAATGTTCCGAAAAATTGAAAATACTATATTATACTGTTTGAGTTTGTATTTTGAAAATTGAATTATGAGAAAATAAAGGGGAAAAAATGAAACATTATTCAGAAAATGACAGATGTTTCAATTAAACAAAAAATATTATCCCTCAAATTTATAAAACAACGAATCTCCATACAAATTTTATATTATGTACGAATCCAATCTTCCATTGGAAGTCCATTTTTTTGCACCTGCAAAAAAGAAAACATCAATTTTCACCGATTTCTTTTTCTGTCCATAACTTTTTGGATTGAGAATGAATTCAGAAAACGTCGTTATTCGTATAGTTGTTTTTCAGACCCAAGTCACCTTTTCATTTAAAACTCAACCCCCTATTTTGACTCCTTGAGCTTTACAAAAAAATTGTATATGGGTATAGAATACACCCCTGTATATGATCCCTCCCCCCGAAATAATTGGTACATCCGTTTTTGCCTGACCAAGTTCAAAAGAGGTACCCATGCAAAGCTCTAGCCTCGTAGGCCCCACAGTGTTGACACCCATAAGGGGCTCACAAAATGTATTGCATATATACAGATTAACAAAAAAGGCTATGGTCAAAATGTATCATACCCATGATAATATCTCATCAAAAATGTCTTACGTGTTTCATCTTTTCTCTAAAGATATTTCATGACGTAACAATGGAATAAATACCTTTTTTATTGACAAAACATTAAGCAATATTCAAAAATTGCATCTTTACAGAATAGTATAAATAGAAAAAAATAATTCTGACCTTCATGGTAAGAAGGAAGGAGCTCAGTAAAGACTTGTGTCAGCGTTTTATGTGTGTGTTTGAACAGGGTAAGTGATTTTTTTATTTCTTTTTTCGAAATAATCGATTTTTTTATTTCAATCGGATTTTTTCGATTTAAACAGATTTTTTTATTCAAAATAATCATAGCAGAGGATCAAGGTATAAGGAATTTCTCTATTTTCAAATAGTCACTTTGAATAATTAAGTTAATAAAAATATTCGGTTAATTGAAAAAAAAAACATGATGGTCAAAAGATTCGTTTTGAATAAGTTTTATAATAATATTGCAAGGTTGTGAAATTAAAAAATAACATGAGCCTGAGTCACAAAATTAAAAACAGTCTGATTTAGACTGAACAACTCATATATGTACATAAGCCCAAATTTATAACTCAATTTTAATACATTTATGTATTAAGTATATCTCTCACTTAATTTTCTTTAATTTGTTAAAATTTAAATTTTCAACAAAATAACTAATGGAAAAAAGATTAGTAAAATTATAAGTCATGCATAAATCCAATAAGTGGAGCCGGAGTTGAAGAAGCCAAATGAAGTATTCTACATAAAAGTGGCAAAATAATATTTAAATTTATATTTCTTAATTGAAAATCAATCAGGAATGAAATGAAGAACAAGAGTAAGAAGTCTCGAAAAAATATGTATGGAAATTAAATGAGCTTAACATAATAACTGTTATTACGTTTTTGTTCTGGTACTTTTTCTCGTTTGTTGTCAGTTAAGGTCATATACAGGAGACATCATTAGGGGGCAATAAAGTGTAGTCTATATAATACGTACTACGTATGTAGTATGGAATTATTTTTTGTAATGTAGTTTTTCTTTTAGTATCTAGTTGCAATTTTCATTCACTTATGAAGGATGTCTTCTGTTATCATTAAACCTAAGAAGGTCTACATATATGATGATCCTCACTTCATTTTATGGCATCACCATTAGAAATAATAAAATTAATTTTTTTTTACCTTAATAATGTATATAACCAAGTAAGCACAGGTATCAGTGGAATCGGCAATATTAAAGTCCTAAACTTCAAATAAGGCAAATTCTTGCCAATACAGATTTCAATACATCGGTGCACCCCTAATCCTATGCTCTAATGAGAAGATAGAGTTAAAAAATTAACAAAGGTATGATTAGTTTTTGAGGACAAGTGTATATAAAACATTAATTTTAGTTATTGGAGTTTGAAGTATTTGTTCATTACGCTGAAAAGGCTCTATAAATAATGAAATGTAAAGTAATTTCACTGAAATATACTCCTTACTCATATATTATTTAACTTATGAATAATAAATTACTTTTATTTGTAGTTAATAACATATACTCAAATCTATTTTTTTTCTAAAGTTATATGATTTAAATTATATAAAATGTGATTGTATAAAATATTTATATTTCTTAAGAATATCCCTTTTCCGTTGCAAGACCCTTTTTAATGATCTTTTTGATTTATTTTGAACTCTTTTATTGACACTTTTGAGACTCTACAGCCCCTTTGACTACATCTTTTTGGTAAAGGTCATGGGGAGGCCTGCATTGTCCGTCATCCAACACCGAGGCCTTCAAAGCCACTGTCAGCCAGTACTGAAACGCCATGACATAATACTACATCTGCAGCGGTTTCAGACCTTACATCGGCGCCTGAAAGCCATCAATGTCGCTATGGAAGTCCACAATAATAATTAAGAGAGCTCAGAGAACATTCATTTATAGTATTAATTTTGTTATTAATTAATAAGTTTACAATTCAAAGTGTTCATATTACAGTGGAAAACTCCATTAGTCATATATTATCTTTGGAATAAGATATATTAGGGAGTGAGCATCAGCGTCATTAATTAAGTTGTTTTTGTTATATCTATTGATTGCCTTTAAAATTAAAGCAGTATGGTGTAACTTTTCGTGCTCTCCTTAATCCTAAGTTTTATCAAGTATAAAAATGTTTGATATTTGTATTTAAAAATCGCTTTAGTTTAGTAATGGATTCACAGTTTAATTTATTATTTGTATAGTTCCTCGTTGTAGGTATATGGTAAGTTTGTGTCAAATACTTTTTTTTGTTATAATGAGGTATGAGTGTTATTCATTAGTTCGGGTAAAAAGTTATTAGGCAAACATATAGATGGCACCACTAGAATTACATAATATGATTTTTAGTTAGTATCAGTCTTCAAACGATACGTGTACAAGTTTATTATCTTTCGGACATTTGGTTCTTGAGATATGATATTGTGAGTGAAGCAACTTTAGTTATTACTAAAAAAATGGATAAAAAATAATATCGTCTTTTATTACTTTTTGATATAAAAAAATATTGTTGAAGCCAGGGTTGTGATTGATAAACATTGATTAGACTCTGCACCAGCGAAATAAACCGTTGAACCCGAGGCAAAATTAGTGTCAAAGACTATGCACGGAATGGATGTCCAAAAAAGACTGACGAAGACATCTAAAAAGTCTAAATCAACATAGATGAGACTCAACAGATATCAAAGGAACGTGATGGTTAAATAGTGCTTGAATATTTGAAAATACGAAAGCTGTGTGCAAAGTGGGTGCCGTGTGAGCTCACAATCGATCCAAAGTATCAACGTGTTCGTGATTCGGAGCAATCTTTTGCGATATTCAACTGTAATAAATTGGATTTTTATAGGTGATATGTGACTATTATGTTTGGAACTTTTGTTGTATTAAAAGAAATATTTTTTCTTGGAATTGTTTGTAAATTTTGACTGAAAATGGGGTACATTTCATTAGTTTGCTTACCCCCCAGTTTTTCTTTTGCTATTTTACTTATTTTCTATATTGCAATTTAAGGGATATGCATTGTTACTTATATCTACTGTTATTCTAAATGTTGTACTCTACTTCATCAAAATTAATGAGTAAACTTTTGGTACTCAAATTTGTTGAAAATCATTTATATTTCATAGAAGTTCTTATAAAAATAATTTTTTTAGTAGTTATAATGTTTTAACAATAATAATCACAAATTGAATCTTGCTGTTAAGATTTAAAAAAATAATCAATATCTTTGAGCATTCCAATTTAGGTTTACTAGTGCCAAATGGATGAAACAGTTAGTAAAATATACTGGCGCGTCATCAAAAATTTGTGCTACGTGGTGTTGTCTTGATGAAACACGATTCCTCGCCTATTTACCAATGCTGGTCGCTTCTGTTCAATCTCTACTTAAACGGTCGAGTTGTTGTCAGTAGAGGGCAGAATTGAGTGTTTGGCCCTAGGGGATCAGCTTATAGTAGATTACTCCCAGCAAACTCCATCAAACACAATGTAACATCTTTATGGCAGTCAATCCTGGCTTGTCTACGGTCTGGGACGCTTCGTTAGCTTTCCAGCACAATCTCTATCTCTTTTGATTGACGTAAATGATTCATTTTTCATTGTCAGTCACAATCCACTTCAGAAATAACACCTTTTTCCCTTCAAGTATTAAAAATATAAAATATGCGAATTTATTCCTTTGAGATCTCGATAATCGATGCACACTAACTTGTGAACGAACCATCCAAGTGCAATACTGTTACAAAAGTGTTTGCAGTATACACTCACACCTTTAGAACGTTTTATTGTGTTATTTAATGTGACCAACAATGAACAAGATATATTTAGTTAAAAAAAAGGGCGTAAAAAATTAATACTAAATTACATTTCCCCAACCTAATATATAGGAATTGTTGAACGTCTGGCGCAACTTGTCTGAAGATGCATAGCACTGGTATCGTGGCAAAACTCAATAAGATTTTAACTCTTAATTATGACTGAAAACACTATGAAATATGAAAAATTCAAGCTCAAAGCAAAGTTTATATCATAAGAAAAAAGATACCACAGAGTAATTTGAATTTTTCGACAGAAATGTGAATTTTTCTTACGCGATGTTACTCTTATTGTATCACTCAAACTTTCATACAAACGTAACAAAAAAATTGCATTAAATCAGAAGTTGTCCAAATAAGTCAGTCATACCAACTGCTATTTATTTCCTTAGTACTCCCAAAATATCATTGTCTTATTATTTCTTAATAATTCTAAGAATGGATTATTTATACTATTTCATAATATTAAAATCCAACATCGTATTTTGTTCATTAATAAATGATCTAAAATATTGTTTAGTAATATTTCATTAAAAGCGTAGCTATACACTTGTATTTCTTCATAGAAATAATAAAAGCCTAAGATATACGACCACAGATAAAGAAAAACTGTATTCTTGTCCTATTGGAAACAGAGCAAAAGTATAGTATAAGATATTTGAGTAGTTTGTAATTAAAAAATTACCTTTAAAATTAGAAATGGAAAAAAACTATTGTGGCGTGTGCTCTTTCGTATTTTTTGTTAATTATTGAATAAGTCATCGTATCGTTAGCACTTCCTCTGAAAGAAGAATTCTCGCCTATTTTTGGTGATAATTGTTATAAAAATACATAATAAAATAAATAAATCTGAATTTATATACAATTATTATATTTTTCCGGACTAGTGCTATGTTACATGCAGAAGGTTTTACCTTTTATAGAAATTAATTCATAATTCTCCCAAAGAAACTTATAACAGGAAGCTGATATGAACAAGGGTTTAAATTCAGTAGTGCCATATGTCTTGCCCCCGCCTTGTCCTTTGCCTTGCGTTTTCTTACAAAGATATCAACTCCAATTATAACTTATAACTTTCGTTTATTTGTACAAATAATACATTATAAAAAAGTCATGATGTATCAAGTGAGATGAGGGAATCGATAGCTGATAACAAAATACATAGGGAACTTCGTAACGACAAGATAATGCGTACTTGTTGTTTAATATTTGAGATCATATCAGGTTTAAACTTAATTGAGGGATCCCTAGTATTATAATTGGACATCAAATAGTTCCTATAGAATTTGCAGAAAATAGGATATAATGAGTATTTTGGACATTTTCAATTTTTATAACATGGTTGGATTAAGATCAAGTTTTCTGGTTTTAGCCTATCCAAAAAAAAAAAACTACTATCACATAAGAAAAAGTTAGAGTAGAGATAGGTTTTGGGTATATTTTATAACCGAGTAAACATGAGCAATTGAACTTCGAGAACTGGGAGTTTTAATATTCTTCTGTAATTTGTAGGAAAGTATTTAATAAAGTAGAAACATAATTTATCATTTCCCACACTTTCGAATAATAGGTCAATCATATGATATTTTTAGAAGCAAGAGAAACTGAATTTAAGAAAATTTATACAATTCCTGGAATTCAATATCTAAGTTATATAATAACGAAGTGAGAACACGATAAATAAACCATCTATAACGATATGTGACATAATCGTAAGCATTTCTTGCTGAGTTTTCAAAACACATGATAACGTTGCAAAAAAAACTATTGACTACTTCGTCACATGTAGAGAAGTAGTTCTTACAAAAAGGGACAGACTAGAAATTACCTTTCAATAGTGACAAACATAGTCATTATTCAGTATATATATAGTGATGAAAATCGGATTTATTTTTTCTCTCGCTCATTTTTTTGGAGTTGGTCCTTTTCCTCTACATTCAACTATATTCAAAACTTGATTGAAGATTTGTGTGCTCATAGAAGATGGAGGATTTGTCGCAATGGTTATAATTTTATGTCTTTGTTGGACTCAGAGTAGAATTGAGGATCGATATCAGAGTTATTTTTGCCAATGTCCTTGTTTATTTCCTTTTTCTCTCGTCACAGCTGCTTATACATAACTGATCTAATGAAACTTCATGCATATAAGCTCCCCTCCTACAAAACATTATACAAATTGTCAGGGGGGTACCATGTTGATTTTTAGTTCCTTTCTTCTTTTAATATGCCCAAAATGCTCCTGTTTACTATCATTTTATATATATATATGACAAATCACACCCGAATAAGAAAAGAAAACTCACCAATAATAAAAACATTCATAATTTTTTGCAATTTTACACAGAGACAGCCGTGGAGTACCCAGTTATGCAAGAAATATAAGCGTAATTTTTAGATTGACCTTTCGAGTACTCCTATGACTTAGATCTATGTTAGACACTATTACGAGAACTATGGACAAGTGTATAGCTACGCTTTGACATTAATATGTAGTTAATGTCTAAAATTTTACGTTAAAGCGTAGCTATACATTAGTAATCATCCATAGAAGTTTTACTCCCCCCATTTTGGCCCCAAGGAGCACATACATTATGCAATATTACTATTGAGATACACTTTTTTTTATAATTCCTTATATTCTATATTCATTCTGTACAGAAACTCAATGACTTAAAAATCAATTTTTCATATTCAGTATCGGCTGGTAAGGAAATAAAATAAATCTTATCAATTATGCATAATTTTATTTTTAAAGGGACATTTTAAAAACGATGAAAAGCTCATATTTCCCCTTCAATTCTATTGTTTTCCTAACATGCTTAATAGGGTATAATCTCTCATGTGATAACCTTGTTAAATTAACTCCCTCTATTAAAAATATAACCCAAACTAGATTTTTTCTCTTACATAACATTGGTAGGAAAACAGAATCATCACTGTTTATCACTTCAACTTCTTATGACTAGATATGCTACTAGTAAAATAATTGCCATTAAATAGCACACAATCCCACTCACAATCAGTCGATCCTTTAGATTGATGAGCACATTTCACACATATGAATGTTTAAAATTTTTTCATAAAGTTGTATTAAATATGATGTGCAGGTATGTAAAAATAAAATAAACAGAAAAATGACATGGTAACCCTGACAAAACTGAAAATGTTTGAAAGAGAGAAACTTAGTATCCTGCAACGTCATAGATAGGAATTACTCTGATGTCAAGGGTTCTTTTGTTGAATTGAAGAAAAGTTTATTTTACGCACAAAGGATTACCAATTTAAATATAAATGAATGGAAGAAATGGAAAAATGAGTGCATTTAAATAGATATTGCTTTTCCAATAATAACAAAATATATATTTTCTTTCTGTGGGTTTGTTTATTGAAAAAAAAGGAAAAGAAAATAACTAATAGATAAATGTTGTAAAAGGAACTGATTAACGATTATTATAATTATCTTTTCATTATTTCATTTTAAGGTTTAACAATTTGTATTATAATTTGTGAACATAAGTTATATTTATAATTCCTACATTACATTATATATTCTATTATAATAATAAAAGAGTTTTTTATAACAAAAATCATTGAGAAGGTAATGTGGGATATAATTTATGTATTTAAATTCCAATTTTATTATTTTAAAAAGGACTAAAACTACAAAATATGACCTTGAATTAAATATTAAAAAGAAAACAATTACTCAAACGGCAAATTATTTATGTAAATTAAGTAATCTTTTCTTTACAAAAAGAAATTAATCGATGTTTATTAATATTTACATTATGATAAGAATAATTGAAATCCCAATAAACAAATACAAAATATATTAGGAAGGATAATTAAGTATTAATCGATATATTAAATACGAATGTTTGTATGTGGGTGAATGTGAGTGTTTGTCCTTCAATCACAGCCAAGCCAATAATGGACTTTCGGAGAAGAAAAATATGTAGGTTTACTGAAAGTTTCATGAAAAGGAGCTATAAATTTTAGCCCAACTTTTTAGATACAAAATGATCTTTTATGCACTCTGGAAATTTAAAAAAATGCGCCCAACCCCCAAAATTACTTTTTGACACATGAATGCGTATTTTTTTAATATTTTTTCAAAGTAATATAAAAGGATCGCAAATGTCGTGAGCATTAAATCCATTTTATGCTTAAAGTAATAGTTATACAACATTTTAAGTTTATATAGTCATTTAATGGGCAAAAGTGAACTACTTCTAAATTTTTATTTTAGCGTGTGTATTAGGGTGTCCAATTTATAGGGTGACCTTTTGATTCGATCTTCTGTTGTCTTTTAACGAAAGCATTATTTTTCTAAAGTTTCAGTCTAAGAAGGGCGCTTTTTGATGCTTTCAAAGTTATCATCTCTTGTAGTGTGTAATTTCTATATTATATACTGTGACTTTATAATTATTGCGTCGATTTTTTCATCGTTTGCTGATGTTAAAAAATCATTTTTCGAAAGTTCGTGGGCAAATCATTCTTCAATGATGATTTGTACGCCGCTGTATTCTTTTAATTATAATTTAAAATTGTTATTACCAACTGTATTTTATATATTTATGTTAAATAAAATAGTATATTTATTGAAGAAATAAAAACTGAATAAATAATTTATCTATCGAATGCGGGAAAAATAAATTTCTAAAAAAGATCATTTTCTGATGAACAAACCGATTCAACGCAACATTTTTGGTGTAAACATTTCATTATGCTGAAACCCTATAGATATTCTAACTTAATAAATTTCATTTTCTATTCTGGTAATTTCATCTAAGTCTGTGATATTTATATAATAAATAATTCCCAAAAATGTTTTTGAATCATCTTCAAAGTTTGTAAAGAATAATTAAATTGGAAAATTTATTTTAATTAACTTAAGGACCTACTGTTCATTTTCAACAAGGACCTAATTCATTTTTTGGATAAATTGTTACGCTTACTATATATTGTTTTCCATTTCAATTACTATTCTCGAAATAAAATTAAATACTATATTTGTGTTCTTTGATCGTTAGAAATTGATTTTCTACCGCCATCCCTTAATTTTACATGGAATGTTTCGATTCAAGTTTGCAATTCTCCTTTATTTTAAACATAATGATTTAAAACCTCTATTGTTGATTCATCAAAAAATTTTGTGATAAGTTGACTTTTGTTTCTTTATAGGATGTGAATGACTAAAATTAAATTAACTTGATTTGTTAATTTATGTACATGCCATGCTTATTTCCTATTTGATTTTGAAGTATCAGTAATTTTGTTATTTTCAAAACTACAAAATTTATTGAGCATAAGAAATTCTTAAAGAAACTTTCGAAAAGATGCACTGGGTCAAATATGAATATTTTTTCCCCACATCATTTGAAAAGGATTTTTAATATATGGTGCATTAATTGATAATTTTTCGAAGTATAACTATATGAGTATATATAATATTATACACACTTATAGGATACATTAAATCATCCAGCGAGAATAATTCTGAAAATTTGACAGTCTTTATTTTTTTAATATATATATGAAGCAGAAGAGTTCAGAATCCATTTTAATTTCTTAATGTATCGGGAATGCTGGGCAAACTTACTCTAGTCCATATCAAAATTCCAACAACATTGAGATAAGATTATTTATTTATTTATGTATTTTATATAATTCATTATAAACGAGCGATTTTTTCCAGTAGGGATTTTTTGACAGGCCCGCGCAAGTTTTGTCAAAATTCATACGTCATTTTTACCCAGTATTGTTCAACAATTCATCATGGAAAGATATACGCCACAACAACGTGTACGAATTGTTCAATTGTACTATGAAAATCAGCGTTCTATTAAATAAGTTTTTCGCAAATTACACCCACATAACCGACCTTCAGAATCCACAATTCGCAGAATAATAGAAAAATTTGAAGGGCCAGCAACTTGCTAGGATGTCCCGTCGTTTAGTAGGCCACGTGTGGCCGTAGCCGAGAGTGTAGCCGAAGATTGTGAAGAATCGATTCGCCAACTTCAAAATATTTTTAACAGACTTTTTGGTACCTCAAATTGAAGCACATGGTCTCCACGATATTTAGTTCCAACAAGATCATGTGATATCACACCTTTGGACTTTTTTCTTTGGGGCTACGTAAAAGCAAAAGTCTATGTGGATAAATCAGTGACGATTGAAGCATTGGAAGCAAATATTGAACGAGTTATTCGTGAGATTCCGGTCACAATGCTCGAAAGAATGGACCATTTAAAGGCCAGTTGCAGCCAACATATGAAGGGGATTATTTTCTAGAAATAATTGTAAAGGATTGTTTTTTCGGTTCATGATAAAGTTTTGACCATAATATAATATTTTATGTGTTTTATTTCTACAATCCAAAAACTGCTCGTTTTGAATCATAAATTTTCGCATTTTTCTGCAAAGGGAGAAAAAAATGGAAGTTAGTCAATGAAAAGAATATTAAAACTTGACACATGGTCTCTTTTTTTCTTTTTTTTTAACCAACCAAGGGTGATTTTTGAAGATATAATCTAAATTAACTAAGCAACATTTATCTGTTTGGATGTTTTAGAAAACATATTTGAAATACCAACGTAGTCATACTAATGAAACCTTGCAGGTGTTTTGTACGTAGCATCGAGCCTCAATACAGGTTGTCCTCTATACTATTAGTACTCCCTAATGTATATATTCAAATACATTATTAAAAAGGGAGTATAATATGTAAGGAGCACATATTGCTCTCTGATGTATATCAAAATAAAGGAGAGTTGAGTAGTTTGTAATGAAAAAACTACCTTTAAAATTTAGAAATGAAAACGGTTGTTCCTTGTGCACTTTTTTTTTTTTTTTTTTTTTTTTTCATTATTTAGTAGGTCGTTGTGGTGTCAGCATTTTCCTCTGAATGAAGAATTCTCCCCTATTTTGTTACAAATTCTTATAAAATGCATAATAAAATAAATAAATATTAATTTAATTACAATTATAATATATTTTCTGAATTAGCGCTATTATACATCAAGAAGGTTTTCCTTTTTTATAAAATTAATTTATTTTCTCCCCACCCAATGAAAAAAAATACAATAGAAAGCTGATATTCATAAATGTCTAAATTCAGTAGTGCCATATGTATCACTCCCACCTTCTCCTCGTGGTCTTTTTTTCGTTACAATTACAACTCTAAGTATATGTTAAAAGTTGTATTAAATCAAATCTCGAAGGCTCATCGATTTATTTTATGTCATCAGAATTTTAATTAACTTATAAATAATTACATTAATTAAACGATCGTAATAATTTTTTTTTTCTTCTCCCAAATACAGTAACAGTTATTTTAAATTGAAAAAGAAGACATATAACATATCATGTGTTGTGTTTAGAGGGCCAAAATATAATTCCAGAGAAAGTTTGACTTCATTATGATCAATAACGAAAGTAATATGGTCAAGGTCTACAGCCTTTTCTTAACAATATAAGAATAGAAGTAACATTTTATTCGATTCGGCCAATGTCAAAACGCCATTATGGACTCAATCCTATACTTAGGACAGACGTTTCCGACATGAACAAGATCAAGTTTTTTGGCCTCACGCACGATACTGGTGTTTAATACCTTCATAGAGGGATGGGACTGCCTGGTTTTCTAACTCTCCATAGACGTATAAGTCCCAGGGGTTCATGTCAGGGAAGCTGAGGTCAGGTCTTGTTGTCCAAAAAAGCTGGGACATTGACTTGAACCCAAACAATTTAGTTGCCATGTACCAGTGGAAAGTCATATTGCAACAAATAAGGGTATCTGGCTGCAACTTTATTCCTCCACGAGACGAAAGTGTTCTTGAGGATGATTTCTATTATTTTTTCTGTATTGATCTTTCAAAATATATGCCAGTCAGGAGGGGGAGGGGGGTACGTTAGAACAATTGTGAAATTTTTAGGGTTATGCGGGGTTTTTCGATGCCCAGGTATAAGGTTCCCCGGAGTTAACCCTGGCCCTAAAACAACAAATTTGGTGAAGCGTTCTTGTTCATTTGGTCTTGTAATGTTACTGATTAGGGAGGCCTTTCCTTGGGTCGAAGAAAAAGGGTGGTATAAAGTCACGATATAGGCGAGTTCCTCACTTTTCTACTTCGTGACTACCTTGGTCTTCCTCTCAGTGATTCATCTGTCGTTCTTCTTGTTGCTGTGAGCATATATAATATAATAAGTATCATTTTTCGACAAAATGACCGCTCGGAAAAAGAAAAAAAATGTACCCAATTGTCTGCTCAAAATGTTGGTACATTATATGTTTACTGTGAATTTTGATGTAAAAAGCTTTAATAAGAAAAGTCGATTAATAGGATATCTACTAATTTTTCTTTCCACTCTTTTAAAAAACAATTATATTAATTTTGAACTATAATGCGACTAACTTAAAATTTATGGCCGTCTCATGACTTATTAAAGAAACTAGACTTGAATCCTGTTTATGTATGAGGTTATTTTTATGTACAATATATATATTGCCTATTATAATTTAAGCAAATTAGTGAAATATCGAATGTTGCTGGTTGTAGGTACTCTGTTTTTCTCACTTATTTATCTATAGAGTTATATGTAAAGGAGAGTGGGGTTAGTTGGAGCATGGAGTCTGAGCTATTTCTTTGGACGAGGGGGGAGTTTTTTTTTACTTTTTAACAAAACTTGAAATAATATAATTATTTCATGATCATTTTTTATAGAAAAGACGTGTGTAAGAAAAATTGAAAACAATGAATTATTTATTCTCAATTTTGACAAAAATAATATTACAATCTGTGAGAAATGTCACAGGTATAAGTGTATAAAAATGTCATACAAAAATACATTCTCTCACAGCTGCTTGCAGCTGATTTAATAAAACACCATGACAACTAAGCTGCTTTTTTCCCAAATGTTCTTCGAATTGTGAGGAATGCAACATTCATTTTTGGTTTCTTTTATTTTTTTTAAATGGCAAGACATATATAATGCATCACGGGCACAGGCCTGCACGGAGTAAGCTGGTATTCTGCAATTTATGGGAAGTTACACAGAGCTGTACTCTAGCATTTTCGTGGAATAACCAACTAGTACTTGAGCATTATCTACGGCTTCTTGAGAGCGGGAACTACATTGAGCATTGAGTCATTTTCTGAAATTAAAAACGCAGAATATTTTTTCCTGGTCGTTTAGTATCTTTTGAAATTCAAACATTAGCTGAAATTCTTCAACCCTCTTTATTTATTGAAAATAAAACTATTAGTAATTTCATTAATGATTCAAAGGATTTAATCTGCTCAGTATTTAGTAATATATTAGTGCATAAAGACGAAAAAAAATTAATAGCATATGTTTCAAGGTCGAGGATTTATTATCCAACAACTCGTGGTATCTTGGTTCTACGCACATAGAAAATATATGGAAGGTACTAAATCTCTCGTAGTTAAATTGATTTATCGATCCCAACAGATGCACCAACTACTGTTTTAAAGTTTGTAAAGAAAACATGTGATCTTAATTACTTCTACAAACTGAGTAATATAACAAAAAGGAAAAGAACTTTCTACTTTTGATTCCTGCAATTTAGGAGGGCAAGAACCCACCAGCGGGACGTATATCACATGCTCAGAATCAAGAAAATTGAGTTTTCTCTTGCTGGTGTTTGTATAGAATGATCACTTCCTCCCTGTTTGACGGGGTAAGAAGCTATTTCTTGCAACGTGTATATCTGTGGTACTGTAAATTGCTGAAACAGTTAGTTGAACGGGACGCTATTTTGACGCTGTCAGCGATCATATTCATCGATTACCAGTAATTCTTTCTCATTTTTTTGTGTATTTTGCTCAACAAAGCAGGACTTCGGACGCTTTCGACCACTTTTGGGTCACAAAGCCTTGGGGAAATCATCCCCAGTGGTTACTCACTATTCTTTTTTGACACATTTTCTGAATTTTTTACCAACCGATTAGTGTACCCAACCACTTTAGCAAAAAACATGTTGTTTATTTTACCTTTATAAATGGCACAAAAAAATACAGATAAGTGCACAACGTTTTTGTTCCTGATTAAAGAAAGACGGGAAGCATGATGAGAATCTTACGTGTTAAAGTAACACTCGTACCGGATTTATTCTCCATTAAAGTGTGTTTCTATTCTACCCAGTTTGGAGGGGAATGGAGTGAGGCAAGAGAAAATTTCGAACGTTTACACGAACTACTTCTATTCCCAAGCCAATTACTTTCTCTCCCCACAATGGAACTATTCTCTTTTTAATATTAGGGAAATTTTTACAACTCTTCTATTTAAACAAACAATGGTTCACCAAACTATTAAAAGGGAAGAGTATATCTGACAAAAAAAATTACATATACTATGTTTCTAAATCCTGATTTTATAAACGTAGGAAAATGTATGAACGTATCTATTTAAGTCTCAAAATATTTTCACATCGATTTATTCATCTCGAAATAAGGACAAAAAAATATATGTATAAAAAGTTTTCGGGAAAATAAGATTTTAATTTATGATTGACTGTTATCATTAAAAGAACCCAAAAAAAATAAATTAAAAAATATATTTTTTCTTTGAGAAAAAACTTAAGATTTTCAAACTTTTCTTTACTTTATTAAGGAAAACAAGAAAATTGATCATTAATTTATCCTATATAATTAAAATAATTTATGTGTGTGTGTGATGTATGTCCCACTTAGTAACAGAAAAAGAAATAACGTATATTAAATACGAATTAAAAAAAAGAATTAGGAAGATGATGAGCGAGTTAATCTTAGTATGTATCTTCAAGCTTCATTATATTCAATGGTTGAAAAAGGAACATGGAAAGTTAGCAATGGTAATGTCAATAAATAAATCACAGGGTCAAACATTTGAAAACTGCTTTTTATTTTTAAAAATCAGTATTTTCACATGGTCAATATGTTGCATTTTCAAAAGTGTCAAAAAAAAGTGCAGGTTTGATAATATTTACATCAAATGGACAGAAGCAACAAAAAATGGTGGATACAAAGAGGTTTTACAATAGAAATTTACCCATTATATAATTATAGTTTATAATAAATCGTTTTAGTTTAAAATTTATACCTAAATAAGCTATTTTTCATTGGTTATCTTTAAAATAGCGTGTTTGTGCTAGTATCCATATATTATTTTGTTTGATAACTGTTCAAAAATAATTTATAAAAAGAAAAGGTTGAAAAAAATAAGATATCATTTAAGGAACGGATCACGTATAAAATACAAATATTTTTCTGGCTAATTGAAGTTGTTTGTTCTTGAAAATAAGTTATAACAACACAACTTTAAACTTGTACCTATGGATTAGGATCAACTTGTCTGACCCTTTACGTATTTATTGAACCATCTCATCTAATATTATTATAAGCATCTAATTTGTTGTTAGAATGAATTATTTTAAATAATTACCTCAGCAACACTGTGGAATGTAGTTTATGTTTTTGCCTCTCGTTGTTTTTTTTCTTAATAACAATGATTACAGAAAAAATTACAGAACGATTTTGAGTAAACTGAGTACGAAGATTACATATTAATCATAAAACGATTAATCGGAAATCGAAGAATCAGGTATTTTTTAGGAATCAATATCGGTATCGGGAGAATAATAGTTAATTTGCAATTCCGATTCTTATGTATTATTATTCATTACTTTTCTAAGTTATAAAAAATAATTTATATATATATATCCATCCCAAAAACACAAACTAAACGTAAACTAAAGTGTTCTAAAACACATTTGATGAGTACAGATATTGTTATTTTAGCGGAATATGTTTTGTAAAGGGATCTAAGAAAGATTTCCTTTGCAGCATTTGCCTATGGAAAGTTTACCTTGGGATTACTCGCCCTGGGAAAGCTCGCCTTAGAAAAAGCTCTCCGGGCATTTTATGTAAATATTATATTCATGAAATAAAGGAAAGCAATTTATATTATCCATTGTAATTCCTAGAAACTTATAGCAACTGGTATTTTTTAACTATTGTTTAATATATTTAAGAATCGACATGATAATCAGTATTGAGATTTTTTTGGAATCGTCTGATTACTATTACATATGGTCACAATAAGAGGCCATTAATTTTTGAGACGTCAAGATCCATGTCAGGCAAAACGTAAAGAAAAAGCCTAATTGACTATAACTTTGGAATAAATTAAGATACATACCATTATTTGAATTTTGACGTAGGTTTTTCTCTTTACCGAAAGTTTTTTTTGTTTAACGCGGTTTTACTCATACAATTTCAATTCACTCTGATTATTAAAAAAATTTATATATGTTTAAAAGAAATAATTTATGTAAAGAATAATTTTTCTAAAATAATTAATGTCAATCTACTTAAGTTTCAAAGAAAATATGTTTTATACCTTTACAAATATAACATTATTACTATTCAAGTGTTGTTGTTTTTTTGTTTTTTTTTCATTTTCCTCACGTTGCAAAGGGTGAAAAGGAAACATAGTAGGTTTAGTAAAAAGAAATCTTTTTTATTTTAAACTTATTTCCCATTGATGTGTATCCCCTTGGAAATCAATACAGTACTTAAATGACTGTCGTACTCAACAATTTCCATTATTTTATTCACATTTTCAACAATTGACCTTCCAGAGCGTGGTGACTCTTTGACATCAAAATTACCGAAACAGAATCCACGAAACCAAGATAACACGTAATCGGCTGTTACAGTATAAGGACTATAAACACTTTTCACCTTTTAAGCCGCTTGGATTGTGTTTTCGTCTTTACTGAAGAAAAACTGTAGAATATAAGAGTATTTTCTCATTGCTGGTGTCCATCCTGACGCGAGCACAAACAATATTGATTCAGACTATCACAAAACTGTTACAGTAGTTTTCTCTTAGTAGGAAGTATTATCTTTTCAACAATATTTAGCAATAACCGTTCGTACTTATACAACACGAAATAAATATTACTAAAAAATTAGATAAACAATCGATTTTTTTTTCACTACAACAAATATGTATACAATAAGATAAAAGTATGATAAAATGAAATATTAAATTTTTAACTGCAACTATCATAAAAAAATAATCAATGATACTTAATACTCAAAATTGAATTCTATAAGATGTGTCCTATCTTGAATTATTCCTAGCACGTAAAAACCAGGGTGCCTATTTACAATCAAATATTTAAATGATATTTTGAAAACTATTAATTATGCATGAGCTAACGTAATGGTAAGAAGAAAACTAAAAAATGAACCGATTTTATCTATGTATCGTATGTATTTATTTAATGACTACAAAAAAATTGTATTTGATATGGTGGGTGGTTATTATGGTTAATGTTCAGTAAGTTTTTGTATTTGCATGTTTATTATTAATAGTTTTGTTTATTCTTTTACTTTGAAACTAATTTACTGTATGTCTGGTCCAAATGTAACTCAACCACGTGAGTTGCTCATCATACTTCCTTACAACAACATACCCTTGTCTTCTTTTTATCAGAAACAAAAACATTTTGAACAGTTCTATATTTTGTCTAATTTAAAAAGTAAAATAGACAATACTTTTTTGGGTAAAGCGATAGGTTTTAATATTCCATTCGCCAAAAAATTCAGAAAACTTGTCAAAAAGTATGTAAGGACAAACTGACAATGACTTGCTGGAAGTGACGAAAATCGAATAGTGATATTTAAGATTATTGGAAATTTATTTTTTCTTTGTAGCCTATTTGTGTTTGAACTTTATCGTTTTTTTATTACTTGCTTCATTATTATCTGAACTAACATGAGGTAATTTATTTTCTCTTTCAGCTATTTTTGGACTTTATGTACCAATATATCACTGAACGGATTAAATCCATTGAACTCTTAATGTAATTATTAATATTTTTATTTTCAATGAATAAAGAGGGTTGAAGAATTTCAGCTAATTATTGAATTTCAAAAGAAACTAAACGACCAGGAAAAATACTCTGCGTTTTTAATTTCAGAAAATGACTCAATGCTCAGGATTCAATGTAGTTCCCGCTCTCAAGAAGCCATAGATAATCCTCAAGTACTAGTTGGCTATTCCACAAAAATGCTAGAGTTAAGCTCTTAGTAACTTCCCATAAATTGCAGAATACCAGCTTACTCCGTGCAGGCCTGTGCCCGTGATGCATTATATATGTCTTGCCATTTTTAAAAAATAAAAGAAACCAAAAATGAATGTTGCATTCCTCACAATTCGAAGAACATTTGGGAAAAAAGCAGCTTAGTTGTCATGGTGTTTTATTAAATCAGCTGCAAGCAGCTGTGAGAGAATGTAAATAAACACAAATCCCACTGTTGCTTTCGATGGAGCAGAGCCCGGATAATACTTATGAGGCAAAGTTTTTGCTGTGACGGTATTTTTTTTTTGCACCAAAAAGCAATACTTTATCAAAACACGAAATTCCCCTTTTTCCATATTTTTCAAAATATAAAAAATAGCGTCACTTAGAGCACTGCCATTTGTTAACAAATGATCAGATTATATTGAAATTTGTACACAAGACTTATGAAGAATGGATCTTTCCAGAAATAATATGCATTTTGTATTAGTATTGCCATCTATATGTCAACCTCGGGGCTTATTGAGTAGTTGAAGGGGACCCATTATATGATAGTGACATCATAGTCATGCCACTATGTGATTTTGTGATATAACTATTACATTTGTATTTTCAATATTCATTTGATTGATTAGATAAACTTAGAGTGAATAATTATAAGTAAACATTATAGTTTTACAATTACTCCATCTGACCTAAGAATTGTCTATAAAGTCATGTATATTTCCTTCTTTAGGAGCGACCAGGAATGGATTTCAAAATTGTAATTTCCCCCAAGTGCGGTGTCCATTTAGTTACAAAGATCCACATAGTCAAAGAAGTGGATCCAATGGAGGGATGTTTATAACAAGTCCTGCCGGTATGTGAAAATAAAGAAACCGAAAATAAACGCGATTATCCTCACAATTTGAAAAATGTTTGGGAAGAGAGCAGCTTATTTGTCATGATGTTTTATTGTATGAGCTATAAGCAGCTGTGAACACAAATCCCACTCTGTAAGAATGATATATGCTGGAATTACGCCGATGTCGATCCTCAATTCTACTCTGAGTCCGGCAAGGACTTATACTTATAACTCCCGAGCAAACTTGCATCGTTACTCTCCGTCTTTCATGAGCACAAGCACTTGACAATTCTTTTGGTTCTTTGATGTTCCCTTCTCAATAATTAAATAATAATTATTGTAGCTTTGGAAAATCTAAAATTCCGTTCAAATTTCTACCAAGAAAACGCCACTTCCACCTTCTAGGACATATTTTATAGACCTTTAAATATACCTACGTCGATGATATACTGTTATAATTTATAAAAATGTTATAGGCATAATTATTGAAATTGTATTCCTGTCCTTTTGGAAACAGAGTATAAGCCCCTATAGCTCTGGCGCCACAGATATACAATATCTGAATACGTACAATTTTCTTAATTAGTAATAAAAAAATAACTAATTTCTCAGGAGATGAAGTGACACATTATTTAATGTATTTAAATTACTCGAACGGTAAAGGATTCAAGCAACATTCGAAACACATGCTACTAGATTGTGTTTACATAATGATCATTAATGAATATAACTAATAAAAAACATCCTTCTGCAAAAGAACACTAATTAATTTACCTACACTGCATGAAACATATTAATTGTTCTATAGTAAATTAGTAAAGCTAAGAGAGTTAGCAGAAAAACTATGTATTATAATATAATTTTAAATTGAATTAAAAGATACCATCGCATATAAATATATTAAATCTTATTTTTTCGGCCAATATGTATATATATGGTGGACAAGATAAATCCGGAATAAATTTTACTGCCAATTATGAGACTTGTATAAGGAATAGAAAGAAAATTTTGTATACATTTAAAAGCCACATTATATGTAAAATGATTATTCATAATGAAAGCCTTTGTTCTCGATCACGATCTGTACACGGCGCCTGAATGCCTTGCATATTTTGCTACCTCGATCAGATCCATATCCCTTATTGTATTGACAATGAAGGCCTTCAAGGCCTCAACTGAGGCATAATTATTCTTGCAAGCGATCCACTCTGTCCTACTATTCAGGTAAAAACCACAGAGATTTAGGTCCGGGCTATTGACTGTCTAATAAAATGCAGATTCAAAATCTGCCACATTTTGAACTAAGAATTCTTGGACAATCTTGGGCTTATGAGAAGGTATTGAGTCTTGCTAGAATGTATATGGCTTCCCATTAGTGACTTCATTCATCCATGGGATGACTATGTCCTTAAGAATGTCCTTGTAAGACTCCTTTATCATCTTCTGGTCCTTTTGGAAGAAGTGGGGCGCATAACTTGTCCGTCCGTACTGATGACCGCCAAGACCATAACCGAAGCTGGATTCTTTGTTTCCATGACTGGTTGGACCTCATCAGGGTCTAGACAGATCCATCTATCTTTTTTATCTTTATAGTGGGCGTCAATGGTAAAGATTTTCTGGTCCGAAAAAAAAATCTAGTGATAACGATTTGTTTACCCAAGAAGATGAATGTGAGCAAGGTTAGGCTCATAAAGTTCATTTAAGATGACTTCGGAGCAAAATCAAGAGCAAGGAGAAAGAAACATTTTATTACAACGGCCACAATGGAGAAGAAGTTGTCTAAATCCAAGCTTCTTTCTAATGGTTTCCAAGAACATATTGCCTTCCAGCTCTTTCGACCTTAATCCTTTGGATTATTCCATCTGTGTAAAGGTCAAGGGAGCTCACGAGTCTGAGAAAATCTTCTGCCATCAAGGCTGCATGAGCTCACTTGTCAGAAGACTAAATATGTAAGGTTAGTGCAGCCTTCAGGAAGAGGGTTAAAACCGTCATTGAGGCTGAGGGAAGCCCTATTGAAAATTAAAAGGTGGATTTCAGGTATAATTCATAGAAAATACACTTAATTTTGTTTTCACAAACTAGTTTTTAATAAAGTTTAGAAATAAATCTTCAGTGAAAACTTAAATATAACGCATATTGAAATATTAAGTTCTATCAAAAAATATAACAAAGGGTTTTTGTTTGTTTTTTAACTACGTTAGGGTTACAATCTCTCTTAATTTTTAGCATTGAATAGTAAAACTACATGAATGGAAAGAAAAACTGTACTTCTAATAAAATAGACAGATTTTTTTTTTTTCCTACAAATACAAAAATAGAAGTATGAACAATTTTTAATATTTACCAACAATAGATTAATTATTTTTGTAAACTCTTAAAAATGACTCATGATCCTAACTTTTTTGATTCCTTTACTTTTCCTTTTCCCTTTTTTGCTAAAAGATAATGAATTATACCTAGGCGAATTACAACAATGTTAAAGGTGTATTTCCTTATTCGTGTATTATATTTTTATTTAAGTATTACTTTTAAAAGAAAGGTTTTTACAATATAATTATACAAATAAAGTATTTGAAGGATTTGAATTTATATGTTAAGCTTTGACAATTTTCTTTTTTTGTATCGATAGTGCCTCTAACTTTATTATTTGTAAACAAAGCAAAATTTAATGTTTATCACAAAAATTAATCCTAAATATGATAAGAAAAGTGACCAGATTGACAGGTTGCTGGTAACATTGCAAAGGATAATGGATAAGATATAATTACTTTAGATTTATGAGCACAATACAAAAAACCAAGGGATTTTCCCCCCCAAAAAATCATTTTAAAGTAAAAAACTGAGCAAGAAATGGAAATGAAATACATCCAGGGGATAGTTAAGGCTTCCTTTTCTAACAAAAATCGAAATATTTAAAACTGTAAGGTTCATATGAAATAGTAGTAAAGATTCATTTTTGATTTATGGCTCTAGAATCCAATATACATATATGTCAATATATGTGTGTAGACTTGACATGATAACCTTTTGAATATTGACTTACTAAGTGTTTCAATATTATCTTTTTTATCAGCTTGAAAGTATTTTTTGTCTTTTTGTTCATGAATTATGCTAATGTGAGTAACTTTTTACCTATATTTTATATTGTGTCATTTACTGTGTTACTCTCTGTCGCTTTGTTTAAATCATAATATAAGTAAACAACACTCATGTCCCACTGAATATTCAGAGGGATATATTCATTTGGCCGTGTTATCTTTGAATAGAATTCGACTGTCGAAATTAAACTTTTTCAGCATTCTAAGAAGAATATCCACAGGACTATAGTAGCACCTTGGTAATTCTTTTTTTTGTTTTAAAACGAATGTAAAATTTCAATTTTATATATAAAGTTATTGAGAGCTCACGTTTTGATAACTAAGACTGATTTTCGGCTCAGATAAATTTTGCACGTTATCTTTTTTTATCACAGAGTCTACTATTTAGGTGTTCAATCTTCCTGCTGAATTTCTATACCGTTTTCTTCTTTTATTTATTTTTCAACGATTATCCTCAAAGTTTCAACTGTGTAGGATTCATATAACAAGAGGGAGGGGGATTTTATGGGCTCCTTACAGAATGAACATAACTTAGAAGCCTCATTTACTCTAGATTTGTTTGTCAAGATTGTAGACGATGCCAAGCGATATCTCATCTAGTTTATCCCTGTAGCTGGTGAACGGGGTTCTCTAGACTTATTTCCATCCTGATTTATCAATGTCTGAGTTATATCGACCCTACTTTTGTAGATGTTTGGAAAATGAGAGGACCGGAGTGATATTTTCTTTTTTTTACGTTAATCTCTAAGATTCACATATTTTGTAAATATTCGTATTTTTTTTTGACCAATCGGGATTTTGTGTTGAGAAATAAATAAATCTATTAATAGTTGAATTATGAATAAACTAATAAAACTTTTTAAATACTTCGACGGATTTGTAGTTATAACTTCCATCTCGATTTCCAGATATTCATTTTACTTTTTCTTTCTTAAAATATTGTCAAGGAAAGTGAAGGAAGTACAATTAACAATATTGTGTACTACCACTGTATATCTGAGATTGAATATTTTTGCATAAGCACATATTTTATCTACTGATACAATGATGATGTCAGTGAGTGTAAAAATGTTGACAGAACAGCCTTGAACTCACTGTTTGTATCTCCTGACATGGTCCTTAACCATTTGTTCTTTTTTTACCTGTATTGCAAATAATGTATATAAATTATCTAAAATTTTATAAAACATTAACTGAACAAAACCCCATAATATAAAACAATAGGACATCCAACAATTTTCATATCAATTTCTGTCAACATAGAAATAAATGAATAACAAACAATCCACGAAATGACTAAAATATAGATATGTAATAATAAGAGCAAAATTGTATTCAGGCTTAAAACTAGCTCGTTTCTTCAAGCTCATTCTAAGAAGTGTTCGTATCTCTTGCATGTATCCTAAAATTTCTTAATGAGTTTGATAGATGATATCAATTAATATCAGAGGCCAGTCCCGTCCCAAGCACGTTCGATCGTCTTAGGAATCTTCAATTCCAACGTTCTGTATCTTGCAACTGCCGAAATTAAATTTGAACAAATATCTTCCGCAACTATGGGTTCTCATATAGTTATATTCTTTACTACGTCCTCCTTAACATTTAGTAAACCATTCTATAATGATTTAGTTTTGGATTATGATCTTTATTATTCGATAACGCCGAACAAAAGTATCGCCATAATTATATCAACATTATTTTCATCCAGACCCATTAGGCTTAAAATAATAAAGGATCTCAGGATATGTAACTGAAGAGATTCCAAAAAAGCGTGTCTAACGGCGTTGAATAATTTAACAGAATCTTTACATAGACAGCTGAAAAACCTCATTCCTGCGGATATTTGACATTGAGCTGTTAATTTTCCTCCATCAACTATTCAGGAAGTTGAGAACATTATACTATGCATCCTATTACTAGGTATATTTAGTTCCATCTATCCTACCTGTAGTATGCAGTGTTGAATTAGAGAAAAGTTCATTTTCAAATGCCAAAGAACGGATCATAGTGTAATTTTGCATGTGTTATGAAATGGAAAGTAAACATTTCGACTAAAAAAGAAACTCTAAGTGAACACAATTTAAATTCTTTTTTGTGATCTTTCGTTGGGAATAGAACATGGATAACTAAGCCGTTCTCGCGCCCTGAGGGAAATAACTTATAGATCAGGATTAGAACTATAAAGGCGTAGGAAGTTTCCAGTAAATTTCGGGCAAGTTTTCAAACATTTTCATAAAAACTTTGCTTCGGGAATTCTGGAATGTTATAATGTGATGATAAAATATTTCGTTTAGAGGACAATTTTTAGAGTTTTTAATGTCCATACTCTAATAATTATATATTGAGATTTAGAGTACACTGACGACTCCTTTAAACCCCCCTTTCTCCCATAATAAATATATTTGCATAATCATAATTCTATGAAAATATATGTTTTCTTACTGCAGGTATATTTATTATAATATCAGCCCAAAAAATCTTTATTTTTCGGTGTGGTCCCAAATCAAACAAGTTAGATGGTGGAGAAGAGGGCATGAAGTGTTCCAATTTTCTTTAATTAAGTACATGGATAGTAGCGAGCCATCAAAGAACATTTAGACTAATATTCAAGGGCCACGACTTAAATATATTTTCAAGCGCTTTACATAGCTCTGCCAAGATATTATTTTTTCACAATAAAAAATAACGGCAATTTATGTCTATATCAAAAATGTCATTTGTTACAAAATTATGAATATTTTTTTCTTTTTATTTGAGACTGATAGTTACGGGAGGGGAGTGACAACCCTCTTGAAATTTTTCAAGAATGCCACTCGGAAAAAATAGGATATCAATTGGAAAATTTGATAAAATTTCAACTATGTAATTTTTGTTCTTTCGACTAAAATAAATGCAATCACTCTTTTTCATGTTATATGTACTATTAGGCATTAACTACCGAAAAATAGGCAATGAAACAACATATCAACATATTTTTCGACTTTTTTTTTTTTGATTTTCTTTTTCGATCCTTCTCTCCGTACCGGTTCATCTATTTTTCTTATTATTTAAAATAAAGTAGAGTCGGATTAATTATTTTGAAAATTCAAACAGATTAGAGGGTATTTAGAATTATAATCTTTTTTATATTTACCAAGGAATACTAAACTACTGGAAAAGGAAAGAAAATATTGCGCTCACACTAAGAGGCTGACTCCCTCTTTTCCCGTAACTAGAAAATGAGAAATGACTAGTATGAGTTATGAAAATTTATTGTATATCCGACCGTAACAATCTTAAATTAATCCATTTTTTAACTTTTCTTAATTTATATTGATCCGATTAACTTAATAATTTCCTTTTATACCCAGATAAATAAAAACTTCATTTATATTACTTTCGATATTACATTAGCATATTTTTTTTTACATTAGCTTAAAAATAATTTTATTTCGTATGTAATGATAAAAATATAATATTGGAAGTACAATCATTCATTACGTCGAATGAAGTTTGGCAATGTTTCGGTTGGTAAATATGATGGCAAATATTTTATTTTCACTGAACAACGCAAAATTCTTCATCACAACGTTGAAAAGTTTATAGAACATTTTAGGAAAATATGTAGATAAACAGTTACCAGATTTGCAAGTTGTTGATAGTATTTTATTAGATATTGGGAAACATAGAGAGTAAATACTCAATTACTGTTACCTATCAAAAGCTACGGAATTGATCTAAAGATTCAGTGATAAAATCAGTCACTTTAACTGCATAGTCAGGAATTAGATGTTGGCATCTAGTCAATCGTATCTTTTGGCATGTCCCTATGCTATTTGGTGAGGTTTTTGGAGTCTTTCATTGGAAATTTGTGAAAGCTCACATGTAATGCCGTCATAGGCCTGCCTGCATCCAGGAAGAAAACATCTGTACACCATTATTAATTAATTAATAACTAATAATGAAACAAATTAACTAACTTTTGTGAACGTTTCTTTTCTTTAATATAATTTATACAATAAAGGAAGAATGTGTCAGCCTCATCGTGTGGAAAAAAAGTTAGCGCGATTTTAAGACGCACTTCCAGTTGTTTTTAGTAGCCCTTGGATATACACATCTCGGTTATCAAACTTGCCAAAATACAAGTATTTTTTTTTTTTTCGATTTACACTCCCAAGGATTTAGACAATCTTCACTTCCCTAATTATTAGTTTATATGAAATAATAAGAAAAAAGATGTACCGGTACAAAGAGAAAAATCGAGAATGAAGAGCCAAAAAAAACTCATTATTTTTCGTATGATTATTGATTGAGAACTCGTAAGACGTAAAGAAATAAATATTAAGTATAAATAATTCAGAGAAAAACGAAAATTAGCATTAAAGAAGCAGAAGGAAACATGTATTTTTCACGTAAAAATAAGGTAGCTACTGTGTGACAGAGAGTTCAGTAAGATTTGGAGATTAAAGCACAATAAATCACTTTTTTATGATTATTTAAAGCAATACAAACTTATTCATTATAAAGTGATTGGCAATAGTTGATGTTGGCCAACTTGACAAGAATTTTGATGTGGTTCTATTTGGGCTTCTCAACAACAAGCAGCAGCGACCTTCCTTTTCAAATAATGAAGATGAGTTACATCAACATGAAGAGGGTGTAGCTTTAGATACAGTAATGACAACAATTCTTTGTCACAAAATTGTAGTTGTAAGTAACGAGTAACTACTAAGTTTTTCCTTTCTTTTCTACAATGTACAGCCAAAACATTATTTTTGAAATGGGATCAAGATTTGTCATTGCAATTGACAATTACTATTAGGAAGCTCATTTCCTAATTTATTTTTATTGAGAATGATGACTTGCTTAACACTAACACTAGCAGTGATGAAAGAAAGAGCAACGAGAACGATCATATCACAAATACAGCACACTATTTTCAAAGCTACCTTATACTCATGTTTCAGTTCCAATGGAAACTCTTGACCATTTAGAATCTGTTGAATTGAATACGGTTACCGTTGCTGATAATCATAATTGTTCTATGAGTGTATCAACAACTCTTGGCTCCGATCTTGATGTCGAAGGAGTATGTATTTTTTTGTGCAACTAGTGAAATGGTAAGCCATTAGTTATTTTTCATCCATCGATTTCAAATATTTTTAATATTTTCAACCGAGTGTTCAACTCATCATTTTTCTTTGTATTGATTCTTGATTCTCGATTCCGAATCAGATGACATTGATAATGTACGTGGTTGCGTCGTGAAATGCATTACTGCTTTCGAATATTTATTGAGGAACATGGATGAAGCATCCACATTACTTAACACTCGAGAGGTACTTTGTCAAATGACAGATGTCAGCAAACGTATTTGTTCCAGTTCGAAGCTTTTATCAAGTCTTACGAGAAAAAACATAAACCTTCACGAACCATAAGAAACTTAAAACGAAGAACTAAGACAATCTTTGCAGCTATCAGAATTACCGTCTTTAGATCCTTGTTTATACCCACAAAGTTAAGTGATGTCCAGCGCTGATATTTGATAGCTAAAGGGCCATATCAGCCAAAACTCAAGACATTCCCCAAGAACAATACAATTTAGATACAAAAAAAATAACATTATAGAGTATAGCATCGATAATGATGCTGCATATTGCTTGGCTTGCTCTCTCTTTCAACCATATAATAGCAAGAATGCATGGGTCAAAATATTATTGCTATACTAATTAATGATTCTACACATCCATGATCAAACAACAATCAATTTACTTTTTTTAGGAGAGAAGCGTTTAAAAAAGCAATCAAGAACATCAGAAATTTGTTAAAATTTCGTAACTTGTCAAGGACAAGATGGCTTGCTCTTCTGAATCTATTTATTATGTATGGATTAGTTTTGACCCTTTAATTGAAGCATTAAGATGACTCTCTTGTTCAAATCGTTTCGATAAAAAACGACAAACCTTGCAACATCTTTGATTTAGTAATTTGCTGAGCGTCGACTTCGTTATTTCACTGATTTTTATGAAAAATAATATTGAGAGGATACACCAGATGACTGAAACCTTAGAAATGGAGGAACTTAACACCATTGATAAAACTGATGTAATAAAATCAACATTCAAAAACTTGACAATGATTAGAAATGACACCATCGCTATTAATGAGAAAATTCTAGCTGTTGTAATGTTGTTGTTTTTTAAATCGGTGTTGATGATCTTGAAGCTTAATATAACAATAAACCTCGATGCAGGAAACAACTTTAGTTTTACAGGAAATAATTTATTGATATTATGATTGCCCTTATTGTGGAATACTGCGACAATTTAAAAAAAAAGTCTTGATGTGTTGAAGCAATTTTTCTCAAGTCTAAAGCCATCTCTTGCACTTCCATAATTTGAAAATATCGACAACCATCTTAAATTCTTTCCAAAGAAGAAGGTTAATATAGATTCATATTCTCTTCAATCAGAATTTTACAACTTTGTTTGCCATGTAGCTTTTCTGAAGAAGGAATATGCGAGTATAAAAGATATTCCAAACTTTTCTCACGAAAGGAAATCTATATTTCTATTAATTATATTGTGTTATCATCTCGTCTTGACAATACCAGTAACAGTTACAAAGGGCGAAAGAACATTTAGATTTATCAAGGATAGCACACTCATGGGCCTCCTTGAAAACTCCTAGAATAAAGTTTCATTAGGTTTAGTAATCAAATATTGTTTATACGTTTTAAGTTAAGATATGTAAATGAAAAATAAGTTACAAATTAAGAATAATCTGATTGGTTATTACTAATGTGCAATATTCGTGCATTTTTGTCCTATCATCCATTCTTTTATCTAATATGTATAATGTTAATTGATGTGTCTTTTGTTTACCAAAATTTACATATTCATTGTTTAAATATTTTGGGAACATTTTTTATGCCAATTAATCAAGCTTGATCGTAGTTTACTTATATTGTAGAGAGTGGCGCCGCGCCGTCTTGAAGTAAAATATTACCCATCCTTCAATGATAATATTATTTAATAAAAATGATGAGTACGTATATTTCTCACATAGAAGATGCTATATAAACTATTTTGAGCATGCGCCATAGCTTATACAACAAGATACATACTCTTACACCACTTTGCGGATAGTATATTTCTTTCTTTGTTTTATATACTAATAGGTTTTAAAAAGTAATATTTTTCTTTCTAGCCTTCAACATTGAAAGTTCCAAGTTTAACGGAGTTTTAGTCAGAAATTCCCATGAATTCTGCAAAAGTCCCATTAACAGTGTCTATGCTTGAAAATTCCTTTAATTTGGCGACCTTAAACTCATGATAAACTCACTTATAGTAATTAATAGCTATATAACTTCAAATAATAATAAAAAATTTAGAATACTCTTATGGTAATTAATAGTTATATAACTTCAGGTAACAATAAAATATCATGAACACACTTATAGTAATTAATAATTATGTAACATCTATGAACAATAAGTATCTCCGGAACACACTCTTCAATTCATATTTTCTTCTGTTTTATATAATAAAAACAGATATATGAAAAGGGTGGAAATCCCAGCGATCTAGGATTAAAAAGTAGATGTATGTTAGTAACTTGCAAGACATTAGTTCTCCTAATTGTTATTCCACGCTCTGAATTTTTAAACTTATTCAGAAAAAAGGAGTACTATTGTGTTTTTTGTCAGCAGATATATTTTTATCGAGTTGGTAATTCAACCACCAATACTGTAAGCAAAATTCTACGTCGAGAGTTGAGATATTTTTTATAATTTTTTTTAAGTAGGGGGAAAGGCCTCGACGTTGAATTTCACCCACGCTTGTTATTTTGTGAACCTGTATTTAAAGTTATGATATTGTTTATGACATTATCTTGCGCGTGGTTTTTACACTTACCTTAATTTTCACCTTTTTCACATCTTTAAATGTTGATATGGCAAAAACTGGCCTCTATTTTGTAGCAAAAAGGAACACTTCCAAATTTAGTATTTCATTGTTTTGTGATATCCTTACACCATGACAGAACGAGTTACCTCTGACCATAAAAAATAACTATACGAAAACTGTTTTTTGGGTTAGGTATTTTGGATTTTGATATTTTTCGAAGCCTGTGTCAATTATAACAAGTAATAATTATAGTTATCTTATCTATCTAATTGAATTTTTTTGTAATCACTGCAAGTAACACCCTTTGATTCTTTACCCCCGAAAAATTTTGTTTTGGTTCAACCTTATCAATCTGCACAATATTTTGTAAACAAGTATTAATAATTGAGATAATTATGTACTTGTTTTATAGAGCTTCGTTCGGAAGAATAGTCACGAATTTGATAAATTATTCCGATGGATATTTGAACACTTTATGCATCTTTTAATTTATTTCCACTAACTTTTCCATTTGAACATGTCCGTAGGGACTCGTTTTGGTCTCATATTATCAAGTGTAATTGATCATTTTGGTTATTTTATCATTTAAGAACATTTTCAAGATTTTTAAAAACACGATATGCCAATAATTACTAGGGTTTACTTTGTATTTGATGCAAAAGGTATAATGCTGAACGTATTCGATAGGGAAATAATGAATAAGATTGACTGTTAGTAGTTCATCCTAGAGAACGTTTAATCAAGTCTTCTGGTTAGTAACCAATGGAATTATTCCATAATATTATATAGACATATAGTTATTTTGCATCCTTATTTAATTAATTTTAGATTTATGGTCATATTGTGTAAATCTAATTAATTGATCAAAAGCTATGTTTGAATCATAATTATTTATTAAATGTGTTTATATTATTATTTTTTTCAATCGACAATGATTTATTTCAACACTTTTAAAATGGCATTTTTTTAACATAAAGAAGAAAATACATAAAAACACACGAGTTAACAACGTTTCTTTAAAAAAACAATCTCATATACTGAGAACTTGATTAGATGTATATAATACATAAAAACAAGCTAACACCTAATTGAGTCTCTCTGTAGACATAAGAAGGCTTCCATTTTTCCCAGACTTCTCCATAGGAAAAGTTATTTTCCAACGAACTTAAATGAAATGTGAAGTGTAGAGGTACAAATAGGACTTTTGAAATAGTTAATTCGATTTTGTTAAGCTTTTATACGAAGAAGATGACATCACCAACCAATCAGTCTTGGAGATCGATGTTTGAAACGAGGCCTCTAAGAGCCCCAAAGTCATGCTTATCACGTGGCTAATTTTAGGATATTCGAAAAATAAATTAAAAGAGGTCTCCTAATCCAAGCCACAAAAGGAGTAATTTTTCTTACCTTTCAAAGATTTATTGGTGAATAATAAAAATGTTACCATTCATTATTGGAAACCATTTCTCCTTTTGACTTGTGTTGGGGTTTCTGAAGAGTTTACTTGAGCCCTCGACAACATGTTTATATTATTTATTTAATATTATTCGACCAAAGTATTGAAAAATCCACAATTGAGGGTATCTAAATTTATTTCGATTCATTTATTTGGATAAATAAATTTACCTATGCATACATAATATTTTTTATTTAAATTTAATTAAAGTTTATTTTTATTTTTTGAATATATAAAGACTCCGTTGTGTGTTCATTTTAAAGGAAAATGCATTGCATACTAAATTTAGAGCAAAAATAAAAATTTAAAAATGACATAATTTCATTAGAACTAAGTAATGATTAAAACTTTAAATATAAACTAATTGTATTATAGGATTATCAATTTTTGTATATTATTCATCTGTTTTGTAATAGCTGTAGAACTTTAACAAATCGGTCCAACAAGGGGTTCATGGCAAACCCCACTTATTAAGATTTGACAATTATCATATATAGGGTGGGGATTTTAAGATAATGTATATTCCAATTTTTTCCCCATTTTTTTTAAATTTTTTATTCCTAAATATTTTATTCTTAGTTATAGGGATCCATAGTAAATTACGTCACTCAAACCAACCCCCTCCAGCTTCAACCACGGCCTCCTAGCTGGCCTTCAGCCTGGTACAGGTCTTGATGAGGAACTGCCTCGGGAATGGAATCCTGAAAGGAGTCATATGTGTTATGTGCACGTTTATAGGATTCTCTCTCTAAGACATCTCACACATACCTATTAGTCCAAAGGGTTCAGATCTGACGGAAGGTCTTAAAAATGGTGGTTTTTCTGGAATAGATCCAGCTTCAATTACCCAAATTAGACAAACTGCACTAATTTAATAGTCTACCTTGACATTTGATCTGTTACCATTAATTTAAGCCCTAAAACATCATTATCTGTGGAGTTAGTTTCGTCCATGGGCGTGTGCCCGGCACAGAGTCACACAATAAGGGACACATGGCGTTTGTATTCGGGGGGATCTTTCGTATTCATAATTATACAGTTTTTTCAGCTGAATCTGATGAACAGGCTTTCATAAATATAAATCTCATGTTTGCCATGATATTGAGTTCGAAACTTGTTATGGATTTGAAATTCTGCCATGTATGTATGTAACTAGGGTGCCAAAAAGGATTGGAAATGTGGCCCAGTTAGTGTAAGTCTGAGGGGGGAAGTAAAGATCACCCTGACAATTAATACAATGTTTGGGAGGAGAGTAGCCTAGCTTTCATGACGATTCATTAAATTAACTGCAATCAGCTATAAGGTGAAGGAAATTAACATAAACCCCAATGACTATCTAGCAATGATATGTACAGCAATTACAGCGATGTTCATCTACTCCGATTCCAACAGGAATTTATAACTCCACAACAAATTATCAATGGTACTTTCCTTCTTTTACACACTAGTGATTACTTTATACTTATTGTTCTCCATTCAAGAATAAAGAAAAAATGATAAAAGTTTTGAAAATAAAAAATTATCTTCTATTTGCAATTACAAAAAGAGCATCATCTTCAATTTTCATATTTTTTTAAGCCATAGACATTGATATCAAGAGAATAAGTTATTTCAAACGGTTGATTCACTATCTCATTATATTAAGCCTAAATGAAAAATATTAGCAAACTATTTGTGTACCTTTTTTCAGTCCAAATTTGTACAATAATAAAAGAAACATAAATTTTCGGGAACGAATTCAATCTTAAATCTTTTATTTCTGTAATGTAGGTTAGAAAGATATTTTTTAGCAGGTGTTTGAATATTTGGGACTTTTTTTTAGAGTCCTATAAGAGGAATAGTATTGCTTGTAAGTCTGCTGTTAAGGTACAATGCAACCTTAGTATTATCTATTGCCATAACCTGTATTGTGTATGTTTACTTCCACCATGGAAGTTGAAGGGAGGTTATGTTTTCCCCTCTGGGGTTTTTTTTTTTTTTTTTTTTTTTTTTGCTATTGGTCACCAGGATTATGGTAAAAGTTACAAATCAATTTTGATCTAACTTGGTATGAAGATTACATACGGTCAAAGAAAGAAGACATTAAATTTTTTGAGAGGCCAAAGTATCACTAAACGTTAATAATACATAATCGACAATAACTTTAGAAGATGTTAAGATACAGAGTACAAATTGTTTGCATTATGTAGGTCTAATAAACATTCTTCATATAGCATAAATTTTAAGGTCATGTTAAACTGTCACAAAAGATCAAAAATGCATAATCGACCATCCATCACCATTGAAATATCAAATCCTCTCTTGAAAAAATAAATAGTGCTGACTCAGCATGCTAACATCATCACTACAACATAAGTAAATATATGGACCAAAAATTCTAAATAATTCTTAATATTTTTTTGTAAGTTGGCAATAAAATTCATATTTTTGATAACTAATAATGGATTTCTTTGCACTTTACGGTACACAATACATATTAAATAAATTCAACATGTTAATAGATAACATTTTTAACTTTAAAATAGAGGGAAAATGACCACAAGCAGAGGTGAGCACTCTACCGAGTGTCCATTCTAGTCCTTTTAAATATGTTTTCTTTTAGATTTAATGTTATGCTGGTGTAAGTCATTCTTTTATGACGAGATTTTACTTGATTATAAAATAATTAATGTACTAAGCTTAAAATAATAAATTAAATTAATTTGATGCATAATGGCTACTTATATTAGATAAGTAGGTTTTTATATCCAGCATACATATTTGTTATTGTATTTTTTGTTTTTTTAGAAATAGAATTAAATGAATTTTTTGAAATAATTATCACAAGATTGAGAGATATCTGTTCGTTTGGAACTATTACGACTGATATTCCAATTATTTGGTCTAACATATTAACTTATCAAGGTGTTAAAAAAATTATTCCTAATCTTTAAACTTATTTGATTTTTCAAACTTAAATTGATAAATTTGGCCAATATTTTTTTTCTAAATCATATTAAAAATATAAGGTTCTTGATAAAGAAGTAAATAATTTTTAATAGCGATGGAACGATTCTGAAAAAATCTTGAAGCCGATTCCAATTCTTTAAAATTTAAATAGTAATTAAAAAATACCATTTTGCTATCAAGGGTGTCCACAGAGCTATATTTTAGGCGAGGCTTGGTTTGCTTTTTTTGGAAAAAATTTTAAACAAAAAACAAAACAAAGTTGATAACTTTTTTTTCAAATATTAAATTTTTGAAAAAAAATTCAAATTTACAACTTGATTTTTCAATTTTTTTTCAAAAATTAACAACTATTCACAAGAAATCAATTTTTTGTTGAAAAAATTTCAAAAAATTCTTTTTTTTGGAATAAAAAAATTTTAAAATGTACAGCTTTCACAGAAATTTTTTTTTTTTTGGAAAAAAAAATACAATATTAAATTTTTTTTTATAAATTTCAAATATTAAATTTTCTAGTATAAAGCAAAAATTCCTTAAATTAGTTTTTGGGGAGGGGCTATCTGTTTATAAAAGTAATAAATGGTTCAATACAAGTAATATATAAAAATATATAAGAATTCGAATCGCAAATTAAACTTTATTTTCGCTGAACCGATCTTGATTCCGATTCCAGAAAAAACACGCCATTCTCATTAATCGTCTCATCACTAATTTTATATGATATGTTAGGTATTAAGTAAATTATTTTTATATAGATCAATGTATATATATTGCATCAATACTTTAAATTTCAAGAAAGCTAAATTTAAGTAGCTAATTATACTGTATTTCCTATATACCACTAGATCTAAGGCCAAAAATAATGTAAACACAATTAAAGATAGAGTTGTAAAAAAATATGAAGTTTCGGGCTGTTAAAAAAAAAGAAACCAAATATCGACGTGGTCAGTCTAACAATTAGAAGAATGTTTTGCAGGAGAGCAGCTGAGCTGTCATGACATTTCACTAAATTAACTCCGTCTCAAATTGTCAAGGTAACCCCGTTAATTTAGGTGGTTTATTTATTTTTTATTTAAATACCGAAACATCATATTATTTACAACTATAACTTGCCAGCAACTCATCAAATTCATAAGGATAAGCTCTTTATACTTAGATAAACAACCCTTTTCAACAGCACAGAGGAACAATCATTCTGCACAAATGAATTCAAGACAAAAAAAGGAATTTATCTTTGAGCGCAATATTCAAAACTGATCTCAGTTCTTCTCTTAGTCAACTGAATTCTGAAATATCTGGTATTTTAGTAATTCGGAAATATTATCATCAGAGTCATATTTTACCCTGAAAACATTAACCAAATTAAAAGTAGGATAAATAAAACTTATGTGAAAGTTCTTTTTGTGATTATAAAAAAGGGTTTTTATTGATTCTGTATCTTGTTCTGAACTCGATATATTTCCATTTTTCGGATTAAAAATGATAAAAAACGACACTCTTCTTTAGATCCTGATAACTTATTCATAATAATACAAAGTGATGTGGAATATCATAGCTGATATAATAGAAAAATATTCAATATATAATGTTTTTTTAAATATATTTAACAAATATTTATCTCCAAGGATTTTTGTTCCCTTTTGTATTATTTAAGTAATCCCATTTTGAAATATTAAAATTCTTTACTCATCGTATATTGATCCCTTTAATGTTTCGACCCTGGTATCTTATTTCCAAGGAAGGGTCCACTCTACTACTTGATGAGGTCTGGTAATTTTCCGAATTCAAACATCTATTGAGATGGATGATCAAGTTAGAAGTATCTTCCTTCGATTGCCTCAATTGACATTGAAATCGGAAAAAATAGGATGATAATGTTGACTATTTGCTAGTGCACCTCCATAAAAATAAAATCACTACAAAATGGAACAGAACTCCTTTGTGGTGCATATTTTTTAAATTTAATGTTATCCATAAAGTCATTACTATTTCCTTTTTTCAAGATATATTTTATAAAATATTTTTATTTTTAGGTTCATATCTGTTGAATGACTTGTGTCCATGAATTAAACTTGATTTTCTTGGGACTTGACTTAGACACTTGAGATTTGAATTTGAATACTCGTACCTCGAGAAAAATCTTGTTATTTTTTAATAATAAAAAGCATTGAAAATATTATGTTTGCTAAAAAAAGATTTGCAAATAACTTGAATGTTCTGAGTTAAAACACAATTGTGACTTACACATGGTGACTTAGTCCCACGTCTGGTCCAGTCTATAAGTAAATGAATAACCTAAACATAATTGATTTTATAACTAATACAGTAGAGATAATCCATGCGATTAAGTAGATTTTGAATCTAGAGAGTCATCTATAACCTTCTTATTGCATGTATTGTACAATGTAAATGTTTGTTGTTGTTGTTTTGTAGTTGGTATAATGCAAGTGTAGCCATTTACCAATATCACTTTGTGGTTCATTTATCAAGGACTCGCTGTTTTGTAGTTTTTAAGAAATAAATAATACATAATATGTATTACGGTAATTTAACTGTTTCGTGGTTATTGTGGTGCTCCATCTAAAGTAATTAAGCACATTGCATAGTACATTTTGTCCAATAATGTATAGATTGGATTAATTTACAACACTTGTGATGAGAATGAGGTAATAATTTAAACTTCAATAGTCAATAACTTATGGTGAATAGGTCATATAAATTTAGGGTAAAATGTTTGACTTCTTTTATCAAAAATAATAAGTATGGGTGTGACTAGTAATTTCATTTCCAGTAAATTCATTCCCCGTCTTTGCATTCCTAGCAATTTCATTATCAGTAAATTAATTCCCTGTAAAATTCTCCACCAGACATTTTTCTTCCCACATTGAAGAAGGCTATTTAGTGACATCATACGGTGAAAGCTAGTTAGTAGTTTTTGTGCCTAGACAGTCGGCACTGGAGTTGATCAGTGATTGATGGGAGACAGAAATGAATTATTTATGGGTTAGAAATGACGTCATTGTAAGTTTTTAATAGTGAGTAGGAATGGCATGCCGATCCGTAGATTTTCTTCATACCTTGATAAGTAAAAGTAAATCCTGTCAACCCTCTTCCATTGCTATCGTCTCGTCTATCACTACAACTTATTATCAATCAACAATAATATCAATTTTTATCTTTCTTTCCTCTTCTCACAGTTCAGATCTACGTAAATAATAACCGTATGACGCCCCTAAATATCCACACTTAAAGTGGGAATAAATTTACTGGGAATCAATGGACCGGTCCGGTCTTTTTCACCATTCATCCGTCCTAAGGGTCCATAAGTCAATCCTTCAGTCCAGTAGTCCTAGCTATATTTTTATATGTTTTATTCACTCATAGCTAGGAATGATAACTACTACTCTAGCCACACACCTCCTACCTTAAATTTACTGTCTATTTGAAATATGTAATGAAAAACTTCAGGAGCTGAAGCCACATCATTTCAGCTGTTGTAGTTACCATAAAAGACTTATTTTGTAGTTAAATTAAACATTATGAGATGTTAAAATGGTAGAATCTGTTTATACAAGATATAGCTTTTTCAAAATTGCAATTTATATATCTCATACACAAATATTAAGATTCATGTATATAAGCCATAAAAATGACTATTCACATGCAATCAATTAGAATAGTGTAAATATTTCAGGGGCACAGTTAATTTATTTTGTTGAACTATTTAAGTTGGATTGTGAGGGATCACTATGTATATTTAATTTTCGATTTATATTAAGAGTAAGGCACGATTATTTGTTTAATATTTTTTTTTTAAATGTGTCAAAGAGGTGCAGATAACATGGTTATCCAAGACAGAAGGTACTAAGCAGCAATATGTGTACTTGATAATGGATACTATTATCCAGGTAAGTATGCAATAACAATTACTATAAATGTATTAAGATATTAAATTTTATTTAGCTTTAAGAAGAATAAAAGCCCTAATGTGATGTAAAATAAATTAATATGTAGCATAAAATAATCATATCAGCTTACTATCTTCTTTCCCATTTCCAAGAAAGTAGAGCATTATAGACTTTTAATATTAGAAAAAATGCATCTACATACATGTATGTTATGTGTACCGACATGACGTTTGTACATCTTAATAAATAAAACTAATATGAAATACAAGAAGAAACTCTCGAGGGTATGAACTAATATCAAAGAATTAATATGGTACTTTTTTAATATATTAAGTACATTTACAATTAAATTTAAAATTGAAGGATATGTAAGATTGAACGAGTGTATAACACAGAATTTAACAGAGTGGGGACCCAAAACTTGCAGTTGCATTTAATACCGCTTTCAACACACTTACTATATATTAAAAGGTTCCATCACGCAACTAGACGACAGTAGATACAAAAATAAACAAGCTTTGTTTTTATCTCATGTCTCTAAGTATAGAAATGCCGGAGCAACAACAAAAAAGGTTGGATCTCCTCTGCTTTGGTGTCCGTACTGAGAATGCTGCAGAGACCGTTAGCACCTCCATCTGGACTGCCATCAACATCAACAAACTTGGAATCAAATCATTTGTCTTTGGACTCGGACTCGAATTGGAATAACATATTAACTTCGAATTCCAGTCATTAGGACTTTGTGTTCAGAGTTGCTACTGAATCATTCCCATTTATAAACAGATATTTCATCGTAAATTTAAACTTGCATGAATTTTCGCATTTTTCAAATGGATATTACGTACCAACAGGCCCAGTTTTACCATGAAAAATAAATATGTGGTGGCTTTTTTTTCCTTTATTTGAAATTTAACTTTTTTTTCAAAAGAAATTCCTAATCTTCTTTTTTTTTCTAATACAATAATTTCGAATCCCAGTTTTTTTTTGAAGAAAATAAAACATTGGACTTTGTTTATATGGATTTTTTCAATTGATTTACTCTTTTCGGCCCCCTATTTGTTATAATTCAGTGCGGGGCCGGGTCAAATAACTATAATCAGTGCTTTATACTAAGACCACATAAATATTCAAAGGTAATACATATTTGTGCAATTATGTATTTCATGTCCCTTTTTTACTTCTTCCCGATACGATCGGGGACTAATTTATAAAATATCCTTAGTTATTTGATCAATTGAAATTAAATATCAATTATAATAAATACAAGCAGAGAGTGCCCGTATTGTAGGGTTGAATAGATAGGATTAGAAACGTAGAATGAAAGTAGAAAAAAGAGACAGATAGAGAGATGTAAAAAGAGGTAGCTGGACTTTATGGAGACAGTGGACTATATTGGAACAACCAATCAAATCATTTTATACTGATCCTAAAAATATTGATAAAATTGGTAGTTTGAACCGAAACTTTTATAAAAAAGGAAGAATTGGGCTAATTTAGCTGCAGGAAGAAAGAAAGAGAAAAGAAGCAAAACAGTAATACAATAATTTGAAATCGTATTGTAATTGCTCAATTCAAATCAAAGATTCTGACGGATTTGTTTTTGTAAATCGGAGCAGTCGTCATGTGGTAGGTGGATTACAGATAGAAGAGAAGCACACTTAATTCGCTCAGTCACTTCACCCATCCTTAGATCGAGATCATCTTGTCAAGAGTTCCCTAGATGGATGGATAAATGATCATGTTTACTGCCTACCTATGCGAGTAGTATGCATTGCCAACAGATGAGTTGGGAACACGTTAGTAAGTTTGTGATCATTGATCAAATAGGACAGTTCAAAAGCAAGTTTTCCTCGAGTGAATTTATATCCTGTTTCTCATATTACATTCGAATTCGTCTCAATCCGAATATGCCTTACTTTGGGTTGTTTTCAAGTAGAGTTTCTTTTAATAAACACCAACTAGAGCGGATTTAATACGATGTAAATCATTTTGTTCATACCTTTTATAGGCCTTCATGTCAAACTGCATAGTGAACATAACAATCATAGCAATAAGAACTATGGAACTGTATCATAAGGGCCTTCACACTGCCTCAGTTGTCCACAAGGTTTCCCCAAATTTCCCTGTGAGATTAAATTACCGAAGTTTCTCCGTCAAGGTGACTTCTGACTATGATATTTCTAAATAGTTGTTTTTTTTTTTTTTTTTTTTTTGTTAAAATTAATTTACCTGACCTGGATTTTTAAATGGTATCTTTTTATTATAACGAATTATGCATATATATTAAATCAAATTCTAAATTAAATAAATATATATATATCATACGTTCATGGATCCCTTCTTTCCAGTCGTGAACTCTATAGGCGTAATAGTATCATGAAGAACAAGAGCTGTAAGTGCTTTTAGGAGAGGAGTGTAAGGAAATTGGGGTGGAGGAAGAGGTACTAAATCAATTATATTGAGGGAATCGTTGTGGAAGAACAAAATGAGAACATTTTTGTTTATATTGAGATCCTTTCAGTGTTCTGCACGGTGAATGGGCAAATTCGATTTTGTTAAGCACTGAAAAATCAAGCCCCCCATATATACATATATAATCCTGTGGACGCCCCTGAAAGGATTTCAAAAAATCGAATTTGAAGGCAAAAACAAACATTAAATGATGTATCCTTTTCTTCTGATTTCAGTGATGATTTCAGTATTTCCATTATTTATTCGACAGAGAGTAGTAATTTTGAATTTTTCTGCAGAAATTACTACTTAATTTTCTTATTCTATAGTATGATTTTTCGATATACAATATCTTATAGATTAACACTATATACTTTATATTATAATTATGGAATTGAAATATTTGAAATTAGCTTGAAATAAATCTGAGAACTCGATAAAAGGATTCAAGGACTTGGGTTTGTGAGCAAAGACTTACGACTAGACTTGGAATTGCAGTGTAATGACTTTTTCATACTTCTGCTCATCACTGTATGCAAGACATAACAACCTATTTAAGTGTTTCATTTTGATATCCATGACTGTATATTGCTGCATTTAATTAGATTATTGGTCAATTAATACACTGGACCTTCACAGGTTCACACAATATTCAAAGTAATATATGTATTAAAAATAATATATAATTAATCTATTTATGTATCTTCTTTTGAAAAAGGTTCTTCAAAAAATTAAATTCTTGGTCGTAGGGTTGCTATTTGCTGTAATAGGGGGTAAAATGTGGAGTTAAATGGCTCGGGGGGTAATCGTTCTAGTGTAATATAACGGAAGGTAGTACGCCAGTGGGGTCGAACCCCTAGAACCTTATTATCTCTTGTTAATTGATTATAGGAAGTCTTTTTGAGAGCAACTCTTCCCCCGATATCAAATATAATATTTATAAATAACGTACTCCTTGCATATATATATACACGTCTACGTCTACACACACGATAGATGTTGTAACCCACCTTTAGGCCCCAAAATAACTTACGCTCTGTTAGCAACTAATAAACAAGACGTAACATTTAATATATTTATTTGAATTAACGAAACCTATCATTATACCCATATATATATATAATTAATTTAAAGATAATAAAATTATGTTTTGGTGGTGGTATAGTAAATTACCCATGAGCTTTCTTTTGAGCTTTACTATTAATAAGTAAAGATATCATAAAAGTAATCCACATTCTAAAAATAATCCATAGCATTGTGTAAATAGATAAATAAGATACGAACTAAAAATAGCGAACAATATATTTTCTAGAAAGTATACTTAAATACCTACATCCTTCTATTATGAATTTTCCAAAAAAGAAAAAGATTTCCATTAGACTCAATAACTATCCATTTCTGTACTATAAACGGTTATGTCTTTATTTGCCACTTTCATCAAATCATCTAACGTTTTATGAGACAAATTTGTGAAAGAGCTCTTTGATAATTAATTTAACCTGTACTCTCTGAGGCCTGAGAAAGTGATTGAAGCTACTAACAAAATAAATAAAAATATAGATTAAATAGCATGTTACTATGTACATCATCATTTAGATTATAGACGGATAATTTCAAAAGATTTTTCCCTGCCTATTAAATATTGACATTTCTAATATTAGATAAGTAAGGGCCCTTCAAATACTAACATTAACACAAATAAAGGAAGATTATAATGCTATTTTAAAGAATTAATAAAATTAAAAAAAAATGAAATAATATCGCAAAAGATTTTGAGTAGTGTTGTGTCAGTCCTTATTTATTCGGTCCAGTCCAGTCTTAGGACCGGCCCTTAAGACTTAGGACTAAAATTGATTTAAAAAATATAAATAAAGTTGAGTAACGTCATCAAGGACCGTACTTAGTAAGTTTTAGGACTAATATGCAGTGCTAAACTGGACGGGACTACAGTTTTTAAGTCCTAGATAAAGTAGTGTTATACCTGTCCTTATTTAGGAGTGAAGACTGTAGTCCCGTCCAGTTCATTCTCGGTCCTGTTCAGTTCAGTCCTAAAAAATTATAAAGTTTGGTCCTTCATGACGTCGCTCAACATGATTTCTTCTTTATATAATCAGTTTTGGAACTGACAGTACTCAGGACCGCTCCTAAGACTGGATTGGACCGAATAAATAAGGACCAATACAACACTATATTTTTACAAACTCTATACTAGTTATACAAATCAATATAAAAGCGCATTATGTTTTTCTCATTGAATTGAACTAATTAATGCTTTGAAATGACATTAATTTAGAAGTATTAAATATTGATTTAATTAAGTCTTATGAAAATATTTACTTCGAAATACCTGTAGTGTTTCACTTCAAGATAATTATTCCATTAAGTAGAATAATTTCAACAGAGAGCTCAAGACATTAAGTGGGATACATTTTAGTTCCTTTTGGGCACTTACTTCTTAGACATTAAAGTGTGTATTTACACTTGTACTCGTAATGGAGATGGAATGTCAACAATCAAACCTTATTTGATTCATCAACGTGACAATGAAACAACCTATAAACAATGAGGTCAAAATTTCAGCAGCAACTTATAATCAGTTTAAAATTTGGAATAGATGGGGATGTTGACTATTAAAAGAGAGAGAAGTTTTTCGAATAAATTTCAAGATTGAAATAATATAAGTTACCTATATACTCAATAATTTTTTAAAGTATTCTACTTTTTTGAAACTTGCTCACATATTAAAATGTTTCAATTATTATTTGACAAGATTTATTAAAGCTGACATGAACCATCCATGGGATATTCTATCCCGAAGAATCATACTAAAGAATTAAAGAACCGGAGAAAATTAAGTAGTAATTTCTGCAGAAAAATCAAATTACTTCGTCGCTGTCAAATAAATTTAGGAAATATTGCAATCACTTAAATCAGGAGAAAAGATATTATCAATTAACGTTAATTATTGCCTTCAACTCTAAATTTATTGTAATTGCTTGACATACCTAGGAATAGAGATCGTAGGAAGAGGGACAAAGCAAATAAACATTTAAAATAAAACCGAAACTACTACACATTTAATCATTTGAAGTGAGATTTATTTTCGTAAAAAAACAAAAAATTATGCAGTTCTACGTATTAAGTATTCAATCAATGCTACATGAATGGCTAAAAATGAAATACATTTTTGTTTCGTATTAAAAGTAATAAATGCAAATGGCTTTATCAAACAAATTTTGACAAAAAAAAAAAAAAAAAAAAGAAGAGTTGGAATTTATGACGTCGATTAAAATACTACTACGGAACGTATGGCGAGTACAAAATCAAGTTATTCGTATTTGTAGTGCTCGCCCTCTTCCTCAGTCATGGTCTTGTAGCGTGGAGCCAATGATTTTCTTTCTCTATCAAAGACAGAAATTAGTTTGAAAGGAGTATTATTCTCCAAATCTTGTTCATCGGGAGATAGGAAGATGAGACGGAAACAGTGAGCAACAACGACACATCCTCCAGTTGCCATAATTATAAAAAGGGGCATAAGAGAGTTATGACGCTTCAAACTAGCCCACGTTAATCCTGGAGGAGGCCTGTTCTGGACCATCCGTTGATCATGGTACTTCCTGTTGAATCCAGCCAAAGTAGTTCGACGTAAAAATGCTCCCAACATGGCGAATATCAATACAATAACTTCCCACAACGACCTTTCTCACTAAAGATTTGAGTAGTGACAGAGAAACTGGAATAGTTGTATACATTCACATTGTACATACATAGACAGTACATACATACAAAGAGAAGGACCTAATAAGCAGACGCATCCATTCACTGCTCACTCTCTCACTAGCTTCCTCTTCATGTCTTCACACTCTCTTTTCTCCCTTGCTACACACGCCATGCTTTATAAATTTTAAATAATCAAGTATATCTGAGAACTCCCAGTCCCTGGTATGTATATTATTAATATTGTATCTGTGAAGTATTTTTTGCAAGAAAATGGTCTGTTGTTTTTTTAATAATAGATAAACGTACAGGTTCACTTTAAAATTACTGTGGTAAAAAGTTTGCTGACAAAAACGTTGAGCTATGAATGTTTGTGTACAATATCATTGTGAAACAAAAACGTTGTGGGTAGTATCATTTTGAGCAATATGATTGTGAGTAATTTCATTGCAAGGCAATATTATCGTGTGCAATTTTGTTGCAATTTATATTATATTCGGACGATAAACTATTGAATGATGAAGAAACATGCCAGGATAAAGCCCTTCTAATCCATAATACACCCTGGACTATAGGTTGTGAAGTTGAACTTTTGGGTTCCGAGGCAAGTAGAATTTATCCACCTCCGCTTCCCTGAGCATCAAGGTACCCTTCTAATATCCCAAAATACACTCCGGTCCACAGGCTATAAAAGTCAAGTACTGGGCCCCAAGGCAGTTTAAACTCCAAAACCGCCGCGTTTATAAGCACCAAGGAACCCTTCTAGCTTGCCATAATATGCCCTGTCCCACAGGTTGCGTAGGTAAATTTCTGGCCCCCGAGCTAAGTTGAATTTATCTGCAGTCGTTTCCCTGAGCATCAAGTTATCCCAAAATATATCCCAGCCCACAGGTTATACAGGTGAAATAATGGACCCCGATGCAGTTTAAACTCCATCACTGCCGCGTTTCTAAGTACCAAGTAACCCTGCTAACATGCTATTATGCACTCCGGCCTAAGTCTTATATTGTAATACTTTGGATTTAAAAAATTAATCGAAGTATTATTTTTTAATATAAATATAAACTGGGCCTGGCCATAATGATTATAGATACATATACGGCGTTGTTCATTTCAGGAACATTTTTATATAGTAAATATTGCGAAATAAATTACGTCGTCAACCCCGAGGCGGTGTTCAAAATCAAATTAGAGAAGTCTGGAAGGAGCAACTGAGTCTTTTATCGGATTTTGTCTCAACTCTGTAAGCTTATTGGGAGGGATGAATTTACAAAACAGATTGCATGGGATGGCATTCAAATACTTCGATCTATGGGTCCCCTTGGAGTGGGATCTTTAAAAAGGATGTCATTCTCCGATCATTTTTGTTGTCCAATTTTATCACAGTAAGTCTTTAATCCATTTTTGAATTGATTCCAAACTATATTAGGATTTTTTTTTTTTTTTTTTTTTTTTTTTTTTTTTTTTTTTTTTTTTTTTAGTAGAAGGATTCACGGGAGTTGGGATGGATATTTTTGGGTGCTCTTTCATCACTCTGCTGGCTTCATTGAATGTAGAAATTCTTAAAGAACAAAATAAACTAAAGATTATCTCTATTATTAATATTAAATGTATAGACTTTTGGATTATTTTCATTTAGAATATGGATCGGAAACCTGTGAAAGACCTAAATGGAATTATCTTTGAAGATTTTTTAATAATAATTTATTAACTTTTGAAAAATCTTGATTATTCGTGGATGATAGTAAAATTATTGTGCGAAATGATGATTTTCTTTAATTGACTTATGTTGATTTGTTTAATAGAAGTTACGAATTATAGAATAAAATAAATAGACACACTTATCCTGAATTAGATATAAACAAATGATTTAACCCTAAAATATTCTTTTTATTGACTAATTGACTATTTAGCGTATCTGCTGATGCAACATCAATATCATAATTCATAGGCCATAGCATATTAGTATTAGTTACAACTTGTATTTGTAATTATTTTACCAATCTTCATTCTGTACGACCCATCTTGACATTTTTAGTATGTAGAGGGATCTCACTAATAATGATCCACATTTTATTGGATTAGTCCTCCATCCTTCCATTTACTTTCTTCAATGTAGCCCCCTCCCCTATGTAGGCGAAGACTCGGGATATTTACCTTCTACTTTTGTGATATTATATATTAAAATAAGTTAAAACAATTTCATTTTTAAATTATAAATTTATAATGCACTAAAACTTTTATTTTAGTTAGTATATCCTTGTTTTCAATATAAATTTGTCGTAGCCCTGACTTTTGAACTTGCCTCCACAAAGACTGACCCATATGAAAAAAACATACAATAAATTTAGTCAAAGGGAAAACATCCTTAGTTTTATATATAGGGTTTAGTTCAAAATCAGCAAATACACTGATGGGATTGAATGTAACTCCATATGTATTTATCATTAATCCATCCCAAAATCTACTGTATGTAATACGACTTTTGTTTATAAGAAGTGCGTATATACATGAAATTACTGTGCCGTAAATAATTGATGAAATATAATAGAACTTACTTTAAAAGTTATTCGTATAATTCATTGATTATTAAAATTTTGAAAACCTAAATAAATCATTTTTTATCTTTGCTATTCCCCATGATTTTAGATGAAAGTTCTGTTTTACAAGAGCATTATGCATCCCTTTATTTGGATATCAAATTATTATAAAATTGAGAATTGGTTTTATCGGCAAAAGAGTGTAAGAACATATATCCCTGAATTGAAGATTGCAATATTGAAGGATACAACATAATAGTTCGGTGAATATTAGCGTTCAAATGAGCTACAACTGACTAAAATCGGTTCATTCATTGTCGAGATGGAGGCCAAAAGACAAATTATAGAGGAGTTGATTCGTGTCCAATACAACAACAACACCATGGACTACCAAACTATGTTCCCAGACTTTACGATAATGCTGGAAATCGTGGCATCAGACAGAAAGTGGATGCCACCTTATTGGTTCCCGAAAAGCCAAAAATCGGACCCAAAGAGTACCAGGACATCCTCAAAGAGATGGTCTTGCCATGAAGTAAGTCTAGGTACCCAAAGAGAATCTCTAGCAGGACTCCTCCTCGGGATACAGGGGCAAGGCCATGCAGCTATGGCTCAAGGAAATTTTTTCCGATTTCTGGAAACACGATTTTTGGTCTCCCACCTCGCCGCCCGACGAGAATCCTAGGCTATAGTATCTAAGGCTATGTCAAAAGTAGAGCTTGTGTCGTCCCCTATCCCGGCGTAGACCCATCTCAAACCCCCCTCCCTGTGCAACTGCCATAAAATATGTCTCCCAAGCGTTCATCCTTACTTTATCAGCCCTTTTAATTATTTTTAAAAAAGTAAAAAAAATATAAACACTTTGATTTCTTGAATTTTTTTGTATGTACAATTAGAACGAAACGTTAAAATCTCATTTTTTAACGTTCATCGTTCAAAAAAATATATATTCCGTTCATTGAACGCACGTTCCATGGAACACCGTTCAATTTTGCGTTCCGTTCACAAGCTTGTATTTAGTATGTCCATTAAGGTGTCCCATAATATCATAAGTAATTTTTCGAAAATGTATACCCCAAGGATTAATTTTTTTTTTTTTTTTTTTTTTTTGATCACGAAAGACAACGATAACAGGTGCCGACGAGAGCTTAAAGTCAATTGGATGACTTGATTGCATGGTGAATTGACAAATTTGCATTAAAATAACGATTACACAAAAAGTTCTTATTTTAAATGTATTTTAACTCGTTTCACTATTAATAAATAGATGTATGCCTGGTGTGTAAAACTTTGGTTTGTCTAATTTGAAGTATGGCCAAGTAATTCAATAAAAAGTTTTTCAACTTTCACGGGTTCATCCTACTCTATATAAAATGATACAGGAATTACTAGTATAGTAATTCATGAGTTGTAATGTTGAGTTTATCTTTCAGAATTGATAAATAATAGGACTCTATTTCTAATATTAGGATTATTTTTACTTAATAACGCAATAAATCAATTTTATCGGACATATTTTCATTTAAGGGTTTTTTTTACATTCATAATATATATTCTTGTGTTCATGAATGTAACGTAGTAGAAATTGCTTTTGTTCCTCATCCGCTGTAATTAAACCATAGAAGTATTTCGTAAACTTTTGAAGTATATCTCAGATGTATCATTAACTGTTCATTCATGTTACCAGTATTTGAAGCAAAGAACTTTGACATTTTCTTTTAATTCTATTCTAGGATTGCTTTCTATATGTAAAGACAATTGACAAACTTTCTTCTTTCATCTTCCAGTTATTCAATGCAGGCAGTAATTTTACATCTCAAAGTAAAGCTACAAGATTTGGTACTTAGTCTTTAAAATCAATTTTTATGGCGTTCGCTCTATATTTTCTTCGATCAATCCGTATCCTTTGGACTTACTAAAAAAAAATTCATGAATATTAAAACCCAAGGAATCTTTAGTTGCTTCAAGAGTAAATGCAGTATATCTTATACTTAATTGTCACCTATTTAATGCAGTTACTACCTATGGAGTAATTAAATCTTTTTTTAATCATTTTCAGGTGTTATATCATGTGCAATTAGTTTAAACTTGTTTAGTTATAAATCAGAAAAAAAATCGAACAGATTGTATGTATATTATCTTGGAGCTCCTATATTCTTGCCTTTGAAGTTAAAATCAAACAAGGTCACAAGATTTCTTTAATTTGAAATTCAAAATGTAATTTGTAAAATTGGAATACTATTATGATGAATAAAGAAGGTATTATATATCCATTCTGAAAGGTAAATTCTACAATATTGTTTTAAATGGAGGAGGGTGGACTGGAGAAAGTTGAAACACTTTTTATTGAATTAATTATAAATACTTCAAATTAAACAACCCAAAGTTTTACACAACAGACATACATCTATTTTCTAATAGTGAAACGAGTTAAAATACATTTATAATAAGAACTTTTGGTGTAATCTTCATTTGAATGTACATCTCACCCTACGATCAAGTCATCGAATTGACTTTAAGCTCTCGTCGGTTATTGTTGTCTTAAATATTTTTTTCTTTTCATATTTGAGTAGCTGGGATCAAATAGAAAAAAATTGGTCAGTATGGATCTCAAATTTTTGAAAAAAAATAATTATGTTGGATGTCTTAGGACACCCTAATGTTCATACATCATAACTACTACTATTGCTTTAAACCAAGTCAGTGCCTTACTGAAACAAGTATGATTCATAAGTTATGATTACAGAGTTGAAAGCTTATGAAAGTTACAGTTATGAAAGCATAGGCCAAGACATGCTTGAGAGGAGCATGTCATTGCAATCAAATTTCACACGATAATATTGTCTTGTAATAATATTGCTCATGATGATTTTACTTCACAATCATATTGCTCACAATCAAAAAGCACACGATGATATTACCACGCAATCTTATTACCAAGTCTGGCAAATTGTCTTTCAACAAAATGTACATTGAGCCAAACTTTTTCAGCCAACTGTTCTAGATTCATACATATTATTGATAAGTGATTTTATATTACGTTACACATCTATAATTATATAAAGTGCAATTATGTATTTTTTCTGTATCAATTGACTGAAGCACTAGGTGACACTTTTCCTAAGCGATATTATTTGTCATATTATTGAAATTTCCATTAAATAATAGTTACTCCAATGCAGATTGCAAAAAAACTCAAAAATCACCAGCTGTTCACAAAAAATATATTTATTTTTTTTTGAAAAAAAATTCAAATATTTTTTTTTTTTCAAAAATCCTCATATTTCCTCAAAAATTGAATTTATAATAATTTTTTTTAAAAAGAAATTCAAATATCAAATTTTTTGGAGAAAAATTTCAAAAATCCATAGTTATTAACAGAAAAGTTAAATTTTGGGAGAAAAAATTTGAAAAAATTAAATTTTTAAGATAATAATTACAAATATTAAATTTTTTGGAGAAAAATAAATAGAAATTAACAAAAAATTTAATTTTTGGGGGAAAAAATTTGAAAGATTAAAATTTTTTGGGGAAAAATTGAATTTTTTAAACTTCCTAATAATAAACAAACATTTTTTAATGGGAGGGAGGGGAGGGGGGAGGCTAAAGCCCCTCCATTCCACCCCTTGCAGACACCCTTTCTATTTGTATTGTATGTTCTTGAAATTATAATTGAAAATTATTCTAATTTCCTTGCAACACCCGCTATGTATTTAATTGCATTGATATAATTTTCTAAAGGTATGAACAATGAGCTCAAAGAAATTTTATGTACAAACATATGTATGCATCCAGGGAAACATGGGAAGATAATAGTTATCTAACGTTGTTTATTTCATTGTGTAACTACTAGGGTATATATATAACAGTCACTATAGCTCTACTATCATCTTCAAACTTTATTTTCAAAACATAATATGGTTCACTCTATTTATATATACATCTATGCATATGAATATGATTTTTTTTCATACATTTAAAACATAGGTACATATATTTACATATGTACTTGCCTATCTAGCTTATAATGTATACAAGTTCTTTATCTTCCTCATAATATGCTGGCTTTCAACTCATTTACATTCAATATAATATGTATGAACATGAAAATATCATAAGCTAAACTATTAATCATATCTCCTCATAAACAAAAAGCAGGGGCCTCCACAGGATTATATAAATATATGTATATATTTTTTTTTTTGGAAGGGGGATATTTGACAAACCAAAAAATATTTTAGATAATTACCAAAAAATTGCAAAAATCCACAGTAGGGTGCATCACCCCCCCCCAAAGTAAAAATATTCCCTTGGCGATATGATAAAAATGTTCTACCTATAATAATAACACACTGTATGAAATATTTTTAAATTTAAATTTTACTGGTGCCTCATGAAGTATTTTGAAATGAGAATATTATAGTATATGGTTATATTACTATGGCAAGCAACGCTAAAATCTATTCCTTTTTTTTTCTTTCAAGAATTATGTGTTTAATATTATTATTGTTATATACTTGCACTTCCTCGAAAACATGTTGAGTAAATATATGCTTACTAATCAAGAAATATTGCTTTTATGGCTAGAGAGACCATGTGATAGAAATTGCATCCCTTCAGTGGGATTTAAAACTTATGGGTACTTTCACAAATAAGATTGTTAATAAAGAGCGGCTAAGTGTATCGTTTGGTGATGTGAATTGAGCTCATTGGAATCCATCTTACAAAACTGGCACTGGCCGACACTCATGAAAAATAAGTGAGAAAAGTATGGAAATACTGAAATTATGAAAATGTGAAAAAATCAGTTCTATCGAGGGTGTTTGACACAAATGCACCTTACACAGGCCGTGTTACTGTTGTTGGTATTTTATTCAATAGGTCTTAGTACGACTGTTACTCAGGGCAGCATGTCTTCATCATATTGTTGAGGTGATGCTGACAGAAATGTTCCAAGACCTGAAAATAAATACGTCGAAATCACCAGAAGTGTTCGTCTTCAAAAATATTTCTTAACATTTTTGACAGAAAAAAAAGGTGACACTCTTTGATCTAAGTTCATTGATGAAATTAAGACTATGGTACAAGAATGTCAAAAGTATCTACACAAAATCAGTGTGATGATCACAAGGAATTCTTTGAACTGTGTGTGTTGTATTTAAATACTCTCAGCAACAAAGATGTTTGCCTCAAGCGTCATGGTGCAGTACACAAGGCCCGCTAGATGTTTGAAATTGCTATTTTAAGTCAAAATTGTTCTTTTACAGCACAATATTGTTCTTTGTCAAATGAAACTATTTATTTCAAATATCACAGTGAGAGGTTACTTGTCTTTTTCAATTTTTTATGTTTATCTACAGTTCATATGGGAATATATGTACTACAGCGGTGGATACTTCTTGGAATAACTTGTGTTTGTACAAGAAATCCTAACAGTATATGGTAATCAATTTAGCCGTGTCTACAAGTCCCATATCTGCTCTATCTTGTAATCTGTAACATTTAACCGTACAAATGGTACCACTTGCCCTCTTCAGTGATTTAACTCCATGAAGTGAGGAACAAAATATGGCTAAGAGCCTCATAGTAATGAAATATGAACTTTGTGACAGACAAGACATACCGGGTGTCCGGAAAGTCCTGACTGATTTCTAACTTCCAACTTCATTAAGATCTACAAGGACTAAAAGTAGAGATACAGAGTAATGTTGTTAATAAAAAAAACTTTGCCTGCTTATAATCTATAATATGTTTTTAATCATTTGGCCTTTAGCTTCAATAACAGCCACAACACGGGGACGGAAGGAGGAGCAGGTGTTCTTGATGTAGGTGGGGTCCATCTTGGTCCAGGGCTTGGTGATACTCGTCTTGAGAGCTTTGGTACTGATGTGGCGTTTTTTGCAAGCCTGCCTCTCAATGTGCGCCCTGATGCTGAAATCCAAGGGGTTCAGGTCGGGGGAGGAGAGGGCCAGAATTCCACATTCTCCTTCAACCACTTCTGGGTGTTCTTGGCTGTGTGTGCGGGTCCCCCATCCTGCTGGAAACACACCCTCTTGCTTGGATACTCCTTCCTGATCCATGGGACCACCTTGGTCTTGAGCACCTTGATGTAGTCCTCCGAGGTGAGCCTGTAGCCCTCTCGGAAGAAGACTGGAGGCATGGCTTTACCATCTGAGCCAACAACTCCACGCATCATGTTGCTGGCTCGGTGCTTGGTCATGGACACATATTTCGCAGATCCCATACAACCATTAAGGCTAATGTAGCGATCATTTTTGCGGTTGAAGACTGGATCCACTGTAAAAGTTTTCTCATCGGAAAAAATAAGAATTCTGTCCCCATTGCTTTTCATGTTGTTCAAAATCTTCTTGCATCGGATGTATCTGGCCTCCATATTGGCCATGGACAACATGGAACGGGTGGTGCGGACCAAGGACTTGCCCCCAATGTCCTTGACAATGTTGGCAGCAGTAGTCTTACCCATGTTGTTCTTCTTGGCAATGGTTCTGATGCTCAGAAGAGGGTTTATCTTGATCCGGGCCCTGATCTTCTTCTTAGTGGCCTTTAAGACAGCTCTCCTACTTCGAGGCTTGTCTTCAAGGCCTTCCCCCTTGTCCAACCTCCTCTTGATCCTGCCAATGGTGCTGGCGGACATGCTGGTGGCTTCAGAGATCTCCTTGTGGCTGATTCCTGCACGAAACAGAGTAGCTACTTCATGTCTTTTAGCCTCCATGTCAAAAACAATTATGAATTTCGAAATGTTATCGAAACAAAACTTGTTAATCTGAAACGGTCTTTAACTTTTATTTACGCAACATTTACGTAAAAAGTCTCTGAAACCTCGAAAAAAACCCCATCGAAGGTACCAGACAAAACTTTCGGGACACCCGGTACATATATATCGTTTCGTTACAGGGTTTGGGAAACCACGTTTTCCAATTGGCATAACGTAGTCTACAACACTTGTAGATTTATTTTCATACAACTTCTGGCTCATCTTTACACTGCTGGACTTAAAGACTAATTTCCTGACTCAAAAAGTCACAGAGTGGATACATTTGTCGTCTTATTTGTCTTCCAAATCAAAGATCAACACCATAAACGTCATTATTGACTATGTAGAAAGAGGCGTAAAACTAAGCTCGAACTTTACTGGAGTTGCTAAATTAGAAGAACATTTTCAGAGTGTATTACAAGTAGTAGAAGCAGATAAGATTACTCAAAAGAAAGCTAATGTAATAGTGAGTAAACAAAAGTAGATGTGTAGATTATGTATTTACCTTTGTTTTGTTTATTTCAGACTTTAGCCATCAAAAAACGGAATTCGAGTGTTTCTTTATTAACATAAAAAAGAAATAATACCATTTGATGACTTATACATTGTACAAGAAAGTATAAACAGGAATTATATTTCTTATGATTTAAATCACTTTTGTCTCATTTATATAGTTTATGGATATAAAAATTGTAATATTTCAATTGATGTGCGCCCGGTAAATGTTAACAAAATTTTTATAAATTTCTGTAAAATTATTTTTATGCGGTAAAAGACTTTGCCTATATTCAAGTTAACCAACGGTGTACACACCAATCTCTTTTAATTTTAAAGAAATTGGGTGTATGACTTGTTCATACCCTACAAATGTAAATCGTTGGCGTTTTCAGTTTCTAAAAACAAACAACAATGAACATGGTACCCCTGAGAATTTGAAGAATGTTTGACAGATGAGCAGTTTTTCTGTCATGACGTTTGTTTCTATAAACTGCAAGATGAAGGAAATAAACAAAAAAACTATCCGTAATTAGCAGGGGCGTAGGGAGGAATTACGTCGATCCCCAATTCTACTCTGAGTTTGTTAAGGCAGGAGTGATACAAGTGCAGGGGTGTCCATAAGGGTTAGGCTGGAGGGGCTGTATCCCCCAAAAATCAAGGATTTTTTGTGCATTTTGTTTTAAATCCGTGCATTCTATCAAAAAAGTGTAAGCGTCAATTTTCTAGCGAATCTTTTTTGTACCTTTGAATTTTTAATACTTCTTGTTTTTAACATGAAAAGGTACATTTTTCTTAATTTATAAGCCTATTTTCAAAACGTCCATGCCTATGCTCATAAATATTTAAATTATACTCATAATTCATATTTATCAATACTAGAATGGGCACTCGGTAGAGCGCAAAAACTCCACATAAAATCAGATTGAGTTATACCATATAGCTCAATTTGTTCAATAGTTATAGTTGATTATACAATTTTTATATTTAGTGTTACCTTGACCTCCACTTCACAAAATGTAATTCCTTTTAGTGTGAGCATATATAACCTTACTACTAAGTTTGATCAAAATCAATCCGTAAGTTTTGCCATAATCCTGATGACTAACAAACAAACAAACAAAAATGGGTATAAACATAACCTCTGTTCAACTTATAAAAGGATCCACTGAAATTTATTCTCAAAGAAGTAATCAGCTAACATACTATGGAAGGTTCATTGAACACTTTATAACCTTAATAAATTATGTGGAAGAACAAAGTATACGGAGTAGCATGTGTACTTTGAAGTTAAATCACCGGAAATTAACTCATTTGAAAAGTAACTAAATGTAAAACTAAAAATTTATACGAGCCCCATCCTAGCTTTATAAAAGTGAGAAGCTTTTTCTCTTTACTAATTGAATAAACATCTTCTTATACTTATATTATGTAAATATAAATTTACAACTTTTTTTTCCTAAAATTGAATAGGATACTAATGTATAGGTACACATTATACGATCATAATATTCTATTAGAACATTCAGAGGTAAGTTAAAAACAAGGCTGAGAAATAAAATAATAAGCAAAGTGAGACAATATACGTAAATGAAATCACAAAATTGTACATTATGCATCCAACTCATGATTAGAGATGTTTTTTTTTCTAATAGAGTGAGGAGAAGGCAGAAGCGAGACATATGGTACACCTGAATTAAGACATTTTTTAATATCAGCTATCTGTTTTATGATTTTGGAAAGAGAAAACGAATCATTGTTTTAAAGAGAAGAACCCTTTACATTTTTAAAACAATTTACACCACAGATAGGCAAGAATTTATCTTTAAGAGGGAGATATGTATTCATACACCACGATCAATTAAACAATGAACTAAAAAGCAAAATGAGCAAACGCATCAATCATTTATACTTGTTTAATCGCTATTCTTAGTTTTTTCTTTACACACATCCCTTCTTTACTCAATGGTACAACTTTTACTCATTAATTATTTTTGTTTAACTAGTTTTAAATATCGTTTATTTTCTCTATACATGCCATTATTTAACAATGATTAATTGATTATTAGTAATGAAGCGACGTAGCCTAAAGATAGGAAATATATCCAATGAGTAATGACCTACTATATAGTGATGAAAATTGGATGCATTTTTTAGCTCGTCCATTCTTTTGGAGTTGGAAAACTGAAGAGTAAATTTCTGTTCCTAAGCTGTTGTCATTATTATTTAACTCCTGAAAACAGAACTTCCTTTTCTATTATATACAATATATGAACCAATTTTGACCCATTCAATGCTAATATCGGGATTCAACATTTTCGATGTTCCTGATAGTTTTGGTCAAAAAATCTACGCTCCTAATAATAAATGGAGAAAAATTAAAACGTTACTCCAATCTATTCGGAAAAGATGGATGATAATGTAAAATCAAGCAGCAGAGGAGGCCAAAGTTGATTCTACAAAGAAATCTTAGAGTAAAGGATGTAGTGGTAGTAGTGGATGAAGTATTAGGGCAACCAGAATGGTCTCTAGGGATAGTTATTAATATTAATTAGGGTAAGGATGGACTTATTAGAAGCGTTCTTATCCGAGCCTCTAATGGTAGAACATATACACGCCCACTATGCAAGGCCACATTAGTTATGCATTCCAAATGAATATTGATTTGATGAATTGGTAATTGACATGTATATTATAGTTAAGCAATTCATGGGGGGGGGAGGGGGGAGTATTAGTTATTATGCTATTCTATCTTGTGTACCCCATACATATTTGTATTTTCTTGTTAATATGTATAGTTTGTAGCGTCCTTATGTACACATATAAAATAGAATCATTGTTATTATGATATAGAAGCAATAAGGACACATTGTTGTCAAGTATAATTAAATATAAGAGTATTTTAATTACTTTGTCCTATATTGTTGGGCGGTGTTTCATGTGTAAACAAAAATGTTTATATTGTTTTTTCTCAAAAAATAAAACGACATTTCTTCTATATTTTCTTTGATACATTTTAGAAAATCTGAGAGTGAACGAAGTAATTGTTCTTTAGATTTAAAGTGCAAATGTCTCCAATGTTTCAATTCAAATCTGATTAAAAACTCAACTACGTAAAGATGAGTTGAACATTTTTGTGTGCTCATAAGAAAAGGAGATTAATTTTGAAGGTTTGTTGCGGAATTATAATAATTAAGTCATTTTTGGACTCAAAGTAGAATGGAAGATCGACATCGGAGTAATTTTTGCTTATGTTCTTGTTTATTTCCTCCCCCCTTATTACAACTGTCTGTAGATCATGATCTAATGAAATATCAGGACAACTAAATTTCTCTCCTACCAAACATTATCCAAATTGTGATGATTGCCATTTTGATTTTCGGTTTCTTTTTTTAAAATGCTTCTGATTAGCAACACTACTAATATGAATCACATCAAGTGTATATATAAATGTATTTTAATAAAATGATTTTTTTAGTACAATAGATGATTTACCTAATTGTAACAATATAAAATGACCTAAACATTTTCCGTTTTAAAATTAGACAATATTAGTCATTATTGAAATATATTTGAATATGTCAAAATGAAATGACTAGGAAACGAGAAATTGGATTTACTCTACTTCTCAATTAGCTTCCAAGAATTACAACTAAGTTATATTTCAAATATATAAAGATAATTCCAGTCTAAGAATTTTTAATACTATTCACGTATCAAGACAGTCATATTAAGTAAAAGAGTTCATATTCTAATCAAGTCATAATTTACCAACATTAAACTTTTTTTACTATTCTAGTAGTTATATCACTTACAATTAAGAAACCTTCTACTTAATGTTGTGTCCGTCCTGATTTAGAACAGAAAACTGTAGTTCCGTCCAATTCAGGCTCGTCCGGGTCCAGTTCAGTCCTGCATATCAGTCCTAACACTGATAAAGTTTGTGTTGTGCCTTCATGACGTCAATCAACTTTATTTTTTTTTATCAGTTCTAGTACTGACAGTCCTAAAGACCGACAGACTTAAGGACTGGTCCCAAGATTGGACTGGACCGAATAAATAAGGCCTGCCACTGTACTACTATATATTATGTCCTTGATGGGTTAGGAACCTCTGCAATAAAGTATTGCTACATATTAGACAAAAAAACATATTAAATCATATTTTTTTGTTTAATTAGTTTTATGGTTTGAACCATAGAGAATATATTTTTTTTTGTAAGTTAAGAATTTATTGCTGTTTACCATAGTACAAACATACATTATAAAAAAATAGTACAAATATGCATACATTACAAAACTATACAGGGAGCGGGGATCAAATTGTCGCCTACTTTAAATCTTGATAACTTGAAGACGACATTATCAAATAAAAAACTGGTTACCTAATAGGAAAGCTATTCTTGTCAGCTGACGATACGTAGTTCAGTTAGCATCATGCCGTCATCATATGAGGAGATAAAGAGCTATAAGTGGAACGAGGAGCTTTCGAGGTCCACCATGGTCAACGCATTGGTTAATAAGGGAGGTGAAATCTCCAATTCAACGATTGCTTCAACCTTAGGAGTGAATTTACGGACTGTTCAGTGTATCCGTAAGAAGCTAGAGGACACTTGGGATGTTGATGCCACCATAAAGAGGGCATTTAAGGAGGAGGGCGCCGACAGGAAGGTCAAGGACACTGACTTTGTCGACAAGGTGAAGAAGATGGTTGAGGATGACCCTACTAGGTCCATGAAGGTCGGAGACAGGCCCTGGGTGTGGCAACAGGACTCAGCACCCTGCCATGTGTCCAAAATCTTCATGCAGTGGTTAACTGAGAACTGTTATGACGTCGTAACCAAGGATTTGGGGCCTCCTAACTCTCCCGACCTTAATCCTTTGGACTATTTTGTCTGAAGTTATGTAGAGACATACCAACAGACATCCCCATAGCACCAATGCCAGCCTGATGGAATCCATCAAGGAGGTATTCGGCAACATGGACAATGAGATGGTCAGAAGAGCCTGCGGCCGGTTCAGAGGCGGTATTGAGGCCGTTATTGATGCCAACGGTGATTATATCAAATGAATTGCTACTCTATACCTATATGCTTGTCATAGTTTTGATTTTCAATAAAAAAGTTAAGAAATGTATATTTTGGGTTGTTTTTTGTAGAAAAATATTTTATCGCCAATTTGATCCCCACTCCCTTTACATACATACGGCAAAGAAAACGACCACACAAAGGGGTATCTGTGCTACTACAGCAGAAATTAATCTTAAGTCCTACTTAATTTTATAGTAATTATCAATAATTTTTTTCATTTTTGTACATTTAATAAATTTAAGAATACTGAGATCTTCATCCTTTGCTTACATGGCTTGGTATCTCTTATATGAGAACGATGGACATCTGTTAATATGGTGGTCTACGCTTTGTGGTTGTGCAAATATTGCACTTGTATTTTTCCATTTGCTCAGATGAGCCAAAAATGGCCATGACCTGTATAGGCTTGAACAAGTATGTTCATGTTTTGAGGCAAAAGTTTGATACTCTATTGTTTAGGTTTCTTTAACATGTGATGTGTATATTTCATTCTTTGATCTTCCATGTATCTGCTCCAACAAACTTCGAAGAGAAAGTCACCCACCACCTTTTTTTTATGTAGTTAGGAGGCGCTCCAACGCACAAACGATTTTGACTTTCAGTAACACTATTTGCAAGATAGTCTGCAAATTCGTTTCCTGAAATATCTGGATGGCCTTTGCACCAATCAAGATATATGTTTATTTCCGATGTTTAATATTTCTTTGCACTTCATAAGTGTATCACTTTTTGTAAATGGATTTTAAATAGCAGCAATTGCCGATTGAGAATCCAATCAAATTGTTACTTTTTTTTTATGGCTTGTCTGGGTTAAGGAAAGCTACCAATGATTGTGGGATGGTGATTATTTCTGCTTGGAAAACCGTTTCTTCGTTATGTAATGATGCTGATGATTGATGAATTGACATGTTACCTCGAGTGATAGCCGTTACACATTTGTGTTGCCTTTCTCATCTTTAGATCCATATGTATTGTATCCAATTGTAAAGGGTGTTCAACTTGACGGTTGTCGACCCAAATATGATTGCCAGTGATAAAGCCACTTACTTTCAAGTATTTTAATGTATAACGATGTCCACTACCCCTTGGAAGATCACCGACACTATCCAAGGTACCTCAGAGAGAATTCCTTGTTCTCCATCTAGACTTCATTGCATGCGCTTGTATGTAGAGGTCGAGGGGAGTGATGCCCAACACTTTCTCTATTCCTATTGTTAGTATTGATTGTAGGGTATGATTCATGCCCATGAGTGTTTTTCTATGAATGTTGGTTAATTTCTTTATTCCCTCTTTCTTTGGAATAACAGTGTGTCCCAATACAAGACACCCATAGGTGACGATAGGTCGGATCATGGATTCGTAAAGTCAGACCACTAAATCTAAGGTTAGCCCCTACTTTTGTCCTGTGATTACCTTATCCATGTTCCATATACGGGAACACTTCGCAGCTTTTTCTTTCAGGTGTTCGGTCCAAGTGAGTCCTTGATCAAACAACACACCTAGGTACTTCATTTATGTTACATATTTCATAACTTTTCCATCCCTATATAATTGTAGAGAGTATTTAGATCTTAATTTATATGCTTTTGAGAAGACATTAGAGCTTGAGTTTGATGGATTAAAGGTTTTCTCCCATTCCAGAACCAAATTTAAAGTAGTCTGCATTCCATTGATAAGGATACTACGATATTTAGCAATTATTAATATAAGGATATCATCTGCATAACCTACAACTTGGGTGTGACCTTCTTTAAACTTGATCAAGAGGGTATCTATAATTATATTGCACACTATTGGAGATAAAACTCCCCCTTGAGGACTACCACGCGTTGGATTGACGTTGATTTTTTCACCTTTTAATTCAGCCGTGACCGTTTGTGTATTGAGAATATCCCTATACCAAGATTTGATGCTTACTGGTATTCCCAGCTATGTCATTACTGTGTTTGCTGAGTAAAGTTGTATATAATCAAACGTATCTGTGCAGTGAAAACTGACTGAATGTGTGCAATGTTTCAGATAGATGTATTTTTCGATTAAATCTGCTGCGTGTGACCAGGCTGTCTCAGATGATAGACCTTTTGTGTAATCATGTTGCAAGTGAAGTGTAGGTATAACTTCTTCTACTTTCCACTCTACAATTCTTTCGAGTCTTTTAAGGATGTAGTTTGAGAGGGTGATTGGTCTAAATGATTTTGCTAAGCTCTTCTGAGAATCAATCCGTAAAGTTCAGAGATGTAATAGATTAAGTTGTCCCTTATTTGTTGTAGTGTAACTGGTTTAAGTCGATCTGCTCCTTAACTTTTAAGTGGTCCAAAAGAGTTGAAGGATTTTTTTAACTTATTAACTTCCACAAAGAAAATGTTAAAGTTAGTTTCTGGCTGGTCTGTGACAGGTGGTATTGATTCTGCAGTCAGGGAAATGAGTTTCCATCAGTATTTGCAAGGATTGAGGAGATGATTCTGCGTATCCATTATCTTTTTTTTTTGAGGAGACTAATTGATTTTTCGATTGGTTTCTGAGCTCTGATCAGTTTTGCAATATCTTTAGCTCTTTCAGTTTTACTGCAGAAAAGTCTACATTACTCTTTCTTCTCTTTTCTCAGTGCTGTGCGAGATTCGTTTTTGTTTGTTTTTGTTTTTCAGAAATCTTCACTTTGTGGCCTATAATTACGCTTATGCTCGAGTTTGTTGAGTTTGTATCTCAAGCTGGCAAGATGTTTTGTCCACCATGATACTGATTTGACTTTTTATGTTTTTCTTAATGGGCAGGCAATGTCCAGTGCCTTGATTATGATATCATATATTGATTCTGCAGAGTGATCTATCATCACCTTTGCATTGGGAAGTATTTCAGAAAGTGACTCATTTTCTATGTGACGTCTGAATATATCCCAGTTAACTTTTTTTAAGGTTTTCTTGACTTTTCATTAATGGGCATGTACTTTCCAAAGTTAAAAACTGTTTATCGATGATCTGAAATAGATGGTCGCAGATCTACATGCCATCCTTTAGTCCCGCGCTTTTTAAAAGCATGATGATTCATAATTGTAATGTCAATGGTTGAACTGACTCGTTGAGTGACAAAAGTAGGTTCATTTCCTTCATTTAATAATATAAGATTATGTTCATCTATTAGATTTTCAAGAATTTATCCTCTAGTGTCAATGTATTGACTGCCCCTAGATGATAAAGCTTTTAGTTCACATCAGGATGTTGTATTTTTGTATTAAATCCATCAAATCTTTACAGATACTTTCCTCAGTCAAACCAAATGTAGACCTACTATTTTAATGGGCGGTTTAGTTATTAAACCACTAAATGCATACTATATAATTTATAAATCATGGTCTTATATTATCGTTAGTTTTTTTGATAAAATATAAGTAATATATTATTGGCTTTGGAGTAATTGATGATGTAGTCTCAAAGAATATCGGAATAAGTGTGCATTTTAAGTTTGATATACAATTTCAAATATTTTCAGCTAATTTTGTTTCACCCAATCATACTAAAAGATAAACTGATGTATTTTTTATTTTTTTTATTACATAAAAAATAATTTATTTACCAATATTATTTTCGGAAGGATCTGAAATCATGGAGAAGCCGTCGTAAATCTCTATGAAAGATGTTTCAGCCACAGAAATATTTTTAGGAAATTGAACGGACTTATTCCCAAAGGTACGTTTTTAAGATTTTGAAACGATTAAAGATGACTTACACCAGATTCAAGGACCAAAGAAATCAAGCATGAGACAAAAAGGACTCTGAACGGGATAAAAACTGTCTAGAGATGAGGATTCTCTCAAACTTATTGGGACCTTTTTTAAAAGTGAACATGTCTCAAGAATCCGTGTACAAAATTATCAAGCAAGATTTCAGGATATAGGTTTCCAATCTTATAATTTGTTATTGTGATACAGAAGCCGCTCGAGCGAAAATAAATAGTCGAGCTCCATCGCTGCCTCTTCACATTATATTCAGCGATGAGAGTTTTAATAAGTTTGAGGTCATCAAATATTGCAATGGACAAAGAATCATATCCAAAAATAAATATCAGTGGTTCTCAAACGTTTTACACCCCAGACCATGAAAATATCAAGATATTTATGTATGTACTGCCATTATTAAAAAATGGATAATTTTTGATACAATGTTATCCAAAATGTAGTTCACTTATTTCTTGATCTTTTTTATAAAAAGCCCTACCACAACTTAAGGTTCTACGTTTAAATAAAAGGGAGCTCACGTTTACACCACAGCTTAATCCAAGGGTCCACAGTTCCATTACATATACATGTTCTATATGAATAAAGCAAAGTCTATCTGCATGCCCTATGTGGCTATGTACTTCGTAATGTCGTTTTTGAGTGTATTTGGGACTGCCTTAATACTTTATCCAAGAAATAACAATACAATTAAGTGTGTACGCCCTATTAAAAGAAAAAGGAAGTATAGGCATATAGAGTACATTAGTTTCTAGAGGCTAAAGTACTCCCTGGCTCATCACTCCATATTAAAAATAATTGTGAAGCTGTTATTATTACGTTTTCATTCTTGAGGAGAGAACCTGTAAGTATTGAATAACAACATGGGAGTGTGCTCATGAAAAACAGAGTGTACTACTGATGATTTCTTGGAAGTGAACTTCTATTATTAAAGAAAAGTTGGTCTGTTTGTCAACGTATAGTAACTTTAGACAATAACTGGCACTACTGCTAGTAAATATATCATTGAAAAGCGACCTTTTTATCAAGGAAGTCTCTTCAGACATTGTAGTTCAGGTTGAAGGGATAAGTATTCAACCAAAAAACCTCCCGTTGGTTCCAATCCAATGTAGATTTCTTTTCTTTAAAACGTTTCTGCATGATTTCAAATTATGTATCTTAGATGAGAGACGACCCAGCAGAGGCATTAGATACGTTCTCCATAAGGTGGAAGAAGAAGGGTTACTTCTTCCCTCCAGTTTCACTGTTTTCAAGAGTTACAAGCAGACTGAAGGATCAAAATTGCTCCCCAGCAATTCTGATAACTCCCGAGTTGAAATGAGCAAAATGGTTCCTACAGTTGCAAGAGATATCTAGGGAGTCAGCGAGAACAATTCTCTCGTGCTTAGATCTTAAGAAACTCCCAGAATAAGGGATTATGATGGCATGAAAGATTTTGAGAGGGCTTTATTAAATCAAGGTCTCGATTCGAAAGCAATTAATCTCATTTTTTCAAACATTCGTTACTCGACTAAGAGGAATGCGTTTAAAAATGTATAATATGTTTTATTTTGGGAGAGGATTGTTCTTTAACGTGTCGGGGAATGTGGTAATAAATTATTTAGCATCACATCCCACGTCTTCCTATAGTGCTCGTGTAACAACAAAAGTGGCAATAGTAATCTCATATCTTAAGATTGGTTGTTGTAGCTTTAAACAGAGCTGATGGCAGTTTAGCAAGGTTGTATCCTTATCGGCGTAGCGTTTCCGTTTCTTCAATCGCTAGAACTAGAACAAAAACAAAAACTGACAAAGTTGAGCTGAGACAGGAACTGAGACCGTAATATATTGCTTATCCGTCTCAGTTCTTTTACTTATTTTAGTTTGATGCATTTTTGGTATATTTATAACCTTTTAACATGCTATATATATAATTTCATGGAAATAAAATACGTCGTTACCTTTATTGTACCACGCAACCTTTCATTTCCTAATTATCTGGAAGTTATCTTGATAAATCAACCATGCCAATTGCTATTTTTCTCTTAGGTAATACATCCCCTCCAGCCCACCGACTGCGGACGGCCATGTAATGGGTAATTTAATATGAATGATGTTAAAAATTGCCCAAACGTCATACATTATCTTTCTATCTTGAAATTGGAGACTGCATAAGCGGAAAGTTAAAATTTAATTATGGTAACCTTTTAATAAGAATGTAAGCAGGAACGTCTGCTGGGGGTAGACTAAAGATGAATGAAGGAATTTTTGCTTTGGACTAAGAAAAATTAATGAGAAAACAGGTGTTGAAAAAACTTTTATAAGGATTTTTTCTATAAAAAAAGGTCATGTGACCAAGTTATGTACCAGAGCCAAAAATACCGCCCCCCAAAAAAAAAAAAAAAAAAATATATATATATATATTATAAGCCTGCAGACGTCCCTGGCAAGGAACTGCTACTTTTTCGTGCATCTACCATGAATCATTACAGTAGAATTATTTAGTTTCTGGAATACCCTGTTCAGGAGTTGTGGTGTGCAAATCCGTCTCTTTCGGTCGCACCGGCATTTTTAGTCTTGAACATCGATGAACTTTCATAATGAATGAAGACTCAATATAATGTAACCATTTTTACAACGACAAAAAGTCGTCGTTCCTTACATAAAGATATCCTCTGGGCTCAACCTCAGTCCTATAGTTCTTTGATAGACTCTAGACCCCCTTCTCCCTGTTCTCTTACTGTAATAATATATTTTTTGCGAAAATATAGTATGAAATGAGGGCAAACTTATACAATGTACCACTAATTTGTAACTTGTACAGTATGCAGGGCCGTATATATGTTTTTTTTCATGGGGGGTGGGGGAGCTTGTTTTTTTATTTAAAAAATCCACAGCTGTTCACAATAAATTAATTTTTTTTGAAAATAATTATCAAAAATCCATGCCAAAATTACTAAAAAGGCCATTTTTTGGAAAGAAAAAAACTAAAAATCCAAAACTCTTCACATCAAATTCATAAAACGCACCTGGTATATTTATACAAATAACAAATTGTACAATCATATGATCATCTAGAGTTTAGACAAAATATATATTAATGTATAATGCTACAAATGCAAGAAATGATAGATTTAAAACTTTCATAATAATCAATATAGGTAGCCATTACCTTTATTTTTCATTCACTAATATTATTCATGAGTTTTATACATATAAAAAAATATGTATACAATAAAAGCCTTCCAAAGATTATATTAATAATATAAAAAAAAATAGGCAAAAAACATTACTGTTTTTTTATACACACATTGTACTATGTTCATTGTTCACATTATATATATTAGATAAAGCCTTCTCTTAATATATTTTCATTTATTAAGAACTCTTTTAAACATAAAGACTTTTGGAGACCACATAACATATTTTTTTATATAAAAATATATCAAAAAGTATTTTTGAGCTTCAGAGAAAAGCGACAACATATATATTTATCACAAATATCACTATAAATCAAGAACAATCCTAAAAGCATTTCGTAAAGACTTCTAAAATATTTATTTTATATCTATAAAAATATTCTTCTTTAAAATCTCTTTTTTTTTTCTAAATAATGGGGTATTACATATTTGCAGGCTTGGAGCAAAAAAAAAAAACCATGCTGGTAAAACATGGCCCGTTGTCTAAGCCCAACGTCTCAGGAATACCATGTCTGGCAAATACGGACTTCAGTACTCCTATTATTGATGTGGGCTTTTGACTCCTTTTCTATAGCATCTTACTTTTTCTCCGTTTCAGTAAGAGTCTGACTTGCATACAAAATGGGGATCAACCCGTCCTCTTTCTTCTGGTACAGGACTGCATCTGTGAAAAGAATATACCCCAAGGTTAATAGAAATACAAGGTTAGACCATCATGTAGTCAGGCTTGCTAGAATTTTCAATCTGATGTATTGTACAGACTGCTGGGCAAGATAGGCAGATTTTGACAAAAAAACATAGCCACCCATAGTCTATGACGTCACCATTGCTATAATTTTCAATTTGATTTATAGTACCGACTGCTGTGGAAGAAAAACAGATTTTGAACAAACACGCAACCACTCATCTACTATGACCTCAATATTAAAAGCGTGGTAGAAGTCAAACATAAGTCGTACACGCGATATGGTATAACCCTGTATTTCTATTAACCTTGAGAAATGGTCAGGGACCTGTGTAAGTTTGTACTAGAAGTTTTATCTTACATCCAAATTTGACACCCTTTGGCTCTTTTAAATTATGTGTGTATATTTCATTCTTTTGTCTTCTTTGTATCGCTTGTACAAGAATTAGTTGAAGAAAGTACGTATCACCTGCTTCATAAAGCTTTTAAGCACTCCAACCAACTTTCAGTTTTGATTCTTAGTGTCTATTTTTTCTAGATAATCTAGAAATTCATTTCTTGTCATATCATTATGACCTTTACACCATTCAAGGTATATAGTTTTCTCACTTTTTCCTCTGTTCAATATTTTTTTTTTGCACTTTTTGACTTCATCTCTTGTAGTACGGGGATTAAGAATAACAGCAATTGCTCATTGATAATCTGATCAAATTGTAAGCTTTCTGAACGTTTATTCATCCTTGCGATAGCAAATACTTCTGCTTAAAAGGCCGATGCCTCTTCGTTCAACGAGGTCTATGATTTGTGAATGGACATGTCATCTAGAGTAATAGCGCATACATCACCAGTATTGACTTTTTCATCTTTGGATCCATCCGTGTATATGACTGTGTAAGGGTTATCAATCTGACATAAGATTGCATTTGATGAAGTCACTTGGTTGATTCAATTTAACTTGATCATGTATTTTATCACAGGAGAAACGATGCCCACGACGCCTCGGATTACCAATACCATTTCAGGTGTCCCGTAGGAAATGCCTTCTTTTCCATCTTGACTCAGTTGATTGTGCTTGTATGTAGAGGTTAAAGGGAGTGATACCCAAAACAGCCTCTATTCCTGCAGTCGGCGTTGATCGAATGGTGTCTGTCATGGTACCTTTCCTTGAATGGTGTTTAATGTCTTTATTCCACATTTCTTGGCATTAATGGTGTGTCCCCAAATAAGACACCCAATACTCATGATAGGTCTGATCATGGCTTCATAAACCCAGAGCACTATTTTTAATATTTCTTTCAGGGGTTCGGTCCATGTGAGTTTTTGATGGAAAATCCCACCCAAGTACTTCATTTTTGTTTGCATATTCAATTATTTTTCCACCCATATTTAATCTGAGAAAAAGTATTTTACATTATAATTTGTATCTGAATAAATTGTATTTACTCTACCACATTTCAAAACTATATCTACAGCTTTTCTTTTCCCTTGGAATACTAGGAAATTCCAAATTATCAATGTTTTTATAAATAATTTTAACCATAATTTCGCTATACCTCAGTTGTGGTCTCTTTACATTTCAAAAAATTACTCTTGCCTTTAGTTTTCTTTCTCCACATTAAATATTACTTTTTTATCCCTTAAGGCTTAGCTATGGTTGATGGGCTCCAAGAAATGGTGTTCAGAAAACTCATAAAAGGCAAAAATAACTGTTTAAATGGTCACAACAACGAGGGTAGTTACATTGGGTGTTGCATTATAATTAACAATTGTGTATATCCTTCATGATAATAGTATGTTGTTATATAAGCATACCTTAATAACTGGGGGTAAATATTTTTTGATGCTCTTAATAAGGAGTAATATCGCCGGACATTACTACATAATTAGCTTTTGCTCTAAATCTTTAAGATGAATTTATTTCTAACATTTTTTTATTAATATATTTATTGTCTAATTTTATGATTTTGACATTTACTTTATTATTAATAATTAGTTAGATCTCATCGGTAGAGATATATCTATCCTGTGCACAATTGTATATAGCAACTTCCACATGAAGAAGAGGGGTGATTATCTTTTGATTAAACTCCACGTCTCGCTTGTGTATTGCAACCTAAAGTTATGACATATTTAACTGAATTCCGATGTTAGAACAAGAAAAAATTATCTGGATCAATCTATTATTTCAATATTCTTTATTTATAATTTATTATTATTAATAGTTATATGATTTTAATTGTTTAATTTTGTATATTTAACTTAAATGTTTAATGGTTTATTTTTTAGTATGTAGATTATATTTCATTAAAGCCTTCTTTTTTTTTTAAACTTTGAGCTTCAAATATATTTCAAATACTCTACTTTGTCGTTTCATTAGCTATTATTCTGAGAATAAGGTTCATAATGAATTACAATTTCATGGAGTGTGACGTTTTCAAATCTACTGTAACGGATAAAAACGTCGAAGTCAATTATACGTAGTATATCTTCATTAAACATTTTGCTAATAAATACATTCGTTATACCCTCAAAAATCATAATAAAGCAGGCAGATGATAATCACATCAGTATTTTAAACAATGATACCATATGTCTTTTTTCCCCCCTCCTCCTCGCACGCGTTTTTCTCTACAATATTATCAACTATAGTCATAGCTTATATCAATCCTAAGACATATTTTACATTAGGACTTGAATGGCTTATGCAACCTATGGATACTGCCTGCTGTTTTCTTTTTGTTACATTTAATACATAGAGGTGAAGTGAAGAAAATATTATTCAGTTTATTCAATCATCAGTTAATTATAATTAAATAATCAGAATTAAATACTCGGGCACGGGTTGTATTTAACTCTTATTACATTGGGACTTCAAACTCCACGAGGACTCAGTTTGTATTAGAAAAAAGAAATTTCAGATTTGATATATATATATATATATTTTTCAAGATAAGTCATTCGACTGACTGAAAAAAATAATGCCTTGTTTCATCATCGTTTATAATTTCCATATAAAGTTTTACAGTGAAGGCAAAAGATAAATAAATTATTTTAGAAGGTGAAGAAGAATTAATCAACATTTATTATTCAGATTTTATCAATTTTCTATTAAATGGTTGAGCCCTATCAGCTTGCGAACATCAATGGACAGTTTATAACATTATTGGCATTTGTTACTTTTATAATGGGCCTTGCTATATATCTTCATTTGCAAAAGACGACTCTTTAACATTGTCGTTGATGTCAATATTGGGCAGGCTTGTTTCACTATTTTTGCAAATTCATAAGGAACTTTTTAAATGCAATACTACATTATCAGAGATTAGAAGATGGTCAAATGGCATTATTACAAAAGAAAGATTATCAAAAAATAACCAAAGGCTTTATTAATAACAACGTATACTCCGAAAATAACAATATAAACTTATCCTGGATGAAGATATTAGTCGTTGGAGAAAATAAGTTACACATGCAATTATAATATTATACTAATGTATTTATTTTGTGTAGCTCTAAATATATAAAATAAAATATTAAGTAATAATCATATTTATACTAGTTTAATTAATGAGTGTCGATGTAACTGATACTACAAGTATAATACCTATATGGTGCCTAATTTCTTGGAATTGCTCCTTTTCCTTTATTATTCATCATTTTTCCACGAAAACTTATCCATTAAACTATCCTCAAAAAGTTTGTAAAGATAATATTGTTCGCATAATTCTAAGCGAATAGTGTGTATAGTATATTTAAAAAAATACTAACTAAGAATTTTACTGCAATAAAATTGATATTCAATAAATACAAACAAAATTGTGGATTCTGAACAGTGAATGGATAATGACGATAATTAAAGAATAGAATAAGTATACAATTAGCATTCAGTTTATTTATTATAGATATATATTATAATATTAACTACAAATAAGAAAATGAATAGCACGCACTTCTTGTAATATACACTAAGCAAACCATCGGGAGTCGATTTTTAATTTATTTATAGGGTTTCAAAGATTGTGCTGGCTGCAAGAGGTGTAACAAAGTCATCAATTTATGAGTACCAGTCAAGTCTAAGGTATTTGAACCTAAGAACAAGGATGAGATAAAGGAAATATACAAAAAAAAACCACTCCGTATCTAGGATAATACAGTAAGAATTTCAACGATGTCCATCCTCAATTCTACATCAAGTCATACAAGGACTTACAATTATAACCCCACAACAAATCCAAAGAGTTACCCTTCTCCTTTCACGCACTAATGATTACTTTATACTTATTGTTGTCTCTTGTAGAGTAAAAAAATAATGATTATTTAGAGGCAGCAATTAAAAATACGGTTTGGTTTTTGTCAATTGTGTCTTCATGGTTACAATGAAAAGCTTTAAAATATTTTTCCGGACACTGACAAAATTTCAAAAACTCACACAAGGGCCTCCCTTAGAGACCAATTCAATCCAAGGGCTAGATGTTTTTTCATAAAATCCAGGTTCACACTTAATATCTTGTAGAAAGATTCCATGAGTCTGGCAACTAGGCAATGGAAGAAGTTTCCTAGAACCTAAATATTCAAAGGCTCGTAAACTAATGCTTCGTAAGATGCGGCAGTGGTTGCATCCTGTTTTAAGTATCCTCAAAATTACAGAAAGAAAAGAAGACAAAGTTTGGTTTATTTTTAAAGATTGGACTTCACTTCCTAATATTTTTGGAAAATTTTAAAGTTACTTTATAAGGATAATAATAAAAATAGGGAGAAAATATGCTAGCAAAATTAGTGTATCCAACTATGAGGCTTATTCAAGGTTGTCAGAAGTATGTATGTTGGAGGTCGGCAATGCCCCTCTAAATAATTGTAATGTTGTTAAATACAATTTTTCCTCACCTCTTAACTTACTTTTCAAAGGAAAAAGTATTTATTGCCCTCTACACGGCAATACCTCAGTAACACAAAATATATTTTGTCGTCAACTCTCAATTATGGTGTGTTTCATTATTATGACTTATGAGTGTTGATTGGTTGAATTTGAATTAGCTCTTGTTAAGCTGTGAACAGTTCACGCCAATTATTGAATAGTAATTTCATAGTTGGAAGAATTGTCTAAGTAACTACCAATTGATTTAAGGCCTTTTTACTGTTTCTTTTTGGAGGAAAGGTAAAAACTTGTTCAATATTTTAGAGCTTCCGACGGTCCTGTTATTTGAGACTCACAAGAGATATTGACTCAATTTACTCCACCCATGAAAAATCATCAAGATCATCACGAATATCACTACATCAACATTTTTGGAGCATATTCAATTTCTGAAGGGGAAAGTTCCATCAACCCTCGCCCTTTAGTTTGATCAGCCCTGTATAATGTACAAGTACCTTATAGATACATTTATGTTCCTATTATGAATCCTGATATTGGTGGTGGGACCAAATATTAATCGTTATTTTTAATGTGAATGAATTACATATTGTATAATCTTACATGTGTGTTATTAGTGTATTTACTCAGGCAACGATATCAGATTTCGTTATGTACGTACAAGTATAAGATGTGGTATAGTCTCAGATTACTCACATACCAAAAATTAATGCTCTCATAAGCATCATTTTAATTATACATATGCTACAAAATTTCCCAAAACTTACAATCAAATTAATCATTATTATGAACCAAATTTATGTAGTAATATGTTCCAATTTTTTTGTATGTATCAAATTCTTATTTTACCGTTGCGTATTTTCACAATTGTGTAAGTAAGTGCTTGGTATTCACTAAGAAAAAGTAACTTTTGATCAATTTATTTCTTTATTATCTGATTTTATAATATAAACCAATTTTAATCATTTACTTCGTTAACTTCTATAATGTCAATTACTTCACTTCAAGAGCAAAGAAGACATTTTTCGTGTTTGACATAGTTTCTCTCTATCATAAATTTGTATAAAGAACTAACAAGATTATTAGAATAGAAAATTTGCCAAACTTCAATTTGATAATGTTTATGTTATGAACATTAATTTTTCTGGTGTGTGTATTTATTTTTAAAATGATTAATGTAAATTATATTCGTGATATATTGTAGCTTATTTAGTCTTGAATTCTTATTAATTGTCCTATTATTAATAAATTTTTACATATTTTTACTCATGAAATCTGTATTGAAAAACTATATTATTATATTTTTATTAAAAAATAACATATTCTAGCTTAACAAGGGGCATTTTGGAGCATTTAACTAGTATAAATCTCGGCGGTAATGTTTCAATTAAAAACTTATCATAACGCTCGTTAACAGTTAGCGTCTCTTCTTCCCCATACACTATGAGCTCCATGGCTTCCTGACGCTCGTTTTCGAGCAAGAGTTGTAGGGCACTTGTGGATGCTCGGGTGGGTCTAGGAAGAGGCGGAGGAGAAGATAGGTAGAGCGGAAGGTTTGTCCACACTGAAGGCACAACATCCTTTTTCAGTCTAGTGAAAAGTTAAGTAATTCAATTAAGTTCATTTGTCAATCCTTGAAATTGTTCTATATTTTCATTTTAAAGTAACTAATCCTTTTACCCAAAGCTCGAACCTGTTTTTGAGCTTGTGCCCATGGGACCTCTACCTTAGTTCTAGTTACCGATTAAGTTGACAACCACTGCCCTATCTTTGGTCTACGGAATGGGCAATATAATCTGATTTCGTGAATTGGAGACTGCACAGTCTTGAACTCGTAGTAATTGTCTATATTTTTGAATTCACTTAGATATGCACTTTCTGTAATAGGAGCAATCCTCTCCCATTTGGATGCAAGTTTCAGATTAGGAGGCCCATTGAAACCAGGAAAACTATGGTATAGGATCTTCAGATTATTGGGGGTGCCGTCATAACCTTAACGGCATCCAGGGGAACAGCACTTCCATCAAATCACCTTAGACTTAACAGTCACGATCGGAATTCTGAAGCTATAACTATAGTATATTTAACTACTGAAAAAAATGCCCAATCAATTTTAAAAATAAGCCGTGTCTTGGAACCGGCGTGCTTTTTTATTCATCTGCATGTAGTGCAGATAGTTTGAGATGTCCATTGTCATACATGTAAATCCAGTGTGTTTTTAGCTGGCCCGTTAATGTTTAATTGGTAATATAAAGAACGAACTTTATTTCAAGTTTTCAGGGTTCAGGTTATATAGGTAAGTATCACTATAGATTAAACATTCTAAGCTCCACCTAATAAATGGAATTGTGATTTAGATAAGTTATGTCTTCGTTATATACATCAAGGAAACTGAAGGACTCTTATAAATAAAATATTTGACTTAGAATAAGAGACGAAGCAGAATTGACTTAAGAACAAAAGAACTTCAGAATTTCAAAGAAGGAACAGTGGATGGACGATGAGAACTCTTCCTGTTCCTCACATGGACTTTCAGTGGATTATTCTGTCTTTTTATAGATCTCATTAATTCTTGTAGCAGTATACGATTATTCCGTAGAAGATTTGGAGGAATTTATGTATTTTTGAACATGGAGGCAATTATTCACGAGGTCAGAAGTCCCTATCACAGATCTGGAAAGGGAAGGGGCATCTGCACAATGAACGATTCTTCCATGAAAGAAAATGAGATCCATCGAGTGAGGTACGCAGAGACGAGATTCCTTGAGCAGCACATGAAGAGAGGATCAGAAGGCATATTGCTAGGATATCCAAATGGAAAAATATAAGCTCCGAGGGAAAATGGATCGATGGAGATCCAATTAAATGCAGCCAGGAGGAGAGAGGGAACTTTTTTAAGGCGCTTTAATAATAAAATTATTCAATATATTAAGATAAGTGGCAAGCTATAGGCTTTATTAAAGGGAGATGTTGTACAAGAAATATTAATAAATAATGAAGGAAAAAGAAGAAAGAAAAAGGGGAAATCTTCCAACTGTTGTCCTTTTCTAATCTCAAAACAGTATTTTATTTGACTAAACAGCCCATCTTTAGTAATACAGCACTAATACAGGGATAAACCAGGGGGTACTTTAGTACTGTGGTCTGCATTATATATTACACGCCCAAATATTCTCAAATATGTGTTACACTTTTTTTAATAAGTGTAATGACTATTTTAATCTGTTAATTCTTAATTTATTTTTAATTAATACAATTTTGGCAGAAATTTTTTAAATAAATAGAATATTCCTTTCAACGAGAATCATTCTGACTCATAACCGGTAAGAAAAACTTCCTTCTTAACATTCGATGGTTAAATATAATAGGTCGTATTCACTATGACTATTAATATACATCTACAGTGTAGAAAAATAAGTATTTGATATTTTGTCAATTTTGTAAGTTTACCCACTTATAAAGATTTTCAATGAGATTGAGGTCTGTTGACTGGGCAGGGCACTCCATGACCTTAATGTGCTTCTTCTTTTTAGTCACTCGTTTCTCGCCAAGGTTTTGGGTTATTCTTATTGCCGTACTAGAAGATCCATTTTCAGTTCCCTGCCTGAGGTAAAGAAGTTGTAACCCAAGATTTCCCTGAGGATGGCCCATCCTCCTTTCGATGTGGTGTCATCTCCCCTTAATAGAGAAATACTCCCAAAACATAATGTTTTAGTATTACACTAAATTAATCTTATAAAAACTGTTATTTATAATAGTTACATGACTAATGAAATTGTATGATTTATATGAAACTTGTAGAAAAAATCAAAAGAAAAAAATAGATTTTTGCAACTTTACTTGGCATATTTTTTTATTTATAAATATGAAATGAATCAAAATTTATGAACTTAATCGAATCTAATTCATTCATTTAGCAGACTTACTTTTATCTAATAAATTCTCTCTTTTTCCAACAGAATTATTTTGGCTGTTCATTTCATAAGAAAAAAAAATTACAAACAAATTTTACATATTGTACAAGATTTTTTATCTAAAAAATTATTAAATTTGGGATTATTTTACATTATCCAAGACAAATGTTCTTTTTTAATTAAAGTATTTACAGTAACAGCAAATATATGTATTGAATTCTTAAATGTACATAATATGTTTCTTATAGTATCAAATTGAAAAAAAAAAAATGCTATATTTGATAAAGATGAATTGTAGTCAAGTACATAACATCTATTAGTTTTTTGACAGAAAGATCTTTAGACCATGGCTCTATTCATGGCATCCAAAAATGAATTCAAGATATAATTTGTCCCAGTTTCATCGACATAAATAAGATCATTTTTTGATGAACAGACCAACTAATAGGTGGTTTTTGACGAAAGTAGATGAGCACTTTTAGTAAAACTGGCTAAAAATGGAAGAGTACCAACTTTGATGCAGAATTCACAGTTCATAATGGATTATTTGTGTTACATTTAAAGGAAGTGAGTACCACTAGGATTACATACTTATTATAACCTCCACTATGACATTTTTAATCACGATTCAATGAAATAATGGAAAGAACAGTTAAGTAATCTTTAGGACAATTAAAAATACATTACGTAAAAATTTCATTGGTAAATCAATTCACTATGTCTTATACGATTATTACATAAATATCCAAGGTTATAATAGGAAGGTCAAATGGTAACAACAAAAGCACTCTATAATATGTGGATTGTACTGTCAATAAACTTCAAATTCATAGTCTCGAGTATAAAATCCCTCTTATTCATACACTTAAAAAAGGCAGGGATTTATTATATCCTATAAAATAAATAATCCATTCATATTTTAGAATAGTGATGAGTTTATTTATAAAATTGAAGACTAAAATGAGTAAATACAATTTATAGCAGAAATAAAAAATTATATATATAGCTAAAAAACATAGAAATGGATGTATAAAATTCTAATTTTAATTGCACCAACTTCGATCTATAAGACACTTGCCATAAAGCCATTGATGCATTTTGTGATTATTTTGTTCCTGTCCTTCACCCCATTCCTGGACCTCCTTCCATTTTTTGGCATCTTCGTATGAGAATGGAGATGGAAATATACGTTTACAATTGTGACAATTGTGATGCTCTAAATAAGCAGCACGAATGAACTCGAGCTCATCATCATCTAGGCATCTTTTACACAAACGGCAAGCAACATCTTCACATGCATCACCCGTAGAACATGCTTGACTAGAACATTCATCTGAAAAAACATACAAATCCTTATTTGCAACCTGCATTTCAAGTTCTTCCGATGATGTTGATTGAAGAGACGAGGCATGAATCCCGCCACGAATTACTCCAACAAGTCGAAGAAGTGAGTAAACAACCTATAAAAACAAATGGGTTATGTGATCATAACCTAAGAAAATAGGTATTACTTGTTCATAAAGCATTCGATTAAGTGTAAAATGAGCTGAACTCAGATTGGGTGACATATTGGCTTCCATCAGGTACACTTTAAGATTAGAATCTAAGAAAAAATCGAAACGAACCATTTCGAAAAACATTCTTTTCGATGTTTCTGGATAGTAGGATATAGCTTTCCGAAAGTCTTTTTCCTTGTTTTTGTACACAGAAACAATTATGTCTTCTATATCCTTCCAAAGAGTATCTGAATCCTTACCAATACTTCTTATATACGCATTTAAAGTTTCTTTGAATGAATATCCAAGATCTGAATAGTATTTGCTCAAAGTAGGAACCTTCCAAGTGGGTCTATAGTCGTCATGAACAACATATTTATCTCTATTTTTCGGATCAAAGGGGTGATATTTTTCAGGACAGAAACGAAGAAGAACATCTGCATCAAATACATATATTCTTAAAGGATCAATACTCGTAATCATGGTATAAACCCCAACATCAAACTTGTAGCCATCTATAAGAAAGGGATCTTGAACAAATTCCTGAACAAAAGAACCTGAGTCATTGAGATCCAAATTTTCAATCTTTTCTATTTTAATGCCACGATGGTTTTTATTTTTTTGAACGAATAGAGTTTCTGGATTTAATTTGGTATATTCTAAGAGTTGATTTGTGTCATTGGGAATTTTAAAAGCTTTAGGAATATTTGGAAGACCAGATGTAGCAAGATTAACTTTATTTGTGACATATCCTGATCCTGGAAGCTTATTTACTTTCTGAAATGGCTTAAGCTGTTTCATAAGAGGTTTTATCTTCTTAAACGGGTAGTCATGAGACCACATGACATCCCAAGAGTTGGTTGAATTATAATTGACACGCAAATATCCAGCTCGATTGAATATATTAATTACATGTTTCAAATAACCCGAGTCTGGGTGTTTACCATATATTGTAAATGAGGGTCCAGGTCTTACATCTTCATTATCTTCATTCTCATTCCCTTTGGAAAAAGTAGTCTTGAAATGTTGAATTTGTTCTTTTTGAAGTTTTTTTAATTCGTTGATGTTAAAAAATGTTACAAAAATACCAATAAGGAGAATTGCCAGAGGAATTACATTATTTAATCGGCTGAGTCCTCTCATATTCCCATTGCATCCGTTCATAGTTTTTGTTTTCTTTTCAAGATTCCTTGGCTATTTAGATTATATTTTATAAGTTGATGTCCTGAAATCGTACATTTTTCTTTACTGCAACAAAAAGGAATGGTTTTAGATTCGGTTTGTAACTGTTTTAATTTGTATAATATGTAATAGTACGACATTAAAATTCTGGTTTTGTCTGAATTTATTTTATATGATATATTCAGAGCAGGGAAGTAACGTGTTACATTGTAATATATTACTGTGACATTTATAATGTATAGATAAGAGTAATATAACGAATAATTTGCATATATAAATATTTTCTATTAATGACAAATTGAAATTTTCACCTATCCATAAATTTAAAAAAAGTCAATATAATTAGGATATTTAAGCCAACTTTAAGAAAAGTTTATTAATATGGTGTATAAATATATAAATCAAAGTAATCTGTAATAGCTTGAGTTATATAGCCTGGAGCAGAAGCTCGAATATACCCGACGAATTTCTTCCTAATTAATTAATCCTCGCTCATGCTCAATGGAGGCCTGGACGAAGTCAATATTGTTATGACAGACATGCCAAATCTTCATTTCGATGACACAACATAAAAAATTATGGAGGGGATTGAGATCTGGGAATGAGAGCGACCAAACCTATTTCACCCATAATTTTTCAAAGTTTTCAAAAGATAATTTTTAAATTTTCCTAGAGGTAGAAAACGAAGCATTGATCTGTTACCAAGTATACACTTCATTCTGATAATTTCCTTAGATCCAGGGTAAGACGACTTGTTGGAAGACCCATTTGTCAAAGGCGTTCATACTTCTCCATGTCGAGGTCGAATAAAGCAAACTGCACCTTTATCAAACGCTTCATTTATCAAAAATTATCATTTTCACTTACGTTTAATTATTATAAATGGCTTCAAAATATCGAAAATCCAAGGGAAAAATTAAAATATTATTAATTGTTTTGCTATACATAATCACTACAACTCCATTTGACCAATTAAAACATTTAAAAAAACCATATCCTCACCCTGTATATTTTAAATAGAAAAGAAGTGATACTTAAATATTAAGAAACGAGTTAAGAAAATAGAATAGGAGAAAATGAATTATGTTCTTGAAAATAATAAATGGTGGAGACTAAAGAATCTCTAAAGAAAGAGCCGACAAGGCGATCGAAATAATAATGAAACTAAGAAATACGTATCTATATTATGTTCACTCATTCACAAACTTCGTTCTAAAAATATAATAAGAATGACTATAGATGGAACTTTTGTAGAACGCGAACTTAATGAAAATTTAATGTTTATCCGCAAAAACCCAAACCATAACTTATCAATGACACAAAACAAAAAATGAACATAATGCATTAAAATTTTAAAACCCTATTAGAATTCAAGATGTTATATATATATATATTTTTTACATTCATATGTTTGTCGCCTCTTTCGTTAGAGTCTCTTGATTGGAGACTCAATAGCAGTGCCTTCTGACATAAATGTCAAATATGAACGGTAAATCACATTAATTCCACTGGTAAAATAATAATGTAATTGTCCCCACCGATCAATAAAGTTGTTCATAAGGCTGCTGTTGGACACTAGGGAATCATTTTAGAATAATCGTATGAGTAAATATTTAAAATTTAATCTACATCTGATTAATGTTTCCCTTTCTTGATTCTATATGACATTGGTTCTCAATCTCTAAGTAACAACATTATAATTAAGCTAAATATACAATAGGGGAGGTATAACCTATTTACGATGTTCCTCCACCCATACCAAGGTTTCAGAACCATTGCTCTAAGAAAAGAAAATTTAAAAAGAATAATTTATAAGTAACAATAGATATGTGCCACTCAGGCTGTGTTTTATGATGGATATGAACATAAGAATGCTCCTAATAGAGAATATGAAGCAAAAACGAGACAACGTTTAGTTTTATTGTAATATTTTAAATTGAAATTATAAAAAAAAAACACGAACCCAAGTAATAAATATTTTAACTACATCACTTTTGAATAGAGTAATAACTAATAATATGTGATAAATACCATATTCTTCTTCTATATGGCTTGCCTACCGTTAAAAAATCTACATACACAGGGGCAGCGGAACAGAGGGGGGGGGGAAGGCTTTGGCTGCCCCTTTTTTTGATTTACAATCATCATATTGCTAATGAACTAGGTTTTTAAGCTATTTCATTAAATTTAAAAAAGGGGTAATATATCCATTTATTCGACGTTGTGTATAAACAAAATGAAAAAAACTTTTACTCACATCGGAAGTCTCTTTAAATTCATTAAGACTTTTTTTACATATTAAACTTACATTTTTGAATTTGAAAATTCGTCAACGGATGATTACTTTAGGGAAGTTCTTGCAATAAATGTATTGTAAAATTGAAGGAGCTGGCAGTTTACTCTGTTTACTATCGTTATTATAACTAAATAACTTAGGTGAAAGTATATGGAGTAACATACACATGTATTTATATGGCATAAAAATAGTATTTTCTCGAGCTATTTCATGAAAAATAAGCGTCAATTCTTCAAAAATATTTTCACACTCTTTCCATATCAGGAAAGTCATGCTTATTCAAGTACAATCTGCTACGTTTGGCTCTGTATGTAATTCTCAAAACATGCGTTCACTAGGTTGTATTAACATAAATCCATTTATACGATGTTGTAAAGAAATGTTTGGTCAAACTAATGATACAAATATGTATACTTTAAGAAAATAACAGCTCATTTCTAAGTATATTTTCTGTCAGACATTTGATAAATAATTTTTGTAATATTACTTAATGGTTACACACACAAAGTCTGGTACAACTGATTTACATCTCAAATATTGACTCTTCAAATAAAAATAATTTTTATAAAAATTTTATTCTTTTTCTGTAAGTGGTTTAATCATGACGTCAGCGTTGTTGATTTTAGCCATTTTTGGGCCCTAAACAACCATGTTTTAAAACAATCAAACCCCTTTCTTTGTTAATATTTAGGAAAATAGTGAACTATTGGATATCAAAATGGTACCAACAAATACAAGGACTTAAACCTTACTGTTTATCAAATTTTATCCCACTATTGCCTAGTTTTATTGTATATCTGACCTTAAAATGTATTAAAATAGGTTATTACATCGATATAAAATCTTATTTCCATTTTGTAGGTTAAATGAATTAATGAAATTAAAAAAATATATATTTTTCTCTAATTATCCTACTATTCTTGTCTCTAATCGATCAACAAAAAAGAAGTAAAATTTCGACATTTCAAAGGGATTTTCAGTAGATATTACTTTGATTTAATTAAAATAATCAAGATTTATTACAAATTTGACCATATTATGTAGTAAAACAATCAACCTTGAGCCTCTAAGATGGCGTCATCTCCATGTATGATGTGATTTAAGGTATAAGTGAAAATGCCTCATCATGGAATACGTAGTTTTGGCTTAGAAATTAATGAGATATCATGTTCTTTTTTTTTCAATATCATCTTCATCACTAAACCAACACGGAATAGTTAATATTATGATATAGACATATAGTATAAGTTATATAATCTCGATCCCTCTCCAATTCCATCATTCCTAATCTTGGCCTAAGATGAGTGGTATAGAATACTTCACTATGTGTAAACTATTCTAATTGAGCAATGTATATCGTTGGTGTGGATATGGAGTGGATCAATACTTTAAAGTATAATACTTAAAATATTCAATTGTGACAGTTCACTTCTACCCATTTGAGTCAAATTTTAAAGTATATCTCTGACATTTATAGCAATACGAAAGTAAGTTCTCTTAATTATTCAAGTAATTTTTGTTGTTTTCTTTAAATTGAACATAATATCTATTCACAAATTCATATTTCACATTTGTTTTTTAAATATCCAATTTTGACCTATAATGGCATTTCAATGATTAATCCTTACACAACCTGGATCAAGAGATAGAGCCTATAAAGATCCATATGTGAAGTATGTTATACTTCTTATTTATAATAAAAAGCTGAAGGAGTGTTTGCCGATTATGAATTATGGCATATGTACATTGTAGACATTTTCTTATGTAACTACTTATGTAAGTAATGTTGGATTCATCGGAAAAAAGGATACAAACAACAGCAATAACAAATCTATTCATCAAATATGACTGAGTAAAAAATGCTTAATTGATTATATTTATAATACAAATATATTTTTTGACTGACTATAAATACTACATACATATCTTCACAAACCAAGATCATGAATCGTTATTAATACATGCATATATACTTGTGAAAAGATAACGTGTATCGACTTCACAGTCGGTGTATTATTTCATATGATGGTACTATTATGTAACTGATTAGTAACTATTATAGGATTGAAATCTTTACATATTCTTATAAATTAAAGAAAATATAGATTAATTCACTTTTAAAATAAAATAAAATGATTATTTTTATAGAATTCATAGGGATCACATGAGCTTAAAATGACTTTAAGGTTTCCCAAACATTGTTCTAACATTTGATTAAAGTCTGTGAAGACTTACTGTCCATATTGTTCTAAAACATGACCTATCTAAAATTATACAATTTTAAATGATACTGTGATGACTTATCATAAATTAATTGAGGGATTTAAATCCTTGCCTCACATATTTAAAGAACTTAAATGAATTGTGGAACTTACTTATTATTTAGTTTAACGTAGGAATTTGAAAAACTCACTTTTTAAAAAGAAATTGTCTGGAAGAAGATACAATCATACTAAAAAGTAAAGAATCAACAGGACAATATTTATTGACATGATGTATTTCTTATAATAATGGATAATATAAAAAAATGCTTGTCCTTTTTTTAATCCGATAAGGCATGTATAAGAAAGGTAGAGTTTTTATACCTTTAAAGTCTGACGTAATGGGTTGAAAGAATTGTCTCCTTCGTCAGGAAATACAATTTGGGAAGGCCAAAGGGGTCCAATTTATTTATTAAAACACAAGGTATGTTAATGTTGTATACAAATTGCAATTTATGTACAAGTTACAATTTCATTGTACTTTAGTTATTTATTAGATCTGCCATTTTAATTAATGATTTTCAACTGATTTTGATGTATCCCAACTACACAATTAATTGTTATGTATTTAGAAATAATATAACAGTGGGCATTGGAACTATATATTCAATATGGTATCAAATAATACTTAGTATTCACTAATCAAAATATTCAATGATTATACACTTAATATATCAACAATCTAAGGAATATTCCATTATTGTATTATCCTCGTGATGAGTTATCGAAATTCTTCATTTAAGACTTTTCCTTCATTTTTTGTTGCAACTTGTACACGACATGTATTAATAGATCATGAATTACTAAAGATAACTTCATATATAATTACAACAGGGGAATCTTTTTTGAATTGATTTTTAAAAGTATTCTCGAAGTTAAAATCAAACAAGCAGCAATTAGTTACAATACTTGAACAGGTTTAAAAATTTAAGTTTTGTTGAAATACCATGGGCGCCGGAATGTAGTTACAAGCGGAGGGGTAAAACGTTACGCCATAGTCACACAACCTTACAATTTTGATATAAAAATAATACACTTGGTCTAAAGAAGTGGTTGGTCACTGGCCCCTTTGGTTTAGGTCCCATTGACCATCACAATGAATAAAATAAACTCAATAGCCTTTCTTTATAATGCTGTAGGGAAGTAACTCGGAGATGATTTGGATGAACGTACCAAATTTAAATCTATTAACTAAAAGGCTAATCAATTCAATTGCACTCATGAAAAGTACTTTGTCTGTATGATTTGCATTTAAGTATGAGATTTCCACATCCTTGTCATATTTTAACATTTAAGCTCAAGTCGCAGCATAGAAAAAATATAAGTAAGCATTTAATATTTTGAAGATTTTTTTATATATATATGATCCATGTTTATATAACAAATTTTGAGGGTTATGAGTTAACAAGCACCTCTGCAAACTCTACCCATTGACTAAGCCCATATTAATTGTGAAATCTTTAGTTGAATACTCATAAAAAGATAATAACATTAAAAAAATCATGATTTATTTCAGTGTACATCCAACAAAACATAAATTGTTACCTTGCTTCAACAGAACAGGTGTCAATTATTTAGGTTATTGAATATTTTAATATCTCGAATGAGAATAATAAAAGTAAGTATGTATACATTTTATAATCAAATTTTTACACTATTTATAACTAGATATAACGAATTATAAAAATATTTCGAAGTTGATCTTTAGTAAATAAAATATAATCCAAACATAGTAGTTAAAATAATTTTACCCATACATAATTATATTATCTAAAAAAAAATAGCATTAGATGACTTGGACCCTTAATTAATGCTTGAGAAATGGGAGCGAGGGGTGGGTATAAAAATACTACTACAATACAATATTAAATAAATATAATTCCAATTTTGAATATAGCTTTCATGATCTTAGATTTTATATTTTCTTGTTAAAACGAATAAAATAGTGATGAAAAAAAATAATAATAATAAAATAACAACCAAATAAATGGAATGAGATATGATAAATCAGACTCAGTTTCAAATGGTTGAAAATAATTGACATCAATGATCATTAAACTAACAATAGGTCCATTCAAAGTACGTGGTCCATACTCCATACTATATAATAACTAATTATAACATCTACAAATACAACAAATTAACAAAAAAAAAAAAAAAAACAGACTGAAAAAATATTGTTAAATAAATGTGCATTAAAATAAAGATGTAAGCTCAATATCACAAAGAAGAACAATACCTTTGAATAATTTGGGGTAATTAGGTACACAGGGTTTTAAATATATATACATAATTGAGTTGTGAATGAAAAAGTCGAATAATTTAACTTTTAATATTGAAATACTTTGACATTTAATGACGAAGTCCTTCTTAACAATGATACTATCAATTCATATATATATATTTAAAAGAAATCTTTATAACTAATGCCAATACAAATTTTCACACTTGAAAAGTATTCTTACAAATAAACCTTTTCATCATTAATTAATTTCTTCCGACTTGATTTGTTTTGATGACTTTTCATAGTATAGCCATACTTGCATCAATATTGCTAAATCCACAGTAATTTGAAGAGAGCCACAAATAAAAAATTGGGGAGGCGTCTTACGAAGAATAAAATAAGTAGTCTTGAAAATGTCACCACAAGTCCACATCAAAACCATGGGCAAACTAAATTTTGAATTCAAGCAAAAAACGAGAGATAATCATTTGATAAAAATAATAAGTAGATATGGCAAAGCGGGATATTACCTCATTCCATAAGTTGACTTATTGCAATAATTACGATAAAACTGAGGAACACCTAACATAGCCTCTGTAAAAAGTGCAAAAAATCCAACTGTTTCCACAAAATATACATTGTCGATAAAAATAAACATGAGAAGACTTCCGCAAGCAGCAAAACTAAGTATACACTCAACGTAGGATTGAAAGTCTGACCATTGCCAGAAATATACGGAATCAAAATCTGTTTAATAAACAAGGAAAAAGGATTAGTGATATCATTATAATTAGGCTGTCTTATTATAATAATTATTAAAACAAATAGGGAGTATAATCAACATGCATATATGGGTTAGACTATAAATCATTCATAAATTAAATATAATCAAGTGTTATAGGAAAAGAATCAAACATTTGAAAGGCTCAAAATGTCAAGGCTATCTACTAACTTGGAATTTTGAGACTTTTACAATCAATGAGTCAAATTATTCATTATCACTTCCTTTAACAAATAAACGAAAACATACAAATACAATAAGTTACTTAAGAATTCAACACATACGCAGTTTTGTTATGTCGAATAAATTTAGTCACTATCAAGGTTAATAGCATTGTATTTCTATTAACCTTGGTCCTACTCACTATCATTTTTTTTTTTTAAATCAATGAAAGATTACAGGGTGGACACTAAACGCTGTTAAGTAAACAATTACATATAACTTTTTTATTAATAAAATAAGTAACCTAAAATTTCGCAAGAATACTAATGAAAATTTATCTATATTGGCAAAAAAAAAAAAAAAAAAAAAAGTTTGCAGAAACTGCAGCCTTGAGTATGTTAGGCAAGGCATCACATTAGGCACATTTCCTCTCCATAGGATTGTGACCCCATTCTCTGATTAGCGAAGCTTTCATTGCATCCGAATTAGGATGGGGCTTCTTCCAGACCTTATCCTCCAAAATGGACTATATTCTAAAATCCATAGGATTCAAATTTGGACTGAATAAAGACTAAAATTTGTCGCTCCAAAAGCTAGGGAAACTATTCTCATACCACTTTTGCATCATATTAAATGTGTGAGAGTGAGCAACATCCCGTTCAAAGGTATAACTCTCTTGACAGGATACTTTTCGCGAAGATGGTCCTCACGTCCTCGATGCTGTTAACTTTGTCCTCCTAGGGCACAAAGATAAGGTGCACCTTACTGGAACAGCTGATGGCCACCTATACCATCATTGACTCTTGTTTTTGCGCCCAATATATTCTACAGGGGGAATCAGACTTTATTGACCAAAATTCAATCATTTTGCGAGGTTGAATAGAGCCTTGAATTTAGCTTCCCTAAAACAATGTTAGGAGGCGTCACATACTTTTTTTACATAATTTTTTTTGCATCTCTTAATTTCACTTCGCTTTGTAGGTATACAATTCTTATATCCGCATCCCATTTGCTCAGAGAACAGCACCAAACCTTAAAAATTAGTATAACATCAACCCTTACCACCCCTACATCCCCACTACGCCCGTTTCCTCCTCCTCTTGATATGATCTGATATAGTAATTTTTTAGGTTTGGTACTGTTCTCTGAGAAAATGGGATGCGGACATAACAATCGTATATCTACCTTGCTCTTGAAATAGGAAATTAATACAGGTAACTTTATTTAATTTCTTCCATTTTATTTTCTCTCGAATTTGAAAATGAGACCTCTAAATTTCTATGAGTTATATAACTTTAATTTTAAGTTATTTTTTTAAAGTATTTAGGGTCCACCTAGTACAGTAAGATATATATTTTCGTTTTCTGTAAAAATCCTCCAAAATGAATACAAACGTACAATCAAACAAAGGCATAAATATCTAATAAACTCTTTCATTAGATCAATCAAACTAGTTATTTTTTTACAAGTATATACATAAAGATGTATGTTCATCACGCACAAGTTCTAAAGTACAATTGTGCAGAGTAAATAATATACAATCAAAGAAGGATTATTGAATATATATATATTTATATTGAAACAATAGATTCCCAGAAAAATAATTGTGCTCGAATGTATGTAAATACAAATTGTAGGTACAATGTTTCAATTCAGCTTTTGTACACTCTGGCAAACATAAGTAGCAAAGTATTTATATATCCCCAGTTATTAAAACTAAAAAAAATAGGCATACATCAACATAATTTAAGAAAAAGCAATTGCATGTTGAGAAAGTACATGTTGAAAGACAAAGTAACAATTGCTTTTTCTTCAGGCCATACGACCGAAGGAGTAGGAGGGGCATCATGAAACCTCTCAAGATGATTAATTCAAAACACAGAAATATTAAATATTTATGATAAAGTTTTTGTAGGATATGTATAAGTCGAGGAATACTAAATACTACGATACAAAAAAAAAAAGTAAAAAGCCTATTGTAAGTGAAAGATGAAAATAATTAAAATTTCGGACATTACCAATAAATATGTGATGCTCAAATACTTCAAGTTTTTCATTTTCTTCATCTAAACACCAAATGGGAAATCAATGAAGAAACAAAATCCGATTTATAGAATATAATATAGAAATACAATTCCGAAAACTGATGCATGAAATATTAATAATGGATATACCTTGAAATAGTCTCTCTTTCCTGCGTAGGATCTGATTTTGAGAATTAATTTTAACACAGAGGTGAATTAGAGCCAGCATGGCTATGTTCATTAGAATGCTTTGAATGAGTAGAGGCGTTTCATAGAAACGCCCAAACCTAGAAATAGACAAAATCCTGAATCGTATCCGGACTCCATCCCAAACATACTCACCAAAACAATATTCGAAGAGTATTCGCCACCAAAAGAGCTAAACAAACATAAATGGAGAAGCCTTTCGTGGTTTCTTTCCGTCGAATGTCCAGATATTGAGGTACAAAAGGAACAACTCCACCAAAAATCATGGCTAATTCGCAGGCCAGTGTGACGCCAGAGAGGGCCATGGAACTCAAGTCTCCTTGGAAGTCGAAGAAAATGTACTTTTGCGTCGTTACCTCAGCCTCCATGTTTCCTTGAGGTTCACGAATGGAACGAATTGCACTCCCTAGTAGTTACACCTCTTCAATTAGAGACACACAATACATTACTTTATGGTCTCTCAACCCTCCGTATGTTTCTACTTCCACAACTCACTTTGACAATACTTCGGCTTCAATCACAATCTGTGACAATCGTGTAGCTACTAGCTAGGCCCTAGTATTGTAGCTGAAGGTAGCGTGAATGTCTCAATTGATGATTCAAATCATTTATTTCATAAAATAGATTTCTTTTTCTTTCTCTTTTTCCTCTCTCTCTTTCTCTAAATAGCTAAACCTTCGCTGCTGATGCTAGCTGTATTTTAATAATACTATTACATAATTAATACTCTTACATAGTGACGTCATAGTTTCAAAGATGAAAGAAAGGAATAGTAATTACATTGAACTCTATATTATTTATTATATTCAAGATAAATGACAAATTAAGTCTGCTTGACTTGTATTAATAACTAGCTGAGATGTTACGGAATTTTAGATTACGGACAGCTCGCACAATTGAATGTTTAAATTCTAGCTACGGGACTAAGCAAAGGGAGACCATAGAGAAAGAAATATATAGAGGTGACAAGGCATGCCAAAGGCTGTTTCATTGCCTTCAGCTGTTTACGTTTGTCGTATAATATAGGGATATATTCGATATCTTATTCGAACTTGAGGATTTAAAAGAAATGGAGACACACCATTTTGAAAAAAACTCATATTCTAAGTTTTTAGAGCAATAGAAGTCAAATAATTTTGTCGTTACTATAGGAAAACAATTATTGATTTAAAGAAAATATCTCTTTTAGCCCTAATTGGACCAAAAATTCATATTAAATTTCAAATAATCTCTTGCGAGCTTGAAAAATAATTACTTATCCATATTGATTGGTGCAGTACATTTGTTCAATATGGAGTTAACTCACGAAATAATCATTCCTCCCCTTCTCTGTTCATAATGTAAATGTATCGGTCCTCATAATGGATCATAAGAATGAAAACGTCGTTCTTCTTGTTCTTTTTTAATTTTATTGTTGGACATTATTTGTAACAATACTTTTTTTATGCGAAGAAAAATAATTTTTTTCGAAACCAAATGAATAAGGGTGATTTAAAGATTATCCATTCCTTCTGACGTTTCTAAGGCATATTTTGATAATCCTTCGAAGATGGTTGACTTATTGATATTAGAAAGGACTTCTATTAACAATTTTTCTGGAATGTAAATGCTGCCAAGTGAGCAATTGTCTAACAAAATATTTGTTCAAACAGAAAAAAAAGTCGTTACATATCGAGCCTGACGGTATAATTCGTATTTATCACTGTAATAATTTTTGAATTAAATTAAAGATTAGTCTGGACAAGGATCTTCTTGATTATGAAATAATGTTCTTTTGCAAATTGCACATTTAATATTGTTTTTGCAAAACATATACATAATTGCCTGTAATGTATGAAAATGAAGCGCTACATATTCTACAATCTGAAGCATTTCACCCTTTTAAGATAAACATTTTCAGATTTTCTTCGTAAAATAATAATTGCCGTCGTTTAATTCAAAATATGTCTCTGTAGACTCGTTTTGATCCTTGTGTCTTGTCGAGGTTGATAATACAGAGACAGTTAATAAAGGGAATCCAGGAACGACCGAAAAAAACAAGGAGAAGGCTTGGAGTAATAATTCTACGATAGATTTAATCGGAGCACATGACGTATAATACCTTTATACATAATATAAACTATTACTCTACATACACAAGTGATGTCAGGCTATTTATACCAAAAGAATAAAAAGTACTTTACATAAAGCACGTCGTTATTTTCAAAATATCACGCAACCTTTCCTTCAAAAAGAAACCAAAAAAAAAAAAAAAAAGGCCCGTAAACATATGGTAGTTATGAATACCAACTACTATATATCATCTCTTATTACTCTCAGACTATTACAGTCATGTGACTTCTTCACTATTTTTAAAACGAATGACATATTTTATTCGATACTGTATTAGAATATTGCTTAGAAATATTTGATTTAAAGTAGTTTCCCCCCCGAGTGAAAAGAGAAGAATGAGGGTGACTACGTTAGGATATTATCGTAACATAGACTTCCTTGTTTTTAGATTGATTTTTTTTTATTTTTCCCTGGACTGCTCTTTCCCTAGAGTCCGTAAGTTATGATTAGTTAATATATATTTATATGAAGAAATAGCCAAAATTTCTTCATATAAATAATAAAATGGGCAATGTATATATATTTATTATATGGATCTAGGAGAACTTGCATACCGAAAATTTGTATAAAGAAAGTTTGTACTGGGATAATTCACAATGGGGAAATTCGTATAGGATAAAGCTCGCTGGGGGAAGACTTGCCTTCTTTTATTTAATATAAATAATAATCTCACTTATGTAATTACTAATGTGTTCGAACCAGAAACAAAATAAGTAGTATTAATAAATATATGATTACAGAAAAATATTTGCCTTCAGTGGAATCAGCTTCGAGGTGTTATAATAGATGGAGGAAAAAATATGGCTGGAGTGAGGAAGGGTCTAGTGGGGCATATCAGGACTCAGTTGGAAGATTTGCAAATTCCGGGCGGTCTATTTATACAATGCATCATACATCAGCAAGCACTATGTGGGAAACACTTAGAAATATATTGTGTACTAAAATCAGTCGTTTCTGCTATGAACTTCATTCAGGGATATGCACTCAATCATAAGTTCCAAGCTTTTCTTAGAGAAATTGATTCTGATTTCTGTGACTTACCTTATCACACATCAGTGGGGTGGCTCAGCTCCAGTCAACTCCTATTTGTTTTTACAACCTCCAAAACAAAACAAAAAATTATCACTGAAAAAGAATGACCTGATCCACTGCTGTCAGATCTTAGCTGGCTGTCAAAGTTGTCATTTTTGGTCGACATTACTTCCCACATGAATGAATTGAACTTGAAACTTCAGGGAAAGGATAACCTCGTATGTGATCTTTCTGGAATCATCAAGGTATTTTGCAGAAAGCTGTCATTGTTTGAAGCACAACTGGAAGGGAAAAAACTTTTCTCATTTTCACTGTTTCAAAGAGTTTTGCGCTACAACCTCGATTTTCCGAAAAAAGATTTTTCGTGACTTGAAGGAACATTCTTTAAAGAGATTTTCAGATCTTGACAGAATGGAGAGTGACATTATTCTGTTCCAGAATCCTTTTGATTGTAATCTTGATGATGTGCTAGTAGAACTACAGTTGGAGCTGAATGATTTGCAAGAAAATGACTTTTTGAAAGAGAAGCACACAGAAAGGAAACTTATTACATTCTACAGCTGCTTGCCTGATGATGAATTTTCGAAACTGAAGAACTATACCGCTGGTATGCCATCACTCTTTGCAACAACTTATGTATGTGAACAAATATTATAAAAAACGAATAATGTGAAGTCAGCACATCGAACACGATTGACAGATGAATATTTGAAAGCAATTCTCTTGTTTGGATGCAGCAATTCCTAACCAAACATTGATGATATCTTGAAAACCAAACGTCAGTTTCACAAATGTCACTAACTTTTTTTAGCTGCTTAGTTTTTAAGATTGGGATCTGTGCACACTATATCTGATGTAACTATATATATTTTTTCTAAACATTTATAAATATTAGATGTACAAAAATAAAAATAAACACATAAAAGGAAATTTGCATTTTTATAAAAACATCATTTAACATTATAAATAAAAATTAATTTCTTTCTAAAGACCTAAAAACCAAAAACAATCAAACTATCACAAACAAATAAATACAAAGCTTCACGTATATATTCACACATACATAATAAATATTTTTAAAACCTAATGTACTTAACAAACAAACAGCAAAACCACTCAAATAAATAAAAATGGAAAAGAAAAAGACAACTCAATCTGTATTTTCTTTCTTATACTTCTAATATTGCCGTATAATCAGCCTAAGAGTCCTTTCATACCAAAGTGAAAATATGTGGAAAATATTTAATTAATTCGGAGGAATAATTCCACGATGAGTCTTGCAGTTGGAGAATCCTCAGGATTAAAGAGGTGTATCTATCTACAGCTGATATTAAGATATTCTTTAGACTTCTTCCGTCAATCAACCCATCTTCTGTGAGCTGTTGAGCAATAAACACTTTACGGTTACTGATAGCCACACTAATTGGTTTTCCTCATCTGAACTCTGCTTCATGTTCGACAAAATACCAAATAGCACAAACGCATCCAAATATCTTGGCTCAAAATCTACAATATACATGAAATTAAGTTATATAAAATCTTTTATAATTTTCCTAACAGGACAGCAATCAAAAGCGTGTTTGATATCATTATATATTCGTACACAGTCTTTAGAATATAGTGAAAAACTATTCAAACTAGTCGATATCTGAAATTGGGAGATGAACTTTCAGCCATCATGGTTGCCTTTCAAAGAGTACATTTTGCTAACGTCGCTTTATTAATAACTTTTTAGTAAATAAACATGTTGGTTGTTTTTATTTATTGCACACAACTCACCTATGATTAACATGAAATACTAAACTTAGTTTTTCGTCTTTTTCATAGAGCTTTCATTCTGGCTTGAAAGTATTGAACAAAAAATTTAAGCAGCCGCGCTCGTCATTTTTTCAATTATCAGGCCCACAGTAAAAAAAAGTTTGATACCCCTACCTTAGATAATATATGGAGGCAATTAATCTTAAAGGAACAGTGGGTCAACTAGAAGAAGCAGTTATTTTAATCCCGTCGCTTCTTGTTAAAACTTCATACATTAACATATGAATGATTTTTTTGAATATTTCCTCCGCTTGAACTATATTTGTTGGAGACAATGCTACTTTGAATTTGTAGCCGTACTTTGATCGACTATTAATAATATCAAAAATTTTATCGTGCAGTTCAAGAAATTCATCTCCAATAAGAACATCTTTAATTTCCAACCCAGAAATTTTGTTTTGATGAACCTATTTCAATGATTTAGCGACCGATTTTGACATTAACTGAACAGCTATTTTGCAATCTTTATTTTAAATATGACGCCTTGTTAGCTTATTACCATGTCTAAAATCTATTTAGACTGAATTTCATGGAGTTCTTCAAGATAAGACCACCATTATTGGGCCATATAATGGTTTTGTAATCTTCAAACAGATTCCTTACGTTTTTAACCATATGAGAAGGGTCGCAGATTGCAACTACAGTTGTATTATTGAATGGATGAGAGAATGTTGTACAAATGTCTTTAATATTCTGAATTTAAAAAAAGGAATCATACTTATATTAGCAATTTCATATACTTTAATAGTACCTTAGGTTGAAGATTGGAGCGCATAATATTTAATGCAGAATGTTGTAACTAGATCCATCCATACAAATGGATCTAATTATAAAACCGGCTCCAAATGTAAATACAATAGTTTTAGGAATGATTCCTGAAAGAATTGTTGCTTTTATCACCAAAGTCAACGTAAACAAGCACGTTCCTTGGTTATTATCAAATTCAATCATCTGTTTAATGAACATACCATCCATAAAGATAATTTATCTGGCGTTTCAGATTTTAAAATTCGGAGGTACAGCATTAAACTATAACTTTTTCAGAATTCTATATTCCTGTCCATACAAGAAGTTATTGGGTTAAAAGGGCTCTGAACATAGGAAGGAAATAGGAAAGGGCAGAACATCCTTGCGTCGAACAGCACTTCTTGAACAGTTAGATCCCTTCAATATGAACTTGAAGAGGGGATCAGAAGACGTTTTACCATTACTTACTAGATATCCAAAGGGAAAAATTTGAAAATGGGTGGAGATGGTTCCATATATCCGAATGATTTGTGCGAAAGATCCATCCAAATCAATATGAATTAAATGTATTTCCACGCAGTTCGAAACTCTTCTCTTCTATCGCTGAGTATTACTGAGAGTGAGTAATACTCTTTGAAATCCATATTTGACGGAAAAAGTTTGAGTAACGCTGCTCTAGGGTAGTGGCCCTCCAATTGTGGAATGTGAGCTCTCCTTAGTAGTATGTGGAGATCATGCAACAAATGTGTCATTGAAAAACCTTGTCGTTTATATAAAAAAGGCCATCTAAAAAACGTAAGTCATAATATTGGTACTTTGGTGATCAATTGATATTTTTTCAGGTGGTAAAACTATAAAAATTTAAAAACTGATCTTATAGGGACTGCTATTACTGAGTTGTCCATTAAAATCTGAATATTTTAAATTTTCAAATTCAACAAGATATAATTTATTAACTAACAATAGATTTTCAGCAAAATTATTATTATAAATATATGAGTGTCTGTGCTCTCTTAATCATTAAAGTAGCCACCTTTAGAGGCAATAATGGCTTCCAGGTGGTGGCAGAAGGCTTGGCACCCGCTTCAAGTGTAGTCCTCTGTCATGGCGTCCCCGTGCTGGCTGACAGCGGCATTGATGGCCTTGGTGTTTGGATGACGGACATTGTCGGCCTTCCCCTCGATACTCACCCATTGAGTTGACATCATGGATGTAGAGGGGCAAAAGATTTAAAAAGAACTTAAAAGACACATTCAAAAGAATCTTGGAACGGAGGGGATGGGGTTTCTTTAATTGCTGGTGTCAAAAGTGGCCTCTCCACCTTCACAAGGCTCTTTCCGTCCATTTTTTGGTTGCTCTTTGGACAGTCTTGAGTGAAAAGTTTATGACTTTCATATTAGTATCCATATAAAGAACTACTAGAGAGCAGAGTTGAGAACAAGAAAATTTCAAGGCAATTCAAGTCACGAGTCCTTTCAGTTTTTAGTCAGACTCGAGTCTAAATTTAAGATATAAACACGCACGCAAAATTTACCAAATTTCTGGAGAAAAGTAACCTAACTTTGAGACACCACCTTCACAGCTATGTTAAAAATATTTTTGGTAGAGTGATCCCGCTACGTATTTAGAGTATGCTGCCAAGGTTTCATTACATAAGAGTTGGGTATTTTTTTTTTGTTCTTGATTATTTACTACCTCATGAATTTAAGTTTTTTTAAATTTATCAAAATTCAGGTCATAAGACATTTAAATATTTTATTTTTGACTTCATATTTGATATCCTCATACTTCAAAATAGTAAAGTACAAAATTTCATGTTGTAAACTGCTTTGAACCCAAAAATATACAAAAAAAACATTAGCATGCGGTAATAAGAAATTAAAGCGAGGCTGAAAATTTTGGTATAAAAAGGGACTGGGAAGAGTATCTAATTCTCATGAACGACCCAGAATTATATGTTGAAACTGGACAGACTTGATTTACTCATTAACTTGGGCTTGTGTGCTAAAAATCATCCAAATTTAAGAAGGTCGTGCAGTATTTTTTTTTTCTTTTTTCTGGTAGATTTGACAAGGAATCCCCAGGGATTAGTTTTAGAAATCAATGTACCTTTTAGTGATATTGTATACTTGTATATATATTTTATCACCTTAGTATTGTATACATCTTTTATATGATTATTCCTGACAAATATATTATTCAGTGTATAATTGTACCCTTAATGATATAGTCTCATTTACAAGCTATTCCCTTGTCCGTTGCTTTCCGTAATTAAGTAGTCTTTCTTGGGAACACTACATTATGTAGTACCAGATGTTAGGACCAAGTAGGTCGTAATAAATAAGGGTTTGCCTTTTAAGTAATGTCAGATTATTTTTGGTTTCTTTATTTCAAATCTTATTTAACTGGCTGAATAAAAGGCAGATTTGTTTTTATAAAACAAGAGAGCCCCTATCTGTTAAAAAGTCGAGGTTACAGCCAAGTTTCCTCTTTAGCAATTATATTCATTGGTATTTACTGAAGTGCCTTATTAATGAGGGACTCATTCCACTTCAGCAAACATATCATAGAAATTTAAACTATCAAGTCTTACTCATTATGAGCAGAACTTTCCCATTCAGAGATTCCATAACGCAAATATAGGTATTAATATAAAAAGAAGAGGATACTCGTACATATTTACATTTTTAAAGCTAAGTTTATCGACGCTTAATAACTACGACCAATATAGGGTACTCCCTCTAGTCACTTATATTGATAAGCTCTGACTTTACTGGATTTGTTGTCATGTTGTAGGAACATTAGTTCTTAACGTTCCCAAAAAAACTTTATTCTTCCATGTTTTTTTTTTTGTTTTTTTCACAATTCAAAAATAAATGGATGAACGGAAAAAAAAGCGAACGAATGAACGACGAGAGGAAATTTTTCAGAAAATGAACGGAAAAAGGATGAACGAATACAGCCGTATACATTAGCTATTCAAAGGAGAAGAAGACTTAGTCTCTTTCTATCTATGCCTCTCATTCTGTGGTCTACAAGTGTGAATAAGAACCGTGATGTCAGATTTTACTTAACATATTTTATTCACCTTTTTTGGTCCTTCATATTAGAATATTTGGTATTCTTTAATATAATTGTTAGGTCTGAACGTACTGAAACAACTCAGTTGCATGAGTGATTCGTTCGTTTATACAGTAAGTTCCCTATATATACAATATATCAGTCAACATCAATCAAATATTTCTATCCATTTTGACTTTTTTTTTAGTTATTATGAAATATGAATATATTCAAGGTTAATAGAAATACACTATTGACCTTGAATATATTGAAGTCTCATACAGTAGTTCATTAGCTTGATACTTTGAGTTCACTCTAATTCGTGCACACGAACGACTACAAAATCACCAAATGAACAACAGAGCTGTTCTAACAAAAGAACTGAGTCATCAAAGGAACGAATCATCTAAAAAACTGAATCTTTAAAAGAACAAATCTTTTTAACCGAACGAAACATCAAAAGAACTGAATACTTTATAGAACTGAATCTTTACAAGAACTAATTCACTAAAAGGACATCTTGTAATATCCAAAAATACACAACGGGACACAGGCTGTTCAAGAGAAGTGCTGATCCCCAAGGTAGTTTAAATTCCACCGCCGTCACGTTTCTAAGCATCAAGGACCTCTAATTATTTGCTATAATACACCCCGGACCACGAGTTGTGCACGTGAAGTGCTGAGTCCAAAGGCAAGTTAAAATCCATCGCCGCCGCTTCCTGGAGCATCAAGGACCTCTTGTAATATCCAAAAATATACCCTGGCCCACCGGTTGTGCAAGTGATCTTAATTAATAATCATTTATTAACTAAATTGAACACTTAAATTAATAATGGGTTTACTAGAGGACAAGTTGAAGGTGTTAAATCATTGTTTGTATGAAATGGATGTTTTAGTATATAGGGAATGTTGAACTGACATTTGAATTTTTGCATCAAGTTACCCAGTGAACCGAATTGTATTATGGTATATTATTGTATTATTATCCCAGCACAATTCTCAGAAATTAATAATTGGTCACATATTTTTTTATGACGAAGAAGAGAGTGAGAAACAGACGCACGGTAAATAAAATAGAAAAATAAATTAGAAAGAGAAACTTCCTTCCCCATCCTCAGTAATATTAATAAAAGCTAAAAGGTTTAATAATCCGTGCTTCCAAATCCGTCTCGAGACTCTTATTCAAATTGACCTTGTAACCAAGCTTAGGTATAACAGTGAGACTAAACACGAAGAGAGCGAGGCATGCACAAAGGCATTGCCCGGTAAAATTAAGTAATCTAAATAGATGCTACAACTTATCTTAAGTTGTGACCTTAGATATGATATCACTTGTTTCAAAGGCTTAATAAAAATTATCGAACATAATGTCAGACGAAAACATAAAGCGTTGAATTGGTAAATATTGTTTCTCCATCGAAATTTGAAAAAACGACGGTGGTCAGGAAAAAAAATAAATAAAAATGATATGTATAAACAGATCTAAACAGCATAAAAAAGGAATCTTGGTTAAGGCAAAATCTTAATGAATCAGCTGATTCTAATTTAAATTTAGAATAAACTTATTCAAGGTGTTGAGATTTCTTGTTACTCTCCATCGAGAGTTATCCTTCTTAGGAACAACGAATATTCCGAAAATGAATAGAGGAGAACAATCACATTCATTAACTATCTCAAAAGCTCCAGAAAACAACATTTCTTCAACTACGTTATCCGTTACTTGTTTAGCCTCAGAGCATAAAGGAGGATTGTCTTCCACATAGGAACAAGAAGGTTCTTTAGATAAAAATTGTGGTTTATAACCATATTCAAAATATTAAGTAAAGATTTACTTTGAGTTAAAATTGCACAATGATGTAAACATAGTCCTACCTTCTGTAAATAGGAGGAAAAATTTATCAGAAAAGAAGTTAAACCCCAAATTTGAAAGTATTTGAATTGCTTTATCTAAAGTTTCAAAATCAAAAATATACCTAAATGAGGAATAACTCAAGGAGGTATACTTCTGTATTCTTCTCTTGGAGCATTTCATGACTTCTTGGAGATCCCATAAAATTTTTAGGCAGATTGTTGACCTTAAGGAAGGGTTAGGGTTCGAAGGCCTGTTAGCTGTTGTCTACTCAAAAGGTATCTTTCGATACATTGAACCCCTCCATATTGCATGAGACAATGCTTGGTCATTCTGAACATTATCCAACATCATCTTGATTCATGAAGGACCAAATATAAGATGGCTCGGAGCCAAGAAGAGACTAAAAGTATCCTTCTAGAGTTCTTAATGAGCTTTTCCATTCTTTTTCAGGCATTGCACCGAGTAAGAAACATACCCTTTCACAAAAAAAGAAGGGATCCATGAAGGAAATTTGGAAATTCTCCCAGTCCTTTAATCACATGGCCATGGCTTAAAAAAAAAAAAAAATGGTTTCCTTGCTTGCTTACTGCTTCGTCCAAAAGATCGGCAGATGCAGGGATTGCAGTTAATGTTCTACAAATGTCAATGATCTCCTCATAGGCCCCATAATAGGCCAAGAAGACAGTCTGAAATTCTTGTGTTTGTTAGTTAGAGTGATAATTGTGGCAATACCTCCAGGCGCTTAATAGTGGATTTAGCATCAGAATAGCCAGTTGTAAATCGACAGACTACGTTAGCTTATAAAATTCATCCATAAAGAATTATAACTTTGCGTTATATTTTGAGTTGGTTGCCTCGTGCGTGGCCAATGTCACATCTGAAGATGATAGAGAGTCGCGAATGCAGCATGTATAGAAGGACGATTGCTTGTCCTGCGCCCTTATATATACGTCTTAAAGGGTAGAAACAGGAAGAAAATAATGTAACAGAACAAACTCATGTCGTAGAGGGGTAAGATTAAGGGTGACCAGCTTCTTATTGTAAAGTTTTGGTGTCTGTTTCTAAAATGGCTAGGGTAGAACGGAGTTACAAATGTATAGCTACACTATGACATAAAATAGATAATAATAGTAAACATAAATGATAATTGCCTCTACGATCTCTTCATTCAAAATTATAATACGTCATAACTCATATGTACGTCATACATAAAGTTATTTTATTATTATAAAATAACTAAGGTATTGTATGATCAGTTTATGTATTGTTTCCTTAAAATACTACATTTGATTGATTTTCTGCCCCCACAACAGCTGAAATGAAATGCAATTACAATCACGATATCGTCTTCTTTGAACAGAGGGAGGATGACCTGCAAGCTGTTAAATTATCTCTATGAGATTAATATAGGCTATTAATATACTTGTAATTGGTAGAATGGCACATTCGGTTTTATTCCCAAGTTACTTCATACCATCCAGTTATCTGGAAGTTTATCGAAATCTTAAAGGATAAAGAAAACTTAATGCGCATAGAAATCATTCAATAACTTGTAGGTCATGCTCCGCCTGTTCAAAGAAGACGATATCGGGATTGTTACCAACATATTATGACTATTTTAAATGATTATGAGAATTTTGAAAGTTTTTATTTTTTACGAGCTATTGCTCATAAAATTGTATTTTGAATATTTATATCTTTTAAAATTGATATAGGTTTATGTTTTTCTATTACCTCATGTTTATATTTGCTGTTAATTTAGAAAATATATTGAAAATACAACTTTAATAGAAAATAGAGAAGCAAAAAAATCGACTCATAGTATTTATCGTTTTTTTATTTGAAATTGGTTTATTAATATAGGTGGGAATTCCCCATGGGGGAATTTTCCGGGAATCTGAGAAATTGTACTCGGAACCAGAAAAATCTGGAGACTCGAGACTAGGAAGACGCAGAGCATGAGGACTCGGACTTGACCTAAACCCTGAAAAGATGGACTCAATATACAGCTCTGAATGTTGGATCTAATGGATCTTAACACTTTTCTGTATTTATATTTGGCATTTACTACATCAACGGTACACCTTTTGACTGCATTAAGAATGAATAATTATATATAGAATATGATGAGGATCTAAATAAATATGCAAGATAATTAATGCAAATTACAAATAAAGGTAGATACGCGTATAATATAAAAATATTTCTTAATATTTGGTTTCTTATATTTATTATACTATGTAGATTTATTGATGATAACCTTGACGAAAATTGTAAAGGCCTCATTCATGAGTACATATTAAGGTTTTTGACTTATTTTATACAATAAGCTGTGCCATTGACAATGAAAACCTTAAGTCTCTTACCACAGAAATCTGAGCCAAAAATGTTGTTAAGACTTTTGACTTCAATTGTTCTATTGTCAGCCTTCTTAACATCTTTCATGTTTATTAAATAAGGGCCACCTAATAATGACCATACAGAGTTCCATTCAATACTGCAATCATTAATCATAGTTTTTTCCACGGCAAGAAGGTCATCCTTTCCTACAAGTTCTTTCGTAATCTTTGAGGACACTACTTTACTTAAGGACTCCAATTAGTTTGTTATGGTGTAGAGAGAAGGAATGGCTTTGGCAGTATAAAGTTTACTAAATTTTATAAAAATTCGATGGCTATCAATAAGGAGTGAGACATTGCAGAGAACATGTATTTTTTCATATCTGACATAAAATTAGAAGCATCAAGACTTGATTCAATTATATTCTTGGAATAAAGCTTCAAATTATTATCGTCAATACAGCTCGATATGCTTTTGAAATGCAAATTTTCTAAATGCTTAGATTCCAAAACCACAAAGGCCACGTGACAAAAATTTTGACACCTAGCAATACATTTTTACTTTTTCTCCCTTCTTTATCGGTGAAAAATGAATTAATTGTTTCATTTTAATTATACAATTAAAATTTATGTTTTTTTATATTAAAAAATAAAATATAATTATTTTATTTATTTCTTCTTGTTACATCCATGATATAATATTTAAAACTTGTTTGAATTTTTCATAAGAAAAGACTAAGACTCCGAAGTAATTCTTGGTAATGTTTTTACTAGATACCAGTTTGTGTTTACTTCCTTTCCTACCCTCTCAGGGCTGTCCACAGTTAGTCTAGTATACATCATGATAGCTAAGCTACTCTTCTCCAAATTGTCAGAGGTACCACGTTAATTTTCGCTTTATTTTTTTAGTATACAGGTGGATAGCATTATTTTCCACTCTGGTTATTAGGATAGTTTATATTATGTACTGAAGATACTATATCCGTGTTCCTTCTACATCAACCGTGGTCTTATTCCTTCCCGTTACTCCTCTTTCTCTCGGTCGTCCTGGATTCTCTGTTATTATAGATTGTGTCTTACACACTTCTTCAAGAACAATACGAATGAACAATGATTCGGTTACCATGGGACTTCAAATCCAATTTCCTTCTGTGGGCAGCACGTTTGGCCTTTATTTTATCTCTAAGGATATGGTTTTTGTATATGTGGTATGATTTCATCCTCAGGTCAGTATTTATGGCCCATAGACTGTTGCAAGTAGTACTTAGCGTTTTTTGGAAAGAGGGTTAATCGGAGTGACATGAGATATCTTCAAGGACAGTTTTAGGCCTTCGAGGAATCTGGGAGTGTGTTTTTTATAACTTTTCCCTTATATGTCCCATCCTCCTTCCAGGGATTTTAGAGATCGAAGACTTTGCTCTTTGAATAACAGAGGATATTTTTTATGTAAGCTGGGCTGTGTCCCTTGCAAGCAAATTTTCCTTCGAAAGTTTGGATATTCTAATGACACATAGAACATTAACCATCAAAGGGCGGCATAAAGCACCTGTTTCTTTGACATACGGTACAAACACCACACCACTCTACGCAAGGCAATGTAGTTGATAATAAAGTTGTGTCGCTTAGCGTCTACATTCTGATTGGCTGAGCTGATTGACGTAGCAAATGTTGTATTCACTCCAATGTGACTATATAGTCACATTGATTCAGTCAGAAATGAAAACAATTATATTAATATAACAACGTGAGTTGAGAATTTATCCAGGTGGTGGATGATATAATTTATATCATATGATATAACTCTCTTCAATTTCAGGGTCTGGTATTGGGATCTCAATTCTTACGGGGAAATCCAATGAACAAGTGTTTCATTTGGTGGATCTCATCTCCTTTAATGGAAATTTCGTTCATGCAGGTACCTCTTCATATAAGTTTGACTTGAGACTTCTGATATCGTTAACTGTTGTCTCAAATTGACAACGTTATAGAGCTTTTTTAGGAGGTTCTTTTTTTAAAATTAAACTTAATACTTTCAGCTATCAAATGAGATACTTTTAAACTTTTTTAATATATTCGTCTTGAAACTATGAGCCTCTGAATAAAAAGTACTTATTTTTCACTTTAAACAAAGATAACTTGAGCTATAAGTATGATGCAGACATTTTAAAAATGGTTTTATAATTTTTTAACATTCAGCTTTAAAATAACTAACATAACTTATCCTTATCTTCATACCACGGGCTTAAAACAGCTTTGAATCTTAAAAATAGCCAAAAATAACTAAAAATGTATGGACTTTTCCGAAGGCCACAAGGCAATGAGAGAAAAAATAAGACCATATTTGGAATCAGGGATCAAACTGAACTAAGTTGAGCATATTCTGTTCTATTGCATAAAAAAAGTATGATTTTGTTGGATAACTTATTTAAAATTGAGTACACTATCTTTGGAGACGTTATGATTTTGCCAAAAGTGTACAGACAATAAAAATATTGGTCCCAGTGATTGGAAAAACTTTGTAAGAAATATTCATTTCATTTTTTCGCTTACTAATTATAAATTCATATGCAGTTTATAAAAAAAAACAACCATTATAAACAAATTAATTGACTTTCCTGGTTCACCATCATCCAGTTCGAATCTATGAGGAGTCTAATTTGAAAAAAATACGTACAGAACATTTTTATTCTTATTCATTCTTGTTATATTCGTGACTTTTTCTTCAGATTCCGCCAACCCCCCTCCAAAATAAGAAAAACGTTGAAGAGGTATTTCGTCCCTATTTATTGAATGAAAGATACCTGATGTAGACTCATTATTAAATATTATATAATGAGGTAATCAAAATTTTATCAGTCCATAATAACAATATTGCAAAACACCAGGGCCTTCAATGAATTAAATACGTAAATATTTGCGTTTGTGAACGTCTGGTGGAAAAGGGGGTCATTAGCCACCGCCACTGCTTCATTGAGGATTAAGATCCCTTTTCATAGTCTATAATGACCCTAGGACCATCACCATAAGTAATTGAATTGATATTTTCTGGGTTTGTAATCGTAAGTCATTAGTTTTTGTCAGAGTTTCGGCAATGTCATACTATAATCTTCGTCAGATATCGTCATTGTTTCGAGGTAGTTTTCTTTTATTTCGTCTTCATAGGAGTTTTTCTTCGTCAACATTTCGTTTTCGTCATGATTTTTGTCGGATTTTTGTCTTTGTCTCGTCTTCGTCATAAAAAGAAATTCGTTAAGGAAATAATTTTGTCCTGTCAGGCTTGACGAAATTAACACTACTAAGGAGTTCCATAAAACAACAGAATAATCGACTGAGATACCCAGTGAGGAGCAGAGAGAGTTATTTAAAAAAGAAATTAACATCTACGGAGTATCCACGGGTCCCTAATAGGAGCGTTCATGATAAAGACCTTTTCTGCAACGCGTAACTTTCTCTCCTCTGGTGAGACTCCTCGCCCAACAGTTGAGTGAGCTTTTGCATCTGCGTACATTTAAAGATTTACTAAAGAATCCTAATGGGAGGAAATTGCCTCGATTAATTTGCTGTACCAGCACTCCCCCAATAGCTTTGTCCGAAGCGTCGACAGTCAGAAAAAGGTCCCTTTTGGGGAAGAATGTAGTAACACTGGAAAAAGTATCCCGTAATTTGAGAACAAATGGGAACAAATCTTCCATAATAATTAACCATCCCAATTAACTTATGGAAGTCTTGACCTTTCCTGGGTCGATCAAGAACACTCTCATCTGATAGAGTTTTTCTTGGACGGGACGAATACCGTTTTCGCTCATAACATGTCCAAAAAATGGAATCCTTGCTTTACAAAACTCATTTTTTCTATAGTATAAGCAAGATCATTATCCTTAACAACTTGAAAAACCTGCTTGATGTGATTGTGATGTTCTCTTTCTGACAGCGAAGCCACTATCATATCGTTGATGTAAACAAATACAAACTCCATCTGTCCAAATAACGAATCCATAAATGCCCAGAATGTATTCGGCATTACGGAGTCCAAAAGGCATCCTTGTAAACTCGTAGAATCTGGCACATGTAGTAATAGGCTAATAGTTGTTTTCTTCCCTTGACATAGGAACCTGATAGTTGACGCGCTTGAGGTCCAATTTAGTGAAGTATTTGCAACTTTTGAATATAGGCATTGTGTATCAATCTGGGAGAGTAAGATTGTTCAATAGCCTATAGTCTCCTACCATATGCCAGGAACCGTCTAGCTTTCCCACCAAATCTATTGGGGACACCCAATTTGATTCTGATCTTCGCAAAATTCAAGCTGAAATTCGTTTGGATATCTCCACCTTAACTGTAACTTCTTTCTCAAGAGTTATTCGACGAGAACGCGAGTAACAAGGGTTCCCTGTTGTGAAGAATTTGCGCTTGACACCAAGACGAGGCTCGGAACATAATTCCTCCTCATACTGAGAGTTAGGAAATTCGAAACATAATTTATTAGTGATATTACAGCGCTCTTCTATAGTTGTCAGCACTTTAACAGAGTAGTGAGAGTAATAATATTAGTAGTATTAATATTAATACAACAAATTGAGAGAATTGGATCCTGAAAACGTTAATCACGAATGCGCATTTGTTATATACAAAAACACTCCTATCCTAAGTTATGATTTTAAGAGAGTTTTGAGTGTAATGTCAGACATAAATGTACTGCAAGGGTTCCGTTTGACGGGAAATCATATCGAGGATATTAAATAATGAAGTGGAACATTGAACTATTAAACGTTGGAGATTTACTAAGATGGTAGTTAAATGATCTAATAAATCATACAAGTATTATTATTATTATTACATATTTAATTTATTACATTTTTCGGTACTTAAATTTGGCTATTGGAAACGTTGTCTACGATGATGGATGAAAGTTTGGTTGTTATAGACGTTGAGAGCTGTAATAGGTATTTAATATTTAAAATCAAAGTAATTATTTATTAATATCACTACATTTAGAAGTTATGCGGTGTATCAGCTATCTTCATAGTATATCTCTATGTTTTATTTGATTATCATATTTTTGACGTGAACCTCCGTCAGACAGGACTTTTTTTGGTACATTAATGTCCAACATGCACGAAACCCCTTTTGGAATCAAAGTTAACAATAAGAGGGTTTTTGTATTTGAAAAACCAGCTATATTGATAAGTAGTTTTAGGTGGTCGTTCCCTCAATTTGATGTATTCTTTATCTTTTTCTATTACTTGGCATAGATTTTCAACAATAAGTACACTTGTGAGTAGCAGCCATCTCTGTTTCAATGCTTTAACTGTTACCTGGATTGGATTCAAATTTTGTTGAATAAACATGATCGTTGACAAAAGTGGATCATTCTTCGTAATATCTTTTTCTTTTTAGATTGCATCTTTGTTTTCATCCATAACATTAATATACTATTTGACTGAATTGATGTCCTTGGCGTAATATTGAATTGTTTTATATCCCATGAATTCTAAAAAAATTATTCACTTTAAAGATGATAGTGTTTGTATTTTAGAATTAATCAGGACAGAGTGTATATATTCTGTTCAGACTATAAGTGTAACAACCGATATTCAACATAATTGGAAAATGTTGTTTAAGGTTTTCGGTTACTTTAATGCAATACCCTACTCCATTGGTAATGAAAACCTTCACTATTTTGTCTCTGAATCGGAGGCAAGAACGTTGATTATTCTTATTGCAGCAATACCTGTAATCATTGTATACCTTCCAAATTAATGAGATAAGGACGACACAAAAATGCCCATATTAAGGACCAACCACCGCTGCAGTAATGGATCGCCGTCGGTTCTTTTATTTATTTAAATTCAATAAATATATCCTTATTCTCAAATGATTAATGAATCTTGGATAACCATTATTTACTTCGAGACTACATTTACTTGGTAATGGAGAAACGAGAGTAAATAACTTTTCTAGGGTAAAGTTAAATGAACTTAACAAAATTTGGACAATTCGTGGAATATCGCAGGATACAAGCATCTTGATTATATAAGTAATAAAATTGGAAATGTCATAATTTGAATGATTTATGCAAATAGTATAGAGTTCAAAATTCCTCCTGTGAATTCAGTTTTTAATGTGATTTTGTAGTTTAAACTTGTTCAAAACTTTGGTCCTATGATCACAGAAACGCCATGTCAAAACCATAGAAGAATCTTCTGAACTCAATATATTTTTATGTAAATTCTCAGCCATTTAATAATACATAGAAATTTATATACTGTTTAAAAGATATTATATAAATATAAAATATTAATGAATTTTGAAATAAAATAATATTCATTCTTTTTAGATAAATTTTTATTTTAAACAAATTATACTTTCTTCAATAGAAAAATGAATATTGGACTTGTAGTATCTTTAGTGTTTTTTTTGTTTTTTTGAATAACTGTGGTGTATCTTAGTTAGAAATTGCAACACAAAATCCAAAACAATTCAAACTTTGTACATTGTTTTTTTAAATAGAATACTGGAGCAGAATGAAAATATTTTAATTTCCAAGTGAAGTGTTGAAAAAAAAAAGTCAATAGAAAAAATCTAAGAAACTGAAATGTTCAAATCTATTAAAATAAACAATTCGAAAAAAGAGAAATGTTGGCTTCCAATCAGTGCAGAAACACCACGAGTTGATTTTCGTTGGCAATATAATTTTAAAGGATTTTTTTTTGTAAAAATTTTATCATATTGTGGTCTCAGATTGATGGTTAAGTAAGAGTATTCAAAAAGGGGCATATTTTATTAGAATGTTTATTTAGTTAAATTGAAAGGATTGTGCAAAAGGCCCCCAAAAATCCCTTCCTTTTTCAAAGAAAAAATCATAAAAATAAAAGAAAACATTATTTTTTCAAAAAAGTCAATATATTAAAAAACCGCATTATTCCTTAAATTGTTTTTTTTTTTGGGGGGGGGAATGAGAACAAATTTTATTTTTCTCCACCCCTACATACACATTGTCAAACAAAAATCATACCATTTCTACAATAATGTTTCTAGTGTAGATTGTATGAATTGAAGATAACCATTGAGATTAAATGTTTCTACAAACTTGTAAAACACGGAATATTTTATTATGCTCACCAAACCTTTAAATAGTTTAAATAAGTTTTCTTGTTAAATGTTTCAAGTAAAGTACTTACAGTAGAACTCGATTAATACTGAATGCGGATATTTTTTTATAGTAGTACTGTATCGGAAAACTATGGGCATGTCAGTTCAGTCCTGCATATTTGTCCTAAAACTTAAACAACAAGTTCGGTCCTTGATGAAGTAACTAAACTATATTTCTTTCTTTTATTAATAAGTTCTAGTAATGACTGTACGACGGTCCCCAAAACTGGACTGGACTAAATAAATAAGGATTGACACAACACTTGCTTATAGTGAACATTAGTAGAAGTCTTGAAATAGTTTTAATTAAGCATACATGGACGGTAGGATAATCGTTAAGGTTGTGCTATGCCAGTTAGTATTAAATAATAATTATTTAGAAATACATAATCTACTTATACTCACTTTCTTCCAAACTATCTAATCAAGATAATTAATTATATCTTGAAAATGATGTCTAAACCAAGAAAAACAACAAAGTCGCCATTATTTTCACTCTGATGGAAATATATAACAATGTATATTCCTTGATTAGTTCATTATTATTTAAGAGCTAAATGTCGAAGTAGGTATTTTTCATTAATGGTCTATTTTATGCATTCCCTTCTTCAATATCGTCAATATTGATGAAATAACTAAATTAAAACCTTCAAATTGATGTTGAGATTGCAATAGTCAATTTGATTTTTTTTTGTTACGTGTGTATGTACATTTATTGAATTGGAATTGATGATTTTTTAAATTTTTGGTAAAAAGTAATATCATTTTATTTTAATATTTGAAATTTAATTTTTAAATTTTTTTGTTAATATTTTTGCATACAATAAATAATTGGTAAAAAAAGGTAAGACGAACCTCCAAAATACAATGAAGAATAAAATGCCAAAAACCCCTATCTTTGATATATAACATTTATATTTTTTTTATGTGCGAATTTTTATTCAAATGTAACTAAATTAAGTTATTTTGCTTTAACCGTGTACATATGTATATGAGAGTTATAAATGGATTTTTTTTTCTTTTTATGCTAGTACAATGTACAAAAAATTATAAAAAGTAGCACACTGTAGTAGACTTCCCTGTCGACTGCCTGTCCTTGTTTGAAACAGTAAGGGTCTTCATATTCCCGTCAATGCAAATGAGGCCGAAGACCATGACAGCGGGAAAATGTTTTGTGTCGTTATCCTTCACCCTATTTTTTAAGACATAGTCAGTGACCAGGGACGACTCAAAAATGGATAAATGAGCTTGAATGGAAATGATTTTCTGATTTTATTCTTTTATCAAGTATCAATATGGCGGGAAGAAAGAAATGTACTATTTAAAACTCATAAAAAGGTTGCCAGATGTTGTAAACTAGCATCAAATTCATTTAAGATTATTTTCAGGCCACTCTGTAAATAAATGAGTATTTATCAGTCTCAATATAGATTTAAACTTTAATTTATTACGTTAGCTGCTACAAAATAAAACAGTTTTCTTTTGATTATTTTTTTATTTTGACCTCTTCAAATAGCAAAGATTTTCTCCAAATTTTCTTATACGATATACATCTAAAATTTTAGGAAGAAGGTCAAAATCTAGGTTGAATATCAAATCAAAAATTAATGGCTTTAAAAAGTGGTTTTTAATTTACATTCATTTATTTTTTTCATTAAAAAGATATTGTAAGTAAGTTTTAATCATATTATGAACATTTTGGCAGCATTGGCATTTCTTCCTTTTTTTGAATGACTGAAACTTTATCTGTTAAAAAAAGACTAATTATACACGGAATACAGCAGTTTTTATAAAAATTGTAATTTGTATTTTAAGGATAGAACATCCGGTATTAAAAAAAACTTTGATTTAGAACTCGCAGATAAATTTACATGAATTTTGCATTAATTCTATTCCATTTATCGATAGTTCATTATTAAATTGTCTTTATTTCAGGGAAATTAAATTTTGATTAATCCTACATTAAGCAAAAAAATCAAGAATAAGGGGAAAATGCCTTATTTATTTGTTTTACGTCAAATATGCATACAGACCAATATTTTATAGACGTGTTTCGGTCTATTATAGGATTTGTATTATATAGTTTGGGTTCTTTCTTTAGTTAATGAGACTTAATGTGTCCCCGATATGGCCTAATCAAATATAATCTATTTGTAATTATTTTATTGTGATGATAAATTTTTACTACTTCATGCGCAGTTTGCAATGCTCCCAAGTGATTAATTAGAACAATTAGTTGAAAGAACTATAATTAATTAATAAAATAATACAATTTTAATCCAAACTAATTTTCTTTAAAAAAAAAAGCTTATTTTTTGTGTTGACGGGCCACATATCACATATATATTTGAATCACTTTTAAATAATTACATTTGACGAATTTGTAAAGTAGTTATTGAAGATGAACCTAACCTTTTAATATCAAGATATGAATTGAAGGGGTAGAGTGCCAAATTGAGAGAAAACCAATTCAAACAAACTTAAATGAATATAACAGTAACTATTAAAATTTTAACTTCAACTTTCTTCCAGCATGAGTAATGTTAATTACTAATAGCTCAAACAACAATAGCATTAAATTTAGAAGTAATCAAAAGTAGATTGATTCAACATATTTAGCCCTTATTTATTATTTTATTTTCAAACAATCTATAATAATACTTTTTAGACCAGAGATTCCTTAAATATTTTTGATCCCATATACCACTTGTCCATTTTTTGTTTTCCATAGAGACCGTGTTAAGTTTTAAGTGTTTTTATGAGCTTATATATTGATTATCACTTTGATAGGGATCTTTTTAAATGAGATAATTGTAATAAAAAAGTAAATAGGATTTTTTTTAAAAGGAAAAAACACAAAATTCAAATATACTTTAAGATTTGAAATAAATCAACCAAAAAATAAAAAGAATATTATTAAAATAAAATTACAAGAAAATAATAATTTTATCATAATTAGGAAGTTTTAGTTTGATGCTCTGATTACAAATTGTCAACATTTGGCCTCAAATGAGTTTGGTTTAATTTCAATTCACCACGTATAATGATTGGTAATCTATTTTATTTTTTCGTAAGATGATTGGCAACCGTGCTAAAGCTACGAGGTATGAAGATGGGAAAGCTATTAATAATTTTCGTTCAATAACCCATAGGGATTTAAAAAAAAAGGTAAAACTGCTAATACCTCATTCTGCACTGCACCTTAATTTCTTCATTATCCCCTATTTCGATCAGTTCTTTAATTAAAATTGTATCTGTGTCTTCTTCATCGTATGGGTTGATCATAGTCCATGGTCAAAACATCACCCAACCTGTCTTTAAAATATGTATAAAGGGCATTTAAATGTTGAAAGTTGACAAAAACCATTCAGGATGTTTATAAATGATAAGTAAAGAAACTAGGAAAATTCACACCTTCCCATCAAATCAATATCACTAAAAAAAGGCTGCCACAATGGATTTTGTTTTCACTAAATTCAGACCTGGTTCGATTTGATTAAGTTTTTTTTTTTTTTTTTTTAAAGGGACCTTTAATAGCCAACAACTCTAAAATTGTACCAAAAAGGTGAAAATAACTTTTTTAAACATTAGCATTTTGAAAGGCATTGTACTTCAGTATGGTGCAAAAACTTACAAAAGTGCTCCTCATTTTATTGACACAACAGCAAAAAAATCTAGACTTCAATGCATTGTTACAAATCTTGTTAGTATCATGTAAGACTAATTGAATAGATGCATGGATCCAGAGTTTTGGCTAATCATTGTTGCCAAACGCATCTAATTGCAAACACACCATGTACATTTTGTTTTAAATGGCTTATAAAACAGCGATAGTGCCCAACAATGCTGGAACTCTATCCACTGACACTTCACTAACCTTTTATTAAAGGATCAATTAAATCAATTCAACGAAGAAAAGCTGCATATCACAAAATAGACATTTAAATAATCCTATTAAACGTTATTAATATTAATGCATAAATATAAAATTATTTTAATCATGAACAAAAAATTGTAGTTTTGTGTAATTTTGTGATCGCCCTAGATATGTAGAACTCCAAATTTTTATTTTGCTTACATAGAATACTTTGGGAACCAGTGATTTAGGCTCTTGTAACACTCAAAAGTGTCATTTTATCTTATCGTTAGAAATATCCTAGAATGCATTATTATTTAGAGATTGCATTTTGATTATTCAACATTAGATTGACAGAATTTCTCATTATAAATAATTTTTAATCATTATAATAATAATTACATTTGTTATGAAAATATAGAAATAACCACTCTATGTGGGACTAATGATTCACTCTTTCTGAACCAATGAATCGAATCTAACTGGACTAATTTTGCAACACCAAAATTTAAATTTAATTTTGATCGATAACTGTTTTTTAAAATTTACGATAAACGCATCTGTGAAACTTAAAATCAAAAGGATATTTTTTATTTAACAAATCATAGCTCAATTTTCTCAAACTCTCAATTCTTTGTTTTGTTTTTATTTCATGGAATAGAAAATAATTAGCAATTTTAAATAAAATTAAAAATAAAGCCTCAGTAATTTAATTTATTGTTTAACCATTGCTGATTAAATTTTCACCTTTTATATTAACTAATGCGCTCAATTAGAATCTGAACGACTTTATGGTAAAAAATTTGGCTATTTTATCTTGCCTCTTAGTTGCTTTCTTTTCTCGTGTGTATAAGACATAATATAATTTTCCTTCTACTTTTAATTTTAGAGACCAATTAATTTGAATTATTTGCCTTGGGGTAAATACATATTAGTACAAAATTTCTTCCTTTTTATGACTTAATGTAAAATACATCAAAGGAAACTCAAATTAAGTTAATGGCTATAACCTAAAAGACAATACTTGATTAATAATTTATATGTTTCAAGGATAGATATTATATATGTAATTTAAATGAAAATATGAGTAGACGTGCTTTTGAATATTTAAGACAGAAGAAAATCATGCAAATGCCAAGCATTTGAACTCAAGAGAGAGGGTTTCAACATTTTAAGATGAATACAGGATTTCAAGATGATAGTATCAAAATCCTACAAGAGATGATCAGGACCAACACATTTCAATACAAGTTTTCTGTGCTATGCTTTGATGAATGTCAAATTAAGAAAAAAATATGATATTGACATGAAGACGCAACAGATTTATGGGCCTCACTCTAAAGTTCAAGTTGTTATGATGAGATGATTAGTTGAGAAATGGAAAAATCCGATCAAGTTCCATTTTGATACCACTATGACCAAGAAGCTGCTTAATGATATTATAATCAAAATGAAGAGCAATAGTTTTGAAATAAGAGCAATTGTTTGTGATCTTGGGAACCACACGCTTCGTCCTGAACTTGGGATTGACGAAGGAAACTTTTTCTTCACCAATCCTTTTGATTCCAGCAGAGTTGTCTACATTTTTCCTGATTCTCCTCATCTTCTCAAGCTCTGTAGGAATAATTTACTAGACAAAAGGTTTATGGTTCCTGCAGAGGAGGGAACATTAGTCTCTCTTGTTAAGACTGATTTTGAGGGATTATTGATGATAGATTCCGGAGAATTTAAAATTGCTTTTAAGCAAAAAACCTCTTGATATTTACTGCAAAGAAGGAGCTTACAACGAGTAGGATTGGATGCACAAGTTTCGAGTAATACAGTAGCCAAAGCTTTCACCATTCATAGCCAAAGTAAAGAAGCAAGAGCCAAGGAAAACGCAGTGGAAATAATCAACAATTGGTTTGATGTAGTAAATAGTAGGAAAATTTATGACAAGGTCAAGCTCAGACGTGCACTGGGTATCAATTTTGAAGATCAATTTATTGCCTTGGATAAAATGAAATTGTTTTTGGATACATTTAAGGTCATTGGAAGGGGAAATAAAAGTGAATTGGCATGGCAGAGAGGTATGCGAGTTTCAATCAAATCAAGTCGAGCCTTGTACCATGATTTGATTTCTAATGGTCCTTTTTCTTTCATTTTGATGTCCAGAACTACTCAATATTGCCTTGAAAATCTTCTTACCCGTTTGAGAAGTGCTGGTGGTGATGATGATCACCCTGGAGCCGTTGGAGCAATGAAAAGGAGGATAATTCTGGAAATTGGAAAAATTTGTGAAACTTTGGTGAGCAATCCCGCTGTTCAGATTGAAAAAGAATATGACATTTATAGAATTGAGGATGAAGAGGAAAAATAATCCGTAACAAAGCAAATCACTGGAGACATCTTAGTTGTGACATCAATTGGTGAAGAAAGCTGATCAGAATTTGAATTTACGTTTGATATCCCTCATAAAGTTCATGTGGATTTTGCAATACACCATCAACTAGATCAGTTCAAAAAATGGGATATCAACTTTCAGGGGCTCAGTTATGTATCGGGTTTATTTTTGTTTGCATAAAAATGCCCCGACCTTATATATAGTCTCCTTGATCAATACCACAACAGGCCGCACACATCTTCGATGACGCACCTGAAGCTCCGGGAGCTTGGATGGGAAGTTATTATGCATCCACCCTACAGTCCCGACCTGGAACCAAGTGACTATTACCCTTTCTGGTCTATGACCAACGCGCTTTGGGATACGAATTTGTCCTCAAAAGAGGCCTGTGAAATTTGGTTGTCCGAGAAGGGCAGTATGACGTTGGATTCGCGTTGTCAACATGTTATCAAGCAGAATGGGGAATACATGTTATTAACAATTATTTTATTCGAGCTGAAGTCATGTTTGTTTATTATTTAATTGATTTTAAGTACCACAACGGCAATGATTCGAACTAAACTTGAGCCAAATACTACTGTCTTGTCTTTTTATAATGTTTATATAGTTTAAAAAAGATATTTCTCTGCAAAAGAACACTTATTAATTTCCCTTAAATGAACAATACCTAGTTATCATACTATTATTTTATATATAATTAAAATATTTAATCGCATATATCTATATATTTAATATCATTTTCCAGCCAAATGTCCCGACTAGTTCTTTGGCAAAATGTTATTCGACATTTTTCACCCGGCTAATTGTTCTAGAACCAGCGTCACTACAGCGTGTATGCAATATAAATCACAAGACTGCTATTGCATATATCAATTCAATTTCAAATGATAGTATGATAAATAGATATTGTTCATTTGCTATATAGATATGTCATATAGATAAATTTGTAAGTGTTATTTTACGGAAAAATATATATATATTCATTTACGATCATTATATAAACACAGCATTATAGCATGTGACTCGAATGTAGTTCGAGTCTTTACTTAAATCCGTCGAGGCCCTGAAACTTTCCTATAGAGTTGACCCTTTACACTATGGACCCCATGTTATAGTTATGGACTTTAAATTAGCTTGAATGAAATCTGAGGATTCGATGAAGACAATTTACAACGTTTCCAAGCGCTTGGAGGCTGGGGGTGATCTCAAGCATTCCCCTGGGGCTGCCAGGAAGCCCACTGTCTCAACAAGGCAAGTAAAGGCAGTGTTCAAGAGGACTCCCAACAGGTCCATTGCCGACATGGCCAGAAAGATGGGAACGTCGACATCAACTGTTTCAAGGGCATTGAAAAGGGCTAGAGGAAAGACAGCGCTTGAAAATATCAACAAAGGCAAGTAAAGGCAGTGTTACAACTCAAGGGCATTGAAAAGGGCTGAGTCGTACTGAACGCCATCTGCTAACTGAACGTCAGCAAGAACTCAGACTTGAGCGTGCCAAGAAAATCTTGAATGATATCAAGAGCTCATCTGGACCCATCATCATTTTTTCAGATGAGAAAACTTTTACGGTCGATCCTGTTTTCAACAGGTAAAATGACCGTGTTGTGAGCTTTGGAGATGTTTGGAGATCCAACGGGAAGGCCATGAAGCCGGTATGGTTCCCCACTGGCTTAGATTAACAGCAGAGGATTATGTGAAGATTCTGGCGTCCAAGGTCCTTCCGTGGATCAAATCCATAGTCGGCAACTCTCCTTGGGGTTTTCAACAAGATGGAGCACCCGCCCACGCTTCTAAGAAAGCTCAAGAGTGGCTCAAGGACAGCATGAACTTTTGGCCAAGGACTACTGGCCCCTCAGAGCCCAGATCTGAACCCACTAGACTTCTCTATCTAGGCGCACGTGGAGACCAATGCCTTCAAAAAACGACACAAGAACATAAATGCCTTAAAGGCTGCTGTCAACAAGGCCTGGGCCTCCATGGACGCCGATTACATCCAGCAAGTCTGTGGCTGCTTCAGACGTCGCCTGACCAGTGGCATTGAGTCAAATGGTGGCTACATTGATTAAATTTGATCACAAACTATTTTATTATTCTAAAAATGTATGAATAAATTGTTTCTCAAGTCATTCGAAATGTCATTATTGTCCGCAATATGTTCTGAACAAAAATCGGTAAATTATTCTGCACGGCCCGGTATTTTTCTATTGAGCTTTTAATACTAATGTGATTCATTCATAAAGTCAGTATATTTGCGCAATTAGTCAAATTAATTTGGGTTCGAATAGTTCAAATGCTTGGATTCAGAGCCAAGATCACAAAATAGTATTGCAAAAATAAATTAAGAATAATTGATTATTACATGCGTGTATTTATAATAAAATTGTTTTTGTTGATTTATTATTTTAGGGACTGAACATTTACATTTTTATAGTATTATTCGAATAGTTTCGTGAGGTTGGATTTATAATATTTAGAGATTCTGGCTTCAAATTTATAGATTTTAATATTTGCGACATCAAATCATATAATAATAAGTATAGTTTCTGCGTTCTCAACCAATTCAGTGAGTAAATAATTCATCAACACTGATTATTACTTCTTGGGAATTACATGTAAAAAAATTGAATAGTTGCTTAAAATACCATGCCATGCTGAGAAAAAATTAAAACTATAGCAAATATTATAATTTTATTCATATGAGTTTACCAAGTATAATTTATCCTCAAAAATAATATGCATCTAAGTCAGTATTTTGAAACTTTCCATTATAAATATTACATTAACATTACTTGAGAAGATTTGGGATGATTCTATTTGACTTTTTTTTAATGTTGAAACATATATATTAAAGTTAGATATAATAATTGACCTATTTATTTTGAATATGAATTACTCAATTTTGCCATATTCAATATAATCGATCCCAAAAATCGTCGTTAAAAATAACGTACTAAAACTCAATGTTTCGCCAATTTCTTGTAATTTTTTGTCATAAGATTAAGGCAATTATATTAGGAATTATTAGAAATATTTATTGTATCTTATTCATCATGCCTATGGCGAAGCAATCAGCCTAAGTATCTATTTAAATACTAAAAAATGTTTATATTTTAGTATTAAAACTTTGATGATTTATAGAACTCATAATTACTTCCCAATTCGAACTTCAAAGTTTCATTGCTCAACAACCTCTGCAAACAACTCAATTAATTTATTACTTTGGCCTTCTATCATTTACTAATTGTACTTCTCAATAATAACACAATACAACAGCATTTTTGCCACAGCCTGAAACTCACATTTATTATTGTTATTTAAGTCGTTAGAACATGAATATTACCATTAAAACTTTCAATTAATGAAGGTTTGACCTTTAAAACCTTTTTTTTAAAATCAATTTATGTAACAAAATTAAAACAAGTTAATAGATCCTTACAAATAAATTATGTAATTATATAGACTCATATGTAATTAATTTTTTTGTCGGAGTATTATTGGAATATATTCACGCAACCTAACTAACTTATTCGATTTAATTTTTTAATGAAATATTATAAACTTAATTAACCATAAATCAATCAACATCGACCTTTTTTAAAGACAATTTAAAAAAAATTGAAATATAAGGTCTATTCTATAAGTTCAGCTATGATATAAAGTATTTGAAGAAAAAATAAATAAGATATTAGCATCTAAGTAAGGTCCCTCATTTTACTCGATTTTTTGGTGGTTATATATATTTTTTATTAAATGTAATCAAGATAACGTAATAAATAATTCATTTTTTAAATGCTGAAATGTTTTATTAATTTACTTTTTACTTTGATTTTCATAACTTTCAATTTTTAATGTCGAAATATGGCACCGAATCTTAGTTATACCATAAGGAGAACCTTTTACATTTAAAACAGTATTAGGGGAGGGAATATATTAGTGATGTACCACGAGTAAAACTCGTAAATTGGTACTCATGTTTTATTAGTAAATTAAAAAAAGACTCAAAACACTCGACTAGTAGCATAAAAAACCGAGTGTGATCTATTTATCTTTTTGGATTTTATCTTCTGCCCTATGTTGACTTTTGTAAAATGTGTGCACTTAATCCCAATTGTTTTTAAAACTAATGTTTGTTTGAATACTTGAAGTATAGAGTGAATACTCGACACTACTTGGAATTACACAGCTTATTAAGGATACACTCAAAAGTCCTCCTCAGACCAATACATACTACACAATTTCTGTATTATTGAATATATTTAAATGCATGAGGGAAGGTCCAATACTAAAAATAAATTTGAATGTTGACTTTCACTCTGCTAGCTACAAATTCGTTTGGAGTACCCCTTAAAATTTAAGTTTAAACATAATCCCCATTCCTCTTGCAGCATTTCAGTATTAGGGTAGTAACTTTGTAACTATAATTATCTTTTTTTTAAAATAGTAGTTACAAATTGAAATGAATTTATTGGTTAAAATTTTAATATGTATTCGATAAATAATAATAATCAATTGGACATTAAGAATTTTATTGAAAAGGAAAGTAATGATGAAGTAGATGACCTAAGAAAAAGGGAGAGAGAAGGCATTAATTAGAAAAAATTTTACTAGATCGAAGAAGGATAAAAATATTAGGATTTGCAGTGTATGCAGCAAAAATATAAAAGTTTCTTGTGTCAACAGCACGACTTCAATCAGACGCCACATGGAAAACATCTATGAAGTCGCTTTATATTATTTTATCAATAATAATACTTTAAACCTATCAGTCTATGATTATGTCTAGATAAAAAATACTTTGGCTGGGCTTCGAAAAAAAATGCTTGATTTATAGGCAGCTATGATTCCGATCAAGGATCTAAAAAAAATTATCCATTGTTTCAATAACTCTTTTGAAAATATTATTTTTTTTTCATGACGAGTTTTTTAGCTAACAAAGAGTGTTAGAATGAGTAACGAGTATTCATTAAGTATAAATTAATATAAAAATCAAGTTCCTGTGTCATACTTTATTTGAGTTAAAATAGATAGAGTCAGCTGCATTAATCATACATTAGTCAATTCATGTAACATCCGAAGTAAAAATACATAAGATTTATGTTTATTTAAAAAAGGTAGGGGTAAACTTAGACATCTATCGTCCGTCTGACATCCCAACATTTATAATTATGGGGCGTACCAATTTATTTCTATGTGCTATGCATATTACGCTTTGTTCAGACCTCAACAATTATTTGTAGAGGTTTTGAAGAGGTTCTGTGAATGTTTTTTGTTAGTTTGAATTCTTGAAAATGCTTCTGAAAAACGAATTGGTCGTCCGACAGTGTATGTGAGGCAATTACAAGAAATCAACTTTTAAAAAAATGTGACGAGGAGAAAAATAGTTTTTTATATTACTAGCTATTTTGTTTCATAAGAAAAAACTATTCTTGTATCACAAAATTTGACCACTTTTAGATAAAAGTTCTAAAAAACGGTATAAAACCTCTTATTGCTTAAAATCTTCAATTTAATTTCAAAGCATTTTTTAAAAGTATAATTTTTCAAAGGAGCCTCAATAGCCTCTTAAAGATGGCACAACATAAAATTAAATTATAAGGATGAATAAAAATTTATCTTTGTAGGATTTGGCTCTTAGCCGGCTGATCTGAATTTCTTCTTCTTCTTATATCTTTTGACGCCATTGCTATATTGATATAATATATTTTCGTCATTAATTTCCCGATTTTTTCTTTCTATTGACGATATTTCTGATATCCGAACTTCGTCAGCATATAGACTTCACATTTCGTGGTGAAGATGTAGAAGAAGGACGTAGAATTGAAAGGTATTGCGAAAAAGGTTGTTCATGTTTTCTAGAACCATTGGATCCATTAGGAAAGAAAACTTCTTGTTTTAATTGATTTGATTACGAATGTATTTCTTATTGTTGAATCCAGGTCTTCTATTTCTCCATTAAGTCATGAAGCTTATGTGTTTGGATATTTTGGTACCTTGGATAGGTTAGATCAAAAGATAAAATTCAAAATTAGTAGATAGTGAGTTTGTCTAACATTTTTTTCTTTCCTCATGGCTATGGGAAAATCCAGAGATCAGGGATCTTACACTCATTATTTGAAAAGTAGGTTCATGCTGTTATTTCTCACATTGATAATAAAGAACCTCCCATTATGTTCAGCTATTATAGCTATATTATTTTTTAGCGTGATATTTTGATAATAGTTCATCCTCATTTGCACATTCTACAGAGGGTTAATTAAAATATTTTTTTAATAGAAATTGTATAACATTATGCAAAGAATATTAAATTAACCTCATCTCAGTCTTAGTCAAAACAATCGTATGTTGGTTTCTTGTAATTGCCTCACATGATATGTCCTTGCAATATTCCAACATTTGCATTTAAAGATGAAATCATCTAAAGTCAGTGTCTTAGTATTTATCGTATGTATACACGCTACTGCTATATAGTTTTGAAATGAGCCAATAGACAAATATTTGTAAGAACTTTACAAATTTTATCCATTTTGGTCGTGCAGTTGTTTGTAACAATCGTTTGAGTGAGCTGATGTGATTATTTTTGTGATTTTTTTTTTTTTTTTTTGAATTTATATGTTTCAACATAGTCACCTTGTAACTCGACACACTTCTCTAAGCGATGCTCCTATCTCTTTTAACCGTCCTCTCTGTAACCTCGCGGGGAAAAATGTGTAGATTTACAAGTAGACTATTTTGAAAAAAAATAAAAATCCGAATTTTTTCCCACAAAAACACTCACATCAAGCCATTCAAACGACTGTTAGATAACAACTGGTTAAAAAAATGTTGAGTAACTGTCAAATAACTGGTAAATATGAATCGTAAATAGCAAATTGAAAAGTTCTATGAGCTCGATTTTTTTACTATAGGAATCATCCCTTTCCTTGATGCACTTTACGTACCTAAATTATGAAATTGTTTGCATAGTGAATAAATCAAAAATAACATCGTTCTAAACTTTATAAAATATTATAATATTCAAACAAGTGATCAAATAAACTTAATTCAACTAATTTGAAATTAATCAGAATATATAGATTCTAAAATAAATAAGTGCAATTTCAGCATAACGGAAAAAAGATATAGGGTATATTAATAAATTGAAATGGATTTAAATAAAAAATATATAGGAGTATCTTGATATAATCATCAATGCATTAAATATTCACATTCTATGAAGAAGATAAAGAAAAGTCAGATTGATAAGAAGAATATTTAATTAAAAAATGCTTGGAAATTTACAACAAATTTTTAAAACAATGATATTTCCTTCCATTACACAAGAAATCCGAGTGCTTCGATAGACAAAGTATTTACATTTATACTAATTGTATGAAGAGAAAGTCTTGATAGATGTTGTTGCTTTTATTAAGTAGCTAGAAGGTAATCTAGTAGTCTTTTATCTTGACTTTTCAGAGATGAAATGTTGGTCACTTTCCATAAACTCCTCAAAATGACTTGTCATGCAAAGACTTCAAGTTGCTTTTATTTACGTTCAAAAATAACAGAAATGTAGGAAATCAATCATTGCGCAGTTAATACTTACTCAAACTATGCTAACTCTTCCTTATCTTCGTGAGTTAGTCCTTGGTCACTAAAAAGACAAATTAACATCACCACGCGTTATTTAAATTAGGATGACAACCAGTCGATCTACAAACTCTTTTCGAAGAAACAGAGGCAAGGAAACAAATAAATGGATTCCTCCTAGCAAACAAAAATTTATTATAAACACATAAGATATAGTCCCAAATAAAAAGTCAATTATTCGAATAAGTAATTAAATCACCACCCATTATTTTATGAAATCTAAGAGTGATCATTGCCATGTCCAAATACTAAAAGATGATTGTTTATGTTTATAAGATTTAAATGTATTACATCACAGAATTGGGCGTGTTAATCAATGAAATTTTCATGAAAATGGAGTATTTGATATATACCTTGTCTCTAGGTATTTTGAATGTGGCCAAGGTTAATAGAAATACCCTAACTATTTTTCAACAAATGTTTGACATCCACTATGCTTTATAAGAATGACGTCAAAGAGTATAAATCCTATCAAGAGTAGCTACATATCGTCTTCCTTGACTGTTACTTTTGGAGTACCGCTGTTATACTCTATAACGTCATAACTGTCTATCTTGCTTAGCAGCCGGTACGGTAAATTGAAAATTCTAGCAAGCCCGATTACATGATGGCATAACCTTGTATTAAGCTTGAATGTAACTAGCTTTTATTTTCGAGTGCTGCCATCTTAACGTTGAGGTCAAAAACTTTTCTGACTAACCTGGAATGTATGTTACTCTCACTTTGAATATCATATTTCTTTATTTTATTTAATTTCATATTAATGCCCATTACTTTTGTAAAACGATGCAAATATTAACATATATTTTCAGGGCGTTTTCTACAAGGATAAGTTATTCAATAGTTTCATAACCCCATTTAAAAAAAAAAGAGAGACTCATACGAATGTAACTAATAATGATCAACGAACTATGAAAATTCTTCTTCCTTGCATTATTTTTTGTTTTGTGTACAAGAATACAATTTATTTGATTAATTGAGCAAAGATAATATTGGTATTGTGTATACCTACATATTTTCACCGGTTATTCTATATGAGAGTATACTATACCTAATTTTTTTGAATTGCACTTATGCACAAATAATATTGAAGCTTTAAAGATCTTAAAGGTGAAAAAGGTCCTCGCAAGGTATTACCAAATCATCTGAGTTTAAATATAGAACAATAAAAATATTTAAGGACTTTGAAAAATAAAGGGAAAATAGAAAATCTATTTGACATGAAATCCGTTGTTTCAAAACTTTGCTCTTTGTTGGCAGAGGTATACGTTGATAGAAGCTTACGTGATTTCTACCTACCAACTATAATAACTAAGTATAGTACTTTTCGGAGAATCATCATAAAGCACACAATGCTGCATACCTTGTCCTCTTGTAAAGGGGGGATACGTCAGTATGTATGGATTCCACACCCTCTCTGTTGACGACGATATATAATGGTATATAAATTGAATATCAATGAATTTAGAAAATTCATTCTAGATCTGTAGTGTCCAACTCTGAGTAGAATCCTAAAAGTTCCTAGTGGGCCATATTTATTCCTTTAAATAAATTCTACTCTACCCCTAGTCCAAGTATTTTATTGTAAGTATGTATCATTTAATTAATTTAATTGCCAACGAACTATTGTATGTACATACATTGGTATAATATTATGTCTAGAGATTCAATGTTTTGTAAATTAAAAGAAAAAAGACGTATTTGTGAAGGTTTTGGTTTATATTCTACACCCCTCAAAGTCCTGCTATTGTTTTGATGACAAAGCAACTGGACTACAATTTTTCTTCTCATAAAAAACTTAATTAATTATTAATGTGTTGATAATTCGCTTATAGTGCTCACTCTGAAAGATTAAGTATGGCTATTGATTTTTGAAAATCTTTAATAGACCTTGCATAGACAATCCATTAAAAAACATACATTATTACTATGTAGCTGTTGAAATTAGACACACAAACTCTCACTTAATTTAATATTATAGCTTTTCTACCAAGTTCATTTTGATACATTCAGTTTTAAGACATTTTATCGTTTTTATTAATGAGGGATCTTTTTATATTTACGAGTATAATGGGAATTATTTAATAATATGAAGACTCAAATGTCTGTAGATTTTTTTTATTTTGACTTGGATAAACGAAATAATTGAGAGTAAAGTTTGGATATTAATTTTTATTGCAAATAAAAATACTAACAACATTTTTGATCTCATATTCAATGATGTTTACTTAATATGATATTAAAATGAGTAAATACACATTTTTATATTGTATAATTATGTTCGAGAACCAATATGATGATGATATTATTACGATACTAGAATATTTAAATAGTCAATAGTCCCTGATGAAACTTGTTTAGAGGATTGCAATAAACCAAAATATAACAACACCTTTTTTGTTTATATTGCTTTGAATCCAGAGTTTATACTTTTTCAGTACATATTACGAGATTGTAGTGCAAATAAGCTATTTATAATACCTTTGAACCTACGAAATATGTGAATGTATAATTATTTTCACAATTAGATCAGTGGAGCACAAAAAAAGTAGGAGCATTATTATTGAAATGAGAAAATCTGTCATTTGCTTTATGCAACCATTTTCTATAGCATAACATAAATTCGCCTGAAAAAAATTACGGGATGAATTCTTACAATTTATTGGCTATGAATATTCTTCCAAATATTATACTTATGTACATATATAACCAGAAGCATTTGACACAAAAGAAATATCACATATAGAATTTGTAAAGGGAACGTATAATAACTCAAGACGAGTGAAATGTTTTGCTTCACTTTCACTTTGACAGTACTTAAGTCCACTTTTTCTTATTCACCTTTAAGTTTCAGAAGAAAAAGACTTATAGCTATACTTAATACTATTTGTATTATAATTCTTTTCTTGTAAATTGAATGACGAACATTACGTTTTGAATTTCTGTTTACATAAAATAATGGGTTTTAAAAGATGCCTATATTTTCTAAAAAATAAAAAAAGAAGAAGATCTTTTGGGCATGAGACATGTCAAATAACAATGCATCGTGGTTTTAGAGAGAAGACAACCTTTTTATGTTTTTATATGTAATAAACTATATAAAAGTTTCACTTTCTCATTGTATCTATGTAGCTAATTACAATTATCTTTTAAATCCTTGAGTAAAAAAAAAATCTTATTCACCAAATTGTTGTAAAGAGCATGAAAGTTCATTAACCCTATGCAAATGATTTATAAACATTTGTTCACATCATCAAAATTCCACTTACTTTTGTATGTTTTTAAATTATACTAACAATGGGGAAGTCAATCTTTTTTTTAAATAGTTGAGTTATACGTATGTAGTGATGTGGTTCTAAAGATTGATCATAGTCAAGTTTTGAAGGGGTTGATTTTGACCTTTAAAAATATTGATTTTGTAGTCAAGATCAGTACCAAAGCACCTAAAATATAAAAAAAAAGTCAATTTTTACTCTCAATCTCTCTAAGTCTAAATTTTGGTTTCGTGTAAGTTTGTTTTGATCACGACACTAACTATCATATTACTCATGACATAATTTAAACTTTTGTTATAGACTGTAACACTCTTTTAAGTCCTTCATAAATGTACAGAAGATATGTCAAATGTACTCACAACTGCATGTAGGTAGATCAGTGATTCCAGAACCTTAGGAGACAAGGACCCAACCCTACTTTTGTAGAATTTTTATAGTTATTCTAATAACATTTTTTCGTCTAGTCTACAAAATTATAAATGTCATGATTTTTGAAAAAAAAAAAAAATCTATTAACTTTATCCCTTCAAATAAATTTGAAATCTAAAATTATTCTCGAAAAGTATTGTTATTCGTTCAAATTTAGTCTTTTCGCAACATTAAAAGTTTATTTTCAATTTTAGCATTTATAAAAAAACAAGAATATTATTTTAAAATTGTCTGAAAAGTCCAACGTCTCTGCTCCTCTTCTCACCTGAGAAATAATATTGTGACGCCTCTGATGACGTCACTACTATATAATTGGGCCCCTACTTGCATATACATTCCGGTGCCAGCGAAGGTCGATGTATCGAAAATCAGCTTTTGGGTGTGAAAGAAATACATATTAGTTTTATTATTTTGTGTTCTATCCACTTTTTTTCAACGTCATCAAAATTAACTAATTTAAAAAATATATAGTCATTTTTATAATAAATAGTTATCGAAAAATTCTTGTTCTGCTTCAATGAATTATTTTGCATGTTCCTTACTAAAAGATATTATCTATGGTATAATAGTATCTCATGTACAACATTAAGCAAGGTAGCCAATTATAGTATCTGAAGTGGGGCCGTTGATAATATAAAAATAAGGTATGATTATGTATCATATAATTGGCATCTTACTTCTCTAGCATAATATATGAAGAAATTGTTTTTAATGTCGACTTATATACAACGTTAGACAAAGTTAAAAAAACTCCCTCGACACCTTCATTTAAAATTATTTTATAATATGGAAATTGCGTTTGTTTCGAGTCTATCTACATTATGTATATACATATGTTGTGTACAATTCGCAAATTGTATAAGCAAGTTGTACAAGTGTCAATGTCTTCGCCTTAAAATGTATAAATTAATTATAACAATGATATCTCTAATTACCAACCCTACATTGATACTATCATTTCATTTTCATCTATTAGATGGTTATTATATATTTATGAGTAGCTTAAATGTGGGCATTAGAACTTCATAATGTGCCACATTATATTTTATAATTTTACTTATTAAAAAATACTTTTATTTTATAATTTGTCCAACCATATCGAGCATCCACGGAATATTCAATTATTGTATGATCCTCATGTAAATGTAATGTAAATAACTTAATTTTAAATTATACACCTAATTTTTTGGTTGCAACTTGTAAAATTTGCTTATACAAAATCGCAAATTGTACACAAAATATAATCATTTTATTCAATTGCATATTTATCTATAATTTCTACCTCTTTGCAGGAGCTATAATAATGAAGCTAGAAGCCAGAATTGCTACCCTTTTACTCCTTTGCTCTTTTTCATTCCGAGAAACATCTTCAAAGTCTATCAACTTCAAATCAGCCTCCTGTTCCAAATGCAAAACTCCTCGATTTCAAGGACGGAACTTTTATCTTCCCTTCTGCGCAGACGGTCAAAAAGATTACTCGGATATCTGTGGAGCTATTTGTGATTCAACTTCTCATCGGGTTTCTAAGGGTTCTTGCTCTGGTTGTGAAAAATCCTGCTCTCCTCTATTTTTTCCTGTTTGCTCTCCCACTCAAAATGTTTTATACGCAAATAAATGTCACGCTAAATGTGCAGGAGTAGTTGAGACCGTAGATTGCCGTGGACTTACATCCATTCTTCCAGGAAAGTCTCCTCTTCCCATTGACAAGATACCCAAAAAGGTGAAAATTACACCGAGTTCCGAACTTCAGAGTCTTGAGGAGGAAAATAGTATTTAATTTTGGGATTTTTGACATTTTTATATCTTTTAATTTCTCAGTATTTAGAAAATAACAATTTATATTGCGATTTAGGTGTATATACTTATGTATTTTAATATTAGTTTTATTCTATGACTTAATTTTTAGTACATTTATAATGGTTAATAAATAAAGTTGTGATAATCATTGTAATTCAGTTATTATGAGGTATTTTTTCTATTACTATTAGTTAAATAAATATCTTAGTAAATAATTTTTAACGTTTTTTAATGATAATTTTTAATGAAGTATCTATTCAAATAAAACAATAACTTAAAACAAGACATAAAATAATTCTATATTTAATGTTCATTATTTAGCAAATATTATTATACAACTTATTAGTAAAGTTGATAATTTTGTAGAGAAAAACGAGTGCAAGAAGAAGGGGGGAGGGGGGAGAGAAAGACTTATAGTATTACTGTTTAAAATACTGATGTGATTATCATCTGCCTGCTTTATTATGATTTTTGAGGGTATAACGAAAGTATTTATTAGCAAAATGTTTAATGAAGATATACTACGTATAATTGACTTAGACGTTTTTTATCCGTTACAGTAGATTTGAAAACGTCACACTCCATGAAATTGTAATTCATTATGAACCATATTCTCAGAATAATAACTAATGAAACGACAAAGTAGAGTATTTCGAAATATATTTGAAGTTCCAAGTTTAAAAAGAAGGCTTAAATTAAATATAATCTACATATTAAAAAATAAACCATCATACTTTTATGTTAAATATATAAAATTAAACAATTAGAATCATATAATCAGAATAACAATAAATTATAAATACAGGATATTGAAATAATAGATTGATCCAAATAATATTTCTTGTTCTTACATGAACACAAAACACAAGCCAGACGTGGAGCTTAATCAAAAGATAATCACCCCTTTTTCTTCTTGTGGAAGTTGCTATATACAATTGTGTACAGGATAGATATATCTCTACCGATGAGATCTAAATAATTATTAATAATAAAGTAAATGTCAAAATCATAAAATTAGACAATAAATATACTAATAAAAAAAATGTTAGAATTAAATTCATCGTAAAGATTTAGTGCAAAAGCTAATTATGTAGTAATGTCCGGCGATATTACTCCTTATTAAGGGCATCAAAAAAAAATCCTCCCCCCTTATTTATGCTTGTGTAACAACATACTATTGTCATGAAGGATACGCACAATTGCTAATTATAATGCTACACTCAACGTAATTACCCCCGTTGTTGTGACCATTTAAGCAGTTGTTTTTGCCTTGTATGAGTTTTCTGAACCTCATTTTATGGGGCTTATCAACCATAACTAATCCTTAAGTGATAAAAAAGTAATATTTATTGACTATGTAATATTGGAAAAGCTAATTAGGGCTAAAATAGAATCATATTTTATGATTAGATTAATAAAAAATGAATACTTACTATTAGATGGTACAAAATTCAGAGTTCTATTTCGTAATTTGGTGTGGATGACTCTAAACATGCTGAAAATTATCTTAAATTCACAATTTACAATGGGGATATTTCTATAAATGACATCATTACCAACATCCTCCATTAATTAATTATGGTTCCTCGGGAAGGAAAGAATTTACCCGTATATTTCTCTATAAAATTTTTGAACTTTTTAGCAATGGATAAGGTTATATTACATGCAATAAGCATCTTTGTGAGATCAAGGTTAAAGTCTGACTTGATGTATTAATCGTTAACTACACTTTATAGATGAATATCCATACTCTTGTTATGAGATGAGGACAATGAGTAGCGTGTAATTATAGACAGGGGACTAAAGACACACTTATATCGATAAATCCGACAAACCATCTGTTTCTCATCTGGTAAGTATTTTCCAAATTTCTTGGCCTCCATTTTCAGAAATTCAGACAGAAGGCAACATTATTTTAGGCATTTTATTCAGTTCTCTATTGACGATCAGCATCTAATATTATATTAATATTGAATAATATTGGCAGGAATGATAACGTTCTTGATAGAAGAAGATTTGCATATTATTTAATCAATGATGCCATAAGTATTTCTTATCTTCTCCTCACACGCTTTTGCATTCTTACCAAAATTAAATTATCAACCTTACTGATTAGATACTATGGGCTAGTTCATACTCATGTACACGAGTGGTAATTAAGTTTGTATCTTTTTTCATGAAATTGATAAAAGTTTTCAGTTGTTAGTAGTTAAAAGATAGATTTGATTAAGATAAAAATCTTCTTTATTTTGGGCACATTAAAAAAAGAAACCGAAATCAACATGGTAACCCTGAAAATCTGAATAATGTTTGTGAGCAGAGCAGCTTAGCTGTCATGACTTTTCAATAGAAAAGCTACAATCATCTATAACAAGAGATATGAGGAGAAGGAAATAAACAAGATTATTGGCAGGAATTACTCCGATGTCAAACTTCAATTCTACTCCGAGTCCAACAAGAACTTATAAAGATAACTCTCCATCAAATCCTCAGAGTTACGCTCCGAATTTTTTGAACCTACACAAATTTTCAATCAGGTTTTGAACATAATTGAATAGTAGTAGAAAAGGAAGTTCACTACTCAGGAGTTTAATAATATGCACAATAGCTAATGAAAAGAAAATTCATTCATAAGATTACCTATTCCCTCCAAACGGTCGATCTAAAACATACTCTGGACTTTTATCAATAATTATGATATAATTTAATCTGCCAAAAATATTTTAAAAATTGACTGAAGTAGTATGATAATAATACTTTCAAAAATAATATTCAATCATTTCTCAAATATTCAAGTGTAAAGAAGAATATGCGAGTCTCTCTTATAGGAATTACAAATGGGCACGACCAAACTTAAAAATATATATTATCTGCAAGGCTATGTTACAGTATTCCTTTTTACTTTATTTTTCTTCACCCTAAATACATTTTTCAATTTGAATTTACAAATAATTAATAATATTATCATTGTGGGAGCTCTTTATTTTACTCTCGATCGTTTAGTATACAAACTAATACAAGTAAACAATGCTTATGTTCCATTAACATTTAATGATAAGAAGGTATAAAATACTTCTTTGTGCATTAAGATTTAAATAATTAAAAGGGATATTTTTATTTCTAAGTAATTTTTTTTTTGTAGGTAAATAGATGTTGTTTTTATTGTTATATACTAACTAGAGGTAGTACTGAGATAAAGGAACTGTCGAAGAGACATACTTTCACTACAAAATATATAAAATAACTACCCATGAAATCCTCAATGTTACTCACTATTTTGATGAGTACACTCACATATAGTAATTTAATACATAAATATTCTCTCCTCAAGAATGAAAAAATGATATGAGCCAGGGAGTACTTTAGTCTCTAAATCACTACATGGCTGAGCCTTAACTACCAAGGTTGTTCCCGGTTCAGTTTTAGCAGTTCCATCGGTCCTGGTTCTTTAAATTTCAACGTTTTGGTATCAGTTCAGCTTTATCGGTCTCGGTTCTTTTTTACACTAGGTGAGTTTGGTAACAGGGACTTGAAACAAGGCAGGTCGCTTGAAAATTTGGGCCAAGGAAGGAAATTATATTAGGTACAAACAGGGCTACAGCTACCTTATACACAGAGTGTGTAGTGCCCCCAGTTCCAAAAGGCCCCCGAAAACTTAGGTTGCTTAAGATAATGGTTTTCAAAATGGGGGCCGTGAGTGGGGGTTAGGGAGGGGGCGCAGAAGATAGATAACTGAGGATTGCTTTCAGTCTATACATACCTAGTACATATATTTCGTATAAAGGGGGCCTAAGCTAAAAATGCATTATTGTAGGGGGTCTTTGCATGGTAAAGTTTGGGAAACCCTGGCTTAAGAAATATTATAGGACCCCGACAAGCTTAGTAGTGGACCTGGATCTACCCCAACCCTTCCCTCTTTTATCAACACCATCAGTTCCTTTTCGACTTTTCCAGATCCATAAGAAGCCCTTGCTATTTGGATCTCAGATACAACTGTATCACCCTGACAACGTAAGAAAATCCTTGGAAAACGCTGCAATTGCACACACAAAAAAAAATAATATAACGTATATTGTATTTTCTTTATATATTATATATAGGAACAAAAGCACAAGAACTGAGACCGATCAGCAATATATTGCGGTATCGGTTCGACTTTGTCGGTCCCGGTTTGATAAGTACACAACCTGGTTAGCTACACCACCGACCTATATAATAACTGGATGCACAATCTATGATAAACTTTAGTCATCAAATTAATTTCTTATAGGACAATAAGGATGGTTGGGATGTTTTCGTGGAACATTCGAATATATGAATCTGAGTTAACTCATAGTTCCATTCAACTCCTATGTGTTTATGACATTGGTATATCCTGGATATATATAATGTTCAGGGATTTAATCGCTTTAAAAAAGGTTCTTGCGCGTTACTCGATGGATATCATCTCATTTAATGCAAGTATCATTCATTATGCAGATGTCCTTTAACATCAAAATTGGTTAATTTATCATCCATTGCTTCAAATACACATCCGTCTCTCTATATCTTGTGTGGAATCGTTGTATACTTCTATAATAACTGAGGATATGTTTAATCAAGAAGAGTAATACTGGAATGAAATATACAGTGAGGAACAAAGATACTTATCATCCTTCATTTGCTTCTCTTCCATTGAAACTCCTTCCAATGTATACTCTATTTCGTCTCCTAATATTTTTAGAAAACTCTTTCATTGATTTGAATCCTTTAATGTCATTGATGTACATAACAAACAAACATCTTATATCTATGACACTGAATCCATTAATGAGGGTGTATTATTTATAGACACTTCATCATCGCTTCCGATTCCATTATTACTTGTGAGTCTCTTTTGTCATTGGAAAAAAGTAGAAGACGACCCTGGAGCATGAATTTATATCTTCATTGGTATTATTTTCTAGATTTTTTTATCAGCATAGCTGCAAAATATATATTCAACTCTTCTATTACCTACACATGTTTATGCATAAATAGCTCATGGGAACTCTTACGTGATAAATATGCTAATAAATTATAGATGATCTTATAACTTTAGTAGAGTTATATTGGAAAATATGAATTTTGTTTAACATATTTTAAAAGTTCGGAAGTCGGAAGTCATTTTCTGAATTACTAAATCACTTGTCATTATATTGAAATATCACTCGATTGTGAGGATTTAGGATCTCCACATCAATATTCAATAAATGAATTAAGGATTACACTAAATGCTTACGATGTAACAAAACTGTATATAAGAACGATTATTACAGTATTTATTTGAAATTAAATAATATATTATGTGCCTTGACAATTGTAAAGCATATTAATAGAACATTAAAAAATGAAATTATTTTCTTATTTATCAATTGTAAATAATGGTGTAATGCAAGTATGTATTTATTTATGTGCTTCATTGATTTAAGTTTATATTTTTATTTTGTCTTCATTGTTTAACTTTATAACATTTTTTATAATTGATTATTTTACTACGATTTACACTTATTACAATTATATACTTCTAAATATATAGGTATGTAGTACAAACGTGCGATTTTTGTTGACTTCTCTTATTGATCGAAGGTTTATTCATAAGTGTCTTTGCTCTGTTCCAAAATGCCGTAGTAGTTACAAGGCATAAAAGTCTTTAAAAAATCAGTATAGAGCTTACTTTTCTTAGTGTCTAGGTTTTATTTTTCAATATTTTCATAAATTATAATAATTATATCTTCAACAAAAAAATACAAAAGAATATTTTCGCTAATTATAATATTTTAATACTAATAGGGAAGACTTATATTTGTTAGAAATTCTTGATCATTTTATATTTCGGTCAAATTTTTAAGTGCATGACAAAACAATTACTTTTGAAGTAAATTATAATATTCAAAAAAGATAAAAAAGAAAAAAAAAGATTAAAAATTGAATAGTGAAGGTTATTTATAATTACTTATTTAATTAGGAATATTGATAATGTTCTTTAATTTTTATAAAAATTTTGCTTGTCTAATTGTATCAGTCTCCTATACATCTTCATTTACAAATTATAGGACCTAACATAGCTATCGACAGCTGATGGTTGACTCTCCTTTTCTTTGCATATTGAGTATCCAATGATTATATAAGTCGGTGAGCTATGTACATGCACACCATACTACACGCAAAAAACACGCAAGATTTAATATAAATGAGTATATTGTTATTTCTTAGATCAAAAATATGGATATGATATACGTCAGAGAGCACTATATACAGTGCACCCTGTATAATACATATCTGGTTGGGGTTATGAGTGGCTTGGGGCATATCGTTTCTTCTGAGGTACATTTGATCGGGAGGAGGTTGAGGGTAGGTCAACTTTGGATGCTGGCTTGTTGGCTTGCTTCAAGCTGTGGTGGACTGCAAATTTATAAAAATTTGCAGGTTTGTGCAGAAAATGTACTTGAAATTATCAATTTAGAAATAACCACATTTTTAGTGTCCCATACATCGAATAATATTTGAATATTACCTTTACCTTGATGTGTCCAATCGACTGTTTCGTAGAGTTTTTTTTCCAAAAATAATTAGACCCCTTTAAATTTTTCTTATATTATATCAAGCAGCACAAATTTGTTCAGTAAGGTCATAGACACTATAATATGCTGACAAAACATAGCTTATCTTTGAAAATTTCACCAAAAAGTGTTTTCATGAGAGGAGTGATTTCTCTGATGATATTTTCCTGAGAAGAGTATAACTTGCATTACATGCTACTTAAAAAAATAGTTAGAACAAATTGATTTTTTTTTGCATTACATATATCAACCAAATGTTAGAAATTGCTCAAATTGGTGGAATGAAATAAAAACACATTTTTCATAAGGGTTTAGGGGCATTAAAGGGTTAAGAGAGTTATCGTATTACCTTAACATCTCTCACAAGTCATTTCATATAATTCTGACTCAAATTTAGGGCATGAGACGTGTCTCTGCACGGCTTGTTCCAAGAGAGCTGATTTTGCAAAAACAGTACTTTGAGCAAGTCTCTTCGGATAATAACTAGCGATGAGACGTGGGTCTACAAGTAGTACATGCAAACAAGCCAAAACTCATCAGAATGGAGGGAGAAAAACAAACCACAACCAAAAAACCACGGCGAAGTCGCTCAAAAGTCAAGCTAATGCTCATTGTTTTTTTATACCTGCGTTCTGGTGCATCATGAATTCATTCCAAAGAGACAACGGTCAGTAAGGAGTAATATTTGAGCGAGGTGTTTGTATGAGGAATACGTCAAAAATGGCCAGAATTATGGAAAAACAACTCGTGGATTTTACACAAAAATAACGCGCCATCGCACCAAGGAACAATTATGAGCGAATTCAAAGCCAAACACGCAATAAATACTTTCGATCAAAAACCATATTCATCTGATTTAGCTTCGTGTGACTTTTTTTTTTGTTCCCCAAATTTAAATTGCTACACTATGGAACCCGTTGTGAGTCTATTGTAGCTGTATAATAAAATTTCTGTGGAAGGAGCTAAAGGCCATGCCAAAAAGTACCTATAAAAATGTTTAGAAGACTAGAAAAAACGTTGGCATATTTGTATTGTATCCTAATGGATATTACATTGAAGGAGATAAAATAAAATAAATATTGATGACTTGTTGGGGAGTTGTAAGTAGTAGTCTTTGTTGGACTCAGAGTAGAATTGAGGATCCACATCCAAGTAATTCCTGTCTCTACCCTTGCACCCTCAACTGTAGTTTCTCAAAACATAGATATTCTCTCCTCAAAAATGAAAGAATAATAATAACAGCGTAATAAAAAAATATTAGTAAATGGTTATGATTGAGGAGCGAGGAGGGAGTTCCTTAGTCTCTAGAGCGTTACTTAGTTGAGCCTTAGTTACACTTGTTTGATGCAATGTATGCTCATAAATGACAGAAAGTAATATTGAGGACTTGTTGGGGAGTTAAATATGATCCACATAAAATACTTCAAATCTCTTCAGATTGCCAACTAGAAAAAAAAAAATCCACATGTGTTAAGGTCATATTTTATACATACATCTCTATGAGTGATAGTAAATATTGTACTATGTATGTATATATTTTTGGCCGAGGAGTTTTCTTTAAGAAAATAGACTACTTCAAACTTATTTGCATCGTTGATGTACGGACCATATGACATTGGATATGTTTAAAGGGGGGATCTGTGGTTTTCCTTAAAACTCATTCAAGTGTAATAATCATAGTTTTTGCTTTACAATATGTATATATACTTAAAACGGCCATTTCATTGCCAATATTCCATTCTTTGAAAGAAGCAATTGTGTGTTTTCTATAATTGAGGTCATAGGATATTGGATATGTTTTTCCTAACAAGTCATATTAGGGGTATATAATCAAAGTCTTCCTATTTAAAAAACCTTTTTTTTCTTTTGCAAAAAATAGAAATAATTAGATTATACCGTAAATCTATTTTTTTCAGGTATCTATTGTCCTTACAAAGTCATAATGAAAATTAAATAGAGCCTCCAGCATGTATATAGTATTTAAAATAATCATATGCATTTAATTGTCTAAAAATATACATTGATTCTTGTAGAAAGGATATAAATTTTAAGTGTTATAAATTTGCAATTTGCAAAGAAAATTTATTTACTATATTTTAATCAAAATAACTGAACTATTCAATTATTAGATATTTATAGTATAGCCTATAGAAACTGATGTAGTGTGGTATACTATTATGTGTATGAGACCTTAATTTATTCATGAAAGTTACAAAAACCCTCATTATTCAATTATTGTTAGACTTGTACATAATTGCCTTTGTATAATAACAATTGACAATAAAAGGAATGAAACAAATTATTATAATTGGTATTTTCAACAAGAAAAGGAGGAGGGAAATCAAAGCCATGCCGATAATTTGAAGGTAGACTTAAGGCCTACATGTATTAGACTGTTCTGTTTTTGTGTTAATATTTCCCCTTCTTTACTAAAAATAAGACGTATTTAAATAAAATAAAAAACATAAAAATACTAGTAAAATGCGACGAACCAAGCTTTAGGATCCAAGTCCGAAACCAAGATTAGAGAGATACTTTTTTCCAATTTTATGAGCCTTTTATCCAAAGTTTGGGACTGAAGTAAACAGAATCTAGATTAAGATTTCATTTCTACTGATTAATAATTCTGAAGCAATAAACAACCCAATTTTTTTTACTACTAAAACAAATTTATTAGACACTTTTACCTCCGCCAAAGAAATATTATGTTATGTTATGATCGATTTTCATCAAACTTGACCACAGTTAAAGGCCATTAAATTTTTAGAGGTCTAGGTAACACAAAACGTAAAAAATACGTACTGGACATTTTATTGAAAAAGTTTCATCTCGAAATAATTGTTTATAAGATAATAAACATATATTAGAACTTTCAATATAAAAGTTTTGAATTATTAAAACTTAACTTAAAATGATGAAGCAACAATTGTTACATTTAAACTAGAATTCGAAACAAACCTTATAAGAAGTGTATAAAAAAATTATATTGTTCTATGTCTATATATAATATTGCTTGCTGCAAATTGTATACATGGTTTAATCCGGTTAGTATCAGACTTTTTAAATTGCATATTACCGAGAAAATTTCATAATCTCATTTTCTTTAGTCTATCCCTACATATGTATGTTTTTAGATTCGGAATAAGGTCACATTTTTACTATTTTATTATTAGAATTATTGCTATGATAACAATGGAATCACTGTGTGATACAACTGTTTATGTAGATGTCACTTCAAGCACTAATCAAATCAATTCAGATGCTACGTTTGATAGAGATCATTTTTTCAAAATCAGGATTAGGTTTAAATTTTTTAAGATCCGAAAAATCCCAAGGATTTTTTTTAAGATCCATAAAAGTTGAAGTGCTCAAAAGCCTATTCGGATTCCAGATAAGACATCTTACCTAAACAGTACACGAGTACTTTGGATCTGGATCCAAGACACGTTCTATCTTTACTAAGGAATACTATGCGTTTTTTAAGATCTGGAAAACCTCTCAGATCTTTTTTAAGTTCCGTGAAATTTCAAGTACCTGAATCCAGTGAGGGTTTAGGAGCTTTTATGATAATATAAGTTTACCTTTTCCTTACCCAAGTATTTCGGATCTGGATCGGAGACCTGTCCTGTTTTTATTCTTTACATAGAACTTTTCTACAGTGATAATATAAGTTTATTTATACTGTAACGAGTACTTCTGATCCAGAGACAAGACACGTCCTATCTTTATACAGCAATACTATAAGCTCTTTTATATCGGAAAAACTCCTCAGATCCATTTTACGTTCTGTAAAATTTTAAGTACTTGAAGTTAGTTTGGGTTTAGGATGTTTTATGATGATACAAATTTCCTTATTCCTTAACCGGGTACTTTCGATCTGGAATCTAGACCCTCTTTTTCTTTATGCAGCAATACTTTAAGCTTTTTAAGATCCGGAAGAGTTCGAGTACCCGAAGTTGGTTTGAATTTCGGGTCTTTTTGGATAATATAAGGCTACTTATACCGTATCTAGGTGCAAGACCTGTTCTATCTTGACTCTACAAGTAAACCTTTCCTGCTGGCACAATAAAAAACTCCTTAAATATTCTCAATGGTGTGCACTTTTCCTTGTTTTATAAATAAAATGATTAATCTTCCTCCTTTTTTTTACAAGTATCATTTAACTTTTGCAATATGTTTTATCTCTTTGATAAAACAGAAAAGCAACAAATCATAGATCACATTTTAGGGGTTTTAAATTACACAAATTAACAAAAAAAAAAAACACTTTTTAATTACATATTAAACTATAAGAGTACTTGACAAATTGATTATGAATTCGTAATTAGTTTTTTCGTACAAAATAAAATTTTTGAGAATTTTCAATTTGAATTTTTTGAGAATTTTTTCCCCTGGCTTTAAATTTTTTTTACGCAAAAGGAAAATATTTAAAGCTAAAATAATTCAAGCTTCATTTTCTATAGAACATTTAGTTTTAAAAAGTATATTTCAACGGCATTACGGATTTGAATTTAATTTTATTCAGGGAATAATTAATAAGAGGTTGATAGAATAATATCCATTGTTTTTCGTTATTTATATTTACACATTTCTTTTTTTATACAATATTATTCATTTGAAACTGCAATAATAGATCTTCAGTAGCAAATACTCTTTTGCAAATAACGCCTATTTATTCATGCTTCTAATAAAATCCTATAGCATAAAATAATTTGAAATTCTGAGGCGCTATTTTTTTAAAGCAAATCCCTTAAAATAGGGTTGTTTTTAACTTTTAAAATTGTATTTTCTTAAAAATGGATGATCAATTTGTAAAATATAAACACATATTTGAAATTAACATACAATTTTGCAAAAAGTAAACTAACTTTTATCTGGATTATTGTTTTTTTCATTTTCAAAAGTTAACATAAACATAAAAAAGGGTAAGAATACTCATAAAATTATCGAAATGCAGATTTGATAATAAATTTTTAATTGCAGATTGACTTGTGTTAAAAATACAATATCTTCATTTATACAATCAAATCCCACAAATCCTATATAAATTACAATTTTGGACTATTATCACCATTTGGACTGTACAATAGGCCTAAAAAGCCCAATTCTGACTCAAAAACACCGTTTAAAAATTTTGAAATGGCTTGTACTACGCAACAAATGGCCTGAGAGGCTTCAAACTTTGTCAAAGTTAGTTTTATGATTGTTTCCAGGTAAAAAGATGTAAATATGAAGCTGGAGTTTACCAATAAATGAAAATAGCAGGCAATTAATTTGCCTTTACATTATCTACAATGCAAGTTTAATACAAAAAAAAAAAAATACCAGTTGTACTAGCGTGGAAAATATTAAATTGTGTCCCTGGAAACTACAATTTGCGGATAGCATTGACTTTCTGTTTCCTTTTGATGAAAATTGCTGCAAAATCACATTGAATGCTTGACAATGCTTAGGGAGAGTATGTTTTTAGTAAATCAGAGTGCTTTAAATAGTTTAGAAAATTCAAAAGTGGTAATTTTGCCGTGAGAAACGAAGAATGTGGAAAACCACCGAAAATGTTAGAAGAGAGCAAATTGCAAGCAATGTTAGATGAGAATGACGCTCAAACTCAAGAACAACTTACAGATAAATGAGATTTAACAAGTGAAACAGTTTTCAATCGTGAAAAACGATTGGAATATCAACAAAGCCAACACAGAGTGATTTTGCTTCATAGTAATGCACCGTCACATACAGCAAAACTGGTCAAGGAAGCGATTGAGACGTTTGGTTGGGAAATACTTTTAGATACGGCTTCCTCACCAGACTTGGTTCCGCTCGATTACCACTTGATTGCATCGATGGGTAGAGTTGAGTAATTTAACTACCTTTTAAAATTAGAAAGGGAGAAACGGTTGTTGCGTGTTCTATTTCTTCTTTTTTGTTCGTGGTGTTAACTTCTTCTTTTGAAGTATGCATTATTGCCTATCTTTGGTGTAAATTGTTTTAAATATCCAAAATAAAATAATATTGAAATATGGGTACACTAATTTCCCTACTCTTATGCTGTTTTAAATGTAGAAGGCTCTCCTCTTTATAGCAGTAATTCATTTTGTCCACCTAAAATCATACATACAACAGGGAGCTGATATTAACAATGGTCTTAATTCAGGTGTACCATATTTCTTGCCCTCGCCTTCTTTTTTCATTACAAACTACTCAACTCTATTAATAGGATACGCACTTACTCAGCAGCGCTTCACTTCTAACAAATATGTGCGAAAATGGTTAGATGCTTGTTTAGTTAAAAGAGCAACAATTTTTTTTGGCTTGATATTATACAAAAATATGTCAAACAGGTCGGGAAAATGTATAGCTAGTGATGGCCAATACTTTGAATACAATACTCTTTATTATTTTCATGTAATAATCGTGTATAACTTTCATTTTTTTACAAACTTGCTATGTGGAGAGGGGAAAAATGTTAACTGAAAAAGGGGACAGCCTAATATATGTACACTCCACTCAATATTTATATGCAACCTCATTTCAATAAGTTTAGCTCTAACGTTAATAATAATAATAGTAATTTATTTTCATATGTATATCTATCCATGTACAGAATTCTATTTATGTATGTAATATTTATGTACGAGTACCTATTAGGTATTATGAAGGATTTAATGATGTTTCCGAAATCAATTTGCTATTTTTTATGTTCTTTATATCAAATTACATATTATGAAGGTATACCCATCATGAAAAACGATGTAAGTATACTATAATAACATAATATATTCATATTTATCCTAGCTATGCATTCCTTCTGCTTAAAAATTTCTCTCCATATATCTCTTTCACGCTCATCAGACCAACATAAGTATATATGTATGTATAAAAACGGTAAACAACATTTTATTTTGTAAGAAAAGAAATAAATAGGAAAATGCTTATGTTGTAAGTATAGGTATTCATATAAAATAGTTATAAATATTTCATATTAAAAATAGAGTGAAAGTACAATAAAATGTTAATGAAATAACCTAAATAAAAAAATTGGTTATATATACTTTTTTAATTATTTACTTCTCCAAAAATCCATGGCTAATCACAATTTTTTTTTTTCAAAATCCATTACTATTCACAGGAAAGTAAATGTCTTGAAAATAAAATTTCAAACATAAAATTTTTTGGAAATAAATTTCAAAAAGCCATGGCTATTTACTGAAAATTAAATTGTTTAGAAAAAAAAACAAAAAAAACGAAATTTGAAATATTAATTTTTTCAAAAAACCATTGCTATACACCAAAATTAATTTTTAGAAAAAAATCAAAAATCAAGAGTTGTTTACAAAAATTATTTTTTCCCAAAAAATATAAAATAATTCACAGCTCTTCACAACAAATGACACTAAAAATTATCTATCAAATTTTAAATTTTAAAAAATCCATAGTTTTTCACGAAAAATTTCTAAAATCAACAGTTGTTAACAAAAAATTCAAAAATTTAAATATTTAATTTTTAGAAAAATAATTTCAAAAATCAATAGTTATTCACAAATATTTAATTTTTTGCTTGATTATTTCAAGTATTTAATTTTTTGCTTGATTATTTCAAATATTTAATTTTTATGCTCTGCCGTTTAATTTGTCCGAATAAACTTTTTTTTAAGAAAATAAATCTATCAAAAAAAAAAAATATTTCCATTTTCACTTAAATTTTTTTCGTCCTGAACAAAAAATAATCTAGTAAAATAGAAAAATTCCTTAATTTAAAAAAAAAGTTACAAAATGATATATGCTTAATAAGGAATAAAAATTCAATTGTGTGCATTGTTTGAACCTATGTATGTTTGTTATACAAGGCGTTTAAAAACATGTATGTAATCGAAAAAAAGAAAGTGTACATTGTTAAAAAAAATATCAAATACAAAACAGTGTTCCCTTTAAGAAAACTTTTCCTTCACTCGTGTTTTTTATTATTATTTGGATATTTCATAATAGATATGTCTACTACGTAGATTGTAAAGCTATATCCTCAATTGAATGTTTTTCAAGACCATGAAATTGAACTTTAAGATTGCTTCATTACATACGTATTTAAAAAAAAGTGAACGGCATACAGAAAAACCATTTATAGGATATAAAATTTCATTAAGGCTTAAAGCACTTATTCATTTATACCCATGAAAGATATATTTATTGCCCTTTTCACCCACAAAGAACAAGTATTTTCTTGACGCTTTTTCATTGTTTATATTGAAAATTCTTCTTTTCCGACTATGTACATATTATATTATGCGTGTGTCCCAACGAATCGTGAATAATGAAACTATGGAGAGGTTTCATTAACTTAATAATAATTTACCAATTTTTCCTCCTAGTATCCACGAGTTGAGCAAAAAATCAACCAATTGTTGTCATACAAATTTCTTCATCAGATCAAGGAAAATTAAAATGGCTGGGGCAGCCACTGGGCTGGAGGGGTTGTAGCCCCAAATTAAGGAATTTTACTTTTTTTTCTTTGTTCGGGCAAAGGATAGATACATTTTGGTCCCATGAACGACGTCTGTACACTCAAAAGTCCCAGCCTCTATAACTCCACGCCCCACACTTACTACACCAGAGCCTATAACCACGGTACCTTGAACGAGGAAAAAATTTATTATTTGAAATTTTTTCTCCAAAAAATTTAATTTTACAAATATTTTTTTCAAAAAATTTAATTTTCTGTGGGTATCTATCGATTTAAAATTTTTTTCAAAAATTTGAAATTGAATTTTTCAAACTATTTTCCAAAAAAATAATTCTATTAATAGCTGTGGATTTTTTTTCAAAAAATTTGAAATTAAATTTTTCAAACTATTTTCCAAAAAAAAAAATTATATTTATAGCTGTGGATTTTTTTTCCAAAAATTTCCAAAAACCAAGCCTCTTCAAAATATAATCCGGCGGATGCAACTGGATTGATACCAAAATAAATCGTTTGTTGGCGCTTTTTGATGCAAAAATGAGTTATGACGAGATCCTCCTCATCTTTCCCTTCTCCATGATCCTCATTACTAAGATTAAGAAGCTAAAGAACGACAAAAAGAGCACATTCCGAGTGGGCAATACCGGATAAGGAGGCCATGTTTCGGTCCAAGGATGACCACTTTGAGATTTTCATTATTTATTTATAGAGCCTCATTACCTGACTATTTTTTGAGAATCTTGATAAAGTTGAGCTGGAAAAAAATCCTATACGATTCGCAGGGACACACTCTACACATATAAAATATGTACATTCATTCATAAATATAATTTGACGAACTCAATTTCTAAATAGTTGACCTTAATTAAGGTGTGCATGTAAAAGTCAAAGTATACATCACTTTTTTGTCCTTTTTTTGTACATGACTTGTTAGAATGTAACTTTCTAATTTATGTAATGGCATTCATTGATTAGTTCTCAAGGTGGTTGGTTATGTATTGTATATTTATACATTACATTACATTATATATATCAACACAAATTACTGGTCGTTTGGACGTATGCTGTGATTGACTACTTTCTCATTGTTTAATCTATGGAACGGACTCTAAATATATCATGGCAAATCCTATGACCATATCTTTTTGGGAGCTGTTGATTTGCATTTTCATCTTCTTATTTGCTCTTTCTGAACGGTTATTGTTTAAACTCAAGATGTAATTGGGTAGCCACCATAAAATTTATATCATTATCTCTTACCTTTTTCCAGGAAAGGTTGAGATTTATATAGAAAATTGTCATGCGGGATTCAAAAGAATCTGAAATGGAAATGTAGTGTTTCATTGGTATAGATCAGTGCCTTTAAAACTGTAAGATGTGGGTTCCCTTCAGATAGCATCTGAATTTCCTTCTTTATTCTAAAAACAGAAATTCGCAATCCTTTATATTAGAAAGTTGGAGTGCCAAGAATATTTTGATTTGGAGGGAGACAAATTATTTTAAATAAATATTTCTCAAATATTTATTGTTTGAACCCCTCAATTTATATTTTCTTAAGAGCTTTTTAAAAAATACCAGACAAAAATTATTTACTTTTTATCATAAATACTATCGAAATAGATTGTAAAGGAGATAATTGTTTTGACAAATTTAATGATAAAATTAAATAGTTTGATCTTTCTTTAAAATCGGCAAATATTTAATTACAATAAGTAAAAAAAGAAAAGATCCAAGATTGGATGTTTTGGAAATGTATATTAATGATTTTTTTTCTCATTATTAATAAGATTAAATTCTTTTTAAATAAGGATTCCACTTGTCGCATATACTAGCAATGATGAACCAGATGAAAATGAAAATAAATAATTTTTCTTGTCGTATATTGTTAAATAATGAAACTAAATCCCTTCATAAAAGATAGTCAGTTAACCAAATTAAAAAAGAAGAAAGATCCATATAAGTATTTTGTATTAGTTTGTAAAACTATATTCGACTCGCAAAATTTAAGATACTAACATTATGAATATTCGATATACAGGCATCACAGGCTAATTTTATGGGCAAAATCTGCTCGGAAATATTTTGATCTCACCGGTAAAGCTACTTATTCAAAATATTACGACCAATAAAAAATGTCTATTAAGTTGAAAATCTAGTGGATGTATTGACATTTTTTGAATCACAAAGAGTTGATAAGTGTTGCCCTAGAACAAAAATATTGGCTCCAACATAACACTACAAACATGTCTTTTATTCATTTAACTCAAAAGTGTATAAAATAATTAGAGAAGAATCAAATCGTACCATAGCAATGAATCCAAATAGTTAGGTGCAAAACGTACCCGACTAAATGTTAATTTTATCCCCTGACGGTCTATTTTTTTCCGACAGGAACATTAGTTTGATTGCCTGTTTATCCAGAATATTATAATAAATATTAAAATTAATACAGCAAGAATGTAAAAGATATTTTTGTTATAAAAATTAGTTTGCTTTGACACATTTTTGGACTCAAGGTCAATACCAATGAGTTCTTTAAGGTCCTGGGAGTCCTGTATTGAGGAAGTTGCAGCTGGGAGGCCATTCGTCTGGCAACAAGACTCTACTCCAAGCCACACTGCAAATAAAACGTTCACCTGTTTGTCAGATAGTTTTTTGACGTTGTGGCACCCCGTGTTTTTCCTCCATTCTCACAGGAACTCAACCCTAAGGACTTCTTTGTGTGATACTCAGTTGAGCGACACACTAAAAAATTCTCTTGCGCCACAAAATCTGAGCTAATTTACAGAATCATGGAGGAATTTGCTGAATCTGTCAAAAAAGACTATTATTGTATTTCCCATTTCCTAGGTCGTTTTGACGCCGTTTTGACGCCGTTATTAACCCCAAAGACGATTATATTTAATAATAATAACTTTATTAATAGTTCTCATTATCATTGTGTTTTTTTTAAATGGGATGATTAGTTTAGGAGAAAATCAATTAAAAAAATTGTGTTGGGTGTTAAATAGAGGTTTCACCCTGTATATAGTAATCCGAATCAAATGTGTACTTAAATTATAGAGATGACCTTATGGTGCATCAAACAATTTTATTAGCATTAAATATATTTAAAATAAACGTTGCTAATTTGGTACATCTGGCAGTACCGGGTTAAAGAGGGATGGAAGGAATGGGAAACCACCAGGTTGTAGAGTTAGAAAATCCCTAGATGTTCTAAGTATCAAGGAAGATATTTTTATAAATATATGTCTATGAGTGCATTTTTGTCCTTAATACTAAGCATTCTATTTCTTATCAGGATATTATGTAAACATACATTCAAAATATTGACCTCGTAACCTTATGGGTATAAACTCATTTTGTTGCTATATATAATAAAATACAACAAAAGGATACAAATAAATAGTTTTTAAAGTCGGTGGTGTTGAAGTCAAAACTTCAGAAGCCTCTAATCCCTGACGGGAGGACAAAAAAGGCTAAAATTTTGATTTTGGTTTTTTTAAATTAATATCAAATTATCTGCCAAATTTGAAAAAAATATCGAAGATGGTGCAGTTAAAAATTGTCCTCTTTTTGAATGATTTCACTTGGAATGCCCCTATACCTAATTTAATAAAATAAAAGAGACCCTTGTTCTTCATTTCTACTTCATTTGAAGGTAATTACTTTATAAATAAAAAAAGTTATATAAATATAGTATACCATACATATATTCGAAAACTTTTTCTTAAAATACATAAAGTTCACAACATTGCAAAAGGATGCAGAGGCGTTTGTATCTATCCTTTTTTCTATCTATGGGAATGTTTATATTTAAAGCATTAAAAAAATATCATTAAATTTATTTATATAAGCATTAATGCAATTATGTAGATCTCTTTTTGTAAAAAAAGAAAATATTAGAAGAAGTGGCGATGCATTTCAGAAGTTTTCTGCATTTTCTATAGGTGTACGATATCCACACATAGTCCATGTATACTTAAGTAGAAGATCCAATAATTGAAGGAAATTCAATTAATAATATATCTCAATACACTTCTTATTTAACTATATATATCAATTTACCGGGTAGGGAATAAGTCTTGCACCACCTCTTTAACTATATTTATGAGAAGTGTTGAGAGTTTCAAAAATAAAGTTGTACATATTAATGAAAAGCTGTAATTCGTATTTTAGATTCGATATTAAAAACAAATTTATCTCACTTCCGGACAAAAATGAAAGGAAAGAGGTTGAAAATCGCAACCTTGATCCGTGCCGGCCATGATACCATGGAGACATCGTCAAGAAACTTGGGGTCAATCGCTACACAATCTACAGAAGGCCTGGAAGATGGTTTCGACCTCAAGGATCGTCTTCAAAGTGGTAGGTTAGTCAAGTTAACGACCGTAGCTTCCAAACCCTCCTATGAGGTCATACTCATAATCCAATAAGCAAAAAGAAGTCCCTAGACCGGTATACTGTGTCAAGGATAGTCTAAGCTGCTGGTAGTAAGTCATAAAACTTTTTTATGGACTTAAAATCTAAACTGCAAGTAATTGGGATTGAATTAAGAACCATATATCAGAGCTGTATTGGATCCCTCATTTTCCGATTCATCGTCAATAACGAGTCTATTTGCTTTTGAGTCCGAATCAGGTCCAAGAGGGAGTTCATAAAACAGAACTTGAGTACTACAGCTATTTATAAACTGTAAACACGGATTTAGGCAAAGGGGAGTTTGAAAATTATAGTGTTGAGAGACCAAATTATTTTTATTTACATGATTGGGGGAGGGGGGAGATGTGGGCTATAAACTCAAATTCAATTGTAACCTTACTTTTCGGATGCAAAAAACTTATTTTTGCACTATACAAAAAATAATTTTTTATTTCCGGTCAAAACCCTCCCATACCCCGAAAATTAGTTTTTCACCCATGAATGCTTATTTTGTAAATCTATTTTCAAATTAATATGAAGAAACTTGCGAATGTTGTGACTGCTAAAGCATTTTTATGCTTAAATCAATAGTTATACAACATTTTAAGCTTATAAAGTACAGTTTTAAGGTCACAAAAAAGGTCAATTTCTTCCAAATTTTTATTTTAGCGTATGTACTACGGTGTCAAATTTTTAAGGTCACCTATTAATTCGAGCTTCTTTTGTATATCAATCTAAAATTTATGCTTGTAAAGGTTTAGTCTTCAAAGGGCGTTTCTAGACCTCTATAGTAATTTAAAAATGACGTTTTTTCACATCCTTCTCTCGTAGAGGGATTAATAAATTTTGAATTTAAAGTGATGTTGCTCTACTTCAAAAGTTTCCATTTTAAAGTAATATTGTTGAATTTCAAAAGTTTAATTAAAGCTTCTGTTCTCAAGTGATAACATGTTAAGCCTTATTTTTGATTTTGAAAAAAAACAAATTGTAGCCCTATAAATACTTCGGATACTAAAACGATCAGAACCACTTTACTTACCTCCAAATTGAACCAAATAAGTGTCAGATCTCAATCCTAAATTTCATTGTAAATGTGTAAAATAATAGAAATTACTGCTATGTGGAGTGCCAAAAACAGATATATACAAAGTTGGACAATGGATGATGATATGGACAATTTTTATGAAGTATGAGAATAAATTAATGTCGTAGAAAAATAACTCAATATTGCCATTCTATGCAAATATCATAACGAGTATTTTTAATATTTATAATGCATATTTTGGACATTTTTTATTGATGTAGCGTTATATAAATTCATTTCCCAGATTGCATCCAGATTATTTATGATTGCAGATGTACATTGCACATAGATATGCGGTCAGAAATCCCATTCCATAGTAGATTCAATAATTTCTGACTTATTTTCTCTATCTTTTTCTTTTAAAAGAATCCATTTTTACTATTGGAAGTAAATTTCTCAATATAAATAATTTCATAAGATATAACAATTTGGGCATGATTCAGAAGGATTGATTGGTTCCAGTTGATTTTTACAGAAGATTTTGACAGAAGAGGGGAACTTTTACTGCACAGCGGAAATTTACAAATCTCGCCAGAGAAAAAATAGCCAACCTAACCAAGTTCTAAGCAGTCAAAAATCATCATAATGAGAAACAACATAAATTTAATATGGTATTTATAACATATCAAATTAGCTTATAATAAAATATATATTATCAAACAACCTTACGACTAAAAGCATAATTCCTAATAAAATATTTGAATCTAATGAATCGAAGATAATTTATTAGTTCACTTAATAAAATTATACCGACTTCGATTTGTTTGGATAGTTCCAAATTGGTTCTAAAATAAGAGTATTCCTAAAATAAAAAATGAAATTCAGCTGTATAATTTTATTTCACTATGTTTTTATTGAGAGAATATACCTCTACCTACCCATTCAGACTTTCATATTACTTATCACCGACTCAAGGTACTTTATGAATTGTGGGTTGAACGAAACGTTAAAACCCATGGATAATAAGTCAATAAGCTTTAACCATTAAATGCGTATGAATTTATGATTCTTGTTCTATTTTTGAATACAAAAAAAATATCACATGAGTCGGTTATTAGAATGTAAAATATTGAGAGGAATAAAAATTGGATGGTTTGCTATAATTGAGAGGGAGAAATTTAAACTATCATTTTTATTTGCACATTCCCTTTTAATTTTCATCATTTTTTTAATGATGTTATCGATTTTTGGTATATGTTTTTGTAAATAATTAAAACCCATTAAAAAAATAATATTGTATTTTACATAATTACATAGTTTAACTGATTAAATGGTTCGAAATTTTTAAACTAATTAGGTTGTTTTTATAGGTTATTAAAACATTGATATTATTTACTCATTAGTGTTTATTTTATTAACTTTACTCCATGTCGAATTTATTAAATCATATGTAGGGTTGGATGGGTCCTCGGAAGGATTTCTTTATCAGTCTTTTTTTTATGGGTCTGAACTTTTCATTCTATGGTACAAGGACCAATTACTTGGTCCTTCAGTCCTGTCTATCTTTTTATTTTCTTTAATCCCAGTTATGATTGAAGATTAATAAAACAAAGAAAATAATGAATGATAACTAGAACCTATACTAATCAGCTCAGCCCACCTACCTACTTTAAACTTAAGATATATTCTCCCTTTGAAACTTCAACAACTGAAATGACATAGTTAGTAACTACGTCATTTCAACTGTTGCAGTTACCGTAAAAGACCAAAAAGGACCGCCCTAGTTCCGAAATTTTTTATTAGAATCAAACTGAAATAACTGCAGCCTTTTTAGACCAACACTAAACATGAGTTAATCTATTTTTTGGAGCGCTTGATTTTTATTAATGTATTATTTTCCAAAAAATAAAATGTTTCTTTTTGAACTGTAATAGTCAATGAAAGCTTTGCATTATCTTAAAACAGATCCACTATTAATTTTTATGTATTAATAAAGGCTATCATGAAGAAATGTTGACGGCATTGATATGAATATAACGTAATACTATAAGGTAATGCCAATAGACATAAATTAATAAATGAAAATTCTTATTTGTTGAATGATTAAGAGGATCAAAATAAAAATAAAGAACATTTATTACTTTTAAGAGGGAAAATCATAGACTAATTAGAAAGTATTTATGTTACCTTGACCTTTAAACTTTTTCTCTTTTGATACTTAGACTCCTTCTCTGTTAACATTTGCCCTTAATTACTCGAATAATATTGTGAAATATACCATATAAGAAATTGAGGCTAATAGTTCAGGTCTTTAATATTTTATAATACATATAATTCTTTGACGTTTTTATGAAAGATTAATTTACTAATAGAAGTTTTTTTAAGTTACGAAATTAGGGTAGCGATGCAAATATGTACACAACGAATGGTTTTCAAAGATAAATGTTCTTTTATGGTAATTATATGAATACTTATGTATCACATTTACGCAAGGTCTTGAAAATACTTGTATCCATTCTAGAATGGTATTAGCAGAAGTAATTTTTAAAATATTTTGCATTACTGGATATATGATTTGCTTATAAGATTGATTGTTAGGTCATCTCATAAGAAGATTAATCTAAATGAAATCTCTCTCTATATATAATGTAAGAATGTACCTTTGTATAGAATATATTTGTATTTGTATAAATAGAAACGTCGTAAGTTGATAACACAACATGGTGTCGTTGAGAAATAAAGTGCCTTATCCACAAATTAATCCAAATGTAGCTCGTTAAATTAGAGAACTTAGGAACTTTATGGAAAGAGTGGAGTACTTGACATTGGAGGAAGGAACTAAGGATATGATGAAGAAAGTTCAATTCATCATGTCCAAAGTCGAAGAAATGGAGGAGACGTTCAACTCTGAGTTCAATGGGAAGAAGAGGAGAGCAAGACTGAGGAGATTATTCTTAAAGAGGTCAATAAAACAGTCGAAAAATTAAGGCTATCGATCCTAAAACTCTCAAAACTTCCATAAACCAAACGAAAGAAACCCTTCTCCGGCCCAAGAAGTGAAAACTTCAAAATAAATAATGATTTGAAGCCAAAGAGACGCACGAAATACTCGACACTGGCATAATTCAGATCATGGGCGACAAGTTTTAAGCTCTACTGTTCCACAAATAAAATGGGACAAATGAGCAAATGGAGCAACATGGAATTATAAAACGTTGTATAGATTTAAAATTACAGAGTATACTATCATTCACAACAACTTCTGACACTCCAATTATGGGCATCGGAAGATATTAGATGAAATATACAAAAAATTCTTCTGGCAGTTCCCCTCCTAACTAGATGATATTGCTTCTTTCAATATCAACAGCAGGGAGAAAAGTTCTCAGACTGGCATCTCCGTCTTAGGGAGGAAAGAAGCACAGCTCATCAGTCTCGAGGAAGTCTATTTATAAAGCCTATGCTAGATCAAAGTTACAAATAATACACGTCTACGTTAAGAGTCCATCAAAGTGAGCCAAAATATGAAAAGCTTATCCAGATAGCCAGGACCTGGAAGTCGGGTACATCTATAGAGGGAAAAAATGAAAAGAAAAACAAGCAGATATTGCAGCTCTGTCTACTTACAAAGATCGAAAATGACAACAACAAAATCAGACTACAAACAAGAAGCTTCATCGTCCACCGGAACTTAAACTTAAATGTTACAGATGTGGCATGTCAAATACATCACATCAACCTTTTGAATGTCCTGCTGAAAATGAGATGTGTAAGAAATGCATAAAGAAGGACTATTTAGAGAAAATATACTTCCATGATGCTAAAGCTCCTGTGCAGAGCAAGACACAGCCAAATAAAACGTTGACAATCCGAATGAAATCTTTATCTGTCGATCACGTCACTCCTTATCTCGAGGCTGAATTTTATCAAAGGTAAGGCCAACCTTTTACCATGATAGCTCTGCCTGATACAAGAGCTACTGAATATCCTATTTCTCAGGACTTGGTATTCGAATACAACAACAAAATATAATCAATTAAATAATTTCCATCACAGGAGCGAACAATTCAAGCTTGAGATGCATTGGCGCCGTCTGTTTTGTATCAAAAATGGAGAAGTCTCCGAAACAGAAATCACGGCATACATTACTCCAGATCTGCAAGATGAATTAATTGTTTCATTGCATGGTCTACGAAACTGAGGATTATGTCTGAATCTTTTCCTCCGCTCATTAAAGTCTCTCCTAATGAATTTATCATGCGTAAGGGAGTATTGAATACGGAGGATAAATCTTTCCAAAAAGTAAAAAGATAAGTGCAATCAATCTTCAGAAAATCTTAAGGCAATGGAGGGTCCTCCTACGCAAATATATGTACTTGAAGGCCAATGTAGATATTCGCCTGATGCACGTTACTACAGCACGAAACATTCCCTTTGCGTTCCGAGATGCGTCAGAGAAAGAACACAAATTCATAATTTCATCACATGTAATTGAACCAATCGACAAACCTACGTTAGAATCCAAAATACAAAGACGAAGATGTGGGACACACATGTAGTAATTATTAACACCGGGGAAGATGGAAGATCCTACTTTGCTGATATAGAAGGAAATATAATTATACTTAATAGATGCCTCCTGAAAACGATCAACCTGAATCTCCTTAAAACGATTATTATTTTTAATATTGTTATTAATATTAATATTACATAATTATCCGTTGGTATTGTATATTAATATTTTATATATTAAAAGGTGTATTGATATTATTTAGACATTACTATATTGTTGTGTTATGATATTAATATATTATGGTATTTGTCTTCTTGATGGAAAGGAAACCTGTATATATATTATGTAAGAATGTACCTTTGTATATAATATGTATGTATTATTATCAATAGAATCGTCTATCAATAGAAACGTTGTAAGTTGATAACTCAACAATTATCTTAACTAAATTTTGTGAATTCGAGAGAGAATTGTGTACGTGAGTCCGATAACTTGATTAAGGTGACTCATGTTACATAAACAAATCGTTCTTATGGCCTTCTCAAATCACCTTGAAGACTTATGGAAAAAATCTCTCACGAGTGTGGCTCGAGAGGAATCACCTTAATCAATTCTTGGAATGGAGGTAAAGTGTGCCAGTCGAATCAAAGTTTTATATTCGAGTAATTTAAATTGTCTCCTGTAACTTGAATAACAGATTTATAACATTTTTGAATGTTGTTCGGTATAGCAGTACCAGGGTACGAATGCATTTAAAACTGTATTCTACAATATGGGTATTGAAACTGGTAAATGCAGAGTCATTAAAATGGAATACAATATTTTGAACGGATTTTTTTCCATTAATGTTTTTTCACTTTGGCAATCAAAACCACAATCAGACTCGACGATTTTCATTATTTTATTCACATTTTCGATAATTAGCATCCCAGAGCGTGATGAATCTTTGAAATCAAAATTATCACCACAAAATTGACAAAACCAAATTGCAAGTGATTGTCTGTTATACCTAGTATCAGGATTAAAACCGTTACTCCCCTTTTCAGCCCCTGGCTTGCGTTTTCGTATTATTCGAAGAAAAACTATAAAATAGGGTGTATGTACTCTTTGCAGGCATTGACAATTGACAACTATTTGACAATTCTGAATAACATACGGAACCATACAATCACAAAACTGTCACAAAAGTTTTTTTAGTACAAAATCTTATCTTTCTAACACCATATAAACCGATCGCACTTATACAAAGGTTACCGAAGCCATTGGAAAAATACTGGATTTACTTTTACTACCCCTATTATCTTTTTTGTAAAAAAAAGGACAGAAATATATCAACTAATCTTGGTACCTGAAGCGGTACAGCACTAGTCGTTTATTATTGTTGATGTGTTTGTAAAGATGAAATGTAGATAATAACTGGTCTAGTAAAAAGAAATGCATTATTTTTCTAACAGATGGTTTTTCAAATCTTAAGGGAATCATCTACTATTAGCTGATCCCCTTTTTCTAAACTCTTAATTCGGAGTTGTACTGTCAACGATTGGACCGTCTGAAGGAAGTCATTTCCCAAAAGCGCAATCTTTGGCCAATATCAGAGGAGTTGTGTTCCATCAAGAAAATGCCAGCCCATACATATCGACATTGACTCGCCAGAAGCTAAGATTTTAGAGGTTCTTATACATCCATTCTGGACCTGGCACCAAGTCATAACCACCTGTTTCTCTCTATGGCGAAATATTTTGTTGATGAAAAAATTGCTTCAAAACAAATTTGTGAAAATCGACTTTCCCAGTTTTTTTTATGGACGAGTGTTTCTATAAAAGAGGCATTATAAAATTACATTCAAAATGTTAACAAGTTATAGAACAAAACAATGTATATTTTACCAAAATCATATCATTCTTACGATAAATAAAATATTAAAATTAGAGAAAAAATAATTAACTTCTTTTTACTAGACAGAATATCTAGGAGAGCATAAAGAGCAGCGCCATAAATAATTTTGGTCTATATTTTAAATCGTTTGTGTAAAGTTAACTGCATACATTGAAATATTAGGTCGTTTTTTGGTGGGACAACATGCACAATAAAACTATGCCTCATTGCCTTATGGAACCTTCCTAAGTGTCTGAATTGTTTGTAGTTGAGTCTTTAAGTAAAATTTTGGTGGGGTATCAGGCATAGAGATCAATTAAAACTATTAAAATCATAATCCACCAACAACAAGATAGACAATAGGGAAGGAAGGGCCCATATGGCGATAAGGCATCGTTCTACTTTACCTATTGCTCCACCAAAAATTGACATATAATGATAGTTATTATATTATATATACAACCTTTTAATTGCATTAAAAAATAATTTTATTAGCAAAGTATAAAAAATGTAATTTCTCCATAAGGTAGTAAAGATCAAATAAGGCAATGATATTAAAATATCTGCTGGCAAATTATATATCAATAAATGTTTCGTAATGCATCACAATTTAACATGACACGTAGGTTTATATTTCAAAAAACAAAAACATAATTAAGTTCACCTTCATATTGCACAAGAGAATCATCCATGAAATTGTATGTATTGCTTAGATATAAGGGCAAAGAGAAATTAGGGCAATCCAGAAAAACATTAATAGCAAGTACAAGGTCTTACAGATAAATTGGTTCTGAGTTCAACTGCATCCATATAATAATAATACAACAATTATTGCAACACTTCAAATAAAACATACAATCAGTACGGACAGATGTAAAATAACTTTCACTTTTGGTGCCCTCGCAATAATTTGCCGGATGAGGTATCCTACTGCAGTCCGTCTGAACGTGTTTTAGGAATGGTGCATTGTTCAGCCAGCCCCCAATAACAGAATTCATTAAAAAGTCGAAGAGGCTGGAGACGGAATGTCCTTGAAAAGTTTTAATATTGTCTAAAAGCTTTTTTCTCCCAATCATAAATTTAGGACATTCATAAACCAGATGAAGTGGTACTTCATCTCTTAAACCAAACCCACGACATAGTGGGCTAACTTCATGGTGCATGAGGTGATAGTGTCAGCTTAGCAGGTTATACCCAGTGATAAAATGGACCAAGGAGTTCAGTTTTCCTTTCGAAAAATCCAAGAGATGCTCCCCCTCCCAAGTCTAACTCTTGGGGCATTGCACGGCTTAGACGGCAATAGTCAAGGTTCGGCTAACGCGTCTGCCATTTGTTTATATAATGGACAGACACCTTCTCTCTAAGAGATGCCCGCACTCCTCCATGTGGATTACCCCTGATTGGGCGGACTATCTTTGTAGTTCCTCGAAGAGTGGTGCTTACAATTCTCCCTTTCAGGAGATTGTCGTACCAAAAGCAGATAGGGAAATGCACACCTTGAGCTTGTAACTGCATCCACATTAATACAGAGCTCATCTATATTTTAATGTACCATTTGAGAGGTTATGTTATCATCTTTTGATTGAGACTGGCTACCCTAAGTCTACTGTTTACCGGCTGTAAAAGGGCTGGAAAGAGGATGGCTAGGTCCAGATTAAGGCCCAAAGTAATAAAAGTAATCAAAAGAGGAACATGAGGTTCGTGACAGGCCTAAAGAAGTCAGTGGAGACATTTCCTAGGACATCAATGTCAACGTTGGCCAAGACAAGGAATGTGATCGTCTTTACCATTTCCAGGGCCATCAATATGGATTTAGGGATTACTTCCTAACGCCCTTCCAACCATCATATCCTTACGAATTACGACATTTCAATTTCGTGCATATATTTTTGATGAAATTTTATGAACATGTATAAATTTTAATCAATATGGCCACTTCCAGGTTTCACTGTTCCTGTCCAACGAAAACAAAATTCCTTGACGTTGACACAGACAACTTTATGACATATTTGATCTCCTACCTTAGCCATCTAAGCTTTCAATCTGCAAAATTCTTGTGGATCCTTTGGGATTTTTGTTTATTTCATTCTTTATAGATCAGCTTGTATCTGATTCAAACATCATGAAAGCTAAGCTGTTCTCCGCCTAAACATTCTTCAAACTGTCATATTATACACACAATTTTCATTAGATCACTAGGTATATAACGTAGAAGCATAGATAATATCTTTGCTCATGTACTGAAACTCTAAGATTCATTAAAATAATGAGTGAAGGAGGACGGGGGGGGGGTGAAGTTAGTTAAGAAAATGATTTTGATGGTTGTAGTTCGGAGTAGGCGTTAAGTGTTTGTACAATGTATAATATATCCTTCGAAAAAGAGATGTGATCAAGCTTCTCCTGCAACTCTCATTATTGTATTTAATGGTGAAAAATTGTATTAATGTATGTAATTACGGTTTTGTTTTTGCTATTATTATTTCTCATTATTATTATTTTTCCTCCGGATAACTTTTTAGAAGTGATGTAATTTTACATTGTGCATTAGGGTGTAAGGAATGATAGAGTATTTAATGTTTTTGCTGAAAATGATTATCTTTTTACAACTTCTATTTATTCAAAGAATTACTCTGCAATTTTTTCTACATTAGTATATGAAAGCTAAACATCAAATCACGATATAATATATCTCACGTGATTTTTTTTCATATCTATGTTAACTGTAAAACAAAATTGAATCGTTTTCAAATCGTCAACTAATTTTTCCGGAATCAATATAAATATTTTTTTTTTTTTTCAATTTATGGGCCTATTTTGTCCGTGAGCGAACTTTTCGGTAATATTTATTTAACAAAGGATAATTTGCTGAATGACATTTTGCCAAACGGATATTTCGCAGATAGACAATTTCACGTACGGATATTTTGCGTGAGGACAATTTGCCGAACAGAAATTTCGCTGAAGGACCATACAGGACATTTGGCAAAAAAAGGTATTTAACTTTTCGATATATTCGATTGGGATATTTTAATATTACTTAAAATGATATTATGCTAAATAGGTACAGTTCATAATAATTAGTTCCTCAAATAAGTAAATTAATTAATAATTGTTCTTTTCCAAAAAAATATTTTATATGCATTAATGAAAATTATATGAGCGCAATAGAGAAGGTCGATTTTTGGTGGAACATCAGACAAAGGGGCAAAGGTGAACTATGGTCTATGAAATCATTGTTCCACTTTTCCTCTTCTCTATTGTTCTATTCCCTTTTTCCCCGATTGTGTCATTTTTGTGCGTCACTCACTTAGCTAGACTGAGGATACTGTTGATGTTTTCTCATTGATATACGGAACAAAGGGAGGTGAGAGAAAAGAAGAAAAGAGTTGGAACTACGTGGATTGATTGTGATGGATCTTTTGTACGAATCATCCCAATATATAGATTCGCATCTACCAATCCTTTCCGTTTCCTAGTAATTCACATTTGGCTATCGTATATGGAATCCACACACCTTCTGATCCACTTCAACTTCATGTTTAAGAGATCTCGCTTCTTTTTGACTCACTCGGTGGATCTAGTTTCCTTTAATGGAAGGATCGATCTATGCAGATGCTCCTTGACTTGAAGAAGAAAACGATGTTAAGTGAGTCATATTCATCCCTCACTCTGTCTCCAGAAGAAATAGAGTGCCATATCCTCAATCCATTCTTTTATTTATAAATATCCAATATCTGAATCCTTTGTTCCTTTTTCTCTCTAGATTTTTAATCTTAGTCAAGGGATAATATTAAGTCTCTCCGGAGTGCTCCGCTTCAGCTTATCTTGTTAGTTGATATCAACTGCTGTATGCTCCTAATTGTAAGGAAAACCATGACAAATTTTTGGTTGGTTTTATTTTTTACATACAGAGGTACAGATTTTATACATCACTGTGTATATATCTATTGGGTCGAGGATTTTATATCAGGAACAAGTTTATACATTAATATATTGGCAGCCCTAAGATCTATGTTTATGAAAGTGTTGTGATCAAACTCAGCTGACAAAACTGTACATATATGAAAAAATAAAAAAACCCATGATATTTTCTCCGAATAATAACGACGCGCAGGTCATTATTATGTGCCGAGCGAGTACACCAAGGATTTTATTCAGTTAACAAGCACCAAAATTAACAATTTACAATATTGCTAAGGCTTTCAATGAGTCTGATGAATCGGGAACACATGCAAGGAATACTCATTATCATTTTTGACTATTAACTGATAATAGAATACAAGATTTAAATGAATGGACATGTGGCCTCCAAGCTCGCCCCCTTTGAACCCCCAGGACTACTATGTGTGGATCAGTCCAATATACGTGTATATTGGACTGTGAATAATAAAGTTCCATGCGACCGTACCCCCAAGTCTGGAGTAAAATTGTCAAATTGTTTGGACCACTGTTTTAGACCGCAGTTGTTCCATTCGACAATTATACCATACATTTAGTTTCACCAGATGCTAACGATATTAATATGTTTTAAAATATAAAGATGCACTTTACTTATTCCACCGTATTTTATTTTTGCACAGGAATTGAACAAAACATAGCACTTTTAACATAAAAATATATATTGAATAACTTTATCACCTAAATGTACAAGTTATGGTTATGTGTCAAAATCTTCAAAATAAACTTTTATCAAAAACAAATATAATTTTGCATTTTTACTGATTAAATTAATGAATGATATGAATGTATACATATACAAAGGTATGTGTGATCAAAATAGTATGGACATTTATGCACAAGTTTAACTAATTGATTGCATTTTATTAATACAATTTAAATATAATGAAATAAAAAAGTAATTAATTGATTATAACTACATATACCTGTATGTATAAACAATTATGGATGAAATGTGAATTTGTAAAGATACAATTTCCAATTAATTTTTAAATTGTGTTTCAAATTTAAAAAAAATAAAAGCTCTTCAGTTTGCCTTTTCCAAAAAAAAACGGGCAAGCTAAAAAATGCAACCAATTTTTATGTAGAGGCATAACTATTGATATATGTACATACCAAAAATTATTAAAGACTCATAGCCTCAAAAACAGAAAAATTACACTGCTGTGTTTTTGTTATTTATAACTTTGAAGTTATCAAAATACTCTATGTATAATTGATTAAATATAAGAAATATTTTAGCTAATTAACTGAGTTTTTTGTAGCTACAAACGACTGCATAGAAAGCTATGTTTTATTATTTCTAAAGCCACAAACCTTGTCTTGTTTTTCACCACGGAATAAGTGTACAATAATAATATATAAATTCTTAGACTCTATAACTTCATCTAAGATAGAGCAAGGCTAGTTGGTGCACTTTACACTTTTCAGCATATTACTCATCTTGTAGAAGTGAGGTTGAAATCTGATTTTTTTCCCCCAAAGTTATAAAGAATATTTGCAACTTTGGGAACCAATTTTATTACCCAACTTGTGCCATAGATGGGACAAGTTGTTGTAGTGGTGATTATGGATGGAACGGTGTAGCTCAATGTACAACGCACTCGGGGGATATGATTCTTTTGAACTCAATGTACGTTGGTTTGCGCCCCATTCATTCCTACAGAAGGTATTTTAAATTATGTATCTGGGCTTCAAAAAAATTTATAGGTCTGATGGAGTAAATATAATACTATAATGTTTACTTATACTTGTACTCCATCTGACCAATTAAAGGAACATTAAAAAATATAAGAATATAGCCTTTTTAGTTTTTTTGTTGCCTCAGCTAATATGAACCAAATTGCCATCTCGCTACTCTTTGGTCTTTTTCAGTAATATCTCACAGAATACTTCATTTATTAACTGTATTTAACTCTTAAATTAACCACAAATAATTATATGTTTATTAAATAGAAAAATATTGGATTTTCATAGAAATAGTTCCAATAAGAATTTAAATTGAGTTTCAGAAAAAAATTAATGAAAATGGGAAAAAAATTCCGAGGGAGTAAATTCAGAAAATGAGTCACATCTTAGGATTTGGTGTACTTAGTCGATAGGGACAAAAAATTTATCTTATCTTCAATAATAATTGAGCAAAGTCTATGTATTTGTATATATGAAAATGTTTCACTGAGTGCACTATGTATATATAGTATTCCATGATGTAAATCATAAACATATTTTGTTCTAAGAAATAACAATGTAGTCGTATTAATGAAATATTACAGGCGTGTGCACATAGCATTTAACGTGCACATATATAGGATGCATTGTATATAGTACTCCCTTCTGTAAGTAATATAATGTCTTTTGATATAAGAAGTAAGAATGAAAATGCCTGCATGAAATACTACAGGTGTGTGCATGTATACAAGGAGGACTGTTTTTTTTTGTTATTGGTCCCTTGTGTATATCATAGTATATATGCATTCATTGTTAAGATTTGAATAAAATATAAACTCTGGTATGTTAATATGAATTTGCTTTGTTTTTATTAATGTACGCTCTAAAGACTAAAGGACTCATCCGTCATCCCAATACATAAATTATTTTTTCTTAAACTCTTATTATTATTTTTTCGTTCCTGAGGACAGAACACATATAAATGATTGTGTGTATTGAGTACTTACATGTGAGTGTGCTCATGAAAAATGGAGAATGACATGGATGATTTCTGGGGGAGTTATTTTAAGGCAACGCCTAATTACTCCGAGTAATGCCAAGCACTACTGCTAGTTAGTACATGAAATAATTATATTACGGTGATGATAATTTTTTGGGGTTTGCCCCCAATCGATGAAAGCTAACAACACCCTTGCTTACCACACCCAAAAAATCATAGATAATGCAAAAAATAATAAGTCGTTATTACAAAAAAAAGTGCTTCAGTTCAATTCGTAAAATTTGCTAGAAATTGAACGACGCCAACTTGCCCCTTGGGTCAAGTAACTCCCCTCTCTGTCTACATACATAATACTTAATAGTTTTTGAGATCCTTCTCTTATTTGTTTTGAGTAATATGTTCCTTTCTTACACAAGCAAAGTCCACTTTTTAAATACAAATTTATCCTAAAAAACTTCGTTATATACCTCCATATTCTCTCTATGAGTAAAATAGTTCCTTAATTTAAGTATGATATAGATAAGTCGCCAACAAAAAGTTTTAATTAATCAACTTGAATTACCGTTTTCTTCCACCTTCATAGATCTATAATTAAGATAATTTTTATACAACAATTGAATAAATGATTATATCATTCCTAGTTGCCAAATATCATTAAACAATTATGCAGTTTTATTTATACAGAGTAAATAATATGCTAAATATTTGGACTTCCCTTAAATAATAATTATTATTATATATACATAGTCGGGTAAATTTTTAAAAATTATGTGAAAGCGTAATTGTTGTTGTATATGGTTCTTATTGATCCAATGGAACATACCTTTTATGTGAATCCTGAAGTAGGTAATACTTTACAATTACTAATTATGATCCTATATACATATAGGCATTTATGTTAAAACACATTAACTGTCAATCAAATTGACTCTACATAGTTATGTACACTTTATTTTTCACTATAAATAACAATTAAAATAATTACTATGCTTGAACAGCATTATTTTGATTTTAATACCTAGCAAAAATAAATTTACTTACCAATGTATGTATATAGATTTATGCATAGACTATTAGATTCCCAAGCAATGCCTCTTGCAATCAATTTACTATATCCATGTATTTATTATAAAATATTTGATACTTTCTTTTTATTGGAATGCAATCTTTATATGCAATTAACATCTTAAAAATATTATTGTCACAAAGAGGGGGTTGACTATTGTATCAGAGGTATGACCACATTTTAGATACACTATTGTTTTTGACTCAGATGTATAAAAAAGTTAATAACTTTTTAATGATTTTCCAAAATTTTGATAGGACGTCCGGTCCCGTCCTAAATCTGAAGAATTACTACGAGTCGGATGACAAAACGATTTATAGAGCAATCTTTGTTAAATGATGTCAATATAGATATCAGCCAAATGCGTCATCTTCAATCCATCGTGACACACATTCATTATTATTATTTAACCCATAAAACACGAATATGATCATTAAAAGTTTGGAAAAATATAGGTTTGGCCTTTAATGCCTTTTAAAAAAATCAAGTTTTCAGAGTAGAGCTATGATTCAATGCCATATTTTGACATGAAATACCTATACAGATGAAAATCAAATTAAACAACATATTGATCCAAATATTCAGCATTTAAAAATGAAATATTTTTTAATATCACTTGATTACAATTAATAAAAAATGTATATAACCATTACAAAATCGAGTAAAACGAAGAACCTTACATAGAAGCGAATATTTTTTTTATTTTTTTTTTTCAAGTACTTTATAACCTAGCTGAAGTTTTAGAATAAACCTTACATTGTAATTTAAAAAAAAGTTGCATTTAAAAAGGTCGATTTTGATGGATTTGTGGTCTCTTTGTTTTAATATTTACTAAGGAATTTTGTATAAAAAAAGCAGGTTAGGTTGCGTTGCATATCTATTGTGATAATATTTAAAAAAATTAAACTCTTCAAGTGTTTTTTGCGAATACGTGGGCTGTTATATATATTTCTGAACTAGGCTACACTAAGTTGACAGGCGCAATTTGACATTTCCTTTCTAAGTTTGACATTTTTGTCGCATAATCGTACTCAGAATGTTTTGACGTACGACCATCATTTGTGTCGTTTACAGTGACTTGAAAAAATTAATTTGGCAAGAAAAATAAAATTAAGTTGTGAACATTCTCGTGCGATCATTTTTCATAACTTTCGACGTGGATTATCACGTTAAGAGTGCATTGATGAACTTAAATCTTTGTATGGCGATGAAGCACCATTCTATGGCACTGTGAAAAAATAGTTTAATGAATTCAATCGTGGCCGACGCTCGCTCAAAGACGAATTACGTGAAGGTCGTCCAAAAACAGCCGTTGTGCCAGAGAACATTGATGCCGTGCGTGCAGTGATAATGCATGATCTTCATGTGATATACCGTGAGATAAAAACATCCTTGGACATTTCTTCCACCAGCATACATTCGATATTACATGTACACCTGGCCATAAAAAAGGTGTGTTCGCCTTGGATCCTGTACAATTTGACAATCGCTCAAAAGAAGACTCGTGTCGATTGTTACAAAGAAATTTTGAACAAATATGCTCGCAGTGCTTCTAAAGACGTTTATAAGATCGTCACAGGTGAAGAATCATGGATCTATGCATATGAGTCCGAAACAAAACAAGAATCGACCATGTGAGTCTTCGAAGACGAGCCAAATACAACGAAAGTTGTTCGTGGAAGAAGCACTTCGAGCATCGTAGGACGGTCAATTCTGAGTGGTAAATCATAACTTGTTGGCCTGAAGTTTTCGGATAAATTTGAAAAACGAATAAGAGAAGACGAAACATTGTTCACTATGACAATGCAAGCTCTCACACATCGGCTCAAACCAGCGCCTTTTTGACCTGCAAAAACGTCTAATTGATGGGTCATCCGCCGTACAGCCCTTACTTGGCACACAATTACTTCTTTTTATTCCTGCGCATCAAGGAAAAATGTGGGGTCAACGGTTTTCGTTCCCAGAAGATGCTGTTGAAGAGTTTAAAACTCATGTTTTGGAGGTGTCTCAAAAGGAGTGGAAAAAGAGCTTCGACAATTGGTTTGAGCTCATAGAAAATGGTGTGAATCATGCTGGAGAATACATTGAGAAACAATAAAATCATTTTTGATGATAAATATTTTCATTTTCATTAGGGCAGAGATATATATAACAGCCTACGTATATATACTAACAAGTTTATAGATTATTAATATTCAAAATCATTGAGTAATTGACAGATATGTTATCGATTCAATTTTCCTATCCGGAAAAATATTGTAATATGTTGTCACCCAACATAAATAGCTTATTTTATAAAAATTCCTGAATAAATATTAAAACAAAATTTTTATTCATTGTAATCAAGATAAATTTGTAAATAATTCATTTTTCAAATGCTGATGTTTCTATCAATTTATTATTTACTTTGATTTTCATATATATAGGTCTTTAATGCCAAAACGTGGCACTGATTTTAAATAATAGGTTTAGGAAAAATTAATTTTGTATCATTAAGTTTATTTCAATGGTTTATAATTAGTGTCACAATAATTCAATTTAAGCCAAGTATGCCCTGTTTTGTTTGATAGCTTGTTGCTAACGAGAATCCAACTTCATAATGCCCTTCTCGTAGAAGTCCTTGCCCCTATTGACAACATAATTGGACGGCAAATTTTCACAAACCTCTATTGAGACCAAATTTGTATCCTAAGTGCGATGGCCATAAACAGGAACAGGTGGTAGTCACTTAGTGGCAGGTTTGGACTGTCGGGTGGATGCATAAGGACTTCCCCACCGGTCTCCCAGAGCTTCTGTCGTATCATCAAATATGTGTAAGGGCTGGCGATGTCCTGATAAAACTCGATTCATCTCCTTTTTAATAATGCTGACCACTTGTGTTCGATCTCCAACTTCAAATGGCCAGTTGTTCACATTAGACGGTAGAATTGAGCATTTCGCCATATGGGATCAGCTTATAAGTAGATTATTCCCTACCAATCTCACCAAACGCACAATAACACCTTCTTGGCAGTCAATCCTGGCTTGACCAAGGTCTTGGTAACTTCGATGGCTTTATACTACAGTCTCTGTCACTTAACATTGAAGTAAGTAATCTATTGTTCATTACTAGTCACAATCTGCTTCAGAAATAACGAGTTTTTCACTTTCAGGTAGTAAAAATGTAAAATATGAAAAATTTATTACTTTGAGACCTGCATACTCGTCGCACCATAAATTACGATCAAACCGACCAAGTGCAATATTGTCACAAGTTTTTTTTATACACTCACACATTTACAATGTATTATCGTATGATCCGATGGGATCAATAATGAACAAGATACACTTTTTTGCAAAAAGACCCTACAAATAAAAATACAAAAATAAATTTTTCCCCAACCAGTTTGTCTGTTTTGACAGCTACCTTCTTCCTCTCCAACATTTCAGATTTGCTGACGGGGTAGAAGGTGGTGCTGGAGACGCCCAACTGCATGTAGTGTAAGAATAGAAATTCTTCAAGATTCTACGTTCAAGAGTCATTTTCTCGACTTATACGTAGGCAAGAGAGCTCAATTTTTTTGTTTTGTAGCTTATTGCTTATATTTAATTTTAAATATGAATTAATTTCAATCGCTCAACCTTAATTAATATCGAAATAGTAAGTTTTCAGATTTCAATGGAGCACCCGGTATATCAATATCTTATAACATTCAATTTTATATTTATATTTTTCTGACTAACCTTAATAAGTTTCAATATTCTAATTTTGAATTGGACAACACTTAATTTAAATTGGACTATTCCATTTACTGCAATGCCTTTTCGATTTTTAGTTCGACTAATCCATTTTGAATTTGACTTTTCTCATTTTTGATTTGACTATTCTAATTTCGAATTAGAATAGTTAACAAATTTTACCGAGGTAATATTAGATCATGCTAGCTTTCATGTTTTTAGATCAAAGTTCGGAAATCTGCAGCCTTTTAGAACCTTATACACTTTTGTGTATGTCATCTCAACTGGTAGAGTCATTATAAATGTCTAATCACTCTATTTCATTTTAAATATCTTGAATATGTATCCTCACTGAGGCGTAATTAGTACTTTTCCGCTTTAGTTTATCTACAACAGATTTTCTATTGATATACTTTACATATGGCAATATAATACAAAATTTTCATTAATTTGATATATAGATTATTCCAGAGGATATTCTACTCAAAATGTTAAAATATTTTAATATATCTTATTTGTAAGCTTCCCAAACATATTTAATCCTCCTTATATATAAATACTTTTTGATCTTATTTTTGTTTTGTTTTCAATGACCAACCAGAAGCATAATAAAAATTGACATATAGCTCATGTATGTTAGTTGCTGGCTAATATCATATTGTATAAATTTGTAATCTATGTAGAACTACCTAAACCATTAAAGTTATGTCATTAGCCATATCATTTGATAAAAAAGCTTAACTTCATTCATTTTTCTTATTGAATTGCTTATTTACAATCTGAATCTTTATGAATACATATTGGGAAGGAAATCTTAAATTGAATATTAATATATGCGTGTATGTAATATTTTCATAAATATGTTAATACATACAAATTTTGGTGTATGATAAATCCTTTTTCTATACACATAATATGTATAACCATTCCTACAAGACAAAAGTTGACAAGTTAAACCAATTTTTCAATATCAAACTAAAATAAAAAATATTTATATAAATAATTTGATGGAAAAGTATGTTCAGTTCATCAAATGGCCAATTTTTTATTTAAAAAAATGCAATTATAATTACTTTTACCAATTTAGTGGAGTATTTGGACCATACATATGCATTATTTTAATATTTGTAAGCTCGGGACAAAATTTTATGACATATTCTCTCAGTCTTTTAAAAAACCGTGGGGTGTGTTGTCCTATTATTTTATATTTTAATTTTAGAAACGGTTAGTATATGATAGTAACGATTAAAAAACAGTAAAAAGTGAGTAGTAAAAAACAATTATTTTTCCAATTGATGCCTTTAGTAATGTGAATCTCGCGTTTTATATATTCAATTGAGTTGCACTAGATGGTGTCAGAAGGATAAGATTTTTACTAAAAAACCTCTCAGACTATTTCGTGATTGTTTGACGGAGTATTGTATGATGACGTGCCAAATATGGACACATGAAAAGAGAAAGTACGCCATATTTTACAGTTTTTCTTCAATAAAGGCGAAAAAGTCAGCAAAGTGGCCAGAAATGTAAGTGCTTTTTACAGTTCTGATACCGTAACAGCCAATTAAACACTATTTTGGTTTCATGGATTTTGTTCCGATAATTTGTATGCCAAGGATTCACCACACTCTGGAAGCTTATTTTGTCAAAAAATGTGGATGAAATCATGGAAATTGTCTAGTCCGACTTTCATGTAAGCACTGTTTTGATTGCCAAGGAGGTTAACATTAATGGATTTAAAAAATAATACATGGATTATGGAATAGTTATGGATTTCTTTTTACTTCACCTATTATAACTTATTGAAGGAAATTTGTTTGATGGGTAGAAGGGTGCCAATTAAATCACTTTTTGTGAAAAAGTAAAAAAAAACATGAGTGTTTAAATGCATTCCTTTTAATAAAAAAAAATACGATTCACAAAGTTTGAACAATTTCTATAAACTTTTAAATGGAACCTCAATTTTTTCTACATATTCTTGGAAAAAAACGTGATTGATTTTGTTTCAATATCCCCCGTATACTACACATTACAGCTTGTTAATAAAATTAAGAAATTTAATTAAGTTAAACTTCTATCAAAAGTTTTTTGTAAGTGTTTATAATAAATTATTTTTACGCCTCTCGAATAAAAATAAAAATATTTAAATGAAATGTAGCTTGTTTGCCTATCTGTTAGTTCATCTGCGTATCACAGCCAATGAGGGGCTACTAATATTTCGAATTGCAAATACTTTTTTACTAAGATTAACAAAAAGAAAAAAAGGAGAGCACTAATTTTGATAAGCTTAACCTTGATGACCTTTTTTACGATCTATTTTGAGGAAAAACGTCTATATCTACAAGTTTTATAAAATAAATAAAAAAATTGGGAAAATTAAAAAAATATTGAAATAAAAATTTAGTAGGAGCAAATGACCTCCAAGGCCATTTGAGGCCGAGAACAAGGACAGGTTAACAATAGAAATATATATTTTTAAGTTAATAATTAATATTGCAATATAGCACATTGTCTTATGTTTTATGATTTAATAACAAATCAACTGTATTCATTTGTAATTTTTTTTTTCGAGTAATAGAATATTTATATTTTCATAATTCTTTCATATTTCATTTTTTTTAACTACATAATATTTAAAAAAAAGCTAATGTATATTTTTTTAAAGCTTTCTTCTTTGAGTCAGGATACAATCTTCTATGGTTTTTAATTACTTATTAACATTGAGAGTCCCAATTATTTCTGATGCTTCCTTGAAATCATCCTTATCATTGCATATTGCAAGATCATCATCTAAAAATCCTAAAGGAAACTCCATAATTTTCATAATTCTTATTGTCTTATTTGTAACAAAGTCTTCTAAATTTTTATGTACATCTTTTTTCATAGAACTGTTGTTGCTCTTTATTATTAACTTTTAAAGAGCTTAGAATCTCCCTTTTGAATAACAAACTTACTCGACCATAAAAAAATGGAGTCCTACAAGTTCCTCCGACAAGTACCATGAATACCTGGAAAGTTTGCATGATTTTGATCTGGAAATTTGACTATTCCTATTTGATTATTTTATTAATGACATCATTAAATTAAGGTAGTTGTAAGTAACGTCTGATGTTTTAGATGCATTGATCCAAAGTTTTATAGATATTCGTACTGTAATAACCCATAAAATTCGCAATCCATGTTCTTCTCTAGGAGTTAATTTAAATTCAGACTCTATATTTTGATAGCCAACGGCATGGTGTTTAGTACTGGGTATGATAAATTTAACTGCTCGTTTAGAAGCAGCACCATTATGAATAGCTCTAAGAACTCCCTATTATCGTGCCTTGGAAATTTATTTTCGAGATATTATTTAGTAAATTCAATGGTGCATTGTCATAAGTCTTCATCAAGTCTAATTACCTCTAGATCTGCAATTCCATATTCATACTCAAACAATCTTGGAAAACAGATATGGTGTTTATATGCAAATGGAAAGAGTTTCTTCCAAATAATTTTTCAAGCAATACAAAACCTCAAATATTCCTACCAGTTCTGAACTTGTAGTGTCAAAAATTATTCTTTTGTTATTTTAATTCCCGATTCTTTCATCACTTTAAAACAAATGGGACAGGGGAGGTCCCTGAAGGAAGCTAGGATGTGATACGCAGGTGAACTGACAGATAGGCAAAAAAGCTACATTTCATTTAAATATTTTTATTGTTTTTTAAGACACGTAAAAATGATTTATGATAAACAGTTATAGGAGACTTTGATAGGAGTTTAACTTAATTAAATTTGTTAATTATATTAACAAGCTGTAATGTGGTGGTATACGGGTAATATTTAAACAAAATCATGTTTTTTTCCAAAAATTTGTAAACTTTAGGGCCGTTGAACCCCCTCTAAAATGTTCAATCTTTGTTAATCGTATTTTTTATCAAAAGGAACGCATTTGTACCCTCATTTTCTTACTTTTTCACAAAAAGTGATTGAATTGGGACCCTAATGTCTAATTTGGACGTAACGTAAAGATTTGGAATTATGCATAAATATATAGGGACTGATATATCACTGGTGAGTCCCTTGTACATTTCTTCCACGTATTACAATTGACGTGGAATTAATTATTTCATTGTATTCTAATAGAAACTCTGAAAGCCATGCAGGATAATTTTTAATACACCAATTATTTATTTGAAAAAAACAACCATAGAATCTTTCAATGTTTATTTAAAAAAAAGTTAAATAGACCTATCGACGTAATTAGTCATACTTAATCATTTTTCCCGCTGAAATGAATGGTCAATTATGTCATTAAACACTAAAAGTAAATAGTAAAAACATTTTTTTTATTAATCAAAACTAAACATAGAAATTTAATGACCAATATTTGATGTAATAGTATATTTTGTATTTTATCAGGTTTTATTCGATTGCAGACATTATAAATAGAATAGAAGTCTAGAACTTGAACTTAGAGTTCTTATGAAATAGGAACTATGATGTAAACACGCTTGGAGATTCAAATTTAGCCTCAATAGATGCCTATGAAAATTGGTTGTCCGATTTTTTGCCAATAGAGACAAGGGTTTCTACCAGAAGGTCATTATGAAGTTGGATTCTCGTTGGCAACAAGTTATCAACAGAACGGGAAATATTTGGCTTAAATTGGATGATTTTAACTGTTCTTATAAAGAATTGAAATGAAACGAAAAATACGAAATTACTTTTTTCCTAAACTATTATATATGTAAGTCGAGTTGGCTATTTTTTTATCAACTGAAGTTGTTTTATCTTCCGGAGGGGCTCTCACCAAGATAGGATGTCCTATTTGGTGGTATTTGCGAATATTTAAAAGGTTACTGTTCGGAATTCGGAATTTGATGTTAATATGCTGTTTCATTCTAAATGTGTTACGTTATTATCGTAGTTAATGTTCCATTAGTTAGTTATATTTATCATATTGTATGTATATGTCACAGTAGAGATTGAAATCCAGTAGAATCGTCGATTTTTCTAGTAGAAATTACATTCCTATTCTCTCCTAGGACAAATTACAATTTTACAAAGGAAGATAGTAGCATTGAATATAAAAAGAGGTTGCGTTTTTTCGATAATATGACGACAAGTCATACCCTGTAATTTACCTATTATATAATTATAGTTAATAATATCGTTTAGGGTCAGAATTTTAACATAAATAAGCTAAATGTAAATAAAATCTTTTTTCATTTTTCCTCTTTAAGATAGCGTATTCTTTTTAGTAATAGTTACCAACATCATTTACATCATATTTGTCTCTTTGAGTTTTTGTACAATTGTATGTCTTCTTGTAGTCCTTGACTAGTGCTTTGTCGTTCGATAACGATTCGTTCTTTTGAACGACTCTTTTTCGTGAACGTACTCATTTGCTTAAATGATTCGTTCGTTTATACCGTACCGTAAGTTTCCCATATATATAGAATATATCACTCAACCTCAATCAAATATTTCTATCCACAATTTTGTTAAGTTATTATGAATATATTCAAGGGAAGAAGCATATATTTGGTGTATTGCATGGTACTTCATTAGCTTGCTACTTTGAGGGCACTCTCATTTGTTCATTTCGTACATTCAGGTAGTAGTTCACTTGAGTCTACTCTAACTATTGAATGAAAAAATTCTTCCACAGCCGCTTCTGTGCATTACAAATCCCATTTTATATCCAAAAATACATCCTTCTGTAAAATACTGCTTGATATAGTATACCGTCTGATTGGAGATACCAAAGGTCTCTGTAGCCAAGGACTCCTGAAAAAAGGACCGGGCACGGGAAAGCATGACTTCAAATACGCATGCAACATGGGCTATTGAAAAAAACAAACCAACAATAGAACGTGTTTTGTAGGATAATAATTTATAAGTAATAACTAACAAGTCTAAAGTTGATAATTCTGTAGAGAAAAACGCGTGCAAAGAGAAGGGGGGGGGGAGAAAGACTTATGGTATCATTGTTTAAAATACTGATGTGATTATCAGCTGCCTGCTTTATTATGATTTTTGAGAGTATAACGAAATCAAGCGTCATCAAGGTCAACTCAAGCAGCGACCACGTCACGTAGGGCTCAACACTTCAATGACCTACAACAGCATCTGGAATTTGAACTCTTGAATGAGGAGTCAGTCCTCTTTGTGGAAGAACTTGGTGACAAATTGGCCAAGGAGACACTCCCATCAGACTTCAACTTCATCACAAAATCATGTGTTGCCCTTCTGAAACTATCTCATTATCAGAAATTGGGCCCCCAATTAGTAGCCAGCATCCAGTTTGAGATAAATATGTCATTCAAAATGTACCACTCTGGTGTGTTGATTGACAAAAAGACAGTGTCACACATCACCTCAGAAGGCAAGGTCGACATTGTTATTCAAGCCTTTAATTTGTCTTCCTTTCTGGGAGTAAAAGAAGAAGGGAATCAAACAGAATTATTTATTTTGATTAAAGTAGTAATAAAATACCACTTCTATTATAAATATATAGCCTCATTTTTATTATTTTGATGATTTTACTTAGCAAAATACTTTTAAAAACTCTCTATTTTGTGTCTACGAAAATTTTAACGCTAAGAGACAGGGGTGAAACAAAACATGTTTAATGTTGTTTCAGCTGTTGTTTGGTTGCGTAATGAAACCTCATAATTAAAAATAACGGGGATTAATTTATAATTAAATGATACTGCAAGTTTTGGGCCCCCCTCTATATATTTGATAGTAATTATCCAAATTGTTTATTTTCTATTTATTTAGTATTCTGGTTACATAAACCTGGATTACTAATAATTCATTTAATCAAAATTATAATTCATTTATAGGTTTTCTTATATAGTTACAGTAAATTTTTTTCTCTCGATGAATTGCACTTGCATACGAAATATTAAACATTTTTGAATCCTTCTAAAAGTCATCAAAGGGGATAGTGTTTAAAACTAACATAAATAAGATATATCTTAAATAGTCACAAAAGTATTAATGGAAGGCCATATCATTTTTTGTGTAACAATTCAATTATTATAGCTATTATCAATTGTTAAGCAAACTTACACAAATGCTGGCCATTTTCCCTGTAATCATTTGGTTCAATACAAAAGTAGCACTAATGTATTCATTGTGATACATTTAGTTATCTTATAAAGCTCCAAGAAAACATGATGCAATTGGTTGACAAACTAATTAGATCAAGCCCGGGAATGTCTATACAAACTTATCATTGTTTTTATTCAATCTGTTAATTTTACTTTAAAAATACTCTGTTTAATTTTTTATAAATTTTGCATTACTTTATTTTGACATTATTTTATTCTAGTAGGATGTGTGTATCAATATAAATTAAATAATTTTTACAAAGTTGTAACTTTGTACAAAAAAAATAAATGTATGTAAAATATCGAATGGATAGTTAAAAAATTATAGTACTTATTGAAGAAATATGATACTCTTAATTTGAGGTATCCCTGTTGTAACCTGATGAGAAAAGAAGAAGGAGAACGTGTGTTTTTTAAATAGAGAAAAGAAGAGTCATTCATGATCAGTGATCATAGGATATTAGAATATATCGTATTATCACTGATCATAAATAATATGTTTCGAGTTAATTAGTAGTTTTAATTAGACTAATGTTTAATATATTTATTTAATTAATAGTATAATAATAATTTATTTTTATATTATATATTTATATTAACTCATAATATTTACTTATGGCGTAAATAAAATAGGATTTTGTTTGTCAAATTAAGAACTTGGATGGGCAATCCATGAATTTAATAAGTAGAGCTGTAAATTCTTAGGATATACTCGCGTATGAAATTCCTTGTAGTTGGCGATTGGACTGTACTTTAATTTTGCAAAGCTGTTATGATTATTTTTTATTTCCTCAGGAGAGAAAATCTAAGTATAAAGTGCATCTACTCATGAAGAGTAACATTAATGATTAGTTTAGTAGTAATAAATGTTGAATCCTTGTTGGACAATGATTAAAGTTAAGGAACGACATATAACTAGTATATTTTATATCCATATTATCAATGTTCGTGTATCTTGAATGAATATTTTTCTTATTGTTTATCAAAGGTATTTGTGTAGTGTAAGTTTCTTGTCCAATGAGAACCCCATCTTGAGTATTATAGAGACGATGATTATTTAATAATTGAAATTCGTAGCAAATAACTAATAATTACATATGTAATTTGGAAATGTATCCGTTCGGCAAAGTCACTTTTGGCAAAGAAATTATCGCCTAAGTATCCTGTACTCCTTCAAATTGTCTTGTTTATTATTCATATTTTTTTTTACAGACCAACAGTGATTAAAAGTTACAATGTTAGTTATTATTGTATTCAATTAAGCATAACTGTTAAGAGCTTTGTTATAATTTGTTTTAGTAAAAAACACTAAGAATGCACTATTTTATTTAAGGTTTTCAACAAACTTGAAAAAGTTTTAAAATTAAATATCACTATGTCGATTATTTTACTAATTGTAATAAGTAATTGATATTTTAGAGCCATGGAGATTAACCACAATTTACATATGTTTCATACTCAATGTATTTGATTAGTAATTATTGATTAAATGTACCAGGTGGTACATTGAAATCTATGCACTTACTAATTCAATAATTAATATAGGTTGAATGATAGAAATTAATTCATATTTCGATATATTAAAGCATAAACAATTAGTGACATAATTAACAAACCTGAGTTCTCTAAATTAATTACAAGTCGAGAAAATGACAGTGATTGATTAAATATTTCGTAAGAAAACCAAAAGTTAATCTGAAAAAAAATTAAAAAAATCGACCTTTTTTTTACTGCCAATCTTTTTAAGTTGTAATATAAGGTGTAATCTTAATTTTACCTATGATATAATGCAATTAAAAAAATTGGAAAACTATTAGCTTCTAAATAACACCTTTCATTTTATTACATTTATGAAATATTGGACCCATTTTGTAGGAACTGTATTCAAGATAAATTGTGGATTACTTAACACCTGGATAAACCATTCGCTTTTAAAATCACGCAACCTCTTTATTGGAAGTATTTCTGTTTCGATTCAATAAGGTATATAAATATATTCCTTTATTGTCAATCAGTTATAAATATATATTATATTCCATAGAAATTGATTATTTTTCCTAGACGTGAAATATTCTTTCAAATTGTGTTGTTCCTTGTTCCCACACTGGTAAAACATCTGTTCGAAAGCTCAATGATAATAAAATTAGAACTTCTTTGCATAAAGTTCAAACATCAAATATGGAAATTCTTAAACAATGGAAATCAGTTATACCAATAAATTAAGTACCTGTTGAAAAATACTATATCTTTATTTTAATGCTATTTCATGAGTGTTAATATAGAATTATTACTGTTTATGGAAAATCCATTGATAGTTCTACAGAAGTTTTTTTTTTTTCATTTTAAACATGAAGATTTTGAAACTAAACTAAACGAAAAAATGGAGGAATTAAGACGTATCTTAAGAAAAAGTGCTATACCATCTTTAGGATTTTAAAAAAGCGACAGTTAAACAAAGGACCAGTATAATGTCTATGTTTGAGCTGTGGTGTAATTGGAAAAGTGATGAAATAGAATTAAGTGCAAAAGTTTTGAAGAGAAGAGGATATTTAAAATTTGTTGGAGCTCAAACAAAAATTAGATTGCAATTGTGTGGCTACAAAATAAGAGTAGATTAAATGAGAGATGAAGTTCAATATCTATACAAAACAAAATCAGATTAAGGTATTTTGCACAGCACAAAAAATTAGTGAAATTAACTCTCTTTTTGAGAAGATAATTAATTATTATTTTTAGTTAATAACTATATTTTATTTGATTAATGATTGATAACTAGTTTTAATTCCTTTTAGGTTTCCCATTTATGATATTTAATTAATAATTCAATGAGACTTGAAATATCAAATGTGTAATACTGCAAATAAGATTTTAATATATGTAGCGATTAGCTACACCTGTAAGTATGAACGGTTCTCCCCTAAGGAGTTTATCGTTGAATAATAATGTATATAGATTTTACTATAATAAAGTAATTATGTTTTATGAGTATAAGGGAGTAAGACCTCTTATTGAAACAGCCAAACTGGTGACCCCGACGTGATGGCTTGAAGCGGCCTAGTTGCAGAAGTGCCTCAAATGGAAGGGCAAGTTAAAATTATTCCCTTTTGGCTCGACAAACCGAAGTCCTGGTTTCGCCGACTTGAGGCTTAATTCGAATTGCGTATGGTCTCAGAAGAGACTGAAAAATATTACGATTTGCTGTCGGCTGTAGACGGCAAAGTTCTGGATGTCTTCGACGATGAGGAGGAGAGTTTAGGTGATACTCCTTAATCCGAATTAATGTACAAAATTATCAAAGAATACGAAATATCAACTCAGGATAAGATAAACTAATTAAGAATCCTGGTGCTTACTCTGTGACTGAGATTGTTAATTATGCGAGAAACTATCTCTCGAACATAACACAACCGAGGGAATTTATAATGAAACAAATTCTTGTGAGGAGTCTTTCAGGAGTGGAGTCTCAGTAGAGTTAGCGGATATGGGCTTAAACGAATTTATAAGGATTGTAAAATTCCATTCAACTATGAAAGATACCTCCAGTCTGTTAAATACAATCAAGGATAACCAGAAGCTCATGCATCGCGGAACCGACAAAAAGGAATAAAAAGTGGAGAAAGAAGGGATTGAAGTGTGAAAACCTACATAAGTGTCCCAAACTCCTCGTTCAAAAAACTGATATGGCGCCGGGCATTCGTCCCGACGTTAAATCTCTATAATTCTCACAGCAAACTCCTCTTTGTGACTAGTAACATAATCAAATTTCTCATTGATACGGGATCACAGCGATCTATACTTCCAAAATTATTTGCTCCAGATCCTAATAAATAAGTGTTCCCTCAACTAATGGCAGCCAATGGCGCTTCAGTAGAAACGTATGGAGTGAGAAATCTCTGCGTTAGGTTCGAAATTGTAGAAGAGGTACATTGGGGAGTTTATCGTCACCGATGTTAGTTATGGTATCGTTGGAGCAGATTTTCTAAGTCATTTTAAACTCTGTGTGAATATGGTGCTCGATTCGTTAGAGATGAGTGCATCACTATAACCTTCAAAGGGAATGAGTTGTGACATTGTTAAGGAGATAGTTTAACAGTTCCCTGCTCCTCAGCAAAAGGATGAATTTTTGCCAATGATCCCGTCTTGGAGTCAACCATGAGATATGTACTGCAGGAGCACCTTGCTTCACCCGTACGCGTCGTCTTACTCCTGAGAAGGGATATATTATTGGAAAGGAGATATCGAAGTTACTCTCAGCAGGAATCATCCAGAGATCAACGTCCAATTGGTCGTCACCTATTCATCTCGTTGAGAAGAAGGATGGCTCCTGGTGTATGATGGGGATTAAATACCATTGAATATTGTGATACTCCCGGATCGTTATCCAATGCCTCATATCCACGATTTCTTTAGGAGAATTGAAGGAAACAAATTTTTCTCCAAGTTAGATCTCAAACGGGCCTATTAGCAAGTACCAATATCCAATGATGATACCAAGAAAACGGCAATTACTACATGCAATTGATTTTATTAATTTGTCAGGATGCTCTTTGGTCTACGTAATGCGTCAAATACGTTTCAAAGACTAATTGATTCTCTTTTCAGCCAAATGAGTTTTGTTTTCGCCTATATCGACGATATTATGATAGTTTCAACCACAGAGAAGGGATACAATAACCATGTAAAGCAAGTTCTTTAAGTGCTGAAAGATAATGACCTGGCTTATAGTTTCGAAAAGAGGGAATTTTGTTAATCAACTATCGAATTCTTGGGGCATGCTATCAGCGAAAACGGAGCCCGCCTAGTCGAATCAAAGTTATAGGAATTGGAATTGACAATCGTCCAGAAAAAGGCAAAGACTTTCATAAGCTCATCTGAGTGGTAAATTATTATAGAAGGTTTATTCCCAATTGGGAAAAAATATTGGCCCCATTTTACAAGATACTGCCGAAGACATACTGCCGGGTTCATTTGTTGAATGGACTGAGGAGGGAAACATTGCTTTTCTGCAATAACGAGATACTCTCTAGAGTGTTGCTAGTCTTGGGCATTATTCCCCAGGCGGATATATTTTCCTCACCGTAGACGTCTCAGACAAGCCCATTGGTGGTTTATTATTTCGTATATGGTGGATTGTGAGGAGATTGCTTCTCTGCCAGAGCGTGAGTCCGTTGTTCTAGATGAAAACTGCAAAGTCCTTGAGATAAACGGGTATAAAGTGTGGTATGTCACGTCCGTAATCCTATACCACCTTTGGTAGGAGGAAAAATCAGGCGTATATACACAGAAAGTCTTGGGGGAATACAGACTACTATTAGAAAGATTGCTGGTTGTTATTTCTGGGATGGTCTCAAGGGTGGTGTAAAGGAATGCATTCGATGTTGTGATACATTTTAGAAAACTAAAATAACAACGTACATAAATAAGAATCCTGCTGTAGTGGATGTACCCGAAAAAAATGTTCGATCACCTTCATATAGATGAAGTTAGTCCATTCACACCAGTCGATGACCTAATATATTTGCTTACAATAATTGATAGACGTACAAGATGATTAGAAGCAATACCTCTCAGGCACGCTACGGCACGTGTCATTGCCGAAGCTTTACAGATTAATTGGATGTCCAGGTTGGGAGTTCCATCTGTTATTACTTCCAATCGGGGAAGACAGTTTATCTCAGAATTGTGGAAGTTACTGGGTTGTAATCTCGAGGTCAATTGTAAATATACCATGCCTTATTATCCCCAGGCTAATGGACAAATTGAGAGATCACATAGGAAATTAAAAGAAGCATTGAGAGTTCCTTATAATTTCATAATTAACAATATCCAATGTCCATCCTAGGCATGGACTTTTTGAGTTTGAATTTGACAGTGAAATAAAAATTATATTTATTACTATATTAGTAAATGATATTTCAACATTAAAACTCAAAATGTAAAGATCTCCTTATCCGATTCAATTGTCAACTCAACAGATCAATCGGCTTCTTGTATATATTAAGCATTTAAAATCATTTTTTATTTCAGAAGGGTCTTTAAACAATTTTTTTATTTCCATTCGTTAGGATCAAAAATCCTCCCAGTAATAAGAAGATGGTTAATAGAAACAAAGAACAAAGTTGTATCCCCAAACCATAGTGAGGGAAGTATAAGTGAAGGGTTTAAGTGAGCACAGTACAATCCATGATGGTGATAAGTTAATAAAATACCTAGATATATTTATTATTATATATCATATTCGGAAATGCAAGCAGATTTTCATAATAAACGATCAAGGTCCACATCTTGATCAAGTTCTATACACCTAGTACAATCCTCTCCATGGCCTTTAGCTGAAAAAATTGAATACATATGAATGTCAAGGATTCTTTGCAACGGATCATATTAGTAGTAGTATTCTGTGTCTCCTTCAAAATATTTTTAAACCTACGTATTGAACTTTGAACAGTTGTGATTGTATGTGAAGGTGATGAATAATATATTCTAGAAATCTATTACGAGACCCAGCATGATCCTATGAATGATGATAATTGTTGTAAACTTGTAGGATTTAATCCAGAGTTGAGCTTGAAGCAGGGTTGAGTAAGTGATCATGGAGAAGGGAATTAGGGGCCTGAGCAATTTGCTTAATGTTATTGTTTACGTAGATTTGAATTAAAAAGAGAAAACGAAGAGAAAAGAGGATGATGAAATTGATGATTGTCGATGGATGAGAAGTAGTTGGAGTGAGTAGTATAGACGATGAAGAAGAGCAATGACGGCATTTACTTGTATTTCACAAAGTATAAATAATATCAACAGATTGGGATTCCATTTCTGCTCAATATTAAATATTTATCAGGACGTAATTTATAATCCATAAACACCATAAATCATTCGTATCCGTCTCCCACCCATCACTAATCATCATTCATCACTCATCTCCAGTGCCGACTGCCCATTGCCAAGCCCTTTCTCTACAGTCCTACGTAAAAACTACTAACTAGTGTAGAAACATAAACCGTATTACGTCACTAAATATCCCTCTTCAAAGGGGAAATAAAATGTATGGGAATGAATTTTAAGGGGAATGAAATAACTAGGAATGAAAAGACAGGGAAGGAATTTACTGGGAATGAAATTACCGGTTCACGGTACCATAAAAGGCTTGCCTTTGTGGCATATTTTCTAAAACACACAACTTCTTCAAATGTTCAATACTACTATCCCCTCAGTAAAATTTTAATTTGTCCTAGGAGAGAATATAATCTTGATCTTTAATAGGAAAATCAATGATTCTACTGATTTTAATCTCTACTGTGACATATACATTTATTAAAGAGACTAATATTCAAAACATTGCAACAATTATTCATATAGATCTAAGTATTAGGCTAAACACAGATTATATATAAGTGTAAATTAACATATTTTAATGCTAAGGCCATATTTTAATAACTCGGTTTTTTTAAATTAAATGAAAATAAAACCTTATATGATAGTTGCAAATAATTGTTTGTTTGTTTTTTGCTTTAGTTAATGTAAACATTGAAATAGAATGACTCCGTGCTATTTATTTATTTTTCTATGTACTTAAAAATTTTTTTGTTTCAAGTGCGTATTGCAAATCTATTTGTATAATAGCGTGATTATAATTAATAATAATTATTTTGCTCTTAGGAAGTGCAATGAAGTTCAAGAGGAGTCTTTATAGAAATGATTAGGATAAGTTATTTGTCACAAAAATAATCGTGCCGAGTGACTTTATTTCTATTGGTTAAGCAATGTATTGTATGAACATAGAAGATATATCTGCCTGGAGTCCTTCGTATTTATTATTTATAATAATATTATCTGTTCATCAATCATTAACTAATATATCATAAGTTTATTATTATTATTTGATAAATTATGTACAGGTAAAAAGGGTAGTAATATTTTAGTCATGATTGTTGTTGTTATTATGAAAATGATTGCATGAGGATATCTGATTTAATGACAAATTGCTATGCCAAAAAATCAAAGGGGAAATGGAGAAAGGTATATGTTTGTTTTATCTTTCTCATTAGAAGATTGGATCTATGGATTAGCTTAGTTATTCTTCGAGAAATAGGGCCTAGAAATGGAAGTAGCACTATCCATAGATATTTAATTATGTACATCACATGATGGGATCTTTATTAGAGTTGTATCAAATATGAATTGTCCCTATATAAAAATAAAATAAATCAATAAAAAGTATCATAATCATAACAATTTAAAAAATGTATAAAAGAAAAACAGTGAAACCCTTAGAGCTAAATCAACAAATAATTATAAAAACATTGCAAAATACTATAAATGTTGAAAATGCAAAAAAGTATTCCTCCCTTTCTTAAATTGCACTTTCTACAGATCTAATTTTCATTGTATCTTTCGACCTGTCCATCAAAAAGAAAATTGACCAATGGCCTAATTTTTCTCAACTGTTGAACTATTTCTCATTTAATAGTATCGATATTTTCATAACATATAATAGTTAATACAAGCTCAATAAATTAACGTTACGGCTCCACAAAAAAAAAAAAAAAAATCCCGCAGAACAGACCAAACAAATGCCAATTGCCAAAAAATAGCCTACTCCACTTATATATTTTGTCACTCTTTTGGTATGATGGCTTAATTACTTTGAAGTTCTTGATGAATTGGTACATAAAAGACTGAACTTTGAGTCTTATGAACGACAGGTTTGCGGAAAAAATGATTCACAGTCAAAGAAAATGTCTGACCTCACGTTATCACGTTTAAAATTGTATGTAAAGATTTAATTAAGAACCATACAATTGGGCAAATTGTAGTAATATAGTTAGATTTAATCAATTAAATATTCAAATATTTTTTAAATCTTTGCAGTTTCAGAAGATGTGAATGTTAAAAAAATATTACTGAAAAATACACACTGATTTAAAGTTAGTTGGAAAATGGAACCGATTTGAATTAATTGGAACTTTAAATTGAAACATATATTAACTTATAGGCTAGAGTATTTATATATATATATATATTATCTCATATGGTCTGTTGTTTTTGTATGTTTTGATAACTCTTATAACACCAATATGAGATAAAACTAGACATATTGATAGTTGAATAATATATGCTTCGTAAATTTTGATATTATCTGATACACCGTAACCATTATGGAAAATACATAGTTCATGCCAAGGTACTAGGTTAATAAGTATTTCTTTCAAAGAAAAAAATGACCATTCTTTATACTTAAATTGATCTTTTCTATGAGACTAATAAATTGTAATAAAAAATGAAAAACATCCCAATTGCTTTAATCATACAGTTTATCATTCATGTGATAAAATATATGAGGATACTAATTTCATATAAGTGGTAAACATATCTTTAGAGTGTTTTCATTTGATTACAATTTTTGTATAAATATTTGATTCTCAAATCGTAGAACACACTTTCCTTCACTTGAACTGTTGGCAAATTATTTATTTGATAACATAGTAGGGATATTTTTAACTTTAGAAGATTTGATTCATGTTCAACAAATCAACGATCAGGACAATAATAAGGATTATTTTCGAAAAATCGACAGGTGATCGAAAAATAATTATTGAATTTCATTTCATATTTTAATGTTTCATGCTTTCATGAACACTGTTATAGGTATGATTAATTATGTATAAATGAGTTTATTTTAAATATGGTGGATCCTAAATACTGTAAAAAAATTAAAAGAAAATTAAACTTATACAAATCATAGAAATTCAGAGATTTCATATTAAACAATTGCGGGATAAATTATTGATTAATTGTCAACATAGTTTTCTTATAACATTTGTTGGTCATTTTTTAAGCACGAGAGAAAAGAAAGTGAAAAAGATGAAATAAATTTATCAGTTTTGTTGAAGTCCGGTACGTCTTATAACGTTCTTATAGTGATGCTCAAGTTTTTTCTATTCAACCTCACAAAGTGATCAGATTTTGTTCAATAAAAGGTCTGATTCACCCTGTAGGATCCATTGGATGGAAGCTCTAGTGTTAGTGATAGTATAGCTATCGGCTATCAACCGTTCCAGTATTAATATCATTGAGTAAAGGGGTACTATCTTGGAGAAAAGCATCCAGTCGTGTGCTAATTCCGACTTCAGGAGCAGCAACTTTTAGACTCAGTCCAGTCTGAATTTGAATTCCTTATATTTTTAGAATATGTTTCAATTTGGCGGACAGTGTCTACTAGAAGCCTTATCCTTATTTGGATACACTTAAAGCCTCCTTTGTAAGAGAATGGGCCAGATTCCCATAGAAATGGCATCCATCTACTGTGATGTCTTGCTTAACAGACTCAAAGCAGTAGTTTTTGAAAAAGAGACCCTGGAGAAAGGATTAAGATACTACTAATGTTCTGCTAACATTTCGTTGGCATATAGCTAGTTATATGCATCTGTAGAGTAGAGCAATGTATAAGCATGTTTCCACAGCGTTTTTAGAGCGAAATGCAAGTGTCTTAAAAAAAAGATAAAGTGATCTTTAATAAGCTATCTTAATGATGTCGAATTATACCATTAGTCATAAATTTTCTTCAGATTGAGATGGTCTGCCCCTAAATTGCTTTTACCTCAATAAACGCAAAAACTGCCTATTTAATCTGAAAACTCTGCTTATGAGTTTTGAAAAGATTGCACTCCGTCGACTGTAGGTGCAAAAATTACAGATTAACAAGATCATTTTCTTGTTTTTTGAGGTAGAGGCAATAAGATGTAATCTCAATCCAAGGGAACAAACTTGAAATTTTATCGATTAGTGACTAAAAAAACGATAATACATATGTACATTACACCATAGATTAAAAATAATTTGGACTACAACAGTTCGTTTTCAATTAGGATAATGAGAACAGACTTGGATTATAAAAACCTATTTTCTTTGCTTTATCGATATCAAAAATATAAGCCAAATTATGTACTCAGTTTGTGACTAAATACAAAAATATTTACCTCCTAATGGTTATAACTTTATGTTTAAGATAAGAACTTTTTTCAAATAGTCTGACATCATAAAGTGTGGATTACCTGGAAAAGGGGAGAACAATCAATGGCAAATATTATAGCCGTTTATCGTACCAATTTAATGACGATAAAAAGAAAAAACGACTGTATCTGTCCAAGAAAAACGTTATTTTTCACCAAAAAAAATGCAAAGGTGTATACATGTCCAGTCTCCATGACGAAATTAACTACAAATTACTCCCTCATCCAACCTATTCTCTGGATATAGCCTTAAGTAACTATTTCTTATTTTTAAACCTAAAGAAATATGCCGACAAAAAGAGATTTGATTCTAGTGATAAAACCATCTGACAATGGAATGCCTATTTTGAGCACCTCTATAAATCTTTTTTTTTGTTCGGGCTACTAATATTTGAGAGAAACGTTGGAAGAAGTATATAAAACTCAAAAGAGACATGAACTGAAATGAAATGATTTCTTGTCAAGAAACCTATGTTTAATTCTAAAAATCCCAAACTGATGTATCTGTCATCATAGAAAAATGCTCATTTTTTTCGACAATTTTAACTATCATAAAATCTCTAAAAGTTATTAAATTTTGATTCAAATTATTATATTATCAAAGTATAAGACATATGGATTATTAATTTTACTATTTCAAACTGAAATATGTTTAATATCATATATTGAATATCTTTGAATCTTCCAAAAAGAAGGAATCAAGAATAGAAAGAGATATAATACTATTAAAGAATAAAAGTTTATTATAACCAACAAGTAGTTTCATCCATAAATTTCAAAAAACAAATATATTATATGAGCTAAATTCAACATAAATATTTTGCAAAAAGGGATCGAATGTTTACTCGTCTAAAAATGTTTTAAGAAATAAATAACATTGAAACATTTCATAAAGCTGAATTTCAATAATATGAAATCTTAAAAAAAAATTATAGTATATCCATTGAAACTATTGATCATTATGAATAAAAATATTTATATAAAATGACGTTTGCTTGTTTAGAATCTATACATAAATCATGGATTATAATGAATTTATTTTACCTTTTATTTAAAATATACATTCTCCAAGTGTGTTTATATAAACAAAGTATGTAGGTTACTATTGTATTTTTTTTCAAAGACCCTATGTAGCGCTGTATTTGAGCACACAAGAAATTATAAACAAACAAAAAATATTATCGAACAACTATATATATAACTTAGTATTTACTTTAATGATTTACCAATAAATACAAGAACTCTTAAACCTGTAAGAAGTTTTTTTTGTAATGTAATATGTTCCATAAAATATATGTGTCATTTTTTGCATATTCCTTTTGAATAATGTGTTTTCATATCCCTGTAAAGTACATAATTTCATTCATGTATAATACGGCATGAGCAAACGTAACATATACATATAGAGGTCTAGTATGACGCTATTGTGACTAATGTTAATAGTGGCTCCCTTGTGCACCCAGTATGTATAACTATTCTTATGAACAATCAAAATGACATTATGAAGAATTACCTAAAAAAATATTTATTGCAAATTTCTATGACATGATGTTAATATGTGACAAAAGTATCGAATGCTTTATAGCTTTTAGTTTCTTTTGGCTCTTTTTGATAGTGTTCTTAAGCTCATTATTTATCCATTTGACTTTATAGTACAGCAATGTACGGACAATAAGTAGAGCTAATTTTTCACAAACGTAGTCTTCACAAAATGTTGGAGCACATATATATACTTAAGAATAGTGATTTTTAGGAGCTTAAGAATCCTTTTACATGATAAGTGACGGAAGGAGTATAAGTAGCTCTCAAGCAAAATGTTCTTAACATATTCTGTCATCTCAGGTTCTGCACGGAAAAGTGTTGATGAGTCTGTATCGTATATTTTCAGCCACAATCACATTTTATTGGTTTCAATCTCAGTTGTAAACACAGTTAACTTTTTGTCTAGGTAACTGAATGTCTCTTTAGAAGCAACATGTAACTTGTTCAGATTTCTTAAACAATATCCAGCAAAATATTACAATGCTTAATGTTCTGCAACACATTAAGGATGCGGTCAAAATCTACAAATTTGCCCCATGATCTCTCATCTACAATTAAGTTGCACACTCGATCCTTTTTGTCCAAAGTGTTACATCTCAATGACAATAGCCTTAGAAAATTAAGACAGAACCCCTCATTCACGTGAAACTTTGATATTCAGGCCTGTATGGATGAAATAGCAGGTAGATAAATCTGTAGCACAATGAACTTTTGTAGCACGCACTGGCAACAAAAGTCTGGAATTTAAATGTCTTTCAAGTAAAGTTAAAATAAATCGGGCTCTGATCTTGAATATGTTGTAGAAAAAGACGACGTTGAGGAGTTACATTGGAGGGGAGGATTTCGTACATCCAACATAGTGCGAATGACATTAGGTATATGTCATTTTTTTTTTTGAAGCAGCATTCTCAATATGCCTAGCACAAAACCTAAGACTAATTTTGCATGATACACTCGACCTTCCTCTTAAATTGGCTCGACGATAATTCTGAATCCATCTTTTGCAGATATCATCGTTGAGAAGAAATCTCAACAAATACAAACAGTTGGCTTTCCAATTGTTTGAGTAATTTATCGCAGCTTTGCTTACAAACTAATATAAGTAAATAATGTTCATGCCTATTGATGCATAAATAGTTCCCTGCCGCTTTAAAAAAATAACAGATATCGAATATTAACATGGTCACCCTGACAATTTGAAGCAAGATTTGGAGTAGAACAGCTTAGTCGTCATGAAGTGCTGTGAGAAGATGGAAATAAACAGAAATCCCACTCCATATATTTTAAGGACTTATAGGGTGAAATTACTTCGAGGTCGATCCTCATTTCTTCACCGAGTTCAACAAGGACTTGTACATATTACTCCAAAGCAAACTCTCATTGTTAAGCTCCGTCTTTAATGAGCAGTTATTACTATATACATATATGTTCAGTCCTCAAGAATGAAATAATAATGATAATTGTATTGGAAAAGAAACAAAAACACTCTCTTCAGATTGCTAACTCTAAAAAGCTGCTCTCTATTTCTAGGACATATTTTATACATATCTGCATATGCCCCATAATAATATAGGCTAACAAGAGTATAAATTCTTTGTTAGTGATTTATTTATCCCAATGTAGCCTTTAATCATTCCTTCTATCTCTCCAAAAAGAGAAAAAAGATGGACTCTAAAAAAAGTTTCTATCATTTACAAAAATTGCCATTCATCACAATTATTTATTATTGTAGGGATATTCGCCAGATTTGATACTTGTTTAACAAATAAGCACTTGGAATAATAATAAGACATAATTTTTGACATATCCCCAAATGATCAAAAAGTTAGTTATTACATTTCAACACAAGCATATACCGGGTGTTCTGTGGGAATTAGGACACTCTTGTTAACTGGAAGCTATGTTAACCAATTTCAGTGTTTGAAATTGTGTCAGAAACTTTTGGTTTGATGTTTGTTTTGATACATCACTTCCAACAAAAAATTATTTAAGAAAGAGACGTCCGAGATCTCTACACTACTCTGGGCGGCAATAACTCCCACATATATTTCTGAACACCTCAAGGTTTCTAGTTTCTAGAAGGTTGTCAAACAGCAGTTTAAGTGATGAATGAGAAATGAAGATAAAGTTCTTTGATACAAAATCAGCAGTTGATGTCAGGAAAGAGACTCCTGAGCAAGTGAATGTGTTCCCCTACAGAACTGGCCAGAAATCACTTGACTCTAGGATCTGGCCACACGTGGAGTCAAGGGACTGCACCATCCTCCGTCAATGAGTACTGGGTGGGTAGGAGCAAAGATAATATCTGCAACGACTGCTCATTATTTAAATGCCACCTAAAGGCCATCATCGCCTCCAAGTGCGACTGCATTGAAAAGAAATTGTTCTCAAGGAATATGTGAAGAAAATTGAAAAAATAAATCTTTAATTTCACTTATTTAAAAAAAAAAAAGTATGTTATTGAAATTAAAATTGAAGAGTGTCTTAATTTCCATGCAACACCTGGTCCAGTTACTTGTTTTTTGATTAGCATTTCAAGGTTAACATGTACCGAGTGGTCCATTAAAATATGAACATTTTTAATTTTAAAATTCAAGAAGATAAAATTTATTAATTAACAATATTAATACTTTAAACAGGTGTGTGTTGGACTCATTAATGTAGCCACTCTTAGTGGGAAGGATGGCTTCTAGGTGGTGGTGGAAGGCCTGATATCCGTTGCAGATGTAGTCCTCGTTCATGGCGTACTAGTGCTGATGGAAAGTGACTTTGAGGACCTCAGTTTTTGGATGACAGACACTGCAGGCCCTCGTTTTGTCATGCACTCAAAATGTGTAGTGGAGGGGGTTGGCATTTGAAAATTATGAAAAACTTCAATAGTCAACATTTTCAAAATGGAAAACTTAAAAAAGTTTAAAAGTTGTCAGTAATTTTGATTTATAAACTTTAAAAACCTTTCCAATTTAGTAAGTAATTCGAAGGAATAAAAGATATGAACTTTTAAAACAATAAAGTAACCCTCTAAAGAATAGTTCTGTCTTGAACAAACAAAGATATGTTATCACACTGCTCAGACTATTTAATTAGAATACTACCACATTTTTCATTCCTAATTGTGTGTGAGGTTTCATAGTAGTGAAAAACGTTTTCTTTAGAAGCTGTAATGTCACGCCCATCAATGCATTAGATAAATCAAAAGATTACACGATTTTATTCATTTTGTTGATGAAAATATATTGTAAATCAATGCTTGTACATATATAAGGGAATTGCTTTCTACGATATAAAGTGAATCTTTTTTTTAATGAAATTATATCTTTCACTGAAATTTATCTTAAATTCTGTTTGTGAATAGCTTTACATCTAAGAGGTTCTATAATGATTATAACAAAGTTGTTCTTAGATCTTTAAAATATTTATTTATATAAATTTTACTATATTTAAAATACATAATACTTAATCCAACAGTAAAACATGATAATCTTCTCCTAAGAATATTGTTTCATATCTAAGCAGATACTTATAATGATTTATCATTTTAAAAGAATGGGCTCAATTTCACAAGGATCCGTTTTATATTGAGTATACAATCGAAAAAGTTTTCAAATAGTATTTGTATTGAAAAAAAAAATATCAAAACCGTTTTAAAATCCTCCTTCACAAGCAATAACGGCCTCAAGATGCTCGCAAACACATTAACAGCTCTGGACTATGAAGGGTGAGTCCATGGCTTACCACACTGTCATGATGCCAGCTCAGAGAGAATCCAAATTTGGATGATAGGTGTGGCAGACATTTTCCTCTAAGAAACCAATAAACTGAAGTGTCCATGGAGTTGAAGTCAGACCTGGAGGAGGGTCACATGTAGGCAGGCCAGAAGTCAGCCATATTGTCGCTGTAAAAGTTGAGTTCCTCTTTTAGTAATGTAGCTAATTTCCTTTTTATATGAGACGATATAAAAATAATAAAAATCGTTAAGGCGAATGCTAAATTTAAACTAGGAAAAAATATTTCAATTAATTGGTTCCTTGTATTACTATATGAGTGCACTTAAACAAAAATGTTTGGAAGTCTCCAGTGATTGTTTTCAATGCTCTAACTAAGGATAGAATGTTTTAACCATTCTTTACTCTTTACATACTTAAATGAAAATAAAGAATAGTTTAACATCCTCTGACGATATCCTCGATCTTAAAATTGATTTATCTTTGCTCTACTCTCTAAAATATTTATCAAGCTAAAAAAAAAAAAGAAGAATATCTATCCCTATGATCAATTTCTCTTCTCTTAAAATCAACTTAATTGAACACTCTTTCTCTTTCAAAAATCTCATTTGCAGTAAACTCATTTTTTTTATTAAAAACTTCTCCAAAGAAATTTATCCTTTTTTTTTAATAGTTAGTAAGGAGGCATAAAATATAATGCATGAAATCTCAATTATTTATTAAGTAATAAGATACTGGAAGTATACACTACCTAGGCAAGTAACAGAGGGTAAAATACATTCAAAGTATTTGTTCCATAAAATGCATAGAGATAAGATTATACTCAGTTAGATATAAAAGCATAAAAATATGTTGGACGGAAATGGAACGGTTTCCATATGGGCAAGTTAAAACATGCTCTATTTCTTGAAAATCCTTAACTAAGAATTAAGTTTTACAAATTGTTAAAGTATATAGGGTTAGGAAGCAAAACGAGGAATGATCATTAATATAGCAAGGTTTAGTGATTATTTATTGACATACTGGTTCAGCCATCCTTTGTGCTTACACAATCTATATACTCATTTTGTCATCTCGTCATGATGCGCGAGCAAGTGCCCAAAAGGCAGCGCATCTCATGAGATGATTAAGTTCAGGTGACGAGGGTTATGGTCGTTGTGAAGTGTTCCAGGAGCCTAGTTTTCAATGTGGTCCAGATGGAAAACGGATGGAGAAGACCTCTCCAGGAAAGCAAGAAGTGGAGAGAACATTTTATATAGGGATTCTAAGTTCCAGTCGAGCTACGATAATAAGATTAAGGAAAACCCCACCAAATCAATTAATCGGCTCACCAACGACTTCTACGTTGCTCTTAGGGCCATCAGGAAGGCTGTGAAGGGATACTTGGGATTGTCCTCATAGGTGAGGATCCCACACCACCTTTAGACAGAGGTAATGAAGGATAGAAGACTAAAGAATTAAAAAAAAACAAAGAGATGTGGCCCCTTCATAGTCAGATTTGAACTCACTTGACTTTAGTGTGAGGGGCACTTTGGAGAAGGAATGCAACAAAACTGCAAACCCATATGGCGACTAACTGAAGGCCAGCTTAGTTGTTGCGTGGGACAACTTGGTTGAAGAGTTTGTTATCAACTACTGAAATATCTTCCACCCCGACGTGTAAAGGCTGTGATTGACGCTGAAGGTAAGCATATTAATAGAATAAGTTTACAAGTTTTGTAAAAATATATATATATTTTTAAATATTGAAGTATTTCTAAAGCAACCTCTCGAGTCCACGTTTTGCTACCAACCCACTAATGCAAATTATTCTGGGGCAAAAATAAATAACTTATGTCAACTTTTCTTCGATATATTGGATACATTTTATTCAGTTTTTTTCTCTCGGTTACTTTCTAATTTACAATTTTATTTACTGACAAGTAACAAATTCCTTTTGTTAAAACGTTTCTCCCTTACTGCACACTATTTTCTTGAATTTTTCCGACCATTCCTTTAAAATTGAAGTTAAAAAGTTTATATAAAATAAAATTGCTTCAAATCCAATCCAATGCAATGGATGAAAAATAAAGTTGGAAATGTGTGAAAAATAGTGATAATGACACATCAAAGAAATTGTCAAAGAGTAATAAAAATAGTATACAATTAATTAAGAAAAAAAAAAAAAAAACTTGTACAAAAAGAGAGCACTGTTATTTTTTTTTTTTTACTTTAATGATCTTCAAATTCGGAAAAGAACAATTTGATGTTTTAAGAAAATTTAATTAGAATTTGTTAAAAAAACTAATTTATTTAGAGCAATTTGAAAAATCAACATTAAGTTATCATTTGCATGAAACATCTTTTTTAGTTTTTTCTAAAAACAAATGCTTATACTTTGATTGATAGATACTGGGTGGGTATTTTAAATCTAATTTTGATAAAATGACATTTTACACTCTCCAATTCTTGGTAACACCTTTTAAATTATTAAATGGTGTTATATCTGTGGATGTGCTCATTCGATTTAGAGTTATTCTAAAATATACACTTTCAACACCCCTGCAAAGAAGCCGATATCTCTGATTTTAATAATCAAATTTGCATAGATCTTATATCCAATATCAGTTTTGATTTAGTTATGTTTTCATATTACTATGTAAAGTCTGTAAAACTCTTAGTAATAGTAATTAAGCAATAAGGATAAAATTAGAAAAATCACACCTTGATTTTCGGGAATGACAAAAACCCTAATGCACTGTATTTAAGTCCTTAAGGAAATTGCTACAAATAGTCTGAGTGGTAGATTCTGCTCACAATATACTAGCCTATATGAGAGACAAGCTGTGTACCATTGCTATGAGTTTACATTTTTTAAAAAACTTGTTAACTAGTACCAATGTCAAATGCCTTGTTTAATTGTAAATTTGGAGTATTTTCTAATTACCAATCTGATAGGGGTTTTATTTTCCAAAGCTGTTATCATTCTCAAGGAGAGAGCATCTAAATATTAAGTGAAACCACAAGGGTATCTGCTCATGAATGATGGAAAGTAATATTGAGGATTTGATGGGGAGTTATACGTGGAAGTCCTTGTTGATTACGTAGAATTGAAGATCGACATTAGAGTAATTTTTTTCTATGTCCTTGTTTATTCCCTTCATTCTCCTCACGACAGCTGCTTGTTGCGAATCGCATAAAACGTTGTGTCAGCACAGGTGCCATGTTAATTTTTTGTTTTTCATGGCTAAACCATGAAAGGGTTGGTTACCCTATCTTTGTATACCTATATATGTTGTGTGCAAGTTGTGGATCCTTTTTTTTTTGTGTAGTATGAATTTAATTGGGGTGTTCTAGGTTCCATGTGTATTTGATATGTGTAAAAAGTTATTTAAGAGATAAAAGTTCCCCTCTTTGACGTTATACTGCAGTGTACTGGAAGTAAGTCTTTTTCTGCGCGAAATTGTACTCCTAAGATATCTAGGATAAAGCTAGTTGTTTATTTTGTTCGTTCTTTTCCTTAGTTTTTAACAGTTTTTTTAACAATATAATACTGTCTTATATAATTATAAAGAAATAATCGGAACTTTTTACAAGAATTTGTTTAACAAATCTCCCAACAAACCTATTTACGGATAATATCTTGAAGTTATCGAAGATTTGTGGAAGAGTTACGCAGGTGTCCTCAAAGAACATAACATTGTTCATAGAGATGTAGCAGTTTGTGTGAATCTGGATAATAATTAATAACCAATTACTATAAATGGGAGACATTAGTGCTCTCAATGTAACACGTACAAGTATTTTGCTATAGAGGAGAAAATGTTCAAAACATTTTTTTTCAAACCTATTTATTTTCCTTTGTCGCTCCCATAAACTGAAGTTTACATAAATTATCAAATTATTGATTAAATTATTGATATGTCAATTGAGTATGAGTTGTTCTGAAAGGAAAATAGTACTAATAAAAAAAAAAAAAAAAAAGATATAGTGGACAAGTGAGCCCTAATTAAGCCCCTTTAAAAATTCCAGTTAATCCCATGGATTGATTATAAACAATATCAGTAGCATATTCTTAGTTCTGCTCCATTTTTGTCGAATACCGACAAGAGGTCCAAAGTTTTACGACGAACCTTTCAAGACCCAGGGAGATTTTAGAGCTATTTAAGCGGGCAGTAGTTTCACTTAGCTAATAATATAATTTATTTTAAAATAGTCCAATCATAGGGGAGATGGCATCACATGTCGCTCCACTATGGACACGGAAACTTCAATCCTCTCTCTAACTAACTTTACTATATCATCTACCATACAACAGTCATAAAAAGGTGCCGTGAGGTCTACAAGGCCATACCATAGGATGTGCACTTCCTATCTTCGTCTTTTGCCATGTTGCAGCATGAAAGTTTAGCTTCTACTTTTTAGATGTTGTTTTATTGAAGTCGTATACTTATATCAAGAACATAACCTTAATTATTTTACTTCATTTTTTTTCTTCGGTGTGTCTCCAAATTATACTAATTATCAAATATATGTCAAATATTAATTTATTATAGTTTTCCCCACAGAAAAAAAGAGGTTGTTTGATTTCAATGGAGCAAGTGCGTTGTTTACTTAAATTTGTATGTAAACACACCACCAGTGAGTAGCTCCACATTGTGGAAAAATAATCAACTTCCCTGAATAATAATTATGATTATTCGGCCAAAGAATACTAGCTACTAGCTAGAGAAAGACTTCAGAAGAAGTTGAGTCACCTGTTGACATAAGTCCTTAAATTTTATTACTCATTGTTATAACTTATTTGAGACTTTATGGATGTGATTTTAATTTTTATTAAGTGATAATGAAATTTCAAGTATTCTAGACTCTATGTGGGCTTCCAAAGACGAGTTGAACAACCCAAGAAGTTAATTTCAAGAATTGTAAGTATTGTTTAGTCCGATAGGACGTCTATTCCTCCTATAAGAAAGGCTCACATTGAGCATTATGTTATGCATCGGCAAGCAGGGGGCGATATTCAAAATTTGGATATTGCGTCAATGCGCAAAGGGGAAAAAATGAAAGAATCAGTATTGGCCTTGAGCTTCGTGGAATCAAAAGAAGACATACATAAAACACTATTTTCTGGTATAGTTGAAGCTGAAATGAAAAAAATTAATTATAATGTAAAGTTCGTCATTGAAAAATCAGGAGAGGTCGTTAATAGATATTGTGAATGTGCGGCAGGAATAGGCCCACATAGGACCTGTAAACATGTAGTTTCTGCCCTCCTGATAATGGAAAATGGTGTTTCTAATGACATTTTATATTTATCAAAGTCCTCTACAGAGACACTACATACTTTTAAATGTCCCGGAAAATTATATGGTAGAGAACCCGGAGTGGCTAAAAAAAAACTGTGCAGAGGATTGTTGAAAAATGTTAGAATATCCCCCTTTAACTGTACAAAAACTAAATTTCAGCTGTCAACAATGACGATGATCCTCAACCTGAGCGTTTCCTCAATAGACATGAATTAGTTGATGAGTTCTAAATGACCATGTAGAATTCTCAATTAAATATAATATGGAAATATAGCTTTGGCTCAGCAAGTCTGAAAATAGCCATCCTTGTTGACGATTATTTGGAATATCCCTTTACCCATTATTAGGTGAAGGACTGTATCAAAGTATCTGATCAGGATATCATAAAAATTGAGAAGAATACTGATGTCATGGGAGAGAATTTACCATTCTGGCAGAGTCAATATATCAGCTCAACAAAATTGTGTCTGCTGCTATTTGTCATGGGAAGGCGCATGCGTTTTCTGGTATAAAAAAGTTTAACCATGTAATTAAAAAAATTGTTAACAAATGTGGGCTTTTCATTGATGCAGAGTAACCCTTTTTGGCTTCAATCTTCCGATGCCCTTGTGGAAGAAGACTCAATCATCGAGGTGAAATGTCCTTATTCAGGATGTTATGATAAAATTGCTCTAGGATCTAAATTTCCATTCTAGGAGATTCTTGGCGGCGATATTAAGTTAAAAATAAATCACAATTATTACTACCAAATTCAGGGTCAGCTACGAGCAAGAAGGAATTCAAAATGTTTTTTTGTAGGCTTCACATTTGAAGATACATATATTGAGGAAATTATATTAAGTAATGAATTCTTTAATGAGGATATACTGACTCCTCTCATCAAATTTTATAATGATTATTATGTAAAATACATATCAAATCAGCTATGACTAAACATTTGGTGTATGTGGTAATAGTTGTATCATTTTCTAAGTAGGGTCATTTCATCTCAAAGGTTGAGTATTATTTCACAATTTCATCGGAAGAGGTAATCAAAAAGGAGATACCTGGTCCTTTTTGTTATGTTTACATATTCTTATACATTATTTTCTGCTGCCATATGTTTATAGTCCCTATGAATAAATATATAAATATTTTTATACCACACTGCGTCTTATTGAAATTATTATTTTACTAACTTATTTTATTTCAGTAAGTTTGATAAACTTGATTACAGGGAATTTTACTTACAGACACTTTACAATACTAACTTCACTATGAGGAATGTTTTTTATGATAAATGATACCATGAAGAGACCTTAATTTGTAAATTTTTTTGGAGACATTACTTAATTAATATATTTTTAAATTATATATTCCCTAATTTAATATTGGTTCTATTATTAACTAATAACAATTATTTTGTCCAAAAATATCGTTAGATTAAGTTCTAAATTTTATTAAAGTTTTAAATAATTAACTTTACCCAGGTTGAACTTTCAGCATTAAAATAAATTTCATACACTTCGAGATACAATGCTTTTTCTAAAGTTACAACAAATGAAACACACATAAATAATCCGTCCTGCCAAGGAAGTTTTATGGCGGTCGAGTTCCCCTTGAAGGATTTTATAGGTCTTGGATGTCCAATGATCCTATCAACATGTATTCTTTTCGAAGCTATTTTCCCGTCATTAACGACAGTTGCCCCCGGAAGTTAATGAATCCCTCTCATAGGGGTTGGAATATTCACTTTAACATTTTGATTGGCAAATAAGTCCTGCACCATAATCCCTCTATCTGCCATGATTGCATCTCCTGAAGTCAGTCGCTTTTTGTATAATAGGTCTGATATTTCGATTATTTGGGGATCACATCAGGAGCCACCATACGCATATGATATGTAGGTGACCACACCTCTCGGACTAATTCCTACCACAACTTTTACCTTATTAATGTGTTTGTAGGAACTCCAGGTAGCTCTTTGATCTGCAACGTTACTTGGTTTGTTGATTTTTACCTCAAGTGACATCCAAGATCATTCTCGTATTTAGGAATTTCGACTTAAAGTCCTCTGGCATGTGCAGGTCTTTGATGTCATTGTTCAAGAATAGATCAATTTCTTTAAATTGATAGTACTTAAAGTTCAACCATGTTCTAAAGACTTTCCCCACAGATGTACGGTGCATTTTAAAGATAATGTCAATCCCAATATCATCCTTGTTTTTGCGTAACTTCATCAATGGGAGGAATAACTCGTCCTCTCGAGTTGAGTTAAGGACTCATTTTTATAGTTAAGATGATCAACAGCCGGTCCAACTGAAAAATACAAACATTTGAAGTAACTGTAGTTACTCATTCCTGTGTAGTAGGCGATCGCTGAAATAAATTGAATTGTTTACAGTCAAATTAACATAAGTCTATAAGATAGGTCATGAATATTTTACAGATGGATAAATATTCCTCTTAAAATATATAAATAAAGTTATATAAGAAAAAATGCGTATTACAATTTTTCTTTTACAAAACCACAGATGCTAATTTAAAATGCAACTTAAAATTTCATAGGAAGATTGAATAACCTTAAACTTGCCTCATTTTCAATGTTGATCAAAACAAAAAAATTATCAACTGCATTTTTACTTACTTGTAACCAAGGAAGAAGAGATGGGACTACATCTCGTTTCAAATACCGATATGCTTTTCCTCCCACGGAAGCTAGAGTTTTTCTTGGCACTCGGAAATCTTTTGGCTTGAAGTGTTTTTCACATAATACCGAGTATGTTGATGGCCTCCAGAGTGAACCATTATAGTATTTTCGGCTCAGAGCAATCCGCCAGTTAATAAAAGTACCTTCATTTGAAGGGAATTGAAATGATCCTCTTCTCGAGCATCCAGAGACAATACAAGACGATGTCATTTGTATAAATTATGTATAATAATAACTATCTTACAATTTAAAAATATGAAACACTGCAATGCCAATATTGCAATTTGTAAAGATGAGATATTATTAAAAAATAAAATAACTTAACAATATACCGGCTTCACACAACAGTTGACATAACCTTAAGCGATACTAGCGCCCTTAACCAATCCATACTTATAAGAGACTCTGAGTCAACCCCCTGGCGGATAATATATATTTTTTAGTTTGCTCGTGCCCTATTTGAGAGTTTCATACCTCAACCGGGTTAAACCAAAGAATATTTAAAAGAACTAGAAAAGCAATACGGGCAAACTTCTTCTGTGGTGCGTTAAACAACTTAATCCCAGGTAAACAACTGAATATCTGTATTAAGAATATCAACTTCCGTCTTGTGTTTATCATACTTATTATTTTATTACCTAATAATTATTTCTAATTAGTTAAGCAATATAATATTTTTTTATATGTATTTATCTTTATCTAATAGATCGAAATGACTTGTTGCTGACCTCGTGATTAATTGCTTTGACGCTTAAGAATACTTAAATTCCTCCTGATCTTCAATGGAATCATTTTATAAATCTACACATTTGAAGTGTTGAGTTCTAAAAAACAACAAAATAATCGACTGGAAGATCCAGTGAGAAACCGAGAGAGTCCACTGCTTCTTCATTGAAATTCTTGAGTCTTTTTCTCCTTAAGCCAACTCTGTTTCTTCTCATACTCTATGAAAACTATTTCAATGATATGTGTGTGCTTGATGTATATAATGCAGAAATAACTCATCTCAATCATATTGATATCAATATGGTGAAGTTTGACATGTTTGGTCTATATGGATAATTATATAACCTGGACGCTTTAAGTGTCATCCCTGAATAGTGATTTCTTTATTAGTTGTGAGTCTTTTTTGTGATTAGAAAAAAAGAAGAAGATGATTTTTGACTCGCCTCTCTTTTCTTGATAGTTTTGTCTGCAATGCATATTTTTTTCTGCTATTCCATACAAGATAGTATTTGTATCTTATATTATTGAAATGAAGAGTTACACAAACAAAATTAATATGGAAGATACAGTGAGGAAAAAATAAATTATAAATTCTCCACCCACAAATCTTTTATTGAAATTCTTGTCGTCCATCCTCTTAAATTCAAATCTGCTTCAACTCCTACTTTAAGTAAACTCTTTCTTGATAAGAGCCATTTTGTGTCCTTAATGCCTATAACGCACGAATCACTACTAAATAGTCCATCACAAATATCAATTCTAATTATAAGTTTGAATTGATGCTGTAATACAAATATGGACAATTATATATTTTGAACAATTCTAGCCTCACTCCCAATTTCTTTAGTACTTGTAAGACTATTTTGCCTTTGGAAAACAAGTAGAAGATTATTTTAAACTCTCAAATATAAATTGGTCCTCTTTTTTTCCATATTTTGGTCTACAATGCATTATTCTATTATGCTATTACATATAAATAGTTATTAGGAACTGTTATGTACTATATACTTTAAAAAATATATGTTACTTCTTAATTTTAATAGATTTCGTATTGGCTAAGAATCTTCTTCTGAACAGCTAAATTGCTTGTAAACATATTAGAATGTTACTCTCTCGAAGATCTACAATCTTTACCAAAATATATAAGTTACTAAATCTGTGAAATACAAACTAATTATAAGTTGTTTGATTGAAAACAATAGTTAAAATGTATCAAAATAATAATACAATTGTTTGAGTATTAATAGAACAAATAAAAATAATTAGTACATCAATGTTATTCTTCTAAAACCCACATTGTCTTCCGAGGACAATAATAATAATAACAATTTCATTAAACACATTAAAAACTTAAATTTTATTTGAGTAAAACAAATATTATAAATTAAAAGTAGTACTTATTACATTAACCTTCAATAATAATATCATAGATTACTAAACAATATTTAATAAAAATGATTATAGGTGCACTATTCCAAAACTTATAACGAAATAAAAAAAAGTTTAATGCATAAATTTCAACAATTTACTACTGCATTAAAGTAGATATTTTTTTCTTCTTTTCTGTTGCTCTCCCCTTTCATTTGGTAATCACGTAGCCCTTCTAGTTCTTTATATATATATTCTTTGGGCTACACCAGTGAGCACTATATACATATATACTGTTCCTTGGCTAAACTAACACGGCTTGTTCTTCAAATAAAAAAAAAAGATTTAGTGTATTTAGCAGCTATCTCTTCAAGTTATGAAGACATAATTCGTACCACATAGGATTTAGATTTTAAATTAATTTACATCAATTAAGGACCTTTGTTTAATCATTTCTCTTTTGAAAGTCGAGGTTGAGAGAAGATAAAAAATCTAATGGTGTAAGGAACTGCCTTTTAATTTATGGAACATTGAGTGATTTTACATAAAAATGATTGAAAGCTTATCAATATTGGTGTTAGACTATACCTTCTACAGATATTGTTATGAACAAATGCGGGCTTGTCCAAAAGACAGATTTAGTTCGTAAAATTTGGCAAAGAAGTCTGCAATTTGATTGGTTGTAGCGCAATTTTTTGTCAATCCTTCTCTTTTGCCATCAAGAAAATGCAATTGAAGTTATTTTTATTAGTCGCGATGCATCATATAAGAAAAAGAGTTTAACATCTCTATCGTGCCGGTAAACCACCACAACAAATATTGGGGATTTTGACATCTTAAATTAGACTCAGTTTTGTACAATATAACATAAAGAAGATTCAAGAGACTTGAAATATTGATTACAAACCAAGAAATGGACGCCCAAGAACAGTTACGGAACTGGAACGTCCGGAAGGTTAAAACAAAAATTTACAGTAACCCCATCAAACTTCCTCATGATATTTGAAGTGCAGCGTGTGAGACATTTCAATTCCACTTCAGGAAAGTAATTAATAAGCGAGGCGGATATATCGAATAAATTATAAAATGTGCACTATTGTTCAACAAATTTTGTTAAATATTTACTGATACTTTACACTACGATACATCTACAGAGTGGTCCATTAAAATAAAAACACTTTGAATATTATACTTCAACAAGATATAATTTATTTATTAGCGACATAATTTCAACAAATATAATACAACTCACATGTAGAAGCGAAAATACAATACAAATAGGAATGTACAAAAAACACAGGTAAAATAAAAAATTAGAACCTTTTAAACTATATATATCATTTAGTTTCTCATGATAATATCATAGCATATATAAATATCACAACCTTGTAAATTAATTTCGCTAATTATTCATATGTATTGTAGAAATTATAACGAATTATTATTAATAAAAAATACGAAACACCAAGGCATTTTCATTTCCTAATACAACTATAAAATATGTATGATGATTTTTGACCTTTACATTATCAATTTTTTTGTGACTGGGGGATCTCATATGAAGTATATTTGCATAATTACAGTTAATATTAAATTTTGCATTGAAGTTATTTATTCACGTTTTTTCAATATGCATTTTAATTGTTCAAGTTTGTGTCAAAACTTTCAGAAAAGTAAAAACAAAACCCAAAAAAAACGAAAACAAATCTAATTTATAAATATCTGAAACAAACAAAAAAATAATTGTAATTTCTTGATAAACGTGTCAAGGACTTTTATAATCAAATATTGAACTTATGCATCTTCCAAAAAAAGTAAAATTATTGATGCACAGATTTTGATTTAGACTATGTTTTTGTATGTAGAGCAGTGGCTCTCAAATACCAACAGTCTAACCGTAATTAAAAGACTATAAATACGTGCTTGCCCAATGTATATAGAATAGGACTAATATTTTATAAATAAAAATATATATATTTGAGGATAGCTCCGGATGCATCTGATGTTCTTAAGTACACAGTTTGAGATCCTTTGATGTAGTTTGTAATGTTATGCATCATTTTATAAACTACTTAATGTATAGTTCATATAAAAATTTGTAATAAATAGTGTATTAATTGATAAAGTATATTATATAATAGTAGATAATTTTCACTTGACATCATCCAAATTTTATATGAATAAAAAGGATCTTACTGCTAAAAACAATTATTCATTTTTTCCCATTTTAACGCCATTTGATGCTCCTATGATTGAAATACAATATCTACAACTCTAATCTAATCTAATCTAAAATAGAAGACAACTTGGAATAAAACGATTTTGATTACAGGGTGGTCATTGAAATGTGACACTTACTAATTCAATAATTAATGAAGGTTGAGTGATTAAAAAGTTTTCATATTTCTACATATTAAAGCATAAATAATTAGTTCCAAAACAAAATCAACCTGTGCTTCCCATCTTACGTACAAGTAGAAAAAATAATAGTTGAACGTGATTGACGAATTTCCATTCGCACAATCTAATCAGTCTCCAGGATCACCATCTACGCTTCAGCAAGTCTGAAACGATGGAAAGTATGAAAGATTCTATCAAAAAGGTCAAACTGGATGTGGAGGAGTGAAAGTCAACCTCTAAGGCTAATCCCCACACTAGACTCTCCAAAGAGCTATAAAAAATGGGTGGAAAGATCGTTGTAAGGAAGGAGAGTCCACTTTTGACACCAGCAATGGAAGAAACATATATCTTCCGATACAATACTCTTTTGAACTCTTTTTGACACTTTTACCCCCCGCTTCAGAGCTGATACCAACCCCCTCGGTTAAACCGTTCTGGTGCATGTCAGGGGAAGTCCTGCAGTGTCCGTTATCTAAACAGCAAGACCTTCTCCCCCAGTGGTTACCGCCTAGAAGCCATCATTGCCGCTAAGCAATAGATACACATCTATTTATTGTATTAATTTTGTTTATTTATAAAGTATATCTTATTGAAGTTTAAAATTTAAAGTGTTCATGTTTTAAAGAATCCTTCGGTACATTTAAAAGATATTTCATTTGTATGTATATTGGTAAACATTTTTCAAATTTGTATCTCAAATATTTTTAGATTAAATGTTTCTCTTATATATATTTAATGCCGAGTAATTATTGACATCATATTTGCAATGACCTTGAATCGGATATTTTTTCGTATTTCTTATTAAATAAATAGATAATGTTTAAGCTATAAAATATTGGTGTCAAAAAGTGCATTATATATAAAGGAGACGACATCTTGCAGGCTCATTATTATTATTTTTACTACATAAAATCGACAAATTTCCATGCAAATCTTGATGTAAATAAATTAAATTGATTTAAGAAATTTAAAAAAACTGAAAAACTGAATTGAATTCTACTTGATTTCAATAATATATGAATTAAATCAAATTGATACGTTGTGAATATTCCTAAAAATGATTAGATTTGTACTTTTTTTAATCGATTAGGGACGGGAAAAGTAGGATAATTAGAGAAAAAAATATTTTTCTCTAAATTGCAATAGTTAATTGATATATACTATATCGAACTAAGACTCTATAATAACATAATGACATATTTTGAGGTAATATAAATATTAAAACTATGGAATAGATATATAGATTTTTGATTGCCAGTAAGTCTTAGTCTATTTATTAGTTGGTACCATTTTGAAATCCAACAGTTCACTACTTTCCTTAATATTAAAGAAAAGAGGTTTATAATTGTTATACAACTTCGACTGTTTTGGCCCCTAATAATGTCTGACGTCACATGAAAACACTTGATAGTATAAATTTTTTATGTAAATAAGAAAGGTAAATTTGATAAACCCAAAGAGAATTTCTCCTCCTTTTTTAAAAATTCAAGACAATTACAATACATTGTTTTTTTTTATAAAACTTCAATCAAAAAGAGTCCAAACATTGAATAAATGCTCTATAACTTCTATCAAATTCGAAGGAAACCCCTAGAAAACTGACCCCCCCCCCCACTAGCTTAATTAAAAATAAAAATTTGCATAAAACCTTTTTGTCTCTTTTAAAAAAAAAAGTAATTTGTGATATTCACATGTATTAAAAACAAAAATATTATGTCAGAAAAGCCCAATACCGTCCTCCAAAGAAAAATCATGCAGACGTCCCTGATGACGTCAATATTATATAATTTAGCCCTTCATACTTGCCAGTACATACAGCCTGCAAATTAATAGAAATTTTTTCTATAAAAAACTATGCCCTCTGTTTGCCCATTTAAATATAGATACCCGTGAATTATTGATTTTCTACAAGTACTTTTTATACACAAAAAAATGTACTTTTTATAAAACTTTTCTAAAATTATCGATGAACTATAATTCCTTTTAATAACTATACAAATAATTAAAAAAAGTGAATGTAGAAATAACACTTATTTGTATTCAAATATCACTCCTCTCCAGACTATACAAAAATATTTTTTAATTTTTTTAAAACAATATATCCTTTAATCTTATACAGTTTAATTAAATATGAAAAAAGGTCGAACACTACTAATAGTAATAATATATTTTTTTATATAAAAAAAACAAAAAAACTTTCCTATAATTATTTATTTTTTTATTTGAAAGGAATTTGAAAATTTATGCAAGTACAAAATAAACTTTTTTCATTATGATTCCATTGTATATCAAATCACTTAGCGTTGTTTTTTTTAAATTTTGAAAACAAATTATGAAATATGTTTAATGATTAAATGTTTACATTGATATATATCTTTAATATCTTGTGTATACCCCTCAATATACATCAAATAGAGAGACGGAAAAGTTCATGAAAAAGTATTTGTAGCTTTTCATTTATCATAAATGTATTTGAAGATATAGCAAAATTTGGAAAATGTCATTACAAAATCAGAGAGAGAAGATAATGAGCAGTATCAATCGAATATTAGAAAAACCAATAATATTGAAAAAAATCATCGGTAGCTATTATTTATTTACTATAGATATAGATGTGCCACGAATAAGTAAACAATTATCTTTAGCATTGTCATTGAAAGCTTTATTTAATATTTCCTTAGAATGAAACTATTCAACATAAATTATAATAGAAAAATTTATAATCAATAACTATTTTAGGTGGGTAAACGGTTTTTCATTAGTTATGAAATAGTTTTCCTTTAACACTAGAACGACGGATAGTAACGACCCCCCTTAAACGACGGTGGATATCAAAAATGATAGCCATTTATTTAGCATATTATTATATTAGCATTTTTTACATGTTACAATTGTTTTTTCAGTACCAATACAAGGCTTGCATACGAATCTTTTACATTTACAACAGGTTTTGCTTGCTAAGCCCGTGATTTTCTTGTACAATTGACTTTACACCAGCTTCTATTTTTAGTTGAATAGTTTGATTGTGATTGAAATAATTGATTATTTTATTCTATATCCTCCTTTGATTCATCATCTTCACCAATAAGTTCGGTAATCAAATTATTCAAAAAGTGGCGACGAGTTATTTTTTTACCAGTCACTTCTCTGTACAAGATAACAGCATTTATACTAGCAAAATTCAAAATATTATAAAAAACTTGTAAAGACCATCGGCGAGAGGACATTTTGGTGGAATAAAGTCTTGCCATTTGATCTAGAATATCAACTCCATACTTAATTTCATTATAATACTGGATTGATTCCGGTAACCTTTTTGTACATCTAAAACTTTAACACTTTTGTGAACAGAGCTCAAAATTAAAACATTTTTGTTTTTTTTCCTTGATAAGAAGTCAATGTTTTGCCACTATTTACAAAGATTAAGCTTGAAATAGTGCTTGTTTGGTAGCTTTTAGTTCAGGAGGTATTTATTTACGAGCACGATTCATAGTTCCTAAAATAATCGTCCTATTTTTTTGAAGTTCATTTGTAAGAGGCAATGACGTAAAGAAATTGTCTGTTGTAACATTCCTCCCTTTACCCAAATATGCTTCCATTAGCTTCATTACGACATATTCTGATAAAGATTTATTTGCTGGTCTTTGAGAATCTTTTCCCAAGTAAGGAAATCCATTTACCAAGTATTTGGACGATGCATCAACTGCTAACCAAAATTTTATACCAAATTTATCAGGCTTTTTAACCATATATTGGGTAAATGGATATGTAGCTTTTGTTAGGAATAGTTGCTCATCAATGGTAATATTTTCACCTGGCTTGTATGATGACTTACAATTTTCGACAAATCGATCCCATATCATTGAAATCAAGGCGAACTTGTCGTTTTGAAGTTTTTGTGATCTTGTGGAACGAATATCAAAGCGGATATATCTCAATAATTCCTTATATCTGTCGCGAGGGATAGTATTCCTAAAGAGATTGATCCCCAATTTTCTTGACCAAATGACTTCTGTCGGCTGCCCTTTGGCTAAGATTCCTCTCGCATACATTATTGCAATCAGTTGGAGTATTTCTCGTTTGCTGGTTGTCCATACATCATTCTTAAGTTTTGAACGAGCCTCAACTATTGTACATTTTACAATGTGATCAATAAAATAGTTATCGATCTAGAATTCAAAAGCTGATAATGTTTTATCTGTAATGAGGTTACGTTTTGCAAATGATGATGGGCCTGAGACTTCCTTCAAAATGTTTTCTTGGCTAAAACGGGCAGAAATTTCTCCATTTCCTATTTGTTTGTGCCAAATTGTGTTTTATTCGATATGACCACCATTATAATCAATGAAAACCTCAGTACGGTGCTTGAAGCTTGTATAGGATTTGATAGCTGACCTTGGAGATGTTAGACCTCAAGTCATCAACATTTCTGTCTAGGGTTGCATATGCATCTCCTGGAGGACACCCCACCAACACTAATCAAGAGGGGTCAAGTTGAAGATGAAGAAAAGCACATTTACTTCGGTCTGAAATCAGTTTTAGGTTTATAACTCCACTTTCTGGAGCTCTGAACGTTCCTTTACCAACGTTTTTAGCATGCTGATATTGTGGACGGTCCTCAGATTGGCCATGACAATGGAAGTGACGTCTTTTTGGGGGTCAAGCAAATACGATACACGATACCTTTTTGCCTCCTGTTAACTCATTTGGCAGTCGACTCAAAAGAAAAACTAAAACATAGTTCAATTGATCAAGAATCATGCAAACTCTCAATCAAAAAATGCATTAAAATGCAGTTAAACTTACAAGAAAAATTTTCTCAGCATCTTGCATGCATTTTAGCACGATCTCAAAGATTAAATTTAGTTATTTAAATTGAATTATTGTTGATTTTCTTTAAAAAATAGAAAACTGACAATCTAGTCCATCTCAACAAGAATTTACTCCTAATGCACTTACAAACATTTAACTAAAATGATCAATCCTTTAATTGAAACAAGTGTATTTATATTATAGATTAAATAAGTTCACATTCACAACTTTCATACAACTCTTAATCTATCTTAAACACCCAAAATATAAATAATTTCAAATTAACAAAAAAAATATCTACGTTTCTACTTAAAATATGTTTCTTTGTTTTAATGGATAACCAATAATAAGTATGTTTAGCAATTTATTGAAAATCGAAATAACCTTGATTATATTTGCAAATATTATGATGCTAATGCTCGAGGAGGGGGGGGAGGATATTTGAAACGAAAATAATTAGTTTAAAACACAATCATACGTATAACTATGCTGCTTTGAAAGTAAAAAGAGAGAATTAGAGTTAAATATAATTTATTCTTAAATTTAGTTGGAAAATAAGAAATTATTAAAATTATTATGAATATTGGGCAAGATGCATCGAGGTACTTGATATCATTACCATAATTTATTGAGAAACATTATTTATAGATACACATACGTATCAATGATTAATCAATAATCATGAAGATAAGATTAAGTAGGGTTAAATGTGTGTACTTTAATTTTTGGTTGATATCTTTTTAGTTTCAAATTTGATAAAAAAATTTTTTTAAATACATTTAATTTTGATGTATTAAAAATACATGATTATTATGTATCTTTGGTACATAAAACTTTTGGCAATTGAACTTAATAATGTGACAAATAATACTTATATTTTAGTATTTTTTGATTGAAATAGTCAGAAAATACTAAATTTATAAATGGAACTATTATTGTATTATCCTGTGCAAAGTCTATCAATTATAATTATTCACATCATTTTGTGCTTGCAACTTGTGTTATTTGCTTGTACAATATATATAAGATAGGGTTTGTAAATAGTATATATTATAGGCATATAAATGAAATATACAAAAATCAACATGGTAACCCTGACAATTTGAAGAATTTTTGGGAGAAAAGTAGCTTAGATGTCATGATGTTGTATTAGATTAGCTGAAACCAAGGAACTAAAACCAAGGGGCATTCCGTTTTAGTTAGAACATAGTCAGACATACGGATCGGGCGGGGTCAAATGGGTGTATTTTAGTTTTCGGTTCTTAACTCAGCAGTTTCAAATATTAAATAACTTATTTTTAAATGGTTAAATGTAGCCCATACTATTAAATATCATACTGTATAAGTTTTTATCAAACATTTTGTTTGTTTTGGGTCCTATATTCTTGCAAAAATATTCACAAAAAAATCCCCCAACAAAAGTTTGTGAAACTCAAAGGAAAAAGCTAGATATAAGTTTTTATACAAGCTCGTTAAATAAATTAAATTCTGAAGTTTCATACGGTATGAAGACTTCTTTTCCATCTAAATTAGTTTACATATAAATTAATTATTCTTTGCTTGAGGTCAAAAGGGGCTAATATACGTAAAATAAAATTAACACATGTCTATGTCAACAATAAATGTGCCTCAAAAATTGTTTCAAGTCCTTTACTCCTTCCAATTAACTTTTTTTATTTTTTCTATTACAATGAACTTACTATCGTTGTCAAATATGGTTAGTAAACGACGCTAAAAAATATATATTTTTCATAATATTAATCATAATAATTTCGGAAGATGTAATATTATATCACATTCACATACTATTTTTTTTATTAAAATAATTATAAAATGATATTTTTTGGCACGCAGGGACCTTCTTCCTCTTGACCTTGATCTTGAACTGATGGAGTATCGAGAAGATCTAGATGATCAACATCGTTTTCTGAATTACCCTTCTCCGCCGATGGTTTTGCTCTCTAGTACTATGTACTATTTGATCCCCTGCTCCTTCTAATCTACTGTCGATGTCTTGATCTTCTACGACTGCTTCTTTGATGATGACGGGTGCCCCTCGTCTCTTCAGAACTTGTCCTTCCAGAGGAAGGACTTTGGGTTCCATATCTGCTATAGATAACACTTCGTGTACGACTCCGTTCACTTCAGAATACAAAGATGAAGACAATCTCCTCCTTTTCCATAATGGTAAACTTAAACATATTTAACTTTTGGATCAAAATTTAGGTAAGAGTATTTAAATGTAGTTTACCTTCAAGTTCTTTTTAGTTTATGAACAAAAAATTCAAGTACACCCTTTTAACCACATGAGTTAGATAACATGTGTGTATCTCACCTTTTTTTTTTTGTTGGAATTTTCTAAATTACTTTTTCAATTAATACTGCCTAGGTAAAATTGATAGTTAAGAGCTGTAATTCTATCACAGATACTTGAAACATATTGAAACTTTAATCAATTTTTTGAGAAAAGCTTCCAAACGCAAAAATACCCCCGTTAAACCCCACTCTGTACAAGTTTTAACGTGTATAAGCCAATTTTTATTGATGAAAATCGTTTATATTTCGAGTATGTAAAAAAAAAAAAGAAAAAAAATGGTAAAATGACGGGGATGGGGAGAGAGAATGAAATAAACAAGGACATAGGCAAGAATTAATCCATTTTCGATCTTCAATTGTCATCAGAGTCCAAAAGGGACTTATAACTTACCAACAGCTCCTCAGTGTTACTTTCTGCTAGTCAAGATTAAATACAATCGTGGTTATACTTGATACTTCGTTCCTTAAATATTAAAACCGCTGGTAGTTCAACAAACTAGGAGGTTTGATGGCTGTAAGTATACCAAAGGATGAAATTAAATAGTAAATCCTAAAAAAAAATTCTTTTTTATTCTATAGAAAAATGTTATGCATCATTGGACGCTTCAAATTGTCGGACACGTAAGAGTTACGTCGCAATAATGCATTTGTTCTTCAACCTAGGATATCAAAAGAGATTATCATTTAATCTTTACACATTTTTAAATAATCCTTTAAAATTTCAAATCAATTGGAGCTGTACTTTTTGAGTAACAAACTTTAAAGTTCGAGGCTCACATAAAATTTGCAGCAAAAATTCAACACTTCTATATTTTCTGGTATTTGATAATATGAAGATATTTCTTCTCCATTTAGTTATATTAGAACAAAATTGCCATGTTCGAGTGCAATATGAGTTTTGACATAAGTAATTTGTTTATTTGCTGCATTTATTCATATTATTTGCAAAATAATCGCTGTCTGATAATATGAATTAAATAATTGACAAATTCATATTATCCGACAGTGTTTGAAAGTTAATAAAATAACAAATAGATACATACCGAGGATAAACTCATTCAAATAGCTGTAGATGAAAACAGACGTTACGGTACATAAAATAGAAAGAAAAAACTCTCTCGCCCTCTATCATATTGATAAATAATAATAGGGCCAATATTTTTATCCAATCATCCAACTCCGTCTCGGGAAAGAATATGACGGATTCAATTCGGCACGATAATGTCATTTATTCCATGGATCCCTCCTATATTAGATTGACGGTTAAATTTATCTCCGAATCATAACTCTAGCCATGTATCGTATGGAGTCCCTCATATTTCGAGTTGCTTCACTTCAAGTCATCACCATGGGAAATTATCAGCATTTCGTAATCAACCATGAATAATTGCTTTGGATCCCCTAACAGATTCTCCTATCTATAATATTAGCTCTAACTGGATCAACTCAACGATTCCACTTAAAGCAATGTTAATGTTTGGAGCTGAACCTTGAAATCATTTGGATGAACACATTTTATTGAGGGAACGATATGAGGAAACGACATAATTTTTTTCCATTATTATGATCCACCTCTCCCAATGGTTTATTACTCAATCAAGGCGAATTATAATTTATTCGAAATAATTAATTACTTTAGAATTCAAATTAATTCATAAATGAATTGTATATTATAATATTAAATTAATTGATTAAAAAACCTATAACCAAGACAATAAAAAATGAAATCTTAAATTTTCGAATCAATGAGAAATAATTTAAAATCGTAAACATGGATATGAAAAATATAAATATATTTTTACGGCAAAAAGGTAAGAGACGTTTCTTTTTCTAATATCTTATGTATCCTATGTTTGTTTCTCCCTTCCTTATTTTTACTTAATAACACAATAAATTAATGTTATTATATATATTTTCTTTAAAGTGTTTATATTTTATAGACAGTTCTTGTGTTCATGAACACAACGTTCCAGAAATTTCTTTTGTTCCTCAGCTACTGTTATGAAACCATGAAAATATTTCGTTTACTTAATTTCTCTCTCAGCCGTATCATTACAACTCTAATTTTGAAGAAATCTATATTTTTTCATATTCTTTAAATTTTTGAAAGATATTATCAAAAACACTTTTTTAAAATCAATTCCTGAAGATGATGACGCCTAGCAAATGAAAGCGATTTTCTTTCGAATTATTGCTCCATCAGCATAACAGTACATTAATACGACCAGTATTTAAAGCTTTGATATCACAGCAGTGAACTTGCACATTTTTTTCAGTTCTCTGTCTATAATTACTTTCTAAACAGCTCGTGTATTTTGTTTTCCTGTTTAATTATCAACCTTGGAACATCAATAACTTTTATTTATTTTCATATGTAATTGCAATTGTCAAACTTTCTTTTTTTATCTTCCAGATATTCAAATGAAAAGGTAATTTTCTATCATAATGTAAAGCTATCTGGTACTTGGTCCCTAAAATTACTTTTTATGGCGTTCACCCGATTTTTTCTTTGATCACTCCGTATCCTTTGGATACTAATAGGAAATTCATGAATATTCAACATTAATGAATCAATAGTTGCTTCAAGAATAAAGACTGTATCTCTCATACTTAGTTGATACCTATCTAATGTAACTACTAACTTTGGAGTAATAAAATCTTTCTATATCATTTTCTATAGATCATTGGAACTTTCAAATTAAGAAGAATCAAGATTAAAATCATTAGAAAAATATTTGTTCAAATGTGATGAATTAGATGACGAAGTATATTTCATTAATCTTTTTGATCATATACTATGCGTTCTTTTGATTTTTCTTCTTTTTCTGCCAGTTTTTTATTTACTCCAACCAAGTGACCTGGTCGACCTGGTTTTCTCACGTGTTGCAAGGACATCTTATCTTGTTCAATTTTTATTAATTGGTATGCATTGATATGTCCTATTTCAAATAAATTATGCAAATTATTAATGAAGTAGCCCGACACTGATCAAATATGTCCTTTAATTTCTTAGAATTTTTTTGTAAGAATCTCCCAGATTGATAAAACTCAACAAGTTAGTTGGCAGAATTGAAGAAATATTTTGTGGGTATTTTTACTTTTCCCAGAAAATAATAGACTCACAAATAGTTATATTAGTGCTTTGATTCACCAACCCATTCACTTAACGAATGTTATGAAATAAAACTTTAAGAACTTGTCAATTACAAAAAAGTTTCGATCACATTATTTAATGTTTTATATCACTAATTAAATAAAAACTTTTTTTCAAACTATGTAATTGTACATCCATATTTGTTGATAACGAGGAACACATTTAAATTTGAGCACAATCCAAATGATAAATATTAATACATCATGCATTGTAGAGTTTTTAAAAAATTAAACAAGTTATCCCATGTTTAAATGCAAGTTACCGTACTCCAATTTACATGAAATTAGTTTGAACTTGATCATATAAATCAAGTAAAAAATTTAAAGAGATTTTATATTATCTTGGAGCTCCTAGGCTATAATTTCCTTTAGAGTTAAACTCAAACAAGAACACAATTTTTTTCCTATTTGAAATTTAAAATGTAATATGTAAAACCTCACTGTTTTCAAACTATACTAAGACGTATTGGAATACTATTATGATGAATACAAAATATCAATTCTGAAAGATAAATTCAACATTATTACTTGATAAATAATAGGATGGACCGGGAAAATTTGAAACACGTTTTATTGAATTACTTACAGATACTTCAATTTAGACAGATCAAAGCTTTACACATCAGGCATTCATCTATTTAATAATAATCAAATGAGTTAAAAAACATTTATGACATGTATTTTTTATCTAATCTTCATTTGAATATAAATTTCCCGGTGCACCCTAAGATCAAGTCATCTAATTGACATAACGCTCTCGTTGGCACTTGTTATCGTTGTCTTAAAGATTTTGTTTGAAGATGTCATGATTTTTGTTAAGTCTTTGTAAAAACTGTTTAAATGACCTTGTAATTGACTGTTGAGAAGGAAAAATTCTAATTATGATTTAGCATCAATAGAACATGAACAAACTAAATAAATATCTGCAAGGTGATCCACTAGTCTATAGCTTGGAAGCGCAACATTAATGTTTCACAGCTTTCTCTATGTGAGTAACATACCTATTGTTTTTATTAAATAATATTATCTTTCTGGGATTTGTATTATTTTTCCGCAAAACGGCACCACTCTATGCCGCTTTATTTACAATCTAATATAAGTAACCAAAGATTACTAGGTCGAATTCCTTATCAATATAAATCTAAAAAAAAAAAGAAGCTTAAGATATATGAGCTATGAGCCTTTTTATCAGAACTGGTGTTGAAGTCCTGTTAATATAAGTAAAGTAATCCGTGGGACTACTTCATATTCAGATATAATATAGTATTATTTTTTTAAAACTGAATACTCATATTTGTTTTAAATACTTCACCGGTTTGCAAAAACATGTTTAACATTGAATATAAACGAATACATATTTGTAAATTTTATGCTTAATTCTTTAACGAATCAAAAGTACTACAATTATATTCTTCTAGTATCAGTAATGGTAACGAATGGCAGATTAAAAGACTTAGTTAGACATATAAGTAAATCTATATAACATAATCTCGTTATTGGTGATAACTAGATGTAATAATGGTACTTTAAGCAAATTAAGTATTTAAGATATATCTAGAGATGAGTAGTTATAAAAAGCTGATTTTATTTTTAACTTGGTTTTATGTAGGTATACAGAGTAATGGCACAAAACATGCAGTAGCATACTAAATTACGAATAATGGGATTTTTATGGAATCAAGTAAAGACAACTCAAAGACAATTTGTGAAATGTTTAAATACTAAAAATTAACTATATGCCCTCCTTCACGCCAGCGAAGAGATTGTCAGGTCTTGACGATTAAAGCCGTATTCATGGTATACATCGCAGTTATGATGGCAGCTCGAACGAATCAAAATTTAGATTAGATGTCCGGTGGTAGACATTTTTCTCCAAGACACCCTAAAGTATAAGTCCAGGGAGTTGAGTTTAGTGCTAGAGGAGACCTATTTGAAGTCAGGCGAGAAGTCCGCGGTATTGTTGCTCCAGAATTTTTGATTCTTCTTGGCTATATGGGGGTGTAACAGACTTCTTGTTGTTGTTTGAAGCCGGATGATTATAGCATGTCAGTAATGCATGAAAGGGGTCCTCTGGGTCTGTTTATTGCTGCTCACAAGGATGAAAAACTCATTGGGATATAGTAATGTAAAGAATACTGCTGTTGCTTTTTCCATCTCTGTACTCGGTATCGAATCCATCTCTTATATATATATTTGGATTTAATCAAGACAATAATATATTTCATTAATTATTTTTAATAATATCTAAATATAGCACATGGACTGAATAAACATGATTTTTTAAAAAATATATTTTTTAACAATATCATATGTTCATTCACTCACAATGTTTTATCTCACGAACCAATAGTACAACAGTGACAAATATTTACACGTATTGTTTGAACGTTAATTCTAACTAAAAGTCATATAATTTAATTATGTGTGCCAGTCTTCATACTCTTCAGTCGACCTAATATTTCGTATCTTCTTAAAGTCGACCGTCACTCTCACACTACTTATATCATTAAACTCAATTTGAATAAATGAAATATGAAACAGATTTCAAATTGTACTATACCTTCATATTAAGGTTTGAAAATAATCGTGTCTTCCTGCATTAAATTAGATATAGGATGTACTAACTAAACTTGGGTTTTTAATACATAGTTCAAGTTTAAATTTCTTTACTCATAATAAATTCATAATTCATAAGCAGGAAAGCATTCAAAATTAACCCATTTTGAAAGTCCAATCAGAAACATAATTTTTTTATTACTCCGATACATTATAAATAGAGACTGATCTGATAATTTAAAAAGTTTTTCTAAAGATAATAAGCTCATCAAAAGACACTTTTTTCTAACACCAATGAAAATAAACATAAGAAAAAACTGACATCTTAAAAACACAGAAAGATATGGTAAAGATAGTTAATAAAATACTTTCTGTTTCTTCATAAAAACTTTTCTTCTACGAGGTTTAATAAAAAGGATTTACTTCATACTCAATAATATAGGACATTTGAGATTAAATAATTTATCCGAAAGTAATACAATGTAATCTAATATTCGAATTCGAATTTTTTTTAATCAAATAGACCACTTGATTATAATCAAAAATTGTTTTTTATTACCCTTTTTAATTATTTGGACGAATTTTTATTTATTTATTATGATATACTTGCATAGTGATCATATGGAAGTTGCGTGTATATTGTATACTCAGATGTTTAACTGTTCCCTAAAAATGCACAAATCACCTTTATTTGATAACAATTAAAAATAGTCACGCATAGACCATTTTAAATATATTAACAATAAAAATATTATTTTAATATAATAGTGCGTTATTTTTTTTTTTATATTTTAGGGCCTCGAAATAAAATTTATTTTTTATTTGTAAGATTCATAAAAAAATACTGGCCTGTACGAATATTCTGGGAGACTTTCGTTTTTTTTATGTGGTACATTTATCAATTTTTTTTATAAATATATAATACATTACTATGCCTCAGGTGTAAATACTAATTTAAGAAAAAATTACTAACCAAAGCTGGCATAATTTTTCTTTTATTCGTCAAGAGAATAAAATAAATATAAAGTAATCACTAGTTCATGAAAGAAAAGGAGTCAATCTGATAATTTTTTGTAGAGTTAAGTGAAAGCCCTTGCTGGAATTGGAGTGGAATTGAGGATCGACATTATTGTATTTCCTACCTACATATATCATTTCTAGATATGGAGTGGGATTGTGTTTATTTCCTTCATCTCATAGATAATTGCAGCTGTTCTTCTCCAAACATTCTTCAAATGATCAGGGTTACCATGTTAGTTTTATGTTTTTTTGAACATAACAACATTTATATTATTAAAATCTCTGCTCAGGAGTGTGATAGAGAACATGAGTCATGGATCTCTTATACATAGATAGATTGTAGAGAACAGAACCAGAAGGTAAATCCAATATCTTATTTTTCTTCGTGTGTTGAATATTTCAAGAGGTAAAATTGATACAAGACTTGTACGAACCCTCTTGTAAAGAAGCTAGTGCATTGTTTAGATTAATTCTATCTGATGACTGTTTTACAACTAATTCAGATTTTTGAAGGGTTTAAATATATACATTATAATTTGCTTCATGAGATTCTTAGGTTTGTATTAAAATAATTATCATATCTGAATGTATATCCAAAACCATATATATTATATAAGCTAATCACATAAATTTAATATCATTTTATGGGGATTTTTTTTGCTTATGTTACTTCGAAATTACCATTTTACTCATCCAAAAATGAATCAGACATATGAGGTTGTAAAAAAGTTATTATCCTTTAATATTCTTTATTAAAACTATCGTATATACTATTTTCATTGATCATCGTAGACAGGAAGTAATTATTTTTTTGCTAGTTATTAACGATGTGCCGTGAACTAAACTTTGCTCCTTCAGTATTACAAAGTTTTATGGGGAAAAAACCTTGAGTCATTACAAGTTATACTCAATACTCGGTCCAACACATTTTTCACTCTTTAACAAAATCGTCAGTCAAAATTCATATTAAAAAAAAATATTGAAAATTTGTCATTTAAAAACTGTTTTCGTAAATATGTTCCGTAGATTAAGTTAAAAATTAGTTTAACATATTTAAACTGTGGTCATATGTGTAATTCAATAGTTAATACAACCAATTCATGAATATTTTTTTTATTTTTTTATAAACCACACATTTTTAGTGGCACTGAAGCTTATTAATATGAATGCATATTAATTTATCATTACATTATTGATTTTGTCTTCAGATATGTCACTATTTTTGCAAAATATATTTTAAATAAAGTTCTATATAATTTCTTAAGATTTAATACGATGCTGTATTTATTTCAATTGGATTATAAAAGAAATATGCCCAATTCAAGCGATTAGGAACCTAAATAATTAGTTAAATAATTTATTGCGGTTTACCATATACATGCACTATAATAAAAAAATACAAACATTAGGCAATGAACACGACCACAAAATGGATTATATGTCCTACTACAGCAGTTCCTTAACCTATTTGACCTTAAAGTAATTTTTTTTTCATAATTGTACATTTCACAAATTTTAAAATACGAAGATTTCATATGAAAGAGCGGAACATCTATTGATGAGGTGGTCTGCACTTATTGGCACTTCGAAACACACATTGCACACTATACTTATCTTTTTCCATTGGCTGAGATGGGCCAAAAAATCCTGCGACCAGAGTAACCTTGAACCATTATTTTCATTCTTTCACTCCCAAGTTTGATACCCATCGATTTCCGTTCTTTTATTATGGGATGTGTATGTCTCATGTATTTTCTTCCTTGTGTTGGTTGGTGGCACCCTGACACACTTATGATTTTTACTCTCAGAAATCACTCTTTGCATAGTAGTCTGCAAATTCATTGCCTGTAATATCAGAATGACATTTGCAGCAATCAAGATATATATTTTTCTCATTCATCTCTTAGTTCAAGATTTCTTTACACTTTCTGGCTTCCACGCTGGTAGTAAGCGGGTTAAGGATAGCAGCAATTGCTAATTGAGAATCTGATCGAATTATCACATTTTTGGATGGGTTTTCTGGCTTGATGAGAGTCTCCATTGACTTTGCGATTGCAAAAACATCTGTTTGGAACACCGACGCTTCATTGTTCAATGACATCGACGAGTGGTAGATTTATGTCACTTTGAGTGATAGCCTGTCCAGCATGGGTGTTACCGGCCTTATCTTCGGATCCATTGGCAACAATGATTTTATCTAGGTTTTCAACAGAGTTATTATCAATCCAAATACGATTATTTCTAATGTAGTAACTATATTTGTTAATTTTTTTTGGGCAAACTGAGTAATTTTTGAAAAAAGTGATTAAGACGCCTTGGAAGACTACCAATGCCATCCTTGGTGTACCTTAGAGAATGTTTTGTTCTCCATCTTGACTTTCTTTGATGTATATATCAAGGGGAGTTATGCCCAACACAGCCTCCATTCCTGCTGTCGGCGTTTATAATAGAGTGTGGGTAATTCTAAGGAGTGTCTTTCTTTGGATATTATTTAGTATTTTAATCCAAATTCTAATGGCATAACCCCATATAACACACCCATTGGTAATGATAGGTCTGATCATTGCCTCATACAACTAGAGATCTTTATCTGCTGTTAACCCATTTCTTTGATCCTGTAATTGTTTTAGCCATCTTCCAAAGACAACTACATCTGGCAGCTTTTTCTTTCAGGTGTTCTGTCTATTTGAGTCCTCAATCAAAAATGACACCTAGATACTCCGCCCGTGTGTCATATTCCATTTCTATTCAACTCTTTCCCAATCGAAGAAATTATTTAGATCTGAGTTTGTAGGCCTTTAAAAAAGAATATGGTGTTTGATTTGACTAGGTTAAAGGTGAGACTATTTGTTTTCGCCCATTATAGAACTGTGTTAATTATTTGCTGCATTGTTGTAAGTTGATAGATCCTTTGTGTAGGCATGTTGAAAGTGAAGTGTGAGAATAACTTCATCCGTTTTTCATAATAAGATTCTCTCAAGTCCTTTAATTATAAAATTTGAGAGAGTGAATAGCCTTTAGGAATTTGCCGTGCTGTAATCCACTTTGCCAGGTTTTGGCAGAAAACTCACTTTTTCATTTTTCGCCAACTCCTTGGTGAGTATTAAATAATTAGAACAACATTATAAAGTTTTGAAATGGATGAGATTAAGTTCTCTCCAAGTTATTGTAGAAAAGCTGGTTTAAATCCATCTGATCCTGAACTTTTAAGAGAGGCAAAAGATTTGAGAGATTTTCCAACCTTCCTGCGGTTCACACAGTTTTTGTCAATATTGGTGGATTGCAACGGTATTATTGGAGTAGAACTTTATCTACAGTACGGGATGTGAATTTCCATGAGTACTTGTAAGGATTCTGCATATGATTTTGCGTATCCATTATCTGTTTTTAGGATACCAATTGAGTCAGGAATTGGTTTCTGGATTCTTATTAATTTTGCAATATCTTTAGGACTTTCACCTTACTGCAGAAATATCTCCATGAATCTTTCTTCTCTCTTCTGAGTTCTGTACGATATGCCCTTTTTGTGGTTAAGTACTCTTCCCTATGTGAGCTGTGGTTTAGCTTCGGCTCAAGCTTGCTTCTCAAGCTGACAAGATTTTTTGTCTACCATGGTTTTTATCTTATTCTTGTTGTTTTTCACATTGGACAGGAAAATTCAAGTGCCTTGATTATAATTTCATTGAGTGATTCCTTACATTGGTCCATCCCACTTGCGTTGGGAACTATCGTTATCCGTGTGGCGTCTGAAAGGGTCCCAGTTAGCATTCTTCCAGTTTCTCGGTTTTTCAGCAATTGGTTAATATTTTCCAAAGTAGCCTACATAGGCAGCTTTGACTTAGAGCTTGTCTAGGGCACGGCATTTTACTTTCGAACACACTGGACTCAGAGTCCCACAGCTCGCCTGCAGGGTAGTCACCAATATAATATCCTCCAATATGGAGGACTATTGTTCTTTCTTCTTCTCTCCCACAATAGCTGGGACGGGGAGTAACGGAGAAGGGTTTGTGATATGATAGATATGGTGAGTGCATATATATATATATAAGTGTGTTGGAATTGGCCTAGTTAAATACACACTTTTAAAACATCTATTAAAATTAAAGTTTTAAAAATTGGTGCTTATACTTAAATATTGTTAAATGCCCGCCCAAAAATTATAAAAATACTATGTTGATTTTATTTTAGTGAGCTAGTTCATAACTACCAAATATTAATTTCTATTTATTATTGTATGAAGCATAGTAGTGTATGAATAAATAATTGGGGGATAGGAATTTCGAGATGGAAGTAATTCAAATCTATATGCTTTCGTTTTATATAGGGAGTGGGAATTGTGTCTATTTCTTTTCTTTTTCGGCTACTTGAAACTTGTCCAATAAAACGTCATGACAGATAAGCTGCTCTCCTCCCAAAAATCTTTCTAATTTTTGGGGTCACCACGTTCATTTTCTCTTTTACTCTTTATACATTCCTGTGGGATATATCTTAAGCATCTAAACAGATCTAAACACATTTTTAATTATCAGTACTCAACCCATTTTTTCTTCTTTTGGAACTGTACTTATGTAACAAAAAATGCAAGCGTAGAAAAGAGATATGATCTCAAGTAATTGGCGAGTTCGAAGAAATATTCGGCCTGTATGCTCATAAGCCGAGTTTTTTTTGTAGATATTTTTGGTTACTTAAATACTTAATACTTTATAAAGCTCGATTTCCAATTAGCGAGTTTTACCGTGACACATCACTACAATTATGTATTCATATATAATATATATTATTTTCTAAATTATTTGTCCTTCTTTGGAGATTATTTGATATTGTACATCTAATTCTTTTTCAGGTCATTCATCACTTAGGATATCTTTTTTATTATTATTTCATTCAAATCCTCTTGTCTTTTAAAGATTTATTTCATATAAAGCACTTAGTATATTATGTAAGTATGTATAACTACGAAATTAATGAAGTATTTAAATACGTATTTGCATATTGTTATGATGAAGAAAAAAAAAAAAAACCTGAAATTGTGCTAGATCTACATAGACATACGTAGTCGTAAAAAATTTATAATTTTCTTTTCAAAATGAATAATTCAAATAAAAGAAAGTAAAAAAAAAAAAAAGATTAAACATGTTAGATCTTTTGTAACAAGAGATACTCCAACTGAAAAAGATACAGTGTAGTTTTGTAATTTCTAGTAGAATTTTTGTTTAAAGTACAGTAATAGTCAACATAGTCCAAGTGGTTGGCTCTGCTGACCATGTAATTCCCTATTTGAAGTACAAGGCGTGTGTCATTGTGGAAAAATAACATTGTATTAATCCTTCATATGTAATCATCCTTTTCGAGAAAAAAATAAATCTATATTTTTTTATACAACTATATTTTAACATAATTATAGAATCTATTCTATCAAATTAAATATAAGACTTAAGAAACAAGGATACAGTGGAGTATTCTCGTAATTCTTAATTTTGTTTACAATAAAGTTTATTTTTTAAGACCCAAAGCCAATATAGGTAAAACAAAATTCTATATTTATTCAATAAATTTAACAGCATGAGTTTCAAGTTTCAACAAGATATAATTTGTTTTTCTTATAGTGAAAACATTAAACTTTTTTTTGATAAAATTTTGCTAGTTTTTAATGAGGTTGCATTATTGTATAAAATAATAGCATAAGTTTTATAATTTTGTAGCTACCGATGTATGCAAAATATCTCATGGAATTCACTAAAGTCGATTAAAAATTGCTAAATATACGAGTACATTTTAAACAAGGCATAATCAAAACAAATAAAGAGTGACCTATGAGAAGGAACTTACAGAAAAGTATTTGCGATAAAATGTAGATTCAAAGAAATAAGAAGCATTTTTACAAATCTCGGGGTGTATAATTTTCTAGTTCATTAACGGAGGATTAAAAACTACTACACCACTCCATACGGAGCTAGTAGTAATGACCAATTCCTTTTTGAGTTGTAAATTTTAAGTATTTTTTTACACTGATTATTCTTTCATTCTGGAGCAAGGAGAGGAGATCTAAGTATAAAGTTGAACTACGAGTATGTGTGCTTATGAATGGCAAAGAGTAATGTTCAGGAGTTATTGGGATCTATATGGGCAAGTCCTTTTTGCACTCAGAGTGGAGTTGAATATCAACATTGAAGTAATGTCCTTTCTAGATACAGAGTGGGATTTGTGTTTATTCCATTTCTCTCGCAGCTGTTTGGAGCCATTATAATATCACACGTCATGGTAGCTAATTTTTCCTATTCCAAAACATCCTTCAAATTATCATGTTTCAAACCTTCATATCTTCAGAACCAGTGATCACATTAAAATAAATAAAATATTTTGAAAAGTTACTCAATTGTAATTGATGAAATTTTGATACCACAAATAAAAATAAGTTGATTGCATGTAAAATTAAATACATATTTTGATAAGCACTGATAGATAGATATAAAAATAGTAGGACATATTGATATTTTTTAATTCCTTTGCATAATTACATAATTTATAGCAAGAAACTACGAAGCTATACTAATAAACGAATGTCCATAAACTCATCAAAAACAAAAACAAATATTTGTTCATATTTTTATAATTATCTTTGTTGCTTAATTTTTCAAATTGAAACTCAGCAGTTTATTTCTATAAAAATTATATGGGGGGAGGGGACAGTTAACGTAGGACTTGGCTTACAGAAAAACAATTATATAGCATATAAGAGAACATGGGTCTTTATTGAGTTGGATTTATCCAATTCCCCATGTGAAGGGAAGTGATATTCCGAATTGTGGATTATAATTAAAGAAGAAAAAAGCCCATTCGACGTGTAAAAATTTATTTTTCCTCTTAACTGTGCTCATAGAAGACAGAGACTGACTGACCTTGATGATTCATTGCAGATTAATAATTATAAGTCTTTGTTGGACTTAGAGTAGAATTGAGGATCGACATCGGAGTAATTCATGCCCATATCTATGTTTATTTCCTTCTCCTCTCCCCTTCGTCCAAACTTGATGTAGCTGATCAAGTGAAACCCAACCTACTCTCCTCTAAAACATTCTTCAAATTTTCAGGGTTACAATTCCGATTTCTTTTTTTTTAATATATCCAAAATACACATGATTTTTAATTATAACAATTTTCGTAAAAACATTAAAACTTGTATATGTTAAGAGGGAGACTTAATTTTTACTCGCCGAATGCGCTCAATTAACCCATTTATATTTGAGAGGTTCAAATCCACATGAGAATTTAAAGCTCCTAAAGTAAACTCCCAAGATTTTTACATTTAAGGGAAATAATTGTCTACCTACATTTGATTTTTAAACGTTTCCAAAAACAAATAAATAAAAAACATACGAGGTAATCTACTAAATAGTCCAGAGAATAATTTGCAAGGCATGTCAAAATATTAAAAGTTTAGATTTTTATTATTATTGGCTTCATTACTATTGCTTCGTGATATACATGGTAGTTATCTTTTTTTAGTTATCATATGTGTACATTTATATTTTTAATGTATGTAAGCATGCATGATGTCTTTTTAAGATAATATTTATATCGTAAAGTTGATGAATAAAGGTATTATTACGGGCTTATGTGTATTTAGATTATAAGGGATATTATGTAACCTATAGTCATATTATAGCCCATAAAATTACATTGAAACTTCATACTTTACTTTTACCTTCGGAGTGGGGACCCAAAACATGCAGGAACTTGAACAAATTATGAAAAACCTGATTTGTATTGAATCAAGTAATGGCAACCCAAAAACAATTTTTGATAAATTTCAATACTAAGTATAAAACAACTTAGTACTTCGTTCATTTATCAAAAAGAATGAATAATGAAATATCCGTTACGTATCAAGTGAATCAACAGCTGATAACATGAACATAGGGTATTTTTGTACTAGCAAAGTAACACCCTGACTCATAGAATAAAACTGTTTTATATGTCACAGGTATACCTTTTATTTTATATTGCAACCTTTCTTCCTAGATAAAAAAAAATGCCTAAAATCAGATGGGAATTCTATAATAACTCTTTCCAAATCTGGAACTATTATTCAATAATTATTTGCAATTATTTACAGGTTAAATTGGTTTAATTCAAATTAAACCAATCATCATTCAGAACACCCATGTAGTGGATACGTAGAAAATAAGTAGAAAAATCGACAGCTGACAAAAAATACTTTTTACATTTTGCACTTGTGAAATAAAGACGTGAAGTGCATAAAGGTCTTTCTTTGCACTATTTTCTATAATTCAAATATATTATTGAATTGAATTCATGCTATGTAGCTTTACAACCTCAAATAAAATTGCTTTTCAACTTCAAAGGAATACGAAACAATCTTTCATTCATGTATGTATGTGGTTGTTGTTGTTTTTTTCTTGTCGTCCCCTCCATGTGTCACCAACTCTACTTTTCTTTTGATTAAAATCCGAGACAAATCCATGTGATGGGGGAGAGATTAGTAATACAAATATATTTGTGAAAGTTTTTTTTTGTAGCATCTGGAATTGAAGAACAATGTTAGACACAAACATAGTTGAATATTAGGTCTTTTCCATAAAAAGACACTTCACCCGTGTTGTCCATGTAGCATACAAATGTTACGCGTACAACCTGTGATTTTGTTCAAGTTATAATATGTGGAAGCAAAATGTACAGGGTGTTAATAGGTGCTTGCGTTAAAGATTGGCTGTTTGGTCAAATAAATTTCTGTTTTGAGATTAGAAAAGGAGTTGGTAGATATTCCTTTTTTTTTTATTTATTCATTCTTTGTCAAATTATTGTTGTGGTCACATCTCATTACACGTCATATTCTATCCTCTTAAACCGTAACTTTAATCAATTGTACCATATGTTTCGTTCCAGCTTTTTACGCACACTCGCTCGATGCCCATCCCTAGTTACAATAGACCTATATGATGGGATCTCTTTTTTTTTTCAGGTAGAAACGTTTTTGCATCATCAAACTTTAGTGAAGTTTTGAACATCATGGTGATTGCTGCTCAAGTTATAAAGAAGGTTAAATTTATAGAGTCAGTGTTCAGCCGTAACTATAATTTTTGTCCACAACGACACAGAGATTTCAAATTGGGAGATTTCAAATGTAACTGCCGTCCCAATCCATATTTTGAATAGATTTGTTAAGGTTCTTCTAGAGACTGATGATCCCAGATCTGTCTGTCATCAGCCACAAAAATAGTCGACCATGAAAGTCAAGATAAGCGAATTAACCCAAAAAGTTGTGATCATGATCAATAATGACTCATCCGGAAGCTTCATCTGCATTGCTGAGGAGTTGGGGAGAAGCCAAGTGACCGTGTTGGAGTAAATGATATGCAAGAGCTACAAGATACAAACTGCTCTGGTTTTGGAAGGAAATATGGTTCTTAGCAGTATAGATCTTAATCCAATAGTTTTTTTTTGTCTGGGCTACACTAAATCTAAAAAAATAGAACATCTCACGTCATAAAGAAGAATAACCAACATGCCAAAGAACTACCTCGACAACATCTGCTCCTCATTCCGAGCCTGGATCTAGGCTTTGATTGATACTGGAGACAGATGCATTGAGAAAGGAGCTCTTACTTTACATTCATATGTATAGTTCAAGCCAACTTTCAAGTAAATCTACCAAAAAATTTAGCCTCAGTGAGAAATAAATGTACCGATTGGATCTTAATACGCTGTACAATTTACAATCAAAAAATGAAATGAAGGATATTTAGTACTTTTGTTTAGAAAAATTGAATATTACATGAATGGTCTATTTATTAATAATGTAATATTTTTCATAATAATTACTAATTGATGTGTGTTCTGTGACCCATTTAAAAGTTTTAATGCTTATATATGACTAGTAAATTAATAATAACCAAGTAAGTTTAAATATCAAAATGAAATGATCACATAGTAGTTAGTAATTAAAATAACTGAAATTGAATCTAAAAATCTTAAGAGGAAATAAGTTTTGAAATGTTATAGTGTCTACTGAGTGTTTTAATCTCCAATATTCCAACTATGGCGTACGCTCAATAATAACTAATATATCTAAACTCAAATATTGGAGCTCCCTCCTTTTATACAGTGTGGAACACTTTTAATACTCTTAAACTGGTCATTGGTGGGTACACTATTTTAAAGGTTCCCTTGGTGACAATTCCTGCTTCTCTCCATAAAAGGCCCCTTTTCTTCTTGGATGGCTTTCTTTAGTAAATAAATAATATTTTGACTTTGATAACACATTAAACAAAATTCTAAAATGCAAAAGTTACAACATAAACATACTTACGTGTTTACTATGGAGCATGGTTCTCGCTGAGATTAAAGTTGTATATATTCGAAGAATAAGATTTGAATCATCACTACCACATACAATTAACTGAAAGACAAGCATGTAGCAGTTTTCAGAATTCATTATTAACTCATCTTGAAATATGGTTTTCCTACCGTGTGATTACTGGTAACCTGGAAGTGTCAACTTCTTTTTAAATAACTTAGCTACTTTTGCAGGAAAGAAAAAACAATAACATCGCACCTCTATGAATAGAAAACACTACGGCAATGTATGACACACTGACTGCAGAACTAGGATTATTTTTTAGATGGATCCTAGTTTTTTAATCTTTACATCAAAAAGTAAGCTAAAACAGCATGCAGTGGTCGTAAAACTGCTGTATTGTTTGTATGAAATCAAGGCAAAAAAAAAAAAAAAAAAAAAAGAAGGAAATTGGTACATCTGTTTTAAACATACCAAGAAATTTTAATAATTAGGGTTTTTGTTTGTTTTCATTTTTTTTCCATCATTTAATTGTTCGTGAATAATTTATCTGATTTCTAAGTATTTTTTTTTTTTTTGTATTTTAGACAGTTTTACTATTTATATGTTATTAATTGAATACCAGAATAAATTAATGTTGGTTAAAAAATATAACTAGTAAGATTAATAGATCAAAATGAAATGATTACTTAATTGTTGGAAATTTAAATAAATAATATTGTAATTGATTACGGCTTTGTGAGACGTAGAAATGATAAATTGTGCAATCAATGTATTCAAGTTTTTATTTACTTATAGTACTGTCCATTTTTACATATCATATTAGTTTATTAAATAACAATTGCACTCATAGAATGTGCATCTATGACTAAAATGTGTGTTGTATAATAATGTAAATTAAAGTATTATCGTTTACATCATACCTATACTTGTTTATTTGATTCTTTCAATGAACTGTTAAGCCTTCATTAATTCAAAAAATAAATAGAGAATTATTTATTTGTAAATAAAAGTTAAGTCTAAAATATTTTTGATTTATGATTCTCAATTTGACTCAATCATTTATTTATAATAAATGATAATAATCAGATTAAGGAATAATAAAAATATGGGAAATATATATTTTATAAACAAAGTTTGAACCAATTTGTAAGGTATTTTAAATCCCCAGTGTTGGATCATGTAGGTTAGATTAATTTCAAAATAAAAATCTTGCATAAATACATCGGAACATTTTTGAACATATTTTCACAAAACCTTTACTCACGTATTGGATTTTATCAGTGAGTTAATTTTTTATCTACATTAATCACTTTTTGTAAATAAGTAAAAAATTGAGGGTTCGAATGTGTTCATTAAATCTTGTTAATAAAATTAACAAATTTAATTAATCAAGAGTTCTTTTATAAATGTTTATATTAAATCATTTTTTACGTGTCTTAAAAACCAATAAAAATATTTGAATGAAATGTAGCCTTTTTGCCCATTTGTCAGTTTAACTGCGTATCACAGCTAATGAGTTGATACTGATATCTACAAAAAATTCGTTTTTTATTTATAGTAACAAAAAAAAGCGCTAATTTTTATTACCTTTTTTGAGGAAAAGTATCTAAATAGCTAAGTTTTATAAAATAAATCAAAAAATTATATGTTATACAAAATATTGCAATTTAAATTTAGTAGGAGCTAATTTCATAAATAAATGACCTCCAAGGCCTTTTGAGGTCAAGAACAAGGAAGGGTTAACAATACAAATATATTTTTTTAAGTTAATAAGTAATATTGCAATGTAGCTTATATTTAATGATTTAATAACAAATCAAAAGTATTCATTTGTAATCTTTAAAGTTTTTTTTCGAGTAATATAATATTTATATTTTCATAATTATTTAATATCTAAAAATTTTATATAAATATAATAATTAAAAAAAGCTTATGTATATTTCTTAAATTTTTCTTTTTTGAGTCAGGATACAATCTCAATGGTCTTCCACTACTTATAGAATAAATTGCAGCTGTGATTCGCCTTTATGGCCATTGAGCTACCTCTAAATATTCATAGAAAACGTTCAAACTTTGTTAATCGTATTTTTTGTATCAAAAAGAACGCATTTGAACCTTCAATTTTTTACTTTTTCACAAAACGTGATTTAATTGGCATCCTAATGTACATATATGCCACCCAACTCAACAGTAAGGTAGAATGGTGTTTCTCAAAATTGAGCCTGGATTACATTTCCATTTTCAAAGAATTATTGTCAACTTCTATCAGCATATTAACATTATGATTGTGTTGCAAATTCCACTTAACGTAAGTAAAATTGAATGTCAAAATTAAAGTTGCGAAAATAATAATGTAAAAAATGTTTTTGAGGCCGTATATAAGCCAATAAAAGTGTCTTACATTTAAGATTTATAGGTTTAAAATTATCGTTCAACGATAAACGAAAAAAACATTATTTAATTAAATTTAAAAATATAAATCTTCCAGTAAAATGCCGAGATTCCTTAATTTTGGAGTTGTTTTTTTTTTGTTCTTTTTTCATAACTCAAAAAAATCGCTCTGGTTTTCAATATTCTTTAATTATATTGTACTTACATTTTGCTACTAAATAAGTAACTTAAAATATCATTTACAAATAATGAAACGGAGTATTCTTTTATTGAAGCACTATAATTTTCAAAGGCTTACATTTTTGGCAGACAAAAATTACATCGTGATAGCATTTAATGCAACAATTCATTCCTTATTTAATTGAATATGAAGTTATTTTAAATTAAATGAATCGAAAAGTGTAATAAATTTTCATCTTATATTTCAATATCTTTCTTGTTAATAATTTATTTTAAAGCCCTGAAAAGATAATCTTTTTTTAAGGTGTTATAAATATATTCCCAGTAATCATATTTGATGTGTAATATCTAAATCCTCTTTGAAAATTAAATATGGAAACTTAAGTACTAATCTCCTAGTGGCTACAGCGATTGTAATAGATATGAATATTCATATTTCGCGTAAAGAAAATTACCCTTCATTTTTACATTCGATAATACTTTAATATGAATACAGAAATAGATAAAAAATGTTTTGTTTCTTTGCTACATACATACTCAAAAAGTAGCCTCTAATGTAATTTCGAGTACTATTTGAAAATAACCTCATATTTTTGTGAGACATATATTATAAAAGCCGTAATTGTGTAAACTAAAATATATTTATATAATTATAAACAAAGAATGTCTTTAAAATAAAGTAAAAATAAGTTGTTTAACATTGGGATATACATTATGTGATTAAAATTGTGTGTATTTTGGGCTTGTTAAAAAAAGAAACCGAAAATCAACATGGTAAGTCTATCAATTTGATTTTTTTTGGGATGAGAGCAGCTTATATTTTATGATGTTTCATTAGATCAGCTACAATCAGCTGTGGCAAGGGTGGAAGGAAGTGAACAAAGACAATGATAATAATTATGAAGATGTCTATCCTAAATTCTACTCGGAGTCCAACAAGGACTTACAATTATATATCCCGAATAAATCGTCAAGTTTAATCTTTTATGAGCACACACGGATATTCCATCATCCTTTGAATATAAATAACTCGTGTAGGAAAGGAAGTTCACAAAAAAAAGCAAATGAAATACATTCTTCATATGCCCAATTCCAAAAAAAGGGTCAGCTAAAAAATACACACGATTTACATAACTACTTAAATAAGAAAATCTTACATAGTTGTATACATGAGTACTGTACACGTCGTTACTAGTTCTGTGTCCATCCTTAGTTAGGACTGAAGACTACAGTCCCGTCCAGTTCAGTCCTAAAACTGGATTGAACCAAACAAATAAGAACAGCCAAAACACTAGTCTTTATCTTTATTGCATCAAACAACCTTTACATCGAAAAGAAATAGAAGAAAACACCCATAATCAGTTGGTAGTTCGTATCAATATAATTTTAAATTTAAAGATCGTCAACAAAGCTTTGAAAAATGAAAAAAGAAATCCAAATATATTTTTTGTTAAAAGCTATTATTGTTTACTGAAGAAATGAGTTGAGAAATAGCAAACAACACATGGGATTTTTCTAATGTTTCATTAAACCTTCTAAGAATTTAAATAATTAAATAGTTTCCTTGTTTATTATTCTATAATTGATTTTTTCCGTGCTTTATTCATAGCATAATATAGTTGCTTAATAATAAATTAATATATTATAAGTAGTGAATAAGATAAAAAATACATATATGGATGATCCTATTAGTTCACAATGAAGACGTACAAATGTGTCTGGAGGTGTTTAATATTCTTATTAATTAACCCTCCCCCTTTTTAAGAAAAAAAGCTTCTTATTCAAGGGTCGATCATTAATTATTTTACATTTTGTATATGTACAATATATGAGACTAGCCAGTCATTAATTAACAATAAGATCTTCATGAAAATAATGAATCAACAAAATATCATATATAAATGTACTATGTAGATACTCACGTCCAAATGTTGATGAGGCTTTCGGCTTAATCCGGAAATAAGGAAGAGGGTGGGATGAGACAAGGAAGGAAATAAGAAACTTTTATTTCTGTGAACTGGGGTTGTCCTCTAATCCCTACTAAATCTTTAAGAAACAATAATAATAATAATAATAAAATGAGGGTAAAGTTTTGTCTACGTGAAACCTTAATAATAAAAGTTATTCAGACTCCAGTATGTAACCCCTGAAGTAATGTTTGTAGTCAAGCTGGAGAACAAAGAATTGAAATATAGGATCAATTAAATCCCTCTATATAGTATTCTCTCATTACATTTATTTATTTACTGGATCTCAGCTCTTTGTTGAGGAATTATAGCTTTTGGTAACAACATAATAGGTTCAGTTAAAAGAAATCTATTATTATTTTTCCAATAGATGACTTAAGTAATGTATGTCCTTCATTGTATATGTACAATCACTGGTGAAAAATTGGTGAAATGATTGATAAGACAATGTTGGTATATGTTAAGTAGACTACACATTTTATTTGATTAAAGCTATATAACTACTTTTTAAATGAATCCGTATTACTAAGTCGATATATACAATTGGTATTTAATAGTGTATTAGGTTCATATATAACACTGGTCAACAAAATTTTCTTGCATGAACTTTGATAAAGGATTCTTATAGAGTTTGAGCTGTTGATTCCGAATATATACTTAGATTTTCCACATCACATCAAGTTTTTGTGATATCTGATATTTAATATTTGTCGATGTTTACATAAAAAAGCCTATAATGATACCCCGTGTTCCTGTTATGTATGTATCTTTCTCTCTCTTTGACTCAAGTACTTAACGTGTTTTAATATATATATCTCGATGTGTGCCAGTTCTTCCTTTAGCAATTAATATGTCCTTTATTTAATCCAAACTATACCAGTAAAACTCTCATTGGATATTATTTCTTGTGTTGCTCTCATTTGGATTTAGTAAATGTTGGAGATTATATATTAAATATTTTTTAAATCACCATCATAGCTGTTTACGAAATCCGAACACATCTGTATAAGAGTATAAGCTAGCCATGTCTACATCCTCACGGAGAAGAAAGTGCTGTAGCGACCCAGATATATTCTGCTATATCTGTGGATGCTTCACTTTATATCCTCAAAGACAGAACATAACCTACTTCGTTAAGAGTGTGTAATAAAGTACCGCTTGGAGACCAAAACAAAAATGGGCACCTCACATATCATGCACGACTTGTCTCGAAACTCTGAGATCTTGGTCTCAAGGAAAATGCTAAGCTTAAATTTGGTGTGCCGATGATTTGGAGAGCACCAACAAACCACCTACATGCTTGCTACTTTTTCCTTGTAAATGTTAAAGGATTCAATAAAAAGAACAAGCGATACATGACATACCCTAGCATCTCCTCTGCAATACGGCCAGTTCCTCATTCGGATGAAATAACTGTACCTGTTTTCACCAAGATAGCAGATATTGATGATGAAGCACATACTTCAGTCGATGATGATGATGAAAAAGATACAGATGCAAATTACCCACCATTGGGTTCATTGTTTGGTCAACCTTTTCTGTATAGTCAACCTGAATTGAATGACCTGATTCGAGATTTGAATTTACCTGAACAATCTCCTAAGTTTGCTGGCTTCCCGACTGCAACAACGAAACATGCTTGCTCAGGGCACAAGTGTCACATTTTATCGTAACAGAGATGCAGAACTAAGAAAGTTCATTGATTCTGACAATCACTTTGTATATTGCAGTGACATTGAAGGGCTTCTTGTGGCTATGAGGTTATCTGCGTATCATTCAAGTGAGTGGAAACTCTTTATTGATAGCTCAAAAAGAAGTTTAAAGTGTGTTTTACTTCACAATGCTAACATATATGGATGTATCCCTATTGACAATCAGTCTCCATGAAGGAGGAGTATGGAAACATCAAAATAGTACTTGAACGATTGAAATACCTCGATCAACAGTGGTTAATCTATGTGGATTTAAAAATGGTAAACATCCGTTTAGGTCAACAAGGAGGTTACACAAAATAACCTTGTTTCCTTTGCTACTGTAGCGGTAGAGCTGACAAGGATCACTGGGTTAGAATGGGATGACCATCAAGGCATACGTTGGTAAATGGAGAGAAGAATGTTATTAATGAACCACTAGTTGATCGAAAAAACATCATCCTTCCACCATTGCACATCAAACTCGGTCTTATGAAGCAATTTCTAAAAGCTCTTGATCACAATGGTGATTGTTTTCAATAAATATGTTAAAACTTTCTGAGTCTTAGTGATGCGAAGAAAAAGGCAGGGATATTCGACGGACCCGAGATCAGAACATTATTCAGGGACATACATTTCATTGAGAGGATGACCGCTGTCGAATCTCGAGTGTGGACTGTATTTACTAATTTGGTTTAGGGTTTTCTTGGGAACAAGAAAAACGACAATTACCAAGAGATTGTGGATGAACTTCTCCTTAGTCTACGAGAGCTCGGGTGCAGAATGAGCATCAAACTGCACTACTTACACGGTCACCTGGATACGTTTCCAGACAACCTTGGAGATGTTAGTGAAGAACAAGGTGAAAGGTTCCACCAAGACATTGAAGTCATGGAAGACAGATATCAAGGTCGTTAAGACTTGCACATGATGGCTGATTACTGCGGGAGTTTGATGAGGGATAATTCAGATGTTCTACATAAGAGAGCGTCATCAAAAAGGAAGTTTACCCTAAAAATGAACTAATATGTTTGTCTACAAACAAAAATACACTGTTCCTGCATCTACTAGTTTCATATAACATTCTATATTTGTAATAATTTTGAATTTTGTCAAATATGTGTTAGTACTTTCATGTTTTGTATTTTTTTTAGTTTTACATGTTTAAACAAAATTAGATTGTTGTGTCTTGTATTGAAAAATAAAATAAAGGCTTTTAATCAACCTATAGTTCAAAAACCTCATGTGATAACCAACAACTAGTGACACATTGAAATCAGCTGCCGATATGCAAATAAAATCACAAAAAACGATAATAATGTATGACTTTTCTCTCGTAAATTAAGGGTTTTTGGTATGTGTTGTAGTATTTTTTCATCACCCCGTTATTCAAAAACTTGATGTGATAGTCGAAAACTAATGACAGATTTGGAATCAACAACCAAAATGAAGTTAGATTCACATTAAAAACCTCATGCAAGAAAAATTGTGTTGGCCAGTGGAATATATATATTTTTATCTCATATTAAAGAAATAAGTATTGTAAAATTGAGTCTACTGAACAATGTACATATTGGCTAATACATAGTGATCTAAATCATGTGTATTTTTTAGTTGGTTCAGTTTTTTTTTTAATTGGTTATCTGAAGAATAAATTTTGTTTTTCTTAGTTGCTGTCACTATTATTTAATTCCTTTAGTTGTGAACTTTTTTCACTATTATATTCAATTGCATTCAAATTCGTTTGTGCTCATAAAAGAAGGAGAGTAACCTTGAAAATTTGTTGCAGAATTATAATTGTAAGTCCTTGTTGAACTCAAAGTAGATTAGGGGATTAACAATTGAGTAATTCTTACCAATGTCCTTGTTTATTTTCCATCATCACAGCTGATTGTAGTGTACCTAATGAACCGTCATGATAGCTAATCTGCTCTCTCTTTTAAAATGTTAGGGGTACCATGTTAATATTTGGTTACTTTTTTTAACATACCCAAAATCCACCAGATTTCCATCACTACTAATATTCATCAAACCTCGGATAATTAGCTGAACATGATTTTTGTCAATGATATAATATGTAGAATATAACTGTGAACGTAGAATACAGAAGGATTTTTCTCAAAATTGAATCTGGATTATATTTGTATTCTTCCACGCCAAACTGTTCATTTCTATTGACAAATTATATTGAGTGATTAATCCTTTGGAACCGCTGCAAGTTGGACTTAGAGTGACAAAAAATAATACCCTTAAATATTTTGTATCCATAACCATAAAAGGGTTGACGAATGGGAAGAAAAATATGTCAAAAATATTGTTCTTCTTTGAAATTCCAAAGAAGAACAATATAACTTCTGCGCTAATAAGGGCCTTAGACTTTGGAATTCTTAATAAAAATTCCAAAATTAGGATGTTAGTTGTTGAATTTTGCAGGAGAATAAATTTGGTACCTCTCATCGACTTCATATAATAATAGAAACATTTTAAAAAGGGTTTTAAGAAATATTAGCAAATATCAATCGTGATTGTTAATTTGCATATTTACTGGTTTTTTATTTATAGATTGATTTTAAAAATATTGTTTGCAATTCTACGCTGGAACATTAAGTATAAAGTATAATGTTTAATTATGTACTTTTTAAACAATTTCTCTAATTGATTTATTTATGTGTTTTCAGTATAATATACAAACCAAATAAAGGATATTAAAAAAAATCATCATTACAACGAAAAAATAAGAGATTGATTTATTTAAAGACTCGAGACTGTCTTGCTTCAAGTACTTATATACAACTAAAACAAAAAAGTTAGAAGTCTCTTTTTGATATGGTGTTTGTAAAAAGTTCGAAGCTGGTATAGTATCCATTCTGAAATAAATAGCTTTCATTTCTTTTAAAAGGGATTTTTTTTTTTTCAATTTCGAAATTTCACCCTCTTCCATTTTCCATCCCCTTTAAGTACAACTCTTTTTTCATGATTTGGAAATTCCATTTGTCAAATTGAGTACATATATACATCACCTGAAAAATCTTGGGATTAATATATATATAGATTCCAGGAAACGCTCCTCCATCGCATCTTAAATATTTTATCATTTTCAATGCATTTATCTGGAGAAAGAAAAAATATATATATAAAAAACTATATTTTTTGTTACCATTTAGTTATATTCCACATGATTTGAAGCAAATAATATGTCTGTCTATCTTTAGAAAATGATAATGGAGTTATTATTAAACAACGAACATTTTAAATTTATAAAAAAATATTGTACAAATTATAAAAGAGAGCAATAAAAAGTAAATTAATAAATAAATGCTTTTATCAGGAAAAATATATATGATAATGACTCAAGCATAACGATTTTTTGTACCTTTTTTCAGAAATATATTTTTGAAATCTATTAAAGTATATTAATTGTACATATTATTTATTGTGAATTATTATTAATTGTTTACTGAAGCCACCACATTAGGGTACTTTACTAATTTAAAATAAGTCATCAATTTCCTTTATACATACCTATATTAAATTACGCATAACATACAAATTTAGAGAGGTGGTAATCATTAATCCATTATAGAGAAAAGGTTAATTAATTATTCAGCAGAAATAATTATGAATTTTTCAATCTGTATATTGTATTACATACCAAAATTTTATTAATCCTGTTTATCTGTTGATCCGTTTATCTAATTAATTATTAATAAGGATGTGTATTAAAAAAAGAGGTGTGGAAAAAAGTCCTTATACTACAAATCCAAATCGAGTCTCTAGTTTTTGCTAGAGAATTTGTATTTGAACGTTTTCTTCGAGTCCAATTTCAGTCCTCCGAAAATAAAAATATTCTTCATAGTACTTTATATTCAATGGAAAAGTTGAAATGACTTTCAAATCGCTGGTCTTAGCTATTATGTCCAGATCAAGTCTCGAGTCTGTGATTTTATGATCAAATCAAGTATATGTCCCCACCTCTGTAAATTATGGAAACTAAAATATAAGTAATATAATTGGGTATTTATTTTACTATTATTATCTCAAAGTTACTTCTTTTCAAGCTGATATTTTAAAGATAACACAGGCCAAAATATAATTTTCATCATAAATAATTTTAATGTGTCTTACAGATTTTTGACACCTATTCCAGAACTGTCTTTATATTTCTTTCAGCAAGTACAGTTTTAAAGATGAAGCTAATTTTGTTTTCTATAAGCTTGCTCATTTATTCGTAGTACATCAATAACTTTGATACAACCTTTTAATATTGAAATTATATATTTTTATATAATCACTGATTCTACAAGTCTCAAAATTTATACATATCCCCGTGTTATTCTTCTAAAATATAATATAATATAAAAAGAAAGTAAAAAATGTCGTTATGTTATCAGGTACACCATTTCTGAACTTGCTCTTATTAATGTAGCTACCATTAACAAACATAGTACACTAATAAAACATGATGATTCATTATCGATTCCAATGCCCCCCTGATGACCATTGAGATTCTATCATAGATTACATGGAAAGTCCTGAAGGTGCAATTGCGCTTTTGCACCATCTATACATACAGATTACACTTACAATTGTACAAATTTAGAGCCTAAACTCCTTGGCAAAGAACAGTTGAATGTTCTTGTTATAGACTTGTGCCTCTCTAAAAAAAAATACGATCTTCTTTTTTCAAGACTAAATGAGGATAACTTATTTGAACACAATAGCTGTAGCTATTACTGAAAGGGGAGTTCTGATTTAATTGCATTCTTTTCAGTAGGCAGTCCTCTCTGTGACTATCATGACATCAATGGTCTGTTTACACCCACGGTTCAGAGTTATGGTACATCTGATTAGGGCCTCTTTCTTGATTTGTCACAGATAAGTCTGAAAGCTGTCCTTCTGTCCATTAGTTCCCATTGACAACATTCTCCATTTTAAAGAGACATAAGAGACAGTACGGAAATACTTCTAAAAGTTATCAATAATCAGTAGACCTTCTGCGGAGATCTCAAAGTTATAGAAGTGATAATGGGTATGCAATCAGGATGTTTTTTCCTATGTCTTTGGAACAATCCTGGCACTATGAAACATTACACTAGAACTGACTAGCATCTTAAGTCTATATATGTCCCAAAGAAAATCTGTGCAAAGTATGTTACTTTAGTGGATCACCAAAAATATTTATAATACCTCTCCACAATAAACTTGGTTTAATAAATAATTTTTGTAAAAATAATGAGTAAAATCAATTCAAAAGGGTTACAATTAAAAAGTTAAAGGAGAAAAATTAAAGGAGGGACTTTTTGTTGGAACACAAGTAAGGAAGGTTTTGAATATCAAAAAGCCTTACATCTATTGGAATTGAAGACTTGGCTGGATTTCAAATGGATATGTCCTTGGAATGAAGAAGTTGCCTACATATAATGATAGTGTCAACAACTTGTTTGATGCTTGCAAAGAACTTGAGTGCCAAATGTCGTTGAAAATATACTTTCTGCATTCCCGCTTATGTTTCTTCCCCGAAAACCTTTGTTCAGTGAGAGACAAACAAGGACAGGGGCTTCACACAGATATTTGTCCAATGTAAAATTGCTACCAAGTCGAGGCAAAATATTCAAATGGAAGACACATTCACAACACTTCGAATATATAATTTTTTTTGTAGGTGTAGATTGTTGTTATGTGTTCTAAAAATTAGACTATTTCCATAAAGTTTGATCTATATCTTATAAAAATCTCAAAAAATTTATAAAATTTCAAGCCTCCGTTTTTTGACAACTCTACATGCTACAAAAAATATAAAATCGGATATGAAATTAGAGCAAAAGATGCAATCTGAAAAATGCTATGAAATTCGTGATGAGAAAAAAAGTTTAAATTAGTTGACTTGTGTAATTTGTGATATTGAAAGTAATTTTTTTCAATTAAGTAAGAAGATAAATTTATCTATAAAAAGATTTTACAACTCCAAAAAATTTGGTCACCTTACAAATATTGATTTTTCAGATATATGAGGTCCTTCAATCTCTATTGAATTGGTGAAATTTGGCATAATGATCATTTATGGAGCAATATTTCAAGAAGTGTCATATGAAACAAAATCAAAATTATAAGAATGATGATCCCTGCAATTGTGTGCCCAAAATTTTTAAGACACTCCCTACTTACTTTTCAAAACTAGAGGGATTATACAAAGCCTGAAAAGAAATTATCAAGTATAATAAACTATCTTTAGAATGGGAGATGCCAGTGAAGGAATGTATAAGTCAAATAGAGGTCAGAACCCTTGAAATGTATAACGTTGCTGACGCTGCTATATACCTATTTAAAAAAAAAAAATAGCATTACGATACTATTATTCTATATCTTTCAAGAAAATTGAAGTCCAACGATCAATTGTGCCATTCAGATTTTGGTTAATAACGGTTTCAATATCATTGTTAAGAATATGTACTCAATCCTCTACACTAAACCCTTTTATAGAATATCTGAAACAAAGATCAGTCAAAATATACATACATAAAGTAATCATAGCTCTTAATAGTACACTTGTAATTTCGGAAGAAAAATGGATGACGTTCTTTCGGTTTTAGATAAATCTTTCCAAAGCTCCAAAGTGATGAATTTTGTATATTTTTTACAGGAAAAATATTCAAAAGGTTAATTAAGTCCGTAAAAAGGCACAATATATCTTGAATGCCCTAAGGTCAAGGAAGGAGAAAGAAACTGGAGGAGCTTTAAACATTAAAAAGCTGTACACAAATGTGTTAAAATATTTATAATACCTTGTACTTTTTCATATGATTCTCATTATGACACAAGGGATAATTTATTATTATATTTGCATATTTCTTTTTGTTTGTGTTTTTTTTTGTTAAAATTTGAAAATAAATAAATACCAAATAATGCCAAAAAAATAAAAAAAATAAATGTTATTTAACTTATAATGTAATATGTAGTGGGTCAACTCAAAATCAATCTTAACAGAAATCAAGCAAATGAAAAATTTCCAATTTATTGTTTTACATCTAATATATAAACCCAAAAAAAATGTTCAGTACACTTATTTGGGTCAAATATATACTGAGAATATTTTAATCACCAGGATAAATTGAGGTATCTTGGAATATTAGCTAAAGTTTAAAGCCTTAGTTTAATATGTAAGACTTTTTTATATTCGATAACCACTATTTAGGCATGTGGATATTGCTTATATGAGCAAAATATAAATGTCATTATCTATTATTCCTCCCTATTTTGAAAATTCAAACATATCAACAACCAAGGAATACTACACTGAGTGATGAAATCGTGTATATTTTGGAAATTTAAAAAAAAATAAACCAAAAATCAAAATGGTAACTCTCACATTTTTAAGAATATTTTGGATGAGAGCTGCTTAGCCGTCATGACGTTTCATTAGATCCACTACAATCAACTGTGACGATGGATGAAGAGGAGTAAGGGAAGGAAATACACAAGGACATCGATAAGAATGACTCCCTTGTCGATCCTAAATTATATTCTGAGTCTACCAAGGAATACAGGTTTAACTACGCAACAAATCCTCCAGGCCTTCCTCTGTCTTTTATGAACACACACAAATGTTCAACCAGGTTTTGCATATAAATGAATGTAGTAGGAAAGGAAGATCACTACTCAGGAGTTAAATAGTAGTTACAACAGCTAAGGAAAAGCCAATGCATTGATCAGATTATCAATTCCTAAAAAAACGAGCTAGCTAAAATATACACACGATTTACATCCCTACGTATAGTTTATAGTGATCCTTGTCAATAGATTTGTTGTTTTTTAAAGTTACCATGTTTCTATGTCAGGCATGGTTTTTATGCTCGCTGCAATTGGGGTATTTATGCTTGTTTTTGTGTTGATGGGCTTCATATACTTCTAAGAATCAGAGTTTACACCGAATTCCCATTTTCATAGTTAATGGAAATACCCAAACAATTCCCAAAATTATTTATCAAATACTTTGTGAACTCATATTAAGGTCAATACAAAATCGACCCAATTATTTTTTATTTCATTAACATGTGTTGCTCAAACACATACGAAAATTGAGTTTAAAAATAGATTATCCATTGGATAAAAATATAATCAATTATTTTTCAAATTTTGTATAAAGCTTTTCTTAAATAATATCAAAAACTTATTATTTTAATTTGTACAATAAAGTTAAAAAGATGATTCTTAGAAATTAATCTAATATAAAGATAAAGGTTTTATTTCAACTCATATTTTGCCTTAATCTGGTACAAGGTAATTTCTTTCTCTTCTTAGATATTTTAGCAATTATCTTTGTTGTATTTTTCATTTTGATCCCCGCATATTTACTCTCTTAATTACATTTACATATGTCAAGAAAGTGATGATACCTTCAAGAAATAGTGAATAACACAATAAAGACTTAAAATTAGAGATCTACTGATACCAAATTTTCAGGCCACTCCAGTTCCAATACAATCTTTATGGACAATTCTAATACCGATTCCTCATTATGTATAAAGGAATTTCATAAACAAATAACAAATTTCTTTTCTTTTTTTAATGTTTAACTTTTTATAAAATTTATATTAGAAAAAAACATGAAATGTATCAATCATAATTAGTTTTTATTAAATTGAAATTGAAAAAGATAATTACTCTCCGTGCTCAGGAGTCAATTAATTTCTTGTTCTCAGTACTAAAAATTATTCTACCATGTTTTGAAATAAATATCAAAATATTGAACTCTCATTTATTTGAGCATGAGGAACTTCATATGAGTGTATCTTTCCGAGCTTTTAATGATTTTTTCATAGCAAACATCAATTTCTTGATATACTATATATAAACAATAAACTAAATCCTATTTGGTTATATATCAGTTCAATTCGTCCACAATCTTATATTTATTGACCTTGGATTTGAGAGAATATTAGTAATTTTGAAAATGTCAATTTATTATTTAACGCAGGCTTGATTATTTGAGGATCCATAGAACAAAGTGCTTCTATATATTGATTATTCATCTTATTGTATTCAACAATTATTTACCATAAATCATATGTATGATTGGCCAAGAGCGCAAACATATGGACATAATCTTAAGCTGTGATATTTAACTTTCAATATTTAAGTGACTATATCTTCACTAATGTTGAAGCTGGGAAATTCAAATTTTGCTATCATCATTTGAATAGTATTATCCCTAGAAAAAATAGTTTTTGAATATATTTTTGCCTAATAAAAATACCAGGTATATAAAAGGCATTTAACAGAGAGTACATTGTTGCTTGGAAAATATCATACATTTAGAATCAAACTGTGCTATCTGGCTTGAACTTTATAACGAAGCTTACATTTCAAGGATATATAACTTTTTACTCAAAACAAGAGATCATCAGTTGATTAAAATGTTTTTTTTAAATGAGTACATTTAGCTATTAGAGTAAAACATTATTATAATTATGTTTGTTAAAAAAGCCATTAATATGGATTACCTACGACTGCAGGAAAAAGTTTGAAAAAAATTGTAAAACTTTTTTCCATATAAATCGATATTATTCAGTTATATTTAAGGACCGATCCTGGACTGGAATGGATCGGAAAAAATAGGATACACACATAGAATATTCGTTGGATCTCATTTTTTAAAGATATGGACCACATATTGTAATTTAACACTTGTCATTTGTATAAATATTAATTAATCTTAAGTGTTAGAGAAGCGTTCAAAGCATATGTTGCTTCAAACTACGAATAATATTATATTTTCACCTGTTTTGTCTCATTTATATTCTCATCAAATTGTTAATTTTTTTACTAAATCCAAGAAAAAGCGTTGAATCAAATTCAACCATATTAAATTTTTTGAACAGGTTGTACTATAACTTTTTGAGTAGATTAACATCAATCCAAGAATAAGATTATAATATTTAATCCTTAGCTTTAAAATTAGAATAGAAGTTAATAAATATATAATCTGAAAATCTAATTTTCAAATATCTTTGGGTTTTAAGGAATGTGGCAAAATTTACTGCATAGTTATTCATGTGTTTGCGAGTTGCCCAACCCTCCACATTCGAAAAGATTATATCTTGATAAACATTGCTGGATCTCAAAACAATTTATAATCCCTTTAAGTTTATTTCATCTTTCTACACGTATATAATGGTCAACAAAAAAGAAGAAGATAAATGGAGTTTTTATTATCAAGCTATTAAATCATGATTTCTGAGAACTTGGTCGTAGTGGAGCCGATTCAAGTCGAAGAAATTATTCCTATTCTAATCACAGCCAGAGACTGATATGTTGTCAACTCAGTTAAGATTCCAAGGACATATCAATTATCATGGAACTATGTGGGGGATACTACTACTCTTCATTTTCAGAATAAAACTAATAAATTTTCAGTCAATTAATACGCAATTATAAGAAACTTAAAAATTATTTCAGAGCTACTCAATAATTATTGTCGGTTACTAATCCTTTTATGTCAAATGTTATAAAACATAACTTTGAAACTTTCTTATCGGTACAGTTTTGTATCTATTTGGTTTCTTTATTTTAATGTCTATATTTAAAAAAAGTATTTTATTAGAAATAAATTTATAACTAACTAACGGTACTACCGACACCTGGTGTTGTTCGGTGTCAACCAAAATACAAACTCTGTGTTAATAATATAGTAGATAAGTCCTCATTAAATTCTTGGTGTTACTCTCTGTTTTTCATGAGCACATTCACACCTAGCTACTAACTTAATATTTACTCGTTCTCTCCTCAACAATAAAATAATAATAATAACAGCTTAATAATAAATTTTTTAATGTGATTTGATGGGTTCCCGGACTTTAAGGAGACAGTTTTGTATTGATATTTTTTCTGTCTCTATATAGTCCGTTTTTTGACTATATGGAGACGGCAAATTATTTAAATAGAACAACTAGTTCGAACTCATCGTCATTTTAGCTTGCTAGATGAATTTATGTAACGTGTTTGCCCTCAGACTATATAAAGGGGGCATTACAACAGAAGGAGGGAGGTGAGAGAAGTAAGGAGTTGGATCTGCATGGAAAGATATTTCACTCATGGTCATTTAGATGGATCTCTCCTCTGGAGCAATCGGATATATGGATCTGCGTCCATCCATCCTTCCATTCCTAGTAATATCCTATACACACACACACATCTTCTTATACTTTCTTAAAGGGATCTTGACTCTTAAGGTGAGATCCCTTGAACAAGTGCTTCACTTGGTCGGTGGATCTTGTATCCTTTAATGGAAGGATCGTTGATCGTGGAAGTGCCTCTTCATGTCAAGGTCTGTGATAGTGACTTCGGTTCTCGTTAATCATTGTCCTATATATAAAACTGAATTACTTATCACCATATTGGAATATTAGGATCTTCACACTAATAAAAATTATGAACAAATGTTTCCCATAACAGTTCTTATATTTAATTATTATTTATTTAAAAACTACTCATTAATTACATTAATACAGATAATATAATAATCATTATTACAGACGTTCAAAATTAAAAGCTAACTATTCATATTTTATCCTGCTTTTCTTTGATTTATACCTATATTATTATGAAAATGTACTATTATTTTAAGGTCTGAATAAAACAATTTTTTTTAAGAATGAATCCTTTATTTAGCGGAACAAAATGAAAGTTCGAAATTTAGAAAATAATTTTTATGGAACTCGCACCATGAGAATTCCACCTTTTTTTACCAGAGGGTACGCTACTATCTATCAAAAACCTCATTTATGAGATTTTTGCTAGATATATTAAAATATTTAAATCCAACATGAGCAATATAATTAGCAAAATGATGTTTTTTTTTATACTTCAACCCAATAGGATAATAGGAATCTCCCATTTCTAATAAATTGACAAATAGCTTTGTAAAACACTGTCTTGGATTTGTCGACGTCAATTTTTTTTTGTTAAGTTTGTTCGCTGATAATATCATATTATAAAGCTGACTAGCATGTAATGGAGTTAAATATAATAATAAATCTGAAGCCATTTTAAGACTATTAACATTATCTTGATAAGTTTCGATGAGATCTCAATCTTCGCCAGAAAATTTACACACAATTAGTGATTTATTTCTCAAAAATCAAAAAGGTTCGCAAACTTTAATTTTGAAAAACTTAATGATGGAAGAGGCTATGTATCCAGATATAAATAAAAAAAAGATTGGCTGGAGATTCTATTCTTCCATAGTAAAATTAGAATTAGAAGAACTGAAAATAAATATATGAATTTGGAACAATTGGATCGGTCCTTTTTAGTTTTTATTTTCACATTCATGCTTATTTTTTGATTTGCATTGAATTCTTAAGTTTCTAATTTTTTATCTTAACGTATGTACTAGGGGGTCACCGTTTTTTGGTAATGTGACTTTCTGTTATGTATTGATCAAAAATCTACATTTGAAGAAGTTTAGTCTTCCAATGTCATTTTTGTAACCTCTAGTCATTTGAAAATAACATATTTTCAATAGAAATTATGTATTTGTAAAAGGATTGAGAAGTTTCAATTTTAAAGTTATGTTGCTGAATTTCAAAAGTTTCATTAAGATTCCTTTGTATAATATAATAAATTCGGGCATGTTTAAAATTAACTTCTCTTTTAAAAGGAGTTGTATTTATCATTAAAAGTAAATTGCTCAATATATACAAAAATGTTCAAGTCAAATTCTCCTACACGGAATAATTTTATGGATACAATAACAAAAATTAGTTTAGCTGTTGACATAATTGTTTAATTATAAGTACGAAAAACATTTGTGTTTAATATATCAAACTCATAATGTCCTTCTACAACGATTCCCTCAATATAATTAATTTAATGCCTCTTCCTCCACTACAATTTCGTCACCCTCCTCACCTAGAAGCACCTACATCTCTTGTTTTTCATGATACTACTACAGCTATAGAGTTAACGACTGGAAAGAAAGGATCCATAAACTTATGAAATATATATATTTATTTACTTTCGAATTTGTTTTGTATTACTATTTGATTTAATATATATGCATAATTCGTAATAATAATAGGATAACATTTAAAATTCGGGTCAGGTAAATCAATTTTAACTTAAAAGAAATCAACTAATTAGAAATATCAAAGTCAGTGTCTCCTCAATGGATAAAATTTGGTAATTTAATATCACGGGGAAATTTGGGAAACCTTGTGGACACCTGAGGAAGTGTGAAGGTCCTTATGGTAAAGTTCCACAGTTCTTATTGCTGTGATTGTTATGTTCACAATGTAGTTTGACATAAGGGCCTTTAATAGGTGTGAATATAATTACTTAAACCTTATTATATCCACACTAGTTGGTGTTCATTAAAAGAAACTCAGCTTGACGTCAATCCATAGCAAGGCATTTTCGGATGGAGACGAATCCTAATGGAATACGAGACATAGGATATAAATTCACTTGAGGAAAACTTACTTTTGAACTTTTCTATTTGATTATAAGCTTACTAACGTTTTAACAGCTCATCTGTTGGCAATGCATGCCACTTGCATAGGTAGGCAGTAAACAGGACCATTCATCCATCCATCTAGGGAACTCTTGACAAGATGATCTCGATCTAAGGATGGGACAAGTGACTGCGCGAATTAAGTGTGCTTCTCTTCTATCTGTAATCCACCTACCACATGACGACTGCTCCGATTTACAAATTCCAATCCGTCAGAATCTTTGATTTTGATTGACCAATACGATTTCAAATTATTGTATTATTGTTTTGCTTCTTTACTCTTTCTTATTTCCTGCAGCTAGATTAGTCCAATTCTTCCTCTTTATATTTTTATTTTGGTTCGAACTACCAATTTTATCAATATTTGTAGGATCAGTATAAAATGATTTGATTAGTTGTCTCCATAAAGTTCGGCTACCAATTTGATAAGCGAAGGAGTACTCCATGGATATTATCCCCTTTTTTCTATATACTGTATTGGGATATGATATAATTAGGGAGTACTATATACAGGGCACCCTGTGACTGTTTCTCATACATTTATACATACAGATTAGCTTTACTTTATTCATATAGACTTCATGTACAGCAAGCTATTTAAAGATGTTTGACATTGGTCAGAAAATTAATTTAAAACTAGAATATTTATAGATATATATAATTTGGCCAAAGGACATGTTTGGAAGGAAAATTTGGGATATTGTACCGAAAATAGATCCATAAAATATTTTTAATTATTTGTCTGTAAAAATCCAACTGTTTTGGCCAAGCTTAATTTCATATGTAATGTTTCTCTCTGGCGAGTATGAGATATTAATTGGAAGGAAGTTTTTTTTTTAATAAGACAACGACCCAATTCATACATCCAAGCTTTGCAAAAACTTATTGGAAAAGAAAAAAAAACCTGCTTTATCTTATCTATTATGCAATGTTCAGCTCAATCTTCTGATTTTAGCCCAATAGAGCTATTGTGATATCACAAAGACAGAAATGTTCGGGAAAAGTGTTCTACAAGTAACAATAAGTTGTGGAATACTTTGAAGAATGCTTGGAATAATATCACACCACCCTATCTTGAAAAAAATAACAGCAAGAATCCCAAAAGTCTGTAAAGCAGTTATAATGGCAGAGGGAGGATTTTTGGATGAAGCTAAAATTTAAACAAAAATACTTTGATTATTTTAAATAAATGTATATACCCATATGGAACATTTATTTTTCTTCATTTTATAGGTTAATTACTGTGTTACCAGATGATAAAGTAATAGGTAGTTAGAAAACTAAGTGAAATTCCAATTTTTTCCAAACTTTTTCTTGCGAGTGTATGTCATTATATATTGAGAGATATATTATGATAAATAGCTATTATTCATATGTTATATATGTCATATAGGTGAATTAATACATGTTATTTTGCAAAGTAATAATTTTTAATATTATTTGATTTATTTAGATTATATAAAAACAGTACAGCAACATTTAGTTTGAATTCTATAGCTACTTAAGTAAATTTATGGATATGTGTGTGGAAAAATTAGGACGTTACCATTATATAATTTGTCTCTTGCAACTAGATCAAAATTACAAGACAATATCGTTGAAGGAGTAAATAAGAGAATAAATAGTGATAATCCCTTGGAGGCATTTTTTTTTATTCATAAATGTTTATTTCACAAATGACATTTTCACGAAATATAAACAACATGGCATTGTTTTAAAATGCAACTGACAGATAAATATATGTAACTATCTATTGATTCTATATTAAATGTATCTTTATCCATAGTATAATCTTTATGTATGAGTATTTAGATTTCATATATGTATTTTTTTTTGGGGTGGGGGAATTTAAATTATATATACGAGGAAAAACAAGATATTTGTTCATAAAAGTTGTTTTTTTTCTTGCCCAACAAGGTTTATCTATATTTTAATTTTCCAAAACATACCAAAATATATATGGATACAAAATTCTGTAATGGAGAAGTTCATCTTTTATTTTTGTCAAAAAATTGCCAAATCGAAATTTGAGAAGAAATTTGCACTAGTTAGTTTTTCAATAATGTTGCAAAAAGTAGTAATTAGCATATTTTAGCATTGTAAAGAGGAACCCAAACCTACCAAGATGTTTTTCGTACTTACATAACCAAAAAAGTTATGTTGAGTAATGTCGTCGAAAAAATAAATCTCGGTAACTGGCTCATTTTCGCAAATATTGCAAAAATTATATAATAAAATGTTCCTGAAATTAAAAATACTATATAATGGTATTTATTTCTTTATTTTATGACCAAAATGTATCATTTTCTGGAATTTATTCTTAAAAATTGACGTTTCATTAAAAAAAGAGAAAAAAAAATGAACAAAATTGACAAATAATTAAGAAAATGTAAAATATTTCATATAGGCATCCATTTTTGTCGAATATATATGAAATTTTTTTTTTATAAACTTTAATTTATCTACCAATACAATATTCTATTGGAAATTCAAAAAAATAACAAAAAATCACCTATTTCTATTTTGCCTATTTTTTCATAACTTGTTTGATTTGAAATAAATTTAGAAACGTCTTTATTCGTATAGTTTTTTCTTGAGACCCGAGTCACTTTTTGATTTATAACTCGATCCTTAATCTAGTCTTCTTGATCTCCAAAATACAATTTTTGTGTTTTGAGTATGGAATAAGCGGCGGGCTTATTCCCTCCCCCTCACAAAAAATAAATAAATAGAACAAATTAAAAGACACTAAAATTTAAGCAAAGGGATAGAATAAAGAAAATTCCCATCTCACTCAAAAATGAAATCTAGTCGGAAAAACTTTCCCATTCATGATATGATGAGCATTCGTAATAGCTACATTAATAATTTGCTCCTTTTTCTGGAGTAAAAGGCATAGAAATCATCTTTCTTTAAGTTATAAAAAAGTTACTTTAAAAGTTCGCGAATGCCGTTATATATTGGAGAGAGTAGCTTGCATTTAAAGAGAAAATGGTCGTTCGTCTCGACCATATTTGTATTGGACTCATTTAATCGATCTGGATTTGAGGTTCCATAGAGTTTATTTCTCGTTTATCTTAGTTTTGAATATATTCGTACGCTAATGCCTTTATGATCTAATAAATGTGTGTTAATGGCATTGCAAGAAAAAAAGGATTCCTTTAGAAAACCCTTTATCAATAATTAATTAATACGTCAAGATATTTTCCAAGAATGTTAAAATCACCAGCCAGATTATACTTTCAAGTCAAACTTTGTAGAGATTTAACATTAAATGAAATATTAGACACTTATATATTAATTTTTTGTATTTTTAGGAGGGAGGAATTCCATTGTGGGGAAAGTGGATGTCTGATATTGTTCTTTTTATATTTGATCCAGATCTTGAAGCAGGAGCATTTGTGGAGAAATTGATAATGATGATGGCCCTCTGGACATTTTCTTTAGGCTAAGAAGGCTACTTTTGGATTCAGAATTGATAGTACTAGAGATCGCCTGTGTTTTTAACATTGCCTGATTATGTATCACCATCTTCATCAGAAGCTTTATTGTTTTCTTTTTGGGAATTTATTTTGTTAGTGGAATTTAGTTTTACTCCTGAGACTTGGTCTTCCATAGAATAGTTTTTTCAGAAAGAGGTTTTTCTTTCTTAGTGGGGTTTCAAGAACTTTGTTAGTATTCATGTCTTTTACTTTATCATTACTATCATCAACTGGCTTTTGGAGATAAGCAAAGTGCATTTGAATCAGTATTTATTTTCAAGTTATCTCTAACTTTTTCGTTGATAAATGACTCATATTCGACGATTGAGAATCTTTTTTCAGTGCCATTACCACGACTGTGTCAAATCTAAACATCATTGTCATTACTGATGTACCCCAAGGAGGTTAAGATTAGCAAGACATCTATCCACACTGATAATTTGAGGTATATGATATGGGCTGTTAGTTACCTCTAAAACATAATTTGAAGTTTTCTGTTCATTTTTAGAGTTTTTTTCGTTTTTTTTTAATGTCATTTCTTTATTTCACATATGAAACATATATATTTAATTTGTATCATCAAATAAATATTTACTACTAAAAGGTAACAAAAACAACAATACTAGTACCATATCTTTTTCTTTTCTTTTAAAGTACCGATTTTCATGTAGATACTATCAATAAATAGAAATATCATCCGCATTATATTTGTGTGGCGTGTAATGAAAGGGAAATATATACAATATATCTCAATAATAATATTACAAAAAATCAAAACACCAACGGAAGTAGTGACAGTTATATAATTAATAGGTTTATACTCGTGAATATTGCTCTAAAAACTAGAATATTAAGTAAAAACTAAAATATATTTTTCTTGTTACTTAAAACGAGGTTATGGTGTAGGGAGATCATACTGATATTGTATTACATCAAGTCAAAATCGAATCCTTGGATGCATTCTCTTGATCTCCTTCGTTGCTGCCGTCATAAATCTTTTATTTATATTCAATCTCTTCGCCATCACTACAACAACCATGAATTCAACAATGCATTTATTGCTAAACGGATACTTTTCATTATCTACTATTAGTATATACTCAATCTTCATTAAATATAGAATGAGTAAGTGTTCATATTTGAATGGACAAGCCGGTAATGGTGACGACATAGTCATGCAACCTTACAAGTTTATTATATAACTATTACACCTAGTCTAAAAAAGTAGAAGGCAACGTTCCCTTGACTCTATAAGCCCAGCACCACGGATATGTAACATTAGGGGCCGTATACTGTTCTTAAAGATGGGAAGTTGGGTATTTAGAAAATAACGCCTGGAAAATCGAAGATAAAGTAACATATTATTTAATATATTTAAAGTACTAAAGCAATAAAGGATTTGAACCACATATTACGGTGTTTTGTGCATATAGTGATCCTTTATATTAATAAAAACACGTTTGTCTATCTCTATGTATGAATGTATGTTTGAATGATGTACATTCATTTTTTATTGCACCATAGATACAAATTGAAGAAGCATGTTTAGCAACGAAGGTGTTTGGCTAAAGCTCAACCAGATACCATTCTAGAGACTAAAGTACTCCCTGGTAGTGTTGTTTTAGTCTTTATGTAGGACCAAGGACGGAAGTCCACTCTGGTCCCATTCAGTCTAGTCCAGTCCTACTTGTAGGTCATTAAAGAAGGTAAAATAAATCCCTTTGTCACGTCATTGGTGGTGTTTTTCCTTTTTGAATGACTCTGTTATATAATATAATAAATTATATAACAGAGTAAAAAAATATTATGTTCGTATTGTATTGCATCATAATGCAATAAATGAATATTTTTTGGAAGATATGTGTAATGTTATTTTTATATATTTCATTTATCTTATTTAGAAAAAGAAATCATAAATATTGTCAGGACTGACTGGGTTGAAAACTGGTCCCAAGGGCCGACATTCCTAAGGACTAAGACTGGACTGGACTGAATAAATAAGGAAGGTCTCAACACTTCTCCCGGCTCATCACATCAAATATATATATTTCAAACTGTAATTATGATTATTTTATTCCTGAGGTGAGAACATCATCCAAGTATTGCGTAACGAAAGTGGGAGTAAACAATGGAAAGAAAGAAAGCTATGGAAAATATCCTACAATCCCAGCAGAATAAAGAAAAAAAAAACGGAAGATAGAAGAAGAAACACGGACTGGATCATCATATGAAGAATCTCTGGACAAGGATGTCACATATAATATTGCTGATTTCAATGATGATACCTCTCAAAAGGTTGAAACTTCTGATAATTTGTACCACCCTGAGATCGATTAAAAAAAGGCGATTATTTATTTCTATAAACAATCATACATCTGATGGTGATAGAGAATGAGATTTTATGCCAGAATGCAATTGTCATATACGTATATCTTCTCGTAAGATAAAACCTCAATTTCATAGTTGTGCCGAAAACTCATTAGTGTATATCATTGCTCTCAAAACAAGGCTGTTGCAGGCATAGTGAAGACAGCAAAGTTTCTGTTGGAGTATCATTTAGATAATCCTGATGTGATTGATATCAATTCAGTACCATACAATTTACAAACACGGGAGGAAGGTAAGGCCATTTTGGCTCAAAGTCTTTTTGAAATTGTTGAGCTCATAATGACGAGCTCTATCGTTGTCATTATCTACCATGACAATGGGAGTAAGAAAAAGGGATGTAGATCATATAATATTCAGGGGATTACAATAAATAGCAAATAAGGTGCTTTTCCTACCCTTCCCGTTTCATCTGAGACTAAAGATAATCTGACTCAGCTGAGACTAACAGTTTTTAATATTTTATAAACAGTCAGCGATGGTAAGTATACTCCAAAAGATATTCAAAAAAAAATAACAGTTAAGCTCAGTGATGGAGTTAGTCACAATTTTGGAATTGAAGAAATGGTTGCTCTTGAGTTAGGAACATATCATATTCCAGATCATCTTCTATGCCATCCAAATCCAGTGCTAATGTTTAACCGTGAACTCGTCAACCTTTTTAGAGTAATTGAGGAAATTATAGCTTCAGAAGAAATATAAGGAAATTCCTGATGACTGCTACGAGTCAGCACAATTGCATCAGTGAACAATTTATACATTGTATTACCAATCTTTTTAGTCCAGATTTTAATCATAAATCATGGAATCAGGGTGCCCAATTTTCAATTTATATGTTACCTAGGAAGAATTTAGCTCTAGGATTCCGAAAAGAACGGTTTATTGGGTTTGTTTTTTACCTTTGTACTGTTATTCTTTACATCGATCCATATATTTGGTCCTTCCTTTCAAAATATGAACATGTCACTAAAGGTCCGCCTAGCATTGTGAGGTCATTGGAGGACGTCGATTTTCTGATAATCCATTTGGCAGTGGGTGCATTGATAGGGATTCACTTAATTGAGCCTTTCCTATTGATGACAATATCCACTAAGGGGGGATATAATAAATTGATCCTTAGACTAAATGAACTCTATCATTATATTAATACTCCCGACCCTAAAGATCTTCTAAATATTTCCAGGCCAGCCTTTAAATTCAAAACAATGGAGTAATTTCAATCTTGTAAATATCGGGACGAAATTATTTCTGCAATTAGTAGTGTTGTAATAGAATTGAAAAAGTCATTGTTATTGCTCTTCCAAAATTAGCAAAGGGATTTCACCGACAGAGAGCAGATGTCTTTGAATTTGGAGATTTTACTTCAAACAACAGTCTCCTTGTTAGCAAAAAAGATTCATCTAAACTCGAAAATACACCTATTACTACTTGGCAGCTGAAAGGCATGTAGATTCATTTCAATATGAGTTATCCATTCGTAGTGCTTGTAATTTGATTTCTGCGAGTAGCAGCATCATGAAGGCAAAGTCAATTTACCTTATAGAATTTAAACCAGATGATGAAATGAATAAATTCCGTAGTCTTGTACGCCAAGATTGTGAGCTTGTAACGATCTGGAAGATATAAAATGATTCACAACAAAAGTTGGAACAAATGGGACTTAGTGTTAAAGAGGTTCAAAATAAGAATTTGGAAAGAAAACTAAATCCTGACTTACACTTAATTAAGTCTAAAGATGGTCCCATTACGAAATCAGATAAAGTAGATGAATTCACCAATTCTAACATATCAGAAAAAGCTAAAATCGAACGGCCCTAAATAGAAATTGCATACAATAAGGCCACAACCCTTCGTATGCCAAGAACATCATCTTTATTCAAATTAAAAGAAAACTTTTTTTTTAAAATTTCTTCTCACTTTTAATCACAATTAATAGTAATTCCAATAACAATTCAATGCAATTAAACTTAATCTAATTACTTAAAACCCCAAGAGGTTATGCGTATATTTTTATTTAATTTTTGAATGTAATTTACATGTTCCTACATTAAAACGTATATTTTGTATTATTCAAATGATATTATTGCTTTAATTAACAAAAAAACTATGTTGAGTCTGGAAGCTCAATGTATATATCATATTTACTGCGACACATATTTGCATCTTTTTATTTTTGATCATTCATTAGTCATGTAATAATAGAGTCATACTGGATTTAAAATAAAATGGAGTTAATTAACTTAAAATGCTTGTTAAGTTGTACATTAAAAGCAAATAATTAAAGATGCATATGCTCATCTTCATCAAACAAATTACGTTATGATTTGATATAACTCAATGCGTCACTTCTTAATACAGTAATACCTCAAAAAGTCAAACACTTGGTTTGTGAGTTTGTGGAAATTATAAAGACACTAAAAAAATACTACAAATTAAACATTGCTAACTCATAAAAATTTAGAAATCTCATCACGAAACATTTTCGTTATATATTATTGATGGATTGTAAGTAAAGTTTACTTAAAACAATTGTTGGTCATTTTCAAATACGAGAGATAGAAAAAAAGCTTGTAAGTCAGACACGTCTCCTAATATAAATATAGTGATGTTTAAGTTTTTTTCATTGAGGCTCTATTCAACCTCACAAAATGATCGGATATCAGTCAATAAAAGGTCAGCTTCACCCAGTAGGATCTATTGGATGCAAAAATCAGATTTAGTGACATTTTAGGTATCCGTCAGCTGTTCCAATGAGGTGCACCTTATCTTTGTGCCCTAGGCGACAAAATTAACAGCATTCAGTACGTGGGTACTATATATAGGAAAAGTCTCCATCCATTTGCCAATTCCCAATTTATGTAATAGATTTATACCTTTCAACAGGATGGTACATACTCGCACACGTCTAGTATAATTAAAAAGTGGTAGAAGACTCATTTCCTTAGCTTTTGGGGCAAGAACAAAGAGTTGGAATGTGAATTTGATGGATTTTAACATCTGGTTCATTTTGGAAGAAAGGGTCTGCAAGAACACACATCCTAATTAGGATTCACTGGAAGCTTCCCTAATTAAGGAATGGGGTAACATTCCCATCAAGATGTCCGTGTCTACTGTGATGCATTCCTTAACAGACTCAAAGCTGAAGTTTCTGCTTTGATACTTTTTTTGCCAATTGTTGAAATGATATTCAGTAGTATTTAAGCAAAATTTTAGGCTATTAATTATAAAAATTGTATATGATGATTTATTTTAAAGTACATATCTAGATTGATGTTAGTTTTTAACTATATTGGTTAATGATGCCCTTCATTGGTTATAACCTATATTGCTTTAGTTAATAAAAAAATTTCAATTATACATCCCACCTTTGAAGGCCCTGGTAATAACTGAACAATTTGTCACAAGGCACGTTAATAATTAGCAATGCATCTTATTTATAATGAACTTTATGGACCAAGATCTTAATCAGCCCTGCTGTCATAATACGAATACGTATTTCTATAACACTGAATATGTTTGTAATCTAAGATCGTTAATTTAGGACTTAAGGCCCGTTCCTAAAAGAACAAATGTAAGAGTTAGTTTGAATTTACATCAACATTTAATCTATGTAGACATAATATGAATGTATGTCACTATATAATCCGTCAATAAGAAGACTGATTAGTTTTATTGATATGTATGTATGACAAATAACTTGTTATTCGAGTATCTGCATCTCTTAAACAGAGACCTATATACAAGGACAAAACACCCTCACACATGCTCTATTCTTTTTGAAATAAATGCTTCCAAAGATAACTTATCTCACATGGATATAATTCAATTTAAATATATTTATCTACTACTTCAAATCATTTGTTGGATAAAGGAAACAGTGTGTGGTTGTTGTAATGACAATTATTGGTGCGATGGAGATCCTAGCTTCAAGTTAACACCCTCTGCAAGCCAAGGAATATCTGATAACTTTGTTCTCATACGATGGAGTTCCTCTTATTTGGATCTTTCTAAGTGTGTCGACTATTTCTTTATTGAATATTTTGAAGAACTCATAGGGAAGAACAAGAGTAGAAAGATCTCCCCCGTCAATGTTGACAAAGTTAAATCCCTTAATGATTGGACTGCAGTAATCGAAGATGATTTGGATGTCAATTATAAGGCCAACATCAGTGTCAAACCTAATACACAGTATATCTTTACAGTAAGTTCATGTCAAGTTTTTTTATGCCAAATAAAGTAGGTGCTTTACTTTAAGGTTTTTGCCATTGACAAAGGGGCGGGTTGGGGGGAATTGGAAGGGACTGCTTATGTTTCTTCAGATCATATTAAACTTACAACAAATACGAATGCCCCCAAAACCATATCAAAAACTTCTATCGCACAGGATGAACCAGAGTCAAAACTGAGGGATTCAGTAGAACAATGGGTTTTCCAATTGATAAAAAAGAGATTGTGGAATTCCCATGATAAAAATAACTATAAGTTTTCCCCTGATATTTGGATCAAAAATGGAGATCGAATTCAAAGATATGAGGAAGGGAAAATATTTGGTTTGAGAAGGTATGCTTGATCTTTTATGTTTGTAGCTGTTTGGTTATAGGCACTTTATTACATTCACATTGCAGACCAACATTTGAAGTATCCAAATTGTCAAATGAAAATGATTATATCAATGTAAACGTAACGCTAAAGTTCCCTTATCTTCGAACCACCTATGTTTGGAGATCTTTTATTAGTGCTGGAGTCATCACACTTTATCATACATGTGGGAAAAAACTTCCGCTAGGATCCTTTCTTATAGTAAAATATTTTCTTAGATCCTACACATCATATTTCAAAACCACTTACTTTTGATTAAATTACAGAGTCGTAAATTAGAAGATGTAAAAAGTGTTCTCAAGCTTTCTCAATGTTCATCCTTACCAGCTACGGTATCCCTTCGAATTCCTCAAAATCTAACATCCCAATCAAGACATTTACATTTCGATGATTATGATGTACTAAGTCAAGATTTCCATATTTCTAACGAGGAATTTGCTTTTGATGTTCCCTGGTTATTTTCACATTTCCATAACCTCTCCGCTCTATGGAATCAACAAAAAGTGATACTACGTAATAAAATCCTAGTACAACTTGAGAAAGTTTTTTGAAAGTGAAAACAAAAATATATCAATGAATCATAAGAAATAGAAAAAAATCAACAAAACACTTGAAGAACATTTTTTGTAAACAAAATGGATACAAAGATAGATAGATAGAAAAAATGGACTATAGAAATAACATAAATAAAAGACTGTAATTTGAAGAAACCACATGGAGGAAATGGAGGCACAAAATAATGATTCCTCTGGAAAAAGAAATTATAACTGATATTGATTATTATTAATATAGAGACTAATCTAAGATTATTTATCTATTTACTACATACTTTGGATCTTTACAAAGAAAAATAAATAAAAGAAACACTATTATTAATGATTAAATAATGGGCTGCCTTGGATACAAAAATCAATGAGGAAAGAATAAAAGCCAATTACTATACAATTGATAAGTAAGGTATTTTTATATCAACGTGAAGGGATGATATCCTAATAGTATTTTTATCAATTTTTTATTGACTTTGTCTATTTTTATTTTTTGTGATACTTGAAATGTCTATTGATAATACTGCAATTATTCATAAATTTTAGTTTACAGTTGGAAGAAATGTGAATAACAAACTCAAGTTTCAGCCCTGATCACAAAAATATAAAAATAAACAAACTAAATGACTAATTATTTCTTTATTTTACTTCTGTTTTCGACATATACCGATGTTTTTATACTTTTGATGATATATTTTATGATCAATGAAGTAATTTTGAGGAGTTGTTCCACAAATGGGGTTATGAAAGGGGGCTCCTCGCTTTTTTTTAATGACATAGTGACAAAAAACGAATTTTTGTGTAATTATGTAATATTGAGGGGGGAGAATTTGATAAATTCAAATTAATTCTTATTTTGTAGATAATTCGAAGGACCCTTTAAGAAATAAATTTGGATTTCTTTACAATTTTTTTTACTTACATTGTTATTTGAGAGAATCGACTTTCTTTAAATTTATCTTGTAGTGTCTTGTATTGTTAGACATATATTTATTAGAATATTTGTTATTATTAGAAAAATCCAAAAATATTTTGATACAATAAATTAATACTTAAAATCAAGTAACTTTATTTTGATTTGAAAACTATACATTTTAGAGATATTCCAGATTTTTTCCGGCCATCCTTTCACTTAATTCTAACAAAATTGTAATAGTAATTTATTTTCCCAAAACTATGGATTCCATCGACAGAAAACATGGGGAAAAAAGTCAACGTTTTGGATTTTGAGATTTCGATATGATCAGAAGCTTGATCATATCTAACCAAAAGAAGTTCAGAAAGGTGTTAAATGATTTTTTTGACAAATCAGATAAAGTATCATTTAACAAAATTCAGAGGTCCTTCTTGATTGTGATGTCATACAAAGTTGAAATTATCATCTAATGGAAAATTTTGTTTGGTACTATCTATCTCCAGGATATTGAAAGTTGAATATAAATTAATTGGAACCAATAAATTATTTTGAATCATGCACATGTCTTATATTTTATAAAATTGTAAATACGGGGCAATTTACTTTCAGTGATATTTACAGCAGAAAAAAATATACAAATTCTGATCACCTTTATATGTACATTTACTCAAAATTAATTAGTTAAACCAACCCACAAATATCCAAAAAATATTTAAGGAATGCTACAAAAATATTGGTTATGATATTTTCATGGAAGTTTGATATCCTTAAACAATAGTGAATATTTTTCCAAAAAATATATTTTTGATCTCTTTTCTTACTTAATAAACAGTTTTAATTATGCTCGGTGTCCAAATATGTATACATTTGATTTTGAAACTTTACCCAATAGCGATTTTTATTACTTCAGCTACTTGCAATAAAATTTAGGACTCAGCTCGGAAACTAACATGACTCGATTTAGAGATCATTAAATTTTTTGATCGTTTAAGTATACAATGTATTTAATAAAGCTACTATTGATTTTTCTTCAAAATGAAAAAAAAAGGATCAATTTCATTTTTACCATGTGAGGATATAACCTGTTAAGACAATTTTAAAATTCAGCATCATAATTCAAAAATTGACACCTTGGAATCCCTTTACAAATAGAGAATTTGGTTTAAAAAAATGTCACTTTCAAATTACTATAGAGGTAACAAAAACGGCTTTTGAAGACTTAAATTTTCCAAACATAACTTTATCATCAATACATAATGGAAGATCAAATTATCAGATAACTCTCAAAATAATAAACCCTATTAAACACATTAAAATAAAAATTTGTAAGAAGTTGACTTTTTGTACCTTTAATCTTGAAAATATATTTTATTCATTTTAAAATATTATAAAGCTATTATTTAAATTTCAAAAAGACAATAGAAATCACAACATTTGTGAGTTTTTTTTTATAAATTTAAAAGTAGGTTAAAAACCAAACAATCAGGATTGAAAAAGCAATTTTCGGGGTAGAAATTAGGAAGAATATTATTTTACTGCCAATTTCCCCCCTACCAAAATGCTACCAATAATAACCATTAGAAAAGTAGGACAAAAATTGAATAAACTCATTTTCTTTGTAATAATAGTATTATTTAAAAATTTAATTTTTAATCTTGACAATTTTTTTACAAAGCAGTTTTGATTTCAACTATAAATCAGGAATCAAAGTCTACAGTTTTAATTCACACGTTATGCAAGAAAAATTTGGTGTTGATATTAAGCAATCATTTACTTTTCTGACTTAATTCTGTACCTTGATCCTTAGGCATATTTGTATTGTAAGTTGAAAATATTTTTTTTAAATTTTAGATGTTGTGAAGGTACATGCAAAAATTGAATATCTTACTTTAAAAAAATTAATACTTAATAACACTTAAAGAGAGCCAATTTCGGCTGAAAGCTTCATTTGCATATTTTAAATTTTTTAAGGAGTCACAGAAACAGAAAAGATGTTTAACTGTTTGTAAATTTTAATATGACCTTACATTAATATTTCTATAAGTTCCTTTAGATTCAGTTCATGTACGAAATTAAATTTTTGGGCAAATATCTCCTTTTGAATTTAAAAATCGGTTAAAATTAGGTGTTTAAGGTACAAAAAATTAACTTTGGAGTAGTGGGAGGGAGATTTAGAATTGATAAATTCTAATTTTCTATCACCAAAGTTATTATAAGACTTCAAAAGTATAAAAAATTTGGGCTAAATGTAAATCCTCTCATTTTCATGAAATTTTCTAGTTATATTCCTCATTTTTATTTATGGGTTTTGTCGATATATTGATAAATTAGAAGGATTTCACTTCAAATACAGCCAGAAAAAAAATCTATGTACTTCAGCAATAGATGATACAAATTTAATATTCTGGTAATATTGAGACGTGGACTTTAAAAAACTAAACAATACAATTTGTAAGTTCAATTCAGACAAGAAAAAAAAAGTTACAATTTGTTAAATAAAAAGTTATTTTCAAGAGTGAATGGGCACCTTTAACTTTGACAAATAACATAGGTATACTTAACTAATTACTTATAACATAAAACTTAATATAATAGGAAATTTTTTTTACAAAAAAATAAAATATGAAGAAAAGTATTTTCACTTACACGAAATAGTGACTTTTTAATTCTTGGGTTCGAACCTAATGATATATCTGATGTAACTGTTTCTTCAAATGGGAAAGAATTGATTGAGTATTTGCAGTTAAACAGTTAAATTTGTATATTAAATTTAAATTAAACTATGCGAAGATGTGGGTGTAAGCCACGGTATGATTTGAGGTGGAATAACCCTCAAAAATACATTTTGAAGAAAAAACAATAAATTCAATTTAAAGAAAATTATCTCTAGGGTTATTAATAATGTTGAAAATATAATAATAGGTGTAGTAAAAAGAAGTAAATTATTTTTCCGGTAATTGCTTTAGTTATGTGTATCTCACGTTGTATAAGTGTGATCAGTTTACGCAAGATGACCTTAGAAAGATAAGATTTATGGCAAAATAAGACAGGAAAGACGTAGATCAATGGACTAAGTGCTCAAGATAAATTATTATCTTAAACTCAATGTGCGTAGGTTCGCGACTCGGTAGTTCCTAGAGAAGGAAGTATACATTTTGTATATGGACTTGAAAAACAATTCCTAGGTCAGATGGAGTAATTGTATTACTATAATGTGTACGTATACTTAATCAGTGCAACTTTATCCGCCCAATTAAAGGAACATGAAAAAAGTTTAGACAGTTGTGGGGTTGTTGGCATCAGTATTGTTTGAGTGCGCGTCAAAGATAGACACCAGCAAAGAGAAAAAAAATAAGATCTAAACTTTTTTTAAAGCATTTAAAAAAAAAAGAGGTACATTTCTATTTAATGTAATAGGTGTAGGTAATAAAAGAAAATCCATGACTTATACAATAGATGCCTTTAGTAATGCATAAGGTTGTCTACCAAAAAAAGCTTTAAACAGTTTTGTGATTGTTTCGTCGATTCCATTCCGTTAAATTAGATGTCTAATATGCACTACGTTCTTGAAAGCCAGATGTTCTAAATGTGGATAAAATAATGTAAATCATCGAGTCCAACTGTCAAATAAGCACTGTTTTGATTTCCAAGTAGATAAAATATTAATTTAAAAAAATCCATTGAAAATAATGGATTCCTTTTTACTACATCTTATACGAGAATGAATTGAATGAGATAATAGAGGTGAAGCATTCAAATCAGGTCTATGTATGAAACATTACATTTTCTTTATAAATAGGTTTTTTTGCAACATTTTGATATACACTTTTCTTTCACAAAGGGAATTATTATATTCAATAGTCTCCCCCCCGCCACTTCTTTCCATTCTTTTGTACTTCTCATTGTTAGCCTTTAAAAAAATTAGGCTATAATATTTTCTTCATCTTCTTCTTACAATAAAAAAAAAGGCATCATACTACTCGTCGTCAACCCTTCATATATGCATTAATGTATGGATATAATACATGCATGTACGTACATGAATGCATCTTTCATAACAGTTACAATAAAACTTACTTCTGAGAAAGACGGGCAACAAAAAACTATAGATCTGTACATAATTGTGCTTTTTTTTACATTTTTAAACTAAAATCATATCATGATATTTTTATAAATAACAGTAATGTACCTATACTCAACGCGAAGGTAGGAGAAATCGTAATGAAAATCTATTCTCATATCTCAAGCATCTGTTGAAATTTACGCACTAAAGTTTCAGCCATTTTGAGCACGCAGTTGATATGATGTAATAGTCGTTTGAGTGAGCGGATGTGAGTGTTTTTATAAAGATGGACAAAATTGAGTATCAGGCTTTGATTAAATATTTGTTTTTGAAAGTGTTTTCTTTAAGTAGATTAAGTCAGTAACAGACATATATATTCTTGTTGTCTCTAAATTTGAAGCACTTAAGTCAATCCAACACAGAGTAACTGAGCCACAAACAAAAATTGTTTCGTGAACCATTATTTTGAAGAGAAAAACGCTGAATACTATATAGACAGGTTACAGAGATGGGAGCATCACTGAGAGAAGTGTGTAGAGTTACATGGAAACTATGTCGAAAAATAAAAAATCAATAAAAATAACCTGTAATTTTACAGACGACCCTCGTACATCTATAAATTCTAGTTATTACCTCCACCAACGATGTCGAATGGAGATTATGTTTTTCCCCTTGTTTATTGTTCTTAAGAATTACGGCAAAAGTTACAGATCGATTTTGATCAAACTTGGTACGAAGATTATATATATGGTCACTCTAAGAGGCCATTAAATTTTGATAAGTCAAAGTAACATTAAATGTAAAAAGTTCGTAATTTACCATAACTTTGCAACAAATTTAGATACATACTAAATTTTATTTTAAGCAGAGGTTTTGTGTGCTCTACCGAGTGGCCATTCAAGTTCATTAATAAAATTGAAGGATATGATATTACAAAATATACAATATAGAGTCTTAATTCTCTTAAACAATCTTGAAAAATATGTGCGATTTGATGATAAAAAGATTTTACCCCTATGTGGGAGTTAGGGATAGGTCCGAGTAATACACATACCCGTGGACTCATATCCGGAACATAAATATAAAAATACCCATATATTACTCACAAACACAAGTACCCGGTGGTAAAAATTCAAATCTTTATTTTGTTGGCGGGTAATTTTGAATTTTTCCCTGTCTCTATGGGTATTTGAGTACAAAAGTGATGTTTAAGCAAAGGAGAATTTTCTGGTTAAGTCATCAGTTAGAAAGGCTTACAATTCTGACCCATACAGTTCTACATTGTCGTTGCTGTTATTCATCACTAGAATGTCTGTAAGCAACTCAAAAGCGGGAGTGGGTAGTTTTAAAAAAATGTCCGCGCCTATTGATGACAATATAATCACAAAACTTTTCATTCCTATTGTCATTCAAAAAGTGAGGGGATCTATGTCCCCTCGCTGTTGCAGCAACTATGCACATCATAATCAGTATCTAGGGGAGTTTTCAGGGGGTGGGATGAAGGGGCTGGATACCACCATCCCATTAAAAAAATATATCGTTATAATCCAGGAATTATCGCATTGGCAAGACATCTAAAATATCTTATGTTGAAGTTTTCTTCTTAAAAAAGCTAAGTTTTAAAGCTAATTAAAACTTGACCCAAAATTCTCCAAAAAGTATTTGATCTTTTCTACAAAAATTAAATCTCTTTAAAACAAAATACTGCAGACACCTGTAGTTTCTTAGTTGCATTATTCTGTACTTCTGAAAGTTATTTTCGATTATGACTACAAATTACACACAGTTATGAAAATACCTAGTTCTACCCGAGTCCAAAATTAAATAACCTGTTTCTATTGAATATTAAAAAACCACCAAAACAACCCAAACGCCCATCTTTAGTCAAAATATACAGTTTAGTATATTGTGTACTAAATATTAATGACTGTGATCTAGATTTAGAGTTAATAAGTGATGGTGATTCTAGCGGTAAACTATAACCATTTTTAATTATTTTCTTATCACCTTTATTTTACATTTTGTACCACGATACAATCGTTACATTTATGTTTACAAAGTGACAAAAGCCAAGAATATCATTGGCCCTTTTTCCTGTCTATTCAAGGAAGATATTTTTTTTTTCAAAATGAACACCATATTTCAATGTCAATTTCTTGAGAGAGAGCCCAAACATTGTATATTAAATCCTTATCAACAAGCTATTTATCTCTTATTTCCTCTTTAATTGCTTCCTTCAGACTAGAGATGGTTCTGATCGCCGCTTACACTTTCAGGAAATAAATCAAGGAACATTATGGCCTCCGCTTCTCGAACTATGTTTGACCATTTAAATTATGCAGAGTATTTTTTACATTAAAGATGTACTGTGAGATAATTTGTAAAAATAGAAGATACATGCGTACATATATGTAGGTACTAAGTGATGCTATGTTTGGTCTCTTACTTTGGCCTAATAGCAATTAAAATAAAATGAGTTTTACAGTGTTTTTGTGATTAATTATTGTATGTTACCTTTTAACTCTCCATAAGGCATTCAAATTCAATAGTAATACGCAATAAAGATACTACAAAAAAAATTATAACTATATCCAAAGGCTCCGTTAAGATAAATTATCTTTTAATTCGATTTTTGGTAATTCACCTGTACTGCACAACTATTCTTGTATGGAATCATCTTGAAAGAAACAATTGATCGTATTTTATCCTCTTGATTTAAAATAAATATTGAGATTAAGAAATCACATCAACGGATGTTTATTTTTGTAAAAATTGAGTTTGTTATTAGATCTGTAAAATTTGCTCAAACGTATCAATTGTTGACATACAGAATTAAATTAAATTTCTTATTATCAGTACACAGAGTGGGTAGTCAATATTTTTACAATATTTACATAAATTACATTCAACTTGTCAACTCATAATTTATATAAATAGAGCAATTTTTATAGATATTTGCCGATTACTCATTTTTGAGTTTTACTACTGATTGAATAAATAAAAAACTAACAATGAGGGTATGTAGTAAAAGCTTTTGTGAGCCATATTACAAAAAGAAAAGAACAATCGAGTACGTACAAAAAAATAATGATAATGAATATAACTGTAGATGAGCTTTTGCAATTAGCACCTTCTATTAAAAAATCAAATCAAAGTGGAATACATACCTGGTGTTGGAAATCCTAAGTATTCCTTAGCTTGCTAGTTTTGTTGTTGTTGCTACCCTGAAAAGTGTGTTTTATCTTCTATTGTTGATGTCAATTAAATCCGTAGATGTACAATTTTGATATTGAGGAGGTAACACTCAAATATAGAGTGTAACTACGAGTGCGTGATGCTCATGAATAACAAAGAGCCACACTGATTATTTCTTGGGGAGTTATCTTCTATAATAATTAAGTAAAGTTTGTCTGTTCGTCGATGCCTAATAACTCTGCGCAATGCTGAAAACAACCACTAGTAAAAAAAATAAATACAGCAATATCTTGAAATTAAGCTTTTTCATTGCAAAATTAATGTTTTTAATTAATTTTTGTAAAAATTTCACATCTTGGCTCTTCATGAAGATCTTCTGTTTAAGCATTGAGATTGATGAAAGGATGTTTCACGTGGTTAAAAGATAGTATTCTAAATGTCAACATTTTTTTGTTTATATATCGAGAGTCAATTATAATTCCCGATTTTTCAAAATTGCTAAAAATGTGTAACTCTCATATTAATATCAAATTTACTCTGCTTAGTTTGCATACCTAGATTTTAATTTTATAAATAATATGTTTATTTTATAGTATATTCCTGGATAATTTAACCTACTGTTATTTTGCCTTGGAGACAATTGATACCTAGACATATGACAAGTCGTTTAGCTTCCATGATACTCCTCCCATTTACTCATCAGAGAGAATTGTGCCACGAAGAATCTGCCTACTATATAAAAAATGTAAAACTCATCAGTTTCCAATGATATTAATAAAAAAAGTGAAACAATATATCGAATATTGAAAATTTTAATTTATTTCTTATGTGGTTTACTATTAATGTTGTGATCCTGTAGTTTTTATTAATATGGATACCATGTTCTTACTAGTTACCATATCTATTTGGAATTTATATTAAAACATTAAACGGTTACGTCATGTATGATGAGCTCCTGATATAAGAGCTCTATAAGCTCTATTTTTGCTCGAAAAATTATTCATTTCTAGCCACTATGATAAATTTCGTTTTCACTGTTAATCAAATTCCAAATAAAAAATTGATACCAATAACAAAGATCCACAAAATAAATTGGCAGACAGTGGGAGCAAAGGGATCACTTAAAGGACACACAGAGGTCAAAATTCACTTATCTAAGGAGATATGAAGCTTACGGTCACGTCCCACTAATTGGTTTTAGCTTGAAGTAATTCTATAATGTTCCTCTTCATAGCAATAAATAAGATTTTGAGAGATTATATAATATTCTTTAAAACTTGTTTTTCATGTAATGGTAGACTTTTACAATCAAGGCTAACATTATAATGTTTTCTTTTTAGCGGATAAATATTGGTTATAAACCCCAACTGTGGCAAATTACTGATAATTACCGAACAATACATTCAAAGGTTCGCTTCATATTACAAAGAGAGAGTATTTGTATAGAAACGGTATGTAAAAATGAATGGAATCTCAATGGCACACAGTGCTTTATTTCCCTAAAAAAGCGGCCAAAACTATAGAAATCGGTATTATATATTTATTTTTACAATTCCAGTTTTAATTTATATTTTATTTAACTTATTTATCAAAAATATATTAACTTCAAAGGATTTCATATAATTTTTAAAACATTTATCTTTATATTTAAGAAAATAATTGAAATATAATTTATATGTTGATACAGAGCAAATAGACGAAAAACATAAATTGAATCTATCACATCAAATTCATCGTTACTTTATCAATATAAATATTGATTTAGTATCTGTCAATAAATTTTGTTTATTTCCCTTAGAATTGTATTTTCGAAGGTGAGATATTAAGGGGTCACTGCTTATCAGGAGATGGTGAATCTGAATTCTTAATAACTTTCTTGATTGATTAAGTCTGGCATTTCTAATTTCTTAGTTTAATGCTTTTCCCCCTTCTTTAGGATAAAGCCCAATTGGAATAACAGATGACTCAATTACTTTTTTTCATGCATAAATAGGTTATTGGTAGATGGAGGCATAATGTATATAGAAATACTGGTTGACTGACCAGAGGAGGGAACATATTCATTATAGAGGGTATCGTCCCATAATAAAATTGAGATAGGAAAGATTCAACCATGACGAAAGTTGTGCCTTGGCAATAGAACATAGATACACATATTTTTTGGGCTCATACTTTTTTATATAAAACAGTGCGCGCGCAAGCCTTTATTACTTCTTGAACGCCTTGGATAATCCCTTGATATTTTTTTTAAAGCATAAGATATTCATTATGTACTAATAAATATATTTTTTATAAACATTTTTTTAAATGACATATAACAAAAACATTTACTTCATATGGTAACCATTGAGCGTCAATATGTAAGGACCCCAAAAATATATTTATCTTTGTTCATTTCTGTTGTCAAGACGCACATTATGCTATGATTCAATCCTTCATTTCTCAATTTTTGATTTGGATGATACCTTCTAGATTATTCAATCTTGTAGTATACTATCAAGCAAAATCCTTATTTTGGAAAAGGGCGCAAATAAGCACTGGATTTTTTATTTTATACTCTTCATTAATGATGTATCTAATTAACCTCGTGGCTTTTTTTTTTTTTTTTTGCACTTTTGTTCTTTTACAATTTAAAATAAGGTATATAAATAATTTTAAATATTTAAACTATAAAACTAGTAAAATTTAAAAAAACAAAAATTTATATAATTTATAAATATAAAACTTTAGAAAAATTACTATAAATAAATACCTTTAACTAATGCAACATATTTTTTTTTAAATTGTGTACGAAGCTCTAAATAGCCTTCAAACTTTAACTGGATTAAAGTATAATTTTGGTATATTCTCATACGTATAAATACTCATGAATGAAGTTATAAAAAAACGATATTACTGTTCATTAAATTCTTTTTTATGCCTGAACAACAAAATAAAGAAACAATTTTATTACATTTATACAAAAAAACTTAATTCAACAAGATTAAAATTTAGGATTTTGGGAATTTTTCTGTAAAATAAAGCACTGTGAGGCGTGTAGGTCAACTAATATATATATACAAGAAGTACTTATGAAAAAATAAATGAATTTGACTTAAGATGCGGATTAGCAACGAGTTTAAGTACTGCACTTCAAATCATTCTTTTTTTTTCTCAAGCTGTTGTTATTATTCTTCAGAAGATAAAAATCTAAGTATTGAGTAACTCTGTGTGAGTGTTTAAATGAAAAACGGAGAGTAACGCAGATGATTTCTTGGGAAGTTAGTATTATTAGAAAAAAATTTATCTGTTCGTCGATCCCTAAAACTCCAGCTAATGCCAGGTACTACCGCTAGTAACATGACAATTTAGTGCTAGTATAAAATGAAAAAGGAATGAGTAATTTAACATAGTTTATAAATGTAGAAATTACCTAATTCAAATGAATAATCTACTATAATATAATATTATAGTTATATGTTTGTTTGTATCCCTGTGTATAAACGCATAACCAGAGTATTTATATCAAAAACGGAGACAAATACAGGATTTAGACACAAAATAAAAATTCTATATAATTCTGAGTTACGTACCTACAGCTATGTTTCATTGTGATCAAACCAGATTCCTAGGCTTTGGAGGGCAATTTGTTATGTTTTTAAAGCAAATACGCTGATTTTTTTTACAAAGATCGATTCCCCGTGTCTCAAAGTTTTTTAAGGTATGGGTTGTAGATTCTAAAATACATCAAAAAAATTAAAACCAAAAAACAAATTATTGTCCTAACGGAAAATGGGAGAACGTATATTAAATACAATTTATAAAAAAGGAATTAGGAAGAAGATTAGCGAATGTGTTTTAGTATGTTTCTTCATTATGGTTAAAGGATGAACATAATTCCAATTATTATTGTTGTCTATCGCCCAGTTTGACTAAATTCCTGAATTATTTAAAGCATTAATAAAATAATTAGAAATCAAATGGGTACGTCCCCGTATTATAAAAAAAGACTCCTCCATATGATTTATTATGTGTATTGAATATTTTTCGAGAATTATGTGTAAATGAATCTTTGTTTAACAAAGAACATCATTTGATAAACTTTTTAAGAGTACAATATGAAAAAAGATACACTTCAATCATTAAAAGTATCTTTACCTCTTATCGAAATCTTATAAAAAAATAATGCAAATTTCATTACAGCGCATTATACTTTTTATATTTTATTTAAAGTAGTAGTAATGTACATAGTATATATGTACATATATAAAAAATATGCTTGTATACAATCTACAAAACAGTATAAAAAGTAATATATTAGAGTAATTTTCCAAGGAATATGGCTTAATGAGAGGCTGTTGTAGTAAAAATTAATATTTTTATTATACGTACTTTACTAACGACAATATCTAAATGAGTTTTATATTTATTCAAATATTTATAGAATCGCGTATAATATGTACTTGGCTCATTATGTGTAAATATACAACCATATTTAGATACAAAAAAACCTCTTAAGTATATTGAATCATATAATAATAAATGCTTGTAGAAATATTGACTTATGAAAAAATGTCATGTTTTTAATTTTTTTTCTAGAAATTGTTCTGTCTGTATTTTGTAATGCATCTTAGGTTTTTTTTCCTTGACTATATCGAAAATATATATATTTGGATTTAAATGTGCATTAAACATAATTATACACTCTAAAAATATATAATAATAAAATAATAATTACTCTTTTAAATAATTTCTATGTTGCATTCGGTTACTCTAGGTTGGTGAACGTTTCCCAAAGGCGGCAATCCCGCCCTGAATGAGCGGTGCTTTGATCTGGGGGGTAACAGGAAAATGGGTGATTTGGGGGCAGTAGAGCAAAAAAGTGGCAATTACTTAAAAGAATGATTTTCAAAATTTAAAAAATGTCACTACAAGGTAACAGCAATGAATATGTTGACTATTATCCGGTAGATAGAAAGAAGTACACTACCTATATGGAGTTTGGATGAATGGACTTCATTATTGGTGTTTTTAAATTTTATTCTAACCTTAATATACTATTACTCTGAAAAACAAACAGACTAATTAGAATAAATACTTATATTTCAGTTAATAACTAAACTAAACTTAAATTATGCACCTTAAAACTTAAAGAAAGTACTTAAAAGACGTCCAGCAGTTATAAAACTGTATTAAGATATGTTTTGCAACAATAATCTTTCATTTATCTAGCTATTAACAAAAGTCCTTGAGAGTCATGAAAACTATTTGTCTGCAGATTTTAGAAAATTTTAAGGCACGAACAACTATTGGAAATATGTCTTTGAACGCTTCACAAAAATATAATAACGATTTGCGTGCTTCCTATAAGCAATATGTTCTGATTGGTAGATGTGGTAAGGCTTACACGATTGGGCAGTGAGACAGTTGTACATAAGTCACTACACCAAATTATGAAGTCATTCCCTCTCACTAATAACTCAGTTCAAGGAAAAATAGATTAAATCCCTGAAAACATATAAAGTAAATTGTGCAACATTGTTCCTTCAACGTAATTTAGCTTGTAGTTATATAATTCCATTTGACTAGGAAATGAATATCCCCTTCTCGCTTATGTTTGTATTTGTCAAAGATGAATAGTTGGTTCAAGAAATTATATTTGATAGAAATCAAATATCAAATACTAAAGAAGAGTTTTTTTGAAAATCCTTACATGGTGTACTTGCAGTGATTTGTGTAATCTACAGGCAGCGTCTGGTAGCATAAAAATCTTAGTGGTCGACTTCACAAATAAATTGTCACTGTGATCATATCTGCAAATTAGACCCAGACACATTCTCTCAATTCTAGACTGTTTAACAGCTAAGCATTGATAGTGATGAAGAGTTCCAACGTTTATTGCTACACACAGAAAATACATGAATTGCTAGGGAAACATCATGAAATTTTTTTATTTTTTTGTTAAACTCTCAACCTGACCCTAATTCAAAACAATTGTACGAATGATTTTAAAATTGAATCTTGTATCAAAATGAACATGAACAATTCGTGTGAATAATACAATTTCTAAATTCCTCTTTAGTTGGAAAACAAAAAGGAATTCAAATCCCATCAATACTCAAACTCATTTACAAATCTACTATATTTTATGTATATTTATTAGTTTTAAGACTGTTAAGTATATTTTGGGATATAAGTGTTGTTAAATTTTAAATCTTCAATTATAATTATATATTTTTATCAGAAACCATGAAGATTTCTTCCCCTCTGGTTAGATTTAAACTGAAATATGAAAGTATAGAGAATACTTCTTGAGCGGAATTACATTCATGAGAGTTGTAGTTTCCGAATGAGCACACTCAAAATAATAATTTTATCTTACAACGAGGGACGTATCAAGTGGGAACCCCAAACAAAACTGTTTACTTTTTATAACTTTGCTATGGAGTCGCTATCAAAGAATCTCCCGATCGAAATCCTCGAATGGAAAAGCGAAGGGAAAAAAAACTTTAGAAGAAAAAATGAACTATCTTCTTTCACTCACAAAGTAGAGTTAGGGAAGGCCAGTAAATATAATTTGAATTGAATTAGAGTCTATTTCAATAAGATTTTTTGAAATTGATACGCACCCTCCATTACCTCTAACTCGTATAAAAACCACACCTGATGTGTCATCATTATTATTTACAAATAAATATGGTAACTAGTGAGTTATAATAATTACGCTCACAAGCAATTTTTACTTATTTATTTAGATATATATATGTATATATAAATACTTATATAATAACAAGTTCATATATAAAATTATAACTACGACATGAGCATCTCAATGCATGGCCAAATATAGTAAATAGTACAAAGAAAAGCTGATTTTCTTTGTTCATTTTTTACTTCATTTAATTTTGATATGGTCAAATTATGAGAACTTAATTTGATTTCTAAAAATATTTCATAATTTGATAAAAAATTATTGAGTCGCATCGTTATTTTATAAAATAGCTTGATAATATACATATTCATGAATCTAAAACACGACATATCTAGTCTAAATAATTGAGAGTGTTTAAGTAAGAATTATATGTGTCAGTGTTATGTATTATTAAAGTGATTCAAATGTTATAAATTATAATCACTCGGCATTTATTAATTATATTGACATATTGAAGTGATTCAAATATTATTAGTTATTAGACTTGGTATTTAATAAACATATTGACTATTGTCATATCTGTAAATCCGGTGTGTTTTTTAGCTGGCCGTTAACTTGTAATTACTAGTAAAAAGAAGGAATTTTATTTTCCTTAACAGTTGTCATTATTATTTAATTCCTGAGTAGTGGACATAATTTCCTAAATAGATTCAATTATATTCCAAACCTGTAAGAGCGTTCGTGTGTGCTCATCAAAGTAACTCTGAGGATTTGTTAGGGAGATATAATTGTAAGTCCTTGTTAAACTCAGAGTGGAATGGGAGTAATTCTAGCAAATGTACTTGTTTCTTTCCTGTCTTCCTTTCTCTCTTGTTAATGCAGATTGTAGCTGATATAATGGAACATCATGAGCATTATTCTTTCTCTCCTTCATGACATTCTTCCAATTGTTAGGGTTACCATGTAGATTTTGAGTTTCTTTTTAATAACATTCCCATTCCACACCAGATTAACACCTTTGACTATTGTCTACCCTATGCTAGGATTTAATTTATAATTTTGTAGTATGAAACACTTTATAAATAAATCTTCTTTAGAGGAATCCTGCTTATTTAAATCATTTGGTATTCTTATTTATTATTAAAGAGTGAAAAGCTGTTTCGAATATGAACTAATTCAACTGACAACTTCAAATAGAAAATCTTGATCTTATCCGAAGAATAGTATCAGAGTTGAGTCAGTGGTCGACGTTGGACATCTTAATCTAGTGCTGATCATTATTTATGACGTTATAAAATAATAACTTTTATTCCAATTATATAATGAACTGAATTATTCATTGCTAGGAAAGGTATCTGCTTGATATAAAATCACATTGGTATTAACATTAAATTTATCATTAAACATTTAGTCCTTCTACTTTTAATTCTAAGTTTAAAAATATAATTTCACTAAGAACATTAATTATAAATAGGTTTTAAAAATTATTTTGAGGTTAAAAATATAAATATAAAAATGTTTTGATAATTAAATTGGCATAGGTGAGAATGAAGTGCCTTTTAACGGGAGAAAAGAAAAGTGCTTTTCAACTAGTCACATGTAGGTAAGAAGAAGAAAAAGGAAGTCATAATATTATTGTCACTACAGTTGACTTTTGTGTTATATTATTTTTTATTTGCGGAACCAAAGGACGATCCTTTCGTACGTTAATATATATTGCTTTTTAAATCATCCCATTGATGTGATGCGTTCTACAGTTTAAAATCAGCTTCATTTCAGTTGTGAGTCATCGATCTTTGCTTTATTAAAGTAGACAAATTAATATTATATCTTTTTTATGATTACTCCTAATATAGATTTATATAAGTATGTATGAAAATTGTTTAAGCCCTTTGATAAACCTGAGCGACAGGATGAATAATTTCAAGATTTCAATTTTTTGTCAATACCTTTATCTCTATGTGCTATTTGTATAAGTTTCTTTTAAAATTTAAAAACAAAAAACCACCAGTATCGAGATGTCTTTTTTAAATAATTGTTGAAGCAAACAAACATCTTCTAGTTTAATTGGTGATGACTGATGAGTTAGGGCGAACGCATGAGTACGAACAGGTTTTGTGGTAGGAAATTGTCTTAAGAGAAGATGAGTGCTTAAAAAAGAAACAAATTCCATGTTTAAAGTAGGAAAACACCTTGGTGTAAACGGAATTAATGTAGTAAAAGAGTTAGTTGTAGGTAGAAGGATTGAAAAGTACTCAATGATTCCCCAAAGAACTCGTTCTTTTTAATATCAATGTATATAAAAAAATTATATTTCTTATAATGCTCAGACGTGAACATAAATTTATTGAATACTACTTCGATTTAGAAGTGGGTCGAGCACGATGATATCGTGCTTCAGACTATGTCATGATAGGAGGTGTTGAGTTTCGGAAGAGAACTCGGGTTTTGGGCCAAAATATGAGAATTTATACATTAAAGTTAATCCAATATAATATATACTCATGAGTTCTCAATATATTTAAGGCATCTTTATGTAATAGTTATTTTTTTATGATGATAAATGTTCGCGCATAGTTTGATCTCCAGCCATATCAATAGAATTCTCTGAATTTTACTTTTAAATGCAATTTCTTGATAGTTTGCGCCGTCCAAGAAAGAATAAGAGTACTTGATAATCATTATACTGTTACTAAAAATACCGTTTTTACAGTTTTATGTCTTCATAATGTCTTCTCATTTCTGGAGGATAAATATTAATATTAACGTTCATACTTGTAAATTTAACACTTAAAAATAATCAATAACGACATAGTCAGCTTATTTTTCATAAGATGTCAAATCAAGGATGACGTCATGGATTTGTCGTAAAAGAATTCTTTTACATTATAAATAAATGTTGTGCTTGAAGATTCGGCTTTTCAGGCTTGGTAAAAATGAGGTTCCGATAGTGGGCTTTCAGGCTCAGTCCAGACTGACTCCACTTCTACTTCGATCAAGTCATCAAAGCAACAATACCTTGCTGATTTTAATAAAATACAAAATCCAAAGTTTAGTTTAAAAAAAAATTAGAATGGTTTTGGACATGGAAATGAATAGTATTTTTCTCCACTTTTCCCCAAAAAAATGTAGATATGCTAATATAAATATTCCCATGTAAATGAAATTATGGTTCTCACGTCTGAAAAGCAAGGACAAAATAAATAATATTGAAAGAAATCATCCACCCAGAGTTGTTATTGTGAATTTCAAGTCAAAGAGTTACACAATAATGAAGTACTTCATCATATGAAATTGATACAATTCAATAAAAACCTTTCTTGTAAGTTTCCTGTGATAATTATATAAGAAGAAGTAAGAGTATTGAACTATTTAAAAAAAGTAAATTGATTCTTTATAAAGATAAGAAATAAGTCTTCCTTCTTTGATTTGATGAACATGCAAATGATTTAGCTCTTCATCGTCAACAATTCAAATACATACCTATCACTAACCAATTGACTGTTGATGTTTTTCTTTTCGGTTTAAATACAGCTCATAAGGTGTAATGATCTTTTCCATGGATAAATGTAGAAATATATAGCAATGTAAATCGTGTGTCTTTTTTAGATGTTGTCATATTATTTTACTCCTGAGTAGTCCCAAAGAGATTCAATTATATTCAAAGCCTATTTGAACGTTCGTGTGTGCTCATAAAATACGAGCATCTCCCTGAGCTTTTGCTGTGGAGTTATCCTTGATGGACTCAATATAGAATTGACGATCGGCATCGGGGTAATTATTTCTAATGTCCTTGTTTACTTCTTCCTCTCTTGTTACAGCTGATATAAGGAAACATGATGCTGCTAAGCTGCTTTCATTCAAGGCATTCTTCAAATTACCAGGCTTTTCATGTTTACTTTTGGTTTTTTTTAACATCCCCAAAATTCACACAAGTTTCATTACTAAAAATATAATCACTTCTTTGCAAGAGATCCTTTACTATTGCACAGCACTAAAGCCATATATTGAGACACAAAAGTTGTATGCAGTTTTATATTTTATGAAGAGAAAAAACTTTTTTAATTGATTAATATGTTGTAGATGTCTGGCAACTTTCTATTAACCATGAAAAATATGCATATATTAAAGTTTTTGAGTAGGAATATAATCGAACAGAAATGAAAAGTTGATTCTCAGCTTATACAATATACATAGAACTTGTCAGTAAATAAATTCAACATTTCATTTTTCTTCATTCTTAAAAAGTATTTAAATATATGTATATTAGACTGTTTCAAAATATAGTTAGAGTAGGATTTTGAATGTAGGACGTAATTTATCTGTACATACTTGGGTCCGTCCAAGGCTAATAGAATACAAGGTTAGACCATAATGTAACCGGGCTTCCTAGAATTTTCAATCTGATGTATTCTAGCGACTACTGGACAAGACAGGCAGATTGTGACAAAACACGCAACCAATCATCTACTATCTATTGAAAGCGTGGTGGAAGTCAAATATCAGTTGTACACGCGTTATGGTATAACTTTGTATTTCTATTGACCTTGGGTGAGTCTAAGATAATGTAGATTATGAAAAGTTATGACATTTTGATATGGGAAATGAATGTTCATTTTTAAACGCCTGATCTTCAAAAATTGAATGATTAATAGAAATAATCATTCATCGTAATTCATTTAGCTGTTGATTTTTTCTGTCTTTTTTGATTGTGTTCTAAATAACAAAACTAAAAACAAGCGGATAAACAACCATGTTATCAATTTTACTAAAAATTTTGTTACTTACGAGAATACTATTTATCAGCTAAGGCACTGGAGATATCAGAAAAAAATATATATCAAATATACTAAATGAACTTTTTTGCCATTTTAGTTATAGAAGTATACTATGCAACAAAGGTTTACCCGCTGACTTAAAGTCAAATTTATTATTCTTATCTAAGCCATAGATAACGAAAATTATCAATACAATTTTCAATCACAGAAGAATTGGCATTTAAAACCTTTATTTTAAACATCGTTTTTGAGAATATTTTCGATTTAGAGTCATATTTTGAAAAGAAATATCAATATTTATGAAATTTTAAGGAATATCTAAGAGGAAATAAGATTTAAAGTTTAAATATTCTTTCACATGTGTTTGTGAGTATTTATTGATTAGATCTAAGTAATCTTATTCATATTTAATTTCTAAACTATTCTTGCCTTTAAAGTACACCTTACGTCATACGACTAGTCAAATAATTTACTTAATTTTATGCACCTTCAAAAAAAACTTTTTCACACAACCTTGCATTGCATTTTTATTAAATACTCTATAAGAAAAATTTAAAGTTAACCCGAATAAATCAATCAAAATCGAACATATTTTTATGGCAAATATTTTTAAATTGTAATATAAGGTGTATTCTTTAGATTTAGCTATAACATGATGCAACTAAAAAAATATTAAGAAAACTATTAGCTTCCAAATAAGACCCTTAATTTTACTGAATTTTTGTATAATCAGATACATTTGTACGAACTATATTCTAGACAACTAAATAAATATTTTATCTTAGGAATACTGAAATTTTTTTTATCAAATTTTATTCCCTTTTATTTTCATGTATTTAATTATTTATTTGGAAATATGGCTCTAAATCAAAATTATACCCAAAAATATATTTAAAAAAAAAGGTTTTAAAGGTCAATCCTTCTACAATTAAAATTTTAATGATAATGTTGTGATCAGTGGCTGAAATAACAATAAGGTTTAAGCCGTTGGGTGTTCCAAAACCGGTATTTTGTTGCATAGTGTTAAATTTAATTATAAAAGATCGATAACTTCATTTGTGTTTAAGCTCTTGCTCGGTTTTGAATTTTAATAATCGGTCGAACAAAACAAGGAAATATGAATGATTCAAGAACTCTCAAATTTTGTTTTCCTAGATTACAATTCTTAAAGATTTAACTCCAATGCGCTCCTTTACCATCAAAAGCTTACCAACTTTATTTATATATATGATTTTAAACTAACCTAAATACTTATACAATGATAGCCTCTAGTCAAAATTATAATATGACTGCATTTTGAAACAGTCTAACCTATATAACTAATATGTATGTATGTATTTATAATCAATATGAAAAGCTTTTAAAACATTTAATGTCGAATTCATTGAAAATAAACATTTAAACATTTTTTTACAATATTTGAAAAATTGTATTAGTTTTTTGAGTCGTAGGAAACCTCTTAATATTTATGTGCTATTAAGTACTTTAAGTCTTTAGTTGAAATTATATTTGAATCGAGTGCATTTAAAATAAAATGATATCTTATATTTTGTACAAATTATTGCATTTAACAAGACTTTATTCAAAATCTATATTTTACAGGGTTTTATTAACTATATATGTAATTGAAATTTTATTTTATAACATTGCTTTTAAAAGCTTTCAAGCCTCCTTTTTATTTTTGACCCATATTTTTTCCACATATTTTTTTTAGTACAAGCTAGTATATGAATTTATTTATTAGTTATATTATTGTTAGGAACAAAATTTGTAGCTGTCTGATGTTTCCTTTCACACTCAAACCAGTTGCCACTAGTTTCATCACTTCTCATCTAAAGTATTATTTCTTTCATTTCATAACAGAGGCTATAAAGTAGAAAAAAGAGGAAGAAAGGGAAATCTAAGGAAATGAAAATTGATCACGTAGCTGTGGTTACGTGATTGTTGTATTTATTAATTCGTTTTTATAACACCTGATACCAATTTTGTTGAACTATATATTTATTTGTTTATATATTGAGGATAAGTAAAACACAAACAATAATAATTATGGAAGGTATATATAGGAGAAACATATAAAATAGAGGGGGCCAATCACCTCAGAGTTCAAATATTTGGCCATGTACATTTAGGAATCAAGATTTTGAGCCTGAAATAAAAAGAATAAACCCATAAATAAGTTGTAGAAAAGGGGGTTCCAGAACTATTCACTGAAGAACATTATTCTTACTCATTCAGTTTTTTTTTTTTTTGGGGGGGGGGGAAGGGGTATGGGGGAAGGATACTCAAAACAAACGAATAAAACAAATTTGCTTAAATTCACATACGTTAAGATCTTCTTTCCTTCTTTCGATATAAAAGAATGAGACCATATTTCTTTTTTTTTAGATCAACCGTTATTAATTTTTCAAAAAAAAATAATCTTAAAAGTACACGATAATTTCTAGCATAAATACTAATATTATACAAGTAAATCAGTTGAGTAATATGTAATAAGTCGTATAAGTAATAAGAATCCGTTTCCTCGCACATTAGTTTGTTTTATTATTAAATGGACTTATATGTTCTCCAAGAGTTAGGACCAAAATAAGATAGAGAGAATCAAAGGAAGATACTTCTAATACTTCATCCATCTCTAGAGATAATCGAATTTAGAATTCCAAGAGAGACGACGTGATTAAAATTCATCTTAGGTATAGATGTTTAAACTTTGTATAACGTCATTGTACTTGAAAAGACCGATTTTTGACCGAATTTTTCAGTGAGAACGTTCCAAACAGAGCAACAAAAAATATAATGGTATCAGACCGATCAAGGATATCCCGACCGAAACACAACACTATTCCTCACGTCATGTAACCAAAAAATAGGGAGCAGTTATTCTTATTATTTTATTAATGACGAGAGAATATCTAAATATTGAGTAACTACGTTTAAGTGTGTCCATGAAAAACGGAGAAGAACTTTCAAGATTTCATTAAAGAAATCTTTCATTTTATAAAAATAAAGTTTGCGTCGACGCCTAATAACTCGAGTGATGCAGGGTACCGCAGCTAGTTTACTATAACACAACTAATTTTTCATGTTATATAGGTAAATTAATGAGTGTGAGTGGACTCTTGGGCACAATCATTTATACCAAGGACCTTTTACTTTAGGCCACTTTTTGTCAAACGGCATTGCATGACAATTTGCTAAAAAAAATTCCGACAAACTACAATTAGGGACATTTGGCTGGAAAATGATTTTGAATATATATTTAAATTACGATTTCATATTTGAATTCAATTTGAAATGATTGTATGATAAATAGGTATTATTCATATGCTTTATATGTCATATATGTAAATTAATTACTTTTCCTTTGCAGAAAAATATTTTTTATTCATTATAGAAACACGACACAGTAGCATGTGATTCAAATGTTGTTCGAATTATTTACCGTTGTTGTACTTCAAATGCACTAAATAATATGTCAATTTGTGATAATGCTGACCTTCACTTTTTATACTAAGAGTAATAGTAGTTTAAAAATTGTGAAGTTACATGACTTGACCTGCAGCTAAATTCAACAATACTATAGGTAATTCTAATATTAAAAAAAAATAAGAAAATGAAGAGTGGTAATCACTGGGAAATAATTTTTTTTTCTCCCAACTACTGTAAAAAATCTTAAGTAGCAATAGGATTCGAAAACATGGTACTGTGTTGTGTATATATATATGTGATTAAATTGAATTCCAATATGCAATTTTAACATTTGATTATTATTTTTGGGCCAAATGTCCTAATTTGTCCTTCAGCAAATTTCTGTCCAATAGTCCACTAGTCGCAAATATAACTTGTCGGTATGCTAAAATAGAGCAATAAAAAAAATCAACATTGTAATCTAACAATTTTAAGAATGTTTTAGAAGAGAACAGCTTGGCTTCTATGACTTTTTTGATTTGCTGAAAGCAGTTATGAGATGAAGGAAATAAACACGAATTCCACTCAGTTTTTATTAAAGATTTAGGCTGGAATTACCCTTATGTCAATCCCCAATTCTACTCCATTTTCATCAAGGACTTGCAGTGTTCATCGTCTTTCTGGGACTGTACTTTATACTTAGATGTTTTCTCTTCAAGAATAAAATAATAAACTTAGGAAAATAAGTAACCCTGTTCAGGTCGTAACTAAAAAAACCAGTCGTCTAAGATATTATTTATTACATCTCTATAAATGACCAAAGTATCATTTACGCAGAACTTTTGGGACTTGGAGCACGTGTGAGAGAGGATGCCATCTTGAGTCCACACGTAGCTACTCTCCAGGTAGTTGGTCATCAGCCATGGCAAGATGGTGTACCTAAGCACTTTATAGTAGGCCTCCTGGCAGATTTTCTGTCCAGCCTTGGAAAAGAAGGATGCATCTTCTTTCATCAATTCATTTGTCTGGATCTATGTGAGGATTTTCTTGCACCTTACGAGCATCCAGGGCATCATTCTCTCGGTCAAAATGTGGTGTGGGATCTTTTTGAAATTAATTTATACTAAGTTGTTCTTTATACCCCTCCTGATGGTCCTAGGAGGTACAGAGAAGTCGTTGGCGAGGCAATTCATCGACTTAGTGGGATCTTCCTTTATATTCTTATCCAAACTTAACAAGAAGTTCCCTCTTTAAGTTATGTACTCCACTTCCTGACATGATGGAGAGGTCTTCTCCGTTTTTTTATCTTGGCCAACTTCAAACCCAGGGTCCTGGAATGCTTAACAATGTCCATAATCTTGATCACATCAACTCCAGCATCTATGAGATCTGAGATGAGCTGCCTTGAAATGACTTAAAGATTAGTATAGTAATGAGAAAAAAAAACATTTCACGTTTTACAGCCTACCTTTTATATCTTAAGGAAAGAGTGACGTCATTGTTTGGTCTATAACTCATTCATATACAGTCTTAGCTCCAAAGACGGATAGTCTTTGGAATATATACAGTTATGAAAAATAAAAGAAATAGAAAATTAAAGTGGTCACCTTAACAATTTAAAGTAAGTTTTTTGAGAAAAGCAGCTTAGCTGCCATGACTTTTTATTAGATCAGCTGCAAGCAGCCATAAGAGGAGTGAAATAAAAACAAATTTTCACTCCTTATATAGCAATAATATAAGTAGGAATTACTCAAAGTTCAATTTTCAATTTTACTCCGAGTCCTACAAACACAATTACTCGGAAATAACCAATCAAAAGTGTTCAATCAAGTAAAATTCTTAAGTTTTTGATCAATTTTCCAATCAACTCTTTAATTTTTCATGTTCCTTTATGATAAGCCATTCATGTTAAGATACTGTTAGTTAAAAAGTATATAATTAATGAGGACTATAGATATCTCAAGTTAAACCTAAATATATGTATGTAAATTTCACTAATCGTTTTTATGTTTTTACCTATTAACTGGAATACAAGAAAAAAAAGTTGACTTTTACAACAAGAGTACATATATCAGGAGCAGGATATATCCCTTTCAGGATTGTAACTGGGGAGAGGGATCCTTTTATTCTGTCAGTTATTTATTTTGGTTGATCCATTCCTCTGCACTTCCAATTTGATCAATTGATTGAATTTTAAGTATATATTTATAAATAAATTCAAATTTAATAATGTAAAATAAATTATTTCAATTACATTCACTAGTATTTTTTTTCAGCAACCTTGTCACAAAAAGTGAGTGCTTAAAGTTCAGTCTGTAATGTTTATACTCTACAAGAGCTTACAAAATATCTATGTTGGGTCGGAGATTTTTATGGTATCCTTCAGAGTTTTTTTTATCTTTGGAAGGGAGGAACTTTGGGGGTGGGGGGGGTTATCCAGTAAGAGGATAGGCAGCTTTTCTTCAGGGAGGTTGTCCTAGAACAATAGATTATATGAAATTTTTCATCTGTATTGTATGCTACATGAGAGCTTAAGGTTCAACTCTTATGGACTGCATTAAGATTTTCAACGTGAATGTTTATTTAAAAAAATCTCTATGTTGGATAATGACAACTCAAAAAGTTTGGAATGCACTGCGTTAGAGTTTTACACTGCTGGTATTTTTTTTTAGGAGGTGGTTGATTTTAGTCATAAAGATAAATGTGGACCCATAATATGTTGATAATAAAACTGTTCATATATTAACTTTCTTTAAAAAGCTATTTAACACAACTGAATTCCATCCAACGACATGTAATTTTAATAATCATAGGTTTTATATTAAAGTGACCAATTTTCGAAAGTAAGTTTTTTATAAACATGAAAAATTGCAAATAAGTGCATTTTTCCTTGAATTTTCTATTAATTTAATTATATATTGATATTAAATTCATTTGAATAATTATTTTACTACTTGTTGTGTTTTAATTTAGTCATTTTTTAAAAAAGTTGATTTTGAAATAAATTTAATGCTATATTTTACAGACACAGATATTATAAAACAGATTTATAAAAACAAAAAGACCGAATTTGTAGAAAAATATGTACAATCATAAAAATGAAGTAAAATTACTGATCTTATTTGCAAGCTAATATAGCATACTATTTTACTATTGTTTTATAAAAGTAGTTAAAATTAAATGATAAACATTATATTACTACTTAAAAAAACTATCATATAAAAATTCAACTTTCACTGACTTTTTTTTAGTTTCACAATTAATTGTCTTTTATAATATTTAATGAATAAGAAATGTAATAAGTATGTAATATATAATATGACTTAATCTGTAATAAACATCATTCAAATACATGGGATAGGAAACATATTTAAATTGGGGTTAATATCTTTGCCTCTAAAGTATTAATTACATATTACAATTAGTAAAATCATCTACCTAACTATATATAACTTTGTTAGATTTTTACTGTAACTTTTTAATAGCTTATTCCATAAGAAATTAAAAAGTTAAGCTGAAGAAATGAATCAGAATTAACTTTTTTTTCGTCAAATCTTCTAAAGAAGTAATACAACGTGCATACTTCAGTTTCACCTATAATATATTATAAATTAAAGGAATTGAAAAACATATGCAAAAATATTGGCTTTCAAATATGATCCTTCATTTTACTTGATTACTGTATGATTAGACATATTTTGTTAAAAGTTTATTCAACATAATTTGATAAATAATGTATTTTTCTAATGCTGCAATGTTTTTTTATCGATTATCATTATTTTTAACTTTTATCTATATATTTATTTTACTCCAACATATGGCGCTAAAAATCTGACTTTTGAAAAAGGTTCCTAAATCTATAGGAACCAAATTATTTTTTGCCAAATTCTAAATTTAAAATAAAATGTTTTAGCATTCATATGCCTCATTTATTATATATCTGGGAGTAAATAAAAAAAAATTAAACTTTCATTCAACAAGTTATGTTTGCTTGTATACACAATGTTTGAATTATAGCATACAGTCATTTGCAAAAGTTTAAGACCACCAGGAATATTTTCTTATTTTTACTTGAAAAGGAATGTATTTCAAAATAAAACAAAATATGACCGGTTTAGTCAAATTACGTGAAATAGTGCTGATACTTACTTTGCACCATTTTCGAATCAAATTAGACTGATTTTTTTTTTTTTTTGAGAAATTAGTAGGAGAGCTTGAAATAGTCAACTTCATCATGGCGTCATCTCTCGTGCACGTTTCCTTAGGCGCCCCTTTCTCTTTTCATCCGTAAAAACCTCAAATTTTTCAAAATTACTTATGGCAGCGTGATTAGCTGGCTTTTGTACAGCACATTTTTACGGCAATTTCTCACTCAGAATAGTCTTCTTCGTGTAACGTCACTATTTTAGCCATTTGAATATCAGAAAAGGTATCTTTTATGCCCATTTTTGATGAATATAATATACAGCTACAACTTTATTGCCTAGTTTTTTATATATTTGACCCTAAAATATATTAAAAGTATATTAATCCATCTTTATAAAATTATATTTTCATGGTGTAGATAAAAGTTAACTATTCCAATGTAAAGAATAAGATATTTTTCTCTAACTATCCTATTTGTCTCGTCCCTAATCGATCAAAAAATAAAAGTTGTACAAATGGAGATATTTTATTAGGATACTTAGGTCATATGACTCTGGTTTAATTCCGTTATCAATATTTGCAATTAGCATAAAGTAGTATTCAATGCAGGTGTTTTTATTCTTATGGTTATTCGATGATGTTTCATGAAGATTTATAGGAAATTTGTCTATTTTATGAAATAAAAATATCAACTTTAACTATGATGAGTTATGTGAAGGATTTGAAAAGAAAAATTATGTAAAACCATACGTGCAACTACTTTCAACAGCAACCTAATCAAGAGAGGCCATAAATTGTTGACTTGGTTTAAGCATATATGTTGGGCTGGCCATCTTCATCCCCAGACTGTTACTCCTTGTGATTTGGGGAGAAGTCGAGAAGAGAGCTTTTGCTACCCATTACTGAAATTTGGATGACCTCAAGCCTTCGTCGAGTGGCAATTAGCAGCCATGCCTGAGGCCTTTCATTTTTGCAAATGGTTACCCTATTGATCCTCATCATAAAGTCCACGATTTTACCTCGCTCACTGTATAACAAATGGGGTGTAAAGTCATGACAGTTATAAACATTTTTGAAAATATTTACAATTGTTGTTTGCTTTACATTGATGCTTTTGTATCAAACTTATGCATTTTTCAACCATTTTTGCATTGTATACTGATGGAATGGTTTTTTGGAGAGATTTTTTTCTATTTTTCATTGTAGTAAAATAATGGATGAATAACAATTTATGAGAAAACTTTATAACCCAATATAACGAAAAAGTAATAGGAATTAAGAGTTAGTAACAAGGTAAGCCATTTCTAGTCGCATTATGGGAGTATTATTAATTATTTTCATATACCAAGCTAAATGTTTGCACACATTCAATGGCTGTGTTTGTCATTTATTCAATTTATAAAATGAACCTACTCATCTGTACATATTTAAAATAAACATTCTAAGATGTTTTTTTTTCTTAAAATTTAGCAAGGCTCGATATAGCTAAGTTTTTCTTCGGGAGTTGGAGTTAGAGTCTTTTTTGGTTTAGTTGGAGTCGGGAGTCGGAAAATTTGTACCGACTACTACTCACCATACACAAATTATTATAATTAATGTAAATAAAACTTATATACATTTTAAGGCTTACCTTTAGTGTTCGTAAAGTTTTTCTCTAAATGATTAAAAATTATAGGTATTAAGTATTATTAATTTATGAAACCTGAATCTTGAAACTAGTCTATTAGTTTACGTAACAAATTTCAAGCGTATTCTTTACGTCCTCCATAGTATTTCAGCATTTAATAAGAACACTACCACCAATTTTTTTGACAAATACAATACTGTTCTTGAAAATGATACTTTTGAAAGTCACATAATCTATAATCTTGATGAAACTGGAATCAACTCAACTCCAAAAATGCCAAAACTTATTATTCAAATGATACCATCAATTAAGACAAGTTGGGTCGCGAGAAAAGGGCGAACCTGTTATTATGGTTGGTATTGTAAATGTAAGCGGGACTTGTCTACCTCCTATATATTTGTTTATCTAAGAATAAGATTTGATAAAACAAAAATGATGTGCGGCAGAACTAGCGAGTCATAGGAAATCGTACACAAATCCGGTTGTATACATCTGAAAATTTCTTATTGTTAATGGAAACACTTCATCAAATATTATATATGCATCTAAAAGCCATAAGGTACTACTTATCATGGATAACTACGAATCTTATTCAAATTATAATTCAATTCAACATGCCATAGATAATGGAGTTGCTATCCTCATTATTCCTCCTCACACTACCAATAAATTGCAGCCATTGGATGATTTTGTTTTCGGGCCTTTCAAGTCTTATTTCGGTAAACTTCTATAATAATTATATAGACTTTAAAATATATTATTATAAAATTGTTTGTGAAGTCAGAGTTAGATATTTTATGTACCGACTCCGCAGACCTGTTTTTTTTCATCCATATTTATTTAGGCGAGTTTCTTTTCAGGTAGGATCATTTCAATGGGAGTTTTAATAATAATTATTATAATGGTGAGGAAAAAGAAAAATACCAACTGACTAATGATGATTTATGACTCATCTCATACAGATATTTAAATTATACGTTTGTCCATTCTCATCATCTAATCTGTGTTTCAGGACTGAAAGAATTATTTATGATAATAGCATGAAGGAAATTCGTCCTCCTGGATTACGTACTCACTCCAAAAACTTGTAAACGTTGTTAATGTATCCCTATTTCGAGGAATTGAAATCCCAAGTACCTATCCTCAGTATGCCCATTCTATAATCCCGAATATGTCTTCATTTTCACTAAGTGGAGTAAAAAATTCAAACCCCTTTATGTTATTCGACGTCATTTTAAACCATAGAAATTAATATAATTGAAAATGACTACTTCCAGTTTCTCATATTGAATATCTTGGTGTGGTGAAAAACGAAGATGACTTGTATATGATTAATATGAGTCACACGAATCAAACCAAAGGCTGAAGTCAGAAATTGAATACTTATTCGGTAACATCTCTTTTTTTTTTTCTTGTCCAGGAGTTGGGACGTTTTATTGTTATCAAAGTAACAGCAACATAATTGGCATCCAAAACAAATCCTCAAAATATCCAATATACAGATATTTAAAATAAAATAAATTTTAAACTGTCAAAATAAAGTATTTAGATATCTAAAATTAGTTTATCATTTAGAATAGACCATCCATAGTCTTCCATCCTTAGCTTTTGGTTTATTTTAAATCAATCAGAGTCTATAAATTACAGCGAGCGGGGATCAAATTGCCGCCTACTTTAAACCTTGATAACTTGAAGACGACATTATCAAATAAAAAACCGGTTACCAAATAGGAAAGCTATTCTCGTCAGCTGACGATACCTAGTTCAGTTAGAATCATGCCGTCATGATATGAGGAGATAAAGAGCTATAAGTGGAACGAGGAGCTTTCGAGGTCCGCCGTAGTCATGGCATTGGTTAATAATGGAGGTGAAATCTCCAATTCAACGATTGCTTCAACCTTAGGAATGAATTTACGGACTGTTTAACGAATCTGTAAGAAGCTAGAGGACACCTGGGATGTTGATGCCACCATAAAGAGGGCACCCAAGGAGGAGGGCGCCGACAGGAAGGTCAGGGACACCAACTTTGTCAACAAGGTGAAGAAGATGGTTGAGGATGACCTTTACCAGGTCCATGAAGGCCATGGCGAGGGATTTTGGCTGCTATGAGAAAACTATAAGGGACTGTGTATCTGAGGATTTAAGGTGCAGGAGCTACAAGATGCAGGTGGGCCAGATCTTGACCCATAAGGCAAAGGACAACAGGCTGATTAAGTCAACAAAATTGCTCAACAGGCTCAAGCACCCAAAGCAGCCCGGGACGCTGTGGTTTTTCTCTAATGAAAATAATTTTTGTCAAGATAAGAACAACAGGTGGATAGCCACCTGCACCAGCCACGTGAGGAAGGTAATGAAGACCAAGTTCCCTGCAATGGTCATGGTGGTCGGGGTGGTCAGCAGTGAAGGTCATGTTATGACTCCCCACATGTTTGAAACGGGGTTAAAGGTCAATACAGAGGTCTAACTGGATGTTATGGAGAAGGTGGTTCTGCCCTGGATCCAAGGGGTGGCTGGAGACAGGCCTTGGGTGTGACAACAGGACTAAGCACCCTGCCATGTGTGCAAAATCTCCATGCAGTGGTTAATCGAGAACTGTTATGACGTCGTAACTAATGATTTGTGGCCTCCTAACTCTCCCGACCTTAATTCTTTGGATTATTTGGTCTGGGGCTATGTCGAAAGACATACCAACAGACATCCCCATAGCACCAAGGCCAGCCTGATGGACTCCATCAAGGAGGTACTCGGCAACATGGACAATGAGATGGTCAGAAGAGCCTGCAGCTGGTTCAGAGGCCGTATTGAGGCCGTTATTAATGCCAACGGTGATTATATCGAATGAATGGCTACTCTATACCTATATGCTCGTCATAGTTTTGATTTTCAATAAAAAAGTTAAAAAATGTATATTTTGTGTTGTTTTTTGTAGAAAAATATTTTGGCGACAATTTGATCCCCGCTCCCTGTATAACCACAAATGATAATGTAATAAATAATATTAGCTCTTATTCAGTCTGACGACAAGTAGATATCTCCCTCATCAACAAGTCCCAAATATTATCTAAATCTTAGTCTTCCATTTTTTGAATTAGGACACTTTAGGAATAAATGAATATCATCATTTTCTTTTTCTTCAAATAATCTACAAATACTTATATTGTTCTTTGTCATCCGTTTATTTGTAAGCAGCAAATTTGTAATGAACTTATAATTTACCCACTATGTGTACTGGGAAATCTGAGAGCGTTGAATGCTTTTTAAAATCACATTGGCACATTTGATGATCCCCATTTCTTCATAAATTTTTTCAATAAGCCTCAAACCAAAGGAGTTAAGTTGAGTTATGTGGTTCTTTATCCTCTCCTTTGAAATACTTTTTAGTGAATGGAAAAATTCATTCAAAGGTCTTTCAGGACAAATCAATCACGCCACGCATTTAAAAAAAATGTTTATATATTTATCAAAATGAGACCATCATTTTTTAACTCCTCTAATTTTGTACCCCCGACACTCTCCATCTTTTTTGGGTCAGTTTTTTCTGACCGTACTCTCTATAGATCCTTGATACTCTTGGATTTCGAACTAGAGGTTCTGTTTATTTCATACCCAAAAAACGTTTACATGTAAGCTCGAACATGCAGAACCAATACCTCTGTATATAAATCCCTTAATTTTAAATAAATTCAAATATAAATTCTGTAACAGCTCTTGAAACTTGACAAGTCATTTCAATTATTTAATCCAAGACAAAATATCGTCAATTTGTATTGTATTGACTGTGAATTAAATCAGAAATCTTTTGCATTACAAATGGAATATAAATTTTTTGGCATGTAAAATTAATTCATTCTTGTCAAGTCGTCTCTCTCGGTCACCGTAAATAAAGAAGTCATTGAGATTAAGTTTTAAACCTTTTATATATTCCATTACCAAGAAGAACCCTAAAATTATTTTTCTTCTTCTATGGAAGGCATAGCTTTCGCTGCAGATGTAATTATCTGCCATATTGTATCAGCGCTGGCTGACAGTAGTTTTGAGGGCCTCAGTGTTTGGATGACAGACACTGCAGGATTTCCCCTCGAGATACATCTAAAAGGTGTAGCCGAAGGGCTTGGCATTAGGCCTGTAGGTGGCTAAAGTTGTCAAAAAAGAGTTCAAAAGAAATCAAAACTCATTCAAAAGCATTTCTTTATATATAAATTATTTTTGATTAAAGAATGATTTTTCAGATTATAATACTAGAAAAATGTGAACATGATATTTACGATGCTTTAAATATGATATTTTTCTGTTAAGGAACGAAAAAAAAATGGATACAATTTAAGCTTAAGTTATTAGGTATAACTTGTATAGAATTTTTTTTAAAGTTGTATGACCCCCATGGAGTATTTGTGAATTCAAAAAATTTATTTAATTTTTTAAAAGGTTTTGTGCCTATAAAATAGGGAATCATCGAGAATAAGCCTGTTATAATATGTACTATTCATGAATACACAAGAAAACCTCTGTGTATGCCTGTATACTAATAAAAATAAATTAAAAGTTTACGTTGAAAGAGAAGCAGAAACACTCCATGAATTATAACATACACTTGTTAAAAAAAAGGTTTTTTCCAAAAAACCCAAAAAGTAACTATAATTTCGCTTTAAATATTAATAAAATTTAGATGTATACAATAAATTAAATGCTCTAAAACGACCCTCCATCCTAATTATAAAAAAAGGTTACAGGGTTGGTGAGAAAAAAGTGAACTCTCAAGTCGAAATTTACAGACCTCCTGGTGGTCCTAGAAGCCACTGAGAAATCATTGACAAGGCGGTTCATCGATTTGGTGGGGTCCTTCTTGATCTTCTTCTCGAACCTGGGCAAGAATACCGAATCGCTTTTTAAATTGTGCCCTTTACTTACCGCTTCCCTGGAGAGGTATTATCTATCATTCTTCAAGTTGATCACCTTTAAAACCAAGCTCCTGGAGAACTTCACAATGACCATAATCGTCGTCACTTCAACTTAAGCATCCTAGAGATCTGAGATACTCTGATTTTTGCTCACTCATGATGACAAGATGAGAAACAGATAATTATCGAATCTACGGGCATTGAGATAAAGAAAATAACTTCAACCGACCACGTTATCCACTAAACTTAGTTGCCAGACACATTTTCTGAATTTACGAAGTTGAACAAATGTAATCATTTTCGTCTCGATTAGGCATTAAACAAGATTATTTAAAAAGATACAAGTTAATTTGGTAAAACTTTGTATGAAGATTATACATATTTTTAAGACTAAGAACCCATTTTGTAGAAATACTATGAGGTCATTAAATTTTGAGAGGTCAAGCTTACACAAAATAATAGAAACAGAAAAATGGAACATTGCTCAAATTAGTGTAATTTATTTTCGTTTTTTAGGTTAAATTATATAGGCGGTGTTCATTCTAGGTTGAAATATTTATTTTTTGCCAATATTAAATTTTGCTTTAATAAGACTGATAAGTACTATCACTTATCAATAATCACTACTGATTGATATTACAACTAAAGTTTTATTAACTATGATATATCATTAATACCAAAAGTTACATATTTTCTTGAATTTTGCAAAAAAAAAAAAAAAATACTGTGGTTTTCATATTCCTTTGTACTGACTAATAAACTTAAAACATTCGTTATCTATTGTGTATATCAAAAACCGATTATAAAACACACAATGTACCTATGTATCATTTTATAATTGTACCACTACTTAAGGCCATTATATTTCAATATAGCTAAATGAAAAAAAAAACCATTATAGAGGAAATAATTTGATGACTGTCTGGAATGATAAAGCACTTTATCTCGCTATTAACAAAAACTGATCAAATTTATATGTTGAGGTCATTTGACTTTTGTTTTCTTGTTTGCTGCTTCATATATTTTTAGGAACAATTTTAAAGAATTTCCTAACAAAAAAAAAAGAAAAAAATCTGGTTTAAAAAAATAAGCATAAAAAATAATTTTTACCTCTAAATAAAAGAAAACTCTTTGATGTATTTTAATAGTATTAGAAAAAAACTTTTTCCGATATATGGCATATTATTTTAATTTGATATTGCTTTTACCGTTTCAAAAATTAAAAAAGAAATATATAAATGTTCAGAATCTTACAAGAGATAGTCAGTAAATAGTTAAAAAACTTACAAGACACATAAAAATCAATTTTCGTTTTCCTTTTATCCAGAATACTTAACCTTCATTCATATTTATTGGCATGTATTTGTCGTTGAAAAATATATACTTCAAAAATTGAAAGAGGAAGAATAACCATAGTTTTTTTAATCAAGATAAGCATATATAAACAAGCAATTTCAAAAAAAATCTGATCAATTTTTCTCCTTCTAATTTGGAAAAATATATATATATTTAAAAAAAAGGGTTTTTTTCCAATTTTTAAAATTCTGTTTTAATATATTTGAAATACATTCAAAATGAAAATGTATCTTATGAAATTTAAAATTATGAGTAGATCAATATATACCAACAAGTAACTGCTATAATAATTAAATAAATTCTTACAATAGTATGTAGACCTTTGTTGTTCCAAATTTAAGTTTGTAAATTTTATTAATCTTTGACATCATAAATACGGTCCAAAAAAACATAATTTTGCCACTATTTGATATAGTTATTTACAATTGAATGCAGTTTTCTTTAATCATGTAATAAGTAGAGCATAAACAGATAAATAAGCAACAATAAGTATTGACGATTTAATGAAATGAATTATCATTAAGTAATAAACAAGAATAAATAGACAACGTTAAAGAATAATAAGAAATATGTTAAAGAGTTAATAACAAAATCTATATTAATAATGAAAAGTTCGTATGGTTGCCTGAGTAACCCTAATTTTTATCAATGAACGTGTCTTCGCTTAGCACATAATATTAAAAAAAAATGTGATTACATATATTTAATTGTAAATCTTAAGAATTTTTTGCACGCTTGGGAGTGTTTTTGTTGTTGCCAACCTGAGAATGTTTTTTTTTTTTTTTTTTTTTCTGAAAGTTATTATCATTATTAGTTTATTCTTGAGGCGATAATATGTATTGAAAGCTAGACGTGAGTGGGCTCATGAACAATGGAGATTAACACTCCGGATTGTTTGGGAAGTTATCTTCTATATGAATAAAACAAAGTTTGTCTGTTTGTCGACGGCTTATAACTCCAGGTTCTACTGCTAATATAGAATACATTGCAAGTAAGAAAAACTTAAGGGCTTTATTGTAACTTACAATGAATTGAACTGGACTTTAAAAAAAATCGAAACACTGTGAACTAAGATTGATTGAAAAGTTTACCCATCCCTACGCAATACTGATTCAAACACAATAACTCAACATTTTTGTTGTAAATACGAGGGTCATTCGAAAAGTCCATGACAAGGGATGGCAATACTGGCACGTATCGAGGTTACGTATAGTTAGTAGCATCTCTTCGAAGCCCCCACACCAACTTTCAACCATATTAGTCTATTTATATTTGTTTGTCATTCGTTTTAATGGAGGAATCAGCTGGAAAGATTATGGTGATTGTCTTCTTAATTTGCAAGGAATAATCCTCATCGATTGTCTGGAAGAGGGTAAAACTATTACAGGTGCATATTATTCATCGGTGTTGGATCGTTTGAAAACTGAGTGGCAAGAAAAATGCCCAAGATTGGTCCACAAAAAAGTAATTTCCCATGACGACAATGCACCAGCTCACACTTCAGAAATTGTGGTGGCAAAATTAATGGAAATAGGGTTCTAACTCATCTCACACACTTTCATTTTTCTGTCATCAATCACCATATCATGGATTTTATTAATCAGTAACCTCAACAGGGAACCAATTGTACCGATATGGCCTTTTTCGAAAATTCTGAAACCACTTATAAACTGTTCTAATTGAAGTTGGAGAGTCTCCATAATGTTACTCATGCTTCTTTTTAATCTCCTGAGGCGTTTTGCCTTTCATAAAATAATGTTTCCTCAATAAACGAAATTTTTTTCTTTCCATTTTTTGAAAATCACTCCACTTTCTATATTCAAACGAATGCCAAACAGAAAGAAATAGACCAATCTGGCTGAAAAATGGTGTGTGTGTGTTCTTCCAAGATATGTTACCAACTAAACATAACCTCGATACATGCCAGTAGTAACATCTCTGAGATTTGGCATGGACTTTTCAAATGACCCTTCTAAACCTGTTTACAGATCAATGAGGGATTATTTACTCATAAATAAAGCTCTAAAAAAGAAGATCTTTTGATTTTAATATTGGTTTTTTTTCGGAGTTTAGTGGTCCCTCTTGAAACATAAAAACATGATAGAAATTTACGTTAAATGAGATAAATTAGCTTGTTTTAAAAGGTATTACTTTTTTTCATAATCAAAAATTAGAAAAACATTATAAAATACCTAATTTCTTGATAGATCCTACATATTCAAAACTTTATGGCTAAACCACAATTGCTTTCGACATATGTAGGTCTTCAATATAAAAACAAGCTTAAACAAAAATCAAGAAAAAGAGGAAAGCCATATATTTTTCACTTAAATTACATATAGAGATCCATATTTCATGGACATATTTGAGTCAATTATAGACTTTTTATTCAAATTTGCACGATTACAACGGATAAACAATTATTTTAGCTGTATAATTTTTATTTGATTTGAGAAATTTATATTGTCTCAATATGACCTTTCAAGTAAAATCGGTTAGTTTCTGATTATTTTACTATGACGATCAATTTTGGTCCCTTTGAGTGCAATTTTTAAATTTTTTTTGAAATATAATTTGGTCATAAAAAATAAGAATAATTCAGCTAGGATAACAATGTATTCCACACTTAATTTTGAACCAAATCGTTCTATCTCACTTTTGTGTTGACAACCCAGATATATATTACCATCAAAAATCATGAGATTATAAAAATTGGGATTAAGAACAATAAAATATATAAACTAGAATTATCAATAATCATTAAGTTGGCAATACTTAGTTATTTAATTAAATTTAATATGCTTTTATTTTAAAATAGATAAAGTTATTATAAATAGTAGTGTTAATCAAATAATCTTAAGTTACTTAAAAATCTAGTATAAATATTTTTGATAATTTTTGTTTATTCTTTGTTAGGGAACATCCTTTTTATAACGCGGTTATTGAAATGGGTATCACAAAAAAAAAAAAAAAAAAAAAAAAAAAAAAAAAAATAGTTCTTGGTAAAGACTTGAATGATTATAATATTTACGTCGTTTAAACCTAGATATTTTTTAAACTATTTCTTCTATTTTACTCTCATAAATATCAACTAAAAACGAAGAATATTTGTATAAATGTAAGAAATTGATAAAAAAAAAATTGTATTTTAATATAATCTTAACAACAAGAATTTGGTGTTTGAACAATATTTAATCAGATTCTTTTAGTAACAATATAAAGTTTATATTTATGAGAAAAACTTTAATAAGATATTAATTTATTTTTGCGGATTTCAGGAATCAAATTAGTAACTATCAGTTTTTTTTGAGATTGTATGTATTGTATAAAATATTCGGTTAAATATTATAATTTTTTTATTCTACCTTTGTATGCTCCACTCATAAAAAATATATAGAGAAATAAATCTATACTTATCATTAGCTTCAGTCTTATATTGAAAAAAATAAAATTAAAAGGAAATACTTTTAAGTAATGCAGTCTATTTAATTTATTAAACCACGATTAAAAATTGCTAAATATACAATAAATTCTAAACAAGGCATTTTTAAGAGAAATAAAGAATTAAAGATAATCTGAATTATTGTTTCAAGAGCACACTAAAGAGTATTGGTGATAAAATGTAGATTTTATGTAATAAGAATCATTTTATAATTATTTTTTTTTCGAGCCAGTATCAATTGACTCTAGTGCTCAATTAATAACAATATAAAAACACTAAAAGTGTCTAAGTACAAACAAAAGTTCCAAGTTGTAATAATTTTCCAATAACATTAAAACAACATAAAATGAAACAAAAATAATGTCTTGCAATGTTTAAAATCGTGAGCGGACTTTTAGCCGAAAACATTTTTTGCCGAAGGGCATTTCGCCGAATGACAATTTCCCGAACGGACATTTTGCTGAACGACCATATGAGACTCTGGACCAAAAAATTAAATTAAATTTATTGACATATGCGATTGCATATTCTGATTAAATTAAAAAGGATATCATGATAAATAGGTATGGTTCATAAATGCCATATGGATAAATTATTGAGTGTTCTTTTGCAGAAAACTATTTTTTTGTCTTTAATTCCTTAATGAGTATTGTATAAGCATAACCTAGTAGTAGTTCATTGTAAAATGATTATGGTAATAAGGTTGCAGACAAAATGTTTGCGTGGTAAAATTTTCCTTTACATTATCACGGTGAGTCAAAATTGTTGTAAGTAATATCATAATTAAGCAACAACACTGTAAGCAATACAATGGGGATTAATTTAATTGCAATACATTATTAGTGTGTGCAATTTCGGTGCAATTTATATTATATTGGGACGATATAATTATTGAATGATGAATAAACTTGCCATCAAATTATCCCATTTAATATGGTCAGACCATGGGTTATACAGGTTAGGTGTTGGGTCCCGGAGCAGTTTAAACTCCTCCACAGCCACATTTATTAGTATTTATGATCCTTTTATAATAAACGATATAGCAAACACAGAACCACAGGCTGTGCAAGTGAACGGCTGGCCCGAGGTAGGACAAATTCCATTGTAGGGATACTCTAAGCATCAAAAACCCTTTTAATATCTACAAATAGACCCCTGCCCTAAGTTTGTACAATTGAAGTACGGAGCCACAAATCAGTTGACACTCCACCGCCGCCGCGTTTCTAAGAATCAAGGACCCCTTCCATTATGCAAGAATATACCCAGGTCCACAGATTGTGTAAATGAACTCCTGGGCTCGAGGTAAATTTAATTCTTCTTCTGCTGCTTCCCTGAAGATCCAGATATTCTTCTTATATCCAAAAATACACCCCACCCCGGCCCTCACTTGTGCAGGTGAAATGCTTGACCTAGGTAATCTAAACTCTACTGACATTGGGTTTCTAACTACCAAGGACCCCTTCTTATATGTTATCATTCATCTTCGTTCCACGGGTTGTGCACCATCTACTTCTAAGCAAATACTATGCACTTTTTTGTGTAATGTTTATGTGATGACTGATGTATGATATAAAAAATAAATTTAAGTACTTAGAAATACAATGGGCCTTTTATTCTATATGATTTATTGAACTAATGAAATATTATACCTATCCCATTTTAAGGGATGGATTGTGTACACCTTGTGGGCTAGGGTGTATCACAGTATATTAGAAAAAGCGCTTGGTGCTTAGAAACACAGTGCCAGTAAAGTTTAAAGGGTCTTTTGGCCTAGCAATTCCCTGAATAACCTGATGGCTGGAGTGTATTTTGTATTTTAGAAGGGTTCCTTGAAGTTCAGGGAAGCAGCAGTCGAAGTATTTAACCTGCCATGGGGCACAACAGCTCATGTACACTACTTGTGGGCTGGGATATACTATCACATATCAGAAAGGGTCTTGGCGCTTAAAAATGCGTCGGTGGTAGATTTGAACCACCAACTACTGTGTTGTATTCGTTAAATTATCATAAATGAATATAAAATATTTTTCTGAAAAGAATACTCAACAATATAGCTATATGACATATATAACTTAATAACATATGAACATCATCTTTTAATCATAATATCATTCTAAATTGAATGAAAATATGCAATCATATATAGCAATAAATGTAATTAAATTTTTCGGCTAAAAGTTCTAAATGGTACTTTAGCTAAATGTCCTTCCGGCAAATTGTCCTTCAGCAAAATGTACAATCGGCAAAATGCTCGTGTGGCAAAATGGCATTCGTTAAATTTTCCTTCGTCAAAAATGTTTTCGGTTAATTGTCCTTGAACCGTTTAAATTAGATGCACCAACTCCCATTGTCTTTGCCTTGATTGTATACACACAGGACTGTAATTTGCAAGTTAACTTCACTTTTTGATACTAGAATAATAAAATCCTGTTGTTTTGTTGGCCTTCCCAAAAATACTTTTAATTCTGCTATCAATGTGTCATATATTGGCTGCAGTGTTTTACATGGTTATATAATGTTATAAGATTTTATTTCTTGCTTTTCCCTGCAAAAGTAGCAAATTTGTTGTTGCTTAAAAAGCTGACACTTCCAGGGTTCCAATAATCATAAGGTAAGAAAAACATTTTCAAAAAGAGTGAACAATGGGTTCTGAAAACTATTACATGCTTGAAAGATACAGTTAACTGTATTTCCTCCTCTATAAAACATTTTTATCAGCAGTAGAGATGATTCTCACCACATTTTTCTTATCAATACAACTTTTATCTTAGCGAGCTGCAGCCTTAAATAAAGCATCGTAGTAAGAGAAAAAATATGCCCATGTCGTATCTTTTCCGTCTTAGAAATATTTTTATGCATCATCAATTATGATAGCTAAAAGATTATCCATGTAATTAAAAAGATCCTCTAAGGAAAATACCTGCATTTTCTGGAAAGAAGTGTGAATTTCTATCAAGGCACCTTTTAATGGTGCGTAACTACCCATGACTATTTCAAGAGCATTGTCATAAATCTTGGACTGTATAATATCCCAATTAAGGAACAGAGTCTTAAAATAAGCTTTATTTTACTTTATATTTAATTTACCAGTATTTATATGAATGATATACGTAGCTATGTATTTTTTTAACAGGATGAGAGTTCTAAAATTATGAACTTAATAGAGATAGGGAGAAGGGAAGAAGCCATAAAATGAACTATAAAAAATAGTCTTTAATAGTGATAGAAGTTTCTAGGGCAGATATATAAAAATGCTGACAGATAAAAGAGGATAAATAGCCAATTTTAGATTATCATTTTGATGATGCTCTTCAAGTCTTTACATTCCCCTATAGATATATATATACAATCTATTTTCGTCAAAGTTATACTTAAGCTTTCTGAATTATATACAGAGTGATCCATTAAAATCTGACCACTTTAAATTTAAACTTCAACAGGATATAATTTATTAATTACTCTAGAACTTCAACAAAATTAATATTATAAATAAATATGAGTCTGAGCTTTTTAAACCATTGATGTAGCCGCCCTTGGTGGCAATGATGGCTTCCAGGAGACAGAAGGCCGGGAACCCGATGCAGATATAGTCCTCTGTCATTGCACCACAGTGCCGGCTGACAGTGGCTTTGAGAGCCTCGGTATTAGGATGACGGACACTGGAGGCCTTCCCCTCGATATTTAACCAAAAAGGTGGAGTCAAGGGGCATGGAATACAGACTGTAGCAGCCAAAAGGGTATAAAAGGAATACAAAAGACGTAGTTAAAAGAGTGTTGCAACAAATGTGATGGGTTTCTTTCAATGCTGGAGTCTAAAACTGGTCTCTCCACCCTTAAAAGGCGCTTTCCACTCTCTTTTTGATAGCTCTTTGAATAGTCTCGTGCAAAACTCCGAGATCTCGTGTATGGGTCCTCAAAAACTTGAGAAGATTCGCCTGGAATAATTATTTTACTCCTTTGGGTTCAATTTATTCTTTTTGAAAAAAACCCTTCCTCCACTCTAACGTTTCGGAGTTCTTGACGACGTAGACGGTGGTCTTGGAGACACCCAACTGCTTTGAGTGCGTGAAAGGCAATTTGTTGATCATGGTCTAGTGTAATTTTCTCTACTTGTACGTCAGCTAGAGAACTCAGGTTTATTTAGATTTGCAACTCATTCCTTAAAGTCTAATATATCTAATTATGAATTTATTTCTATCACTGAACCTTCATTAATTATTGAATTAGTAAATGTTCAGATTTCAATGAACCACCTGGTTGTTTACTGTGTTTCATTTTATTTTTTTATTATTAATATTTAAATGAATCCCTTTTATGTGTTTTGTGTAATAATAAAGCAATGATCAAAATAATTTATCATTTCCAATTAAGATAATTTTTTTTTGTTTAATTTATGAGGCTGCTTGCACTTTAATTGAAGCTTCAAATGCATATGGATTTACAAAAAAGAAAAGAATATATTATTCTTTAAAATTCTCATAGCAATTATAAAATATCAGATAATGCCTTCGTTTTCTAATTATAAAATAATCGCACGTTTGTGATTATAAGGGGAAAAAAAGATTTATAAAAAAATAAAAGTTTCATAATCCTTTGAACAAATTTAAGATTCTTAAAAAAATTGCCCCCCTCCCCCTCTTCCCATATTAATTCGAGCTCTTCTGTTTATGTAGGTATATGGAAAAAAAATAAAAAAATACATCATGGACAGTACAAAGTGTACAAACAGTTTGGCATCTATTAATTTTATCAATGTAAGTATTTTGGATGTAAGAAGGAATGCATCTTTTGTGCATATTCTTTAAAGTAATAGCAGCAAACACACTTTTAGTCTATACGAAGTTTGTTCAAATAGTAAGGTGACTTTTCAAATTTCGCAGGAAACATATATTTGATACACTAGATTTCTTTTATGTTAGTACATTCGAAAGAGAACATATGATATTTATATTCTTTAAAGCTATAAAATATATCAGAAGTATTTTCTGTAGTCAGTAATTTTTTTTTTTTGCCATTGAAAAAACATGGATCAAAGAATTTGCGTATAGTTTTGTTTAAAAATGAAATTAAGTTTTCCCAATCACTTGATATTTCATCAACATACTAATATAGCTTTTGAAACAGGGGAAACATTGAAAATTTATCTCAATAATGATATACAAATCAAAAATACCAATGGAAGCGATGGTACATCATTGAAATTTTTTTAATTAATAGGTTGTATACGGGTGAGTATCGTTCTAAAAAAATATTAATATGTAATAACTAAATAACTTTTTCTTATTCAATAAAACTAGGTTGTAGTGTAGGGAGACCATTCCGACATCATGAATTTATCTACATCAAGTAGAAATCGAATAATTGGAGACGTTCTCTTGGAGACCCCTCGTCGCCACTGTAACAAATCCTTTATTTATAATGGTTCTATGATGTTACACCCAGGGCAGTTTCGTCCTTGGAAGTTCTGCCTGGGAAATTTCGCCCTGAGAAGTTTTGCCCTGCGGAAGTTTCGCCCTCATGCATATATTATAGCATAAATGTATCTTTCTACATACAATTTCAGATTTAAAATAAGTCTCCCCCTCCCAATTTAAGTCATTTGTAATGCAGTGTAAAATGAGAGCATTTAATTCAATTTTAATATATTTTAAAATAGAACATAGCAAACATAAATGTTGCACCTTCTTATAAATAGTTCTAACCGACTTCTTCAAAAAATGTTATATTTCTGATGAGAGAAAAGAAAAAGAAACTCTATAAACAAATCGTTTAATAAATAATCCTGAGATGAAGTCTTAATTTATCATATCGTGCAGAAACTCCCCGATGGGAGGCTTTTTGGGAAGGACCCGTACCAATAAGAAGAGCAACAGATCTGGGACCAGGAAATGCATCATGACCTTCTTAGTGAACCATCAGATCGCCATCAGTGATCAGACCAATGACTCGGACTGGTTTGCAGGGCCTCTACAACCTATTTGGTTGTACAATTTCTACATGTTAAAGCTGAAGCAGGGGTTCTAGAGGCTATTAAGAAGCACTAGTCTAGTAAATCCTTGGGTCTCTTCTTGTCGTTCAAGGAGGCTGTTTCTCTTTTATGACGAGAAGATCTCCATAGAAGCCAACGTGTCACATGAACGACAGGTGGCTTGCGTAGAATCCCGAAGACGTGCTTCTCATAGACAATACTAAGTAACTGGTATCTGTGCACGTCCTCTTCGTCTTCATCTAGGGGTAGTGGCGAGTGGCGTGTCAAGGCACACATGAAGCTCGGATTATAGAGCCTCTTAACTCCTACATTTGCAGCTTGAATAAACAGTACCAACAACAGTGCTCACATTGGCGTGGGCTCCCTGAGACAACGCAATCAATCTTCCTCTCCTCTTTTTTCACCTATTTTGGACAATCAATATAGTTTTAAAATTGGTACAGAAATAATTCATTTTCATAAAATGTGTCATGTAGGATTTAAATCCAAAGACATCTTTTCATTCCATCGTTAGGTCTTGAAATGTAATTGCATCGTTTACATTGGACTCTTATTATGAAAATGGTTTATTTTTATTTACTTTTTTCTACTCGAATACAGTTTTATTTATTAATAAAATGATTTTGTTTTAAATGCTTTTTTTTTATTAGTTTGTACAATCCAGTTATAAAATCGTTAAAATAGAACTCGTGGTATGATCTGGAAAAAAAAGAAGGGAACAATGCAAAATAACTTAATCAGAGGTGTGGAGTTGAATTCGAATATTTTTGATCAAAGACGTTTAACTCCACCTAGTCGAGTCATTAAATTATCAATAGCCGGAGACAGAGACCTTAAAATTATAACTGTAAGAGTCTTAATAAATAAGCAGAATACTTCTGTTAAAATCGTAACAAGACTTCTTTTCATTTTCATTGCTCTGCAATTGCAATAGTAATACGTATGTAGGTGTAGTTATTATCTTTTCATTCATCAACTATTATTAAAGTTTCTTCATTTTCCTCATCATCTTCAGATGAATTTTTCGAGCATTTTGACTTATTTATTGTGTAACTGACATTTATGTCAAATTGTATTAAGATTTATTTTGAAATCTGTAATCAAAACATGGGGTTTCTTTACTTTTATATTTTCAGTAGTAATGGATTCAGCTGTTTGGAGATCCCCATTTACTGTCTAGCCAATTATTTAATTGTTATAGTAAAATTATAACTATGTAAAGAACTTCAATTTAAGGTAATCAATTATTTACTTGAAAGCTCACAAATTCAATATTTGCTATGTATTGGTATTGACTATAAGTTAGACATATGTTGTACAGGAACCACTCTAAAGCCGAGTACTTTACAAATACATTACATTGTTAATGATAACCGAACAATTTAGTTAGTTTATGTTTACAAGTAGAGTAAGAGATATGGTATACCTTATAAAAACGAGAAGAGGCGGTCTAAAGCTTGTGGATGACTGCAATCACATCTATAGAGTAGCTGATAAAACATATCCCATAACGTATTGGAAATGCAAGTGAGATGGTTGTAGAGGTCGAGTTCACACTATTATGGAAAATGAAACCTCCATTATAGTAAAGAGTCATGGAGAACACAATCACCTGTCAAATCCTTCAAAGACTATAGTGTGTGAGGCCCAATCAGAATTAAAACTTCACGTTTCAGAGTCAGAGATTTCATCTCTGAAGTGACTTCAACTTTGGATGATAACTCCACTTCCTACTTCCGAGCACTTCCAGCTTGTCAAGAAATATTTGATATTGGAGACAAAAAAACGATCAAGTCTCTCCTATTCATACTGGAAGGAGTTCGTATTTAATTCCCCTCGAGTATACCTTGCTAGCCAATGGTGAAAATGTTTTACTGTTCGACAATTGACGGTTTGATGAGGATCGTGTATTGGTTTTTGGAACAGAAAGTGGGATTCTTGACTTCGTCAATTACATGCATTGGGTTTGCGACTGGACTTTCAAATGCTGTCCAAGTATATACTATCAGCTGTTTACAATATATTATAAAATTTTGAGACAAATTACATCGGACTTGAATTATGGAATTAGTAATGCATTTATTGGCTAATCCATACCTCTCATTATCTACTATTAGCCCATACTTTATCTGAGTTTAATTCAAGTAAATGCATCCACGTTCTTCTTAAGTGAAGTGAGCTTAAATGCATTGACATTCTCCTAGAAAGTGCCAATTTTTAAAAATTATTTCTCCACGCCCAGAGCATTTGAAAATATTTCCTTCCTGCGTTCCTAGGTCTCCAGAATAGAGTGATCCTGTGACAATTTTATATTTTGTGAGCATTTTACTCGAAGTTAGATCCCTGTCAACTTGCCTGTCTCAATTCTACTTCTTTTTAATTGATGCAAAAAATATGTCTCACTTATTCTTCCCTCCATCATTTTACCCTTTATTAATTGGTTAGAATAATTAGTAGCCTCATATATATATTTCGAGTGAATGTGCTACTTGAGTAGTGTTATGGGTGTATAACTTAAATTGTTTGATGCAATCAATTCCTCGACAGTCCTTATTCTCTTTTTGTACGTGACATTTCAATATTCATCTTAATGATAGGGAAGTAAGTTATTTCTACACCCTTGAACGGGTACTTTCTTATTTTTAATTATGTTCTTCATTCCTTCTGCCCAAGCAGGATGGTCATAATGTTATCATATAATCAATATCCAGTGACCATATAAATTTATTGCTCCAAGTCTATCTTTATATTTTTCTACGTATAGTCTGTCGTTTTTTATGTTTTTGGGACGCCTTTTATATTCATAATTTTTATAATTTTGAATTATTCGTGCTGTTTTGTATTTATCATAATTTATTCATAAATATTACATCAACAAATTAAGATTTTAGCAAGATTTTCTTTTCAAATTTTTTGCCTTCAATCAGTATTGGTAGTTTTGAACATACTAAAAGAACATTTAAGGTCCATATTAGTATTTAGAGCACATGGAACTTTGTGAAGTGTTCAGGAGTCTATGATTACCATCGATTATACATCTAACCTTTAACATAACTGGAGAAATGGATTTTGCAATTTGGCCCAATAGTATTTCTCCTTGGTTGCAAGATTAAAGCAGTGATTATTGGACAGTCATTTTTCGCCAATTTTCCCATTTCTCTCATTGGCTTGTGTCGGAATCTATCTTCCTCACATATCCAATCATGTTATTAACCTTGTTTACTACTAAACCCCGTAAAATGGACGAAATTATTTTTAAGTATCCACTATATACAATTTTTTTTTTTTTTTGTATTCTTAGTGAAATATAAAAATTTTGTTTATCCGACCTGAAATTTGTAAAAAATTGTACAATTTAACATTGATTGAGTATTTACTTGATTTATAATCCGGAATATAATAAAAATTTGAAATATAATAAAAATTTAAAAAGTCAGAACCTATATTTATTCAGCAACCTTTTTAATTGCATATTTGCATAACAAGTTAACCAAAAGTTCTAGGTATCAAAGGGGGATTCTTACGGGAGGGACATCCCCCCCTTGAAAAGTTATAGAATTCTATTATACGAATATACGGCCCTAATATGAACGAGCTCATGAAGAACTACAAAAAAAAATTATTTACCTCAATTTATATTTTTTTATGATTTATTATCAAAACATAAAATACACACATAGGAGTAGTCAGAATAATTCCAAGTACTGCGTTATACGAAATGAGCAGTGTTTGAAATTGCGTTATGCGGGGACCTCTTGTACATATTATTTTCCCACTTATTGAAATAGGGTTTTTGGAGTGGGATTTTTTCTCCAAAATACAATCAAATAATCCTTAAAGCTATTGTGCAACTTAACTTAAAAACAAATTTTTGGATTTATTTCATGTCAGTCTAGGAAAAAGAGCAGTTTTCAAACAAAAAAGATCACAATCGGTTATTTTCCCAAAAAGCTAAAATATTGCACACAAATCTTAAGTCCACTAATGATATAAGTTGGGAGTTTAAAATATTTTCAAAAATACTATGTAACATATTTATACAGGTATATTAAATCCATTGAAAAATAATAAATTTTCCTTTTTAAATTGTCCTTTATATACCATTCACATGACTATCTTATTGTTTTGTTTTTCTACTTTAATGTCTCCATGTATTAAATCTTTATATCCGCCCCTTGCTTTCTAATAATGTAAACATAAGTAATTAAAGAGTAAAGAAATAATTTTATGGTATTTGTATGTTTTAAATTGATAGTCCATTAGAGTCAAACATAATGAAAGGAAGGTGACAATTTATTCTTATTTATTTGATCCTCCCAACCTTTTGCATGTGTCCTCACTAATTGTAATTAATAAAAGAAACACAAATACACACAGCAAACACCCTCCTGTCATTTAAGTTTGTGATGACTCATATTCTTCCAAACATATATTTATTATTGTATGAATGTACATATATACGTACAATGTTGATAGGTAAATATTTGTTTATTTCTATAAGAAGATGAGGATGCCTTTCCCTCTTTTGAGGAGCTCACTTTCTTTTTGACTCTTGCCAACCTTCCCCCTTTGCCTCCCCTCTCGAAACGTAAGTATATTGATCAAATTCATCATCTCATAAGGAAATCAATAGCACAAGTAATTGACAGCAAACCAAATTAATTAAAGAAAGCCTCTTAATTCCATCCGGAGGAAGAAGAAAAGTTGTGGACGGAAAGAAGATACTCCCCACTTCTTCTTCAAAGCATAAAAAATGTCAAATCTAACGGGTATTATACATATATGAAAAAATGTATCGGTGATCTACATGACTAACTGTAAATATATTATGGCCATATGTGGTACATAAGCACAAAAGTGATTTATTGCAAATTATGTATTACATTTGTATTCCTATACAAATTATGCACAATTTCTATCAACAAATTATTCTTAATGACCCTTTGGAAGCAGTGCAAAATGACAAAAAATTGATTTTCATTATGAAATAATGAGAAATTGACAGATTATATTTGCGGGGCCAATATAAGTCTCTTATATAAACAAAGGTTTTAAACGTAGCTAATTTTTTTGGTTATCTTAACTTATTCAACTAAGTGGAATATGAAATATATGCAAAGTAAATTAATACCTTGGAATTTTATCATACAAGGTAAGTTATATATCCCCGACACATCGAAGAGGGGGTTGCGGTAATGCACTTTATAGATACATCGTGCGTTATATTTGAGATTTTTTTTAAATTAACAACTTGACGAATATGTTTGTAAGAAATTTATAAATGAATATTTTCATTAAAACATCAAATGAAGAGGTTATTAAAGATCTTAAAACTCAATCCATAATTACCCAAAATTCATAAATTAAAACAAGTTTTCAATTATAATTTTAATTTCGGATGTTATACAAATCATGTTTCTTAATTTGGGACACCATGAAATAGTAAAAATATAGAAGAAGAATATACAAACGATTGCAAATACTGTATTACATATTTATCTTTTGGGTAAATAAAAATTCAAAATATAACGTCCCCGCTCATGTACTCATTGAAATACCTTATTATTCGGCAATCCTTGAGATGAAGGATCTCATATTATTTCATGAGAACGAATAGAAGGAGGAACAAACATACAATATATGGATTAGAAAAAAAGATAAGAATCCTCCCTCCCCCTTAGTTGAATTAATATAATTTATGAATGATCATATCCGTGTTTCCCACTCCGTCTCGGGAAGGAATATTATTGATCCAGTTCTGCGATATGAAGCTATTTATTCCATTAATACCTCAAATATCCGATTCACTGTTAAATCTCTACTAGGGTTCTAACTCTAGCTAAGTATCGTATGGAGTCTCTTCGAATCAAAGTAACTTCACTTCAACTCATGGAACTTTGGGAAAATATCAATTTTTCAAAAATTTGCTTTAATTCTCAGGTCTTGCCTTTTCCTGTCGTCAACTTCAGAAAGTTAAATCCTTATTTACAATACAATCCTATATTTCATTGAGACTTTTTCATGTCAAAATTTATATGATCCTGATAATATGTTTGATTAATTATGAAGAGGAATTGTCTCCAACTCTAAATCCTTCATTTACTTCAACAATCAAGAGTTGTCATTTGTATTCCGACAAGTGATGTTCTAGCCTTTTAAATTATTTAGTGTCATTTATCAATAATAACTATTAATTAATACAACACTATCTCCTTTAGAAATATTGCATTACCATTTTTCAAAATCTAATTTATCCTCTTTGATGAGAAAGGTTTGATTGACTAACTTGGAAGATTAATATTTGGTTTAGTTTGAGTTATGAATAAACAAGGATGCCAATGGAATACCTAAGATTAAGTTACTTGCACTTCAATAATTCCTAATGTTTTTAAGAATACAAAAGGCTTAGCATCTCCAAGATTAAAGAACTAACAACTTAACATCTTCTTTATTGCTAAATTCAATTGATCATTGATTAAAGATTGCCTTTATATTGTGTAATTTATAGTATGTATTATTAGTCAAATAATTTAATATTATAATATACAATTTTTTTTTGTTTTGTTAATTGATTAATTATTTCGAATATATTACTGAAGTGGGTAATAAACCCTTGGGAGAGGTGGACCATAACTTTGGACAAATAATTTTTTGCTGTCTTCTCCTAATTTTTCCCTTGATAAAATGTATTCATCCAAATTACTAAAAGATTCAACTCGACACATTGACATTGATTCAAGTAGAAACGTCGCATTAATTCAGTTAGACTTAATGTTATTGGTATGAGCATCACTTAGAGGATCCAAAACAATTATTTATTCTAGAACAGGAAATGTTGATAATTTGCCAAGGTGATGAGTCGAGATGAAATGATTCAAACTCTAAGAGACTCCCTACAATACTTGGCTAGAGTTCGGAGGGAAATTTAACTGTCAATAAAATATTGGAAGTATCCATAGAATAAATGTCATTAGTTTGGCGAATTGGATCTGTTAAGTTCCTTCCAGAACCGGAGTTGGATTGACAGATATTATATTATCCTTTATATTAATTATTAACATGATAAAGGGTGAGGCGTGAAGATGTCTTCTTTTTTTATGTACCGTACGCCTGTTCCTCCTTTTTTTCTTCCTTATCAACAGCTATTTGAATGATTTACTATTCGTTACCCAGCTTTTTTTTTTTTTTTTTTTTTTTCCTATTTAGTTAGTAATTTGTTCTTTTATTCAATTGTTTGATCATAAGCACTTTCAAATATTTGGTTCGTATTATAAAAACAAATATTTCACAAAAAATATGACAAAAATGGAGCAAATAAATAAAGTACTAATATCAAAAATATGATAAAACCCGTACATGGCAATTTTGTTTTAATATAACCAAATGGAGATGAAATATTTTCACATTATCACACCCCAGAAATATAAAAGTGCTCAATTTCAAAAGCAAATTATTATAACCTGTAACTATACAGTTTTGTTTCTCAAAAACTAAAGCATCAATCGATTTGAAATTTTACAGGATTATTTTGAAATGTGTGAAAATAACATAACAATCTCTTTTCATATATTAGGTATGAAGCACTACAGAATTGTTGTGACTGAACCACTAAGGATCCGACAGTTTGGAATGCCCAACGATGTGTAACTTACTCTACCTTACTTTTGTTCAATATTCTTTTTACGAACGAAGATGTAAAGCAATCGTATAAAATAATGTATATATTCATGAAGGATCTTCACTTTATATGTATATAACTTTATCTGTAATGACAGTAGTTCTTACTGATATATCATAATTATATTTTGTGAAATAAAGTATTAATTTTAGTAAAACCGATTTGTAAATTTAAATTAACATTATTTAATATAAATATTCCAACTTTGAACTTAAAACTCTGAAGATACTTGTATTTATCCTTGTCTCACGAACTCTATAAGGCTTGATCTACACTGCATAGACAATGAAACCATTGGAAGTGTGGCAACAAAACACTTATAGTAAATGAAACATTAACATATTTTATTTAAAACGCCATATCTAAACTAATATTAGCCTCCTAGATCAAATAAAGCTTATAAACGAGAGTTAAAATTCTTAAGTATATTAACTTATACAACAAATTTGAATGTAAAATAAACTCTTTTTAATTGTAAATAAACTTAATAATAAAAATGGCAATGAACCCCTGATTATGAACCTGGAATATGGCTTTCAATATTTTGTAAAATTTCAAAGTATTTTAAATGATTTTATTAGAGTAATTTTACTCCTTTTGTTGATATGAATTAAATTTTGAGTAAGAAAAAACCTCAGAAATTCACATGAAAATAACATAATACTGTTAGTAAAATCCAATTAATGTTTCTGCCGAACTACATATAAAATTACTTAGTCCTTTAAAGAGTCAGTTTACAATTTATAAATATGAATTAAGAAAAAGTGAGACCTTATTCATACTTCAATGAAACTTATAAAAAGAGATGACCTTTTGATGTTAGCCTTGCTTTTTCTTATAATTACTTAATCTCACATAAAATATAAATTGATATTTATAATTAACATCATAATTACATTATTTCTCTTTACTTTAAATTATTTGATACTTTTTTTTTTCGTTTGAATGAGTGAATTTTTTTAGAATAGTTATATGTTTCAAAGAATGAGAATACAAATAATGGAGATTTTTTATGGATAAATTAATCATTTCCGGGTAGATTCATCATTTTAACTGCATGTCTAGATTTTATTTATTGATAGAATCAATTGAAATTTTTGTTGTTTTAAACGTTATTACTTATTTTGAATAAAATATTTCATGATATAATGAAAATTTCATTTTCTATCATGAAAGTATGTACAACTCAATCTTCATTTTATTTAGAAACCTTTATCGAAAAAAAATATAAGAAATAAGAAAATGCTCTGAATTAGTTAGTAATTACGAGGGTCGTTTGAAAAGTGCGTTAAAAGTCCAAGAGATGGCACTACTGACACGTATTGAGGTTATGTGAATTAATAGCATCTCTTGGAAGAACACACACTATTTTTCAGTCAGACTTAGCAATTTCTTTCTTTTTGGGATTCATTTGAATCGAGGAATTGTTCGGAAAGATTGTGTGACTGTCTTCTAGATAAGCAACAAATAATCCTCATCGACTATCTGGGAAAGAGTGAAATTATTACAGGTTCATATTTTTCATCGTTATTGGACCGTTTGAAAACCGAGCCTTGAGAAAAACGCCCATAATTTGTTCACAAAAAATCCTTTTCCATCACGGCAATGCACCGCTTACACCTCAGCAGTTGTGGTCGCAAAATTAATGGAAATAGATTTCTAACTCGAGATACCTACAGCACTAGCAATCTCACGCACCTTCACTCCTTCTGTCAACCATCACCATCAAGCGACTATCGTAGTCCATTCTTCCCCACTGTGAGATTATTCTTCAGTCAACATTAGGTAATTGTGCATAGCTTAACAGCATCTAATTATATGCACCAATCAACATTTAGAACACTAATAAGGATAAAAAAGTAAAATCACCGACTGCTGACAAAACGCACTATAATATTTTATTATGTTAGTTGGATAAGCCATGATTTAAAACAAGTCATGTTTATAGTTATTTGAACATTCTTGTTCTTTGCTCTTGAAATATGAAAATGATTCCCATAAAAAAAAATTAATACTAAGAAAATAATACCTTAATTTAGAACGACTAACAATATTGTATGACTTATTTTAGGATAACAGATAGTATGCACACTTTAAGGTAATCTCTTTTGCAAATATTATGTGCACATTTTAGGGAATAAATAATTATGCAATTGCTATTAATGTATATAAGTATGTTATAAGCCGATAGGATTTGTTGCCAAGTTGGAAGTAATTATATTTCTTATTCTATTTGAGGTACATATGTATTTCATAAAAACTATTTATGTACAAACCTCCGTACTTCAAAATATTTTTCATGTGCTCTAAATTCAATAATAAACGCATATGTTAAGATACATATCGAAAACATATTTACAAGTAGAGCAACATATATTATTAATTTCTCGATCTTTCACCACTCCAAAAGGTCAAATCCATGAAAAGACAACATTCCGATCCCGAGATTCTTTGATCACAATTAAGGCTCGATTGATGTAAATCCTATATAGGGACTCGCTGACCTCGCCAGGCAGAATAATATTTCGAATTCATTCATTCATAAGGCAGTCACTAAAAACTATGGATTGAAGTCTTACATATTGATGGAGAGACAGATTCTTACCGAGGTGATGAAGGATATTAGATGGGAGAAATGTAGCAAAACAGACAAAAACATCAGGATTCGGGGAAATATATAATATTAGGGAAGAAAAAAGCGGAATGTATATAAAAAATTCATAAGTCATAATGATCAACGATTATCAATTACAAACTTTGAGGTTATTGTCCACTTCAGAACAAATAATCTGGATTCATCATGTCTATGAGAGTGAGGGTCATACCGCTCCGATTTTTTAACATAATTAAACAATAAGCACTGATGTGTATTTATAGTCTATGAAGTACAAAGCAAAGCCTTAACGGGGCAATATAGCTAATAGAAGGCCATATGCGTTCCAAAAGGATTCAACTCTAGTTCTTGTTGAAGTAAAATAATCTTGACATTTGATGCCCTTAAACATTGCCTTCTTACATGCCCAAACAGAATCCTTTGGATTTATTTATATGTGGAGGGAAAATTAAAGGAATAAGTTTGTGAATGTTTTCAATAACTCAATGACAACATTAAAGTCTGACACACACAAGAAGCAAAGTGTCATGATCCAGTAAGTAACTATTTGCTAGCAGCAAATTCTTCTGGCATCGTCTGAAGCATTTAGTTTAGACTTAAGGGTTATTATATTGAAATGAGACATTAACATAGAATAGTTCACCTCACGGATATTTTTTTCTTTATATATAAATAAAAACTAATGAGATTTATACGTTGTTATTGTTTAGTATTAGTAGAAATTGAGATTTCCTTTGAATTTTTTAATCCAAATATGTAATGTGTATTACTATAAATGGCATTATATGGTTTTATTTTGGTAGTGAAACTAAAAGAATGATGCCCAAAAATTTCAATGCATACATACTATCAAAATTTCACTATATATGTGCTCCATCCTGAGACAAAATAGATAATAAAATTAGTAAAATAAGAAAAATAGAAATAAACAATAACTATTTTATTGGAAGAAGTGTTAATAACTTCTACGTTGTCAATTATCATTACAAATGATAGATCATTCATTTTGAAAAATACTCATGATTGTTGAACAAGCATAACATGCAGCAAAAATATAATTCCATCATTATTCAAACAGAAAACAACAATTCACAAACATGACATATTTTGATTCCAAAACCGGAAATAAACAATAATAACGTATAAATCTTGTTTATTCGAATTTAAGGCTAAATATTCTTGAGGAAAAATAGCATTAAAGCAAAATATCCTGTGGCAAAATAGCTTAAGGTAAAAAGTAATGGACCCTTGAAACCCCTGCATTCTTAATCACAGTACATCATAATTGAAAAACTACGCCATTCCTTTTTGATTAAATTAGAAAAATGTTGACCAAATTTCTCTGTTTTTAGACCCATGGTTATTTTTTCTAAACAATATCTAGGTTCTTGTGAATATTTCTACGATATTTCATTTCTTATATGTAATTCGATCATAGTTTAAGCAAGAGAATTAAAGGTACAATGAAAATATTTTTCTGTGTCTATACATTTGTCATCACACCATTCTTTTTTTTTCTTTTCTATAAAAAAATGTCCATTTAAATATTCTCTCGAAAAAACTATAAATGATTATATTTCAATTTGTGTTACAATGCCAGTCCGTTTTAGTGCTTAGGGATGTAAAACAGATGATATAACTTCTAATAGAAACTCTAGAAGGGCAGAAATGGATTAAGTTTGTTCAAAAATATATGACCCAGAATACTTACAAAATACAAAAAAAACATCTAATACGGAATTTATTAAATTTGTTATAAAAGTGATCTGTTGGTACAATCAGAAATGTTGTTTATACAGTTTCTCTTATTTTTCATAATCGATAACTTCCGAAAACTAATTATACGGGAATTCAGACAGCAATCAATCTTTATTGGCTGCTTCCACCATTCCCCAAATGAGAGTATAAAACTAAATAAATATAATTAGCATAAAGTAATACAAACTTCGTACTAATTGCCCTAATAACAAAAGCAACATCACTTGGAGAAAGTATTTGTATTCCAAATTCATTTTTTACCAAAAAACAGGATCATGTTGATCAAAGTTATAACTGAAAACTTTGATAAGAAATATTCTACAACGAACCAAAGAAGAAAATTAAAATTAAGTGATAAGTGGTTATGAGTACATAATCTAAAATATAAATCTTAAATTATTTGCTAAAATTTCTAGTATTCCTGTCTTTTACCCTGTTTTATTTTTAGTTATTTGTATTCACTTATCGGTTAAAAATTATTATCGATAAAATTTTTGATCACATTTATTGAAAAAATTTCAAGATATAGAAATTTCTATAATTTGTTTTGTTCACATACCTATATTAATTATGACGACTAATGTATTTGTTTATTTTTTAGGTTTAATTCTTTGTTAATATGTCCTTTAGATATGACTAAGATAAATAAAGTTTCCTGAATGATATGATACAAAAATTTAGTTATTCATTTTTTTTGTACAAAGAAGAAAGAATAGAAAACATATATATTAACTAAAAAACTTCTAGGATATGTGAATGGTAGAAAAGTTGAGTTATCTTCAAAGATGCAAAAAGTACAGTGCTTCAAATGCTTAAAATATGGACACATTAAAGCTATGTGCACGGTAGTAGACTCCCTATTGGGAATTTGAAGGAAATTTTAGATGATAATTAGGACTTCCTATTAGAATAAAAGGTATCGTAGAAATGAAGGATACAAACGAATCTATAAGGATCGAATAAGAAATGAACTACGATGAAAAATAAGGAACCCTAAGAGCCAGTTATAATCTTAACAAAGATTATATCTAAGAAGAAGTAACAGTTGTCCAATATGAAAAAGCTGCTGAATCTACAACTAAGCTTAATAAGAATGATCAATGTCTGGAAGATGGAAGAAACGGAGAAAACACAAACGTTATGAAGATAAGTGAGTGAAAAACAATGATGGGCAATCCTTGACATACATCATTCTAATGCTGATGGACGAGATAGAAAATTTGAAGATGTTGTTGAGAAATAGATTGGATCAGGCCCAATAGAAAACTGAGTGACTGGGGCTTATAGATACTCACTTGTGCAAAACAATAAGTTTGATAACGTTTTTTACATGGATGTTATTTTTCCTTCTGTCTCTCAGCTAAATGGGGAGATAGGAATGGATAGAAAAATCATATGTATGTGAAGACTGAACAACGTAACTCAATTTATGAGTTTGAATAACGGGGAAAATTTGAAAAAATGGAAAACTTTTTTATATTGTGGAAGAGAGAGATCATTTGAAATATATTTATGTATTTAATTTGGAGGTTGAATAATTAGATAATAAATAAATTAAAAAAAACAAAAAAACATTTGGGTTATTTTTCATGATTAATCAAATTGTGATCACAATTTTTTTAGTCTTAAGTTCACATTATTTGCATTACTGTAGATTTCTTAAGTGTTAATTAGTTTTTGATTTAAAAAGTGCTGTCAAACCCCCAAAAGTCAAATAATATTGCACTTGAGTTCTTTTAAGTGAAGTAAAAAAAAATCCCTTACAATTTCATCATGAATAGTAACATCTATGTTAGGCGTAGATAAGTTTTTAGTAACTCGTATGCTTTTCAAATGATTTCAATGATTCATTTTAATAGATGAATCATCTTTTGGCTTGTTAAAAAGCACACGTAGACAAATGAAATTTACTAATTGATTTATTTAGTTTAAACAACAACACTCATATAATTTTTATGTTATCAAGTATTAATCTTACGATTTTCTATGTAATCTTTTTTTAAATTACCATTTTTTTTATATAACTTTAACAAAAAAACAAAATTAAAACATTACTAATCTAAAGAAGAGTCAATAATCCTCAATAAATTTCGTACAGAGTACTTTGAAGGGAAACTCTCTGGTCTAAGGTGACTAAAAGATCTTGTATCCTTATTCTTTTGTGGAATAGTTATGATATATGAGTAATCCATCGTTGATGTACATTAGAAATACATCATCCATAACAATAATTCGAATAACTCTTTCAAAATAGGGGCAATTTTTTGAGCAAAGATTTGTATAATTGAAAAGTAATCCCAGACGTTCTTCTAGATTTTCCTTTTTGCCACAGTTTTGGATAGCAAATACTGTTTCTGCCTCAGAAATATTTCTGTCTGTGGCAAACACTAATTTGGGAATATCAGTTGGGATTTGAACTTTGATGTTATCGACGAAATTTGCATTGTTAACTGTACATTTAGTGCAAACTACGATTTTTTAAATGTTCCTTTAATTGGTTTGATGGAGTTGCACTGATTAAGTATAAGTAAACATTATAGTATTACATTTACTCCATCTGACTTAGGAATCTTTTGGTGAAATCCATTTACATAAACTATATTTCTTTCTGTAGGAATCGCCTGGGCATGAACACACAGTGAATTCAAGAGAATAACTTCTCCTGAGCTCGTTGTCGATGAGCTACGGTGATTCCATGGATTTTTTTCATTCTCTGTAACGATAGAGCTCTTCGAAATAATCAACAACTTTAATGTTGATACATGAAGGGTTCTGCTCCAGTTTATTATTGGAGTCGTACATTCCATCGTTCAGACCCATTAAATCTTTTTTTTTGTTCGATTCTATTCGGAAATTTTAATCTTTTATTGCCAGATCTTTTTTTCTAAATTTTACTTCCAAACAGGTGTCTCGAAACTTTTTTATCTATAAGAAGACTGGTTTCTTTTTTTAATGCTTCGGCCCCTTTTGTTTATGATGAGTACATATTTCTACTTTTCTTCTGACTGCTTCTCTTATAGAGTAGTCAATTGCAATTTTCTTCAAAGCGTTTTCATACTGTTTATTTCATTCAATATAGAAGAGTCCCGTTTGAGGCAAATTCTGGTTTTAGTAATGACATTGAGCATTTTCCTCTGACAGTATGAATTACTTAAGATAGAACTGTTTAATCTTCATATCTTACGTTTGTGTCTCCTATTTATGATTTCAAATGTGGTCCGTATGGTTAGATTATCTGATATCGAATAAGGAATTACTTGAAATTCCACTGGTTTATAGCTTCCAATGCTTCTATAAAGGTATAAGTTGAGTCTGGAGGTGATTTTCTTATTATTTTGTGTTTTAGTAGAAAAGGTGTGTATGTTGTCCTTTTCGAGTGCAGTAGCGCAGTCAACAATATATTTCTTATTATTTTAAGTAATTAAATGTATGTTCAGATTGGAAAGTATAAGCCATTGAATTACACGTAATACATGTGTATTGAACATCAATCAGTACGAATGGAGTTGATATAAATAATTTACAAACTAAATTTAAAGTATTTATTGCTCTTTTGCAAAAAAAAAAAAAAATCTTATTGAATCTTTTCAAATAATAGTTATAAAATCACCAACAGATCAAGGAAACTGTTTTTAACAATATAAACTACATTTTTTAAATTTATACGTAACTTTCGTTAAGATTAAATGTTTTAAGTCTATATTAATACTGGACCAGATTAAACTATTACCTCTGCAACGATGTAGAAAGGTTAGATTTTTGCCTCTGTTTGTTTGTTAGTCACCAGGATTACGTTGAAAGTTAAGGATTAATTTGGATCAAACTTGTTATGAAGATTATGAATGGTCAGAGTAAAAGACCATTAATTTTTAATAGGTCAAGGTTACTCAATTAGCTTTAAGGGGAAGGGTTTGCGTTCTACCAAGTGCCCATTCTAGTTATTTGATTGTTATTATGTCCAAGTAGGAAAATTTACAATTTAGCATGATCTAATTCTAGTCCCGACAACTAATAGTTAAGACAAAAAAAAAAAAGGGAAAATGCAGTTGACCAAAACATATAAACTTATAATTGATAAATGCATAATATTTAAATAAGTTTATAAATATAATTTCTCATAAATAATGTATTTTGCTCATGGTTTTAGATTTATTTTTCTATTAAATTTAAAAAGTGCATTTGTTTGCTTATTTTGAGAATATATTTTTTTTAGGTGTTTAAATTTGTATACTATGGATAAAAAAGTTTTTTTTATAAGTGAATTATATAATTAATTCTTTTATGTAAAAAAAAGTTTTCAAATGTATGAAATATGTTTGCAAAGGATTTTGACTTCTTTGATTTTTCAAAAAAAGAGTGAAATATTCGATGAACCAGTGTTTGTTTGAATGCGAGAAAAGTATACACGCTAGTAAATCACTTGATTCGAGGAATTGATAGGAATTAATTGTACAATGTTATTTTTCTAACCTTGTTACAATACATACATATGAATGTGCTGAGTTAATACATTTCTTTTTGCCTAGTTAATTATTTTGCAAGGTACATAAAGGTTAATAGTGTTTCACAATAACAATAATAATCTTAAAAAGGACACAAATATAAACTATTAGCCTACCAAATGTTTTCAGAACGAAATAATAATACAACTTGTTTATATGAATATAGACTTTTTCTATAGTCTAATGATTTAAAAGCCAATTGATGTAATTAAGACTTATTTGAACAAATTTGTGTCTAAATTAAGGTAAATCTTTTAATATTGAGAAAAAATTTAGCCCCTTCATGAATTAAAAATAAGTGAAATAAAAAAAAATCATTTTTTTGCAATGTTTTGTTTATAAGAAACATACCCCAAGAAAAAAAATTAATATTCTATCCCAGAAAAAAATTAGGAAATGTTGCCTTCAACTATTTTATTTTAAAATACTATATTCATTGTTCCATTTATTTAATATGAAGTTTTATTTCATAAAATAGAATTTAAATTATTATTCTAGTAATAAATAGTTTAATTACAATTTCCTAGACAGAACTATATAAATATAATTGAAACTAAAAGGATTGAAACAATAGTTAAAACAAAAAAAAATTACTTTTTCGATGCTTAAATGCAATAATATTTATCCTTAAACACATATTGACATGATAATTCCTGCAGGTGATCCTTTTTTTTTTTTTTTTTTTTTTTTTTTTTTATAATAAGGAGGTTTTTCTGAAGTGTTGCTCCTGGGCAACATTATGAGAGAATGAGTTAATTCAAGCTACCCTAAGTACTTTAAAATAATGTGAGTTTAATCCCGCAATGCTCAATCAAATGCAAATTTTATGCAAAAAATATAGTTTTTTTGATAGATTCTATATTTTGTATCCGCATACAACATAAATATGCATATTTAATACTACCATTCTTGATTTTTAAATTAAGTCTTCACTCCACCTTTTTTGTCCTGATCCTGTAGAAATAGCTTCAAGCTATTGGAAAAAAATAATCCTGAACCCTCTGGTACTTCCTTGAGGTTTTTTTTATTAAGCCTCATTTTGTAGTACTTTGGAACTTTGACCGGATGGAGGGTAACGGTTTTTTATGGCACTGAAAAAATATTTTAGGAGGTCATTACCAACAACTAACAACATCTTGTAATACAAAATAACTTTAGATTTTGTCAACTTTATAAAATAGTGAACACTTTACTATGTAATATGTTTGACAGTAGTCCACCTCAGAAATGATTTTTTTGTCTGTAATTCCATCAACTCTAAGTTCTGATACCTTAAAGGTGAAGAAAGTAGTATTTTGATAACTATTCGATTACTGATATATAGTAAACCAAAGCAAAGGAACGTATATTACATACATCAGTAAAAAGCTATTAGTCAATTTAACAAAACGTTAGACGTAATTTTGTTTGATTTTGTTATGAAAAAATATAGTTAACCAATGCTTTGAGTTCTAGAAGTATTTAGTCATAGTTTAAATTTTAAACATATAAAAGTAGAACCCTTATAATTAAAAAAACAAACAAAACAACTCACGAGTGAAAAATTGATTGAATTATGAGTAATGGTGTGATTTATAAAACCAATACTTTTGTTTATATAGTTATTTCTGTACAATTATAATATTTGTTTGAAAATGGGTATTTTCAATTAAACCTTTTTTTAACTATATAAATTAAGTTATGATTTTTATAATTTTTTTTTAACAGAAATTTAAATATTGAACAGTTAAACTTATCTAATGATGGATATTTTTGCTATTATTTTCTTCATAACTTAGACATTCTAGATCAAATTGATCAAAATAGTGTTTTTTTACTCGTCATAGCCTTTAAATTCAGAGCATTTGTACTCACAAACCAATATTTCAATCATTGAATAATTGAATAATCAGTCCACCATATATGGCTTAGTAATTTTGCTAATTAGAATCAAGCGAATGGAATAATGTAGTTTTAATGAGCTCGGGAGAAATGATTCTATTGATCTCAATGTATAAAAATTCGCATCTCAGTCGTTCCGTGAGAAGAAAATATACTGAAAGTATATAGACTTTAAAACAATACTTAGGTCAGATGAAGTTAATGTAATATTATAATTTTTAGTTATACTTAATCAGTGCAAATTAAAGGAACATTAAAAAAAAACGAGCCTCACATAAAAGTTCAGTTACCCAATTTAAAAGTATCCTGAGAGAGTAAAAGTACTTATAATATTTTTTAAATTCAATTTTATTTGTCAATTAGAGTCCATGTTGGAGTCATAACCTAATTATTTGACATTTGGTCAAGAATGAGAATATTTTTTCAAAAATCTAACATGTCCCAATGTACACAAATTTTAATCAAAACATATAACAATTGAAAAATGGAATTTGGTTTAGTTTTGGAGCAAATTTTGTAAATGAAAATAACATTTCCAAAGAAAATGTCTTGTTCCATTTCATCTTTTTTATTTTGTCAACAAGTGTCACACCGGTCAGAAAAGTTTTTATAAATAATTTGAATCGCATCTTAATTTAATTGTGAGTCTTGAGACCTACAAAAGTAGCTAGAAAAGTTTAGCTATTACTTTATTCTATAAGGTCATCTTCATGTAAAACTCAGGGGTACTAATTTGATGCCTAAATTTCGCATAAAATAATGAATATTTTATATACATGTACACTAAATATTAAACACATGAAAGTGTCATGTTTTTAATATAATAATAAGAAACTATATCTTTTTGAAAATCCAAATCCATGTTGTTAAGATTATTTTAAAATAAAAATTTACATTTTACTGATGTTTTATATTTATATAACTATAAATGCAATATAGATAGAATGCTTTTACAAAATGATACAAAATTTAAATAACGTAATTATTATAATTTTTGAACAGTTTATTAACTAATTAAACCTTGTATGTTTTTGGGGATTCTTTTTTGCCAAAGTTACATAACTTTTAAAAAAAGTCATGTTTACTAATGGGCTGAAAAATGACTAAAAAAAGGGCAATTATAATTTAGATACATGCGTCAAAGATCAAATTAATGACGTGTTATAACATTTGAAAATGAATAATTTATGATTTAAAGCTTTTTTCTTCGATTAATTAAATTGCCTTATCATATGAGCAGACTTATTTTGTAGTAAATATACAAGAGTCTCAAGAAAACGCAAATACAAATAATTAAGACAAAACATATAGCACATAACATTGTTTTAATGAGTCGAGTCCCTTTTACTTAATTAAAATCATATCACCATTAAATAATCATTAAATCGGTCATGTTTTTATTATTATTATACTTAAGAAAGCTACTCAATAAGCAAACAACATGTTTCAACCCTTGTGGCTTATTTCAAGTATATCTTGTATAGTATGACACATGTTTATGTTACACAAATATTTCAACAGAAGTGTATATATACATATGCAAAACATATATAACTATGATGATGTTATTGTAAGATACGTATAAAAATGGCTTCAAGATGCATATGTGCATATATGTAGAGTTTATATATAAATGCGCATATACAGTAATACCTCAGATTAAGAGACTTTTGGTTTGTAAGTCTTTTGGCATGGAATTTTTGTTTTCAATTTCTTTTAGATTGTTTACATTTTTCCTAGTTTGGCTGCACAAAAAGACTCACCAATCGTTTATTGCCTTTGGCTATGCTTTTATAACTGTAGGACACGCCCCCATAAGAGGGGTGTAGAAGAAACAATTTCCGGGGGAAGGGAGGAAGTGCTTGCAAAAAGGCGTTCAACATGTATTTTTATGAAATAAAATCGAAAAATCCCATTATTTGAATGAGTATGATGTTTTTTAGAATAACGAAGAGATTATCATCTGATAGAGGGTATCAGTCGAAATTTTTTGAAAAGTGCTAGACTATAACACAGATTATATAACATAACAGTTTAGTCTAATTATACATATTGCTATCGAAGAGTAGTAAACTTAATTTTATGTGAGAAGCAACTCCGGGTCAATACTGTATACAGTGATTTGGTTTAGAAATAGTTTTGTGTCAGGCCTTATTTAGGAATGATGAAAAAAGTCCATCCAGTTAAGTCTCGGTCCAGTGCCGTCCACTCCTGCGTATCCGTGGATGGAAAGTTCTCCTCCCTCTTTTCACTCCAAAACAAGTTCATCACAATGCAGTTTCAACACTATGAAAGTTCATCGCAATACAAGTTCGTCCCCAAATAAGTTCATCGTGAGGGAAATTCATCTCCAACAATACAATTACATATTTGAAATATATATTAATGAAAATAATCAACTGTGATGTAGTTATTATATAGTTGTGAGTTATTATACTCTTTAATACAAGGATTTAATTATTCAATAATATACTCATTATACCAGTTTAATTTAGATAAGAACTTTTGCTCAACAAAACGCTTTATTTAACCCTTAACCACAAGCAAATTTGCTAAATAGCTTTGAGACATTTTTATTGGCCTAAGTTGAATATATATAAATTACTAATTTAATTGCCTCTCCCTTTCAGAATTGTCTCAAATTATTTACGGGTTTATTAAATATTTTTAAAATAAATTTTGAATTTGTTCAAGCCAGTTATACAAGGCACTCATAGAACCTTCTCTAATAATTATATTATATTATATAAAAATATGCTTTTTTCCAAGGGATGAACTTGTCTTGAGGTGAAAAGAGGGAGATGAACTTTCCAGGCGTGAAAAGAGTGCAGTGAACATTTCTGTATCCGTATAAATTGTAAAACTCTATCAGCCCTAAAACTTAAAAAGTTGGGTCCTTTAGGACGTCACATAACATTATATATTTTTATGAAAATAAGTTGTAGACTGTAGAGGTCCTAAGACTAGACTGGACCAAACACATAAGGACTGATACAACAGACAATGTCTCTGATACGGATGTCACTCGTACTCGAAGGTGTTACTGTATATATAGTATATACGTAGGTTTATACTACCTATAAAGGAAGAAAACGTAAATGGAAGCAAAGTGATTCCAAACTTTGTAACTTTGATGCAAAATAATGCCCTATTCATATATATGTATGTATACCTAAAAATATACATTTATTTGTAGAAAATAGAAAAGGTGAACTAGTAAGAGAGGCTAGGTTTTGAAAGTAGAAGAAAAAACCATATCTATGGTTGTATGTATAAGATTTTTTCCCGCTTTTTTATAGCTTCGCTTTTTTATTTCTATTCTCGATAACATTCAACTTCTTCCTCTCAATAATATCTTATTCATTGAAATATAAAAATCCATAAATGCGTCTATTTTTATACTACAAAAGAAAGGTATGAACTGAGGTATATGCAATAAATAAATAGGTAGATATGTACCCATTTTTTTATGAATATAAAAACAAATTGTTGTACGTTATTGAAAAAAAAATGGTGTTTGTAACATTTTATCACCTCAATAACAAAAATATTTTTATTATATAAAAAAACTATAAGATTACCTTCAACGATATCGTTGGAAAAATTCCAATTTCAGTTTATATGTCGATTCATTTTATTTAGTCTGACAGTTAAACTTGATTTGCGGGATTGATGCCTTTACAAAAATTATGTTACTTGACTGGTCATTAAATTACATCTAATACTGTATGATAAAACAAGTAGGTCACATAATATATATAAATATAAATAAAATTTACAAATAATGTCTTTTGTTAAGTCAATCAGATTATATAACGTTACAAAGAAGTATTAAGTCTGTAAATTAGTAATAAAATAGATATTACAGAAACTATTTACATATAGCAAATAAAGAGGGGTTTTCTTTAAGGAAATCAGACAACATGTTTGGCCTAACGGTGAGAAATATATCTTCTGCCTGAAATATTTACTATTTGGGTTGTTTAAGCGGGGCTTGATCAACTTTTTTGAATTTTGCAGTAAAGGAAAAAGTTTTGAATTGATACAAAAATAATTTATGTAAATTATGAGAATTACGAAGGGAGTTTCATAAGTATAAATATGTTTGAATTTGTTAAATTTTGTTATTCCAATCTATTTTTTTTTTGTTAGTATGACTAAGCCAATTCCCTTTTTGGGAATGTTTTATGATGAATACAACGTTGTTTTTGGAAACATGTGGAAAATTTCAAACTGTTGAAAGCTCACCAAGAGGTCTTCCATATAAATTTCTTTGGAGATAATTGTGACATAATTTTTGTTCCAATATATAGATTTTCCTACATCATATTTTAATGTTTGAATTGCTCGATACCCTAGGAAAGTACTTGTATTAAGATTTAAAGGGAAGTAACTGTGAGATTATATGAAATACTTACCATAAAATTTACATATGTATTCTATAAATAATTAGATAGTTTAAAATTTAAAAATAAATAGTGAAAAAATTCTAGATTTTAATAATTTTGTGAGACAGTATTTTACAAATGCTTTTAATGGATGTGACTTTTTAATTTTTGCATTTCAACTCTCTCAGTTATAATTTGAATTTATAACATCGTCATAAGTAAGCAATTGATTTGATTTAAGGGCAGAGAATAAATCGAATACAATTGACATATTTCCTAATTAATGGATGTACTCAACTATACTTAATAAGTGTGTCACACATGTTAGATATTGAATACATGTAAAGATCACAGTTCTTATTTAAATTATGATAATTCATACTCATTATAAACAACAATATATTGACAATACTGTTAGGAAAAATAATGTGTAAAGATGAAAATAACCCACTCTTTCAAAGAACTTTCCAAATTCGAAATATCAGACCCATAAAAATAATAGAACTTGTATCTAAATGTATGATTCATGTATTCTGTAATTACGATTCATGCAATATAGTTATAGTCATAATTAATAAATTTTAAAAATCTATATCACATATACGTATATAAATAGACAACCTTATATATATTTAAACTGAATTTCCTGGCATCATCATAGTTTTCTAGCATTTTGATTTTCGACCAAATCTAATTTTCATATACTTATATAAATTATTGCTTAAAAAATTGGATTTTTTAAATTTGAAGTTTCGTACTTCGTGGCATCATGTTTCAATTTTCATTAAGTGCCATGCCAGTTGAGTTCATACGTGTAATATATTGATGTATTTGGCTACAAACTTTCTAATTATAAGTATGCTGCCCAGCTGATTATAGGATTCAATTCCTTCTTATTTTTAAAATATGTACCAGATGAATAAATGTATATTCTATATGAATAAATACCTCTCAAGTGGGATGTTATAGTGGCGACTAGAATAAAAGAAGAATATATTGAAGAGTATTTGTAAAAATCTATCCAATTTTTTTATTCAATAAATATTTGCTTCGTCTAAAGTCATGAGTTGTTTTGATAAAAAATGAGAGTTCAAAATCCTACATATAAGGATTAAAACTAGCTTCATCGCAAACTAAATAGAAAAAAACCCTGTATGTATACCCCTTACTGACCATGGTTGGTCATTATGTGTATTCTTTAGCTATTTCTTAAAAATTAACCAAGTTGCACGTTTGCAGAAGTAGTAGAGGTGATTAATATATAATAGTTTTGTCTTTTATAGCAGAACTAAGCAATTTGAAGAACCTATCAATGATTATGTTATGGTATTGAAAGAGTTGGCTTTTTAATGTAAATTTGGATGAGCAGAAGAAGAGATGCTTAAGATTTGATTTGTAATAGAATTAGCTGATAAATCGACTCAAAGATAATTTTGTCTATGGTAAATCTCACACCAGAAAAGAAATTTTAAATGGTTGTTGCTCGTGAGACTGCTTCTATAGACTTTAATTTTTTTCCAGAGAAAATTTGGATATAAATGTTTTAAATTACAAATTGACGTATCAAACAAAAATAATTCTAATGAAAATTGTAAGTGGTGTTGACGGGCTAATTTGTGTAATAACTGTACATATATAGAGTTTGTTCACTATAAATGTAAAAAGAAAAGTAATCGCAATTAATTTTTTATTAATAGACAGAAAAAAACATAGCCCAATATTGGACCATTTTCTAATAATTGTTTTCAACAGGAGTATGGTTATTGTAAAAATAATTAATTTGTGGTGACTCTGTACTTGATTAATTTAAAATTAGAAAAGACAATTGTTTTTCAAATTGACAAAGGTTCCGCTTTGAGTTCTCAGATATTTAAATATAATTTATTCATGAAATAGTTACTTATGTTAAGCCTGAGGTTGTTCAAATATGGAGCGAATATCATTAAAATAATGGGTGATAAAAATAATATATGTATTAAGATAGTGTCTAAGGATGCCCAATCCATGGTAAGGGGATCTTCTTACGTAGTTTGTGCATAATAATAGCGATTGTATTCTTTACTCCAAAAAATATATAAGCTGAAGTCTTAATTCCCTGAATTATTTATGAAGAGTTTGAGATTGTTTATATCATTCAAAATGTCTTTGGAAATAGCTTTTGATACAAGACAGAGAAGAAATCGAGCTTGATCGGCTATTAAATGAAGAATCTCTGGCTTAGCAACTCACATCATTGTAGTATTAAAGCCATGTCAATCAAAAGTGAGAATGTGGAAACTATAGAATTAAGGTAAACAAAAATGTTTTATTGGATATACATCCTATTCCACTTGTAGAAAATTTATTAGTTTATTTATGTCATGCTAAAAAAGTTTTATGGCAGATATAACTAATTCCTATAATCAGTTGGAATTAATTGATCATTCCAAAATATTAATGACTTAAAATTTTCATCAGAGATTATTTAGGTATTTTCGATTTTGTTTTGAAGTGACTTCAGCCCTTAGTTTTTTTGAAGGGTTTTTGATAATTTATTGAGGGATATTCCTGGTGTTATTTCATTTTTAGATGATTGTTAATTAGCGATACATCGAAGGTAAAATATATCAATATACGTACTGGTGATTCAGAGACATTACAGGATGTAGGTATAAAAATAAATTGATATTAATGTAAGCTTAAAATATCTATCATTTCATATTTAGGGTTAAGATTATGCATAAGTTTTGAAAGCCTTTTTAGAAAAATTGGTTGTAGTAAAAAATGTACCAGCTCCTACTATTATATCACAACTTAGTTCATTTTGGAAGGATAAACTTCTATCAAAAATATATTACTAATGGATGAACATTACTAGAATCTTTGAATTCATGATTGAGGAGTTCTTGTAAGTTAAAACGGGGTACTTAAACTGAAAATGGCTTTTGCAAAGTCGAAGGAATGTTTTATAAATCGTTACTTTGTTCATTACTATCCTAAATTACAGGAGTTTATTTTCAGTTTGAGAATAAAGAATTATTTTTATTTTTTTGTTAAAAAAATATGGCTAAAATTGTTAACGGATTGTAAACTTTTGCTAAGTGTCTTTTCATCTTCGAAATTTTTACTACATCATGCATCTAGTAATATACAAATGTGATACTCATGAAAATATTTAATGGTGTTCCAAATGTATAAATTTATTTAATCATTTAGATACTTCTCCTTTAGATATAAAGAAAATAAAAGCTATGAATAAAAGAAAACAAATTATTTCTTTTGTTCATAGTTATTGTTTGAAGGACTAGCCATCGTTTGTGGAAGATAAACTAGCCTCAAAGAACGAAGAACTATTTATTTAAGTAGGGGTTGGCAGGATCTAGGATAGTAAATCCAAAGGGAAGAAGAGAGTTCATATTGAGAAATTACATGTTAGCTATCAGGACTCAACAAAAATGAAACAGATTACCTCATACTTATAGTGGTAGGATTAGAAAAAGATATAAAATCTTTCACGGGTTTTTTATAAATATTTGACATACAGAGCCACTTCTCCTAAGGTTTCTCTCCATCTTTAGAAATGGTCCAAGAAACAATGCCAAAGTATTAATATTGATTACCTTAGAATTATCTTTAAGTTGATGATCACTCTAAGTCGTTGAAATTTTTCTAAAAGAGTTATAATCAAATATTGGCTATTATTAAATTGTTGTGTTCTGTATTTTAAGACTTGGACTGCCTTTTTTCTTTAGTATTCAAATAAAAATCACATTTTAAATTATCCCATACATTTGTTATATGGCCACATTCAAATAACAAATGTCTTTAAAAAACAAATTCTCTTCTCCTTGATCCTCCCATACACACTACCTAGGGACAATAGTCGGTAACTATTATATATTTTAAATGATCGTACAAAGAATTTTTCAGGCCTTTCACTATATCTTGAGAGGTTGTATCTAATCCAAAACTAGTTTTCTTTCTTTCGATTTGATTCATAATTGTTGTCTTGTTCCTACCTGAATAAGTAAATGTATAAGATTGTTATTCGTAACTATGGTAAAAAAATTATTTAGAACAGTCCATATATCTTTTCTTGTCTTTTCTGTAAACCCATCTTTTTCAAAATTGTCTCTCTTTCCAAAATCTCATTTTGTGAAGAAAATAAAAAATTCTTTATGCAAGATTTCTTTTACTTTTAATTGGCGTATTCAATACAAATACCAATCTTTTAGTTTCAGCGACGGCTCCCTTTTACGAAAGTTTCTAGTTAATGATAGCAATTTCTTCCATAAATCACTTATATCATAAGATAACTTTATTATTTTGTTGTGACTTTTACCTCTACCTTCATCTATTTTAATCTCATAGCATTTTGGACATCTGTTTTCAAAAATTTCTGACCAACTGCACCTCTCTTAAATATCATTTTGTACTGTTAAAAAAAATATAGTGTTTCAAAAAATGTAAACTGACAATAATCCTAACCCACCAAATTTAAGTTATTCTTTCTCAAGTGATATTTCTAGAGCATCCATTTGAGAATACAAAGTTTTCACATATTTAATATACAATATTAATGAAGTCTTCTGAAGGGGGAGTCAGTATTAAAATATGGTTTTTTTTTGTAAGAACGAATGTATTCCATGTATGGATCATTGCCACAACATTGTTAAATATTATAACAAAGAATTTCGACAATTTTGCTTCATGATTTTTTGATTTTCTATTGCACCACTACTATCAAATTATATTTCCAAATATTTTTATAAGAGGAACCTCTTTTATGTAAACTAATCTAAAATAGCAATTGACATTAGATATTATCTGAATTTTCTGAAAATGAATCTCAAGACCAGAAACATTTCTATATTCTATAGTATTTGCAGCATTTGTTTAATTGCCACATTTATCTACGCAAAGCTGTCTAAATAGATTCCCGCATATTACAAAAGTATACTTCGACTTTACTTACTATCTTTCTAACTTACAAACCTTTAATGTTTATGCAACATTGATTTAATTTATTTTGGGGTCTTAGCCTATAATAAAAAGGAGAAGCAAAATTGGATCACTTTGTCGGCATCCTCTGTTTACTTTCAAAGTGTTTTCTTATTTTTTATACAAGGTATTCATGTCACAAAAACAGACAAACACCATTCTTATAATCATTTATATAAAGTTTTAACTATCCACTCCTGGGATAGGTTATCAAAAGCTTTTTTGAAGACAATTGATATCGCTACCATGCTGAAATGTTATTTGTGCGCTTTTGTTATGTTTGAAGGATTATTAGGCTAGTTCTTGTTGTTAAATAACTTAAACATGCTGTTCAGCTGGACTTCTCTCATATTTAATTGCTCTGACTATATCTACCATATTTCAGTCTCCAACAAAACCTTTTAAGGATGAGTGATAATAAAAGGAAAGCTTTAGCTAGAATGCTACAACAAATCTTGGATGAAACAGGTCAACATTGTTCACAGCCAAAGATTTTTCACAAACTGAGGATGTTTACCTTGCTTAAGAATAAAGATGAAATGCCAATTTGTATGATGCTTTTCAAAAGATACTACTCTCTGGAATACCTCTCATTTAAATTTAACTGTATATTCACAGTTATTTCAAAAATATTTAAATGTGTAGCATTGTTATCAACTACTTGTGTTTAGTATCCATTGTATTTTAAACGTATATTAACGTTAATTAATGACAACATTATTCTTTTATGATCAGACATTAAAGCAGGTGTATGTGTAGTTTGATAATCAGCCATAAATGGATACATTTATGGCTGATACAAAAAAAGTAGTCAAGTTGAGAGCTTTTAAAGTATTCACCTCCTCTTCCAATATCCAAGCTATGATTTGGCCATTTCTGAAATCTAAATGACAAGCCAAACAAACTTATTTTTCTTGAAATTAGTAAATTCTTTGTTGTTTTTTAAATTTTTTCATCTATAACCTTTTTTGTATCTATCTTTATTCAAGGCATTATAAAAATCTCCCATCCATATTTTATCTTTGTTTGGGAAATAAATAGACAAAATTTGAATAGGTGTGATATTCCAAAATATTTTTAAAGCAGAATAATTGCTATATTCATGTATACACATTCTGGGTCAAATTCTTTTTTAATAGCTCGTAATACTCTACTTAATAAATATTTGACGACTTTATTAATTAGTGAGACTTGTAGTAGTATATAATTTTCTCGCAAACAATCTTTTAAACTTATTATTTCAGTCCTGTGTCGCTTAGGATAAAATGTTGAGATCCGATGGCATGAAGTATTATTTAATATTTTTCATGTTTTATAATCAGATACCCAGACAGAATGATTTTTAATTTTATGGTAATCCAATTACAGCGTGAGGAGAGGAAAAATAAATATAACCCTACCGAAGGTGAACTTATTCAGATATTATAGAAAAAGATATTTGCCACATTTGTAAAGAGGAACAACATAGTTAAAATATCACATATATATAATTTAATAAACATAAAAAAACTCAGTATTGCTCGTTTAATCAAGTATAACGAAGCTAAATTGGATCCTTCTTCAAGTGAAAGTTGTTGAATATATAATACGAGATTGCAAATGATTTACCTCCTTTTAAACAGGTTCCTTACAAATTTAAATATCATATTCTTAAAGCTGATTTAATTTTAAGTTCAAAACACATATGAAGATGCTACACTAATTTTAATGGTTCTTGCACTTGACACACAATATGTTTGTAAAACAATTTGCTCAACCGCACTCAAGGGATCCATAAATATTAATTAATTAATACCAACTTGTTAAATAATGCAGGGGTTCCAAAAAATAATCAAATGTCATGAATAAATATTAATTACTTATCATTCAAGTGTTTATTAACATTCCTATTATCTTTTTGTTTAATTTTTAATTAATTTATGTTTTGAAGAACGGCAAATGTATAAAACTAAACATTCTTAAACCCACATATTTTTTTTAAAGTATGAAGCAACAACGTTAATTGTTACTCAAGTCCTCTAGCAACAGATAAAAGGAATATAAATTTACCAATTCAATTATTATTATTTCATAATAGTGAGTTTACCGGTGAAAAATCGTCTATTTAGAAGAACTAAATAAACATTGTTATATTAGCAATATTCTACCAGTTATATAATTAAATTTGATTAATATCTCAGAGAAAACGTAAATTAGATCATTTATATACTTATTTAATTAATTTAAATGTAGGTTGTTTACTCAACTACCGTAAAATCTCATGATACCGTAAAGTGAAAATAATACACTTCTATAATATTCCTACATTTAGTCTACAAATATATGCCATTGTTTGTGTAGTAGTCTTCCTTATTTAGGACTGAAGACTACAGTTCCTTTTTATTTCTCTCTCAGTTCGATTCGGTCAAGTTCAGTCCTGCATTTCAGTCCTAAAACTTATCAATCTTGGTCCTTGATGACATCGGTTTATTTCTTCTTTGTTTAATCAGTTCTAGTAGACTAGATTGAAAAAAAAATATCATAAAAATGACTTTATGTGGTCACAATAGAAATAAAAATAACTTACTGTATAATTGACCTTCTTATCTACAGCATTACCTTCTTGAATATGATTATGATATTATTGAATATAATGGCATCTTTGACTAACATTTTTTGATATGAAAAGTGCTAATTTTGAATTAATAATTTAGTTATTGAAATAAAGATATAGTATAATATATATAGGTTGACAAATTTGTTGATTCACAGAAATTGATTGATGATATTGATGAAACTGATTTCGTGTAACCTAAGATGTTCAATTTTTATAATAAGTTTATTTACTATTTTTATTATATGTTTAATTTCTAAATAAATTGTATTTTTAACTCTATTTCATTTGAATTTCCATATTCATGTTTATTGTTGTGCATCATTAGCAAAAAATAATAAGTGTTGAATTTTTTTCAGTTATTATTAGATTTTGATATTTTAATATTACATAATGACCACACTTGGTGAAAATATAGTTTATTTTTTATTTGAAATTGTTACATGATTGTTCTTGAATAATAAAATTAAAAAATGGTAGATATCATAAGTTGTCATTGGTGTGTAAGCTATCGGTAGCTCATTCCTTTTCAAAATATGAACAAAATCTTACAGTAGTATGTGAAAACGTACATTTCATGAAACAATTAGAATATATTACCTAAAACACACAGAAACCCATCCATGAATGCGAATGACAGTTGTATAATCGAAACATTATTGATATTGATTTATATCTCCTATAATTTGACTTTGGGCTCTCATAAACAAACAGTCATTGAGTAAATGATATAACTCTAATACAATGATGTTAAAACTTCTTTGTAGGGGCCCTATACATATGTATTTTGTATGTTGTAATATTTATGTTTTTAATTAGCAATTAAAAATTCTAATTTTGCTCACATTCTCTTTTAAAAGACATTAAAAGTCACCTGCACTAAAATTCTCAAAGGATATACATTTTCCTTTATCTTTATTGGGTTGGAATCATTTCTCCCTTAATTTTTACTGGTAAGGAATATAGATTAAAAAGGACATTAAACTATACTATGACTTAAAATATAATATTGGGTATAAAAATTACCTTGCCGTTTTGAAGAAATATGCAGTATCATGTAATTATCTGGTCTATGTTTCATGGATTTTTATTGAAAAAAAACAAAAAAACAACATCAAAATGTATTATTTTTCATAAAAGTACATATATTTTAATGTTCTCCGTGAATTATAATCATTATGTTACATTTCAAGCTGACCTTTTTCGCAATGAAATAATAATTTTGATTCAAAGAAAAGCTTTGATAATATTTTGTGAGTGGAGTAATTTAATACATTTCAAAATTTTATTGTTTTCAATTGGAGGTTTTAAAACTCCGCAAAGTTGTCACTAAAAAAGTCTATTAACTGTTTTGCCTGCCTCTCTCTTGAGTAGAAACAAAATAAATAACGAACAGTTTTATATAGAAACTTTAAATAATTAATGTAAGGATTAATTAATTCATTCTTACTAAACAATTCATGTTATATATTTGTACTTTGACAAAGATTTGAAGCACAGTAGTAAATTGAATTGCAATAATAAAATAATTATCTCAAGTCTATTATTTCAAATTTTAATAATATGAAGAATAAGTATTTTTTATTTTGAAACACACATTCTATATTTATAGAAAATTAAAAAAAAACACTTTGCAAATTGTCAAATCGTAAGTTATTATTTGACTTGACCATATTATATTCTTGAATACTTCTTTTTAAGTATAAACAATTGACAACAGATTTAGCAAAGTCTTCTGAGTTTGCCATACAAAGATCAACGGTTTCTATTGCAGTTTTAAATTATAACATTTTGGAGATATTACAGACATCCATACTAAGTTGATTTTTTTCATTAAACAAGATGGATTCCCCGTGTTTCAAAGCTTTTTTTAAAGGTATGGGTTATTTTATCGAAAATGCACCAAAAAAATTAAAGATCCAAAAACGAATTATTGTTCTAAAAGAAAAAGAAGAATGTATATTAAATACGAATTTAAAGTAAATTATTGAGAGGATTAGCGAGTTCATTTCCGTATGTATATTCAACTTTAATCATGATTGAAGAAAGAACATGGCAAGTTAGCAATGGAAATGACAATAAATAAATCATAAGGTCAAACATTTTACTAAATTTCTTTATATTTATCAAAATAAGTATTTCACATGGTCAATTCACATGTGTTCCATTTTCAAGAATGACAAGAGATAAAATATTTGCGTAAAATTAACATTTATAAAATTTCCATCGACGTTGTTTTCTTTTATTGTACGTTATTTGTAGACTATATATTGCGTTTGTATAATAATTGTATGACCTCTTTCATTATTAGAAGAACAGTGTTGCCTTGATAAATCCAGACAAAATTCAATTGATAATAACACTGGTATCCTTGCTCTGAGTTACCTTTGAGTGTCTCAATTAAGAGGTTGCAGTTTTGTGTATAATATCATCTGTTAACTGAGAAGCAGAAGGAGGTCAGGTTGGCTCACGACAAGACTCTGCTCTCTAGGCTCAAGACGTTCAATGCATGTCACACTATCATTTTCTCAGATGATAAAATATTCACTATTGAATGCAAAAGGAACTCTCAAAATGAGAGATGGCTCTCCACCTCCATGGACAATGTCCCCATGTGTACAAGTCCAAGAACTTGATTTCCATCATGGTCTTGGGCGTTATCACCAGTTAAGGGAAGGTCATACCACCATTCTTAAGAAGGGAGAAAAGGTCAATTCTACTGTTTATGTGGAGTGCTTGATGTGCACTGTTCTTCCGTAGGTGTAGGCTAACGTCCCTCAGTCCTACATGTGGCAACAGGAATCTGCAACACGTCTGAGATCTGCTAAGAGTTCATCAGGACCAACTTTTCCCATTTCTGTCCCCATGACCTGGCCCTCCCACTCTCTCGATTGCAATCTGTTGGATGACTTCTTCTGGGGAAAGTTAGAGACGGAGGTCTACTCAAACCACCACAACAGCGTGAATAGCCTGAAGGCAACCATGAAGGACGAGTGGGTGATGATCTCGGCTGTAGATGTGGAGAATGCATGCAAGAGGTTCAGGGCCTGGATCGAGAAAGTGGCATTGAATAAAATAATAGTTGTTTTATTGGTTACATCCCTATGTAGTCTACCATTTGAGAAATACACTTTTGAATTTTATCCGGATTTATCTTGGCAACTCTGTAGAGAGAAAATCTTCTTTGTCAAGTTGTTTATTGAACAATGTACTTACCATTATTATCAGGTCAACATAAATTTTAAATAAATATTGACACTCTTACAATATATGTGGAGTTATTTGACAAAAGTTGCAAATTCCACGGTGGTCATTTAAATACGTGTGCCGTATAGTACTCTGTATTTAAACCATCTTTCTCTAACGTAAAAAACCTATCTGTATATGTCGTAAGGGTTTTTTGGCTACGTTTTTATTAATTTTGTGTCGTTACAAATATCCGTTGAAAGGTGTTAAGGTGGATGTATACTTACGTTTTCTCAATTATGAAATACTTGTATAATGCATTTTCAGTCTAAAAGGGACGAAAGAACGCTCTACGGAGCGTTTGTTCCAATAAAAGACAAAAGTATTTATGTTATCAAATTTTTTATAAATGAGACAATCTGTAAAGTTAACATCTACAGCAATATTTTAATTTAAGTTGTGAATGCAACCTCTAGTTGGTACCTCCCATTGTGAAAATAGCTCAAACTTTCTTACTACTTCAGTATCATAAAAAAAAAATTAAAATGCTCATGATAATACTATAAAAATATTTGAAAGTTCTTAATATATGTTTAGCTAAAATTAGCTTTAATAATTTTTTTAAATGAATTTTCCTGAAGTTTAAAGAAACTAATCATATAAAAAAATACGACCTATACTTTCACTATGGATAATAACTTTTACAATTGGAAGACTCTTAGTTGTCTCTTCAGATTATGAAAGGGTATTTTTTAACTCTACCTACAATCTTTAAATTATTAATAATTTTTGGGTTATTTTTTTAGTGATATTCCGTGGGCAATTTTCCCATTACCGATCAAAACACTCAAAAGTGAAGAAAATGAAGAGCTCATCCTTTTTTTATATACATCGGTACAACTATATTTCCACTTATTATTTTATAAAAAAAATCAATTTTAATTTTTTAACATATTAAATACAATATTTTTTTAAACAATTTTTTCTATATTATCATAAAATACTTAAGCAACGAATTGTGTTCTTGTGCACCTAAATTTATTCAACAGAATTTGTACTTTTGCAGTTATGTAATTTATTTCCTCTTGATATGGGCTGGTATAAAAATAACAAAATCCTTATACAAAAGACTCAACTTAAAATTGAAAAAAAAAAAAAAACTTAATCACATTGTTCATTATACTAATTATATCAGTGACTGTTTACAGAAGGAAAATATTTTCTATTCCAATGTTTTAACATATATACTTAATACCCAAGGTTAGTAATTTGGTAACTACTCTGTATTTTATCCAAAATAATGAATAATCTGCAATATTATTCATCCTTCTGATTATCGCCCGGACCGAGGCATTAACCCTATCTTTCTTCTTCTTTATTTGATATAAAAATTGATTTTGTTTTGATTTGCTCAATAAAAGAATTCTCAGCCTATTGTATTTCATCATTTTCATACAATTAAAAAAAAAAATACCTAAGTACAATTTCTCATCTCTTAAAAACAAACTACTTTAAAATTATTTCGCTTTCCAAAATCATATTTGTAGTAAATTCACCATTCTTATGAAATACCCATGAAGGATATCTGTCTTGTAATAGATGTATCCGATATATAAAGGGTTTTTCATTAACAGCGCTCACACTTTAAAAAAAAAAACGAGAATGGTTTGAGATATTGATGATTTCTTTATTTGCCGTTATAATACATTCAAGTTAATTTACGAATACAATTCGATGTCGTTTGAATGACCACCACGTGCACTTTTCACGAAGTCTAATAGTTGAACCCAATTTTCGACTACTTTTCTGCATAAATTGGCTGAAACTGCAGCAATTTCGCTTTGAATATTTGTTCTGAGCTCTTCTAACGTCGACAGATTATTGTTGTAGACCAGGACTTTCACGTGACCCCAAAGAAAGTAGTCTAGAGGCGTTAAATCGCACAAACGAGGCGGCCAATTGACTGGTCCATTTTTGGAGATAAGACACTCACAAAACTTACTCTTCAATAAATCGATTGCAACATTTACTGTGTGTGAAGTGTCTTATTGAACCCGCATATCGTCCAAGTCTATATCTTCCAATTCAGGCCAAAAAAAAAATCGGTTATCATGGTGCGGTATCGATTTACATTCACAGTAACGTGGCTATTGTCATCGTCGACGAAAAAGTACGGCCAATGACACCGCCAGCATGCAATCCACTCCAAACAGTAATTTTTGGGAATATAATGGCGCCTCATGAATCACGTGTGGGTTTTTTCCGGCCCAGTAGCGCATATTTTGCTTTTTATCAAAGCCATTGAGGCAAAAATGTGCGTCATCGCTGAAGATGATTTTACGTTGAAAATCAGGATCATTTTTGGAATTTTCCTTCAGCCCATCTTACGAATTCCCGACGTTTGAAGTGGTCAAGCGGCTTCAGTTCTTGTGTCAACTTGATCTTATACGGGTGTAAGCCTAGATCTATTCGCAAAATTTGCCGCAACGATGTCACAGAGATGCCCAACGATTGAGAACGGCGCAGAAGAGACAAATTTGGGTAATCTTGAATTGATGCACTTGCAGCAGCAATATTTTTACACTTCGTGCATTTCTTTGTATCACTGGCACAGGAACATTATGTAGTGTGTATGTGGACTCCAATTTTTTCACCAAACGTTGAATTGTTGATTTTGCAGGTCGATTCTGTTGACCATAAATTGGCGTTAACGCCCTTAAAGTTTGGATCAAAGACTCACAACTTTTGTAACAAATTTTAATAACTTGCAAGCGTTGCTCGAGTGTGTACTGCTCTATGATGAAACTACAATTATTTCTAAGCACAGCTGTCAAAGAAATAATCACAAATATGACGTCTTTTTCGAAACCTATCAACGTAAAATGTAAGCGTTCCTATTGAAAAACCCTTTAAATCAATCTGCTTTTCTCTAATACTGGTTACTGCCATTCCATTCTTTCCATAACTTTCTCCACCAATTCCCAATTAATTATTTCATTTTTTTCCTCAGAATTGATTTATATCCTTAGTTATTCCTATAATTTTGCATGGCCCGTTGCCTATCTCCGTCTCTAGTGTGGCACCCATTATTTCAAGGAATGTTTGGTCCAGTATTTTATTTTATTCAAAATCCATATCCAAAATTTGTCTAAACCATGTAAAAAGCCTTGTTTTCAAAAATCTTTAAATCTTAATAAACCAAGCCGCCTAACTTTTTGAGAAAATGAAACAGATTTACCTAAGCTTAATTATTGAATTATTAAAATCAAGTAATCGATCAAACAGAATCAATGCATTAAGAAATATAAATAACTTCGATCTGTAAAAAGACATTTGTAATGTTAGTTTTTCAATAATAGACACACATTCAAAAAATCACTTTATAAAAAAACATAAAAAATTTGGAAGAGATGTTATTAAAAACATGTAAAACGTTCCAACAATTGATTTAAAGCCATAAGTGTATGTACCATTATATACATTGTACTTAACATACATAGACCAAATTTGACCCACATTTAATATGACGAATGCATTTACAAAAAAAAAAATCATTATCATTTTATACGGATAATATGAATATACAACTGACATAAATGGAGTAGAACATGTTAAAGAAATCATTCAGCTTATTCATTATGACGTTGCTGAACATAAAAAATAACATGACCTCATTATTTTGTCAAAATTGATATTACATTGATTATATAAAATGTTTTAAAGCACTTTGAATTGGCAATGATGAACAGACATTGCATTTATTTACTCTTTCACAAAAAAAAAATATTAGTAGTAATATATGAAAGAGATGTGAATTCATTTACAAACCACAGAAAAGTCATGTATGAATACATTCATAGATGTAATAATAGACATACATGGATGTATGTATGGTGTACCTTTAAAGCCAAAATGTAAATTTTTTGTTCCCTCATAGTATATATATCTATCCATGTATAAGGAGTAATAAAATAAGCAATTTGGCAGATATTTTTAGTTCGAATTATAATGGAATATTGGACCTTTTACTCTTCCTTCCCTCCCAAAAGGAGATAAGATGTATAAAAAAGGCCTCTTTTATTCATTGAAGATATTAAAAAAAAGTTGGTAAACAAAGAATATAATCTGTATGCATTTTCTCCGCTAATTCATGTTCGGAAGGAGTATCAAAAAGCGATGCAGCCGAGTCTTTAATCCATTTTCTACTAAATAAATAATAGAAAACGGATTAATCCATTTTCAACTATCAACTTTTTACCCTAAGACAAGATCTTTTATACAAAAGTTTCAAAAGAATAATTTTTTTTTTAACCCATGGGTTTTTCTGTCAAAAACAATAAAACATAAAAAAAAATTGATGGACCGACGTAGGATAAAATATTGTTTTGAACACATTGTGCGTAGGCTTGATACTTGGTTGTCTTTATAAATATAAATATATTTAATGTTAAATTACTTCCAAAAACAATTCCTAGGTAAAATGGAATAATTGTAATAGTATAATCTTTACCTATACTTAATAAGAACAACTCCATCATTCAAATATAAGGGTCATTTAAAAAAACATTAAAATACTGCCTAACAATGTTTTAAAATCAGTAAACAACCATTTGAAGACTATATCCATTAAGTATACTTTCCTTTCTATGAAAAATTATCGATCAGAGTGCTTTGTACATTGAACTACGCCGTTCCGTCAATCTTCTTTTTTTTTAACCTTTATTTAGACAGAAAATAATTTTTAAGAACTTAGAATTATCTAAAATTTTCTGGTGAAGATGCATTAACAAAAATATCATTAAACCTAATGATTTAAAATTTCTTCACCAGATTAAGGCCTTCAAACATAAAATATTCATATATCTAAATTAAAAACTCTAGCATCTTAAATCAATAAACACAAACATAAAATATTGATTGCAAATTTGCTTTTAAACTAACAACTAGCTCGTCTTTTTTTTTTTTTTTTGCTCTTTCTAAAAAGTTTGAGTATCTTCTACAAAGTGCAAAAATGTCTTGATGCGTTTGATGAATGATATATAATGATATCAGAGGCCCAGTCCCAAGTACCCTTCATATCTGTAGGTATCTTCAACTCGAACGTTCCATATCTTGCCACCGCCGAAATTAAAATAGCACAAATATCCTCCGCAACCAGGGGTTCTTCTACAGTTGTATTCTTTGCGAGGTAACTCTTTACATTTAATAAAGCATTCCCTATCGATCTAGCTTTAGGAGTACTTTCTTTCTTTTTTGATAACATGCCGAATAGAATTATTGCCGTTATTATATTAACTTTATTGTTCTCCAGACCCTTCAGGCTTAAACTAATAAATGATCTCAGAATATGTAATTATGGACATTCCGAAAAAGTGTGTCTAATAGTATTGAATAATTTACCACAATATTTACATGGAGTGTTGAAAAACAAAATTCCTGTGGCTATCTGAAATTGAGCTGAGAATTTTCTTCCACTACTAATTCGGGAAGTCGAAGACATAATCCTATGTATCCAATTACGAGGTAGATTTAGTTCCCTAATCTATCCATCACACCTTGACGACGCAGAAACCTCTTTTGAATAGAAAAATTAATTTTCAAATGCCAGGGGACGGCACATTGTGTAGCTTGGCATGTCCAATGAGAGGAAATTTAAACTTCCCGGTAAAGAAACCAAAGTGAACACCAATATCATGTATTGTTTGCTGATTTTTTGTAAGTGCCTCCCATTCCAAAGACACAGTGTCATATAAATTCTTAAAAAAATGTATTTTTCCAAGATTCTTATTAATTATATCCACAATCGTAAGTGGGAGTGGCTTTCCACAGAACCCTTTGTGTTGCAGTAAGCATAGGGGAAAAGTCGTCGATATATCCATTTATAAGATCAGTTCCAAGTATAACATATTCATAGTTATCACTTGATGTTATCACATATCTCCACTCAATGTTGGGATACTTCTTTATATTAACAAAAACTATCCAATACATTTCTGTGATTATGTCCACAAAAGATTTGAGCCCACCAACCAATCGATTTCTAGGTCTCTTTAAAGCAGAAATGTAATTCGAATGAAAAATATTCTCTAACCAAAAAATTTCCTCAAATATGCCGTCCTTCGCCAATATTGGTAAAGAGATAACCTTATACAAAATATTTGGAATAAAAAAAGTGTTATTTAGGTCTATTCTTATTTTATGGTTAAAATTGTTCCAGTCTTTTATAAAATTATTGACCCTCGTTTTTAGTTCCAGCCAAATTAATTCCGAGGGACCAGACCACCCATTTAATGCCTAAAACAGTTGTCATTTCTTTAGTAGAACAATTAGAAATTTTCAAACCTTTTCCCAGATGCCATTAACCAATCGGGAGAATTACAGTCTTTGATTTATTGATTTTCAATCCCGACTTTTTTCGAACGTTGTAAAATACGATAAAATAATTTCTACTCTTCTTTGCAATTGAGCTTTCGAGTTCGCTTCTATCATCATGTATCACTATCATCGGTATAAAGATCTATAAAATGTTTAATATTTCCAAAAGAGACAACGAATCCTTGATATTTTTTTGTAATGGCGGTTCTTAGCTCATCTATTGCAGCTACAAAGAGCAGGGGGGCCGAAGGACAACCCTGCCGACAACTTTTGCTCATATAAATTGGTCTGCTCTTTTTACGTCCAACAGTAACTGTCGATGATCTTGTAGCTAGTAATACCCTGACAGAGTTAAAAAACAGCTTGGTAGTAGTTTTTCGCCGATCTCAAAATTTGAGAATGAGAAAGGGAATCGAATGCTTTTGAAAAATCTTTTGCAATAATAGCTCAAAAACAATTGTTCCTATTAACTGCTTCAATTGCTGTCTGAATATTCTGGAAAGGGATTGACTCTTTACATTAGGATCATCAGCATTAATTAATTTAAATTTAGACTGTTCAGTGGATATTAAGATTTTATGCCTGCAATCGCACATGAAAAGGATTTGGTACATGTGGGATCACCAAGAGATTTAGAAACCAAGCACAAAACCCCTCTATTTGAACCTGATCTGGTAAAAAAAAATAGTTAAACTGTCTTAGAAGGCGCAATCATCCATACATGTTGAGGATAGTTTAACTTTGATGTCCTGAAGACATATAAAATCTGGATAAAATGATATTAAACTTTTCATTAAAGCATAAGCAATTCTTGCCCTCTCTCGTATTTAGCGACAGGATCTTTCCAATGCCTATATTCTTTTCAATATTACTATTACTAAAACTACTATTACCTGTCATTTTGTTATTACTCATGAGAGAAGAATTTAAAAAAGAGAAACAAAATCAATAGAAAAAAACCACCCCTCATTTAATGGGAGCTCCTCAATTGCTTAAGGCTGTTCTCTCTATTATTTCTCTTACTAACTGATTCGGAACGAAAATGCTAGGATAAAATTTGTTGTTTATCAATATGATACTTTGGGGGTTTATTTAAACTTTTCTTTTCATTATGGTCCTTAGGGCTACTAATATCATCATAGATTGAACTAATTCCTTCGCAAATATTCGATACTAAATGATTTTTTTATTACCATTTGTCTCTGTCTGAGTAATATTTTCACTTGTTGTAACCTGTTCTTGGTCAGAACTAGTATTTATTCTTTCATTTTCTGGAATGTTTTCTTCCCAAGTTGTATTTTTCCTCCTATCTGAATATACCACATTATCTGTGTTATCTTTAGTTATGTCAAAAATGATGGAGCCATTATCAATTTTGTCACTTGTTTTATTATTATCAATTGCATTGTCTATGGGTAAAACTTCCTTAACTGACTTAAGATAATCTCCCCATTTCCCAAATTGATTGATACAATTTTTTTGCACTGTGACCTTTTTCGTAACACTTTGCACATGCAATTGATTAACCTGCGTAGCTAATCCAAGTCTTGAAACCTCTAAAACCTATAAATCCTGGAAGGTCACGCTTTTGGTATCAATCCAACAAGAAAATTCCCGTTATTATGGCCCTTAAATCTTCCATCAATAAAAGGAGTCTCTTTTCCAGGTTTTACAATTTCGCCAATATCTTTAAATACATCATCTATCTCACAGGGCTTAACATCCTCATGGGGAGAGTGAATAGTTATTTTCTTATAAAATACAATATAATTTCCAGACTCGTCTTTACATTGGGCTCTTAACCCTTTTACAAGTCCCTTAATTACAACATCCCTGTCATTTGCTTCCCTTATTGGAAAGGTATGCTCTAGCTGAGAAAAGGAAATAGTAATATATAATTCTTTTTTCAGTACTAAAACCACCATAAGGTGAGAACCAGGACAAATAGAAATTTCTTGAAGAAGGAATGTGTCTATCTTCAACGTTCCAACAATTAAGTATCTTTTATTATATTTTCTTTGCTTTTGATTGTTTTAGGCAGAAAGACTCATGCATTTTTTTTTACAATAGTCACGTGATTTCTTTGATTTTAGAGGCAAAGCTTTCTCGCTATTTTGGCGTAAAATGCCAAATATGTTGAGTATTGAGGCGGTCAATTTTCAGGACTTTACTCTATTCAATTTTAATTACAAATACTAAATGTTGACTTTCTTTGAATATCTACATATATTCTCTTTTTCTAAATATTAGTACTAAATATATATAACCTCATTTCATTTATTTGCAAGTTGTGAAAAAATTAATGTATTATAACATTGCTGTAACCACTTTGTTTTGTTTGCTACTATATATAGCACTAAGTCATAAAAAGAAATCTCTAATAAAACCAGTATTAAACAGTAATAAAAATACAGGGTTTAGGTAGTAATGTATATATACATACATATGAATTGTTTATTTAGCAATATTACGAATTATTGTACATATTATTTAAAAAAAAAAAATCTTATAAAGTTTGTATTTTTACATATATATATTTCTATAAAGTTAGGTAATTTTATCTATTAATTTTTTTCGTTTTTTTTTGTAGTAAAATACACATAATTAAACATGAATGTTAAAGAATGAAAAAGGAACATATATAGATATTTACTATATTATAATTATTAATAAATTATTACAAGAACGACAATGAATAAAAAAATAAACAATAAGTGCTCTTTTCAATTATGATACGCAACACTTCCATTGCTACAATGCGAGGAGTGTATTCCGTTTATAGCAGTGGCCATCGTGGAGGCAGACGTCCCTGTTGAAGAGGATGAACTGGATACACTCATAATCCCTGCTAAAAGTCCACATTCAATTGCTACAGAGAGAGTATCATGAATATAGATGTAGGACTCCACAGAGGAGAGAGCCAAATCGTGTATTCCTGAGATGTGACGTGAGTAGGAAGGAACGTTGACTTCTCCACGGGATCGTATTTGGCATAGAAGTGTGTTGAGTGTGAGGAAAATGATGCAGGAGTCCATACCCACTCTGGAGAGATAAAGAAAAAAAAACATTATTAAAACCATTCATAAACACGGATATTTATCTCAAAAGTTTAAACATAATACATACATCCAAGTTGTATATACATATATATATAACTTTTGTGCTCAACTTTTAAATATAATATGTATATAAATAAAAGCATATTTTAATGCATATATATTAAATTTTAATGTTATCTTGTACGTATATCATATGAGTATGATATTACAGAGATTGACATGTGTTATGAAATAGAAAACTAGGCTTATATTATTATGTACACACAATAGTTACTCGTGTAAGCACGATATGTGTTACATAATTCAAACTATCATTAGTGTTTTATGTGTATACATATAGTGTTTTTATAAAAAAAATCTTAAATAAATGTATATTTAGGAATATATTGCTGTGATGACATCATAGAACTACTAACTTTAGGCAAATTCAATTGATTAATTAACATACAAATGGGAGCAATTAAGGGGGAAGGGATTTGTACACATGTATTAAAGACAATAATCGAATTTTTCTATGAGCACAGAATTCAAAACTGATCGCAGTTTTTCTTGCAGTCATCTGAATTCTGAAATATCTCGAACTATAGTAATTTGTGCACTTTTCTTAAGACTCTTATAACTTATTCATAATATACATATAGCGATTAGGAATATCATAAATTATATTATAGAAAAATATTCAATGCCTAATGTACACAAAAATTTGCATCTCCAAGGGTTTTTGTTCCAATTTGTAATTTTTAAGTGATTCCATTTTTTATGGGGTTGTACTAGGAAATTGTCAATATTATTATTATATTTTTTCCAATTTCAAAGTTAATTTCATGATATCATGTCTCGTAAAAGGAAGATCGAGGGAATTGAAATAAAATACTTATAGTTTGATGTTCCATCTCAAGAGATGTTCGGATTCCGAATTCCATCAGGGACGACATGATTAGAATTCATCCAAGGAAAACTACCAAACCTCATAAGGAAGTAGAGTGGACTCTTCCCTTGGGAATGATATACCATGATCGAAGCAATAAAGCGATCCATTCAAGATGAGCAGATAATTTTAATATTTCAAAATAGATCACTCAAAAAATACAAAATGTAACATAAATCCTATGAGTTGTATATTTCACATATTTTTCTATAATATAAGCTATGATATTCTGCATCACTTTGTATTATGAATAAGTTATAAGGGTCTAAATAAAAGTGTCGTTTTTCATCTTTTTTTAGGCTAAAAAAAGAAACATATCGAATTCAGAACAAAATACAGCATCAATTAAACACTACATAATCATCAAAAACTCTTTTATCTAAGTTGTATTAATCCTTCATTTAACTTCGTGATTGTTTTAAGTTTAGAAAATGACTCTAGTTCCAAATTAATATAGTTCCACATATTTCAGAATTCAGATGACTTAGAAAAAAACTAAAATCCGTTTTGGATTCTATGATCATTCATCAATTTGATTATTGTATTCAATTCATTTGTAGAAAATGAGTGCTCATCTGTGATATGTCATTGCACATGCACCTCTAATATTTATATCATTCGGTGAAGGAATAAAAAGGGAATGAACGAATTTGGACCTTTCATTCATTAAAATTTGATTCAAATAATTCATTTTACAATTTTTATTTTATTTTTTGTCCCTTATTGGTTAGATGGACTTGCAACAATAAGAATTAAGTAGACATTAAAATACTACTAGGCAATATATTGAAGTCCATATAAATATATTTCCTCCTCTAGTAGTGACAGAGATTCGAACTCACGTATTTCTATAGCATATTTTATCCCGAGGCCGTTGTCAACAATGTAATGCTGCTCAATTACATTATAAAAATAGTTGTTTTATTTGATTACTAGTAATACTTTGCCTAATAGATGAACTGAAATAATATTGTAAAAGTACAAAATGGTTTGATCTTTAGCGTTTATGGATATTGAAATATAATTAATATTATTTTAAATATAGTATCCGATTATACTTTCTGATCATATATACTGATACCATACTTTACGGATAACTAGATGTACTTGTATCCCTTATATCATTTGTTTGGTTATGGTAAAATTGGATTGTTTTCTTTGCATCTTGTTATAATGTTTTTGATTAATGCTATACTTCATCGAAAAGGCTGACACGTGCAGTATAAATTTATTTGAATAATAATTGTTTGAGTTATCAGGACTCATTATTTTGATGCTGATTCAGTAATGTTAGCAGGAAGACCATTTTATTTATTTATAAAAACAGCTTGACATGCCTCGGTCATGTATAAATATTACCGTGGATTTGTTTACTTAATGTATTGACCAAGGAGGCAAATTGTTAAAATTATAAATTTTAAAAATAATTTTTCTTTCTAAAAAAACTGTGAGAAAGATCAATCTTTGCTGATATTTGTATATTCACATTTTAGAAATGTTAAACAGAATTTATTTTAACTCTTAGTTTAATCATATTGACTATTATACAAATAACATAAAAATTAACTGAAATGGGAAAAAAATGACGATATTATTTAGGAAATCAATAATTAAATGCCTCATGGGAAAAAATTATAAATATTTTTCGAATTATTTATCTAATGTAATATTTCACAAAATCTGATTTCATTTGTTCATAATTAATAAAGTTTGTAGGCATGTTGAGTAGACAAAAAGTTTTATTTTGCTGTTGATATAATACTTTCATTCCCTCTTTTCATAACGCATCGTTAAAATTCAAAATTCAGATAACTCATTAAATATAAAAGGTGTGTTCAAAAAGTAAGGAGTTTGTATTTTTAGAAAAAAATATTCATTTATTTGGTCAAAATTAAGCAGTTTAGGAACAAACTTCGCCGACACTCATATCATTTTCATTTTTACACAAAATTTGATGCAAATTAATTGATCTATGTTTTTTAATAGCAAAATACTTCTAACCGTTATGCTTCTCATGGAGAAACTAAACATATTATATAACTGAAACAGTAAATATATGTTCGTGGCGAGTGTACTAAAAAAAATCAAGTATACCAAATATACCATGCCTAGAAAATTTAAAGTCAATAAAATTTCATATGACTTAATTTTATTGTGAACTACTTCACCATAACGCATTTAATTTCAAATTAACCAAGTTGTTTTAGTAAATATTACAAATATTGAAGAATAAGCATATATTTGTTCGATAAATAAATCATCTTCAAATTGATGCATTAAAAAGAATAATTAAATATACTCTTGGAAATCAGCTTATAGGTACATATATATTGATAATGGAATGTGTATTTCTAAGACATTGATTATCTGCATGGATTTAGTGTAAATTGAAGGAAAAATAAATTCCAAATAACTAACATATTATTTCATTTAAGTAAAAATTTTATTCTTTAAAATAAATGGGGGAAAAGAAAAAATTAAATTTTAAGATTAACTTCTAGGAGGTCATAATGTATTTAGTCATTATTGAATTTCATTGTATTAAAGTAAAAAAAAAACCTTTTTTGGGTATACACTTATTATCGAAAAAGTAAATATTAGACACTTAAACTGTTTATAAATGGAATCCATTGTATAATTTTTGTCTAATTTAATCATTTTGATCCATTTCTTACATTCCTGGAGTACTTAGAAACCTCAGTTAATGAAAACCATCAATTTTTATCTTTATTATTCTATATAAGGTTTTTTAGGTTTTTTCTTGAACATTCTAGAATTTATGCTCAAGTATTCATTTGTTTTTGGTTCAATGTAAATATTGCATAATAATTGAATTTTCTTTAACGAAATAGACTGAACTAATTTGGTCTTTGAAAGAAGTTTGATCTAGACCGGTCTCAAATTAAAATTGGCCCCATAGGAAAAAACCGGTATTGATTCGTCTCATTTAAAATTCGATATAGACAAATACTATAAAATAATTGTTGATGACGACATATGTGTTTTAAATTCGTAAATATGGGTACAATTACTTCATATAATGTTAAATTTATTGCATAAATATTATTTCTACAAATCATAAGCCGGACAGGTAGGGAAAAAAATCGGTCTATAGATTTAGAGAAAAAAATTGTTCTACAATTTCCACAATTTGAAAACAGTTAATTTTTGGTCTATGGTCAGAGATTGTTGTCTCAATTAAAAAAAAGGTACTAGACCGAAACTCAACACAAATACCAATATTCATCTAAAGTACATTTCTAGGAAAAAATATTTGAAATAAGGAATAAGCAAATGTGATTGTCGATTTGAATATATATATATATTGCACAAATGAATGAGCTCCTTAAGTTTTGTCTCAAATACAATTCTATGTTATCCGAAACAAACCCTCAGCTCTACCATAAAACTAAAAAGAAATATGACTCCATAAAAATTAATCGAACAATCTATATTCCAGGAAAGGAGTTGTAACTTTTATGAGATGTTTGCGTGATATAATCCATAAGAAGAATGAAATATATATATAGCATATTTCTCTAGGTAAATTTGTAAAAAAAAAAATATAATAATAACAGCTAAATAAACGTCAAAGTATGTATGTACAAACATAGATGTACATCAGAAACACTTTGCTTAAATCTTTCAGCCTTTTAATGAATTTATTGCATTGAAAGAAGAGTCATTTAGCAAAGGAAAAGAGAAAAAGTTTTACTATATATTTGACACTTTTCTTCAATATATGAATTTAATTTGATTGCTAAAATCAATAATCATATTATTAAAAGCTTTTTTCTAAATGAATTAGGTATGTGTATGTTTAAAATATATCATTGAATATAAATTCATTTATATTCAATGATAATGTGAGAAAGGATTGAACAGTATAATCACACAAATTAAATTAATTAGGAAAGATAGCCTTTTTAAGAATTAATCAATCAAAGGAGCGTGTTATGTCGGATCTAATGGATTCTTTTTTATTATCATTTGAAAGCTTAGGTTGAAACAAATGATGAATAATAATACATTAGTAATTTGTTTAAGGCATATCAAAATTAAAAGTCCAAACGAAGTTCAAAAGATTCCTAAAAATATGGAAAAATCTGTTCAGGATAGAGCAGTAGATCAAGAGTGTATCTCTAGTGATGTGGAAAAACGAGAAGGAAGTTACTCACCAGGGAAGGATGACAAAGTCGTAGAAGAGGAATTGTTTGAAACTGATAAATAGACAAATAATGGTGGATCTCATGTACAAGCTCAGTTACAAAAAGATTGGCTCCTGATACTAGTCTTTCTCCACAGAATTGATAAAATCCCAAGAAAGTAACCTCTTAGCAGAAGTAATTTCAAAATAAATTGAGCCTATTCTCAACTAAAAGATAGAATCATCAAAAAGGATTATTAAGAAATAGGAAAATAATTATATATCTAGAAATATTAAAGCATGTGTTGATTCTTTGAAGGAGAATAAAACATTTGGGGGAATCATTGACAGTGGATTTCCACAAGGCATTTTATTCTATTTTACACACCCATAAACTTTGGGCTGTTAAAAGCTATTGCCTATGCGTTTTTTATAATTATATATATTTCTTTATAATGGGTCATCAAGATTGAGGATTGTGTTAGCATATTCTTCTTAAAAGAAGCTGCAGGCAAGGATGTCGAGCAGCACCTTTGTTATTTATTCCCGCAATTAACTCTTTTTTTGTATATCTATGAAAAGGAGATACTGGGGTTTTGGAATTTCCTTCGGCAATTCTAAAAATTTACTTGATACTTATGCAAATGATGTCACATTATTTGTCGAAGCAAACACTGAACGTAATTTAGTTTGAAGAGTTGAAGTCATTCTAAAGTCTTTTGAAAAATATTCCCTCAGGTCTTGTGTGATAATTAATAAAAGTAAAACTGTTTTTCTCCCAGCAGGGATTTCAAAGCCAGACTCTTCAACTAAGCTTTTAGATTGTAATTTCAAAAATAAATTGGAAATTTAGGCATATAATGTGCAAAGACACGTTGAAACTTACACAAATTGGACAACACTGTGTAATTTGGTATATTAAAAAGTAAGAGAACAAAGGAAATATAACCTCCTAACAAGAGTTGAATTATATATTCCTGAAATAGTTCCACTGGTTTTATATAAGGCGCATTCTCTGCCTCTTTTAGCTGAAAAGGCAATTAATGAGGAAAATTCGTGGCTGAAGACCCTTTTTTATTCATAGTACCTCCCTTCTCTCAATAGGCCAAATAAAATTATAAGAAGTGGACAAACTATACTATCTTCTATTATACCCAAGATATACCAGAAGATTTTTATTGACATAAAGAAAAATCCCCTCTTGGAATGGAGAGTTACTTTATCAAGTACGCCTTTTACGTGTTTCTCATTATGGGTACTATTTTATCAAACAGATCAGTTGAGAAAATATCATTTCATAGGGTGATGTTCCCATGTTTTATGGTATGGAACGCCAATGTATGAGTCCAGCACTACCATAAATACGATTCATCAAAACGTAGCAAAAAACATTTTTTCAACAATACAGAGGATCCAAGCTAAATAGAAGGTATGACTAAATAAATCTATTTTAACTGTTCATAACCTTCCAAAACACCCTGATTCGGTATTTGTGAAGTATAAATTTTACTTTCCGCTTTTTAGAAGTGATAAAAACCACATTCCTCCAACGCCACGGCATTTGAATGTGTTATATTCGATAGATTTTAAGAACAATGTTACTGTGATATGTGAAAATTTAATAAATTTTTTAGATAAGGAATAAGTTTCATGCTATTTTTTTTTATAAAAACACAATATATCTTCATTAAATTACGTACTATAAAAAGTAAAAACAAGGGAACTTTACATCTTTATGCAAATGTTCTTGTGAAAATTTACTTTTTTTTTTTAGTTCACGATTAGTTAATGTTTTTTTAAAAATTATATTTATTTATAAATATTCCTGATCCTGCTTTATTCTAAATTAGTCCTTTTTGAATTTTCAATGGTCTTTATATCTTAACAGTTTTTTTTATTGTATCTTATATTAATTATTCACAGATTTTAAGAGATTGTAAATGTGTGAATAAAGGCAAAAAAAGGAAGTATGATGTTTTAAGCAGTGGTATTGATTGTCCCTGAAAATTTTCGAACTTCCTCCCTCAATAATTTTTTTTAACATAAGGTATATATATTTATGAAAATAATAAGTTTTGGTATTATCACATATGGAATACAAAAATGATCAAACAGATCAGTCTGAAAATTAGCAAGTAGACGTATACAATAACTATGCATGATCTTATGGTTGTTGTTTTTTGGCCTCCGAGGTCATTAAGACCCTATTTTTGACCAAAATACAAATAAATCAGCATTTCCGTTTCTTCTTCTATATCTCTTTGTCTTTTCCATCTTCTTTTCCCCTTTATATCCCTGTGTCCCTGTGTCTTTTCTTTTAACTCAATTCTTTGTTAACATCCCTTCTATTCAGATGTGCAACGCTCATACCCCATGCTAGGATAAATCCAATTATAAAATGGAGTTCATAATTGTTTGTGCTCAAAGCTCACAACACATCTGGTAATACGTATCGATTAATAAAGGTGTTGTTATATAAAATGAGGTAATAATATTATAATTGCATTCTACAAATAATGGGTAACTTCATAGAAGAACACATAACGTCTTTTATCTCTCCTTGGTTACTTTCTATACCCTTAGAAATATTTTACATGTATTAAATATGAAAACAAGTAAAAGTACATTCATATGTATAAACATAAAATTGATTGATTCATGAATAAAAAAAGAAATTTAGTTTTCCTTTTTGTGTTATTGCGGCTATGAAAAATATAAATATACTTGCTTCTAGTTATTTATTTGTGGTTCAGTGGTACAAGGACTGGGAAAAATAAAAGTACAGAGAAGGAAAACAAATATTTACCTGCTATGAACGAGTATAGATCCTCCAGCTTGATGACACGCAAAAGCAGCTTTCACAAAATGTATCAGATCAGAGGATCGAGGTAATCCAACTTCTGGCCATCTTGGGAAGAGGATTTGTGTGCATAGTCGTTCTTCTTTACTATGCTTGCGATGTTTTAACTGAAAAATAAATGTTTTGATATTTAATTATTAGTTCTAGAATGTTAAATGTCACTAAAAACACAGATTGCCTAATGAGATATTAGAAGCATAGTTGATAATGTATGTATAATAATTACAAAACAATATGAACAAGATGCCTATAAATCTTAATCATCAGTTATTGAGTAATACCTTAAAAATGAAAACAAAATAATGAAGTGTTGAGCAGGAGTAAGGTTTTTTTTTTCCAAATATTTGGCTTGATGCCTCTAATATGGATTTCTTTCGACAAGGTTCCTTTTAATCAGTGAATATACAGTGTGCAAAGTAAAATTGTAAACTGTTTGATAGCTTTATTACAGACATATTTATTAGATATATGTTTCCTTTATTAAAAATAATCTCGTTTGGGTGCTACCATAGCCTCCTTCATGGACCTTAAGGCACCACAATACTTTTTGATGAAGACCTCGTACATGGCCACCCCCTGGGGTTCTACAGAGCCCTTGTACTTGAAGTCATCCAAATTTCAGTGAGGGTTAGCACAGGTTATCTTATCAATTACACTTCAAATGGAATAGTTGAAGGGGAATAGTTTCGGATGGAGGGTGGCCACTGTTGGCACTTATGCTATAACCAAGTCAACAATTTGTGGCCTCCCTTAATCCAATTGGCCTTGGTTTTCTGTTAAAAGCAGTTGCTGATATCGACGTACGATACAGGTTTCCCCCAAATCCTTCCCATACCTCCTCACAGTCCAATCCTTGACATTGAGAGCCTTGCTATGCTGCCTCATCGACTCGTTGCACTTCTAAAGATCGCAGTGTCCAAGTTCTGCATGACTCCCATTTTCCTGTGTCTACCACCGCCTTGGACCTTCTACACCGTTACTTGAAGCCATCATACTTTTAATTTTGTAAACTAGACTCCGGGACCAGCCACAACCTTTATTTATGACTCATTTGAGCATGGAACAAATCAGATACCCTTGCCTTTTCGCCTCCATGCTGACAACTGTTTGTTTTTATATTATTTATCAAGTGGAATAGTCCTTAATCTCCCTAATGTAATTCAGATTGATTAGATCATATCAACAATTTTACCTTGCAAAATATTATTTTTTAAAATTTTGATCAGTCTTTTGAAAATATAATAGATAGTTATATGCTACATATTTATTTTTTCGCTATGCAATGATTTTGTGCTTTGTTTTCATTAATCCATGAATAGACATGCGTCTTCACATATTGAATATACTCAAATTATTTCTATTCCTGATACCGGCACAACCGGTATGGGATATTCGAATGAGGAAAATGCTTATTTTTTAATAATTCATAAATAATATATCAAGTGGAGTATAGACTTACATACATGATCGACAAAAAAAAAAAATTTCGAAAGCTTGAAAGTTAATTACTTATTCTCGATTATATTCAAGAATGGAGTAACTTTAAGTTTAAAAAAACCAAAAACAATGCTGTTTTTTGTGTATGTTTTTGTTGTTATTTTTGTAAAGTCTATTATATCAATTAAACTTTTATTTTTTAATTAGTATAGGTTTATGCAATTTTCATAATATATTTCTTTAATATTAAAATGTTATTAGTATACTTTAAAAAATTTGAAGAAAAAAAATCTTCGTTTTTTCTACAAAGCCATACTGAAAGCTGTTTAGTCAGTGGGTTATTTAGTGTCTACTATGTTAATTTGTAATATATCGAATTTGCATAAGAAAATTTATCAATTGAACAAAAATCGAGTATATTAATTTATCCACACTCTTTCAAAAAAAGACAAACAATATAAAAACCTATGTTTTTCATATAATTTGTATAGGGACACAATTGAATTACATCTATACATACGAGTACAAATGTACATACATATATATTTCAATTTCAAATAAAAATGGACCTAAACATTTTTTAAATGTATGTATAGATGTTTGGGCATTTTTTTTTTTCAATAAAAATTCAAATTTCCTTTCATTGGAATATGAAAAAAAATGTATACCTATATGTAGGGTGTAAGAACGAAAACTGGGCCTTCATATTTTGTTTTTTTTCCCGTCATATATGATGAATAAATTGTGCAATGTTTATTTTGTGGTGAAATGTCCGGGGCTAAATTAATAAACCACGTGTTTTTTTTTTGTTAAAAATTATATTTATTTTAAATTATTATTATTATTTTTTACTTTTTTTTTGCTTTTTGGAGCGGAGTTCCCATAACACTTTTCAAATCACTGCATAGTCTAAACGGTATTTTTTTTATCAAGAAGCAGTATAAAATTAAAACACGAAATAGTTTTGACCCATTGTTCAGGAAAAAACGAAAGTAGCGTCAAACAGAGCATAATAACTCACAAACTAAGGATCAGATTGTCATGAAATTTCGACAACTATCTTTTGAAAATGGTACTAACAGAAAATGAAGTGAATTAAAAAAAATTGGATCATATATCAGCTTATCCTTGGACATTTCAGCCCATATGTTATAGTGATTTGATGATTTTTCGTGCACAAAGATCTCTATATTAGTAGTACTCAGATTTAAAAAACAGGAATTATCAGAACAACGGTTTCAGTGTTGTACCAAGGGCCTGGTGGAGACCAAATATCCCATGGGAGTGATCATAAGAAAAAATTGACTCCATGAGCACCATTATAACTGATTGTCAACGGATATGACGCCTCCTCGCTCCCCAACCTGAGTCTGATGTGTCATTTTGTCTTGAGCTACCTTGAATCAAAGGTCTTCTCACTCCACCTAAAAGTCTCTGATCGTCTCCATCGTCCTGGTATGCAAAAATATTGATTGGTCTCTAGTTTTTTGGGTCTTCACACAGTTTATGATCCGAATGGAGGCCGTTATTGAGGCAAACAAAAACTACATTGAGTGAGATATATTTTCATTGGTGGTATCTGCTGCCCAGTTATTGCTTCTTGAAATAATCTTCTAAAATTGCCATTTTATTATAATTTAAAGGAGATAGATCAAAAATTTCTGTAGTAATAGCAATATATAAAAAGAAACAATGATTTTATATCATAGAAACACTTTGTATTTATTAAAAACGTGTTTTTTTTCGATCCCATTTTCTTCATACCTCATATCATGGGGTATATTTATATTGATGTAGGTAGGTTTTTAAATACTCTAATGTAGATTAAGCTGTTCAAAAAGTGTTGATAATGAAGCCCTACCTTCATCTATTACTTAAATATAAATTACTACATTTGCCAACTGCTTACTTACACCCTTTAAAAGTTACTTTTGTTCACTTACATTGTATGTAATCATTAATTACTATTGAGCAGTATGTAGGTACTAATATGTTAGAATAAACTAATCAATCTTTTCAGAATCTCATTTAGAAATTACGTAAAAGATGTTGAAAAATAAAATATAAAAATTTCAAGCACATTTCATCATTTGTCTTGAACTCGAACACTGCTACTAATTTTAATTAAATATAGCTTATTACTTCGTGCATATCAAATATTAATGTATTTATTAGACTGTACCGAAATGATAAAAGTTGGAAATTTGATAACGCCGGATATCTTTTATTTTGAATTTTATTCCTCTAAACAAGAAAATAACAATCAGACGTTTAAAAATATGGTCCTTCATGGACGTTTGTTCATTTGAAAATCCGTAATTTCCGTGACATTAAAATAATAAATTTTAATGTTGTTTTATTAAAATTATCGATTTGAATCTAGTTACAGAATTTTTTTTATTAAGTATTATAGATAAAACATATATTATCAACAATGTTTAACAAATTTTCTCCAATTTGTCTCATGGTATGATTATTTTAGTTCCAAACATGTTGCCAAAGAATATATATTCTCTTTTGGTACCGCGTATTACGTGAATTTATTCTGATGTTACTTTTCATTTTTATTACTGAAGTCTAATTTTTTGATACAAAATATAAATAAATTATTATCAAATATAATTTCGTTGTTCATTTATGTCAAATAAGACATCCTTTTTAGCAATTTATAATTTTGGACTGTAAAAAAACAGACAATTAAACTCTCAAAAACACAACAATTTATTTATTATTTCTTAATTTCTAACGTTAATTTGTTCTTATTATATCATATTTATTTTTTTAAATTATATCCCTTTGATATTTTTAATTTATTATGAATATTTAATTCCTTTTTTTTATAACATTCCAAAAAAACAAAAACAAATACGGATACTAAATTCCTTTAAATTATTTATTTGTTTCATTAAGACAGGAAATTATACACAATTTTAATTTTGCTCTGATATATCCGCCCCCGTCTCTCTTGTCAACAAATTTGAGCTGAAGCGTTAGTTACTTCTTTTACTACACGTTCGCAAATTTGTGTGTGCCATAGTTGTTTGAGAAGACGATGCGGTGAAGAGACAAAACTAATTAGTTGGCTTTGAAGAATGTATACTCTGTTAAAAGGAACAATGACATTCTTCCAATCCTGGATATTAATAATTGAATTAACATCCAAATTGAGCTTTGGCAAATAGTGTGGGTGTACACTGATATCTCTCAAATCACTTCCATCTTTTATATTTCTTATTTTTGGTATCTGGAATTGTTTATCTTCTTGCTTGGAGCTTGATAGTAAAGATAATAAAACATGCTTAGAGTGAGCATACCTCATAATTTTTCCACAATTTTGATGGCGATACTTTTTAATCCTTTTAAAAATACATCTTTTGTTTTCATGTTCTCAATTAATTGTATTTGATGTAACGTATGTGATGGACCGGTTAAAATATTAAAATCTTCTTTAATTTCGAAGCACATATGGAAATAAAAATTCACAATGAACTCGACTATAAGCTGCAACTTTTTTGTTTGATTTCCAGCCAACTCATGCATTGAGATGTAGAGTCGTACAAAACGACTTGCCGATATGAGTCATACTGAATGTGAAACAATGACGATTTCCATTTTAAGAAGTTATTCATCTGCAATTCCTCAGATAATCATTTTTGTTATGCAATAGCATAGAATTGATCATTAGACAAATCATCAACGACACTTTCAGACATTTCTCGCAGTGGGAAACTTTTGCTTATTTTTCTGAATTTATAACTACATTTGAAGTCGTGAACGTTACCAGAAATAATTTTCCCAAGTTTCCCTATTAATTATTAATAAACGTATAATAAAGTTGATGTATATTATTAATAGAATCTAGGTCACCTGAAAACGAGTTGCCTCAGTTTTTGGGACCATCGAGCTCAGGTATTATGTGACATAGTGGTAATTTATTGGCATAAAATTCACGTACTATTCAAACAAGTAAATGAACCAAAAGTTTCCCTATTAGTTGCACTTTAAGCATGTTCTACTATCTTTACTATTAAGCTCTAAGAAAGAAGATAAACAATTGAGATATGAAAAATAAGGGAGAAAAGAGATGGAATTGATTTGGGAGATATGAGTGTTCGGAGATACTGTTCACTTAATCTCAATCAGGATGATACTCAATTTATTAATATCCAGGATTAAAACAATCCCACTGGACCTTTTATCACAGCAGTCATTCCTCAAAGTCAACTGATTAGTTTTATCGAGAAAAAAAAAGAAATTAAATATGCATAATGAGTGAAAATTATCAAACTTATAGAATAAAAATATAATAATATGCTTAAATAAAAAATTAACCAAATTAAGGAATAATAAATCAAAGGTAATATTTGAAGAGTTTAATTGACAGCTTTTGTAGTCCCATATTATAACTTGGTAAAATTGGTTGTCCTATTCGGAATAAATGAACAAAAAAAGTATATTTAGTAATAATATATTTAACAATTGGTATCAAAAAAAGAGATTTGAGTAATAAAAATGAACAGGATAATCAAAATTGATGCGCATAACACGCAGTACGAGAAAGCTCGTATTTAATTATTTCACATTATAAATTCTATTCTTTTTAAAGATTCACCTATGATAAAGTTTTTCACGATTAATGCTAAAATACTAATATTGTGGTTCAACAAAAATAATCCCCAAAAAGATATTTATAACCAGTAGCCGAAAAAAATTGCACATTTATTTTTTGATGTTAAAAGATGTTCCAAGGGGAACAAATAATTTTCTAATTTTAAAGAAAAATTACTCAACCGGCAAAGTAAAGAGCTCAAAATGTTCACTACTCATAGAGAAAATACCATCCCAACATGATAGTTGAGTTACGGTACACACACTTTTGGCGTAAAAAAATCTAGGCTCGTGAGCATGTCTAGGTTCACTATTTACAATGTGAATGCAGATATGGAGTGGTAAGAAAGTTTCGAAGTCTGAAAGGGGAGATCCTTCATGCTGAGAAGGTGAATAAAGTTATGCAGGGCAATCCTTTAACGCTCTACTCTCTCGTGTGAAAGACATTGGTGTTGTCAAGTCTATCTTGCATAACTTGGTGAAGAGCCTTGTAATACTGAAGAGGACTTTCCTGACTGACTAAATTAAGCAATGGTATCTCCAAAGTTAAACCTTTAAAGAAAAAAATGATTTTTTTGTCTTCTCACCCAAAAACAGAGGTTGTCATACTCCCTCGATACAAACCCCTTGTTTTTATGACCTTTGGGTGTATATTGAGGCCAAAGCTTGCCGTATTCTCCACTCCAATATTTATGCTCTAAAGAACTCATTTGAGAACTGGAGAGACATGACTGAAAAATACGTCAAGAAAGGGTGCTGCACATCTTTCAAGAAGAGATTAGAGGGCATCTTTGTGGGTGATGGAGGCTATAATACGTCAAATGTGATATTTAATGTTACTTTTGCATTTATATGAAAATAATTTTTTTCATAAGAGATTTAATTAAAGTTATATAGACAAATTTAATCATAACTTGATTTTCTAGATAAAAACATTGATTTGGATCTATTAGTATGGCTAAGATTAAACAAACTTTATGGAAAGAGGCGACCAGTATGTCAATGGAAAAAAAAATAGCACCATGATTTATCATGTGTAGCGTCTAGCTAAGGTTTAAGTAGGTAATGCTCTAGAGACTAAAGGATTCACTGTCACATTAGTACTAACGCTATATTGTTATTTTTTTCTCGAGCTGTCTTTATCTTACTTTATTCTTGAGGAGAGAGCATCTATCTATTGAGCGTGAGTGTGCTTATGAAAAATCCTGATTAACATTGAAAAATTACTTGCGTAGATATATTTTATATTTTTGGAAATGTTTGTCTATTCGACGACGCCTAATAAAAGGTACTCCCGTTAGTATGAAATAAATTACATACATAAATTTTGCAGACGTTATTATTTACTATCTCATCATGGAAGGGCCATTTTCTCCCAAAATCTAACTGAAGGATAATTTCTAGGGAAATGAGCAACTCTTATATATTGTACAGCTGGATCTTGTCATTTATACTAAGAAAAAAGGAAATATCTTTTTTTATTAATATGTATGTTGGTATGGGAACATATGACAAAGTTTGTTGTTGATTCAATTTAAGGACGCTACGTGGGAGATTATAAAAGATGAGGGGTTTGGGAATACTTGTTGTAATTGAGTGTCCTCTTGAAATTTGTCATCAAGGTATGATCACAATACATATTGCATTATTGCATATAGATACGAATAAGTATTTATCATTGTCATAATGTCTCGTCATGTTCCTACATATAATGAAAATGACTCCTTGGTCCAAACATTTTTAGTCAACATATACTGTATACATACATACAATGACAGAAATGGAAATGATATCAGACATTAATCTTAATTAAATGAAGCTAGCAAAGGAATGCATGGATTCTCAAATATATCTATTCATTTTGTTGAGTACTACTCATATTTATAACATACATGTATTATTACATTTTTAATCATGGCATTATTTTCATCCTATTTATTGATGTCATATGCTTCAGGCATCTATAAATATCCTTAAGAACTCATGAAATCCGGTATACATACATTTTAATTAAATGTTCAAAATATTCATACATAAACTTATATGAAAGCTATGTGAGTAAAAATATTCGCCATTGGGGGGACTCCTCAAGTTGCTTAGTTGAAAATTATGAAGATAATCATATGAATATTAAAATTAATATTCAGTGCCTCCTTAAACCCTTAATAAAATTTCTAAGTATATCAATATTGACATAAGCTTTTTTTTTAATAAAGAATAATTATTTTCAATTGCAAAATGTAATTAAGATTAAGGACTTTTTTTTCTTAATTATGGCTGTATTTACTTTAGAATAAATATACATATATGTATAATCTTTTTTTATGTACAATAATAGTGAATTTCTAATATATTTAAATAATAGTTACTGGCAATACGAGGATTACTATTAATTTTCCAGTTCACAAAAAAAAAAAATCTGTAGCTCTGTTACAGTCATAAGTATTTTATATAATTAAAGAACTCTTTGCAGATACATGAGTTATTTAAGCATTAAAAAGTTCATTTTTCTTCTGTATATATGAAAACTGAGGCAGTGTTTCTCTCCAAGTACTCTTTTAACTATAGTTTTTTTTAAATATCCTAATCCTTTTTCAAAGAATTAGACAGCTTCACATCACATATATGTCACCATATATATAGAAAATCAGCATTTACTCGAATTTTTTGAATGAAATAAGTCTTTTTTAATATTACAGAATTTGTTAAATTAATAATTGTAGTCTAATTTTTCTGTCTTTGATAAAATCAATAGTTTCATTTATATTCTTATAGGACCTGCAATAACATTTTAAGCTGTTTAGAACATAAATAACGTTGACTTAGAAATAATAGAGACTAACTGGCAAACTACAATAAAATGAGTTTTATAACTCTTTGAGCTAAATTGAAATTTGGATGCTGTAATTTTTAGTTATTTATCATAAGTCCATAATTTTCCATATTTCAGTAGAAAAAATATGCTAACTCTAATGTGTTGTGAATTTATTTAGTGCCAAACAATGCTTTGTGGCTATATCATTTAACCAGTGCAAACCCATTAGTGCCTAAATCTAAAACCTTAAAAACTGCTGTGTTGCATGAGTGGAGATAACAGGCGCATATTGGAGGCTCTAATTTTCAAGTTTATAAAGTGTGATGAATGTTGGACAATTTTCGACTGAATATTAGCTGCAGGATTACACAATGTGCAATCCATATTATTATCTTGTAACATATAAAATTATAAATATTTTACGTCAATAACGACAAATACTACTATAAGATAACTTTTTAGTACCCTGTATCACTTCTTAGTTTAACAAAATATGTATCTTTGAAATGTTTAGCACAGAATTTATCATATAATACTTAAAAGATGTATTTTATAAATTTGGTAATTTAGTAGAAGCATACATTTTAATAGGAAACTGACAATCCTAGTGTCTTGATAATGTTAATTTCGTAATTTCAATATTGGTGAAGATATATTCCCCCAAATATTGAAAGTTAAATATCACAGTTTAAACTTTTATCCACATAGAATATATTTGCAGTGGTATATATTGTATTACATGAGTATTTTTATAAGAAATACATTATTCAATGGTATTAATCAGGAGTAGAGTGTAAGTAAGTCATGATTCATTCGTACTTGTAGTTGATGTTGAATTGGTTATGTACAGGTATCTACCCACAAAAATCATGGATCACGAAAAAAATGATAATTTTTTTTTTACAAATATTGCTAATACCATCTTTTAAAAATGTCTATCAACTACACAAAACATTTATTTTATATTAAAAAAAAGATTAAGCTCTATTCCCGCCTCCAAAATTTATTTAAGTGTCAATCAAAATTTTATGCGCATACAAACATATATGAACGTACTCCTTCCCGTTCCAACTTCAATAAATGTTAGTTATATTTTATTACTAAATATAAATATATAATCAAAATAATAATATATATACAATCAAGGTAAGCATGACATGTTTGATCATGACATACACACAATGCTCTACGTGAGTCTATGTACATATATTATTTATTATGACATTTTTGCCTAAAGTTAGGCCATATATGTGTATGTATGTAGGTATGATATTTGAGTATTTTGATTGAAAAAGCAATTAAAATTAAGGGACTGCCATGTGGGTTGAATGCTGTTCTTTTTTTTCATATGGTTTAATTACAAATAAATTCCAGGGGTTGCCATAACATGCTAAAATATATCTAAAAATGACTATATATTCCGTATGTAAATGGGCTGATAGAACCTCATTGTATTCAAATTCCAATCATAATAGTTGTCAACAAATTTTAATTTTTGGATAAAAAGTTATTTCCTTGCTCGCTTTTACCGCAATAACAGATTATATATTTTTAATCCGATCCGAAATTTCTACTTAAGTAGCTTACAGAGTTCAACGTTTTATATATTACACAATGTAACAGCGTTTTCGCCTGCCTTCTAAAATACACATTTATCATTGTTATTTAAGTCATAAAAAACGAAAATGACCATTTAAATAACAGTAAGCATGGTCTTCAACGCCTTTTGAAACAAAACAAAAATACGTTTTGAGAGTATAACTTCGTTTCAGAGTCCTATTTTAAATAAAATAACTATTTACATTAATGAAAATAGAAAGTAATTACAAATGATAAGAACATTTCTGCATTCAAACGATAAAATATATATAAAGTTATTTTAAATACAGTATTTAAAAAATGTGTCTAATCATACATATATCCATTAAAACGATGAATCATAAATGAAAGCTAATATTTTTTTCTCCATTGCTCTATATTATAGCCAAAACTTGAAAATAAACCTTATATTACAAATTCAAAAGATTTGCTGTCAAATAAAAGTTCAATTTTGATTAATTCTTGGATTTAACTTTTATTTTCCTTATATAATATTTAATAAATAATCGGGTTGTGTGATTTTTTTTTTGTAGTGCAATATAATTAAATGGATTATTTGACTTTTATAAAAAAATAAACATTAGAGGCAAGAAGATTAACCCACAATTTAAATTTGTTTCATGTCTAATATATTCTATTAGTATTTATGTATAAGGTGTATTTAATCTAATCGACTTATTCATATTTATTTTCTGAATTTTCCCTGCCTCTCCTCTAAAATATTCTTTAATTCATACGATTAGTCAAATAATTGACTAATGCGCCTAAACTACTGCAATGAACATGCTTAAAATCCTTTTGTGTTTTATAGTTGAAGTAACAATAAATAAATGTAGATTTTATCTTACTAAGAAATGGCAATATCAGTTTTAAGTATGCTAACATATATAACATATTTTTTTTAACAGACAAATCACAAATTTAAGAAATATTATAAGTTCCTCTTTTAATGGGTTAAAAAAGCACACTCCTCAGTATAATAGTATTTGTTATTCCCCATGGACCGCATTTAAAGTTGTTAAGAATGTTAGGGAAGAAAAATAACATAATAAAGCTTGTTTATGTAATTCGTGCATGGAATCAAATCGGACTCAATTGATAATATGCAAAAAGCTAATGAAAATTATAATACAAGTAATAATAAGCTAGAATCTAAATCCAATTTGCTATAATAAACATGTCATCATCGAGTATGTATAAAATACATCAAATTTAGTTTGTTGCTCTATTCATCGAAGTTGAAAAAAAGGTGAAGTCGATTATGATTATGAAGTATTAATAGAAACAGCTATAGCTAAATTTTATAAGCACTCAACCTAACGAAATGACAAATATTGTATTCACTTTGCTTAGTTACATTAACAAATGTCTGCTACAAATGATTTAATTATTAAGATTTTTTTATTTTAAATTGTTCGACTGACATCCCTTTTAGTCTTTCTCTAATGTAAAAATAAAAATGTTTTTGAGCGGTGTTTCTTATTAAAATTTTAAGTAATATTTATCAAATGACGTTTTTTCATTTTTAAAATAACCCTTTTTCAAAAAAAAAAAAAAAAAAAAACAAGCAATAGGAAAAATAATAAAAATTCTCGACTGACATCCTATTTTTTGTTCTCCGATAATCCATAAGGTGAAGACACCCCGTGGCAATGGCCCTGATTTAAAGTAGTATAATTATTATTCTATTAAATTATTTATCTTACATTACCACAAATATTGGAATATTATTATGTTTTTCAATATATTAATGTACTTCTAACAATTCAATGGATTGGAATATTTTTTTTCAGGATTTTCCTTTTTTTCCATAAAAAAAGATTCCACAAATACACTCTATCAAATAAATAAATATATTGATTGATCATGAAAAACACTTAAGTATATCAGTTAAATATTATTTAAGAAAAATAAATTTGCCACCTCTTTTTGCCCAAAAAAACAACAACACAATCAATCATTTATGTACATAAAGATTTTGATTTACAATAAATTATTATACCTTGACAGTCCGGATTGTATAATCAGGAAGTATATCATCACTCACAAGGTTCACAGTTATATCTCCAAAGGAAGTATCATCCGATAAAGTACTCAAATCATCCTGCAAAATTTAATAGAACTTTATACATATATGTAAATAATGTTGAACGTTGCTTATTTTTTAGATTTACTGTACTTTATAACAGTGTAATTTTGAACATTATGCTTCAGGGAGAATACATTTTTTTAGTAGTCATAAAACAATTTAAAAAGTTTTTTTTGTTTATATATAAATATCCACCAAAAAAAGTTTATAACAATTCATAAAATATGAAATAATGACATAAACAAAAAATGATAAGGAATTAATCCTTGATTACACTTCATGGCTCTTTACAAAGAAAGGATCCTGTACAACAACAAGGGTATGAGTAGTATTGCATCGATTTTTACTTCAATCCCTTAAAATTGTGACCAGTAATTTTGTTGCCCACTTCTTTTTTCTTTGGTAATTTTGCCTCCATGAGATTTCCCCACATGACATATTCATCGCCTTTTCATGTCATTTTATTATGGGTTTGAATTTTAATGTTGTATCTCGATCAGACTAATTTTTTAGCTTGGAGAAGAAGAAAATAAGAAAAATTTGGGAAATAGTTTGTAAAAACAATAAAGAAGGAATAGTTGATGAGTTTTCATACTTGTAGCACAAGCTCCAAGTTTGCAACTTTTTGTGGTGAGAATCATCCGTTTGATTATAAATTCCTGTTTGTTAACTCATATGAACTTTGTACACCTATAAAGCTATAATATTGGTCGTAGTTGTAATTTTATACAAATTTTAACCAACTCTTCCATTTTGGAACAGTATTTGAACTACCAAAAAAGAATAGATCAACTTAATGTATACAATTCAAAATAAAGGAAGCCGAAGGCTGACTATAAAGTTCATTAATCAATGCTTGATATAGTAAATCATATTGATATTATTTTCCTTTTTTCTTCTTCTCCTAGCTTTATAATTAATCTGATCCAGATACAGCAGTAAAGTTAAAACTGATAATATACAAACATAAAAAGGCAGCGAATAATTCATGTGGGAAAATATTCTCGAAGCAAAATTACAAGTGTTGAAAATCTTCCTTTTAAAATTATCTAGAACCCTAAAAACTTATCTTCCACCTATGCAAATGACTAGTAGAGCTCCTTCACAACTTTTACAAGGACCAAATAAATAGATAAAAAATAAGTAATTGTAGTGTTCGGTCCTTGATGACGTGGGTAACTATCTTACCTCTTTTTTCAATGAGTTCCTATACTGACAGTTCTGAAGACCTAAAAAGTCTCAAGGATTTCTCCAAAGGACTGAGAGTACTGGTTCTATAACTGAACTGGATAGGACTGAATAAACAAGGACCAATACAACACTAGGTATGAATATCTAAGATACCTAATAATGATCCTCCTTTATGAAGAGGTTGTAAGGAAAACCACAATCTTTCTTGTTATAAGGGGACGTTGATTCCCCTGGTTTTTATGGTATTTTATTCCACCAATTTTTATGAATACAAAGACCGTTTGTACATCAACAATAAAATAATCATTCCCTCTCATACTTGGGAAGGGACTTGTATATTATAATACAATATATATATATTCCTACGTATGTATAGAGGGGGATATATATATATATGAATGTAAGGTAGGTATGGTTACATACAAAATATTCATAAAGAACACTATATATATAAATCAAATATAGGTATTACATATACCCATAACTCATGGAGTGTTGAGAAGCAATACCATTAAAATACACTCATTATTGCCTAGGATATTACTCCTTTTTTTATGAGGAAGGATGTTTGAGGGCAATGGATTGCAAGGAAGAAAAAAAAAAGACGAACGGCACTGTACCTACAAGATATACTTATTTGATTACATATTGGTATGTGGCTAACTTTACTCATATTTTTTATTTCTTTAATTTAAGCATTAATTATAGAAATATACCCTATAAAAATTACACTCCCTCCATGCACCTCATTATATGATCAGTCATAAAAAATTGTATTTTGATAGTTTTTCTTCCCTTTATTTTATGTTTCTGTATTGAAGGATAACTACATATAAAATTTGCTAGAACAAAATATATGTGTGTGTATAAAAAGTGGGAAAATGTCATAATGCAGATTTTATTGTGTTAGTATTATTATTACTAGTAGTAGAACAAGAGGGGGAAGGCCAAATAGGAAAATGACATATTATCAAATTATAACTTCAATTTTCGTTTCTTACCTTGGCTATAGGTGTCAAAAGTGTGACAATAAGTGAAACTCTTTGATCCCAAATGGAACGCCACGTGCTATCAGTTGTGAATGGGATTTCTCCCAAGAGACAAATATAATTTCTCGAAATGGCCCAACCATCCACTAGTATAGGAGACCGACTCGAACATTCCCTCCCATTTAATATATCCGGATAGGTAGATGCTGCTTTGGATGATGATGTATTTTGGCATTTTCGACTATCATGAACTGCTTCAAAGTCCTTTTGAAAGGCCATATCATGGGAAGCATGTAGACCTGTCACATGTTTCGGGAAAAGGACTACAGGGATGTCAGATTCTGGGTCACCAGTCCAACCTGGTCCACCAGAGCCTAAATATTTGCGAGGAGAAAGTGCAAGGAACTCATAATGGCTTCGATGTCTTCTGAAAAAGAATACAAAAAATTGTTACATTTCATCCTATAAATTCTTTTTTTTCTAATCCTAAGTCCCCCCTCCTTCCTAACTTTCTATTTTCTCTACACCTTTCGAACCTACTTCTTTTCTCAATATCTCCTGTTCTCATATACAGGGTGGATCCTAAATACTGTAAAAAAATATCATCACAAATAACTTTGTATTTCTATAATTAGTAACCTAAAATTTTTCATTAATACTAAGGAATATTATAGTAATAATTCTCTAAAAAAGTCAAAATGGTTCCGTTTTGTAGAAACTTCAGCCTTGAGTCTCGTAGACAAGGCATCATAGTAGGCACCTGCCATCGTCAGAGGAAAGTTCAGAATGAACCAGATTCTACAATCCATCAGATTATAATTCCTATACCATCATTGACTCTGGTTTTTGCATCCAATATATCCAACAGAGTCAATCAAACATTTTACTGACAAAATCCCAATCATTTTGTGAGGTTGAATAGAAAATCATAGAAAAAACTTTAGCATCAGTAAAACAATGTTAGGAGGTGTGTCAGACTTCAGCAAACTGAGGAATTTCTTGTATCTTTTTACATTTTTTTTCTCTTGTATATGAAAAATGACCAACAAATGTTTTAAGCAAACTTCGTTTACGATTAATCAATAATTTATTCCAAAAATTTTAACAATGAGATCTCTAAATTTCCATGAGTTGAATATGTTTATTTTCAGAAATTTTTTTACAACATTTAGGGTCCACCCTATATAAGTATTAAGTTTGTATGATAAAAGAAAAAATAGGAAGACATATAAACTTTTTTTTCTCGCTCTCCTTCATTCATCTTGATTGTCACCCATTCGTAATTATTACTTTTATATGTATCTCCCTATTTGTACATACAAATATGTATATTGACAGTTATAGGAGAAACAGTCCTTTTATAGGCTTTTGGGGCATTCAATTGCATTTAAGACTGTATTCAGATAAAAATACTCTTTTTTGAAGTAAATCAATTTATTTTTTGTATAAAGCTCTTCCCTGATTCTTATGATGTCATGTATATATTTAAGCATTATTCCAACTAATCTACTCCTGCTTATAAAACGCGTTTGATCCTTTTCTTCCAAAAAGAATATACAAAAATAAAACCCAAGGTATCATTACCTGCAAATGATGGTGATGAGTACAATGAGAATAAGACTTGCCGCGGTACAAATGATCCCAGAGAGAATTCCAGCATTATATTCAAACTGATATGGTACTTTAGAAAAAGCTTGATGAGGATCACATTCACCATAAACATAGACTCTCTTAATAGGGGATGGAGGACCTGCATATGTCTTAACAGGATCTATTTTAGAGCTCACCACAGCAATGACACTGAATTCATAAACAGATTGGGTTGTCAGATTAGAGAGAGAGGCTAAGTTGCGTTTTGTGTCATTGACCACATCGATGCGAATCTCTTCTTCGTGGCTTCCATCACGAGAGCGAAAACGGATTTGATAGTACTTGATTGGTGTGTATGCAATGTCGGGTCGAGTCCATTCTATGAGGATTTCATCTGTTCCTATAAGTTAAAAAATGAGGGAATTACTATTTCTTTAGTTTCAATAGTATAAAAATATATACATACATACCTTAAATAAATTATTACATTTCTTTTAAAGACCATGGTTCATTATAATTTATTCAATAATAATATAAACATAAATAACATGTAGTAGTACTTTTTTTTTTGAATTAATAAATTATGAATCCGTTTTTTTCACTACCTTTAAATTTATTTCTATTCACAAAAAAATAAAAAAATTACTCACATAAAGAGAATAAAATATGAAAGCTTATTCAAAACTTTTCTGTTAAATGCAAATATTTGTTTATATACCTTTGTATGTATATAACATACATACATTTTTACATTAAACATAAGCATCGATCTAGCCTTACCATAACATGTTATGTTTTGAATCCGAGGAGAAGAGGGAGGTGCAGTATCTGTGTAAACTATTAAGTCATCCGATGCAGGCCCTTCTCGTTTTTTAGTAAAAGCACGTAGAGTAAACTTGTACTTCGTTGCTGGACCTAAAAAAATATAAAAACAAACAAAATATATTTCTACATATACATTTATACAGTATAATGTGAAAAGAAATGAAAGAAGACTTGTTAACAAAACGAAACTTTTTATATTTTTGTTTGAAAAAAAAACAAAAACCAATTTACTCAAGTTGAAGAAATTAAAATGATTTTTTTTAATTAAATAAACTTTTTGACCCAGTTTAGATTCAACGAAAGGAAACAGATTTAATGTGGGAAACTAATTTATATGTATTTCGGATAAGAAAAGTTTAGAGTTGAAGTAGTTGTTTAGTTGTAATGAAAGAACATATATTGAATTGTGATGATCCAAATAGGCTCTTCATAGTAACTTAGGTATGTTTCAAAATCCCGATTTACGGTTAGAAAAAAACTTACAGAAAGCGTGCAAGGAAGTCTAGAATTGCTTTTGGGATTTTCATAGAAATGCTAAATTTTCATTACTTAAATGGGGAATTCAGTTTCATGTCATTTAAATTTAATAGAGATCAATCCTTCAACTAGTTTACAAAAAAATGTCAACCCCGTGGCTTCGTTTAATCGTATCATTTGCTGGTAAATATTTCGCTTCAAGATAGCCTTCAAAATCACAAAGGGAGTGTAATGGATCGAATAAAAGGTATAATTGACTTTAATACATTTATTTATCTAGTGTACAGTTTTCAACCAGTTTGTTGATGAAAAATATAAAAATTTTAACGCCATAAATTACTGTACAACATGAAAGTATATTTTCTTATTTTTTTTTCATTTTTTTTTCAAATGCATATATTTAAAAGTAATACTTTTGCACAATACAGTATTCTGTAATTCTTGAAAATTTCATTCCATTTTCTTTATGTTTAAGAAAGTTGTGTTCTTTTATTGAAATATCATGTTACATCACAGATTTTGATGTAAGTCATAATATAAACAGTAGGGAAAAAAAGGATGAAATTCCGATAATAAATTGGTCATAACTTCTTTAATATTGAAGTTAGAGACAAGAATGTTTTATTTACAATTATTTATTAGATAAAACAGGTTTAAAAAGAAAATATTCAATTTGAAATTTTTTGTAACATACCAATTTAATCAATCGCCTACTGTTTAAAGGTTGGAGCATAGTTTTATTTTATGTATAGAGTGAGGAGGCAGAAATGAGCGGCCAGATAAATGTTAAATTAAGTTAAAGTAACTTTTTATTTTTCAGTATTTTTTAATTAACTTTTTTGATACAGAGAGGTTTGGTAGATAACATTTAAAATACAAGATGACTTTCACTTGTCCCAATGACACAGCATCGATTCTGGTCCTTAAGCAAGTGCCAGCCTTCTTTAGATTCTTTTGAGGGTAGTTTGTCCACTCCTTATTGATGGTAGCTTTGAGGGAATCAATATTGGGGTGAAGGTCGCATTCGTCTTCCGCTTGATGTTGCTCCACAAGAAATAATCGAAGGTGTGAGTTCTGGGGAACTTGTTGAATTTTTTGCACCTCTTGAGTCTCTTATACTTAATATTTTTAGTATGGACATGCCTTGGTCATCAAACGTAAGAATTGAGACTTAAATCTTCATAGATAGCCACCCTGATGGTATTGGGGTCAAAGCTGAGATCTTTGGCTAGCCTCCTTATGCTGATCGTGTGGTCGGCATTTACCCTAGCCTTTAAGATGTTGATGGAGACCTCATCCCTCTTCTTGTTGTAGCCATAACATTCCTGGAGAGCTATCGGTACTTAAACCAACGTTTCTAGTGTGTTGGATACAACGGACTGTTTTGAGATAAGGTATGCCATTTGTTCTTACTTGAGTATAAATTAAATCGTGTACCCTTTGGTGTGTGGTCTTTTTCTTTTCAATTTTTTGTCGTAGTGAGATGTATCATATACGAAATAAAAGCTTTTTCAACGGAAAATTATTTATTGAAAAAAAAATTCTTAACCAGATGAGTCATTTGCGCACAAGATTAAAAACCGATCATATTTGACTCCTCACTCTGTACAGTGTATAAATATCTACTTAGGTACGTATGTAAATATATTCATCTACATATTATGGACTCAATGGAGGATGAAGTAGCTACAGCTACCCCATTTGATCGATGATATGTTTTCAGAAAGAAAGGGTTTTCTGTTTCCTTTCTTCCTTATATATCTTCAAGCATTAAAGTATGAGCTTATTATTATTTTTCTCTTTGTATAGTCTTATAGATATGTATATGTACCAACATATCTAGGTAAATTCTATTTTTATCCTGTAATTGCGTTCATTAAAAAAATTTATAATTCACAAATAAATATTAAATAAAGGTATGTTTTGCTAGTAACAGGGGTGATACTGGTGTTCATAATTTATATCTATTTTTAGGAGGGGTGGAGGAAGCCTTAGAGAGTACGGCCACAAACCATTTCATCAAGATTTATCCTTGTAATTTTTAATAGTGAGGTTTTATTACCCAATCAAACGACCGATGAAACAAAATTATACAAATTTTGTTGTTATCCCATGTCTCCACGTGTAAAAATCTCGGGCAACAGTTAAAAAGAACTCGCCACACGGACTGCCTACAACATCATGAAGTCCATTAAAGATAGAAATTGTGTTGAAAGGGGCAAAACAGCCAAGAAGAACCAAAACTTCTCCAACAAGAATATGACTGACTTCTGGCCTCACCAAAACTCCCTAAAATTAAAGTAAAGAGTAATGTTTGTCGCACATCTGATTCAAGTTAAGATATGCTCTAAGCTGCCATCATGACAGCGTAGGTCGCCAAGGACACGACCTTCATTTTCAAGGGCTGCCAATATTTTCGCCGACGTTTGTTATATATTGTGAAGGAGGACATATCGCATAAAAAATATAGAATTTAAATATATTACAGATTGAATTTTTCTTGTCTGTTCTTGATTCCATACAATCCAGCTTTTAGTTATATATTCATGCAACTGCAAGTTTTGGGTTCTCATCTTGTTGCCCAAAAAATATCAACGGCAAAGTTTTAGTGAACCCAACTCCATAAGCTAGTAGTTACTTACATCTTTATTGTTTGTCTATATAGTGTACATGGGAACAAGAATCTATTGCTTGATTTAAGTAGGTTATCATAGTTGAATAATTGCAGGACAAGGGTCTATAAGCTATTCTTTTTCACCTTTGGGATAAGACTACAATTTTGATATGTCGAAAAATTATTAAAAATCCCTTGTGATTTGATAAGTTATATTTGTGGATCGTCAAGACAATGGCAAGCAAAATTATTTTTTCTCAAAATTGAGTGTGAAATGTATTTGTATTCCTTGACGAAGTAATGTCAATTTTTAAACAAATTATTGTTGATAACCCTTTTATAGTGCCAAAAATAGCACTTATTAAAGTACCCAAAATTTATCGTCACTATAATAAAAAATGATACATTGATTGGTTTTATTTGAAAAAGATTATATTGGGGGCAACAAAAGTAGCTTAAATCAAATAAAGTTCTTGGGATTTGGTGTATATATATTTTTATTTTTTGAAATTCTTTATTCTTATGAAATGATGATATGTATGTCGAGAGTAACAAATGAAACCATATGGGAAATAGAATTTCAAAAAGTAAACCAAGATTCATGAAACACTTGAAGACATGAAAACAAAATGATCTTGCACGGAACATACGATTGAAGTAAAGAGAAGGATTAATTATCCATAGAAATATGCCGTAAAAATTGGGGTTCTTGTTTTATTATTATAGAGAGTAGAGTATATCCACAAAAACAAATTGTAAAAGTACTGGTCTTGTAAGAGTTACAAACTTTTTTTTTTCCGTTTGTATAAAAGGAATGTTTAAAAGAGAGTGAAATATTTATATGGATGGAAAGAGAGCTTACATTTATATAATGTGTAATTTTAAGATTTGTTAACGAATTAAAAACAAATAATCGAGAAACGAGTTCTTTGTTTTTTCTTCTTTATGTTGAAAACATAAGCTAAGTAAGTTGGGAAATTATATTATTCATAAGAAAAAAAAATTACCTAGTTAAATATTAAAGAACATTTTGAATGAATTTAGGTTTTTCTCATTTTGTCTCTTTGTTTTCGCTACTCGGGGAACAAAAAAAGTAATTAAAGGATGATTCATCACAAAAAAAAAAGCAAGAAATGCAGATTCTTTATAATAATGAAAATTACGAGCAAATTGGCAGATCACTTCGAAATTATCGTTGACCATTACCGTCGATATCAGCCTCCCGGATCATTTCGTCTACCCCTTCATCCGTGAGCTTTTCACCGAGTTTTGTCATAACATGCCTAAATTCAGCAGCAGAAATGAAACCATTTCTATCCTGATCAAAACCTTGAAAGCTTCTCGAATTTCCTCTTCACTATCTGTATCCTTCATCTTACGAGCCATCATCGTCAAGAATACAGGGAAGTAAATGGTACCGTTGCCATCAGCGACCACTTTATTGATCATATTTTCTAGATCGGGTTCGGTAGGATTCTGCCCCAGGGATTAAATAACCGTTCCGAGTTCTTTGGTGGTAATGATGCTATCATTGTCCTTATCGAGTAATGAAAAGGTCTCTTTCAATTCTGCAATTTGTTTTTCAGTCAATTGATCTTCCATTTTGATTTAAAACTGATATGCTAATGAATATAATTTCTCAAGGAAGAAGGTAATCTTTTTTTGATTTCTGGTTGAGATTGTTTTTATGTTGACACACATAATTTTATAATAAATATGTTGACCAATTTGATTTTCTTCTGAACTATTTCATTTTAGTATTGTGTTATTATTGAAGAAAAACATATTATGTACAGATTTAGTTTCAAAACTAATCCAGCCAAAAATACTATAGGTTGATTTTAAAAATTGTCCTATAAATAATTGGCTATAAATCAAAAATTACAAGTCCAATTTTATTGATATCTTTTAAAACATTTAATTTAACTATTACAAATGTTTAAAAGATATTTTTTTTCAATTTGACCTTTTTTACAGCAACCGATCTTTTCCAAATCACATTACAACTTACATATACTCCATCATCTGAAATTTGGTTCTATTCCTTAACAAGGGTTGCCATGAACACATCCTTATTTCTTGAACGATAAGCATCGACCTCCCTCTCCAAAATTTCCTCAATTGAAAAGTCTAGGAGATTTAAATCAGAGGAAGAGGCCACATAGACTTGTCCCAAAAGTGCCCCATCAGCTGGAGCTGAATACTGAGTGATGCATATTTCTTGACCGGAAATGCTGTTTCAATCTAAGGCTTGACTTATGACTTCAAAATGTCCAAATACACTTTTTGTTTAATTTTTACCCCATCAGGAATCCAGAATATAGGTGATTTGGCCTAATTTGAAGCAACAGCACCGAAGCCATGATTTACTCTGGTTTTGCAATTTGTAGGCAAATTTTTGGCTTGAATCAATGCTGTCATTTTTTTCTGTTCTGCTTACATTGTGACAAAGGGCCAGATTTTGTATGGATCTTTGTGATTTCGCCGAATTTTTTCACGGACAACCCTGACTAATATTGAAGTTCTCACAGTTTTAGTTCTTCTACTCCCTGACCTTCTATGAGACTTAATTATAATCGCTTTTTTCAGCTGGTATAAATTTTTTGAATTTACTTGAAAGTGCACCCAGCTATTAATAGAGATATAATCTGTTCCCCTTGGAATTTTTCCTTTTTTGCAAAAACTAATTTATATGTTCCATGGCAATGATGAATAATTATTGCTTTGATTACATTTATTCCCAAAAAAAAATATATTGTACAACAAAAACTTCTCAGACAGTTATTTTATCCAATAAAAGTATTTAAAATATGAAACAATTTTAAAAAGCATACCCGTAATATAAGTTTTGGTTGATGAAAATATACAATATTAAGAGTTAATTTACAAAATGGTGTTATTTTATAAACTAAAATCTCTTGAAGTTAATTATACATTTGCAGTGTTTCGATGATTTTTTGCTTCTTGTAACAAATAAAATGTATTGTACATAAAGACATAACGCTTTTTAACACTTTCTACGTTCAGTTAACTTTTTTAGTTTGTTTTTTCTTGCTACCTCGGTTCCTTCTTTTTAAATAAATTCATGTAACATGACGCACATATTTTTTTTAAGTCCATTTGCCGCATACAATCGTTTAAAGTTTTTTAGATTCATCTTTAAAGCTAAGGCAAATTAAAGTCGCAAAGAAGTGATTCAGCAAAGATTTAAGAAGATCAATTTATTCGGTATTTTTCTAAGATATTTGTTGGTATTAAATAATCGAATATCTTATTTTAAATAAAAAGCTGATAATTCTCTAAATGAGTTTTATCTTGTAGGCCAATCTTGATTTAAAATCTTAAGTTCTCATGTGCTTCCAGATTCATTTTGAATAAATGGTCATAGCTTTCATCCAATGGTAAAAGTTTATTTTAAGATCTATCAGTATTTTATTTTTCAAATTACTTTATTTCAAAGCAAACTGTAGTGACTTGAGGAACTGTAAAATGGAGATACTCCACTGTGATATCCTCATATCTACTCTAATAACACCCCATCACAAGCCACATTGTGACAAAAAAAAAAAATAAGCTACTTATAAGAGCTTAATAAAAGTGTTTATTTAAAAAATTAAGGACAGGTCTTTAAGTGTGAAGGTGTTTTTTTTTTTACTTTACAACCTATTGTCATCGATGAAGATAAAAGATAAAAAATGTATAAATTAGATTTATCTTTTAACTTGATGAAATAAACTCATTTTTATATACCATTATTTCTGTTGTTATTTGTGAACATGATTCAATGCATTGAAGTACAAATCAAAGTTATTTATAAGGTTTTGCATATTTAAAGCATATTAATCATTACATTAGAGTTTATTTTCTAGAATTTAGTTTGTTAAATAAATATTCACTTCAATACCTATAATTGATTTTTTTGCATTAATGATCTTACTTTTAAATTCCGAATAATTGAGTTGTTCTAACAGATTTAAGTAAGATTAGTCAGGATTGTCCAAGAGTATGTAATTAAAAATTTAAATAATAATATAATAATATTGGTTTTCTTACTTATATATTTATCGAAATATGTTATTTTGCAAATATTTTCCATCAGATACTTTAATTTACAGTAAAAGTAATTTCAAACAGTTTAAATTGATTTACATGTTTTAATAGAACATAAAATGCTCTCAGCGTGTCAAAAATGTGATTTTTTAAATTTTCCCAGATGCAAAAATGAGGACCAGGTGAATATATTGGCTCAAAATCTTGTAGAAACACTCTCAAATGTCTCAAAAACTAACCAACAAAAAAAAAACACATAAAAAAATGTTGCAGCTGAAAGGCGGTCAAAAAATAAAAGTTTGTGTGACCTGACAACCCATGAAATCTAAAAATAATCAAAGACAACCGAATTTTATTTTCTAAATCTCGGAATGAAAAAAATTATATTAGGTATAAAAAAAAAGTTGTGTGAGTTTTTGATTTATCATTTATTGTAACGCAAACTAAAATGAAATTATTCTTGATTTTTCTTCCTTATAAATAATTTGTAATAATTAAGTATTCATGCCGTGTTGTTTTAACTATCGATTAATCGTCTACTCTTTTGCTACCCTTCATTATAAACTTAATTTTAAAGTACATATTTATCTACAAAATCAAATGTTCGACAATAAATTGAGTATGTACTTTAATGTAATTATTAATCAGCCTGAATAATTTGAAATTCTGTTTGTCAGGTTCATATTAATCAAATCCAAAATTGGAGGAATTAATTTAAAATTAAGACAAGTCTTGGTTAGAAAAACTTTTTCGCCTTAGATATATCCCTGCTCTCAAACAACCAAAGGAGTACTTAGGAAGTGTCCAAGCTTTGTTCGTAAAAGTTATCCCAAAAATGTATGAAAAAATATTCATTGATATTACAAAAAGACTTTAAAAAAATAACTGTTGTTTTAAAAACAACAACATGGAAATAACCCAATTAATCACGGCATCACCTCACTTAAACAAAATAATTTATAGTTTATTTTGTCGTTAGCAATGATTGTTTTTATTTCTTGTATAAAGGTTTTTCGAATTGTTTTTCTCCAGGGACAGGGTGCTCCTTGTCTATTGTAAGTTATTCGTCCAATAACAGACCCATCTTTAGAATCAAAGATGATGATTAATTAATGAATACTTAATCATTGCAATTCTTGTCAAATAATTGAACCTTTTATCTATTAAAATTGATTTTTGAGGAAGCTAGATGTGTTCCGTCACTCATTGTACTGTAGAATTATAAACATAATGAACTAATGTTATTATTATAATTATTTTGTACATATTATCGTTTAGTAAATTAATTAGTACCAATTCATGCTCTTAGGGACACACATGTAAATATATAATATGTACATATATATCAATTCCCAATTGACTTTTTATATACATCCATATATAAAATTAGTTGTTACGTATTTCCCCTTTGAATAGCAACAACAACCACCACATAGAAAAGGAAAGACAAAAAATAAAGAGAAATGATAAATGGCCACACTATACACTGCAAAGTTGCTTTATTTCTTGTAATACCATTTGAATGAATGTTATTTGTGAATGAGAAATATTATAAGATGGAAGTACAACAAGTTAGTAGATTGATACAAGATCAATTGGGAAAATAGTTTTGTATTTATTTATATTAAGACCATGTTACTACAAATTTATTTTAATCTACTTTATGCCTACTTTTTTTGTTATCAAATCCTACAAGGATATTTTTGGATTATAGAAGGATTTCAGAGTTTAGTTCCATTGATTGATCTCGTTGGGTAGTATTTTCTGTAGTTATTTTATTTATTCTTGTAAGGCTATGATTTATGTACTTTTTGTCGATAGTTTTGTTGTTTTTAGATTCATAAAAGTATGTTCTTTATAAGTTGCTAAAAATCTTAGTATAATGTGCATCGTAGAGCCATTGCAATAAGTAAATAAATCAATTTTGAGATAATCTCATACTAAAAGAATTTACAATGTTGAATTGAATTCCTTTATTCTCCATCCTTTCTTTGGCCTTCTAATTAGCAAAAATAGAACATCAGCATGATTTATTATTCTTTGTAAAATGTTAATATGATGAATTATTTTTAAGATAGTTTAAAAAAATTAAATAATTTTATAGTTAAATCGGATTATAAAGAATTTTTAAAGTTTTGTGAATCATGTTTAATTTACATAAAAATATATATCTACGCATGTATAAATAAATAATTAAGAAAATTCTTAGAAAAAATATATTAACTTACTCAAGTCACGTATTTTCGTAATAAGCATGTCCTTTGGTGAGTAGCCGGCTGAAATGGTGACAGGAGAAATAGGACGACATGAGCCTGCCCGCTTTTTTTTCCGTATAGACGAACAGAGGGGATCAATGTAAACACGATATCCAAGAAGATCTGATCCAAGCGATCGCGCATTGGATGGAGGGTGCCATGTAAGTTCGATTGAACGAGCAGATATTTCGCGAATCCTAGGGCTTCTTGGTTCCAAGGGAACTAGAAAAAATATTTATTTATTTAAATATTTTATAATTACATTTAAATCAATATATATTTGTATAATTAGTATCCCTTAATTAATTCAAAGAATTAATCTTTAAATTGATTTTCTAATATTTGTAACATAAGTATGTTATTAGAAACTACATTTATAATGAAATAATGACATATTATATTCCTCTCTTTCAAAAAATATACCAAAAACCAATTAACTATGTTTTGGGACAACAAAAATTATTTGTTACTACATTAATAACCTCTATTATTCTTAGTGTCAATTTAATTCCACAAACAAATAAATCTAGATATTATAGTTCATTTAAAATGGGATTAACCGGTAAATCAACCAAATTAATACTTGGTGTTATACTGTTCTGTAATATTGATACTATTGGGGAACAATATATAGGTAATGAAATTGAAGCTCTTCAAATCTGCTTCCTCTGCAATATGAGATCTAAAAGACGGGATAAATGGAAAACGATATGAAAGTTTACAATGAGAGTATGGAAAAAATATTTGATATATTTTGTGAAAATACACATGCAAGAGTGTCTCAAGAAAGTGATTTTGGTGTCAAAATGGGGATAAATAATTTCAGTTTTTGCACTCAATGCATAATGACGTATGAGATCAATATGAGTTATCCATTCGTGGAGCTTATAATTTGACTTCTGCGAGTAACACCATCGTGAAGGCTAAGTCAATTGCCCTTATAGAATTCAAACCAGTTGATGAAATGAATAAATTCCGTTGTCTTGTACGCCATGAGGATGAGCTTGTAGCGATATGGAAAAATGGAATGATTCAAAACAAAAGTTGGAAGAAATGGGACTTAGTGTTAAAGAGGCTCAAAATAAAATTTTGGAAAAGAAAACGTAATGCTGACTTACACTTAATTAAGTCTAAAGATGGTCCAATTACAAAATCAGATAAAGTAGATGAATTCACAAATTCTAACATATCAGAAAAAGGTAAAATCGAAGGGCTTTATATAGAAATTTGATATTTTAAGGGCACTTAACATCATCTTTATTCAAACTAAAAGAAAACTACAGGACATTATCAGTTGATAAATATGCAATTAGTTTAAAAACAAATCTATCACACGTATGCTAGAAAGCTAATTTAACATATTATGATTTTGATGTAGTTATAGATAATTTATCTGAATAAATTGCATAAAATATATATATAATTTATTATTTTTGTATTGAGATTTAAATTGTATAATTATTTTTAATAAGTTTTACAAAACAACATTCCCACTTAAGAAGAATATAAAATTGGGGGAAGATGACTTTTTGTGACCTTTGACCTTAAAAATATATCTCCTCAATTTATATTATTATAAAATTTCATCTTTCTCTTCAACATATGCAAATTTCTCCCTTTTTCTATGAAAAAAAAGGAAAAAATAAGCGTTTTAAGGGTTGAAAAAGTAATTTGTGGGGTAGAGGCTTTTTTTGGACCGGTTTGAATTTTTTTTGTTGCTATAATTCCCCTAGGACATTAATTAATAAGTGGATATCATAAAGGTAAGAATAGTAAGAGTCAATTTTCAAAAATGTCATTTTACACAAATTAAATTTTCATATTTATAAAATAAATTTAATCCTTACAAAAGTATACTTATATTTTTACAAGAAAGTATAATTCAAATATGATATATCAAGTAGTTTTTTCAATAATATTATTAATAAAAACTTATTTTAAAATTGAAAATTATTTTTTTAATAATACATTTTTTATTAAAAATGTTTATTTTTATTATAATAGATTAATCAAAGTATTTCATTAATTTTAAAGAATATTGGTTGACAAAATATGTTTTATAGAAAATAAAATAAAAATCAACAATGCCTTTATTTATATAATTTACTGCAACATAAAACTGACCTGGGAAGTATATTTAATAAAATTGAGATTTCTTTATAAATCAAAAATTTAAATATTCAATTTTTAGCAAAAACCAATGAAAAAAAGAGTTTTACAACAGACTTTATTTAGTAGTCACTAAATTCATGAACAATGTTCTTATTCTAAATTGGAGAAATAATTTGTAAAAATGAATAAACTAAGAAATATTATTTGATAGTTGATTGAAAAAGATGTATTTATTTGTTATATTTTTTTGTTTTTCGTCATAGTTGTCAATAATTAGGGTTAAAAAAATGTAATAGTTGTTTTTATGAGTAAGTATAATAATAATTTTTGCCTTTTACATTCACCCCATTGGTCAATTTTATAATATTTTAAAGTAACACATATTTGTAGTAGCATAGGCCCTACCAATCAAACTAATATTAGAGTGTATATTGTTGTTCTGTCTAATATACTCCTTTTTGCTAATAAACAAAACAGTAAAAAATTAAATGCGTCATTTCCTTTTTAACTTATTTTTTCCGCTATTCCCTTTCCTTTTCAATTTTATTAATATCTTAATTTTATTGAAAGAGAAAAGTTCTAGCCAAAAAAACAAAAACAAAAAAAAACCTTCTGAATATCTGCAGTATTAATAAAGTAATTAAAACATATGCTAAACAGAATAACCCATTGCACAAATTAATTACTTTGAGCTAAAAAAAAAACAGAGGCTCATACCAGTCCCTTGCATGTTACAATTAAAATAATGTTTTGACATATTTCGCGCAAATTCACATTAAAGAAAATGTTTAGTACATTAATATAATTGAGATTTTCTTTCCTGATATTTTTTGGCAACATTTAAACAAGAAGAATAAACATGTTAACATTTGAAAATACAGGTAATTAATGGTCATTTAGTATTGTTTCTTTAGACGTACCTATATGGAAATTATGAATAAAGAAATCCTTTGATTTACTCTTAACTATACTCATTGAATAAAAAGGAATATAAAAAAAGTTTCACTGTCTTTCTTTGTAAAATATATGGTTTCATAGAGAGGGAAGCGGGAAAATATGTCTTAAGTAAGGAGATACCTCATACGGTTTTATTTATTTATCAGTTATAATTTAATTAAGGTATGAATACATTCCACATTTCTTGTCTATAAAAATTGTCCATTATTTATTAGTTTTTTATATTATTTGTGGATGTTGTATTATTGTATTTTATATTGCTAAACAATACCAATTGAAAAAGTTGCAACTAAGTTTTTTCCTCCTACTTTTCAACATGATATCTACTCTAACTCAAATCACATTTCCGTTAATCTTTTTTGCAAAAGTAATTTAATTTGAAAAGGATTTCTCTTTTGCTACCATGTCGTAAGACTTCTATTTGTTAAAATAACAATAAAGATAATCCAATCGACAAGAAAGGGCGAAATTATTATTATTTTTTTTTTTTTTTGCATTGACCTTGTTTGCAAAAAACTACCGTCAAAGTTAAAATAATAGTAATTAGTATATTAATAAAGGTGCATTATTTTAAATATGTAACTACAAAAGTTTTTGTTAGGCAAAACGCTATTTTTGTAGGTAGAAGGTAAAGTCGGACCTTGAGTGTGTAAAATCTGTGGTTCCTTTAATGGCTTGATTAGGTGGTTATAAATAATCCTTAGCTATATATGAAGTGAAATATTGTAGGATAATAAGCATAGGTTTCCATTAGTGATATATGGAGTGTTGTAAATTCTAAGCACTTTCGATGTGTCAAAAAAGGATACCGAAAAATAATATGGTAATTCTGACAATTCGAAGAATTTTATTAAGAAGACCAACTCAGTTGTTATTATATTAGCTTCAAGCCGCTAAGAGAGGAAGAAAATAAACACAAATTACAACTTTGTATCTATAAAGACCAAATACAGGAATCACCGTTTGGTCTATTGAAAAATGAACACTCAGAAATTCAATAATCAATTAAAGTTAAGTGATTGAAATTAATTAATATTTCTATTTATTAAAGCGTAAGCAATTAGTTACAGAACAAAATAAGCTTGGGCTCTCTAGCTTACTTACAAGTCAAGAAAATGACACTTGGACAGGATCGACAAATCTACAACCACTCTAGGACCACTGTACGCCGTCAGCAAGTCTAAAACGTTGGAGAGGAAGAAGGGCTCTGTCAAAAAGGCCACCTTGGACCAGAAAGAGTTGAGAAAAACAGTCCAGGCCAATCTGTTCTAGTCTATGAGGGTCCATGCAAAAGATCTTGGGGTTTCACACCAAACTGTCCAGAGAGCTATAGGAAAGTAGATGGAAAGAGTCTTGTAATAGTAACGAGGCCACTTTTGACACCAGCAATGAAAGAAACCCATCCCCTATATTACAATAATCTTTTGAGTTCTTTTGAACTCTTGTGGCCACCCTATAGCACTGATGCCACCCCTCGACTACACCTTTTTGGGTGCATTTCAAGGAGAAGGCCTGTAGTGTCCGTCATTCACACACCAAGACGCTTAAACCCACTGTCAGCTAGCACTGGTACACCATGAGAAAGGAATACATCTGCAACGGGTCCCAGGCTTTCTGTCGCCTCCTGGAAGCCATCAATGCCACTAAGAGCGGCTACTTGTATGATTAAGAGACCTCAGACACACATCTAATTATAATATTAGTCTTTTTGAAATTCTTAGTTAAATAATAAAATTTGAAGTATTTAGGTTTTAATGGACCACTCGGTACTCTGATCTCAATTCTCAAATATTCTCCCGATGTCAAACAAGTTACTTGTACATACAACTTTATGTTTTCTGTTCCATAATTAAAAAATAATTCAAACAGCTTTGAAAATAAAAACAAAAAACATTGTCCACTTCAAAGCAACTCGCAAACTAGAAAATACTTAGAATTTACAACTTTATATAAGGGGGTATTTGATGGTTACATTTGATTGTTGGATAAAATTTTATACTTATAACAAAATATATTTACACAATCAAAAAAAAAAAAATGATCAAGGTCCTAAGATTTGCATATGTAAAGCTTACCCAAACCAAATTTGGAACAATATTCGAAAACATAAAAAAAGTAAAGAATTAGAGTCCCAGTCTTCACAATATCCAATATTCACAATATTTGTAAAGATTGATATAACAAGTATTTATTCTAATTAAAGATTCAGAACTATAAATTAGTTTAGTTCAACTCAGTCCCATGTATCGAATAAAAATGCCAAAAAATAGGTGTTTCCCCTCATTGTCAACAAAAGGGACTAGTTGCTTTTAGTATTAAAAAAACCAGGAGTCTTTGAAACATAGAATAATCATGCATGCTGTACAGCTTGTTTTTCTCGAAGGAATTAGTTTAATTGACGTTGATTAATTTTTCATTTTTTTTTTCTAAATTCCCCTGTGTTGGATACAAATTTTACGTAATTATTCCAAGTCTCAAGAATTTCATGTATATAAGTATAATGAATAAACAAATAAAAAAAAATATTTGCTGGAACGTTGCTCCTTTAGCTCAAAAAATACACAAGCCATGACAAGATGATTAAAAAAATACCTTCAACTCCTGAACACGTAGTTAATTTTATATTAATATAACATTACTTATAATTATATAATAATAGATTAGTAATCTTACCGCCATCCTCTGTTCTTAGTTCAATGGATGCCTCAGGTCCAATACCGTTAAGATTTTTTGCAGCAATGGATACACGATACTCTGTATGTTTTTGCAAATTACTTAAGGTATAGTTCTGAAATATGGAAACAAACAATAAATAACATTAAATAAATTAAAAATATTACATACAATACATATGTTTATACAAACAGTTACAAACATACGTACATAATTGTTATTTATTTATCATTCCTTTGAATGATATATTGTATTAAAAAAGTTATAAAAAAAAGTTATTTATCTATAAATCAAAAGTAGAGAGTAATATTGCAATTCATCATAGCCTGCATATATTAATATATAAAACAAAAAAGTTAGTTCCTCGGTATTTGTACATTGTACATATACCTACCCATGTCGTTGACTTTATATATATGACCAAATAGAAAGCAAATATGCTAACATAAACGACCACAAACACAAGAATGATGATGTTCCTTCATTCATATTTTGAAATGGCAAATATTAGCATATATTGGAACATTTTCTTTTGTTTTGTTATTCAGTATTGAATAAAATGCATTTTGTGTTTCATTTTTTAAGAAGGCTTCAAAACATCATATCGTGTAGAAATGAATGTTTTGTGACAAACAAACCATTTTTAGGGAGGCGTACCTATTGTTTGAGTTCTTATTTGTACACGTATATATAAATATATTTTTTATAACAAGAATCCATTTGTGTATAGAGTAAACTAATTAATTATATTTAATTTTCTCCTTTTAGGATAAATTATGAAGCAGGCGCTAGAAAGCATTTACTTTTCTAACATTAATTAAGGTTGCAAAAAAGAAAGAGAATGGAATTATTGTTGTCATACTTCGGTTTTCATACAAAAAAATTGCCAAATGTAAGCTGATTCTTATAAATATGAATTGAAAGAGAAGCCTTCTGAAAATCAATGTGAATGTTCACAAAATATTTGTTACCTTCCAATGTATATATATATGTATTTTAGTAACATTTTCTACCTTTTGACAAATGGTATCAATTGTTTTTGACTAACAATTTAATAAGAATATAAATATATTGTACAATTTTTATTATTATGTAGTTAGTTAAATAAATTTAACATATTACTTAACCCACTGAGCGATAGTGGTATTAATGAAGGGAGTTGAAGACGTCTACAACAGAAAAATGTTTTAGATGTTACCGCGAAGGCCTAATAAGGAAGTGATATATTATGTGCATTTTAATGGTGATGAATCGAGCCCACATGACAAAAAAGTGGTAGTTGAGTTGATTTATATTGACACAATTTAGGACTTTATAAGTCAATGTACATAACTGTTTCATTTACACATAAGTGAAGTAAAAAAATCATTAATCATGTTCTCAATGATTTAAATGCATAAATTATGTTTTTTCTTCGTGTGTTTGTAAAGAGGGTATGAAAACAAGGAGCAAGGAAAAAAGGTATGCCATTAAGGGTAAGAAAGATCATTAATTTTCATTGCCTCTGTGTAATTTAAGTAAGCAAATAAAAAGATTTTCTGAGTGTTTTCTAAAGGATTTGGGTTAAGATATATATTGAGTAATATATTGATTTGATTATTTGTAAATTTATAGGATAGTGTATAGTCTAATAAACTTTAGTTATTCAAACATAATGGCAATGAATGTCAAAGGTCACCGAAAAGGTGAAGAACTGCCTAAATAATGTAGATTTGAGTAAACGTTCATTTGTATAAAGGAACCTCTATAGTCATCACACACACAAAATAAAAATGTTAGACTAGCATCTATCTCAGCCCCCACTAAATATTGACTTCATCTTATAACTAGTGATAATAATAGGGTGCATTTTTGAAGTTGCAAAATTGAAGAGTAAATTTTCTTTAGTTATGCTGCTGTGATTATTTTTGAAATCCTGAGGAGTAAAAATTATTTTCTTCCTTGTAGATAGAAGTTATCATTGATATATACGAAACTGGATTGAACATTTCCATGTGGTCATAAAAGACGGAGAGTAAAGGCGGATTGCCACATCTATCGTTCGTGTACACGTATTTATAGCTTTATATATTAACTTTTGTTAGTTGATTAAAGGAAGTATCTTTGGGAGCAACTTTTCTACCGATATAACATATATAGATTTATATACAAGTGTAGGTCTACACACACGATAGATGGGATAACCTGCCTTAACACTGAGTTGAGTAGTAATTGTAAGTCCTTGTTGCAGTCCAAGTAGAATTAAGGATTGACATCGGAGTCATTCTGGCCCATGTCCTTGTTCATTTCCATCTGCCCTCCTCCTCGTACCAGCTGCTTGTTGTTGATATAATAAAAACGTAATTATAGCTAAGTTGCTCTTCTTCGAAACTTTCTTCATTTTTTTAAACGCCCAAAATGCTCCAGATTAGCATTAGTGCATATAGCTAGCTCTCTTTTACTTCTCTTCAAATCCTTACTCGACTACTCCCCTGGGATGTTTGCCACCAAGAGCTTTGAAATATATATTTTAGTTCTATAACCCTTTATTTACACTTAGTAATTGTTCCATTTAGTGTTTAGTCGATTGAGTCGTTAAGGATTGACTAAAGTATATAATTTACCCAAAAAGAAAGATACAAATTATGTAGCTACTTTCCATATATTAATGTTTATCTATCTTTTTGATAATACCCAGTAGATATTAACTACTTAATTTTCATGTAAAATTTCGGCAAAACTTTTTTGCTATAGAAGCATAATTGAGCTATAATATTTTAGTAATTGTGAGATCCTACAATTTGTTACCAAATTTTTATATGTGGCAATTCGGTTCCCTCATATTTTAGAAGAAACTCATTTATAAATAAGGGATTTGTTTACAAATAACACTAAATTTGTCAATTAGATAATGAAGAACAGTTATTCCAAGTGATTTTTCTTCTTTTCGTTCATTATTTAAAAGGTTGTTGTGGTGTTAACTTCCCCCTCTAAAGTACGAATACTCTCCTATCTTTGATGTAAATTGCGTTATTGAATTTTTCATAATGAATGGCACTTAGATATCCTGATATTTATTTTGGTTGTTACAAAGTGTTTAAAACACTTAGTAGTGCACAAAACATCCCAAAAGAATAGTTTCTTTAAATTATGGTGCATTATATGTTTTTTACTTTTGTTATAACCTTGACCTTTCAAATTAAATTTGAGTTATAAATTTCAATTTGTGTAAATGTGATGGTCAATTTTGCATTTTTAAAACTTGTATGAATTTCAACAAAATCGATTTTTAAGTTTTTCCGCTTTAAAAAAATTATGTTTAGTTTAAACTTGATCTTTGAACGTGGCCCCTTAAAACTTAATGGACTCTTACTTGCTAACACATATAGGCGTACTAAAAAAGTTTTACCAAAACAAATTAGTCATTTTTTCTGTAATCATGTTTACAAACAAACTAACCGAGGTAAAAAATAACTCAAGGGTAAAGTCATAGAGGGCTTAATAAAGGATGTCAGACAATTCCTTATTTTGGTTGAAGTAAATAATGGCTACCAACTTAACCTCCTTAGATAGTGTATATGTAACACAATGGAATAGAGGGCATGTTTCTTTTCCGAACAATCACGGGAGAAATCCAAACATTTTTTATTAGAGTGGGTTTTTATAGTTAATTACCTAAGGGCTTTAATTTAATATTACAAAATATTTCAACTAATATGAACAATTAAGATAAATGCTTCGTTCAAATAATAAGATATAGTAGATAATATAGGTCTGTATATTTTTAGAGTCCTGATATTCTTAATCCCTCTAAGCCTTGGTTTAATTTATGTTGGTTTTTAACACATCACTACTTCTTTAATTCACCAATATCTTGGTTTTATCCATCTATTCATGGACTAATTAAATAAGACGTTCTCTCTTTTCAATGCAATTCTATAGAGAGCCTATTTTTATAAGTAAGTACTTTTTTTATTATTTTATGTATTTACTGAAAATACATAATATTAAATAATTTATGAACAAGCAATGAATAGCATACACAGAATAAGAGCTATTAAGTGAATCAAAGCCATTAAAGTATTGATATTAAATAAGTAAATAAACTTATTTATGCCCACATACATACATATTTACTAACTCATTTGAAAAATAATCCAAAATTAGAGGTTTACATATTTGTATATACGAAGAGCCTCCTCTTCAAGCATAACAATATTTTTTATCAGAGTTACTTTTAGAAATTGGTAATAGTAATCATTCACACACATGAAGGTACCTAAAAATTAGTAAAAAGGCTTGAACATAATTTCATAAACATATACAGAATAAAGTAGGGAAATCCAGAGCTTTTGATCTATCTAATTTAAATTAACAGGAAATTGTCATTTTCCAAGATTTATTCAAAAATATAAAAAAACTCCACATAAAATAATTGAGAATATATCACACTCATTTTGATTATGTTGGTCCCATCAACTGCCTCAATTAGGGTACTGAACCCCTCAGTGGGCCTGAAAACTTAAGCCCGATCTAAATTCTTGCATTCTTGAACGATGGAGTCGATCAGGAACTTCTTAGTATTGATGATCTATGTGTACCTGTGACTCAATGTAGCTCAAGAAAATATAATCCCTTTGATTAAGGTTGGGAAAGATCAAATGTAAAATATCCTGGGACTCCCAGTCATAGCAGTGATCTTGGAGCCAATTCTGAATCGATTTGGAGGTTCATTAACTCTGTAACCCTTCTCCTCTTGATACCTCATCATTGCTGATATCTGGATGGTTGTTGACTAAAACCAGCAGAGCAGTGCACCTGCATTCTGCTTCTGAAAATGCTGACTCCTTGATGGTGTTTTGGCTACTAAGTGAAATATTTGTGCGTATATTTCGCAACAAAAAATATTGCACCCTTTGGTCATTATATATGCCGGAAAAAATAGTAAATATTTCGCTGTTACACCTTGTATATATTAACAGGGGGTACAGATAAATTGCATCTCTTGATAACCGCAGTCACACCGCGCCGGAAGCTTTGAAAGACCCCAACAACTTCTTTCAGTTCCAGGTTTGTCATTGTACAAGACATGGATTTCTTCAATCCCTCCACAAACGAATGAGATTAGGCACATGTCTCCTGCTCGACCCTCTCATAGACATAGAAATCGCAAGGGTTCAGGTCCAGGCTGTTTGTGGACCAAAAATATCTCCTCCAAAATTGAACACATTTTGTGGCAAAGACAATTTGAACTTTGTGGCCTTGTGGGCCGAAGTACTCTCTTTTTTGAACTGTAATTTCTTCTTTAAGCTACTCTATCCAGGCAAGAAATAATCAACTCCTCAAGCACCTTCTAGTACACGTCTGCCTTCAATGTTTGGTCCTTCGTGAATAAGTGGGGGGGGTAGACGTACCTTTCACTGGAGGTTACATCTAGGATCACATTTCCCACTGGCTTCTTCGTTTTCATGATGACATGGACCTCAGGAGGATATGAAAAGATCCATTTGTCGTTAATGCAGTGGAATGAGCAGTCAACCGTGAAAATTTTCTTATCTCCAGAATCCTCAAGTTGACTACATCGAGTTGATGATTTTTTTGCCTCTGATCCCCCTAGTGGTTTTGTTGTCCTCAGTGTGTAGATGTTTGATACCCTGACCCGCGATAAATATCCTAGGTCGACAATGATGGATCTCTTGATCGTGCTCTTGCTCATGGTCCTTACGTGTTTGGCATTGATTGCCTTTTTGAGCCCACCCACTAACTTGAGGGATCGTTTTTTGTCAGCTTTCACCATGTAAAATTTCCTGGTGGACTTCTCATTGGCGTCAAATTCATCACAAATTCGGTAAACTATACTTTTTGAGTACTTGAGACGCTTGATAATCTCATGCAGAGTGAATTCCACGCTATACAATTTGCATATAACGGTTCGTCTGATCTGCTCTATCTCTAACCATTTTTTTTTAATAACAATGCAAGTGGCTATTCAGAACTAAATAAATTTCCATGCCACAATGTATAATAGTAGAAATATAAACGATTTAAATTGGTCCCCATTTATTTAGACCACCCTCTAGATATGCCGTCATTCCACAATAAAACAGATTTAATAAAACTTTGTTTTTGTTAATTTAAAAATAGAACAAGAATTAATTTTTAAAGGAAAAGGAAAGCATGTAAAAGTCATGGAATTAGGACTAATATTATGATACATAAAAATCATAACTTCATTTAAATATTTTTTCATCTCTAGAAAACTACACATAAAAAATAAAAAATGATAACATCGGTCTATTTTAGATAATTAATAGCTTTATAGCGATGTATCATTATTATTGCCCATCATTATTTTGTTTCAAAATATATCACTAATCAAAAATTAGCAATAATTTCTTCATCTCTAAGACATCAGAGTCGAGTGCAATATTTCATTTCCAAGAAGGAATACTATCAATAACACCAAATACTTTTTTTGAGTCAAAACTATTTATTTATATATGGTGTGTCAACATAAAAAAATCTTAAACCAAAATCAAGAAAAGGGAATTTTTTTTTTATATACATTCATCCAATACTTCATAGACATATTTGAACCAAGCATAGGCTTTTTATTCAAACTTGTAGGAGGAGTGATGATTTCCAGGAATGTTAGCAATGGATAATAACCTTAATTTGACTTAAGAGACTAATAATGGCACAGATATGGCCTTTCAAATAAAATATGTCAGTTTCTCAATCTGTTGTTTGGAAATTTGTAAAGAGTTATTTTGATATATTTTTTTAATAGAAATGTAGGATAACTTTTTGAATAATAAAAAGGATATCCACACTCCATTTTGAGAAAAACAATTCTAGCTTGATTTTCCATTGACGGGTCACATATATAAGCGAGAGAGTAATAATATATTTACAAAACACTTAGAGCCTATAAAAAATAGATGCATAACGACAAACTCAAAGACTTTTGTTATTATTATTATTTCTTCATTTGCTAAGTGACAAATGCATTAAGTAGATAATAAAAAGAGAAAGAAAGAAAAAGAAAATAAAAGACAAGAAATACTTAACAACATCAATCAAATAAAAATAATTATTTTTTCCTTTTTATAATACAAAAGAGATGGAGGGGGGCATTCTATCTTCCTTATGAGTAATCTAAGACACCATCATCAACACCCAGAGTAAACAATCTTTATGATAAAAAATCCATCTCACCCATATTAAAGATATGCGATGATGGGGCACTTTTTTTTAAAGGAAAGAAGAAGAAAAAGAAAGTTTTAACAGCATTTACACTAAGTACAAACATATATAAACGATACTAAGATAATGTATGGAATCTATGTATTATTTAAAGACATCACTTGCCTGAATTCGAAGTACATCCTCTTTGATTGTAATGGATTCCTTTCTTGTATTCATTGGATTGTTGACTGCCTCATATTTGAGGACATAGCCCATGAATTCTCCATTAAGTGTCTCTGGTGGTGGAGGCTTCCATACGATGGAAAGGGTTGTTGAGCTTGTGGATATTTTGTCTCTGACAAAGGAGGGTCGACCACTGGGCCCTGTTTTGGAAAATGAGAAGACAGTTTTTTAGTTATTGTTGTTGTTTATTGCTTAAATTATATATATACATTTCATTTGTTCGGTTAATCCTGTAAAGCCCAAGTTTATTTATGTCTATAAATGGTGAAAATGTAAAAGGGTCATATATTTGATGTAAGGCCTTTCATAGAAAAACTTGTAAATTTTTTGACGAGTTTATAATATTCTTCTGATGTTATAAACAAAACAAAACGACAATGCTATTATTGATAAATAGAAATGTAATTCTTTTAAATCATTTAGACGAACAAAAATCATGAACATATTCATAAACCCCGTTAAATTTAATAAATAATTATTTTCGTATTAGCAAGTATAGAGAGATTTTTAATCTATTCTATAATTTATAAAACAAATGTAAAAATTTAAACTTTTAATGTCAACTTCAAAAAATATATTTTTAAACCTCTGTTAGACAACTTGAATATTTTATAACCCAAGATGGATCTAAAAATGCTTATTACTCCTGTAAATCTACATTTTATAAATAATAATTTTTATATTACTCCTAAGGCATTAAATGAGATATTTTTCTTCATTTTGATAATGACATGGTAGGATTTAATTCGTTATTTATAATTTTTTTATTGAGATTTAGTGAATTTATTAACTTGTTTTGCTGAAAAGTTGTTCCTTTCTTTGTCTTTTGGGATTCTTTGATAATTTGTTTAAATTTTATTATAAGAATAAGAAATTTTATCTTGTTAAATGCACCAGTTCATGTTGTTTGAGTATTTTAAAATAGGGATATATTATTTATCAATGTCGTATACAAAAATTTTAGCATTTTCATCAATATTTACTTGTGCAAAATAAATAATATAGTTTAGTAAATGATACACAAATTATAAAGAAGTAGTTATTACAATTTTTTGACTGTTTATCATGTACTTAAATACTTTTTTTTTTAGGTTTCTTTTTTACCCAGTTTATTTACCGTCTTATAAAAAGGATATTAACAAATATATGGAGTTTTTTTGTTATAATTTACGTCAATTGATTTTATAGTCTCACATAAAATGATGGCTCTATATTATTCTTGGTATTCATTATACGATGTACGATAATCAATCTACATTTTTCGTCATAAAATATCTAGTACATGGGTATTAGATAATATATACCTACAACACAACTCTGTATTTTAAAATAATTTGTTCCTATCTAACGTTACATGGTATATAAGTATATTTCTACAAATATATGTGTATATATATTTATTGAGCTAAGTTAACCGAATAAAATTTAAATACAAACAAATAAAAGTGGGGAAAAGAAAGAAAACATAAGATAATTGAGTAAATATTTGTAAAAATTTACACATAAATGTAGCTAGTAAAATATATAAATGTAAAATTCTTTTTACATAGTTCTATATGTTGTACACTCTTGTCAGAAAACATGGATTCATTCAAAATTAAAAATACTTTACTCTTTCAACTATTACCCAATACCATATAATATTTATCGAGGGCAGCGGATTGCCCTCCGGAAAATTAAAGTTAAAGCCTTTCTCTTGGGACTGTTTGCTGTAGCAAAAATTGCCCGCAATTATTGTGATTCATCTACCAATTTGTCCCATCTACATATGTGTTTGGCCCATGTAAGGCTCAGTCGGTAGTTTTTCCCATCCACAGATAAGTAACAATAAAATTACTTGTATAATTTTCCAAAATTAAGCCTCAACTCGACCGTAAAAACTGGAACAGTTTTTGATAGCCGTCTAATTTGGTACAATTTGGAATTCTTCCGGGATGCTGGACATCAACTCGGATTTTGTGTTCTGGGAGGATCTGTTGGTGTGTTGCACAAATAAGTCAATAGGGTTTGAGGTCCAGTGTGCTCTGAGGCCAAACACTGGGTCAGACAAAGTCAAAAAATAATAAAAATTATCACAACTAATTTAACGTTGAGTTCTTCACATCTTCTATAATTTGTATGGAAAACCACTTGTCAAACACTTCCATATCAGCCTTTCAGAACAGTTGAGATCCCTTGAAATGACCTTCATCATTTTGTATGGCTCATCATCAATGATTTTTTTTTCAAATTTGCATCCTGTTCCTAATGATTCTATGATCTTATCATGTGATGAGAAAGCTTTGTTCTTGATTTATTATCATCTTTAGACTCTTCCAGTTCCATAATAACTCTCCAGACAAAGAACATGTCCGGTTTTAAGAAGTTTGAAATTTTAACATTATCTCTTTCGGTGCAGACCCTAAGAAGGACACTCTGTCTTTTCCATGACTGTATAATAAATACTTCTTTGACCAATGCCATTTTTTAACTGATGCAATACACTTCTGGCTAGCTGTCAAAACAAAAAACAGCGGCTTATCTGCAAATGTGCAGCTGTTTAGGTACTCAAATTTCGTTGTTTAATCGCTGTTCTCTGTACATATCTGTACTTGAATCACGGCAAGGCAACTTTCTACAGATGCCAATTTCCCTGCAAACAATATTATATTGATATATTTATATTTTCCTATAGGAATTTATATGCCACTATTTTGAAGGGTAATATTCCTATGGGCAACCGACATTTATAAAATATGATGATACTTTTTGAGGAAAATTCACTCTGGGCTGGGGCATATTATGTCAAATATACCTGGGCATGTCATCAAATCCTCTCAGATTTGAATGATTTTTGTCACACAAGCTCAAATTGATAAGTGGATAAGTGTGACAAATTTAAGTACATAATTCTGAGTGGCTTATAAGACATAAAAACTCGACTCAGTGCATTTTTGGACCAAAATTTTCAAAGTTTTTTTAATGTTTTATTTCCAGACGCTACTTTTTTTGCATATTTTTTTTATCAAAAAGAGTTTACCTCTTCGAATTTTGTACATAAATATTTTAAAGTGTGATGATTCCAAAAATGAAGTAAACAGTAGAATATTTAAATTTCTTATGAAATCAATATTTATTAAAATAAAATAAAATTACCAACACTTATGAATATGAAACTTTGGTGACATGTTCTACATATGTAGGGTTATTACTTTGGCACAAATCTTGTTCGCCTTTTTATCATAGATCCCAGAGAGGTTACTTTTCTCCAGAAATTTGGTCAATTTTACTAACGTATTTATTTCTTAAACTTATTTTATGATTTATAAAGACAGACAAAAAAAAACTGAAATGCAGCTATTCATAATATTGATTAAAAGTTTTTCTTTTTTTTTTGTATTTTTTGGTCGATTTGAAATGAAATGTTTTTACCAGACAGTAAATCATTTTAATTTATTATATTTAGTTTGGTCGTTTATATATACCTTGGTTGAAGAGCAACATCAGTTTTAGAAAAAGTGCCCTTAAATCAATGCTAATTAAGAAAACTTGCTGTTTTAAAATTTATTATATACGGTTAAAGCCTTGACAAGTTATAAGAAACTAAATGATTATCGCATCAGTGTCTTCTGACAATTTCAAGTAACAAAAAAAAAATATATATATGTCTGGATAAGAGATAAAAAATCAATTTCCACTTATACTTCTAAGAAATAACAAAGACAGACTTGTTTCTTAATTATGAGAACAAATATACAAAATGTTATTTAATGAAATGATACTAATTAATCCCTACTAAATTCATTTTGAATTCAAATTTGTTTTCAAATTGATTGATTCACTTATTTAGGCAATTGCAAATTTCCTCTTTTAAGTCAATACTCATTGCTTTTTTATGTTTATTTGCTGCATCGATATCGATGGTAAGATTTGCATTTTATGACTCTTTGCTTCTTTGCAAAAATAAATCCATTTTATGTTGGTATAAGTTTATTTGATTGAATAATAAAATAAAATTGAATCAATCGTTTGTATTTATCAGTAAGCAACTAAATGTAACTCATGGCTTTTTATTTACTCACAAATTACGTTGATTTAATCCAAATACAATGGTATATATTATTACGAAGAACGAAAATAGGTCAATTATATTAATAAAAAGGATATTGACCCTTTTTGCTATCAAATAATATTGATGAATAGATAACTAAATATGTATGGCTATTTAAAAAAAGTCATTTAAAAATGTAAATGTGCAGGTCTTCTTTATAATTTAGGAATTGATCTTCAAAGTTTTTGAAAAATTAGTAGGATGTAGTAGGGAAAAAGATTACGGCTTTTTATAGATAAGTTTACTTTACGCGTGGGTAAAACTCAAGATATATCATATATGTACATTGTACATATGTAATATTCATATCTACTTACGTTCGAACATATTCTTGATTTATTTACAAGTTGGGTAAACATTTTTATACAATAGGTACAGATATATTTTTGCAGAAGGAACAACAAACTTTTATTAAGAAAATACGATTTTTTATCTTTAATTTATTAGCAAATAACAATAATATATGTGCGAAGTTATCAGACATACAAAGAAACGATCCTTAGTGCATGAAAAAAGGTAGTTAGTTGCAGCATTGATTGCAACAGAAATAAGATAAATAGACTTCTCCTTATCTCTTCATCATTAATTCATTAATCTGCAACAGTTATTATTTATTAGTGGGCTAAATAGTTTATGACTTTTACATTCTAGATATTTGCAGATAAAATAAAAACATTTTGTTACTAAAAATAATATTTATTAGATTAAAAAACCATATTATCTACATAGGGGATAAAAAAAAATGTGCCCTTTAATTATTTAAGTAATTAACCATTTTTGTCGCATTTTGACCTTTAACCCTCTGTAAGTGAACATACTTTTTATTAAAAAGCTAGTGGATAAAAAATAAACAAATATTTATTTTCATTACATACCATTCTACCATTCTAATCATTACTTCATTTAATTTTTGTATAATATTTCAGCCATTTCATCCTTCTTGGACACGTAAATATTGACTTAAATGCTAAAAATATTTGTTTAACTATAATACAAGGAGAAAAGATGCTTTCTTATATTAAAATAATTTTAGCAACTTAATTTGGTGCTTTAAAAATATATAATTTGTTATTCTTATAGTAAAAACATTCAATAAAAGAAAATTTAAAAAAAGAAGAATCAATGAAATCAAAGGGGAAAAAAGAAACGACTTTTTTTTTTTTGTATTTTTACAATAAATCCTAAATATGCATTTTTTAAATTTAAAAAATATGTCATATAATTAGATTTAAAATATTATTAACATACTTAAAAGTATTGGAGATAAAATGTAGATTACAAAAATAAAAAGCATTTCTATAAATATTCGGTGTAAAATATCACAGTACACTAACAAAGTTTTAAAGCATATATATATTATATTATCTCCAATTATGTTCCTTACTAAATAATTACAACATAACTATTATAAATAATAACTGTTAAGTAAATATATATTGAATTATAATTTACTCCTTTTCCCTATAATTAGAAACGCCAATAACATCGTCTAGTAAATGGTTTTGAAATACATGATTATCGAGATAATTTGATGTAAAAAATAGTACTATATTAAAAAAACTACAAAAAATTGAGGTTTGTTCATAAAAGGTAATTTTTGCTATCATAGTTGGGTCAAACAAATATGATAAAATAATTAGTATCATAACCTTAAGATAATAAATTTGATTAATTTTAAATCCTTTTTGGAATTATAATGTATCCTATTGAGTATTAAAAAGGATAATGTATTAATCATTTTGAAGGAAAAACTTCTTAAATACTATATAAATATTTGTAAGTCGGTCTTAAGAAAATCATATGATTTTGCTAGTAACAACCCATTATAAATACAGGGAAGAGCAGACATAAAGTGTACTCGAGAGATGAATTTAGAAATAAATCAATAATTTCATTTTTTCAATACTAGGCCAAAAAATAATGTTAACAAAACATGTAGACAAGGTTTTTGCAAAAAAAAAAAAAAAAAAAAAAAAATCTCTCAATATGACAATCACACCCTTTTCACGTCACCTGAAGGCAATGCAGGGTTTGATAACAAGCTCATCTGACAAACTGTCCTATGCAGTCACATGGAGGACTTCAGTGAGTACATATTTGGGTGGAAGTCGTTCTCCAATGTAACCCACATAGAAAAGTCCAGTGGGTTCATAACAGGTGAGGAAGGGGGTCCTATCTCTTTGGAACAGAATCGAGCCATATTATCTGTGCATAACTTTTGGCATATGGCAGACGTGTGAGAGGGAGTGTGGTCCTGAGTCCACAAGTAGTTTCCCTCCGGATAGTTGGTCTTCAGCCATGGTAAGATGGTGTATGTAAGTATCTGATAGTCGGCCTCACACCCAATTTTCTGTGCAGTCTTAGAAAAGAACTGAGACATCTTTTCTACATCAGAGGCCAAAACACTGAGGACCATTCTTTAGGCCAGATATTTGATATTCTGCAAGCCAGCATTCGTTTTAATGTGTTGTAGAATTGATCAACTGTGAAAATCTTCTAGTTCAATAAATTCTTCACAATTTACTCACTTGCCTTGATCAAAATGAAGATTTTCTTGCTCCTCTTGAGCCTCTAGGCTTTGATTCCCTCTGTTAAGATCTAATGTGGGGCTCTTGTGATAGAAAGTAATCCCAAGTTGTATTTTATAGCCCTCCTGATGGTCGTAGAAGCAACAGAGAAGTCGATGGTGAGGAAATTAATCGACTGGATGGAATCATCTTTTATATTCTTCTCCAAACTCAAGAAAAACTTCGTATCCCTCTTTAAATTATGCCCCCTCCCCCTTCCTAACATCCTGAAACGGTCTTCTCCATTTTTTTCATCTTGGTTGCCTTAAAAATCAGGCTCCTACAACACTTAACCATGTCCGTAATCTTCATCACATCAACTCTAGTATCTAGGAGACTTGAGATGCGCTGAAATGTTGTTTATTGCTCGCATCATGATGGTGAAATGACTAATAATTCATTACTATATTTTTTTTTAAATAAAAGGACAGTGATAACGGAATATCAAATAATCACTAAACCTTTTAATAGTATTTAGAAAATAAACATTCATTAACAGTCAACGTTTTAGTGCTCTATCCTGCATGTGTATGTTACTTATAAACGACAATTCTGTTTAACTTGTTAATAGTTTAAATTGATTGTAAATTTGTTATTAAAAATGCTTCATCTCATTTTTTGATTGCAACTTGTACATTGTCTTTTTGTTTTTTTAGGTATAATGCAATGGGATAAATTAATTTAAATATTTACTAAATCAATTGTTTAGTGATTAATATTTTTGAAGAAAATTACTATTTTATAAGTAAGATTCTGAAGCACAAGAAAAAGTTTAATGTTTTGTATGTATAATAAAAAGTATTAATAGATCAAAATAAAATTACTAATATTAGGAAATTAATATGATTATTTATTATGATTTAATATGTGTAGAAGTTGCAACTTGTACAAAACCCTTACTTGTATACATATATATATTAGTAATACAGGGATGAGCTGAAGTACCAGGAAAAATTTCTTATGGTTTTTTTTATCTGGGTCATTTATCTTGCTAAGCTCAAAATTCACCTTGAAGTACTTTCCACCGACAACAACTTTTGTTTTTATACTTAATCTGTTTAGTTTCACCATAAAGCACCAAAAAGACAAACGTAAAGTATTTGCAGAATTGTTTGAGGCTTGCAACGATGCTAAGCCAGGAAAAAACTCAAGGAGCACCATCTATTACGTTTTCAAGCGAATCAAGGTGGGAAGAGTCTTTCCAATTCTTTATGTGGTTCATACTAAGCCAAAAAGTGGACTGGCAAATTCCTGACTTTGCTCCAAAGGTCATCAAAGTAAATCCAGACATTTAAATGGCTACTCATGGTTGGAGCCGATTTATCAGTAGGAGGACGGTAATCAAGGCCACCTACGACGACACCTTCTTTCCACTTAGACGAACGACATCATTTTTCAAAGAGGCAAGAAACTCTTGCAAATTTGTAAATCAAATCTAGGTATCATAAAGAAATTAATTAAAGGGTCAAACTTCATATTGAACCCTTCCTACAATGTAAAGAATGAACGCTGGCTTGCAGTGAATAGAGGTAATATTTCTCCTCTAATGAAGACCCAGCTCCCGTCCTAGATACCGGTGTTTGCTTTGATCACGAGAGACAAGAATGTCATACAGCCTCACATTTTTTACAACTGTCTCAATTGGATATCCTCAGTTTACTTGTACCTTCTTAAAAATGTTGTGATGCAATGTCTAGAATCCACATACGCTCTAGATACAAGGTTAATGTGGGTTCAAGACTCAGCGCCTTGTCATATTGACAAAACTTTCATGCATTACTTCGACAGCCAGTTCCACGTCGTTATCAAAACTGATCAGTGGCGTTAAAAAAAAACATGACGATAACTCAAGTGATTTCTAGTTGTGGTCAGAGCTTATAAGCAAGGTTTAACAAACATCTCCATAGCTCCTTGAAACGCTTGAAGCTCTCTGTGAAAGGAAAAATGTCTTGCTTCAACAAGAAATATGTAAAAAAGACATATATAAATACTTATATATCCTGTTTACTGTGATCAATGCCGAGGGTGATTATATTTAATGATACAACAGCTAATTGAGGAATTTCAATTTTATATGTTATAAATTTGGTCTTAAACGCCATCTATTATTTTTTAAACTTACTTGAAAATATTGTTTGGATACTTCTGCCCACCCCAATAGAGCTGTTAGTACTTAGCCTTTATCAGCGTCTGAGATTTTATGTAGTAAGAATTATAAACCTGATATTTTATTTTTAAAGCTTTAACATTATTATTTAATTATAGTTGAGGGAATCTCGATACATAAAGTAGCTACCAGTGCGTACGGCCATGAAAGTAGAACAGAGGATTTGTTAGGAGGAATTAATGTAAATTTACATTGAAATTAGAGTAGAATTGAGGATCGACATCGGAGTAATTCTTGCCCAAAGATATTTAGAAAGTGGCAAAACGAATACTATGTGATCAATATTTATATTTCTAAGTGACACTTTTTTTATTGATATGAGCGTAGTTCCTCCCACTATCCTTGTTTATTTCCTTCTCCTTTTGCCATAGTTGCATTTAAGTGATCTAATATAACGTCATGAGAGTGAAACTGATCTCCTTCTTGAAATATATTTTTTTAATTACCATTTATTTTGGTATATCTTTAACAAAAAAAAACCCGAAAGAACAGTCAATAATCCTTAATAAGTACGTGGTAATAAATAAAAATAAAAAGCTTAATATATATATATATATTTAATACAAGGAGCAACAATCTAACATTGTGTTTATCAATGTTTTCCACCAAAACAATTTTGGTGTCATTAATTTTTTTAAGTTGATAAAGGTAATATTATACTTTTATTATAACGGCATGATGTCGGATCGTTTTTGGGGACGTTGAGAGAAAAAGTCGTCCCTTAGAATTTTCCCTCCAAAAGATGATTCCAACTCCTTTACAACAAAGCTGCCCGGATAGGCATTTAAAATGGGAGCGGTAGTCTTTTCCTCCACCTTACAGAAAAGACATCCCTCCTCTGGTTTCATAATAGAAAACACTTCAAGTGTACCTGTACATAGCCTGTAAGTAAACCACTTTTCATCTGCAGACAAAATGGGGCTCATAAAGCCTTAACAAATTTTATATCCAGCAACATTCAAATCTCTCCCTCTCCCAACACTCTCCATTAATTTGATTTCATATCATTTTCACAATGACCTATGATCTTATACTCTCAAAGAGGAGAGATCATTGCTGAAGTTACATTATTTTTTCAGTTGTAGTTTATTGGGGTTCAAATTCATGTCAAACCCGATTTTCTTATACTGAATCTTAGAAAAAAGTCCATTACATTTTCCGAAATTCTCTACGGTGTTAACATTTGGAATGTTTTGAAAAGACTCAGGAATTTGTAATGTTGAGCCTCTCAGAGGTATACGTTGACCGAGAGATAACTTAAGCTTCTGTAGATTCCATTAAACATCACAAAGTAGAGAAATCAAAAATTGTCACTAATGAGATGCCACATGATTGGATGTAGACCATTATTAGCATGACTCTGTCCTACGACCTCGGGAGGTACTGAGATGTTCCACAAATCTTGTTCTTTAAGACATTTCAAAATCCATTCCCCCTGAAGTGCCCTCCAAAAACCTCTAAAATCCAAAATCCACCAAGTGCCTTCCGGATATATATTCGTTTGCACGCGTTTTTTCTCTTTTTCTCGAGATCTAAAAAGGATTGGATATATCCATCCACTTTTTGGCATACAATTTCATCAAAACCTGTTATTTTAATAATATGAGTTACTTTAGACATTATATATAAATTCCACACATCAATACTTTCCTATCGATGAAAATCTAGATGTTTTATACTTTTAGGTTGGAAGTAAATCTTTTTTTAAAACAGTTTATTTGTTGATTGAAGAAACCTTATTACAAATTGTTACTCCAAATAGGCTGATGTTAGGTTTCACCGAATGACAAAAAGATCATAAAATAGCATTGTTTTTTCGAGACGATTTATGTCTTATCTTCATTGATATCAAGACACGAGAGTTTTTCCAACCAAAAAAAAGGTCCAAAACATTTCTATTATTGCTGCAATAGTGAGGGCTCTTCCAGAATCAATGATAGCTATAGTATCATCAGCATAGGCATATTATGATTCTCCTCCAAGTACTTTGGTCTTCTGCATTATTCTGTTACAGCCCTAAAAGAGGGATATACCACAATAATAAACAGAATCGCTGCAAAGGGATCTCCCAGCTTACATCCTTGGTCAATACATATTTCACCAGTTTAGTCGCTATTATCCGTACCACAACATCTCCAAAAACTCCAAAAAGGGTAAATTTAGTGTAAACTAATGTATTTTTGCATTCACTTCAAAGATAGAGCTCTTCGAAATAATCAAATATTGCTGGTAATTAAAGGGGTTTTCTCCAGTTTATTATTGAAGTCCATCGTCCAAACCCATAAAATCTTTTTTATTACGCTTCTATTCGGAAATTTTTGGCTTTTCTTGCCAGTTCTATTTTTAAAAATTTTACTTCCAAACAGGTGGTTCGAAATTTTTTAACCATAAGAAAATTGATTTCTTATTTAGTTTAAATATTTTGGTCATTTTTGATTATGTTGAGTATTTTTACTTTTCTTTCGACTGCTTCTCTTATAGATTAGTCATTTACAATTTTCTTCCCGGCGTTTTCCATACTTTATATCTCCTTCTAAATATTCTTCGAATTGTCAATGTTACCATGATACAAATGTCACAAAAATGATACATCAAAATGCTTATGCTTTACAACTTTGTATATATAATCTAAATTTAACGTATATTTTGAAGTTATGAAGTCAGTATATAAATATTTACAATGAACATAAGAAACTTTATTCTTTGTTATCATAAGAATGAAGTAAAGTACCTGTATACTTATGCAAAGGTATATATATCTACTATATACCATCATAAGTGCATCCCATTAACTAAAGTTATTCATATGATGATGAAAAAATAAATTAATCGAAAACTCATAAATCTTTTGTACATCAGATGAATTTCTTCTATTAAAATAAGGAAAAAGTATACTCCTCAATTATAGAAAAGTTTTCAACATATTTTATTTCAATTTAGGATAGAATGAATCTGTTACAGTTTTATAGTAGCAAGCAGAGATATTTTATAGTAAAACCTTGAATTCCGAGACATTTTTATTGAGTATTTTTGATATTTAATATGAATTACGAGGGATTGATAAGTTTCTTTGCTTTATTTCTTGCATTGATACCAATCATTCTTATCTCAGAACAATTATGTGAAAGTCATTCAGCTTGTCTCAAGTTTAATGTCTAGGCTGTTGAATGAAAGGAATTTGTTTAACAGAAATCAAATTCAAAATGATTTACGTGTAGTTAATACTATTCATATTCTAACAAACATTCATTAAGCCAATATATAAAAGTAAATTACACATCACAGTTATTGTTTTTATGACTTCAAGAGTTAAAATCGTAACTTTAAATTTCAAATGAAGTAATTGCATGAATATGTAGAAAAAAATTTCAGTTGTTAAGAATACATAAGCCAGAAAAATGTACAAATATCTTATAATTGATTGAAACAATCTGTCATGAAGTTTTGTAAAAATATCCTACCCATGGAGTCTACCTTCTGAGCACCAGGATAGCATTTGAATTTCAAACACTTACTGGGAAAATTGATGAGGTCTGACAATTATTTTTTCCCTAAATACAAAAAGTATGCATTCATCACCATAAATATAACTAATAATAACCTTTTATTTACATGTATTTTAATTTATACTCCAAATTTTAAGTTGCATAAATATCATGTCAAAAATAAATTTTAAATCGGCCTTAAATGAAGAGAAACATAATAATGACTAAAACCTGACATACCTATTTTTTAATGCAAATGACACATGCATTTGTACTGCAGTTCTATTCAGCATTGTATCATTACTATTCTTATTCAGGAGTGTAAGCTTGCAAAAATTAAATGTTTTCTTCCACGAGAGATACTATCAAATTATATATAATTTAATTTTCAAGAAAAAGAAACAGAGAGAGAAATAAAGTCCTCCCTACTTTGATGACTCATTCAAAAACAATCAATCAAGTCAAATTTAGAATATTACATTACCATAAATCAAATCTTTTTCTTCTTCTAGACTACAAATGTGCTGTTCAAAATTGAGACTTTTGTTTTTTTACTTTTTAAAATATATCCGTTTGAGGAAATAAGTTCAAATTGGAACTCTGGTATTTGGAATTGCATTTTCTTCAAAGTATTTTTTGTTTTGCCTGTCAAATATTTTTTATTAGAATAATTGATCATTTGTAAGAAATAAAGCGTAGTAAGCTTTTCAAATTAAATAGCACGTCAGGAAAACTCCCTTTTTTCTATTGCTGAATAGAACCTATGCTTAATAGTTTTGTGTTTGTTTTTTTGTTGTTGTCTACTCTGTGAACCTCCCACCAACAAATAAGTTTGTATCAAATTTATATACAATTTATACATTTTTACGTTTGTTTGTGGTTCCTATCTAATATATAAATATATTCCATAAACATATTACATATTAAACTGTGTGAAGTAAGATATAAAGAAACCAAAAAGGAAGGAAGTTAATTTGTCTAGAAAAAAAAAACAATTTTAAAGAAATATACACTAAGCTAAAATATATTTTTTTTGTGGCATTACAATATATATATATATATACATATCTTACTTTCGCGGTGAGTTTTAGTTGGATAGCTTTCTATGCTAGGTTTTGAGAGTCCAAGGATGTTAGAGGCTCCGACACGAAATAGATAGGTTGTGAAGGGCTTCAAGTCTTGGATAACGTAATTTGTAGTATTCACATCTGTATCCACAAATCGGGACCAATTCCCTTGTTCTCCCTCTCTGTAAAATGAAATATAAGTCAATACATCTTTTATAAAAAGTGGGCATGTTATAAAAATGGTAAGTTGTACAAGTTGGAATAAAAAAATGAAATGAAACAGTAGTATTATTTATTAAATGGTCGATATGTGAAGAGTGAAACTCTTTAGTTGAAAGTTAATAATTCCTATACAAGGGTTACAATTAATTTTTTGTCTAGTGTATTAATCAAGATGTAGAAGTAGCTGCGGAGTAGGCTGGGTTTCATTCTAGAGGCGATATTCTAACGTTTTCTTAGAAATACAATAAGTTGCTATAATGGGTTGGAGTTATGGATATGCTGTTCAATAACATAGCAGCTCAATGACCCGGCTCTTTGAAGTGAATGACGGGGGCCAGCTCCCAACAAGTCAGGAACCGGCGCACGGTGGGGGCGTATGGGGGCAAATATTAATTTTTGTTGAAAAAAATTACATTGCTTAAATTGGAAATATTGTTTTTTTCCATACATTTTGATAAAAGTATCTTCACCCGAGCCCTTGTGGATGCTCCTGTGTGGACGCCTTTTTAATTTTAATATATCTATTAAAGCAACAAAAAAAAAAAATCTGAGGAGCCTTTTGGAATCTGAAAAAGCCGGTTTCTTAAAAGGGCATCGAAATATAAATGTATTGCTTGGTATTATGTGATAAGTATGGACATACATTTGTGCAAATTCATCATGAATATAGCTAATTAAGTTTTACTATGTCACTATGATAAATATTTAATAATCAATCTATTGATGAATGAAGGAAAATATGAATAGGTTTTAATTAATGAGAGGGTGAGAAAAAATAATCGTTTTACATACTTAATTAAAGCTTAATTTAACGTAATTAAAAAGAATCTTCTTTATTATTAATGAAACTTTAAAAGTCCCTATTACTTTTCATATTATCATAATAAAATAGGAATGAAATAAATAAAATTCGAAAGCACCTTTCACTTCTTCATATGATACCAATAAAAAGTGGCTTCCACATTAACCTTGAGCCATTTGTCATAATTATGCTACCAGCATGGATGACTAAGGTTTTTTTTTTAATGTCACATGCATTGTTATAAAAAATCACAATAAAAATGAGCTCTTTTCTATATGCAGTGAGGTTATATAACAAATTAAAATTATGTACATAAATCCGTACAGTTGTTTGTACCGTGCTTCAATCCTATGTACATTTGCAGGGGGAAAAAATAGCTAATGAAATTGAGTGTTTTTCTTTTCTAATTACTCTATAGGTAGACTAAATATCGCTTTCTTATAGACCCCCATATATATATACTTTATGTATCTAGGTATATTTATACTATAGGTAAAATTTGCAACGTTAAAAGAAAGTGTTATACTCGTTCTTTGAGTGTTGATTAAGTCAAAAAATGAGATTTTATTTTATGTCATTAATTATACTTATTCAAAATTATTTGTTGGAATTTTTTTTATTATTTATGTACATACGTAAAAAAACCATGAATTCATTCATCACCATAGATAAAGAAAAAATAATATTTAAAGTTATGTCCTTAGGAGCTCTCTTTAATTATATTATTAAAGGGGAGAAAAGATCTTCCAAATTAATGAGGTCGATTTTTATATAATATATATTTATATAAAGTATGTCATTTCCCTATTTTTTTAATTTGATTTTTTTTTCGTGTCATCTTTAATAATGTGAAAAGAAAAAATGTGGACAGTTTTTTAAAGCAGATAAAAAATATAAATAGAAGTTGGATATAAAAAACCTTCAAATAATGATGCTGTAAATAAACTTCTTACTTAATATTGATGCGATAGGAAAGGACAGGATGATGATGACTGCTTCTGGGTGGAGCCCATGAGAGCTCAACTCGTCGAGGGCCAAGTCCAACAATCATGGGACGACTTGGTGGTGCATCTGGTACGTCTTGTACTGTTAGTAAAATGGGTGAATCCGGCTCCAGACGATTATTGATGAGACAATGATACGTTCCTGAGTCTTCGGCTTTTACAGGTAAGAAGTTAATTCCATAGCGCTCTACATCTAAAACTCGACGATTTTCTTGTCCGTCCCATCGCATAAGTTTGTTGTCATTATATCGTAGGATCCTTGCTCCATCCCCGTTGGGATTTGGGCAGTCACTACAGAGACAATCTAAGCATTTCCATTCGACTACATATATAAACGAGTCAGGTAAAATACCTGGACAGGCAAGGGTTATGTTGGTTCCTGCACGAGCCATGACTTTAGCTCCATCATCGTCAGGATCCATTATTAGGTGTAGACCTAAAAAATGAAAAATAAACGAATGATTAATTGAAAATTTCGAAATTTTCATTATTTTCTTTGAATAAGCATTACTCTATAATATCTAGAAACTTTCTTACAAAGGTTGTAAAGATTTTTAAAGGTTGTAAAGATTTTTAGAGTTATTACATACTTCCACAGAAAAATGTATAAAGACCTTTTCAGAAGTTTAAACATTTTCTATTTATTTGAAAGAATTTTACACTCTTTGTTTATTCTTAAATCAACTAAAATATTGATATAAATAAAGTATGACAATCAAAATAAATTATAAATTTATCACCACTATGATTTTGCTTAGAAAATCAATATTTTTCAAGAAATAAGTTCTCTAGAGACATTCCTTTTTCAAAATTAAAGATCAGTTACATACACTTTAGATTCGGCCCTTTTTACTCTTAAAGATGAAAGGCTGTGCATTATAATTTTTCCTAGAACCAAAACACTTGAAATAAAGAATTTTGTACTTTTTGTAGCCTTTTATAGAAATGAATGTTACTAACAGAAATTTGTTCATAATTTAAAAAAAATGGAGGAAAATAAATGTATATTATTTTAAACCTGTTTTATAACAGCTAATTATAGATTAATCATTGCCTTTTTTCATCACCCCTAAATGTAGCTATTAATTGAATCTATATAGTATGAAATGAAAAGCTTTCATTTATTAAATATGTAGAAATACCTTTAATTTGTCCAAGGTACCTAAAAATAAGTAACTCATCCCTTGGTTAATCTATTCTTTCACTATCTATCCTTTTATCTCTTATCTACATTTCCCTGTTTTTGTAAGAAAAAAAAATTACCTTGAAGGATTATTATTATTTGTGTGTGTTTGTATTCATTAAACTAATTAGACAAAAGGTTTCTTTTAATGTAGGTTTTTGTGATTACATATATGGACATACATACATTCGTAGCTTTTCTATAGCGAAAAAGTCTAAAAACTATTAATAGGTATGTGTGTTGTATGTAAATATATGTATGTTCATGACTGTTACAAATAACGACGCATAATTAGGTATTTGTTTATCAGATACATAAATTTTGTACTGTTCATAGAAAATAAGTGAAATTAATTGGCATCGAATCAGTAAATCAAGTTTATACCACAACGAACAAAAGGGAGGAAAATTACCGGGTTGGGGTTGAAAAAGAGAGAAATTGAAAGTTCTTTTCTTATATGTTATAGTTTAGAATATTACAGTGGTCTATATGAAAGTATGATTGGTATTTTTGTATAAATAAACAATTTTTGGAAGTCATCATACATGTAGGAAAAACAAAATATTGACAGGATTGAAGTCAGCCATTTTTTTGCGATAGCCAAATGATTTTTTTTATATGTATGTGCTTTATACATTGTCATGTGTCCTTTTGAGACTTAAATCAAGCTCAAGATGGACACTGAACAAAAAAAAAAAAAATTGAACGCTTTTGAAAAATATATGATATTCCTAACAAATATGTGTATATGTAATATTAGTTTCTGTCTCTACTCTTATAGGAACCATTTATCTTGGTTGTGTGAATCCAATTAAAGGTTTGATTTTCTCTCATGCATTAATAATAAAAATCAATTCCATAATTAATTTAACTGTAAAAACTTAGAAAATAATAATAACAATAATTGGAGAAAAAAAACTTTATCTTTCTTACCCATTAATCTCACATATAAAATCTATAATTGCTTTCCGAGCTAGTTGTTCGTACATCGTGAAATAAGGAAAAATGATTAGTAAGAAATTTGGGTGAGGGAATTAATTAAAGATTGATGAGATCCATACAATTATATTACATAATAAATAGATTAATAAATGAATCAATTGAATCGTAAATTGCAAAGATAAAAATCTATCATGATTTTATCTTAGCAATATTCATCATATCATGTTCATTGTGTTATTTGGTCATATGTTACAACATACACTTTCCCTTATAAATACATGGATTTCACGTGAAAAAAAACACAACCATTTTTTATGTATGTGCATATAGTATACTATAGATTAAAAATCAAACAATATTAATATTTACAATTTATATTATGATCGCGTATATTGAAGACTTGACTAAAACGATAATATTTATGGTTACTTGTGTCATTGCCAAAAAAAAAATATATATACTGATAATGTAATAAAGTCTTGTTTATACATAGAAGCAAAGATAACTACGAACTATCAACGTTAATACAATAAATGTGACGTTTCCATAATTCATCCTCAAAAATAACTATGAGCTTATAGTATATTTATCAGGGATGACAGGTTAGGCCGTTTCCTTATATGTAGCTTCTACAGTGAATTATTTTTTATTTCCTATGAGTATTATTTTTAGACAGTCATACCTTACAGTACGACCAAATCCCTTGCAGTGGAGTGCTATTATTAAAAAACGGCCCTAATCCATGTTTAACTCCATTATTAATTCGCAATTATAAGCTTCAATCATTTGAATGCAATTGTCAGTGAGTTTCGTTAGACGCTCATTGATGTGCAGTTCGTGGGTCATAGTGTGTCTGATTTAGGCTTTAAAATTTTGATATGAGTTTTGGTTCAGGTCCGGTACTTATGTACAATACTCTGCCCTCGTCGGATAAGCGGGTTAGCAAGGTCACTTTTTGAGAATTTACAATCATCATATATAGAGAGTTTTTTTTAATGACTGTTATGGCCCCTCCTCCACACTTTCTAAAAAAATGTGTGCAGAGACTTGTGACAGTGACAACTAAAACCACAATGATGACAATATCGTAGTCCTATTTGCCTACATATTGCTAGAGAAGTAAAAAAGAGCTGTTCCAGTGGTCTATGATTCTTTATTTAAGCTTAAATAATGTCGAGTCGTAAATTTTACGAAAAGAATATAGAAGCCATTATTATTTAGCTACTTTTCATCAAACCATATGAGTACATTCCAACAGCATCAAACTTCATTTGAGTCTTAAAAACTGGATCATCATCAAAAATACATTTCCTTAACAATTTCTTAAGAATTTGGACGTAAATTCTACATGGTTACATTTCTGGGGGCTTATGTACCAGATGAGCAAACCATAGCATATTTAGTTATATTATTAGTTTTCTCTAAAGAGAAGGATTTTATTTTTAAAGTTACCATGCAAAGGAAACCTATTGTGAATATTTGACAGATATAGAGGAATTGTCGAAATTATAAATACAATTATGGTAATCGACGAGTCGTGTAAGTACTGTTTAATTACCAAGGAGAATAACATTGATGGAAAAAATTAAATAAAAAAATCTATGAAAAATAATAAATCTATTTTTACAGTACCTATTGTATGAAATTAACCCGTTAACTAAAAAACATTTCAACGTTAATAATTAAAAATATTTCAATTCTATTAGATTTTTTTCAGTTTCCACCAAAACTATATTTATATGTAATTATTAATATACACCCGAAAATCAATTAGTACATATAATGAGTATGGATACTTTAATTATACAGCTAGTATAAAATCTTAATTGGTTTTATAAACAGCTACTATTATAGGGTACACAATTTGCAATATTTATGCTAAACTCAAATTTTGTTTTATAAAATTAAATATTGGTTTATACAGAATTAAAAAACGTTTCTTTATTTTTTTCTTAAAATGCATAATTCCATAAATATTAGGGATGTATATTTTCAGACCGTAGTTCCAACAAATATTTCATCAATTATTACACAATATTACACATTGGGCTCCAAAATCATTAAAGTCAATATTTTCTCCCATGTTACGCCACTAATTGAATTTCGCATACATTTATTCAAATCTAAAAAAGTAACAATGAAACTTTTGTGAGACATACTTTTGGAGCTGGATACAAAACGTAACTACTGGAACGGTGAGTTTTGCCATTATTGTAAGGATATCTAACAAAAATTTCTGGACAATCAGGAGAATCCGCATGATTTTATTATATTTTTAGTGCAGACCAAACTTTTTAGAGTTCAATGTTTTGAAAAAGGCTGAATTTAGCATAATTACTTTTTTTTCAAGAATAAATTGCATATAATGTCGATACAGCCCCTCTACCTTACTAGTACTTATAGGTAGGTTTACATATGCTTTTGGCAACCTTGTAGAAGTTTCAGACTGCCTCAATAATAATTCCTTTCCTTTTTTTTTTCAAAATAAAATGCCAACAAAATATAATAAAATAATAAAAATTTCCAATATTTTATTGCTTAAATCTGTTCCATTGGAATGTACCACATAATACTTGAATATATTTATTCGGAATAAATGGGATTTCACATTAACGAATGTGAAATTCAATAAAAATTTGTTCATAAAAATGTTTAGTACAGGAAAAGTATTTTAAGTATACATCGTTTTCTATATGTAGGACGCTAAAGATAATTAATTATGACATTATTTTTCAAACTTTGATATTGATTTTTTTTAAATGGATTTGAACGTAGAATTATAAAATACTGTAATTATTTAGGAATAGGATTTATGTTATCATACTACACACTAGATAGATTTATTTACAGTATCACGACCAATATAATAAATAAATTCAAATGTACATCTTTATATATTTTTAGGAATATATTCGACATAAAAAAGATTTAAAACCAATATACTTAAATATATGAGTGTATATTGTATGTACATATGTGTACTTATAGTTCAAGATGACTTTTACAGCCGTACATACAGACTGGTTTCTCAATAAATAAAATATGTAATAAATATAAATTTAAGTTTCATTCAATTGCATTTAAAAAAAGTGGTACATTCATTGTTATATTATAAATACATTAGTATTAGAAAAGATAAGGAGGGACAACACACAACAGTGTGATGGAAATGTTCAAATGAAAATAAATTTTGTGTCTCATGCACAAAAGATGAAAAAATGAATTAGGATAAATTTTCCTAGGTGGGTATGAATCTGCAGAGTGGGGAACTACGACTTACATGACTAAATTATGTGAAACGTGTTTCATGAAATCAAGAAAGACAACTCAAAACCAATTTTGATATGTTTAATTACAATATTTCTTATTCAATATTCCCTCCTGCATAAGCAATAACACCCTCAACACGCCGGTGAAGAGATAGGCAAGGATACATTGTATAAATTTGCCCGCACGTCATACCTTATCTTTCCATATGCAAATTGGAGACAGCGACAGCGGAAGGCTGAAATTTAATAATTGCAACCTTTTCATAATGTGACAAATCTTTGCCAGGGGAAGTGAAGTGAAGAATATACTATTATAGTTAGAGTTAGGTATTGCCTTTTTACGATATTTGGGAATTAACATATTTGAGGATCCTAATAGTAAATGGAAGGTATTGTTATGCAGAGGAGGTTGTGAGTTTGTATGATCTGAATTTTGTCGGCAGAACAGGGCTCAGAGTTAATCCGTGAACTGAGGGATGAGGCCGAAGAGAACTGCATCATCACCAAGTTTCAAAAGCTGGCCAGTGTCATAGTTTGGAATGTTATTATGTCGGATGAGAAGAAGATGCCACTCATTTTCATTAAGAAGGCTGTATATATCCAGCAGCAAGTTGACATAATCCTTCTCTTACTTCAGAACACATATGTTGATTTTCCTTATATCTTCAGCTTAGAGAGGCACCCTCTCAGACTGCCAAAAGGGCAAAAAATTATTGAAAAGTAAATTTCAAGGGCTTCTGAAAAAATCATAAGTGGTCTCCTACAGCCCTGATAGGAATCCCATCGACTTTTATAAGTGATCTATCTTTCAAGCCAAGGCTGGTTTTATGAACCCCCCACTAAGGACACTCTGAGGCTTGCCCTCATCGAGTATTGGACAAATATCTCTGACAATAGTGTCCATGCTACCTCCGTCCAAGTCCCTATTCGTCTCTGCAATATAATCTGGCCAATTTCGAACAAAAGTTTTTTTAAATAAATTTTTATTCCATTTTGACAAAAGTTTTTGACAATTTATAAATTAATATTGAATTTATAAACTAAAATTTATTTTTGCGTACTTATTCCTCATCCTGTTTGAGGGTAACAAAATAAATTGTTTAACTACCTCGATTTAAATGTTTCCATACATATATATATATATATATATGAACAATTATTAATAAACACAGTTACTGTTACTGTGAAAGGTTAACTCTCACAGTGCCTATCTATTTATGTAAAGTTTGATAACATTTTGAAGAATATGCACAAATAAATTACATTTTCCAGCTTGAAAAACATACAAACAGGATAAACAGAAATTATTATAATTTATTGAGCTTGCTGTTTGTACTTTTGTATAATTAGCACTATGTGTGCGAAAAAACAAGAAACAAAAGAAAAAGCAATGTTTATTTATGTGAATTGTTATAAATCTGATAAATCCTGCCTTTTTGTTTAACATCATTTATATGTTTATAAAATGTAAAAAATAACTTTGAACCATTTTCATATTTCTTTTATGTAAATGACACTTTGGAAGTGTATTGTGGGTGTATATGCACTTTTATTTAGACCACGTACGTATTAGTACTACGATTCAGTTTGTACATTCTATAAAATATGAATGATCTAATCTGGTCTCTTTACAATATCTGTTTGATAATAAGTTTTGTCCTGTCTGCAGAAAAATGGTTCATAAATAGAAAACTTACAGGAAATCATGATGTGGAGTTCAAATTTTATATGGACAAACAAGAAAAATACCTTTTATGCAGAATATTTGAGACGACACACCATTTTTTCTGGAATACTTGTAGTTTGATAATTATAATATTTTTTTTCTTTTTGTTGGTCTAAACGATTGGATTGACCTCTTAAGCCCTGAATAATATTTAATCAGACTCTTGTCAATTATAACTTTGAAGTAAAGGTACGATTATTTATTTGTATATTTAATGTTATAAACTATATAGCATACTATATCTAGAAAATCGAAGAAGATTCTTAGATAAAATGGTGTTGATGACTGAATCTTAGTTTCATAAAGCAGTTCTTTGATCCATGAGATCGAATCCCCCATGCCTTTGTTGTAGAGCTTAACAATTGTACGACAAAAATTTTGAGAACTTTCCGTTCAGATAGACTATCATTGGGTCTTAATTTATATGTTTTATCACTTTAATCTTCTTTGAGATTCTTATCGGAGTGAAAATTTCCAAGTATCATAATAGCAACGTGAACATTGGCTTCAGGAGTCTTCTGCATCTTTGGCATTTGTTTCTGTGGTGACCACTTCATCAGTTATAACATAAGTATTAGAATCATATAATGAATTGTCAATGTTTTCTTCATCAGCACTCTCTACTTCGTCTAAAATACTATATATTTGGTTACTAATAGTGCTGCTAAAATGTCTAAAAATATCCTATTCTTTGGTTTTTTTCCATGTATGAACAACTTTACATTCAATAATAAAGTATTTATAAAAATATTAGTATGTACATGTATTACTTACTAATCTGCCCACTAATAAAGAGTACTTTCATGTGATAAATTACATTTAAAACCCAGAGGGACACCAGTGTCCCAACAATTTTAAATTTCCCTAACAGTTCCATTTTTCATGAAAACATAGCAAAGATTTTAACAACTATTCCTTATACTACACAAATATTAAACAATCAATAAATATTTAAATTATCCATACATGAAAGGCATGTGATATGCAGAATGTTAAATTATTGAATTTAAAAAAATTATATAGTTTCAAGGCTGATATAGGACGAATATAAAAGTCCTATGATAAATTTTAGAGATCTACTATAACTCTTTCTAATAATTCAAAAACACCTGAAATATAATGAAAAATAATGCAAGGACGTATAAATGAAAATACTAGTATTACCAGTGTCCCATCAATACAAAAAAGTTAAATATGATTTTTAACCTTTTTTGATTGCTTGAACAATATGTTATCTTTTATATCGTTATAGTTGTATAGTGTCATGATGTACCTTTAAATTAAATGAATGTCACAAATAACGTCCAAAAAAATATAATATGTCCTGATGGTTTCCAGTTAAAACTTCGTTCTTAATCGTTTTTTCCATGAGCTATTGATGTCGTTAGTTGTAATTTTAATTATACAAACAGCGTTTTGAATATACCATACAAAATTTGACGTTGACTAATTTTGATGTGAGGTTAATCTGATTCTTCGTATATAGTCCGAAAGTTTTGTAAATAACTACCATTGCTTTGAAAAAGATTACATTACGCTCCACAGAGTGAGAACGGTCTATACGGCTCATGTTTAGAAAAACAATGTCTCTTTAAGATTTTCATTTCAGTTTTTGGCAAAAATTAGATATTTTTTTGGAAGTTCTCTAATTTTGAAAAATATTTTGGAACATAATCATTGTATATATATGATTTTTAACAGCAGAATTCTCCCAGACCTCACCGATTTAATAATAAATACAATATGACCATCAATTTATTAAAAATTAAAAACTGGGTTGGCCAGTAGAACATGGACTCGAATGCTTTAAAAAAACTTAAATTATTTTTCGTTTTTAAAAAAAGCACAAAAAAAATAATAATAATAACAAAGCCTAACAAAATCCCTTTACAAAGTTGTTGGCTCAATATGGGTAACTTTATCATCAATCACAGCCTTTACTCGTCGTAGTAAGGCCTTACTGAAGTAGATTACAAACACTTTAGACAAGTTGTCCCGGGCAGGCCCTATGGCGGCCTTCAGTGAGTCTACATTTTGTATGTGGAGTTATGTTGAGTTATCTCTCAAAAGTAACCCAAACAACAAAGTCTTGTGGCTTCAAATCTGGCAAGGAAGGGGCCATATATCTTTGCTTTTTTACCAGTTGAACCTCTTGGCATTTATGACCTCTGTCATAATGTGGCATGGGGTCCTCTTGTGCAATCCCCTTCCACAGCCCTCCTGATAGTTGTAACAGCCACAGAAAAGTTATTTGGTGGGGTTTTCTTTGATATTCTACTCCAAGCTGCATAGTAAATTGGGATGCCTCTTTGAATTGTACCCTCCACTTCAGCATCTAGGAGATCTGCTGCTATTTTGACTTTTTTCTCACTCATGATGACGAGATTATAAATTTTTTTATTTTAGTTTGTTTACTCACAAAGAATGGCTGACCAGAATGTCGAAAAATAATCACTAAACCTACCATATTAATAATAAAATTAACATTCCACGTTTGCTGCCCATCCTTCAATGTTTTTTACTCTCCTTTAAAATTTGATGAAAGTAATATGTATTGTATTGACAGACAAGGGCAGTATTACTTTCAAAATATGGGTAGCTGAACTTCAATGTGGTTGCACTTCCCTCGAAGATGACCCGCATAAAGGAAGTCCAAAAAATCCAATCACAGCTGAAACCATCTAAAAATTGCATGACATCGTCAAGGACGAATTAAATAGCTGAATAGCTGAGGTTGTAAGGATATTCGAAGAAAGGGTATAAAACATCTTGAACAAAGAATTATGGAAGCGAAAACTCTGCATAAGATGAGTACCACATTTGCAGAATGCTGATCAAAAGTAAATGGGTAAATGCTTTTGCAACAATCTTTTGACCTATTCAATAGGGTTCCAACTGATTTTGTTCGCCAATTTGTCAATGATATTTTTTTATTTGTCTAGAGTATAACAACTTTATTATATACATATATTATCCTAAATATGCTTCCATTGAATAAAGTGTTTGATTTATTAATTTTATTTTTTGCGGCGGATAAATCTTTCCATGAATAGTTATGATATACATGGATTTATCAATTATAAATCCAACAGAGCAATTTGTCATGTTCGAAATAGAATAAAATATTTCATTGGTAATGCATAAGGATTTAATATACATGATATTTGTACTAATTACTTATGCATGTACATACAAAATAAAAAGCATATATCTAGGCAAATTATATGGCTTTCATTCTATGTATAGGGAAAAAAAGATTTTATTACATTCGATATACTATTGACTTTAAATTAGCTTTCTTGTTAAAAATTGATCCTATTAAAGCATCTAGTATAGAGGTCATTTCGCTTCTTAAATGTATGTACATATTATGGTTTTCCCATATTTATGCAAAAAAGAAAAAACTAAATATGATGTCATTATACTTAATGAATACTCTTTTTTTATTTATTTATATAAATCCTTGTAAATTGCATATTATGAATTAATTTAATCAAAATAAATGCATAAATATTTTGTATGCACATATATGGCAAATTCTTAAATATACACGAAATATGACACCCATCTCCTAAATGGGTGTTGTTGCACACATTTATTTGAGAACTAATTGTGCGATCAAATTAACGCACTTGCATAAATTTTTCCGCCTCAAGAATCTAATAATATAAACACTACCCTAGTATAATATATTACTAGGTAATTTCCTCATTATTCAATGATTTATTGCATTATATTACCTGCAATTTTTTATGTATGTATGTATATGATATTTTTTGGGTAAAGATTTTTTTACATACAAGGTTACAAGAGCATATTAATGCCAAATGTCTATAATTTATCTACATTAGACATTTATAGGTTGACTGTTAAGGTTAATATTACGAGGACATTTGTTTCAATTAAAAAAAACTTTGTGCAAAAAGAAGGAATTCTATCTTATGTTTGAGGTCATTTAACTTAAGAAAATTGTATTATCATAAGTAGAATTACTCATTTATATCAAATAATAAAGCTAAGGTCATTTTATCATTTATGCTGATTTTTTTCTACGTTTATCAGCAAAAAGAGTGATAGAATAAAATAAAAATCTTATTATGTACGTGACCAAAATACAAAATATGGAGATGAACAGCTCCAAATAATATTCTGATATTTGAACATGGCCATTTAAGTAACTACATAAATATTTATACGAGCATTTATTTACACACACAAAACCTGCCACTCATTTCTAATAAGTTATAAAATTAGAAAGTTATTTAATTTGTACATTAATAAGTTTTAAAGCAATAAAATAGTCTAAATCCATGTATTATTAGCTCCTACAATATATTTTCATAATAAAATATATTATTGGGAAAAGTAAAATTTGACAATTTTCTGAGTAAATACATTAATTATAATCTCGGCACAAATTTTCCATACTAAACTTCTACTTCTTCCTTGGAGTTTTTGTCCCCTTAAGAGACTGAAAATATTTGTAATCTTTTGTACTAATCATATGTGCTTTACTTTTTATTAAAACTATTAATTTATCTTGTAATTCCTGTAAACGATTTCTGTGGATTGTCTTGGTTAGTTTCTGAGTTTTTAATAACCTAGTGGTAATTATTAGTAGTCAATTAACATAAAACTTTGCTATGTGAATATCGATGATAACTTCCCCAGAAATCCTCAGAGTTATCCTCCGTTTTTAAGAGCACTTTTTTTTAATTAGTTTACTTTATTCACACTTTCTTATAAAAATATATAATTAATCTTTATTTTTTCAACTTGTAAAAGATTATTTTAAATTACAAAAATAAACCCGGAGTTTTCTCTACTCATTTAAAAACACATGAAAGATTTAAAATTATGAAAAGATGAGGTAGACCGTAGATGTACCCTTTATAAAATAAAAATTTGTACAGTTTAAAAGTCTATATAGTCCATATAACTCACAATTGCTATGTTCAGACCTGTAAAACGAGGAGTCCTTTTTGGTCTACATGCATAAATTATCTATGTTATAATATTCTACAAATTAATATCATTTTCTCCTCTTATTGAACAATGATCCAATTTGACGCCTTGAGACTTATGCCAAACCTATCGGTACATATAGTTTATCAATATTTAAATGTAATCTCTTTTAGCTTCACAAGTTCATTGTTAAAAATAAGTCATCCTTAAATAAAGCGACCCACAGTCCAACAAACTTCATCAATACTTTTCAGTATACTAATAAATTATTAAATCAGAATATATGTAATTATTTTTTTTATCACATAAACTATCGTGGGAGTCTTTGCTATAATGGTCTCGACATTAATGTTATTTTCTCTTCTCATTGTAAGAACAATGAGCCAATTTGACGCCTTGAGAACTTTGCAATGCCTATTGGTACACGTAGTAAATCAATACTTAAATGTAATCTCCTTTTAGCTACACAAGTTCATTGTTAATATAAGTACACCTTAAATAAAACGACAGACAGCTTTGCTTTATTTATATAGATTATGAAATTGACTAGTTTTTGTGGTTCCAAAGAATGTTTTTATACGTTCTTAGTTTTTATCTAACCCAACAGAGAATACCTTAATTTATTCTTCAGGTACTAGAAATCTATTTTATTTCATACATTTAACTTATATTTAGAACAACCAAGTGGTCAAAACAAACTTGAATAAAATAAAACACAATCCTCGATTGGAAAAATATCTGATTAATAACTTTTTAATGTAATTTTTCAAAATATTAGGCAGGTGATGATTGGCTTGGTACAGTCGTGAAGAAAGTTATATAGTGGCTGAAGTGATCATTTATTTGTGTTGGGATCTCAAATATTAATTTCAAGGAAATACATATTCAGATTTTTGTATTAGTTTTTAAACTTAACGTAATGGATATCATTCTTTCAAATATCCAGATTCGTCGAGTCTTAATAAGCGTAAAATCATTTAGGGAAAATACAATAAAAACTTGTAAAAATCATATTTTATCGAAGATTATTTAAGATTTTTAATTTGTTTATAATATATATATTTTTATATCAGTCTTTATATATTTGGTACAGTCTTGTATTAGGATATGTCCTATCGCTCCCTGGGGAGTGCCTGTAACAGAACTGATTAAAAAAGAAGCAATAAAGTTGAGTGTTGCACAAAACATGATCAGTTTTTTGTATTAAGATATACAGAACTGAACTAGTCGAACTGCAGTTTTCAGTCCTAAATAATCTTCGTTCGTCAACTATGGTATTATACATCCCAAGACTTATAAAAAAATTCTTATTCATTTCAATCTAAATTTTACTGCTTATACTTTTCAATATGCTGCTAAAATATTAAATCAGAATATATGCAATAATTTTTTATTTTGATCTTTTTTCAAAAGCCGTTTCTTTGTTTTAGATTTTTTGGATTGTCCCTTTTTTCAATGTGAGGACTTAGTCGTATGACAATGTAATTATGATATTGTATAGCACATACAACTGAATAAAAACTGATGTATAATAATTTAATTTCCTCAAAAAAATTAAGACTTTATTTGATTTTTTTTAAATAAGAAAAACACATTATTTCTTGTTAAAACTCCATATTAATGCTGTTTAGATTATTTTAAAATAAAAATTTATTTATTGAAGTTTTATATTAATACAAGTATTTTTAGCATTTTAGTTGATATTTATAATTGTAAAATGTATCGAATAAATAAAAACAATATATATAAAATTTAATTCCCGTAATAATCATAATTGTTTAACATAATTGTTTATCACGTTGACCCCGTGTTTTTTGGCTTTATTTTTTACCCAATTCACTAACTGGGTTACAAAAATAGTTTACTAATAGAGAGATAAGGACCGGCAAAACACTGTCTGTGTACGTACGTGCTAGGGAAACATAACTAATATAATTGTACCTACAAATAATTTATGTCCCTCCTTTGGTTGAGGAATAACATACAAGCACAAAATGAATAAACTAATGTGAGTACATTTATAATATATAAAGTTTTTGGCGTGAAATTAGTAATCTCTATTCTGTCTTAAAGAAAAATATAAAAAGAAAAAAATATAGTGGGATATCATAAAATATAATGATTTTTTCCCCTATTTTTTAAGAAAAAAAAAGTAAGACCCATTATTACATAATAAAAAAATGTAGATCCATGAATTTTTTGTCACCACAAAAAAAAATATGATATACTTAAAATTACATCAAATGTAACTTTTTATTTTTCTCTTTTCAAAGAGTGCATAATTTGGCTAAATAGAAAATTGCAAAAAGGATAGAGGAGATGATATAAAAAACTTTGATGAAAAAATATCTAACACAAAACTGCATAATCCTATAATGAAGGTAATTTACATTTCCGTGGATGAAATACATATCTAAGCCTAATTATTAGTCATTTACTTAATGAAGAAGAAAATTGGACCTTATTATTTTTAAAAAAATCGTAAAAACCATTGAAACAAAAGTTTTAAATTATTTTAAAAAGTATCATTTATAAAAGGATCATTAATGTACGTACATAAACCGTCAAAAGATCAAGTAAAAACATGTTCATGGGTTGATTTGAGTAATGATTCAAGTTTGCTCATATTACACGCACAGCGTAAATGTATATTATTTCATCCAACTCAACACAGTAGAGAAAAATAGAGTCTCAGTTAAAAAGAAAAGAAAATGTTTGTATTACTTTTTTTTTAGATGTTCCATTAATTTGTGAAATGGAGTTGCACTGATGAAGTATAAGTTAACATGATAGTATTACAATAACTTCAACTAACCTAAGAATCTTGTGTGAAGTTTATTAAGTACATTTTCTTCTCTAGAAATCTCCTGGGTGCGAACCTACGCACACTGAATTTAAGAGAAAAATTTCTCTTGAGCAGTTTTTCCATGTGCTATGGCGATTCTTTACTACTTTGAATATTTTTTTGTCTATTACATATTTACAAATGTATATAACATTAGAAAAAAGATTGCGTAGATCAAGGATTCTTTATTTTTTCTTTAAGGCAGAGCCTCTAATAGTTTTTTGGTTTTTTTAGGGGGAGGGGAGCATCTAATTATTTGATTCTAGAATTTAAAAAATAATGAATGACCTATTCAATAGATAAAACGCTTTGTGGGAGCTTTGATGGCTTTTATTTTCAGAGTATATATTTTTTCAGATTTTTTATTTTAAATCTGAATGACCCCGGTGCTTTTGTGCTCCAAAGAGACAAAGTTCAGAATCACTGTTTTAACTAAAAGAATGCTGAAGATAGTTTAAATTTATTTCCTATATTTGAACTTTTAATGCACATTGCAATACTAAATTGGGATATTTTAATGATCATATTCTTGTTGTTGTTTTTTTTTATAATGGAACCTAAAGAAATGTATTTTTATAAACTTATGGCTACATTCTATGCCTAAGCATTGTTGTCATCAATTTTAAATTTTCTGTTCTTCTTTTTGAATAATTAATAAAATTTTAAATTCGTATTTTTAATCATAAATTAATGTTTCAAAAACTTTATGTAGCTTGAATAAATTTGTTATAAAATTATTATTTGCATCGAAAAGCTTTTTATGTGAGTTGAAGACTACAAATGTTTAAGATTTTTATTTCTTTGTGAACTACGTTTTTGAAACATATAGCTTTTTGAAAAAATGAATAATTAGCTCTTGCTAAAATTAGAATATTTTTTTTGCACTGTTAAGAAAGTATTTTTAGCAATGAACTTATTCATTCCATATTTTATTAATTTACATATTATTTGGTGTTTACAGTAAAATAATATTCAATGTTTTTTGTTCAGTATTAGCATCGAATTTGACACCTTTTTTGATTAAAAATAAATAAAGATTATGCAACGGAAAAATAACAAAAACTAATTTGTCTACTTTCTCCTTTAAATTTTTTCCTCAAAGTAAAAGACGGATGCACTCAAAGTGCATTTTTCATTAAATAATACCTGAAAATATATATGTACGTGTATGGGTGGAGGTGTATATACATGGAAGTGCAATTTTTTTATCACAGATCTACAAACATATATTTTTTTGTACCTAGTGATAATGAATGGTTAATGTAAAGTATTCCCCATTGAAGTTCCTTCGTAGCAAACTATCATTATATTTCAAAATAATCCATAGGGAATAAAATTTTTTTTTAGGTGTAAGCCGTCAAGCAGAAGAGTCCATTTGCTTGCCCTGACAAGCTTTTTTGTGACCTTTTACCTAGAAATATAGCAGGACCTATAATAGTAAATTATATCAAAGTAAGTAACATTTACTTGCAAGATTTGTTAACCCTCTGTACTTACATTTCAGGGTCTAGTGGGCCTAAAAAAATATTGTAAATAATATAATTGCACAATTATATTAGCCTTATTATAAATCATTTGAGGTAATCAATGAAAAAAACAATTAAAGTATTTTTTTTTTTCATTATTGAATATAATTTTATCAAAGTGCTTCTTTAGATTAAGTTTGTTTTACTTAAAATTTAAGTGAATTCAATAAACACAAATTATATAGTATTTGTATTTTTTTATGTGTGTCAATCAATGGAAAGTTAGAAAAGGCATTCAGGGCAGTTAATGCCATGATTCAATCACGTTATTAACACTGGAGTTTGAATCGAGAAGTTGCTAACTAATAACAGAATTTTTTTGATGGGGGAAAATATATGACGACTTTAAACTGGTTCTTAAAATGGTATTTTTCCAAATGTTGGGCATAGTCAACAGTCACTTATTTGAACAAGTCCTTCGATTTTCTTGAGCTGTTCAATGAAAGATAAATGTCTTAATATAGATTTGTTATTTGCACTTTATAACAAAAAAAACTTTTTACAAAAAGTATCGATCTGTGGGTCCCAATCTTTCAAACATAACAGACAATTTTAGAACAAGCAATTAGGAAATGACCCCCATTTTTAAATGAACGCTCATTTTTTGTACAAAAACTGCTATATATTGCGATAATTACTTATATTTTATTTATTTGTTAAGTAATTCCTTAAATTATTCATCGGAGACGAAAATCACTCAGTTGATATAATGTTTGAGATAATTAAGAAGAATCCTCTTACGATTCATATGGAGTTTTTGACCCTTTTTAGTTAATAGTGGCATCTCCTAAAACCTCATCGACTTCCACCCAGCAGGCTGGACCCTATTTTATACGGTATTCTCAATGTTTTTGGAAAAAATATAACTACTAAATAAATCAAAAATCAAAAAAATCTGCTAGATGCCACCAAATTTGGCTAAATCTGAATAAAACTCGGTTAATTTGGAAACACTGGTGCAAGGAGTAATCAAAAATTAAACATGCTCAATACTGGATTAGAATTTTTGTTGAGTAATTAAGGGAACAGTTATATTTAGTTTCATGGTGTTAATTAATATAACTGTCATACCGATTTGTAGATTTTTCTATATATGAACCAGTTTAAATATTAAATATCTCTGTTACTATTTAATTTGTTTGAAATTTAGTTTTTGCCAAAAATGCTCATGATTAATTAATAGCTTATTTATATATGTTTTAGATATAAAGTACTTTTAGAATAAATATTTATTCTTTTGAGCAAGTTCAAAAATGACGTGCCTCACATTTTGAACAAAGTATAACGACATATTTTTTTTTTTAATTTAATGCGATATATTTGAAGATAAATTTTGAGATTCGTAAATCCATTTTTCATTTAAAAACGAAGGCTTTAAGATTTAATTCAACAAATTAAGATTCTCCCCTATAATTCTTTCTCAGTCATAACTTTTTTGTCATACTACTTAGAAAATGGATTTACTAATTTTGAGACCTATAGATCCATTTTTCATTAAAAAAAATATCATTTCATTAGACGGAGGTTTTCAAAATCGGGGTTTTTTTTAAACTTTCGTTCTTTATGGGTTAATATATTTTTCACTCTGGTCTATATAATATACACATTCGACTCAAAATCAACTAAAGACTCCATGATATTGGTGTTACGACGCACAGGTTGAGCACCATTGGTCTAGATCTTAGTTAAGGTTACAGTATAAAAACAAATCATAATTTAATTCTTTTGATTTGAAGTAAAATACAAAAAGCATTTATGTTTACGGGTATCAGTCACTATACATCTTCCTTTTACTCACACTATAAGTAAATCCTTGATTTAGATATGTAGAATATATATATATACAATACATAGGTACATATGTATTATAATTCAATATAGTTTTTCTGATATACATATATGTATGTATTTTTCCTAATAAAAAAATATAAAGGGATATAAATCAAAAAATAAGTAATATACTTTAATAAAGTAAAAACGAAACAAAGAGAAAATTACAGCGCACAAAGTCTAAATTTGAAATCAATATCTAATAAAGTATGTATGTAGAAATATCTTTGTATGAAACATGCACAAGCAATACATAATCTAAGTAACGGTAAAAACAAGGAAATCCATAAAGTATCTATATCCAAAAATATAAATTGCTTTATTTTACTTCCAAATATATATATATCCATTTAATCAAGGAAATTGCTTCATCACTTATGATAAAAAATAATCAATTATGATGCAATCTCATTTGTGTAAAATATAATCAATATAAAACAATTTTTAACCATTTATTTGTAAGGGGTGGCCTTTTGTGTTGATAGATAAATTAGATGAGGATAGATATTATATCTGTTGTGTCTGTCCTGATGTATTTGGTCCAGTACAGACTTAGGATCGGTTCTATTATCCTTGGAGGCAGTCTTTCGGACTGTCAGTCCTAGAACTGATGAAATAATGAAGAAATAAAGTTGAGTGATGTCATCCAGGACAGATCTATATAAGTTTTAGGACTGATATGCAGGACTAAACTGGACCAGATCAACACTGCACTGGATAGGATTCTATTCTTTAGTCCTAAATACACGCTTAAAAACTGAAAAGGTCATTGGGTTGATGTCAGAGCTGGGGAATGCCATATAGAGGCAGGCCAGAATTAAGCCATATTGTTGCTGCGGAAGTTTAGTTTTGGTTATTTTATATTGATAACACATTTCAACATCATTACCATCCCAAATGCACTTCTTGATGTAGTAAGCAGACGTAGGGAGATGTCAGCAGTCCTAGCAGCCTTTTGGTACTGATACTGGGCACTAGTGATTGTACCGCGTTACTTTTTTGTTGTTGCTCCGATATTTTTACTCGTAGAAACAGGGGATAAAATATCACTTGATTATTTTTATCTTAGCTATCGTTTAATTGTGTAATGAAAGCATATAATTAAAAATAATGGGCATAAAATCATAATTAAATGTTCCTCCAAGTTTTGGGCCCAGCTTTCTATATAAAATAAAAAATTAATATGGGACTTTCTCCTTTACTTAATTTTTGTTCAAGATTGTTTTTATGTTAATACTCCACTTCTCTTAAATGAGTTCTCTTGTCAACACGTTTATACACACGCATATATAACTATATCAAAATGCGATTTTTACAACATTAAATATATATTTATAGGATTTGAAGAGAAATTAATTTAACATACTCACTGAGGCATCAATCTTCGAGTATGCTTTTTAGATATTTATTTTTTTCTGTTTCTAAAACATGCATACTACATACATACATTTATTAATGATGAAAAACACCAGGAATATATAGAATGACGATGAGAGGAAAAAATCAAAATCTTCAAAAGTCAAGAAATGTTGGAAATACAAAGTAAATAGTAAAAAAAAAACCTTTTCAATATTTACTCATGTTTTTTTATATCTTTCCTTCTGTTAAAAGCGTTAACGTATTTATACTACATACTGACAGCTAAGAATTATAAATATAATTTGTTTAAAATCCCTTTTCAAAATAACTGGTACTAGCATTAACATATTAGTTATTATTATTATTTTTGAAATATACAATATGTATGAATACAGGGGCTAAATGTTTTTAAATAAATGGAAATAATACTAATAATAAAGTGTACGTGACAAAAACATATCTTTTTTTTTTGTGTGTGTCTGTGTCGCAATGAAAATTATTAAATACATTTTTTGTTCGTAATTCATTGTATATAAACAATTTTAAAAATTAGAATGTAAAATAATTTGTTTTTTATTTAAATCTATAAAAATTAAAATTTTTATCAAAAACAACTGCTAACATTAAAGTTTTAGTCAAAAATAACTTTTGTGATTGAATTTTGATTGTAAAAAAAATGTTAAAAAATTGTTAGGAAGAATAATTTCTTTTTGAAATTTGGATGTTGACATATTTTAAAAATGTTAAACGCAATATATTTGGGCCCTTTTTCACTCTGTTCAAATATTTTATATAATAAAAGAAAATGACTGATTTGGAAAAAGGAAAAATATTGTATTTATTCCAAATATATTTAGGTCCATGTCACGCTACATTTCCTTAGAATAGAAACAAAAAAGAAGCCCAAAATCAGTTGTTAGCTTGCCAATTCTTCCAATATATGGAATTAATTTCATCAATTGCTCTGAATTGTTCACTGGTTTACACGAGCTTATTCAAATCAAACCAATCAACGATAAGAACACTGATAAGGAGGGGGCAAAAACATATCGAGCTGAAAAAAATAACAGTGTAAATTCTTTTGTCAGTGATGTAATCCTGGGGATTTTATAAAATTTGTTTTAACAATAGCATAAGTTCTCAAATTCTTGAACTAAAACACAAAAAGAATACTATAGGGGAAAAAATTGTTTTTTATAAAATAATTTTAGGAATATTCATTATGTTAGAACGTTAATTTATTAAAAAGAAATATTTTAAGTAGTATTAAATTTTTACAAGTTTCTACATAAAAAAATTAAAAACAATTAAAAAATAATAGCAACAAAGATGTTTAGTTTGAATTAAGGTCCGTTTATAACTTCTTCTTTTTTCAAGAATAATCATCTAGTATTTTTATTTACTTTTTAATAAATTGAATTGAATTCCATTTATATAAATTCATAAATCCCTCCCTGTTGTGACTGTCTCATAAATTTTCTAAAGGGGTTGAACTTCAAAGCTGTATATATGCATTTTTTTTCTTAAATATGTGTTGGTGTTATATACTATAAATGTATTTCATAAAGTTTTTCACCGAATATTTTCATTTTTAGTTCCTTTCTTTAGTTCTTGGGTTATAAACTATTTGACACATAAAATTTCAAGTTATACACCAATATATGTGTGTTTGTACCTCTCATAACAATTTTTTTTAATACCAGCTATTTGACTTACCAAACTTTAATTATTTTTTAAATTCACTTTGACACATTGAGTATAAATCTATATTTAAAGAACTGTGAGAAGTTGAGCAATACATATAATATATGCATATATATACTACTGCACAATTATTCCTTTATAAAAAGTTTAACATCACTCTTTTAATATATCGAAGATCTAATACTTTTATTTCAAAGAAAATGGTACACGATCTGACATACATACATACATAGCATATTGTCGACTTCATAAGCGTCATACATTTTTTTTCTTTTAAATAAAATATATTTAGTACTCCATCTAAAGACAATCCCTTCAGAAGTACAGCAATGATGAACATTGTCATCGTTGATGGAATTGTCAAACATTTTATAGAGAATTTGGATTAGTTTGGTAAATTTTTCCATTTTTTTTTGTTGTTCAGATCGAGATGCACTAATTAAGTATAAGTAAACATTACAGTGTTACAAATACAGCATATGAACCCATGAATTGTCTTTGAAGTCTATATATATTAAGTATATTTCATTTTCTAGCAGTATGGAACCTACACACATTGATTTCAAGCATAATAATTCTCCTGAGAATGTTGTCCATTGAGCAACATCGGTCCATTATAAATACACACTTTGGCATTAATGGTTGAAAATAGAAATGAATATTTTTTTTTCGATTTTGACTAGATTTTACAAAAAAGTATGTTATATAATTATTTTACGGACAATGTGAAAAATTGAAGCATTTTCCAGACTGCTCAAGCATTGAACAAAATGCCCTAAAAAATATGTTAAACGCCGGGGCAATCAATAAAATTTTAAATAAATTGTTTATTTTATGTTAGTTTATAAAATATAGCATTTCCTAAGTTTACTTACTTAGCCCGAAACATTTTCTTATCATAGAATAGTTTGATTGTCTGAACACAATTTAAATTTCGATGAAAGGGTGCAGGATTATTTAATAGCTTACATTGAAATTGTATCATAATGAAATCCTTAAAAATCAAATCACTTTCAATGAATTGCTGAAAAATCAAATTACCCACATTCATTTTAACTGACAATGTTCCTGAACGTAAAATAACCGCTCTATTAGAAATTTTCTAGACTGCCCAGATATTTGTTTAATACTGGATTTTTCACATCCTCTTAAAAAGTGTAACAATGAGCGTGTATGCTCATAAATGTTTGAGTTTAATGTAGACGACTTGTTTGAAAGTTATATGTCTAAGTATTATTAGACTCAGAGTAGAATTGAGGTTCAAAAATAGAGTAATTTATAGCTATACTCATGCTTGATACGGAGTGGAACAGCTAAGCTTCTCTCTTCTCAAACATTTTTCAGTGTGTAGGTTTTTGGTTTTTGTTTATATGCCAAAAAAATTTACGATTTAAATCAGTAATAACTACCTCATTCATCCAGGTTACATATCATATCGTGACTATCAGAATTGATAAGTAAATATGTAGCTATATACTTTTGAGACTTCGGGATAATATAAAAAGTTGGTATTCTGAGTGAGTATAAACCAACAAGAACACATAAACAGAAAGTAGAATCAAGCACGGATAATAAATCTTTTTTCATACCATCCAAAAAAAAACAAAATGAAAAAAATAACACATATTTATATAAATCATTTCTTCACTTGAATATGACTTAAAAATAAAGCATAAATGTGAGGGAATTGTTTTTTTATATATAATGATAAATTTTAAAAGCTTTCTAAAAAGTATTTATTGAAAGGGAATAAATTAAAGTTATAAATATCAGAGCTAAAATTATTTGGATTATTTATTTACCTATATGATATTAAGTCAGTTTCATTTTGTTACAAAATTTTCTATAAGGGTTGTGAACACATTAATTTTCTGTATTGGATTAAATCCTCCGTTAGTGAACTGGGATATTATACACCTCCAGGTTTATAAAAATTTTTCTTATTCCATTGATTTTACATTTCATGGATAAAACTTTTTTTGTACTCCTGAAACATTCTATCATATAATATGTCATTTTATATTTATCGTGTAAATGGCTTATTTTGTATTTTTTGTTTATGTAGCTATTTAAAAAATAAAAAGTTTATTAAACAAAACGGTTAATTTATTGGCCAATAAATTAACCATTTTATTTAATAAACTTTTTATTTTTTAAATTTTTCTTCATTTTCAAGGAACTGAGCATAAATAAGTAGTGATCAAAATCGTGGGAAAAATGGCCAAGTTAAAAAGAAATAAACCAAAAATTAAAATGATAACCCAGACAATTTGAAGATAAAAATTTATCTGTAAAACCCATTTGAATTTCATTACAAACCGGATTTGAGGTTCCTTTACATTAAAGGGATTGTTAAACTAATTGTGGCAAACCATGTACAGTGTATATGTAGGGTGGTATAGAGAGGATGACTTCTATCTTCACATTAACCCGTTTATCCTTTATTATTGTTCTCTTTTTGTTTATTGTTTTCCTTCTTCATAAATATCTTTTAGAATCAGTAATAACTTGTAGTTTGATGAATAAAGAATATAAAAGAAATGCATAAAAGTGAAAGATAAATTAGTATTGGAGCCAATACTACATATATTGTTTTGATAATTACTTATTAAAAAAGAATCATTTTATGTTCATTTAACAGACCTCACAGTTCAACTTATAATTTATCGCTTTATAGGCAAAAGTTTTATAAAAATAAAGTTTTGCAAAAGCTTCAAAAATGTTGCATAAATTAATTTATGTTTTTTATGTTGTCTTGGAGGTAAAATAATGTAGCTTATATTTAGTTCAATATTACAAATGAGTCATTTGCTAAATATCGCCTTAATTTATCCATTCATTGGAGTCTATCCATAACAGATGAAATAAATTAGTTGTTAAGTTTTGTTAATATTTATACAATATTCACTAATATAGACAGGTATAAAAAACGATTAAAAGAAAAAATGAAGGCAATAACTAACATTTGGGTGATGGTACCCTTTCTCTTGATAACCATATTTCATAAATTCATTCGACAGCCATGAACTAATTAGAGTTTGTCAAAAGAAATATGAATACTTTTCTTTTCGCTTTTTTTAATATATAGTATGGTTTTCGGGATAGTATATTGCATAGATGGTCAATGTCATCTTCATGAAATTTTGTCAAATTATTGTTGAAACATTTTAGTATAAGGGTAAGTTTCAAAAATAAACTACTTAAAAATAATGATCGAAATATATACCTAATATTATTTCAATCTTAAAATTTAAAGAAATAACTTTCCCTTCTTTCAACAGAAAAAAGTATTTGAAGCGCCCTCTGTGTTGTTAACATATCTAAATATAGAATATGTACCTGAATAAAAATCATTTTCCGTCAGTATTTTGCGACAAAGTCCGATATAACTTATAAATATGTATATAAACAACGATTAAACATAATCTTTATAGGCGTTTGAAGGCCAAATTTTTCTCACTAGCGGTAGTTACTCCTTTGAGTGCGAAAAATAATTTTATTATTCTGTAGTATTTAATTTCGAATCTTTCAAAACATGAATTTAACCCAATTTCATCATTCATGTACAAAGTTAAACTAATATTTATTTTACAATCGATGAGAATAGAATAGTTAGAGATGGAAATTTTTTCGAAGCCTTCGTGTAATTTTTTTCTTATAAATTTATTATATATTGGCAATTTTGAGTTTTTTTTTTGCTCACTGATGTGTTTAAATTTTCAAAAATTGGAGCAATCATTGATAAAAGAACTTATATCTTGCAGATTACCAACATATACTTTTGCTTATTTAATTTGACACTCAAGAGGACTTAGACAATTTTAAACACTTATGTTATTGCTAAGCAATATTTAATTATGTTTCAATAAGTCTGCATACAAAATAAGATTACGAAATAAGACATAACTACAGTTGACAAAAAATATAAATGGACAACTCTACTATTAGTTGAATAACATTTTGTTGATTAAAAAACGAACAATATATTTCTACTCTAAAAAATTAAATTATATTTGCTTATGAGTACATGGATATAATTTATTTTATGTGTTTACTTTTTTAAAGAAATAAATTGGTTACATAGACTTTCTTTGAATAAATGTATGTACCCCCATCTGTTATAAGGATCAACTATCCACATTTGTTTGCCCATAATCATTACAAACAAGCATGTTATCTCATCATTATACATAAATTATTTCAATAAACCTTGTTAAAATAAAGGATTGATGACTCTACTCAGAAAAGCAGAAAAAGAGAAGGAAGGAAATAAAAGTGGAAAAGACCCAAAAGAACTTGTCTCATTCTGACTACCCTAATTAATTATTAATTTAAAATGTATATTCTACTGTATACAGTATCAAGGTGCATCGTAGGGTTTAACCCTTTATTCACGTGAATCTACTTAAGTACAAATATACAGAGTGTGAAATAAAATCTTGGACTTATCTTTAAATCAATCAGGATGATATTTGGGTTAATAAATTAAAATACTACGTTGTCTAATTAAAATTAAGGACTATTCCGGTTAATAAACAAAAAAAAAAGCTTTCAAAGATCAACAAATGTCAGTATGGATGCAAAAAGGCAAAGGGTATGTTATTTGCTACACTCCCAAGCGAGTGTCGAGGAAATCTTAGAGGTCATAGAGTGCTCTTGGAGAGTTGACAAGATTAAAGCATGTTTGGTTTAGATCTGAGCCTTAAGAGATCCTGTATCAGTGATGGACTCTGGAAAATTGAGATCATGGAGGACATTGACACCACGATAAACAGAAATACAGCCGAGTGGATGAGGTAGAATGCCAAGGCCTTCAATGAGAGTGAAGAAGTATTTGAAGGATTTTTGGAAGACATCTTATGTTCGATGACATTTGCAACTGTTTTTAATAGCAACGAGAGAAGAGCCCTTGCTACTCCTCACTAAAATTTGAATAACCTCAAGGCCTCTGTCAAGCAGTGGTATCCGAGGCCTTCATCAAGAAGTTCTGCGGTCCCTTTAATACCAGATTGGAGACCATGGTAGCAACCAAAGAAAATCATTATGAAAAAAAAATTAAATTTGTTTTGTCATGAAAGGTATTTCACGCGAAACAAGAAAAAAAAAGAACAAGACGAAGAACAAAAAATATTGTAAGAAGAAGAGTGAAGCACAAAAAGCAAATATATATTAATTTAGATACTTAAAAGATTAAGAGATCAGTTACTTATTGTATATATAAATTTATTTATTTTTTCAGTTATAGAGAGATGGACACAAAAAATAGAAAAATAATAAGTAAATATGAAACAAAGCCTATACCTAGGGCTTCATGTTCACTGTTTTTGTTTGATTATACTTTAAAACAAAAAATATTTGATTTGCTCAATATTTTTAAGGGTATAAAGAGGGATTAACTAAATGTTATTTTATCGGATCTACGGGAGCAATTTACTAGGGGCATCTACAAGGGTAGTAAAGGATATGCTTTTGACAGTGGATGGGTGAGATGGTATTTATCTAAATCACACATTTGAAATTTTTAATTACAATATATAAATATATACCCAAGGCCCAGCATATTTTTATCGTTGTAAAAGAACTACACCTACTTTGGCCAAGCTTATACCCAATTGTGTCCTATAATTTTTTATACTTTAGAGGGAAATTCAGTATATAAAACATGTTTATATTTTTTCTTCAATAATAAGATTTTACATATTAAGCAACAATTAGACTTTCATGTATTTCTTTTGGCTCCGTGCAATGGTTGTCTTTCCTTGCTTCAGAGAAAAATTATTTTGGTTTTATTACACTATATCTGAGTGACGTAGCTCAATGTACAACACATTCAGGAATACGTTACTCCCTTAAACTCAATATAATTAGGTTCGATTCCCGGTCGCTCCTACAGAAAGAAATATATATGATGTAAGTAAGCTTAAAAGACAATTCCTTGGTCAGATAGGTACTCCCTCAGAGCAATATCATATGACCAATTGAAAGGAATATTGAAAAAAAATTGTTTATTAATTTTTTTTATACTGAGATCCTTTTTGCTGTTAGTGTTCATTTTGATCATTTCAACAAATAAGTAGTTGATACTCTTATATTATGAATCACTATTGAACTTCAATATTCGTATAAAAAATAGAAACGAGTGTTTAAGTGCTCTGGATTGATCTTAAGAGACAAAATTCTCGATCCAGAGATAAATCTTGATCTGCAAACTTTTTTTCTTAGTTGAAAAATAAAGACTAAGTATGTTAAAAAAAGATGTCAACTTGAGTCATATTTGTGCATTTCTACGTAGGTTAGGAGGTTCTCGGCACTGGATTGATTAAACAAGAGACTAGTACACATTTTTAATTAATGTCTCTAAAGTTCTTAGTATAACACTGGCTAGTAAATTTTGATTACAGATAGTTTAAAAATTATTGGGTAAATTTTATAAAAAAACTCATATCCTTTCAGTTATAAATCTAAAACTGATAATATAAAAGGACATATTCTATCTGTCAAGTATTAGAACATACATTTTTCTATGTTTTTTTTTACAAATGCAATTGTGTCTGTAAGACAATAGTTCAAAAGAATAGTCCCTAATTAATTCAAAATGCCCATGGCAATACCTGACTAGTTATTTTCAAAACAGGAGCTCATAGATTATTGAACTTCGATTTCGTCTTGATAAAAGCTAATGCCCATTCAGTGAGGATTGATAAAGGGAGTCTTCGGAACAATATTGTAAACTATACATGAATAGTTATGAAAATCGTGTATATTTTGGATATGTTAAAAAGAGAAACAGAAAATCAAAATGTTAACTCTGACAATTTGAAGAATATTTTGGACGAGAGCAACTATAATCAGGCTGTAACAAGGAGGGTGGGGGAGAAGGAAATAAACAATGATATAGGCAAGAATTACTCCGATGTCGGTTCTCAATTCTACATTGAGTCCAACGAGGACTTGAAGTTATAATTCTGCAACAAATTATCAAGGTTACTCTCTATCTTAGGTGAGCACACACAAAGGTTCAATCAGGCTTGGAATATAATTATATCTAGTTAGGAAGGAAGTTCACAACTCTGGAATAAAATAATAATGACAACTGTTAAGGAAGAAAAAATCATTCTTCATATTACCAATTAAAAAAAACAAAAAAATAGTTTGGCTTAAAAATACACACTACTTACATTTCAAATTATAAATTATCTACTCGCTAGATGGCATGCTGACCTCACTTATATCTATCATTCTTACCTTGCCCTTTCTTCGCTCTAATAGTTTTTAACTCTCTGTGATTTAATTCTTATATTTTTTTAATTGATAAATTATGACTTATGCGTATATTTCTTGTATTTTATTTTTGAAATTATACTTTCTATTGTTGCAAGGTCTATTAATTAATTCCTTTGCCATTGTTAATACATTTTATAACAGTTTACCATTATACTATACCACAGTTTATTAGTTGATATTGTATATAGATTCATAATATTAATCTTTTGGAAAACATATATTTTAAATGGCCTATGCTAAATATAATTGCTTCATAGTTGTGTCATATGGTCATTTCATAAATAGCTTTTATTATTTATGTATATGTAGTATATCAAACACGTACTTTCTTGTTTAACATGTGACATATGAATATAATATATTCGAATTTAAGGGTACTGCTAAATTTTGGTTGCATAATAATAATCATATGATTTACTATTTCTTAAATTATTTTTATTTTTACTTGTACTTTCCAAAATATATTTTATCAATTGGGAGATTTATATACAGGAATCGTGAGCCAAGCATGCACTGGTAATTAACTCTTCTTTTCTCATTATTAAGGGGGATTTTTTTAACATTCGACTTTGATCTGTCGTGTAGAAAAATCAATGATAAACATGTCACGGGTACTTCATCTCGAGTGAGCAAGAAGGAAAAATGGATCCAATATCTTATCAATTAGAAAAGGGATTCTTAGTTTCCTGGCAAGTTTAGGAAAGAGGATCAAGTGAGACCCCACAAAATAGATAAACGGCATCTCCAACGAGTTCTCTGTGGCTAAGGGGACCGTCAGGAGGAGCATGAAGGATGACTTGAGATTTTCTCATACACAGGGATCCTCCACCACCTTCTGACATAATCTTTGAAGGTTCACAGCGAAAATTTTCTCAGACAAGAAGATTTTCACAACGGATCAAGTGTACATCCAGTACAATGAGGCTTGATTCCCAAAAGAAAAACATGAGGTTCTTGGAGTATACCTAACTAAACAACCATTCCAAATAATGGTTATTTTGGTTTGTGGTAGTAGATTAAAAAAATATGCCCCCTTTCTTCTTGTACCACTTGGACGCCTACTAACAGGAACTCCAGTAAAGCATCTTGACATAGTTGAAGGCAAACTACCCTGAGATAAATTTTGTATGGAAACAGGATGGTGCCATATCACAAACATAAGTCACATTCCATTGGTTTTATTCTACGGATAGAACTCCCCTTACAAATATGGAGTCGCTGAAGGGCTTCATTGCTGCTGCGCTAGAGAACATATCCAAAGAGTTTGTGATCAACACAAAAAGGCATTCTGGAAGCGTGTGGAGCTGTGATTACTATTGATAAGCCTTTTAAATTGATTTTTTCATTATTTGGAGCAATAGTTTTAAATCAATTTATTAGGGATTGTTAGACAAAATGTCTTTTTTCAATCGACATTATAAAAGAGTAATAAAAACAACACAATAAAACAAAGTATTACCATTTATGATTATCTTGAATACGGAAATGCATCTAAAATTATCTTTATGTTCAAATTAAGAAAATATTAATAACTGTATGGTGTCACCACACTACTCAGCTATATTCATAAACAAACAAGTCAAGACAAGCTATTAATAAATAAGAAATTTAAATATTTGTACGTGTTGTCGTCTCTTAGTTACATGACGGCGCTACTAGTCTTAAAATGTAAACAAACTACTATTAATTAAATAACGCTTATGTCTAGTGATGTCTCAGTTCTTATTCAGGACTAAAGATAGTACAGGATAAGGACTCAAAAATAAAAATCTTCTTTGAGGCGTCTTGTCTCAGTTCTAAAAGTCTGACAATTTTGTTCGTCATTCGAAAGAGGTGACAAAAAAATGTCTATTTATTGTTTGTTTTGTTTTTGTGCAATCAAAAATGTCCAAGCACCAAGCAAAACGATAGAGGGGGTAAAATCCGTCAAAGTCCATCTCCACTAAGAAGATCATCCTAGTGGATGTGTTCTAAACAGGATAAATGATCACTTTTTGGCTAAATCCAGAGCTCAGGTCAGAGGAACCTTCAGAACCAAACATCTAGCTCAGATTAGTTAAGTGGGTTTTGGAGGGCAAGGCGAGCAAGACTTTTCACTCGAATGTCGATGCCCTGAAGGTAGTGATCACGGAGGAGGGGAACAACTTGTCTTCGGACTTCATCAAAACCAACTGCTTCTGGTCTTCGAAGTATGGAAGCCATCATTCAGAATGAATTGGAATATATTTAATAGAGCTGCAACAATACGTGTATTGTATCATGATACGATATTTAGATATTGAATGATATTATTATAATATATATAATACTTTACATGCCCACAATTCTGTACAAATATTGAAAGATATTGAAAAATCATTCAATACGCAGGCCCAAAATTTGTTAGCGTAAGAATTTTATTATTGTCTATCGATATCCTACATGATCATATTATATTTATATCTGATCAATGAAGATTGTTAGTGAACAAATATAATTGACTGTGACGTCATAATTATTAGGTGGATTCAAATGATTGGGATTAATGGGGAGGCGGGGAAAGGGAAGATTTGGAACTTTTTATCCAGACATTTCATTCATCAGGATTAGAATGGATCTTTTCCAAGGAGCATTGGGATATATGGATCCACATCCACTCATCCTCCGTCTTCCAATGAATTCATATTTTCCCATGAGATATCTGTGCAAGCAGGAACACTCCTTCTCATCTCAGATCTTCTCTTCAACTTCAGGTTACACTTAGTCAAGGGATCTCCCCTCTTTGTGCCTCACTTGCTGGATCTCATTTCCTTGAATGCAAAGATCGTTCATGATGCAGATGTCCCTTACCCTCAAAGTATCTCATAGTTACTTTTCACCTCGCTAATCATCGTCTTTATGCACAGGAATACATACATAACTCCATAATTTCTATTGAATCGACACATACTTCTACAAGAGTTTCATAAAGGGACATAATGATCGGATCCAAGGCCCAATAAGGAGCGGCAGGAGTTCTCGTCCTCCATCCACAGCTCCTTAATTGAAATTCTTGAGTCAATCCCTCTTACAGTCAACTCGGCTTTATATCCTACTTTACAATAAATAATTTATTGATAAGAGTTCTTGGGTATCCTTGATGTATATAACGCAAGTAGCATGAATCGTTAGCCTATATCACACTCATTTCAATTTCATTTACATGTGATCGAATTCGTGCTGTAGTGTCTAAGTGAACAATTATACATTTTGAATACTCCAATTCTCACCCCTGATTTCATCATACTTGTAAGTTTTTTTTATAGATGGAATACAGGGGTAAGACTATCTTAAACTCTCTTTCTCCATGTATTTGTCTGCAAATCCTATTTTGTTCTACTACTATGAGCATAAATAGTTATTGGGAACTGTCAAGTGACTAGGTGAAAAGTGGCTTATTAAGTTCTTTACACTTCAATTAGTATATCTGAATGTCATTCCAATTCAAAAACTTATTGAGTGGGGGATCATCATATAAGCTACTATATGGTTTGTCACCATATTATAATATTACACTTATGAAAATCTAGTATCTCTACACAAATTAATTAATTAGAGATAATCAATAATTTTTTTCTATAAGAGTTTATTAATATAATTGGTTTAATTTCAGAAAATAGTGAAAATGTAACAAAATAATAATACATTATTTTCAGGATTGATTAGACAAATAATAAATAAACTATAACATTATATTCCCTATACGCTGATTACGCTCAATATTTTGCCGCCGACAAATAATATTACTACTAACAAAATGCCCTTAAATAAATTATCCACACTTGGATTGCAAGTAATGGGTTCTGCATCTACACATCATTCTTGGGAGTTATTTTTAAGTGACCTTTATTGGAGAATAATGTATTTCCCAGTTAAAATAATAATTATTAATTTATATTTATATTAAATATAAAATAATATGCCCTGCACGGAAAAGGAGCAAATCTTCCCTACAAACAAAACTATTTTTAAGGCACAATCTCCTGTAATATCTACATAAGTTACATAATCTTTGAATTGACTAAGCTTCCTCATTGCTCTTGATGTTCATTTGAGGCCAGGACTTATTCAACGTTCTCTTTATAATTAATTATCACAATATCGCAATATTGAGAAATTAGGTGATACTTTAAGAACATGTGTTATTTACTATAAATTTACTGTTCTTAAACTTATTTGTACGCTATTTATAAAATAAAAAGAAGAATATTATTACAATTTTTAAGATATGTCATATACACATTAGATCGACTCATTATCAATATTTTTGTTTTTTTGCTTATTTAAATAATTTTTCCTATACGTTAAGGGATATGTAACTTATCCTTTTTGTGTTCGTTTTTCCATGGAAATGTATTAAAATTTCTAAAGATGAATAGTTTGTCTCATATTGGATAACTCTCATTAAATAAAAAATATTTTTTTCCTTTTTCACCCTTCATCACGGATATACGTCGTTATCCAAGTAATACTATCATACATGATATATGAAGAGGTTTACTAATTGTCTTTTATGTACTTAAAATGAAGGTTAAAAATAATTAATTAAGTTTCCAAATAAGCATCAATAAAAAATACACCCTCCTGAGAAATGCAAAGAATTTACAAAATTGTTCCATGGAACTTTCAATAGTTAATATTCAAATAGATAAAGGTTATTCAAAGATCCCTTATTATACTGAATTCTTCTTGGGTCATTGCATAAATATTTGTTATTCACTGTTAACATATGATCCTGTTTGAGTCTCTCTTTTTTGGATCTTTAATACCAGTCAATGGAGGAGGGTCTACAGAATTTTTATCGAGGGGGATGTCACCACGAATATAAAAGACAAAGATTGGATCATAAATGTAATGCATAAATATTAACTACCCTGTTTGGGAACTACTACTTCCTTAGTCCCATGATTTGTTAACACTAAACTCAACTAGTATATTATTTGCGTAAATATTTAAGATGTATATTTTCCATGATAAAAACGATCCGAGTCTATTTTTCTTTATTTTTATATTACTTATTAGTAGTTAGCGTCATCAGAGTTATATGGCTCATAAATAATGACTTCACATCAAAATCTCTACGTCGTTACTTATTCTCAAATAAAATCAATAACTATATGCACTGATAGGTATCGCAATATCTTATGATATGAATACTTCTTTTTGACAGCCCTTATATTTAATAGAAACGGTAGAAAATTGTTGAATTACCAACTTTTGCAGGCCATAAAGACGGCACAAATAAAAATATGCAGAAGTGAAAAAAGCTTTTAAAATTATCTAATTTATGAGTCTTCATCCTGTAATTCCGTCCAGTTCACTTTTGGTCTGGTCCAGTTCAGTCCTGCATATTAAACTTTGGTACATGATGAGATCACTCAACCTAATCTATCCCTTTTTTTAACAGTTCTAATAGTGGCAGTCTTAAGGATTTAATAAGAACTGAGACAACACTACTAATGCCCCCTTGTGGAAGATCTACCCGATATAAGTGAAGATATATCACTCCAATGCGAGAAAGGACCGAACTCATAGATAACTGGATTTTAGTTTTGCAACTTCTCATTTATACATAATATGTAAATAACACATTAAGACCGAAAGTTTATTTTTTTTTCTCCACCTTCTTCTATTGAAATGATTATTTAAAGTAAAAAATGGTTGTAAAAGTCTTAAAATATGTACATATACTTTTTAACTATTGCTCAACCCTTTTTTTCCATAAAAAAGTATTCCAGCATACAAAATTACAGAATGATAAAGCCTCCCTTGTATCACAATGATATTTTTTAAATCAAAAATGGATTTACGACTCTAAAGATATGTACTTGATATTCTTTTAATATATCGTATAAAATCAAATAAAAGTAAAAAATGTCGTTACACTACGTTCAAAATGTCAGAAGCGCCATATAGAGATGTAGTAAAAAGAAATTTATTATTTATATGATTTTGTATTTCATTAATATTTATTTTTTTGACAATCAAAACTTTGGTTACATGACGGTCAGTTTCCACTATGTTATCCTCAAATTTGGAAATTTTCCTTTCCAAAGCGTAGTGTATTTTTGACATCTGACAATTGCACGTAAATGTATGTATCTTTATCAGGACCATGAACATTAATCAGATTTTCAGCTGCTCCACGTGCGTTTTTGCAATCTTCAAAAAAAACAACCGTAAAATATCGGATATTTTCTCTTTTCTGCACTCAAACAATAACAAAACTGTCTAAAGTACGAAATCTTATCTATCTAACGTCATCAGCCCTAAACTGATCGCACTTATATAACACGTGATACACATTACTAATGCCATCTATTGGAAAAATAATGGATTACTTATAGGTTTCGAAGCTTTTATTCAGCAGAGCATAGCTTTATTGAGGAGGTTTGACTACAATTTGTCAAGGAAAATGCATTGTTATGAATGTTTTTGTAATAATACCCATGACAACATAATACATTTATACAAAATAATATTACTTGTAATCTGTAGGAATAATTTGATAAAATCAACGCAATCTCCAGTTTTTCGTGTTTTTTTTTCATGTATCGACCTATTGTTTCTTATGTAGTTTTTATTTATTTCAAATAACTTGAATGTTTTTATTTGTTGTATTTTTTGTTACATTTTCTTTATTAATTTAAACCATTGAGATTGGATTATAATAAATGACGATTATAAAAAAGTAATAATAGATTTCTTTTTTATACACTTATTATATTTAAGATTATTTTGTAACATGATTCTTTCATTTAGTGTACTTAGTTGTTTTTGATGTTGACTTAGAGTGTACAACATACATGGAAGTGACTAAGATAATAAAGAAACAGACTCATCAAAAGACCTTACTTTAATTAAGAATAGGTATATGAACAACAATAACTATGACCTCAAATAGAATACATTAAGAAACTATAAGGGTCGTATACTTCTTACTAGATAGGTTCATAAGTGTGTGATTGTATGAGAAAGAAATCCAGAGATTTCTTTCTACTTAGCTATGAAAAAACTCATTGCAAAAAATAAGAAATAAGTAAGAGCTCCCAACCAACCCTAATAATAAACATTTTTATGCCATTCATTTCTTTAAGATGGAAACAATAATCATAAAAAAGGAGAGGAAAGTTATAACCTCAATTTATTTTCTTATATATATCTACCAAGAAATAAGGTATGAAATAAATAAAAATAATATTAAAGAACGGTCAAAAAAAGAAAGAAAAAGAAAAGGAATTATTGTTATAGCTACAAATATTACAATCCTTTTATATGTGTATTTATTTGAAATTTGATTGTTCCTTCAAAATTCCTTCTTTTTGTAATTACTTTATTGTTCAATACATGCACCTTGCACCATTACATGCGTATCTATGTAAGAACACACGTCATGGAAACAATATATAATATGTCCCTTTATAGGTTGATACAATGCAAATAAAAAAAACATTTACTTTTCATTGATGAATATGATATTATCCTCAAAAGGAGTAACTATTTATGAAATAAATGTCAAATTGATATTGTTTATAACTTTATTATTATTTTGTTTCTTGCAACCCTTCACTTTTTCTGACTCAAGTTATAGTTGTACTTATGGAGGTATATTCTGTGATTAGCTGATCAATTATTAGCTACTAAATAAGAGTAATATAAAATCTTTGAACTATTTTATAAAATAAAAAATAATTTTTGAAAAAAATACGTAAATTGCTAAGTAATTTGAGCAAAAAAAAGTCAATCATCAATACAAGTTTATCCTTCATAGTTACTATTACAGAAAATAAATTGAGGAAAAAGTATATATACAGAACTTATACATTTAATAACATATTTAGATGCAATTTCATTTAAATGAATTCCTCAATGTACCATAGGTTTGTTTTACTATAGATATTTCAGGGATTATTAACTTTTCTTACCCTTTTTACCTATAATAGAAAGCCCTTTTCGTTGACATTTAATTTCTCTCCACTTTACTTCTTATATTTAATTTGTTTACAATTACATCCAAGTTAGAACCAAAATTTACTCTTTTTGAATTACGGTTACCCCAAATTTATAAACCATGTGGCAAAAAAAAAGAATACCACTTGATCAATATTTGTCTAAATGTAGTTGGCTACGCGACAACTTTTTTCTTCTTCTGCGAGAGTCAAAAATATTTAAATTTACTATATATCTAAATATGTCATTTCCATGAATTTACTTTTTTTACTGAATTAACAATGTGAATTCTGGGAAGGGAAGAAAAAATTACATACGTAATTAAGTAAATTACATAAAGTGATAATGTGATGTTATTGGTATTATAAATAAAAGGAATACTTCCGTTGGAAAAAGTTTTTACATATACCATGAATTAACTCAAGTTAACAACACGTTTCGCCAATTGCCTTACAGCTTTGGTTGACACATTCTTATTTGATGAGTAGAATAAAAGTGACTTCACATAAAAACAAACGTATGAAAAATTAAATCTCTTTACCATTTATTCCCTATTTTAAAAGAATTCCACCTGTTGATTTCGTTTTTTGAATCTGCCTTCAATCTTTTTATAACATTTTTCACTTATATAATTTTTATTGATGATCAACATGGATATGTTTCATAAATTATATTATATTTTTTTAAATATTGTCTATTGTTGGGATATTGGTCCGTAAGATACTTCAAAGATAGATAAAAATTATACATCATTGAAATTGAAAGCAAGCAAATTCCTTGTACATTTCTTTTTTTTTTTCTAAATATGGCAGACATCGACCTTATTTTTTGACGTTTTAAATATATCGAAAAAAAGTATTATCTGATTTTAAATAAATTTTGCTACTGCAGGGTAAAAGCATGAAATAGAGTTTTAAAAAAAACCAAATGATGGGGCAATGGCTTGCTATTATCATAAATTATTATTGTAAGAGTTCATATTTAACCCAAACCATGGTTTCAGTCGAATCATTAGTGATATTTATCTACTAAAAAGATTGATTAAATTCTACAAGCAATCAATAACTCACCAATTTATGCATCAAAATTAAAATATATACTGAAATACTTTCAAAAAATATTACCTAAATCGTATATCCAAAGCGTAATATTTAATTTGGATCTATGTCTTTATATTGAAAATTGAAATTCAGCGTACTGCATGTGAACATGGACTTACCTAAAATGTAAAAAACAGGAAAATGTTATCTTTCAAAAAATTAGAAAATTAATAAAAAGTAGGATGAAAGATGAATATAAATATATTTAAACCAAAAATAAAAATAAATAAAGTATTAAATATTTTAACAAATGACTAATTTTTTGATATAGAAAAAAGACAAACTTTACTGAAATTAATATATTTTTTATCTAAAAAGAATGGTATTTATAGTAGTGATATAAAAAAAAGTTAGGTTTAACCTTACCCAGCCTTTATTTTTTTGCCCAAGTTTGAAAAACTCAAACCTAATGATAATACATTATTTCTATTATTTGAATACAGAGCCAAGATATTTAGGACGGGCCTAACTAGGATCAATAAACATTATTATGAAAAAGGAGATCATTATTAATCTAAAAGATTGACCAATAATCCTGACTGCGCCTCTGAAATTGGGGGCACATACAGTCAGTAACACCCCTACAAAGACAGGAATATTGGGTTAGTTTCCTAATAAATACATTAAGTTAAGTTTAAACTTTAAATTACCAATCCCAAGTTTTTTCATAGCTTTTCAACTTATTTGACGAGCCAAGCCAAAGCATAGGCTTGTTTACTAAATTAATGTCTACATAAGTAGTCCAGAAGAATCCATTTCTTTTTCTACATTCTTTTTTAATTAATGAAATAGGCTATACAATATACATACATAAATTTATTTGTTTTTTCACTAAGAAATAGCCCTTTACTGGTGTATGTTTTTTAAGTATAAAACCAAATGAAAATGGTCATTAAGAATTTTTAATGGCTTGCTTTCTCAAAATAAGAGGATTTTTATTTATATGAGGATATGATGTTTAATAAAAATGGTAAATAAATAGGATTCAACTTCTTGGTACAAAAAGAGTCTTAATAAATGAGAGGTTATTATAGAACACATATACATTTATTACTCTGTTAAGAAAAGCTTATAATAATGGCGGTGAAACTCTTAAAAAAACTATCATTTTAATAAGAAGTTAAATGAAATATAGAAAAAAATAGATTAGTCTTTTAAAATAAGTAGATAGTTTAGTTGTAATAAAGTTAAATATTTTTACAAAATACACATTCAAACCCATATGTGTACATACATTGAATTCCATAATCAATTATTCTAGAGGGATCATAAAATAGCAATATAGTATAGATAAAAGATATTTATAATTATCTTGATTGTAGATTTGATCAATAAAAATAAAATGAAACTAAAGTGTACAACGTATCCTATTTGTTGACAAGTTCTCAATGGTTATCACAATGTGTACCATTAACTTTCCTGTCTCTTTTTCTTGTATCCCCTCTAATTCCAGGATTCCTATCAAGGCTCATGCTCTCGTTCATGAACATTTTAATGTTAGAAATGAGGCCCAAGGAGCAAGGGATTATTTGAGTAATATCATCATTCATCGTAAACCATTCGTCTGCTTGGCAGTGTCGACACAATATTTATTTGGCCTTCCTTTGTTACAAAAATTGTTATATTAATGATCGTATAATTGGCTTGAAGAAGTAAAATAATTAGAACCCTTAAATTTTGCTTATTAGAAACCTTGAAAACTTATTTTCACGTTTTGGTCTTGCACTCTATAATTTATTTGATTTAGTATTTTCCCTAGCGTATTTTTGTATTTTAAAAATACTTGTACATAATATTGCCATTGCATTAATATCTCGACAAACTGTCTCCAAAAGCATTTTAAAATCAATTTTATAGGTTAATTTAAAATATAATATATAATTCGTTGATTTTTCACAAACTTGTTTAGAATGAATGAGGGATTAATTAAAATGATTAAATGTTTAACTATTTCAAACACATTTTGATTAAAGATTTGCTAATATAATTATTAAAAATATCGCATAAAATCATAACAATATGCCATTTTATAATATTGTTAAAACAAATCAAATTTTTTAAAAGCCTGAAGAGTATTATGCATCAAATAAACATTTTTATAATTTAGTTATAAATACTGATGTATGTGTATAAATATTGTTCTTATATTTTTCTTCTCTATCACCCTCATCTAAATTTAAATATTAAATTTTATTTAACAGTTTAGATTAGATTTTTTAAAATCTTTTTTACTTCATTCCTTAATCTCATTTAAGCTCATCAAAAAACAAATTATTTGTTTCTGGTGATTTGTCAAATTATAATTCCATTTATTATTTATACAATTTTAAAATATTTTCCATGTTTCTTATAATGTACAAAAATATGAATCTTAATAATAGTTAAAAAAAGCATGATTCTAATAATGACAACGTAAACTTTGGACACTTAGAGATTTATCATATAGTAATATTTATTAGATTTCTTAACCTTTTCTAAAAAAAAAAGAGAAAGCATAACTGTTTTATATTAATTAATGGTTGGATAACTTCATCATTCGCCTCCACTGTTAAATTATTATTTATTTATATGTAGATACATTAACAACTTAAATTAACTTAATTATAGTTAAAAAATCAAAGTTTAAGAATTAAAAGAAGGCAAAAAAACCCTGCATTCTTACTTTAACAGTAATATGGTTAGAAATATATGTAACTACGTAAAAAATAGCTCATATATATATATATGGAGATAAATACATATATCTTCACGCAAGACCATATCGTTTCTTAAATAGTTACTTATATGCATGAATGACGAAGCCCTTTCAAAATTATAAAAATAGTATTAATATGCCTTCAAATTGTCATATGATATAGAGGTGGGAAAAGGTGCTGATAGACCTCCTATTACGAGATACTTAATAGGAGGGGGGTGAGGATATCTAAGGTTCTTGTTACTGAACGTGTTAATTCTCGTCAAATGGTAGCAAATCTGTTTTAGAGATGGAACGTCTGATGGATCTTTTCTTTTAAACAAATGTTACTTATTATACAAGACATGACTGGATACAGAGTGAGGGCCCCACATTTGCTGTTGGATTTAGTTCAGTTTTTTCCTTGTTATTATCAACAAAAAGATTTCATAAGGCAATTCAAAAACAGTTGAAACAATTATGAACAATTTTTGGTTTTATCCCTTTTCTCAAAGTGTAAAAATGTCGGAGTAACAACAAAGAAGGCTATGGCTGTGCGATCTCCTCTGCACCGGTGTTGGTCCCGAATAGCTGTATATACTCTTGGCATCTCCATCCAGACTGTGTACAAAATCAAGAAGTCTATGACATCCCGTAGAGTGAAGAAACAAAAAGTTCAGGCCTGCCTTTATGAGGTCTTCATCCAATTCTAACCCAATTGGAGTTTGCTCTGAGCTGCATTAATGACAGCGTTGTAAGCCATTACACTGTGTACATCGTTAAGAGCTGTCAATTACAACTGTGTCGAGGCTGTTATTGCTTGTGAGGGAGGAGATACTGAACAAAAATTATAGTTAAATATAGTATTTAAGCATATCACAAATTGGTTTTAGGTTGTATTTCTTCATTCCATACAAAATCAAGTTTTTGTAATTAAGTCAGGCTACTACTAATTTGTGGTTCCCACGTTGTAAAACTGTAAAATAAATCATGCTTGTCATGGAAACACATTGTATTAAACCCTGTAATAAAAAACACTTCAAGAGAAAAACAAATTTTATATTTACATATGTTAATATATTATATAAAATCTCAATCTATAGATGAACAAGAAACCAAAAACTGAAAGCAAATGAAAGAGACGATCCCTTTTTCACAGTCATTTATAAGTCGTCAAAATAACCTTGTATTACAACTATTTATTACAGGTTGCACTTACATGATTAGTTTTTTTCTTCTTCTCCGACATGTGCAAATACACATACACCTAGGCATAATGTACTTAAGATATATATATTTTTTAAGTTTTAAAATTATAGCTTTTTTAAATGCATTTTTCTATGGTCTTAGTATGAGTTACGTAGTAGAAGGATTTTTTTTTAATAAGTAGGTTATGCAATTCTTATCAAATGTTATAGGTACAGACTAAGCTTCTTATCTTATTATCATATTATTATACCTATGAGAAAAAAATATAAATACAAGTATATACAAATATGATTAGGTCTCAAATGGATGTGTATACGATATACGTACATAGATATGTAAAGCATGTCCTTTTTAGATTATGGGGGACCGCAATACATAAAAGGTAATTGAAATATATATACCTACATACATTTTTCAAGTCGTTTTTCCCAATATATTTGAATGTATTCCTTATCTTTGAAAGAATGAAAACAATAGATTTTAAATTGCAAAGAACTACCACATTAATAAAACGCACTATAACAAAAATTCGTCACTTTTATTTGTATTTAAAAAATAATAATTCTAACAAAATATATTTCCTTTTGGTACAAAGGCTCCAATATATGCTTACATATGAGACATGTCCACACAAGAGCCAGCTAGAATGTGTGGGTGCATTTGTACATTAATCATCAGTATCTATCAACAAATTATTATTAGTAACTCTTTGGAAGCGCTTCAAATTGCATCAAAAGTTGCCAAAATTAATCATCACAATACAAAAATAAACAAATGACAAGATTTGATTTGAAAGGCCATTTGGGGCCTTTATATGTCTGAGCATCATGTGAGCTCTGCTGTGAATAACAAAGAGATGAACATTAATTGAAAGAAACTTTGGAAATTATTTTAATAAAATAATACATTTCTTTTTGTATGTCTATTATATGGGTAATTCAATGAAAAATCTATTATATTATTTTTTTCATCCGACTTGAATAAAATTTGGCAAGTCAACCTAATATTCAGAAATACAAAAATGAAATTTCAGATCAGGAACCTCAGTATTTAGTTACATAACTGAAGATCTATTAGATGATACTCTCGTACTGTATAAATATGTTGGGGGCAAATTTCAAAATGTCCGTTAGAGCGGCAATGTACAAAATGAATGTGCTATCTATAAAATTTCCAATAGAGGGGGCAATGTTCATTTCAACTTGATGGGGTGTCTTGTTAACCGCTGGTCAATAAGGTGGCAAATGATCCACCTTTAACAACAAGTGGTAACTTCATTTACATTTTCAGGTAAAATGATTATGTTAATTTTATTATTAAACATTCATTGTAAGCAATTTGATTATTAAGGCTTTTATTAAGAGAAATTTCATTGCAAGCAATTTAATAATCTAGTGGAGGGATGTACAACCTGTGGATCGCAGGTAACATGGTGGGTCTCAAAATACACCCCATGGGTTGGGGTGTATTATAATATATTCTATGGGATCCTTCATGCTCAGGATAGTGGTGGCAATAGATATTGATCTACCTGCAAAACGCGTTGGTCGAGGTAAATTTTGCAAAATAAAATCGTGTCTCTTGTGACAATTTCTTATCATACTATAGTTCGATCGTTTGAATACAATAAAGTTTTTACTAAAAATGTACTAGATCAGGGATGGTTAGTCTTTTTAGTATAATGGGCCGCATTGTCACTTGAAACATTTAAATGGCCGCAGAACCTATTAAATAAAATTGCTTGAAAAATGGATATATAAACCGAAACCATTAAATACAAATTAATTTCAATTTTAGGCCAATTATAAATAAAGAACAAATTTAATTTTTCAAGGCCAAACTGCTTTATAAATTGTTCGATTTTCACAATGCCCTTAACACATAGATGAGATGAGTAGTTTACTAACTACAATCCAAGACACAGGAGTCTTCAAGACTATTATTCATCAACTTCAGCATAAAAAGTAGCTTATAACTCAAATATTGATTGAGTTTTATATATAGAAATTTACTTTTATAGTTTGTAAGTTCTTATGGTTTTTTTATACAAATACCAAAAATACTTTTTTTATAAAAGGATGTTTATGGATTAAAATCATACCTGTAAATCTAATAAGTAAATAAAAATAATCCAAATTTAATTAAATTCAAATATTGAATATGTATTGATTATATACATATATACGTACTAAACCGATCCGCGGTACAAGGAGGTATGGATAAATTGAGTGACCTAATTTCACTATAGCAATATTTCTAGTAGATTGTAGTGATGTTGTCCTCAAAATTGATATTTTAAGATCCTTGTCGTAATGACGAAAGCATTATACACAACAAAATGTCTTGTTAAACATTGCCTTGAATATACAATGAGTTGATCGTACGTTATTAGAATGTAGATATGTAATAAATTATAGATATTTTACTGGTTTGTATACACACTATTTTAAATGTCAAAATTAAATACTATTTGTACAGTAAAAACTAATTTGAAATAAATTCTAATGTCATACAAGAATGAAAAATCGACTATTTTGTATAAATAATTTAAGTAAATAAATAGAAAATGGTTATGAAACATAACATTTAAATGATTCTTAACAAAATCACCTAGTCCTTTAAATTGCTTTAAATATGTGTTATTTTCGTAACCGATACACTTTAATTATGAATATTATTCATACGATTAGAGTTGTTATGCGAACACGATAATATTTGTAGATGGAACTTGAAAAGTATTTTGTTTTATTATTCTTCCATTCTTGAAGAGGGAACGTATAAAATGTATTTCATTCCTGAGTATTGAACTTCCTTTCTTAAATAGATTTAACTTTATTGAAACGTGATTGAGCATTCGTGTGTGCTCATAAAAGACGAAAGCTAATTGTGAGGATTTTTTGGGCTCAGAGTAGACTAGGGAATAGGAGACGACATCAGAGTCATTATTGCCAATGTCGTTGTTTATTTCCTTCTATCCCTCCTATTTTATCACACCGGATTGTAGCTGATCTCAGCCAAAACATATATATAAAATTGTCAGGGTTACCATGTTCAATTTCTTTTTAAAATGTCTATTATACACACGATGACGCAGAGTAACATAGATAATTTCTTGGAGAGTTCGTTTTCTTTTAAAGTATTTATGGGACCCAGAGAGTAACTAAGACTTGATATTAAAGCAATTTCTGCCTGTGGTCTTGCTTGATACGGAGCGGAATTTATGTTTACTTCACAGATAATATAATATATGAGTAGTGACATACTAGGTGTTTTTATGAAAAATTGTTGAAATATGAGAATACTCTCAGGAGAACATGCACATTCATCGATTAACTTCTTTCGATAAATTGAAGGTACATGATCGGAAGAAAAAGGGTGTAGAGTTTGTGGTTCTCCATCGAAGACTTTTCCTGCAAAAAGCCCGAGGGGGACTTAGGATAATGAATGTAAAATTGCACAAGGAAATTTTGATTTGATTTTCGTACAAGAAAGCCAATCTGTAAGTTGATCCTTCGAAAACACTACTCATGGAAGCATGTGGGGAAACATCACAAATTCGTCAATATCATCTCCGTTGAAAAGATTAAAGTCATTTAATGGCATCCTCAAGGTGTTTTGGAGGTCAGGGGAGGATGAATGTCTTTACTTGCAAACCCAGAGGTAAAAATAGATCTTCCCAATAAGGTCAAAGAGGAGCTTGATTTATCAACATTAATGATGATATTCCTCAGATTAGATCCTTCATATGATCGTGCGTATGCTAAGCTCCTCCTAAGACTGTCCAAGACAAGATAAAAAAACCTCAACAATGAGTTACGTTTAATTTTAAAAACAACACCATGCATAGCAGTTGATAATTTATATCAATTTTGAATATCTGCCTAAGGCCTTGTTTGATAAGGAGTAGGATGGGTGTTAAATTTGCAAATTGTATAATTATAAGGTTTTGACAAATAATTTGCACTCCTCTGTAATATTATTAAAAAAAATTAAGGAGTTACCCGGTTTATTTTCTGTTTCATCTATTTGAGCATACTGGCAAGTTATATAAGTTACAACTCTAGACTATGATACAATTATAAAAACACATTTATATGTCAATGGATTCAAGAATAATATGATCGAGAAAAAAGTCATATATTTCCATGCATATACACAAACAGATTGGTACAAAAGTTATATCTAAAAGGAAGAGGATTATTTAGTATAATACTCTAATTCTTATTAATAACTGGAATATTATGAATATTTTATTGTTTTATACGTACATGTACATACGTGCATAAACAACTTACTATATATACATATGTTGTAGGGTAGAAAGAAAGAGAGAGAGGGGAAAATGCCAAAGCAAAGCAAAATATTATCTTAGAATATGAATAATTCATTTGGACTTATGTGAGGGAGAAAATATTTTTTGAAGATATGTAGGAGCAATAAATTAATGAAATTTTGACTAAGTTGTACAAATGATAAGCAATAATTTTTAGAAATTTGAAAGAAACATTTAAGAAATGTGTTTGTATGTACATATGTAATGGTTGTGAATAATTCTTGCACCATCTATTAAACTGTACTTAATATGAACCTGAATTAATTTAAATGAACTGGGTCATGAACCAGACATCAAAGAGTAATTTATTCAACATATATACCTGTATATCATTTGTGAAGGCTGCACACACATGTGGGATGTACGTGTGGCTCAAGTTCCTCCACTACTTCATCAGGAAGGACTTGAGGTCGGCAATTTTGAAGTAGTGGATTGGTCTGACTCTGGACTCCACTTGCCACCAGATGTTGTAGTTTAGCAGGTTGATGTCTGAGCTCTGAGATGGCAAGAAGTCAATTAAGAATTCTTTAAAAAAACTCCTATAATGTTCCATGCGGATTTGTTGATAAGTTTAAGTCAACAATGGTCTCTTTTAAAATCTCTTTGACTTCTCTACGGTGGCCTTGACTATCTTTGATACGATATAGGTGTCTAAGAACATTTCTTTTCTTAATTCGTCCATGAACATGGCCGGGGTAGCCTAAAGAAGTTATAGGCAGTCTCAGAGGTTAGCTTTAACACTATGCTTTGGGGACGATCATTAATACAGGACCCGTCTTCCAGACGTTTGGGAACATGGTAAATGTTGTGGAGATTGAGCCCGAGCAGTTTGATGATGTACAAGGTGTCAAGGGCAGTAATGATCAGAGTTGTTATCTCCAACCATTTTTCTTTTAATTCTTTAAGCTTGCCTTGATTCCCTTAGACTAGTCTTTGGACTTTAATATGAATTTATCCCTCATCATTGCCAAATCGGCCTTAGAAAAGTTATTCGTGGCTTCTGTGGTTAGCTTGATCGGGCTAGATAATCATGGACGAATTCTGAATCCATGTCCATACGAATGTGGTAGATTGTATGGGGGTGAATACCGAGCTGATTGGTATAATGTTGAAATGAAATGAAATGAAGGTTGATAATCTCAAAAACAAAACAAAATCATCTTTGTCCAGAACCGAGATATAATTGTATGCAATATCTCGTTTGAAAGATAATTACTACATCATTTAATTAATGGGTACAACTTTATGATTGACACTCTATCATTCTCTGAAAAAGACAGTACAAGAGATGGTACAAGATTTATTCACGACCAACACAGTTTTACTCATTAATTAATGTGTGTCTTTAAAAAATGCGTACAAGCCTCAAAGAGTCGTAATATGGTACCAGGCTACGTGATTCACATACAAATACAAAATATTTATGATGCAAAGAAAAAAATTAACAAGCTTTACTTTTTTAATAAAGGAATTACTTGGAGTTGAAAAGTATGCATAAAATCTTTGACATGATATGTAGGTTAGCTTCAAATTCTAAATAACTTATATTTAATAAGTCATTTGCATGTAATTTAAAAAAAAAGAATGCATTGAATATATTATTTAAAAAAATTACTTTTAGATTATGATGGTGTTTTCCTGATTGTTTTTACTTCAAAAACTATGAATATAACCTTTATAACACCAAATTTATGTTTTTGTCGCCTAAAAGGGAGCTACACTTCATATAACAAAAATATACTATAAGCTTAAACAATGCTTAATTCATAGAAAAAAATATTTTTCAAGGAATAAATCTTATAATATATTAAAAATGTTAATATTTTGAATATGCTCATTTTTTTGCTTTCACTTTACGACAAACTAAAATTTGTATCATTATGGCGCATAATATGACAATTAATTAGATTTACGAAGCAAGGGTAAAGTTATTGTCATTTTTTTTATTAGTTACAATGTATTTTCTGTTATTTAGATCTTTCAAGGCGAAAAATAACCTAATATCATGAAAATAATATATATTTTGTTTTTATTAAAAGATACCCGCAATTTTGGATTTTACAGGTTTTTTTCAAATTTTTCATAGTAAAAGCAGTCAGGAACACACCATCTCAATCGAAGATTTAAAAAAATCGTTTGACGTGTAAAATTTCAATAAGAGTACCCAAATTGGATTAAATACGAATCATATCAAATTACATGTATTTAAATATCCATACCCCTATCAATAATAAATACATAATGAGAAACCTTAGAAGTTATCTTTTTTTAACCTGCGACAAATTGATACCACTGTTTACCATGTATGTAAAGATTAATACTTTGGAATGCAAATCCTCCTTTTCCTTTTTGATAACAAGTAGATTCCAAAATTTAACTACTCAGGAAAGGGCAATTATCTTCGAGGATAATGTTATGAGAATTAGCCTCGTTTACTTTACATAATTGCCACAGAATCGTGGTTTTTTTTTTCACAGAGTTAAGCTATATGTCACAATTTGTTCAATTTCATATATTTTCAAAGTACATACATATATATCTACGTCATTACACTTACAGTGTTTAGTGCATAATTGGTGTTCAAATATATTTTTCCCTTTTTAAATCTTTGGAAATACACAAATTTAAACGTTATCTTTTCTTTGGAGTTTGAAAAATTTAAATTTTCGTATAAATAGTTAATGAGATTAAAATTTGCAATAAAAAATTCTAGAAAGACTAATTATTGCTGATATTTATATTTTAACATTTTAGAAATGTTTAACACAATTTATTAATATTGTACACACAAACTAGAAATTGACTCATACGGGAAAAAGAAAACCACCATCTTTTTTTCAGAAATCTATAACTCCATGTCTCATTGAATCAACTCTCTCTAATTATTTATGTAATGTAATAATTCCCAACATTTGACGTCATAGACAATATAGGGCTTTAATGTTGTGTAAACAGAAACTTTTTATTCTTTTCTTTATATAATAATTTGTTTCAATCTTTTTACAAAATATCGTTAGAAATCAGATAATTAATTCGGTATTTATAAAAATAGACAGCCTTTTATATATTATAAAATCATTATAATTTCAACAGACTAAAAGTCATGACGCCGAGGACCATGACCTTAGCTGTATGTTCGGTCCTGAAAATTCACTCGACCTGAGCCTTTGATTCAACCAAGAAGCGATCATTTCTTCTCTTCAGAACGGCGTCCACTTGTCTAATTGTGCACGGAGAAGATTGCACACTCTCTGACGTATGCTTATTGGTCGGACATTTTTCATCACACAAAATGAAAATAAACACAAAATTCGTAGCTTTTTCTCAGTTCTTTGGAATGGCACCAAGTACTAAATTTGTCGGAGTTTTAGAACTGAGGCTAAACGACCTTGAAGAGGATTCTAATTTTTGAGTCATCACCCTATATACGTTATATTGATAATGTGATGTGTATTTCTAAGACGTGCATTATTTTCAAGGGTATAAATGATTGATTAAAGTTCCATGACTAGGTCAGTTTTAAAAATCCTTAAGATAATATCAATCAAGAAGAAGACACCATATCAATCAAGGGGCAAGGAACTTAAAATTAATGAACAATTTCAAAATAGGAGTCCAAAATGATTCAAGACGAATCAATTAAAATCGAGTTCTTAAAATTACATACATTAATTCAAATACAATTTTTTATCAAAGTAAAATGATTTTATGTTATTATTTTTCTTAAAAATCATTCTTTTATTCTGATTTTGTGGATTATTTATCTTTTCTACAATGTGAGAACTGAAGTGTAGAACGTTGGCTACAAATTGCTAAATTGTGTATATTATTTTATTTAAAATAAACAAATCTCATGAAAAATTGATTGGTACTAATTTGATTCCCAAAATTATCATAGAGTAATGAAAAATTTTCGTAAAATTTTTTATCAAAAATAAAAGTTAAATGTTTTTAAAATAAGAAAAACTTATTATATATTCTTGAAACACCAAACTCACGTTGTTATGATTATTTTAGAAATAAAAATTGATTTTTTATTTATGCCTGATACTCATTATAGTTTTTTTACATTTCAATTGATATTTACAAGAGCAAAATAATGAGCTAGTTGAAAATGATTAAAAATTCAAATGATGTAATTATTATAATTGTTCAACTGTTTATCACGTAATTAAATATATTTTATTTTTGTAGTTTATTTTTTTACAAAGTTCACTACCATGTTGTAGAAAAGATATAAGATATATTTTTTGATTTCTAACAGAAAAAATTATGACTATTGTGTATTATATTTCAAAATATATGTGTTTGCAAATAGCAACAACAAAAAAACTAATAGTCATCCTACATAGTATTAAAATAATTTATGCATGTGGGATGTACTTCCCGTTTAGAAAAACAACCATAAAAACGCATTTTTTTCAAAAACGGATACATACTTTAGACATAAAACAAAAGTTGTTTAGAATTGTGAGTTATATACGTAAAATAATGGTTAATTATGATCAGGCAAGATTCCGGGGCTCTGGAGGGTAAGTTTGATTTTTTGCTAAAAGTTGATTTTTTTTTTCATGGGACAAGATAAACTTCCTGTGTTTGCAGTTTTTTAAGGTATGAATTGTTGATTCAAAAATACACGCACAAAAAAAATAGTAATTCAAAAAAATAATTATTGTTCTAACTGAAAAAAGAATGGAGGACCTTTATAAAGGTAAGGGCGCGGTTTTGATTATTTTACATTAATGTACAGAACAACAAAAAATGTTGTATTCAAGGAGATTTTACAATAGAAATTTATTTATTATTGAAAATCGTTTTAGTATTGAACTTAAACATAAATAAGCTAAAAATAAATAAAATCTTTTTTATTTAAGATTATACATCTTTAATATAGCTTGTTCGTACTAGTCCTTTAATAAAATAATGAACGTCATAATTAGAAAAGAATAAAAATGAGTAATAGGAATATAAATTCAAAAAGACTTTCAAATTGGATCAACAATAACTCTTTAGTCACATAATTGAATAGTATCTCTTCAATAAATAAATAAAATTAAAATAAATAGTATTAGTTTGATTCTTCCTACGGTAGATATCCAACTGTACAGTATTCGTTTACTTTTTCAAGAAGACCTTAGTATAAAATAAATTTATATACAAATATTTGAAGTTTAAATTTTTTGATAATTTACATTATACTTCAATATCTATCATAGAAATAATTTATACAATGTATAAAATAAGATTCACGTTTTAAAATTACATAATAGTTGGTGATTTGTTTATTTTTGTTGATAGTTTTGACTTTTTTTAATGGCTGGAAAAATCTTCAAAAAAATATTAATAAAAGGAAAGAAAATATATAAATTATAATTATATATAGAAAAAACTTTTTACAATTTGTTATTATTATCAAAATTATTGTCTGCAAAATATTACAAAAAGTTGTGTCACGACATGTATGTAGTATTTTCTAATACATACATATATCACACAAAAAGTCAGTCAACAATATTTTTGGATTACTGCTGTAACTAATAATAGTATAGTACATGTAAACTTAAAATTAAATTAGTAATGCATTGATCAGCAAAGAAATTACAGTATTTTAATTCTTTGATCAAATAAATAAATACATTAGGCATGACCTGATATTGAAATATGTTCTTATCTGATATTAAAAAAAAATATTTTAAGATACAATGTTTGCATAAAGTGAGTTATTTAAAAAGTGTACCCGTACCCATTAAAATACTTGTTTTTTTTTCGCAATCAGTTTGTTTCATTTACATCTAGTTTTTGCTTTTGTTGGTGAATGCTTCACTTGATCAAAAAGGCTTACATGTTAGAGGTATAAAGTACAGTTTCACCAACTTGATCAAGGTTTAGTAATGTTAACAAGATAAACGTTTAAAAAAATAGCTTATTTAAGGAAGATAAATTTTGTGAGTCTTTGTATCGAATAATTGATCTGATTGGTCATTTAAAGATGAAATTATTTATAGACATTTTCCTTATTCATATCATTTTATTTCTTGTTGGTTAATACTTCACATTGAACATAAAAAGCTGACTTGTGATAATTATAAAGTACAGTTTCATTAATTTGAACTAGTTTAGTAAATTTGTAAGACGATTGTTAAAAAAAGTGAACGATTTAAATGGAAGGCCAACTTGACGAACCTTTTTAATGTATGAATCTTATATTGGATTTGTTTACCGGATGTATTGTCCAGTGAGTGCAAATTTTGTGTTACACTCATTTAAAGAGTAAATAAGTCATAACAAATGCATTCATTCATTAATCTAAGTTTGAGTACTCCTTGTATTAAGCATTGCCTAACTACAAATTTGAAAAACAATTTAGTTTTTCATTCGCTCCTTTGTTCTGATTGCATCAAAGAAATATCGGAGAAAATTTCGAAATTCCTAAAAAAATTCTTTGATAACGATACGATGCAGATATAAGATATTTTACCAAAATGTTACAATTTGGAATCGTCGAGTTCTTGGATTTATTTGATATATAAAATATACACTACAGATGCAAAAACCCAATTGTAAACCTTTTTTCTTCAATTGTGATTATCTTCCTAGTATGGTTTATATTCTGTAAATCAAAATAAAGCTGATAACTAAATATTTTTATTGAGTTATACAAATTCCTTAATTTAACTCATTCAAGTTTGCAAAAAATGCAATACTACGGTTTCATTACTTATTTTCCGCCCTGCTATATTTTCGTGTTATAACTTTTTCAAATCTTAGCGCCTCCATAAGACATAATTAAATCATTTTATTATAACTTTACGAAGGAAAGCAATAAATTGACAGTTTGAATCAAAAATGTAATGTCTCCCAAGTGCTTAAAAAAACATAAAACATATTATAGAGGTTATTACTTTACCCTATTAATGTTTTTAAATACAGTTCAGAGTATGCCAAAAAAAACCTAAATTAAGTAGGTTTATTATGGAAACATATGTAATTTTAACTTTACTTCTTTAAGTAGAACTGTTTTTAACTAATAAATATTTAAAGGAAAATCTTTGAATCTATACATTGCATCAAATAGACTTTGCAAGTAAATTTGAATTGGTTTGGGTGCCTGAATTTTAATGGTTATATTACATTTGCTTTTAGATCGAAAAATACAAAAATGGAAACTTAAATAATCCAGATATCTATTAAAATACCGAAAGTTAAATTTTTTTTTGAATTTGAACACCCCCTTTATAGAAATGATATTCTTGAAAACAAGAATTTGTGCAACTGTCTATTACATAACAATTAGGTATTATCATTTTGAAAAACAATCACCTGAAAACAAAATTATAGCTGTACAAACAATAAAACATTAGATAAATCCTCCCTTTTTGAAATTCTTTCAATGTATCATATAAATTAGATATAACTAATAAATGTCGTCAAACTACGTTTAAAATGTTAGGGGTGCTATTTTTTTAACTTGCTCTTATGAATATAATCACAAATATTTATATTGAAAGTAAAAACTATAATAATAAAGTATTACCTAGATCACAATGAGCATCATTGGCTAAAAAAAGTTCTTTAATTGGAGATTTTAATATATAAATATTATATATATAAACTGCTCTAAATATCAATGTAGAACAGCTAAAACTTTGCTCTACTCTCAATGAGTTAATTAAATATTTTCCTTATTATGGTTTGAGATTGATTTTACGTATTGAACACAGATTCAAATTTATTTTTCAACAGAAATAAAAAATGTAAAAAAAAAAACCCTTTAATATATATCATTGTCAATTTAAAAAAATATATATATTTATGCATGTAGCTCTAAACATGAGAAAATTGTTTACAGTTGAAGAAAGTTGATTACTTAGTTGGAGTTATGTTTTAGTCATAAAATAATGACTAATTTTAGAGCTTTTTATTAACGTAAATTTCATTCTTAAGGTCGTGCAAAATTTCGAGAAAAATAAGCGTAATCTTTTTCAATTAACATTTTTTTCTGATTGATGAACACTTGCCTAGTTTTGGTGATTATTATATTTTAATGCATAATAAAATGATAAATTGATCAATTATAATCTATATTCAGTACTATCATATATCACAATCCCACTTTTTCCTCACACACATACAGAAATGTCCAGCACAGCACATTACTAATACCTAATTACTTATCTTTTAAATTATGCATTTACTACGTATTATGTTGAAGAACTAAATCTTAAACAAACTTGAAAGTAAAGCTCTTTTGAAGATTTAATTAAAAGTGTGTGTCTTGCTTATGAAATATTATATTATAATTGTACTTAAATGATAAATTTATAAGCTTCTAAAGATAAAGTTCATTTTTTTCATATTTTCCTAACTTTTAAACAAATTTCCTCAAGTATTTAGAACAAAATACAAAAATAATAAACAAATTTAACTATGATTAATATGAAATATATTTTTCATTTACTTCTCTCCTTTATATTGATAAATGACTCCAAATCTGTAATATGAACAAAATGTGAATCTGTAGACAAAAAAAGAGCAAATATAAAATAACCGTTAACCTCCAAACACAAAAATGTTGATGCATAGCCCATTGGTACAATATTTATTGGAATCTACATCAAATGTTATAAGATATTAAATGGCATCTAATATTTTATTTATGTTGTTAATTATCAGTATTTGACCATCAGTACATATATCAGGTTGGCTTTCAATTCTGTAAGGAATTGAACTTCAAATGAAACTTAAATAACTCTTAAAAATTAAACAAATATATATTTAAAAAAAATTTCAACAATGTTTTCTTTAAGCATTTTGTAGTTATTTTTCATTTTCTATAGAAAGGAGAGTAAAGAAAAGCTAAACATTCTGAAATTTGGTAAAGTTTGGCTGTTTTTTCCTACATTATTATTAGTAATGCTAAAGTTTTTTAATTGATTATCTAGGCCACATTACAAAATTATCAGGACTTGGTCAAAAAAGGATCTACTGAATGAACAAATTAGAGTAAGAAAAAAAGAAAGTATAGGGTTCTATCAGAATGTCCCTTAGGATGTTTCTTATCTTTGTGCTCTGGGAGTCAAACTTAACAGCATTGAATTTACAAAGATATTTGCTATTATTTATATTACAGTATTTAGGTTCCACCCTGTATGTATATCACTAAATGCTAAATATAATGAGACTTATACGATAATGTTTCTTGATGAGTGAGAAGATACACCTCATCATGAACTATTCATCTCATTAAAGAAAATAAAAAAAGACAGTCCACACACTACAGTGTCTACCTAATATTGAACGCAAGATCTTTAATTTCATTTCATTTGCTAAGAAAAATAGAAAATTTACGATTATTATTTTTTAAATCCATATAAAACTTAATTATGAACTTAGTATCTTAATTAAGATACGTATGTCCTCTTTAATTGCTTATTTGTTTAAAATCTAGTTTTAGTGGATGTATTTAGGATTCAAAATCAGTAATAATGAGATAGTGTTGTCTGAATATTATTGCTTTTTTGTGCACGTACCAAAAGTAGTATGAGCATTTGAAACTTTTATGACTAAAAATATAAAATACAAGTATATGAAAACTCCTTATATTACGTTGGATAAAAAGTAATCCCAGAAATATAACGTATTTAATTATTTAATCAGTTTTACAATTGTAAAAATTATGCAATTTAAATTTTTCGCCCCGTTTGCCCTCGTAAATATAAATAAAAATGCTAAAAATACTGATATCAATATGAAACATCTATAAAAAGTAAACCCTCATTTTAAATTAATCTTAACAGCATGAGTTAGGGGTTTTAACAGGATATAATTTATTTCAAGTATTCTTAGATTAATAACAGTATATTGAAAAAAATAAGAATCCAAGACATCAAAATGAAAAAAAAGTAAATTAAATTATCTAACCCTCGATTAAAAATTGCGGAATATACAAATACTTCCAAAAAAAAGCTATTATCAAATGAAACATGAAATATAGGACTTTTTAGCCCATGTGTTAGTTTTAGCCGAGTTTTGAATATGTATGTATTAATTATGTCGGCTATTTGAATTCCTATACAACAATTATTGCTTTGTTCAATTCGTAGCATTAATCTATTAATCTACTATGATCAAGGACATTGACTCCTTTACGATCCCATAAAACATTAGTTTCTTTATTTCAACTTCAAACAATAATAAGAAAAGTCGTGTGCATAAATTTTAGACTTGAAGAAAGTATTGTAACACTTTGATTTCTATCTACAATTTTCTCTTTACTACTCGTTATTTGCTTGTGACTTATAAAATTATAATTGAATAAAAGTTATCTCTGACATATGTAAATATATATATGTATGAAGTTCTATATATAACCAATCTATCAACGACAACAACAGGAACTCTAATCTTTTTGACCCTTTATTGCAAAAATAAAGTAAGAAATATTTTTTTTTATTCAATATGAAAGTAAATCATTGGAGTGACTTTTTATTTAGTTGAAAGTGGGCAATGGCCTTATAAATACTGAATGCAGGAGTATATTTGAAATCCCTGACATTTTCTTTAAAGTTATACATATTTCATATATAATGAAAAAGTCACATGGGATTTTTTTGTTGAGTAAAAAGTTATGGAAAGGGGAATTAGTGGAATTAAATATCATGGCTATGAAATAAAATGAGTTTCTGAAAAATAGGAAAGGGGGGGGGGGATTTATATATAATATAAATTTAAAAAGAAACTCATTTTAAGCACATATATAGAGAAAATGAAGAAGGGGAGAAAATATTGGTGAGACTTTTTCTTGGAGGGAAAAGTATAAATCTTTTCAAGAATGAATGAGAAAATAAGAAATTAAAGATTTTATATAATAGGAATAAGAAAAAAGTTGAAATTTACAACATGTTCAGTAATGTTTTAAAACGCTTTATCTACAACACAATAAAAATGACTCACCAACTTAGGTAGTATATAAAACAAAAGCTGAAAGGCCCTAGTCTTATGGAAATACATAGCTTAAGGGACTTGGGAGAAATTATTTTCTTGAACTCAATGTGCGTAAATTCGCGCCAAGGGGGTTCCTAGAGAACGAACTAAATTTTTTTTTTATGGACTTTCAAAGACAATTCCTTAGACAAATTTAGTAAATGTAAAAAACTATAATGCCCATATATACTTAATCAATGTAACTCTATCTCACCAATTAAAGGAACATAAAAAAAGTCCTGCCCTTAAAGAAAGTATGTTTTTTGGTTCAAAATTAACTTTCTATAAATTATTATAATTTTATTCACTTTATGGAGCAAAGTCCCATCACACTTTTCAATTCATTGCTTATCTTAAACGGTATCATCTTCCATCAAGAAGCAGTGTAAAATTAAAATACATAAGCCTCAACTTTGTATATACTACATACTAAAAAAGTCGACTTTGAAAGGTAAAATGTGATCAATTATCTGCTAAGAAAACAGTCTATCTAGATCATATGCATAAGGAGTATATAAATATATGAGTATTATATAAAATATATATAAAAAACACACATCTCTTGGGAAGAACACTTCGTTCGTTTCTTTTAATATTCAGCATGGCGTTTTGACAAGACTTACACAAACGAAAAGCAAAGAGGGAAATGGATTATAATAATAAATAGATACATATATATCTAATTTTAGTTTTCTTTTTTCTTCCAAACTCTTTGATGGTTAAATTCTTCGTATATGTATTATTATTAAAGCAGTCCACAAATGCATAAATATATGTACGTACATACTTTAGATTGATATGTGTGTATGTAAGTACAATGTAGCTTACAAACATACAGAGAACTACAATCAAATATTTGTATACCTGTATGTATATAAACATTTAGTTTTATCGTGAGTAATTTAGTATTCTTTAGTTTTTTTAAATGTTCGAAAATATGGGCAAAGAAAAGAAAAAATGCCCTTATTTTTCTCCCCTAAAGGTCTGGAACTAAAGTATGGTCGTATATTTGTATTGTAGACTAAGGTCATGCAGACATAGTTCATATTTGTGTTCAAAATAAATTTTTTTCTTTCTCTTTTCTTTAAAAAAAAGAAAAGACTTTTCCTCTAACATTCACTAAAAAGTTTGTGTAAAAAATTTGATAAACTTATTTTCCGGAGGTTAAATGAACTTACACATAAATTGGACTAAATAAGTACTTGAAATTTTGGCGATTTTGTAAAAATGTTTTTGCTCACTGACAATGAAAAGATAAGTCTATAATTTTAAGAATACGGTGTATTTAAACAATGAAAAACATCGCATAGGCAAACAAAAAAAGTGTTGTGAAGATGAAAAATGCTAAGTACAACCCCAGAGCACCGTCCCCATTATCAACGGGAAATGATGTCTTCGCCGAATCAAAAGGAGGATGGACGGATCCTAAGCCTTTGAAGGGCAAGGACCTCCTTCCCACAAGACAAGGTACTGGGTCATTCAATGTATCTTCCAGTACGACAATGGTTCAACATATAAGGCTAAAGTGATTGTTGAACCAGTTGTAACAGTGATCATTTTCATGATTTTTAAAACTACTTTTATTAAAAGTTTGCATGACATTTAAGAAATAATCACATCAGACATTAATAAAAATATAACTTACATATGATCCATATAATCATGAATCCGTATAATATAATTTTTTTTTAGTTAGATAGACAAATATATAAAATTTAACTTGGATTTTCGAAAAATAACTCTATCAGAACTATTTTACTAATTGAAATCGACTTCTCACTACAAATAAATAAATAAAAAGATAAAACTACACATTAAGATATTTAAATGTGATGAAGGGTTTTGAATATTTTATATAACTTTTTTTTAAAGTTTTGAGATATTAGCACATTGTATACAAATACAATAGATTACTCTATCAAACACGATTCAAAATATTTTTGGGTTCTCTGAAGTTTAATTAAGAGGAAAAATATTAATTACAAAAAAATAAATCACCCTTTTAATCACAATTCAAAGATTATTCTGTCTCTCTATTGCTAAATATATATTGTGTAGACTTAAACAATTATCTACTCAGCTGAAATGATGAATTAATTTTCTAATTCGAAAAAACTCAAGTCGCTTCATACTTTCAAGCTAGCTACCTTTTTCTTTCCATTTTTTTCTTTATATTTTATGGACTCGAGTCAAACCTTAACGACTGGATTCCATCAACTAAAGTCAACAAAAACTATTAATAAGTCATTGTTATTGAGAGGGAGTTAATGGAAGTTTTGAAGGTAGGATATGGCACACTCGAAGAAGAGTAATTTACGTATAATTATATTCAACTAGATGTTCATTTCCTCTTCCTTTTAGACCATTGTGTTGACGAACCATTTTATTTATTCAAAAGATGACATTTTGAAACACATGTTAACATAAGTTTTTTCTATTTTTTCAAAAAATATAAGATAACTGATTAATGTATTAAATTTACCATAATGTATGTAATTTATCGCGTATTTTCCATTTCCAAATAACACATTACAATATATAAGGAATGGCAATGTCACTCTGCGAGTGACAAATATGTAGCAATTGCAATTCTTTAATATAGAAAAATATGTACTTATTTATAAAATTAGTTATTAATGTAAAACTATTCTAGGCTAAGGTCAAACCTACATACTTTTCTATATAAATACAATTGATTTTAAGTATGTTTTATGTATGGAAATATTTGTATGTATATATAGATAAAAAAATCACTTAAGGAATGTATATAATATATGCAAGCAGCCAAGGGAAAATAATTTATATTTTTTATTTTTCTGTCAAAATATAAAATTAATAGTGGAGATAAGTATGAATAGAATATAATGGAGGTGTGTTGTTATAATGTTTAACCTTCAATGATTTTCATTAATAATAATAATGATAATATGTACCTAAAAAAGAATATTGAAGAAGGAAAAAGAAAACGAAAAGATAAGCTCTCGTTTAGATATGTAAGTATGTACTTTCATGGGTATATGAAATTCAATAACTCTATGTGCTACGTACATATATGTACTGGATCAATTATTTACAGATACTCTATTTAAAATAGTAGGGAGAAAAAAGATGGATGGGCTCTAGAAATAAAAAAAGAACAAAAAAATAAAAAAACCGCTCAAGTGCTTTCTAAAAGTAAATGTAAAAAAAAGTATATGTATATAAAAATACCCAGACGGAAAAAGAGTAGAAGAAATCTTAGTTCCATCAAAAAATAATATATTAGATATGACAAATATACATAGATGGTAGGTAGCATGGTTGATAAATAAGTACAAGGTGATCCAGAGTTACAGAATGGAGAGACAAAACTTAGAGAAGCATTTTATAAGGAGGTTATTTCTGTTATTTTTAATAACACAGTTTTATTTGTAGAATGGTGATTGTTCCATTAAAAATTGTATTCTCGATTTCAAGGTGAGACGAAAAAATGGAAGGATAGCAAAGCATTTATCTACTCACCAACTCCATTTTTTTTTCTACTTGCAACAATGACCTCAAAAACAACGAGGGACCTATTGAAAATGGCAAAATCACAGATGTTGGGCAATGGTGCATCAATTTTTAGGGTGTACTGCAGTAGACTGGGGATCTTAGGCTTTCCAAAAGAAGTATTGATGAACCCTTTTACTTCTTTTGAAAAAAGTGGTTCCTATATCTAATAGTAACATTTTCGCTCTACGCTCAAAAAATTGTGTATGCAATTCGATTACAGTGTGGCATGGACCTCATATTGCTGTTGCAATATGTCTAACTTGTTTAACAAAATATTTACACACAACACTTTTAATTTAAAGACATTAAATAAAAAGGAACTCTAATTCTAGACCATCTTGTATAAACAACTAGGATTAAATAAACAGGAAAAATCCAATCAGTCAACAATATGTTCGTAAAATAAAGTTACTTTACCTCCTAGGTCAGTGTATTTGCTTTTCATATTTATGGCATATATAAAAATATATGTATGTATTGTATAACTAAAATACTAAAAGTTTTTAAAAAAAGTTTAAAAATACCGTTACGTCAATCTATAGTGCAATTCCTATTCCCAGTTTCTTTTTCTTTTTTGAGAAAGAAACATAATATTCATTCATGTTTTTTTATTATTGAAAAATTGTATTGAAAATGTGTCTAGTTCTATAAATTAAAAGCATTGAATACATGATTCATGCTTATGATAATAATATTACAAAAAAATATATTAATATTTTTTTGCTTATTCTTTGATTTTTCTCTCCCCCTTCGTATCTTTTAGTATATCTTTATCTACTTACAAAATATAATAACCAGATGTGCCTGACAATATTTTCGACATAATGTATGAATATTGTACATAAATTGAAAATAAAATGACAATACACACATTAAATAAATATTGCAATAACCAGTAGAAGACAACTTCCTTGAATTGCAAATTTTGGATGTAATAGAATTGATATATCTTTAATTCATATATTAATTAGCAATAATTTTAGCATCACTCCAATAATACGATAGCATATAAATTAAACAATTTTTTTATATTGTTAGACCTAGAACTGTAAATTAAAATCATTTCTGGCCTGAAAGCTTTAAAGAGTTAGTTTTCCATATCTGTTATAACCATTCTCTGATCCTTGAAGAGATAATAGCGTGTTTGTGCCCAATAATGATAGAGAGTAATGATGATGATTTGTTACAGAGGTATGATTCTTAAATCCTTCTTGAACTCAGATAAGAATTAAGGATCGAAAACGCAATAATTTCCGCCTATGTCCTTACTAGATACAGAGTGTAATTTATGTTTTATTCCTTTTACTCAAAGTTATTTGAAGCTCATCTAATATAACTTCATGAGAGCTAAGCTGTTTTTCTATTAAATATTTTTCAAATAGCGTTGTTTACCTTGATATTTTCAGTTTTTTTTTAAATAGGGAAAGTGCTTAGGACTTGCATTTATGGCTACATTCATTCCTAATATATTAATAGAAATATTCATAACTTAGCAAAACTGTACGGGGTAAGGAGTCATAAATTAGAATCCTCTTGGAGGCCGTCTAGCCTCAGTTCTAAAAGTCGGACAAAAAAATACCATATCATGTTTTTTGTTTTTATGCGATCAAAAATGTTCGAGGAACAAGTAAAACTGTAGAGGTTGGGCGATCTCCTCTGCACACAAGTCGATCCCCACCATGAAGATCTTCAGCGTGAATGCTGTCCTGAACAGTAGAAATGATTCTTTCTTGGCTGAATCAAGAGCTCAGGTTGAGGGAATCTTCGGGACCGAATATCCATCTCAGGTTATGATCCTCTTGGTCGTGGCCTACGACGGAAGCAAGTTGCCTCCCTACCATTGCCATAGTTCAAGAGCACATTCCCCAGGGACCTCTATGGGTTTACTCAAGACGGCGCCTCGGTACACACTTCCGAAAGGTGAAGCATTTCTGCAGGAAGAGCATGGTTGTCTTCTGGCCAGCAGACCTCCGGACTTCATCCTTACCAATGTGAATCCCTTCGACTTCTTTGTTGGATATATCTTGGAGGGCAAGACAAACAAAATTTGTCACCAGAATGTCGATGCTCTGAAATCTATGATCCTGGAGTAGTGGAACAACTTGTCCTATGACTAAATCAAGGCCAGCTGTTCGTCTCCGTATTGGAGTCATCATTCAGAATGGAAGGAGACATAGTGAATAAAAAGTGTAAGCATTTATTGAACTAACAACTTTTGCTTCAAATGTTTAGTATAAAAATGGCACAAAATAAAAATATGTAGAATTAAAAACGGTTTTTAAAAGTTTCTAATTTTTGAATTTTTTACATTTATTGCAAGTTCTTTGTAGAAAATCTCATACAAATATAAGAGACAGAAGTAAGTGGAGGAAAACTGATATAAAAAAGAAGGAATAATTATTGATATATCGTGAAAAAAATTGTCATAAGTGATGTTTACTGTATTTAAGTAACATTTTATCCCCAATGAGAGAAAAAGTTGCTGAAAATCAGTTGGTAGTTTTCCAATTACGTCATTCATCAATAGCTATTTCATTATACTTTAATATTTTTTTTATTATAAAAACATCTTGACAAAATATAATTTGTTTACAATAAATTTGTGTACTAATAAGAAGCGAGAGTGGTAGAAAAATCGACAGCTGATAAAAAATAATTCAAATTACTGATGATATGAATATAATGATTCTGACTTTTGAGAGAAAGAAACTGACAAAAATTACTTAACATAAAAATGATCTAATTTTGATATGAAAAAATACTTCACAAAATGGAAATATCATTTCTGTATAAACAATACATCAATGTCCATTTGATTTACACAATTCTGGAAGATGTAATTTTTGTTATATAAGTATACACAAGCAACTTGGCCTGTCTCTATGAATTATTTCCCTCTCTAAAAATATTTGCTCAATTTATATTAATCTGAGTTCCTTATCTTGCCAAAAGTCATCTTCAACACTTTTAAGACAACGGAACATTTCAAATTTCATATTAATATATGTGTCGTTCAAAGCATCTTATATTAGCATATTATAAAATATAATAGAATATTAAGTTTGTAGGGAAATACTTGTAGTAGAGTCGTTGTCATCATAATAGTATTAGCTCTACATATGTAAAAAAAGAAAAAAAATATTATTAGAATATTTGTCCTTGGTAAAGAAAAAAAATGCGAGGAAAAAGTGTAAACTTTGACTAGAATCTTAAAATACCCCCCCCCTCCCTCTCTCTACACAAAAAAATAAATATAAAATTATTTTTTTCACATAAAAAATTGACATATACTTTTTGTGAAACATAATTAAAATGAAGTTTGAAGGAGGTTACATGTTTAAATTGTTTTAATGGTAACAACTAATAAGTGGGGTGACGAAGAAATATCATAAGTCGTGTAAGAAAATATTATATGAATATATAAAGTCTCCATTATTGGACATCATTTTTATAAGGGAGTGAGTAAACTGAGTAAAAATATATAACCTATCTAATTAGATAATTTACTGTTAAATGTTTTGATTGGTTACGTCAGAGGAATTTTGTATCTATTTTTAAACTATTTTGTCACAGAAATTCATACTAATTGGCCATATAAAAATACCGATATGAATATAAGATATGGAGAAAAAATAAATCCTTATTTTATACCTATATGACTTTGGGGTTTTAACCAAATTTAATTTGTTTTTCTTATAAAAAAATATTCAATTTTTTTTTATAACTTTTTTTTATGAAATATTCATTACCTTATGGCAACTTTAGGAGTCAAATTATTCCGCCTTAGTTTTTTATGATGTTGTATGTATTATATAACATAATCACCACAATGTTATAATTTCGTAGCTATTGTTTTATGTCTCATTTTTAAAATGGAAAAAAAATCAATCTAAGAAATCAAAACAGTTAATTAAATTCGCTTTACCTCAATTAAATATTGCTAAGTATACAAATAACAAGGCAATATCAACATAAATAAAGATTTGCATGTAATATGATTTAACATTAGCGATAATTATAAATTCAAAGGAAAAAGATGCATCCTTTTTACATTTTACGATTAATACTATCCCAGTTCACTAACACAGGGATAATAAATATGCCAATGTATAGGAAAAAATGTTCAAAAATACCCTATAAGTAATTATTAGCAACCTATGTTTCATTTTTTTAAATTTGAATTTATAAACTTGGACAACGAAGACTTTTCTATTCAGAACTAAGCCTGTGTGTTCAATAAATTGAGTAAATTCACGAAAGTTGCATAGTTATTTATAAATTAATTTATGGTATCTTCAGCACCTCTACTGGACAAAAATTTATTGCTTGATTTTTGTTTAGACACTTCCTTTTATAGGTTAGGTGAAGAGAGAAGCGAGGTAGACACCCACAGGATGAGTAGACTGGGCATACCAAGCTGGACCAGTAGTGACACAATATTCCCATTACGAATTATTAAATTTTTTTAAATGTACCATAAAAGATAAAGCCTAATTCTTTTTCCAGCAAAGTATAAAATAAATTTTACTTTTTTCTAAAAATATGTTGCAAAATATGTAATCACATGTAAGCATATATGCATATGTATAGGACATATAACTTATTATTTAAGCACATGTCAAAACTACTGAAAATTACAATAGCGTTTATACCATATACCTATACATACACAGCCAATCACAGTCAATTTTGGTTTTGTCGTCGATTCTGTTCCAGCAATTTTAATGGAAAAGATGTACTACCATGCTCTAGAACAGGGCTCACCAAACATTTTTTAATGCGGGCCTCACAACTGAGAGAATGGCGAGTGTGGGCCGCATAATCATTCTGTTTTGTTACTTGTAACAGTGACATATTTATTAATTTCAGCAAACTTTCTCGTGAACAAATTTGTTTGAATTTCTATGCTACATTTTATTGTCTCATATTTCTAAGTATGTACTTTCCAGACAACTTTAAATATATTAATAGATGTTTTGTTTCATAGTGCCTCCGAAGATTTTACTCTTTCAAAAGTGCAAGACTTCTTGTCCTTTGTTACTCCAAAAAAAATACCTTACTCCTCACACTTCATTGAAAACGTGACACTCTATATCCACCTTTTTTTTTTTTTAGTGCCCATAATGAAGGGTGAAGAAAACTGATCTAAAAATGATAGAAGGGGAAAGATGCGTCATTGCGGGATACCCAAATGAAGATGGAAAAATGAACGCTGCTCCTGTTGGTGCTACATGTGCAACACTGAATATATATTTATTGAAATTCATGGAATAGAACAAAGGTGCTCTACAGTTATTCACAAGATAATACACATAAAATATACTACGACAATGGTAAATTTAAGACACATAGCAATCAGGATCTTTTAGTATTCTTAACATAATATTCAAATTTATATTTTATTACAAAGTTTTGTATTCCATACGCTTTATCAAGGAAATTCAAGAAATGTAGGCGTGCCAAATGAACTAATGTCGAGGGCCTGATATGTCCCACGGGCCATAGTTTTGTGACCCCTGCTCTAGAAGATTAAATGTCGAAAAAACGGCTAAAATAATGGAAATCGTCAAGTCTGACGGTCATGTAAGCACTGTTTTAATATTATAGTGATATAAATAAATGAATTTTTTTGTTAAAAATAAGGGATTCTTAATTATTTCCTCAATAGTGTTCCGTAAACTAGAAGTAATTAATAAATATTTATTCGCTCAAAATATTAATATATAGTTATAAAGTTAAAAAAAGAAGCAATTCATTATGAATTTTATCTGCATAGTGTAGCAACTCAAACAACAAGAGTTTGACCATAATTTATTTTATATTAATTTATGTGTAACATAAAAGCCAGAGTGTCAAAATATACATAATATATATATGCTATGTACATAAATTTATTTTAAAGTAGTTTTTTAATATGATTGTTAAACATATATAAAGTCATATGTCTCATGCTCTAACCAACTTTTCCCATTCCTTTCCCACTGTGTCAATTACCCTCTTTTTCTTTCTTTAGATTTTCTTAAAAGTTTCAAAATGAGAGAAAAAAATGCGCATTTTTTTCTAAATTAAAAAATAATCAATAATATCTAACCTTAATTTCTATTGAGTTAAGTCGCTATGTATATAGGTGCATGTCTTTTTTCTAAAGACACAAGCCTACATTATAGCCTAAAAACCTCAATCAAACATTAATTTATTTACAAAGCAGATAATTTTTTCTAATAATAAGAAGCTACCATGAACTTGAAAAATAGAAAAATCGAGGCTGTATTCTTTTTCAAACAAAATCCACAACACAAGGGTTGAAGCAAGGTTGTCCCCAGTTAGGGTTCAGCGGTTCTACCGGTCCCAGTATCAGTTATTTTATTCCAACAGTTTAGGTCTCAGTTTCGGTTCTGGTTTAACTTTATCGGTATCGGTTCTTTTAAATTCAGTCCCAAAATAATGATATTGGACACAAACAGGGCTGCATCTACCTTATACCAGAGTGCTTAGTTCTCCAAGTTCCAGAAGGGTCCCCAAAAACTAAGGTTGATTAAGAGAATGGTTTTCAAAGTGGGGGCAGCTAGGGAGATGGAGAATTGAGGATTTATTTCATTCTACAATTACATAGTATACATGTTTCGTATACAGGGGGGCTCAGTTAAAAATGTAGGAGTGTAGGGGGCATTGGCATAGTTAAGTTTGAAAATCCCTGGTTTAAGAAATATTATAGTTATAATATTGATTGGCCCCTACATGCTTAGTAGCGTACCTAGATCTATAATATATCCCACTTCTTCCCTCTTTTATTTAAACCGTCTGTTAGCCCTTGGAACTTTTCTTGATCCATAAGAAGCCCTTAGTTATTAGAAACTAAGATACAACTGTATTATAAATACTATATTAGAAAACGCTGCAATTGAACATCAAAAAACTCAGAAAAACGACTTTTTTTTATATTTTTAAATCTATATATAAGCACAAACACCGAAACAGATAAGTAATATAATGTGGTTTTTGTTCAACTTTCTCAGTTCTAGTTCTAGCGGTATCAGAACAGAAACTTCTACACCGATAGGGGGACAATCTTGGTTGAGGGCCAAATGATCGTCTCTCAAAAATCAAAAATATTAGTCTCATTCCCTCTATGTCATGATAGAAGCCTTTAATATTAATACCTAAAAACATAAAAACTAATAATGTTCAAATAAACTTCTCAGACACATTTTATTATAAAATTAAAAAAATCAATTATCCATATTATAATAAAACTAAATTGCAAGCTAAATTTGGAATGTAAATGTTTGAGTTACGACAATTTGAATCTCAGCCCCAAAAAAAATGTGGTTTTTTAACCTTTAAAAAGCGTTTTTATTGCAAGATTTGATGATTGAATAGAAAATATCTGAAATCAACATACAAATTTTGTAAAAAATTGAAAGAATTTTCATTTTTTCTTAAATTATCATGATAATTAAAAGTTGTATTTATCTTATTATTATGATTAGATTACTAAAAAAACTTTATTCGAAAATTGTTTTTATACGGATAAAAACAATTAAATATTCATAATCAATGCATCAAATGCTTCTAGATTTATATATAAAATTTATATTATATCCTAAAAAGTGAAGCTTTGTTTACTTGTATTATCAAAAAAGTTAAAATTATACCCATATCATTAATATCCGTTTTGATGATAATTATTGAAGTTCATTTATTAGATTTATTCACATATATATATATATTTACAAAGTTGTACATAAAGTATTTTTTGATATCTTAATCCTTTATTTGCCATACAATGAACTGGGTGCATGGTTCATTTTTGGACACTTATAAATGAGAAGAATAAGAATAATACATTATAATTCCTCATATCAGTTGAAAACCTTTGTGTATTGACACTTCCCCACAGCAAAAAATTAACTAAACATTCGCAAAATGGTCTCAAAAAGAATTAGAAGAGTTTACCTTGTGCGAACGCACATTAACAGAGGTTTGAAACTTGACTAAGGCTAGTAGACTCACTACTTACAACGTCAAGAAGGCCATTAATCGACATGGTCGACATATAGAGAATTAAGTTGATTCTCTGGATCAGAGGGAAGTTTACAGACGGGAATGTAGCCGTTAAACAAGATGGTAAACCACCGCACACAAAAAAGGTCAGAGAATCCTTTTTGAAGACCGAAATGTGGCCTCTTCATTACCAGATGCCTACTCGCTCGACTTTTCCTTCTGACCGCATGTCGATGTCAGGGCCTGACTGACAAGACCATCGAATATATAACCTCTCAAGACATCCATCGATGAGATGTGGAACTCCATGAGTCCCAGTTACATTATTACCACCTCTCATAGCTAACAGTGGCTCATCCCTTCCATGGCCTAAGTCAATGGAGGCTACATGCAAGATTAGAAATACTCACATCTTATTTCATATAACTCCCCTTGTTTCTATAAATAAAACTTGTAAAAATTCTAGATTCAAAGTGTCTAGTTTTCAATTTTGGACTAGAACTGTACTGTCCCAGGTTACAATTGAAATCAGAGGAAAAATAAAGAGGTAAAGATCAAATTAAAAAAAATTAAAACCTCATTGATAAGTTTTTAAATATTTATCTTATTGTATTTTCTTTGTACATTCATTATTTCTGTTTATCAATGATATTAATGAATAAAATATGGAATAATAATGGGATCCAATGTATTTTTCAAACACATAATTTGAAAAATCATTTTTTTTTGTCTACCTTTTTTTAATTAAGCATTTTGATTAAAACAAAATAATTCATTTAATATGCCATGTTGTGAAAGCAAAACAAAAAATAATAATAAATAAATAATACAAAGAAATTTTTTCCCTTCCATTTTGGAAAGTAAGGAAAATAAATTGAAATCATTTAATTTTCAATTAATTTCATACTTTTTATATCAAATAATTACTGTTATATAAATAAAACTCTTTTTTTGATAATTTTTTCATTAATATTCATAAATACATTTACAACAAAAAACGTTCACTTGTTTTGCTTTACAAAAAATTACTGATAGTCACTTCATACATTACAAATTGATTATTTTTAAAATAAAATTTGTAAAAATATTTTTTTTTGTGGATTGTTTAAAGATTGTTTTTTTTTATTTAAGAAGTTGCAACAAAATAATACATTTGATATCAAACTAAAATAAATGATTTAGTCATTTTAATTTGTAAAATAATTAATTATTGTGGGTAGTAAGTCATGAAAATATATGTTTAAGGTTTTATGAAATGACATTATGTACACACTGATATAATTTTTTAATTAGGTAATTATGTTGTATATTATTTGTTGTTTCTACAAGAAAAATACATTGAAATTGAGTTTTTGTATTGGAATATCTTTATACATATATAAATGAATATCCAAAGAGTCAGTTGACAACGTTACGACTGTATCTATGCCTATATTCTACGTCGATCAATCCTTTGATTATCAAAAAAAGTTATTTAAAGCAACAAAAAATTTCTAATTAATTCAGAAGTGTATTTTTATGTTTGCCAATAACTCATTATATAGATATAATAACATGTTTTTTGCATTGCGACAATGGGTTGAACAGAAAGTGTCGGTCAATTGAGACAACGTTTTTATTGACTTTTTCCTGAAGTAAGAAAAGAAATGTGCACAAAAAGTCATTGATTGATTTAAGTTGTTGTAACTTAAGTTGAAATAGGGATATTATTATTTTGCATAGCAATTTAAACCTGGTAGGCAAAGTAAAATTGGCCTTATAAATATTGAATAAATACTAAAACAATAAGCAAGGTGAGTTAAATATATTGATGCATCGCACTCTTGGTTCTAATATTTGGATTTCAACTATCCGCTGTAACTGTCTCCAATTTAGCGATAGAAAGAGAAAGAACAGGCAAACATATACAATGTACACTAGTTTTGAACAATGATGGTGCTATTTTCTCTATGAAACACTTATTTTTTTATATATGGATATTTTTATTCAGCCTCAATATCTTTATTGTACATTGCAACCTTTCTTCTCAAAATAAACAGAAAAAGGCCTAAAATTAGTTCTTAAAAGTTAGTCAATTCTTCCCACTATTGAATTATTCATTATTCAATGAGTATTCGGAATGGTTCACAACTTAACAAGAGCAAATCCAATTTCAACCAATTTATGTCCGAACAATGATAAATCGACAGGTGACGCTAGTTCTTTAACTAATTAAATATATATTGTGCAATTATTTCAAAAATGCAACTGATCAATAATCCAAAAATAATAGAGTTCATTTCCCCAAACTTCTCGATAAATTATTAAAGCAAACTGGTGCATTCAAAACATAGAAATGGAACCAAAATGTGTACGAATAAGTATTATGTATATATATAATAAGTAAATAACTGACGGTATTATTGCACTGGTGAAAAAAGACATGTATTATAGTGACACATTGAAATATGCCAAATATACTCATGCATCCTTCCTTTTACAATTTAACAAAGTATATATGTACACATATAAATATGACCCATCAAAATGAATTTATTTCCTTCCAACATAAGAAAATTGAATTTTAAAATAAAGAAGAAAAAAAATGTTCAAGGAAAAAGAATTTAATAGATATAAAATATTCCATTTTTCAATTTACTCTTTAAATATATATATATATCTCTTTTCGTGTCAACCCGAATTACTTTCTCAATGTATATATACCTTTTTTCTTACATTTTTTAGTTTCATCTAACAAGAAATGTAACTTATTTAAGGTAAAGAATAAAAAATATGAAAGAGTACTTAATACAAATTGATATAAACAAAAAAATAATATATATTAAAATGTTATATTATTGATGTATGGCGTACTCAAAAAAAAATCTTTTAAAGGATGTAAGAGGCAGCAAAATGATGGAGCTATTTTTTTGGTTCTTGTTGCTAGTTTTATTTAATATATTTTGGTTAAAAATATATAAGGGAATAAGTTATAGATAAGTTTTTTTTTCTCCATTGCTCTCTGTTTGGGGTTTTTTTTTTCATTCTCGTAATTTACGACTTTATTTGCCTTTTCTTTCTTCCTTATGTGTCTGTGGAGGTGTTAGTATCTATATATATATTTAATGTGAATGTTCTACTTCCTTGCCTGGTTTTGACAAGATATCTACTACTACTGCTATATACTCTTTCTTTCGTTAAACCATAGATAACTTCATTGTTAAATAATAATAAAATAATATATCTTGACAACTTTAAGATTAATTATTAGGAGAGTGAGAGAAAAACACTCACAAAGATAGAAAGGAGAAAAAAAAGTTGGAAGTGATTATTACTATATCTATCTATATATGTGACTATCATTTCCTTACCTTTTATTCTGATACTGAATTATTTGCCCCCTACATTTTTATGACCTAGTGAGGGAATGTGATACTTTTATTATATTTGTAAAATAAAAGTTGAAATTTAGGTTATGTATTTTTTCCTTCTTTTTTTTCATATGTTATGAGTATTGATTAATATTATAACTATTTTATTATTACACTTTCTTTCTTGTATTCAAAGTATTTGAGAAATGAGATATTTCCATATATTTTATGTATTTTTATCGTATATATTTTTTTGGTTCATTCAAAGAATACAAATTGAAAAAGAAAAGGTTTTTTTTATCTTGGAAAGTGATTCAGATAGTAATTTTCTTTCTTTCAAATAGCTACATACATTCCTCATGATAAAAGTTACATGTATGACATCACTATTTATACAGCAAATATATACATATAAGAGTTGTAAATTATAAGCACTTTTGGTGCTACAAAAGGAACCAAAAATTGACATAATAATCTGATAAGAAATCCAAATAGATATGATGACGTTTTATTAGATTAGCTGCAAACAGCTATGAAAGATATAAAATTAATATAAGTTCCACTTTATTTTCAGTAGGAACATATGGAGGAATTAACTCGTTTTTCAACATTAATTCGTCTCATAGCCCAAAAAGATTTACACTAATAACTCTCCAAAAATCCAAATATTACTTATTATTAATTATTTATTAGTGAGAGAAACATTATTTTCCAAGATTCAAATAGTTATTGAATAAAAAAATATATTTTCTGCGACAAAGTGTTGGGCTGATAAAATTAAAAAGTATGTCAGTTTGTGAACAAAACTAACGTATCTAATGATGTCATAAATACAAATCTGATGTTGGATAATTCTTTGCTTCTTTCTTGTTTTTTATTTTACCTAGGGGCAGCACTTATGATTTACAATTTTATTCTGTATATTTTTACAGCTCTATTTCTAACTTTTACTTGTATATATGTAAAATCAACTATTTACAAAAGTAAAGTATTTTAGTATCAATCATAAGAATTTTATTTATTTAAGAAATCAGTATATTTGTGCAATTTTTCATACTATTTTCTCACTTTACAAACTCATTAAAAAAGGTTATACGTTTGATAATATACGTTCAAGATTTACCTTTTCTTAATCTAAATTATTAATCACAAAGTTCATTTCCTAAATTTGATTTTCGAATATTAAATCATTTGCTTTTGTATTTTTCCCCCCGATCTAAAAAGTTAGTAAATATGTTATTTGAAAAAATTATTTTTAAAGTTCTTATTGAAGTAGTACTTCTAAAATTTATCTTGAGTGTATAGTTAACACATGATATAAGCATATAATGAGATTTTAAAAATAATAAAAGTTAATTAGAAGTGACTTAGGTATCCACAAAACTAAAAATGAAGGAGAAAATCAAGACCACGTGATCAATATATGTACAAGCTAATGTTTTAATATACTTTTTTTTAAATTCACTATGAATGCGTAACATTCTATGCAGCCTCTATTATCCTAAAGTTTTAGCTGAATTAACAAGATACAATCTGGAACTTGGGAAGTACAAGTTGAAAACGACACATGTAAAAGTTACAAAAAGTGTTATAATGACGTCTGTGATGTCATAAAAAGTGCCATCTTGGTTGAAAAAAAGATTCTACAAAGGCCATAAATCTACTAAAGATAAACAGCTACGTTTTGCTAATTTGTTTTCAAGTAAAAAAATAGAATATATGTTCAATAATAATAATAGAGTCTATTATAATTATTCAAGAGTTAAAATATATCGAATAATATTTTTTCCCAATATATAAATTATAATTATTGAAAAAATATATATGAATTCAAATACTTCTTTTCAATGTAAAACTAAAACCGAGGAAATAAGAAATGATCAAAATGGAATTGCGTCTTTTTTTTGTGTTTAGGTATTTTCCTAAACACAATATATACGTATTTTTCTTTTATATTACTTTTTTTATAAATGTAAAACAGAATCTTAACTCCTTTAACATACTTTTTTTGTTCTAAGTATACTCAGAATTTGGAGCTTTTAGGGTGAGAAAATGGATAACTATGATTGTTCAACGATAGTTTTAAGCGTATTTTGAACATTTGCCTTCCATTCATAACAGCTAAAATCTTAGTTTTTTAATTGTATGAGTCACTCCAACAGCCAAGAGGACAAAAAAATAAGGGAGAAAAATAAAGTTTAAATAACCTAAAATAGTTCTCTCTATAGATATAAAAAAGGAGTAGGAACTCTAAAAGGCAAACTGCATTCTGTATTATTTTGATTTTTTATAAAATTTTATTATTCCTTCTTAATTTTTAGAGTCAAACGACACATCTGTTGAAGTGAATAGATATTTAATATATGCACAATGTTTAGATGTTGTAGCTGAGTTATTAGAATGTTTAATTATATCATGCACAATAAAAAAACATTAACAAAATATACATTTTTTATTATCAAAGTGACTTTTTAATTCATTTTTGTGGGAAGTGTTTAAATGGGTTAAAAAGAGCTATTTAGAGATAAAGTAGCTAAATTATCCCTGCTTCTTTATTTTTTCTTTTACTAGTTATTATTTAAGGATCTTAAATTCTCAAAAAATTAATAGTTTTTGTTTTTGTATTACAAGTAATGTCAGTAGTACTTTAGGTATTCATTTTTATATCTTTAGTTTTAATGATTTTTACTCATAATTTCAACCAAAGGATATTTAGCAACAGTAAATATAAACATAAATATGCTGTTCCATGGTGATGTTTTACGATGAAACGGATTTGACTAAAATTTGCTATGTGGTAATAATACATCATAAACTAAAGCAATGATAGTGAAGTATTATTACCACATAAAAAAGCTATCAGTTAGCTTAACTTAACATATATTATATTTTTTAAACCATGGCATAAGTTTTTGCTCTAAAAATTTTTAAGGTGGTCCTTATTTTATTTTTAAATAATAATAGTTTAATTTACACTATAAAAATCATCAATTCATTTATTTAGAAAATAAAAAGTTTTAATCGAATATACCATATTATATGAAAAAATATTTTTTTTAATTTTTGTTAAGGTAACTAATAGTTTTGTAGTGATGTATCATATTTTCCTATCATTGTTTCGGTTTATTCAATACTACAAATAAAATATTTATCAAAAATGGTAATTTCATTCATATGTAAGACCTTAAAGCTTAGATTTGAATAGAGTTACATATTCAAAACTTAATTTCTGAGCTGATCTACTGTCAAAAATACTTTATGGTAAATTTGAATTTAATCTGTGTACACAAGAAAATTTCTCATGGAATGACGGATATTTAAATAATGGATATTTTTTTAACAAATATGAAGATACAGTATTTGATATTCACTAACATATTTCTTATTGCAAAACTTTCTAGATTGTTCATAGGTGTAATATGAATAATTAATCAAAGTAATAGTTTTTGATATTCTTAAGTACCTAGATAAATCCGTGTATCATTTTCAAGAGTAAAACATAGTACATGAGAGGGTAAAAACCAGTTGTTACATATATGGTTTTTTAAAATAACCTTTAAGTATACATATAGGTTCCATTGGTTTTCTTATTTTGACCCATACAAGTCGTCAAAGTATTTTGTTCCAATAAATATAAATAAAATGTAATATATTTTAATTATAAACATTTTTTCTACATTTTTTTAAATTTATATATTATATCAAAAAGAAAATTATAGATATTTGTGGGACTTTTTGGATTATCCTTAATTTCGATTTGGTATTGATAATAAAAGTTTATTAGGATAATAAATTAATCTTGCTAGATACTATAAAAGGATATCAATTTCAATATAGACATAACATATTTTTAAGGCTTTAATAATTTTTATCTATTTATATACATACATTGTACGTATGTGGAGAGATATTGATTTGTAAATATTTTAGTAAGCACATTAGATAATAACTTATTCTTTATTAATTGCAATCATTTTAATAGAAACTTTATATTTTATATTTCAGCTATATCGGATGTAATAAAAGAATTTATATACTTCTAAAATGATTGCTACAAAGTTTACATCGTATTTTTCTTGAAAACTTCCGGAATATTAATTGAACAGTAGACATGAAGCAGATATTTTGTTCCAAAAAAAATAGTCAGACCAAAGTTTTCTGAAGCACAAACAAAAGATACCCCTGATTCTCCATGTGGGAATTACTCGTGTAGAAGAAACTAGAAAGCTATATCTAAAGGAGAATACAAGCTAATAAAGACAAAAATAGACACCCTGTCTCTGGCAGAAAGCCTAACTTGGGGGTCTAAAGGGATTACTATACAATTGATTTGGCTTGAAACTGGACTTTGCCTGATCTGGACCGATTTACAAGAAGATTTTAAAAGAAAAAATCATCCAATGGGTACGCGAAGCTATACCTAAGGGAAACTATGTCTTACAGCAGAATGGTGCACCAGATCACACCTTAAAAGTAATCATGAGGATTCTGGAGGACATAGTACCATTAAAAAAAATTTAAGTGGCCCCCTTATCCCTTAGATATACACCATCTTGGTTATGACTTTGTTCTAAAATATAGAAGAAATCCTGTAGAAATCGAAACCCAAATATTAATGCTGTCAAGGGTTACCCTCATTGAGCAATAAGCCGTTCATTATATTCGAAACTTACATGTAGGATATCTGCAAGGTTATAATTAAGAAATTATAGACTTTTTGTCCATCTAATGGGGGTTATATAGAGTAAATAATATTTTTTTGTCCTGTTTTTAAAATATATTAAAGTAAAAATTATCAATTCAAATGTTTGTTATTCTTGATAAAGTAAAACTGTGTACGTTTTGCATTACACCTGCTATTGTAAGTGCATGAAAGCAAAAGGACACGAAGTTAAACATCATTAATATAATCCAAAAGCATTAGATTTGTAATATATGTACCTCTCAATTTGAAGATATAGAATATAAATATCTAATAAACATATAAATAAATCCAAAGATCATTGACTCAATTTCAATTGAGTTTTCTGCTTTTATTGCTCTGCAATAATATAAATAAGATCCTTATATAATTTGAATTCCCTGATATCCCAAACAAACAATAAAATATAAATGGAGACGATTTTAAGCATATACAATACATATTTATTATATCCATTAGGTTTAATTTTATTTATTGTGTAAAGGATTCAAAAGTGTTGCAGAGATGTTCATATAAAAATTGGCTTTTCTGTTAAACTCAAGAAAATTGAATACATGTAACTACTCAATATATTAAATTAATGTGGTAATAAACCATTACATGCATGGGGAAATAAACATCTTAAAATGGTGATTAAATTGAATCGTTCTAAGTTTACAGCACTTCCCCCCCCCCCAAACTTTCAAGATTTTTTTAAAAAGTGTTTTTTTTAGATTTATTTATTTTCATATATATATTTACATCTCTACATACACATTGATTATTAAGTACTCGAAAAATAAAGAATATTTGAATAAATCACAGGAATCACGAAAATATCATATACTATTTGGGTAATATGATAAAGAACAGAATTAACTTTATGATTAGTTACTGTAAGCTTATGTTGTTTTCAAATGTTATCCTTGATGTATGAAAGATACAAAGAAAATGTATTTCGTTCATCAATTAATCCGTTTTTGGGCAATTTTTGAAGAGTGATCATTTCTCCTAAATTTTTTAATATATTACATATACAGGCCCCTCTGTCTAAAAAGCAATACCTGTTTGAATGACACACCTCTGTCTTATTTATGTTATTTCAATGTTTGACCCAAATTAGTTATTGTCAATTTTTGTGTTAGTAAACTCTAAACAAAAATGAGCAAATTTAACCAAAAAACAAAAGCGTCATAACCAAATTGAACAACGCAAGTCTGGAACTATCTGTGCAAGGAAAATAACCATAAGATATCTCTAAAGTGATAGGCAGTAAGAGCTCTACTGTGTACTGGGGGACCAAGAGAGCCACACTATAAGATTCCACATTTAGAATAAAGAGCCAAAAGATTTTTTTCAGGCAATTAAAGGCACCATTGAAGGCAAAAGAGGCAAAGTTAGCGTCAATGGTTTGGCTTGTGAATTTGAAAACAGCCAGACCACCAGCTTGGTGAAGCAAAACTTAAAGCTTAATACCAACAAGAGAGCTCTTCGTCAGGGTTTGTAGGCTTTGGATCGAGTATAGCATGTGATATGTTGTAAAATCCTCCTCAACAAGAATCAAAAGCAAGCTATTGGCCTCTCCACAGGCACGACTTTTCCCTTCTAGACTTTGGGGACGTTAAGAAGAAACTTTTGGCAGTCCAATACTCAAGAAAGGAACAACTAAAGGCCGTCATCATAACTGCTTGAGCCTATCTAGATCCGAGCTTTGTAAATAACTATTATGCAAAGTTCTGCACAAGGCTGAAACTGGTCATTGAGGAAAAAGGCGGCTATGTTGATTGCAAAATAAAAATAAGGTTTTAATATGTTCAGAAATGAGTTCTAAGGCTAATACCCTTGACCCATATCAATTTGTATAACCAAAATTAAATAAATAGCAGAACAGTTTGAATTACATTTTACTACAAATGTATGTGTGTGTATTTTCCCGGAAAAAATGCCAAAACCAATGGATGGATTTTGCTGAAATTCCTGTTTTTTTAAACAAGGGTTCTTATGACATTTTTTCGTCTTCAAGTCTATGGTAGCCTTTATTTTGCAATTTTTCTAGAAAACCAATTTTTGAAAAACAAACGACTATTTCATTTAAAACAATTCTTCATTTTTTCATTTACATGAAGCTGAAGAGTTCAGATTTAATTTTAATTTCTTAATGTTGCGGCAACGCCGGGCAAACCTACTCTATAATCTTTTTAAAAAAGTGTGCAAAGATACATAAAAACATGCAGCGAGAATAATCCTTAAAATTTGACGTTCTTTTATACTTGTTTAGAGTAGAAGAGTTCAGAATTATTTTTAATTTCTTAATGTACCAGGCAACGCTGGGCAAACTTACTCTATTATTTAATATAATTAAAACATTACTTCACCAAAAACTCGCCTTAATATGGCAATGTAACTAATACAAACAAGTATATTGTACTAAAACATATAAACAAAGCTAAAAGTGGAAGAACTCTGTTCATCACAATATAATTTAAAAAAATAAATACAAGTTAATCTTTATTTAGTATTTTTCTAAATTGAATTGTCAATTTGGCAAAATGAAATAATAGATTAATTACTGAACTAAAAAATACGTCATATTATTATAGATAGAGTGTATTTTTATCACCATGTATAAATTTAGTCTACTCTATACATATTTTATTACATTAGACATACGTTTAAGGTGATGAGATGGTTTAAAGTTGTGGGTTTCATAAAATTGAAATTGTTGCGTTTTATTCCTTGTTTTTATAGAAAACGTAGTAAATTATAGGCATATTTTATGGTCATTTCCATTAGATTTTGGGAGAGAGGACCAATTCAACAAACAAATGATAAATATACATATATTTACTGAATGATTTGGGAATTTATAATCGGCAAATTATTATATTTATGGCAATGCCATTTATTTATTCGGTCCATTCGAGTCCAGTCTTAGGACCAGTCCATGGGATCAGTTGATAAGACCTTTAGTCTTTTGGACTGTCAGTATTAGAACTGATAAAAATAAGAAGAAATACAGTTGAGTGACATCATCCAAGACAGATATGCAGGACTGAACTGGACCGGACTGACACAAAACTGAGCGGGACTGTAGTCTTTATTCCTAACAAAGGACAAAAACAACACTAATAATGGTTCACCTTAATTGGTGTATATAATAAATTATATTAAATATAACGAGACAAAATTAATTATCTCGATATACAAATTTACATTTATGTGTAAAATCAGCACATTTGAATCATAATTTATGGTTATTTCATCATTTGTGTTTCAAGGGAGACAAGTTGGTTAATTTTTTTTTTAAGAAACTCGATACATAACTGTTTATAAATTGGAAGTGAATATATGTAAACATTTTAAATTAAGTGAAGTATTTGGATATCAAATAATATATATATAATATGAAAAGATATTAAAGTTTTTAAATGTAGATTCTATGAGGCTTCTGAAAGAATATAAATAATTATGCTTTAGTTAAAATATCACTACATACCAAAATATAAAAACTTAAATACGAAAAAAATTATTAACAGGCGACCCAACGTTTTACTGCAAAAACATTAAATTCTAAACATTATTGAAGAAATACAAGAAACATTGCCAAAATATAAATTATAACATGAATGCTCTAAGATGAAAAAAAAGGTTACATTTTATTGAAACTATCAGGTTTTATCATGTAAAATCTTATCTTTTAATACTGTAATATATTATAAATATGTGGCCAGTCAATACCATTTAAATAAATTATTGCTATTAATTTTTTGGAAGTTGTAGTAAAAATGGATTATTACAATGAAATAATTATAAATTGATAGTTAGTTTTTTTAAAAACCACAATGGAGTTCTAAACTATAATTACCATTTCTGGATACAACAAATCATCATTCTAAATGCGAATACAAAGCCTATAGTTAACTAGAATATGTATATAAATATTTTTCTGTAACTATATGTGAATTAATTTAATTTATTTTATGATTAAATTTCTTTTGATTTTTTGAGTTAACACATCATATATGCAAAAGTAAGAAAAAACCACAAAAAATAATTCTCAGCTCTTTTTATCATACAAAATAATAATTCATATTATAAATTGTCATTCAATTCATAAAATATACATTTGTCAAAATTGACTATTTTTTTATCAGTGATGTTTATATGAATATAAATGATTATATTCATAAAATGATTTCAAAAGTATGTACTAACATAAAGATGGAACTAAACTTACCTCGTCTCTCCGGCTTTCCATTCACCCATTGGACACATCCAATGGTCAATAGAAATATCTTTAAAAAAAGATATAGTTTTTTCTTCTTCATGTTCTTTCTCATAACCTAATCAAAAAATATTTTGTATCATATTTTTTTTTAAATATTGGATCGGCAACACTTATTTTTTTATTTCCTATATATTTAGTGACGCAACCAAAGTGGTTTAGAGCAGAAATAAATGTTTTCGCCCATAAATTTTGCTCCATAATCATTAATACTTATGCATGAATGAATCCCGCTGTTTTTAAATATATATGTACAAAAATATGTAATCGCCATCAAGATATTAAAAAATCTGTTAAAGGGTAATTGCATTTATTTCATCCCATACATTTTTTGTTCCTCCATTGCAAATTTGTAATTTAAATAAAAGTGTCTTTGACATTTCTTTTTTTACATAAATATGTATGCAATATACATATATATGTATATTGTATAAAGAATGATCATTGTTGCAAAAAAAATTTGGTATATAATTAAGTTTTAATGTAAATGTATGTTTCGGACATTTTCCTTTCTTTTTTGCATCATATCTAAATGATTATTTTCTAATCATATAAGTATTTGTCTTTCTTTTATGCCATTTGTATAATTATTAGTATTTACCTCGTTGCTGCTTTCTTGTACTTTTTTATCTTTTATACAGGCTTTACTATATATATAGTTTAAACACGTAATGTTTTTAGAAAATAAAAATTATATCACTGATTAAATAAACAACTATTTCTTTTCGAAGGATCTGTCTGGTGTATTCACTTTCTAAGCTCATTCAAATAACTGAAGAAAGAAAAAAAATCCCTCGATGGTTCTTCTTCTAAACATATAGATATATATATATATATATGTAAAAAGAGAATCGCGCTTTTTGTAATATTCGTCGCTTTCTCCCTTTATTTCGATGGTTTTTCTACTACTTTCATACCATGAGCTATTATAACACCGGTATGCGCTTTTTTTTGTGAGTACGTGAAATTCTTATGTACATATGTTTACACAAATGTAAGAGTTTGCTCTGAGCTGATATTACCACTGGTACTACAACAGAAATGTAATTATTTTGGGTTTTAGCATAATGTTTTTGTTATGAGAGGACAAATTCCTTCTGAGTAGTTCATAGGGTTTACGTTTATTCCTAAATCTTTTCCATAATCAATTAAATGATTCATATGTATATGAAATAATTCATTTAATAATGAAAAAAATTAGTTTATCAAACAAATGATAGATGTACAGGGTACGACCTCTATTTAACAACCAACACGATTTTTTATAAATAAATTTTCTCGAATCATCTAATTTTATTAAAACCCAATGGTTAATGTTTGTTGAATAAAAAGAATTTATTATTCAATATAATCGCCCCGACATCGGAAACAGGAATAGATACTAATGACAGTCTCCTTTCGCAAATTCCAGAATTCCTCCGAATCCTATACATCAGTTAGGATTTTGTCTTGCAAGAGGATCTGTTGGTGTGTCGCTCAACTACGCCTCGCACAGAAAATTCCATGGGGTTGAGGTTCGGTGAGCGTTGAGGCCAAACACTGGTCCAACGAAGTAAAAAAAAAAGTCAAAATCAAGTCAACTTTCTCTTTGCATTGTGGGATCGAGCAGAGCCTTTACTGCACTTCTCTCCTGATTTTCCAGACAAAGTACATTTCCAGGTTATAGAAGTTAACAATCTCAACATTGTCATGTTTGGCGCAGACCGCAGATGGACACTCTGTTCCACGATTGTGGAATAAATACTTCGTCATTTTTTTTACTGACGCAAAACACTTTTGGCAAGTCACCAAAATAATTAAAAAAGTCGTGGCTGCGTATTCATAGCTATTAAAGGCACTCAAAGTTGGTTGATTAAAATACACAACAAACATTATCATAACTTGATATTATTTTAACATTAGCAGGGGTTCTCATCAGTTTGATGAAGAGAGTATTTAGCGGGCCACTCTAAAAATACATTGGCTCTATTTTAAATTTGGCGGTAAATAATGTAAACAAAATAATGATACATGATAAAAAACAATACAAGGACATTTTATAAGCCAATATCATTTTGGTTTTGAAGCAGCAGTAGATATTGACATTTTGATATAGTGTTGTTATTTCTGTTCATTGATGTTTATTGCTTAGTAAAGAAAGAGTACTACTATTAGGATAGTTTATTAAAAATATTAGATTTGGGAGCTAAAGAAAACTTTATTTGTTCTTTAATAGATTAGTAATTTATAAAAAATATTAATTTGTCAAGCTAAAAAAAATGAAAAAAATTTAATTGGAAAAGCTTAAGTTATCAAAACTACTTGTTTTCAAAACTGGCAATAAAGAATAAATAAACTATTAATTATTATAACTAATTAATAGTGTTACATTGAAGCTGTAGAAGATACTAATATTTATATTTATATGAGTAATAATGATGAGGTTTATTGAAGCATCATTGATGTTGGAATATTTTATTCTTCCCGTCATTTTCCTGTGAATTCTGAGCTATCTTTTTAAAGTCCCCATTCAGACCAGTTGCAGAAATCCTCATTATCTATGTGTTCATGAGTGAATTTATTATATATTTTTTTCACATTCATTTAAGAGAAAACGGAAGCCCACCCTTAATAAATATATAATCAAACCAGGGAACAATGTATTACATGTAAAATGGATAAAACTTGTTGGTGGATAAAGTCTAAAATAATTACTTAATACATTTAAGTAATGGCTAGCACTTGTTTTTACCTGGATATTTGTCATATATATATACTTATTGACGGGTTATTTTGAATTTTCCCGTTTTTGTATGAGTAATTATTTTCAAATGATAACTTTGCAAACAATGTTGTACATGGTTTTTTGTTGACATCATCTTCCTTTGCCTTGATAACAGAGCAAAAAATGCTTATGAAAACAAGTGTTTTTGTTTCCCGTTCTCTCGTACATCAGTAGGGGAAAGGGTAGCGATTGGTTTGTGGAGGGTGGAGATTAATACAAATTGATGACAACATAGCCACGTAATTTTTTGTTGTTATTGTGATTCCAAAAGTGTGGGCACTTACTCTTAGTCCTCCTTATTCCAGCACTTATGCTCACCACTCATAAGTAACATAAATGTATTATTTAGTTCCATTTATACATTGTTTATTCAGAACATCTGATGTACTTTTTAATTAAAGCTATTTAGCTACTATTTTTTCCCGGTGATTACAATATTGTATAAATACCTAAATATTTACTCTTTTCAGTAATGAATTTGAATAGAAAAAAGTTATTTTTTATATTGTAAGTACATTTGAAATCTATTCCTTTATTTCTTATATACTTTAAATTGTGTGATCATATTTTAATTGACCAACTTTTGAATTAAAAAAATGTTTCTGTTAATTTTTTCCATCATTAACAAAGTACAATTATTTAATACATTTTTTTTCAAGATTATAAATCATTATTAAGCATGTTATCGGTTTATATCATTATAATCCAATTTTATCATGCTAGGAAGATAATAAATTCATTGTTTTTAAAGTTAAAACTTTTAAAATTATTATTTGTGTAAAAAAAAAATACAATGTAAAAAATCAAATCTATATATTAACTTGAGGACAGGTAAGAAATATAATAAAGAAACTACATCAACTTTATAAAATATGTATAGACAACAAGAATAAAATCTCTTTATCATATTTCAGTTGAACATTTTTATCCATCCAGACTTTCATACATTTTAGTGGCATGCAAAAAAATTTTTACTCATATGTTTCTAGGTACTTTTACCAGCAACATTTTTGCCGCTAATTGTTTTTACGGATACATTTTCAGATTTTAGAGATTTTGCCACACTGACATTCTTCCACCCTCCCCTTTTATGTTTTTATATTATTGGTTCGAACTTTACCATTAGACTTAACTTTTGAAACATTACTTGCTTTCTATCTATGAAGGTTCTTGCATTTCTTCAAGTTCCAACTAAGATCATGACTATGAATAAGGTATCTTCTTATGAAATAGACTCATAACCCAAGATTGGTGGCTTCTTATTCCTTCGTCCATTACTATTTTAATCAATGTATGTTGAGTCTCTGGGCTCATTTTGGGGTATTTAAATACATGAGTCGTGCCGTTACAAGCCCCGTTAAAACTTTTATAATATAGGTATATATAATAAACGAACTTATCAGTAATCGTATTTAGGTATTGATAACTTTTGAGCCTACGACCTGCCCCCCCCCCTTCTATTGTTAAAATATAGCAAAATAGTGGCTTCAGAAAATAATATAAAATTTTCAAGAAAGTAGATTATTTTTAAATAAATAAATTATTATTAAATTCCTTTATTTACATATAACACATTTCTCACTTCACTTCAAATTTCAGATTAAACGTAAGAGTAGATAAATTATAAAAACGCATAAAAAACATTATTTGAAACCTCAATAACACTATTCAACACTTTCATTGGAAGTGTGTGTTCTTGATTACTTTTAACTTGAGAAAAGATAAAAATAGCCTCTCTGGTCAAAAAATGAGTTACTGTGGTGTACAAAGACCAACATTTTAAATACTATTCATAAACTTTGATAGCTTCATAAATATACAGAATTATTTTTTCAAGTAACAAATTATTAAATTAATCTTTTAAACTGTTATTTTTTTAATATGACAATATATGTATTCATTTATGTACCAAATATAATTTTATCATTCGGATCAAAAATGCACCAATTTATTAGACATACAGAACAAGAATCAATTTTCTGTCATTTTTTATTACAAAGCATTTTCTTAGATTAAGAAAATGATAGATATAATTAATTTAGTTCTTGTATCTGGAAATAGAAACCTATAAACTATATAATTGCTTATTTCGTTTTTTGTTTTTTTTGTATTTTCTAAGACGAAAAATAACGTTAAATAGTATAGATGTTTTAAACATATATATGTTTAAAAAATCCAATATAATTAGGTTAAAAATGTAATTTTCAAGTTTCTCCTGCAAAAAAAAAAAAAAAAAAGATCAAAAACCATCATTTCAATCAAAAGGTAAACAAGAGTTAAAATATTATTGACTAGTCTAATTAATTAGACAATTTCTTAACTAAATTCAAAAACTAATGGAGAAACATTCCCAAAAAGTTGAGCAGAAAGGTTAATGATAAATTCAAAAGGAGCAAAAATATAATAAAATAAGATATTACAAAGGATATTTCTGCCCCTTTGATAAATAAAAACCCCTGGGAAGTAACGAAAGCTCAAAGAAAAGAGGTTTATCCCAGGTATTACAACTACTTAGTGGTTTTCTGTAATCTTAGGACTTATTTCATATGTTCAAAGCAATAATATTTTCTATAATTAATCCTAGTTTGTCAATGACTACAGTTTAATATTACATGTCGTGATGTTACATCATTTTTTACACTTATATATTCATAAAAGCTATTTATATAACAATTTGATCAACTTTTATAGTTTAAGAGTTATAAATGGTACACGCATAGGTATATAGTCCATGAAGAGATGGATAGGCCTTTTTGAAGGAGTCACTTAAGGTAGCAAGCTTCCTTCTTATGTAGCATGCGAGTTGCTTAATTATTTTATGTAAATGAATAAAGCAAAGTTGCTGTTTTTTTTGTCGGGTAGAACTCATTTTTAGCAACAAGAGTCATATTAAAAAAGAAAGAATGCGGAGTACAAATAAAAATAATGATTATGACTTTGGATTAATTTTAGCAAGGAGTGTATGTAGACTCAACGCGTCATATTCAAAAAGTAAGTAATATTTATGGTTTTACATCTTAAACATTTTTTAGGGTCCGAGATTTGTTATTGTTGACAACCAAAACAGTGTTTTATTTTTATTTTCTTAAGCTATGGTCATTATTATTTATTTCTTGAGGAGAGAAAAGAATATCGTTGTATTGAGTAAGTGCGTGTGAGTGTGCTTATATAAAACTGGAAGTACCTCCAAGGATTTGAGAGGGAGGTATCTTCTTTATTAATAAAATAAATCTATATTATTAAAGCAAAGTTTGATAAGTAACTCTTGACATATATTAATGTATTATCTATAGCTTTAGTTGTAGGAGTATGATCATTATTTTTTAATTTCACGCCGAAAAGAATTATTGGCGTAATTATTTTGCCCTGGATCTTACAAGCTTAAATTAATAAATGATCTCATTATATGTAACTAAGAGCATTCTAAAAAAACATGTCTAATGGGGCTGAAAACTTCAACAGATTCTATATACATATGTTGTCCTGAAAAACATCATTCCTGTGGGTATTTAAAATTGAGCTGTGAATTTTCTTCAATCAGTTATTTGGGAAATTGATGACATTATCCTTTGCGTCCCATTTAATTCCTTGATTCATCTATCACAATTTGGCAAGGTAGTGTCTCCTTCCCAAATTATACACTGCCACACTACCTTGTGGATAATATAAACTTTTTTTTAGTTTTCTCTTGCCCCATATAATACATTATTTCGAAAAATATACATAAACCATTTTACTCGCAATCTGAGATATTTTTGTACATACATATATCTTCAAAAAATGCCAAAAACTAGTAGATCTTTCTTACTCTCCACATTTCTATAGAAAATATTCAAAAAGAAAGTCTTATCTCTAAATTCATTTCCTTCCTTTCATTGTTCCAATTCTATTTTCCATGTATTTTAATATGTAATGAATATCTTTTTATTTTTTGTTTTGCTCTCTGCTATTACCTTCTTCTTCGTATTCTTTTCCAAGGATAAAAAAGATAATGAATACGCTCATTGCAGAATTTTCAAAAAACAAAACAAACTCACACGTAAAGTTTTTTTATATGTACAGATCAATACATTTCGTTCTTATTATCTGTATGAGTTGTTGCATCGACATACAAGACGTGGCTAATATATTAAATTGAAATCGATATATCAGGGAAAATATCCAATATCTTGTTGATTGTATCGGTATTGGAGAAGTTTTAGTAATTTAGTAATTTTTAGCGTTTTGCTCCGCTATTTTATATGATGCTATTAAAAAAAGTAGCCAATACAAAAAAAAACCTGTTGTTTAATTTTTGTAACCAGGGAATGCTTAATACACAGAGCACTTACACTTAGATAGATGATTTATGACTTACCAGGTTGAAACTTGAAACATGGACAGTTGTATTATATTGATTTGAGAGGTTTTGTCTAAGGAAATTAGAACTGAATTTCGTATAACCACTTCAATCCCCTCGTCCAATATATTTGACATCTTTAAAACTTCTATAAATAGGAAATTTGGGACCAAGCAGGTGTGATAATCATTATGTCCCGTGTATAGAACGTGTTTAATTCGTGTTGCCAAAGGGAAATCCGATTAGTTGAATGTTATTTTTGTGACAGAATAAAGTATGGCTGCATCTTCTACTCGTTCTACTAAGAGTGAGTATTTGCCAATATTTTTTAATTTTTGCAATGTGGAATTGGCTTTTTTGTGGTTAGATTATTATATCGTTATATAGTCTATAGTATGTAATAATACTGTTGAATACAATTGGTAATAGGTTACGTCGTATAAGGACATTTCATATAAAAGCAATTTTGTTTCAACCAATTCGTATAAATTTATTAGGAAACGGGGCATAGACTTTATGAATTGTTATTTTGTATCCCAAATGTTGGTGGTGCTTTTTGGGTAACGCCGATACTTAAAAACAACTACAAGCCCCTCACAACGCGGCAATTGTACCTCGAATGTTGGGGGTGTTTTCGGGTACCACCAGATCTCGAAACAGGGTGCAACCCCCCAAGAGTGGGGGATTCTTAGTAGTGAGTTAAGTATCGGCAGTGGGTTGCATCCCATTTTGGACTTGGGGGTATCCGAAAAACCCCAATATTTAGTGTACAATTGAAGGGGGGTCTATATGTATATTAGTATACTTATATTCATAAAACCAATATGAGAACAATTCTTACAATTTTACAGTCTTTATTTTTGTTTTATATTTAGTAAAGGTTTTCATAATTATTTTTTATTTTTATTAACGGTTCTGATAACATTTTTTTGGTCTTCAGGACAACAGTCCCTTAAAATAGCATTTTTTAGCACTTAACTTGTACAACCTGAGGATCAAGGTGTATTTTGAATACAAGACGGGTTTTTTGATTCTCAGAGAAGGGGTGGAAGATGAATTTAATCTACCTTAGGGATCAACAGCCCACAGTCCGTGGCAGAAGTGTATTCCAGCTCATTAAAAAGGGGTTTTTGGTTCTTAAACATGCGAAGGTGGGGCATTTGAAACTCTAATGAGGCACAATACTTCACCTGTACAACCTAATAGCCGGGAGTGTATTTTGGAATGTCATGGGGTTTCCTTGATGCTCAGGGAAGGGGCTATCGAAAAATTCAACTTAACAGTTTATCTGTACAACACGTGCGCTGGGGTGTACTATAGAATATCAGAAAGGTTCCTTTGTAGCTAGAATCACAGCGGCGGTAGATTATAACTTGTATTATGGCCCAGCACTTCAGCTGTACTACCTTAGAGGCAGGGAGTATTTTGAGATATTATGAGGTTTCTTGATGTTTTTTTTTTCATTAAATGAAATAATAAAGTAAAATATTTCTGTAAATGAAGAATATTTGATCATGACATTGGATTTTTATTTTCTCATTTGATTAAGGTACCAATGCAATTAATGAATTGCATACCATTTCTCAATTGTTTGTTTTTTTTTACTTTAATTTATTAATTTTTCATAATATTTTTTTTTCTTTTTGCAAATTTCTTTGGATTGTAAAGGAAAATAGGGAACATGCAAACTTTACTCTATTTTCAAAGGAAAGGACCCTTTATTATAAATAATTATCAATAATTAACATGTAATGAACAAATACTTACTACTAATAATATAATGTGAGCTTATTTTTCTCCTTTTCGCAAGTGCTTTTATAAATGGATCAAATTCAAATAGGTCGATGTAATTACAAAACACATTTATATTTTTTTTTCAATTTGGAAAATATTTATACAACAAGAAAAAATTCAGTTTGTTTTGTTTAATCCAAGTTACAATGGTAAAACTTCCCCTCTTTATTAATTGGTGATTGAAAATATAGATGATATTGTTTGTGTCAAAGGTTAAAGATACATATGAATTTTTATCTTCTTTTTTTTAATCCAACGCTACTCAAAATGGCAAACAAAATATTAAAATTAGATGCTTAATATTTCAACTTTTGTGATGATAAAAGTAAATGAAAAAAAAACTAAATTGTCTTTGAAACAAAACATTGTTGATATCAGACCATTTCAGGAGTTTCATAGATTTAATTATAATTGGAGTTGAGTAGTTTGTAATGAAAAAAGTGCTTGAAGTAAGATTTTTGTTAATTTTGGCTATCTTTTACAAGATTTTATGGGGGGAAATGAATTACTACTATAAAGAGGAGAACCTTCTACATTTAAAATAGCATTACTAGAGGGAAAATATTGTAATTATGTTTAAATTCATTTATATTTATTGTATTATGCATTTTTAAAACAATTTACACAAAAAATAGGTCCATATATCAGACCGAAAAGTTAACACTCCGGCAAACGATTAAAGTAAGAACAAAAAAGAAGAAAAAGCAGACGCGATAATCGTTTTCCTTTTCCTATATAGTAAAGGTAGTTTTTTCATTACAAAATACCCATCTATAGTTATAATTAACTTTGTATGTTCAAAGCTAACTAAAAGTGAGGTTTTTTTAGACAATATTAAGCCTCAGACCATTTTCCTTCGGGAAATGTTCTTAGTACAATTACAACAATTTTCATATATACGAAGTTTGTCTGAAAATTTTCCGACTTAATCAATATAAAAGACATTGTTTTTATTATATTTTTCAATATTTTCGCTTTGTAAGTAAACAATTTTCCATCAGCGATGCAGATAATAACAGTTTGACACTCAATTTTGTGCGTTTTTCACAAAAATACTGGCTCCAACGACTGTCCAGTTGATATTTTACAGCAGCTTAAGTATTTAAAAATGGTTGAAAAGTTGAAATTATTAGTTACTCGAATACAAAAAAAGAATAGAATACATATACATTTTATTGATATCAATTATTTTATCAAAGGAGGGTCTATAATTTTATAACCAGTCACATCTTCTTTGCTTATTACTCGACAATCTTTGTAAGTGAAAAAGTGACAATTAAAACTAGGTTTCTCTATGAACTTATGAAGTAGCTATGTAATAATCTGTTAGTCCTTGGTCGGGGATTGCCGAAATAAGGTTAACTTTCCACTAGTGGACATCCTTTATTTAGTTCTATTAGTAAACAAGGTAAAAGACACTCCAAAAATGAAACATGTATATTTACGTGATAAACATTTAAACGATTTAAATCATAACATCATTTAAATTTTGTACCATTTTCAACTTTTACATTCATTTTTTACTCACAAATATAACATATATTAGTCTTAGTTGGTCCATTGTCGTAGCCTTAAACCATAAATTCATATATAGTATTCTTTGAGCAGAATATACTTCATATACTTTAATTGAAACTGCGTTATCCTTTTCAGTTAACTTTGCATACCCTACTTTTTAGTAATTGATTGTTCCTTTCAATATCCCACTTGATACCTTTATGACAGATGTCAGCTGTTTTAACTATATGAAAAATTAACTTTTAATTAATTAATTTTTTAAAAAGTGTCTTAAGAAGAGGAGCTAAAATTATATTCAGATAAAAGCTGCAGCCAAAGTTCTTGGGTAGAGATTTGATGCATTTATTGATCCGCTCTGCAACCATCAAATGAATTATTTATATAATAATCATATTAATAGTATTCCACAATTGAAGTATATATTAATGCTTGTATAAATATGAAAATTGAGAAAAAATAAATTATAATATTAAAATAATCTTAACTACTTAATTAGTTTGGCGTTTCAATAATATTTAATTTTTTATTATCATTGTAAAAACATTAAACTTTTAAATTCGATAAAAATATTTATAATCTATGGATTAATTCAAGCAAATTTCAGGAATCCAATTAGTAAGCATAAGTATTGATGACTTTGCATGTATTGATAAAACAGTAGAAGCTATTTTCAATTTTTGTAGTTGTCGTTGTTCACCTCAGTCTTCAAATTGAAAAAAAAAGAATCTAAGAAATCGAAAGGAAAAGAAAGGAACTTCTTTTTTATGCAAAATGATAAATTAGATTAACGAAACCTGGATTAAAAATTCTAAATTTAGGAATAAATCCTAAACATGGCATTGTCAGCATAAATAAACAACATTTTATAATCTGATTTAATGTTTCAGGGGCATACTTAAAAGTATTGGCGATTAAATACATTCACAAGAAAAAGTTTGGAAAAAAAAATACTTTTTCGTCATTTTCATTATATTTATTACTTTATCAATATTTTTTACTTTAACCCCATGAAATATATTATGAAAAAAATGGATCCATAAAATATTTTTCAATTATTTGTCTGTAAAATCTAGCTGATTTGGTCAGGCTTAATTTCATATGTAATGTGTCTCTCCGGCAAGTATGAGGGATTGGTAGTTGATTCCTTCAGAATGGTTATATTCTATCCTGAAGACGCAAGCCATACATGCAGTGCAGATATTTATTGGAATACAGTTTGTTTTTCAGCAAGACAACCATTCAAAACACACATCCAAACTCTGCAAAAACTTTTTGGAAAGGGAAGAAGTCTCCCACATATTATCTATTATGCAATGGACCGCTCAATCTCCTTATTTGAGCCGAATAGAGCTAGTGTGGGAACAACTAGACAGAAAAGTGCCCCATTAGTAAGTGGAGCATTTTGAAGAAGGTTTGGAAAGATATTACATATGTCTATTTTGAAAAAGTGTCAGAAGGAATGCCAAACTTATGTAGAGCAGTTAAAGCGGAAAAGGAAGAATTTTTTGATGAAGCTAAAATTTAAACAAAAATACTATGATGATTTAAAAACAATAATAAAATAATAGCATATTGATCCTTTATTTTTATTTTTTTTGTTCATTTTAAAAGCTTAATTCCTTTCTACCTCATGAAAAAGTCATTTGTAGTTAGAAAACTGAAAGAAATTCTAATTTTTTCATTACATTTTCTTGCCAGTGTAAAGATTCAAAGGTATAAGAAGCATTTTTGTATATCTCAGTGTGTTTAATTTTTTTAATGAAATTTCTACGTGTGATTCTGTATATGGACGCTTAGAAATTTGACACGCTTAAATCAAGTGACTGTTAGACTAGGTTTGACTGTATTTCTAAGATTCTATAAAACTATTGAAAAAACTATATTGACTTACTCAAACTAAAAAGCCTTTCAAATTGGTTTAAAACTAAAAATGTAGATGCATATATTGAAGCAAATGCATGGATTTTAAATGCATATAAAATTAATATACGTATTTTGTATATACATACATATTCCAAAATTAAATAAAAAGAGTTTGAAATGGAGAAATACATTGAGAGCCATTTCATTTGATATTTATATGTACATTTGTATATTTTTAATTTAAATAACTCATCTGCCATCAGCGAAATAATAATAAATTGCTAATATAATATATAAATGTATACATATATACTCTAATTTAAAAAATAAATATAATTTACTTATTCGAATATTCATATTATTTTTAATCATACCTAAGCATGGATTACTTAGCATCTAGATATATTATTCACTTTTAAAATCACACGTCCTGTATATTATAATCATTTCTGCTTTTATTCAATAAATTATTTTATTTTATACCACCAACTGGTTATAAATAAATATTCTTTTTGCATTAAAAGTGAAATAGGTCATTAATTTGTGCGGTATCATGTTGCCACACTGGTAAAGCAGGTGGTCGAAAACTCAAAGATATTAATATCAGAACTTTTTTTACATAAATTTACAACAAAAACATGGGGATTTATAATAAATGAAAATCAGCTATACCAACAAATTAAATGTAAAGTAAATTAAAACTAATATTTTTTTTTAAATCTAAAAAATTCATGCTGAAAATAAAAATATTAAATTTTAGACAAAAATTTCAAAAATCAACAGCAGTTTACAAAAAATTTCAAAAATTAACAGCAGTTTACAAAACATTTCAAAAATCAATATTCCAATATTAATTTTTTTTTAAATTTTAAACATTACATTTTTTCCCCAAAAAGGATAAAAAATCTACAGCAGTTGATTAAAATTAACTTTTTTGTAAAATAAATATTAAATAATGAGGAAAAAATGTCAAAAATCCATAGTTATTTACAAAAAATTAAATTTATTAGAATTTTTTTTCAAAAATCCACCTGCTTACAAAAAAAATAAATTTTTGGGACGTAATTTGAATAATTAAGTTTTGTAACATTATATTTTTATGAAAAAATAAACAAACAATATAATTTTTATTTTCTACTTAATTTAAAAACACTTTCCAGCCAATCCCCTATAGAAGCCCCTGAGTTGATATCAGTTCTAATAATTTTCTCATATCTGCATGTAAACAACAATTATTTATATATAAATTATAAGTTAGTTAATAGTTCTAAAAAAGTTGTTTCCTTTTTTTATTTTTAACATGTATATTTTAAAACGAAAAATATATTGATAGACAAATAAAGAAGTAAAAAGACGTAATTATACTATCTGTAGGATTAAAAACAAAAGTGAAAGCAGTAATATATTGTAATGGCTTAGAGGATATAAAAAATATTTTTTGAACGAAGATTGATGCCATTTCAAATTTATTGGAACTCAGACAAAAATTAGATATCAAATGTGTACGTAAAAAATAAAAGTAAATTATATGAATGATGAAGTCGAATTTCTGTAAATAACAAAATGAGCTTCAGGTAAATTATTCAACTGATAATCTTTGTTTGAGTAGATAACTAATTATAATTTACATTTAATAGCTATATTTTGTATGATTCATATATTTTACGAATGATACCTTTTGTTAATTGATTTTAGGTTGTCCAATTATTATACTTAGGTTAATAATTTAAAACGACTTAAAACTTCAATTATGGAATACTATTAATATGATTATTATAAAAATAATTCATTTGATGGTTGCAGAGTGGATCAATAAATGCATCAAATCTCTACCCAAGAACTTTGGCTGCAGCTTTTATCTGAATATAATTTTAGCTCCTCTTCTTAAGACACTTTTTTAAAAATTAATTAATTAAAAGTTAATTTTTCATATAGTTAAAACAGCTGACATCTGTCATAAAGGTATCAAGTGGGAAATTGAAAGAAACAATCAATTACTAAAAAGTAGGGTTTTCAAAGTTAACTGAAAAGGATAACGCAGTTTCAATTAAAGTATATGAAGTATATTCTGCTCAAAGAATACTATATATGAATTTATGGTTTAAGGCTACGACAATGGACCAACTAAGACTCCTTGATGTTTTATGAGCAGTTCAATTGTTGCAAATTATCCAGATGTCATGACAATGTTTTTCATCATAAATATTTCATCTTGCAAATAAGAATAACTCGATTTTGATATCACTGTTATAATAACAGATGCACTTTCATAGAAAATATATATATATTTTTTTTTTCGTGATGAGCTCTATGGCACCATATGGAAGAAATTCTTCATCAATCCAATTAAACCTAATTTAATATTTCTATAATACTTGATACAGTTATGTGTCCATAAATATTCATAGTAACTTGTTAAACAAAAAATCATTCATTTTTTCAAATTTCAACGAAGTAGATGTTTCACCCCAATTAAACCACGTCAAATCTCTCTGGAGATTGGAAATTAAAAGAATTTAAGAATTGATCCTCCGATTCGTTTTGTTCTTTTCACAATTCTACAATACATGGCCTTCTATTTTTTCTACAATAGAAAATGGATGGAGAGAAACAGTTGAGTTTATGAAACTAATTAGGCAATATTGGAACATGGTAACTGTAGAAAGGGCTTATCGAATGCTAGATATTTGAAGAGACGCTATATGTGAAGAAAATTATGGGGGATTAGAATTCTTTCAAAACTTGTGTAGAAAAATCGGGGAAAAATACTAAACCTAACCAGAGAAACTTTTCATGTATTTAAAACAACAATTTGGGGCCTTATAAAAATTTGTGAGTATCTCTTAGAAAAAAATTATATTAAGTACTTTGTTCATGAAAAAATGAGTACTGTTTGGTTAAGTTAAATAAGTTGGTAATTAATGAGACTATTTTTTTTATGTCTCTTTAATTGGTTAGATGGAGTTGCAGTGATTAAGTATAAGTAAACATTATAGTAGTACAACTACTCCATCCAACCTAAGAATCTTTAGGTGAAATCATATATATAAAGTATATTTCTTTCTCTAGGAATCACCGTGGCGCGAACATATACATATCAAATTCAAGAAAATAACTCCCAAGCGTGCTGTCCATGATCTATGGTGATTCCATATTGCTTTCAGAAACTAGTAGTGACTATGAGGAAGAACTTATTGTTTCGTGTCGTACATCTCGCCATTTTTTTTTTTTTTCAATGTTCTATAAATGAGGCCTGTCTTTTTATCTTTTTGTCGATAATATCCAATATTTTTTGGTTATTATGATGAAGAACATTGTGTAAGGCCAAATTGAAAATAAAAGAAACGTCACTTTAGTCTTAATCAATTAAATCCGCTATAAAAAACTATGTCTTTGTTCAACATAATAAAATCATAATTGGTACTTACTTTTGGGGCACTCTTTTATGTTTTACCTCCAAAAAATGACCTTTTTCGAGATTAAAATGATCCTTTGTAATTGCAAAGGAGATAAAAATCCAATAATTAATTATAGTTTTAATCAGCATTTTGTAGAGGAAGTATGCGGCTCAGTTGTGGAAAAACACCGAATTTGATTTTTAGACTATAAATGTTTCCTTTCTATTATTTTAAGAATATGTCAACAGCTTTGGCTGAATGATCAAATTACCAAATGTTTTTAGGCCAGTTTTATTTCGATTTTACAAAAGTTAATATAATTATTGCATTAAAAACGATAAGATTTTAACAAATGGAGCGTGAGAGGTAAAAATAATAGTATACAAAAAGTAGGTAATTATCATAAAACCACCCAATTAATTAATATATTTTTTTATTCACAAATTTTTCACACAAGTGTGGATTGGATTGATATGGGAGGTATAGTTAAATTAAGTATTTATACTAAAGCTTAACTTGTTTGGATGTAAGATTACTAACATGGAAATTAAAAAATATCATGGTGATCTTTTAATTAGTGTAGATTTGACATCCATCCCCTTGAATGAAAGAATTAGTTCTTTCTTTTTAAAATGTGTAAAAGTGATTTTCAAGCCATTATTTCATGTTTCATAGCAGAAAAAAAATCCTTGAAGCCAAATCAAGAAAATATAATTGGTCAAGCTGGGCCATGACATTGGAAAGAAATGCAAAAAAAGTATAACTTCAATTAAACGTTCTGAGCGAGAAGCATCTTCAGTGCTCGTTATACTCCAACAAAACTCAGTAAAACACTTGTAAATTATACTAAGTGTCGAAAAAGATTAACCAAAAAGACTTTTAAACAATTTTTTTTATCTTTGCTATTGTTTTACTTGCCTAAAACGTAATATTTTATTAACACTTGAACAAAAATATTTTATGCTAAAAAAACGACTTATTATATTTGAACAGTATTCAAAACAACAAGAATTAAAATTTCAACATGTACTTTTTTGTAAGTTCCATCAAAATAATATCAAGTCTAATTATTTTATGTTCTTTGTGCTAGTAAGACTGTTTAATTCAATTTTATCTGATTCATAAATCCACTCTCGTAGGCTAATCAAATTTTTATAGTTCTTTTATTACAGTTATATGCTCTAGCAAAAAAAAAAAAAAGGTTCATGAAAAAGATACAATATTATTAAATTTAAAGCTATTACAAAATTATATGATCATATTTGGTTTATACTCCAATAAAAAAATCATTTTTATCAAAATATAAATAAGATAGAAAGTTCAAAAAAAGCCTAAACTGTTCTTTAATTCGCATTGTAGTTTATAATCTGTTAATGAAAAATTCTTTTAAAAATGTTCATAATATGATATTTTGTATTGGAGAGTTGAAAACCTTGGGGAAAGTATTTACAAATGAATTTCAAGTGAAAATAACGGAAACTTCAACATTGCAGACAATTATTATCAAAAATAAAAGGCTGTTTTCCTCCAAAATATTTTCAAATATGCAGGTTCATCCTGTCATTATTATTATTATTTTTTTAAGTTCACCAGCAAGTCATACTTAATACAACTCCAGAAATTAATATATAAATGTACTTACTGTACCTACTACCTATAAGGTTGTTTTTTATGATTATTTCTGCGTGTGTTTCTATTACAGATTTATGTTCCAACTATTAAGAAAATTGGTTTTTCATTTTCTTGTTCTCCCCCCTCCCTTCTGATTTGCTCCAATAAGGAAGAGAAATTGAAGTATCTTTACAATGTACATACATATATAAATACAAAAACTAATTTGTCGATATCAGAATATTTTTATCAATAAATAATTGCATTTCATTTGAATAATTAATTCGTTGTAGTTTTGTATACCTATATCGATATATAAAAATATATGTACAATGATTGTGTTTTCTTGATTAGCTCAAATACTCACGCTCAATAAAAAACAAACCTAGTTTTATTCTATTTGTGTGTGTTTTTATTTAAACTAATGATCCTTTTTTTTCTTCATGTAATGATATTATTTTTTTTCTTTCTTGTATACTTACAAATTAAAGTTTCTTGTATTATTCCCCCTCAGTTGTACAGTGCTGACTTGACTTTTTAAGTAATTTACTAAAGAATTTCATATAGTGTCATATTTTTCTGTTCAATACCTATTTTTTTATTTAAAAACAAATTTAAGATTTTTGGAGTACAAAAAAAATAATCAATTCTATGTAAAAAATAATGTTAATGTGGTGTAATAGAAATGACATTGAATAATCCTTTTCTATTAATAAAACATTCAATTATATTAAAATTATACATGAGTGCGATATCATCGAAAATAAATAACTTAGTGAAAAAATGTTTATGGGTATGGTTTGTTCGGTAAATATAGTTAATTTTGTTTATAGATGGACTTTAATGTGACTGCATTTACAAAATGTGTCCTTTTTCTAGACTTTTAAATCTTTCTTGCCATTATGCGTAAAATTTGAAAATATACTTATGACTTTAAGTTTAATTTAATATTAAAATATTATTGTTTTAAATACTAAATTCTTTTAAAAGGGTACCGCTATTATATATCAAAATACTATCGGTTTAGCTTGATGGTTGACATCTGATGACATAAATATTGTAATATTAGTATCAGTTAATGTAATGCTTATAAATATAGTCTTTTGAGTCCAAAAGATTGTGGACCGATGGTTTAGAGCATTTTTCATACGCAATAACATTTTTTGGGGTAACTTTCCATTTTTATATTAGGCTCTGTGAGGGGTTAAATAGCTAGAGACTAACACGATAATGTCTGTGTAAACATAATGTAAACATTGAGTACCCAAAACCTACAATAGCATTAAATTACGATTTTTTAATTACAAGGTTTCATTACGCAACCAAACAACAGCTGGAACTTAAAAAAAAATTAATTTTAAGTGTAAAAAAAGTCTGAGCAACAACAAAAAAGTCAATGTGTCCGAGCCGATGTCAGTGCCCAGATCGTTGTTATCTTCATCTGGACTACCTACAACATCAAGAAGTCTATTCAGGATATGAATAGTGTTGAAAACTGTTTAAAGCCAAGAAGAACCAAAACTTATGTATTAACAATACGGCTGACTTCTCCCTTGACCTCAAACCTGTAAAATTTGTAGTATAGAGTTTCCCATCCAAATGTAGATTTGCTGTAAGCTACCACTATGATTGCGTAATACGACATGGGCACAACCTCCATCGTCATGAGCTGTTAATAAGTTTGTTAAATTTTCGAGGCTTTTATTGCTTGTGAAGGAGGACTGAATAAAAAATATAGCTAAATATAGTATTGCATTATATATCATTTTTTGTTTAGTTGTCTTCTTTGGATTCTATAAAAATCACGTTTTCATAATCTAGTTATGTTACTGACGGTTTTTGTTCCTCACTCTGTACATACATATTTGTGTTTCATAATTTCAGGTTAATTTTTGACGTGGGCATGTTTATTAAATAAAGTTTGAGTCAAAGCCTCTTTGAGCTCATTATCTTTTTATAACGTAAAAAGGTGATCATTATCTAAGGGAAATTTAAAAAAATTCAAATGCATAATTTACCTATATAGAAAATGAGATAATTAGATATGAAAAAATTTAAAAAAACAAACACTTGAGATCCCGGTAATCAATTAATTCATTTCCATTTTTATGAAACATTTAAATGGAAGAAAATATATTTGATTTAGCCTAATTGTTATTTTTTGTCTATAAACTCATTATGGAATATTAAATATAAGCAATATTCTTCATTCTAGTTGCGGTTCTAAAATTTTGAAAACAAAATTTATTATTATTTGACATATTTATGTATATCAACACTGTAATAGCACTAAATATAATTACAAATTGAATCGTTAAATATAACGAAATTGGACTCAATTTGTAACTTAAGTTTGCATAAGACGCTCTTCGTTGTCTTAGATGGAGATCAAAACTAAATGAATGCACTTCTTTTTTATCTCGTTAGTTGCCCAGTATTTACAGAAGAAACGCAATTTTGATTGAACTAACTAATTATTTTTTTCATTTAATCTACTAAAAATCTATTTGGACTTTCTTTTAAAAACTTATTTGTTAGATGACGTTGAAGCATCAAGGAAATTGAAGGAGAAAAGCGGAAGATTCTTAAAATAGATTTAATCAGTCACAAATTTTACACGTTTTACACCACAAATGAAGTTATAGTTGCCACTGTAGGTATCAAATGTCGTCAATGACATCAAATATTTCTTAAAATAAAGAAAATTTATGTAATTTAGTACTATTCATTCTTTTGAAATTTAATTACTTAGTTACATAAAAAGTAGTATAAAAAATGTATGATAAACGAAAGTAATAAATGAATAAGCCGACCAATAATTAAACCTAATATTATATTTTCAAATTTTACATAACCCTTATTGGAAATTTTTGTTTATATATTTAGAAGTACATGAAATTTTATTTTTCTACCATTTGTTTCGATTTAATCTTCAAACTTGGAATTTGACATACATACAAACTTACGCGCGAAACAAATCAATAAATTTCAAATTGAATAAATACAATATCTCCCCTTTCAACAAAAAATCAAGCTAAATTGAATTTACTAACAATTGATAGTGGATTACATCTGTATTTATCTACAAATTATCATTAACTTCTATCAACAAATTATTATTTTATACGAATATATTCAAAACAATCCCTAAAGATAATATATGTTCTTTCTGCAAAAATGTAACTGAGACATCCTCTCATCCATTTTATGAATACTCCAAAGTTACTTCCATCGTAAAAATGGTCGAGCTGAGATGAAAAAAGAATTTAACCAGGACTTGATTCTTGTAGATTGGCCAATAGCCACGTCCTCCAGATACAATAAGTGTCTGAAGATACATGGTCGATGTAGTAAATCCATATCACTTTTAACTGTATTTTAATCAATAAGGCAAGCAAGAAGAGGTTTAAAATTCATTTTCAAATTCTAATAATACAAAACAAAATCATTTAATTTACCCCCCATCTTCACCAATCATTCGCTGGATACGAGGCCTAAGGATTTCCAGGACTTGACTACGCCGGAGAGTGAAATTTTGCTCCAGTACTTGATCGTGGAGGCCTTCAAAAAGTCGGTGTTGTCGTGTGAATTGGCATAGACCTTCCTCTCGAACTCTTCATAAAATAAGTAATCCATGGAATTCATATTGGGGACTTGGAGAGCCAGGTCTTGGTCTCTAAAAATGTCACCTTTTCTTGTTTCAACAAGTTTAGGATCTATTGGGTCTTGAGAGAGGGCTATTGAAAAAGGAACTTTAACCATTGACCTCAGCTTTTTCCGAGGTATCACTTGGTCAGACAGGAGTTCACAGTACTTTTCAGCATCCATTCTATCCTTTAGTTCAAACAAGATGGGGGGGGGAGGGTAACTCTGCCGTTACTCCCAATTACCCCAAAGGTTGCAAAGCTGCGAGAAACTTGGTTTTAAAGACATGGTGGGCATTAGTTATCTCTTTGATGAATCATTTGTTGTTCTTGATGTTGTGGGATCTGTTGATAGTCTATTGTTTATCATCTGAAGAAAAAATGATTTGGTTGCTATGCCACTTCAAATTCTTCGAGAATTTTCTTCCATGAGGAGCCTGGTTGGCCTTCATTTTGTGTGTAGGGATATATCTTATTGTAGAAGCGGTATCTAAGTTTCATGAGTCACATAAAAGTTTTCATTAATGCTAAAATTCTTGATCCATCTAAGTGATCCTATAAATTTGAATACAATGCCTCTTAGTGACCCTACCCTATATGCCTATGAAATATTAGCCTGAATATATAGTGATGAAAATTGGGCATGATAAACAAAAAGAAACTGATACTCGACAAGGTACCTTTGACATTTGAATAATGTTTAAGAGGAGCTTAGCGGTACTAAAGTTTCATTATATTAGGGGCAATCAGCTGTGAAGAGGGAGGGGGAGAAGGAAATAAACAAGGACATTAGCATTAGCTCTGACGTCAATCCTCCATTCAACTCTGAGTCTTACAATTGTAATCCTGCAACAAATTCTCAAAGTTACTCTCCATATACTAATGACAACCGCTGAGGAAAAGAAAATTTATTCTTCTGATTCCAATCCCAAAAATACTATGTATGTATATATGAATTCAAAAAAAAATTCTTTTGGTTTTTTCCTTATCTTAATTTTTCCAAGATCGAGAATAATATTGTGGTTTCCACAGATTTCATTTTATTTTTAAGACCCATGTCTTTCCAAGAAATTTGTCCCTTGGAAATGAAAAAGTTGAAGCTTTTTCCAAGAAATTAGCGTCAAAAAGGGCTTAAAATCGTTTTTATGTTCACTTCTACATTTGTCAGTTAAAAGAAATACAACTTAATTTCAATACTATAACTCTGAAAAAAGTATATACCATGTAATTAAGTCTAAGTTGACTTACTCTATACAATAAGATATAAAATTTTTTGAGAGAAATGAAAAAGGACTGTTGAATAAGAAAATAAGAAATAAGAAAAAACCTCTTGAAGATAAAGAGGGAAGATAAATAATTCACTTTAAAGTGATATATTTTTTAAGCAAAGTGTCATAAGATTCTTACTACGATAATAGGTGTTTTATTTTGATAAATGTTCGTACATTTAGAATACCTATATATAACTTTTTTTTTCTTACAAGAGGCTATCCAAGTAATTTATACGCAATAAATAAAGGAAACCAGATTATATATGTACGTTTGTAGAGTATACTTATGACAATGATGAATACTTTTCTTCATGTGTAAGCTATACATATTCAATTTTGAAGATTTACAGGTGATCAGGGACACTGTAATTGAAAATAATTATTACAAAAAAATGAACAATGGAACTAGGGCATGAGCATTGTTTACTTACATTAATTTGTAATCTATGCTTCAGAGAGTGGCGGTGTATTGTGAGGAAATAATTCAACTTTTAGAAGGACAATACCGCATCAGACATGCCTTAATTCTACCTTGACAGTCACCTCTTGAATATTTATATATCAATCAAATACAAACCCCCACCCCCCCCTCCATGTCATGTGAATATTGAAGGAATCGAAGGACTTGGTATGTTATCATGACACAGGGTAGTTGGTAGTATGGGGAACGGAAGAAAGAATCTCAAGATTTGTGTCCCTACCTTACAAAGTCAAAGGGGTGGTTGTTTACTTATTTGTGTATTACTAAATTCATACTGCCACGACACCCTGTGGATCAAATTTAATTTTAGTTTGCTCGCGCTTTATTATCATATTTTCATAGTCCAGGGGGTTTGATCAGGGCTGGAGGAGGGGCAAATGAAGGCAGGTTGGAAGTCTGCCATATTTTTTAGTTTTTTCTTGCCTGTATGGGGTGGGGAGATGTTCCGTCTGGCGTACAAAATTAATTCTTAATATTAATATTTATATAACCAAGGGTTATAGATTGACACGCAAAAAAATAATCTTAGTTTTTGAAGTAAGTTCCTGTTAAGATATCATCGCACTGTTTAAGAATAAATTATAATTATACGTTTAAAAAAACAAAAAGCAAAAAAACCAAAAAAAAATATTTAGTGAAATTGATTATTATATATTTAAGTACTAAATTAAGTTAAAAGTTTTTGTCTGATCTTTAGTATTTAGAAGACTCTATATATATATAAATTCAATTAATTATTAAGCAAGAGATAGTTTGTTCTTTAATTCCAAAAAAGAAGGAAAACTAACAAAGTAGAAAATACAACACCAAAGTGTCCATTTTCATTCTTAGAATCGTCACAATATTAAAAAATGCAGAATATAAATAAATAAACTTGAAGTAATGCTTTTCAGAAGGCATATTTTACCCCGGGCATGAATGCTACAAATGAGCATGTATATATGCTGTTTCTTAAACAAATACTAACACTCGTTTTAAGAAATTATTACTATATATGTATAGTTGCCCGGAAATGTTTTTTCCAAGTGTAAAAGAATCTGACTCAAATGGAGTTTTTTCCCTATGAAAGATACTCTATAGTAAAAAAAAGGAAATGATTGTGAGAAAATTTCCTTCGTGGGAAATATATTTTAATTATTTACAATTCTAATTATAAGGTACTATTAAAAATATTTCGTACATTCATTATGGACAAAAAAAATTGTGAGAAACTTTATTAGGAAATACTCTAAAATTCCATAAGTTTGTTTATGACTTAAGGGTTCAACTCATCACCTATGGGTATTTAGGATGTTGTTTGAAACAGAACTGCTGGCTCTCTATCTGCTTAACTAGTAGTTGATTCCATTATTCACACATTATTGTACATTTGTGTGGATATATATACATAAACCTAGTTAAGTTAACTTGGTTTAATTTTTTATATGGAAAAAGAAATAAAAAATATGCGATGAGGAATAAATGAGAAATATCTGTATGTTTAATTTAGCTTTTAATCTACGTGCAGGGATTGAATCTTTCAAGTTAATATGTGTATGTAGTAGTAGATATTGTGTATATAGTTCCCCGGATATGTAGAGTTTTAAAACAAACAACTCTAAGTAATTTGTACTTATTGGAAATACTTATATATACCAATATATTTTACAAACAACCTATGTTTCATACTGTAAATTAATTGAAATAAAGCTTATAGTTAAAGTATACATGTATGTGATTAAGAAATGTGTGATATGTTCCTACCTATATATAGAAGGTGTTCATGCTATTTGTGCTGCGAATTTTTTTTTAACCAGTTGTAAAAAAACAAACAGATTCTGAAAACTTTCTGTTCATAACTATGATGAAATTCCCCGATTTTAACAGCCGTTACAGACTATCAAATCTTACTAGTAACATCTACCCCTCTCAGTTTTTTAAAATGTCACTTCCTTGCCTCCTAGGTCAGATACATCTTCTGAGATCAAGACCATCATGAATAATTCATCTGGAGATTGGACCTTATCCATAATACACAGCAAAATAATCGTGCTGAAGGTTCGAAGAAGCTAGGAATCTACTGATCGAAGAGGTTGATCCTCTAGAAAAGTCCATAGTGTAAAGTTAAAATATAAACAAATAAGTAAATGATCATAGAACACACATGAAGTATGAAATTAATTACTAATTGAAACTGATAATATTTTTTAATAATTCAATGGTGGTAACAAAAACTTTTAAAAGAACAAACTAAAAGATTTAAAAAAACAACTTCTATTGATGAAAAATTGTCACAAATTGCAAACACTGATACAATATTTACTACCCATGGATTTTGTATAACTCAATTCATGTTTAAAACTAATCATGAAAATTAGCTAAACGATCTAACATCATGGACAATTGGACTTTATAAATCGAAGATATTGTGTGCATCCCCCTACTCAATCTCTTTTTTCTTCTCCAATACTGTATATTTTAAGCTCCATATATTTTTTTATACATTGGAAAATCCAATTAACTACTGAATCAATTTTCTAAAGTATTCAAAACTTATTATTAACTTTCTACTTTTCATCTAAACAATAAAATTGGTAAAGAAATTAAATAATAGATATAGTAGTTGAAGGCATGAGTCACTTATTTATTCGAGTAATAGTTCTATTTTGGATGTAAAGAGTTTTGAGAATCAAGGATACCATCATGAATTCAACATCAATACCCTAATTATCTCATAATACTATTATTGGTAGAACCAGGCGTTCCCCGAAGTTTTTAGGCGATGACAAACATACACATCTTGATTAAACACAATAGAAGATAACACCCCAACAAATCTTTGCGTTACCTAAATTTTTCATGCACAAACCCACACTTACCTAATCCTCAATACTTAGACATTCTCTCGTCAAGAATATAATAATAAAAATAACAAATTGAGAGGAAAAAAATGATTTGATGAACGAGGGAGTATTTTAGCTCGTTGTTAAACATCATCTAAAGTATTTTTTTTAAATTTTATATAAATTATTTCCTGCTTGTTTTTACTTTTTCAATATAAATTGAACTAAACGCCTGCAAGATTTCATTCTCAGGCTATGATACTCCCTTTTTTTATGTTGTCTTGGTTTATGAATTAGGGAGTACGTTCCACAGTGGATCCGGTGACGTGTTCACATAAATTATTTTTACTCGTAATATGGCTCGTTAGTTGAATGAATCAATATTACATTTAAACACTGTTTCACGACAATTAGCAAGATTTTTTCAGAAGAACAGATATTTGAATCACTTCAGTCAAACTGTATCAACTCACTGAATAGTCAAATTGTATCTCATGATCAAATAATGAAATTAGCTAATTTCCTTAATATAACATAATATAAAATTTAAAAATTCCCACCCTTCAGCCCATCCTTCTCCACACCAACCTCGCATACAAGGTGGCACAAGTATTCTTCTTTGTGGCTCCTCAGAATCCATTGTCAAAAGTCTTACAGCTATGTGAAACCGGAGACTACAATGACCAGTGTCGGAAATTTACCAAGTTGTCTTCAACAAATATATGAGGGTTTTGGCCTTTTGGCCATAGGAGGAGACTTACTTGAAAAAATAACTGTCTTTTGGGTAGTTGACATTCAACCAAGGAGATAAAACTGTCTCTATGGCCTCTAAGTACACGCCCGTGACAATCTTGAGGCCCTTTGGAAACCAAAATGTCCAGCAAGTACGCTGTCATTTTCTAGCTTTGCTCTTGTTGCTGTTTTTCAGGTTTTTAAACTTAGTAATGAGGCCCTAGGAGCAGGGGACGATAAAATATCCTTTTCGATTGAAGGAAGCAACAGTTGATTTATTATAAATACTCAAGTGTTCAACTTAAAAATAATAATAATGATATGTAATGTATTGTTTGTAAAATATATAAATGGTTTAATTCCTCTAAAAGCAACTGTTTTTAATATTTAGCGTAGTTACAACACGGGACGGTACTTTTTTCCTGAACATCAAAAAGCTATTACGGCAAAATTTAAATCACAATGTCATAGTATAATGCAGATTATTTTAAAAGAAATACATCATTTTTGTCAACTTTTCTTTTCGATATTGAATAAAAACAATTTTTGAGGAGTAAAAATAAATCTTTTAAGGTTCATTATTTTTGAAAAAACGCAGTATGTTTTTCATTGGTTTTTCTGTAATGGGTATCATATGAATTATTGATTGTTTGGTTATCAGTTGATATAACTTTATTAAAGTGCAAATTGACTCAGTGAGGAGATATTTGTGTTATTCCAACACTCAGTACAACGGGGAAAGTTGCAACAAGTACTTCATTCTTTATAACATTTTTAATTCTTTAGTTCCCTATAGAGCTTTTTCATTGTAATTTTTTTTTTTTTGCCAGTTATGTATAATATGCTCCTTAAAATATCACAAACTACTATAATACATTGAAATTTAATAATTCAACTTCATGACAAATATAATATTAATTCATAAAAAAGGTGATTTGTATATTTTTTTTAGTTATTAACTTAGGTTAAGCTAGGATTACATTTAAATAGATTCAATCCAAATTATATGTTGGGTTAAAATTTGGTCAGTTAAATTCAAACCAGCACAGAGTAATTGAGCCAAAAACAAAAGGTGCTATAACTGTACTCCTTGGGCTACGGTTAAGACATTCCTGTATAAAACTATATTTAGAAAGGTAAAAAATATCCAATAGCAGAGTAAATTAATTGATTTATCTGTACTAGTGTTTTAAATTTTGTTCAAATTATATTTTAACGCAATAAAGAAGTACAAAAAATATTATAATTAAGAAATCTTTTAAGATTATGATGAATTTTTTAGAGTTTAATATTAAAAAAAGCTTTTTAATTATCTTTAAAAAAATTTTATGTTAAATAAATGTTTAAATTTAAACTTAGCCATAACTATTTTTGAAATCGCAAATACAAATAATGTGGGTAGCAAAGACGTTTGGAAGTTATAAAAATTATATTTTGTCCTCATTTTTTTATGCAAACGCATAGTTTAAGCACTCTTGAGGGAGAAAATTGAATTTACAGCTAATACCACGTAATTAAGGTTGAAATTTAATTTTTGATGAAAGATTTTGCTGATTTATTTTTTCCACAAAGGTACTCCCAATATATGTGGGCATTCAAAAATTTATGCTCAAATTGAATTTAGTCATTTTTACAAATTAACCCCTTTCTCCCCTCCTCCCTCTCCCAAATCTTAATTTAAATGTGTCCTCTGTGACAATTTCAAACTTTGTGAAAATTACATTGATTTTACCTAGACATCCCGTACATACTTATATATATTAGATGGTATCATAGGAACCAAAATATGATCTATTACAGATTTAGCCACCTCAAAAAATGCCACATATAAGTAGAAAATTCTTGCACTAAAGTTAATTTTTCCAGGACCTCACACGACCCTTTCTTTTTGTGCGTAAAGTTTTTTGTAACAAGTAAATAAAAAAAATTTCAAAAATAATCATTTTTTGAAACAACTTTGTGTATTCCCTCATATATTCCTAAAACAAAAAACTTTCACTTTAAGAACACGATAAACGTTGCATGTCTCTGTATTTGAAAAGAAAATAGACGAAAAGGTAAAAATCACTACTGGAAAGAAAGAAATCAGCGAATATGTTATTTTTGTATTATATAAGAAGTTATAAATGCATATCAAGGGTATTTAAAGGTGCAGTCAATTCCTTATTTTTAAAAGAAAACTAAAAATAGCAGCTACTGCTGTAAATGACAACCAAAATCTGTATGTATTTTTTACAAGACTAGGGTTACTACCCCTCTTATAGTGAGATTTCTTAAATTGCACTACAAATTTTTCTGTTCAATCAAAGTTCTCATCAGCGTTATTAAGCATATGGTGGAAATCTTCCATTTTTCACAAATCCAGAAAGGAATTCTACAATAAAACTTGGCATCTCATTCTGATTTTTAATAATCAAACTTGTAAGTATATATTTTCAAAAAAAAAATTTTTATTCGTTAAGACTCCAAAGGAGTTCACAAAAAAAAAAAGCTGAAGATGCTTATTTTATATTTATTTTATCCAATGAACGTGAAAACTAAAAGTTTGGACATTGTTCATGATGCTACAATGGGCCAAACTCTTACTATTTAGATTGCACTAATCCCTTCTGGTTTCATTTTCCGTAGATAAAGCCCACAGATTCCCTTTAGAATGAGAATTTCAATTCTACCAATTCTAAACCAGTGTTTTTTGAATGCTCGATCGTCATTTTCAATAAATAATGGTTCATTTATATATTTTTTTATATATTATCAAATATATTCTTTGCCAAAATTTAAATGATATATTATATGATGTGATGAAGTGATTCGTAAGTACAGAGCTCATAATGTTGTGAACGATAAAGAAATTTTCTGTTACTCCATGATTTAGCAATCTACATTTTATGACTCTGTTGGTGTCATACTCAATTTATCATTTAAAATTCTATTTTAAGTTGACTATGTATTTCCATATATCTCTTATTTGGATTCTGTTTAGCTTCTAGTAATTTTTTCTTAATTTAATTATATGTATTTATTTTATTTTCGTTTTATTTTTTCAATCAAAACTTTATTTGGAGTACAAAAAGTTTACCTATTAATTTCTAGTGATCGATTTATATTTACTGAAATTAGTTAGTAATAGGTTTTTTGTCATTATCATCAAAACAGTAAATCCTCACCCTGGTATTTATTTTAAATTTACATAATATAACTTTAATAACTATGAAAATATTAATTCTAAAAGAAAAATATATTATTCAAATAAATAAAAAATTTTAATCATTATTTTAATTCGATAAGAGAAAGTTATTTCCTAAATATACGACAAACAACGTGAAACATTTTCAAAATCACTTCCTTACTAGGTAAATTTTTTTTTTTCAAAATGTGAAAAGTTATTGGTTAGAATCCATAAAAAAATTGATTTTTGCTTGCATAAGTAATAAAATTATCCTATATTATTATATTCTTCAGCATTTGTATTTTTTTTTTTTTTGATAGAAAATCTTATAGATAAATTGAAACAAGTAAAATCCATGTTGCCAATTACTAAAATTAAATGCAATTATTGCACGTCTTTAAAAAGTTGATACAAGAAACATCATCGTTTCCTGGTCTGAATATAAACTTATCCTTTCATATACGAGCTATAATTATCTTGTGTGATTTACTACTATTTTTTGTATTAAAAACTAATGATTTTTGAATGCTCGATAGTCATTTTCAATAAATAATGGTTATACTTTACTGGATAGTTATATAAAGTATATACTCCTTCCCAAGGCAAAGTTGACCGTACTGATCATGGGTTAGAATTCAAATTATGAGATCGTATTCCCAACTAATGAGGTATGTTTGTTTTTCTAATTTTGTTTTTATTTTAATTAGAACATAACATTACATCTTTTCTGGAGATGCAGACTTTTAGGTTAGACTAATGAGCGGATCTCTTATGAGCTGCTGGAGAATTTTTGGGCAACAACTAAACTTATTTTATTTTGAATTGTTCTAAGGTTTTTTTAACTTTATTGTTAGTTTGGAATTGTTATATTTCTGCCATTGTTTTTAACCTAAAAAGTGTATTATTTCGATTCGACTTTTTTGCCTGTTTCTTGTTATTAAAAATGTATTTAATGAGCTATTTTAATGCATGTCATAGCAAGATACATTACTTTGAGTATCAACATAGCAATAGTTTCTGGCCAGTTATAAGACTTTTTCTCTGAAATTTTGAAGTCTATGAATAGGAAGGTCATTTAAAAAATTAAAAACATATGTTCAGTTTTTTCAAAAAGCATCGATTTCCTCCAAAAATTTTACGACTTTGAAAAGTTTGATGATAAATAATGGTGCTCTGTGTGTGGAAGATACAGGAAAAATAGCATTTCATTGATATATTCAAACCAATATTGATAAACATTAGGTTAGTCAGGATTTCTTTTTTTAAGGGGGGGGGGGAGTTTTCATAACCAGATTTTATCTCAAATATTTTGAAATAATGTAATTATATTATAGTATGGGTAATAAAATAAAAATAAAATATATGGACACGCATAAATATGTATTAATAAAATCTTTAAGACGTAAGCCTAATTATAATTGAAATAGCATTATGGCTTTTTTCAGATATTTATCACTGCGCCCGTTAGGCTTGTATCCAGATGCCTTCAGGGGGTAGATGTATATAGTATTTGCTCGATCACTGAGTGATGATATACTTTGTCATTGGAAGCTAGTTTCATTTCTGTTCACTAAATCATCGAAACGTTCCTTTACCAGTGCTCTAAGAGCTGAGAAACAGGTTTTAAAGCTGGACACTCAAACAGAAGGTGTAAAGTTGTCTCTCTTTATGAACTGCATTTTATTATCTGATATATATCTTGAAACCTCTAGTGTTCCTGTCACAACTCGAATTTTGAAAACAGTTGTTTATTGATATAAAATTATTTATATAAGATATGAACTCGAAGAAGTGGATTTTATAGATTCCCAATAAATATAAATTTTTTAACAAACTATATTTATAATTTAAATAATATTGTTGAGATTAATTTTAAATACAAGTATTTTTAGCATTTTAATTGTGTTAAATGAAGTAAATATTGAAAAATAAATAAAAGTTTTAATAATTATTTTTAAAGTCTACATCGATAGTGTATCAAATAAAAAAATTGTTTACATTATTATGGTAACGTTAAATTGTTGTGCACTATCTACCTTAAAAAAGGATATTTACGAATGAAGGTTTGAAAACATTCACATTATATGCTTGAACCAAGGGACCTAACATCTTCAAACATAATGATGATAGACAGATTAAATTGAAGTTAAAAGAACTGGTGTCATATGAGAATTTCAAATTGGTGCAGTTTGCCTAAATGGGGCAGTTAGAACTGTATTTATTCTGTAAAATAAAAAAAATAATAATATCTTCATGATTTGGCAAAGGAAATGTGGCTTCCTTAGACTCTCATATGTGGGTCGTCTTGGAGAACCAGTTCATTAATGTGTACATAACAAGGTTGACTCCTTCTTCGTTTCCATTTTCAATCAGTGGCCAACATAGAAAAGGAGTTCCTCATTAAGACCTGTCTTTACTGTGGACCCCTACATATAAGAGCAAATACTTTGTGAATTGCTAAATTAATTTTGGGAAATAATTTGTAATATATATTATCCTTAAATTATCTGGATTTAAAGTCCCCATCCTTTATATATATAGTTATTCATAGTATCAAAAATATCCCCATACGTCCATTACTCATTTTAAGAAAATAATACACAAAATATTTATAATACCATTAATACCAAATAATTCAAACAAAAAGTAATTCATAGATAATGCCATTGCAGTCTATTCTGTATAATCGACAATCAATAACAAACTGTATTTTTGTAAATATTAGAAGCTTGATATACAAAAATGCTACAGATCGTTTATTTATATTATATGTATACAGCAGCCTCTTTTCTTTACAAAAATCTATCTATAAACAGATTTGTTTTAAATACTTTACAAAATAAAGATATATTCTTATCAAACCCTCTAAAAAATCACTCATATATAAAATGTTAGTAATATTCCTAAAAATAATTTGATGATGATACCAACATATTTTTAAATCCGTATCTTTCATACAATCAAGAGCAACAAATTTTTTGATATTTAGAGTTAAGTGTGAAAATGCTCATATCTTAACTTTTGAAAATGTAATTAAGCATAATTTGGCTATATAACATCAATATATATTACTGTTTTAGAATATAGCGTTTTCAAATTATATATACCTATAAATACATACAGAAGTAAAAAGGATATTTTTATCGAAAAAAAAAAACATAATAAATAGCTTGGTTAAAAATTAAGGACCATTTATGATAAAATGTTGTACTAGGAATCAAGGATTCATTTGCCAATTTAGATTGTATTATATGTATTCCTTACATTATAAAAAAACTTTATGATAAAAAAGTGCCTTAAAGAGGTTAATTTTTTCAAAGTGTTCACGGCACAGGGATATCATGTAGCTATTCTTGCTATTAATTAGGGATTCCATCCTAATATTGCATGCAAAACTGGATCTCAAGAACAAGGAAAAGAAAAATAAACATTTCTTTAAGGAGTTTGACGGTTTAATTTCGATTAGATTAAAGATTATCTATTTTTCTTATAGTGTTTCAATAACGTCACAGAATGTATTATAAATAGAAGACGACAGGATGTTAGGGGCATCGTTGTTGATCTAATACCTTTTTAGAAAATGCACTAATTTGTAACTAAATAAAAGGAAAAGTTTATAAATTGCTTTAAAAATATATATATAATCTTTAGAGTTTTGATTTTAATAAAAAATGGTTATATGCGTACCAGAGAGGGATTTTTATAATGTTGGCATCATGTGCGAACGCTCTACCTATAACCTAATATTAGAACAAGCAATCAGGAAACAAGACCCACTTTTAAGATATATTTTATTTGTACCTTAATTTTTCCCTGGAAGAAACTGTCATTTATTGCAATTGTTAGTTATAGATTATTTATTTTTAAAGTAAATATACATTCCATAAATTCTTTATTGTAGAGGAGAAATATCCAGTTCTTATGATGTTTGAGTTCATCCAGAAGACTCATACAACACTCCATATAGATTTGCTGATGCTTTTTAGTCAACTTCCGCTCAGCAGCATTGACCACCATTGATATGGTATTCTTACTATTCATACAAAAAATCTGACCACAAAATGAAAATAATTATGTAAAATTTGGTTAAATCTAGCCAGAAAGCAGCTAATTTGGCGCCACTAGTACGAAGAGTGACAGTGCTGCGATCAAAACAAAATGGAAACCAAACATCTTCCATAGGTGCTCAGACGTTGTGTTGAGTGACTTAGGAATTATTACATTTAGTTTCATGAATTTATAAAAATGTCTTAATATAATTTTCACCATTTTTAATATAATATACACTTTCGGCTCAAAATCAATTATCAACACCATGGCATGAGTGTCTCGACCCCTTTTGGGGTCGGGGTAAACAGGCTTGGAACCATTCCTCTAGACAATAGAATATAAAGAACAGTAATTTTAGATAAATGATACCTGAACTCCCTATTGTGTGGTACACAAGCTCCCTCTATGAAAAAAAGTTGTACTTACTCTAAAAAGTTGGAAAACTCCAAGTTTAATGATATAATATTGGTATGCAACAATATTATCATTCGGATTTTTTTATTGTGCGTAAGATGAACAATTATTAATCAGTTCTCCTTCTCTGGCCACAATGGCTTCTAGTAAGAGTCTGAAGGCCTTGGGCACCTTGATGACGTAGTCATTTGACATATTATACCACTTCTTCTCTACAGATGCCTTAAGGGAATCAACATTACGTTGGGGGCCTTTACAACCCTCGCTCATAACGAAGCCCATATTTTATATTCCAGTGTGGAGCAGTCAGGAGAAGAGAGGCCGCAACTATGAAGACCACAAATCGGTGAGGTTTCCCTTCCACCCAGCTTCATTTTTATGGACAAGTTCTGATTCTTGTCACTCACAGTCATCCATTTTGGGGCTGTGAGCATTCAACCTGAGCTTCACGACCTCTTTTGTCACCTCTTGAATGGCAAAACTTTTATTTAAAAGACCACATAGATCAAGATTATGTTCAGAGACAATCTTGTTGTGTCCTTCACTTCCTCGAGGTGCTCCTGTCGCTGTAAATGAGCCTTTTGATCTTACTGTCATACTGAACCGTGCAATTCACAATGTACGTGACCTTCAAAACAGAGTGATGGGCGCACAAAAAGTTTGAAATTAATTGTTTTTTGTTAACGTATTGTAACCAAGAATACAGTGTATGAAAGCTAATACAATTCGGAACATTTTTTTTTAATAATCTAACATCTATTACAATTATTAAAAGGGTTTATTGAAACACTTATATGGAATATAACACAGTGAGTAACTATCAAAGGCTACAACTCCTGCTTATGGGTTGAATGAAATTTGAAGCACAGTTTGCACACAAATATTTATACTATAAAAGTAAATATGTACAAGTATACAAGTATGTATGTATTTACTGTAGATAAATGGATAAAACAAAAAAAAAGTTTTTTTTCTCTGAGGAAAAAATAGCTATCATAAATAAGATAAGGGAAAAGTTATAAACAAAATTTATCACTTTTGTTATTCTAGAAAAAAAAAAAAAAATACTACAATACATATTGAAAGTTAAGATATAACATTATTATTTACTCTTTGTGGCTAATGGAACAGATTTTTTTTATTAATGTTGCATAATATAAAATATGATTTTATGTCTCAAATACTTTTAATATATATATATATATTTTTAATCTTGTACATCCTAATTAGATGTAGAAAAACAAGCATACAAAAAAATCGATTTAGATAAATCTATATGTACAAAATTGTGGTTTTATAATTTTTATAAAGTATTTTTGAAGTATGAGAAGGAGAAGATAAAAGTAAAACTTTAACATAGTTTTCTCTAGGGCGGTTTACCTAAGAAACATTTTTCCTATTTTCTATTTTTTAAATCCTTATTCTCAAAAATAAAAAATAAAAAGAATTGAAAAAAAAAACTTTGATAACCTTACGTTCGTTTCTTTTTCTAAGGAACGTAAAGGATAAAAATTAATGTTTAGTTCAAGTTATTGATGGATTTATTGTTTATCTTATATTTGGCAAATACAACTTTAGGAAGGAATGATTTTTAAGGGAATGAGAATCAAGTATGTCTGTAAATCCGAGTATAACTTTTGATTTATCATTAATATATTAGTACGGCAAAAGTATTTTATATGTATCAGGATCAATAATTTGAAAAATTGTAGGCATATTTTGTATCAAAGTTTTTTTTACATATTTTTATTAATATAAATCAAAATTGTTAATCCCGATCATTTTTTAGAGTCCAATTTTCATTGTTTTTGGTAACAGTATTATTTTTCTTTTATTTTTTAAAGCCGTTATAATTATTCTTTCATTCTTGCGAAGAGAAAATTTAAGAGTATAGTGTAGACACATGAGTGTAAGTAGAGAAACGCTGAGAAATTAGAGGTATAAGTCCTTGTTGCACACAAAGTGGGGGTGAGGATCAAACACTGAGTAATTCCTCTTTACCCTTGCTTGATATGGAGTAGGATTTTTGTTTATTTCCTTAATCTCACAGGTAATTTAAAAAAAAACTTGTATTCATATTGTCCATGCGAATATATATACAGATATAAAAAACATAAAATTTATATTAATTAAATATTAGTAACTAGAAGGAATTGCGTTATACATAATTAAGGATATTACCTTGAAATTAGATCACTTAGCCAAGACCTACAACTATAAATATTTTTTAAATTGATTTTGGCAGATGAACATGATTAATACTTTCACAGTAGCGCACAAGATTTACAGCTCAATCAAATTAATTACCGTTGATATTTGAAATCCTGGCTTTAAACGTTGAATAGGTCATTCCAAGGTTATTTGGTCCTTATCAGTGAGCCTTTATGTATTAAGTACAATAAAGTTCAGTGCTTTAATTTCAAGTACGCACTCTTATCACAAGATAATTTTTTCGAATGATATTGATTACCAAACTTGAGTCATAGATTGGAGAATTTATCCGCATAATTATATGCGTAGTCGCAATGAATAGAGAGAATCGATCAGTATGATTTGTGGTTAGGGAAGCTTTTTGGCCACTTAGTATCCACTTGAAACATACTTTTCCCTATTTTATGGGACGAAGTAACTTTATAAAGTGTCAACAGAATAGCACATTTACAAGTATTTTTGTTTTTGTAACTTAACTCTACGCTACTCGAATACTTTTTTGGATGTTGAACTGTTAATGCCCTTTTATAACCTTGGTACAAATCCTCTTCTTTTTCTATTCATTATTAATTAAGAAGCTCTTTATCTCCACTCCACTGCATGGAGTCCAATAGTCACAATTGTTATCTTATTTTTATTTACTGCAAATTCTAAAACATTCTTAAAGTTAGAAAAAAAGTCCATTAAGACCTCTATTCGGCGAAATGTATTTCTATTATTTAATGTGTCGATCACGGCTTTAGTATTTCAGGAAATGCATGGGATTCTTCTGCTTTAAAAAAACCTTTTGCAATGTACAAATTTCTTGAGCTCAAAATTGTCAGAATTTGTTTACCAAAAGTACTAACAAACATTTTAAAGCATTCTTTGAAAATCGTAATGGATCTCCAATGATTAAAATCACTCCTATACCCCTAAAGCAATTTTTCCTTTCCTCACGACTCGTGGAAGTCTACCAACTTTTATTTTGTCCTTCTTAAAGGGTACCAAAAGATATATTTCTTTTTTAGATCGAATAAATACTTTCTCAGTAATTTCATCAGGTTTACATACCTTGTCCTATTTTAAAATTCTTTCAATATATTCGTCAATCCAATTCAGGAAAAACCCAAATCTCAGTTTGCTAGGAATAACTTTTCTTTAACTAATTGTTTCTCATTCCTTGAAAATTGTTATGCAAATACACAAGAACATCTTCACTTTTTCAAAGTACAGCTTTCTTCATGTGTTTTATTTTTATTCCTGAGGTGGTTGGAGTGTCATAAGTCTTTTTTAGTTTTCAAACCTTTTTACAGAGTCATTTGCAATCTTAATTTTCCTACTCCATTCATTCTTGACCACTTCAGATATTTTAAAATAGTTGACGCCATTGAATGTTAATGCTCTAGCAAAAAGAGAAAGATGATTTAAAATATGATCTATATTTTTATTAAAACGTATAAACTCCTTGTTTTTTCTATAATAAAGCTCTTTGAAGATTTTGAGTTAGACACTTCACAATCTTCTTTGGTGATCAAAACATGTCAAACTTCTCAAAAAGCTATTTTCAAATTATAAATTGATATTTTCATTTTGCAAGAAAGATTTCCAGGATACATTAAAATCTGGGTTATGCAATTTTAAAAATATATAAAAGATCTCATTCATACATTACTTTCTGTATAATCTTGAAGTTTTGATCATTTCTCCTGTCTAGGTTAATATTAAAATTGTGAATAAAAATTAATGGTAGATTGTAATGTTTCTTGTTATTAATAATTGCTTGTAAAAAGGAGACCATTTTATGTTTATGTTGACTTGAGAAAACTTAGATGATTAAGTTTGGATAATGATCTTGTGCTAGTCACTTTTGCAAGAAAACTTTTGAACCCAAGCTGGATTGATAATTACATTTGCAAATGGCATTTAACTTTTATAAAGGTAGCTAGAATATTATATATATATATATATAAAGCTCCTCATAAAGTTTCTATTCACACTGGAATGTCAACACTTATTCATTAAATTAAAATTTAATAAGTCACGTTGTCTGACATCAATCTTTTCTAGTAGGTAAGTCTAGTAAACTCTTGATACACTTCGACGAAAATTAATTTTAGTTTATTAATTTCATTTAGAAACTTTATAGTAAAAAACTAACAAAGAAGACATGAGATAAAAAATAAAAACTGATTTAAAATATATACTAGTTCTTCGGCAAAGGTATGTTAATATGAAAAATATTATTTTTCTTAAGATAACCCTTTGAAAATTACTATCTTTTTATTTTCTTTTGAACCTTAATAAGAATTGGGTATGAAGTTTGAGTAACTGATCTTTTAATGAATATGAAAAAAAGGATATAAAGATTTATTTTACGAGAAAGAATGATGTAAATGATTTTACTAAATGGTAAAAATTATAGTAACGACAATGTATTAAGTGAATGTGGGCCCTATACCAAAAGTGTAATGAGTTACTTTGTATCAAAATTGTCATATTTTAGATTATATTAGTAGGCTCAAATACATTTTCCTTTTTAGAAAAATAGTATTTCAATGACACATTCAATTCCTTTTTTACGTGAAGAGATAGTTAACAGTGCACAATTTACTGGGAGAGGGTAAATCGTACACATTACATTTAAGGATACTACTTAATACTGTTTTGTTTTTAAATATGATCTGGGAACTTTATGAGTAGTCCTCCTATTGTCAAAATATAATATGGCTATAAATATCTAAGCTATGTAACCTTTCATCAAAGATATCTTTTAACGATGATATAACACTTTTTCTCAACGTAATTTTAGATAAATAACTCTTAAATGAATAGTAATTAAATGAAAAAATAAATTGAATTTTAATAATAGCTTAGTGAATGTCTTAAGGAATTGAACTAAATGGTTTTATCAGAATAATAATTAGTTAAGAAATAAATTTATTGAAATTACTCAATACGTTCATAGCACCATTATTTTATTCAATTTTATTTTTCATCTCATATCTATTCTTCGATTTAAAAAAAAAATACAGAAAAAAAGAATTCGTGTTCCACGTATTAGATATTCCCTGTACGGATAGCTTTCACTGACGTCAATAATTGCTCCGTAATTTAAGGAAATTTCAATTTGGGGGATCATAGTTCATGTTTTAATTTTTCTTAATAAAAAAATTCCAATAAATCTTGATGAAACTTCATCAAATAACTTTATGACCTATTAATTGCATGGAATACTATTTTATGTTAATGCTAAACTGCAATAATTGGATTAAAATAATATGTATTAGAAATTTCTAAAATTGCTTGATATGTACAATTTTTAGAGACGACAGATGTATATTATCCTTTCAATTGTAATTGTTAATTTTATATACAATATATAGTTGAACGATGTAGTAACATATTTTTAATACATTTTTGGGTCCAATATATATATAAATTTTGGTAATGGAGGGGTAAATTTTTGATAAGCGGTAAAGTTGACGTCTTTTTATATGTTGATTCTATTTTGACATCCATTAGTTTAATATTTTCCTTTGTACAATATGTGTAAACGCTCTATTGGCTAAGGAGAGCATAATAAAAGTATTCTATTAATTCATTCTCTCAAATAGTTTTTTAAAATTTGCATATCGAAAAACATCAAAACAAATTGATTAGGTTCTCATAGCCTATCTAAATACCAAACTATATAAAATTAGAGATGCCACTCCTTGGGATTTATCTTACTCTTGGGATATAAACGTTACGTTAAGAACATGTAAGAACTTACATTCTCCTATAGCCTTAATGACAATAATTGAACAGGTGTCAATGTTCATGAAAGATACAATGATAGGCATAAAACGGCTACTAAATTATTTTATGTACACACAAAGTAGCAAGTATTAATAAAGATTACGAATAGTATGAAATATGATTGTCAAAATGTATTTAAATTCTGTCAACTATAATTATTTTCTCAGGATTTTATTGTTGTTTTTTGGGATTTTTAAGAGGAATCAATAGATATTATTAAATTCTGAATGTTGTCCCTGATTTATACCAAAATTTCCAAGACATTCTGAATATTATAAACGATAAGAAAATTTAATAAATAACAACGCTTTTCAACCTATTCAGAGATATATTTTTTCCACCATCAATGACGTTGAACGAAAGTTATGTTTTTGGATCTGTTAATTTTTTAATTACCAGCATTACGGAAAAAGATACCAATCGATAATGACTAAACTTGGTAAGAAGATTACATACGGTAAAAGTAAGAGGCTATTCAATTTTGAGAGGTCGAATGTCAAGGTCAACTAAACACAGAGCGTAAAAATATACAAACGACCATAACTTTGGAAAAATAACTCAATTTGATTTTAGTGGGAGTTTTTGCACTCTACCAAGTGGTCATTTTTGCTCTCAATTGTATCACCAAGAGATTGAATAACCCTTTTAAGAGAAATTGATATTAATGTCAGAGATGCTTACTCAGGGGATGGGCTGGAGAAGCCCCCCACCCAAAAAAAGTTAATAGTTATTTTTTTGTTTTTTCTGAAAAAAAATTAGTCGAAAATTTTTTCGATAATAGCTTAGGATTTTTGAATTTTTCTAGCAGTGAATTTTTAAAAACTTTTCGAAAAATTTTAAATATAAAATTTCATTTCTTTTATAATTTTAACTATTGTATTTTTTGAGAAAAAAATCGAAGAACCAAGACCCCCCGGCAAAAAAAATAATCCTGAGGACGTCCCTGAATATATATTGTTTAAATCCATACTCACTTTGTTTCCTACGCTCCTTGGACAGTTCGTTATTAACTTATTTTGAGCTGTACACATTCACCATGTCAGGATATGTTAGAATGTGTCTAAATATATTGGTATATTACAGTATATAGAAAAAACGGTGCTCCACGTTAGTGAACAATATACTATGAATGAAAACTAAAAAAAAAGCTATTTAAATGACATACAAGCTTTATTTTTTCTTGGAAAAAATATTTATATATATATTTAGTACCAATGTAGATGACAAATACAAACTTTTAAATGAATAAAGGAAGAGAGAAGGGAAAAAATCCTTAAGCATATCAAGAAAAGAAAAGTTTATCATTTTAACAAATATATATTTCCAATTCATAAGATCCAATTTCGAATTCCTTTCTCTCTTCTTCTATGGATTTATATACATAAATAATTCCTCTTTACTACGGTTGGCTTATCATTTTCATTCCTATATCTATGTTAAGGTAAAAAAAATCAATCTTCAAGTTATTTTATTATTTACAATAACAATATTATTAAGTGAAGTTTAATGAAGCAGATGTAATAGATGTAAACTATTATATATAAATATATTCCACATAAAAAAGACGGCTTATTTTATACATATAAAAAAACAACTTTTGCAAACGTTACTTAAATGATTAAAAGCATTTTGTCTTCTTCTCCTTTGTGATTATCAATTATTCACTATTAACATTCTCTAAACTTTTAAAATATCAATCAATACTTTGTTTTATTGTTCCATTCCATCATTGTACAAAGATATAATTGATTAAAATAAGAATCTGAACTTAATCCACTTCTATACATAAAATCAATAACTTGCCTTTTGAGCAAAGCATAAATAAATGCATAGTATGTCAGCTGATTAACAATAAGTTATTCGATGGCGATTCGGGATGGAATTGATCTCGACGGCATTATAAATCGGTCCCACAGTTTCAGATCAGAAGAAGATGGCTGGTTCAGACGAGATAATGATCGATGGATTTCAAAATCATGAAAGAAAGTCTGATAGAAATATTATGCATACATATTTCTATAATCTTGGAGCTACAATTGAGACAAAAACTACATATCCTTGATCCTGTTGTTTTATACAAGATTCTGACCAAATGCCCCAATGGCAAAAACATTAACATCGGTTTTGGACTTTCTCCATGAATCTCTATTTTTCATTCTTCCACGAAATGACATTCGTGAACATATTTCAGAGTCATCACTCATCATTTGATAGAATTGTGGAACATATTAAATTATATTCCTTGCATTTTTCTCAGCTCAGCGTCATTTATTCGTAGAAACATGGCATAACTTTGGCAATTATAAAATATTTATTTGTTATAAAAGTGAAATTAGTCTACTTTTCTATGAGACACGTGATTTAATAACTTAATAGTAATGAGTTGTTACTGGTTATATAAATTCAGTACTTAAAGAGTCTTAATTCTTTGTTGGTTCCATGTTCTTACACAAATATTTATTCAATTAAACTTGCATATGAAATTACGTGGGTCAGCCAGTATTATTTGTTCATAAAGTTCTCGTAATTCAAAAGTCTCTCATACAAACCGATATATTTATATTGATAATATTAAGTAAGTAAATTACAACGCTTCTTTTTCTTCTCCTTTTTAGAATAAAATATAGGCCTGAGTTTGTATACAGGCATCCTATCCTTTCTGTTGTACTGCAAGTATACTCAAAATGATGAAAATCATGTTTATTTTGAGTATGTTAAAAAACATTATAACATTGACAATTTGCTGTTTTGGAGTAGAACAGCTTAGCTGCGATGACGTTTTATTAGACCAGCTACAATCAGCTATGACAAAGATGAGAGGGGGAAAGAAATAAGAAAGGGCATTACTAAGAAATACTCCGCTGTCAATCCTCAGTTATACTCTGACCCCAACATGGGCTTACAATAATAACTCGTTTTTATGAGCAGATATGAATGTTCCATCATCTTTTGAATAAAATTTATTTTAGTAGATAAGGAAGTGAAATAATACTAATAAAAACGGCTAAGGAAGAGAAAATTAATTTTTCAGGTTACCAATTCCAAAAACAAAAACAACAAACGTCACAGCTAAATAATACGCACCATTAACTTCACTAATACCAACAGAAACTTCTATAGTTACAGACGTGTCTCCATGTGCCATGCAAGGTAGAATCCGGCAACGACTACAAACCATTCAAAAGATCTTCGGTCATGTGAATAACATCTCACCAAATTGAGAAAAAGCTCTGAATCTGTCAATCCTTACAGTATCCGAGCCTGACTATAGGAACCACTGCTATGATTGATTTTAACATACGCAAACAAAATTTGAAAATGTGAAATAAACAACAAAAAAGAAAGAAAAAAAATACGTGATGCTGCAGCAGAATATTAATGAAGTTTATTAAAAGAGGTCGTTATAGATAAATGATAGAAATGTTACAAATACCTTCATTTTCTATCATTTTTCCTCATTAGATCAGTCACTATAGATTTATGAATATATATAGTGTATGTACATATATGTACTAGTATATAAAGTCGTAGTTTGTTTGAGCAATAAACCTACGGGCCATGTTCATATATTTACAATAATGAAGAAAATAATAATAAGTTCGTTGAATGTACGCTGACATATTTCTTTTCATGATAGACAGCGGAAATTGTTCTCTATAAAAATGTTGTAAAACGGAAAAAAAAGTTTTTTTCTTCGAGAAAATGAAATAAATAAATAAAAAGACAAAATATTAAGTCGTGTCAATTCTGATTTGGAGTTGAAATGCATAACGTATTAGTGTTTAAATTATTATTATTTTTTTTTTTTGAAAAACCCCAAATAGTGTAAAAGAGAGGATGTTATTTTGACTTAATTTTTCTTTGTAGTGTAAAGAAAATAGCTAAAGGCATATAATTTTTTTTTTCGTATGTTACAAATAGTACTTGAATCCTGATCTATGAAAAAGAATATATCTAAAGAAAAGGATACCAATGAAATAAACTATTATGATGTGACTTCATTATTAGCCAAGAAAGAAAATATAAAGGTTCTTATATTTGCAACTTATATTAAGCCGGGCATATAATATTGAAAAAAGTATCCAAATTAAAATGTTTAGATTAAAAAAAATGTAACGTCATTTGATAGTTTTTCCTGGTGTACAGTGTGGGAAGTAAAATCGTGGATTTTTTGATAACAAACAAATAAGGTAAACTTTTGAAGGAATAAAAAGGATTATAACCTTTTGGCTTTATCACATCCTTTTTTCTTTACATATATATTTATATTTTTCAAAATTATTTCTTTGATTTGCTACCATGCTATCCAACCGTAGGCCTAAATGCACTAGAGCATTTCTTAATAAAGACCTCCTATATGGCCACCTACGGCTGCTAGATGGAGGCCTTTAGGTCACCCAAATGTCCGTGAGGGTTAGTACAGGCTCTTTTTTAGACTACACTGTAAATAGCATAGTTGAGAGGGGAACAGTCAAGGGAGGAGGGTTGCAACTAATGTTGTGTCGGATCTTATTTAGGACCAAGGACTGTGGTCCAGTCCAATCCCATACAGTCCAGTCCCATTTGTCGGTCCTTAAAGAAGGTAAAATCGATTCCTCGTGACGTCAATGAGGGTATTGTTTATTTTTTTAAATTATTCCTTTATATAACAAAGTAAATTATATAACTAATTCAACCATATAATATCTTCATATTATAATGAAAAAAATAAATTTTTTTGAAAGATAGGTGCAATAATCTTAATACATATTACATATATTAGGACCGATCCTAAGACTAGGCTGGACTTAATAAATAATAACCGACATAACAGTAGTGGCCATTATTGACCAATAATGCTTTAATCAAGTCAACAATTTCTGCCCTGTTTGAACCCGTTGGCCTTGGTTACTTATCGAAAACAGTTGCCGATGTTGGCATACACAAGAGGACTCCTCCAATCCTTCAAATATCTTCTCAAAGTCCATTGACTGACATTTAGGGCCTTGGCATACTGCCTCATCCACATGGCCTGAATTCTAGTGATTGCATTGTCCACGTCCTCCATGATCCCTATTTTTTTGGCTTCTACCACTACCAAGAGATTCTCAAGGCTCTGACCTGAAGTTATAATTCATTAAATTTTGAAAACAAGACTCTTGGAGCACCTTATGACCTTCATGGTCTCCTTCACAGTCATTTGTGCGTGAAGCAAATCAGGCTCCCTTTACCTTTTCACCTCTTTGCTCACAACATTTATTTTTTAAAGTTTTTAGCCAAAATAGTCCCTTCTTTTAATTGCATAACTTAGTATTTTAAAATATTTTCTTTAAAACTAATCCACATTGATTCTAAGTCAAGTCTGCGATTTTACCTTGCAAACTGTGGTGAAAGGCTCAATTTTGTGCAAAATCTGTATTTTGTAAATTTTTCTTTCCCATTCATTCATTATACATATATGATAATAAAATTCGTGTTCATTCTTTCATTTTCTGATGATGAGCCTTCACCTAATGTCATTTTTTTGTAATATGGCTTATTGTAATTCTGCTCTTATTAACTCCATTAAACATCGTTCCAATTCGTCTCCCTGGATGTTTCTCCTTTTTTGTGTTATTTTTTATGTTATTTGGCAAACAACTTTGAATAACCTTGGAGTTCTGACATTTGCTTTCCTTCACTTCCTTTCAAACCCCTTTTCAATCGGTTTTCATTACAATAATAAATAGTTTTTTCCATTTATTTTGGCAATTTTTTAATGGATTATCTCCATTTATTAATAAATCGAAAATGCCATTTATTTAGTTATACATTTTCTACAAATAACCAAAAGTTACTAACATTATATTTTTTAATCACTTAATTTAATTTTTGAAGAATTATGCAATTCATGGAAATATTACTTTTAATAAGCCACCATGTACAAAGTACATTCAAGGGTATCACAGGAACTAGAAAAAGGGCTATTTCTAAAGTTGCAACTTTTAAAATGAAATCCCTTTATAAAAATGGATGAAAAATCGCACATTCACTGAATTGTCTCTTTTCCATGTGTGGATTTTATCTTTCTTGTTTATTTTCTTAAAAATACTGGGATATGCAAAGTTTATCTTGTTTGTTTGAAACGTAATGGTTTTTTTTATCAGGAATATATTTTAGAAAACACATGGTCATTTATTACCTAGTTAAAGCTTTTTTATGGTTTACAAAAAGAAGATTACTTCATACCAATCCATTTTAATGCAAGGATTTTTATTTACAAATGCCAACTTTTCAAAGCCTAGAACTATGATAGCTCATTTTTTGGTTCCGATGAAACCTCTTAGTGTACATATTGCGTGAGTCATAACCAGCCAAATTGCTATCCCTTCATTAGTTAACATTCTTTATAACACAATTTATTATAGTACCACATTGAGGTACGAGGTAAATTTTGAGCAATAATATGCATTTGAATACAATAGGGCAAATAATCGGCGACGGGACGGGATTTTAAGCTTTTTTTTTTTTTTTTTTGGTAATTTGTCATTGGATTCATTGACGTGAATGACTAGCTTTTTTTAGTAAGGGATCGGCTTGGAAACAAATAAAACTTATATATTAAGATATTAGGGTATTATTTTATCTCTGGGTATAAACTGGGGCTGCAGAGAAGGTAAATGAAATGTCCCACTACAGTGTTTTGAATTTGACCAACTCCGACTCTAACACAAAATTTTACAATAATATATTTTATAGCCTATATAGTACTATTGAGTCTAGGGACTATAAATAATGATTTAATTTATAGCTGTAGATTTTTATAAGTTATATGACGTAAATAATTGTGCCGGGTAACATACAAATGATGAACAACAAACGAAAATCTATCTATTGCTAATACATTGCTAAGTTTCTGAAGATAATTGATGCCCTTGTAGCCGAGAAGCAACAATGCAAACAACCTCTTACTTCAACGGTACTCTTTTTCTGATGACACTGACTATTAACAAGTCTAATTATTGAACTGGCATTGCTAGTGGATATACTTTCTGTACCATAATAATTTAGACATGTTCGGAAATTGGGATTTTAAAAACTATATAACACTTTCGAAAATTGTGAAGTAAACTTATACATTTGTTTCAATTTTTTAAGTTTAAGAAATTAGTAGTACTTAATAATTATAATTTATAAATATTTAGAAGGAAAATACTTTACAACTTCTCAATATAAGCCTTAAATTGTAAATAAGTTTTAATTACATATATATCTCTAAATTTGCAGCTCTTGTATAAACAAGGAAAATAATAATTATTAAAGGTGCATGATTATTTTGACATTGTAATTCTTCTTCACGAAACCTCAATTAAAAAAAAAAATAAACAAAAAAATCCTGAAGAATAAATTATCAAGTTATGTAAATAATTTAATTGCAATTAATCTGATTAAATGACTGAAAAGTATTTTGCGATATAATGTAGATTCAAAGGAATAAGAAGCATTTTTATAAATCGGGGGTGTATATCCCAGTTGAATAATGGAGGGTTAGATATTGATTCAAACATGTATATTATATACATATATATAATAGGACTAAGGAACTTATCAAATCCTTTCTCATAAAAAAGGGAGAAAAAACGATAAGTAATCTACTTTATCTTAAAAACTAAAATATATTTATAAAATACTTCTATTTGCTAAAATAAGTTCATTGAACTTTTGAAGGGGTCATTTTTTCAATTTTTAAAAACCCTTCTAAACATATACATATACATTATACATATATCGCAGGTTTTTTTTTTTTTTTCATTCTTTATTATCAATATATTTACAATCACACCGTTCACAACAGAATCCATTCCCTTCCTTGTTATCATTTATTCCGGTTCATTTGCATTTTAATCATATTTGTTTTGATAAAAAAAATGAAATATTATTTTGTAAAAAAGTCATTTTTCACATCAATGAAAAAAGTGGGTTAAAAAAAATCATTTTACTACCGTTATTTTAAATAGCTAATGGTTTTTTTTCCTTTATCCCAATTTACATAAGTAGGAAAAGTGTAAACAAAAAAAAAGATGTTTCAGAAGACTATTTCCTCTGTTACTCAAGTAATAATTAGTCTGTAGAACAAGAGCTTATTATATAATTATAAATATTGATTCATTATATTTCTACAGACAAGCAGGTCGTATGGCTTTGTTCTAATAGAACTTGATATTTTCTTTTGTACTATAAACATAATCCTTTATAAAAAGAAAGTCTCTCTTTTGAAGAAAAAAAATACCATTTTTCCTTCTCTTTTTCGTTCCATTTTATTTTTTTAAGAAATGAGGATCCCTATATTATCACCCATCCAGCACACATTATATAAAAATGATGGCAATTATATTCTAAGAATCGCATTTGGAGCTATGCCAATGAAACAGACCTTACATTAAAAAGAAAGAGGAGAACATTAAAGGTTGATTAGGTTGAAGAAGGGTTGTGACAATATGAATAATTAGTCATTTATTGACTTTCATGTCTTTTATAAATATTTATAATATATGGTGTACTTAAATATATATATAGATTTTTTTTTTTGTGACAATTTCAGAGGTGAACAATTAGGGGGGTGTGGGGAAGGGAAATAATTTGTATAAATGAATTGAAGACAATACTCAAATTTATCTATGAGTACAAAGTCCCAAACTGATCTCATGCTTAGTTTGTATGTCTTTGGAGGGGTCACTTAAGCTTTTTGAGATTGCAGCAGTGGTTGTTAATCTGTCTAGTTCTACTGCTATTGCGCAAAACCCTTATTTTGAGGTAAATATTGGGATGTTAGATGGGTCAAAAAAATGGATAGCTCTCTATATTTTATCATATTCTTTTTCCATGTGTTGCTACATTTACTCCGCAGACACTTCCTACCCAAGACATCCCCCCCCCTATATAAACAACAATAATAACCCTCCCGTTTATACCACAAAAGTTGGGACGGTTTCTTGTATCGCCGAGTCCCGAAAAGGGTTAAACTCCCCACTATCGGAAAAGTTACCTTCTATGGTCACTCCCAACACCTCAATTTATATCCATGAAGTTAGGCCTGCTCTCGGGTAACGTCGGTTTCTAAAACGAGATGAAACCCAAAACAACTTCAAATTTTGGGGGCTGTTCGGGTTGTAAATGGAGGATAAATTTAAGTAGTAACAGTGGGTTTCATCCTATTTTTGAGTGCGATGGAACACAAATAGCCCCGAATTTATAATATTTATAGTATAAATGGAGGTTTGTGGTTTGTGAGAGTTTCTTACTGTTATTTTCTGTAGGGGTGGTGGGGGTAAATATATTAGGCGGAAAATCACTGGAGTAAAAAGTCGTAGAAACTTTTTTTCATATCTTAAAATATAGTTTTTTCCGGTCTACGTTCTAATGGTCGATGTTTTATACGGTCAATGTTTTGTCCAATCGACGTTATGTTCATTCGAAATTTTGCCGTTTGACGTGTTGTTCGTCTACGTTTTGACATACTACCATAGAACCCCATATTCAGGTTGTAACTAGAAAAAGTATCACGATGGTCTAAGGTAATTGGTTCCTCAAGAGTTAAATAATTATGGTAACAGGTTTGAAAATATATAGCACTGTTCAGATTGCGCGCTAAAAATGTTTGGAATTTACAAATCTATGTATACATATATTTTTTGAATATACTTTATTACATATCAAGTTTTTTTGGTCACCACTCCCCCTTAACACAGTTTCAGTTTGGAATGATTCACTAGAAATAACATGAGGACATGCAACCATAGAGGTAAATTAAGAATATTTTTCATCTCATAATATTTATGTAAATTATCATTTTTATATATTTACTGAAACTACATAGAAGGCAAATTCAAAAGAGAGGGGACGGATGTTATCCTTTTATGTTTTAAATTGGAATTCAAAAAGAGTTAGTGCTTCAAGTGGAGGAACTTGGTGGTGGTATCTCCTGGAATTCAGGTCATCTAATGATCTCCTCGTATAATATGTAGTCCACTCTTTTTATTCTTCTTTGGACCAATTTTCTTGTCTTTCCACTTATTTTTTTCGTTTTTGAAGTCAGAGTATATATAGGTACCTATATACATACATACATTGTACTTATATGGGGTTTATACATATATCTGAAACGAATTGGTTTCAATTGTAAGATTAGAAAGCTCTTGGTGTTAGGAGTTGATTGTATGAGGAAGAAAGTAAGAGAACAGACGGTATTTTTCTCATTTTTAGTTATTTATAAAGTATATATATTAGGAAACAAGGAAGGAAGTAACTGATAGCTTACTCAAGTTTCAATTTCCTACAAACGAATTATCGTGTTGTTTATCTATTTACAATATGAGGCTCCTTTTTCCATCATATATAGGAGTGTATGTGTACATACATACATATATTTATAAATGTGCATAGACTCAGTAATAATTCCGTACTCTGTAATTGTTCTTAATATAAATTGTCTAATGGAAATCTGAGAAACGTTTTAGTTAAGATCAAATTGTCGCAATTTTAAAAAATCTTTCAATTGTCACTCCGGTCATACTTTTTGTCAGATTTACTCGAAAATCGGTTTGAATTGTACATATGAATGTTGAAAAAGAGCTCATTTTATATATCCACTACCAACAAATCATAGCTTGGACCCAGGGCCGGTAGATCCTCGGTATGTTAGTCATTGCCTCATTGATGGATGCAATCAGAAATTCCTTGATGTTTTCGATTTTTTTTTTTTTAGATTTAATGTAGCTCCAGAAAAAATAATCCATCGGATTAAGATCCATAGCGCTGGAGGTGGGTGGATATTTCCTTCCAAATGATGTCATAGCAATGTTTACTCAGTCACTTCAGTTACCTGTATAGGACTAGAAAAATTTCTTGAGTCTTATTGCCAGTCATATTAGATACCTCTAGATTTAAAAACTCCATATTTTTATGAACAAAAACCGTTATCACGGCGCAACGCCCTTTATCCACTATAAATGCAATCTTCTTTATATCTGGAGTAGCCTTAGGTATAATGCCAAAAATTCACTAACGTTTGTTAGTTTAAACATATTAAACCAAAAACCATGCCAAGTTTTATTACTTGATACGTTCAATGCTATATAATTATAATAAACTTAATAAGCTTGTCAATTTTGGTTTGGCACCACTTCTTGGACTCCAATCTTAGTTATATATAATTCACGATATGAATTCACATCCATATGAAGTCACTTACAAATATGGGTTTTGCAATTAAAAGTAACCATATAACAGTTTTGTAATGTCATAATTACAAAAAGATAGATCTTTTTGAATATGTAGTTGTACCTATATTTATCCTTTAAAACTCAATAAGATTTATTATGAGTATGACTCATTTAAAAAAAAAGAGATTTCTGTATATTATATTCCTTGGATAAAAGACAGTTTTTGTTGTTGATGAAAAAATACAGCACTTTTTTATATTATATCATATAGACTGTTATCAAAAAATATATATAAATTCTTTTATATATAATATAATAAAAACTAAAAAAGAAAAAGAGGCTCCCTTTAACCATATTTCCCTTATCCATAATCCACGGGATATTTATATCGAAGAATTCGATTATGTAATATAAAGACATGAATTCTCCATACAAATATTTATAAAAGTAGAGAAAACTATAATTTTTATGTCCATTCTCTTAATTCTCTTTATAGGGGACGGCACAAAGAGTTTTCCAAAAGGGAGGGAGGGGTTTATCCCCATGAGAAACAACCCTGAATTTACAATCATATATATATATATACTTAACTATATATAAACATTTATAAAATGTGACTTTTATATTGAGTTAAATTGTATATTGATTTAACATAAAATTTTATTTTATAAATAAACTGCTGCCATTATTTGACAAATAATTATGACATTAAAAATAGGACAAAATAAATGATTATATTTTATATTAATAAATTAAATTCTATAGAAATTGAACTCTTTTAAAAATCAAAGGTTCAAGTCACAACATACAAAGGTACGTATTTCAATAAGTAAGTTATTGCTGTAATCTATTGTGAATGTTAAAAGAAGCATTAAATTGTCCAAATCATTTAATTGAATAAATTTTTATCCATATAAGAGATTAATTTTACATAACATATAAGATTTGTCATTGTCAAACTACTATAACGCTATATAATGTTCAATAATGATGATATTTACCTTTTCAAGGTAGTCTATTAAAATTATGCCCTGTGTATCCCAAAACACCGAGGCTGATACCATATAAGCTGGTTTTTGGGGACTTTCAGGAGCTTTACACAAGGTTTACCAGTATTTATCCCTCAGACAAAGATCATTTTGATTCGAAAGTGAAGTGTTGTTGTAACATCTTTTGTCAAATACCGTCCCAAGAATTCCGGTTTGTTACGTTTCAACATGCCCAAACACAGCTCAGAATAATCACAACGTTTTTGTTTTTGGTCAACAGTGAGCAAACGTGACACTCACTATGAACAGAGCTTCCTCATGGACAAATGCTCATACTACAATTAGGTAACAAGTTCTTTTGATATCTTTACCATGTCATCTAACTCACACAATTTCCCTACCCGATGATTCAAGTCGACATTACGGATTTCTTTGATGTTTTCTATTGTTACTGCCTCATTGGGACTTCCACTGCGTTCTGCATCATTAGTGTCTCTACTATCAAATTTAAAATAAGCAAATCAATGCTTAATTGTCGTTTTCGATAGAGTAGAGTTCAATAACACTTTTCAAGGCATTACTTAGCTTAAACATTCTTATTTTATTTTTTTTGCATCAAGAAGCTGTGTAAAATTAAAACACAAATTGTTTTTGATCTATTTTTTTGGAAATAACAAAAGCAGCGTCAAACTTAGCTCAATAAATCATAAAGTAAAGAATAAATTGTACTTAAATTTTGACTGTTGTCTTTTGAAGTTTTGTATAAAAAAATATCACCATCTTTAGGCGAAGCCAGGAACTTTTTTTCGCATATGCTATAAATCAATAAATAAATAAAATATGTAATGCAAAAAATAAACAATCAATAACATTATCGTTTACATATATTAGTTCAAAATATAGATCTACAATACAAACATCAAGACAAGCTTATAAACTGTCAATCCTAATAAATCAAACATAAAAGTACAGAAAAAGAGACTGAAAAAATTTACATCATCTGAAATAAAAACTATTATTAAAATATAATCAAAAATACCTCAACAAAAAAACTGAAAAAACATATATATTTTACTAGATGCGACTATTTTACTATAAACCAAAAAAAATTATAAAAATGGACTTTCACCTATACTAAACATCTGATTTTAATAAAAAAACAATCAAAATAAAAATGAAATAAAAGAAAATATTTTATGCCATCACCTTCGGCACTAATAAAATCCTCGACTAGACCTCAGAAATGGGATCATGTCTTGATGACAGTCTTCTATGACAGATTCCGGAATTCCTCCCAGTTCCCAGAAATTATCTTGGATTCTTGTGTTGCAGGAGGCTCTGTCGATGTGTCGATTCATTGCGTCCTACACAAGAAGTCCTTGTGGTTGAGATACGGCGAGCTTGGAGAAAAGTAATGAATATATCCAGACCCGTCCAGTTTCTTACTGACTCTGCAGACATAGGACCTGTCCATTCTTAAGAAGTTTACAATCTCAACCTTGTCTGATTGGGCGTTGATTGCAACAAGAATACTCTTCCTTTTCTACGAAAGTCGAATATTTACACCATTGATCGAGATCATTTTTTTAACTGACGCCAAAACAACAATCAAAGTCCTACCTGTGCATACAAAGCTCTTGGAGGCACTCAAAGTTTGTTGTTAAATAACAGCTGCACGCTCTATATGTAACTGCCATTCACACCTTATTTGAAAACGCTTGTGATGCTAAATATTCAATTTTAAAGTGTTTAATTGTGTAATATTCACTACACAATCCCAAGCCGGACCAGTTGATCAGTGGATTTTTAGTGAAAGTACTCTTTATTGTATAGAGTTTGTAATAAAATCCTCAATTATCGTTTTTCCATATTGTATCTTTCTGTCAGCAGTTCCAATACTTAAAAAAATACCCAAGATAAAATTTTGAAAAAAAGATAATAATTGCCCTTAATCTCATAGGTGATTAAGTTTCTAACAAATTTCAAGGCTTGACATTCTACATATCTAGGGTTGAATAAAAATCCTAGCAAGATCATTAAATGTTGAATGTTATTGTATACATGCTATTGTCATCTGACATTTAAGTACCTATAATTATATGTGTATTATAAAATTACAGAAAGCTATAGATAAACTCAGAATAGAATTAGATGCAATATATAAAATACCGATGCCACTTAAAAAAGTTACAAAATTTATTTATTGACTCAAAATCCTTAAAAACATTTTTATTAGATTTTACATAATTTATAAATAATTAATTATAAAAGTGTAATAAAATATACTCTAATTTAATTCAATTATAGCAATTACATAGTATAACTTATCATGTATGCATTTATATAATTAATTATATCTAATCTTTTTAAAATGAAATAAAAAATATAAATCATATCTGTCAGTGTTTGATAAAAAACATAGAATTAATAGAAATTACTATTTCTATTACTTTTTTCTTTCGGCGCAGAAAAAATATAAAACTTTTAAAATCAATGCTTTACAGTATCACATCTATATTGTGAATACGAAATTAATTAAATATGACTCTTTTAAAAGTAGAAATAAAGTATAATTGATATTTCGTATGAATATAATGACTTTTTAGTAATCAAAATTATGTTCAATTTGGATATTATTGGTTGAAATAACAAAATATTCATCTCTTTAATAATTGTTACCCTTCGTTGAACATATTTGATAAATACGTGCAAGACGATAATAACTTTATTAATTTTGATACAGATATGAATACGCCTTATAAGAATATTACTTTTTCTTATTTCTTTCAAAAAACCTTGTTGAAGCAATTTTCTTAATTAATAAAACCTTGATTAAAAGCCATTTTTACTCTTTATAACCCCTTTTTAATTATCATTCACCTCTACGGATACCCATATAGTGGACAGCAATTTTTTTTTTTTTTATTTTTTTTTTTTTTAATTCTAGAAAAAATAAGTCAGCTAGAACCAAGTTTGGACTATATTTTGAATACCTTTATTTTCACATTATTTTTTTCCGTTTTGTAATAAAAAAATATTGATACCTATCTTGTATATCGTTTTAGAGGTCAAGATCTTGACGAATAAAATTTACAAAAGTTATTTGAGCTATTTTTGAGATATTATAAAACGATTTTTATCCCACATTATCTCTAAAAGCTCAATAAACTAGGAATTTGGGGTATTGTTGGAGCATCTGACTCTTTGATAAGTCTATCACAAACCTTTGACACAATTTTCTTGATTTGACTCATGGATAAGTCAAATTTTCTTATGACTCATTCATAATTCTCTTCACCTAAGAAGATGTTCTTAATCTGAAAAACAAAGTAGCTAATAAATATAATTTCAAAAAAGAGGGTGGCTAGATTTTGAAAGTATCTTATAATAATCGATAAGGGCAGTTACATCCGAAAACTTTTAATTGTTATAAAGTTTCTTCTTCATTTTGTTATAAAGTATAAGTTCATTTTAAAATAGCTAACGTATTATGTATTGAGATATTGGAATGAATATATATTTAATTTTATTGCCCTTGTAACTAGTCAAAAATCAACAATTTATAATCTCAGTGAAGGTTCAAACAAATTTTAGAGATGAATAATTACAATTAAATATACAAATTGGGAATTTTAAATCCCGATAAGGTAAAGTACAATTTAATTCACACAAATTAATGCAGCAATTCACAAATCTTTTGGTCACAAATTTATAGTTTTCGAAGTTAAGTCAATCACTCAAACCAACAACCTCCAGTTTCAACCACAACCTCCAACCTGGCCTTAATCCTGCCACAGGCTTGGATGACGAATATTATGTTCATATTGGATATTGCCACGAGAATGGAAGCGCATTAAGGGTCAACAGTGCTATGTGCACGTTTATTGGACTCTCTGTCTACAGAACGCTTCACATATAGTTGTTGTGCATATATACCCATATGTACTGTCTTGCTGGGCCTTCAGGAAGTCTGGAGTGCGGTTTTTTTCATCAAGGCTATCACACTTCTTTCTTGCAGGTATTTTGGACTCATCAGACTCTTTGAATGCCATGCAACATCGTGAACTCAATACTTTCATTGGCGTGCGCCCAGCACGGAGGTACACAATAACAACCAAACGGCGTTCCCATTCCATTGAATCGAAAGAAGTTTGTATTTTTTCTCATACAGTTTTGTCAGCTAAATTTCATGAGTCCACTTTCACAAACATAGATCTCAGGGATACTAAGATATTGAGATCTAAGCTTGTTCCAGATTTTAAATATCCACCCTGTATGTTCAAAAAGAATTACTAATTTTTTCTGGAATTTAGTGATTTACATAATATATAACCATTTTTGAAATGTAATTGCCGTATTACGTACAGTATATCTTTTTTTCCTAATATTCATAAAAAGCCATCGCTTGCTAAGGTGAAATTAAATAAAAAAAACACTTTAAATAGCTTTTATTGATTATGATATATGTAAGTATTACACTTTTGATCAGTCATGGTATTGATAGAATGTCGCTTTCTCTTACTATTTATCAAAAACCTTAGAAAGGGAATGTTAATTTGTGACTCAAGGAAACTGCCTAGTACATTAAACAGATATATATAGAAAGCACTGGTTTAAAAGACCTATTTGGCTCTAGACCTCACGAAAAAGAGACAATTTTGAAAGATAATCTATATAAAGATAGATATATACCAATATATTGAGGAAAATGAAAAATAATAAGTTAAAAATACAAATATAATCCAGACTCATTTTCGAGAAAAATCATTATAGGTTGCTTTTATGCTGAAGGAACAAATGTATTTATATTATTGTCTTTTTTTAACCAATTAGTGAGCAATATATATTATACCTATATATAATGAAACTATTCAAGAATCAAACTTTTAACAAAAATATATAATTAGAAGATATTCTACATTTTTCCTACGAAATTCCCGGAGAACCTTCAATAATTCTTTTAAATATTTAGAAGAAAATATTCTTAAAAGTTTAACATTATATCATCTCATTATTTGATTAAATATTAATTGGTATGATATTTTCTAAATTATACGGATATGGTTTACTCCTTTCTATGTATTCCTTTAATTAGACAGATGGAGTTGAATTGATTAACTCTCCGTTAGTGTACTAAGATATTTTTTTTATTCTTTTGAATCTACATTATATTGCTAATACTTTAAAGTATGCCGCTAAATTATTGAATCCGATTATATGCATTTCTTTATTTCTCTTAATTATTTGCTTGCTTAGGATTTATTCGTATATTGATCCATTTTTTAATCAAAGTTTAGTAAATATAACTAACTTTTTAGTTTAAAAGTCGTTCCTATGTTTTCAGTCTTAATTTCTTGGATTCTTCTTCCCCAAGATGAGGACTGAGCTTGTAGATAAAATACATAGAGTGCCTACGCGGATCAAAAGCCAGTGAAATGTTTTGAAGCCTAAAGTTAGTTTATCAAAACAATAGAAAATATAATTATTTATAAATCAATTACTCTAAAAATATAATCATTCTATACTTTTATAAAAATTGAAAAATTATATAAGTAATAAAGTTAAATACTGTGAAGATCAAACATAAAAAGATTTGTTGTTAACATATATTACTACTACAATTTGAATGTTTTGCTGAACTATGACGGAGTCAACTTCTTTTTCACATCATCACTCTATGGTGTTTGTCTTTATGTGACTGAGCCATACAGCAGTAGGCTACAACCTTACAATATTGTAGCTATTACGGATGTAGTATAGACGCAAAGTAATACTGAGGATATGTTGCTGAGCCTTAAGTACAAGTCTTTGATGGACTCGAATTAAAATTGAAGATCAGCCGTAGAGTAAATCCTATCAAGGGGGTGTGTGTGTTTATTTCCTTCCTCTCATTGCTGTTAACAGTTAATGCGTTAAAAAATCATGACAGCTAAACTCCTCTTCTACAAAATGTTTCTTCATTTTTTTTACATACTGCCGGATAATATCATTTTTACTTATGTAAGGGAAAGTGAGGTAAGTTGTTGATACACGTTTGGGTGTTTACGTACTCAAAAAATTCAGAACCATCTATTTCGGCTAATATTTTGCAACAAGGTAGCCAAAAGAGTTTTTTGAAAAGAGACTTGTAAACTGTAGTATGCATATTTATATTTTTTTATTATTTCTTATTTTTTCAATAATTTAAAAATGGGCAAATTTATCAACTTACCTCAGGGTAGGGATAAGTTGATACATGTCGGGCAAGTTGATACATGGTTTGGGGCAAGTTGATACAGGTAATTGAATGACTGATTAAGGTATAAAACAATATGTCGAAGACAAATCGACATATTGATGATATGAAAATTATCAAGTCCATTCATATTTATTCCTAATTAGATATAAATCACACCCTGGTCAATAAATACACTGTCATGGCTTTATGAAGACCATAATAATTTTATTCATATTACTTTCCAAATACACAAATAGTTTACTTAGTTCATAGATAATAATCATAATTTAAATAATAAATAATCCTTTTTATTCATATTTTGGTGGTGTTTTTGTGAGAACAGGACATGTTTCTTTGCAACGTCTAGATGTTCTTTGTTGGACTATAGGTAGGGAACATAATACTTTAGGAGAGACTTAACTTATTGTTTACGATCAGCCATTTTGTATTGAACTACTATAATTTTCTGAAAAGATGGGCGGCAAAGATACTTTACTCTTGGTTGGCATTTCACATTCAGTAATTTCAGAAGCTACGTAATCCGATTCTTGGAAAATATCATAGTTTAAGGGGAATATACCCGTGTTTCTAAAGCCTGATATAATATTACTAGGGGTTTTCAAAATTATCCCATCGGCCAACCTACATATATTCAAATGTTATGTTACCTTGCCTTCCCCTACTGTTCGTACATGTAGAAGAGGAGCATCTTAAATGTTGATAGATGCATCAACTTGCCCCTTACAAAGTGTATCAACTTGCCCAAACCCTATGACATTCAGTTCAAAATTCATCAAGAAGTAAACCAAAAGAAATATGCTCGAATTTAATTATTCAAATCATTCGCTAATGTCTAATGAACCATTCCAACAGGTGAAAATTAATAAGATAACCATTTAAGACATAGATATGAACCAAAAACTGTAGTGACATCAAATATACAATTTTGACAAATACATAAATTTGGATCCTTAAATCTTGTCCATTTTTCTTAATCTTCTTATAGAATTTAATGGGAAGTTAAAATAGTGTCTCCATCAATATGTTAAAAGTAAACAACTCTGAATTAGCTATAGTTCTCTCATATTCAGTGGTGTATCAACTTACCCGGGGGTAGGGATTTGCCCCAAATTCACCTACATAGTTTGAGATAAAAAATTGGGTGGATTTTTTAACTCACCCGTTATTTTGGAGTTGACCAGCTCAAGAGTGAATATCCATTTCATAGGCTGCTGTCATTATAATTTAATTCCATGAGAAATAAACCAATAACCAATATATCACGGATGTACATGTACGAAATTGGATTGAACCTTTGTTTGCCCTCATTAAAGATGGTGAGTAATTTCGAAAATTATTTGCGGAATTCCTATTAGACTCAGAGTAGAATTTAGAAATTTTATTTTAAGTGCCCTTGATTATTTTTATCTCCCTTGCTCTTTTGTCACTTCTGCATGTAGCTAACGTCATAAAACGTTATGACAGCTAAACTGTTGACTTTCAAAACATTCGTTATTATTATCATGTTGATTTTCACTATATATTTTTTTCAATGCCCAAAAATGTTTCCAAGTAGCATCACTATCATACTTTATATATATTATTTTCTAGTATCAAAGCTACGAACATTAAGTTCAAGAGAGTATTTCCTCTGAGCATGTTATCCATTAAGCTTTGTCGCTTTCTTTGTTAATTATTATATAATTGTGTATTTTTATAGTAAGTAATATAAATTAAAATGATATTGTGAAAGCTTCTTTCTATGGTCAATAAAGGATCCACAAAAAGAGATTAAAGTGGGTTAATACTTGAAAGGTAAAGTCTAATGGAACGCCAATGCTAAATCTTTCGGAAAGAAGGGGGGACAAAACTTCTTAATTTTGAAGAAAGGTGTAACTGTAAGTACATAGTTTTTCTCTTTGATGTTTTACTATCTTTTTTTTGTATGTGTGTGAGTATTGGAAAGTAACCAAAGAAATTTACGTGTTATTATTTTATTTATGGAAGAGTAATGGAAAAACTTTTTTTAAATAATATTAATCAAAAAGTATGATTTTTGTGTTCTATGAAAAATTTTATATTGCTATAATTATAATTGAATTGTATATGTTCGTTCATAAAAAAAACCTTATCTTAAGAAAGTTGATTTATAATTGACAAAAAAATGATATTTTGTTGACATTTGAATATGTTTTTAGTAGGTGCGTATCTTTGCGGCCCAGAACTACTGATTCCATCGATACTTTGTACACTTATTGGTATAGTATTAGGCTAATTGTGACCTTTTCAAAGATTTTTCATTTTTTGATATTTTTATGATTCAAAGCTGTATTGGGCTGTGAAAGAACTATATAGAGAGAAATCCAAGTTAATAACGATCGATGGATAACAATACAGAATTTCCCGAATAAATTTTGAATGCACAAATCGCATGCAATGATAAATTAAAACTTGAGACCCCTATGAATATCTCTATCAATGTATTTGATGTGGGTCTGTCAGGCTGTCTCCTTAAGGGGTTCAGAATTTTGTGGAGAAAGAACACAATGCATTATGAATTCTTGCACCAGGAGTTCAAAGGTCAAAGCTGTCAAGTTCCACGCAATTAGCGAGATATTCACTTATTTTTCCTCGTCGAAAAACGATTTTTTTATGTTTATATGTAGTAACTTGACATAAAATTTCAAATTCGCACGCTAATACAGAATTTAAGAACCTCATATTATAGTATAGCTTTATCCAATTTGAGAAAGAACCAGCTCTCAATTCTCACGAGGCAGGAGATCTTTCATATCCATAAAGATAAAAAACATATCCTCTTATATATATAAAAGAGCAAATTGTGCTTAAAATCGCAAATTCTTGTATACAATTTCAGTTAAACTAATAAATATTGTTATTAATTATTCTATAGAACTTGAAGGGATAATTCTGACTAGTATAATAGGTATGTCACACAAAAAAGAGGTGCTAGAAAATTGCGTGTAAATATTTATCATGCCCACCTTCATCCATTGAAAGTAGAAAGACTATTCAGGAATGCTATTAACGTATATCGGAAAACCAGGAATAGAGCATAGAGAGGATTTTTTTTAAATGTACAACCAACTATAATCATGATTTATACATATAATTTTTTTTTTAAGTAGAAAGTTAAACATTAAAAATGTAAGTCATTTTGTTATTTGGTAATGTAATTCCTTTTACATAATACAAAATTCGGTATTGGAATTGTCCTGAAAGATGTTATTAGAATCTGAACCGGCATTGGCTGAAATTTTGACTTTCGTATATCCCTAGCTTTAAGTTAAAACAAGGAAAACTCGTTGTACACAACCCATTCACCCATGGAATTCTAGATAAAACAAAGTTTTATCTAGAATTCCATTTTTATTATGGAAACTAGAATTTTTATTTCTTATAGGAAATATTTTGTTCGTAAATAATAAAGCGAAGTTTTTTTTATTTTCCTTCTTTTCCCCCATTTAAGTAATATATCCTTCTTCTTGTCTATAATTCATACAAGTTACTCTTCTTAGTAGTGTTGTGTTGGTCCTTATCTAGAACGAAAGAATACAGTTCCGTCCAGTACAGTATCAGTTTGGTCCAGTTCAGTCTTACATGGGAGTCTTAAAAACTTATAAAGTTAAAAAATTGTAATAAAAAAATGTGAGAAATCTTTCCTCAAATTAGAAAAACTGATACATAAGGGATTATAAAAAAGGTAGAGTTTTTTCAGATATTTAGAGCTCTACAGTTTAACTCTCAGTGATTCTAACTAAGAGTGATCTTTCAAAAAAAAATAGTTATGACCAAAAAAAAATCAAAATCATGGTATTTATGTCTTAGGGAATCAAAACACTTTTTTAGATCATGCATTTTCTATGTCTACAAAATAATTATTAAAAAAATAGAATTATTTTAATTATAAAATACATTCATTACACAAAGTTTTAATTTCATATTCCCATTCACTTAATAGCTATTCTTCTAATAGAAAAAATGGCTCGTAGTTGATCAAAAAAGTGGGAGGAAAAAAATGAATGCATGAAGTTAAAGTAAAGAAAACGAAACATTTCTGCAGTAGCTTTCCATTTTATTACAATGTAATGTAATGTTAGCATAAATTTGACAGAAGTACTGTACATGGTAAATTTAAAGTATGCAAATAATTTCAGAGGCAATCAATCAACTGAATGATATATTTTTGATATCAATATGAAATCACAAAAAAAAAAAAAAGTAAAGCCACTTCTTAACGATTATATATTTTTATTTATTTGTTTCCATCCAGCAATAATTCTAGTGGGAGGTGTAACTTTTCGCATAGGACCATTGATTAATTATTTTTTATTTCAAAGTTCCGAAGGATTTAATTTAATTTTAGTTTATAAATTTAAAAATTTCATCACTTTCAAAAGGAAAATAAAATTGGATAAAAATGAACAAACATTTTTGTATTGGGAATATAATTGTAAAATGAACTATTCCCAATATCTCTATGTTGAAGCTGTTATCGCCATACCATCTTACAGATGGATAAAAACTAGGGTTTATATAGGTTTTACACTGACAAAACTTCTTCTGAGAAAAATATCTTCCTGGAAATCTAGGATTTAATATCTCATAGTATAAGCTTTAATACTGCAATTCATTCAATGGAAAGTTTCATGGGCATTGAAGGTTCACACGGAATAAAGTATCAAACTTATCCGTTATATAATATTTAATTATGTAAAGTATTTAATGTTCAAATATCTACTGATTATGTTCTAGATTAATAATAACAATAACCAGAAGAAAAAGAAGAAGTGATCAACTGGATCAAATCAGCCTTCAACAGTAATCCGCCTTGCTCAGACGATTATCAAACGTTTCTCTCTGGGTTACTCATAGAGGAACGTGAGCCACCTCCTCCATCGTCTCGAAGAAGTGCCCCATATCAGCATCTGCCTTAGGAATAGGAAACGAATCGAAGAACCCTGAAGCGAAAGATACAGAGTGACAAGTAAGTAACTGGAAGGGCGAATATTTAGATCCTTGATCCATTGGTACTGAATTCCTCAGTCTCCACAAAACAACACGCAGAGTATTCATCCAATTTTCTTTCTCTTCTAGTATCCGTGCAACTAGCCCAGTTTTTAGGTATCTGTGGAACCGTTCAATAAGCCCGTTTGATTCAGGATGATATGATGTGGTCGTCCTATTTGCGAAGGTTTAACTTTAAAATTTAACAATTTAGGGTCATGGAGTCTCTGATCTGATTTTGAAGAAAATTGAGACTTTATTTGATGTTGTTGACATTTCTCGAAAGAATATCCGCAGTGTGGTTTAATTTTCTTGAAACATGCTCGATCTTGCAATCAAACTCTGCTATGTATGCAAATGTACGGAATTGTCTTGGATTCCAGGAGGGATTGCAGATGTCTATCGACGACGGTAAAGGGTTATGATCTGTGAATAGTCTAAAAGTTTGTCCATCTGTTTAATGTTTTCCTTAATAGCAAGTAATTTCTTATCAAAAGTGGAATATTTTTTTTGCGTTTCAGATAACGCTTTATGCCAAAATGTTAGTGGTTACCATCAGTATCAGACACATCTGCTGTAAGGCCTAAGGTAACCAGTTGTCCCGGAATGAAAGTTGAGTACAGGAGTGTAAACTGTGTTTTATACCTTGAAAATCTCTTTCACATACATCATTCCATATTAAATTAATTTTTTTCTTTAAAACTGGATATAACATCACTGTCCATTTTTAGAAATTTTTGATGAATTGTGAATAGAATTGAGCCATGCCTAAAAATCTATGTAAATTATCTTTCGATTTTGAAGATAGAATTCTTGCAATAGCTTCAACTTTCGGTTTGAGAGGTTTAAAACACTCTGGTGAAATAGAATGTCTAAGGAACACAACATAATCCCTGAAAAACTCGAATTTTTCCAGAGAAAGTACCAAGCCGTAAGTTTTAAGCTGCAACAAAACTACATTAATGGACTACCAATATGCATCCCCTGTCCGAAAGGCAATCAATATATCATCAAGATACACGAAGACATTTTTATTTTCCCTCAAAACAGAATCGATGAGTCGTTAGAATGTCTGGGCAGCGTTTTTAAGCCCAAACGGCATTCTCAAGTGCTCATACAACCCAAATGGTGTAATGATAGCTGTTTTACTGATAGAGTCTTCACTCATGGGTATTTGATTGTATGCTCTGTGTAAGTCCATTTTATTAAAAAAAATTCCTCCCTCTTAGTTTGGCCACGAAATCACTTAAATTTGGAAGAGGATATCGATCTAGGTCAATCATGTTATTTAATTGACGATAATTACCACACCTTCGCTAGCCTACTTTGGCTTTAAGTACTACATGAATCGTTGATGAAAAATTTGAAGAAGATGGACGAATTATTCCCTTCTCTAAAAGTCCATCAATTTCGTTTGTAACAAAATTGAGTTTAACACCATACAGCTTGGGGGATTTTGCAAAGCAAGAGGACCCTTAGTTTCGATGTGATACTCAATTGCATGAGCTGGGTAAGATTCAGCAAAATTTTTATCATTGAAAAACTCAGGGTATTGAGATTGAAGACATTGGGCTTCTGATAATTCTGAAATGACGATTGGAGCATTAAAAAAAATGTTGTTGAATAGGTCAATATTAATTTTGTACAAATAAAGAAAATCAACCCCTAAAATAAGGCAGCCTCTAGATACAACAATAAATTTCCATTGAAAAGTTCCTAGATTTTCTATTTGTACCCTTAGAGTTTTAGTACCCAAAACTTCTACTGGATTCCCTCCATAACCAAAGATAGGTCCAGGACCAGAGCACACAGTTGAATTCAAACCAAATTTTGAATGATAATAAAATACTCTTTTAAATTTTGCAGATGTTGAGAACTTCGAAAAACCTCCAATGGTCTCTTCTTAATCAAAGGTGCGACAGTGGGAGAAGAAGATGAATCTTCGACAGTAGAAATGGAAGTGTTTGCGACTTTCTTCGTAGCCGTACACACATCTGCTAAAGTCTTAGTCGTAAGTGTTGATTGTGCTTTCTAATATTCCTGTTGTTCCTTTGGAGCATTCCTTATTAGTGCCTCTCTAATCAAACTCTCATGTAAATCCATTAGGTATTCCTCATCAAGAAGACGTGCAACCTCATCTTTTACATTCATCCCCAAGAGCCCGGAAGTATCAACCATCAGGTTGACTATTCTTTTTTATCCTTGCAGAAGATGATTGCCCATATCGGACTAATATGGATTTATTCACACCCTCATAAGTGAGATTCTCCTCCCTAATAGGAATATTATTGAATTCCTCACCCGGCAATGCTGACGCCATAAGACTATATTTAACTTTGGTATGACAAATCTCCCTCAACACAAAATCAGCATCAATTCTCCGGAACCAGCTCTCAACATCCGAAGAACAGAACCTAGGAAGGTGGAGTTTCGCAACGGCCATTGCTAAATTCACCTCGTCCGTTGTAATCGACCATGCTTGTTTTTGGGGAGACACAGGTGGTAAAGTTTGCTTTCGGGGAATTTTTCGAATCACGTTGGGGTAACCAATGTAAAGTATTTAATGTTCAAATATCTACTGATTATATTCTAGACTAATAATAATAATAACAAGAAGAAAAAAAAGAAGTGATCAACTTGATCATATCAAACTTCAACAATTATAATTTCACCTTCTAACAAAGGAAACATGAATTAATTTTGGACCTTTATATATATATACTATGACTAGCTTAAAATTCATTTTTACTACTTAAAATATATTACTTAAATTTTACAATATTTATAATCTTGGAATTTCTGAGGATCCCAAAAATTTTAAAAAATATTAGTTTTTCAAGATCTCAATGAGGGTCAATTTTCCAAGGAATAATAAACTCTAATTATGACCATTGTAAAATTTGATATTGCAAAATTATATGTAACAAAGTGTTGCAACATTTTTAATAAGAACTTAATTGATTAAAATTAGAAGGAGAATTGAGCACGAGTGTTGTGTACTTTGTAGTTTGTAAAGAAAGCAGATAGTACAAAATATATATGTGTATGTTATTCACATAGAAGGCGCTCTAAAAAAATTCTCAGCATGTGCCATTTGGTTAAACAACTACTTAACAACAAGCTACATATTGTCACACCAACTTCTGGATTATATAATTTTTTAGTTTGCTCATGCCCTATTTATTTTGTAGGAGTTTTATTTTAAAATTAAAGATAATGGATTTTTCCCATTATATTAATAAATATTCGTTGATAAATCTTTTGACATGAAAATATTGGACATTACTATCAATTTTGATGAAAAGAAGGATATACAAATTAATTAATGTTGACTATTGTTGTATATTTTGAGTAAGATGTAAGGGTGAAATAATGATGATACAGCAACCATAACCTCTATTATGGATATGTAAACATATATATATATATATAAGAATATTGGGAAAATGATTAACTTTTAATCAACAACATTAGGGGTGTGTAAATATGTAGTGAAGAAGAGAGACAGATGAAGGAGAAAGCCGCATAATTTCATCAACCAAGGGATCAAATTATCACATACATACACATATGTATTACGTCATAGCTACTATATATATAATGGCATGAAGCTTATATTCATGTCATATGGGGGAAAATAAATGTACAAATCTTTGAAGGGGATGTTAGTAAGGGCAGGTTTGAATGGTTGCAAAGGGGAGGTCCTTTCTTTATCTCTTAGCAGGAGGAAAAATGATAGTAACAATAATAATATATTCATTGGAAGTAAGGAATGCTAAATAGATGCAAAGGACACTGAATATGAATAATCATCTAAAAAAAATCCTGTTCATCCCTTTGATAAATGAGCATTTTATTCAAGTAGAAGGATACCATGACGTGACCAGAGGTTCTGTGAGAATATACCAATATATTAAAACAATGAATAATCTATACATTGAAAGCACTTCTTGTTTTTCATTCCTTTTTTTGACAAAGTGAAGGTTATTTTTACCATTAATAAATTACTGAAGTAATAAAACGTAAGGAAAGAATTGAACCAATTATTTTCTTAATGATTCTTTACAGGATTGGGCAGCAAAACGTGGATTGTTAATTAATATTTAGTTTCTCATAAATATAAGAAAATTTAGTGATTATTTAAGACAGCATGGTTCAGCCATCCTTTGTGTGTAAGTAAAATATCAATATTTAGTAATTCTTATTGAGCAAAAAGCCAAAAGGTAACGGATCTCAGATCACCAGATGCAGAAATTGATATGAAAAGGATGATACAACTTGAGAAGTGCTCCATGAGCCTAGTTTTAAATTTAAATCACCTATTTTAAATATTGGCAAAGATATAGTTACCCAAATATTGAAAGTTAAATATCTCAGTTAAAAGTTTTATCCAGATAGCACATTTTTGCACAGGGTCAACGATTTATAAAAATGGTTGGTTATAAAAAGGAAGAATGAAAACAGATGCTTTGAGCACCATCTTCAAAATAGACAGTTAGTTATGGTTCACAAAACGCGCAAGTTTTATGATTAAAACCAGTTTAAAAAGAGCAGAATTTCTCACTTTAGACTGGGACATTAATGTGAGAGAGCTATTTTATATATCAAATTTTCATCAAGTGTTAATGCATTTATTTTTAATAAAAACGATCCGTCAGGTTTGATTCACGAGTATTTTTGATTTCAAACACTTCTTTGACACATATTGTGTCGTAATCCAGGATAAAAAATATATATTAATAGGATTACTTTGAAGATATTTAAAGACATACAATATTATAAGATGTATGAGAAAATACATAGAGATGATGGATTTAACAGACATAATTTAATTTTGTCGAGAACTTCAAGTTAAATACTTTGTGAAATATATACATATATTTAATGCAGTAATGAGGTATTTTATGAAAGTACATCACTTTTAGTATGATTGAACCATAATAGATTTTGTAAACTCACTTTATTTTACAAGGAATAATAAGGTTACATTTTTATAGAAAATATTAACACAGTATAATCCACAATACGACCAAACGACATAGAAAATTGAATTGTGTATTAACCAGAATATGCTAAAAAGTTATGATCAAATAATGTAAATAAGATTTAATTGGATTATCGACCTTTATTTCCATTTGTAGGAAGAAAATGTATATTTGTGCAATCGTTCCATAGTAACAGCCCTGGTTACACACTCTCAAAGTTTTCCCCTCCAATACAAGAGAGCTCTTTCTCTTAGGCTCCCCACCCCTGTTTATCATACCCATTTTCCAGCTAAAGCTATTAAGGCTTAAATAAACCATTTGCTTCTCTGGGTCAAACATCGCCTTATTTAAATTTTACTTCAAGATCCTAAAGGAGAGCATCACTCAGCTCGTGGAAAGATTACCTCCACTCCATCAAAACTTGGGGATGGTCTGGCTCTCACAGGCCATCCCCAAGTTTGCCCACAAGCAAGATATGGGTTCTCAAGAAGAACCCAGTATTTGGGAATAAAAGTAATAATGGTTTAGTGGTATATGGTGAGATAAAGGCTGGCGTGAAAGAGAATCCCTACATTATAGCGAACTTTAATTGCGCCCCCATGACATGCGTGGACTGTGAAAGAGCCTTTAACATTATAAATGTCCTTCTGGCCAATAAGAGGAACAGACCACAAGAGGGCCACCTAAGAGATAAGATAATCGTCTGATCTTTTCAATGGAATAAGGGATTTGTGGAATAAAAATTATAATTTCATAGAAATATTTAAAACCAAAGTAAATCTTTCTTTACTGGATTTACTTGGATTTAAAAGTATTTTCCATTGTCCTTTTTGTAGGAATTTTATTCGCATATTTAGCTCCTTTTTTATGCATTATTTGGATATCACTAGTGATTATTATTTTCTAGAAGAATATAGTGTTTGACTCCAACACAGCACCAAGGCATTTTAGAGGCAATGCCAGTTTAAGGGAAAACAGTTTAATGAACTTGTGCTGCGTCCTACCTTTAAACATAAAAAATAGAAACCCCAAACGAATTATATTCCTAAAAAAAAAAATATGCATTCATATTTTCTAATATACATAATTGATTTTCTAAAAATATATTAGTAGAAGTTACATTAAAAATTTAAAAAAAGAAAGAAACGGGTTAAAAAAATTATTTCCTGATAACCCAGTTCGAACATCTCAATAAAACGTTTGGAAATGTTTTATTTTTCTATTCGGTAACTCCAGCTACCGACTTGTCCATTAAATCCTGAAAACTTTGAACTTTATACTTCAACAAGTTATAGTTTATGAATTAACATGTGGATCACAACAAAATTACTATTATGCGTAGATATGTTTCTGAGATCAATTAATCATTAATGTGCCTGCATTTAGTGTCAATGATGCCTTCCAGTGTACAGCAAAAGGCCTGGCACCTGCTGTGAATTTAGTTCTCTGCCATGGCGTCCCATTACTGGCTGACAGTGACTTTGAGGGCCTCAGTGTTTGAAGAATGGGCACTGGCGACCTTCCACTCGACATGCACCCAAAAGGTGCAGTCCAGGGAGTAGGCATCAGTGCTGTAGGGGGCCAAAGCTGTCAAAAATATGTTCAAATGAACTAAAAGGCTCATTCAAAAGATTCTTGCGATAGAGGAGATGGGGTTCTTTCTTTGCTGGCATCAAAAGTGCCCTCTTCACCCAATCTCTCTGGACTATCTGGTGTGACACCAAAATGTCCAAAGAGCTATCAAAAAGTGGGTGAAAAGAGCTTTGTAAGGTTGGAGAGGCCACTTATGACCCCAGCAATGAAAGAAGCCATCTCCTCCGTTGTTTACCACGTGTCTTTTAAGTTGTTTTTTTACACTTTTGAGCCTCCTACAGGCCTGATGCCGACCACATCGACTAAAATTTTTGGGTGAATGTTGGGGGATTGGCATCAGGGCTCTAGGAGGGGGGCAAAAGTATCCGAAGAGGAAACAGAGGAGACAGGTTTCTTTCATTGCTGGTGTCAAAAGTGGCCTCTCTACCCTTACAAGACTCTTTCCACCCACTTTTTCTAAAGCTCTCTCGAACGTCTGGTGTAAACTCTGAGATCTCTTACTCTTACTATTTTTACAGAGGGTCTTCTTCCTCTCCAACGTTTCAGACTTGCTGACGGCGTAGAAGTTGGTCCTGGAGAAACCCAACTGCTTGGAGTGCGCGAATGGAAATTTGTCGATCCTGTTCTAGTGTTTGTATCTCGACTTGAACATAAGGGGCTGTCCATAAGCTACGTCGCCTTTTTTAATGCACCCCATGTCGTATAACATCGTTTTTTATCCCTCCCCCTCTCAAAATGATGTCTTCTTTTATCTCCCCGCTCTTTTGTTAAGTTGTTATCATTATCATTAATTATTTTTCGCACCTTTAGTAACTTTGAACGCATAAAATCATTAATAAGATATAAGATAGAATATCAAACTCTAGATTTCCAAGTTGATTGGAAATATTTACAAAGGATAATAATGATTTTTACAGGATAACAAATAATTTCAATTTCTAATCCAACTGAAAGGTAAACTAAAATATTTTCATCATAAATTGCGTAATTAAAAGTTAATAATGACTTTTTTTTTAATTTGGTTTTTATAAATTTGTTGCCTTCCTTATATATTTTCCTTTGTTTTTTTATTATAATTATTTTTCTTTAGGTATAATAAATAAAGAAACTGAGATAAACATAGAAATTAATAGAAAAATATCAATGATCAAGCATCTTCAAACGGTGATAATAAATTTTGTACATAGGCAATACATCATTTAAATTATTTTCTTGGGCGAAATCGGAATCATTTTTATCGTTCTCAAAATAAGATTTAAGGTAACGCTTCGTTGCAATGTGGGAAAGTCAAGATAAATTATACTTTGAACAAATCAATTCTTCTAATTTGGACTACATTGAAAAACAGTAAAAGCCAAGAGGTTTAGAGATTCCATTTTTGTTTTCCATTGAATGTAATTTTGTTTAAAGAATCTTTTGCAGAGGCAGAAAATTGAAATTTGACAAATTATCAAAATAAACTGGCGGTTCCACAATTTTTAATTTACTTGCGCTATACTTGTGGCTTGAAGGAGGTGGCAAAAATTCGTCGAGAAAACATGAATCCAACTGGTCTGAAAAAGCTAACAACATTTTTTGTCGAAGCATTTTACTATTTGTAGCGTATAACTCGGTTGTAATGCATGCATTTAAAGTCATTTAGCACTTGGTTCCTCAGGAATCAATTTTGAGTCTTTTTCAAACGGTAAATAGTCAACTAAATAATTATAAATGACCGTGTTTGACCAAACCTTCAGATGCAGCGAAAAAAAAATTCCTCTGGTATGGATTGATAGTTTTTCCAGATTCATTCAGATGAGAACCATAAGTGTCATAGAGTATAATTATACTTGATAAGTCATGACGTAATTTTGCCACTCTCCTTTCTACTGGGTTAAAATTAGAGAGTCCAGCAGTATTGACTCTATATATCAAAGCTTCAAGCATTAGCTACTTGAGCATACTTAAAAAAACAATGTTTTGACTTTACTTTCTTTGGAGCATCTAGAAAAAATATATTGGCAAATATAAGATTTGATACTACAAGATAATTGGTCAAAGTGATCATATTAAGCAATTCAATAGTCATATGTAAATAAGTAGTTGGTTTAAGCTGTATCATCTGGTAGAACGATAAGGATTACGTAGCGACACTTTTAGCAGGATCAAGAGTCACTTGATTATCTAAATTTGTATGAAAATTTGAAAGCCACTGACGTGTTGATATAATGAAACGTTTCGATTATATATATATATATATATTTTTCCCAGGAATTTTCTAAAAATACATGTGTCAGTATTTCTTTCTGAGAGCAGCTGTGAGAAAAATGAACTAACTTTTAATGTGGAAGTAGGAGCACACTAAAATATTACCATCAAACATGTCTTATACTTAAATTCCATAAAACATTTTTTTTTGTCAATTAATAACTTACAGGTTAGAATGAATACGACATATATTCAATGGAAATCCTGATCCATTTATAAAATAGATTGCACAACTGTATTTATATAATTAGATTTTTAATAATATACTGAAAATGGGGAAAAAAAAAACAAAAAAACATTAACAATGAAGCCTTCCTTGGAACAAATACTCTACATATGCATTATACTTGGAGTTTGCCTCTCACAAAAAATTAAAAATAATATTTTTTTAATAATACAAAAATCATAAAAAAAAAAGTTTGCTATTTTTATTTTCCTAATCTTAAAAATTTCCCACAAGGGATTTAATTATTCCCCTCTTTCTAAAATAATAATATTACAATGTATATATATAAAAAATTTTACATCAGTTTTATTTCTCTTTCTGCAAAAAAAAAAAAAAACGAAGAATGTTACACAAGTGCTATGTCTGTGTATATGTATAACTTATTGTACATATTACTCGTAAGGTTATTTTTCTCCGTCTCAAACAATCTAATTGACTATGTACAGAGTGGGAACCCACAACTTGCATTAGCATTTAATTATAATTTTAACTGCGCGATTTTTAATTCCAAGTTTAATTAAGCAACCCAAAGATAGCTGAAACAAAAATAAAGTAGTTTTATTTTTTTATACCATGTCTCTAAGTGTAAAATATCGGAGCTCAACAACAAAAAAATACATCAGGTTTGCAATCGTCTCACACCATATAACTTCAACCTACAAAACGCCGAATAGAATCAATAGAATTTACATTCACACTGTCCAAGTACTTGGAGATCTCCAGGACCACCGTCCACACAGTGGGAAAAGTACGAAACGTTGAAGAGAAAGCAAGGATTTATCAAAAAGGACAAACTGGAACTGGAGGAGTTAAAAAATAACAGCTCAGGCCAATCCCTTCATGTCCATAGCAGACAATGCAAGAGATCAGGATCCAGATAACTATAAAATAAGTGGGGTCAAATAGCCTTGTGCAGGGGGATTCAAGGACTTCCACCACTCCCTGGAAGCATCATTGTCGCTAAGGGCAGCTACATGAATGATTCAGAGAGCTCAGATACACACCTATCTATATCATTAATTTTGTTGTAATTTTATTGTTAATTAATATATATTATATCTTGTTGAAGTTTAAAGCTCAAAGTGTTCAGATTTTAATGAGCCCCTCGGTAATTGGATGCAAAATTTTGGAAATTTAAAGGTAGCAGAGCTTATTTAAAAGTAAAACTAAATTATTTCTTTCGTTTTGACGGCGATAAGCATGCTTTTTCAGCAACTATATGCAAATTCCTAGAGTATTTTTAGTATATATCTTAAATCTTTTTTTTCTTAATAATTCCAGACTATTTGGTTCTCCAAACCATAAAATGATCATCGCTCATTTAAAATGTTTTACTCTTAAAGTCATAAACAAATTACTTACTACTATATACATACATAAGAATGTCATTAACAGAACAGCTTCAAAGATATACTCCTTATTATAATTTATAGCACATTAAGTGCACAAAATTAATATCTTAGTATAATTTATAATTCCATTAATTTCCTTCTCTCAGGTGTTGGATGTATGACTGTAGTTGTACAGTTCATTAAACTACGTATTTGCAGTAACAAATTAAAAATTTGCACTTATATTTTGAATAACATCAATGAGCCTGGAAACAACAAATGGAGATGATTAATTGTTATTTTAAATGTACTTCAAAATCTGTATATAACACACGTTTATGTGAAAAAGATTGTGTAAAAAAAAAAGAATAGAATGAAGAAATTGCTTTTACTTTTGGTTGAAATATAATTTACATTTATTTAATTATTTTTCTTTTGTACAACCATAATCAAAAGTTGTGTTATATTAGTCAGGGGTTTCTTTATACAGTAATGCTCAGATTTTGACTGTTAAAAAAACGAAAAAATGTGATATTACTGACGTGATTAGTAAAAAAGTCCAATAATAATGTTTTGAAACTTTATAAAACAAAAAAAATATACAATTAGAGTTGTTTAAAATATGACGTAAAATGATTGTGAGACTTTTTGTAGTTTCAACTTGAATATTATTTTTAGTTTCTAAAGCTGTTATCATTATTGTTTGACCTTTTAGATCACAACATCTAAGTGAAAAGTAATAAATTGTGTGTGTGATCATGAATAGGATTATACAGTAACAGGATTGGATAGGAACAATAAGGACTTTTCTTGGGAGTTCTAAGTTTCGATCATTAACTTGTTGAGGATCGACATCGAAGTAATTCCAACCTATTTATTTTTGCGAAAAAACAAGTTTATTTTCTGTTTATTTTCTGTTTATTTCCTTTATCTCACAAATTTTTACAGTTAATTTAATAAAACGTCATCACAGCCAAGCTGCACTCATCTTACACATTTTTTAAATAGAAATACGAATTTTAATTTGCCTATACCAACAAATACACGATTGCATTTATTAAAACTGAACTTGATATGAATAATTTGTTTTAAAAATATTGTAAATGTTATTGTTGATGTCGAGACAAGGGAATCGATGAAAAAAAATATAATATTAAAGTATGGAAATTATAAGATTATATTAATTTTTTAAAATTTGGATTTTTTCTTTTTAGTTCTGGATTCTTAGATGTTAAAAATTCTTGGTAAGAAGTAAGCGTTTTTTTTTAATACATAATTACTTTATTCTATGTACATTAATTTCATATATCTATACATTGAAAAAAAATATCTAGGAACTTCATCACAAAATAATTTTAATGAATTAATTCTACATTAGTGACAATCATTTGTTGTTTATTGTTCAAACAAACAAAAAAATGAGTATGGTTATATGAAAAAAGATATTAACATCTCAACGAAAATCTGCCTAAACAATTAAACTAAAAAACCAAAACTATAAGACAGTTCAATTCCTATTGAACCTATCCAGTACTTCGTGGGATCTTAAGAGGACTCTGTGCAGATTAGTAGGTATGGAAGAGTTCTTACTCCTTACGACATAGAGAATAAATAGTACCTACGTCATTTAGCATTCTATTTTGAAGTGACATCTACGTTTAGCTGGTGACATTACAAGCCAATCCCCAATTTTTATTTCTGAATTGTGGTATTTCCTCAAAAACTCAGTGGGCATGTGCACAATGTTAACAACACTTGGGTAATTCCAAAACAGATGTCTCGAAGTTTTTAAACTGTACTTACAGAATGTGCAGACTATCTCTGTTTCTTCGACTCTCGATTTATTCATAAAAAGGGTAAAAGTAGCCATCCTGTAGCGGAGCCATTTTTATTTTGAGTCCATAAAAGGGTTGCAAAATATTTTTATTGAGTTTTTCAGAATATCTTACAACGGTTTACAGCCTAATCGTAGGAAGGGTTTACGAACTAAATCAGCTGGAGAACACACAATTTATTTTTCGATGACTTTCTTGCACTTGAAATAGCCATGGCTTCTAACGCCATGTAGAACGGGATGGGGGGGGATAAAACTTTGTACAATGCAGATTAATCATTTTTTACTAGTTTTAAATCGCAAGAAGAACGTTGATGTGGCATCTGTGGAATCGCTCCATAATTGTACAATAGATATCTCCTAATCGTGTTAGGAGTGGCCTTATATAATTAGTATTAAATGGTTTCGAACTTATGGACTTAAACTTATAATTATTTTTTCAGTTCGTATTATGTTCTGTACAACACTACCTCGTCTAAAAATTCAGGATATTTGTAGCTAGGCTATGTTGTTTGATTAAATTTTAAACTAGGGTCCTATAAGGTTATATGTAATTTTGACAGGTGCCCTGAGTAAAAAAGTTTGACAAACACTGCTCTAGAGGGACGAATGGAAACAATAGCAAATCCAACGTGCTTACATTATAGTAATAATATTATGTTGTCTGAATGATTACTTAAAGAGGAAATTACATATTCTCTGGAAGATAGTGGCTATCAGGGTTGAAAACTGCCACTTTTTTATTTTAATGAGAAAAGGTATCAATGGTTACGGCAATAAATTATTTTTTTTCATAATTCCTATCAATATTAGTATCTTGTGATAAAACAATTTAAATCCATTCTGGGAGTAAAGCTTGTCTCTCAAATCTATTTTTTCAATTAATTAAAATTACATTTTTGTAGTTTTTCTTTGACAAGTCATATTTCCATAAATGTTGTTAAAGGTCATGCTGTAGATGGAACATTTATGAAGCCTCATTTATTGTCTAATAAGTATTAATATATCCTAGTAAATTTAATGGTCCTTTAAGGATCTTTCTTTTAAAGGTTATGGAACTAATTAAATATCAATTATCAGAAGGAAAATATAACATTAAAATGTAGAAGCATTGATTAAGATATTGCGCGAGTTGATAAAAATAAAATTTATTAAGAGAAAAGGGCATAATATAAGTAAGTACTTAAATGTATGGATAGAAGAAATTGAGTTTGACAGGTATTTCCGTAAGACCATATTTTTGTTAAAAGAATAAAAACTATTCCCTATCAAATAATTACATTTGATATTAAAACATCTTATAAAGTATTGAGGTAAGAAATACACGAGATGAATGTATTGGGTTGTTCGTTTATATTTATGTAAGGGTGAGACTAGTCCACACCTTTTTTTTTAAATTTGACAATAATGCTTAACCTATTTTTTGGTACTGGATATGCACCGGTTTTAGGAAAATTGGGCAAACATTTTTTTGCCGAAGTTCATTTTTTTCCATAACACTTTGCAGAATGACAATTTATAGAACAGAGATTTCGTCGAAAGAACATTTGCAGAACATTTTGTAGAAGTACAATTTCCCAAACAAACATTTCACAGAAGGCCCATTTGGCCAAAAAATGAAATTTTAAATATTTGTATATGCGATTGTTTATTTTAATTCAATTTCAAAATGTAGTACAATAAATAGGTATTAAATCTGTCTAACCATTTTATACCAAAAAATAAATTTTCTAAAGGAGGATACAAGAAAACAAATTTACTATTTATATTCAAAAAGTTCAAGGTAATTTTTGAAAAGATCAATGTATTTCATTAGCTGTGTTCAATATATAATAATCATATACTCTAATTTTTCTCTTCATATATCCAGTGTTCTAAGCGTAGATTTTAAATTTTTATCTTATATACATATGTAGTAAAAAGCTGTGCAGCACATTATAAAACCCAAAAATATGATATACAGCCTGGGGATCCAAAACTTGCAATAACATGACTAAATTACAAAAATACTTGATTTTAATTGAATCAAGAAAAGATAGCTCCAAAAATATTAGTGATATATATAATAGGAATATAAAAGCTATATTTTTTATTCAATATGTCCTCTTTCACTATAAATAATAGCGTCGACACACTGGCGAACAGATTAGGAGTTGTTGACGATGAAGTTTTTGTTCATGACGTACCACGTTTTCATGGTGCAAGTACAAATTTGGATGAAAGTTGGGGATTACATTTTTCCCTAGACGTAGGAAAGTCCAGGGGTTTGACGTCAGAGCTGGAGGATGGCTACATGAGGTTAGGCCAGAAGCCCGACATATTGTTGCAACATAATTTTTGAGCATTATTATATGTACGGGACTGTAATTGACTTTTTGATCTTGTAAGCAGTCCAGATGGGAGATGCCAAAGACCCTTGCAGCCTTCTCTGCAATAACCAGGGTACAGAGTATATCGCAAACACTTTGTGTTTTTTGTTCTCACTCCGACATTTTTACACTTAGAGAGATGCGATCAAAATAAAACTTGTTTATTCTTATTTCAGCTGTTATTTGCTTACGTAACCTACCTATTACCTAGCTATTAGAAATAACAGAGATATACTCGCAATTCAATGCAACTACCACTCTGTAAATAGTTTTTGTCACTTTTTCCAAAGTTTCATCAGTTCTATACTCAAATATTAATATATTTTAATGAAATTGAACAGACGCATTCCTTGTCAGGACAAAGTCGGGGATTCACACTCACCCTAGTGAGTGTATGTAGCTCCAACAATAATTTAATCAAATATTATGAAAAAAAGTCAATATTGCAAAAAAACAAAAGTCATGTGTATTGATGTACACATCTAGGTAAATGGGACACAAAATAACATCATGGCTTTGAATGCAATATCGATGCAGTAAGAAAAAATCTTATATATTATTTCTTTGTTCTTTTAAACAAACAGTTTAATATAAATATAACTGTACAAGTCGATATGTTATATTATGTATTTGTATCAAATTCATTTTGATTTATTATTTTATAAACTAGTATTACTCCTCCTTTTTTAACATTCTACAATTACCCTAAATTAAAAATTGTTATTTTTTTTTTGTGAACACATAAATCAAAATATTATCTATTGAAATTTTGATTTTAATGCTGCTTAATTCAAATTGTATTACAATTTGGACAACATGAACTTCTTGTTGGATCATTTTACATCTAATTGTGTAATAAAATAGTACACCAAAAACTCAGGATCCAATCATATTTAGTTTGCACATAGAACATTACATGCATTTTTTTTCTGCAATGAAATGATAGAATTTGCCATTTTTAGAGGTTATGTTTATATAATCTATAGTTAATAAAAACTTTCAACCGTCTGCATTTTTTGAACCGGTAGTTCAATCTAGACAAATAAGATGTTAGTGGAATTCCTTTTTTCTACCATATACTTTTCACTCATTTTAACAGCATACCGAGTCGTACGAAAGTTTTGGGACAATAATTCAAACTTAAATCTACTGACTGCTTGGCATATAAGAAAATAGATTTATTTAGAAAGGATCTTCTGAAGCCATCACTGTTTGTAGTATATGTCTTGATATTTTAAATTTAAATGACGACTGGACAAGCTGAATAATGAATTCCACAAAAAGATTGCCGATAGCAGGAAATTCCCTGCCCAATTCCAAGTGGTATCGGATTGTAAAAAAATTGAATGATTATTGCAAAGACTGCAGTAAGGTGCTCAATTTAGTCGTCCATGCTTTTGCAGAATGTCCATTTTTGCTTTTACAAAAGGATGTTTATTACATGGAACTGAAAAAGACATATAAACACCCCACCAAATCCTTTCTCAGCCAAAAGATATTTTTTTGCTTCCCAAAAATAATTTACCACAACGTTGTATTTTTAATTGAGGAGTTGTTTATTTATTGTATAAATTTTAATGTTCTTTTGTAACTAAAGATGACTTTGTCTTTGGACACTAACTTTAAATTAAAATATTTGTTTATTAAATTTCTTATGATATATTTTTTTATATTCTACAAAATGTGTCATCCAGTTGCATAAAAAAATCAATCCAAATAATGAGGAGGGTGCAGCGGTGGACTGTCTTGGCCTTGTGCTCTAGAACACCATCTGGGTGCCAAATGCCACTCAGCACAGGTTTTATCCAACCAAAGTTTCTCGAATATTTCCATGACTTCAGCTTACACTTTTGCTCTAACCTGGCTCCCCTTTGGGAACCAATAAGGTCGTATGTGCATCACATCCAAGACCACTACTCTAAGCATCATGGCAATAACACAATTCTTTGTGGTATTGTTGAGGGCTCTTTATCCACCTTGAAGGCAAGTTACTTGTCATTGCGAGTATTATGGGCCTGGCCCACAGTCCAGCTCTTCTTGTCAGAGAAGATCATGACTATAGATCACGGTTTCTTCTTGAGTCTATTAATGACTCATTTTAACGTATCCAGTCTGCTGATTTTGTTTGATTCAGTAAGTAACTGACGTTTCCTTCTGACATATGAAGTCATACCAAGTTCCTACATCGCTCTGCGGACTATAGCTTAAGAGAAACTAACTCCCCTCAAAGTTTTAACATTGATGTTGTTAGATTGTCCTGCAGGGTGTCCCCTATTGCTCTATAAACTCGTCAGTCCACACTTTGTTCTTCACTCTACTCCCTGGTTTCCTCTCCAGGCTATCCCTTAATTGATCTTCCTCTTCATCTCATGAACAAGTGTATATTGCAAGTGACAATCTCACAAATGGAGGGCACTGGTATTCCGGCTCATAGCAAGTCAGAAAATTGTTGTATTTTTGTTTCCATTTGAAACATTTTTTGATTTGATCAAAACAAATATCATTTGAAAGGTGAAATTTGGAACTTTAAAACCTTTGTTCTACAAAACCTAAAAAATTTACTTCTTTTTAGAAAATTGGTTTTATAGATATTTCTGCGATTTGATGATGCACAGTGTATATTGGTATATTGAAAAAGAGATTCCTTTAAAAACAACAAAATAAATCTGCGTAGACTACACAAAATTAGTTTTTTTACCTTTAATGTCAAAACATTACACTTTATTATCATATCGGATGAACAGTAAAGGAGAAAAATTTCATCCTTGCATGCTACCGGAATGTCCCCAAAAGTAGTTATTGCGACCAAATATGGCTCAAATGTAACCTTCTACTGTGTCAAGGTGAGCCTGGGTAATTGTGAGGATCTTGGAGAAGCCCTCAGGAGTGTTTCTCCGAGAAAATTGACTACTGAAGATTTAGTGAATGCTTTTAATATAGATATTACTATGATGGAAATAGCCTTGGACATCAATGTCTCAAAGTCAACAGTTTCGAGGCACAACAAAGAGCCCTTTGGTGTCTCTCTTCGAATCCAAAAAGTACATATCTTGACAAAATAGATGGTGAAAAGGTGAATCGTCCGTTCAGTACCAGCTTTTTTAGTTCTTTAGAGGCAAGTAGAGTCCCAGGCCTGCAGAATCCAACACCCAAACGTTGAGGACTTAAATAAATCTGTCAACGGGTAACGGTATACTATATCAAAGGCCTACGTAAAAAGTACTGGTAGCAAATTCTGCCACCATCTTGAAGTCGTTTTTGCTCTTGACTTTTTTCATACTCAAGATTTATTGAGCTATAATTTATTGAACTGTTATTTATATTTTTTTTAGTCAATAAGCTTATACAATAGTATATAATACACTTGTATAATTTGTTAATCTTAATGAGATTAACTACATCGTTTGCTTATTTATTTTCATCGTAAATCACAAAATTTCTCAAATATTTAATATTAGCTATAGAAATATTAATGAAATTTAGAAAACGAATTTTATGCTAAATTTTACTATTATTTTGAAGAATATTTTTATAAGTAATATGGAATCAATTTTTATGAGTCTTTTGCAACTTAAGAAGACATAAGATTATTTTTTATACAATTTACCTGTTCATAAGGAAATATAATATGTAGACTGGTATTCAAACTTGAGGTAATGATTTCATATTTGATTCATAACTTATTTAAAAATAGGGGTAGTCATTAGATGTATGGCACACGGATATTTATGGTATTTTTGGATTGAAATAGTCGATCAGAATTGATATTCTATTTTGTTACCATTCAAAGACCTAATTTATCAATCTTTTTTCAATGAACCTTCATGAATCTGAAGGAGAAGTGGTTCCGGGTTCGAACGGCAACGTCGTCCCTATTTGTGAATAAATCGAAAAAAACGCAGGAGGAAAGACTGTGCTGCTCATTCTGTAAAAATGAGAGGGGAAATTCAGAAACATCTATTCTATCATTGCAAATACGTTACTGAAGTAAGGACTGTGATTAATGCACTGACCCGCGAGATGTACGGGATTGAGCCACAAAAATCCAATTGGCTGGTGGCAACTAATCCAAGGGTCAAGGATGGATTTAAGCAATCATAGGGAAGTCCGCTTTATAACGAATGGCGTCAGTTCTTCCGGATCAGCTCTGCCTAGAGGCTTGGAAGAGCTAGTGAAGATGCATATAAGAGTTTTTGGTGTTTTGGAGAGAGAGGAGCAACGGTGGGTTTGGAATTGTAAAGGAATAAGTTATAATATTTATAAGTATCCTTTCTTTAGAACTGGCTCGTGATCCTCTCTGGATCTACAGGTTCTCTTCTTTCCCACGTTTTTTGTTTCATTCTTTTTTCTATTATTTTATTCTTATTCGTTCATGAGTAGTGGAAATGAATCGATTATTGTATGTAACAAGTAATTTATAATTTGATGAAACTTTAAGATAGGTTGTGGTAGGGTATATATGTATATGTAGATGGTTATTGAATGAAATAAATGATATTATTTTCAAGAATAAAATAAAAAACACATTTTTCAATCTAGTTTATTACATAGTGTAACCTACCAATTTTCTTTTACTTGATCAAAATTTTATAGAGTCGATAACGATTTGAGAATATTTTACTATTTTCAAGATGAACTAACTTTCCAACTTTATAGATTTGAAAATATATTAATGCACCAAAGTATTAAAATTTATAAACATCTACGTTAAACTTTAGAAAGTAGAAAGAAATATTGAAGGTAGATTTTCATGGGGAAAAAATATTAGAAAGAATATATGACTATATTTAAAACAAGTCCATTTCTACATCTAGGTAATTTTGTAAATAAAAACAACCAAAAAAGTACAAACTCCTACATAATAAATGTAAGGGGCTTTCTAGATCTTTCTATGAATTCCTACATATACTTTTTTTTATAAATAAAATATTATTTCAACTATTTTCAAGCAATAAAGCAAACATTAATTATATGATTGTTTTACAGACGTGATACAATACATAATAAAAAATAAGGCTGGTGTGGGCTTCAAAAATTGTTTTGGAACCAATTATATTGAGTTTCTTATAAAAGATTTTCAATTTAATCATTTTCTAACCGGTGGAGTAAATCCTAATTTGTAGAAATAAATATATTAATGAAGATAAGCAAAATGATAGAGATTTTTACTATAATTAGTACTTTTTAGTAGAGTGACGATTTGTTCACAATCCAGACAATCCGTCATTCTCAAGTAAGCTATTATGTTGTTATGCATTTTCCTATAGAAAAATATATTTGATTTCAATGTTTATTCCAAATATTTATTCTTCGAAATTAAATTAATGGCGAAATAATAATTTTTAGAGTAACGAGATGAACAGGATGTTTAAAATTATTGCTGGATAGCTAAAGTGGTAAGTGATAGTTTTTACATTCTAAAAACAATGTTTCATTGACAAAAAATATGTCACCAAATTATGACAGTATTAGTTAATAACTATTCAGTAGAAAAGATATTATTGATGCAAAACTATAATCAGTGGGCGGTAAGTCTATACCACTCAAGTACATATATTTACAGTAGTAGTATTTATTGAGTCATTCATAATCACTCAAATCAGCCTATTCCTTTTCCCAAAAACAAAGCCGACATTCCGATATTGTTGATGGTAAAAAAGTATGTACTATTTTTTTAACACGTAAATTACTGTTGTTGCGATATGAAACCTCATTGAAGCCCATTTCCAGCTTAAAAAAGGATAGGAAACTTAAAAGTCATGTCGAAAAATATAACACATCATTTTTACAAATAGAAAAAAGGATTGAAAAAATAATTATTATTATTTTTATAATAATATTAAAACGTGGATTGTATTGCTAATTCCTTAGAAAAAAAAAGTAATTTTTTCTTTTTATTGAAATTTTATTTTATTTTTACTATCTAATACGGTTAAGTAGAAAATTCCAATGGTTTTATCTAAATTGCTGGATTTTTACGCCCGTATATGACTAATTCGATACAGTACAAATAAATAGATATATCATTTTTAGTAGAGCTTAGAAATATATATTTTGTTCATTTCGGGTCTCCTTGACATCCGTTTTATTTATAAAATGCATAAATTTTCAGATAATCTAATACAAGGGCTGAAAAGTCCACTGGCTTCACACACAGTTGTCAAAATTTTATAACAATTTCTTATTTAGCTTTTGAAAGTATCTAAAACATATTTATACTACTAAAACACATTATAAGTTGAAATTAGGATAAATAAAAAAGTTTTTATCGGCAAAACTCTTAAGCTACATCCATGGTACCAGCTGACCATTTTACTTTTAAAAAAGTAATTTTTCCCATATTCCAAATATTAACTCTCCACACCTTAATGTTAATGCTTCAATAATTCAAAAAAATATTTCATTTAATATATAATTGAAGGTGTATAGGAATAGTAATTATAAATCAAAGAGTAATAATAATAATATAATCAGTAAATGCTTAGAAATATGAACCACAGGAATTACCACAGACACACATTTGTACTATAATTTCTTAGTTGCTACCCAAGGATACGTAATCAAACTAAAATAATTGGTTTAATATAACCCAATGATTCTTTATACACTCCTTATGTTACATCGTTACTTATATGAAGAATCTTTATAATTATTTTTATACTCGTAATTTCTATATAGAAACATCAACCAACTTGATTTGCACCTTAATTTTATTTTAAAAAATGTTGTTGTATGATAAATAAATTATTAAAATAATTTTGTAAAGTATTCAAACGTAAGCTTCTACACTAAGTATTTGCATAGCTTTCACTTCAATAAATTTATATTATTGATATCGAATATATTATTGGTAAATACATTAGGCAAATAAATAAATTTAATGTTTTATTTTATTTGTTTTTTCAAGAGCTCTGTAAACTCTTTTTGAAATTATTTCAAATTTTTGAATAACTTATTATCTATTCAAAAATAGATCTTTTTATCTAAAAATAAAACCTGGGTTTTTTTTTTTTCATTTTTTTAAGAAAATCAAAAGAAAACTTGTGATAACTAAATCATAAATCTTATGATTATAAATATATATACAATATACCTATATAATAATACTTGAAAGAAATTCATTGAGAAAAAAAATATGTACATTGACGACAAAAAGTTTTAAATAAAATAAGAATTAACACTTAAGATTTCCATTACTTACTTTCTATATACATTTGTAAAATATATCTATAAATTCTATAAGTATTTAATGTAGTCTGACTGTCTGATATTCCTTCATTAGGAAAACTTAATAGATCTTAGTAATCATGAATACGTATTACAGAATTTCACTCTATTCAAGGGGGAAAAATATCCCTATTGCGTTGACAAAGTCATTGAGACACCCTCCTATAAATAATGAAGCCGCTGTCTATAAATGTTTCCCTCCCTCTCTTTAGATGATATTCACATCGTTAATCAATTTGTCTGTTAATTTACAATTTATAAGTGATATTTATAAACATATATGTTGTGCGTCAAGATAAAAACAATCTTGAGCATAAAAAAAAAGGTGATAATTTTTATTTATTTTGCACTTCTTATGTACACACAAACCAAGATTTCAAAGACATTATTGAACCAATTTACACTTGCTATTCAAAGTTATGGTATGAGTTAGGATACTCAATAAATTTAGCTACAGTTTAGAGTATTTACTTTTAAGGAGACTCATATTTATTTAATTTGGCCTTTCAGATAATATCTATCAATTTATTATTATTTTATTTTGACGATCATTTTTAACTACTTTGAGTGAAATTTTTAAAGTAGCACAAGAGAAAATAAGAACAATTTGTTATTCACATATCCGTGTTACTATGGATAAAATAAAATATGAATTAATTTGAAAAAACTTTCTTTGAAAATTTTCACCACAAATTTCAAATCTACTATTCTACAAGTGGTGCAAAAGCAGGAAGAAAAATGATTAATTACTATTCTTCAGTTTTAAATGAAGGTCCCTTATCCATAGGCTTAATGGAAGTTTTATTATTATTACTTAATATGGAATATATATATGATACGAATGTACATGGAGAGAAGATCCCCGTAATTATTGCATAATTATATCCTTGATTGTATAGGATAACACATGGCGCAGTTGGAAGTCTTAATGAAACTCCAAAGATTTTAATATAAAAAAGAAAAGTCCTAACCAACGTAATACTTAAGGTATGCAAGAACTCCTATGTGAAAATGTATTTGTCTCCTTATTAAAAAGATGTCCAAAATAGAAAAACTTCAAAGATCTAGAAGTGCCCAAATAAGATTGTTTGACGTACAAATACATATTTAATTAAGAGGACATTGCAAATAATAAGAAGAGCTAGGGATAAATTTAAGGAGAAAACAGAGGGATTGTGTATGCTTCTTGATCAATCTTCTCCGGAATACGGAATTGATGTCCAAAAGTCAATAAGACAGATTAATTAATAGTGAAGCTCCACTAGATTAATATTTAGAAAGCAACTCACCTGAAAAAACGAGCGATTCCACCAGGCACAATTCTCCTAAAATTCACATACACCCACCAAATCAAATTGGAGATATAATCAGGAATTGTTACTAACTAAAGTGGTTGGGGACTTGCAATATTTACGCTTTTGTTACCCATATGTATAAAAACAACAAGGGAAGAACAATTATCTATGCTTTGGACTTGATGTTCACCAGAATTCATTGTAAAAAGTTGATACATTGTGGATATTCCAGCAGATTCAAGTAAATCCCTCGAAGAAGTCCTGGAAGACATACCTAAAAGAAAAGAGACAAATTGCAGCAACACGATATAAATTATTCCGAAGGATACAAGACCCCTTAGAAATATTTGACGAATTTTATTATTGTTAAAAGTTCTTGCGGAATAAGAGGAAATTTACTATATGAAACCAGAGAATCGGCTTGCATGAGTAATATGTGGAATAAACGATGATAAAGTACGACAGAAACTTTTAGAGAAAAACTCCTCAATTGGATTTGAAAAACACCCTTACTCTATGTAGAATGGTTGAAACAGCGAAGAATAATCAGAAGAATTTGAACGACTTAGTCTTCTCGGGAGTAAATGCAAATAGGAAATCAATTAACAAGAGGGGATTCAGAAGAAGGAGTGTCAGCCAAGGATGAATGTTGGAGAGAAGTGGGATTAAAATTTGTGGGATATGTGGATTTGATTTTCTTCATAAAAATTAGATGCCTTGTCCAGCGAAAAATATCAAATGCCTGAGTCGTAAAAGAAAGGGACATTTCGGACGAATGTGTAAATCAGTGAAGCAGAACTCTGTCAGAGTAATAAATTCCGTTCAGAAATTAAAAACGAATAAAATATGCTTATGGAAATCATGAAAAGGAAGTTGTTGTCACGTGTGATAGTGGAGTGATTGTTTCTTTTGCTGGATCTATGTAAAGTATTACAAAAATCAAATTTGATTGCAAAAAGTGTACTTTTGATTCAAAGATTATTGGAGTGAATGGATCTTCACTGCATATTCTTAGTGATGTACAAATTATCATGAAACTTGGAAGTCGCACATATAGAGAGACTGTGTTTGTTGAAAGGAATACCCCAGAGAACGAATTTTTCAGATCTCAGAATGTATGGATCCATCTTGGCACTATGATTTCTCAAAACAACTAAAAAAAGAAGGGATTCATCGTCCATTAGGCATCAAAAGTGTACAGTAAAATTAAAGAAGTGGAAAATCAGTTATTTGAAGAATTTTCAAGGGTGTTAACATGTTAACATAAATTAAAAGAAATGAATGTTCCACCAATGCAAATAGAACTATTGAAAAATACGAAGCATTTTGCACCTTTTTGCTATCGTGGACAAGTGAAAAAAAAAATGCTGGATGATATGGTCAAAAAGGTGATCTTGAATGTTGAAGATTAATCAACAGAGTGGTGATATCCTGTTGTTATTGTACCTAAACAGAATAGTAGAGTGAAACTAATAGTTGACTTAACCAAGTTAAACTCACAAGGTAAGAGATTTGTTCATCCAATGAAAATTCCATAGGAAGCCGTTTCTGAAATCAACCCGAGGTCCCAGATTTTCACAAAATTTGAAGCAGTGCATGGTTATTGGCAGATGCCTGTAGAAGAGAAAATCCAGAAATTAGCTACTTTTATAACTCCATATACGGAAGATATTACTTTAAAAAAGCTCCTGATGGATATATTTCTAACGGGAAACGCGTATAATAATCGGTGTGACATAGCATTAGAAGGCATCCCAAATGTTCATAAACTAGTCGATGTTATCTGCGTTTACGATGAAGATCTTGAGAAGCATATTAAGAGCGTAAGAAGAATCCAAGCCAGATGCAAGGAATTTGGAATTACATTTAGTCAAGAGAAATTTCAAATTGGGAAAGAGGAAATTGATTTTGTCGGTTACAAAATCAAAAAGACTGTAATTGCCTCAACGAAAATAAATTGTATGCTATTAGCAAATTTCCTACTCCTACAAACAGAACAGAATTAAGACAATTTATGGGTATGACTAATCAATTAACATATTGGTTGCTAAAAGAAGACCATGAATGTTTAGTATTATATCGAATGAATATGATTAAGGATGATAAGTTAAGTCTTTGGGAATTCAAAATACAACTTGTGTAAATAAATCTTGGTTTGATTCATTTTTTTAATTGAATGTTTCTTTAATTGGTCAGATTGAGTTGAACTGATTAAGTATAATTAAACAATATATTATTACACTTACTCTAGCTGACCTAGTTATTGTCATTGAAATCCATATACATAAAGTATTGTTTATTGAGCTACGTTGTTCCATGATCGATTTACAGAGCCGGGCATACACATAATAATAAACTCCTTTTTGAGCTATTTGCTAAAGATATGGCAATTTATATCAAATTAAACTACTTTGTTGGTTTTCCTAATTTATGGTATTATGGTAACTGAAGTTATTTTTGAACAACAAAAAAATTTATAATTAAAAGAAAATTTTTTATAGAAATTGTCGATTTTTTGTCAAAGAGTACAAATGTAGAACACACTCAATTTGGTGAAGCAGCTTGCTTTTGTATTGACGGGCTACATATATAAGTATATATGAATTATTTGTTTTACTTTGATTTCTACATTTTTACTTATTATGTCTGTTATTAAATATTTGATGTAAGCTTTATTTTAATTAACATTTTAATTTTTAATCAATTTAAATTAATAAATATGTGAGTTTTGTGCAAAGGTTTTTTGTTCTAAGTTTTCTTACAGATTTTTAAATGAATTTTTTATTTTATTTTGTATGTACATAGTGATATACTTGTACGCACATGAAAAATAAAATAAACCATCTGAATGTGTTTTCATAACTTGGATACTGCATTTCTATTTAGAAATTATCTTTCTTTTGTTTATTGTTAATAAAATATGTATTTCTTTTTTTACATTATAGATTTGAACAATTCATAAGATTTCTCATTTATAGGTTATCATTGTTTTCTTTTCACTTAATAAATGACCATTATCATTAATTGTTGTAAAACTGTATAAGCAATTATTTATCAGTAAGAATGGTAAAACAGTAAAAAATTTCATGAAATATTCTCATGCATAATGGGTGTTCTTTTTGTTGATTTTATTTGTCTATTTTAAATTCTTCTACCATGAGTAATACTAAAATAAACACGGAGGGAAAAGTACAAATGAATGTCGATGTTTTTTCGACTGTAGAATTAAAAACTTAAAGAATCTTAGACCAAAGAGCCTCGGGATTAATAGAATAATGTCCTAAACATATGATGAGGAATAAATTAAAGGTCACGTCACACCCTGATGTAGCATTTATTATCCTGCAGACCTTATATTATCTATCTTCAGGATCTTAAATCCAAAGTTTCCTCGTCTTGTGACATATCATATTCCTTTTATCTACCTAAATCATTCTACGACCAGTTTACGGGGAATGGTTCAACAAGAGGGCTTCTAACGCTTGTGCTGAAAAGCTAGAGGATTCTATATGTACAAAATCTTATAAATTTATACAATTATTGCTGGAGAGATTAAAAGAGGAAATTCGTATCCTTTACTGCATGGAGGGGAACTAATACTCTAAAGCATTGTATCCTTGATTCTTCCAAGAGATTTGTTAGAAATCATAAAAAAACAGCTGATGACTTACAAGAGAAGACAAAGGAAATTTTGAAAAAAGTTGCCAAGACTCCTCTTCACTTATACATTTTTTTAAGCTGAGGCCCCTTTATATGAAACATGTGTATGTGTCGCCTGAAAGCAACCCTCGATTATCCATCTTCCTGTGCCCCCCCCCTAGCCTCCCCTCACGGCCCCCACTTTGAAAATCATTGCAACCTTTGACCATAACTAAGGAGTAGAGTGAGGACATCTGCCACCTTGTAATCTATTACCATAATCAAGGTGACAGCTACAAAGACATTTCCAATAAGTTTTCCATACCAAAATCCTCCATCGAATGTATCATCATCAAATTCAAAAGAACTGGCCATGTCAAGAATCTTCTTTGACATGGTAGGAAATCCAAGCTAAGCTCAACACAATTGAGGTATGTGGTCTGAGATGTTGCCAAGAATCCAACAACAACTCTCAAATCCATCCAGCAGCGGTTGAAAGTAACATAAACTTTGATTGGACAATCAACTGTGCAAAGGGTTTTGCACAAGAACGGCTTCCGGGATTGTGTGACAAGAAAGACTCCACTCCTCAAGAGTAGGCACATAAAGGCCAGGATGAAGCATGACAATGACCACAAAAGGTGATGAAACACATTTCTGGCTCATTGTGCTGTGGTCAGATGAGATAAAGGTGGAGTTGTTTGACCACAACCAGCATCGGCACATTTCCTGACAAAAGGGCAAAGCCTTCTACCCCAAAAACTCTATTCCAATGGTGACACACTGTGATGGGAGTATCATGATTAGGCTTTGCTTTTCTGCCAATGGAACTGAAGAATTTCACAAAATTGATGACACCATGGATAAGGAAGACAACATATAGATTCTTGAAATGCATCTGCATCAATCAGTAAGGATGCTTAAGCTTGGAAGACATTGGTAGTAACATCCAAAAAAGGAATGGCTCAATAGGTATAAGGTTAGGGTATAGACTGGCCAACCCAAAATCCTGACCTTACCCCCATTGAAAGCATAGTGACTACATTTAAAAAAAACAGTTTGGAAAAGACATACAACAAATCTCCAGGACCTTTGGAGATTATGTTAAAAAAAGTAGGCCAAAATCGATTCCAGTGCTTGCTTCAATTAAGTGAAAACTTATCCCAAACGTATTCACTATTTGAAGAAAGCCAGAGGCAATGCCACAAGGTCCTATGTCATTTTGCTCTTTGGGTATGAATACTAAAATTAATCATAATTAATTTTTTTGTTAAGAGTAGTTTTTGATTGACTATGAATATTCTAAATGAGTTTCTAGATCCAAATTGAACATATAATAATGTTTGTGAGGGTACAAATAGTTTTGGGCTCAACTGTAAATATACCTACTAAGCATAATTGCAAATAAATCATTGTACTACGCTTATCATAGGTATATTCAAAAATATTATCTCATTTTATCAATTATATTTACAAAATTAGAAAAATGCACCTTATAAACTAAAAAAAGTATTATATTTACAGTACCTTATTTACATTATATATATAAGAAAATACGAGATTTTTTATAGATAATTCAAGGGTATTTTTTTTTTTTTTTCAAATAAAACCTTCAAAAACTAAAGGAATAAAAAAAAATTAATATAATACTCTGTAAGCAAAGAAAAGACAAAAATAAGAACTCTTAACAGAATGGAATAATATTTTTTCCATTCATTTTTTCCTAAAGAATAAAAAATAAATTAATTAGGCAAGAGGTAATATAGTACTAAAGTTGAGCAATAAACAAAATAAGTGTCTCAAGCACACTGTGAGCGCATTTTTAATGATATAAATTCAGATTTTCTTTATAAAATAATGTTTAAAATTTTCTTCTTCTTTGAGCAACTCTTAGTTTATTTTTGGCGACCTCAAGTATTTTAAGATTTTGTTAGTTGTCCACATGTACATACAAAGAAAGGAAGGTAAAATAAATGTTATAAATAGTCTTGGATGCATGAAGAACCTTGGTACTGAGTGATACTGGGGATACTATTTTTGTATAGAAGAACAAATATAGAGATTAGAAAAGAAGGAACGATGTGCTTCTTTTTTTTTTTTTTGGTTGTTTGAGCATTGTTAAATATATCCTCATAGTGCCACCAACTTCCTCTATGAGAATAACTTTTACCCTTCTTGATGTAAATTGTTTCAAAAATGCATAATAAAGTTAATATATTGGTATTTAAATATGATTATAATATTTTCTGTACACTAAAGCTTTTTTTTAATTTTGAAGTTTTCCCCTTCATAGCAGTAGTTCTTTTTTTTCCAAAATCATATAATAGGCAGCTAATGTTAGGCAGAGTTTTCATTCAAAAATACTATATATTTCCTTGCAGCCTTCTCCTCGTGCTGTGGAACAAATAATTCAAATTTCCCATCATCTTTTAACTTTTACGCTATTTAATTATAATATTTTTTTTTATGAAATACCCACTTTTTAACTGTTGAAATATACTTATCATTATAATTATGTAGAATATTTGGTGCCCTTTTTAGCTGTTCTTGATCTTAGTTCTCAGTAAGAGTCATATTTATCACACTGTACAGTGAACAGCAACTGTTGTTCAACAACAAACTTTGAGCGCATGCGCAGGTAGGACGTTGTTTGTTTGTTTTTTGTGTTAAGACAGAAGTGTTTGGAATCTGTTGAAAAAATGGGATCGATCAACAAAGTATTTATCCAACAATCAGGAAAAAGGAAGAGTGCCCTGTTTCTATCCAGGCCAGATGAGACAATGTTGAGATCTACAAGATCATGTCAAGCTGGATTGAGTAAGTTGTAGCTAGGAAGGCATTTCAACCCCATGAACACCTTTGTGCGGGGTGCAGTTGAGGGACACACCAAAGAATCTTCCTAAAAAATAAAGTCTGAGCTCTGATTCCCATCTGAGAAGAATTTCAGAATCTGATAAAGATTCTGTCATCAAGCCCCGTTTCTGAGATTGAGCCGAGGTCATTATGGACGGCATAGTCAATTATATTGAATAGTTATTATATTTTTTTTTATTCAGCTTTCATTTGGCATTGTTTTTTATTAAAATGGGATGTTTCATGAGAAATTTCATTTAAAAAAAATGTGTGACCTACAAATACTGACCACACCCTATATTTATTTGTCAATATTGTTTTGTATAGACGTTTTATATGACAATACTCTAATAAATTATGAATATATAGGAACAGATGACAATGTAATTAGTACAAAAACTTGACTATTTGATTTTTTAAAGGAAGGATTCTATAAAAGGCGAGGAAATTCGTAGAATAAATTATAATTATCTTGATTGGTTATATTAATGCTAATTAAAAATGAAGTATTGCATAATGCTTAATTCATAAATTTAACAATATATTAGCCATAATTGGATGGATTAAAAAAAAATTCTAACTAAGTAATTAAATCCCGTTTTTAATCCAACTATGTATGTTTTATCCTGCCACTGTGTTAATACCTATGAATAAATATACATAATATCAATGTACACAGTTTAAAAAAAAAAAAAGCTTTGTGTATTACAAAAACGATGACGGAATTATGAATATCAAAACATTTCTGTATAATTACTTAATAATGCTCATTTTCTTGACTGTCAAACCTATTTTCATATATTTTATATTGATATTTGGAATACATTTATAAAATTTCTACATAAAGAAAGCTTAAACTTGTCATTTAGTATTTTATAATATTGACATTAATAGCAGTTACATATCCTCATATTTAAAACATTTTTTAATATTATACACAAATCCCTTTTTCGTAAAGGGTAGTATATATTTTGATATATAACAACATCCGTATTTATTCAATAATGAATAATATCCATGTTTTTATTAATAAAATAACTTTTTCTAACGCTATTCAAAAAAAAAAATTCTAAAGAAAAAAAATATAATAAGGCTTTTATGCACAAAACGTACACAGAAGCTATTATTTACACAATAACATTATCAAATTTTCATCTAAATTGACTCTCATAGTGTTAAAAAATAGCAAAAAGAGCAATAAAAACTTGGCCCCATCTAATTCTCTCAAAAGTATCTTATTCGATGTATGAAGTTAAATATATCTTTGAGATGCCATTGAAGAAAAGGGTGTATCTAAGAAAATAAATCAAGTGAGCTATTTCTTTATTTATCCCAAGTTAAGGTGTTTCAAAATTATTATAATGACTGCACATAAATATTTTATTTATCAATTGATAAAATTGTTCCAACGCACATATGTCACTCTCATAAAAATGTCCTATGTATTTTGTTGTTAGCTGTCGATTACATCGTCTTGCTTGAAACATCATAGCTATTTCATAATTTATTCTTTTTCGTGAATAAACAAAATTATAATAACTTTTCCTCTGCTTCCAAAAGTAGTAGAATACAATTTCTTGTTGATCCTTTGTCGTATATCGTATAATTGGTCATTCTATTATTTTTTTGAATAAATTTTGGCTCTTATACAATTGTTTAGCTGCACTTTCTATAAAATATTATTAACCAATTTTTGAATATAGTATCTATTAAAATACTGAGTAGGGTGTTATTATTATGTAATTATTATATGTATCGGGTGGTCAATTGAAATCTGAACACTTACTAATTCAATAACTAATGAAGGTCAAGTGATTCAAATCAATTCATAATTTGATATATTGAAACATAAACAATAAGTTACAAAACAAAACAAATTTGAGCTTTCTAGCATACCTACAAGTTGAGAAAATGACAGTTGAACGTAATTAACGAATTTCCATTCGTGTACTCCAAGCAGTTGGGTGTCTCTAGGACCACTGTCGGTGCCGTTTCCAATATCGACTTGATTGGATAAGAAACTATTGAGAGAGGTGGAGCATGGTATTACTATAGAATTTTCCTTTCTCTTTTCATATTTTCCCTTCAATAAAAGATATTCATCCAAATGACGTCAACATTCAACTCCACACACTGGCATTGCTTCAAGTAGAATTTTTGCGTAAATCCAGTTAGACTTAATGTTATTGATGCGAGTACCTGTTAGGGGATCCAAAACAATTACTTTTGCTTTAATACAAAAGTTTGATAATTTCCCAAGGTGATGAGTTGAAGTGAAGTGACTTAAATTCTTTATGAGGTACTTTGCTGGAGTTGTAATTCGGAGAGAAATTTAACAGTCAATAAAATATTGGAGGTATCAGGGAATAAACGAAATTATCGTGCTGAGCTGGATCCGTAATATTCCTTACCAAAACGAAGTTGGAAGCAGGGTTATAAATAGTATCCCTTTCATTTATTATTAATATGATAAAGGTGAGGCATGAGGGAGGTTTCTGTATGAATTTCATTTACCATGTGTCTGTTCTTACCTTTCTTCTTCCTCATCTACAGCTGTTTGAATAATTTTCTCTTCGGTATCTAGCTATTTATTTGGGTATTTGTTATTTTGTTCTGCTATGCAAAAACATTACCCTTTAATTTATTTTATTTCACAATTTCAGACACTTTCCGATAGTATGGATATCCAATTATTTGGTTCATATTGTCATACAGCAGTTATGTCACAAAAAAATATGACCAAATATAGCAAATAAACAAAATACTTATGTCAAAACTCCTATTGAAATAAAACATGTCAAAGTTGTTCTAATATAATGAAATGTAGATGAAATATCTTCACATTATCACACACCAGAAAATATAAAGTGTTAAATTTTAACGCAATATTATTAGAGCCTCGAACTTTAAAAATATATTACTCAAAAAGTAAATTATAAAACGATGTGAAATTTTACAAGATTATATTTTTAAGATTCCATAACAATCTCTTTTGATATCCTAGGATGAAGTATTAAGAATTGTTGAGACGTAACCTTTACATGTTATATATTTTGATTTTGAGTTAAATAAAGTTCATATTTTAAGAATTTAGTCCCATATTAGCGTTTGAAGTCAAAGAAGAGATGGAGGTCAAAGTTGTTCGGAGTGGGGGCAACAACAACCAAAAATAACAAAAACCAAAAAATACTCCGAAGAAAATTTAATATTCTTGTAATTTGAAATACTAGTTTGTGATATCGCTTAAATTATGTTAAGTTTGATACATTTATTACTTATTTTAAAAATACATTCAATTATAGCAAAGTGTTATCCGGAGTTGTTCGGGGTAAAGAAGAAGCGAGAAATCACATTTAATAATTATTTTTAAAGTTTAGACCACTTTGATGTGGGCTAGCGTTGGTATATTTATAAAATAACATTTGTATACTGAGGAGTTTTATGTATGATAAAAGTTTTTTGTTTTATTTCAAAAGTTTGCCAAATCAAAATTCGGTAAGAAAATTGTTAAAAAAAAAACAACACTATAATTTTGAAAAAAAAGAGTAAAGAGCATATATTAGCATTGTAAAGAAGAAAACATTTTTTTTTTTTGTAAAAGTTATGAAAAATAATGTTGTCGAAAAAATAACCCTCGACGACTTGTTCAATTTTCAAATATTGCAATATCTACAAATCGAATATTTAATGGGAAATCCATTTTTTGCACCTGAAAAAACCAAACTGCATTTTTTACCGATTTTAATTTTTTCCTTAACTTTTTTGATTTTTAATAAATTTAGCAAACGTTATTATTTGTATAGCTATTTTTGAGACGCCACTCACTTTTTGATTTTTAACTCATTTTTTTTTTTTTTTTGGGTATAAAAAAACAAACTTAACCTTTTCCTGACCAGGCTCAAAGGGCACCCATGAAATGTTTCATCCTATAAAGGGTGTAGGCACCTATAAAAGACACACACACAAACTCTGTTATATATATATATATACTGGGTGGGAACCCAAAATGTGCTGGAGCACTTAATTACAACTTTATCCGCGTTATTTTTAACCACCATGTTTTACAATCCTGCTAATTGACAGCTGAAACAAAAATATATAATTTTTTTTATCCCACATCTTTAAGTATAAAAATGTCGGACCTGTTACAAAAAAAGAAACAAGTATTTAATTTTCTCCACTCCGGTGTCGCTCCCAAGAAGGCTCCAGTGACCATTGAAATTTCCATTTATACTGTTTATAACATGAAGAAGTCCATTACAAACCCATACAGCATCTAAGAGAAAAATATCTGTCGGACCGATCATTCAAATTTGAATTTGCTCTAAGCTACTGTCATGACAGTTTGGTACGCCATGGACACAGTTTTCATTGTCAAAATTGACCATTCTGTTCGCCGACGTGTCGAGGCTGTTGTTTCTTGTGAAGAAAGACATATTTAGTAAAAAATATAGCTAAATATATTATCTAAATAAAAGAACAAATTGTTTTTTAGCTGTATTTTCTTTATTTAAAGAAAACCCCACGTTTTTCGTAAGTTTTGTCATTCTATTGCATTTTTTTTTTTGCTCTCCACTCTCATTATGTTTATTTGAGATATGCATTTTGGTTTAACTATATTTAGCTTCAATTATATGCTTTACTTTCGATTACATATGTACATTATATCTAGAATCACAACTATTTGTCAACATTTAAATTGAAATTATAGTTAAATTACCATTAAATATGTTATGAAATTTGTGCAAAAAGCTGTATATTGTTTCGAACTTTGCAAAAATTAGAAGAACTCAGATATCCATATAAATCTTACAAACTAATATACCAAAAAGTAAAAAGTGAGACAACTAGACCTGTACTCTCTATAATGCATTCTGTCTATGTCAATAAATATGATTGGATGTTAGGGGATAAATTTATTAGCATTCAATGATACATTATCTACAACATGAATTTTCTTTATGTTCCTCAGAATAGTCTCTCAATTCATTGGTACCTAGAAGAGAAAAAATATTGATTACTTTTTAGTAGGAATTGGATAATTATGTTCACAAGAAGAAAAAAAAGAGGATCCCTAAATACCTACATATAACGCACTTTTTTTACTTGTCTATTCACGTGAGTACATTTTTGTATCTATTAATAATCTATGTTGCATCAATCTTTATTATTTCTTCATACATATACTATGTAAATTATTTTGCTTCATGTGATAAGGATTATATGTGCATATAATGTATGTATACCAGTATTTAACAACTAACACGATTTTTTTTTTAAATTGTTTTTCTTTTAAACTAATTTTCCTATTTTAATGAAAACCAATCTCAAATTTAAGCTGATTGGTCTACTCAACCTCGGAAACGGGAGTAGGTCTTGATGACAATCTCCTTTGGTAGATTTCGGAATTACCACCGGATCCTGGACATCAATTCAGATTTAGTATTGCAGGAGGATATGCTGGTGTGTTGCAAAACTGCGCTTCTTCTCCACACACAAAGAATTTCATGTGGTTGAGGTCCACTGAGCCTAGAGGCCAAACACCTAGTACAACAAAGTAAAAAAACAAAAACATTGTCATCATCTTTTGGTCAGCATACTTTGATCTTGATTCATAATCACCATCAGTTTCTTCTAGTTCTTTCCTCATTCTCCAGACAATGGACGGGCCTGGTTATAGCTTACATTTAATTATATTTCCTTGATTAAATTGAACGTTAAATACGTATTTATGAATCACTATATTAATATATTAATTAATATTAGAAAAAATGAAATATGGGATAGGAATCAACCAAAAAAATTCACACGTTGTTGATTTGTCAGGTAAATGATCTGTTAACTGCTTAATTTCTGCACAAAAGTTCCATATTTTAAATATAACATGTTTTTTTGAAGCAGTATGAGATGTACCATTGTGGATGTCTCATACTTTTTATAAAAAGAGTTGATGCAAGAGCTGACATTTCTTGAAGTGTTGTGTATTTTACAATTATATAGCCCCCAGCTGTTATTAAAACTAGCTGATTTATCATATAGGTATTATTTAAATCTTTTATAGGATTCTGACCGGATTAAATAATTCAAAAAAGAAGGATCCGCCAGCTCTAAACAACAACGCCGGCAATATTTGTTTATAATTATATAAAATAACAAGTGATAATATCTGGGAAAGATTAGAATAAAATGGATTATTTATTGTTGAAATATAACAAGAATTATGTTATAGGTTATTTTAGTGCATGGGTTTATAATAAAAATATAATGAAAATAAGGGAAAATTATCAATTTTTAAAATTTTTTATAAATTTTTGAACAAAGAAGTGAAGATGAACAATCAAATTTCGTATTGATTATTTTCATACCCAAAGACATTTTTTTCTGCACTACCCATAATCGAAATTCGAAAAAGTTGAACACCATACCAGTTTAATATACGTATAACCACTGAATTCAATGTATTATTTACATCAGTCAATAATGAAACAATAATATGCAAAACTTCATTTATACAACTGAATAGGATTTTCCTCTATAGTATATTGATTAATAAAAATAAATTTAATATTTAAATATGAACAAAATAATGTTTATATTTATTTATACTTGTAAATAAATGTTATGGTGTACTTACGAATTGTTTGCCAATTTTTCTACCAATACTAAATAATGAAAAATGGGTTCAAAGCATGGATCTTATTTATTATATCAATATTATGTCCAAATATATGTTATGATTTTGATATTGTGCTTTTATAATATATATTTCGAAAAATTGCATCCTTGGCACATTATTGAGATTGCTCAATTATTTTTTGCATAATTTTTCATTCTGTGTATATATAATATGGGCAGAAAATAAATATATTATGATATTAGCTGTTAACCTAGTTTCTATATCGGAAGATATGTATTTGAATCGAATTTGTTATTTGGCCCAGTTGTCAAGACGTAAATAGTCTAGCAAATAAAGAAAGAACATTTTTGAATAGGTAATGTGTTTTTATTTTTTTTTCTTCAAAGGAAAGAGGTAGTTAGTCCCCTGTAAAATACGGATTTTACACCACATCAGGACCCTCTATTACATGTATAAAGGCCAAAAGTGTGTATATGGTAGAAAATGATGAGAGACTCAAATAAATAATCTCCAAACTATTCAGTTTCGGTTAATATTAGAAAAATAACGAATGATTAGCTTCATTATCAATGTCTCCACCTTTAAGAAATAAAGTCTGTATAAATTTTATAAACTCCTGATGTAAATCAAAAGTAGGAGCTCCACTTTAAAAAAAAATATTGACAAAAAGATATTAACTGTGGATCAGATGTACAACCACTTGAACGACTGATGACTTGAAATATAAATAAAAGAAGTACAAGTTGTCTTAGGGATAAAATATTCATTGGTATGCGAGTTTTTGACTCAGATAAAAATAAACGTCCTTTAAAAAAAGAAAATTGAAACGAATGCCTAAAACTAGGTACTAAGTATTCTTTCATAGATCAAGGGAATTACTTATCACAGTAGCATGATGCTTCCTTACACACAAGAGTAAATATCTTGAAAGTATGTCCTAACAATATGGCTAACTTACCACCACCTGACAGTATATATACTTAGAAGATTTTGGTTGGGATACCATTCAAGAGAAAAATAATACTGCACTTCTTCCAAGGCTAAATATTCTAAGGAATTGATTAAATCCTGCTTGACATGCTGAATCAATTTACATTTTTTGTCTATCCTCTTATAATATTTTTAAATCGTCTTTATATAATTTTAAAAGTAAGTTGGATTCTGGGAGGACATACAATTCGCTCCTACATGCATTGCTGGAGTGTCTATTGTTTCCAAGGCATGTTATATTTATTTAAACACAATCCTGAGTTGTTGGGCTTGATGTGCTTGCCTTCAAACACCATGAGAGCCCATATTTTGTTCAAGATTCCTCTGTATAGGAATTCAGCCCTGAAATATGTGCAATAAATTATGCCATAATAAGTTCGAAAGCAATTTGACTTACTTATAAAAATGAATTACGATTTGGGGAAATTAAGAGGGTAATTATTTTATCTGCAGCAAGATAGGATGCGTTTTCCTCGCATATTCTTAGGGAAAATTATTTGGATTGGGACGTAGCCTCGGATTTGGTTATATATTTTCATTCTTGGTCGTTTAAATATGATCATAAAGTAAAGACTATAACAGATAGATTTCGGGAATATTAAGAATGAGATGAACAACGTTTTCTGGGTCGTTTGTTATTATTCTAATAAACATTTTTTAATTCTAGATTTTTAGTTGTGGCTGAGTTATGTATGTTACTCATTTGTGTGTGATTTGTTGATTTCAGAAATTAATTTTAACGAGTACATGTTTGTTTTAGGTTTCTCAATGTTTATATATGTTTCATGAAAAATGTTTTTCGGTTTTTTACGTTTCAAATGAATACTAATCGGATGGTGGCCTAAAATTTAGAAGCAGGTGGAACATACTCTGGCAATGTAGTCTCTTCTAATGAGCTTCCACTCCTCTCCACGGAGGACTTCAGGTAGGTAACATTGCTGTGACGTGATCTGCAGGCTTTGGACTTGACTTGCCACCAGATAGAGTAATCCAAATGGTTCAGAGCGGGGCTCTGGGGAGGCAAGAAGTTATTAGGCCAAACCTCCACGATCTCTACTATCAGGCATGCACAACATTGGCTATATGGGTGAGTGCCCATTCTGCTGGAGGACGTAGGACGCCTTGCCCAACTTCTTGGGGATCTTGAGGACCAACGGGAGTACCTTAGTTTTCAATATCTCCAAGTAGTCAGGCAAATCATCATGTGTCTTGCAGAAGGATGGAGCACTCGCTCACCCGTCTTGGACACGTGGCGGAGGTCTTCAGAAGTGTCTTCAATGTAAAAAGCCAAATTGTTCAGGTTGTTGAAAGCGGATCGACAGTGATTGTTTTTTCATCCAATAAGAAGATTGCATGGTTGCTATGATGATTCAGGTCGTTTAGGAGGCATTTAACTAGCTCCGAACGGACATCTTGTTACTGTCGAGTCATAAATTGTCTTTCCACGTACCTCTTGGACTTTCCCCTAGCGGTCCTGATCTCCCTGGATACGGTGGAGGGAGCTACTGACTTCCTTTTTGGAAATTTGGCCATGGACATATTCAGCTTGGCCGCTTCTAAGATCAGTTTGACGGGCTATCAACTACTGGGGTCAATTTTAAGGCTTTTCACCTCTTTTATGAGCTTTTTGACCCTGCAGACAGTGTGCCCCTCGATCTCAAAATCTTGACAATTTCATGTGTGCTGTGGCAGGCACAAATCAAAGAAGCAATCAAGTTTCTTTTAGCTTCCATTTTTGTCAACAGAAATAATAGTGGCGACTGCAATAACTTATTTGAAAGCTTAACAAGTCAGCTGTCGCGTGAAACATTGGAAATTTACAAATTGAAATCAATATACCCCAAAAAACTAATCTAAAGTAATTTGGTAGATCCATTTCGTACGACCCGGTAGAATGTGCCATTTTCCCAAGATTTAGATTGAACTGAAAATTGCTAAAAATATATATAGATATTGCTTTGCAAATTTCTAATAGATATGGTTGGTTGATAATTAAATCATTAATATTAAGTTAATTATAAAAAATTTGAATGGGTGTATTCGTATCGTACAACTTTACAGTTTTGTACTTGGGCAAGCTGTTTCCATATTTCACTACTTATACCTATGGAGTGCGGATCCCGAAGTCCTGCCATCCAAGTTTGTAACTTGGTGCCTTATCAGAAGTCTATTTTCATGTAAAAAGGAACTAACCAATGAAAAAGTTATATGTAGGCAAGAAATAATCCCATATTTGAATTCAGTATTCCTGAAAGTGACATCATATCAGACTGCTGTAAGTATTTGGTATTGATATTTTCATTTTGTTGAAAATTAAGAATCGATGAAAAAAGATTAATTCAGAGACAGGAGTAACATGAATTTGAATATTTTTGTTTTACTATTACTATTTAATAAAAATCCTTTTGAATACGTCAAATATTTCAAGAGGATTATTGCTAACATAATATAAACATAAATTATTGTTATGCTGTAAATATATTAAACTTACAATTAAAAATAAGTGTAATAAATGCATAACTATTAATTAACTAGAGCCACATTAATATAATATCATATCCAATGATCACTATTCCTTCTTTTCTTCTCATCAGGTGACGATAGGGATACCTCAAATTAAGAATATCATATTTCTTCAACAGGGATACCTGAGTACCATACGTCTTCAAATATGTATTAACACATAAACTATTCATTGGAATTCATTAAAGCAGGTGCACCTTATACGCAAATCATCAAAATTAGTATTAACAATAATCGTTTTGAAGAATAAATAAACATTTTAGAAAAAAAAAACAGGAATATATTATTTTTTAACAATAATAATATTGAGCAATTTTATTCCTTCAAAAATTTTAGTGCATGGGTTATTGAAAAATATAATCGAAATATAGAAATATTATCAATTTTCAAAAAATTTGTACAAAATGTGCCACTTGAAGATGAGATCGTAGAATAATGAAATTTTGTGCTGATTATTTCCATACCCCAAGGCAATTTTTACATATCATTAGTAATGGAAATTCGAAAAAAGTTGAAAATCCAACCGGTCAATTTTAAATCTTTTTTTTTATTTTTTTCTTAGTTTTTAATTAAATTTAAATGTTACTGTCATAAAAAAATTAAAAATTAAATCATGTCAAATTCCTAAGATATTTATAATATTATCACATAATAAAATATTTGAATTTGAAATAATTGATATAAAATTATCATTAATTCCTTAGAAAACATATCTTAATTGTCAAATTTTTGTAATAATTGCCATTATTTATAGTTTTTTGTTTTTTTTGTGAACGGAATTATTTTTAATGCTTCATAATCTTTACTAACAGGTGTGATATAAAACAATAAAGACCCATTATTATTAAGCTAAAACATACAAAAATCAATAGATTTTTATCCTTTAAGAGATGTATGATAAATCTTCTTGAAACGAAGAAGAAAATTATGTGTAATGTGGCCATTGGTTTTTCGGTAATGGAGAAATAAAGCAATACATTATTTTGTTGATATAAAGCAATTTATTTTCTTTATTGACACCCTTTCAAAGAGCTGATAATTGTTAAAAATCTATTGTAATGTTTAGTTGTTTATAGATTGCAATGTCAAGAGTGATTATTATGAAGTATATAATACCATTAATAGCCAAAAAAAAAAAACTTCAAACTTTTTATTGTAAGAAGTTTAGCTATTTATTTTTAGCTAATTGAAAACTAAATATATTTTCTGTGTTATAAAAAATCATATGAAAAAAAGAAAAAATATATCAAAGTACTTTATTTATCAAAATGTTTTTTTTATAAAAAGAAGGATCAATGAAGTAGTCTTCAAGATCGGATCTAATAGTTGACACGTGTTTAGTTTCATTGATGACAAATAGGAAATTCACTCATTTAAAAACATTATTATTTCCAAAATCAATCGACATTGTTTTAGACCTCAACATTGCGTTTTGTTATTGATAGAAAGTACAGTTTATCTGAAACATAAATATTAAAAATAAAACTAGGAGTTTTTTTCATATTGAAAATCATACCCTTTCTGCAGTTTAAACAATTTAGGTTTCTGAAACAATATATTACAATAAAATAATTAAGGATTCAATCGTATCATTGGTTCGAGAAGTTGTTGTCCGTTCTGTTCATCTGTTCCAAAGAGCTTTAGTGAAAGCTAGCTATAACAAACAAGAGATTAATTTGCAAAGTTATTTGACGGCATAGTGTCATCTTCTAATTCTTCAGTGTTTTCTATTGTTAAAAGTGATGAGATTTATGGAACATATAGCCAACTAAAACAATTTCCTTTAAAAAAAATGAAATGATAGAATATTTTTAATTCTGAAATTGGTTCGTTACAACTACCACTTTATTGGCTTTACACAAAGATGCCTAACCCGACCTTTTTCCTCAGATATGTTTATATATATAAAGTCTATACTTCTCCTAAACTATGGGTCCGATTTTAATGAAACTTTATATGGTTACAATCATTTCCTTGGTGATATTTAATTCAAGTTTGAACAATATTTAACGAGATTTTTAGATTTATATAGCAAAAATATCTTTATAGTTTAAAGAAGCTGCACTGAGCTTGTAGTTTTATATTCAACGCTACAAAAGCACTCAATTAAATGTTGCTAAAAATATAATAGGGTGAATGAATTAACTTGCTAACTATCAGTCACGTATTTATTTAGAGCTTTTTAAGGAAAAGTTAATGAATACAATGAAGATCAATCCAAAAATCATTTTTTATACATTACAATATAAGTTTTACCTTAGTATGAAAACACTTTATATTGATACTCAAAGAAATATATCAGGACTTGACCAATGACAAAACTTACTCGATCCCATATTAGGTAATCACAAATTTTACTTTATTAACTCTGGTGAGCATTAGAGATACAGTAACATACAGAATGATCTAGAATAATGGTGTCATTAAATTTAATTTGATAAAATCAATAGTATGTATTGTGTTTACAGATCTCGTTACTCAAGTCCAAAATATTGCAGATACTGCTATAAAGTGCAATAATAGTGCAAAGACAATCTAGAGCCTTTATGGACTCTGTTTTTTAGCTTCCCTCTTCATCTGATCTTAATCTCTTATACTATGTCAATAATGGGTATGATCTAGAAGGAAGGCCCTACAGTTCACAGGACCAGCAAGACTATTTAATGTCAAATAGAGAGGCCACGTAGGCAAACATTTCAGAAGATGTTTTGTGCCCTAGCTGCAAGTCATTGAAGAGGTGTTACCGTCAATTTGTTGCCGAACCAGTATAAGTATCAGTATTTTGGTACGTTTCAACAAAAAATATAAATTTACAGGATGTATGTGAATAAAAATTTACTTGAACATATATTTATGTTTCAAGATGCATATTGCTATTATTAAATATAAAATAGTATAAGTCATCACTGGAATTACTTAATGATACTCTAATTACAATTAAACATAACCATAATAAATGTCAACCAAATAACATCACACAAAATATACAATAAAATTGATGTACCACAATGCACGATGAGTTGTGTTGGATCGGTCCTAGGACTGATTTTCTAATCATTCTCCTCTCCTCCCCCATTCAGTTTTTTTTTTTTATCGATACGGTCCTTATTAATATTCAACGGACCTAGCAATCTTTTTAACTTTATTCACTTCTAGCCAGAATGGAAGTATATAAAAAATAAGAAAATAATGAACGTTATCTGGAACGTATAAAATAGAATATTTGAATACACCTTCTGTGACATAGTTAGTAAGTCATATCATGTTAACTGTTCTAGTTAACATAACAGATCAATAACGACGCCTACTAGGAATGACAAATTTATTTTAGTCTTTTTTGTTTTGGACACCGATCCAACAATGACGATGAGTAATGACTCTTCTTTTCTTTTCTCCTCAATTAAACATGGGGATATCTTAAATCAGACTAGCTCACATATTAAGTATCAAAATTTTTTGGCCCAGAAATGTTTTACCTTTTTGGTTTTCTTTTAAAGAACAATTGGAATGGTGGGGGTTCATAAATTTGAGTGGTTACGTCATTGGCTATCATTTTTTGCGACGTAATGGAGCTGCAAATATCAGTTAGTTATACCGGGTCGTGTAAAATTATTTACCGATGATGTAAATATACTTTTTAAGAGGTTTTGTGGCAACCAATCCGATTGTTTTGTATTTTTACTGTTAAAATAAACAAAAATCCTTCCTGTGAGAGCGTAACAACTTCCACACGTGAGACCATGTCCAATCAGGAAACATAGAGGATCGAAATTGCAGCCCTCCTCCGAGCGGGAGTGCCTCATAACAACATTAAGGAACAGGTTGGGGCCTCGTTGAAGACAATTTACGACGTTTCCAAGCGCTTGGAGGCTGGGGGGGATCTGAAGCATTCCCCTGGGGCTGGCAGGAAGCCCATTGTCTCAACAAGGCAAGTAAAGGCAGTGTTCAAGAGGACTCCCAACAGGTCTATTGCCGACATGGCCAGAAAGATGGGAATGTCGAGATCAACTGTTTCAAGGGCATTGAAAAGGGCTGGAGGAAAGTCCCTGTGCGTACTGACCGCCCTCTGCCAACTGAACGTCAGCAAGAAGTCAGACTTGAGCGTGCCAAGAAAATCTTGAATGATATCAGGAGCTCATCTGGACGCATCATCATTTTTTCAGATGAGAAAACTTTTACGATCGATCCTGTTTTCCACAGGTAAAATGACCGTTTTGTGAGCTTTGGAGATGTGCAAGATAAGCACCGCTATGTGGCAACAACAAAGCACCCTGCTTCGGTGATGATGTCGGGTCTCGTGGCTTCCAACAGGAAGGCCATGAAGCTGGTATGATTGCCCACTGGCTACAGATTAACAGCGGAGGATTATGGGAAGATTCTGGCGTCCAAGGTCCTTCCGTGGATCAAATCCATAGTCGGCAACTCTCCTTGGGTTTCTCAACAAGATGGAGCACCCCCCACGCTTCCAAGAAAGCTCAGGAGTGGCTCAAGGACAACATGAACTTTTGGCCAAGGACTACTGGCCCCTCAGAGCCCAGATCTGAGCCCACTAGACTTCTCTATCTAGGCGCACGTGGAGACCAAGGTCTGTAAAAAACGACACAAGAACATAAATGCCTTAAAGGCTGCTGTCAACAAGGCCTGGGCCTCCATGGGCGCCGATTACATCCATCAAGTCTGTGGCAGCTTCAGACGTCGCCTAATCAGTGTCATTGAGTCAAATGGTGGCTACATTGATTAAATTTGATCACAAACTATTTTATTATTCTAAAAATGTATGAATAAATTGTTTCTCAAGTCATTCGAAATGTCATTATTGTCCGCGATATGTTCTGAACAAAAATCGGTAAATAATTCTGCACGGCCCGGCAGTACTACTTTAAATACGTCAGTACGCCTATAATATACGTAAACAAAAAACTAAGTATAGCGATTAGAAAATGAACAAGGGTAAAATTGTGTGCTCATTCTTCTTCTTCTTTTCATTATTTAATAAGTCGTGTGTGGGATAACATTTTCCTTGAAAATAAGAATTCTCGCCCATCTTTGGTGTAAATTGATTTAAAAATACATAATAAATACACATATATGAATATAAATATAACTATAATATTTTCCCCCTGAACTAATGCTACTTTAAATGTAGAGCGTTCTCCTCTTTATGGATCTAATTCCTTTTCTCTCCAAAAAGTCATATAACAGACAGCTAATATTCAGTAGTACCAAATGTTTTTCTACAACTTTTTCCTTTCTCTCTTACTCAAATCTCATCTCTAAGTATACCAAATTACATTAGTACACACACTCCTAAATACAATTGTAGTTTTTCCCTCTTGTTCAATTGCATTCAAGCTAAAAAACTATTTTAAATGCATCACTAATCCCTAAAATAAGCAATAACAATAAAATATATCAAATTAAAATGGAATTGGACAGTAAAATGTGTATTTTTATGATGAGGGATATGTATCTGTTTATTTTCTTTTGCTTACATAAAAATATTTTATGTTCATATACGAATATCCTATATATATACATATATACATATAATCTTTTAATACATATTTCCCAATAATAATTAAATTGTTCAGGGATGTCAGATTCAATTTCTTCTCAAAATAGATATAACTAATGCTGAAAATACTTTGAATTCATATGTAGGAGTATGCAAGAGATGACGATGTAATTTTTTTTTTTTTTTTTTTTGAAAGGAAGTAAAAAAAAACTATTTATTGACTATAAATTCTAGTACTCTTTAAATTTCAATGTTATGTATGCATATATCTTTGAAGTAATAAATATTTTATATATGTTATTCATTTGTCTTATAAAAAAAGCATTAAAAATTTAAATATTTTTATAGGAGTCAGAAAAAACTGTAATAAAAATATATACATTTATTTAAAGAATTAAATGCAATAGACTAGTTTCTTCATTAAGAAGAATTGTTTGAATTGAATTCAATTAGAGGCCTATTCAAGGCAAAATGTAAAGCCCTTCTATAATCCCAAAGATCTAAAAAATGTATTACATAGCTCATAATATCTTTTAAGTATGTTTCTGTTACAGTCTAACTTTCTTTCATTATGTTTTTACTTTATATGAAAGGATAAAATGATTTTTGTAAAATATTGGACTGATTTGAGCCATAAAACTGAATGTAAAGAACTGAAATAGACGCTATATTGTCTGTAAACTCTGAAATTTTTCATGTAGCTTTTTGAGAATAAGGAGATAGTTCCTGTAACTATTTTATAAGTTTTCCAGACCAAGGTGGCCTTAAAATAGCTTTAATCTAAAAAATAACTTTTTGACTATGACTACTTCGTACAAAACAAACAAAGAAGACCGCAAATTCAAAGAGATATTCTTGCTGCATGTTCGTATATACCTTTGCAAATTTTTTTTTAGGGGAAATTATAAGGTTTAGAAAGAAAAGAACAAAGAACAAAATAAAGGATTTTTGGCCATAATATGACAGTTGAGCGAACGATTGTTCAACGGTCGACACTTGAGTATTTTTTCCTTATCTAAGCCTTATAATGTAAAAAAAGATTATGAATAAAGACATGCAGGGAGAATAATTCTTAAAATTTTACAGTCCTTATTTCTTAATGTCCCGGGCAACACCATCCAAACTTACTATAGAATTCATTAAATCGCAATTCAATATTTTGGTTTATTTGGGAAGATATATTCACTAATAAAGATTTAATAAATCTCTTTATCCAATTTTTTTTTTCGTAATTTAATGTTCATGAACCAATAAAAACACCTGTACAGTTAAAAAACGATATATTGGTAGAACAAAAGATCTTAAAGACTACATGTGGTAAGAACGTTATTTAATAAATAACATTTAGATAAAAACACAAGGACTTTTATTCATCGTAATGCAGTATCTTGACTTTTTAAAGCAAATGATACACATAAACTTGAAAGAAGTATAAAAAATATTATATTTTATATCATAATAGTTTTTAATAATTTAGGTATCTTTAGTAAAGTTTGCATCTGAAAACATCTATTAAAGCAATATTATACTAACATTAAAATCAAATAAAGTTAAAATACACACTTTTTTTTATTAAATTTTTAAAAGAATAATGATGTCAATTTATAAGTTTTCATATAACATGTTTTTAATATGTATATCATAGTTTATAGATACACGTACAAGAGTATTACACAAAAGTAATAGGATTTTTATGTGTGTACCTTATGCTACTTACTTTATAGGTATGACATATCAAAAATCAAGGTTGATTTTGTAATCATAATCATCTGTAGTAGTATGTAAATACATTGTGAATGAAAAGCTGAATTTTTTTTAGCATGATAAAGTACTTTTGTTAACATTCGTTATTTAATAAAAATAAACTCTAAATAGTTTTGATTTTTAATTATTAAAAATATATACAGTATAAATATATGATACAGTGAAGGAATTTTAAATCAAATATCCCAATAAAATTATATATTATTTTATTCTACCAAAATATAAAAGTTTTTTCATATTAAAGAGAAATATGTATATAAGGTATTTTCATTAATTTAAATTAATTATAAAAAATTGCGATCGACAAATGAACAGAAAACACAAGTTGTTGGTTTTTATAATACAAAGTAACTAGGTAATAACGACTTAGTCTTAACTAATTTTTTACACCAATTTAGACCCATACTTTGGGTGAGGCTGCAGTTTTAGACGTTGGAGCAATAATTCATCAATAAAATCAGTCTCGATTGAGTTTTTAATGAGATTAATCCATACCAATTTTACATAAGAATTGTTTTCCAAATGGTAAGCATGGATATAATGACGTCATATGTAGTTTAAAGTGTTTGATATTTGTACAACTCCTGTAAGTGGATAGGGAGATAGTTAATGGGAATTATGTAAAATACATAATTGTTTCTGTCCCACAAACATTATAATAGTGTTACAATCAGCCACAACTCTACTAGGTGGTAAGATTTAAAAATGCATTCGAAGTTCAAAAAGAACATTATATATTGATTAAATGTTATTTGACTCTTCACAATCACAATTTTATATGATCGACTTAAACAATTAACTATAACTAAATGAGATCAAAAATCAAGTTGGTTGGAGTCAACTTTCCATTTCGCTACACAACTTCCTTTTATTTATGTCTTTCGGAAGGCTAAACTAATTTTTATGGAATGATCTATCTCAATGGATAACGCGCTCGGGAGAAATTATTCTCTTGAATTCAATGTTTATGGGTTCGCGCACTGGTCGTTTGTTCCTCGAGAGGGAAATATACTACATGTATCTGCACTTCAAAGAAGATTCCTAGGTCAGATGGGTAAATGTTATACTATAATGTTTACTTAATCAGTGCATCTCTATTTGACCAATTAAGGAATATTAAAAAATATACATCTTTTCATAAATGATAATTCTAGAGACTTTACAATACACTGCACTACAGAGTAAAATAAAGGTAAAGACGTGCCAGACCAAGGCTTTCATTTGTCCAGACCAATACCTTCTAAATATGACTTCTTTTTTTTAAAAGAAATTCATAAAAAGTTTCATTTATTAATACGAGTATGTAGATGATCATATCTAGAGTATTCATCAACTTTCATTTCGAGAAGTGTTTATTCCGTTTAAATTTAAAAGAAAAAATCAATATCGATCATCCTACGTTATAAATACTCAATTAAAATATTTTTTTTAAATGTTAAATACTATAAACTCATGGGTAAGGATCGGATTTTTTTTTGATTATATATTGACACTTTAAATAAATATCTACTAATTAGGTGAAATTAGATTTTATTCAAATTTTCCGAGAAAAATATGAAATTTTGCAATAATATATATCACACAAAAAATTAAATAATTAATGTTTATTGCAAAAATAATGAAGGAAAAGTTATATTTACAGATAAATAAATATAAAAAACTCATTCAGAGTACGATTAAGTTGCGAGGGATTTAGTGAAGCTGGCGCAAAAAGCATCACATTTTATATAATATTCCTATATATTTATCATCATTTTAGAAAATTTAGGGGTTCTTCAATTCTATTAGCTTTTTTGGTCCATCAAACATTTTTTTTAACGATCTTGTCCGTAGATGAGTTTTTTTTATTACATTTATTAAGTATGCTTTGATCTCTTCAATTTCTTTTAAAATCATTTCAAGCAAAAGATGAAAAAAACAAGGTGTAAATATATTTCAATGTATATAGGAAATGTATAAAAAGTGATCTCAGGTTTGAATTCTTAAGTAAAAGTATTTTTATTGGGTGAAATTTACAACTAAGTTAATTTCCAATTCGTGAAGCTCAGTTAATCAGAAAAAAATCTAGATTTACTGGATAGGGCGGCAAAATGTGGACTTGAGAGATTGATTTAGAAATACATCAATAATTATATATTTTCAATAATAGTCAAATAATAATATTAAAAATACATATCGACAAGATTTTTACACAAAAAAGCACACACTATTTTGCCACCTATATTTTCAATCACAGTCTTTACACATCGCCCAGTGGCCATGCAGTTGCAGGACCATTTTTTGGGCCGGCTATTCTATGTAGTAAGCCCCTTGGACCTTTTCTTTTGTTTCTGCTAGCCAACGATCGTTCTGAGGGTTGTATAATTATATTTACATTCTTAAGTTTATTTTTCTCCAAAAGAAACATCATATTAATGCCCCCAATTTAAGAGTTCAAATATTCTTGCATTGCTAAAATATCCATTTTGAATGTTGGAGGGGCAACACACTTAAGGAAAATATTCGAGTGGGATTTGAAAGAAATCAACAGAGATTGAAGAGGGAGAATCCATTATTTACATTTTTTTCAAGGATGCAATTAGCTTTTTATGCTTTACAAGTTTTATTAGTGAAACACAATCAACATGCCTGGGTAGGATGCATTATTTTTGTATATGATAAATTACACAATACTTTATTAGATATATTCATTACATTACAAACAAATTTACAGAGTAAAGGTTATAATATTCATCTACCTACTTAAATATGTTTAAATACATACAATTATTTTTTCATGTATGTAATTTGATGACTTGCATAATATGAGTTTTTTATAAGAGAGAATGTAATTTTCTGTATTAGGGACATGAATTATAAATCAATGTATTTTTTTTTTTTTTTTTGAAAAAGACAACATATATACCCCGCCCCCTTCATTATTAATGATCTAGATCAGGTAGTCAAGGTGAGTCTATAAGGCTTTTTTATTTCCGGGGAAATTGTTTTTGAGAGAAATCCCAGAGAACAAATTTTTTACTTAATATTACTTTTTTTTCTATTTAACCTGCCGACTTTTAGTCTACTTTAGTCTATTATGATGTTAATTGTCTTCATATTGATCCATTCTTGGAGGAAAAGGTTCAATTTTTCTATTAAAATCTTCTACAAAAATATATCTCATAAAATGTAATAAATATTCCAAATTATTTCAATATCATATAAAACAAAAAGACCGACTCTACCCTAAACTTTTATTTTACTAAATCTGTGATATCTACAAGAACAAGTGATTTTTTAATTGCTACTATTGATAATATAATGTAGAATTTTCATAGATTTAGAAGGATAGGATGAGTTTTTTTTGTTGTTTTTTTGCACAAACTTAATTATATATTAAGAAATAAATTGGTTATTACGAATCAATTTAAATAGTGAAATATATTAAGATATATATTTTTTTCTATTCTACATATGTATACTCGATATATATATGTCCATTGGTGCAATATTGTCTTTGTATGATCTCTTATAAGAAAGAATTCCTATTCCTTCAATTGGTTCTTACCACTTATTATTTTTACCTAATAATACGTAATATGTGTGTAGAAATCACATCAACATACCTATAAGAAATATACAATCTATGTAAGTATCTTCAGTGTATATACATACAAGCATATTGGTACATACATGTACATTATACACTGCTAACCATAGCATATTTTAGCTCCTCGTCTTTTTTTATTAGGGGGGGGGGGTGACAATCTAATTTTGATATTTTTTTTCGAAAAATTTGTCTTATTCTTTTGATATCTTAGGACATTACTAAATATATTTTATATAAGTAAATTAGCTCACAAAATATTTAAACTATTTTTTTGTTTTGTTTTTCTTTAACTTTTAAAGGAATAGACTTAAAGGACTTTTTTTTTAGCCTACCACTCAAACTGTGCATCATCTATCTTTATTTATTTAATCAAACAGCAATATTACCAAATATTTATGATGAAAATACACATTATTTTAAGAAGGACTTTGATCTTCTATTAAAGTTCTTTTATTATCTCCTTTCGTTATAGTAAGTCTTCGAATTTCTTTAAAAAATTTGAAAATTTATTTTCTTAAATAAACTTATATATATATTTTTTTTTGAAAAAGACAACAAAAATAAATATTATTAAAATAAAAAGGGTGTTGTTATTATTGAAACTATATCTAACAGTCTTTTATATTTAATGTAAAAAAAATTAAATTGGGAAATCTCTCTCGATGGTCCTGGACTACTTATAATAAATACTGTTTTTTCTCTTCATCATTAGTAATAAATGAGTTAAATTAAAATATAAGATCTAATCCCTTTTCAGTCGAATCATTCACGCATATTAATTTGTTTATGATTGAACACGCCGCCCTATAGACGTCTCTCGAATTCCAAGTTTCAGGGTATGTTGAAGGAAATTATTCGTTATGCTCAAACCATATTAAAAAAATTGAATACTTGAACACAATGAAGTTTTATATTAACCAAGTCAATTATGTTATCCATCATATAAGAAATTAATTTGAAATAATTGGTTATGACCGACTTAAAGTATCTTTTGTCGATCTTTCCCCACTCTATCAGGTCCAGATGAGGGACCCATACAAAATAGAGAAAACACTTTCTAAGCCCAATTCAAATACATGATGTCGATAGTGTAAGTATAGAAGATTTACCTTCATTTTTTACTCAAGCTATTCACATACACCATTGATCGGAGCAGTGTTGCTAGCTGATGTATCAAAACATAGCGCTTTCACAAAATATTTGACCTCCCAATCTTCTAGTAGCTAGTAGATAGCTTTTGTCCGGGCCTTACTTGTTCAAGAGACTAACTTAGGAACACCCAGAATTTGACTAGTAACGAATCCACGAATATTTACAGGTATGTGACCGACCATTCTTTTTCCTTTTTGTCTAGGGCCTTTAACAACTTACCACCCCAATACAGATTTAAAGGAAATTTGGCTTTCTTAATATGCAAGTAACCAGAAATCTTTGCTTTTACTCCTTGTAGATTCTGCCATTACTTTTGTGTTCTTTTTTTAAATTTAGCTCCTATAAATATATCAAATCGTAAAATAAGAAAAAATGAATAGTTTTTATGATTAACAGGATAATATGCTTAAGTACTCTTAAAATCAATTTCAAAGTGATTTTTTAATAATCCAATACCATCCATAAATGAAAAATCAATGTCTTTCTCTTAATATTGTGTTGTTTTACCTTAAAGTTTTGGCTGTTTGATTTTTAAAAAAAAGAGATAGATAATGCACAGGGTGAGTAAAAGGTTTAAAAAATATATTCCACTCCTATTTGTTTAAAAATCGAAGAAATAAATTAAGAACAAAGAAATTTTAAGATATTTTAATGACAATTTATTTATGTAAGTAAGTTATGAAAAACATTTCAAATCTGCTTCTGGTTGGAAGATATCAAGAGAAGCAACAAAATTTCCGCAAACATAATTCAACGGAGAGGGGGGTGACCTCTTTAACTTTTTCAAAACTGTCCAAAATTTGTTATTTATCTTTTTTTACCCAAATGTATATATATTTTAAGCCTCTGAGAGCTCAACATTTCCAAGAAATTTTTCGATGTACAACTATTAACATAAAATCTTTATTGAACATTTACATGTGCTCATAAAATAAGGAGAATAACCCTGAGGATCCTGAAGTCATTGTTGGACTCAGAGAAAAAAATGGGGATCTACATATTAGTAGTTTTGCCTATATTCTAGTTTACTTCCTTTTCTCCTTCGTAACAGCTGCTCTAATTAAACGTCATGATAGCTAAACTGCTATCCTTCAAATTTTCAGGATTACCTTCTTGATTTCGGTTTTCTTTTTTTATCTTTCCTAAATCACGACATATGTACAGTAGGCTATTTTTTTTATTTTTCATTTTCTTGAAATCTCGTAGTCGCCGGATCAAAATCCGTTCCTATTGATAAAAAATACAATCGGTAAAATTTCAGCAAATTGAGAAATATTTAGAGGTGCAAAATGTGTCTAATCAAGAAGCTGTTTTTATATTAGCAGAATCAGTCAAGAGTATCGAAGAAAACATTAATGAGTTTGCTCTTGAGTAGAGTACTCTTCGTAGTAAGATAATTGAATATCGAATTAAAAAATCAATCAGAAAATATTAAGAAAAATTTCCGTTATAATATTCCTCTGGTAATTTTGCTTGTAGACATCACATTTTAGACTTAATGATTAGCTTAGTTCTTAATGTATGCAAGGGAGATAGCACTTCCATCGAGGTTCTACTCTTCAAAAAAATTCCTAAAATTTGACAAATGATAAACAAAACTAATTACGAATCTGGAACTGTAAATATCGAAATAAAATGTCACACTGAAGATATACGAGAAGAAATTATTAATTATCATTATCAACAGAGTCTTCCAAGAGCTGAATATAAAGAATTTTTGAAACTTGCCAGAATACAATTTTTTTCCCCGGTACAATTCATAACGCTCGTTGGTTCCCGAAATTATTGGTTTGCTTAAAAATTTGGTTTATTTGAGTCACAATTTAAATTAACTTCTAAAGAGAAGCAAGGATTGTGGGATTTTTGTATCGTTATTGTACGAATAGATATGAAATTATGGATCTCTGTTCGTACAACGTAAGATGCTCCATAGAATAATTTAAATTTGATGAAATCACTAAATAATTATTCTGGAATCAATATTCTAATTTCAAAAACGGCATTTAAAAATTTTTCAAACTATTTATGGTATTTATTTTTAGAGCTTGTTGGTTTCGCTCTATTTGATCGTCGAGTGAGTTTGGCAACAAAAAAATAAATGTTATTTGAATTGAAAAAATATGGTAGGAAAAAAATTATCCATACAAATTTATAAGACTTTGTTACAAAGAAGATAAAAAAATCATTGACATGCTGAAACTCACAGAAGTTTTTTTAAAAGTTCATCCAAAATTCCAGCCAAGTAACGCAAATTATAAGAAAGCCCTTTAAATTATTGATGCTCTTCAAGTTTTCAATGACCAAGGAGAACGTGGAGGGGCACTTTATTAAAGAAATGAGTAGCTCGTTAACAACTGGCGAATCGCAGCTCAATTCTTATTATGAAAATGTTGAAGAGCATCAAAAGATACATATGTTTCTAGGATACCTTAGTATATTAGACATATTACTCAAAAAAAGAATAACCATTTATTAATATGCAAGTTCTATAATAATGCTTCATAGAGTAGAAACTATTATTTTTATGAAATAAACTATCTTAAGTTAATATAGTTTTAAACTAATAAAAATGTATCTCACTAAGCAAATAAATAATTATTAAGGATAATTGAGTATCATTTTTTTTAATTAAAATAAAATAATAAAAAATGGCTTTAAACATACACTTTACCAATTAATATTATTAAAAAATTGTAATTTTCACTAAAACTAAGAATTCACCTAAGTGAAAATACTTCATGAAATTTGGATGCTTTATAAGAATATAAAAAAAAGCCATAAAAACATGGCGTGCAATACGTTCTGTATATATTATTTTTCTCTTTAACTATTTTTATAATCATGAAAATTAAAAATATTTTTACCCATATAGAACATAAATATATCTTAAAGTAAATGTAGTCATCTTTAAAAAATTATAAAATACAAAAAGCTGTTTCTTAAACTGTTTCATGATAAACGAAGAAAAAGTCACTAAAAAAAATTAATGGCAGTTTTCAAAATTTTGAAGCTGTTGAGCTACCTCGAAATATTTGTCAATTTCTCTGAAACTTTGGCGATCGTATTTTATTATCAATAGAAACAGATCTTGACCCAGCAACCCGGTCATTTCAAAAATGTGGAAAATAAGAACTAATATGTCCAAAATAATATCTTTATACTATTTTAGACAAATGGTTTCAATTTTGAAACGTAAATTAATACAAAAATTTTGAAAAGATGTAAAACTTTCCAAAGAGTTTTAGTTTTTTTGCTTAGGGTAAATAAGGCTCTATTTGAGTGTATAATACATTTAGAATCAATGTCTTCTGGGTTCTTGGACTTGTGTCCGTAGAATTGCCGCATTTGTGGAATTGTCCTAGACTGTCGACAGATTCCACAACATCCAGAAGGACAGATGGTTTGCCGCAGGGAGAGCTAATGTCCCCCAAGTTTTTAAAGCCAAGTTTCGAGCCAGTATCATGACCTTTGGGGTAATTGGGAGCAACAACAGTGTCATGCCCCATCTTCTTTGAGTCAAATAAGAAGGTAGCTGACTGAAGGTATTGTGAACTCCTGTCTAATCAAGAGATACCTTGGATGTAAACTAAGGTCAATGGTGAAGAGTTCCTGTTTCAACATGACTCGCTCCCTCTCATAAGGTTAGTAAGAGCCAAAAACTTATTTAAAGAAGAAAATGAGTCCTTTTGACACCTGACTCACTGTAGGGGGAGTCCTTATATAAATCCCATGGAGTCAAATCAACCTTTGAAGTTAAGGAATAATTAATAAAAGGTCGTATTTTTAAAAGTTTAATTGAGAGTATTTGTAGTCTAAAATTATAAACTGGTAAAATAGGGTGACTGATTTGGGATAAATGAACAACGAAAGTATATTGAATAATACTATGTTAGACACATTGTATCAAAAAACGAGATTTGAGTAGTAAAAATGTAGAGAAACGTTTTAATAAATACACATTATACGCGAAAATATATTCATTGCCAACATACTTGGAACTAAAATACTCATCCTTTGAGTCAAGTTAGAGAAAGATTTTAGAAATATTCTTGCAAAATATATGTTTCATCTACAATACTTAAAATATAAAAATTCTGTAACTAGATTCATATCGATAATTTCAAAGAAACAATATTGAAATTTCCTTTTTTTCGATATTTTATAGATTTTCAAATGAAAAAGAGTCCATGAAAGATCATTTTTTTGTACGTTTCATGGTGATTTTCTTGTTTAAAGGAATAAAGTGCAAAATAAAAATATCCGGTGATATAAAATTCCCAAATTTTGTCATATGCAGACACCCTAATGTATATACATACCTTTAATAAATAACGAGGAAAAGCCTATAGCATAATATATTAACTAAAAATGTATATTGATGACATTTTTTTATAAGAAAATGCACTAATTAGCAACAAAAGTAAATGATGAATTGGTCACGCATCTTAGTTATTTGATTATATTCGTAATAGAAATTAGTATGAAGTTTGGTTGGGTAAAGTGTGAGTAATTTTCTTCATTGAAAATATATTCTTTAAAAAACTTGTTATTTTAATTTATATGAATACATAATCTATCTTCATCAATTTGAATCCCAAATATGATACATTTATTTTTACATTGCAATTTGTATCTACATACATAATTATGATTAAATGTAAGGTGTGAAATTTATATAGCACTAACGAGTCGTACAAATGTTTTGAGACTAAAATGAACAAATTAAACAATGAGATATAATTTTGTATACATTTAATGTCGAAAACATTTATTAATAGTTAAATTTATAATAATGATATTAACCCTTCGTTAGTGAACTGGGATATTATACATCCCGATGCTTATTAAAAAATGTCTTAATCCTTTGAATCTACATTTTACTGCCAATACTTTTTAGTATGCTCCTGAAAAATTATATTAGATTTATTTAAATTCTTTATTCATTTTCATAATGCCTGGTTTTTGATTTATTCGTATATTTAGTAATTTTTCTAACTACTTAAAGGTTTTCCTTTTGATTTCTTGGAGTTTTCAGTTTTTAGACGTACAACTGTAGCTCCACAAATATTATATTTGAGCTAATCTATATTTTTATAAATAGAGTTTATGTTTGTGTGTATCTTATAGTGCCCACACCGTTGAATATGGGAGGTTGAAATTCTTTCGAACCTGATCAAGCTAAGATGTGGTCCCGATTTTTTTTTTTTTTTTTTTTTTTTGGGGGGGGAGGGGTCATATAAGCTATATGCTATACCCAAAGCACAAAAACCGTTATTTACAGCTGAAGGAGACTAGATAGGGGGTTGAATTATAAATTAAAAAGTAATTTACTTCTCAAAAAACAACTATACAATAGCTACATTTCCTAAATTTATTCAAAATCAAAAAAATTACAGGGAAAAAAAAGAAATTTTTGGAAATTGCAATTTGATTTTTTTCTGCTCCAAAATTTTTTTTTAAGCTCTTATGAAATATTGGATGTGTAAATAAAATAAAGTATGTATAAATAAGTCTTGAGATTCGTTTGTATATAAATTGACATTAAAATAAAATATTTGTCATTATCTTAATATATATTTTTTGTCAATTTTTAGGAAGAAATGCCATAAAACGATTCATTTTGTTCATAAAATTTAAGACTCTAGCGTTAAAACCATATGTTAATTTCAATATCCAGAACATTTAATTACATAATTTTTGTAATATTTGCACAATTGTACGAGTTATCGCAGGTTATTTTTCGATAACATTATTCCCGATAATTTTTGTTTTTGCAAGTACATGAAAAATATTGGTTGATTTGTGTAACGCCAATAAATGTTATTAACTATTTTTTTACAAAATTAATGCAAAAAAAAAAGAAAATGCGATTTTGTTCGCCAATTTCGATTTGGAAATTTTACGAAAAAAATAAAAAAATGGAGTTACTTACCTAGACAAATTTTTTATCTTTATATTTTGGTATGTTATTTGAAGTTTATAGTACAATATATATTTTTTTTTAAATCATAATAATAGTACTTAGGTTAAAAGAGCCAATATAAAAAGTATGGGGAGGAGAGGGAGGGGGAGGGGGGCGATGATGAAACCGCGTATGGATTAACTTATTTAAGTGAATTGATATAATGAGATTAGTATCTGAAGTATAAAATATATTCAATTTCCCGTTCCATCATAATTATCATAGTCTGATGTCTTCAGTATTAGTTTATTTACTAGAGATATACATATACACAAGATGACACATATGCATAAATATTCAAGAAAGAAAGGAAAATTATATGTTATCTATGACTATTACAAAGGGTTATGGTGCTGCCAACTTATGGTACATCACACATAGCAAGAAAATTAGAATTTTCAGGATCTTTCTCGATACCAACGAAACATTCATAATATAATTATTAGTATAATAGAATAATTCTATATATATAATTATTTTCTGAATAATTTGTCTATTATTTTAACCATTGTCAATGTGATGTCCCACTCCCTCCTTGGCCGAGCAACGCCAGGTAACCTTTTGTTAGTATTTGATATAATACACACAACCTCGTCCAAAATAATGGACACTAATAGTTTTTTTCCGATGTCTTATATTCGTTAAATAATTTGAGTAATTAAATTGATATTTACGAGTGCTAAAAAAAGATGGACTAGTTATAAAATAATACGACTTTAAATTACAAATTAATGTAATGTCTCAACTGTTTATCATATAATTAAATACATTGTATGGTTGTTGTTGTTGTTTTTTTGCCCAGTTTACTAACTGATTCAGTGGTCGGCAGAATTTTTTGTGCTTTTGATATAGACCTCTGACAAAGTAGCCCAGTACTTCAACATTTGGATGTCAGATTATATTGGCCAGAGACTATACATGTAGCAAGAAACTATAGTTTAGAGTATTTAGAACTGATGATTAGATAGGTCATTAATTTTTGTGATTTTTTTACTATACTCTGAGCTACTTAATTCTTTGTCTTGAGTTTTTACAATTTCCACCATTCTTAATAAAATAAAGCCTTTGAACAAGTTATCTTCAGACTTTTACATAAAAGTCATTTTTTTAATTAAATTTGTTGTCTTTTATACCTCCAACTTAAAGGGAAAGCTCAAAGTAATTTATTCATGCTTATTATTCATCTCTCTCCCCTTCCTCCTCCTCATTAAATGCCTTTACTAAATTTATTTAACCGTCTAAAGTTATTCAAGGTAATTTTTATTAATACACATAAGGTGCTGTAAACAAAAATTCATTAGTTTTAAGTGATTTTTTAAAATTATTTTTGTCCATTAATGTTTATCCTCTTGACAATCAAAATAGTGCATATACAAGGGTTGGATGGTATTTTATTTATTTTCGCAACCATTAGCCTTCCAGAGCGTAATGTATCTTTCACATCCAAATTATTGGAACGAAATCGACGATACTAAAATATCAATTGATTGGTTGTTACAATATAAGGACCATATATACTATATATTTTCAACCGCCTGTTTTTATCAATGAAAAACTGCAAAAATGATTTATTTTCTCTTTGCTGGTGTCCATGTTTGACTCACGCTCCAACAATACTTAGTCAAACAATCCCAAAACTCTATTAAAAGTTTTTTTTGGTACATAACCTTATCTCTTAAATACTGCCTACTGTAAACCGATCATATTTATTCAACGTGAGATACACATTTCGAAAAACATCTTTTGGAGAAATAATGGATTTCCTTTTTATGATTTTTTTTTTTGTGAATTTATATTTATTTAAATTTTTCATTGATGGGAAAATATTTCAATTATCTCTTATAAAATATAAAATAGATTAGAAAGTGTATTCATTAGAAAAGTAGTAATAAAAGGCCGAGTGCTCATAAAATTAGATGATTAGAAAATGTTGTTGCAAGAGGCTAAATAATTTTATTATATTAATAATTAATATAATTATAATGTGGGGAAGCAAAATGGGCACAACACTTTTATTACTAGTATTTTTTAAAGTACCTATTTTATGGTATCGGTGTAGTTCAAACTTGACGATTTTGATCCATCAAAAATTTTCTAATCTTTAGCGCAGTTCAAGATGGAGTCCTAGAGATATCAGATATTTTCGACTCAAAAATCTCAACTTAAAATATTTTTTATAACATTGCCAGATCTAGGAAGCTTCTGGCTACTGTCAATAAACTTAAGGAGAGTGGAGAAGACTTAAGCCATGAAGCCATGTAAGGCAGGCATAAAAAAATACGCAGTGTATTTGTTCCTGACCAGTTTATCAACCAAAATCGAGGCCAAGCCAACGACAATGGTAAGGAGCTCATAGTTGTTTCAATTAGCTGTAAAGGATCTTGGCAATTACCTTTGGATACAAGATTCCGCTCCATCATGCGGAAGCTCATTGTTCCAAAATTGGTACCAAAAAAACTTGGTAGGATTCTGTAAATGGGAAATGTGTCTTCTTTCACAACTTGACCTTTTACTTCTTGACTATCCTGTGGGGAGGGGGATTTCATAACTTTGTCGTGCAAGGCTTTCAGGGTCTTTGTTGAATCTGCAGAGAGAGATAATTAAAAAAAAGAAAAAGAATTTTCAAAAAACATTTGAATAATTTACGTATCCATTGTTATATGTAGAAAATAACTAGTAAGTAAGTAAAAATATAACGACAAATAGAAATTTTCTTTGAAGGTCTAATAAATTTCATTTTTATCAATTTCAATGATACAAACTTTACTTTCTCATAAAGTGGAAACATACATTTATTTTAATAAAATAGGAGTATCTTAAAAAAACCAAACTTATTTTAAAAGTTTGGCATTCATATTTTTAAAAGATTAAGTATATAAATTGACATTTTATTAGGAGTTTGGCGTTTGTTGTAGCAACATGTTAAATAAAAAGTAGAGGCGTTTTTAATTGAATATGAGTTATTGTGACATTCAAAGTAATTCATTAAAGAATGTGCATTAGTGCTTGAAAAGGAAAATGTATGATGATTTAAATTAATTTTTAAATTGTGACTTAATTTTTTGAATTGTTTCCATCATACATATTTTCTATATTTTTATTTTTTTAAATAATATTTCTAAATGACAGCAAATATTTACTGCTAAAACTGTTTGTTGGTATGACTCAATTGTTATTTACATGCTTATTAATTGAAAATGAAGACAAAAATAATTTCTTTTATAAAGATACCACTAAAAGACAGCGAATATATCCACTAAATTAGTCTTCATATTACAAGTAGAATTTAATTACATATTCAAAAACAAAAACTAAGTTAATTTGGTATGTGTAAATATAATTTATCAATAGAAGTGTATAATATGTTGATCTATTAGGCTCATTTCAATATTAAATGTTAATGATAAGGTTTTATCTTTGCAACAAATCTAGATAAAAAAGCAACTTTGGCCAAAATATTGTTTTTTAGATGTTCAGATTGAATTCCTAACTTAATTTTTTTTAAATGGCCCAACATTTTGTAACATTATATTAATAAGCACATTTTAACTACAGGGTATTGAAAGTAAATCTGTACAAATTGGCAAGCCTTTTAGATGAACAACAACTACATGGGACAAATTTCCGTACCCATTTCCCAACAATCCTAGGTTTATGGGGCCCTACACTGTTCTCGTGAAAAGTATAAGACCTGTTATTGGTATTAGTATCCATCATGACAAAAGACTGAACGATGTATAACTATAACTCTTTCGTGATTGTCTCCTTAACTTCAAACCTGCACAACGAAATTTTTTAATTGGACCAAAGTTGATAACCAAGGTATTTCTTTACTCTTGAATAATAATTGTACTTTGGATTGCGCAACATCTTCCATTTGTGTTACCAATCCAGCATGATACATGGACTGGTTAAGTATCTGGAAATATTTAAGGTTTGTAGGATAAGTTTTTAACACCCTGTAGAAGGATCAAAACTTTCTATAGCGATATTTTATTTTATCGCTAATGATAAACTCGAATTTTCAATATATCAATTCAATGCAAAAGAAAAACTTTATTCTTTAGAAATTACTTTTTATTGTAAAAATCTTTAGGTTAATTTTAATGGCAAATTATTATACGCTAAAGGCAATAAATGTCTTCAATGGTCAATGTGGAACTCATTCATTTCACATTATATGAAGGTGTAAACATTTCTCAAATTGCAAGTAAGAATAAAAGTAATGCAATTTCTATGAGTTTATTTTTCATTGAATTCTCATAATATATCAAAAATAATTTGATGGCTTTCACTCAATCATTGATGTTTTTTTTCTATATTTCATCGAATGTCCAGCTACAATGTAAAATTTAACAAACAAATAAAAAACAACAAGACAAGTATCACTGGCATAAATTGAGGTGTTCTCTATCACCAATCTTAATGGTATCTATAGGTGTTCTCTAAAAGTTGATTTCTCAAAAGTTTCCACAGTCCGACATCCTGATTTCCTACTGCCATTAAATGAATAGTTAAATGCTATTTTAAGCTATCCATACTTCTCATAAATTTTTCCTTCTTACAAATCAACGAAGACTTTCTTATCAAACACAAAAGGTTCTTCCCAAGGCTGATCTGTTACCCTTTTCCATTGGCCCAAACAGGAAAGCCAACGTTTTCTCCTGTAGGTCTAATTTTGATAAAATTTTAGACGCCAACTCCTTAAATATTTTTGTCTTTTGACATGAAGTAAACCTATCCAATTGGGTGTCAATTTCTCCACATTCAAAGGTACAAAGCTGGTCTAATAGGGGGTTTCCTGTAAGCTTGTTGCAAGCTAATGTTCTACTATTTATATGCGTTTGCAAATTTCAACATGCGATATTCTTTATGCTCTTTAGTGAGGAAAAAATTGTCTTGAACTTTTTTTTTCTCCTTCATCCTGCTTCAGTCTCTTATAATGGATTTTAAACAGTGGACATTGTTCGATATTATTTCTGTAAATCTCGATTTAAAACCTAATATATATCTCGCTCTTTTAATTGCCAGGAGTAACTTTAGATTAAATGAAGGCACCACACTTTCATTAATTGGTTGCCCACGTGAAATTAACATATGTGTGATCTGATGTGATGTAAATTTTACCACTCCTTCTCCAGCTAACCCATATTAATATAGCCCTGAGGATTGCCTTCCTTTCTATTGATATCCTTTCTGCAGATCCCACCTTCTTTCTTCCCCTTCTGTGACTCAAGAGTCCTTCCAATCTGACGCAAATAGGATAGCTATCATCTCCAAAATCCCTTCCCAAATACAAGTTTCTTCCAAAATACCTAATGTTTTATTTCGTCGGAATTTATAATATTCTTTGACCCGAAAAGTTAACACTCAAAATTACACCCATGTCTAATATCCATCATACATGGAACATTTTCGTTTAAAATTCGAAAAAGAATTTTCCCAAAGATCTTGGAAATTATTGTTTCAATAGAGTTCAATCCAAATCCCCAATATATTCCCAAACCAGACTTCTTTTTGAAGCGATCGTGCATTCTTATACAAAACCTCACTTTTTTTCTTAAGTTATTCCTCATTTGGAGCCTTTATAAAAATGTAGTTGTCGTCAGCATAAAATTCCCATGAGATTCTTTTTATCTCCAAGTCCTATTCCAAGAAAATCACACCAATTTATTTTGTCCATTAGAGGGATGAGTGCTAGATTAAATAGATATATTGGATCACCCTGACGTGCACCTTTTCTACAACTAATCGCCTTAGAGTATACACCGTCAATATATAAATAAGATTTAGAATTGGCAATAAATCCTCTGACATATTGTAGATATCCTTACCGAGATATTTGTCGACTTGTCGTAAAATTATCTTGTGTCTTACGGTATCAAAGTTTTTAAAGAAATCCACTGCAAGTATAGCCCCATATGTCTCCCTTTGTTTAATGTTCTTGGTTATTATTGATGTGTTCAACGTTATATCATAAATATGTCTTCCATTTCAATCATTGATGTTGAAGTTATGGAAACTTAAAATTTATTGCGTGCCCCGAAACTAATAAAATTTTATGTAAAAAATAAAAATATTATTAAGAACGTTTTTATTTAGTATCTGAATTCTGAATGAATGAAAAAAAATTCACAATTATAGCAAGTTTAATTTTGGTACACCCAGATTTTATGAAGAGATGCATCATTTTTTTTTTTTTTAAATTCTCATACACCCCATTCGAAACACCAGGAAAGTAAAAGATTTTTGTGTAACAGCTTTTTTTTATATATAAATTTACCTCACTTGAGCCCGAGGTCATTGAGTAAAAAATTAAATATAGGATGGACAACTGAACAATTTTAAGCTCGTAATGAAATTTCATTCCATTTATATGTATATATACAGGTTTCTAATCAGAATCAAATGTGTACTTTGTTTGATATGATAATTTTTGGCCACATTAAACAATTTTTGTTTACCATTCCATGTACTTAATTTTTTTTTTCAACACAACATTCCTCCCAACACAACAAACAAAACGCTCTATTCTTGCAAAATAGGATCAATTATCATTCTTTCACATCCTCACATGTTAGTAGGAGACTATTCTTTTTTTTTTAATATATACATTCCTTTAATTGGTCAGATTGAGGTGTACTGAAGAAGTATAGGTATATAAGCATTATAATATTACATTTACTTCATCTGACCTAAGGATTGTCTTTGAAGTCCATAAAGTATATTTCTTTCTTTAGGAACAAACAAAGTGCAAACTTATACATATTGAGTTCAAGCGAATGATTTCTCCCGAGTGCGTTGTCCATTGAGCTAAGTCGTTCCATTGACTTGTATAAATATCGTATAAAAAGATGGAAAAAAATTTATATCGAAAATAAATTAATATGGATAAAAGCAGAAATCTTCACTCCTTCTTTCACAAATCCAATAGACTAGCTAAAGAGCTATATTGTTTATTGACACTAGGTCCATCTTTTTTAAAAGAGTCCAGTTATATTATCATTCTTTTGACTAATTTTCCAATCCCCATCGGTACAGGTTGAGTGTTGATTTTTGTCGTATATACATATATTATTTTCATTTGTGCTTTGGCTATGACAAACTCCATCTTGAAAGTCTCCCTCATATTTTCCGACGTTGATACCATGCAGTCGTAGGACTCAGTCTTTCCTTATAATGCCTCCAGATATCCGCCTTAATTTATTTTACCGCTAAACGTAACGTAAATTAGTAGATTATATGTGACTTCCTCTATATTTTGTGCTTCCTCGTCACTTACTAAGTACCTTATAAACATATAATAGCTATTAGTGCTAAAAAATTGTGAAAGACCATTGTAGGCCTAAATATATTTAGAGAGAACATGAAATACTTTTTTCAAATTTGAATTTCATCAGGATAAAAGGTTTGAATAAAAAAGATACTATACTTCCTTGTTGTCAAATACATTAAAAATAGTAAGAAATTTATATAAAAAAAATGATTGAATACTTATGAGTAAATATATTTCAAAAAAAATATAAGTTACTCCATAAAAATGAAGTAGATATACGCGAAATATATGAAAACTGACATTGTTTCTTTCAATGTAAAATGTTTTGAATAGTACTACTTTGAAAATTTATCAAGGAAATTTTAAATGATTCTAAACTCATAGTCTCCCAAAAATATACATAGATATTAAATAAACACAAAAAAACAAAAACCTTTGTTTATCGTTAGAGACTGATATTATAAATGTACTTATACTCTTTGGGACTTATCCAAATCGAGACCTTCTTCCTTGTGATTTCATTATAAATGGTCAAACTCATTCCAACTTTTATAAGTATGTAAGCCTTTTTACTAATTGTGAATTGTTCTACTTTTTATAAGTTTGTAGTAATATTTGTACCAAATATGATAAATTACCTTATATGCAAATATATAAGTTTTAATACTTTAATATTTGTTGCATGCTAAGGTTACATCAGTAAAGTGTCAATGTTTTTTTTTGTTTTTGTACCTAAATATACATAATTAATGTAATATCGCACTTTTTTTAGTTCCAATTGTAGTATGTTTAGTCTTAAAGAAAGTCCAATGGAAAATGTGTAATTTTTTAACTAAATATGGCTATATCGGCTATTATTGCTTATAAATCGATAATTGACAAAAGATTGTCGATTAATACATCTAAAAAAACTTTTGGGGAGACTGACATTTTTCAAAGTTGTCATTGCTTTCTTTTCCTTGATATATTTGATCATTTATTGTCAAAACTAAAAATTATCAAGTTTGAATTTACTCTTCAAATTACTTTTGCATACCAATTGGTCTGGACCGACTCCTCTTAAATACCAGGAAGCGAAGTTTTGATATGAATAGAACACTTATAGTGAAGGGAAAACGACATACTTTTTTGCAATGGTTTTTGATATCGAAGGAATGTGCAAATAGCCATGCACATATTGCAGATTGTCATGATCACTTTCATTTTAATACTGTAGTGCAAACAGGATGAGAACTAATGTTCCAGAAATCATGCAGAATCCTCCATAATTGTAACCGGCTCTTTCATAAATCAAAATCCCAAGAACTATCGATCATTATCTTGTCATTTAATCAAATTGAAAATATTTATAGGATAATAAATACGTTATGTATCTTGTGTTTTTGTATTTTAATTCTTTAGTTACAACTGTATCAAAATTATTGAATTCTTGCCATATTCATTAACTATTAAATCGTGTATCTATCAAGGTATTTATATTATAGTGAAAATTTAGCTTTTTAATTTGTTTTTATGTCTTTACATATAAAGTCAACTTACAAAAATACAATAAAATTAAATGTCTTTTTGTCACTTTTACACATTTAAAACATTATGATATGTCTCAAAACTTTTGTGGATTTCGTATGATGATATAGAAAAGATAAATGAATTAACTGATTGATTTGAAGCGTTAAAGAAAATTATAAATTTACCCGAACTTCTCTTTAGTGAGAAGCAAAGGGTTTTGAATTATGCATTTTATAACAGAAGATTTGGTTACAATAATACCGATAAGGTCCTACGCAATGTAAAAAGTTTGAAAACAACTGATTTATATTTTCTAATGAAAGTACGTTGGGGCAAGGAGTACTGCAGAAAACAAAAGAGTCCATCTAAATAGTGATAATACACTATGGAGAGGAAGAATAATTTGAAAAGCACGTCGAAATTTACTAAAAGAAACCTTATAAATCTATCATATTTTATAGTATACTTATAAATTAAAAGAGTTTCATTGTCACGTAATTTATATGCAAGTATAACGTAAATACAAAGGCAAATTTCAATTGAATAAATATTTGTATCTTTGAATATCTTTGTTTCCGAAGAAAAATAAGAATATTAAAAACTGGAGACCCGTAACAATCATGGAAATAGAATACAAAAAAAACTTTGGGATTCTAACAGAACGACTGAGACCAGTCTTGCATAAAATTCTTTCTGAAATACACTTGGGGTTCAGATTAGGTAGGAGAACGGATGTTGTTGTTATGTCCCTCAAATCAGCAAAAAGGGGTAAAAATGCGTCCGGGAAGTCCATTGTCATTACTTTATTAGGTTTCCAAAAGCATTCGATTCCTTCGAGTATGTAGGATTGTGGAGGGAAATTGAATTTGGTAGTTTTCCTCCTGTATTTATAGAGGCAATATATATCGAGAGAGGCACACGCCAAAGGCATCCTATCAGCCCACCTCTCGTCTCCATAGTGATCAGCCCCCTAAAAAAGAGGATAAATAAACATTAAGTGGAAACAAAAATAGGAATAAAAAGGTTACAAATCTATTATTTGCAGATGATGTTAGTATGCTTATGAGTAATCAGTCGATTGAGTCAGACTAGAGATACCTCAGAACTGAGTCAGCAGAGTCATTAAATCTTTAAAAGAAATATTGGTCTTAAAAATTAATGACAAAAACGCTCAAGTCATGACGAATATGGGAGTGCTAGAGAAACTATTGGAGGAGTACTGTCTGGTAAAAAATATTAGGAAATATTATCCCTATGGAAAATGACACCTAAAAAAATGCTAAAAAGTTAGTCAATACAATATAATTAATGATCTTATCAATGGAAAACATAAGCTCAAACACTTGACAGAATCAAAATAACAATAAAACAATAAAAGTGTCTTAAATTCACGGTTGTTTCATAAATGGGTCATCCATAGAACGTCTCTTTTTAAAATTATGACAAGTATTGTTCCAAAACTATGGCAATAATATTATCTGGTGAATTCAACCAAAAACCATCTATACTTCTTGGATTTTCTAAAAGTTTAATAATTTCTCTGCGAAACAAAATTCTTCTAATTTTCTAAAATATTTTCCCTATACTTGAAGTACCCATGGGGTAATAAATAACCTTTGAGCACACATAGAAATTCCATCAAAATATCCTTTTGTTGTAATTCAGGTTTGAAGCACTTATTACAGGGTTCATGGTAATATTTTAACATGTCAACTTTTCCGTTGTAAAATTTAAACAATATGTTTTGTGAGGACATTTATTTTACAAGCTTCTCCGGAAATAGAGCTCGGCACACCTTTTATTCAATAAATCCCTTGCAGACCTTGACTATGTAATCAAATTTGAGCTTGGTCTACTTCTTCTTGATGGAAGCCTCTATAGATTGGAAACTCCTGTGAGGAGTATCACACACCTTTCCCCCAGACTCAGCTACATAGACTAGTCCAAGGGTTTAACGTCTAAAGAGGAGGGCACGCACATGCTGAGGTAAGCATCTGGATTAATGTGAGGGCATATTTTACAACGCCAAGACAATGGTTCTTGTTGGATTTTTGTCCTGAAGACATGTTTCACAGAAGCTGAGACATTTTCTGAATGTTTGGTTGAGATGTAGTGGCTATTTTGCTTATTTACCGTGGGATCAACAGTGAACATTGTTTCATCAGAAGAGAAAAAAACTTTGTCCCAACTTTTTTGGCCTTGAGAAAATCCAAAATCTTATTTGGTCTTTCCAACCATCTCAAGTTGCTCTTTTGATAAATAAGATGTTTTGTTGTCTTCCTCCGTAATTTTTTTCATTAATGTCATTCCAGATTGAAAATAATACAAATTGTACCACTAGATAAAATCAACCATCTATATAGTACATTCAATATGTATCATATGAATCTAACTTTCGAAAAGGATTAAAGAAACTTTCTCTTGATAACCCTATTTAACCAATAAAACTCATGGACCAAAAATGAGCAATAGTATATATGTTCTATATATATATATATATATATATACATAAATTCCCAAGAGCCCTGTCAGGACTTGAACAACAACAAAATATATGCCACCACAAAATAGCAAGTTCAATTTTTCTAAAATAAATAATTTTTCTTTGACATTAGTTCCCTACGGATCTTTCACTATATGTATATGTACATATCTACATACATATAAATATAAAATGAACAAGAAACAGCATAATAACTTAAGAAATGGAAATACTAATGAGACTCATTAGACTTAAATGATTATGATCATTAGTGTAATTAGTAAAGTAGAAAAAACGGGAGAACTTTGAGAAAAATATATATGTATGTAAAGGAATACATTTGAAATAAGTGTATATTATGTAAAAGAATAAATTTTGAAATTGATAGAGGCTTATACTTAAAGACTTTTAAATCATAAGTACAATAAAAGTAGCCAATTCTAGTTTCCTAGAATGATTTTTTTTTTTTTTTTTTTCAAAAATGAGAGTCGATTATTTGATTTCTTTGAGGAGTTATGACAATTTATAAATGAACAAGTTACCCTTATTAAGCCTTTGAAGGTGCCACAATTTCCACATAAGGTAGACAACATTGAATTTGACAATGAAATAATGAGAAATTGACACATTAAATTTTAAATACCATATTGGGGCCTACATGAAGCAAATGAAGGTTCTATTACTGCGGAGCGGAAGGAAAAAAATGCAAAGTAACTTCACAAAAAGAAAAAAAAATCAATTAAATAATTGTATGGGAACCAATCAAATTACATCATTCTTTAGATGTGTACATAAGCTTTTAGACAAGGGACTAATGGTATCAGTTGAATAAATAGATCATCATAGGAGCATCAAAGGTGATTGGTCATCAATTTCCTTCACACTTAAGTATCCATAAAAAATAATATCAATTGTTGGTTAATGCATTTAAACTGTGTATCAAATTGACCAACCGATTCTGGATTAACTGAATCCGAACGACATTATAAAATGGTTCATAGTTTAGGTTAAAAGAAAATAACCGCTATAGTGGAAGCAATTTTGTACATATCTGAAAATTTGCCTTCTACGTCAATGCACCAAATGGCAAAGGTTTTTAAGGTTTCCCCCTAAACCCTTCACCCAAAGTAAAGTTTAACCACCAATAAAAGAGTCGAAAGTTACAATGTAATTTTAACTTTTTCAAAGCATTAAAGTGCATTTGTGAATATTTTTGCAGACAAAAAGATTTTACTTATTGATCAGCATCATAAGCGCCAAAATGGGCAATGCCTTTTAAGATAAATAAAAAGGAAGTATAAGGGGCCCCCACTAAAAACAATAATGGTTGTTATAGTAATAGCATTTGATGAAAAAGTTATATACATATACTTTTTTAAGTCAGGATCTCAAATTGTGGCCAGGGAGTACACTTGGGCCCTTGCCCATGTTATTTCGTCATAGACTTGGAACAATTACACAAATGGGAACAATGTACGGCAGCAAGACTGTCACACTACCATTAAGATACATGATTTTCTGTGGCCGCCAATTAAAAGATTTAATGAACAAATCAAAGTGGCTACCCTCATCCCAAACCTTAATCCCTTGATTAGTATTGGAGGAGTGGTGGAAAGTAGGTCCAAAACTACTAGACAGCCAAATTTGGAGGCCTAAAATCCGTGATACTTGGTCCAGCTTTCCAAAAACAGCAATCATTCAAATAAAAGTTAAAATACCAACCTCGTATCAAGGGTTTTGTACATTTACCTATTCTTTTATAACTTTTGTAAAAAATAAATAAACGATTCACTTATTTTGTTATCAAATATATACCAATAATTAAAAAAAAAAGATAAATTTTGCATTTTTCCCAACCTCTGTATAGCTTCTTTTTTTTCTTTTTTTTGTATCTTCTCATATATGAATAATAAGCCAATAATTGCCTTAAATCTGTCATTATAATAATGGGCTGTATGTATACCAAAAAAATAAGTTTTTTTTCCTTTTCTATATTTTTGTTCAAGATTTTATTTATGTTGACATACCACATATTTAATAATAATATTGAAGAATGAACAATTGTTGTTTCAATCATGTTTGTTTGTTTTTTGCTTTCACTCTAGGTGCTACTTACATAGAGGAGAAAGGGGGAGGTAAAGACGTGTTTTGTAGGAAAACATGTTTCCACCTTCATTAGATTATTGTCATGTTGATTAAATTGAAAAATAAGATGAAAACAAGTATATTTTGGGGGTATAAATGCAATTGAGAAAGGGAAGAGATAACTTCCCTTAAGGCAAAGAGGGATAAATAACGTATATGAAGGTACGTAATTTGTTATTACATTCAAAACGATCTGTGTATATTGTACATACTCCTCTTATCAAAAAGAAACCGTTTGTTTCAAAATTCCTAAGTCCGTATTTTTATTATGCTAATACACACATTCCGAACTCCCTATTGACAATATCAGCAGTGATAAAAAATTTCTTTCTTTTAACATGCAAAATGCTCCAAAATAGTATCACTGCATTAACTTGGAGTTTTTAGGCGTCAATTAACATTGCAATGGAAGTTTGTCTGTCTTTGATATACAAAAGAGTTAGACGTGTATTGGTATGCCTGCAATTATTTTTTAAAAATGGAACGAATAAATCAATTTGAAAAATTGTATATTTTTCTAAAATAACTGTTCCTTACTAAATGTTAAATTTTGAAGAATAAAAATAATACAAAAGTTTTTAAAGAATGTCCCCCAAAAATATATTTTTTATTTCTTTTTATTTCATTTGTAGAATATTGCAGAGCACACAAAAAGACGTCTAACCTTTTCTCTGTCAAAAACAAACCAACAAAGCCAATGTTGTGTGCCCATATAATAAAAATACAAATTTGTTAAATGAATCCTGACATAGAAAATTGCGGGAGTTGTTATCAGACCTCATACATGCATTGACAAGGAGAATTTGTAAAATTATAAAGGTGTTATGAAACTTAGACAAAAAAATAATAATTATTCATTTTTCTCCAAAGTTAGAAAATTATAAATAAAGTAAACAGTGCTTATATTGCACCCCTTATTTTTTGTTTATCTAAGGCTTTTTATTTTTATTTATCGAAAAACTATATTTACAAAATTGAATGCCTCTTAATTCTCTATTTCTCTCTTATTCTATACATTTATACTTATAAACGATCTTTCAATCGAAGTATTTATGAATAAATAATGAATTCTGCCAATAAACTATAGAGTCAGTTAGTGATGTGTGCTTTCACATTAGAAAGAGGAGTATGTATAATAACATACCTACAACAATACACATATGTAGAGTAGAAAAAAGAGGGAGGAATTGAAACTCTTCTCACGTAAGGATGGTTTTGGATGATGACTTGTTCCTCTTCTTGATGCTACGTATGGTTTTATAAATATGATGGTGTTTTGAAACTAAAGAGACAACATTTTTTATCCACGTACATATTTAAGTTATCCTTGTAACCCAGTTATTCACATCATTCATATTGTACTATGTACATGAAGGAAAATGAAGAAGATCACAACACATTCTTTTAACTGTGTACAACATTCATACATACATACTTTCATCTTCCCCTCAGGCCAACCATAATCCATTCCAATTTTCATCATCAATGTAATATTTACTTACAAATAAAATAAAACAAATAATGACTACACACACTTTCTTTGTTGATTTATCCATAAAAAGCATAGCATTTGTTTATATGTATGTGGGCGAGGGTTTAAGACAAAAAAAAATTTTGAATTTATGTTGGCTTTTGTGAAGGGGAGACAGTCCTTTAGAAAACAAAAGAAATATTTATAGAATGCAAAGTGCATATGGAAAAACTCATTCACGAACTCTCAATCAAAAACTGTTGCATTACAAGTTTGGAGCAGGATATCCTTACACGAACATGAATACTTTTTCTAGAAGAGGGAACAACACCCTCTTCTTCATTTTACAAGAAAATAGATGAAACATTGAGTTACCCTATTATTTGACTAATTGCAGGTGGTGCAACGGAGAAGATCATTGGAGAATAAAATTGAGGAAGAGTTTGGTCAAAAGGGGAGATGGAGACTGGCTATAGATAGCGTCACCGCACTGATTTGAATATACAAAGATATATAAATATGGAATATAATGTTTTCCCCCTTTTTTTATACAAATAAGCAAAGAAGAATAAGCCTCAATTTTTGCAGCCATACTAGAAGCAATCAACATGAAATTATCAACGTTCTCATGCTTTTAGAGTGGACGGTCTTGGGTAAAATGTTTAAAGCCTAAAGGACGGTTTAGGAGGAGATGAAGAAAAATAAACTTTATTCCATCTTTGTAAACACTTATAGCCAAAGTTTTAAAAATTTATGAGTATTGCTATATTGGCATTCTTTTGTAAATTGTAAACCTTTTTAGAATATAAAGAAAATAGAAAATTAACATGGTAATCAATACAGTCTAAAGAATGTTTGAAAGGAAAGCAGATTACCTGTGATGAAGTTTTACTAAATTAGCTTTAATCAGCTGTAAGATGATGCATCTTCATTTCTAATTTGTTTCTGACCAAAGTTGAAATTTACATCTGCTATAATGCTAAAAAAATGAGACTGAATTACGTGGTCACCCTGAAAATATCAAGAATGATTGGGAGAAAAACAGCTTAGCGTCCAGGGTTTTTCATTAAAAAGCTGCGATCCGCTGTCTTATGAAGGAACTAACAAAATTCCACCAACATATTAAACAAGAACATAGGCAGGAAATACTCCTTTTTTGACCTTCCATTCTATTCTTAGTGTAACCGGGATTTGGACTGTAACTCCCGAACAAAATTCTTAACATCATACTCGTGGTTTACAATTTGTAATTAAATTTTCTCTCGCAAATAAATTTCAGAATAATAATAAGACATTAAAAGACTCTTTAGATCGCCAACAAGAAGAAAACTTACACGCTATAAAATGCGTAGGATATACAACACTATCAATATATTAACCTGGATAATATATCCTTTTTTTTCAGAAATGTCAGACACAAATTCTTATTTATTTTAAGTTTTTTACTTTACTTAATTATATATTATTTAGTGTTTTATGTTGAAATGTATTGCTATTTAAGAAAAAAAAAACGCTCATACAAATTCATAGAATTTTGCCATACTTTATTTATTTATAGAACGTGTTGAGAACTTTGTTATTCTATTTTAATGCATTTCTTTGATGATGACTGATTGGGATTTAAATCATTATAGAGCGTTCAGTACATGACGTCATCATTTTAATAGTTGGCCATTTCGAAGAAAGCATTCACAGCCAAATTTAGTTAGTATAAAACGCAAGCTAGAAAATTTTTACGCAATATTGAGTATCGGCTAAATTTTATTCTTAAACTAATTATCAACAGTTTATATGAACAAATTGTTCAGTTAATCCATCGGAAGTGCCACAAATTGCATTGAGAGTGTCAAAAATTCACCGTCCGAATGAAAGAATTAGAAATTGATAGGTTACATTTGAAAAGTCATATATGAGTCAAAGGGAGATTCTAAATTATAGAAAGTATTTTGGCTATTTTCATCTTGGAAATTTGAATACAATGTTTATATTTGATCAAAATATGTCTGTGAAATATTGGGCTGAAAAATTATATAGCACTTTTTTCCTTTTCTTTATTTGTGTTCAAGATTATTTTTCTGCTACTTTTCTTATTTATCAACAGCTACAGAGTAGAGGCTCAAAACATGAAGTAGATTTATTTAGAATGTTATCTCCGATATTTCAGTTAAAGAAGTCTCATTACCAGCCAAACTGCAGCTGAAACAAAAATAAACAAGTTATGTTTTTATCCCGTGTTTTCAGTTGTAAAAATGTTGTTGCAACAACAAAAAAGACAAGGTGTTTGTGATCTCGTTCGCTCTTGTGTCAGTGCCAGGAAGGCTCCACACACCGTTAATATCTCCGTCTGAACTGCTTACAGCATCAAGAAGTCCATAAAAGCCAAGAAAAGCGAAAAAAATTACAGCAACGATACGGTTGACTTATGGACTACCCCATGCGGCCCTACCTTTGCCTTGATGTCAACCCCCATTACTTTGAAGCTTCTTTGCAGCTTTCATCTCTCATCACAGCTCCCATCTAAATTTGGATTCACTCAGAGCTGCTATCATGAAAGATTGGTACGCCATGGATGTCAAAAATTCCATTAAGGAGGGGAATGGCCTTGAAATTTATATTCTGAATCTAATTATCTTGCATTTATGTAAGCAACAATATATCTTACTTCTGGCCTGCCTCCATGTGGCCCTCCTTCAGCCTTTACCTTAGCTCTCCGGTCTTTGCATTTTTGGGGCTCTTGAAGAAAAATCTGTTCGCTGAAGTGTCATTGCTTGTGAAAAAGGACGTACTGAATATAAAGTATAGCTAAATATAGTATTTAAATGTATCAAAATTTGGATTTGAATTGTGTTTTCTTGATTTCATAAAAATCACACTTTTTTGTAATTAAGTGATACTACTTCAAGTCTTGGGGTTCCACTCCGTATGTCTCCAATATAACTTTAAATTGATAAATTTAGGTATTTGTCATGTCAAAAAATCATCTATGGAATTGTTTCATCTCCTACTTCATCACTACTTTTTATTTACTAATTAATTTGTTATTTTTGTGATTGTATCAAAATCCATTCATCTGTATTTTGTCAAATTTATAAAAAATAAAAATAAAGTATTTTTATATACATAAAAGCTATTTTATCAGTAGGTACCTGCATAAATATTTATATATATATTGGAGCATTTATTCAATTATTTGAAATCGATTTATTGGAGGAGGGAGAGGAAGATAAGAGAAAAAACTTTAGTGTCTATTGTGTGAAAGAAGGAGAGTAAAAAAAGCATGGGGGGGGGGGCACTGTAATAAATGTTTATGATGATTAAATTATCATCTGTGAAAACGTAAGTGGTAATATTATGACTAACCCAAGTCTACATGCCTCTACATAGATATATGTATTTGTTATTATCGATAAAGTTTTTCACAAATCATTATTTGAAATAGAATAATACATGTCCTAAAAAGCGGGAACAGCTTTTCTAGTTGGTAATTTGAACAGGATTTTTTATTTTCCAAAGCTGTTGTCATTATTACTATTTAATTCTTGAAGAAATAACATCTAAGTAAATACAATAACTTCTACGCATGCACATGAAAGACAAAGTGTAACAATTAAGGTGTACTCGGGATCGAAATCGGAGTGATTCAAGCCTATATGTTATGGCATTTATGGAGTGGTATTTGTGTTCATTCCCTTACTCTCAAGACTGCTTTCAGCTTATCAAATACAACACTATGACAGCTAAGCTTCAAAAACATTTTTCAAATTGTCAGGGTTACCATGATAATTTTTTGTATCCTCTTTACAATATTAAATAACGGCAGTACATATATTATTCATAGTTTTGGACAGAGTGCCATTCGTTCAGTCTTCGTCAAGTTTCATATAACGGGCCCAAAGAATATGAAATATCGAATATCACTTACGTCATTATTTAAAAAATTATAAAAACCCGATATTTAATTACAAATATTAATTACATCATAATGTAAAAGTTCACAGATTTAATACTTACATAATTCGAAACGAAATATCTCCAAAAGAAACAAAAACCCTCTTTTATCTAGTAGGGGCTTTCGGAGCTCAAAAAATGAATTAAATTTAATTAGATAAAATAAAATTTTATCCACGAGGTCAAATTTAAGTCATGGCTCCAAAAGAAGAGAGCTATTAGAGCCTTCATAATTATAATTTGTCTTTTTAATTTTTCCTACGTTATTTTTTTTAAACATTAAAGTGAGGTAGGTGAAATCTACATTTTTACTCAATGTTATCTCATTCTGAGGTAATTCAAGCTTCCCTTTTTGAGCAATTTAATGTGGAATGATTCAACTATGCTAACAAAGGTGATGAAAGATAGGTTATACTTAATATGAATTGTCGTTTCAACGAAATGTAGAAAAGTTGGAAAAGATATAAATATTTAAATCATCTTCAATAATCACACTTCTAAATAGTTGTTCTTTTAAACCTTTTTTATTTTGTAGCCCTGTAAATCGGATGAGCATTGAAAGGGATGCACTCAAAGGAATATATTAACTCTAACAGGTGTATTGGATAAGAATGGTTCTTAATAAACTTCTATTAATAGTAATCCTGATGTCTTTAATATTAATGTTTTATTTGAATACAAAAGAAGTACTAAAGAATTTGACTCGATCAAGAAATATGTAGATGTAACATAACCACCCTAGAGGTCCCATATTAACTAATTTTTGATAAAGCTAGAATGTATCCTTTCAAATATCTAAAACACGTTGTAATACAGGTCTTACATTGAAATAAATATTTTCGACTCGGTAAAGCCCAAAATCAAATCGAGGGATGTATCTCAATATGTTCCAAAGTTAAGGTTGATTATGCATTTTGTACGGGTTATGTCATCTTGACCTCTCAAAACTTAATAATCTATTTAATTTTTGTACCAATTTTGATCGAAATATGTCAGTATCTTTTGTCGTAATCATGGTTACTAAAAACAAACAAAAATATAGGCTCCGTTCAATTTTGTTGCAGAGGTGAAGATGGAATATTCTGGCAAAAAAAAAATCTGATGTTGAGTGAATAGTAAAGAGAGATAGTGAGTGGTTGCTTGGCAGTGCAAGCAGCACACAGAGTAAAGGGTGCCGTCTATATTTTTATATATCTCGTTCGGGGCCCCGGGGCGTTGTGCTATTATTTTTGCAACCCCTGTGCATATTCATTATACATAAATAGGATAAAGCTTATGGATATAAAAAAGAGATACTCAAACTAAAATATATTATTTATCTATGTCTTATACACATTTATAAAAAACAAAAGTTACATGGATTGTTTTATCTAATTTATTAAAAATATGAGCTTGTTAATTACATTTGTAAGAAAAAATGGGTTATTTGCAATAAAGAGAGCCTGTAAACTTTCAGTATAACTTTGTTTGATGTGTACTATGTATGTATTATTTTTATTTTTTTCCAATAAATATATTCAAATGCATAAATCTTGATTAAATAAGTTAAATGCAATATATATATATATATCTACATTTATGCATTAGTATTTGATAACTAACTTTATAAATGTATTATATACCTGAAAATAGATTTCTTTGATGATAGTAAGTAGTGATGGATCATAGAAGATGTTTGCGAGTATGACAAATTTGATCATGAATTTTGAGGAATTCATTTTCAAGTGTAAAGACGTGTTACATCGCTCTCTCGTTTTATTTTCTATACTTTAACTTTTACAGAGTTACTTCTGTGTTTCTCTTGTGATATTACTAAGTTTGAGATTTAGAGGAAGCTACAGACAGAGGATGGATACCTCTAATAATATAAATTATCCAGAAGACACAGGTATTAGACGATGAACTCTTGAATCCTGATGATCAAGGAGGAGAGTTTGATAAGATTAATGAACAAAAAAATTATTTTAACAAAAAGGATGATGTAACATCAACAGAAGCCATTGCATCAAAGTCACCTTCTGATACTCCCACAGTTAAAAATAACGGGGTTGATGTATGTTCTTACGCTGATATTGTTGGAAGAAAAAAATGATAAATAAAACAAAACTACTTCTCCCAATTGCCTGTCTCTTAGTTATTTAATCATTAAAAATTCTGAGAGTGGTTGAATTAAACTCTCACTATTTGTTAGGAACGCAAACAGTGGCGGAAGACCTTCCAACGGATGAATTTGGATAACATTGCTTTCATTGCAAGAGATACTATAGGTATCAATCTATTGGATGTTAGATGTATCTCCTGTGAAAACCCCTTTAAACCTGAAATTATTCTAATCAGACCTCAATCCCTCAGTCTTCTGTGTGAAAGAATATGGTTCTTTCACACGGCAAGGTTAAAAGACAAAGAAGGCAATTTCTTTTATGTATAAATAGAGTGTCAAGGTTTTACTTACATCATGTAAGGACCAAAATTTCAATATCAGATTGAAGAATGCCTCGGGTCCGGTATCTTATGATGAGTTAACTAATCATTTAGCTTCCTTTGCTAAAGTCGAAGGAATGAAAGTAGCTCAGGATAAGCCTAATGAGGTAATGGTACTTAGAATTTCTTAAATTTTGAAACAATTAACACATCTCCAAAAACAACTGAGATCTTCATTAAACGTCTTAGTTAAGTGTTCACCTAAAAACGTTCCAACATTCCTTTCTATAAACAGTAGGATCTTTCATATGGTTTTTGCAAATACCATTAAGTAATGTTCAATTTGCTTAAATTTTAGAGATGGAAGGACTAAAGGTAAACAACGGCCGAAAGGTTACAAAGATTACACGAGGTGGATTTAAAAAAGACTTAAAACTATTGAAAACAGTCCATTCACAGAAAATATTACCAATGATGAAATAATTATTGAAAAGACTGATGACAAAAATAATGTATAAAAAGAAAGTTAAACTTTCAACAAAACTCACTGACGTCCATATGAAGAGAATTTTGCGATCATCAACCTAGAGATAGCCTTAGTGGCAAACTCTCATGATCATGAAAAAATCAAGTTTGGTGAGGACTCTGTAACTGAGGAGGGACACACAAAAAATGTGAAAAGGAAAAGAGAGCAAATTAACTAGGAAGAGAAAAAAAGTGAAACTCCAGGATAATACTGAGTCGAGTAGTATTGAACAGAAAAAGTATTGAGACCAATCTATAAGATTGCATATGCAGAATACCTGTCACTATGGGTTATAAGGCGGATCGTCAAACACTAACCCAATTGTTTTTAATGAGTTCTCAATAAACTTTCAAGATGGACAGAAGGCAAAAAAACTATTTTTAGCGGTAACAAAACCAAGTGTAAAAGAAGAAAAGGATGCAATTTCACACTTTATATGAACCAGACTGAGATATAGAGGGTTAAAACCTTCCAGTATCTTGGGATCGCCCTAGATGATGGATTAAAGTGGAGTTAATATATAAAATGTGTCATGACAGCGGCAAAGAGAAGCATCTTCGCCTTGAAGGCATTAATGGGGTTGGACTGGGGACTCAGCCCACTCAAGTGGCATATGAAACTTGTGTTAGATCGGTAGTTAGTTATGGAGCGATTGCTTTCCCAGCAAAATTCTAATGTGGCGAGTTGATGAAAACTGAGCTTCGCAAAATATAAAAACTAGGTCTTTTAGGAATCACTAGGGCTATGCGGTTGACGCCAAAAACAAACATGGAAGTTTTATGTTGATTAATTGCGTTACATCTTTATGTAATGGAGCGTGCTTGCCTAAGAAGACTATGAACAAAAATAGACAAGCCACTTAAATGGTTCGATCATTCACGTAAAGGGCATCTAAAATACCTAGGAACTAAACGAACAAAATTCGATCATTCTACCACTACTTCTTTGAAATAATAGGTTGACTATCAGAAATGGAAGAGAGCGAGTCCCAAGTATCATAGAAAATAAATTATATGATATTGGAGAATTGAACATTTGAAAACCAATGTAATAACATATGTTTAATACATGTTAGTGTCAGATATATATAATAAAAATCGCAAACAGAGGGATAGTTTTTCGATAGAAAGTAAGGATTGAATTCTTTAGTCTGTTTTTGCTTTGGATCGATTCAAGACGGGAAAAGTTGGATAATTAGAGAAAAATATCTTAATTCTTCCATTGTTATAGTTCATTTTTATCTTCACTATGGAAATAAAATTCACCCACCTTCTGATCTTCTCTCCAACTTCATGTTCAAGTGATCTCATCTCTATGTAATTCATTCAGTTGATCTGATCTCCTTTAATGGAAGGATCGTTCATTGTGCAGATGCTTCTTTACATCAAAGATGAGACGGTGTTAAATGAATAACATCCATGCATCTAACTGACTCTGTCTCCGAAACAAATGGAATGAGATATCCTCTATCCAATCCTTCATATAAAAATATCCAATTACGTATCTGATCTTTTGTTTTTTCCTCTCCCTAAATTTTAAATCTTAGCCAAGAGATAGTGTGAAGTCTCTTCGGAGTGCTCTGCTTCAACTATTAGGGATATATCAGCTGCTTTATGCTCCTAAGCTCGTGGTTTTCAAATGTTCAATTCTCCAATATCATATAATTTTTTTAATCTACAACTTAGAAATGAGATTGTATACAATCTCATTTCTAAGTTGTAGATTAAAAAAATAGCCATAACAATAGTAAGAATAATATTTTTTTTTTTGCAAATTATTCTAATTTTCCCTTCCTTTATTGATGACAAAAAATATTTCCATAAATCTAACCGTTTTGTATATTTTTAGCATAAATTACTTATATATAATTAAAATATCAGTATTTATCATTGGCATTTGGTAGTATTATGCTTAAAAACATTTGATGATGTTTCGTGAAGAATTATTATATATTTTAAAAATATCAACTTTGAGTCGTCCAAAATGGTGTTTCCTTCAATTATGATGCAATTTATGATATCAGTGAAATTGCTCTGTTTTGTATTTATAGATATATATATTATTCTTATTATTCTCATAAAAACCTATAACATCACAAATTCATGTAGTGATTTATGAATATTGTCGAATTCCTTGTGAACATGCATTTTTTGAAATAAAAGTATTATGTAGCTAACTTGCAAGATATTAGTGGTCTTATTTGAAAAAAAAAAATTTGAAAAATAATCGAAAAATTAAATTCTTATGAAAAAAAATTGAAAAATCCCCAGCCGTTCACAAAAATTTAATTTTTTGTAAAAAATACAATTTCAAAATTTAATTTTTCAGAGAAAAATTTCAAAAATCCATAGATATTCAGAAAAAATCATTGAAAAATTAAATTAAATTTTATATACTAATTATTCTAGAAAATGAGTTTTAGATATTACATTTTATAGTAAAAAATCAAAATTTCTTAATTTTTGGGTGGGCTAGGGCCCCTTCAATCCACCACCTGCATCCACACCCGAAAATTCACTTTGTTAATTGAGTTACAAGTTTGAATTCATAGAGGCCTTGTGGGTGGTTATTAAGTATACTCAACACCCCCAGCCGACAAAAAATAGTCACTAAGACCACTACTTAGAACAAATACTTTTCAGGTGTTTTTTGTTTAAAAACTTATTTGTGGCTTTGTTCCTCCCTATTTTAAAAATTTAAACGTACTAGCGAGCGAGGATTACTAAAATTTATATAGTGATTTATGTCAGCAAATATATCTTCTCACAAAGTTACGTATATATACTTTTATTTTCCATTTACGCTCAGAGGATTTTCAAGTCTTCATGTAGTGTTAAAAAATGTCCAATAAAAATCATGTGATGTTTGTTGTAACAAACTAAAATAGTTTACAACAAAAGTATATTTCGTCCAAAGTAAAGAACCAAATATCTAAAAAAAATTAAAAGTCCTTCGACATTTTAAAATCAATTTCAATTTTTGTAATTGCATATCAGAAGACGACCGGATATTTTGTTATATCCGTAATCACTTGCCATGAGGATCCCATGATGTAATGTGTTGTTAATGAATAGCCTACGTTTCTGACAATAATAATTGAGAAAATTTCTACATTTTTCCAATAATTTTATTTCTAGTCTACTTATAAACTATAAATGTTTTCACAAAGAAGGCTTTATCGCTTATATATGAATTGCAGGTTCCTTCTTGTCTTGGCGATGGTGCAAATAGCAGCAAAGAGCGAAAATATTTAGATCATACACTCATATTAATCTTAATCAATAATTATTCTATGTTGTAGCACAAAATACCACCAATCAGGTTTAATAGATGATGCAGATTAACAACTTTGGACTACTGGCTGATTTTGGAGAAAATCTAGACCTATAAAATCACTAAGTAGTCTAGTAAGTTTTGTTGCGTATTTTCATACTGCAAATATTTTTTTAAAGTGAAAGGCAAAAAATATGACAATTTCATTGAAAGAACTTTGGCTTCCACAAAGGACGACCTCACCCAATTATTAATACTTATATGGTGGCAAATATAGTCCAAAGGCTGCTAAATACATCATAATATTTATGAAGATCTGATGATGTAAATTTTAATTCAACATTGTTAAATATAATTATAATTTGGTGTAACGCAATGATATTCCCATTGCAGACGCGGGCAATATGCACACAAAATGTTAAAAATGTAAAAAACTTTAAATCGGATATTTTTAAACAAACAATTACAAAAATTACTTATAACAATGTATGAGATATGTATAAATGAGTTACGTACTGCAAATCAAAAAATAATGTGCTGAAGCGATGCTCCATTTATGATTTGAATGGATTGGACCAAACATAAGATGATAATATGAACTTATTATATGATTTACTGTTATTGTTTGTGAATGAGGACATAATATATAAAAATTATAATCAAATATAGAATTCAAACATATCACAAGTTGTGCTGTTTTTTCTTGATTCCATAAAAGTAAAGTTTTTCGAAATTTAGTCATGCTACTGCAACTCTTGGGTTCCCACTCTGAATATAACCTGAATGTCTTTCATAACTCAGTATCCTCCACTATGATCGTTCAGTTATTGTCCTTTGATTCTTGGCTTTTGTTTTTATATTGATATGCTGGAGTTTTATTAAGTTATGGTTGACTAACTACTCATTTATAATTTTAGATATTTTTCTTTCTTTTTTTGAATGAAAGGCTTAGAAATTCGAAATAACTATTCTTATTTGTTGTTTTGGTTTATTGTACTTCATTTTTAGTTCTTATGTATAAATTACACTTTAACACAACTTTTTTTCCAGTTATTGATTTAGTAACCACCACACGTGCAAATCTTGTTTATGAGTAAATTCAAAAAGGTTTTTGTACAAAAAAGCAAAATAGTTTTTTTAAGTCATGGCTCTGAAAATGAGGGATTTGTTCATACAATATAAAAATAAAGTTGTTTTTTTTTTTTGTTTTTTTTTCAAATGGTATCCTGCTTAACAAAATGCCTATATACATCAAGTGAACAACACCGCTTAAAACCTCGAAAGAGTAGGCTCAAAATTGTTGTAAAAAATAAGAAACAAACACACAAAGAACAATTGAAGAAGTAAAAGAACCAGGAAAAACTTTTCTTCTATCCTACATATTTAACCACCGTGTATGTATGTATTTTTGAACGTGTATATGAGTGTATATACTATATACACTTAAATATAAGACTCATAGTACAAAAGGCAAAAGTTTGTTTGGTTTTTTATTACAGGGATCAGTGGCATTGAAAATGAAAAGAAACTTTTTCCTTGTTTCTCTCAGCTTATTATTTCCCTCTATCTTTTTTTTCTTAGTTTCTTCTTCAATTGGGTCGAAAATTGTTTAATTTATTATCAAACCTGTCTAAATGGTCCCTTTTTTTACAAAGTCTTTGCAATATAATTAGTGAAATTCCATTACTTTGTGAAGTTGTTACATAATCATTAACATTCTGTAGGATGATCAAATGATAGATTTTCATAGTTTTTATTAGTTGTGACAAATTCTTTCTTTATTCTAACATTTCACATATGTTTCTGTATTCATTTGTCCATTTTTACGTATTAAAACCTCAAAGTAAACTTTTGAGTAGAATTGCAAAAAAGTATGACTTTACCACCTAGAAAAAAATCTTGCATACGTTTAATTTGACCACTTTTATATATTTCCAAATCCTATTATTTTATTCTTGAGGAGAGAAAGTATAAGTATAAAGGGGTTGTACTCATGAAAAATAACACTAAGGATTTGTTGGGAAGATTTTGTTGAACTCAAAATAGTATTAGAGACTGGCATTGTTGTATTTCCTACTTATTTACTTGATAGATACTGAGCAGAATTTGTTTTTATTTCATTTCTCTGATAACTATGATCATATGTACTGGGAACATATTATACCGAGCCGTCAGAAAGTCCTTGAACATAATGAACATTGAACAATGAACTACACCTAGTGGCTTTAAATGAAATTTTAGAGAATTTATTTTATCGGAACAAGTTTATTACACATTAGAGAATATTATTTAGGAATTTGAGCACCTTTGGCCTCAATCACACGATCCAAGCGACCCCAGAACACTTTACAGACGTTGACAACATAGTGCTTCGACATTGATTGCTTTAGGACTCAATACTGCTCTGACGTTGTCTACAGGCATTGCCTTCAATTCACCACCAGATGTTATAATTAAGGGGATACATGTTGGGGCTCAGAGGTGGCAAGGAGTCCTTCATCCAGAACTTCTTTCTTTTTCTTTTTTTTCTTTTTCTTTTTTTCCATCCAATCCTGCACGACTTTTGCCGAATGTGTAGGAGCCAATAATATTGAAAGCAATAATTGGTAGTCTTTAATTGCTTTGTGATCTTGCGAACCTGGTGAAGCACTTTTGTTAACAAAATAACCAAGTAATCCTTGCTAGTCAATCTGTATACAACTGGAAACCAAATTGGTTTGAATTTGTGACCTTCAGATGAAACAATGCTGAGAATCTTTAATGAGGCCGGATGTTTGGTGGTAGACACTTCCCGATCATTTTTCCTAATGTATACGCGAGCCAGAGTAAATGTTTTCTCGTAGGAGAAGAACAAAATTCGGTTTCCTTGATACCTCAGGTCATTGTAAAGATTTTTACACCGATCAAATCGTTATTGTTGTATGAGTAAGGGTAGGGTCGTTCAATATGTTGGAGATACTTGCCACTGGGGTGTTTTTCTATTTTTTACGGTATTGTACTCCGTGATATGGCTCACCCACCACTTTTTCTCCAAGTCCGCTATATTTATCTTCGGATTTTTGCCGTTTCAGGCTTTAATTTGGTCGGCTTTCCACTTCTATGACGATCATTGAGGTCGTTGCCATTGTTGATCATAACCTTGACCTCCAGACAGTGGTTCTACAGACATTAAGGGTATTTACAATATCAGAATTGCTAAATCCGGTGCAGACTAAATGAGCCATTTCTTACCTTTTTTTGCTCCATTTTCGTTAATATTTATCCTAGAGACTTGATAAATGAAGTGTTCAAAAGGTAAAAAATTAGCTGTTCTTTTTTATTACACAACTTTTGGATAAAATTTACCAAAATCTCTCAAAAATCAATTAAACTCATAAATTTTTATTGTATAGTGAATTATAAAAACAAAGATGGACAATAGCCAATAATACAGACTTCACCACGATGACCAATTAAATAATGAGCAATAATGAAAAAAAGAAGTCAGAGCACCCCCAACTACATTTTCCTTTTCTAATCGAAAAATGTATTCTTTATCTTCACACAAATTTCTTCTTTATTCATAGCAGCTTGCAACAAGTCTAATAATGTGTCAAGTCGTCGAAGCTACTCTTTCTCTATACATTCTTCAAATTGTCAATGTTAACTTGTAATTTTGTAGGGTTTTTTAATACTGTCACATCATATTATTTACATTTCTATTTTTGGGACATTTTTACATAAGAATGTAAGTCTTATCTTCAAAATTGAAAAAAAAGTGACAATGTAAATGACATTGATAGAGATAAAATAAACCCAATATTCTCACAGTCAATCAATTCACTTCATTGTTTTTTATTTTTATTTTTTTAACAGAAAAAAAACCTCCATATAATACGAAATTTTTTTAATTAAATTCCTTTTGAAAATTATAATCATTTTTGTACCTAAAATAACTAGGCGTCATTTGAGAGTTGAATTTTATATTTAAATTCCTTATTTTAGGAAATTCTTAATTATTTCATGTTAAATAAACATCGCATTACAAATTATACCTAGTCACTCAGTATAGCAAATATCACAGTGCAGAGAAATGATTAAATAGGTAGTATTGATGAATAAAAGGTCAGAATATTTCACAAATTGAAACATACTCAAATACTTAGTAAACCCATTTAATATATATTCACACAGCTTTTAGGTTAACACCATATATTGTAGTTCTCATTGAATTTAGTGGAATACAATTACCACAGCTTAGGTTAAATGGGAATGAGTGTAGTTTACGAACTTGTAGTATATTCAAATACCATTCAAAAGTGGTACCGTCTTTTTTTTTATTGAGAATTACTAGTTGGTATCCGTATTTTTTTACTACCTCAACTAAATATAATTACAACATATTGGGGATATTTATGATTTATTTTTTAGTTTGCCCATACTCAATTGTTTTCCTATCGGTAGTGGCCATCAGCTGAACAGCATCTTTCTTGGCCGTCCAGTTATTGCTAATTTATTAAGTTCATGGATCCGCTAAAGCTAATCCGCAATAGTAAATTAAAATACATTAATGCAAATGTTAGTCAAACAACAAAAAAATCCATTTAGGTCAGAGGTTTCTAACAAGAGATAAATTATGAATATTGAAAGTGGAGGCCAGATATGTTTTTGAACTATAACTCTCTTAAGAATGCTAAAAAATGTTAAATAGTATACGAAAATGAAACCACTTCAACTGCCAGCACCCTTACGCCCACCAAATTTATTTTTTGCCATTTATATGTATAGTCCTTGAGAGTTATTACTCACTGAACCTCGTAGAAGTGGCGCTTACAGGGTGACATGACCGAGATAGCCGATTTTTAAATCTATCCTTTTGAAAATTGTATTTTATTAAGCCCATGAAGAACAAACTCAAATGGTTACTGAAACATAAAGCTCAAATATTTTATTTTCAAAAACCAGTAGATCTCTAAGTTAGTTATAAGTAATCATGGGAATTGTGTTTCTACAATTTTGCCTTTCTACGAAACATTATTCATTTAATTTATTCTGAGTCAGTCAATTAGCACATTAATAAAAATTATGTAGGGGAATGCCCACCTCTGTTTCTTATACAATAAAATAGTTTATCATACATACGTAATCATTCATAATTAAGGCAAAAATATTCGACTCCGAAAACCAATAAATATCTACAATGTTTATAAGTGATGCGTCAACATAAAAACAATCTTGAACAAAAATCATATAATGAGAAAATCCCAATTTATTGTTTTACTTTTTATATAAAAGGGAATATCTCAAAGACATATTGAAGTCAATTTGTATTTAAATTTGAGAATGAGTTAGGATACCCAAGAATTTTAGCTTAGCTTATAATCTTTCAAATAAAATCTATCAATTTCCCATTCTTTTAGTGTAATGAACAATTTTAGCTACTATAAGAGCAATTTGCGACACCTCCAAAGTATAATAAGAAATTCTTGAAAATTTATTAAAGAATGCAATTGTGACCGCAGACATATTTTTTAGAAAATAACCACATCTCAGATAATATACAACAAATACAGTAGCCAATATCACCTGTTGATATTTGCATTTTTTGACAGGGTGGGGGGGTCATTAATATATTGCGATAGGAAGAATCATTACGAATTCAAGGAACCATTGGTCTAGGATCAATAAATTATCTGGAAATACTACATATCTTAAAAAAATCTATGAATCCCTTTTCGTTCATCCCCATCGAAGTTAGCATGATCATGGATTCACATCCATCAAAGAGTCCCTGAAGCTTATGATATGCCTTCCGCTCCCTAGTCCCGACCTAATCTAATTTGTCAACTTGACATATTGAGGACATTTATTTTCAATTAAAAATAAAGGGTCGTGCACTTCAATTTTTCAAAAAAAAACTTTTATGTCATCCAGATCCTTAAAAAATACATTGGCACGATTTTTTTTCTTGGTTTTATTTAATTGAGTAGTAATTTTCAATATGACCTCTTTTGGCCGCAATAACTGCCTCAATTTTCCCAAGAAATCCACACGGACTTGGATAATATAAGCAGACGGGAACTTTGATCAATTACGGAAGCGTTATTTTTATCCACTAATTAGATTGTATCCCATAGAGAGTTATTCGTCTATTCAGAAGTAATTGTATATATTAGGGCATAACCATGTTATTTTTTTAAATGCAGGGATCGGTACAATGGTATTACGACTAAAAAGTAAATTTTTCACAAAGGCCTGCCTTGAAGGTAAGAGTCGCTTTCTTCTTCTGAGACCTGTGTTGGACTTTCCTGGTGAGCTAGCTTCCTAAGAACCCTCCAGACTTTGTTTCTGGTGTAGGCAGTGAGTTTGGAATTTATTTTGCTTCATGGACCACGTGGAATATTTCGGGGGTCGTGTTTCTTCTAAGCTACTCCATCTCGACAACTGACTCAAAATAACACAAACAGAAATTTATTTTATTAGTCACATAACCTATTGCATGAGCAGGGTGAAAAAAACTCTGCTCTGATGAACTCATACGGGATGTGGATGAAGGCAAAGTTTGTCAGAAACTTTTTTTTGTAGTGCATAACTCTGGATACCAAATTGTCACCTGTCGGAGTCTAAGCTTACTTAATTTATCCACTTTTTAAATTTCTTAATTTTTCCCTTTAAGATGAGATATGTTGTCTGCTGCAAAAAAATGAGATATTCCATTAATATTACATAGTGTCTCCCCCGTGCATACATATATATTTTACATATTAGATTGGACTTTTCATAAAGGAAGACTGAATGAGTATCCAGTTATTGTATTTAGAAATCCTTTTCATTCTGTATAAAATAATTTAAATGACATACGTTTTTTGTATAGTACTAAAAACATATTAGAATAGATTAAAACGTGTTTTTCCCCTCTTTTAAGAGAGATCAAAGTTTAACAAATTTAATATTTGTATACTAGATATATTTAAATATATGGAGAAGTTATTCCTGCCTGTCTCTTTTTTTTTTTTTATCATTAATGCCAAGGATTATTAATGACTTAGACAATGTAGTATGTAGAAGTGTAAGATGTTGCTTTTTATTAATGAGTTATTAGTATGTATATTTGTTGTTCTGTTGCAAATTATCTGTTTCAAAATAGATGAGGGCAATTAAAGCATGTAAGTATAATGAACGTATTACTCACTTACTATATCCCTGTCTAATTGCTCATATTCCTAATTAACATGTTCAAAGACTGCTAGTGTCTTTGCTGCATTTGGAGGAGAACATTTATCAAGAGGCACATTTACAACATAAAAAGAAGCTGCTTTTTCTTTTTGTATGTCTCTTTTTGCACTTATAATGAAGCCTCACATTATATTTATAGTGGCATATTGTATTATCATCCTTATTAAGATAAGAATGGTGTGTGAGAAGATTCTAAAAGGGAGCAATACGGGACGAGGGGGGGCAGAGATTCTTTAATTTGCTTTTAAATTTATGCACCCTGAATGTATATTCACCACATATATGTACATGTTTATACAGCTAAAGTCCTTTCCCTGTTCTCATTCGTGTATATTTTTCATTATCTATAAGTTATAAATCTTCATGTTTTCATGATATAAAGAATATGTTGTTACGCACATACTGATGTATGTATAAATGTTGATAAACATTGTATAATGAGTAAAAAAGATAATTATAATTAGGTAGTCATGAACATGGATGAAAATAATATGATAATGGAAGAGGGAGTGGTTTTTGTAGTGTCAACATGATTTTTAATTTTTTCCCCGAAGCTGTTATCATTATTGTTTTATTTTTTAAGATAAAATATAGAAGTATAAATTAATCACTTACCTGTGAGAGTAGAAAAGTAACTCTGAGAATTTGTTACACGGAGTTATAAGTGAAAGTCTTTGTTGGACATAGAGTAGAATTGAGGAACCACATCAGAGAAAACTCTTACTTATTTCAGTATATTTATTGCCATCATCGCATAGATGTATATAGCTAATTTAATAAAGCATTATATCAGCTAATCTGTTCACCTCTCAAACATTCTTCAATTTTTCAAGGTGACCACATTAATTTTTGGGACTTTCTTTTTTATTTTGTAGTACTGGTATTATCAACTTTGATCAGGAACAAATTTGAAAGCTAGAATTAACCCCCCCCCCATAACCTCACAAGCATAATGGAACGATGTAGCTGAACGGACAACGTACTCTGGCGAATTTATTTTCTTGAACTCAATTTGCGTAGGTTCGCACCACAGTCGTATATAGAAAAGGAAATATACTTAATGTATATGGACTTCAAAGACGATTCCTAGGTTAGATGAGTAAATGTAATACTATAATATTTACTTTTAAGAATATAAAAATATATATATAATCTCTAGTATGTATAATACTTGAGTATTAAAAATTCTAGCCACATACATATTTCCTACTTTAAACTTAAGGTATTTTGTCTCTTTGAGAGAGGTTGCAATCAAACTTAATTAGCTGAAAGGACTACTTAGTAGTTCTTTAATTTGTAATTTATCTACTAGTAGGACTGCCGTCTTTTTAGTTTATAGATTCATCGATGGAATTCTAAATAAATGAAAGTATAGCAAGATCATTTTGTTTTTCTTTTTTCCCCCTTAAGTCATAGATCTTTCTTCTTATACAACATTTATACACCTACAATTCTAAGTGCTTAATTTGCAGATAGATACATTTTTCATTAATTCTTTAGAAATAAACAGAATAAATGATATCCTTGGAAAGTAATTAGTTTTTTATTTATATCAAAAATAATTGTTAAAATAAAATTTGTAATTAAAAAATGCGAGGAAAGCCAATCTGTGCTAAAATTTATAGTTTTTACATTTTAAAAATATTAAATACTATAAGGTCCCTATATGACTTTCATATATTATTCTATGTAATGTAAGAAAAAAATACTCATTGGGAAAAAGAAAAATCCCGTCTTTATTCCAGGTATCTATGGTCCCATGATCAATTCAACACTAAAAAACTATATACTTTGTCTTACTTACCAAGTTTTTAGACCATTCCGGTTCCTATACCATATTTATGGACAATTTCGATACCAATTCCTTATAACGTATAATTTCATAAAAAAATTGATTACTTTTTTTAATGTTTAACTATTTTAATCATTATGGATAGGAAAACAAATACATAAATTTATCAACTCTAATTAGTTGTTAATTAACTTTATTTTTTATTTAAAAAAGTTAATAAATCTCCATGCTCAGGAATCGATTAATTTCTGTTTGGCTCATATTAAGGAGTTAGCCCCCAGGCCTCTGATCTAATTTCAACTGCCTCACTCTTTAAAAAAATTTCTTGCGACATAAACATAAGACTATTTTCTATTATTTTACTTGTTCGTCCCTCATGAGATGAAATGGCCTTGAGCTGTCTCCAAATCCTAATTGAGTTTTATATGTTTGCCCTAGCAATTTAAATATGTATAAAACAGTGATCCAGTCCAGACTCGTGTTTTTTTTTTTTTTAAAGGAACTGGGACGGATACTGATGACTCAAACTTGAATCCGTAAATATGGGCTCGACTTCTCTTCTGTTATACTAATTTAACTTCAACAAACATACAGGTCCAACCCAAGTCCTACCGTTACGATCTTTTTGAATGTTTTATAATGCAATTCAAATTTATGAGCCATTATAAATGTGGTACATTTCCTTTACAAACTGCAAATTTGTATAATCTTAAAAAAGGCCGATGCTTTACAATTCCGATACTTTGGTACATCTCTAGTTGGTACTCATTAATTTTACCAATTTGGCTCGTTCATAAAAAATCATATTTTCTGAGGTTTTGTTACAGACGCTTCATCACCAGAGCTTTGAAATCCTAGGGGTAGGTTGATGATAATTAACATAAGCATGCATATAATGAACATAATAAGGCAATAATATTTAGATAGTCACGTGAACAAATTAAGAAGGTATATGCAACAAAATGTACCTTTTTTGTATACGCATAAATGTTGGTCTTCTAATTGAATTGATTTTGTTATCGTTAAAACTTATTTACTGTACCTATTTGCATTAAATAGATATTCAATATAGATAGAACCATCTATTTAGAAACGTCTATCTAAAAGTAAACATGATTGAAGTAGCGTAAAGAAGGGGATTTCAACCTCTGGGTATCAAATAACCTTTTATTTAGGGCTATCACAAGTAGGATCATCATTATTAGATATTACTTTACCCATTTCTCCATTTATACAGCTATGAAAAATATATTATTTTTCTTTAATGTTAAATTTTCCCATTGTGTGTCATTCTAATTCCTAGAATCAAGTTTTATATTCTGTTTATTCGTATTTATTAGTCTAGATTTTCATTCAAAATACATAGTTTTTTGTACACAAAGTTAACTATTAATTTATGAACAAAAGGTCATTTTGTAAGTTGACGTTTGCATTTTAGTGTCATCATTAACATGGTGTTTGATTAGGGTCAAAATAGGGGGAAAGGGATATTTAACTTGTATAATAATGGCATACAATTAATAACTAGAGTAGGTAGTAGAGTAGAGTAGTTGACCGGAACATTAAGAAATTAAAATTAATTCCTAGCTCTTCTGCTTAATATAAAACAAGAAATAAAGATTGTTAAATTTTAAGAATTATTCTCGTGACATACTTTATTTCAAATGAGATTATACTGTCTCGAGAAGAAAAAATATTGAAGTTGAACTATCATTACCTCAACTTTCATATTATTGTCAAAAATCATTTGTCTTATTCTCTATTTATTTTTTTTTTTCGTCTCTAAACCTTAAAATATCCTTTAAAAAAGATACATACGGCATGCAACATACGTTATTAAAAAAAAATTTTTTTTAGAAAAATGTTATTTCAAGGCCACTTTGAATTTGAAGACCGAAAAACCTATTACCAGAACTAACTTTTGAGACTTAATAACTTAGTATTTTGTAAACAAATTAAAAAGTTAATTGGATTTTTTCTTGATTGATATCAGTTTGAGAGTAACACAAACCAGTACGTCAGAATAAGTCAGTTGAACAAAAAATCTTAAATTGGGATTAAATTAATTAAATCATTTAGTGAGCACATGCTGTCATTTTGATTATGTAGAATAATGTCTTGGATTTGTGTCAGTATATCCAATAAGCCCAAGAATCCGACACAACTTAATGCATAATTATTAGAATACAAGATTTTAGTCTTCATTTTGTTTTAGATTACGGTTACTTATATCACACAGATACATTTTGTAAATAAATTACTATATTTTATCCAGTGAAAAATAACAAGTATATTAAAACATAAAATGAATCACTTAGATTTTTGATGAAGTGATATTATAACTATTTTTTGTAATTAATAGTTAAATAATCGTGTACTATGTCTGTGCGTACATCAAAGTTAAGATACCATTATTTGACCTCAATTATGACATAGTCTGAAATGTGAAAAGTCTGAAAGTGACATTATTGCACAAAAATATCGGTATGGAAACCAAGGCATTATTTAATTCTTAGATAAGGTATGAACTGGCATTGTAGGGGCAGACTTGTTTGGACAAAGTGCTCAATTTTAGTATCAATGAAGATCTCAAAAATCAAAGGGAAATGATCCAATGGATGTACTCAGAAAAGGCCAGAGTGAAAATGGAACTTAAAAGTTTTCAATGCAAACTTAAAGAAACATGAGGAATTCTCAAAAAGCATTCAGGAAAGTTGTGGAATGTGTTCCACAGGACATTAGAAAACTCTCTATCACAACATCAGTCAAAACATAGAGTAAATTCCTTCTAATATATTCTTATTTTTCATACCAGGGGTGTTTTCATTTTATACATTCGTTTGTCCAGACATGTATCTTTTGTTTAACGAATGTGTTTACATAGATTTCTTGGGAGTGAAAAAGATTTCATTTTATCCTCGCCGGGTTTTCTTTAAGAAATTAGTGTATAAATAACAGAGAAATAAAAATTCATATCAAAATAATGACGAATTTTTCAGAAAGAAAAGTTTTTATTGTGCTAAATAGTGAATATGTTTTTTCTTTCTCTGAAAATATTATACATATATATTTATAAGAGACAATTTCCTTTTTTTTAAGATAGGATTAACTTTATGTTTATCGAGGATTAGAGTGTGGTTATATTAACATACATAAGAGTGATATTATTAGTTTGTTATAAATACAAATAAAAACTCACTCAACCAAAGAACTATTACGGTGCGGTGGAGCAAATCGTGTAAACATATATAGGTGACTGATTTGAACGTTAAATGCAAGAAACTTAAGGAGTAGAAGGTAAAAAATTTACTTGAATAAAGTATATAATTTTTACAATTTAATTTCAAAATGACCTCCATGGAACGTAACCATGCCCCCCTAGGCTGGAACATATCCTGAAAACATACTCCTTCGATATGTTATCCCACGAATCTTCAGCAGATACCTTTAAAACTTGCATGATGAGTGCGGCCCATATTCCAAAGGCGAACAATCTGGAGAAGAAGGCGGCCACATTGACCAAGACCAAAAATCGTCAAAATTCATATCACACCACTTTTGAGTTTTAGTAGCTTTGCCTCCATGTATCTAGACTGAAGCTAGATATCAATAAAAATTTTAAAAAACAAATCAAGGTATTTACCCGTTCTAATAGTTGAAACTAAGAATGAACAAACTTGTACTTGTGAAATAATAAAATATGTCTCAAGAACTCAAACCCTAATTTTCAGCTAAATTCTTGCTTTCTAACGTTTAAAGAGTAGTTTCAGCCAAAGGCATAAGTAACACAAAAAACTAGACTGACTTTGGACAGGAGTTTCTCATTATCCAAGCCTTCCAAATAACCTTCAAGATAATATTCCAAAAGCTACTTTTATTTTCAATTAAAAACATGAAAACGTTGAACTTGTCATTCGTATGGTTCTCGCACAAGACGCACCGCACATATCCGTCAAGTATACATTTGTACACGATTTACTCGACCACCCAGTGCACTTACACATACATTTAGATTTTATACAAAACCAAATGAAAATATATTATAAATTAAATAATACATCAATATATAGGTAAATACTTGTATATTTTTTGCATTATGGATTTGTGTCAATCAAAGAATTGAATTTCGTCATAGTGACTCTCATTATAAAAATTATTAATTAACACAACTTGACATTCCATTCTTTTGCATTTTGTGTTTCATTTCCACAAAATAAGGGGGGGTCAAATGAAATATGACCTCAATTACACCGTAGCAAGACAATTTTAAAACCCTCGTCACGTTTCAGAAAGGGAGAGGGGGAAATGGTATTTTTATGGAAGAGGTTAAAAATGATTCAACTGGGAGACCCCTTGTCATCATCGCAGCTTTTAGAGGGCATACCACAATTACCTTACAAAAAAAGATAGGAGTCATTTGATAAATTATATTGAATAACTTGTTCATAAGTAGTTTGTCAAATGCTGGCTTTAATAATTGATTCGCACTTGTTTATTTGTGTTTTTATAATATTTTTTTTATGGATATATACAAGTATATATCCATATATCATAATTTGTCCGGTATTTAAACAGAAACAGTTATATGTAAACATAAACATATTTATTAGACTATGTGTAACTTCTATGATTTGATTTCTTTTTTCACTATCAAACAATGCAAAAGAATATGTACAGGCTACTAAATTTTTAGATTGAATCATGTATTAAAATCTTACTCTCTTAAAAGGGGAATATATTTTATATCAATCGAAACTACATAAAGTATAATTAATTTAACAATACTAAAACAATTAGTTGAGCAATATCTTTTCAATTTTCTAGAAAAAATAGTTTGAATTAGTAATAAAAATTTAAATTTTTTGGTAAATTTGTACTTTTCTTTAAGTATAAGATTAGATCTTCCACTGTTCTCCATATTAATGTTTCAGATTGTGTCTCACTTTGGTTTATAATTATATTTTAATGTATACTATCTTTGTATTTATGATCTGTTCTTACTGCCTTTAATTTACTAATATCATTTTTTATTGCTTTACGTAGAATTGACATTATTGGTACCCTCAGCCACTATTGGATTAATAAGTAAATATACAGGGTTGACCATAAATTTTAAACCTCTTTGATTTAGATAAATTCAGAGATAAATTGATCGTAGAATAGAACCCTAAAAATTAATACTTCAGCAAATTAATTTAACTTTAATCTATATCTATATATTATCAAAATTCAATAAAATCGGAGATGGTGGCGTAAAAATGTCCATTTTTTTAATCGATTTCGCGTGGAATGACTCATAAGGTAATGAAGAACAATTACGATGCTATTTTATTTACTAATTTAATTTAAGCCTGCATTTTAGCGATACAGTCTTGCCCTCAATATTATACACATGTTATAAACCATTTTAAAATTGAAAGTTTTAACCCATAACGGTGGATGTGAAATTTTCAAAACGTTAAGAGATTGTAGAACCAAACAATTTATTCGGTATGTCTTAAAACGGATACCAAGCTTGATATTTAAATTCAGTCGGAGTATTTCAAAACTTGTTTTTGTATGGGCTGTAAAAAAGTATCGGAGCAGAGAAAAACGTTGAGTCTAAATAATTTAAGCAAATATAAAAATATTAATGAAGAGGAAAAACCATCATTTTATTTGATGAATAACCCGTCTCTAAAGCTATGGTCACTAAATCCTATAGTGCTCAAACACACCAGAATTTTAGAAACATATATTATTCTATTAGTTGTACATTTCCCTTTACTTGCACTCAAACATACAGTAAACTATCTTAATGATCAATATAAACTTAATCCTTTATCTGCAAATTTATTGAATAACGATAACAAATTAATAATTATACTAATATTTTGCAGCCTTGTTTTTTTTTGTCCCTGATACATACTATTAAAAGTTGTGTTGATCAGGCCCGTAGAATAAACAAAAATAATCATTCAATAAGATTTTAATATTTTATTGCTAAATTATTTTTTTCTGTACTCAAAATAAAGTTGATAAAAAATTGGAAAAATCGAATTTGTGGCTGGCTTTGGTGTTTTTTTGTTTTTTTTTAAATATTTTGCAGTAACTTTTTCATGTTTTTGTTTAAATACTATCTTTTTAATAAAAGTTAAAATAGAGCACTCGCTAATGTGAGTATTTTGAAGTAACAGTTTTTAAAATCAGTAGCCTCTAAGACGAGTTATGTCCCACAAAAGTTCAAGGATCCTCGTAAATTGGCCAAACTGTGAGGGACTATTAAAGGGGCCATTGTGCTTAAATAATTCTAAAATTTCGTACATAGCGTTATTTTGTTGGGATAAACACCCTGACCAAAAATTATCAAAATCGGTAATGATGATACCGTGACACATGAAATATCCCGATATCCAATATATTATTTGATAAAAAATAATTGAGTAGCTCTAATTTGATGAAATGAGGTACCAAAATGAAACACAGAACATTTTTTTAAAAAGTTATTTTTTTTTTTTAAATATATTTTTTATTATTATTCATATTTCATATGAGGATGGATAAAAAAGAAAAAAGGATTTCAAAATTTGTCTACCGACAATTTCTCTTCCTTTATGTAATAAATAATTCATGTGTGTTAAATAAAAAGAGTTTTTATGGCCATTTTATTAGCAGGAAGTCGGGGTTTCTTTACCCCTTTTCTTATTTTTACCTATCTCTCATGTGTCTAGACCTTGTTCTTCTTTAATATTGGTATTTTTCATTTTTATGAGGATATTTTCATTACTTTCCGGAGGCTAGTTATATATTATATAGTATGCTTCATATCTACTTGTTTACTTGTTATGAAATTGTTCAAATAAATATTAATAGAATCAGTTATTAAACATACATATATATACGAATGGATTAGGTTTATTTACTTAAATGATTATTTATTGATGATCGTATGAATACAAAATTTACATAAATCAATAAAAGATAGTTTTTTATTCTAATTTAAATGGGAATTCTCCAATGGGGCATGAAAAAACTAACAAAATATATACATTATTGAGAAATTAGTGTGACAGTAGGTCAATTGGGCGGTCCAACATCAATAAATGAATAGGCTAATCCTTTTTAATTTATTTTTCTTGCGCCCCAAATAAAATTTTGAGTTTACAAATCTTATATATATGGCAAAATTTATCTCTATTAATTAATGTGTTGAAAAACAGTCAAAGAGTGCACTGTATAAAGTATATAGTGCTGCTTGAAACATTTTCTTATCCAACAAAATAACAATATAGTCGTCTTAATAAAATATTGCTTGAAATATGTCAAAGGTATATACAGGGTGCATAGAATATCATGTAGATATTCTTCATCTAAATAATAACAATGTAAACTTACTATGTTTCACATTGATTATGTTAGTGAGAACTCTAGAGTTTAAATTTATAATAGTGATCACATCATATTAAATAAGGAATCTCAAACTCTTATAATTATTTACTCATTATTGAAGGAGAATTTAATTGATATAGGGATTGAGTAGTTACGTGTAAGTGTGCTCATGAAAAACGGAGGGTAACACTGAGGATTTCTGTGTGGGAGTTATCTTCGATATTATTAGAGAAAAATCTGTCCTTTAGTAGAGTCCTAATTACTCTGGGCAATGCTAGGTACTACTGCTAGTGATAAATATTATTCAAGGTGTTGAAGTATTTTGCTGCAAGAGGGGCCACTCCTTTTTGTTGTGTACACACACACACAAAAAAGTATACAACATTTATGCTTAATTGAAAGTGATTCTACAAACATACGCAATAAAGATATACACTTTCAATAAGAACAAATATCGCACTAGACAATATATAGGTGCTGCATGAAAAAATGAACAATCAGTACTGTGTTCAGGTTAATTTGGATTTCTCCCCAGGATCCAGTTTCCTGGGATGTTTTAGGGTTTTAAGCCTACGAGAAATTCCTGAGAGATACTGCATTCTGTTATTTCATAATATCAGATTCGTTTAATTATATACGTATGATCTCATCTAGTGGTACACATTTTATTATTTTCAATCTGAAATGGCATTGATGCAAAATCACAGAGAAGGACAACAAGACACCTTATATCTGAACAGAGCTAGCTGAGAAGTATGGAAAGAGTAAAGAAGAGTCTAAAAGTTCTCAAGTTCAACAAAAATTCGGTCAAAGTATTACTTTTTTCTGAGGAAAAAATTTTCACCGTTGATGGAACACTTAATAGGAAGAACAGCCGCTACCGAATATCCAAACAATCTTTATCTAGCCTCAGTGAGATGTGTCTTCAGAACAAAATATCATGTAAACAACACAGGCGAAGTTTGACGTCCCATTTGTGTGGAGAGGAACAAGCGGCTTTATGCAGATGGTTACATAGAAATTTTGGGATAAGAAAGTGCTACCTTGGGCCTAAGAAAAGTTCGAGACAACTTTATTTTCACTTAAGACAGAGCTCTATATCATTGCACTGCTAAACCCCAGGCCTTCCTGAGAAACAACTTTCCAGACTTCAAAATATGGCCACCCTCCTCTTCTGACAAGAACCTCTTGTACTACTCTATCGAAGTACGTCTGGAGGAGAGGGTGTGTGCTACTCATCTCAAGAGGGTCCAGTCTCTATAGGCTTCCATCAAATAGGAGTAGACCCAGCTCGAGTCTGACTAGATAATCAAGGTCTGCAAGGGATGTATGCCTTAGTATTGAAGCAATTATTAGAGCTAAGGGCTCACATATTGAAATAAATTGTGCCGACAACTATTTTCAGATGATTTTGTGAAAATAAATGTCCTCACAAAAATCTCTCGTTTAAATTTTACTCTTGAAAAATCGAAAATAATAAAATGTGTATCACTAGTTTAAATCAACCCTGTATATACAGGGAGCGGGGATCAAATTTACATTTTTTAACTTTTTTATTGAAAATCAAAACTATGACGAGCATATAGGTATAGAGTAGCCATTCATTCGATATAATCACCGTTGGCATCAATAACAGCCTCAATACGGCCTCTGAACCGGCTGCAGGCTCTTCTGACCATCTCATTGTCCATGTTGCCGAATACCTCCTTGATGGAGTCCATCAGGCTGGCCTTGGTGCTATGGGGATGTCTGTTGGTATGTGTCTCGACATAGCCCCAGACAAAATAGTCCAAAGGATTAAGGTCGGGAGAGTTAGGAGGCCAAAAATCCTTGGTTACGACGTCATAATAGTTCTCAGTTAACCACTGCATTGAGATTTTGAACACATGGCAGGGTGCTGAGTCCTGTTGCCACACCCAGGGCCTGTCTCTGACCCCCCTTAGATCCAGGGCAGAACCACCTTCTCCATAACATCCAGGTAGACCTCTGTATTGGTGGCATCAACATCCCAGGTGTCCTATAGCTTCTTTGGGATACGCTGAACAGTCCGTAAATTCCCCCCTAAGGTTGAAGCAATCGTTGAATTGGAGATTTCACCTCCATTATTAACCAATGCTACGGCGGACCTCGAAAGCTCCTCGTTCCACTTATAGTTCTTTATCTCCTCATATGATGACGGCATGATGCTAACTAAACTACGTATCGTCAGCTGAGAAGAATAGCTTTCTTATTTGGTAACCGGTTTTTTATTTCATAATGTCGTCTTCAAGTTATCAAGGTTTAAAGTAGGCGAAAATTTGATCCCTGCTCCCTGCAATTCATTAAATTAAATGTTGAGACATATTAAATGAAAAATGACTCGGTTAAAGTTTTTACGGTATGGGCTTTACAAATAAATCTCAATATGTAGCAATAATAAATAATGCCCAACAAGACACGAAAACATTTTGAGATATGGAACTTTCTTACAATAAATCTATGTATCCTAATTTAAGTAAAGTAAATATATTTATACGTTCAAGGATATCATTACTTTTAAGTATTTTTTTGTTGTTTGATAGTTCAAACAAAACGAGTATCTTGCAAACACATAGTTAGTGCCTTAGGCTCAAGGAATTTATTCTAGCTAATCTCTTATCTCCTTAGAAATCAAAATTATATACTTGTTTGATACTTATAAAAAGGAACTAGTGATTTGAAATTAATATAAAAAACGATGATTTATTTATATATTTTGTAAACTCTACAATATTTAAACAAAATTTCTGTATTTTCAATAAAAAAAGGTGTCAATGAAACAGTATAAGATGTGATATTTCAGTTTTGTAATATTTTTTATAAAAAGAAGAGTTAAGTATACTCTGGTGATGCGCTAGTAGACTTTTAACTCGCAAGGCGAATTGATTAAAAAATTAAATTTTATATATGATCCATAAATTAATTGTATACATAATTGGTTTCTAAGTAATTTTCGACTGATGAACATTTCTTTGCTAAAATTTGTTTTTGATAGGGAAAATAAGATTAATTTGTTAATTTGTGAGCTACATTCTAGAAATTCAATAATTACATTAATTGTCTTTTGATTATAACACTTTCATCCACATATTCCGCATCATCTTAATAAATCACCATTGCATATTATTTTCACTTTCAAAAACGTATTTTTTCAAAATATGTGGAAAACTGGATTTGCTTAATTAAAAAGATTTTTGAGTCTTTTTTTTTACAAAAGATATGGATATCTGTGCTAGAATTAATCTATAATATAGACAAAAAAAGAAAGCTTTGTAACAGTTTTTTCTTGATCCTGGAATTTCAGGAATAGATAGACGAGATACTTGGAGACACTACAGGGTTTATATAAGATTGTGAAAAATATATATATTTCAAAAATATTATCAAAAGTACCAACAAGTTACTCAGAAATATTCAAAATAAAAAGTATTAATAGCAAAAATATAGTCAGTCATGTGTTCGCAACAAGTAATAATAAAAAAGACACCACTTCAAGGGATGGAGAAGATAAACAAGAGATTAATATCAATGATGGAAAGTTTTAACAAGAATGATATACTGGTTAAATATATATAAAGAAGTAGATTGTTGAAATTTGTGGATTAAACTTTTTTTTTTAAATTTTGATATAGTTTTTTTCAAATAGTGACTCTATCAAAAATTTTATCAGTTAAGAAAAATTATTAATTCAAAAGTCTTCTAGCAACAGATCTAGGATCTGAATCTCCCACGCTACGCTCTATTGGTAAAAAAGAGTAAATGAGTAAATTTTTATAAAACCGAACAAATAAGGACAGACAAAAAACCAGTGCTAAATCAATGTTTTACATCATTTTTTTTAGAACTAAGTTATTTTTAATAATTCGGGGAAACTTAAAATTAAATTGAGTCATATATCTTAATTTGTTCAAAAGTTAAGGTAGATTAAAGATTTTTGCATTTTGTACTACATTTGAGCTCACAAAATTTAATCACCTAATACTTTGGCCATGGTTAATCTTCGTACCAATTTTGATTAAATATTTTTTTAACTTTTGCCGTAATCCTGGTGACAAAAAACTAACAAAAAAACTGTTCCCAAAGCATACTCTTTGTTCAACTTGGTTGATGGAGCTAATAAGCCTTCAAAAATAATTAATTTTTAATATTGGGCTTTAAAAAATAAAAAGTTATTTGATTTTTTTTAAATATACAAAAAAAGTCATCTCAAGCTAAATAGTTCCTAAAGAAAAATATTTTCCTTGGATATAATTCTGATTATGGGATTTTGATAATGTATAATTCGAAATAGAAAACTCCTAAAAATACTAACACAATCTGGTTCATTAATAAAAAGAAATAGAAATTGCTTTAATATGTGTTTTGCAGTCATAAATCAATCAAAGGTTGAGGAATTATAGATTATTAAGAGGCAAGATATAACACATAAATATGAAAGGAGATATGTATTTTGCTTTTTCATTTTACTTATGCATTCTTATCATAACTCATTAGTATAATAAATATATGGAACAATGTACACGATTTATGAGATATACATCAAAACTATTGATTCTTACGTAGCTTGTCGCTCAGATTTAATTTTATACATTTTTAATCCTAAATTAAATTAATACACAAATATCATTCTCATTTGTTGTCAAACATAATATCGAATGGGGTTTTTCATCAATTTATCCACAATGTGGACAAATTGATATAAGAGCCCAATGTATCAATGCAATTCACTCAATGACGAAAAATTGCATGGAGGGAGGACGCATTTTTTTGTCTTCAAAAAATATACAACAATAAAATTCATCATATTTCCTTATTATTTACAAAAGAATTGAAAAAAAAACTAATAATAATATGAAACTCAAAGCATGAACATTTTTTTCACCAAGTAAACAAAAAAAATATTATTAATCAGATATACTCGTATATACAGGGCGGAATATTTAATTAATAACATGTTTAAACGTTAATATTTTGGCAAACTTTTATTTATGAAAGTGTGTTCATTAGATTCAGCTGACAAAACGGTATACGAAAAATACAAAATCCTTGAGATGTCCTCCGAATAAGAATACCGTGCGGTCATCGGTGTATTCTACCGTACCGAGCATACGCCCAAGGAGATTGTTGAATTTACTCAGATATCCAAATCAAGTGTTTACAATGTTGCCAAGGATTTCAATGAGTTTGATGGATCGGGAACACCTGGTAGGAAGACATATGATTGTTTTTATAACAAAAAAGTCACTCCAGTTTTTAGTAAGGTTTTAGGCCAAGGATATGTGGCCTCCTAGCTTGCACGATCTGAATCCTTTAGACTACTATGTGTGAACATTTTGGAGAGAGTGCTATAATAATATTAACTCCTTTCATTTGCCTTTTTTCATTTATATACCAAAGAAATCATAATAAAAACTATGATTATAATAACATCTTTAGTGCAATCAACGTCCTCGATAATAAATATGTAATGAGAACCAGTATTAGATCGGTCCTAGAACGGATTTTCTAGTCAGTCTATTGCCCCTTTTCAGTCTTCCCCCCCCCCCTATTAATCTATCCTTCAGTCGTATGGCTCTGGCTATTTTTTTTATTTATTTCAATCCTAGCAAATATTGAAGAACATAAAAACGAAGAAAATTATGAATGATACCTAGAACGTATAATTCGTGACATATTATTAGCTTTATTGATCACGCAGCCTATCATCCAAAAAGAAACAGATAACGCAAAATCATCTGGTAATGTACCAACTAAGTCTATCATACCATCTTCTATTTCTCTCTTAAGTAATCCCAGACTATCATTGTCATTTTATTTCTACTCTGTTTTTATAATGAATTACATATATATATGTAATAATATTAATATTATCTTAATCGACAATATACAATAATATTGACAACTGATATTTTACGAAAAGTGCAATTATACATTTGCATTTGTATATGTACGCGTATATATACTACAAGAAATCAATAATAAATTATATTTTTGTTCTTATAGAAACGGAGCATAAATATAGTATAACTCATTACTTAGTTGCTAATAACATACGTCATTTCAGCTGTTTTAGTCCCATAAAAGACCGATAAGGACCGGTCTTACAACTGAAATATTTTAATTGCATGGCATACTTCTTAGTTTTTTTAGACTGATCCAACACTACTGAAAACTCAATAATTAAATAAGGAAAGAAATTTTTTTATGTTACCTATTGTAAAAGACTCCATGTAATAGGCAATAAGCCTTTTTAAAATGAGTTTTTCATATAATAGCATACTCATAATGAAGGTACATACATGTATGGTGGTGAGTCTACCCAAAATAAAGAGTAATAAGTTCTCGTCTTCATTTTGTAACAACGTGAGAATTGTGTAGGATACAATTATTGCTGTCCCTTATATGTATTTAACCTTTTCTCTTATATATAGAATATCAAATTATAAGGGATTTCATTCCGTTTACCTTATAGCTTTACTCAATGTGCCATATTCATTCCTTATTATTCAAATTGCCAATATATTCATACATAATATGCATGATAATCATCGTAAAAACTTTACGAGACGGTTTATATTTATATATATTTGATTATGTTAATATACATAAATACGGATACACACCAATTCATCGTCTAAAGTCAATTTGATCCTATGTACCTATAAACATATGTACCTACTTAAAACTCTGATATGTCCTTAGAAATCTGTATCATATCAGGAAGAATGGGCTTTCAAAAAGTTACCAACCCTATAAGAAGATGGTAGTACTCGTTAATATAAGATTTAATTAAAATAAAGCAATTATTTTCATTTGATTGATACCTCCTTGCCCATCAGAACTACGCCTACATAACAGTCGGAATAGACATTTTCCACTATTTTATCCATATTTTGACCATTCATATTCCAGAGCGTGGTACATCTTTGTCATCAAAATTACTAGAATGGAATTGTCGGAACCAAAAGTGAACGTGATTGGCTGTTACAGTATCAAAACCATAAAGACTATTCACATTTTCAGCTACTTGGCTTACGTTTTCGCTATTATCGAAGAAAAACTGTAAAATATGGTGTAGTTTCTCTTTGCTGGTGTACAGCTCTGATGCACACTCAAACAATATTGAGCCAAACAATTGGAAAATTTTATTTTTTAAGACGGAATATTTCTTACGCCATCTAGTGTGAACTCATCGCACTCATACAACGTGAGATACACATAAATTAAGAATTTCTTTTTGCTACACCTATTATTTAAAAATGTACAATTGTTTTTTATATCTTTTAAAAAGTACCTAATTATCAAAAGAAATGTCAGCCATTTTAGATGCTCAGTTGATATAGGACGTTTTTTATAATGGATAGTTTTATAGTGTGCCCCCCAATAAATTAATAAAGATAAAACTTGCATCCATAATTAACATTAATCTTCAGAAACAAAATGCAGCCATTCAAGAAATTAAGAATGGACAAATCAGTTTTGATACTATTTTTGATATAATTTCCCAAAAAAATATTATATTAACTTCACATAAATAACATACGGGAGACTGAGTTGGTTAAACATAGACTTACCAAATTTTAACGCAAAATCCCTAAATATATTTGCTACCGTTTGAATCTATATAAAGACTTTTCAATTTTCCCTACGAATTACGTTCGAAATTTCAGTTAGAAATTTAAAAAATTAGACTAAAAATATGTTCGAGGAATGGCTAATTACTTAGATATATTAAATACAAAACTTCCATGTACCATAGTAGATTAAGATAAATATCATATACTAGCTTAAGACTACCTGGCGTTGCTCGGGCTAAGGAGGGAGAGGAAAATCACATTGAAAATGGTCAAATTAATTGAGAAAATTAAAAAAATATATCCAGAAAATACTTTTATATACTAATAATTATAATATGAATGTTTTGTTGTTGTCGAAAAAGATCCTGATAATTCTAATTTTCTTGGATTCTTTACACTATATCACTCCGGTTAAGTAGGGCAATCCACAAAATCTCATCATCGCCCCCCCCAAAAAAAAAAAAAACAACTCTTATTATTGTATCTTATAACCTTAGAAGTAGTATTATGAATATAAAAAAAGGGTATCCAGTATAAGTTTGCCCGCACGTCATACTTTCTCTTTCTATCTCGAAATTGGAGACAGAGGATAGTTTAAATTCAATTCTGGCAACCTTTTAATAATGAGGAAATAACTTTGGTACGTCAGGCGTAGGAACATGAAGTGAAAAAAATAATGTATTGACTGAGGAAGAAGAGAAGGATCTCGACTTTTTCGAGTTATTCGGATAATTCACACTTTGAAGGATCACAAAATTAGATGGAAGGTATCATTGTGTGGAAGGGCATACTTATATAAAGAAAAGAAGCATTCTAAAATAGATTAAAAACATTAAAGCATTCCAATTTCCAATTCGTTTAATTCACACTCCTTCCAAAATATAATATTTTTATCCAAAGCTATCGAATAACTCTAATTTGGGAATAATTTTCCAAATATACTTCTTCTTCTTGAATGAAAGTAATGGGTATCATTGTGGAGAACAAATATCAAACATAGTCTCTTCTTATTCCTTAGCCTGACGTCCCGAACTTATCTCCTTATTATTAAAAGATTGCCAGATTGAATTCAACTATCTGCTGTCGCTGTCTCCAATTTCGAGACTGAAAGAGAAAGTAGGACGTGTGGGCAAATTTATACAAGATACCCAAAAAAATAATGTGATATAAACTTGAAATAACAAGCTTCCAATCTACATAAAATGCTACTTCTTGCAAATGATAAATACTGATTTTTGAATTAAATAAATGTATTATTTACTAGAAATCCTTAAAAATGTCTTAATTTTTATCTTATTTTTTTTGCTTTTTTTTTTTTTTGATCGATTAGGGAGAAGAAAAGTAAGATAAATACATAAAAACATTTTATTTCTTCCATTGTAATAGTGAATTTTTATCTACACGATGGAAATAAGATTCTAAAACGATATAATAGATTATTCTGAATACCTTTTAGGATCAAATATATAATAAAACTAGGCAATAGAGGAATACATTTTTTATAGACATTAAGGTTTTATTTGTTGGTCCCATTTTGACATCCAATAGTTTACTATTTCCCTTAATATTAATGGAAAAAGGGGTTTCATTCTTATAAAACTTGGTTGTTTCAGGCCCCAAAACGGCCAAAATCAATAATGCTGATGCTACTTAGAATCACTCGTTGTATGGGTAGTTCCATAGAAAATTTATATTATTCAAACTTTTTATGTCAAATAACCTATTATTGGGAAACTCAAAAGTTAATTTGTTTCTTGTCATAAGCCAATGCTTTAACTAAACTAACTTTTGTACTAAGAAAACAAACACAAATAAGTAACAGATCCAATATAGAGTCTAAATAACTTACTAACTGATGCAACGTAATTTGAAGATTGTTCACTCCCCAATTTCAAGTGGCATTTAATTATTATTGTAAAGACTGTGGTAATGTGTTCAATTATGTTGTTCGTACCTTTGTTGAGTGTCCTTCTTTCTTTTATTGAGGAAGTTTGTTGAATGGAGCTCAGAAAGTCATATAAACACTCAGCTAAACCATATCTCGCCCATAATTATTTTTGGGTTTCACAAGGTACCAACAGATGCCCGGGAGTTAAGAGGTATACATATTGAGACTGCATCACAATACATGGCTTTTGAATTGAAAATACTTCAGGATAATACATTGACGTTTGATTTAGCGCTAGATATTATACGATATTTTCCGAAAAACTCAATTAAATACATAAAAATTTTAAATCACATTATCAAGATATTTAATTGAAATAAAAATTGGCTTTGTAGTTTCAGATTTCTGACTTTTTTGGGTATTTTATGTCTTACTTTGTCGTTGCAAATTTTTTATTAGTCTTATTTATTTTATTTATTCTTTAGATTTTTAGTGTACTTTTGTAACTAAAGAGGTCTTTGTCTTTGGGAACTAATGTTAAACTACAATGTTTGTTTATATTTTTACTAAATGTAATTTCTCAATTTATTATTATGTATTTCTATATTTTGTAAAATAAAGACCTTAAAAAAAGATTGAATGTCCTTTACAAACAATATGAAATGTTTCATTTGTTCACATAAATAAAAATTTACATTTAGTGGTTTTTAAAGGAGTAATATGTACAATTGACATATAGAAGACTTTCAATCTTGAAATTACACTACCTAAATTTGGTTAATTATTAAGATGGTAGCTTGGGTTCATTGTTTGCTTTTTTATTAAGAATTTAGGTAATAAGTAAATTTTAATAAATACCATTTAGAAGAATGAGTATGACACGTAAATTGCTTTAAAATTATAAGATTTTCTTTAATTGATTAGCATTACACCTATTGAAAAAATTTAATTTTTAAATGTACAAGTCGAGAAACCGAAACTTGATCGTCATTGACAAATTTCCATTCGTATACACCTAGCTGTTGGGCGTCTCCAGAACCACAGTCTACGAGATTGCATTTTTGAACCTTTTTTTTCTGTTATGGGTGCTCGCAGCAGATCCAACAAAATGTCATGACAGCTAAGCTGTACTCCGCACAAGCATTATTCAATTCGTAGCTATTAACACGTTCATTTTCGATTCCCTGACTTGTAAATGGCTAAGGGACAAGTTTTATGTATCACTGAATATGATCCATTCATATATATATATACATATATGATCAGTATTATTGCTCGGATAAATTTACCCTCAGACCCTTTAGAGCTCTATTTTGGCTAAAAAAACATACTTTATATGAAGTTTAATTATTTATATAGAATCTTTTTTTAATTCTTTGCAACTGATTGCAAAATAATGAATAATTTAAATGATATCAGTTACAGGAAGAACGATGAAAAACTAATTGCATTATTATAAAAATAATTATTCTCAAAAACACGACTTTTTTTCCTCAAAACCGTTTTTATCCTACATTATAAAATAAAAGTTGACAATTTTTTTTAATAATTTGCATCAAATTATTCAACTGAAGTGATGCAACTTTTTTCACTTGGCTCTCTTAAGCCATTAAAGCAATATTTCTAGAATAGTTACCTTGTATTTCTTACTAACTAAAATTGAAACAACTTATTTTCGAGGAAGAGCAAATTAACAATAATAATATTAAACACATAATTCTAAAAAAAAAAAATGAATGTTTAGCGTTGCTTGCCATAGTAATATAAACATATACTATAATATTCTTTTTTCAAAATGCTTCATGTGGGAGAGGAGGAATTTATTCAAATTTAAAAATATTTCATACAGTGTGTTTTTACTATAGGTGGATTATATTTTAACTTCTGTCAATGCAATATTTTGTACTTGGGAGGAGTCTGATACACCTTACAGTGTACAAGTCTAAGTGTATATAATTTATATATTTATATACGAGGTGTATTGAAAAAGTAAGGTGACTTTTCAAATTTTGCGGGCAACGTACATTTGGTATGCTTGATTTTTTTAGTATACTCGCCACGAACATATATTTAGTGTTTCAGCTATATAGTTTGTTTGAGAGAGGCATCACAGTTAGAAGTATTTTGACTGTTTAACGATTATTTGCTATTGAAAAGTATAAATCAAAGAATTTCCTTCACCTTTTTTGTAAGAAATGAAATTAAGTGCTCCAAAAACACTTTAAATGTTGAGTATTGCATACTGGGAAACTGTTCTGATTAAAAAAAAAAGGTTTACAAGTTTTAGGATGGAACAAGAAGTACGACCGAATGTCAAAGTTTTGCTCACTTTTTTTTCGACTACCGTGGCGTAGTACATCAATAGTTGTTACCATATGGTTATACCGTCAGTAAAGAGTATTATCTTGAAGTACGAAGAAAACGTACGGAATTGTGGAAAAACAATTCATAGCTTTCGCATCACTCATCTTTGTTTATGATAGATTTTTTAGCCAAAAAGAACTCCATCAACATGCCTCAGTCATCATATTCATCAGATTTAGCCCCATCTGACTTCTTCTTGTTACTATAACTGAAAATACCTATAAAAGGACGGAGATTTGCAAGCATTGAGGAGATCAAGATTGTATCCCTAGAAGAGCTGAAGGTTATAGTAAAAAGTGCTTATGAAAAGTGCTTCAAAGATTGAAAAAAGCGTTAGCACAAGTGTACTGTACCCAAGGGGGATTAATTTGAAGTGAACAACATAAATATTGATGAATAAATAAATACCTTTTTTCCTAAAAATACAAAGTCACTTTACTTTTAAAAAAAACCTTGTATACATACATATTTACATATATATAAATGATTAAAGAAAGTATTTCTTGAGAGCAACCCTTCTACCTATCTTATTTATATATATAAACTAACAAGAAAAAGTTTGAAAAAAAATAACTTCGTCGTCATTTTCATCAATGTTTATGACATTATCAATATTTTTTACTTTAACTTGAAAGTTATTATTAAGAAAATATATGTATAAAATATTCTTTTACTATTTGTCTGTAAAAGTCCAGCTGTTTGGCCAGTCTTAATTTCATATGTAATGTTTCTCTCTGGCAAGTATGAGAGATTGGTAGTTAATTCCTTCAAAATGGTGATCATTCTATCCTGAAGACGTAAGCCATTCCTTCAGTGCAGAGATTTATTGGAAACAAGTTTGTTTCTCAATAAGACAACGACACAAAACATACATCCAAGCTCTGCAAAAACTTCTTGAAAAAAAAGAAGCCTCTTACATCTTATCTATTATGCAATGGGCAGCTCAATCTCCTGATTTGAACCTAACAGAGATATCGTAGGAACACCTAGACATAAAAGTGCCCCACAAGTAATTGGAACATTTTGAAGAATGCTTGGAATGATATAAACCCTTGAAAAACTAACAGCAGAAATCCCAAAATTATGTATGGCAGTTAAGGCGGCATAGGGAGAATTTTTTCATGAATCTAAAATGTAAACAAAAGTACTATGATTTTTTAGAAATAAATGATGATAGCCATATTGAACCTTAATTATTCTCCCTTTTAATAGCCTTATTACTGTATTACCTCATGATAAAGTCACAGGTACTTAGAAAAATAAGTGAATTTCCTTCTTCTTTTTTTCCAAACTTTTCATTGCTAGTGTAAATGCACATAGTCGTATAGACGCAGGATAGATGTGGTAACCCGCTTCTATTCAAATCCTATTAGATATATTTTTCTATGCCTATTGCTATGATTTAGTACGAAGTAAAGATTACTTCATTTCGGCATCCGCAATTTTTTCTGGCTTTATCCCATCTCCCTACAAACCGGTTTTAATACAAACACACATTAATGGAGGGTGAGTCCAGTACAAATGTCTTAAAATACTTTTTATACAATTGTATTGAAGAAAAGTGTGCATTAACAAACAATGTGACATAGTTATTAAATAGACAGTCTCTGCATGATGAATATTTAGCTTTAATAAGAGAAAAGCGTTTCTAGATAGACATATTAGAGGTGTAAAAAAATGAATGGTACAAAAAGATGCATCTCTTTTTTTCTCAATTAAATAAAGGGCTAAAAATAGTAATTCCCTCAAATAATAGACGGATATAGTCGAAAAATGTTGCTTTCAATAAAATTGATAAAATATAAAGTTTCAACAATACTGGTCCATGTTTAATTGTATGTATACATCATCAAAAAGAAGTATTACATTCAATTTAACTAAAAATATAATTGTTAATGAGGAATATGCACATATTCAATTTGAAAAACGCGTTATGTCAAACATAAAAGACAAATTAGTGCACACTATACGCGGAAGAGTGGTCTTTTATTTTTTTTTTTTTTTTTTTTTTTTTTTTTTTTTGAAAAAAAATCATTTTTAGGAATTATTATATAAAAACTTTATAAGTTTGTATATTTATCTGTAATAGTTATTTATTTTAAACTATATTTTGACTTCAATTTATTATTTTGTAGGTAAGAATTCTTCTTCTTTGTGTAAAATTTACAACTTGAATCTAAATCTAAGATTAATCAAACTCAATAGCTCAACTTTAAATTTCTACATTTTATATTGAAGGAAATATTTTTGGAGTATGTAAGGATTCGCATCCACCCATTGTTCCTTTGGAGGAATATTTTTGTTACACTCCTTAGATCTCATCTCCTTTCATGAAAGGATCATTCGTTGTTGAGATACATTTTAACATAAAGGCCCTTGATAGTGGGTTTTAATCTCATAGATCATCAGTTCAACGATATATAAGTAGCTTTATATCTTTTATGGAATTGTCGTTTACTCGTATGAGAACTGAATGAACCAGAATTATAAAAAAACAGTTAGGAACAGAAGGACTTATCATTCTCTATCCCCTCCACCTTCATTGAACCTCCTTAATTTAACTCTACCTCGTATTCTACACTAAGAATTTTTTTTTATTTAATTGAATCTTTCAGTGTCTTTGATATACATAAGAAACAATTTATTATACAGATTTCATAATATAAAGTACTTATGGACAGCTACCCATCCAGTACAGTTCAATCCTTATTTCCAACTTCATTATTATGATAACTTTTATTTGTTAGTCTCTTCTGTCATTCTACAAAATAGAAGACCATATTAAACTCTCAAAGGCATTCCTATTTTTATTATTACTGCATTAAATTTTTTTACCTGAGTCCTCAGATAAAGGAAGAATAGTATTACGGTACCTTTTTTTATTTGAAGGGCACACCAATAAACTATATGGCTATGAATTATCAGAGAAAGGCACTCTTGGGCATGACTCATTCCCTCTGATCAACAACAACAACAGGAATAGAGGCAGTGTTGGGCATCACTTCCTTCGATCTCTACATACAAGTGTAAGCAACGAAGGCTAGAGTGAGAACAAGGTATTTTCTCCGGGGCACTTGGGAAAGCGTTGGTGATCTACCAAGGGCATTGTTTCCATTGCGGATAAAATACTTAATCAAGTTGAATTGAAATAAATTACTATATTACCGGAAATCGAATCTGGTTCGACAACCGCCAAGTTGAATGCTACAATTATTTATACAGACAGATCCAAGGATGGGAAAGGCAACACAGGCGTAGGATGGGTTAGCACTTAAGGTAACATGTCAATTCAATCAATCATCAGATTAATTAAATAACGAAGCATCGGTCTTCCAAGCAGAAACCATCGCCATTACACAATCTATTTACATAGTCATAGAAAAAGCAACGTTAACGGGACTGCATTAATTTGGTCGAGTAGTTTAGTTTTGGAATGGTTTTCCTATAACTAGTAGAGGGGGGGGGAGATCAAGCCATGTGGTGGTCGAATCATATTTAAGTGTAAGGACTGTGATTCGGTACATAGCCAGAAACGACCGATATAATACAAACTTTACTCTTCTATGATGGATATAATTGTATTACCAGTGACAATCTCATCTAAATAAATTTTCGGAGTGGTTGTTTTCTGTTTTGATGTCTTAGATAAGCTTGGAACTTACTTTGAAGTTCGTATCATACAGAATAAGGAACATATCCTTCTTAACATTAACAGTCATGTCGATTTCAATTAACAATAGAGACAATTCCAATAGGTAATAAATCTGATGAAAGTCTTAGTTATATATTTAAATGAACAATATTTTACTTGAACGTGTTTAATTCACAATTAGTCCAGGAATCATTTAAATCTATGATACAGTCCATATGAACAAAATCTTGCTCGGCTTTAATGATTGTCTTCATCTTTTTTTTTCACTTGATATCCTAGCATACGAAGTTACTTTAGAAGGAAGCGTGTTTGTAAGAGATATTTCCGACAATATAGAAATCTGCTATGAACAGAAAAATGGATTCAATAAACTTTTGAAGATTGTTCTTCTATATTTTGTACTTTCGAAATTTGCTTCGACTCTCATGACGCCGCGACCCCCAAATAAGAATAAACAAAAAAAAAATCCGTTTCTTGAAAAAAACTCCACCAGACGAAATCACCATCTGAGAAAGTAGAGTGAACAAATTCTTGAATACTAGGCAGATACTTTGTCTAAGAATAACTCTAATCAAATAACTTTTAGAATATTCGTTCGGAATAGCCAGAATAGTACTTAGGAACACAAAATTTATTTGGTATTATCAGAAACTGCCTTTTATGGACGATTTCACTTTTGAAGACTTTGTAGACTATTGAATTATAGCATATGAATCAGAACTTTGTTTATGTATACTGTAGAAAAATAACATTTAGCATATAAAATAAACTTATTAACCTAAGAAATAATATTAATAAATTAACATAGCCAAATTTAATCATTGTTCCAATTATATTTATTGAAAAAAAAGAACAAACTGCGTAAAAAAGAAAAACCCCACATAATTGACCAAATATTCCTAGGCCCTAAAATTCTTAAAAACAAGATGCACAATATTTTTACTAATAAAGCCTATACTAAAACATATAAAGTGTATTTTTTTTACTCGTAGTATCCTATTTTAACTAATACAAGAGGCCTCTAAATAACCAAAATCCCATTTTTCAATTTAAAAATTGTCTTTAAAACGCCAAAATGACTTAAAAGTCCTTATAAATTGCCAAAGTCAGTTTTTTTTATTATCCCCTAGCAAAAAAGTGTCTGAAGGACAAAATAATTATGTTCCAAAAATGGGAAAGTATTTTATACTTATATAGCAATTTGACATTTGAAAACATTTATATATATTAAAGTTATTTTCTGTTTGATACATAATTAATTTGTTGTTGGATTTAATACCTGGATATAAATATGTGTGTAATTGAAAACTAGACGCTTTGAATGTGGAATTTTACAAAGTTATACAGGGAATTCTCGCTTAACGTAATTTTAGGAACAAGCCAAATCTGTGTTGTACTAGTACTTTTTAGTACTAAAACCCGTAAAAAGGGATAATTATTCTTCAAAGTCCCCTTTTTAATATATATATATATTTTTTTTAATATTTAGGAAAAACAAAGTGTTTTATTTATCATAAATTGTTTAAAATAATATATGCTAGAAAATTGAGTGTGTATTATGAAACAAACTTAAACCAAACAAAAATCTGAATTGTTCACGACATGAATCATAAGGATCTGAAAGGATAACTTGCAATATTTGTTTTTGTGTAGTCGGAATTCGAAGGACTCCGTCCAATGGAGCCTTCTGCTCAGTAATAAAACTCCTCTAAAAATGTTCAAAATCGGATTAAAAAAATATTTATAAAAATAACATTAATAAAAACTATTAAAATGATAAAATTCACACCTTTTTTTTTTTTTTTTTTTTTTTTTTTTTTTTTTTTTTTTTTGCTACTTTGATTGACATCTCCACGATTTGTTCTATATATCTTTTAGGGTGGTGTCTTTTGATGATCATTTCACGTATACGACTTAGTCTGACTTTCCTTGCTTCGTTACCAGTGAAGTAAGCCAAGAATTTATCCTTACCAATATGTGCTCCAAAATTATTCGACAAATTATCCACTAATTTTTGGCATATTTCTTGTAGTGCTCTGCAGCTCCAAAAAATATGATATGTTCTCTCTTTCATATCGATGCAGAAAAAACAGAGGATTTTCTGGCCATCAAAGAAGTTAGATCATACTTCCAACGTTCCAAGCAACAGGAGGCATTTGAACTATTTTTCTCAGGATATAAGCAATCGGTTTTTTATTACTCGGACAATCCCTAATGCCTCTTTTGTGGTGATTCCTCTTTTTAGCAAGTAAGAGCTAAAGGGGTCTATCGTGTTTGTCTGTAACGTCTTCCTAATTTGCAACGTAGAAGCCATACATGCTTTCATTCTGAACGGAACTATTGGTCTTTCGGGTCCCAAGTCTTTTCTTAAAGAAAATTTGAGCCAATGGTTTATCAGTGAGGTTGGCCAATGAACCTCTGAAGCGATATCGGAGGAAACTGTATGTACTTCAGGAAAATTAAAACGTTCGTGAATGGTTAATTCCCTGCCCAGGGAAAGTTCAAGTTTTGAAACAACTTCCACACAGCCCTCACTCAGCCTTTTTCATACGATCAGAATATTGGGAAAGTTTATCGAGGTCTACATTGTAGCTCGCCTGTGGTTTGCTTATATTTTTTTAAATATGCGGTGTTTGAAACTGCATTATGCGGGAATCTCCTGTGTATCAGAAGCTAGGGAACTACATTAACTAAACTTTGTACAGATGGCACATGCTTTTCCATTTGTAATCTTCAATTTAGCCTCCATCATGGTGATAATAATGTAGTTGGGCCATTATGGAATGTTGGTCTCCATAGTAATTATCACTTTCCAAAGCTTGGATGCCATTTTCATGTTTTCTGAGTTTTTGGACGAATCGAGTAGTGCATTTGACTACTTGACTCAAAAGCTCTTTGTCTATTTTATAATTTAAATTGTACAAAATACGCAAAAGTTCAGATTGTTCCTCATAAAAGAATACGAGGGTATGTTGTCATAAGGAAGCAAATTGAGCAGAGGCCAGATAACACTGCAACTGCTTAAAAAAGTACACTTTATAATTTGCTCAAGTGCATGAGATTCATCATGCATAACAAGATAAAAACAAATTAGTTCATTTTAGAACTAAAAATCATTTATTCCTTAAATCCTTTTCTTTTATATATGTTATTGACAATGACTTTAAAATAATGAAATTTTGGGATTTAGATATCTATGTATACAAAATCATGCCATTATAATTTCAATCTGTTTTTTAAAAGAATTTAACTTACGACAAGTACAAAGTTATATAAAGGTATATATAATTTTCAACTATAAAACTTTACTCTAACTATTGGAAGATTTATAAAATATTTATATGGAACTGAAAAAAGAAGATTTTTCTTTATTTGTATGTGACTATTTCAAAAAAATAATAAAAGTTACTTCTTTTAATCGATAAATGTTTACATTGAAGAAAAAGAGAGACGGCACATAAATATGCAATAAGTATTTATTAAAATAAAATAGGAAGTTTTCGAATGATCATACGGACATACATACGCGTATACATATACTCGTACATACATTCGAAGTATTATTAAATATGAAGACACTAAGCTATACATAGATCATGTCCTCAAAGAAATATGAAAAATCAATAGATTTATCAATGTAAATATTCTATTGTATACAGTAATAACTTAGAGTACGAGTTTAATTCGTTCAAAGTAATTTATTCCATAAGAAATCACTTTAAGAAATAATCCTTTTCATCCTTATTATAAACTTCACAAAACTCATCACTATATTAATATAATATTTTACAACTTTTTAATTTTGGTATTAATTACTTTACTGTTCTTCACTTTTCTTTACTGTTTTTTTTTTTTTTTTTTGCCTCACTTTCAATTACTCTGAGACTTATTGCTGAGACAAAACATTTGTCCAAGGAGATTTATTTAATTATTATTTTTTAAATATTGCGAAAAAATATGTGTTTCAAGTGTTTTGAAATATATCTGAAACACACCTAGTAGACATTTTATCATGGGGTTAACCATGTTGTATATGAATAAAAACTCGTAGGTTGGGGCACTCGTATCTTAAGTTATTTCTAAAATAGATTATCATTAGATTGTTTATTAATGATTATTTTTTGTTGAGTCTCAGTATTCAGGAACAGGAATATAAATCTTGAAGCCGACATAAAATAAAATAAAGTTTCATTCTAATTTCTATATGAATACATCAAAGTATGTATATTTGTCGGCGTCTCATTTTTGAGTGGTTGCTTAGTATCTTAGAACTGAGTGACTACTTTTTTTTCTGGAAAAAGTCTTGTTTTAAATTCGTGTTTAGATAAAAGTTTATCTGTCTGTTTGTGGAAGTATAATAACTAGTCATTTATAGAGATACAATCTATAATATATTAGGAAAAAAAGACTCGTCTATGATGCTATTGATTTCAAACAACAGGCTGTAAAGCACTGTACCCTCTTTTTCCTATAAAACTACATCTAGGGGCTTGTTTATCTGTTAAAACAGGAGTTGTACCAACCAAATTGAGTATCTCAAATTTCTATGAAATACTATTACAGCTCAGGGTTCTGGTGGAATCCTATATTATTTATAGGTTGGAATAAGAGAGTTCAGATAAGCAATATTAAGTTGTTTTTCTTAAACTAATCAATGAGTACTAGAGGAAGGAAGAGTTCTACAAAATGGTTCCGGGCCTATATTTGTTTTATTGAAGAGGAAAAATATATGAAGAAGCTTAGAAATTTATTAGATTTGAGTCCTATAAAACTATCATGCTTCATAAAATACTTATAAATTATTCAGTTTCATGTACTAATATTGTCTGGTTGGTTGGCGTACCTAGTTTCATAGGTATGCAAGTATAAATTATCAAATCACATGTTTCCCATAAAAGGAGGAGGGCGTTAAAATCAAATACAATTTTAGATCTACTTTTTGGATGCAATTTAAATACCTAAAAAAATTAGTTCGAAACCTCGAAAATTACTTTTTTTTATAAATGTTTATTTAATCAAATTTAACTGTAGTTTTCTTTATTTTTTTTTTTTTTTTTTTTTCGACATATTTATCAATTATTTATAATGTCGATGCTATTTTTATATATTCAATTAATCAAGATGTAATTTATACTATAGTTTCAAACCTACCAGTGGGGCTAGGAGGGGTATGACCCCTCACTTCTTTGCATTTTATATAGTAAAGGCACTATTTTTAGAAATAATTAAAATTCATACATGAATTATTTTTTTGCTTAGAGAAAGGCTACAAATATATATATATATATTCTGTTATTGACGACCACCAAGAGCCAACACTTTAGCAGAGAAAAACATTTAAACTTTTTTATAACTAATATTTTAGTGCAGATTTGAACTATAAATCATATAATCAATTTATATGAATTTGAATATAATTTAGTGCCGTCATTATATACCTTTATATTTGATCATTTACTCAAGATAAAAGTTTGACCCAATAAGTTTTACTTGCAAGGTCATTTGAGGGAGTCGATTTTATCAAAATTTATCCAATAGTGGCATGTATTGTAAGTCGTCTATTTAATATAATATTTTCTACAATTAGCAACATCCACAAATAATTAAAACAATAAATTAGTACTTAAAATGCAGGAACTTTATCTTGATTTAAAAAATAATAATTTATGAGATATCCTAGATATTTTCAGCTAGACAGTCTTTCAATTAATAATTACATAATTGCACAAGTAATTCATCTTCTCAAACTAAAGGCAAGTTTATATATTTATACTTATATATGCACTTATACGTGTACATTAAGGTGTCCCATTATATCAACAGTAATTTTAACTTGTTTGACTATTAGCAAATAGATGTATGTCTGTTGTGTAAAACTCTTGGTCTGTTTCATTTGAATTATCTTTAAGTAATTCAGTAAAATGTGTTTCAACTTTTCTCGATCCACCCTTCTCTATATAAAGTGATCATATTGAGTTTATCTTTCAGAATTGATAAATAATAGGACTGTATTTCATATATTTTTAGTTAATAACACAATAAATTAATGTTATTAGATATATTTTCTTTAAAGTGTTTTTATATTTTATAGTCGGGATATATCTTCTTGTGTTCATCAACACAACGTGCTTTTGGTCCTCACCCACTGTATTTAAACCATTAAAGTCCTTTGTCAACTCACCCACTTTCTCAGCCGTATCATTAACTACTCTAATTTTGAACGAATCTTTATTATTCCAATAGTGTTTTAATTTTTGAAAGTGATGAATATTTGGACTTATTGTTAGATGTTTGATTTTCACTTCAAAAACACTTTTTAAAATCAAGTCGTGAAAATGATGACAACAATCAAAGAAACATTTATCCTTCAAATTTGGTATTGCACATTTTCTTTCAGTTCCCTGTCGTAGTCTTGATCTTTCCTCTTTTTTGACATCTTTTTTTTTACTCCAACCAACTGAGATGGTCAACCTAGTTTTTTCTATTGTAGCAATGACAACTTTTCTTATTCAATTTTTATTAATTGGTATTTATTGATATGTTCTATGTCAAATAAATTATCCAAATTATTAATGTACTCCTCCCGACACCGATCAAAGATGTCCTTTAATTTCATATAATTTTTTTGTATACATTACCAAGATTGATACAACTCAACATATTTTGTGACACAATTGAAGAAAGATTTAGTTGGGGTTCTTGCTTTTCTTAGAAAATAATACACTCACGAACATTCAAATTATCACTTTGATTCACAGACACATTCACTTCACGAACATAATAAAATAAAACCTTAAGAACTTGTCCATTAGAAGGAAGATTTGAACCCATTATTTGATTTTTTGTTTCACCAATTAGATATGCATATTTTTGGAACGACGTACATATACATTCGTATTACATAATATTTAAATAAAAGGATCTAAACAATAATTATTCTGAAGATCTGGAATAGCTTTTAAATTTGTTATAATTGTGTATTGACTGGCGCAAGAGTTTTAAGTTGTTATGATTTGTGATGATCTTCTTTCATGTTTTAGGTAAATTCAAACAATTTTAATCTATCGCAGATTTTATCTGTCAGTTCTTCAAAGTGGGATGAAAATTGATTCTTATGTGCCACTGAAGTGGAGTTAAATGGATGATTGCAGAAAAACTTTCCGCTATTGAAGAAGGAATTATGGTAAAGATTATATTCTTAGATAACGCTATCCACTCCAACTTTTTTAAAAGGTTTTTAAAGAAAAACTTTTTATTAATATTCTGACGCATAATCTCAATAGTAGAAGAGGATAAAAAAGACTCGTGCCCCTTTCCAAATGATCCTCTGGACAGTTGCCCAAGAGTGAGATAATTACTCAATTTTTTCATTAAGTTAATCAGTTTTTAGCATTAACCAATTGTACGCAGGATGGGACGAAATAAATGCACGCCAATCAGACTCGAAGTTTCTTGAATGGTCAATTATAATCTTTTGATAAATTTTCTAAATAATTATAGAGAGCAAAGTAACCCTCCTCCTATTGACTTTTGGTTCTTTTATGGAATCTTTCTAGCTTCGATGAAAAAGCTTATTTCTTCATTGCTCTCAAAATATCATTGTATTGTACTATTGAATGTGGTTTCTGACCGAATATCCATGTATATTGTACACTTTCACTCATAATTCATCTGAATCTCATCTGGGAAATAAATTTATATATAGCAACATCAATCCTAAAATATAGATTACGAATATTAAAAATACTAGTTAAGGTATTTACATGGAAGTTTGATACCATTCAGCGATATTCAATTATTTTTGTACGAAATATATATTTTTTATTTCTTCTTTTACTGCATAAACAGTTTCCCTTATTATCCATACGTTGTCCATCTATGTGTACATTTTTTTTTTTTTTTTTTTTTTTGAGACTCCACGTTAATGGTAATTTTTGTTATTTTAGTCACTTGTAATAAAATTAAGGACTGTGCTTTGATACTTATTTGATTTGAAAAACAGTATTGTTCTGCAAGAAGTTTTTCTTTGTTCTGAAACCTTTTTAACAGTTTATACTCGTAGATGCTAAGGTAAAAATTAAGTAAACTATAAGATATAAATATTAGATAACTAATGAAGAATGCCCCATTGGTATTTTATCACTTTTGGATATATATATATTCAATTTCCTAAAAATATAAAATAACTAGGGCAGGTACTCGGTAAAGGGCATACCTCTGTTTAAAATCATTTTCCCTAAAAATTAACATTGATCTCTGCTGTATGTTATAAGCCGAAAGGTTGCAATGTTAACCTTTTGTGTGACCTTGAACATTACCCATATGATCTATAAGAAGTGTCATTATTATACCTATAATGTGACACTTATTTAAGTTATATATATCTCATATATTCAAAAGTAATGGTCGATTATGTGTTTTTAAGGTTTTGGGTAACATTTACATCTAAAAATTTAATGGTCGCTTATTAATTATATATACCATTCTTACAATCTTCTTTAACAAAATCCGTCAGTAAACTTTTCCATAGCTCTACTTACAAACAGACAAACAAACGAAGCAAAAATAGATTATCTTTTTCGAGTTCGAATTCGTTCATGGGACATACTGAGATGACTATAACAGAATTTGATGTCTTTGTGCCAGACAATTAAACATTAAAGACAATTTTTATTCGTTTTTTTAAAAATGACAACTGTGCTTGAGGAGAGAGGGCGAAGAGCTGTGTCAGTCCTTATTTAGGACTGAAGACCGTGGTTCAGTCTGATCCCACTTTTCCGTCTATAAAGAAGGTAAAATACATCCTTTCTGACGTCATTGAGATTATTTTGTTTTTTTCTTCCTTTTTTTAATTATTCAGTTATATAATAGAATATAATCTATTACTAAGTAAAAATTGAATATGTTCGTATAATAATGTATTATAATGAAAGTGGCGATATTTTTTACAAGATCTGTTCAATGTTCTAAACACGTTTATGATATAACACATGAGCGGAAGTACCGAACCTCACACATAGATGGCGCTATTTTATCTGGAATTTACTTTATTTTCTGTGTATACCAACTTTCAAATTCAAGAGTACTCTCAAAACTTCATAACAATCTCTTCTTTAGTTTGTGATGATTTTGATGTATTTCAAAACAATTGATCAAAAACAATATCATATTTTAATTTTTCACTGTGCCATGATGCGAAAAATATCGTTCAGACTAAGCAATGACTTGGAAACTGTTATGAGGACTCTACTCCATAAAGCAAGTTAAATAATAATAACTTGAAAAATGCCAATTTTGACAAAAAAAAACTTATTTTTTTGTTAAGCACAAGACTTTTCAGTCTATGCGATATCCTATTTGGTTTAATAAACCGACAATATATTAAAGAAAAATTCAAGGACTGACAATTATAAGCACAAGGGTGCATCAGACCCACCAAGTAAAAAATATTGGTTTGGCGGTATAATAAAAATGTTTTACCTATAATAAAAACACACTCTACGGAATATTTTTAAATACGAATAAATTTAGGCGGTCCCACATTAAGCATTTGGAAATGATAATATTATATTATATGGTTATATTACTATAGCAAGCAACGCTAAACATTATTTTTCTTTCAAGAATTATGTGTTTGATATTATTATTGTTAACTTGCACTTCCTCGAAAACATGTTGATTTAATTTTGGTTTGTAAGAAAAACATGATTACTAATCAAGAAATATTGTTTTTATGGCTTAAGAGAGCCAAGTGATAGAAATTGCATCACTTCAGTGGGATTCAAAACTTATGGGTACTATGATGCATCAAACTCTCCATAACTTTAAAAATGTTTTTATTTAGTTATAAAGGAATAGCAAAAGTGTTTTACCTCATAAAAAATAATTTTTGTAGAGATTTCATAAATTTTGGTTAACATTTCAATGTTAAAAATGGGAATATTACAAGATTTATGTCTATAAACTAAATAAATGAGACAAAAGTAATTTAAATCATAAGAAATATATTTCCCGTTTACACATTTTTGCACAATATATAAGACATCAAACAATATTATTTGTGTTCGATATTAATAAAGAAATACTAGAATATGGTTTTTTGATGGCCAAAGTCCGAAATAAACAAATCCAAGATAAATACATAATGTGCAAAGTGATAATCTTCACAACTACTCACTACTCACTATGATATTAGCTTTCTCTTGCGTAATCCTATTTGTTTCTACTACTTGTAAAACATTCTGAAAATGTTCTTCTAATTTAGCAACACCAGTAAAGTCCGAGCTCAGTTTTACTCCTCCTTCTGCAAATTCCTTAATGACGTTAATGGAATTGATCTTTGATTTGGAAGACATATAAGATGACAAATTTATCCACTAGGTGACTTTTTAGGTCAGGAAATTAGTCTTTAAGCCCAGCAGTATAAAGATCAGCGAGGAGTTGCATGAAACTAAATTTGCATTTGTCATAGACTACGTTATGTCAATTGGAAAAGTGGTTTCCCAAACCACTACCAAAGCGATATTTATGTATGTCCTGTCTATCACCGGGTTCATATTTCGTTGTTACGAGCCTCTTAGCCAAGTTGTGTCGCTTACTTGATGGAGTTAAATGACTGAAGAGCGAAAGTTATAAGCTATTAAATGTTATATACCATAGATGACGAGATCGAGAAGATATGACATCCTTAGACACTGTTGGATTGATTAGCTTATATTGCAGGGATTTCTTGTACAGGAAAAAATTTCCAAGGAGTAAACGGTACATGTATTCCACTATGAACTATACATAAACATACAAAATTGACAAAGACAAGTAACTTCTCACTCTGATATTTGGAATAAATGTTTCTAGTTGCCAAAGATAATATATTACGTTGTAAAAGAACAATTTTGATTTAAAACAGCAATTTCAAATATCCAGCGGACCATGTGCACTGCACCATGACGTTTGAGGCAAAATTCTTAAATACAGCACAAACATTTCAGAGAATTCCTTGTGATCATCACGCTTATGTTGTCTAGAGACTTTTGACAAACTGTAGTGCTTCATTTCTCCATTATTGTACCATAGTCTTCACTTCATCAATGAACTTCGATCAAAGGGTATCAGCTTTTCTTTGCTGAGGCAGCTCCATCGGTCAAAAATGTTAAGAAATATTTTGAAGATGGATACTTCTGGTGATTTCGACAATTCTATTTTCAGGTCTTTGAATATCTATGTCAGCATCACCTCAACAATATGAGAAAATGCTGTCCAAAGTAGCAGCCTTCCTAAGACCTACTGAAAAAAAATACAAGCAACAGTAACAGGGGCTGTGATAGAGGCATTTATGTCAAAACCCCTCGATACAACTGATTTTTCACATTTTCATAATTTCAGTATTTCCATACTTTTCTCGTTATAATATTTCATGAGCGTCGGTCAATGCCTATTGTGTAAGATGGAATCCCTAAGGAGCTTTGTTCATATCACCGATCGATATAGTAAGTTGCTCTACATTAACAATCTTATTTGTGAAAGGGTCCATAAATTTTAAATCCCACTGAAGTGATGCAATTTCTTTCACTTGGCTCTCTCTAGCCATAAAAGCAATATTTCTTGATTAGTAATCATGTATTTCTTACAAACCAAAATTAAATTAACATGTTTTCGAGAAAGTGCAAGTTAATAATAATAATATCAAACACATAATTCTTGAAAGAAAAAGAGATGAATGTTTAGCGTTGCTTGCCATAATAATATAACCATATTCTTATTTCAATAGACTTAATATGGCACCGGTAAAATTAATTCGAATTTAAAAATATTATTATCAATATAGGTAAAACATTTGTATCATACCACCAAAGCATTTTTTCTGATGCGCCCGAATAAACACTGATGTTTGATGTTAAGACTAGGCAAGACCAAGTAAACATCGAAGGACACAACACAAAGAGAAGGATTTTTACGAATTTTTGTGATTATTTTTGTAATCCTTCAATGAAGCTATAAGCACCTCTTGCAAAAACCAATTTAGTGTTGTACCTGTTAAAAATACATTAATATACCAGTACCACTATCAGGGGCGTTTGTAGGGGGTTAACTGTAGCCAATTTCCATATCTAAATTAATTTTTCAAAAACAAATATTACAAAATTTGATTTTTAGTAAATTTCTAAGGATTTTTTTTTCTTCAAAAAATTTGATATTTATGATTTTTTTTTTTTTTTTCAAAAATAACACTTATTATGAGTAGCTATGATTTTTTCCCAAAAAATTTACTTTTTCGTCAACAGTGGTGTTTTCCAAGTAAATTTTTGAAATCATTTTTTCCAAAAAATTTCATTTCTTGTGAATAGTTGTAGATTCTTCACAATTTCTTTCCAATAAATTTAATATTATAAGTATTTTTCTGAAAAAAATTTAATATTTAAAAGTTATTTTTTGATTGAAATTTTTTAAAGAAATTTCATAGGTATTTTGGATTTTTTTTTTTAAAAAATCGAAAACCCCAGCCCCTCCCTCCAAACAAAAAAACAACAACATATATATATATATACGTATCTATAATCCTGCGGACACCCCTGACTAAAGTACCGGGATACCGAATATCAATATTCCCAAAACAAAAAAATCAAAAATATGAAATTTTCAAATTTTTGTTTTTAAGTAGATTAATATTGGTCCCAAAAGGAATAATGTATGTAAAAAAAATATACGTATATGTGCGTACATACATATATTCAAAAGAAAAATAATAATATCAAACAAAGGCCCATTCAAAGCACAATGAATAGCGTTTTACATACATGTGTAGAGCCCCATTCATTTTCATTTTTTTTCTTTTATTATATTATTGAATTGATTTTAATTAGTTTTTCGTTGTTGTTGTTTCTGTCTTAATTCATTGCAGTTGAGTGAATACTTTGATAAGTAATATATTTAAGCATGGAGAACTACAGATATTTGTAGATATATATCTATGCAATCAGAAATAATAATATGTAGTAATTCGCAGTACTAATAATAATATAATAATTATTAAATAGTTTGCTCAAGGGAATCTCAAGTGCACTTATACAATTTTATAGCAATATATATGTATGTATGGTTAATTTTCTTGTTGAATGGAAGACCCATGTGTTTGTACTTATACAAAATATGCATTAGGGTGATTCGCCTGTCTACTTTTTTCGAATTTCGATAACAGCTAGTTCAGAAAAACTGTCATGTGGTAAGAAAATATCTTCTACAAAATTTCATTTTCCTACGATGCCATATTTAGGAAACTCATCTCGTTCAAAGTTTAAATTGAGACCAAAGTTATTTTTTTCGTCAATAAAGATTAAAACACAGTATTAATCATTATTTTGAATTAATTAATTATGATAGACATTATTCCAATCTATAAAAAGCATTCACAAAGTGTTTCATTCTAAATTACATCAGATAATTTCGATCTTTCCTTGCTGAAAATGTAAAATAAAAAGGATGCACGCTATAAGAGCATAAGGAAGATTTCCTTATTTCTTCTCTTTTTTTTTTGGTAGAACAATTTTAGAAAAAAAACTTTTGAAGCACTTCTGATACTTAAAATAAATGTCTATCAAAGTTAATTTATACAAAATAACTAAAAGTGTCTTATTAGTATCTAAATTTACTAAGTAATGAGCTTTTGTTTTTTTGATAATTTCATCGAGAATTGCGACCTAAAGATGACTTTATAGGACAATGCAATTTTTCATAGGTCATTTTCATACAATATGACAACTTTGCCACAATACCTGTAATCGAAATTCGAACAAAGTTGAAAATCAAACCGCTCTAATATGCATGAAAGCATGAAGGTAGGTAGATAGATAGCAATGCCTTTCAAATAATTTTTCTCATCCAATAAGTTTCTGTGGAAAAGCAATCATTTTTTTATGGGTAATATAAAGATTTATTTAAATGAATATATAATCACTTTTAAATAGATAAAATATTCTTCTTCTTGCAAATATATATAAAGACATTTATTCCATAATATTTTCATTTAGGGGAAATATATCCTTGAAACTTAGAAAGCATAAATATTTAGGAATACGATTATTTCATTAGATTCTTTTTTATGTAATTGATAGTCATCTACTTATATTGATTTACATATATACCAATATAATATAAAAGTCTATAAGTTTTCAGTATCCAGGCTTACCAATTTATATAACTCTTTCACAACGCAAGTTATCTAATATAGGTAAATTAACTATTATATAGATTAGTTAAAGAGGAAAATTGGTATCCTTAACAACTAGTTTAAAACCTTTCAATTAAACTAACCAGCATCTAATTTAAACATAAGTACTTATATATACCCAAAACTTGCAGTAGTATGACTTAGTTTGCTGCTAGTGCTTTTGATGTAGGCCCCAAATATAGAACCCACTGCTCATTGACCAAGTTTTTAAGGCCTCAACAATTGGGTGTCTAATCATGCAGGCCGGGCACTCTACTTGCCACCCTATAATACATTAATTTCGTATTTTCTGCCTATTTTTTAACTAAGAATATCTTGATCATTATTGGTCACATTGGATCATATGATACAGCGTTTTGTAAAGGTGTGAGTGTATACAAAAAAAACGCATTTTAGACAGTATTGCACTGGGTCGATCCAGTCGTGATTTATCGTGGGTCAAGTGTGGAGGTCTCAAAGGAAGAAATTTGCTATATTTTACATTTGTACTAACCAAAAGGGAAAAATACGTCGAAAGCGACCAAGAAAATTTGAGATACATACAGGACCGATACTTTTTCAGTTCTTGTTGATTAACAGCGGTTCGAGCGATTTCGTTCTAGTACAGTGGAGGAGAATAATCCACCGCGTACTGTAGTAACTAACACATTTTCTTGTTTATGGTCAAAACACTTAGATGTAAAAATTTGGCCTCAATAAAGCCTATGAAAATTGGTTGTCAGTCTTTGCCAATAGGGACAAGGGCTTCTACGAAAAGGGCATTATTAAGTTGTATTCTCGTAGCTAACAAGTTATCAAACAGAACAAGGCATATTTGACTTAAATTGGATGAGTGTAACACTTTTTATAAAGCAATTAAATAAACTTTTTCTCTAGCCTAAATTATAATTTAGGGGATTCTGTTCTGATAATTGGGGAAGCCAAGAGTTATGCCCAATAATTTTAAAAATGTATCCTAAATATTTCTGAACACACTTGACCTCATGAACAGGGGCTCGATCCTGTTTAAAAAAAACAAATATAGATTTCTTGGAGATTTTCTTTGTCTTGGGGACCCATGATTGGCCACAATAACTGCTTTTAGGGACATTTCGGCGGCAAGAAACGTTGCAATCCTTTACCTTTGTTGTTTTTGCAACATAATAATAAACACTAATATTTTGAATTTAACATAAACAAAAAGAGGAGACTCCGGGCTCTCTGTAGAAAGGGGGGGGGGCAATCCAATTATTGTAGTATACCCCGAGTTCGATTTTTTTTTTTTTTTTTTAATCTCAAAACTTTTGTACAAATAATCATATTTGTACACTAGTGGGAACACGCTATCTTAAAGTGAAAAATAAAAAAGATTTTAAATATATTTAGTTTGTTTATGTTTAAATGCTAAACTAAAACGATCTACTATTAACATATAATAGGTAAATTTCTATTACAAAACCTCCTTGTATACAACATTTTTTGTTGTTTTCTACCCATTTGATTTAAACATAATCAAACCTGCACCCCTATTTGACATTCTTAAAAATGCAACATAAAATTGACCATGTGAAAATATAGATTTTGGTAAATATAAAGCAGTTTATTCAAATGTTTGACCTTATGATTTATTTATTGTCATGTGTCTTATTCCACGATGATGAAGATACATACTAAGGCTAACTCCCTAATCTGCTTCTTTCTTCCTTCATTTATTTACTTAATTTCCTTTTTAATTGGTATTTAATATTCCTTCTCATTCTTTAAGTTTGTGCAATAATTAGGTTTGTGTGCATTTTCAAAAATAACTTTGAGACACGTGGAATCCTTCTTTTTTTATGAAAAAAATCAACTTATCGATGAAAAAACAGAATTCGAAACAACTTTTATATTATGTCTAAAGTCTGTATCTGTCTCAGTTTTTGAATTTGTATCATTGTTTTTCCAAGTGAGACGAACGGAAATGAGAAACACACATAAATTTGTAGGATTAATACAAATAATATATGATCCTAAAGACAAATTAATATTTAAACAAATACTTTATACAAAGTTTAACATGTATTTGAAAAAAGTTATAGATAGATATAAAATGCAGTATAATGAATCATACTCTAACTTATTTTTAAATTACAAGTAAATATACATAACATCATTTGTAAAACAGTTGTGGGATTACTGACAAAATCACAAATTTCTATAAAAACATTTCCAAAACTTCCAGGGCCAATAATTTTATCAATAGTACGTAAAATGTCTTTATCATCCAGTGATACCTCTACAAACTAATTTATATTGTCTCAAAAATATTTGCATATTAAACATTTGAATTGATATTATTGTAAAATTTAAGTTTTTTGTACTAAAAAATTTACTCATAGTAAAATTACGTAATCAAAAATCATCGTAAATTGAAGTAAAAAAATTAATTTGGATTTTTTTGCTGACCTTGATTTATGCTCAATATTTTTTGTATGTTGACGCACTAAATATGTCAATAATCAAGGACACCATATGTTTTTTTTTTAAATTTTATTGTAACTGCAAATTTTTATAATCTTTAATTAAAAATAACAGGGTCTCAGTATGGGCTTATAAAAGACATGGAAGTGTAATGGTTGAAAAATACAAATCCATCCCACACTTTTTTCATAAAAAATACTTCTGTCTTAAATTAATGTTGACGCATCACATATTCTAATGACTCTAATATTCTAATAACATACGCGATTGACTTGAACTCAAAACACTCCCTTTTAAAACTTGAAGAGACATGTATTAGATTCTCACCAAAAAGGCTAATTTACATATCTAACTTAGTGGATATTTACGCAAGATCTGTAATATATAGGGTAGCAAATCCTAAGTATTTTTTTTAACGTGCAGTTGTTTTATTGTTATCAACCTGGAAAGTGTTTTATCTATTTTATAAAGCTGATATCATTATTCTTTCATTCTTGAAGGTAGAACATTTAAATAAAACGTAATCATTAGTGAGTGTGCCCATGAATGACAAAGAGTAATGCTGAAAATTTGTTGAATAGTAATGAGTCATAAATCCTTCTTGAACTCAGAGTAGAATTGTGGATTGACAACGGAGTAATTCCTTCCTATGTTCTTGCTTTATATTTAGTGGGATGCTTCTTTATTAGAATCAAATATATAGAAAGAATTGTTGACGCATAAGTTTTGCGTTTCAACTACACAAAATCCTTTTTATTTTACTGCAAATTATAATTAGTTATATACATAACTAATGGGAGTTGTTTTTTTCTTTACATCGGTACAAAACGCCATGTTTTCCCTTTAGAATCGAATTTATTTATGGCACAAGAGCATCACATGGCAAACAATTCATTATACAATAGTAAACATAATAAATATGAATTTCCTATCCCTTTGAACTTATGTATCCCCAAAACAGTGGTAAAAAAGTAATATACCCATAATAAAAAGTTACATTAGAAAGTAGATCTCAACTGTGTTGGTATCTATTCACCCCCTTCCCCCCAAAAAATGTATATTATTTATTGACATTTGTAGACAGACGGAGACACTAAAATTAATTATATACATGTGTACTATCATAAAGAAAAACGGATTCACTTGTGTACCCATTAATATATATGTATGTATTCTATATATTTTAATATATATATATATAAGCAAATGAGGGAGACTGAAAAAAATATTATTTCATGATATGAAAGAATGAAACGTATTTAATACATAAATACAAAACAAAAAATAACTTTAATTACGATATTTTATTAGTTTTAATAACGAATATGTACAGATGGTGTAAATTGCGTCATTATTATGATATGTTTGAGAGTAAAGACTGAAGCATTCAAACGAAGATGTTTCTTTGATTGCATGTACGGATTTGAAGGAATTATATTTAAAAGTTAAGAGGTTTAGTGATTTACTTAATAAAAAAACTTCTATATTTCTATAATAAAGATATATTTATATCGAGATCTCTACAATTTCTACTCTTATTGATTTTTCACTTGACTCGTTGCAGTAGATTAATATAATAGTAAATTTATACATTAAAGTACTTGAACGTATGGATTTTGCTTGGGACATTAAATAAGTATTGTTTCATTTGAAAAAAAAACACACAAACATAACCAAAAAAAACCGATAAACTATAATTAAAAATTTTAATAATAGTTACACTCAAACAATCTAGCAAATTAATAATGACAAAGAATTCGATATATGTAGAAGTTAATAATATTAAATAAAAAATGGATTCAACAAATTATTATTGGCATTTGTAAATTACACATATACAAAATTAATTGAAACATTTTTATACAGAAATAAATATAGTAATATGAGTGTATTTTTCTAGTTCCAAAAGGTTAGTTATTACGTATTATTAATTATATATTTTAATTTTATCAAATATGAATCAATAACTGAGTATGAAATGACATTAATTTTAAAAGAAACCCCTAGATATATATAAATTAATGAAAAAATAATATACTGTTTTAGTTCATGACACAAAGAATCAGCTATTTTAAATAATAAAAGAAACAAATTATTAAGGAAGATGAAAGGATAATATATAGGATCTTAGTTTATTTCAAAAAGCTAGTCGTGATAATAATATCCAGAAAGTCTACCACAGATCTAATTTTTTTAGAGAGGAGGTTCTAAAATATTAGATGTCTTGTTTATGAAAATATTACCGATAACTCCAGAAAACTCTTCTTAAACCATTTACCAAGTCAAAAGGGGAGACGATTTTGCTACAGAAAGAAAGAAAGGGACTGAAAATTGTTCTTTCTATGGCTTGGAGGAGGAAACCTCTTTCCATTGATGTTACGAATGCCCAACAGTAAGCCACGTGACTCTGGGGCTCTTGCAGGTTTTGTTTCAAACACCAATCTCCAAGACTGATTGGCTGGTGATATAATCCCCTTACTATAAAAACTTTAACTAAAGTCCTACTTGTCCTCTTCTTCTTATGTTCAAATAAGTCCAGGATTCCTACAGGGCTCTACTAATTGGTAGAGAAAGAACTTAATCTTTTTATGAAATTAATAAAAAAAGGAAACCTTTTTTTATTTACGGATAGACTCAACCTGCTTAGGGTTGGAGTTTTTAGCTAGTTCTTGTGTATTATCTACAAGTCAAGAAGTTACCATTATTTAGTATAGTATTCTTAAAGAAACGATGTTCAATCGTGTATTTTTAAACATTTTGTTCGTTATGCACAGATCATCATTGGTCATGAAATTGTCATTGAAATCGAAAACAGTATTATGATATTGTTACTTATTTACTAGTAGACTCGCATATAAAATAAAAATAATTTTAAAAAAATCCTTTCTGATGCATATTTTTTAAATAGGTCTTATTTTTTTTTTTTTTTTTAATTAAAATTTGAATATGTTCTTTAATAAAATCCATTATATTCCTTATCACTATGAAAATGTTTTATAAAGAAAAGTGTTATTTTTTATCATTTTTTAGCATAAATAAGTAAATATATCAAGTTTAGAACAAGATACAGAAACAATAACTTTATAATCATAAAAAACACTTTTACATATGTTTTATTAAATCTAAGTTTAAGTCGAGGGTTTTGTCTTAAGGGTAAAAAATGACTCTAAACGATAATAGTCAGAAATTACTAAAATCCCAGATATTTCAGAATTCAGACCACTGAGATTAATTTTGAACTCTGCACTTAGAGATAAATTCGCCTATTGGCTTCAATGCATATGTACAAGTTTTCCCCTTCTCATTGTTATCTTGTTTTATTGATTGAAGAATAAATAAATACATTGATGTAATTGGTTATATATCAATTAATGTTGGGTGTTTTTTCATTCTTTATTTCGATTGAAAGGTTGAGCGATGCAATAGGAGGAAATATGTCATAAATATGTATGTAGGTACCTCCAACAAAATATAGGGGGGGGGGGGGAATGGGTTGAAATGGAATGAAAAAAACATCCCTTCCTTTTTGTAAAAGTTGTAAAATTATATATGTATATATAATTTTACATCAAAAAATATGTTGAACGTGCTTATAATGTTTGAGATATATGTATAATATACATTTATACATTGTATAACGTCTGTATATGTTTGAATGGTGGTAGTTTTTTGGTAGAGTTACACTACTAAATACAAGTCGAATGATTGTAACTCTCAAAATGAATTATTGGTTGTATACCATTCAAAATAAAAGTTGTCAAAGAAAATAATAATAAACATTCAGTTTGAATAAATGTTTCCTTTCAAAAAAGCAAATAATATAATATAAATACTGTCAACATACATACATATGTTGCTTCTCCTTCGTTAATATCTATACAATTTCCCTCCTATTTTTTAACATATTATTATTTTTGTTCAATTCTACATACATTAAACAAAAGAACCCCATATCATTATAATCTTTAATTTGATGCATTAATTATACATTTAACCGTGAGTAATGAGGACGTACGACTGAGTAGGTATGTACATATGTGCATGCATAAGTATATCTGTTTTTTGGCATCTATGTATGTATATAGGCATATGTGTTTTTAATGAGTTTTTCTTATTACAAATTAAGATTGGAGTACTTTGTCTTAACGAGTAAATACCTTGTCCAATTTGAGTGCATATTCTGAATGAATACATAATAATATGACATTATCCTCCTTCAAATGACCTCATGGTTTTTGATGGGTACATTTAATGAGAATTGCAACGAATCATAAGCAAGAATTTTCTAAAAAGTAACTTCTTGTTACATTTGATAACTGTGTAAGGAAAAAAAAAGCGGGAGGAGACGACAGGAGAAAGACATATGCTGCTATTGAATTACGACCCTTGTTAATATGACTTTTGAGACATGATTTTTACATTTAAAATAGTATTAGTGTAGGAAAAATATTATAATAGGACATAAGCGTATTTTACTTTTATTAGTTTGTAATAAAGGCTTCAGAGAGTGGCGCCGTGTTGGCTCTAGGAAGGAGAATAGCAACATTCATATATCAATCATCCCCGTACCCTTAATGTTATTATAATACAAATATAAATTTTAAAGAGAACCGTCCCTCATAAGTTGTGAATACAAATCTCAAGATTATTATCTGTTATCCGTAAAATCAACTCCTCCACCTTTCAAAGCAATGGCTACATCCAGTTTCATGATAGTGTCCCAATTCTTAAGACTCTTTCAATGTCTCATCCACGGTTTATTAATTCCCGTTGTGGATTTGGTCATAATGGCTAAGATTCTATAGATTTGTGTTTTCAGCTTATGACAGGTTTTCTATTTCTAATTTTTTTATATTTTATGCCCAGTGGTCCATTAAAACTTGAAAACTTTGAATTTTAAACTTCAACAAGATATAATTTATCAATTAAAAATAGAATTACAGTAAAATTAATACTATGAATACCGGGTGGTCAATTGAAATAGGAACACTAACTAATTCAATAATTTATGTAGGTCGAGGGATTGAAATTAATTCATATTTCGATATCACTTGCTTACGTATAAGTCGAGAAAATTACTCTTTAACGTGATTGACAAATTTCCGTTTGAAAACTACAAGCAATTGGGTGTCTCCAGGACTACTGTCTACGGCTTTAGTAAGTCCAAAACGTTAGGGTATTTCAAAAAGTCCAAACTGGAACCAGAGGAGTTAAATAAAACAGCTCGGGTCAATCCTTTCAAGTCCAAAAGGGTCCATGTAAGAGATCTCGGGATTTCACACCAGACTGTTCAGAGAGCTATCAAAAAAATAGGGTGGAGAGGTCACTTTTAACACCAGCAATGAAAAAACCCTTCTCCTCCCTTGCATACTCTTTTGAGTTATTTTTTACTGTTCGTTTACTAAATTTGTTCCCCTTTTGCCTGATGCCGACCCCATCACTAAAACCTGCTGAGTGTATGTCCAGGAGAAGGCCTGCAGTGTCAATCATCCGAACACCGACGCCCTCAAAGCCAACGTCATCCATATCTAGGACGTCATAAGAGAGGAATGCATCTGCAGTGGGTTCCAGGCCTTCTCCCGCCGCCTAGAAGCCATCATTGCCGCTAAGGGACACTACTGATAAAGAGAGCTCAGGGACATATTTATTTATAGTATTAATTTTGTTAAAATTATATTTTGTTGAAGTTTAAAGTTCAAAGGGGTTAGTTTTAATGGGCCACTGAAATTTATAAATTACAGTTTTTATGAAATTATTTAATTCTAACACCAAGCGTATCACCGGCATCTTTTATAGATATAGGTATATATTCGACTATTTGAATTAAATACATTGAGGATTTGTTGGGGAGTTATATGTGTGAGTCCTTGTTTGACATGGATGGAATAGTTTATGCTGATGCCTTTGCTAGACATGGAATAGGATTAGTGTGTATTTCATTCTTCTGATGGATGCTTGTAGCTAATCTAATAAAGTGTCATGACAACTTAGCTAATTTCTTCCCAAACATTCTTCAAATTGTCAGCGTTACCATATCATTTGTCAGTTTCTTTTTTTTAACATACCAGCAGCCCATATTTTAAAAAACGATAGCACTAATTGTTGTGTGTCCATGAAACTAAAAGATTTGTAATTGATCAAGACTATCAATCAATAATGAACACACAAATATAGATTTATTATCTTTCATTAAAAATTATTTTTCTTTTTCAAAATAAATTTGCAGCATGTAATCAGAATCAAATCATAATCAAATTGATATACCTTCTCAATAATCATATATAAAAACCATTAATAACATTATATCATCCAAAAAAAAATCAATATATGAGACTACCTATTTGTGGAAAAGAAAGTTCATTTATATATCTCATGCAAAAGATTAAATGAAGGATTGAATATTCCTATATTTTTTCTAGTATATCCAATAATAGTAATACTTAAAATTATTGAATAAAATAATATCTTGGAGGGTATAATAGTCGTTGGAAAAAGATTAATTGCATAAAGTCATTGCTGAAAGTGTTTCTTTATTATGTTTTTTTCAAGAGTATGTAGAAAAAAAGACAGTTACTTGCTGATGAGAATTTTATTATCTTCACCATTAAGTGAGACCTAAACATGATTTAAATTTGTGAGTAGGATCAAATAAGCATTTTAAAGTGAGGATTTAGTAGTAGAGACAGTTCTAAGCCCTGTTGTATGCGCGCATGAGTATGAATATATTTATAAAGATGTAAATACATATATATGCTACACTGGTGCTGTCTGTTTATTTTACATGTCATTCCACAAAATCGTATAAAATAATTTAATTAATTTAAAAGGAAAATAGTTATTTTATAAAAGGGGGAGCCATAGGGTTGATGTCATTAATATCAAAGTTTTACTATAATGCCGAATGAGGTTAATAACGACTTCATTGCATTTGTTAAGAAAGCCTACTCAATTACTTACTCTGAACCGAAAAAAAAAAAAAAAAAAATATGCATGAAGTTTATCAAAGCTTTATTTTTGTATTTTTTTTTTTTTTTTTTTTTTTTTTTTGTATTGGATAGGTCAACTTCGACAAATGATAATTTATGGAGCAATCATCACAAGGATTTTCCTATAAAACAACCCCAAAATGATAAAAATGATATCTGCATTGGAGTGGCTCTAAATTTTAAAGACACACTCCACTTATTCATAAAAATTAAAAGGATTATATAAAGGCTCAAGGTAAATTATCTAGAGTTATAAGCTATCTTTAGATCAGTGGTCGGGGAACAGGGGTAAATTACTGTTTAAAAAAATGGGAGTGATGGGAGAGGATGTTATTTCATGCCATAAAAAATGAATTTTACTTACTAGTGTTAAATGAACTAAACATCATGCCGCTACAGGGGAGGCGGTGTCCGCAGGAAATTGGATGGAGGGGCTTTGAAAAATTACTGATGTGAAAAAAATACACAATCTTTGATATTTATGTACAATTGTTAAGTTGATAAGAAAGAAAGAAAATGAAATATGCATTAAGCTATTGAAGCTTTCAATAATAGACTTCTAACCTCAGTAGAAAATTAGCTTACTTATCGTAAATTATCCACTACCCACGAAGTTAGAAGTAGGTTTAATAAAGACAAAAGTCGAGAATGATCTTTTCCCTGTATAATGAAAACTACAGACTACTTCTAGTGGGAATGTCCTCTTTTAAATATAATGTATATATGTACACGTTCTTTGTTTTTAGATAACTGTTTCTGGTCCAAACTACAAGAGACATACTTTTTAACTTTTTTTTAGACGAACAAACAGTCAAAAGGTTAATACTGACCTTACAAAGGCACAGTATATTGTTTATGCTTTAAAGTTAAGAAATGTGAGAGACACTGAAAGAGTTTTAAGCATTACAAAGCTGTATGGGAGTATTTTAAAATGTTTAGAATTGTACATTTTTATTTCACCTTCATTATGACATTGTGGATAATGGTTTGTTTATTATTGCTTCTACGTGTTTTGCTTTCTTTGTGCGTCTGTCTGTTAGAATTTGAAATTATATGAATGCACAATAAAGACCAAGAAAAAAAATACTGATCTAATTTACATAAATATGTACACGACCAATATGGGATTTTTGAGGCCGATGCTGATTCATTAATACAAAAAAAAACGATAAAAGATTAATTGGTTCATTTTTTTCCTTACAATTATCCCTTGAAAACACAGCAAAAATAATCACATGAAGTCCACAGAGTAGTCTGTATAATTTTTCTAATCAGAAACATCTATCGATCAATATTTTGATACATCCTATAACTTTTCTTCGGATACTCTTTAAAATGTTGAATCATGTTGCTTAGAACAAAAATAGGTTTTTTTATATATGGCTGGAATTTTATACAAGTTTTTAATTTTTTCATTTTTATAATAATTGGTTAAATAATATTCAAGTAGTCATAAAAACAGTTGAAAGTCAAGTTACGTTCTTAAATTACATTGATGCTTAGGATAAGGGGTGCAGAAGGAAAAATAGCCTTTCTAAATGACCTCTTGGGAGAAGGAGGTGGGATAATTGAGTTTTAACAATTGTCAAGTTATATTATCCACTGACTCGCCAAGACATGAAAAGTAGGTTTGCATTCTGAAACGGCTAAATTTGAGCTTTGAGCAGTAAACTTTGCCCAAATATTATCAAAACAAACCTTCAATAATGAACCGACTTAATGGGTGTGCCAACATAAGAGTCAATTCTTCATATCTATAAATAGAACTTCAGTTCAACATACTGAAAAATAGCTGTAAAAATGATGAAAAAAACATGTCTATTGACATCTCCTTTTTTTTCTTTATTTTCTAATAATACGGCAAATATATCGAATAAAAGAAGAAGAAAGTAATTTGCAATAAAATTATGATTATATAAGAATTCATACATACATTTTACTAAGTCATATTGGATCATCATATCCTTTCATAATGCATTTTCTTTTATGTGTTATCTTATTTTATCGTCTTCATCAGGCAGCTCATATCGAATAATACAATTGGCCTATGTTTCTATCCTCTGTCTATTTTTTTTTTTGTTTTATAAGAAGATGATAAATATATGTATATTACATTGCAAATATGTAAAATAAAATCATATTTTGATTTATGATTATAACACGACTCCTTGATGGTCTGAACAAAAATTACGAGCCAAGTGATAAAAAAGAGACCACAAGATGAATATTTGTCCAATGTAATGGCCCATGCAACATTTTTTTTAATTGGTTGAATATTACTTTATAACATAGTACACAGCCTCGATGAACTCATCCTTTTAAATAAATTAGCAAAATGAATTCTGCAATGGGAAGAAAAATTGCATACCTCATGAGGCGAAACTATAAAGTAACGTCATCTCTCGTTATCATAACAAGTGACATCTTAGAGAAGGGAAGATTTCACATAGCCAAGAAATTTACTCGAGCTTACAAGTCCGTTTTTCCCATGGTTTATAGCCTTTCTCAGAAATACATATATTCAGGAATAAAAGTTATTTCGTACCTAGTTCAGCGTATATGTCGTTATAATTATATATGCAGATTTGGTGTGTAAAGGAGGTTTTGTAATTAAATACAAAAATTAATTGATGATGTAAGATAATTACAAGAAAAGTTATCATGTGATGGCAATTTTCTTCTATGAACAAGTGAGCCTCACTTTATCACTTTTTCAAAGGAGAATCTTATTAGGTAAGTTAACTTAACTAAATATTTTTGTATGCTGCATTATTATTTACTATAGTTCTTAGAATTTATTTGTTGGAATCCAATAACCTCTTGTTAATGAACAAATATATCCCTACTATTAATATTCCGTCACTATGTTTCAAATCCTAAGGTGAGAACTTTTCTGGAGTTTAGCAACCAAGAAGCTACCGATAGTATTAAATAGTTTGCATAGACTTGCACTCATCAAGGAACTCTAACTTCATCCATTATTATAGCATACTTAATAAAAAATATTTTTTTTATAAATAAACTCGTCTATCGTGCGAATTATAGCTAGGAGATATGATATGTACAGGGTGGTTTAGGTAAATCCTGACCATGTTTAACTACATCGGTTATTTTAATATTAAAATGAGAGGTTGAGTTAATTTAAGTTAATTGAGCAACTTTTAATTCAAAACAAGTGTTTACGATGGAGGAGAACCGGAGGAACACTATCATCGATTGGCTTGAGAAAGACACAGCTCAGCGTACATCATGAAGATGCTCGGGTATCCACAGAGCACAGTCTAAGACGTCTATAAACCACTGGAGAGAGAAGGAAGCATATAAGAGAAAACACTAAAAGTTCCAAAGTGATAATAAACATACTCCCCGATTCCTCATAGGCCTTAGACGGTCCGTGAAGGCATTAACGTTCCTACCAAAATCGCCAAGTAAGCCGTGAAACAGTCTCTAGGGCCATAAACTGATCTGAGAATAAACTTATACTGCCTCTATGAAAGATATATCCTTATTGATGAAATGAAGGTCGCCCGGTCTGCCCACGGAAGACAATTTCTAAAAGATTTGAAGTCCTATAGGTAATCGAACCATCTTTTATTCGGAAGAGAAACAATACACTGTTGACAGATCCCACAATATCCAGAAAGACAGATGGTTGATCAATGAGAAACATAATGTTTTCCACGTCTGGATTATAAGTTTCCGACTAGTAACATGACCCTTGGTTCATTGAGAGAAACAGCAGTGGCATGCCCTCCATATTCTTTGAGCCAAAAGAAAGGGTGGATGCCAACAGGTACTGTGATCCTGTCGAACAAATGACACTTTGGATAAAAGTTGAGGCCAATGGTGTTGAGAACCTGTTTCAACAAGACTCATCCCCCTCTCACCAGGCTTGCAAGATCCAAAACTTGTTGAAAGAAGAGAAGGCGCCATTTTGGAACGCCAAGATCTACCCCTCTAACTAGTCAGATATAAATCCCATAGATTATTTTTTAGGGGATTTAGAGAGGAACGTATATTTCAATTCACAAAACAATATTTACTCCTTGAAGACCTCCATCATCAAGTACAGGAATAAAGTCTCCCCAGCGGATGTGATCAAGCCTTCAAATACTGTAGTCAAACTACTTTAATCAAATTTTAAAACTCTACTTGCTTCCCTTATTGATCAGAATGTAGTTAAAGGAGGTCAGGATTTACCTGAACGTCCCTGTATATAAATAGCAAATATGGTTTTTATGGCTTAATATTTTTCAAAATGAAAGTAGAGTATATTTTAGACATGAAATAATCAAAGAAAGGTTTTGATTATTTTTAGTATATTTGTATATGTAAACAATTTTCCGCAAAACTAATAAATGAATTAACTACTTTGTTTCAAGCACAAAAAAAATATAATTTTGTTAATTAGATTTTAATTAATAGATATGTAAATACAGGGTGGGTATACCCTTGATCTGGAAAATTTAAGGATAATGTACAATATGTCAAGAAATTGATGTCCTCTTTTTTAATTTGCCACTTCTCTAAAAAGAAGAAAAGGGAAAAAATAAAACAAAAGCAAGTAGGTTTAGAAACTCTTAAAAAACTGTATCGATCCAAATTTAAGGTAAGGAAGTAACTTTTATGGTTTTTTTTTAAATTAAAATTTACACATGGCTATTAATAAATATCACGTCACAGAATGGTGAAGGAGCACTCCTAAAGCATCCGAAGTAGGTTTGTATGCCAACTTGTAGGGTTGATACCGCTTGGGACCTCGGCATTTCGGTCCGAACCATTCCAAGGTGGTTAAAATATCACGTTTCTGGGGAGAGCCTCGAGAACAACGGTTGATGTGGAAGGAAGAAAAAACTTTCAAGAGTTGCAAAAATAACGATCCCCAAAAGTCTTACGAAAATAGGGCGATCCTTGAGGAAATTAGAAGAGTTCCTTTCTAATAAGAAGTTCATGTTATTTTTGACAAAATTCCACAAATATTTGTATGGTTATTTTTCTATGTATTAGGCAGCATTAATATAAATTGTATATTGAGAAAGCAAACAAAATATGGGATGGCGAGCTCTAAATGAAAAATTTTATTATTACTTCGTAGAAAATAATAATGAAATTGCAGTTTATAATTAAGTTAGTATTTATAGAAATATATTTATAGATTATTATCTAATCTTTGATTTTTCTAATGAAAATTACTATTTCTGCTCATAATAATAGTGAATAGTTCCATTACTAGTAAATATTTAATTTTTATATGTACATAACTATAGATAATTAATATTAATCAGTCTGCATAAATTTAAAGCATAAGTATTTTAGTTCCAAAGATTATGCTAATAAATAAATATTATCTTTTGATACCGTGTATAACGCACATATATTTTGACGTTTTCTTCATTTTTACTACTCAAATCTCATTTTTTGATAACAAGTGCCAAGCAATATATTATAATCAAATATACTTTTGTTGTTCCTTAATGCCAAATGAGACATCTTATTTGATCAATTAATAATTTTAGACTACGAAAACTGTTTATTCTGGGGTTGATTTGTTTTTATTTAAGGATATTTTATTTTTATAAGCTAAAAGTTTGAGATTTTTCACTTATTATGAATATTTAATTCCTAATTTTTTTCCAATAAAACTAATCCGTTGACTTTGAAGAATGACAACTGTGATAAAAAGTTCGGTGGCGTTATTCCAATCTTGGATTTAAATCATTTAAGTTGCATCGCAATTGAGGTTATGTGAACAGTATGGTGCATACTGATATATCCCAAATCACCTCCATATCTTATTTTTGAATCCCAAATTGTCTATCTTTCTGCTTAGAGCTTGATAGTAAAGATAGTAGAACATGCTCAGAGTGAGCACGCCACAGACCATTCTCCACAAATTTCATGTCTATACTTTTTACTTTTTTTTAAAAGTGCATTATTTTGTCTTTATTCTGAATTATATTTGATATATCGTTGATGATAAACCAGTTAAAATATTTCTTTCAAGGCGCAACTTGTGGTTATTTTTCTGAATTTATAATCAAATTTCAATTCATAAACGTTACTGAAAATAATTTTTTCTAGTTTCCCTATTAATAATAAATATATGGATAAAAAAGTTGATATACACTCGTATTATTGATATAATCTAGCACACTTAAAAACGAGTTAGTGCCATTTTTTTTGACGTTATATGCGGTACCAAAAGATAATATTTATTTAGTGGGATAATATTTGGAACTAAAATACTCATATCATGAGGCAAGTCAGACAAATATTGTTGCAAAATATGTGTTTCAACTATAATAATTAATAAAATATAAATCCTCTAAATTGATTCAAATCGATAATTTTAAAGAAACACTACAAATGCCATTTTTTTTTTTTTTTTTTTTTTTTTTTTACATTTTACAGATTTTCATATCAAAATAGGTCGATGAAGGACCATTTTTAGGACGTTTGATGGTTTTTTTTGTCTAGAGGATTAAAATGCAAAATAAAATAAATATCTGGTGATACCAAATTCCCAACTTTTGTCATTACGCTACAGTCTAATGTACATGTATTTTTATGGCACAAAGAAAGTTTTTTATTTCTGTATCTCTATTTATTTAAAAATGAGGATCGATTATTTATTTTTCACTATTTGTGAGACTTTGACCCTCAATCTAGAGCAGGATTTTTTTTTTAAACATTTTTATTAAACCTACATAATGACATCCATTTGAGCTCTAAGCCTCAATTTGTTCAAAAGTTATTGTCGATTATGTATTTTAAACGTTTTGTGGTACTTTGACTTCTCAAAATTTAATAGTGTATTACTATGATCATATCTAATCTTTGTACCAAGTTAGATAAAATTCTATCATTAATGTTTGCCGTAATCCTGCTGACCAATAGACAAACAATTAAAAATACAAAACAAACAATATCTTAACTTCGTTGGTGGATGCAAAAAAAGTATATTTAATCCATTAGGATCACAAATATATATTTATATGAAATTTATTGTTATTAGTAAAAAATAAAAAAATTGTTTTATAAACTTCAAATAACATACTAACGTATATATATGAATTAATTTATATAGAAGAGAAGTCAATTTTTTTTTTTTTTTTTTTTTTTTTTTTTTTTTTTGTGGAAAATGCGCAAAATCGAAATTCGTGAAGAAAACTGCAAAAAACTTTTTCCCATTACTTTTGCGAAAAAAGTAGAAAATATTATTTATTAGCATTGTAAAGAGAAATACAAACCTAGCAATATTTTTCCTGCACTTGCAAAAACAAAAATGTTCTCCAAAAAATAACCTGCAATAACTGGATCATTTTTGCAAATATTGCAAAAACTATTGAATCAAATGTTCCGAAAATTGAAAAAAACTATAGCAAAAGTGTTAGAATCTAAAATTTTAGGTCCAAAATGCATCGTTTTGTGGCATTTCTTCATAAAAATTGAAAATTGACGTTTGATGAATAAAAAGAGACAAAAATTTGTTAAAAATGAAAAATTATCCAGAAATGACAGATGTTCCAGTTAAACATCAATTTTAAATTGTCATTTTATATGCAAACGAATTACCTGACAGATTTTTACAAATTTTACTTCATCTACAAATCCAATGTCCTATTGAAAATCCTTTTGTTTTTTATACTGAAAAAAACGATCAATTTTTACCTATTTCTTTTTTTGTCCATAACTTTTTTCCATTTTGAATAAATTTAGAAAATATTTTCATTCGTATAGTTACTTTTAAAGACGCAAGTCACTTTTTGATGTATAACTCAAGGCCCTTTCTAGTCTATTTTTTGTGTTTTGGATGTAAAATAAGCCCACTTGACACTCCCTCCCCCTCAAAATTAGCATCCCGTCTAAGCCTTACCAGGTCCAAAAGAGATACCCATGCAAAATTTCATTCTCCTAGGTCTAACGGTTTGGGTATCTACAAAGGACACATACAGACACTCAAAACCCCTATTCCATATATGTATATGTTACGGGAAATGTGGAAAATCGGACATTTTGCAAAATGCCCGTCAGAGCGGGTAAAATGCAAAATGCCCAGACAATCTATAAAATTTGAAATAGAGTGGTCAATTAACAATTGAACTTCATTTATATTTTCAAGTGAAATGATTGTGGGTAATTTGATCTGTAAATAATTCAATGCTATGTAATTTGATCATTAATGAATTGCCTATGATACAGTTATATTACAAGCAATTTGATAATCGTGTGCATTTTCACTAGATTTTATATATATTGGATTTGGACAATCAACCCATAATATATTAAGAAATTGTCAGGAGTGACTCAGTTCTATTTTGCAAAAGTATACCTCGGCCAAGAGATTGTACAGGAAAACAGCTAGTTCCTAAGGAGAATCAAAATCTAACGCCACCACTATCCTGAGTTTTAATGTATTTGAAGCCCTTCAAATACATTATAATACACAACACACACAGGTTATGCAAGTGAGCTGCATGTCCACAAGGGGCTCAAAATCTATCGCCACCACTATCTTGAGTACCAAGGACCCTTTCTAATATCCTATACTACACCCCTTCCCACAGGTTATGCAGGTGAACCACTGGTCCAAAAGGTGGATCATTCTCCGAAGTGATGGAATTTAAACTTCCTTGGGGCCCAGGACTTTACATGTACAACCTGGGGGCTGGGATTTATTTTGGGATATTAGAAGGGTACCTTGATGCTCAGGGAAGCGTTGTCTTTGTTCTAGATTATCTAATTAAATTGTATCTTAATCAAATCCTTGATGATAAAATTGCTCGCAATGAATAGTCTAATAGTCAAATTTATAATAGCATGTTAGAAGGGTTCCTTGGTGCTTATAAACGCATCGGTGATGGAGTTTAAACTGAATTGGGATCCACCACTTCACCTGTACAACAAATGGGTCGTGTTGTATTTGGGATATAGATTTGGGTTTGTATTTGAGATTTGTATTAAAGATTAAAAGGGTTTCATCCTGCCATGTTTCTTCATCATTCAATAGTTTTATCTTCTGAATATAACCTAAGTTGTAACGAAATTACTAAAGTAAAAATTAAAAAGGGTATGTATCTACCCACTAGTGTGATAAAGTTAAGCAAATCCAAAATTATCAAGTATTATTAATTATCGTGTAGTATTGGTACGAATATAATAAAATATTTTTCTCATGCCATCAAAAATCGTTACTCTCCTTCTGTTCAAAGTTCCGAAATGAAGTGGACGAACTTCAAAATAGTATCAAATTTAGTGTAGAATAAATTTTTATTATATTTATGGTCTATGTAAAGAACAGCGTATTATATAATTTTTATAGCTGGATTTCTAAAAATTTCAACTGTTGTTATACAAAGTCCTATTATTTTTCAAATGTTTCTTTAGGAAGTGAAGAGATGATGGACATAAAGAGCCATACGCTCATAAATTTGTCAGTGTTGTTTATTTTTATTACAAAACATTTTTTAATAACTTTGAAACAAAACATATAATTAATACTAAATAGTAAACTTTTTTTTTAAACTTGTGAGAGGTATTTAACAACTAGATTTAAAAATATCATATATAATTTTATGCACCAAAATGAATAAAGAAATTATGAATTTAGCTCCTATTAATTTGATAACAATAGTATCTATAATTAGAGGAAATTAAGAAAATTAGAAACTCTAATTTATTATAAAGACTATAATTTAATTTTAAAAGTCTTTATATTCAAAATATATATATTTTTAACCTTATTAATTAGGGATTTTTTGTTGCCTATAATAATTTATATAATCACTTTTATGATAAATAAACATTCTTCTTTGATGTATAATGTTGTTAAATTTTTTTGAATTGTTAATAAATTGTGTTTTATTTATTTCTCAGGGATAATCAAATATTTGATTAATTACCCTAAGGAAAACAAAATTTGCACAAAAGATGTAATTTATCATTTGACTCCTTCCTTGAAAAAGAAATTTTCAGGATAGAAACAATGAAGAGATCCATTCAGGAAATTTAAGGAATTTAAATAATGATCTAATATAATTTTATCGTTATTTTATGTGAATTTGTACGAAGAGCAGTGTTTTATTTATACTCTGATATTAAACATTAACATAATTGGACTGTCTGATTGGTAGTTTACCCTTATAAAAAATGGGATCACAGAAAAAAGAAATAGAACAAAATTCTTGGAGATGCATATTTTTTTATAACAGTCTTTCTTAAAATCACTTAATATTTTTCTATAATATAAACTATGATATTCCTTATCACTACGCATAAGTTATTATAATCTAAACAAGGGTGTTGTTTTTAACATTTTTCAGACTAAAAAAGGAAATTTTTCGAGTTCAAAACAAGATACAGAATCAATAAAAACTTTAAGTAGGTTTTATTCCTCTTACTTTGAATTTGGTCATTGTTTTAATTATTAAAAATGACCCTGAATTGTCCCAAATTACTATAGTTCAAAATATTTCTGAAACCTTATGCGTTACAGAAAAACTGAGATCTTTTTTGGTTAATACGCTTAAAGAACAATTCCATCCTTGACTTCAACTTATTTGAACAATTTTGACCCTACAATTATTTGTTTGTTTGAGTTAAATATTTACTGGTTGTTTATTAAAAAAAGACTTTTTAACTATCATAATTTAGTATGAAAAATAAATTACGCATGAGAAAATTGTTAATATATATATATAATTTTTTTCTTAAATTATATCATAGAAAAGTTTCCATTGATGAATATAATTAAATTATTTTATTAGAATTGTTAGAACTGAACTATATTTTGCAAATCATTCTATTTAATCAACCAAATAGCATTAAATGTGTTTACTAATATTTAAAAAATATTTTTATTTAATATTTTACCTCTTCAAATTACCCCTTCATACGACAATTCTTAATGCATCTAAACTTTAAATAAATGTATATGCTTTCTATTTTATGAAGACATTACAATTAATTGAATGCTTCGAAGTATATTTAAATGCTGGTTTTTTTTAAAGTGATATGACGGTGACATGAAAGTCTTGAATGGCAATTTAATCAAAAAGTGAGTAGAAAAAAAACGAATCATCATATTAAACCCGAATGAATAGGTCATCATCTATTTTTTTATTCATTCTTAAAAGACTTTTACTAGATTTAATTTGAGTAAAATCTTTTCGAAGATAAAAAATAATTTTCCGTTCAAGTAAGTTCAAGACTTGCTACATTGATTTTCTAATTAAAAAACTATGAATAGTTTTCTATATATTTTTTTTTATAAATATAATATTTGTTAACTATGTCTTGAATATAATAAATTTTTCAGTTTGTTAAGTGCCTTAAACATAAATTTGAAAAAAGAAACAAACGTTTAATTTACAAATACGCTAGCTTTTATACTAATGAGTAAAATTATAAAAATTTACTTTAAAATATCCGCAGAGTGACATCAAAAAATAAAGCGTGAATTTTCTTGTAGTAAATTGAAACAAGTATTCCAACTTGATAACCATTTCTAGTTAAAAATGAGAATAGTCTAATTACCTCCGACAACGAAGTTGAACGGAGGTTATGAGGTCTTTGTTTGTTTGTTTTTAAATCGTCAAGATTACTCCAAAAGTAATTTCTCAATTTTGATCAAACTTGGTAAAAAGATTATATATAGTCAAAGTAAGAGGCCATTTAATTTCGAGAGATCAAAGTCAAAGGTCACGTAGCACAAAATTTAAAAAATGCATAATCGACCATAACTTTGGAAAAAATTAAAATACATCACTCAGTTTGATTTTAGGGGGGAGGTTTTGCGCTCTACCGTGTACCCATTTTAGTTCAAAATGAGAATAATTTGATTCAAAACGGAATAGTCAAATTCAAAATGGAAACATTCCAGCACCAAATGAGAATAGCTCAATTCAAAATGAGAATATTCATAATCAAAATGCAGTATTCCTGTTTAAATGGGAATAGTCCAGTTCAAAATTGAATAATCCAACTCAAAATGAGAATATTTTTACTTATGAATTTCATTGTTCTCATTTTGAGTTTTACTATTCTATTTTGAGTTAGTTTATTCCTATTTGAAGTAGAATATTCCATTTGAGCAGGATAATACCCATTTTGAATTGAACTATTTCTATTTTGAAGGGAATATTGACCTATTGAATTAGATTATTCTATTTTGAATGGACTATTGACTTTTGAATTGGATTATTCGAATTTGAATTGACTATTGTCCTTTGAAATTGGATTATTCTAATATTGAGCTAAAAATTAAATAATTTTATTCTGTGTTAAAGAAAATATTTTTTTTCTACAATACCTTAAATAAAAAGCATAAATAGCCATATAAATTTAAATTTAAATAATACAAAGGAAGTTATTTAATATCCATGAGGAACACTTATGTCTCTCTACATAGATTCATGTTCTATAAATATGGATTGTAAGATTGATTCAGAGTAAATTTCTAGTTTTTGCCTCAGGTTTGCCGAGATCCATACTTTATTTGTTTTCACTATAATATAAAAAATTGGTTATCATTAATTTTTTAAATAAACAGAAAAACCCATTTATGAATGATTTATTCAATGTAAAAGCCTAAAGGTACATTTTAAATGTATTTAAAATTTGAGAAATTATTATGATTAAATGACCCACTTTTTTGTGCTTCTTCATAATCAAAAATAATGCTAAGACCCAAAAACACATTATAGAAAAACAAATCAATAATTTTTCCTAATTGACTGAATAATAAACATTTATTTAGGATTGGTAATTATTACATCAATATCCATATCCTTATATTTCGTCTACAGTTTCCTTGTACTATTTAACATATTTTCACAAGGGCTGAGAAATTAATTCCCTTTTTAACAGATTAGATAGAGTCCAAGACTAGATCAAATGACGGTCTGCAAGCCAGATCCAGTTTGTTGAATAAACAAGATCAAAAGTCGCTTTAAAAAAATAATAATAATAATTGACATATACATTGGTAATTTAACTTCCCCAAAATATTACTTAATTTTAGCTTTAATGAAATATTCATTCCTTAGATTTTCATCAATTACAAACCTCTCCTAGAGGTGCAAAAATGAAGGGTTAATTGTTAATCAAGTGGCACAGAAGTGAATCTCCTACTTCATGAGATACCTTTAATTATAGCTATATTTAATTATATTCATGCATATATGGGCAAACCTTATATCTAAGGACCAACTGTCTTAAGCTTTTCACTTCATGAAGCACCCATATCCCATTTTTAAATATAGAATTGTTACCAAATAGGGAACTTTGTTTAAGAGATCACTTGCTCTAAGTGCTCCTTTTTTAAGTTTCCTTGGCCAGACGACTTAATGCAGGTTTAACTTTTTTATCAAATATAAGGTCTACGTACCATAACATCTAACAGTGGCTTATGAAACCAAAAAATTTAGGATCTTACTTACAAATTCAAAATATGGGTTGCATCAATATAAAAACAATCATAAGCATAAAAGAAGAAAATCCAAATTATATACTTACATAAAGCACAGCACAATATTCCATATATATATATATATATATATTTGAATGGGTTATACTTTTTATATTCAAATTTGTGTGATTACTTAAGGTAATTAAGTTTTTTTTTTAAATAGTAATTTAGTATAGCCCAATATTTCATGGATACATTTGAGTCGACTATAAGCTTTCTACCCGAATGTCTTGGATGAGTTAAGATATCCAAGGATTTAAGTTATAGTTTATTTGATTTAAAGACTTATATTGCCCCTGATGTAGCTTTTTAAATCAAATGTATCTAATTATTATTATTTTATGGTGAGGATCAATTTTGTCTACTTTAAGTAGAATTTTTGACAATTCTAATGGGTTAATAATAATTATTATTTGATAGAAATTGACGATAATTAGTCAAAGAATTCAAATCTAACCCATATACAATTTTGAGAAAATATGATTCTAGCTTCCTTTTGTGTTGACGAGTCACCCCTTCTAGATAGTAAATATTAGAAGATCATAAGAGTATGCACAGCAGTTGATAATATAAACATTTTATACATATACATATATATCTAATTATAAAGATCAATAAGGGACGATAAGGGTGTATAGCAAGTTCGTTTCCTCGTATATCAATCAATATTTTGAAAAAATAATCGATTTTAAATCCAAGGCCCATAAATATTGTACTAAGACGTGTCTCTATTATTTTTGAAACTGATAAAAGTAATCCCTTTATATTCCTTTCTCTTATCATTATTATTATTTATTTTTTTTGTCAAGGATTGAGGAATAGTATTTGTTTTTTCAACTGAATCGGTATTTATTCCTAAGACTATTATCTATAACAATTGTATCATTAGATAAATAATTACAATGCATTGATTGTCAGCTGTTGATTTATTTAACCTCACTTCCTATAAAGAAATTTTTTATATCAATCGGACATGTACAAGTCCTCACGTGTTTATAATGGATAATTGATTCCTAAAAACTCGACATCTTCATTAATAAAGCAAAGTTTTACTCTATGTGTGTATATTGTTATGTTATCTGTAAAGCTATTTTTCGAAAATGCGGGTATCTTAGGACTTCGTAGATACTTTATCTATGAAATAACAATTCAATCAAACATGCGCGTCATATTAAAAAAAAAAAAAAGTTAGTATATTTGTATAAAGTTGTTAAAAATCAGTATTTAAAAATGAATTAAATCTCAAGGCATTCAGGTCAACTTATATTTGATACAATTTTGAGAATTGAGACAAAGAAATTTTCAATACTTTGCATGGGCAGCGGACTGCCCTTTTCATGCAATCCACTAAGATGTCCTTGGCTGAGGACCCATTTTTAACAACAAGCGTGCGTAGGTAACTACAAATTAAAAAATAATATAAAAGGGAAGTACATGTAAAAAAAGAAAATGAGACTTAAGGTGAGGTTTAGCAACGAGTGTTTGTAGTTAAATGCCAAAAAGTGAGCGCTCTAGAGACTAAAGTAATTCCTCGTTCATCACATAATATATAAAAAATTATCAACTCATTATTCTTCTTCTTGAGAAGAGAACATCTCAGTATTGAGTAGCAACGAGTGAGTGTGGTCATGAAAAACGTAGAGTAAAAATGATGATTTGTTGTCGAGTTATATTATATATTATTAAAGCAAAGTTTTTCCGTTAGTCGACACCTAATTAATCCGGACAATGGCAGGAACTACCGCTACTATAATAATATATAAATCTCAACAATTATCTTTTCCAAAATGAAAAAATTCTGCAGTTTAAAATGTTTCTTTTTTTATGAGTGAATTTATCACAGAAAGATAAATTTACTAAAACGTTAGTAATTGTCGTGATTCCAGAACAAATTTCATTGTGACATTTTCGATTTAAAAAGTCTCAAACGTTTTTAATCACGGAGCCTCTTCAATTTGGACAAAATCGTTGTTGATGTTTGAAAATTATAAAATAAAGAGTTTCGTAGAAATTATCTATCCTACATTTTTCCTTTCCAAATTTATACATGTCTTAATCTTTACATGTTAGATGGATGTAAAAGCTTATCTTTAGTATGTTAAATGGCTATTTTTTAACCCAAAGAAGATACTTTTATGTTGTAAATATTGCTACTAATAGGTTAGGAATAATTCAACACTTGAAGGAAGTAAAGAAAAGGTTTAAAGATACAATGGAAATGAATCAATGTTAAATGCAGTAGAAATATTACCAAGATTGAATAAGAATATGTTTCTAATATAAGTATTCTTTTGTAATGGGAAACATTTTTCTTTAAAAGTTTAAGGCCAGATCCGTCGTGATTTTTTTCCTAAGGTTCAAAAAAAGTTGAAGGATGCATTAAATATAAAAAATTGACATTACAATATTTTTGATAATAACATTGCATTTCAATTAAAAATTGAATTTAGCCACTATTCCGAATGGAAAAGGAAAATTTTTATTAAAAATTATTTTTTTTAAAAGACAACTGTAAGTTGTTTAACATTAATTTTTATAATAATATACAACAATAACCCGAAAAGTCCAAGTGCTTGGACTGTTTGATGCTCTCTAAATAAAATTTCATTATTTTTGTATGACATTAATGGGTTGTATTAAAAAGACCTTTAAAAAAATGTATCATTATGGTGTCTCACTGTAGTGTTTCCAAAACTTTAGGCTAGCTCAGTTATGATGCAGTGTTGTATATTTAACGGGGTAAGTCAGTGGTTTCCAAAATGGGGGTCACAGGACACGACTGAGGGCTCGCTAGATGATTTCAAATATATATATATAATTTAGATTATGGCATCAAATCTTAAATAAAGATTAATGTAAAAAAAATTAATAAGTCTATTCTGGATTATTTTAAAAAGTATTACTCAGAAGATAATCCTCCAAAAAAAGATAACTTGATACACTTCTTTTACCGCCAAAGCTAATCATCGGTCGTCTGACATGAAAGATGATCTTATTAAAATTTCATTTGACCGAACTCTAAATATAGATTTAGATTCTAAAACACACGACAAATTCTGGATTTCTTCGACGAATGAGTACCCCCTTCTGGATAAAGCAGCTTAAGATATCATTTGGCTTATCTTATTTATGTAAAAAGACCTCTTTCGTATTAACTTATATCCAAAATAAATACAGGTCGTGGAGGAGGATCTTCAAGTTCCTCTGCGCAAAATTTAACCTATAATAAACCTATTTTTCTCTGTTGCACAGTGCACATCCGTCAAATTAAAACCTTGATTCGTTTAAACCTATTTTCACATCCACAATCTGTAATTTAGTATTTTGTATTTTAGTTTCATTTTTTAATTTATTTATTGCAAAAAAGATAATTGATACTATAGAAATGATCCCAACTAATACATACATTGCTGATTTTATATTTACAATATATATTAGATAATTGTTTCGTTGTATTTCTTTTTCTTTTTAATATTTGTAGCATTGAAATCTTTATTTTTGATCAATATAGTCAAATAATTTATCTTATTTGCTACTGGATTAAACTTTATACAGGTTATGTGGCCTTTAAAACATTTATTTGATTAGATGCACTCCAAAATTATTAATCCTTCTTCACTGAGAAATGTATGAGATTTTGAAGGGTTTAACCCAAAAAAGTTTATGTAAATACTTTATTGAAGGCAAGTTGAGATCAATCAAGTTAATATGATAATTCATGGGACATTGTATCTGTTTTCAATACAGTAGGTAAGATACTGTTACAATTTGTACTGTTGAGTTTCTACAGGTAAGAATTAGTGTAAGTACAGCAGCAAAGGTATTCAGACATTCTGTTTCTTGATGGAGAAACTGCCAAAACAAGGACAGAGCCTTGAAGAAAAACTTTGACCAAGACAGTCTGAATAGTTGAATAAAGAAGCATATTTTGTCTTTGCAAAGTCTATGAGAAAATATGATCAATCCCTGCTTAAACTTTCAAAGCAGCAAAAATACAGTTTAGTTATAGGGTTTTTTTTAGTGTGGCACCTTATACAGTAGCAAAATTCAGACTGCAGCATAAGCTTCACTATTGTAAGATTTGATGAGACGACTATAATAGGATGGATTTTATGTACAAAGGAGTACCTTATGAATTGTAGAGTTTTATAAATTTATATTTAAAAAAACATCGGGAGAAAAAGAAATCATTAGATATGGATGTTTGTAACTAACATATGTATGTACATCCATACATATAGGTACATATGTATTTATATATGTAGAACATCAAAACTCATATTATTTTAAAAATAAATACATATGCCTAAGAATATATGTACTTATTCTCAACTTCGAACTTTATATTATAAAAGATTAGCTACGGTTTTATTTAAGTAAGCATTTGATTTTAAAAAGTTATTTAAAAAATAATGTGTAAAAAGATTAAAGAGTAGTACATAGTTTAATCTATCAAAACTTTCAAATAAGTCTGTAATCTTCTTATCCCGAAGAAAGTAAAAAATAATAATGTCGATTTTGTAGATTGTTCCATATTGTTGGATTCTATTGCATAAATATGACTGTGGGTCTGTGTTTTATAATTTACTACTATGGATGTAACAGTCCCAAAATTTTGCATCCCGTCAAGGCCCGTCCAAATTGGACATAAAATCTGTCCCATAGAACAATTTTTGATAAATGACGTCATTACAGATATTACCAGTGGCGTTATTGTAAATAAATTTATATAACTTAAATAAGTCTAATTTATATTGGTAGTCTTCTCAGGTGCTGTGGGCATTGTTTCTCCTGTGATAAAATACTTTATCACGCCAAGTTGAATCGACCAAGTGACTACATCAAAGGTAATCTTATCTGGGTCGACAACTGTCAGATTAGCAGACATATCCAAAGAGGAACGAGGCAATACAGGAGCTAGATAAGTTATCACTCGAGGGTTATCACATTGACCAATCATCAGTTTCGTTGGACAACGAGACATCGGTATTTTAATCAGGAGTTTTTGCCATCTCACAATCAATGGAAGCTCTTCTCAATCAAGAAAACCCATCAAGAAGTTATATAATTCGATCAGATTATCAATCAACAATTGCTGTTGTTCTGAGTCCGCTCACTACAAGTGATGAAGTCAGAAAGTGCAAACAAATACTGAATAGACGAAAAAATGAGAAAAATTTGAATATATCTTGACTGGTGTAAAGGTCATATTGTTTTACAAGAAATGAATTTGTAGACTATCCAGCAAAAAAAAGCATTAAGAACCAAAACCAAAAGTGGGCTGTTGCCAAAAAGCTACATTAAGTTGGTGATACGTGATTTTTTCTACGAAGTATTGTGCAACTAATACAAATAAGCCCAATATACATACATCTTGCTGAAAGAGCCAACACTAAAAAGTGTCAAACTTGACGTGAGAAGATGAAAATGCAGATACTATCTTACACAGGTCACAAGCCATCCCTTGCCCACTTGAGGAAATGGTAAATATAAACGCAATACACATTACTCTGTGAAAAAATCACAGAGGGCAGACCATCTTATCACTTATAGATGCTCTTACTCTCGTATCAAGTAATGCAGGAAGAAAATGAAAAAGATCATGTTCTAAAATGCATGAAATGTACAAAAAAAAAATGTTGAGAACAATTTCAATGCCAAACTAGGATTCAGGAACTGCTGTATTAGCACAAATACCTTGGGTAGATTTCGATTTACAATTAGATTTTAAGATCAATTAAAACTATATTAATGTCAAAAATACGTTTGAAAGCTTTAAAATAATAGTCAGTCATCAAGAAAAAATGACAAGCAACTTTTGTTGTTCAAAGCCAGCATATAAGCAATAATTTCGAAATACAATAATTTTGCAAGAAATAACATTTAATTAAAGATTAAACGTTCTAGAACTCAATTTAGTGTACTGAAATTACCCTTTTTTGTGCTAATGATCCACATTTTGTTTCGAAGGAAAAATAAGGAATACCGTTCTAACCTTGAATTAAACGTAAATTAATGTTATAATAGGGCTCAAATTTAAAGAATACAGCATTATCAATATTAGCATACCTCGAAATAAATAGATTGGAGTCACAAAGTCTAGACCTTATGCGATATAGAATCACAAGCTTGAATAAAAGTCTATAGACCACTGCAAAAATTCCACAGATGAAAAGGAACTAATCAAAATCTACAAAGAGGAATGGAAAAAAATTGAAGTAAAAATGTGTCAAGGCTTGATAGGAGGACAAGGAAGACCAATTATGACGACATTTATTAAGATGAAAGGCCTTGCTACATAGTTAACACAATCGTATTTTTACGACTATTGTTAATTTTGAAAAAAAGTTAAAATTTTTGTTAATTTATTAAATGATTTTTTTTTACTAGTCTTTGAAGAACTTTTCAGAAATTCATTAATTATACATTATATATTTATTTTGCATTTCCATTGCAAAATTTTGGTCAAAAGAGCCTTAAAAGCACTGTATATTTTTCCATGTGCTTAATTATATGCAGTATTATTAAAAAATACTTTTTTTAAATACACATTGTCCTAACAATGTGTATTTTGATTTACATATTATACAAACAAAAGGTATGAATAAAAAGGGTATTCCTAGATATTTTTTACAGAAGAAAAATTATACATTGATATATATATATATCAACTGTATTTCTCATTGTAATAAAGGGATTAATTCTAATTGAAAGACACACATTGAAATAAGCAATCAAGTACTTACAAGTCTCAAGAGTCCTAATAAAAAAAGTAAAACATTACATTGCAAAAAAAAAAAAAAAAAAAAGAGAAAGAGCCAATTACCGTATACCACTTTCTTGATCAATTGCTCAGGTATACGTAACTATTAGGGTTGGGACTCGTTCCAACCCCAACTTTTCTGATTCGATCTTCATAATTTATAATCTAGACCGGTATTTGGGACGGAGTTACCTCAATAATGAAAACATAAAAACTGTACTTTGTTGTCAGCTATGGATTTTTATGTTTCTTCCCAGATCAGTGTTTTGAACATTGATTAATTTAATAAGAATAATATCCTGTTAAGCTGCGAACAGTTCCCAAAAGTGATTTAATAGTAATTTCATAGATGAAAAAAAATGGACTAAATAATTTTGAGCCTTTTTCGGTTTCTTTTTTATTAAAGTACATGGGCAGACATAATAAAGGTGGACATGAGAAAAATTTATGATTATGATCTTCACGACCAACCTGAATATGGTCATGCAGACCTTATAAAACTATTTAAGCTAAAAGAAAACTTGTGGAGGGGTATAGGTGCTACATGTTCTTTGTAACTAGAGAACGTTCTATTGAGCATAAAAGGTGCAGAACCTTGGGTTCAAAATTCAAGAGTATTAAAAACCTTTGAGGAACAAAGTCAGTGAATATTTACCTAAAGATGATGGAATGTGCAAGTGATGTACAATTAGGTGAGTTACTAAATGATGGTATCATTTAAATGAATGTGTACGAATTTTTAAAAAAAAGAGTCGTTGCTTTCTCCCAAAAATCATGTGAATACATAACTCAACCTACCTCATCTAGTGGGATACTTATCAAAAAACTCAGAAAAAGATGGGGAATTAATACAAGTGCAAAATAGATTGAAAAAAAAAAATTCACAGCCCTGAAATTTTCCAATACAAAGTAAGAATTTAAGAATCATTAAGAATTCGCTACCTATAATTAAATAAGCAAAAAAGAATGATGTAACTATTTGTAGGCTCTGTGAAGAGAAAAAGGGGATGATGTTCATTTTTTTCTAATTCATGATCTAAACTTTAATTATTTGTTCAATTGTGGAAAGTTGAGCTTTCCAGTGATGAAAAGAGCTGAAAATATCACAACAATTCCGTGGCATTGAATAATAAATTTTCCCTCTAACATTGAAGAACTGACAGATCAAATCTTTGAAATATATTTGAATTTGTTGGATTTAAATAAAGCATATGGGGAAGATGTTCCATATTTAAAATCAAGGATGGAAAAAGATTCACTTCACAATTTCAAACAATTTCGAATTGTTTATTTTATTTTATTAAGGACTGTTGAAAAATTTACAACACAGTTATTCATGCCTTAGCTAGTTTCTCAACACTTCAGATTTTGAAAGATTTTACAAAGTTAAACATAGTACCATTGTACCAAAATTTACAACACCTTTAATTTTATTTGTTCTCTCCTCAAAATTTGTAAGTGTCCCTACATTTATCAGAGCTATAGAGTTTCACTGATGAAGTTAATAAAAGCATGATTGCAATGAAGTTGGGAGTAAAATCTATAAAAGTTTTGAAAATTAGAGCTACTTTAAACTCTAAACTTAAAATATTTTGCCTTCTCGGTTAAGGTTCTTAGGACGTATCAGTCATTGTATAAATATACTAAGGACATAGTACACTACTACTACATTTTAGGATAAACATTATAAATTTTTGGGCTAATTAATGCACAATTATAAGAAACTTAAAATGTATTCCTTATCTACAGAATACATTTTGTCTTTAACTTATTTTTCTAATTACAAATATTTTGAAAATTTCTTAAATAAGATTTTTGTGACTTTAATTTGTTTATTATTTTATTGTGGATATTTTTAGAGGAAACACTTTAGTTGGAATGAATTGATAAAACTTTTTTTTTTCAACCAGCGGCAAAAATCAAAACCTATAATGGTCTACTTATATTTAGTATTTATAAAATGTAAAAATTATTATTCTTAGTAAAAGTTATACATTTAAGATAACAATATTGAAATATAAAAAATAACCTATTAGTGCAAAGTAAAAATGAATAAAATAAACCCCAAATATATAAATGTGTCACACAAAAAACGAATTAACTAAAAATCGCTTGAGGTCAGCCTCACTCCTTTGGCGAAAACATGGAGGTATATAGTTCCATAGATAAGCCCATTCAAATTTAATGTACAGCAAGCTATTTCAATTACTTTTATTCAAATAATTAATTGTAAACTAGAATCCTTATTTATACAGGGCTCGAAGATTTACAAAAAACAACATAAAATCCATATTTTTTGATGTTTTTATTTCAAATAATGAACAAAATTATTGAAGTTCATGTGTTTGGATGATCACTTGATAGAATTGCCCTCAGTCTCGATGACGTCCTGAATACAGCCTCTGAAGCGAGAACTGGCCTTCATGACGTGGTCCCTGGGTATGAAGACGAAGTGGTCCTTGTTAGCAGCAACCAGGCATGCCTTAGTTGTGTCTGGAGGTCTATTAGTGTTTGCCTCAAGGTAGTTCTAGACAAAATTATTTAATCCTGGGGGAGAGGGGAGCACAAGTCCTTATTTACGGGGTCATAACATATCTTTTTGGACACATTGTAAAGTGCAGAGTCCTGCAGTCATACCCCTGGCCCCTAAATGATAGAAGAGATCGCAGTTCACTTCATTACTCCTCGTCAGGAACAGTAAATGTATAACTTTGTGAACTGAATCTCTGGCAGCTCCGAGAATATTTCATCCATTGTGACGAAATTAGACTGAATGAATGTATTTTGTTTTTATATTACGCGATATTTCAAAAAAAATTGATGGGACAACGAATTTGGTTCCAAGGCGACTCAAAAAGGGCACGGATTTCCTCTTTGACCTCTGTATAATTTATATAAATTTTCTAAATGAAAAAATTCGGTAAAAAATGTCATAAATTAATCGTCCCTGAATTCTATAGTTTGCTTAAAGGTCGAAGAATCCATATATGTATAGACGAATATAATGCTTTATTTTATCTTAGAAATATAGTCAAAAACTGTTAGAGTCTCTACGTCAATACTTTTTATTGATGATTATTTAGACATTTGTATATTAAATAAATTTTTATAGTAGACTTAATATAAAAAGTGTTGACTCCTCCTATATATATTTTTTATGCATCTTCATCTATGGTCAATCAATGATGTACATATAAAATGGATCAAAATTTCCTATGGATTCATAATAAAACTTATTTATTTCAAAAACTAGGATATTAACTAAAAAAGAAAATATAATAAATTTAAAAATTGGAATTTTTTTTAATTATATGTCCCTTTATAAATATATTATCATATGATGTGACAATATTTCATGATTTGAACATATTTGCAAGTTTTGAAAATATAAAGGTATTTATATTTATAAATATCAATTTATTTTTTGTTATAATAGAGAAGTGTGTTTTGTAATTCTAAATAGCAAGACTCATTCAATACAAATATGTTTTTAAATGGGTATGGGAATTTTCTATTTTAATACTTACATCTGATTGATTGAAAATATGTATAACAATGGCAATACCTTCAATATACTAAAAATGATACACTGAGGCATGTTTAAAATAATGATGAAGGAAATACTTCAATATTTCGATACACGAATATATTATTAGTGCGCTAGGAAAACTGTCTTCGGGAAATGTACCCATGGAAGTTTGCCCCTGAGAAAAAGGCCATGGAGGAAAATTAACAGGGAGAAAAAAGACCGTATTTTCTTCAAACTTGTTGATGAATAATATCACATTATAAATTCGCTTAATATTATTTGTGACAAATATCTAAACATTTTTGTTTGTTCCATCCCCAGAGGGATACAAATTTCCTTGCATTTTTTTTAATCCAATCTTCATATGAAATGGATCAAGAGGATTGATAAGGAGGGAGGAATAAATAGTTTAGGGCCTCTAAAAATATGGTTGAACATCCCCCGCCTTCGGATTGGCCTGGAGGTAGTTTGGGATTGCTGAAAACCAATTCCAATACATCCAAGGAACCCCTCTAATACTAAAAAATAGTTTAATCCCTCCGGTTTCAAAATTTAAAATCCCCAATTTTTCAGTTTTTTTACGCTATTTAACTCTTTTTTCTTATGGATGCACGGTACATGCAAATAACATTATTTGTATATCAATATTTTTTTTTCTGTAATTTTGTAGTGGTTACACTCAATTTTAAATTGTTTTTTTTCTTTTCGGAAAGGTTAAAGTATCTAACTGATTTCTGTTGGAAATAATTGATCTTATCCTGTGAGTAAATGGTAAATAAAATAAAATTTTAAAAATTATAGTTTTGTTTAAACAAAACTACATTTTTTACAAATTACATACATACATACACATATACTACATAAAATAATACAATAAATTTCTTATAATAATAAGAAAAATACTTCACATAGATGCAAAAATTACATGATAAATCTTTTAAACCACAACAATAATAAAATTAGGGTAGTTTAAAATATTAAATTATAATTTTACCCATTTTTTTAAATTTTATAAATTATTATTATTATTTTATTTTTTTTAAAAGTTAAGATGGTCTTTTGCTGTGCTCCGAAATTTACTATCATTGAAAAAAAGAGAAAGAAAAAATGTATTTTGTACAAAATTATTGAAAAGCTTTTAGTAGCTTGTTTATTCTTCAAAATTTATAAGAATTTTAGAAGAATAAGTAATCTTTCAAATGTATTAAAAAAAATTCCTCAAAATTCATTCTTTCGTTCAATTTTTTAACCAGGATTTGTTCGTATATTTAGGAATTTTTGATTGACAGTAAGAAAATTTAATTAACTATTTTCCTTTTGATTTCTTGACGTCTTGAGTACTTTTTTTTTATTGTGAGATCTCTGGTGTACCATTGTATCTTCAAAAATGTAATATTTTAGCTAGTACTTTATATAATACACGTAACCTTATCAAAACTAATTGTACAAATGGATATATCAGGATCTCTTATATTTATTTTTGCATTGGAAGGTATATTTAAGAAGGCAAAATGGATGGACTTGTTAAAAAAAATAACACAAGATTTAAATGATGTTTTTATTATAATCACTCATCTGTTTATCATGGAATTCAATAAGTTTTATTCCTGTGTTTTTTTTTACCCACTTCACTAATAGTATTATAAAAAGATATTTACTATGGTATAACATCATGCATCAGACCAAAAAACGTCAAACGTTTTTATCTATAAAAAAACTAAAAATACTAAATTGCTTATATTGTCAACATACGTTGACCAGGTAAGTAACAACCTAATATAAAAAAATAATTTGAAATTCGAATCAGAATTGAATTGGGAATGAGAAAATAACTGTAAATTTTGTTTCAAAGTGAGTATCATGGTCCCGTTACTACCTTTGTTATTTCACGCAAAAAAACAAAACAACAAAAAAACCGAAATCATCACGTAGTTTGCAAAATAAGTCAATCATATAAACTGCAATCCATCACTTAATTTCTCTCTCTTTAGACTATCATTGTCATATTATTTAGTATTTAAAAAAATATTGTATAAGTAGAGTTGAGTAGTGTGTATTTACCAAAACTACCTATAAAATTAAAAAATGGAAATTATTTTGCATTTGATCTGTCTTCTCTTTGGTTTATTATTTAATGGGTCGTCGTGGAGTTAATTTCTTTCATTAAAGTAAGCATGATCACCTATCTTTGGTAGAAAATCGCCTAAAAATGTATAATAAAATAAATATATATAAATTTCCATATAATTATAACATTTTCCTTGCATCAAAACCATCGAATAGGCAGCTAATATTTACAAGTGTTTAATTCAGACGTACTATTTGCATTGCTCCGCCTTCTCCTCGTACTCTATTGTTCCTTACAAACACTTCAACTCTAGGTATAACTTATTACTTCTTTTATTTATAAAAATAAAATATGAAATAACCATGATGTATTAAGTCAGACGAGTGAATAAACTTTTTATAATAAAATACATTGGCATTTGTAATACGAATATAAAATTTCAGAAATGGTAATAAGTAATCAGGAACTTTTTAATTATAAGCAGAATATGCATATGATACAGTTATATATCTATGTACATTTTTTTGATCATATTTAAGAGTAAACATCTTGATCTGGAGATATATAATATTTTGTAGATTTTATCTTAAATACACAAAAATAAACGCCTGGACATACGAATATCTGATGATGCGCAAGAAGCTCCTGGAGCTCGAATGGGAAGTTATTATGCACTAAATGACTATTTACTGTTCGTGTCAATGACCAACAAACTTGAAACTACAAATTTGGCCTCATTAGAGGCCTGTGAGAATTTATTTTTCCACAGACAGGGGCAACTGCTTCTACAAAAAGGGCATGATGAAGTTGGATTCTCATTGGTATAATGTTGAACAGAGTACACTTGGCTTAAATTGGATGATTGTCACACTTCTTATAATGCCTTGAAATAAAGCAAAAAATACTAAATTATTTTTTTCTCAACCTATTATAAGTAAGTGTATTACGGTGTTGAACCCCCTCCCCAATAATGACAGCTCCCAACGCCCCTGGTGATATATATTAGGAACAAATAGATATGGAGATCTTTGCAGGAACGATATGGCAACGATTCTTTCACTAGGTCAAGAACATTAAAATGGAATTGATTTCTTGGTCTGTTTCTGGCTTATGTGACCGATATCGACTAATTGATCATAATATCTTATAAACACATAATAACTTTTTTTTTCTTTACTATTGTTTATTCTAAGCCCAAATAGGCGAACATAATTATTATCAATAAATAAGTAAACAAGTACATATAAATAATAAAATGCAGATAAACACATAGAAATTAAATTATGATAAAAAGGATTTTTACAAATCAATTAATATTTTGCTGGGAAGCTTCTAAACGTGTACGTAAATTAAGAAAATTTAAGTTATAAAAATGGTAGTTTCCTTTTTTCTTCTTCTTCTTCTTTTCGCTTCCCTTTTGAAACATTGAAAAATAAGATTGACATTACCAACTGTAAAAAAAAGTAGCTTCTCTCGCCTTCTAGAGCATGTTTTTTACTCCTCTATGAATTTGTGTCATAATCTAAGGTTAAATTGCCTTTTAGGCATGAATATAACAAGTAAACTTATTTTTGAAAACGGGCAAATATAATCTGATGCAATTTTCAACCAAGTATTTGGGATAATTTGAGATATTAACAGAATTTAAAAATTATTCTTAGATATTTGTAGGAAAAATATATGTGATAATCATCAAATGTTGACCGAATAGAGATTTATTACAAATAATGGGCCGGTATCATTATTTAGCTCATTGATCGCTCAAGCTTTAGTTAATTTATAGTGCTACCCTTATCAAGTCAAAAATTAAAGTAAAATAAAAAATTGTCTACTTAAAATTATGAATAACACGGCATCAGTTATTTATTTCAATGTTCTTTTACATTTAATATAATTTGTCATTTATGCCGTGACAAATCAACTTCATTCTAATCTTATTTTATTATAGAGCCCATAGCATCCCTTTTTATCAGTAGTTTATTGTTGGAATTATAGAATAAAAAAGAAAGAGAACGTAAAATAAAAACTTGTTGAGATATAAAAAGTTGGAAAACTTATCTTTTAAAGCTGGGATGTGTTGCATTTCATTTGGGAATACTTTATTTTGATTCTTTCTATGAGGAATTTCACGAAATTGTCTTTTGTGGGATATACCTAGTTCTATTTTGAAAGAGCAAAAAATCAAACTTTAAGTAAATGAAATCTTATATTATTACTTTTTTACAATATTTTGAATCACTTTTAAATTTTGTGGCCGGAGTCGGAGCGTACACAGGATTGATTATATATATATACTTTTTTTTTTTCGGGGGGGTTTTTGTATTTTGGATGCAGAGAAAAATAATAATTTTGAAAAAATATTTGAGCAATGATTTTTTTTAGAAAATAAAATTTCAAAAGTTCATAGCTATTCATAGAAAATTAAACTTTTTTGGAAATAAAATTGAAAAATTAAATTTTTTGAAGTAAAAATTCTAAAATCAATAGCTATTAAAAGAAAATTGAATTTTTTGAAAAAAAATTCACTATAATACTAGACTCACTATTACATTAGCTTTCTCTAGCCTTATCCTATTTTTTCCACCACTTGTAAAACATTCTGAAAATGGTCTTCTAATTTAGTAACACAATTAAAGTCAGAGCTTAGTTTTACGCCTCTTTTTGCATATTCATTAATGACGATAATGGAATTGATATGTTATTTGAAGTCATATCAGACGACAAATGTATCCACTCTGTGACTTTTTGAGTCAGGAAATTAGTCTCTACATCACTGTAAAGATGAGCCAGTAATTGCATGGCAATAAAACTGCAGGTGTTGTAGACTACGTTATGTCAATTGGAAAACGTAGTTTCCCAAAACCTTTAACTATGCGATATGTATGTATGTTCTTTCTGTCAGTGAGCTCATATTTCATTAATATGAACCTCTAAGCCATATTGTATAGCTCAATAGATGGAATTAAATCACTGAAGAGTGAAACTCGTACAATTTCTGCGGTTAAATATTACAAGCTTTTTTTATCAATTTCATGATTGTTTTGAAAAGAAATACATTTTGAATGTTGAAATAAATGGAAGTTAATTGAAATTCAACACAGTGATTAAATAGGTTTAAATGAATAAAATTACTCAAAAGACCTATTTCACACACTATTTTCTTATAATTGGATGAAATTTGGTTTTATGTATTTTAAATAAATAAATACAATCAGTCAAGGGAAAAGTTATTGTTCACTTTTGATTTATAATTCATTCTTCCTATCTTTTGTTGAATGAAATTAAACTATTTGTTATTTTCTGAATTTTGAAAAAAGAACACTATTGATTGCTGAAAAGTTTTCCTTTTTCCACTTCATTTAATAATTAATTTAAGTGAATATTTTCTAAAACTATTACGGATATCAGAACCAATCCTTTAAAGGTGAAATACACCTTGGACTACCACCTCTCCCGAAATAAAAATAAATCAATTAACATATGAGTATATATGTATTCTAGTTTATACGTCAGAATTATCAAAATAAAAAATACGACACGAAGTCAAATTAGTCAAATAAAATTTAAATAAACAATGAATTAGAATTACTGATGGAGATATAAGTCTGCAAAGTAAGGACCCAAAACATTCAGCAGCATTTAATTACGATTTCATCCCATCTTATTTTGAAGGAAACGACAACTGACACAAAAATAAACAAGTTTTGTCTTTATACCATGTCTCTAAGTGTGAAAATGTATGTGCAAGTACAAAAAGCTTCATAGTTCCGATCACCTCCGCGATGATACCAGTGCTAAGGAGACTACATAGACCGTTGGCATCTCCATACGGACTGCCTACAACATCAAGAAGTCTATTACAGCCCGATAGAGCAAAGTAGAACCAAAACTTCTGCAGTAACAATTTGGGGTGGTCGAGGCTGTTATTACTAGTGAAGGAGTACATATTGAATAAAAATATAACTCAATACAGTATTTAAACATTATAAATTGGTTTTAAGTTGTATATTTTTAGATTCCATAAGAATCATGTTTTTCGTAATTTATTCATTGTAACTTAGTAATATATATTTTTCAGTAATTATTTTGATCCTTAAAAACTCACAACTTCAATATAAGAAAATAAATTGGCTTCCATAATAGGGGTCCCAGGATTTTATCGAAGGAGAGGATGGACTATTTTGAGTAGCATAGAATCATATCCCAAGCTTCAAAGTTTAAATAATATATTTATTAAATATAATGTGATCAATGGGATGGTTCTTAAATTAACTCTTTACATTCAAATTAAAACTTTCTAATGTGAAGTCAGCTTTTTTCATTTGTATTCAATCATTTTTTCGAGGAAAGTTGTTGCAGAGAGATATTATAATTTAGCTCTATACTTCAACAAGAGCTTTAAAATGATTGAGTCATTATACAAAAAAAAAACGAAACATATTATTAGACTTGACTATCTTTTTGTCCATTGCCATTTTACAACTCAAGTGTTTATAACTCTTCTTTTTTTTCTTTTTTTTCCTTTATTTGGTTGGTTTCGACTATTGGCTAAAAAATGCTCAATATTGTCGACTTATCATAAAATATAATAAAACATTATGATATAATATATAAACATAATGTGGTATGGAATTAAAGTAGATGTGGATTATTTTTTAAAAGTCTCTTAAACCCACAATGTGCATTCTTTTCACCTCTTCGGGGAGGCTGTTCGATTAAAAAAGCTATGTTGGAGGTAATTAGTATTTGTCGATGGCTGAACTAAGTAAAAGTCGGGTTTGATATTACAGTTAGTCAGTCCATTAATAACTTTAAACATCATAGCCACATTCTGAAGTTTCCTCCTCTTTTCCACCGACAACAGCCCAACTTGATGTAAGTTACACTTTGAGCCTAATAACGGGATAAAAATGGGAGGCAGTCGTATGTGGTTAAAGCTTTTCAAAAATATCCAAATGATAAATTAATTATTATATGCCAATTATGTGAAGAGGAAAATAAAAGAATCGTGCATCGTGGTAAAGAAGTTGCAACTGCTATTCCTACAAATCTTTGGAAATATGCTCAACTTTATCAGACCATAGAATATCAATAATGAATATAATAAAAAGCTGAAGGATCACAAAATGTTAGGCAGTCTAAACAGCGAACAGATGAAGAACTCGTTCAAAACAATACAAAACAGCATGAAACTCTACAAGAATCTTTCAGTAGTAATAAACGTTGGGACTTGAATAAATTAAATGCCAAAAAAATCATTATTTAATAGGTAAAATAATTTCTTTAGATACTTCACGATTGAGCATAGTCCAAAAACTGGGATTTTTTTAACAAATGAAGGAAGCATTACCAAAATATGAAATTCCACGAAGAAAATATTTTTTAAGATCTATCATTCCTGACATTTATGATAAAGTAGTAATGAAAGTCCTTATGTCAAGTAATATCGCCCTTGGAACAGACTTATACAAATCTCAAACTACAGAAAAAATCCTTTTAGTACTAACAACCCATCTATTAACCAACGATTTTCAACCTCATGTTAGAGTCAAAACATTTTTCTAATAGCAATATCGTTATAGATATAAGAAATATGATAAATACCCTATAAAGGCATATTTTAATTTTAAAAAAAAAATTCAGAAATCCTGAGCTATACACAAAAAAATTAATTTTTTTATATAAATTTTTCAAAAATCCTTGACTATTTCAAAAAGTTAGGTTTTTATGGAAAAAAATTCGAAATCCACAGTTGTTTACAAAAAATGAAATTTTTTGAAGAAAAATTTCAACTATGAAATTTTTCTAGGAAAAGATAAAAATTCCTACAGCCCCTCAGCCTACCCCTTGAAGACACCCCTGATTTATGTACCTCTGATAAAATATTTTATTAAATCTTATATACCTCCTAGAGTGCCTTCAAGTACCACTAGGGCACGTGTAACCCCATTTTAGAACCACTGACATAGAGGATACACGTGTGCCATCCAGCAATCTATACTTATATTAGCCCAGGGTATAGAAATTCACACCACCTTGCGCATAATATTTATTTTTTAGTTTACTTATGTGAAAAAAACTAAGTCAATCCTTTCAGGGATATGGCTGCATTTACTATTTTGTAAATATCGGATTCAAAATATTGTTTTAATAATTTGGGATCAGAAAATATTTTGACATCACCCCATGTCCATCCACAGCCTCCATGTATTCAGATCTGAAAGAAATAGAACCAATTAGTCATAAGCAGATCAGTACAAAAGCGCAATATGTACAAACTAAAAAATTATAATGTATCAGAAACCCAAAGCTCAATATTGGGAGTAAATAAATATTTAAAAAAATATTTGAACACTACGTATTAATTTATCATGAATGAAATTCAAATTAAATTTTAATATTTATCATGAAATAATATGAAGAAATTCCATGTATTCGTTTTTTTTAAATTGGCAACAAGAGTAATTTAGGAATATACATATATATTTTGTTTATATAATTTATTATACGAAGTATATTTAATCATTTATTAATTTTATTTAATATAATATACATATATGTTTACTATGCATTGTTAGATACGTAATATGATCAAAACTGCGATTGAATACAATGTTTAATCAACGTTGTATGAATGTGATAGATGAAAGGATCAATGTCGCAAAAATGTATCTGTTTTCAAAAGTTTATTATTGGATTTGAAATGTAGGGAATTCTCCTCTCATTTAATTACTAATTTATACACCTCATTGCAGTGTGTTTGTTGGAACACAAAATATTAAGAGATAACACAATAACCATGTCTTTGATGTTTTTTTCCCTTCTTTTGCAAATAAAATAAAATATTTAATTTAAAGTTTATAATATTTTTAGATTTTCCCAGGATCCTTTAAACCAGTGGTTAACCGGAGAATAATGAGGGTACGAGAATATTTTGACTTTAGAACAAAGTCCATTTTTGGAGAACAGTAACGAATAGTCAACAAAACAAATTGATAATTCATACATTATCAAAAATTTCATCATAAACTTAGAAATTACATTAAGAAATAAGAATCTCATATGGTTCACATCAAATTGAAACCAAATTGGTGAGTCACTAAAAACTCAGTTGCATTGGTTATTTGGGAATGTATGTGGCTATTTGACAATGAATAAATTACCTTCTCAAATCAACAGAATGAAATATTATTTTTTATACGTATAAAGTCAATCTACTTTAGACTTGAACTACCCTAAATCTTTATATTTGATGTTGTGAGTTTTGGCAAGACTTGGAGTGAAACCAAAACTATTTCAGACTAATTTTTTTGACATTTCACATTTATAAAAGATCTTCACAAGTTATGGGGTCACGTAGGGGGGAGTAAGGAGACATCAAACTACGTCTATACTTGTTTTGGGAGGGGTATCAAAAAAAAAAAAAAAAAAATACGTAGACCTGAATAATTAATCAATATAGCATAAAATAACGTCATAGGGAGTAGAGATACGTCATTATATAAAGGCCACAAGAATACCTTTTAAAAAAGTTTAGTTTAATAATAAAATGAAACATTATTTTCTTTAAAAATTGTCATTTGATAAATATACATAGTAAAAGACCAATATATTTTCATTTCTAAATACTTTTTTGGGGAAGAAACAAAAAAAAAACATGGTTTTAGGGCAGTAAAAAAAGAACTACGTAATTTTACATGGGAGAGATTAGGAGTAAAAGTTACGTTTGAGCAACAATAAACTAAGGCAACGCGTGTGCGATCTCTTCAGCGCCGGTGCCAGTGCCGTGAATGCATCAAAAGCCGTTGGCATCTCCGTCTGAACTGCTTATAAGATTGTAAGAGAAATAGGTGTAGTCACAAAATGCAGACCACAATAAAAAAAAGGTGACTGTTTTACAAGGTTTAACTGTTTGACGTACGTGTCTGTATGAACACATTTGTGCATACAAAAGATATGAAATTCATGACATTATTATTATAATGAGATGGGAATAGAATGGTTAATTTAACCTTAAAAAAGCATTTTTCAAAATATCTTTTAATTTTTAAGATTGTTTTTATAAGAGTTAATCCCCTGGGGGAAAATGTTTTTTTTTTTTTTAATATATCAATTAATTTTCTTCATTCTTTCAAAAAGTTCTATGTAAATAGAACTTATGTTGTAGGTAGTATGGATAATGAATTTTAAATGAATATACTATTTATAAAAATAAAAGTTATATTGAGAGTTGAGTCTCAAACTTAAAATGTTTCTTCGATGAATAAAGATGAAAGGTAAAGGACTTTTATTACATACATAGATAATTACCTCCACCAACGAAGTTGAAAGGCCCTTTGTTTTCGCCTCATTTTCTCTGTTTATAATCAAGATTAAGGAAAAACTTACGGACCGATTTCCGTAAAACTTTTACGGCTATAAAAAAATAGCTTAAACTATTATATTTAAAATAGTATTGGTATAGCAAAATTATTTTAATTATGTTTTAATTTGTAGGCATTTTTATATCAACTTGCACCAAAAATAGGCGAAATTGCGCAAAGAGATAAGCACACCAGAACGACCTTTTAAATAACGAACAAACAAAACAACATACGCAACAACCGATTTTCCTTTTCTAATTTCTAAACTTAGTTATTTCCTTACAAAAGTGTCAACTTTATTTATTATGTAGCAATTTGGAATGCAAGTGTATTGAATACCAAGTTCCCGTTTGCAGTCGTTCCTAGTTAAGGAAGCATACAATATTATGTATATAGACTTCAAATACAATTTCAAGATCAGATAGTCATTTTAATGCTATAATATTTACTTATACTTAATCAGTTCAACTATAGCTGACCAATTAAAGGAACAATTTATATTTAAGATTAACTCTAATTTTTCTTGATTGATCTTTCCAAAAAAGCCACTGTAGTTAGAAACATTGAAACTTTGTAACAATGGCGCTAGAATCATAAGAGGCATTAACGCCCACTTTTGCAGAACTTTTATAATTATCAGAATAAATAAAAAATTCTCTCGTCTAAAATATTTGAAATATTGTATTATTTAAGAAAAAAAAATCAATTCCCCTATTTTAAAAAAATATATTTTTCAAATTTAGTCTCTTCTGAAAAAGTTTAACTCAAAAATAAAATAATTTTTTTTTTTTTGCATCTTCCAAAAAAAATTATTTGTCGAATATGGCATTTATAAAAAACTCGAAAATTGTCAAAAAAAGGGTCATCCCTCGAAAAACAAAAACTTACAGACTCTCCGATGAAGTGACTATTACATAACTTGGCACTGGTGCTTTGAAAATAATCAACATTGATTGATAGAAAACAAAGAGGAGATATCATATAGTTATTTTTAATAATGAGTAATATACGATATCATTATTACTATTATATAATAGATAAAGGTTACAAGAGTAATATTTAGAATAGAAAACTTGACCTTATTTTCTCCTAGGAAAACATTAATAATTATCTAATAAAGTGTCACAAGTTAGAATCACTAGGTTAGAATTATTATTTTTTTAATTAAGAATCAGCAAATACCTTTACATTTGTTCAATGATTATTGTAAAAATTCTTTAATATTCAACTTATAAACGGGGGGAGAAAAGGGTGACAACTTATAAATTCCAAGATACATGGATATTATTATGTAATACAAGTCGTTATCTCACTAATACAAAAACACCCTATGTATTTTCTTTTCAGCTGTCGATTCCCTCCTCTTAATTGGTATGTTATGGCGATTTCATAATTTATTCTTTTGTATAAATGAACAAAGTAATAATGATACTAACCTAATGATCCATTTCCAAAGGACATTAATAGAATTTCTTGTTGATCTCTTGTTTTATATATTAGACATTTCATTATTTATATGAAGATATTTTGGCTATCATATAAAATACAAATATATAGCTTCACTTTTAATAAAATATTACTAAGCAATATTATAATTCAGTATCGAATAATTATGAACTATGAGGGATTTTGAATTATGAAATATATATATATATGTTATTCATTTTAAAAATTGTGGATTAATAATAACATAGATAGTCTGGGATTACTCCAGATTATACACCACTTATAAAATATTCATTTAACCCAAGTGCCCCCTCACCAGCACTAAGCATTTTTATCTTCAGTAATAGGGACATCCACGGGATTTTATTTTGAAGGAAGTTGTGGTTTTTTGAATTTTTTTTTTTTTTTTTTTGAAAAGAAAACTAAATATTAAAACTTTTTGGAAAAAAATTTCAAAATATTAAATTTTTTGAAAAAAAATCAAAAATCCTTAGCTATTCAATTCAAATTAATTTTTTTAGGAAAAAATTGAAAATCTACAACTATTCAAAAAATATCAAATTCTTTGGGGGAAAAAATCAGAAATCCTTAGTTATTCTCCAAAAAAAAATTGAAAAGAAAAAGAAAATCCATATCTATTTTCAAAAAGTTAATTATTTTTAGAAAATAAATTCAAAATCCAGAGCTGTTCACAAAAAAATATTTTTTTGAAATTTACATGACGATGTGCGTTGAGGAAGTCATTCTTTTACTCTGGGTCAGTCCCCGAACTCGCAGTCTCGCAGCTGTTTCCTTAAAAATATCGCAGAAACATGCTTGGCCACATCATTATTCTACTCGCTAAATTTCAGACTTATCTATTCCACCGTTTTGTATTCTATTTGTAATAACAACAAAAACAGAATTATAAATTTCAGAGTGATCTGAAAAGTTTCCAACCATAACGTGAAGATGTAAATAAAACCTATTAACCTCTATGTAGGATCTTTCGACAGTCACTGACCAAAGTTTCATTTTGGACATGCAATTGTTACATAAAAGTCGTTTGACGAAGTTGATATGAGTAAAACTGGAAAAAATTGATCTCTGTTGGTATAGTTTAGTTGCAATAAATATGAGATTCTGTGCGAATTAAATATTATAGATGAAACTACCCGAAACAAAAATACCGTCCAAACAGTGGACAACCATTGGGGAAACCGAGTAAAACAAAAAAACAAAAAAAACTGTTTTTGGCTAGAAAAGTGAGAGTAATATTTGGACGGGTTACAGAGATTGGAAGAAGAGTTACAAGGAGACTGTTGCAAGATAAAAATTCAGAAAAAAACGTATCTTATCTTTGTTAGGTCGAAAACTTTTCAGAGCACCTTCGTATGTATAGGGTTTTTTATTAGGGACGCTTTAATTTTTTCCTGTTAAAAAAAAAAACCGACATATTTCTTTTGACACTTAGAAACTTAATTAGAATACATTACAGGATAGATACACTTGATCAACGATTTCAAATTATCCAAATTTATTATGAAAATAACTGTTCAATTCTCGTAAGGGTTTTTCATTAAGAGCGCTTCAACTTTTGTTATAAATAAAACACAAACAGTTAAAAACTTTGCCATATTTATTTTTACAGAACAAATTATAAACATATATATTTATGTATGTAAATCGATTTCTCTAGCGTGATCACTACGAGCACGTTTACAGAAGTCAAACCTTTGAACCAGATTTTCCACTACTTTTGCCAGTAAATTGAACGATATTGCAGTAATTTTGCCTAAGATATTTTCTCTAAACTCTTTTTATGTGTCCAGCTTATCGGTTTAGACCAATGACTTCACGTGACCCCAAAGAAAATAATCTAAAGGCGGTAAATCGCAGGATCGTGGCAGCCAATCCCTTGATTAATTTCTCGAAATAACGCGCTCACCAAATTTGCATTTCAATAAATCGATTGTAACGATTGTTTTGCAACGAGAGACACCATCTTGTTAAAAAAAACATATTTTTCAAGTCCATACCCTGTAATTGGGGACAAAAAAGTTAAAGTAAAATGACCGTAATGCCCTTAATGTTGCGACAAATGAACCTTACATTGATAATAAATTTAAATACTAATTTGCAATCGCTGATCAAGTGTATAGTGCTCCATGCTGAAATGTATACTAATGAAGTTTTTAAATGTCAAAGGAAAAAAAGAAAGATGGTTACATTTTTCCCCCTCACGGAAAAAAAGTTGAAGCGTCCCTAATGAAAGTTCCTTAACAAATGCATGAAAAGAATTCATTTTTAATACATTCCGAGTTACTCGGAGGGAAAATAACTTCTTGGGAATGTCCATCATAATAATAAACAAAGGGATCCTACGATTGCGGGAAGCTACCTCTAATATGTATTAATAAATTATTTGTGCCAGGTTATTACATTCATGAAAAGATTTCCTTCTTAAATTTTTTTGTGTGAAGTTACGATTCTACTTACTCATGACTCTGAGCTAAATAAATAAAGGGCAATCCCTCATTAGTTCTTGTACTGTATATGTAGGTATATTTTATGTTTTATCTACCTATCTATATATATCGGTGGTGGTGGTGGTGGGGGGGAATATTATATATTGTTGCTTCTTAAAATATATATTATTTTTTTATTATTATCGTTATAGTTTGACCATTTTTTTAGATATATATTTTTTTGTATGTTTTTAGCCTTATGATATTTGGCTCCAACCTTTTATTTAATTAAAATATATATAGGAACACATTTATAGAGATAAATCATATGATATATATTTATTTATATTGTTTGTTCGTTCTTCTCTCTCTCTCTCTCTCTTACACTCCAAGGATATTGCCCGTCCAAACCACAATGATATGTTTTTCACATTAATATTATTACTACAACACTTGAAATTCATGGAAGGACAAAAGACTTACACGAAATATTTCTCAACGTCCTTTTTTCACATATGTTACAATATCCTACAAAAATATATATGTTCACTGTAGTGTCTTATTTAAATAAATAAATAAAACGTTCTAAAGGATCTTCATCGTATCTCTTAGTCTTTCCTCCGAAAAGAAACAGCAAAAATAGGTTTCAAATCTGGTTTGTAAATAGCTCCATTCCCCTCAAAGGTTTGATAATTTTATTATTTGAAGGCTTGGAAATATGCTCATTATCGAACAAAAAAATATTCGATTTCATCATATTAAAATTCAAAACCTATTACAGCTGTAAACAAAAAAAAAGAAGATAAAATATGTTTAGTTAACTTTCATGTGCGTGAGTTAAGAACCATCCATGACGTCAAATATTAATGAATAAAAAAGAGACATTTTCTTGGAAAGTTATTTCTCAATTTAGTATTTCTTATATAGAATAATTTAGCATTTGGATGTTGAATTTTTTTCATGACATTTGAGAATACTTGACATATAATATTCTATATATTTATATACTACCGTAAAACTCTTAAACTAGACATTTTATAAAATCCCTGAAAATTTTAGTATGTTTGTAAAATGACTTTTAAACTTAGACATTTCAACAAATGACTAAAAATTTCTCGAATTTCACAATAGGAAAAAAAAACAGCGTTTTATTACAAAAATTGACTAAAAATGTTTTAAGAAGTTGTTAGAGTAGTTAAGTAACAATAGCACACCTGATTCAACCCGTGATGGATGTGTTGTAGTGTATTAAATATAAGGTCTCAGGAAAACATGGAGAGGAAAAAAATAGCAAGGAAAAAACGACAGGGAAAAATAAGAAAACTGATAAAGTGGAAAAAATGGCCAAATTATTTTAAGCTGATATAATACCTATCACAAATATAATATATATTAAGATAAAAGAAAGAAAAAAACGACAGGGGATCGTAGTCATATTTATTTATTTTTCTTAATATATATTACTAGCTATAGATTGCCCGTAGAGGCTCGGGCTAAGGAGGGAGAGGGAAATCACATTGAAAATGGTCAAATTAATTAAGGAAATTAAAAACATATTCAGAACATACTTCTATATACATACTACATATACGAATAATTATAATATGAAATTTTGCTTTTGAAAGATCCTGATAATTATAATTCTTATTATCTTGGATTCTTCACACTATATCAATCCAGTTAAGTAAGGTAAATACAAGGTACTGTATTATAAAGTTGCGTCGTTCACGACTTCTATAATTTGACAAAAGTAAGCATCCCCTTTTAATGACGTCACATATGTGTGGAAAACGCTAGGCCGTACTTGTATTTTGCTCTAAGATTAGAAGGAATCTAACACAAAATGTAAGATTGTCTATTTGCAACCTGAGCTTGGCACTATATAAAGGGGGAATTACATTTTATTTTCATACTATGCCCTTGTTTGGTATGATAAATAAAAAAATAGGTGAACATCTATTTACGTGTATGAATATAATACTGTAGACAAATATTAATATTAGTGGTCTTGTAGTTCTAAGTTTGAACAACTACATCTAATCATTTGAGAAGACTTTTCAATTTTCATTGGATAGGGCATAAACACCATTCTCTTAATATTAGATATAGTTTTATAATAAAAATCAATCAATATATCAAATAAACTTACAACTAGATCTTAATTTGTTTTTATGTTGATTTAGAGTTTATTTTGCTAACAGAACTGAAGAGAATGCATTGAGTAAGCCTTTGTTTCCTTATGATTTTTACTCCTCTCTCCAGAAAGAGATATATATTATAGTAAAAATTTGAATAATACTAGGGAAGTCAAATTTTTTTAAAGATTTCCCGCTTTTATATTGCTTACAATAGTTTGTAATACAGAGCAATGATAGTTCTACAATTAATAATAAAAAGGATTTTGACATTTCTACTCGCCTGACAACAATCACAATAACAAAATAACATTTACATGTCAAAAATAAAACCAAATTAATCAATAATATAAAAAAATAAAGTAAGGGAGAACTCATAAACAGGGTATGTAAATTTTGAAGAATATCATTGAGACTTTATTATTTTTTTCAATCAATACTAAAGCAATCATATTATTATATTGTAACATTTTAACTATTGTTTTCTGTAAAACAACGTATAGTTATCTTGTATGAAAAACATTTAATAATTTATTTATCCCTGTTGAGATCCTAGATCTTTGCAAGAGTAATATTCCAATATGGTGAAAAGTAATTGGGTTATTTAGAGAAGGATTCCCGACTAAATAAGTTTGAGAATTTCAATGACATTGAGATATTTCAACATAAGTTTACAAAAGTTATGAGGTTTTTTATATATTTTGTAAAACACATAATCACTTAACAGCTCCGAATAACTATTTATATGTAATAGCAGAGTAGAATATGTTTTGCAGACCAAAATATCAAGAAAAGAGAATTCTTGACCAATCTAGAACCATGAACATGAGCTTTAAGTATTTAAATTATATAATTATCGGTATAGACCGTATATCACGAAGACCAACTAATAAATGGAATTGATATAAATGTGATAGGGATGAGTGATTTCTGCGTTATATACATCCAGGAAACTGAAGGAATCTCATTAATGGAATAGTTTTCCTAGAGCAGGAGACGAAACAGAGTTAACTTTCAATAATTTCAAAGAAGGAGCTGTTGGTGGAGGATGAGAACTCTCCCTACTCCTCACTGGGTATCATAGTCGATTATTCTGTCGGTTTATGGAGCTCCTTAGTTCTATGTAGAAGTATACGATGATTCTGAGTAAGATCTGAATGAATTTATGTAAACGGACAATTATTAACGAGATCAGAAGTCACTACTCACAAGGCACCTTGATATAAAGAGGTATCTGCACAATGAACGATCTTTCCATTAAAGGAGATGAGATCCACCGAGCGAAATACTTGTTCATTGGATCTCACCTTAAGAGTCGAGATCCCCTTGACCAGACCATTACATTGATCAGAGTTATTTATATCATCCACCACCTTGACAAATTCTCAATTCACGTTGTTATATTAATATTATTGTTTTAATTTTTGAATGAATAGAACATGAGCTGAGTGACGTAACTCAGCTCATCGAATGAGAATGCAGACGCTACCCGAAACACATATATTATCCACTACCTTGGGTAAGTAGCAACTCCCTCTTCACCCCCCTTCCCCCGCCAAAAATACCCTTATTATTGCCTCTTCTTCTAACCTTAATAGTATTATTATGAATATTTAAAAAAAATTATTGCGTTATAAACTTCAAATAACATACCAACATAAATGCATCTAAAAAATTGTCTAGATGAGAAACACATTTTTTGTTCACTTCAAAAAATTCCCAAATAGAAATTTGGAAAAAAATTTCAAAATACTTTTTTACACTAATTTTGCAAAAGAAAAATTAATAGGATTTATTGGATTGTAAAAGAAATACAAACCTACCAATACTTAGTACGTGCAAAAATAAATAAGTTATGAAAAATAATTCGGAAAAAATAATACTCGATACCTGATTCATTTTTGCAAAAATTACGTATTAAAATGATCCGGAAATATAAAATAATCCCATGAAGATGTTTTGTCGGCATTTTTATGTGCAAAAAGCATCGTTTAGTGCCATTACTTTTTAAAAAACTGAAAATTGACGTTTGATGAAAAAATGGAAAAAAATAGAAAAATTATTCAAAAATGACAGATATTTCCGTTAAACATCAATTTTTATTTAGCAAATTTATATGCAGACTAATCTACAGAAACATTTCTACAAACTTTATTCTATTTACTAATTCCATATTTCAATGGAAGTTCCAACACAATAGTTTGGTAAAACAACTTTTGCAGAACTACTAAAAAAAAGTTAGTCCAGTTAATAACATGTTTAGTACTTTTGCTAATATTTTATAATTATTTGTAATTAAGGATAATGATTTTTGAGTTAGGAATGATTATTATTTTTGTTCTTTATTTTTCAAGATATAATCATCATCAGGCATTTCATTAAAAGACTTGACCATTATTTCAGTCATTACAGGATATAAATGAAAATTTTAGTCGTTTGTTGAAGTACCGAAGTAAAACAATTAAAAATTTCAGAGATTTCATAAAATGTCTAGTTTCACAGATTGGCTATAGCATATAAATAGGTCGTTCCATGAGAAAATTTTCGAGGAAACGGATTTGACTCAAATATAGAATATGTTAGTAATAATATGGAATGACGAAGCTCAATGGACAATGGACAATATGCTTGGGAGAAATTATTCTCTTTAACCCTATGTGCGTATGTTCGCGCCTCAGTCGTTCACTAAGGAGGAAATATACATTATGTTTATGAACTTTCAAAGACAATTCCTAGGTCAAATAGAGTAAATGTAATACTATAATGTATACACATACTTAGTCCATACAACTTCATTTCATCAAATTAAAGGAGCATTAAAAAAACAATAATATCCAAGAAAAATACTTCATTGAAAAGCTATCAGTTATCTAAATAAAACTTATTATATAATCTTTTTAAATTTTTGTTGTAAAAAAAGTTGATCATGAGATTAATTTTTTATCTTCAATGTTTAAAGGTTGATGGTCCTCAATTTTTTTTAAACTGTAACTATCTCAAGATAGAACACAAGATAGTTATCCGTTCATTTTATATTTATGAATAGTATATTAAAGATACAGGCTCATTTTTCAATATCAAGAAAAAAGACGTTAAAAAACAAGAGTACTTTCAATTATGTTTTACTTTAAAAGAATTAGTTTTTAAACAAATTCACATAATTGACAATTTCCAATTTATTTAAACTCAAATTGTTGAAATAATTCAAGAATAAAAGGGATTGAGAACATTGGAGTATCCTTATATGATAAAATAACGATATATATATTTATTTATTCTAAACTGAGTCATAGATTTTTTTTTTTAAATATCATAGCAAAAATGTTTGCTTAGACATATTGTGTGGGTTGAATCTGGTTGTGGATTTTCAACTTGCAATTTCAACCCAAATCAACTCTTTCATCACAAAGTAGTTTTTAACTCTTTGAATGTTATATTTCTTAATAAACAAGTGTTCCTATTCCAGAACTCTCAAGCCCCACACCATAGGCTAGAAACTCAAGTAATCCACCTTTTCTTATAATTTTATGTCCATATTGAATTTCGCACACCTTTTTTCAAACGGTTCTTGAAAGATTGCCGTAGGAATATTGTCATTTGAAAATTACCCTGAGAAAAATTCTACCGATAGGTAGGAATGACCCATCTTAGGATCCGTGGATATTCTTTTCAGTCTGCAGAAACCCCTTTGAACAAGGACCTTTGGGGCTGCCATTGTAAAAAATAGTATTGAGAAATTTGAAGTGGTGATGGTGGTTTTTAATCTGCCTTGAAGGCCCAAATTTACACTGCACAACCTGATGACCTGGATCATACTGGATTATATAGGTGGTTCTTTCAAGTGAAGGTGTTGAGTTTTTAACCTGCCTCGAAGTCCTACGGTTTTCCTACACAAATCATGTGTGTCTGGGGTAAAATTTAGGAAATTAAAGGGGTTATTCTATTGTCACCCAACTGTAGATAGGAAAACTATCAATAAATTCTTAGGTGGGTCGGATCAGTAGAATAATCAATATAAATTTAGTAAAATTGCTGGAAATTTTCTGCAGATGGCAACTTTCCTGCAAGCAATCCCGCACACAGGTTTCAAAGATAAAAAAAGGAATCCTGAATTTGATGTGAGAAATTAACATTGGCTGTATAGTTGAGGGTATCAGGTTATAGCATTTCTGAGACAAGTTGTTCTACATATATGTTAATCGTGGTGTATATAATGTCACATTTAAAAAAAAATTCACATTAAAAATAAAATTACAAAGTTAATTACATCATGATTGTGTAAAATAAATTTCTAAATTTGAATGATACACATTGAATGAATATGTACTTCATCCCTTCCCTATTTTATAAGTTTGGCCACTGATAAAGATTTTCTATAAAGTTGAGGTCTAGAGACTGGCTATGCTACTCTGTGACGTTCGTGTGATTCTTTTTCAGCTACTCACTAGCTGCCATACCTCTGAAAATGGGTCATTGTTATGCTGGAAGACGTACCCATTTTCAGAGGTATGCTCTGAAGAAAGGAGGTTGTCGCACAAGATTTCTTCAATCAATGAAGACGTCATTTCCCCTTAGCAGGGAAACACCACAAAAACAGAATGGTTCCACCCCATGCTCGACGGTGGAGATAGTGTTCTTGGGATTATACTACGCATTTATCTCCTTCCAAACGCTTTTTTTTGTCTCTTTCATATCTATCTCACTGTTGAAATAATAACCATTAAAAACTATAAGTCGTTCTTTTTTTTTTTGCCAGAGAGCAAACTCACAAAATCACAAAGGGATCAAGTATTTATTTTCTCCACTGCATGATGGACAAGAAATTATATATTATTATGTGTTATTGTCAAAATTGCTTATAGTAGTCAAATTAGACAAAGTGTTGGGGTTTCAGAATTCAAAAGATGTGGGACACACGGTCTCAAAGGAACCAGCCCGTGCATTACAAATGTCTAAGTATCTAAGCACATGGGGCTTAGATATAAAATTATAAATGCAAACAATAGATATGTATATCGTATGAATACTATATCCACACAATAAGTACCTAAACAAATGCAAATATTAGTAATAATGAAATTATAATTAGAAAAAAAGTTACTGAAAGAGAAAGTTGTGAGAATTAATTTATAAAAACAAAAAATTGTTAATTAAAAAACATAATTAAAAACTGCTTATCTATAAACATACATAAATGTATGTATCGTGTATAGGTACAATAATAAATTGTCTTGTTTTGGGGGTATTTTTAGTGCAGTGCATATTTTTTATTGTTTATAGAAAGTACGTCTAACTTAAAGAAAGTTCATACAAAAGAGACAAATATTTAGAAAAATAATTTTGGTAAATATATGGTCAATGTTAATAGTTGTTCAGTATTTCTTTTATAAAAATTATATAAATATTCTTGTGACAAAGAGATAATTTACTTTAAATTTTTATAATACAAAAGATACCTCAGTTAAAATAATAAATTGTTATAAAAAATTTAGTAATATATATATATAATATAAATAAGGTAATGTCCAAACTTCAGAAGGTAAGTACAAGGGGATCAACCTATTTTGATACAACAATTTTAGTATTTTAGACTCAACTATACTATCTATATATTTTGGAGTTGGCCTCACACGAAGTTAGAATTGAATTACCACCCCCTTCCCCCTACTAATTTCTTGTAGCTTAAGATATATACCAAAGAGAATTTTTGTTATTTTTCATTCATACAAAAATAATAAATCTAAAATATGTACAATAAATTTTACTTTAAAAAAGTTTAAAGTGTTCATCTCATTTATGAAGATATAGCCATAGTTTTTATTATAACATTTATCATTGGTTTCAAATGCTTATGTTGTTTTGATAGTACCTACAATATAAAATAAAATATTGTGTATTTTATCTTCGTTTTCAAATAAAATATTAATCAAGCGAAAATATGAAATTTTGCTTTAAAATAAAGTATTTCAACTATATTTTTGCTTATGTAAGCTAAAAAAGGTTCCTATAGAAAATTTCAGGAAGATAAATTTGATAATTTTGAGCTATGCAAATACATTACATATATTTGATGTATGTATTTCACTTATAAAGATCATAATGCAAATTAATATGTAAAGATTCAAATAGTATGGATCCGTTGATATGTTAAAAAAATAACCGAAAATTGACTTGGTCAAAATGGCAATACGGATTAATTTTAGTAGGATTACAGCCTAGCTGTAATGACTTTTCATTAAATTAACTGCAAGCAGATATGGGATAATGGAAATGAACTTGTGATAGAATAATTAAACGGATTTCTAGAATTGAGTGGGTTTTTCTGGAATCGGGAAAATAATGTTTAATTTGCGAATCCGATTCTTATGTATTTTTATATATTACTGGTATTTAATTATTTATTACTTTTCTATGTTATGAAAAAAAAATTAATGCATACATCAGTCAAGATATAAAAAACTAACATGTGAATTTGTTACTTGAGTATATAATTTTATAAATTATGTAATAAAATAATTTATGATAAAAAATGTTCAAAAACTGAGAAGAAACAAACTAAACGTGAACAAAATTGTTCTGAATACATGTGGTCGGTGCAAATATTGTTATTTTAGAGGAATAAGTTTTGTTAAGAGATTTAAGAAAGGTTGCCTTTGGAAAGATTGCCATAGAATTACTCCTCAAATTTCATACTTTTTTCATCTCTGCAATTGCTAATATTTATTAATTTAGTTTGTATTCTTTGACGAATATTCGTCAATTTCTATGATCAAGTTATTCTTATTATGCCTTTGGGTGCAGCTCAAATTGAATTTAAAGAAGTCAAAGTTAAATCTTACAACAAAAGAAAGAGAAAATGATAGATTTTAGTTTGGATTTTCTCCTTTTCATGATTTTTGCTTACGATTCTTTTTATGTTAACGCACAATATATCTACTTAATAAGACAACCTATAATATCCATATACTTCCTTTCTTTTCTCCACATTTCATGACAAAAACTCATCACTGAAATGATTATATTATTGCTATTATTGGATTTAAAGATTTATAATTAGTTATAGTACGATTATGTACAAATATATATTGGTATTTGTTACCAATTGAATGCCGAAAAAAAGATAAAAATCGAATTTATTTTTCTTCTTATTCTAATGAATCTTTTAAAAGAAAAAAAAAATTGCCCATATATTTATACTTATATATTTTTGCTTCTTATCACTGTATATATACATACAATTAGTGTTGTGACAGTTCTTATTTATTCTGGCCAGTCCATTCTTAGGAACAATCCTTGACTTTTATTTCAAATTGAGCTTGGTATATTTAGACAAATAAGATATATCAAACAAATACCGAGTGGTCCATCAAAATCTGAATGCTTTGAATTTAAATCTTCAAGAAGATAAAATATATTTCAACTTTTAATGAGTAATGTAGCCGCCCTTAGCGGCAATGATGGGTTCCATGCGGCAGCGGAAGATCTGGTACCCACTGCAAATATAATCTTCTGTCACGGTGTCTCAGTGCTGGCTGAAAGTGGCATTGAGGGCCTTGGTGTTTAGATGGCGGACACTGTAGGCCTTTCCCTCGACATGCACGCAAAAGGTGTAATCAAGGGGGTTGACATCAGGGGCTGTAGGGGGATCAAAAGTGTCAAAAAGTTTAAAATTTATAAAGTTCGGGCCTTGATGACGTCACCACTCAACATTGTTATTTTTTTTTAATCAGTTCTAGTACTGACAGTCCGACGCAGAGTGCTTTAATTCTATAAAGATTGATCATACATATTTATTTTTACAATTTCAGTTCTATTTATGTTTTATATAACTTATTTATCAAAAATATATTAAATCAACTGATTTCATATAATTTTTAAAGCATATTTATGATAATAATTGAAATATAATTTATTTGTTAATACAGGGCAAATAGACAAAAATAGACGAAAAAATGTATTTAAAATCAGATTCATAGTTTACTACATCAATATAAATATTGATAAATTATCTGCCAATAACTTTTCCTTATTTCCCTTAGAATTATATTTTCAAAGGTTGGATATTAAGGGGACACTACTTATCAGAAGATGCTGAATCTGATCTGTAAGGGTGCTAATTCCTGATGATTTTCTTGAGTGATTAAGTCTGGCATTTCTAATTTCTTGATTTAGTACTTCTCCAGCTTCTTCAGAACCGATAACAACAATTTCTTGTTTTTCATGCATGAAGACTCAATTGATAAATGGAAGCATAATGTATATAGAAATATTGTTTGACTGACTAGATGAGGGATATGTTCATTATAGAGGGTATCGTCCCAATAATAAAAATTGAGATAGGAAAAATTTAACCAAGACGAAAGTTGCGTCTTGGCAATTGAAATGAACATATATTTCTGGGGCACCTACTTTTTATATCAAACAGTGAGCGTGCAACCCTGAATTGCTTCTTGAACCCTTAGAAAATCCCTCGATAAATTTTTAATAACATAAGATATTAATTATATGATCATACACACATATTTTATAAATATAATTTTTTTTAAATGACGCATAACAAAAAGAGTGACTTCATATGGAAAACTTTGAGCACTGAATGGGGGGGGGGGGAGTTTGGGGCTGGGTCCCCAAAAATATATTTATCTACTTTCAATTCTATTGTCAAGACTCTAAATTCGCCACCGTTAAATCCTTGCTATCTCAATTTTTGTTTTGGATGATCCCCTCGAGATTGTTCAATCTTGCAGTACACTATGAATCAAAATCCTTATTTTGGAAAAAATGCGCAGGTTTTTTTTTATTTTATACTCTTCATTAATGATGTATCTAACTAACTTCATTGGTTGTTGTTGTTTTTTTGTGCTGCACTTTTGGTCTTTTATACTAAAATATTAGGTATATAAATAATTTTATGTATTTAAATAATAAAAATAGTAAGGTTTTCAAAAAACAAAAATATTTTTTATATAATATATAAATATAAAACTTACATGAAATTACTTTAAAATAGTTACTTTTGACTAATGCATTGACACATTTTTATTTAAAATTGCACACGAAGCTCTAAATAGCCTTCAAACTTTAACTCCATTATAGTCATTTATTGGTATATTCTTATACCTATAATATACTCACGGATTAAGTTATAAAAAACAATATTACAGTTCATTAAACTATTTTTTAATGGCTGAACAACAAAATATACACATTTTTATTAAGTGTATAAAAAAAATCTAATTCAACAATATTAATATTTAGATGTTTTGGCCGGGTTTTGTCTGTAAAATAAAGTACTTTGCGACTGTGGGACTAATAGGACCGGTTCTAAGACTGGACATAACCAAATAAATAATGAATGACACAATACTAGTGACCATTATGTTTTATAGAGCATTAAATCCTTTAATATCACTGGATTGCAAAAAATATAAAGTTCATCAAAAAATAATGAATGACGATTAATTAGATCGAAAATGTTCTTTTTAGTCGACATAACCTCTTTGTCCTTCATGATCACTGTCTAACGTCCACATGATTTACATGGACGTCTATCATCTGGACGGATGAAAATAAACTCATTATAGAACATGGTATGTAATAGGCATAATGATCATACTCTGGCAAAAAAAACCTAAAACCATTCCAGTAAATGAGAGAAGTGTGATTCATCGACTAAAACCAGCCTCAGTTGTGGTTTGGGCCAGTATGGCCTCATACGTCAAACATACACTTCAACAAATTATTCTTATTAACTCTTCAGAGGTGATGCTAATTGCATTTGAATTAGCCAAAATTGATCGCAATAATAAAGAATGATAAATTAATATATATTTCCTTTAGATATAATATAAGTATTTTAATATATAGCTAAAACTCTAAGGTATCTGAATGCATCCCACAAATTTGAATACAAAACCTATAATTGACTCAGATAGTATATATCAAATGAGAAATAAATTGGTATTTTCTCCTTTTCATCATTTTCGGTCAAGATTTTTTTACGTTGAGTAACAATTATTAAAGCTAATAATATAAATTTGAAATAATTTTACAAGTGACATTTTTAGCTCAGATTACTTTAAAATGAAATTTTATTTCAATTCTAAATAAAACTCATCAAAAAAGGACCAAGGGATGAGAGTTTGCAATAAAGCCATCACTGTAATCTACATATATATATTACATGGATCTTAGTCCGATGCAGCTTGCCAACTCACAGATTGGGGAGTGTTTGGCGCACGCCGCTAATGTATCTTCTTTTACATATCAAGTAGTTGTTTATAAAATAATTAAATTATATAGTCATTTATTAACTTATTAATTTTTTTATTCACTGTATGGAGCGGAGTCCCCATAACTAAAGAACGGATTATCATGAAATTTGGACTGCTGTCTTTTGAAGATTTGTACTAACTAAAAATGAAAAATAAATAAATAATAATAGTGATTTTTACTTTTCCGCCCATGTGTTATTTTGTTGAATTCAAATCAAACTTAAAAGAATGTATTTTTAAATTTTCATATGATTTTATACATTTCGTACCACAATATCAAAATAAAGGTCATGTTTTCAAAATTTAGAAAAAGTTGAAATTTTGTACATATTTTAAATATATTGTTTTGTTAGTGCGATTCACTAGTCTAGAAGATACGGCTTAAAATTAGAAAATGAGCTGTGATTTCCAGTTCTTAAAACCATACTACTAGGAGCACTCTATATCGTGGGTACTAATTATTCGATATAAAAACAAAAATAAATGGATTCGGGGTGTACAACAGTGAACGTATCGTCCTTATTTATATTATTTTTTCATAAGTTTTGAGATGGTGTAATCAAACTTGCTTGTAGATTTAACATTCTATAATAGAATGAAGGACATTTCATTAGTAGGATACAATGGGGGAATATAGCCATCAAACATTTAACAGATGATATAACAGCTGCATTTCCGAGATATGGCATTAAATAGTTCAATGTGAAGGTTGACAAAAAAACAATTCCCCAGTTTCGTGGGCATGCTATAAAAGTCTATCAATGTAAATCCGAATACCCCCTTTTCCAAGCTTGATAAGACCCAGAACGGCAGCAAGACAACCATCAAGAGAGCCATCAGTGTCGAACTAGGATGCCTCTCTAGGGTCAGGACAACAAAACCACCAGGGTGGTCAGAGGTAACAAAAGCATCAACTCAGTGGAGTCAACTGAATGAGTCTTGATATTTTTTAGATGAGAAAATATTCACGGTTGACCACTCACTCCAACGCAGGAATGACAGATAGATCTGATCAGACCATTCTGAGCTCTATACCAGAAGAAGCCAGCCAGAACCATGACCCGTGTTGTCATCTCCGGTGAGTGAGGCGTCATGCACCAGGTCGCCCGGCCTGCCAAAGCTTTCAGTACTGTGTGCCGAGTTTATCAAGAAAGGGGGATCTCATTATAAATAATTGAATGTTATTAAATGTAGCTTTCAAATAATTAAAAAATTATGCTTCTACCCTATATAATTCGTTCGTTATAAGCCTTTAAACATTTTACCGATTTATCTGGACCACCCTGTAAATACATGGAACAGTAATTATAATTATTCCTACACGCTATCTGCACATACTAAAGTCTCTTTCCATATTATAATTTTTAAACCTCAATAATTATCTCTAGCTTGTGGAAGAATAAAGGTAATTTTTGCCTTTCCATAATTTAATTTATCTTGGCATTTTAACTCCTACAAACAAAACACATTATAAATGACAGAATCTCTTAATTTGGAAAGAGACAATTGTTGAAGTTGAAAGATTATAATATACAAAGTTCTAAGAAATACATTGTCAATTGGTCCGTTCCAAAATTATACACGTATATATGTGTACACACAGAAATATATGGTAACCTACCTTCAGGCTAAAGCAACATTGATATTAAGAGGAAGAAAAAACAAGATTAAATTTTTCCTTCTCTAAATGTATGATGATAAAAAGGACCACATTTAATTAATTTATTATAAAATTATCTTATATTTTACAATGATCACAAATATTATTTATCTCTCAAAATTGGTATTTAGTTGGTCTTGATCCTTCAAAGTCTTGGTTTAGGATAGGTGGTCTTTAATACAATACTACTCTATAGTGAGAAAAATTTATAATTTTTTGAAGATGTTTACATTATATATATATTTGTTTTAAATACAAATGAATATGAAGTAAAAAACTCCATGGAGGATTGGAATTCAATTAATGATTTCATCCCTACATGTAGTTGGATATAACTTGAAGTTGGGAAGGACGGGGTCAAATAGGTTTGTTTTAGTTTTCGACTCATAACTCTTCAGTCTCAAATGTTATAAAATTTTCTCTTAAATACTTCATTGTAGCCCAAACTATGGGCTATCAAAAAAATAGTTAAAAAAATTTATATTAACTAACTCAATACATCAAACCATAAAGTTTCAAGAACAACAAGGATTTTATTCCTATCAAAATTAAACTACCCAAAAAATCAACTTTTCTAACATGGTGTCAAACGGTCCTAATAGAAGTAAAATAAAATTTATATATGACTATGTTAACAATATATTTGATATCCTTAAAAAAAAATCCAATTCCTTTCACCGCTTACCACATAAACATCCTTAATTGACTTGTTCTTCAGATTAAGATATTGATTTTTCCTCAATATAAGATCAAACTTGGGAAATTTTTCATAATATAAAATTGAACATGTTTTCTTTTTTAAATGGACGTCTACACAAAACAGAAATCTTAAATATGATTGACAGAAGTATCAAAATTTAGGTAAGTTATGGAAGAGAAAGTCTGGCACACACATTTGACCATCAAGTTTGGGGTCAAATGGGTTTATCAAGGTTTTTTCTAAGCTTCAAATTTTCTAGATTATTTTTAAAGACTATGCGACAGATTAATGTTGTCTAGGTAAATTATGAGTTTATTTCTGTAGTTAGAACTAGCAAAGCAAATTGTATATATATTCGTTACCTGAATCAGGGGACTTAGTGTTTTTATCCATGTATGGTTTTATAGATATACCTACAATACATAACTATAGAAGTAAAGGGTTTTTATTAAGAGGACATCATTTTTTTTTATGAATTAAACACAAACAGTTAATAGTTATGCCAAATTTATTTTTTCAGTACAACTTATAAGCATTTACATGTATGTATGAAAATCGATTTTACTAGTGTAACCACCACGAGCACATTTACAAAAGTCCAATTGCAATAAACCAATAATGAAATTTCTAAATGTCAAAGGAAGAAAATAAATATGGCGTCATTTTTTCCCTAACAGAAAAATTGAAGCGTCCCCAATGAAAACCCCTTTACATTGAATACCAGTATATTTTATGTACAATATACCTATATGTACATGTACTGTTTTTCATACAATTTCGAGTCTCAGCTGTGCCTTGCAAAAGAAAAAAGTTAAATTATATTTTATATTTATTATAGAAATTCATAAATATTAAGTACATAATATACTATTATATTTGAGAATAGAAATATATTATATATTGATAATTATAGTTGGATTTTGGTTCACTGTATAAAATTTTAATGCATTTTTATATACTTGCAGAATAAAATTCATAAATATAATATGTATTTTCCCACTCCATAGCATAATATGTGCCATTGAAGAAACTTCATTCATATTCAATTTTTAATTTGCTTAAAATTATCTCATGAAATAATTGTTGATTTATTGTTTTCAAAATAGTCCCAAAGTTTCATAAAAATAAAGAACTAAAATACATATATTTATAATTATATTTGAATTGTTGTTCAATTTTAATAAATTCATAAGTACGATTATTTAATACCTTTTTAGAAGAGATGCATAATAAAACTATATCTCGTTTAATACTGTTCGGTATACTGGTACTTAATAGTACTGACGTATTTAAAATGATATTTTACTAAATTGACATTGAAACTGGTACTTTTATAATGTCATTAAAAATATTGGTAAGAAAAAATATGAGTCCACTCCAATTAAAATATTTTAAAGAAACTGGAAGCACAACGCATCTGCAAAATGAAAGAAGAAACCAACAGAAAAAGGTGATCCGCTCCAAAAGAATATGACCTTAACATAGAATTGGGTTTTGGTCTGAAAATCCTAGACCAGCCTGAGACTATTATTATTTTTTTGTACCAGATTTTTTTCCTACGGGGAGATGGAAAAGCTCAGAATGTGTTCGGAAGACTACAGCGAGCTTTGATTCCTTGTCAACCCCTATCTCTATTACAACATATGTATTCATCGATATTTAGAATAAGTGGAGTTGTTTTGTTCTTTTTTTCTATAAAAAAGTTTCATTCTTTTCCAACTTTAACAGACACTTCACTTACTTTAGGTCAAAGAACCCCAGTCAAGGAGATGGAAAAAGGATTTCAAAACTTTTGAAAACTTTTAGACATAGATGTCTTATTCAAAACCTCGATTACAGTGCTATTTTTTTTTAGAAATATATATGTCTAATCTCATATAACGAAGATAACTTGAACTCCAAGGTTAGTGCAAAAGTGACGTGACTGATGGTCTTTTCAATCTAAGATGTGTTCCTTATAATTTTGTTTAATGAATATACAATCGGTTTTGTTGGTTGTATTTTTTCTCTATAAGTCAAGATACGCAACAAGAGTACCTGAATATGTCCCTTGCACAAAAAGTCAAAATACTAGCTATCTATGGAGAAAAGTTACTTAAGCCGTGTTTTTGCACCCTAAATTGTATTCTGGTCTATAGCTTTTACATCTATTTATATCGATTTTGCACAATTTTATCTATTTTCTGGATTAAGTCATGCATATGGTGCAAAATTGATGTAAGTATCATTATCGTCAATTGTGCGCGATAGATTATTGAGACCCTTGTAATTACTCCATTTTACGCTGTTATAATCACCCTAAAAACATACCAGTCACAAATATGTATTTCTAAAAATATGTTTTACTTACTTATAAAGTGTGATAATTTGTCATAATGACAAAAAAAATAAAAATTCCTTAATTTGTGGGGGGTTACAGGGCCTCCAACCTACCCCTACAACCGCCTCAGCCGTCCCACCTCTAATATGCATACAAGTAGCTTTAATCTGAGATCTAATCCGATATAGAAATGAAATACTTCAGTTGATGAATAGATATATGAAAATAAAGACGTATGTTGTAGCAACCCTAAACTTATTTATTCGAACCTTCCACTATGTTTGTAATTTTATATTCTAAATTAGGCTTAAGGTTTCTCATGTCATTTCAAAGTTTAGCTACGCTTTTAATAAAATATGACATTAATTGAGTAGACTTTGTTAATGTCTACTTTTTTTTTATCTTTTAAAAAACTCACAGAGAAAATTAACAATAAAGTCAAAGTGTTTAAGTGCAAAACCTATTCAAAAAGAAATATTTAATTTAACTTTTATTATATTATTTAGTCATTCCTTGACCTATTACTAGGAGATTATCATTGATTTCACTCCAACGCAAATTGGAACATTAAATAACAAACTCATTTCATGGCTATCCTGCTCTCAATTGATCCCTTTTTGCTAAAGTTCATTAAAACTTTTTGTTTCACCAAAAAGTGGTTTGAATAAATAGATAGTGTAAAAAAATTCTCGAGTAATTACTTATGTATGTATTTTGGAGTAGTTCATAATATGTCAATGCAATTTTTGCTTTTAAATAGTTATCATTGATCAAGTCTTTTACTTAACATTACATTCAAATACCGAACAATTAGAGATTGGATAATATATTTTTTGAATAGATAGATATTTCTGCTCTCTTTATACTTTTGTAACAAAACCAAACTTCCTTCTCATATATTCGACATTACATCATATATTGATAAATTAATAGGTCTATAAATATTTTATAATATAATTGGAGTCAAGGCAGAGGAGTTAAAAAAAATTAGTATCTATATCATTTTTTCTCGAACATGTCTGTCGAAGTTATAAAAACCTTCTAAGAAATTCAAGGACATATTTTCATGAGAGGATAAGGGATAAATACTTAAGCATATTAATCATAAAATGTGAAAATTACTCATTTTAAAGTTTAGAGTTTGGATCTTGTATTCATGTCAATAAAATTATTAATAAAGACTTCTTTAGAAACACAAATGACTTCAGATCCTATCATCACTTGAAGTCATTAATTAAATTTGCTAACATCATTGAAAAGTTTTACTTGAAACTATACAGATTTCTCCTTCTCTTATTAGGTTTATTATGAAAAAAAAAGGAAAACTTCTTGAGCCGAATCATATTCTAGAGAGTTAAAGCCTTCGAATGAGAACACGCAAAATAACAGTTTTCTTATACAACGGGGGACGTATTGAGTTGTGAACCCCAAACACAACGGCGTACCTTTTATAACTTTGTTGTTGAGTTACTATTAAGAAGGTGTCTCACTCTCCAGATCCAAATCCCCAAATAGAAGGGCCAAGGAGAAATAAAACTTCAGAAAATAAACTAAATTAACCAAAAGTTTAATATGGAGCTCACTTCCTTCACTCACAAAGTGGAGTTGAGGAAGGCCCAATAAAAAATTACTTATATTGAACTTGAGTCTATTAAGAGACCTCTCTAAAGAGAGAATCCTGAAGAAAAAGTCTTCAGAAGCACACCCTCCATTCAGAGGAAAATGATCCAAAGAGCTTGACTTCCTCTTAACAACTGAAGATTTAATTTAATTTTTATTGATTTTTTTCATTTAATTTCCTTTTCTACAAAATATAATTTCAATTTTTTTCACTAGTTATTCTGTAATATTTATATTCATTATATCAAAATGGATATTATATTAGATATTTTTAAAGGATATCAGATTTATATAAATATATGATTTAGTATATACCAATGGGCCATGGCATATATACAATATACTAATATATATATATATAGATCCAACCAAGTACTTGTACTAACCAAAACAAGTAATCATAAAGTTGATTGTAAAGCAAGTTTGATAATTTGTATGTAAGTCCATTACATTTTACAGAATTAAACTTATATCTCATGTAAAAAAAAAAAATCTTATAAATGATTGAGTAGAATAGAATTACACGTTACAAACTTCAACTAAAAGGACAAAATTTGTCTGTGAAAAAAAGCAAGATTAACAAGAAACATAATAGTGTTTTAGACTCATCGCCAGGCTTTAAAAACACAATCTGATAGCTTAGAACCCTCATGCATGATCTATATCAGCGTTTCCCAGAGTGAGCATTACCGCCCCTTAGGGGTGGTAAATGGGGGGTTGGTAGAGCAAAAAAACGTGATTACATATTATTTCATAAAACAAACCAATTTATCTTCAAAAATTAAAAAAATGTGAATGCAAGAGTGCAGATAAATGAATATCTTGAATATTATCCGATTGATAGGAAATAAGTACGTTCTATCAAAATTGTATTAATGTACTTCATAATTGTTGCCTTTATACTTTAACCTATACTTTGTATACTATCACTCTCAAAAACAAACCGACTACTTAGAATAAATACATATACTTTAGTTAAAAACTAAACTAAAACCCAAATTCTGTAAATTAAAACTTCAAGCAAGTATTTAAAGGACGTTTAGTTATTATAAAGCTGTACTAATATATTTTGTACTCCAATAATCTTTTATTTCTTTAACTATTTAAACCGAAAGTCTTGGAGAGTAATGAAACCTAATTGTCTGCAGGTCTTAGAAAATTTCAAAGCACGAAAAACTATTGAAAATAGGTTTTTGATCACTTCACAACAAATCTAATAACAATTTTTGTGCTTCCTGCAACATATATTTGCTGACTGCTAGATCTGGTAAGGCTTACACGATTGGGCAGTAAGAAAGATTATGCTCACATTTGTACATAAGTCACTCGACCAAATTATGAGTTATGTATATCTTAGTAATCACTCAGTTCAAAAAAGAATGGATAAAATGCCTGAAAACATAGAAGGTAAATTGTGCAATTTTCTTGTTGCAGCATAATATAGCATGTAGTCAGATGAGTACATTTTACTGGGAAACACATATGTGTTTCTCCTTCCGTTGTTTTTTGTCAATGATGAAAAGTTGGTTCAAGAAATGATATTTGTAAGAAATCTTATAATAAATACTAGTTAGGAGAGTTGGTTTTTAATTTAATTTCGCAGATGTTTTGCATGTAGCATCGAGTGTGTGTTGCTAAGGATCACCTAGTCAGAGCTTCAGAGACTAAAGTACTCTTTTGCTCATCTGTCATAGCGTCGTATTATGATTTTTTCTGAAGCTCTTATTGAAGTTCTTTCATTCTATAGGAGAGAACATCTGCGTATTGATTAACTACGTATGAGTGTGCTGATGGAAAACTGTAAGTAACACGAATAATTTATTTTTGACGATCCCTAATAACTTTGGGAAATTGCAGATGCTACAGCTAGTACAAATATAAAGAAACACTTTCATTAAGTTAGATGATGAGCTTTTACTGAGAGATAGATAATTATAATTGTTATTATTGTACAGAATCGTGATCAAAATGTATTTTTCCGTAAATGCATAACTTCACATCAATTAGCTCAAAAGGTGTTTATTTTAGGGTAAAGAATGTGTTCCAAACAAGTTCGTTTTATTTTATGTCTCCATATCATATAATCATTTTGTGGAGAAGCTACAAATATTTTTATATATGTAAATTTATACCTCAAAAATAAAGTATTTAGTTATGAAGTTTCAAAAAAATATTATATTTAAACTAGCACGAGCATGCTACCTCTAAGATAGCCAATGAAAAATAAAGATTTAATTTATATTTAGTTTGTTTATCTTAAAATTCTAAACTAACACGATCTACTATAAACTATAAATATATCATAGGTGAATTTCTATTTTAAAACCTTCTTGAATTCAATTTTTTTTTGTTCTCTGTCCATTTGAAAATCCATATAGCATTGAACAAAGTCACAAATGGATCAGGAATCAAATGTTTACTATCATAACATTTGACAACGAAAATGATCGGAGAATGGATATCCTATTTTAAAGATTATATTCCCCACGTAACTATAGATCGAAGTGTCTGAATGTGTCCTACTAAATAAGTTTTGCAAAGTCATCCCTCCATAGAAGCTTGTGGAGTCGAAACGAAATCCGAGAAGAGTCTCAGTTTGCTTCAGCAAGATTTCTTCAATTTGATTTTAAACAGCGCTCTGGTGAGTTATGAAATTTAATAATAACGTCATTTATCTTGTATTGTTTACTATATGAAAATATCACTGAAATAAACGACGCTGAAAAAACCTTGTCCAAATAAATAATTACTCATTTAAATGTTGCTAAGATGAAATACAGAGCTGGACTAAACGTTGCTCAAATGAACGTACATTATTTAATATACGTTCTTCCTTTTTCTTTTAGTACAATATTTCGTTGTTTTCTTTTTGTTTTTTGGTGCATTTTCGAATCGACAACCCATACCTTAAAATAATAAGGAAACACGGGGAATCAATCTTGTTTTATGAAGAAAAAAAAATCAAATTATTAGCGAAAAAACAAACTTGCCCTCCAGAGACCAGGAATCTGGTCTGATCAGAATGAAAAATACCCTTACGTACGTAACTCAGATTTCTGAAGAACTTTTATTTCATGTCTAAAATCTTTATTTGTCTCCGTTTTTTAAGTTGTTATCAATGTTTTTCTAAGCGGGCCGAACGAACACCAAACACAAATAAATTATTTTGACACTATGTCGGATAACTGAAACATTTAATTAGAAATTCAACTATCTCATTATAAACTCAACTTACCGGAAAAGTTATTACTTTGATTTTTATTGTTTATTGTAAACATATCAAAATAAATCAGCTTATCAAGGGGCGTTGTTACCTCAGACACGAAGTTAAGGTTTCATGTTTTTGTTTTTGTTTGCTAGTCACCAGGATTACAGCAAAAGTTACAAAAAGATGTAGATCAAACTTGGTACGAAGATTAAACATTAAATTTTGAGAGTTCAAATTAACACAAAACGTAAAACATGCATAACAACTTAAGACAGAAAACTCATTTTGATTACTGGCACTCTACTGAGTGCCCAATTATTATTTTTTGCTATTGTGTTGATTTTAATTATTTTAAACCGTTAACACGGCATTACCTCGCCAAAAAAAATTGTATTTTGTTGTCAACTGTTGATGTTTCTGCTACTTTCTTTTAATCAATGTTCTGGGCGTTGATTCGTGGATTATAATTAAGTATTGTTATTTAGCAGTAGTTTCATAGTTTGGAAGAATTGGCCAACTATGAACTGATTTTGGGCCTTTTTCTGTTTATTTTCAGAGGAAAGGTTGCATGGTCCCTAATATTTATGGGATATTAAGTCATAACTCATAAGTAGAGATGAGTATTTTGTAATAAAAAAACTACCTTTTAAAAATTAGAAAAAGAAAAACTGTTGTTGCGTGTACTTTTTCTTAATTATTTTTCACTATTTATTTGGTCGTGGTGGTGTTAACTTCTTCAACTGAAAAAAGAATTCTCGCCTATCTTTGATATAATTTTTTTTCAAAATGCATAATAATTTATATATAAATGAGTTTAAATATAATTACTATATTTTCCCTGCAGCAATGTTATTTTAAATGCAGAAGGTTCTCCCTTTGTATATCAGTAATTCATTTTCTACCCCAAGATCATATCAAGCAGCTGATATTGACAAGGAATTTATATTTAGGTGTACCATATATCTAGGTGTCTAGGTACCGCCTTCTTTTGCGTTCTATTTGTTTTGTTTTTTTGTTACAAAGATATCAACTCTACTCATACTATTCTTATGGTGATGAAACACATAACTTTTTTTTACATCTATATTTCAGCTTAATATAACTAGTTATTTTTACAAATTTTATTATTTATTTTTATTAGAATTTGATTTGTGATTGAACAAAATTAAAATGCACATAAATGCCCTTCAGGAAGTTATTTCGTTTAGTTTGTTTACTAATCTAATTACAATTAACTCGGTTTTGGACTATAAGCAAGACTTGTTTGAGGTATAAACAAAACGTGGGGACCTTTTTTGGTCCATCACTAGGATATTTCTATGGGAAATTTGTTCGCTCATATTTATGTTTATCAATGTGACATTTTTTTTCTAGATAATTTTATATATATATAGTTTGACATTTTAAAAGAATGTCTTTCAAAATTTAGACAACACTAATTGGACTTTTTGACATTTTCTAAGCAAATGTATTTCGAATTTTGGCAAAAAAAATGTATTTTCACAATATATACGATGTATAGAGTTTCTATTTTGTAGGTTTAAGCGCGGGGCCTGGGAAAAGTGATCCCAATGCACTCCCCTAAATCCAGCATTGACTAAATCTGCTCGTTTGTCATTTGGTTATGTGTTTTACATGTTATCGCGCTCCTGATTGTTACTTGCCAACAAGAATGTCCAAATAGCACTAGTCACAAGACTGTTGATATAATATTAGCATATTATCTCATGTTACTTACTCCTTAAAGTAGGGATGTCCAACCCGTTGGCCAATTAATGTTTAAGTGCGGCCAACTACAAATTTTTCACTTCAAGTAGTACTTTTTTTGAAAAATCACAGCTATGGGGAAAATTTTTAATGAGAAAACAGAGAAAAAATTTAAGGATTTATTTTTAAAAAAAAGTCATTCGATCAAATTATAAAACGGAACAAAAAAAGGAAAAAATATTTCGAGTGCCCCTGTACAGATTAGCCTTTTTTGAAGAAGTTTGGCCTTGAAAAATTAGATTTTGCCTAAATTTAATAGTTTTGTTTGATGACGCCATTTTTCATAAAATTTGATTCAATAAATTCTGGGGCCTATTAAAATATTTCAAGTCACAATACAAACCGTTATACTAAAAAGTTGGACATCCTTACCCTAAAGCTCATTTCTTTTTGGGAGAAAATACTCCAAATTATAGATTTTAAAGGCCAAGTAGTCTCTTAATCAAACCTATATCCTAGGACTTCAAATTCTAGGAAGGTCCAGAGATTTGGCTATGATTTTTTTTTTTATATAATTTTGTATTTTTTTGATAAACCACCAATTTTTGTAATTATTTTGTATTTTTGTAAAATACAATTGATTTAACAATGGTCAATTCAATCGTCACAAGCCTGGAAGAAAATTTATAAATTAACGATTGTCAACCACAAGAAAATAGGGTTTTGTTGCAATTATGCAGTTTTACTATTTAAAAAAATTAAATTATATATATTTCAGTTGGAAGGAGCACAATGCATCGATTTGGAAGGGAACGGTCCTCTAGCGCCTCCTCCCCCCTTCCTTAGTTAGGGAATTTGTTAGAAGCTTTATTTTTACGAAGATTTTAGTTAGTTTTAAATTAAGAAAATGAGGCAAAAATACACTTCCCTACTTCTCCAATATGGATTATACTCGTAATCCAAAATACTTCTTTAAGTAAATAAAGATACTCAATCTACCCATATTTACAATTGTCTAATATGGGGGTATATTGTTTCTTAATACGATATGTTTATTATTTCCATGCATTCTAATCTCAAAAATTATCAAATTTTCATGAAACATGAGTCTTTTTTTAGGAGGGTGGGGGGAATGTGTTCACGAATGAGAATAATACCTTTGAATTTTTTAGGAAGGTTGTTGGTATACCCAGGAAGACAAGAAGCTCTAAAATTGAAATTTAAGACTTTGATGCAGTTTCTCAACTTTTATTTTAATTTAATGATTTGACTTGCCCTAATGTTGAAGTACTCTATTTAAACTTCAACATTATTAACTTGGCTTGAACTTGAGCCCTTTTATTGTGTGTAGTTAGCAACCAAGTAATTCAAGTCACAAATTTGTTTCTTAAATGTTCATGAAAATAACTTTTGGTAGTCAATAATATTTTAGAGAATTGCCAAGTATGTGTACGACTTCAGAAATGAGTACTCTCGATAACTACTTAATCTCCTAAAAGGGGCATAATCACATTTTTCAGCAGTAGTATTTCTCGGTTTATTAGTGGTGAGTCATTCATAGTCACTTCAAGTAGCCCCCACCCCTAATAACCAATAATTAAAGTTGATAATTCTGTAGAGAAAAACGCGTGCAAGGAGAAGGGGGCATTATCATTTACGAAAACTTTAGTATCAGCTAAGAAAAATTTAATTAAATAGAAAAAAAAAACGTAAACCTTCTTTGCCTAGCTTTAAACTGATAGAGCCCTGGGGCTCAAATACAAGATTCATACGTTATTTTTTGTAAAAGTGAAGTATAACTAAGCGTATTAGTACATATTACATTACACAAACTATCCAGTTACTTCCTCGGTATTTTTCAGATATTAATAGTTAATAAAAGTTACTCATCTACTTTACACAATTACTTAAAAATAATCTTAATAAAAAATCCTCGTTGAAACTTGAATTATATTTGGAATAAAAAAACCATACAAATAGGTACAACTTATTTTAAATTTGATGTGCTGATAACGTCAAATTCTTGACCTATTTCAATATTGACGCTTAAATCCTTCAAAACGCAAGAAGCAAGTATTCCAAAATCAATGTTACTCTCCATAATTTTTGAAAGAGTATTCATAGGCTCTTTAGATTTATCAGCATTCTCTTGATCAATGTTTAACATTTTGCAACGATTGCACACATCCTTATAAACAAATGAGATATCATCTACAGTCCTTCTAATTAATCGACCCCAATTCCTTTCTTCATATATGAAATTACTCTCAAAAACTTTAGATATAATCATTAGAATACATACATATTTCAAACAAAGAAAATCAACTCACTTAAATTTGCCCTAAATTGGTTCATCATCCAAGTTGTGTTTTTCTTATTCAGTGTTGAATTAGCCGTAAGGTCTGTTAGTGAGCTCCAGTTTAAAATAAGAAATTCTGCGGAATTGGATAAGTTATTCATAGATCCTCTGGATGCAAGTTTAATTAATCTGAGTCCAGTCAAGCCTAAACATTCTTCTAACCAAAGAGATGCATCTTCTCCTTCATCATAGCCCGAAATAACTTCATTACAAACTTTTCCTACACAGGCTATCATCTCAAATTTTTGTCGCTTTTTCAATAGTGGCATTATGAGTCTGGAGCCTAACTCATCAAATGATAGGGAGAGCGTATTTTCTTTTAAGTTTATTGCTGGTCTTATTAACGCAAGAAGGGGTTCACTCTTTTGACTGAGAATTTTATTTCCTGAAAATTTGAATTAGGAATTTTAGATTATATACATATGACAACAATGAAGAAATTACCTTGAAGTATAAGCCACTGCCTATCGTACAAAAGTCCTGATGAAACAACTTGCCAATTAGTTACAGAAAAAGCACCACATGATTTAATTGGATAGATAAAAATATGTTTCAATGATATTAATGGGCTACAATCCTTTGTGAAATTCATTAATTGATTATTCAAATAATATTTTTGAAGCAATTCAATTAGTATTCTGATATCTTTTTTATTGTTGTAGTAACCAAAAGATATACGAATGGATCCTAAAGGTCTTCCATCCAATAAATCCATATTGTCACCGCAGGTATGACCAGCTTGAAAGTTGGATTCGATATCCTTGTCTTTAAAATTTAAATATCTCGCACATGCACCAATGTTACAGAAACAGCCAACTCGTACATGAATATTATGAACAGAACATAAGTTGGCAAATTTGGAAAATCCAGCATGAGTTCCATCGAAATTGAGAATATTAAAATTTATTATTGGCCCTTGAGTTCTAGGATCAAGAAAATTATTCGATAGATTGAAAAGTATAAGTGGATTTCCATTTGAATAAAAAAGCATTTTTAATTCTTTGTAACATTTCTGCGCCAATGAAAATGTATATTGCGATATCCGGTAAGTATTTATATTTTGAATAAAGTTGAATCCATGAATTGATGCGAATATTTGTTGATAAGGAAGGGTTCCATCCTATAATTGGAAGGCATATTGTAATGAAGGTGTATTTTCAAATAAATCATAGATTTACCTCTAATCCCTCAACACCCATTTTGAGAACTTTTTTTCTTTCATGAACAGTATTCATTTGAACTGCACCCCCTCCAAAATATTTTTTTACCTTAATATTTATGGGGTACAAAAATGAAATAATAAAGCTCAATTTTTATATTAGAAAATAAATTAACTAATAATTTGAAATAAAGGTCAAAAGTTTCTTTTTAAAATCTCAAAGCATTAATTAGATAAAAAATTCGACTAAAAAATAATATTTCAAAAGAAAATTTAGTTATTTAGATACATATGAAGTTAATTCATTTTAATTTGCAGAATAAAGAAGTGTTAATAACCTTCAAAGCTTGATCTAAGCATTCACTTTTGAGCACAAGAGCTCCTATACCCGTAGGATATCCAAAAATCTTGTAAAATGAAAAACAAACAAAATCGACATCCATGCCATGACTAAGAGATAAGTCTAATTGATTTGATGATAAATAGCATGCGGCATCTAGATAAATATATATTCGTTTATGTCCATTCAAAGACGTTTCTATTTCTCGTATTTTGGCTATCCATTGTTTGATTGGAAATTTCTTGCCACAAAAATTTGACATCACAGGAAATGCAATGAGAGAAGTTTTTGAACAAAAAAAACTATGATCCCTGAAACAGACAAAACAAATTTCAAATAATGAATTTTATTATATTTAGGCAAGGAAGTCTAACTATAGATTTCCTTGATTTAGGTATATATAAACATATTATATCAAATATAAGAGTCGAAAATTGCGACCATGGACCAATCAAAGAGGATGAGCATAATTTCTAAAAACAATCTAGGACAAAGACTTTGACTTACTATAAACACTTACAATTTATCCATATCTTCCTGTCTAAAACAATAAGATTTGTTGGTCAGTTCTCTTAAACCCGTAACACTAGTATGACTTTCATTCATGTAATAGAACATGAGCTCTTGGTTTGGTCTAATAAATAGATCTCCGATCATTTTCAACGAGCCCGTTGAACCAGATGTGAACACCACATGATAAATGCCTGGAGATGCTTTTAAATATCTTAATACCTTGGAGCGACATTCCCGTATTCGAATCTCCTGTTTTCCATCAAAAGAGCTATGAGGATTACAAAATAAATTATTGCTCAGCTCCTTATGTGCCGAATCTAATTGAGAAACACTGAATAGACCCGCACCAGCGTGGTCCAAGTAAGTTTCATTGGAAAGTTGAGGAAATTCAGTGGCTCTGTCTATTAGCTCTTCCATTTGTCACACTCTTTATAACACTGTAAATCCATATGAAATTTTAAACTTGATACTATGTATAAAACAAAATATTATGCCCAACTTATACATTGACATAAGTACATATAAGTAGTAGTATTATATACTAATTTTGCTGCCCACCTCCTCCTTCCTCAAGTGTACGCCAAAAAAAAAAAAAAAAAGGAAAAAAAAGACGCGGAACACACAATTAGTACATATTATTTATATCATATAAATGCAAGAAATAATAATTAGACATATCATGTTAGGTTTTAGTATTATTTTTAATAACTAATTTTTGTCTTCACAATCTAGAAATAAATCGTGTTTTATAAATAGGTATATGTATATAATACAGAAATCAGGCGGTAGCCTTAAAACTTTATTTCATCGTCCATAGTATGTAACACCTAAAACGACACTCAACTATTCCCACTTCTTAATATAACATTGAAAAAGCGTATGAATTCGCTTAATTCATAAAAATATAATTAAAATAATACCACACTGAAATGTAAAAAATCACGATATAAATTAAAGAAATTTATAGTATATGAGATGTAAGGGATGGAATTTCAGCAAGTCTTCGAACTCAGAAGAATTATTGCGGTGTTGGATTAACCATACTTTGTTGCATGTTAGGCTGGGGAACGTTAGGATGTACTGAGTGCGGTGAGTGGTTGACAACTTGCTGTGGTGGCATTTGTTGCTGTTGAGGCGGCATTTGTTGTTGAGGAGGCATCTGTTGCTGCTGTAGCATGTGTTGTTGTTGTTGTTGTGGTGGTGGTGGTGGTTGTTGTTGCACTTGTTGCTGCTGCTGGACTTGTTGTACCTGCTGCTGGACTTGTTGTACCTGCTGCACCTGTTGTTGCTGCTGTTGCTGTTGTTGACCACTCTCTCTATTCAACTGTTGCTGAGCCGCAGTCCGTGCTCGGAATTCTGCTGCACGTAACTGTTCCAAATGGAATTGTTGTCGTTCCTTAAAAAAATACAGAAAATTGTATTAATTATCATAATTATTTGACTAATAATAAAAAAAATGTTATTTTTAATTAATTACTTGGATTAATTGTTGGCGTTGATATTCCAGAGCCTCTCTTTCACGGTCCATGATAGTTTCAAGTTCTTCAAAATGCCTTAATTTGATTTCTAACTTTTTCATTTGCGTTTCTACTAAAAGAGCAACCAAAGATTTGATTTTTCTTTCTTCAACTGCAGCCAAATGTTTAGCTTTTACAGCAGCTGAGGATAGAGCGGCGGCCGCTGCACTTTGAAGTTGTCCATCCTTGATTAACCTATCTTTAGCAGTTTCTTCAGGTTTAGGAGGTGTCTTCTTTTCCGTTGAATTGGCTTCGCTTGAGGTGTCTTCTTTTTTAACTTCAGGCTCTTCAGATGATTCGTCTTTTGTGTCATCTTTAGACTCATCGTCTTTGTTGTCGTTCTTCTCCACATCTCCGTTTGTGGAAGTAGACGACTCCTCAGGGACCTTTTTCTTTTCGGGTTCATCCCTTGAAGGATCTTCAGCTTCAGTCCCTGCAATTCCAGATTTTTCAAGAGCCGAACCTTCTGGAGTTTCACTTCCATCATCCTTTGCTTCTTGAATATTCTTAATATGTGAATCCATAATCACTGAGGGTACCTCGTCTTTAATTCTAGCAAACTCCTCCATTGCAGATTTAGCTCCAGCAGCTGCAACTCTTGGATCCACAACTGAAGCTAAAAATGCGACAGTTGACATAATGGGGTTCCCTGCACTACTAAATGGCATAGGTTGATAAGCCATGGGTCCCATTGCACCACCTCCAACCTCAGGATTTTCTAAGTAAGGATCTTCAATCGGAAGACGAAGGAAATGCAAAATACACTCATCTTGAGTTCTTGAGCCAACATGCTCACAGACCTTGTTCCAATCATCTTTGAACATCTCAAGAGCCTCCAATAATAAAAGTGTTTCTTGATCCGTCCAATCTCTAGAAGCAGTTGCAGCTGATGCTTTTTTAACAGCGGCATTTCTTTTATCATATAGGTCGGTTTTGAGACCAAAATCGCCACCGACTTCCTTTTTAACGCCATTTTCAGATCCCCCAAACGCACCAACTTTCTTTCCATCAATATCAAGCAATGTACGAGCTGCTGATGGTTGAGTTGTTTTAGGAGGGTTGATGGGTTGAAGACCAGCAGGAGTATCAGCTAATATATGAAAATGTGATGTGGGTGGAGGCCCCATTAGTGTAGGCCTCGAGTCAATGTCAACCTGATGAAATAACAAATATAAATGTGTTCATACTTAAACAAATAAATCTTACCTGATAATTGATCAAACCCCATTGTTCCAGAAATGCATGTACCCTCATAATAGCACAAACATCGCCTGCTAAGTTTCTACGGCAAGCAGTGGATGTGAGATATTCAGTTGGATTTAAGCGGTATGTATCAATCATGAAGTTACGGTATGACAAGTAAATTTCAGGAGTTTTGCTTTTGTTTTTAGCATTGAAAAATTCAGGAAGCGCTCTCTTCTCAATAGAATGAATGGCATTATAATCAAACCATGAACTTAAAAGAAGACAAACATTAATGTTAAAGGATACAATATGAGTTAATATTTGACTACCTATAAGAAGGGACGATGATGTGATGGGTCTGCTCAGTAACATTATCTTCAGCAATTGTTTCAGTTTTGATGGCACCATCGCGTGAGCTAGCGGTTCCTTCAGAATTACTCATATCATCCGTACCCACTTCCATGTAGGTTCCTCCTTTATTCACTTGAAGATCAGCTCTACTCGCATTCATGGTGGTGATCTTAACCTCAGTGATGGCGTTTTCTGGAGAAGGATCATCCATATCGGCAGTTAAATCCTCTTCTTCATCATCGTCATCATCTGCAGTTCTAGATTTCTTGGATCCTTTCACGCTACTTCTTTATAATTTAAAAAAAAAAATGAATCTATTACGGTATTGTTAAAGAAAAGAGAAAGAAAAAAATTACCCTTTTGAGATTTTTTTCCTTGGAGTTTGAACGGGAGAAGGAGATCGCTTACGCTTGGGCTTCTTTTTTGGTTTTTCCTCACAATTAGAGAAATCATCATAAGACAGAGAAAGGGGATGCGGTACTAGAAGGCCTTTCTCGTTGACCAAATAATCCTCTTCACACATCATTTCATTAAACTCCTCCATATCTGTAACCCACTTGGAGTTGACTCTATAGCGAGACTCTCTTTGCTCTGGATTTTCAGGTGGATCTTTATCTTCGGGGGGATAGAGCACGCCCCAATTATCTCTGGACTCCTAATAAGAGAAAAATGGAATGAATTGGGGGATGTGAAGGAGGGGCTCAGCTTACAGGGAAGCAATAGAAATGAATGATGCATTTCTCTCCTCTCCTCAGAATGGGACGGCAGTACACTTCTGGATCCGCATCCACTGCGGGATAAATGATGTGGGTCGCATCTTTTTCCTGGTCCACAAGGTCGTAGTGTCTCTTGGCGGCCACTTCCTTGACTTTGGAGACTTCGTCCTTGGGGACATCCTTTCTGAGCAGCAGTGCGGGAATGCTGAAGAATCCCTCGTCAATCAAAACATCCTCAATCTTGAGGAACATGGCCAAGTTGGCCTCCCTGCGCGATGGAGACTGGAGATCGAACCGCCTCCAGCCAGCATCCGCCTTCACCTTGAACATGGTCAGTAAAATGCGGCACAGAGGACCGCCAGAGCTGAAGTCGAAGAAGAGGCGCGCAGGGAGTCGCAATATCTTCACTCCAGGCTCTTTCTCCTTCCCGAAATTATCATCTTGGAATTGAACAGCCTGAGGCACGAGAGCCGCAAGGGACTTGGCAGTTGGAGGATCACTCGCCACAATCTTCTTACCGAACTTAAGCAGCCAGCTCTTGACAGGCTCCAAAGCTGAGATCGTTTCTGGAGATTCCCAAAACTTGAGAATTGGGCCCCCAGTCTTCTTGGGTTCCGTAGACATTTTCACGAATTGCCCGCCCCGGATTTATTTCCCTTCTTGTAAATACTCAATACTAAATAGTAGTAGTCAGCAGTAGAGCTTACAGAGAAAAACAGAGAAAAGAGAAAAACCGACGCGGACTCAGCACTCATAGGAGTCAGCACATTCTCCACAAACAAAGAACCTCTTACTCACTCAACTTCTGCTATAACTCATGACGTCAGGCTACTGTATTTTCCTTCTTCTTCTTTTCTAGCTAGCTAGTTACATTACTTTCTTCGCTCTGGCAGTATTGGCCAATTAATTTCTAACATAGGCAAAAGAGGGACAAACCATGAAATGCTTCATGGCCGGGAAAGATATCTTCTTTTAGAGTGCACTTATTTTGACTAAAGTGCAAAAGAATGTCCTCATCAAGTAAATATGTAGTTTTTTAAACAGCTTACCCATTTCAAAATTTAATAAAATTTATTTTTAAAGAAAGTTTAACCATTAATTTTTAAACAATTATCATTTCAATAACACATAAAATATATTATTAATATAACCCAATTTTGATAATGTAACACATATACAATGAATATACACTACAACACTGAAGATAAAATGGAGTTAATTCAGTGTTTAGTCAAGCTTTTCGAATAAAAATAGCAGTTGAAACACTTTTCCTCTTTATTTGCGTGAAGTGGGCTGTTCGCTAGATAATCTTAATTTTTAGGTTAGATATTGAAGAATTTTTTAATCAAATTGATCTAAAAAAGCGATAAGTACGGTGTTATTGATGAAAAAGGGTTTTTAAAACCATGTTACTTTGATAGGAAATTGCTCTGCACTCGCTCATTTGCAGAAATTAGCTTAGATACATTTTGACTGTTTAATAGTTGATATTGTACATAATATAGGAGTGTAATTATAAAAATTGAGTGAAATACAAAATATATAATACGTAATTTATCTAATATAAATGAAAATTATTTAATGGTTAAACTTTCTATTAAAATAATTTTTATATTTTTTTTTAGATGTGTAAGATTTGAGCTTCTGCTTACTGAATTTCCTTTGCACTCCCGTCAAGCACAAAAAAGAGCGTGTTTCATATTCCTTTCAGTGTTCCCTGGACTAACTACATACTTTCATTGTATGTATGCGGGCATTATGATTTATGCTGGTTGGATAAGGTATAATTTCATATAAATAATATTTTTATCAAACCAGCCTCTTTTCTTATGAAATAGTTTTCCATTAAGTTTCTTTAAATTGGTTTTCTATAGCCCAAATGGGTGTTTTTCATTACTCACACATATAATATATTATTGAAAGAGAGAGAGGGGGATTATTATGCAATAGGATCATTTAGTTATAACAAAAAAAAACCAACAATTTACAAAATATCAATAAAAACACTTAAAACAAATCAGAATATTCACTATTACTTACTTATGACTAAGGGAAACTTCTCGACAAGTTATATATGTAAAATAATATGCATTGAATCATTCTTGATCATCCAAATAAATTATTTAGGAAACACACAACTTATAATTTAATGAAAACAATAATGTGTATTGAAAAAGAAACATCTGTTAGATATTTTTTTAATAATACAAATGTGTTTAAATATTCAGTACCGATAAATACATATGTGCACATAAAATTATTTGCTTATGAGATCTCTACCCTGAATTATGAAGATGTCCAAAATATGTACATACAAGTTTTGGGTATTTTTTGATACCTTATCCCACATATTCATTAAGGTATGCCAAGACATATAACATTTTTTTTCTTAAAATTTGAAATGTATACCCCCCCCTTTTTTTCTATTTTAACTCGTTTTGACATTTAGTAAATAGATGAATGTCTGTTTTGTAAAACTTTGGTCTGTCAAATTTGAAGTATCTCCAAGTAGTTCACTAAAACGTGTTACAACTTACCTCGGTCTACCCTACTTTACTTCCAGTGATTAAAACTATTAATGAAGTATAGTTCGTTATCTTATTCATCAACTGGAGCGAATATTTTTCTAAGGATTTAAATCTTGATCCTAGTGAATTTGAAAATTCCAATGATCTTCACCCTTTAATTGAAAATAAAGAGTGAATAACAACCCAAAAAATTATTAAGAACGATTTTATTATTTTCCAAAGTTAGTAGTTGCATTAGATAGGTGTCAGTCTTTATGATTGAAGCAGCTATTAGTTCATTTTGGTTGAATATTAATTAATTTCCTATTAGTAGATCTTCTATCCAAAGGATATGGAGTGATCAAATAAAAAATCGTTTTAGTGAATTACTTGGAGATACTTCAAATTATACAGACCAAAGTTTTAGACAACAGACATACATCTATTTACTAATAGTCAAATGAGTTAAAATAGATTTATGATAAGTACTTTTTGTGTAATCTTAATTTGAACGTAGGCAACTTTTGAGACATGGAGTGCCAATGTTAATATTTCTAATCAATGAGTGTGCCACTATTAGCAGTAATGTTAAAAAACACACAAGAAACTTCGTGAATATGTTCTTATTTGCGCGTGCCAGTGAATATTCTTCCATGTCCCAGCAGTGGCACGCGTGCCATAAGTTGCCGACCCCTACTATATACGATGTGAATGTTTTTATGCAACTAGAAACCGTTGACTATTATTATGTATTATTCAGCTCAGAGCTCTATAAGCCCTTATGGGGCTCTGATTCAGCTAAGGCTGGGACCAAAACATTAGTTAGCGCCGCTCATAAGATCGCCTCTCAAAATTCTTGAGCGGGAGCGCACTTGCCATTTTAGAAGAGAGAAAAAATCGCTCGAATTTTCGCTCATTTATATAAATTTGTTTTACTTATGAGATAACATCGAAAAATTTGAGAGTTAATGAATAATTTTAAAGATTACAAGGAAAGACGGTTAAAGTTATGCCTCAAGAAAAGCTAGAATATTTTTTTTATGCTGTATCTATGGCTCTTTGCTGTCTTCGGTTGAAAAGTTTGCCTCTCATGTAGCAGGTCACTCTATGAAGACTCAGACATAAGTTCCCTCAGAGACACTTCAAACTTGAAGCAGCTACCATGTTTCGTTTCAAACTCTCTATCAGCTTATATCTATAGTAACACTCGTATTTATACCCTTTATTATAGCGGATGTTCATTGGAGCAGACTGAAAATTTTTATCGAAATTACGTAGGAAGAGAAATTTTTCTTTTTTGTAAGATCTCAAAATCTCATGCAAGCCTATATTAAAAAACTTGAGAACCCTGTGTTCTTTTTACCATTATCTATTAAATAAAACAGGTCTAAAAGGGAAAAAATTGAAATTGATTTTTTTTTTTTTGTAATATAAATACATACAGAGTTGTCAAGTTCAAATGAAATTCTCAGGGCACAATGAATCAATATTCAATATCATATTATGTTTTATTAGTCCCAAGCTAAGGAGTGCTTTTATTTATCGCCTTGGCGTCATATCTTCCCGGCGCAAAGAATATATATTCTTTGACCTAGCGAGGTTAAAAAAATGATGACTGACTATATATTGTCACCTTGGACCTACCTCGTCTCTAAGTATCTTGGGATGTCCTTACTGCCTCACCTTTACATATAGTCGCCTTTCCTCCTCTCTTGTCACAGCTGATATCCCAAAACATTCCTCAAATTATCAGAGTTACCGTGTTAATTTTCGTTTTTTTTTTAATATGCCCATTCATGAATTTCTAAACAACTGCCCAATTATACAGACAATTTTCATCACTACTCATCAACCCTTCTACTTGCGTACTTACTTTGCACGGTTCTAGGACACTTAGCCGAAAACCTTATTTCCGTAAGCTACTTTGTCGAACGGGCACATTGCTGAAAAATAATTACATATTTTTGATGATAATTCATGTTTCAATACTATGTAATTATTCATTAGACAACTCCAATGACAAACATATCTTGATAATGATAAGGTCAGAGACAACCTCTGGATAAAAGAGTGTTAATCAGGACTTGAAAAGATGCAAAGGAGCCCAACATTTCGATATTAACGATTGATTCATTAGCATTATCGATTGAATATCAATCATTGATGGATTTTTTGACTTCTTCTCTTCGTTAAATATTTTTTCTCTTTCCAATTTATTTGTTTAATTAATTATTAACAGTTGTCATGATTTTTGTTCTAATAGGGCCAACTGTTGAAGCATCCTTATCACTAAATGAATCAACTATTAATTAATCATTGCAATTCGTGGCAAATATAATTTAATATTGTATCTTTTAAAATTGGTGTAACATGTATAGGAATCATAACTACATAGTATTGCAGCATGATGAATAATCAATCATCAAATATATTTATTATTTTTCAACAAAGTGTCTGTGCACGCTTTGTACATAGACCCTAATCAAGAATGTCATTTTATATAAAATGTTATATTTATATCGCAGCATCACGGATACTAATGTTCACCCAGTCAAACACAACAGACACATTGATTTATGAGGCTCTTTGACCTTTCATTTTATGGCATAAAGTAGAAGTAGATGAATGAATGGAAGGGTTGCACTCCTCATCTGAGGAACTTTCTTTTGCATTCTCTATTAATATCTTGTATTGAAGCACTTCTCAGCCTTGTCTATTAGGCTGTTTTTCTTTTCGTTGCCTATTCCTACTCTCTGTTTTGACCATCTTCATGTCTACTGATCTCATGTTGCTCTGTCGTCTTGCTGACTAATGTAAAAATTCTTGCCTTCTTCATTTTTCATCGCAGAAAGACCATTCAAATGACCAATATCAAAAATTTCATTTCTAATTTCTTCAGCAACACGACAGCTCTTTGATTGTTTTTTACTTTTGACTAGCTAATTATAATGTTTTAGGAAAGATTTTATTTTTTGAATGGCATTGTCTTTCCTCATTGTAGGAATCCTAGATTTCTCCCAATTAGGAAATATAGCACCCAAACATAGATTCACAGATTAGAAAAACAATGATAAAAACGCATTTATTTAATAAAACAGAGACAGATACAGAGTTAGACATAAAATAAATGTTGTTTAGAATTTTGAGTTACTTACCTAAGGCTATGTTTAAATCTGATCGGACTCCATTCCTTACTTCTAGTAAATCTCTAGTTTCAACAAAAAACTACTAAGAAATCGGCTAAGTATATTTAATGGTTTATAGCTTGAAGGGGTTTAACTTTTTAGGGCTCCTTAATATATCAATTTCAAAGTTTCAGCGAGACAATTGAAGTTGCTACGAGAAAAAAAAGGTGTTATTGGTAGAGTTGACATATTTGTAAGGTTAAAATAGAGGGCGAGGAGAAAGTAGGAGTAAGACATATGCAAAATTGATAATCCTGTAGAGAAAAACGCGTGCAAGGTTAGGGGGGCCGGCCGGTGGAGAAAGACTTATGGTATCATTGTTTAAAATACTGATGTGATTATCAGCTGCCTGCTTTATTATGATTTTTGAGGGTATAACGAAAGTATTTATTTGCAAAATGTTTAATGAAGATATACTAAGTATAATTGACTAAGAACTTTTTTATCCGTTACAGTAGATTTGAAAACATCACACTCCATGAAATTGTAATTTATTATTAACCATATTCTCAGAATAATAGCTAATGAAACGACAAAGTAGAGTATTTCGAAATATTTTTGAAGTTCCAGGTTTAAAAAAGAAGGCTTTAATTAAATATAATCTACATAATAAAAATATACCATCATACATTTATGTTAAATATACAAAATTAAACAATTGGAATCATATAACTAATAACAATAAATTATATATACAGAATATTGAAATAATAGATTGATCAAAATAATATTTTCTTGTTCTGACACCGGAATCCAGTTAAATAAATCATAACTTTAGGTTGCAAAACACAAGCGAGACGTGGAGTTTAATCAAAAAGATAATCACCCCTCTTCTTCATGTGGAAGTTGCTTTATACAATTGTACACAGGATAGATGAGATCTAACTAATTTTTAATAATAAAGTAAATATCGAAATCATAAAATTAGACAATAAATATACTAATAAAAAAAATGTTAGAAATAAATCCATCTTAAAGATTTAGAGCAAAAGCTAATTATGTAGTAATGTCCGGCGATATTACTCCTTATTATGAGCATCAAAAAAGATATTTTCCCAGTTATTTATGCTTATATAACAACATACTATTATCATGAAGGATATACACAATTGCTAATTATAATGCTACACCCAATGTAACTACCCCGTTGTTGGTAACATTTAAGCATTTGTTTTTGCCTTTTAGGAGTTTTCTGTACACCATTTCTTGGGGGTTATCAACCATAACTAATCCTTAAGTGATAAAAAAGTAATATTTATTGAATATGTAATATTGGATAACCTAATGATCATACTCAAGTCTTTAAGTGAAGAAACTAATGTCAGACAAACTAGTTGCGAACCATCCAAAGCTACTACTCCCGCTGTTGTGACAATTTAAGCACTTTTTTGCCATTGAATAAGTTGTGTATCATAATTCTTGATAATTTTGGCTAAAATAGAATCATATTTTAGGGTTAAATTTAAAAAAAAATTGAATACTGACTGTTAGATAGTACAAAATTCTGAGTTCTATTTCGATAATTGTAAATACTTTTTACTGATAACTTGATCGTCATTTGGTGTGGATGACTCAAAACATTTTAATAGGTATTGCTATAAATGACATCAGTACCAATATCCGCCATTAATTTAAGGATGGTTCCTCTTGAAGGGATAGGTTTACCCGTGTATTTTTCCATAAATTTTTTGAACGTAGATGATTAGCAATGGATAAGGTTATATTACATGCAATAACCATATTTGTGAGATCAGAGTTAAAGTCTGACTTGGTGTATTCATCATTAACTTGATTTTTTAGATGACTATCCATGCTCTTGATATGAGATGAGGATAATGAGTGGCATATAATTTTAGAGAGGGAACTAAAGGCACATTTGTATCAACAAATCCGACAAACCATCTGTAACTAAAGTATTTTCCAAATTCCTGGGTCTCCATTTTCAGAAATCCAGACAGAAGGCGATGTTATTTTAGGCATTTTATTCAGTTCTCTATCGACTATCACCATCTAATATTATATTAATATTGAATAATAAAGGCGGGAATGATAACATTCTTGATTGATAGAAGAACATGTATATTATTTAATCAATGATGCCATAAGTATTTCTTCTCTTCTCCTCGCACGCTTTTCTATTCTTACCAAAATTATCACCCTTAGATATGTAGCATGTCCACAGGGCTTGATTAAAAGTAAGCATCCTTCGTCAATTCATCTATTATGATAAGGGACGCCATCCACTGTAACCCCAGTTGATATACCAGCCGACAGGCTTTGTTGCGTGGCAACGTGACGAGCATACGGGTGGTAATCTACCGCCAATTCATCTAATACCATCAGAAACTGCATCCACTATAGCCACAGTTCTACAGTTAGGGTTGTTTTGTGTGCCAGCTCAACTAACAAACGGTTTGTAACTCACTGCCGACTCATTTAATATCATCAGAGGCGCCATCCACTATAGCCCTGGTTGATATTCCGGCCACGTGCTGTGTTGCGGGGTAACGTGACTAACAAACGGGTTTTAACCCACTGGCAATTCATGTAATAGCATCCGAGACGGCATCAATTATAGCTGCAGTTCATATCCCGGCCCATGGGCTGTGTTGCGTGTCAATGTGACCAACATTGGGGTTGTAATCTACCGCCAATTCATGTAATATCATCAGAAACGGCATTTACTTTAGTCCCGGTTGATATTACAGCCCGAGGATTGTGTTGCGTGCCAATGCGACTAACAAACGGGTTGTAACCCACCGCCAAGTCTAAATATGTTTATAACTGAAAACCAAAGTGACTACACATTCTTATAGAATAAATATCGGTAAACCTAAATTTGGAATATCGTGCAATTTAACATTTTTATTCTATATAATCATAGTATAACTATGAAATTATGATTCTAATTTTCTTCTTCTATATTGCCCTCTTTTCCCTCTGATTTTTTCATTTTTGGCTGGATACACTCTTTCCTTTTGCGGGGTTACACCGCTTTTGTGTGCGACTCGCCTAGTTACACTAAGGTTGCTGATGATTTCTGCCCCATTCAGTTATCAAACATCGACACGCTTCTTCCTATTCATTCATAAGAAGAAGAAAGCTGATAATTATCTGTGTGGAAATACATTTCATTCATCGTTCTTTCGATTGATCTTTTCGTTCGAAACATTCAGGTATATGGATCCGCAACTACACATTTCTCTCGTTCCTAGGAGTTCATAATTCCCATTTGGATATTCAATCCACAGGCCCTCAGATTCTTTCTTCAACTTCATGTGCAGAGGATCTCACTTCCTTTTACACCACCCGACTCATCACATTTTCTTAATTGGAAGTATTGTTAATTGTGCTGACCCCCTTTACATCAAGGAGTGATATAGTGACTTGTGACCTTGTTAATCAATACCTCTATTGTCAAGAATATATATATTGCCGGAGTTCTTCTTAAAAAGACAGAATAATCATTTGAAAGATTTAGTAAGGAACAGAGGGAGCTTTCATCATTCATCCATAGTTCCTTCATTGAAATTGTTGAGTCAGTTCCTGCTTAAGCTAGCTCTGCCTCGTCTCTTACCCTGATATATCTGTTTTCATTGATAAGAATCCTTCTTGTCCCTTCATATATATAACGCAGATATCACTCAACTCAATCATATTCATATCATTTCATTATATGGTGGATGTTGAGATGTACAGTCTACATGGATAATTATTTAACTGAAAGCTTCAAGCTCACCCTTGATAAATAAATTACTTGTGAGTCTCTTACGTCATTGGAAAACAAGTGGAAGACGATTCTAGACTCTTTAAGATAATGCGCCTCTTTTATTGATATTATTGTCTACAAGCCACATTCTATTGTGCTACTATTTAATATCGATACAGTAAATGTTAAATTATTGTGTCTACAAATATATTCCATCAATTTCTTAACTTCAGTTGATTTCTATTGGAATTTTTGAATGTCATTGCAATTTCTAAACTTAAAATAATGTTCGAATATTACTCTGGCGAAGATCTCAGATCTCCACTCAAATAAATTAATAGTAGTTAATTACGAAATTCTGTCATACGAAGTAATTATAAGTTGTCTTATTGAAGACATTAGTTGAAATATAACAAATAATACGTAGGGTGGCATATATTTTTCTGGCCAAGGCTACACTAAGTGTTGTCAGGTGCAATTTCACATTTCCTTTGGTATGTTTGACATTTTTGTAGCATCATCGTACTCAGAATGTTTTGACGTACTACCATCTCTTGTGTTGTTTACAGTGACTTGAAAAAATTAATTTGGTAAAAATTAAGTCGTGAACATTTTCGTGCGATCATTTTTCACAACTTTCGACGTGGATTATTACGACAAAAGTGCATTGATGAACTTAAACCTTTGTATGGCGATGAAGCACCATCCTATAGCACTATGAAAAACTGGTTTAATGAATTCAATCATGGCCGAAACTCGCTCAAAGACGAATTCCGTGAAGGTTGTCAAAACAAGGCAGTTGTGCCAGAGAACATTGATGCCGTGCGTGAAGTGATAATGCAAGATCGTCATGTGACATACAGTGAAATAGAGGCATCCTTGGGCATTTCTTCCATCAGCATACATTCGATATTACATGTACACCTGGCCGTATAAAAGGTTTGTTCTTGTTGGATCCCTCACAATTTGACAATCGTTCAAAAGAAGGCTTGCGTCGATTGGTGCAAAGAAATGTTGAAAACATACGCTCGCGGTTCTTCAAAAGACGTTTATAAGATCGTCAGAAGTCACAAATCATGGATGCGTATGAGCGCGAAACAAAACAACAATCGACCGTGTGGGTCTTCGAAGACGAGCAAAATCCAAAAAAAGATGTTCGTGGAAGAAGCACTTCTAAGCAAATCATGGTGAAAAATAATTCAGCATGACAATGCGAGCTCTCACACATAAGCTCTAACCAGCCCCTATTTGATCGGCCAAAACGTCGAATTGATGGGTCATCCGTCGTACCCCCCTGACATGGCACCCAATGACTTCTTTTTATTCCCTCACATCAAGAAAAAAATGCGCGGTGAACAATTTTTGTCGCCAGAAGATGCTGTTCAAGCGTTTAAGAACCATGTTATGGAGGTGTCTAAATCGGAGTTGAAAAAGAGCTTAGGCAGTTGGTTTGAGCGCATGCCAAAGTGTATAAATCATGTTGGAGAATACTCCGAAAAACAATAAACCCAATCTTGATGATAAATATTCGCATTTTCATTAATAGGCCAGAAATATATATAGCAGCCTACGTAATACGATGATTTTAGTATTGATTGGACAAGTAATACAAAAAATAAAACATCAATGATATTCTTCCAAATGTAAATTTGTACTTCATCTTCCTTAATTAAGAAATTGAAAGCATAGTGTGAAAATAAAAAATAATATTGATATAATTCTCCCTAATCTTTGCTAATTTTATAATACTCAAAACCAGTGATTGAATAAATTTAAATCTACTAATTTGAAATTTGCCACAACCCATGAATTCTAAAATAAATACTTGCAATTCTAATTTAATGAAAAAAATATATGCGGGTAAATCAAAAAGTTGAAACGGATTTCAATATTCAAAAATAAATTTGAAAGAATCAACTGGATATCATCATGTACTTTTTAGAGACACCTAGTGTTCAAAAAGTAAGGTGACGTTGTATTTTAAGGAATCTTTTATTTATTCATCTATATTTATGTCGTCCCCTTCAAAGTAATCCCCTTTCAAACTAATACACTGGTGCCAACACTTTTTCCAATTCTCATTATAAAAATTGGGTTAAATGTATATATGTTATGTGTCATTGAAATGATAACTGTTTAATAGTTAAACTTTCTATATAACAAAATATAATTATTTGTGGAAAAGAGTAAGATATGAGCTGTTAAAGTTCCAATTTTTGCATAGTTAGTGATGAAAATTGTGTGATTTTTTAGGTATACTGTTTTATTTTTTGGAGTTGGTAACCTGAAGAATAAATTTTCTTTTCCTAAGTTGTTGTCGCTATTATTTAAGACCTAAGTAGTAAACTTACATTCAATTATATAAAAAAACCTGATTGAACATTTGTGTCTCACATAATAGGCAGAGAATAATTAAGGATTTGTTCTGGAGTTATAATTTTAAGTCCTTGTTGGACACAGAGTAGAATTGAGGGTCAATTTCGAAGTAATTCTTGCCAATGTCATTTTTTACTTCCTTCTACCCTTCCTCCCTGTCACAACTGATTGTAGCTGATCTAATGAAACGTCATGAAGGATAAGATGCTCTCCTCCCAAAAATTATTAATGATTAGGTTACAATATTGATTTACGGTGTCGTTTTTTTTAAACATGCCATAATACACACGATTTTTATCACTATGGTATAGTTTTATTTAAAAAGGATTCATAACTCATATTCAATAAGCTAATTAAATGTATAATAGATATTCACAGGATATCATAAATAAATAATTATGCTGTTGTACTATTCAATTACTATTTGACCTGATTTGGCTTTTGAATTTTATCTCGTAAATACATATGTGATTTTGAAAGATATGTAATAGCTCCCATTTAACATTATGGACTATTTTAAAAGTCTTATGACATCTGTTGAGTATTTAGCCCATATACCTGTATACACACTATACATAATGCGAATGTTTTTGTGTGTGTGTTTGTGCCCGGGAATCACGGCTAAATCAATGAATAAATGTTGCTAAAAAAATTATGTAGCTTTTTAAGGCTTCAGAGACAATTTTGGTATCATTTGACCTTGGTGGCCTCAAAATAGTATTTTTTTTAAGAACTAAAATTTTGATTAAGAAATCTCTACTTCATATAATACAAAAAATAAAGACTGTAAAATTCTAAGAATTATTCTCGCTTTATGTTCGTATGTATCTTTGCACACTTTTTAAAGGAAATAATGAGATTTAGAGAGAGAGAGAGAGAAAATGATAGCATCAGACGAAAGATTTTTGACTGTTGTATTATAGTCAACGGTCAACGATTGAATATTTGGGTTTCTCTAAACCTGATAATCTCCTTTAAAAAATAGTGTGGAAAGTTGAATCAAACATACAGTTAGAATAGATCTCAAAATTTTACGGTCTTTATTTTTTATTTTAGATGATGCAGAAGAATTCATAATTAATTTTAATTTCTTAGTATCCCGGCCAACACCGGAAAAACTTACTCCAGTAATATTTGATTTGTGGAAAGAATTATGTAGAACTGTCAGCTCTATTTATTTTATCATGTCTATGTATATTATGTTTAGCTTATAGTAAATAATCAAATTGATGATCCGTTATCGAGTAATATGTGATGTTTCATGTTGTTACTTATAGTTATAATTTAAATTTAAAAAAAAAAGAAACGCGCAATGTACTGCGCGCCTGTACATTCATACTAGGTTATTGCCTATTGGTGAACCTACTAGTATTTTGCATGACTATTAAATGAACATACCTCTTTTCGAAACATACTTGAGTTTATATGAAATAAGCCCATTAAGGTAAGAATTCAATTTTTAATGCAATATTAAGTCCTTTAATATCCAGTTAACACGGGTCTACGAGCCCTTTATACTTGTATTAAAAACCTTCATAGCCATTTGGCGTATTGTTTAGCTTTAATCAATATTTGTTTCCTACTCTAATTATTATGTAACTTGTCTCTCTTTCTATATCACGAGCTAAAGAAATGTGAATATTATAAAGTTAATATTCTAAGTGATAAGAGGGATCACATAAATCATGGCAGTACTTAATTCAATTCAATTCAATATACATAATATATCATAATCTATGCCAAGGTTAATAGAAATAGAACCTTGATCCATGCGGATTGTGAGACCCAAACTAGGGAACACTGAAATGAATTATTATGCATCAGCAATACTGGAAGTGAATATGGAACAATATTTTTTTTTTGTGTGAGTGCACTTATTTTGACTGGTGTGGAAAATATTTTTCTCATATTAATAAAGGAAATGCAGTAAATTGAAACTTTGACAGCTCATATCTAGAAGCGTAATAAACATGTCCTAAAAATCGGGATCTTCTTTTTAAGTTGACAATCTGAACAAGCTTTTTAATTTTTACAATATATTGGAATATATTCGTTACTATTTTATTAATGAAGTCATAAGTATCTAAGTATAAAGTGATCACTAGTGCGTGTGGTTATGAATGGTGGAGAGTAACTCTGAGTGTTTTCTCGGGAGTTATAAGTGTAACTTATCACCGTTATCGGAGTAACTCAAGCCTGGAACTTTTTATATGTACCAGCTGTAGCCTATATGCACTTGCTATTAGTGGAATGGATTTGTGTTGATTTACTTTATCTCACCCTTGCTTATCTAATAAAATGTCATTACAGCTAAGGTGCTCTTCTCTCAAACATTCATCAAATTGTTAGAATTTCTCCAAGATACGTCTCCAATGTCACTTTATATAGTCACCTTGCTTGTCTCTATGTATCTTGGGATTACCCTGGGACATATATAAAGGGGGCTTCATCAATGTTACTAGAACACCGCAAATTTATTAAATAAATCTCTTTCTATTTCTGTTGAAGTCATTGGGACGAGTCATGGTTATTAATACTAAATAAATTTAAAATGTAAAAATTTTAATAAATGATATCATTATCATAAAAGTGGTTATTCTATAAAAGTGAGATAAGAGGAATAAATAAAGTTTATATAATAGCTAGTATGATATTAAGGTATAATAAAATAAACGATACGAAAACTGAATAACCACTATACGTAGTAGCAATTGAATAATTTAAATATTTGGACTCACAGCAGCTCTAACTGTGCAACCTCATCGCTCGGATAAAAAACATTTTAAGAAAATAAACTGGCAGATTCTTAGTCCTTATGTACAATATATTTTTTTCTTCAAGATATATTCCTCTTTGATATTATATAAGCTGCGTGGCTTATGTAACCAAATCATCTAAAATTTATTAGGTTTTCTTCATAATCTTACGAAAAAAAATGGCAAAACAATGGACTATAGTAGCTTATATTATGCTATGAATTTATAAATGGATTTTTGAAGGAGTATGTACAATTTACATGATATTAAAATACATATCCGAGAAGGGATTTTTGGATTACTCCTTAACTAAACACGCCGAAATAAACTCATTGTCAATGGTGTATTTAAGCAGAAAATAAATTGTACATATCGAATAAGAATTTGCCAGTTAAAATGTTATTTATAATACCGATGAGGTTGCAACGTTAGAGCTGGTGCCATTCCAGATATTTATAGAGCTACTAGTAGCCTTTTTAAATTCATATTATGAGAAGAGTGAAACAGATGTCAGATGACGTCATGAGTGCGAAATCCCTTGACTTTACCACAGACTATCTATAAATGAAAATGTACGTAGCTTAAAATGTCAGAATATAGGAATGTTTCGCCGTACGAAGGAGTTTTGTCAAGATAGGCTCAATGATATGTTACTCCGATCCAGTGATGGAGTGGGGGAGGAAAGCAAAGACTACCGGAACTCGGAACTTCGACAGTATTGGATGCCAGATGCCTATTCCTTGGAATGCTACGACTGTAATTTAAGATTCAACACCTTCAGAAGGAAACATCATTGCCGTGTCTGTGGGCAAATCTTTTGCTCATCATGCAGCTCAGAGTATATTGACGGCAAGAGTCTGGGATTCAATGGTAAACGCCCCTTCACAATAATTGTTTTTTATATGATTTGATGTTGGTCATATTTGAAAGGGCCTATTTTAGGAGATACTTGATACCTTACTTAATTTAATATCCCTTTTATTTAATAAGTCTATGTGTACAACATTTCGGGCTAATGTTTCTATGCAAACGAATAATGTTAATTGTAGTGAAATTGAGGCCTCTATTCTCAGTCATAATACCTATAAATAATCACCATACACTCCTTAAATAATTAAATTTTTTTCTATAATTTTTATTCGATATTTATATTGTCTTTTTGATTTTGAGAAGTTACATTTATTGGACTTATAAAATAATAAACAATGGCTAATTATTCAAAGATGTTGTATCTGTGTCCCTTTTTAGAATTCAATAAATTTTTGTCATTATATAATATATATTGTAATTTACGAAAGGGGTTTTCCTATAGATATGATTCATTATTGCTCACTAAAAGCCTTTTTCTTAAAGTTAGAATATTCTGTTAATTTACCTTAAATGAAAATTATTTATAGCTTCAAACAGGGGCGTTGCTATTTTTTAGGTTTATTATATATATATATATATAAATGAAATTTATTTTTTGAAGGGGAGCTACAGTATCCCCCTTATTTTTGCTTTGGCTAGCGACTCCAAATATATTTTCGATGATAATTTCATGCCGTATGTTAAATTAATATGGATTCTTATAAATAAAATATGCAAATATCACCAGATTTTTTAAATTTTTACCTAACTATCTAACTTATGTATATTTTCCAGGAAAACTTAGAGTCTGCAAGTTCTGTTACGATTTTTTCCATCGATTTCTAAAAGGTTTAGAACCTGGTGCTAGTCCAAGACTTTTGGAGAAACAACCATCTCGTGAGAGTACTCCTTCGTCATCTTTAAACCAATCTGCCTTTTATTCAGTCGGATCCCCATTCATTGAAGAAGACTATCATAACCAATATTTGGACACCATTCAATTTTCGTTGAAAGATCCCGCACAGTTAGGACGCTTATGGGCGCAAATCATTGATTCAGAGTCCGGAGTAATATTATGTACTGTAGAAGGAGGATTTTCTGGTCAAGACCTTATTAAATGGTTGACTAGTCGGGGAGAAAGCATGGGACCAGAACAAGCTGTAGCGATCGGACAGGCATTATTGGAGGCTAATTATATGACGGATGACTTTGGAAACAGGGAATTTCAAAATTCTGGAACCCTCTATCGATCTACTCAAGATTCTTTTTTCAATGTGGAGGACAATTTAAATGCAAACTCGAATGTTTCTGAAACAGACTGTCCTGAATGGCTTCAAAACATCCCTGTATCTATGCCAGAGGAGGAAAATGACTTTAATGAAAGGAAAATATCTTCCACTAATTCCAATGTTTCGAATGACATTAGTGTCAGTGGTAAATTACTTTCTGCAAGCGTTTTAGATAACATCACTCTTTCTAATGTACAAAATAAAGATTTGCATGGTGGTTCATTTCTTTCTACATATCCTCATGAAGGAGATAACGCTCATCCCTGTTCCTTAGACTTAATTTATTCCAAACACATACGCTCGACTCTCAAGTATTTAATGGCGGAAGAAAGACTCAATCCCGAATGGTATAATTGTATTTTGTACTTTGCTACAAAAGCAGTTAGTTTTGTGAAATTGGAACATTTCGTAAGAAATGATAACATTGATATACGAAAGTATATAAGTATTAAGAAAATTCCTTACGGAGATAAAGAAAAGGACAGTAGAATATTTCCAGGAGTTATGTTTCAGAATAGACCTTACTGTGGGAAAAATATTATTGACAATGCTAGAATTTTACTCGTACGAGAGTCAATTTCGTTTAATCGAGTTAAATACGCATCTTTAGATAACTATATTTCTCAAGAAGAAGAGTATCTCAAGAACATATGCTCCAAAATAAAATCATTTAAGCCAGACGTGATAATTGTTGAGAAAACTGTTACTTATCAAGCCAAAATAATTTTGTCAAGTGAAGGAATTGCCATTGTCCAAAACGTTAAGCTGGATTTACTCGAAAAAATATCTCGCCACTTTAGTACTCCTATTTTATCTTCCATAGACTCTATTCCAAATCAACCAGAGTTGGGAAGCTGTGAATCTTATAAGGTTCAGTCATTTGTTATAAATAAGGATTATATTTCTCCTGATTATGTCATTCTAGAAAGCCAATCCAAGCAAGAATTAGGATGTACTATTATTCTGAGAGGTGCTTCGAAAAATACTCTTAATAAAGTTAAGAGATTGATAAAACAAATTGCTCTCTTTATCAACAATAAATTGTATGAAAAGTCCTTTCTTGAGAACGAATTTGTGAGATATGATTCTACTTTGAATTCCCATAATTTCCCTGCAAACCATCTGACAATGTCACCCTTCATTTACTTTTTGAAGAACGATGATGTGAAAGAATTGGATGTCTGGGAATATGATGAGGATGAAGTATTAGTGGAAGTAGAGTCGAATACAAAGGGATCAGTTGTAAAAAAATTCCAACTTGAACTTAATACAAGCTCCTGAGGAGAAATGGGAAGATTTGCTCGCTAATTTTCGTGCGGGAGTGAGCGATCGACCCTTAATTGATGCAAATGTTGGACCTAAAATATACGATTTTGGTTCCAAATATATTAAGTCTATAGCTCCTTCATACTATTCCAATCCCAAGCAACTTCCTGTTCTTTTTTCTTCCTATTCTCCAAGGTCTAAAGTATTCCCGTCTTATTGCATTTCTCCTTGCACTGTTGATATTAATTACTATGGAGTGAATGATTTACCCTTGGGATTTTTTCTTGAGACCTTTTGCTTTGCTGAAACCTCATTTTGTCCTAGCAAGGGTTGTAACGCTTCGGTAAAAGATCATATTCGACGCTTTTGTTTGGATGATGGAGTTATCAACCTGTATATTCAATCGTTGGAAAATCCAATACATCAAAATGCTGAAGTTGAACCTACCAATAAATATCCTCCCATTGTAACATGGAAGTATTGTGTTGAGTGTGAAAAACTTGGTCCTGTTGTAGAACTGACTGAGTGTAGTTGGAATTATTCTCTAGGCATGTTTCTTACCCTCTTAATTTATGAAGACAAATTGGTTGGGGGAGGTTCAAAGCATGTTTGCTCTCACTCTTTGCATCAACAACATTATACTTGTTTTAGTCGTGGATATCTTGTTGTTTCCTTCAAATACTTCAAAGTAAAACCATTATTAACAGCTTTGCCTCCAAATAAAATCGAAATTCATCCATATTTTCCATCCATTAACTCAATGACTGTTGATGTGAGAGAATTGGCAACAAATGGTACACTTCTTTTTAGTAAAATTCATGAGAAATTAAACGATCTCGAAACGAAGGAGATGACCAACAACTTGTGTGATAAATATAAAGAATTAAACAATAAATATGAGGATAATTATAAGGAATTCCGAAATACTATTGATAAAATAAAATCCTTGATAGAAAAACTTGAGAATCCTGAAGTTGATGAGAAAGATAAAGAAAAACATAGCTTGAGCGTGTGTCGCCATATCACTGGAATGAAACAAAGTCTGTCCTACAAGTTGAATTGCTGGAAAGGGAAATTGTCAAATTTTCTTGAAGAAAAAAAGAAGGAAGACAAGAGTATTGATAGGACAAGGAGTTTGTCGGGAAACAATTCATCAAGTGATCATATGGATGATATCAGCAATAAACTAGTTGGAGATGATGGAACAGGATATAGCTCTACTCCTAGTCGCCTTTGGCAAAACTTCAGTTCAAATAATTCTGACGTACTTCTTCCCAATTTGTTTCCTTCTCACATTCATTACAGCTTACATTCTCCAAACTATATTGTTATAGATGAAAAACAACCTTCTTCCATTGTTGCTCATGTTTTATCTACGGGTAAGTAGATTCTATTGTACAGTATACATAGTTGCTAGTACATATTGTTATGTACTGCATAACATATAGATTGTTGCTTTAACCCTTAAATGCTTTTTGTTGCACAAATGCAGCTTACACAAAAAAACGCATATGGTACATCTGAATTTTGACCCCTATTAATGTCAGCTTCCTATTTAATGATTTCTGAGGGAGAGAATGAATTACTGCTATAAAGAGGAGAACCTTCTACATTTAAAATAGCCTTACTACAGGGATATATTGTAATTATATTTCAAATTCATTTATATTTATTGTATTATGTATCAATCAATCAATTTACACGAAAGATAGACGATAGTTATTGTCTTAGAGGAATATGTTGACACGCCACGACTAATTAAATACCACTATCCAACAAAATCACAATTTTTTTATGCACAAGAACAGCATATGCTCAACTTAGTACAATTAGATCCCATGATTACAAATATGGTATTATATTTGTTTCTCATAGCCTCGTGGCCTTCAGAAGAAGGCCATACATTTTTTTGTTATTTTTGAGGTTCAAAGTTGTTCTAAGCCTTCAGTGTTGAAGATAGGGATAAATTATGTTAATATATTTTAAAGCCGAATGTTAAAAAATTTTAAAACCTATTTTCCATAAATATTTGTATGGCCCAACTACAAGAGATAGAAACAAAGAGAGAGAAAAAGAAGAGATATATTATAACATTGGATATAACAATAAGCATGTCTGAAACTGTATAATTAAATTATTTCAAGCTTCATGGACACAAGAGAACTCGTTGCATATCCGTAGTGAGTAAGGGATTCCAAAAAACGGAACATTCAAGGAAGTCTTCGGAGCAAATCCTTTTTCTTTTTCCTCTCTCTTTGTTACCATCTCTTTTCTTCTTCTCTGTCTTTGTTTCTATCTCTTCTTGCTGGGACATACGAATACTTATGGACTTTTATTATGAAATCAATTAAAAAATTAGTATTTTCCTTTAAATATTATCGTGGCCTTATCTTAAATTGACAACAATATAAAGCATTTTTGGAGAGGCTATTTAAAAAAAAATAAACTTAATATTTTCGGCTATCAAATGCAATACTTTTAAGCTTTTTGAATTGATTCGTCTTGAAGCTACGGCCTTCTTAACAAAAATGACCTATTTTCCACTTTACACAAAGATAGCACGTGTTAAAAGTATAATGTAGATATTTTAAAAATGGTTTTATAATTTTTTAACATTCAGCTGTAAAATATATTACCATAATTTATCCTATCTTCAACACCGAAGGCTTAAAACAGCTTTGAAATTTAAAAATAGCAAGAAAAAAAAATTGGCCTTTTTCTGAAGGCCAGGAGGCTATGAGAGAAAAAATAAGGCCATATTTGGAATCAAGGGATCAAATTCTATTAAATAAAGCATATACTGTTTTTGTATCATTTTTGCTGTTGGACAGTCTAATTAGTGTTGAATCGGTCTAAAAAAAACTAAAAAGACTAGTTCTATCAGTCTGGCCTTAATTTAATTTTTCATTCCTAAGAACGGTCCTTTTCGGTCTTTTGTGGAAACTACGATCGCTGAAATTACGTCGTTGCTACTAACAACGTCATATGAGTAGCTCATCAAAATTAATAACCTCTTTCAAAGAGACAAGATACTTGTAGGAGATGTGTAACTAGAACATATTATTATACTTTTTTTTTTGCTTTACACATACCCCATTTTTAGTCATCACATCTACATATTAAGGAGATTCCGAGGACAGTTGCAACATTTTTTACCTTTGGATCAATTAATCGAAGTTGGTTTGGCTTAGGCACGTCAAAATTTACAACGACATAGCTACTGCTAGTGTCGTGTTGATCCTTATTTAGGACTGATGATTGCAGTCCCGTCCAGCTGAGTCTCGGTCCCGTCCAGTTCAGTCCTTCAAGTCAGTCTTAAAACGGATTAAGTTTGTTCCTTGATGACTTTTTTATAAAAATCTGTTCTAGTACTGACAATCCGAAGGACTGACGGTCATAAGGACCGGTCCTAAGACTGTACTGAACCAAATACATAAGGACTTACGCAACACTAGCTGCTGCTATTTTTTAATTTTATGTAGATATTATATCAGTTAGTAGTGTTTCAACAAATTATTGCGCATTATTACAGTCCTCGTAGCCAGAGACGGTTACAACAGCTACAAAAATCAAATTCTAGTTAAAAGTTAAGAAACTTAAACTAAATAATACTTTTTGCAACTTAAATAATGTGAAGTTGTTAAATTATTTAACTTTCAATTGTATTATAGTAGATTAGAAGATACTAAGGTTTATAATATACAGTATGTCCAAAAATTGATGGTGGTATTAAATATATCCGCTTTATAAAAAAAAAAAAAAAAATCCCCTCGGAATAAAATGAAATTTGGCTGATACAAATAATTAGGCAATATTGAATTTTTTGACGCAATTATTTGCGATGATTGCATCATACATCAGTATAAAAAGACTCAGAAAACACCACAGGATATTAGTTGAAATTCAATATCCAAAATGGTGAGAGCACTCTTTGGAGACCAGGGCTAAGGCTGATGGCATGATAGAGGGTAGATCAAACCAGAGAGACGTTGCTCAAAGGCTACAAATTCTTCTCAGGACCATTGAGAATTGGTGTAAGAAAAGGAAGGATGGACAAACCCTTGAAAATCAGAAGGGTAGAGGAAGGAAGAAAAAAATTAGCAAAGTTCCCAAACTGGGGATTTCACAATCTTTGACCAAAAAGAGGCAATCCACAAGGAAACTTGCAGCAAGATTGACTTCAAAGGGCTATCCAATATCCAAGTCATCTGTCCACAACTACCTGAGGCACTTTTTGAACGTTTTGCCATACAAACCTCGTCTGCACCCCAAACTTTCACAATACCAAAGGAAGGTCTGGCTTCAATTCTGTGGTGAGTGGAAACACTGGACTGCAGATGACTGGAAATGTATCGTCTTCAGTGATGAAAGTCCATTTGAGCTGTTTCATGCCCCAAATCTCCAAACAGATCGGGGGTGGGCAAGTGATAAGGGAGATGTGGAACCCACTCAACAGTGAAATTTCCTCTGAAAATTCACATTTGGGCCGTTATCAGCCACCAGACAGTGTCAGATCTTCACCTAATTCCACGAAACCAAACTGTGACGGCCGAATACTACATAACGGAGATCCTCAGCAAGTATCTGATGTCAACTTTGTCTTGTACTGAAGAAACTAGACCTCCTTTGAAATTGTCTGACACGTCAAGATCCCTTTTCCCGCAGGATTGTGCCACTGCTCACCACTCCATAAAGGCACAAAAGTGGTGTTCAGAAAACTTGGATTCTTTCTGGGGCAAAGGCATATGACCTTCCAACAGTCCTGATTTGTCTCCCATGGAAAATTTTCTGAGCCTTGGTCCAGAAGGAACTCTATGAAAATGCACCAGCAACTTTAGAGGATGAATTAAAAAAAACTGACAAAAGCTTGGGAAAACATTTCTCCAGATACTTTGAATAATCTCTATGAAGGGATACCAAAACGCATAAAAAAATGTGTTAAGCTTAAAGGTTGTCATATTGGGAAGTAAATAAAGTTTTTCCACAAAAAAAATCACTTGTTTAGGTTATCTCATGATTTATTTAAAAAACCACCATCAATTTTTGGACATACTGTATATTTCGTGGGGTTAGTTCAAAAGTACGTAACTGATGGTTTTTTCAATCTAAGATGTGTTCCTTATAATTTTGTTTAATGAATATGGAATCAGTTTTGTCGGTTGTGTTTTTTCTCTATAAGTCAAGATACACAATAAGAGTACCTGAATAATGTCCCTGACACAAAAAGTCAAAATAGTCAAATAATATGGATTTATCTTTGGTCATGAAGAGTAAATGTCAATCCTTGAGACTGACAGTTCCAAGGGCTACTCTGTTCTTTTTTTTTTCTATTGGGCCGAAAATTATCGAAGTGAAATTTTGCAATGTATGTATATGCATTTACCATGTGAATATGCATATTTTAGGGACCCACCAATATTGATGATTTTTAGGCCAATAACTATTCAGGAATGGAGGATTTTATTTATTAATTAATTTAGATCAAGGATGGGCAACTTATATGATAAAGAGGAACAAAAAAAATTCAACAATATCATTGGAGGGCCACATGACCATTTTTGGTTTTTTTTATTATTATAAATTATTATTGATCTATTTGCGGGGGCTGCATTATGTGAGGACGAGGCCTGCACATTTTAAAATTATTTCCGGGGATCTGGTTGTGTATTTCATAAATATGCATAATCCAGTTCCATCAAAAATGAAGAGAATGAGCATTGATTACACCATGGAACACCATTTTTGCCTGCAACAACATTTATTATTGTTATTTAGAACACGAATATGACCATTAAAACTTTCAACATTGATAGGTTTGGCCTTTAAAACCGTTTTGTAAAAATCAAGTTTTTAGGGTATGACTACGGTTCAGTGCCATATTTCGACATGAAAGAACTATATAGATAAAAATCAAAGAATAACAAATTGATACAAATATTTCAGTATTTGAAAAATGAATTATTCATTTCTTTATCATGATTACAATTAATAAAAAAATGGATATAATTACCAAAAAATAAAGTAAAATGAAAGACCTTACTTAGAAGGTAATATCTTTTTTACTTTTTCTTCAAGTACTTTATATCCTAGGTGAAGTTATAAAATGTGGCCCACAAAACTTTTTCTTTTTGATATTACTATAAAAAAAAGACAGATGGAAATTTTTAATATTAATATTTAATATTAATAATGAAACACCATTTTATTCACATGACCGCCGTAGCTGGCCTTACAGTAGCCCATTCTGTCAACCCAATTTTTCAATACATTTTCGATTGTGTGAGCTTCTATAGCTGTAATGGCGACTCCAATTTCGTGTTTCAAATAGTCAATCGTCTCTGGATGGTTGGCGTAACATTTATTCTTGACGGTTTTCCACAAAAAATTGTCCAACGGAGTCAAATTGCAGCTACGAGGTGGCCAGTTGACGTTGCCGTTTCAGCTTATGATGCGATTGTCGAAGACAATGCGCAAAAGATCCACTGTAACGTTGGCTGTGTGGCACGTAGCGCCATCCTGTTCGAACCAAATGTCTTCGATGTCTTCCTTTTCCATTTGGGGAAACAAAAAATCTTCCAACATGGCCCGATAGCGCTCACCATTTACCGTAACGGTAGCTCCTTGCTCGTTTTTTCGCTTTCAGCAACAGCAGCAATGTTTTCGATTGAGCTTACTAGACGAACACAAGAACGCGTTGTTTTATCCATTAACGAACCAGTTTCACGCACACGCTTCACAAATTTATCCACAAACTGCATGGAAGGCGCTTTATTTCGACCGACGTAATTTTCTTGCAGTTTCGTTTGAAGACTCTCCATTTTGGAAGTAAGTCTTCAGTATTTCCCAATTTTCTTCGACCGTAAACTTAACCATTTCGTAAACTGGATACCTTTCACAAAATATTAGACACAATGAGAATGTTACTACAGCTGTCAGACGTCAAAAAAGTAGTAGTTCAAAATGAAACTGCTATTTCAATTTAAAAAAAACAATTTTTTAAAAAAAGATCGATATTGATTGATTTTTGGTCAATTTAGTATTTAATATTAATGAAGAAATTTAATTATAATAAGCTGGTCAGTTTGCGTGAATATAGATTACAATAATATTCCGGAAAAAAGTGAATCACTTATGAGTTTATCAATAATTCAATTAATTTGAAAATAAATAATCTATCAACTTGTTTTAATTCCCTTACATCTAAATTATTAATTTTATTCGTATAAATTATTACTTATAAAAGACCTTCATTTTGTTGGATAGTGATATATATATGTAGAAACAGTATAAAAAGATTTCGGAATTCTAAAAAGATGAAGAAAGAAACTTTATTTTTTTCTTTTCTAGCTCTATTTTTACTTAATAAGAAATTACTATGATAATTTTTATTGATAAGAAATTGCACTGAAGCCGGAAATATATTTTTATTCTGGTAAATAATAATAATTTAATAAGTGTAAAGTTTTGGATAACGTATATTTTCTATGAATTTTATTAATATAAAGTTGCACAATTTGATGTTTAAGTCATCATCATATTAAATATTTGGTAAAAAATTGAATTCGGTTAATCAATTTAAACAAGTAAATATCTATTCTTTCTTCCTCACTTTGAATTTGATTTATTTTTCTTTCTTCTTTCTATCCCAACTTCTTGCATAAAAAATCATGAGTGAAGGAAGGAAAATAGCTTAATAATTTATTATTAGTGTGCAAATATAATCCTAAATAGCGGGGCTCCCAATTAATTATTCGAAAATATTACCAACTGAACAGTATCTTGTGAAAAAAAGTTAATTTTACAGAATAGGTTCCCACAAAAAGTGTTTCCAGGACCTTTTTATGCTGCTTCTATACATATGGATGGGAAGAACTTGGTTAAAATTGATTATTCCTTAAAATATAAAAATTAATCCTTAAATTTCACAGTATTTTTTATTTACTAATACCGATATTGCCTAAGATCCTGGAAATTAAAAAACAAACAAACTTGGAATCCCGCTCACCTAGTAGCTAGTCATTTCTTACAAAATATGGAATTATTATTAAGTACATTTTAGAAAATGGTCACAGCTTAGCAAGAGCTAAAAGCTATAGGGATAAAATAAATAGGAAAATCGACAGCTGACCATAAAATACTGTGTAAATAGTGAGGTAATGTCATGTAAGTTGCTAAATTAATACTAATAATAAAAATGAATGGTTGAATTAAAATTATAGAAAACTTTTAATAATTTTAATAAATTTGGAAGATTTATGTATAGCACATAAAATATGTGTACAAAGATTGTTGAAAATGATTACTCTGGATTCTTCTGAGATTTTGTCTAAATATGACTGTATATTGGCCTTGAAGTTGTCATTGTCCTTCCTTTCGACCATTATTTACTTTTAAAAATCTAGGAAATTCAGATCTGATGAAGAAAGAGACTAATTGTCTTTGTCTCAGTTTTTATACAAATATTCCACTATGAAAGGTTTCACTGAGGAGCTGCTCATCCTATTACAAGCAAACCTCTTGGTTAGGTAAAGAATTGCAGACTCATGATGTTATACTTGCCTTTTAAAAACTTCCAAATGGCATCTCGTTTGATCTTCACACCATCTGGTATCCGGTGATTGAGAAGGATCATCACTTTTTTTTGTAATCTTTCAACTCCATACCACTCCTCTCATCCATTTGAAGGAAAAAAATAATTTAAAAAAAAACAACAACTTTGTTTACATTGTAACAACGAATCTAACACAATTTTTTTAATTGTATTTGACTATCAGCTGTCGATGTTCTTTTCTACTACTCAGTGTTATGAACATTGATTAATTGAATTGGAATCATCTCTTCGTAAGCTTTGAGTACTTCTCAATAATGATTAAATTATTAAACCATAGTTTGGATAATTGACTTACTACCAACGATTTTTGGCCTTTTTGAAGTTTCTTTTTCTATGAAAGTTTGCATGATACACTAAAGGTAAAGACGTGTGAAGTGTCAATAAAATGTTTGAAAAATCCTATTAGATATTGTTAATTCATCAGAAAAAATTATTTTTTCACTCATATGCTCAGTGAGGCAATCTATTTGATCTAAAGGTTTAAATTTGAGACGGTAAAAGTCGTGTAAAAATGGTCAATTTTGACCTAAAAATGACCTTTTTGATATTTGTTAATACTTTTTACTGATAACTTGATCGTCATTTGGTGTGGATGACTCAAAACATTTTAATATGTATTTCTATAAATGACATCAGTACCAATATCCTCCATTAATTTAATGATGGTTCCTCGCGAAGAGATATGTTTACCCGTGTATTTCTCCATAAATTTTTTGAACGTAGATGATTAGAAATGGATAAGGTTATATTACATGCAATAAGCATCTTTGTGAGATAAGAGTTAAAGTCTGACTTGATGTATTCATCATTAACTTGATTTTTTAGATGAATATCCATGCTCTTGATATGAGATGAGGATAATGAGTGGCGTATAATTCTAGAGAGGGAACTAAAGGCACATTTGTATCGACAAATCCGACAAACCATCTGTTTCTCATCCGGTAAGTATTTTCCAAATTCCTGGGTCTCCATTTTCAGAAATCCAGACAGAAGGCGATGTTATTTTAGGCATTTTATTCAGTTCTCTATCGACTATCACCATCTAATATTATATTGATATTGAATAATAAAAGTGGGAATGATAACGTTCTTGATTGATAGAAGAAGATGTATATTATTTAATCAATGATGCCAAAAGTATTTCTTCTCTTCTCCTCGCACGCTTTTTTATTCTTACCAAAATTATCATTCTTAATTATATCATATTTATTATGAATTTAAAAAAATGGAGTGCGTTATAAACTTCAAATAACGTATTAAAAATCGAGGTTTGTTTGAAAATTCCGTGCAAAGTCCGAGAAATGGTACGAATGTCACTTATCGAGTTTATGTTTAGTTAGTAGTACCTCTTGGAAGAACACACACCAACTTACAGCTATATTAGTCTATTTATTTATGTTTGGTATTCGTTTGAATGGAAGAATCGGCCGGAAAGATTATGGCGACTGTCTTTTGGATTGGCAAGGAATAATCCTCATCGAAATTCTGGGAAAGTGTATTACAGGTACATATTATTCATCATTATTTGACCATTTGAAAACCAAGCTGCAGGAAACACGCCCACGATTGGCCTACAAAACAGTCTTTTTCCATCATGACAATGCACTACCTCACAACTCAGCAGTTGTGGTCACAACATTAATAGAAATACAGTTCCAACTCGAGATGCCCACAGCACTAGCAATCTCACGTACTTTCACTCTTTTGTCATCCATCATTATCCATATTATGAGGTTTATCAATGATTTCAATGAGTAGTAACCTCAAAAGGGAGTATCCCAAGCGAGTAAAAGGATATTTCATTTTATTGACGATAACCCCTTAACTATTGGTCTAACAATATATTAAGGATTCAACTCCTCATTTTTTGAAAGCAAAAATGTAAATTAATATATATCTATAAATAATATCATTTATACATCAAAGTTTGTAGGTAAATAGTAAATACTAATTATTATTGATATTGATTTCAAACTTAAATCGACATTGGGGATGGATTGTTATTTAATTTTTTCCACTTTTAATTTATCAGCTTGAGGGTATTTTTAGCGAATTGACTCTACTTAATGAGCTCAATTTTACATTACACTTCTTGCAAGTTATGTTTTTAAATTAAAAAAAGTCACAGTAACTACATATACGGTAAAATCCGGACAAACAAAACTGCTATTTTTTGGATGAAAAGTTGACTATATCCGGATTCTTTTCGTATCCGAAGAATAAAAAAAGCTACAATTTTTAGATACTTATCTAAATGAGTAAGTTTGAAACTTCTCCTTTCCAGGTAATCAGTGTTTGATTAAATCCTATTTTTGGCAGATCATCGAGGATTTTTAGCATGTCTTTCAGCAAAAGTGTTTTCCAGGGGGTTCTTGAGGACCTTGTAGTACACGTCCGTCTTGACTTTATAAATTACCTCCAAGACCATGGTCTCGAACTTGGTACTCCTCTTCATGTTCTGGCCTCCGCTTCCAGGCTTCCTGTAGACCGTGTCGAAGTTGTTCATCGTCTTCCTGGTGTTGTAGACGGTGGCCAAGATCTCCTTGGGATCGACTAATGCACGCAGGAGATCGCACACCCTCTTCTGTTTTGCTTGTTACCTATGAAGGGGGAAAAAATCTTTTATACGGATCTTTTACTTCATATGCGAAGTATTTTATCTATTAAAAATATTTGTATCTGAGAAAACTTTAACTATAAGCGTAATTTTCTTATAAAAAAATAAATAAATAATACATACGATTATATATATGTATATTATTAACTTAAATACTTTATTTTTGAGGTATAAATGTAGAAATAAAAAGGCTTTTAGCTTTTCCGCAAAATAATTTTGTGGTACAGACACATGAGATATAACTAACTTATTTAAAACACATTTATCTCCATAAATATTGAAATTAGGTTAATAATTTTCATTTATAAGCTTTAGCCACGGTAATTCTTTTTAATAATAATTACAAATAATTTTCTCAATGATTGGTTCATTTTTTTTTTTTGCGAATTTTTCATCTTTCCGTTGCTTATGTATAAGTGGGGGAAATGTAATTTCTTATTTCCCGCCCCTTTTTTTAACTAAATATATCTTGTTCGGTAATGGCTACATCGGAACATACGATAAGACGTTATAAAGGTGTGAATGTATACTACTAACGCTTTTTGGAGGACAGCATCGACTATGGAGATGTCAAAGGAAAATATTCGTCATAATTAACATTTGAAAGAGAAAATATGCGTCGAAAATGATCAAATAAATATGCTAACCATTCGGGGCCGATATTTTTTTCTGATCGTATTGTACAATAGTGGTTCCAGAAATTTCGTTGTGATGTATAAGTTTAGGACTCGAAATGTTAAAAACATAGCAAAAGTTGTTAATTCAACTATTTTCTACACATTTTATTCAATAAGTCCCCCTCCATTCTGAATGATGGTTTCAATACGGGGACGAACAGAAGCACAGCTGGCTTTGATGAATTTCGAGGACAAAATATTCAACTGATCCCACGGGCTTCAGGGAATCGGCATTCGGGTGATTAGTATGGTTGGTTGGGTAAACACATAGTGGTCCCTGGAGAACGTTCTCTTCAACCATAGCAAGACATAGTAGCTGAGGACCTTGTAGTAGACGTCTGAGTTGACTTTCTCGTTAGTCTTAAGGAAATAGGATGACATCTCGCTACCGTAAGACGCCATGACACCGATGACTGTGACCTGTGCTTCATGTTTGGTCCTGAAGGTTTTCTCGACCTGAGCTCTTGATTCAGCCAATAAACGAACATTTCTCCTGTTCAGAATAGCGTCCACTGTGAATATCTTCTTGTCAGAGTAAATTTTGACGTTGTCGCCGTAGTGTTTGAAGAACGACAGCACTTTCTTCCCCCTCTTCAGCCTCCTCGCCTTCATGGACTCGGTCAGCAGATGCCTCGGACAAAGCTCTTCAGGTCCTCTTCCTCATGGATTTCAACGGGTCCTTCTCAATTTTCTCTTTTACCATGGTCACGAACTCGGCAATCCTTTTCCTATTATGTCCTCCACTTTCAGGCTTCCTGGAGACCGCGTTGAAGTTGTTTATCGCCTTCCTGGTTTTGTAGACGGTGGCCAGGGACACGTTGACAATCACCAAGATCTCCTTGGGAAAGACTCATGTACGGAGGAGATCGCACACCCTCTACCGTTTAGCTAGTTGCTTGGGCAGTTTTAGTCACACAAAAACAAAAGAAACATCAAATTGTAGGACTTTGTCAGCATTTTGAATGGTACCATATACAAAATTGTCAAACTTTTAGACCTGATGCTAGACAGCCTCGAAGATTATTCTAATTTTTGAGTCCTCCCCCTGTTGTGGGGGTAAATTATGTGCCACACACTGGAAGGCTTGTCGTAAAAAATGTCCATAAAATCATGAAAAATATCACGTTTTTCGTTAGCAGTCGTAGTTCCGCCCAGGAGCTGAATATCGAAATAAAATCGTTTTGAACAATCTGCAGAAGGCTGGATACAAAAAGAAACTCGAAAAGGATAGGAATAGTGTATCATCAAGACAACGCCAGGCCCCACACATTTTTAATGAGTACCCGAAGCTCCCGGAGCTCGGATAGGAAGTTCTTATGTATCTACCACACATTCTGGACCTGACACCAAGTGAGTATTATGAAGTTGGATTCTCGTTGGAAACAAGTTATCTAACAAAACGGGGCATACTTGAATTAAATCAAATGATTGTTACACTCTTTTTATAATGCATTGAAATAAAGCGACAAATACGAATTTACTTTTTCCGCCAACCTATTATATATTTTTATATATCTTGGAAAATTTTGATTTTTGGTACATAATACATTGAGTTATAACTAAATATTATTTAAATATACATAATAATCCATCATGTGTAATTAGTAATTTTCTTTGATTTGTAAAAAAATTATATTCTAAAAAATACACTCCTTAGGTTATTTTTATGTTTAAGTACCATCGAAGCCACTGGTTTCCATGTAACGAATTTATAAGAAACGTAAATTTTGCGATCGTAATTCTAATAATAAATTAATATTTCCATATTTATGTATAAATATCAATATTTTTATAAAAAATAATGAAATGCCTATTTTATTTGTGATGATGTGCTTTGATATGACGAAGAAAAAAATGGGGAATCTTGGATTTTTCCAGCTTCCTAATGTGTTTTTTTACAAACGTCCAGAATGATGATTATTAAATAATTATTTTGGTTATAATAATCAAATCCATCTTAATACCATGTACATGGATTTAGTGTTTTTTTCAATAAATTTGTTCCTTTTTATTACACTTGTCCAATTAAAAAAAAACATAAATTAAGTTGAGAATCACTGTGCAAGCTTTCAAAAACTTTAAAATTAATAAGTATAAGAAAATCCAATAGGGAGTTTACGGGAATTTATAAAAATCGGCATGATGAACTCCGCGCTGGGAGAAATTATTTTCTTGAACTTTCTTGAATGTGTGTAGGTTTGATTCACGGCTGCTCCTAGAGGAGAATACCTTATGTATATGGTGTTTAAATACAATTCTTAGATCAGATGGAGTAATTGTAATACTAAGATGTTTACTTATACTTAATCAGTGCTCCTACATCTGACCAATTAAAGGAACATGTAAATAAATAAAAAAATCACGAAATGGACTATAAAATTGTCTTTGATCTAAAGATATAAAATAGTATTTTGTTATGTACATATATGGTAACAACCCTCATCTTTTTCCCCAAACATGTCCTATTTTTAAATGTTATCCAGAGATTTTTTATAAATTCATGAAATATCCGTTTTCTGCGGGACAAAATAGTGTTGTGTCGGTCCTTATATATTCGGTCTAGTCTAGCCTTAAGACCGTCAGTCCTTGGGACCGATTCTTATCTGTCGGTTTTTGGAATTTTTCAAAAAAATATGGATGGCTTATTAAGGCAAATAGGATATATAAAATATGTATTAAGATTATTGCACATATCTTGCAAAAAATATTATATTTTTCATGATAATACAATATTATAATAACATATTATATTGTTACTTAGTTATATAATTTATTTTATTATATAACATAATAATTAAAAAGAGGAAAAACACCCTCATTGACGTGACAAGGGATCGATTTTAACTTATTTAAGAATCGATAAATGGGACTGAGCTGGACTAAATGGGACCGGGCTGGACTGGACCGCGGTCCTTGGTCCTAAATAAGGACCGACTGAATTCTAGGACAAAACGTTGAAAATTGACTAAGTATAACAAAAATAAAGAAAGACAAAAAAAATGATGTATTTTTTTTCAAATAAATATGTATCCTAAATTTGCTAATTTCAAAAAAGTATCACCCGTTCCAACAGCGATCGGGTTTGTGGATTCTTTATTGAAAATCAAAATATGGTCACTTTGGTTATATTGTACATTTTTTTAAATATTAGAAAGGTGAGATTTCTTGATTTACTAGACATACTGAATACTCTTTCATATCAAAATATCAAAGGTTTCGTTAAGAATTACATAATTTCTATTGAAATAATTCCCAGGTGGCTTTGAAAGGACTTAAATGATGTATGCCATACCAATGAATTCTAGACCGGAGGTGCAGAGTCAGTGCCTTTTTGGTGAAGTCGGAGTCAGGAGTCAGAAAATTTGTAGGGACTCTGACTCTGGCTACAAAAATTATTATAATTTCTGTTCTCGTAAATAAAACTATTTATAATCTAAGAGTCTTCGTAAAGTTATTTTCTAAATGCCTATAAATTATAGCTATTAAGTACTCTTAATTTATGAATCATACTAAGTTAACTAATTTATAAGTTTACTTCACAAATTTCAAACTTGCTTTATATTCTATACAATTATAATTCCCAAACATTTCTAATGTCTAAATTAGTATGTTGGTTAGAGCATAGCCACTAGCCATGCTAGTTAATTAATTAGACTTGTGAATATTCAATGTCATCGGCTAAAAGTATAACATTGCTGTGAGAGGTTGTGAGTATTGTTTTTCCTCCGTTACGAGTACATATTTTTTTTCCTCGAAACTTATGAATGTATTAGCAATAGATAGATTTTGATCCATTTTATTTCTTGTTCATTTTGTGAAATATCTGATGTTCAAATATTTTCTTTATACATTACACAATTATTTACGACACACAACTAATAACTACCTATGGCTATAAATTAAATCTATGTTTAAAGTATCTCTACTCAAATGATTCAATAGTACTTATATTGGCTAAAAAATAATAATATGTGTGTTGTAGTCGGTGTCGGGCATTTTATGTACCGACTCTGCAACCCTGTATTAGACCCCCCAGCAAATTAAGGAATTTTTGCTTTTAACTATAATTTTCTTTTCGTTATTCGGGTCAATTATGCAGCAGAGCAAAAAATTTATTATTTGCATTTTTTTCCAAATTTTTTGATATTTTTTTTTTCTGAATAGCTGTGAATTTTGAAATTTTTTTCAAAAATGTTTTTATTTATTTTGTAAATAGCTGTGAATTTTGAAATTTTTTTCGATTTTATTTTTGAATAGCTGTGGGTTTTTGATTTTTTTTTTCTAAAAACTTTTATTTTCTGTGAGTGTCCAAAAAAATTTTTACAAAAAATTTAATTTTGGAAACTTATTTTTTTGAAATTTTTCAAAAATATCCCCCCCTTAAATAAACAAATATTATATTCCCCTCATGTGTGAATATAAGTTATACGTGATTATTCCATGTCTCTAGAATTCCATGGTAATATGTATTATTGTTTGATTTCTCTCTGAAAATCTTAGGCCTATCAAATAATATTATGATTTTTGGGAGAAGTAACTAGTTTGGTTCGAGTTCGGTCTGGACTGATCTCGCTGTGAAATTATGTGTTCACAAAATCGGTCCCATAACAAAATAACTTTTTTTTGTTATGTCATCTGTTATGAAATAATATTACTTTCTACGATCTACATTTCGGCTCATGGTTTCAGACCTCAGCCTGGAGCCAAATATAGATATAGAAAGAGTCACTTAAGATCAAACCGAAAAAAAGTTCGGTCTCAGATCGAGTCTGAACACTAGTATGATCATGAATATGCAATTAGCTTTTTCGTATATGAATTTTTTTTTCAAACATTTTATAATTGAAATTTAATTTTTAATAATTGAAATATAGTTTTTAAAAATGAACAACTGTGGATTTAAAAAAAAAATCCAAAGATATTAATTTTTAGCGAACAAGTGGATTTTTGAAATTTTTTTGCAACAAATTTAAAATTTGATATTTTGATTATTTTTACCATTTTGATAGATTTAACTAACTTTTTAAGTATGAAAAAAGTATATATATATATCACATAAAAGTTATTTTTTAATTTTATGATAATTTCAAATATGTGCTTATATTTGATATGTGATACCCCAATCCTGAGAATTTAAAATTTAAAGGTGAAAAATATAAAATATTTTTAATATACTTTCATTCTCAAAACTTGGCTCAAACCTTTAGAATGGGTTAAAAATCTCACAAGCTTCAAATCTAACATTCTAGAAAACTAAATTTGATACGATAAAACTAATTACATATTCGTAATCAGTCTGTCTAGTTCTATCAGAAGTGAGTATGTAAAATTTAAATTTTATTGTAAATGTTAAATTTTGTTCACTTGTTTAATTTATGTAGTTAGTCTATGAAATGATAAGTGTTACGTCAATTGCAATATTTGATATATCGTATATTTATGTACAAACTTCTATCTACATTAATGTTCATGTAGGTATATTGAAAGAAGGGGCATCCACTGGGGGGAGGGATTAAATATTCGATTTTTTTTCAAAAATACATTACAAAGTTATTCACAAAAAAAATAATTTTTAGGAAAATAGTTCCAAACATCCACAGCTATTCTCAAAAAATTACATTTTTGTAACCAAAAATTTCAAGAATTCACAGCTGTTAACAAATAAGTAAATTTGATAGAAAAAAACTTCTTGAATTTTTTGGAAAAAAAATCCAAGAATTAAATTTCAATAATAAAATTTTTTGGATTTTTTTTTTTCAATCCACAGCTATTCACAAAAAATTTAATATTTATATTTTTTTCCAAAGAATTTAAATTTATGTATTTTTTTTTCTTGAATTCCAAAAACCAAGCCCTTCCTCAAAAAATATATATATAAACTTGCGGACACCCTTGATTGATCAATAAATGAGTTAATATGAGAATTATTGAAGGTAATTGGATTACTAAAGATATTGCAAAAAAATATGTTAAAGATTGTGTAACAATAATAGTATAAAGCCTAATAGTGTGTATGACTGAGACCTCCATAAGTGTTTATTTCTACGAAGGAGTATTACGTAGGTCCTACTTTATATATAATGTGTTTAACTATATTATGAATGTGCATTTTCTTGATTTAATTGATCCATACGTATTAGAAAAATATGCTCTAAATTGTTCATCTTTATATTTGCAGGTGATTATTTAGAGGAGCGAAACAAAAAACTTTCCAAGTCTTTTAGTAATGGTGGTTCAATGCATTATGTTTGGGAGCTCTCTGAAAAGTACTATGCACAATTTTATTGCAATTCTTATTTTGCGTGGGAATTTGAAAAACTGAGGAATGAAGTCCTTATGAATCCCAAGGCCTATGCTCAGTCCCTTGCAGAGTGCGAGCCTTGGAAGTCATCTGGTGGGAAATCAGGTCTGCATTTCTACAAAACCAAGGATGATCGTTTTATTTTGAAGGAAATGTCTAATGTGGAGTTCAATTGTTTCCAAGAATTTGCTCCTCAATACTTCGAATATATTCACAATTCATTAAATCCTAAAGAAAAGAAACCCTCGGCACTTGCCAAGATCCTAGGTATCTACAAAATCGCATCCAAAAACTCTCATACCAAAGAAACGCACAAAATGGATTTTTTAGTGATAGAAAACGTTTTTTATGGACGGAATATTGTGGAAAAATATGATTTAAAGGGATCCGTGAGGAATCGCCTCGTAGACACAACAACCCCTGCAGAAGGGGGGTAATCTTGTTTTGATGGACGAAAATTTATTAAAAATATCTTGTGACAGGCCTATTTTCATACGGAAATCCTGTCAGGAAAAGCTGCTTCATGCTATCGACCGAGACACAACTTTTTTACAAAATGCTATGATAATGGACTATTCCCTCCTCGTGGGAATCGACTCTGACAGACAAGAGCTTGTAATAGGTATCATTGATTACATTCGTAATTTCTCGTGGGATAAAAAGTTGGAAAATTTGATAAAGAAATCTGGACTTTTGGGAGGAAAACCCGGAACGACACCCACTATCATCCCTCCCAAAATTTATAAAAAGCGATTTATTGAAGCTATGTTAAAGTATTTTATAGTTTTGCCCGAGATTTTGGAGTCATGATGACCGCTACTTCCTAGCTACAACTCAATGACTTGATATTTATTTTTTTAATATTAGTTGTATGATGAAAAATATTTTACATAATATATTACATATATAGTTTTCTAAGTATACAAACCAAGTATTTAATTTCATGCATGCCTACTTCAAGCCACGAAGGAGACATGTGTACAAACACACACACTCACTTACTCAAAATAGGTCATCGTCTCTCCTTCTCCTCCTCGGTCATTGCCCTAACAAGCACCACGACCGCCTACTGCATCATATGCACCTTTACCTTTTACTTACTCAAGTTGTCCTTGAGAGAAAGAAGGGATTGCGTGAGTCTGAAGATGATTATCCAGCCAGTTTTTTTAGAGAGAAAAGTACTTTCTAAAGTGATGGATATTATCTTTGGACATGTTCTTTTATTTGGCACAGAGTTGATTACTCCAAGAGTGTGTGTGTTGTTTTTTTTTTTTGAAAATTAATAATAAAAAAAGAATATATAGAACAGTGTTTTTTTTATTTATAAAGATCTAAAAAAACTTCTGTAAAAAAAAAAAATATAATTATATAATTATATATATATATATATATATAATGACTATATATATGTATACATAGATCTGGAGGAATGGAACATAGGTGAGATTTTTTTTCGGGGGCTTTTTTTCAATTTATTGTTTTTTTTTGTATCTACCTATGATCATTACATAATATCAAAAAGGTGATAAATAGCAACTTGGAAAATTTTTTCATGACCATCACAAACATAATATTAAATATATGACATAATAAAAATAGCACTATAAATGTAAAAAAAAGAAGAGATAATTATAAATTCATTTGTGTCTGAGAGATAGGGATTATAATAGGTAGGATCGATGATTAAGGAATAGCAAACAATAATTATTAACTTATTGGTTCCTCAAGTTAAGTATTTAAAAAAGAGGCGCCTATATTTATAAAATATAGACTTAAATGGTATGATTTTTAATATAAGGAATATTAAAAAGGTAGAGCCAGTGCAGTGGTGGTCTGGCAGACGTGCGTTGATGGTAAGTTTTTGAAAAGGAATTAAAATCAAGGATTTTCATTGGAAATATGTAGTGCGTAGGAGCAAGCGTTCCTTTTTCAGGCATGTTGAACAGTGGCCTCCAAACACATTTTTATGGAAAGAAGAAGTATTAGGAGGTTCTTCCGTAGATGTCCTCCATTCAAAATGAAAGGCATGAGACTCATTCATTCATGTATTGGACCTTAATTTTTTTTTCTCTTCATCACCGCAAAATGTCTCTTATAACTTCTTCTTCACAACTGTGACACTTTTTTTTAAAATTTTCACTTGCACTTTGAATGAAAAAAATCTTCATTTTGGAAAGTCACTTTTTTTTACAGGATGTTCTTCTCATGTCTTCTTCTGATATGTTGATAGCTGTTGGTTTTTTTTTGTTTTTTTGATTTGAATTAATTTTGGTTGATTGAGCAAATGAGTGAGTGGAATTGAATTACCATTCGTATTTGCCGCAGTCACCTCCATCAAGAGAGTGGTTGGAAGCTTCTTCAATGGAGCTGATGATATCGAAATACTTGCCATCAAAAGGAACGATTCTAAAGAGAGGGAATAAGTAAAGGAATGAGATATAATATATTTTGGAACTACAAATCCACTGGTTTGAACTTACTTCATCAACTTGTGGATCTTGTACCACATTTTAGCAGCAGTAAGGTAGTCAGATGCAGTTTTGGGGTCTTCGCAAGCAGATCTTTGGATGCAAGACAATTTTTCAACATCTCCGGAGGCATACATCATGAAGCACATTCCACCAGTCAAGTCGGATTGTTTAATGGAAGCAGGGGTATTGTCAGAGGAACGGGCTTTTCCATTACCGAAGGCTCCGAAGAGAGCAAAAGCTACAATGATACCCTTAAGAAGGATAAGGATCAATAGATTTGTCAAGTTCAAAGTAAGGACTTCGGAGGTGGATGAGGCTCGGGCCAAGAAATCCATGGCAGTGCTAACTAATGCAGATTCGGCTGACATTTTGCTTGATGTAAGGATTTGATTCTATATGAAGAAAATAAATTAAATGAAGTATATTTATTGGTTGTGCTTTTTGACAGAGTCTCTATCTATTTTGAAGGATCAGGATTCGAAGAAGAATCAAATTAAACTAAATATTTCAAATGAATTTTAGTCAAAAGAAAAAAAAATTAAAATCCCCTTCGGGTCCACCCGGCGTGCCTTCAACTCCTTAAATTGATTACTATTTCTTGCTTTGACCTAGATATAGGCGCTCAAGCAATGTAGAAAGAAAAGAAAGAGTGGTGTATAATTATGTACATTCAACCATCAGGATTTCTTGGTTCAGCACACGCAATGAGGTAGACCAGAATATTATATTAAAAAAAAAAGAAGAAGAAAAACACGGAACGAAAAGAAAAAATCACTTTCAAAAATATTAAATGAAACTTTTTAACTCCCATATTTTATTTGTATGTAATTTTTTTTTTCTTCTTCTTTTATAAATAAAAAATAAGTGACGACTATTGCTACTCCGATGATTGCTGGAACCTCGGAGTAGCTAGGAGTCGTTGAGTAGAGGAAATGTAATTTTTCATACATATCTACCCGTTTGGTTTCTATCACAGTGAATGAATACTTTTAACTTACAACGTACTTTTTATATATTTTCCTATACAGTGGTGTTTTACAACTGAGACGCTTATTTCAGGGTACACATCCTAATAAAGCAGTCAGAAAGGCGGGAGAGCTCGGACTTTTTTTCTCAATCGTGAAGGGCTCCTGCTATGTGAATTTCCAAATAGTTTACTTTTTTTTTTTTTTGTAAAAATAAGAATAAAAATAATAATTGAAGAAACAACCCACAAAAACCGCAGAATAAATATATTTATATAATATATTTTTACTATTTTTTAAAAAATAAACATAATAGTATTATTATTATGAATAATTCATTAGTTACTAAGTTTGTAAGACAAATAGAGCCCTAATACAAACCTGTAGTTATCACTATTTATCTCTCTCTCTCTCTCTCTTTCTTTGGGTTAGAAATCGAAGCAAATGGAGCAACGAAAGAAGAGAGGGAAGGGGAACAGACGACGTTGTCCCTTTGACTTGACCTTGATCATGGTTGCTCTACATGGCTTCTATCTCCTTCTTACCATTGGATAGATGAAGAGCTTGTAATATTGTAGAATATAATAGTGATATTATATATGTAATATTTAATGTTTTATTACAGAGTTCAAGAACCTCACGAAAGGACAATCAACCCAAAAATAGGAAGACTTTTTTAGGGGTTGTACTATGGTTATGATACCTATTTACATACATAAAGTACCTATCTATGAGTGTAAGTGCATAAAATTGGACTTCATAAAGTGAAGAAAAAAACCAACCAACCCATTTATTTTTTGTAGATTACACTAACATAAAAATATACGATGTCTTTTGTTGTCAGCTGTCGTTTTTCTGCCTCCCTTTATCAGGTTTTGGTATGTTGATATGTTGAGTTCGAACTAACTCCTATAAGTAGTAAATAATTCCATACAATGATAATACAAGATACACGAATGGGCAAACATTGGTGGAGTAGCATGAGTTTCAGAGGAGAGACCATCTGTAAATTTTAGCGCCCCTCTGTTATTGATTAAAAAAAAAAAAATGATTGTATAAAGATGAGTATTTTTTGTAGGTTGCTTCAAAGTCCCAATGTGATTAATTTTTTTTTTTTTTTGAAGAAAACAATTTTTTTTTAAACTAAATTTAGGTTCTTCTTTTTCTTTTGAATCCTAATTTTGCGGCCTATATTTCAGCTCACCTAATATTCAATCTCTGTTGGGTGACAACAAACTCATTTTGGTTCTTTGTCCCTTTACAATAAAGGTAACGACGTTATATACAGGCTGAGGAATAAGTTCGTGAATATATGTTTTAGTTTATAAATTCAATATGAATTTATATATTGGCATACACTTTTGGGAAAATGAATAAATTGTAATATAATTTAATTTAAAAAAAAAAAGAAAAAAACTTTTGATAAAATGGTGGAGACGAAGAGGCAGTTGGGCAGAGACAGTGTAGATATTTACTTCAGAGATATTAACCCATTTTTGAATAATAACACGCTTCAAAGTGTATTTGGTGGGATTGTCTTTGGAATATCCCTGGACTCAAGGATGGGTCACATGGAAAAGTTAATGGGACTCTGATCAAGGCTTCTAGGAAACCACCTATTATTTTCCCAGAAGCTCTTGAAATTTTCTTTTGATTCAGTACTGAACACTTTTTGCAATTCTTGGCTGAAGATGTAAGGGGCATCACCATATGTGTCACGAAGCCAGAGAAGGATCTTGTCGAACGACATGGCCTTGTAGACGTGTTGTTTTATCTGTACACCCTCCCAATGAAAATGAGGGGTATCTTTTTCCTGTTTGAAATAATACCAGCCCAGACCATGTCACTGGGCGGCTTTTGGCACCTGGTGATGATGCGGTGCTCCTGAGGGATGCTATCAATGATCTTGCCTAAAATACGGTCATTTTGGGAGCAGTGGATAACGTCCACGCCTTAACGGTGAACAACTTTGTCTGTACCTCCTCTCTCCAAGTACCTCTTTGTCTCCACCATGTAATCTGAGTAAAGGCTGGCTATTTAGAATTTTTATTGCAAACATTTTCACAAAATTTTATCCTAATTAATAAATGTATATTGAGTTTATAAACTAAAATATATCTTCACGTACCTTGCCCTGTATTTACAAATCTAACTTTTCATTTTTTTACAACATGATTGTTAGATGGTATATTATGTATTTATGAATGCATCTTGCAACACCCTAAATTATGAATAATCAAGGAATGTATGAGGATTGAGCAGCTCAAACAGATGGCAGTGTCATTCATTATAAATATAATGTTTTATATTTTATTTTTATATAGCCTTGAAAAATGGAAATCGTCTTCAGTTACATTTATATAAATATATATTATTTTATAAATAAGTTACATGTGGTTGTATATAGAGATATAAAATTTATAAAGACAATGTTTGAACTTGAAAAGTTAAAAAAATAAGTAAATAAAGTATAGGATAAATGTATATGTACTACTTTTGTTATTTAAAATCAAGGTCATGAGACTATAACTACTACATATAAAACATTAAGGAGTAAAAAATTACGCAAATTTTTTTGAGAAAACTTATAAATATAGTTTTTTTGCTAAATACTGAAAATCTATTCAATAAAGACCATACGGTTTGTTTGTTGTTATTTATTCGGGATTTTTTCCCTTCTTTTTGACATTCACCTTGATTATATACAATTCGTGACCGACTACTTTTTCTCATAAAAATAATTCATTAAGTGCAAATCATTCAGAGTGAGACAGCAATGAATTAAGTACTATGATTTTTTTATGAACTGCATGTTGCAGTTCATAAATGCTGTTGTTCCTAGGTATTTCCTTGATACCTTGAGTCAGAGGCGCAATTATGATTTTTTTAGTGGGGCGGAGGAAGAAGACCATTCAAAGATGTCCCTACATTCATTAAATATTTTGGGGTTGTATAAAATCTGGGCATAATTTGTTTACATTATATTCAAAAACCCATTAGAGAGTCTCTCGTTTTTACAACTCTACCCATGAATAAGTTACACAAAAAGGAAGTACAAATTGAAAATTGTTTGTGTTCCAAAAAAAAATTAAACCTCAGAAACAATTTGGATTCTATTTTTTTTTTAGTCGAATAGTCGATTTAGTCGAGTATCGTACAAGTATCAAAGTATCACTGGGTTGTTTATAGATCATCATGGCAAACAAATGTATTATAATGTTTCTTCAACGACTGAAAATATCCTAATGGCATTAGAATCTTACCCTTGAATCCTAACAGTTATACCATATGCATTCATTTTTCGATAGTTTACAAAGATGATATAAGAAGCTAGTAATGTTAGAAATGCTTCATTCCTTTGCTCTTGCGAACTTTTTCTCATTAATAGAGCACAAATTTGGAGAAAATAGGGAATCTAATAAGGAACTCTCATATTTAGTACTCAGTGGGATATAGCCCACTATGAAATACAAAATGTATAATCTATAGAAGTGACGTATAAAATTTCAAATTATTTTTCGGGATATGAAAGTACCAAAAACTTTCCATCAATAAAAGTAGTTATTATTAAGATATTTCAAAACTCTATATAGAAAGAAGGATATGACAATTGACACGTATTCAAAAAGATTTGATTTCCATCACTTAACAATCATACATATACATAAATTCCAGCTCGATTGATGTATAAAATGTATGTATGATAATTAAAAAAATCCCTACTCGAGTAAAAAACGACAACAACAAAAACAAAAAAAACAACTTTGTAGAAATTCACAGTTAACTTTATCATGATTATGAGAGGAAAATAATTCCCGTTAAGGACATTTCTTCTCAATTATGTACAAAAGGTATATTATATTTTATGTAAATATTAAATGTCATTTAGCTCAAAGTCATGAATGTTTTCTTGGCAGTTTCCTTCCCAAATCCTTTTTGACCCCCTTCATGTTAAATGCTTCATATTTATTTGAGTAGATAAATGATTCTTCCCCTTCATAAATCATACATTCTTTTTATGGAAAGAGGAAAAGAGATGGGAATCAGAGAAGGGTTCGAAGGCAAGCAGGAATAGTTGGAATCCTTGGGAATCGTTGTTAGAGTCTTTTTTTAAACTCTCAACAAAATAAATATAAAATCAAATCAAGTCATTTTCCTTCTAATTATTATTATTGCTATTATTACAAGTATTATTACTTTAACAAAAATAATTATATTTTAAAATTGGAAAGTTTCTGTGCGTAAAGTATTGGGATAATTTACTGCGTCCATGACCTTTTATTATGTAACCTTTATTCACAAAATAAAAATATGGAAGTTTTCTTTAAAGATCACTCATTCTTTTTGGTTTTTATTTTTGAGAGAGAAGAATTCAATTTTTAAAGTGACTCCTGGATATTTCTTCTATGAGTAATCCATATCCAGAGGTTTATAAAATACGTCTTAAAAAGTGGGAGCAGTTTTTTCTAATTGGTAATCAGTACAAAAAAAATTATATTCCAAAGCTGTTTTGGCGGACCTGATAAATATTAAGTATTGTCTAGTGTGTACCAATAAAAGAATGAGAGTTACAATAAGGGTTTGCTGTGGAGTTATAAGTTTAAGTCCTTGTTGGACTCGTAGTAAAAGTGAAGATAGACATAGGTGGTGCTCCAGCCTCTATGTTCTTGCTATATACGAAGTGAGTTTGTGTTTATTTCCTTTCTCACATGGCTACCTGTAGCTGATCTGATACAACGTCATGATAGCTAAGCTGCTTCCCTCCAAAACAAAATCCAATTGTTAAAGTGATCACGTTGATTTTCGGTTTCTTTACTTTTAATTTACGGGAGGACATATTTTATGAATCATCCCTATCCCCATATTACGTTAATTTACTAGATAGGCATGGAATGAATCAGCAAGTACTGAATAATTGGTTCATTATCATAATCTCTGAATGGAAATAAAAATGATTAAGTGGAAAATATGTATCTATCTCATCATACAAATCTTTATCATCAAGGCCTCATATGTATGATGTACATACAAATGAGGAAAAGTCTTAGTTATATGACTGCCAAGAAAAAAAGTCCACGAAATTTCGGTTGTTCACTTTGTACGAAGACTCTAGACATCCTTGGTTTATTTTTTTCTTTCTTTAAATATGTATGATGAAAGTTCATCATCTGGAGGGCAAATTGAACTTAATGCGCTTGTCAGTTAATTCTGTTTTCAACACGGTATTTTTAATTATAGATATGAAAATATTTAATGTTTATCCAATCATCAATATCAACTACTATAACTTATATACTCATGATGATAATATTTGGCTTATTTATTTACTTTCAAGGTGAAGACTATAGTCTTAATAATTAGATAAATTCCATTTTATTAATAATTTAATGAAAGTTCTTCATAAAAGGAGACGACATTACAAACCCCCTCAAAATTCCATTTGTCATAATATCTACAAATAATCTTCTGGAAGGTAAGTATCAGTTGTACATAATATAAATAAAACCTTTCATTGTCTGACAGATGAGACGGAGTGATACATACTTAATTAAGGTAACCTTAAAATGATTAAATATTAGATCATTGTTTATTTGCTCTGAAATTAGAAACTTATCAACATTCAAAAGTAAATCTTCCCAGATACATGTGTAGGTAAATACATACACATGTACATTGATAGCTCAGGTTTTTATATTATAATAGAAGACATAGTATCTACCAAGGATAGGGCTATGTAGAAATGCCGTGTGTTCAAAAAGTTTTTGATCATCAATATGACGATGATTTAAGAGGGTTTGTAAAGTTCCAATCAACTTTTCCCATTTATACCACCTGAAGCTGGATTTCTTCAGCGTTTCTAAGTATTGTAATATGATCATATGTTAATTGTTAATAAAAATGGAAGCAAGAAGGTTAGAGACTGCAACATTGCTCCGCACCGGCCATAGCAACTCTGAAAGTATTAAGAGGATAAAGGTTAACCGTTATACTGTGTACAAGGTCAGAAAGCTAGTGGAGAATAAAGAAGTCTCAAGGATCGACCTAGAAGTTGTTGACCAATAAAATAAAAAAACATGAATTTCTGCCCACGAGACTTTTGCTCTCCTCTGTCCCCTGATCTGAATCCTTTTGGACTTTTTAATATGGTTGCATATAAAGTCCAAACCTTGTAGAGTTTACGCTAGTAACATCAACAACTTTGAAGCCTCTTTGAAGTCCAAGAATTACATTACTAAACTATGTACTACCTTTCGATCTCGTGTAGAGGCTATAACTAAATGTGGTGGAAATCATATTAATAAATAATAATGTTCATAATGAGTAAATAAGAAAGTATTTTAAGATTTTCCTATACAGCTTCATTCTGATCTGTTGCGCTTGGATATTTGCAGCACAATCGAGGTGGTCAAAGACTTTTAAGTACACCCTATACTTTATTGAAATTTTAAGTACATGTATGAGGGTTATTTTTTGAGGTATTTCAGTAATTTACAAATATCTGTAATATATTTCGGTAGAAGTTGAAGTGCTACAAAGAATACATATATTAACCAATTCTTTTTTTTTTATCTCATTTGATGAGTTTTATAGGAAGTAAATTACTGGAAGTTACCTTAGGAGATCCTTGCAATTAAGGCAGTTTATTGTTTTAAATGGAAAGGACAGTTCTGATCATTTTAAGGTGATAGTTCGATCTAGTACATACATATTACAATGGATGAAAATATCTATTGTTTTTAAAACATTTTTAAAGGAAATAAGTGAAATCTTTTTCATAATTTTCTATCGAAAATACTTAGTTTGTAAGTATTGATAAGTACTTCTTTTTAAACCAAATATTAGTATTCGAGTTTCACGAGTACTTAAGTATAAGTACTAAATTATAGGATCAAAAATACAATTAAGTACGAGTACCAAAGATGTCCCTGGAACCTACTTATGTTAAGACTCGGTATTTGACTAATTTTTTTCGGATCGGTCTCAAGTGATTTTTTTTCCACTGATTTGGACTGATATTTAGGTCCATACCACGGGGTCAGACCTTTGACTTGGGGTCATGATCTATAACTTTTTTTCTTAAGATCGATCCAGATCAAAGTTCTTTAAATAACCGAATATGTTTGGTGCAATACAAATTATAATGGTGTCAGACCGTCCTATGATTTCCAGACCTAAGCCCAACACTATTCCATTTATCAAAATACATACAGCTAGAAAAGTAAAGCCATAAGGCATTGCTTTCAACAAATGTACATCATTATATTATGTTAGTTGAGAAAGAGAAATAAATCAAGGACAGAACTTTCAAAATTTCAATTATTGTAAGTTATTATTTGATTCAAACAAAATAAATATTTGTGATTTTACAGCTATTCAAAATAATAATAAAAAACGAATTGACGGTTTTTATGGTATTTACTTACAGTATGTATAGCATACAGGGTATTATATAGGCAAAGAAGAAGGGAATCTGCCTCCCGACGTCTTTAAATTCCATGAAGCAAATAAAAAAATCTTATACATATGTAGAAAGTTTGTTAATTTACTTAATTACATATTCATATTTACATATGTAATTTGAAAAGAAGTTCTGTTTTTATAAATATTATATAATACATTAGGTATAATGATGATATTTGTGTTGATGATTATTAGAGTTATGATTTTTGATCGATTTTTTGGCCAAAAGGAGCCAAAAAAAGAGCGTGAATTCTTTGAAAAATGAGCACCCACAATATCAAAATTGAGAAATTGGTATTCAAATTCATATATAGATTTGTAAGGAAAATTTAAACCAATGAGTGTTACTTTATATTTATCATAATTTATTGTTAAATTTTGCTATATCATATCTACCGATCGAGATTATAAAATGATTTTCCTCAGGTCATTTTTGCCTTCGATCAGTATTGGTAGTTTTAAACATACTAAAAGACACCGGAACGTCCACATTAATTTAAAATTGACGAGATCCTCAGGAGTCTTGTTAGAAAGGAAGCATCTCATTATCACCACCATTGATTTTATGTCCAACCTTTTGCATAAATGGAAGTTCAGGTTTTTGCAAATTTGAAGCAAAGGTATTTCTCCTTTGTTGGAAGATTCAAGGGTGATTATTCAAAATTCAATCTTGGGCCGAATTTTCCCTTTCTCTGATCGGCTGTTGTCAGAATACGGCTCTCTTACAAATCCAATAGTGTAATTAGAGCTCTGATTGCATCATATACATTGTTTTACTCCCAAAAAGAGAGCCTAATAAAGGGAGGTTTTTGCAAGTGGATTTTCTCTCGAAAAATATATTCAAAAACTCTTGTGTAATCGAACTAGAATCCAAAATATCTAAATTTATTTCATAGCAGTATAGGAAAATGAATAATTTTCACACAAAAAAAGGTCAAAATGACTCCATTTTTTGAGCGATTGAGCGATTTTTTAAAGCATTAAACGTTCCTAAGGACCTATGCCTCAGTCCTAGCTATTTTTCATTCCTGGCTAGGATTAAAAAATATTAGAACTAAAATAATAATAAATTAAAGCTATAACGTATAGTATTAAGTTCTAGGGATCACAACTCCTTCTTTAAACTTTATCTATCTTGTCTCTTCAAATATGTTATGTTGAACAACTGACAGGACACAGTTAGTAACTACATAGGCCATTTCAGCTGTTTTAGTTACCATAAAAGACAAATACGGATTTTTATCACTGAAAATTTTTATAAGCACCGGACTGATAGAACATAAGTCCTTTTAGTTTCTTAGACGGATCCAACAGTAATAATGATTATTCATAGAAGGAAACTGTAAGTAAATTTAAATGACTATGAGTCACGAGATTCTATGTACCTAAGAGATTTATCTATTTTTCAAATAGTAAGGCGAATTTTTTTGTAGGTACTTTCATGGTACACGATGGATTCTCTTTTAAAAAAAGAAAATAAATTCCTTAATTAAAGGCTTTATAGCATGCCCTAGCCACAAAATTAAGGTTATCCTGACTCTATACTACTAATAATGTGTATGTGTAAAGAAGTATGGAACCAAATAACTAAAAGTGAAATTTCTCTTTATATTATTACTTAACGTCAGATGTGTGTGTAATATGTATTACACCACTCTGTCTAACATTGTTATTTTACTTTTTAAATATGTATATTAATCTTAATTACTTCAAAAAAGATTCCGTTCCTAGTTATGTAACAGTTCCACTTCTGTTGAAGAAGCGGTATATTGATATTTCATCCTGTTTGTATGAAAATATACATAACTGAGTATAAGGCCCCTAATCCATCAAGTCAGTGTTGATTTTATAGCATGTTGGGCTGGTAGAAGAAAATCTTACTATTATTATTTCGTACAATTTTCAACTTCATGGACGATTGTGCAGTCGGGTAGTTTCAGCAGATTAGGCAGGAATTGAGATGATATTAGTGTTGGATTGGTCTAAAAAAACTGCAGTCCTGTTTTAATAACATTGGTCAGTTCAAGGACTGGTCCTCATCTGTGTTTTATGCTAATTATAATAGTTGGAATGACGTGGTTACTAAGTCCTTTCAGCTGTTCAACATAACATCTTTCAAAGAGACAAGAAGTTTAAATTAGATGGTGTGGGCTAGAACTTATTATTATAGGCCGTCAAATCGGTCCTTAGGTCTTCGTCTTAGAATTGATCCAACATTAGATGGGATATTTTTAAAAATGAATAATTGATCTTTGATTTTGCTTTATTCGACTTATATTCGAAATATCTCATATTTTTACATTCAAACACTTGCATCACACACTTATCTGCAAAATCCTCCTAAATGCAATACTGGTTTAGGCCCATTTTTTTATATCTAGTGTGTTTCACTTTTTTCTTTATAGAGAGGTGTTGCCCACATAGACCAATACCGATCACTCGCTTGGAGCTATTACCTTGAAGGTAAAAATAAGATATTTCATTCTATAATAATAGTGGTATAATGCAGCGATTCTCAATTAGGGTTCTTCTGAGCTCTTTTGCATCTTCAAGGGCCCGCGAGAAATTACATCTATATTAATACAGCAATGTTTGTCTTTCTGTGTTTTTGAATTTATGATAAAAAGTCATATACTGAGCAGTCTAAATGGTGGTCCATCATGTATATCATAAACATATTTTGATCTAAGGCATAATAATGTAGTCTTATTAATGAAATATCGCAGGTGTGTGCATATAGCATCGAACGTCTATACACGGTATATAGTGTTCCCAGATGTAAATCATTTAAATATTCATGATATAAGAAATAATAATGTTGTATAAATGAAATATTGCAGATGTATGCATTTTCAACAAGAGCACTATTTCTGTTCATCTCTTGTCATTGGTCTTTTATGTATATCATAATTAATTTGCTTGTTCATACTAACATGTTAAGATTTGAATTAAATATAAACACTTGTATATTAAAATGAAGTTTGTTTGTTTTTATTAATGAGGACTCTAAAGACTAAAATACTCTTCAGTCATCTTAACATTTTTTTTTTTCTCAAAACTATTATTATTAATATTATTCTTTCATTCTTGACGACAGAACACAATATATGAATTGATATAGGTATTATTGTATTGAGTATACTCATACGGAGAGTAACATTAAGGATTCCTTGGAGAGTTATCTTTTAAATTGTTAAAGAAAAATGTTTCTTTCAGTCGACGCCTAATTACTCCGTGCAGTGCCGGATACTACTGCTAGTAAATAATATATAAAACATTTGGTTGAGCATGGTTTTTATTCTGGAAGCCATTAAAAAATGATAGAAGGCTCTACCGTGATGAATAGGTTGAGATTCACGGATATATGTACTATGAAGACAGATATCTTTACTATGATTAAACTAGGTAGATTGACAAAAAAAACAACAACTGCGAAGGGTTTCTTAATAGCTAGAAACGACCCTGTATGTGTATTGTATTATTCTCTATATCTTTTATACGTGGCTAAGCTTCAGTTTCCCAAGCAACTATTTTTGTACAATAGAGTCTTATCAGTTTACTGAGAAGTGTAGATTGAATCCCCCCTGGAATCTTTGATTTCTAACCCTTTCTAGTCGTGTTTTTTTCATTCTCTGACACTTTTATAACAATAAATTACATTTTACACACTTTTTTGGACATTGCCGTTCCAGGATTTATATTTACTTCACCACATGAACTTGAGAACGTTCTCTATCTCCTAATTTTCTCCTTAAAATATTTGCATTATAATTTATAATTCTTTTAAATAGGCGTGAATGAGTTATTTATGAAGATAGAACTTGTGCATTTCTAATTTATTTCTTTTTTCCTCATAATTTACACCATCGTATTGATGTCTGTATTGAAAGACTCTAAATTATCCTTATTCTTTTGGTGTAAAGAAATAAATTGAATAGGTATATTTTTTTCAGTGGATTAAGTTTCCTACTTTGAGCCTTCTGTAGTTTTATTGTATTGTAAATGATTTGATATATATATATATATATCGAGTGGTTCATTAAAATCTGAATACTTTGAATTTTAAAATTCAACAAGATATAATTTACTAATTATCAATAGAATTTCAACAAAATTAATACCATAAGTAGATGTGTGTCTGAGCTCTCTTAATCATTTATGTAGCCGCCCTTCGAAAAAATTATGGCTTCCAGGCAGCGGCAGAAGGTCTGACAAACGCTGCAGATGTAGTTCTCTGTCATGGCGGCCCGATGCTGGCTGACAATGGCTTTTAGGGCCTTGGTGTTTAGAGGAAGGACACTGGAGCTTCCCCTCTACATGCACCCAAAAGGTGTAGTCGAGGGGGTTGGTATCAGGGCTGTAGGGAGCAAAAGTGGCAAAAAAAGAACACAAAAGACTAATTTAAAAGAGTCCCGCAACGGAGGAGATGGGTATCTTTCATTGCTGGTGTCAAAAATGGCCTCTCCACCCTCACAAGGCTCTTTACACTCACTTTTTTGATAAATCTCCGGACAGTCTGGTGAGAAATACCGAAATCTCCTGCATGGACCCTCATGGACTTGAGGGGATTGGCCTAGGTTGATTTCTTTAGCTCTTGTGGGTCCAGTTTGGGCTTTTTGACATACCTTGTCTTCCTTTCTTTTTGTTTTGGACTTGCTGAGGGCGTAAAAAGTGGTTCTGGAGACACCCAACTGCTTGGAGTACGCGAATGGAAATTCGTCGATCACGTTCAAGAGTGATTTTCTCGACTTGTACGTAAGCTAGAGAACTCAGATCTTTTTTTTTTGTTTTGTTACTAACTGTTTATGCTTTAATATATCGAAATATGAATTATTTCAATCACTCAACCCTCATTAACTAGTAAGTGGCCAGATTTCAATTGACCACCATATATATAAGTGTTTAATTCTAATTGAATTAGTTTATATATAAAAAAACTAATCTAATATTTGCATACAGCTGAAAAATTAAGCAAATTTTTTTACTTATTTCAAGACAAGCTTTTTATTCAACATAATCAGATATCCAATAATTTACAACAAATTTACACAAATTAAAAACAACAACTCCATTAAAAGGGTAGACGGAAATAAAATCAAAATCTTTGATCACTTAATTTAGGATGAAACACAGATTCCAAAAGTAATTATACACTCGAGTTTAACAAATAAAAACCAGAAATCATTTTGTTGCCAATTGTACAATGCCGAATATGAGCTAATATTTTTGAAAAACGGTTTAACAGCTATATGCAACGTTATTTAGAAATTATTTGATTATTATTTGTATAATTATTCTTTTATATGCTTGGTACTCAATTGCTACCATATAGTTAGTAGTTTATTGCTCAGATCTTAACATTAGGAATTAGCATGGATTAGACAAGAGATGGATAGAAACACAGAAAAATATTTCCACCGTGCTATACAATACTCGTCATAACATTCCCTTTTTATTTTCTATAAATTAAAATACTTACTCCCTTGAATGGAATATGAATATATTATTTTTGAGAGCTGTTTTTCTCTTAAAATGGATTAAAGCTTAATTTTTGTGAGAATGATCAGATCGTTGTATTACACTGAGATTTAAAAAACTTCAACTATGTTATAAAAAAAAAAGAATTTATTATGTCCACATATGTTCCAATTTAATTTCAAGGTAAAGAGAAATAGATAAAGACCATAGAAAAAGTTAGTGATGATTAGACTTATCCTTTAAATACCGATAAATCTCTAATGCTGGATTCCTTTAAATATATAATTAAGGGGCCTCTTCATTATGAGGAATGTCATATATAGTATTTTAATTTGTAAGAAATTTCAAGGAAGGCATTTAGAAAAATCATGACCTCAGAAAATTAATTATAAATTTTAGAAAGCAATCAATCTTTATTTGCTACTGCCACTACTCAGCAAATGGAAGTGGAAGACTGAATAAATATAACATCAAATAAGAATATTTTTTCGTAACAAAACAGGCTTAATTGTTGGAAAAATGTTCTTTGGATTCACGAGATTTTTTTTAAAGAATATAGGGATCATGTTTAAAAATGTTATAAGCTAAAAAAAATTTGATAAGAAATATTACACTACTGATCAAAGAAACCTATCAAAGTTGAATGGTACATTATAGATATTTTTTAGTATACTACAGATAAGTCGAACACTATCAAATAAAATATTTTCTTTTAATGTTATTTTACCAGTTTTTTTCAGTTACTTATATTTTTTATTTGTTCCAAATTATTATCGACCTTATTAATGATCTACTTTCTCGAAAAGTCTTCAAAATATTCAAATTTTAAAAACATTTCCTAAATTTATTAGCGGGCGTAGCTATGTTTGTTATGACAACTAATGCATTTTTTTACTTTTTCTGTTTCATCCTTTTTATTGTATCATATGGATAATGTAAAAAGTAAGGAAAATAACATATTTTAAGTTATAAAAGGAAAAACTGTTGTAGATTATTACTATCATTCATCTTCGTTCATTTTTAATAGATCATTGTGGTGTTAATATCTTGCTCAGAATAATAAGTTCCCTCCTACTTTTGGTTTATTTCTTTTAAAATGGATAATTTGAAAAAAAAAAAAATGTTAGCTAGCCTTTTGTATTTTTGTTGCCAACTGTTTGCTATTATGTGCGGCGTTATTATTTAGATACTATCTTAGAGAAGGAAATATTTCATTCTCTATAGATATCATATATATTATTTATTGAATGGAAATTCTGGATAAATTAATATAAAAATCCTCTGTCATACCCTTTTTGAATTCATAAGTAGATGAGGCAGCTACTTTAAACCATACAAGAGTCAACTCAGAAAACAGTTGAAATTAAAATACATATGATCTTTGTTTATTTCTAAAAGCTAGTCGTAAAATTATCTTTATAAACCTTCGCATAATATATGAACTATCGTTAATGATTGGTCAAGCTTTGTGTCTTTTAACTCAAGAATTCTCAAGAGGCGACCCACAAAAATTATTTAATGACAATAAGAAAATAAGAATAGATGCATGTGATGTTGGTATAATTAACCTAAGTTGTGTTTTTATGGCATGACTCATATGCACTACCAATAATTTGGGGATAGAATTTTGCCACTAATTGTTTCTACCAGTGCTGGATAATATTCTATTTTTTTTCATAAAACGTATTACAACATTACCTCTATGCTAAATTATTCAAGAGTAAAATCAATTCAACGACCGATTTCAGTGTTCCCTGGATTGGTCCTATTTTTATCTTAATTAATTATGCAAGTCTGTTTTCGCTGAGATGGATGTAGCGAATAATAAATATCGTATTAAAATCAGTTATGAGTACTTTGATCAGATTACCACAACGAGTCTGGATGAGAACTTTTATAAAATAGCTCCGAATTCAGGAGTAATTTACAGTTCTTAGAACTATACATTGTATAAATAAAAATATTCAAAAGTCAAAGACTTTGATCATCTTGATATTATTTACTGTAGAATTAAAATTAAAGCCAATGTTTCATTAGTGTGCCCTGCAAGATGATCATTTAATATCATTTTGCCCAGCGCACAAAAACTGTTAAGAAGCCCTGTTTTAACCTATGGTTATTTGTGATTTATTTTTGCATTATACATAAAGAACCTTACTTCATTTTTTTTATGGTTGCATGAGGGGATTTTTAAATTTATTATTTATGTACATATAGAAAATATAAATCTTTTTAAAACAATATACAACCGTCGTTTTTTAAAAGGATATAATATGCATATTACGTAAATATGAGAAGTATTTATGTGAGAAAATTTTGTAATCAGTGTTTTATGTTACAAAATAGTACTTAATTGTTTTATTAGTATGCTTTTAAATATATTCTGATACAATGTGCGGAAGAAAATCGTACCGTTTTCTATAAGTTGATTTAAATCAACTTTATCAAGAACAAGATGATCATAGTATCATACATATATTATGCCTTGTAATATGAACCATTATTTCTCAAAATTTCCTCCTTCTGCAGCCACGATGGCCTCCAGTGTGGGCCTTGTACACCTTGATGAGCGCGGAGAACATCGGGAATCTGTTGATTTGTAGCCTCCATTTTCGTTGTTTGTTAACGTATCGCAACCAATAATATGAAACCTAATAAATTTTGAAACAATTTTTTAAAGTAATCCAACATCGATTGCAAGTAATAATGGCTCTATAGAGCTCTAATTGGCGAGTTACGATTTGCTGACGCACACTGTACACTATGAATGAATGCACTATACTTATTGTTTGCGGTGTTGCTTTAGTCCTCATTTAGGACTGAAGACTACAGTCCTGTTCAGTTCATTCTTGGTCCATTCCAACTCAGTCCTGCAAATCAGTCCTCTAACTTTTAAAGTTCGGTCCTTGATAACGTCACTAAACTTTTCTTCTTCTTTTTTTAATCAGTTCTAGTAATGTCAGTATGAAAGACCGGTCCCAAGAACTGATAAGGCTAGTCTAAGACTTTACTGGACCAAATAAATAAGTACTGACACAACACTGATTATTAGTGATAGAGTGAACATACAGATATTAGGTACATCTACTGTAAAATAGAGTTATTTCTAATTCAAGGAAATTAAAATTAATTTAGTATATCAAATTCATGACATACGATATGTACATATTTATGTAGACGCCTTTATATTTTCCCACTCTCTCTCTTTCTCTCTCTGTGAATTAAGATGTTTACTTAATTAGTATCATCTTCAAACTTTCCAAAAAATGTTTTAAATATAGCATGTTTGTACATTTATATCTTATGAGAAAATCATCAAAAAGACTGTGGAATTAGGGGAAGTTTATACCTATTTTTTAGTGTCTGAGGAAATTTGTCTACCATGTTGTTTCAGTATAAAACATTAATTGACAGCATAAATTGAATCTATCTACCTTAGGGAATATTAAAATTTCTCTTTTTATACGTATATATTTGGACATGCATATGGCTGTATAAAGTTCATCTAAATATTATTGATTTGAACGTGTCCTTTAATGGTAAAACGTCACACACAATCACATAAATTTCATCATCCTTGATTTGATTGTCCATTATTTGGTTATAAATCAATTGTTGCCTTATGACTCCAAAGATATTTGATTTCATTTACTTATATACCGTATACATGTACACACATACCTATGTACAATGTACAGGGTCGTGCACTACAGTTGGAATACACTATGAGCTTATCCAGATCCTGAAAAAATGAATTGTGACCAACTTTTTGGATTATTTTATTAGCATATTAATTTTCAGTACGATCTCCATATACTTCAATTATCCCAAGGAGTTATCATTTTACTTAATAAATAAAATATTAACCTTACATAAACAGTCCAAGAGTTGGTAATATTGATTTTGCAGGCAAATTATGATTTTAGTATTAGTAGATCTTTTGAATATACACAACTTTGAATAAAAAAAAGGCCTGCAGTATATCGCCAGGCATTCCATTTTTCTTTGTGTTGAACTTATTCAAGGAATATACCCTTAATAAATAAATTTCATTATTTTGAAATTTATTAACAGTATTAGACCGTGCGTTACCATTTGATCTGTTGGTATCCTAAATTTGATCCTACTTCAACTCTTACATGTCAATATTTGCATTTATAAGAATTTATGAAATAAAAAAGATTGTAATAATTTTGCTTTATAAGAAAATATTAAATCTTCCATAACCGTCCAAGAGTAGGTTTTAGTTACCTGATTTAGAACAATTGTACAAATTTGGAATTCTTGAATAATGGAGAGTCAGATGGCACAATTTATGGCACTCGATCATAATTAATTGAAGAGTTATTTGCGTTCAAGGAATATTGAAAATTTCGAATTGCAAAACACTACTTGATGAGTGATCGTGTACCTATATATATCTCGACAACTTACTAAAAATGAAAACTAACCTCTTGAATGTGACCTCGGATGTTTGTTCTAATTTTAATGCACTACCCTGTAAATGTTATAGTTTATTAAGTCACTAGAGGTAGTACCCAACAGAGTTAATAGGCGTAGACGAATAAACAAAATTTGATTTAACAATATATAAGATACCTCCCAAGAAATCATCAGTGTTACTCTCCGATTTAATGAGCACACTCAAACGTAGTTACTAAATACTTCGATGTTCTATCCACAAGAATAAAAGAATAATAATACCAACTTGATATATATTTTTTTAATATGCGTGATGATCCACAGAGTACTTTTTTCTCTAGAGCGCTAGTTGGCTAAGCTTTAGTTACACGCATTCTATATTAATAAAAATACAAGGTTATACAATAATTCGTGTACCACTGATGTTTGACTTCCACCACGCTGTTTAATATTGACGTTATAGCGTATGAGTGGTTGCTTGCTTTGTCAAAATCTGTCTTTCTTACCCAGCAGTCTGTACAATACATCAAATTGAAAACTCCAGCAAGGCCGATTACATGATGATCTATTTATATTAATCTTGCACACATTCGTTGCTAAACCAAATCTAAAGTCACATTAATAAGTTATTATTTGATAAAATGAACTTCTTTCTCTCCTTAATATGAAGCGCACAATCAATACTACATGCTAAACTTCTGTGAAATTTTATTAATAAAAGCTACATTGCTATTTCTTCAATTTAAAATAACTGTACGGATTACAGACGGACATATATTATTTTTTACCCCCCTAGATGCCTCTTAATTTGAATCCATGTAATTTTTTAAATACTTTTTAACGACAAACAATAATAGTTTTTTTGCTACTCACTAAATACTCAAATTGTATATCATGGTCACTTAATGAAATGCCTAGAGTTGACATTTTTGTAAGGGAAAAAAGATCCTGAGGAGAAAGCAGGTGCGAACCACAAGGGACTATTGAATTATGCCCCTTTTTAATATCAGCTGCCTGTTATATGTTTTTAAGGGTAGAAAATGTAAAATTGCTATAAAGAGGATAACTTTCTACATTTAAAATAATATTAGTGAAGAAAAATGTAGTAATTATATTTAAATTCATATATATTTATTTTATTCGGCACTTTAAAACAATTATTCTACAAGGATAGGCAATAATGCTTACTTCAGAGGGAGAATTTAATACCACAACAACCTATTACATAATGAACAAAAACGAAAAAAGAGCCCACGTGTTTGCTTTTTTTAATTTTTAAACGTGTTTTCTCATTACAAACATGCCAACTCTAGTAATGCCCTAATTTGCTTAATGGAACATATTTTTAGATTAGAAGAAGCCAGAGTTGATGTTATTATTGTACCAGAGAGTGTACGTATACACAAACAGACTTGGCTTTATTAATATACGAGTGTTGTCTGAAAAGTTTCCGGCTTCAACGTGAGGATAGTCTCACTCGTATATAAAAGCTAGCCACATCTATCTAGCATCTGTTTTCAGTTACTCACCAAAACAAAAACACTCACATCAACGCACTCAAACAACACTTACATAACAATTGCAGACACAAAATGGCTCAAACTTTGGTGAGCAACTGTGAACAGATGCTAGACAGATGCAAATCACTTTTATTTATGAGTGACGCCATCTTCACGTAAAGGTCAGAAGTATTTCAGACCACTCTCGTTGATTAAACAACTTTCTTTTAAATGTAATTAACTCACTTTTAAGAATTAAAAATACTCTGAATTGTAGTTTTAATCCATTTATATATACTTATGCAGCAAGGCATTTGACAATCACAATTGCAAAATAATACATACATGTTTCTATTAATGTATCCAGGTATTTAGAGCAAGGTAGAAGGACAAGCAATTATTGTATCCTTCGATGGAAATGTGTATGTATGTAGACCATACGTAGAGGCAATGTGGTCGTGGCAATTCTTAATTATATCCTCAATCATTGAAAATTTGAATTTCTTTTAACGTATGTAAGGACTTTTGGAAGTAAACCTAAACAGCCAATGCCACATGATTTGTAATGATATGCATTTATCCCAAATTTAGCAAAAATATTTTGGTTAGCTCTTTAGGAATGATGATTATATTATTATACAATACATACGAGTACATTCATGGGTATATTGCCAATTACTCGAGGCTAAGTGTTTGGAGGTCAACCAGCCATACATAAATACTCCTTCACTTATGTATATATATTATATAAACATCATGAAGCAAAAAAATTATTATTCTTACTGTTTGTTTGATAAATGCCTGACTAACCTGAAATATTTTTTTTAAATAAAGAAAAAATAATCACAACCTAACCTTGATGTTGCAAGTTTTCTTATGTACTAAGATGAAACATATATGTATATACCTATGTAAGTAGATACAGAAATACGTAAACATTTGTGTTGCTTACAATGACTTGAAAAAATTAATTTGGGAAAAAAATGGAATTATGTTATGAACATTTTCGTGCGATCATTTTTCACAGCTTTCGACGTGGATTATCACGTCAAGAGTGCATTGATGAACTTAAATCTTTGTATGGCGATGAAGCACCATTCTATTGCACTGTGAAAAAATAGTTTAATGAATTCAATCGTGGCCGACGCTCGCTCAAAGACGATTTCCGTGAAGGTCGTCCAAAAGACGTCCGTTGTGACAGAGAACATTGATGCCGTGCGTGAAGTGATAATGCAAGATCGCCATGTGACATACCGTAAGATAGAAGCATCCTGGTGTATTTCTTCCACCAGCATACATAAGATATTGCATGCACATCTGGCCGTAAAAAGGATGTGTTCTCGTTGTGAAGTCTCCGGAGAAATTCGAAAAATTAACAAGAGAAGACAAATCATTGTTCACCATGACAATGCGAGCTCTCATATATTGGCTCAAACCAGCGCTTTTTTGACTGGTCAAAACGTCGAATTGATTGGTCATCCGTAGTACAGCCCTGACTTGGCACTCAATGACTTCTTTTTATTCATGTACATCAAGAAAAAAAATGCGTGGTCAATGAAGATGATGTTGAAGCGTTTAAAAACCATGTTTTGGAGGTGTCTCAATCGGATTGGAAAAAGAGCATCGCCAATTGGTTTGAGCGCATGCCAAAGTGTATAAGCCATGCTGGAGAATACTTTGAAAAACAATAAAACCATTTTTGATGATGAATATTCGCATTTTCATTATTAGGCCAAAATATATATAGCAGCCTGGGTACATATAACCATGCCTGGATACAATGAGACTCTGATTCATGCCTGTGTATAGAATATATGTAGGTAAAAATGTCACAGCAAACACTGATTGCATCAAAATTATTATCAAATAATATCTACTTTACTCAATGTCAAGACCATGATTTTTTTTTGTGGCATTTGTTATTACATCAATGATTTTGACATTGATATTTGAAAGGCAACAAGACTCATATGCATTGCTAAGAAAACGTGATATCAATTCATATATATGCAATGGTGATTGGATAATTATCCGGTATCGAGAGTTTGTGGTACCAAATCATTTTTAAGGTAACGGTACTTTTATTCGTATTATTTTTTCTTATTTTTCAAAACCAAAAACAAAAACAAAAAAAAACTTCATTACGAATAAAAGTACTGATACTTTAAAAGTGATTTGATACCACATATACTCGATACTGAAACTTATCCGATCACTACAAAATACAATTGCAATACAGTGTTGGGTAGCTAAACGTGGACTCGAGAGGTTGCTTTAAAAATACTTCAATAACTAAAAAAATTAAAGAAACATGTAAACAAAGCCTTGAAAAACTTTGTGATTCAATATAGCCACCTTCAGCATCAATCAAACCTCTCCATGTCGCTGGAAGGTCTTGTTGGAGTTGATGGCAGATTCCTCAGACAAATGGTCTCAGGCAGCCACTATGGTGGCTTTCAGTGAGTCCACATTTGGTTAGTGAGTTATTTTTTTTGGTTTCCCTCTCCAAAGTTCCATGCCGGCTCAAACCTGGCGAGGAAGGAAGCCACATCTCTTTCCCAAGCTGGGCAAGAACTCAAGATCCCACTTTAAATTGTGTCCTCTATGTCCTACTTTCCTGGAGAGGTCATTTCCATCATTTTTCATCTTGGACACCTTGAAAACCAGGCACCTGGAGCACTTAATAAAGTCCATAATCATCGCCACCTCAACTTCAGTAACTACGAGATCTGAGATTCGCAGTCTTTTGGCTTCTTGCTCACTTATGATGGCCAGGTGGCGATATTTATTATAGTCTGTTTATGTGCAAAAGAGGGTGAACTAGAAAGTCAAAAAATAATCAATGGATCTTCCTATATCAACGAAAAAAATACATTAATTAACAGTACACGTTTTGCTAGCCAACAATGTACCAATAGTAAGTCTATATAACTTTAGAAAGTATTTGCACTCAATACTCGTACTCGAAATACCTTTGATTCATTTTTGAATTGCAATACATCCTGTACTATTATATTATTGTATCACAATAATATGGCATCTGTGAATAAATCCAACTCAAATTTAAGTTCCAATATTGCAAGTCCAAGTCGTGTTCAAAGTGTTTGGTATCGAGTCTCAAGTCTTTGCTCACAACTCCAATTATTGAAGTATTTTCATCTGGTTCATTTCAAGTTAAGAATTATTTATTTGAGTATAAGGCTTTTTTGACTCAAATTTAGTTTTTTCTTATAAAAGGTACATTGAAGAGTACTTTATATTAAGTGAAAAATTGAAGTAATTGTGGAAAAAAGATCACTAGTCCAGTCAGGCATCAAGTCTTCTATTTGGATTCTATGTCAAGTCTAGATAATTTGATTTTGAAAGGAAGTCAAATCTTAGGCTTTAAAGTACGGATTTAAATCTAAGTCAGCTCTCAAGTTCCCATCTCTGGTATATAACCAGAGGTGTATAAAATATGTCCATTGTAAGCGGGAGCAGATTTTTCATGTTGATAGTCGAAAAAGAGTGTTTTATTTTCTCAAGCTGTTATCATTAATATTTAATTCTTGAGAACAGAACATTTAAGTATAAAGGAATCATTAGTAAATGTGCTTATGAATGACAAAGATAATCAATGAGAATTTACTTGTGAATTATTAGTGCAAGTACTTGTTGGACTTGGAGAAGAATTGAATATTGACATTCTAGTAATTACTGCCTATTTTTCTTATTACTTATGGAGTTGGATTTGTATTAATTTTTTTCTTTTGACGACTGATCTAGTAAAACGTCATGACAGCTAAGCTGCTCTCCAATCCAAACATTCTTCAAATAGTCAGGAGTACCATGTTAATTTTCGTTTTTATTTTATTTTTACATACCGGTAGGACATATTTTATGTATCTGTATAAACACATCTTTACGTACCTTCTTGATCCCTTAACTGAGACCTCGACCTATGGACTTAACAAATGATAGATTATTCATTTCTGCCCCCTTACGATACTTGTTAGGAGTGATGAAAATAATAATAAAAGAAAATCACCCGAAAATTTAAATGGGGACCCTCACCATTTGAAGAATATTTGGGAGAAGATCAGCATAGTTATCATGACGTTTTATTAAATTAGCTGCGAGTAGCTATGAGATAAAAAAAATAAACACAAACCCCACTCCGTCTAAAATACTCAATGATATAAGCAGGAAAACCTACGATGTCGATCTTCAATTCTACTCCGAGTCCAACCAGGAGTTATACTTATAATTCCGCAAAAATTATCAGTTTTATTCTTCGTCTTTAACGCACTAGTGATTACTTTATCCTTATTGTTCTCTTTTCAAGAATAAAAGAAAAATTATAACAGCTTTGGAAAAAAACAACACAACCTGTTTAGGTTACAAATACAAAAAGACCCTATCTTTCATTATCATAATTTTTTCATCATTGCTTATTATTAATTATCGCCCTTGGTCATGGTGTGCTGGCGCTGGCCCTCAATATAACTTTGGGCACTTGAATACCACAGAATACTTATCAATAAATACTATATTGACCATCTAATGAGGATTGAATAGTTGTGCTATCCTCATCTAAAAGTCAGACTATAAATTTTTAATTTAAATGCTTCAATTTATATTTTGATTGCAAAGCGTTCAAGTTCATAATTATATATTATATAATTATATTATTCCAATTAATGACTTTAATAGCAAAAAATCTGTTTTTAATTATTGAAATATAATAATAATAATATTTAAGTACAATTTCATAGGGATTTTTAGTCTTCTTACAGGAGTTCATAAATACCAATTATAGTATTGTGATGATTATTATTGTAATTATATTTTTAATAGATTTTGGAGTTTATGGTAAGAACTTGATAGTTCATTTTATTTTCAAAGTAACTATTTTTTATTTATTAATATTAAAAAAAAAAAAAAAAGACATGTGGTTTTAACACTTTTTTAATAAGCCTATACGTTTGAAATACTGTGAGTAAGAAATTCGTGCATTTTCTGTTCAACATATCTGCATAGTTTTCATGGACGTTTATGCAAATTTATAAAGTATATTTAGACCTATCAGACAATACTTTCTAAGTCTTTTCACAAAATCCGTAAGATATTTGTTGAAAAACCCTGTGAATAGGTCAGACGGAAATATGTTCAACCTATTTTTTAAACAGTCTCCGCATGGAAACAACAAAAACAGGATGGATTTTGAATTATAATTATAGTACAACTACTACTCAAATCCTTGAAGCGAGGATAAATTAAATCGAATCCAATAAGGATTTTAAAAAACCTGCAATTTGTAAAATGAATGTATTCTATTATTGGACCTTAGAGTGTGTATTTAAGCTCCAAATCTAGTAAAAAAAATAATATATATATTACTCTAATTGATATTCTATTATGTAATATCTTGTGGTAAATAAACACATACATAAAAACCTTCAATGCACATGTTATTAATTCATACGATAGTGATTAAGATATTCAAATTACATGGGTTCTAATTCATATTAACGATGTTCTATACTACTTTAAATATTAAATATATATAAAGATTAACATTGAGACTCAGTCTGCGATCGAATTTTTTTCCTATTTCCTATTTGTTCATAATTAGTGTTGCATCGGTCAAAAAACTAAAAAGACTGCTGTCCTATCAGTCCCGTCCTGGAACTGATTAGGAATTGTGTTTATTTTAATGAAATTTTTAAATATCATTTTTTTTGTAGATCAAGTTTTACAACAAGACCGGCCCAGACCCAAACTTGTGCCAAAACGGTTTTGTTTTACAACTACAGAAAATTACCTGGAAATCCTGCATTATATCATAATATATGTACGCTTTATTAAAGTATTATAATTACTTTTAGCCCACGGATTGTGTTGTTAATTTCATAATTATCTAGCCCCCTGCTTCACCAAAAACTATCTCATTCCTAGCTATTTAAGTTTTTTACGAGTAGGGTAAGGTTACTGAATTCAAACATTTCACTGCTGATGACACCCAATGTCATATTAGCAGCCAGATTTTAAATTCTGAATACAGAAAAGACTTTGTAATATCTTGACAGATTTTCTTATCATTTCGTTAGTTAAAAGTTAAAACAAAGGGTCACTAAACCTAAAACATTTTTTAGTTTATGATTTGAGTAATATTTAAGATTTTAAATTTTGATTTTTGATCTGAAATGTACTGTATACAATACTAGTATGATAAGTACATATTATATTTTTTATTTGTTAAAACGGAATAATTAAAAAAAAAAAATCAAAACAGTCTCAATGACGTCACAAGGGATCAATTTTAACTTTTGTTGTGGCCGACAAGTAAGACTTGCTTGAATGTGTCCAGATCAGGCTGGACTACAGTTCTCAGTGCTAAATAAGGACAGAAATAACACTATTAATACTTGATATATAATATAATATGAGATAAATGTAAATGAATAATTGTTATTAAATAACTAACAATTGTTATTACACAATGTATTCTCCGAGCATAAATAACATTTTGTTTGAGAAAAATTTCTTACTTTTCAAATATGCCTTGTACAAAAAGATAGTAAATAAATAAAAGGCAATAACTTTCATAATTGTTGAAACTAAACAGGCAATATATTACATGAATATATAAACTGTTAATATCCCACTACTTCAACTCAATTACTTAAACTCTGATTCTTATGAAGGCAAAAATTAGATTACTACTTAAATGATTGTTTGTTGATGGTAATTTAAAAATATCTACATTATATACATACAGGATTCGGGAGCAAAACGTGGACTATTAACAAATGCTAATTATGTAATTAAAATAGGGATATTTTGTGAATTTTTTCTGCATATTCCAAATCTCCTGTCCTTGCTTAATAAGTAAACAATAATAAACATTTCTCAAATCTTTCATCATGAGTGAGCAAGAAGCAAAAAGGCAGATGATCTCGGACCTTCTGGATGCCAAAATTGAGGTGGCAGAGACTATGGATATTGTGAAGTGCTCCATATATCATAAAGGATGGGAAATACATTTGAAGGAAAGAAGGTAGTGGGGGACCCAACTTGAAAAGGGATTCTGAGTTTCTGGGGGACCTGAAGAAGAAGATCAAGGAATACCATCTACAAAATCCATGAATCGCCTCTCTAACGAGTTTGACGTGGACGAAGGGACAATCAGGAGGGCTGTGAAGGAGGACTTGGGGTTATCCTCTTACACAAGGATCCCATGCTACCTGTTGACGGACACTCTGAAGGATAGGAGACTGAAGAGGTGCAAGAAAGTTCGTGCATGGATCCAAATTAAAAAAAATTCTCTTGCGAGAAGATTTTTACTGGAACAGGTCTACAACCGTCGGAACAATCGTTGGCTTGATTCCACCAAAGGAGGTCAACAGGATGTTCCGTGCAAATCATCCGGCCAAAACAATGGTCCTGGGGGGGGCGTGGCGTCCGACGGCAAGAAGATGCCTCCCTTCTTTTTGCTGCTGGGGAGAAAACCGGCCAGAACCCCTACTACAAGGTGCTGAGGTTCACCGTACTGTCATGATTCAAGGCCACGTAAACAGAGGACAACTATGTGTGGAACCAAGATGGTTCACCCTCACACACATCGGCCAAATGTCAGAAGTTCTGCGCCGACAACATATCTGATTTTTGGCACAAGAACATGTGGCTTATCATTTTCACCAGATTTGAACCCGTTGAACTTTGCTGTTTGGGGCACTTTGAAGACGGAGACTAACCGGACATCTCACCCGAACGTGGACTCCCCGAAGGCGGCCATTGTGAAGGAGTGGAACAACTTGTCCGAGAAATTCATCATCAACTCCTGCATGCATTTGCGTCGACGTGTGGAGGCTGTGATTGCTGATGAGGGGGCGATATTGAGTGAACAAGTTCACAATGGTCGTGTTTCAAAGCTTTTTTTTAAAAAATTTCATATTATTTATCAAAAAATAAAATTATTGACCAGTCCACGTGTTGCTTCCGAACCCTGTACATCGTCATTCTAGAAGTCGACCATCTGGAGGCATATAAGTCAAATTATATCTGAATAAATGCTCTTGCCCAGGACTGTTATGTGTAAGTAGGGCCCCCGTCCTGTTACAGTTTGTAATTTTTTAAAATAGTCGGCACCATTAAGGTGGTAACCTTTGGAAAACCAGATTAGGGACATTACATGGGCATTTGAGGCTACAAATCTAAGTGCAATATTGATTTTCGGGTCTACATCGGATCCGGGCTTTTGATGAAGGTTATCCCTTATCCTCAATGTTTATTTTAAAAAATCAAATAAAGGATCTTACATGTGACCTTCTGCTGCCTTGCTATTGCAGAGCCACACAAATCCGTTCCCGGTGTGGCATTTTGTCTCTCTTGTTATCATTGTTGAAATTACCGATAATTTATTTCTCCAAACCGCTTAGATTTAAGTTAGTTGCGCAACTTTTAATTCAAAACAAGTATTTACGATGAAGGAGAACAGGAGGAACGCTATCATCGAGTTTGCTTGTGTGGGACACAATCCAGCAAACATTAAGAAAATGCTCATATATCCAAAGAGCACTTTCTACGACTTCTACAACCACTGAAAGGAGGATGGACCACATAAGAGAAAAGTCTAGAAAAAGGGAAGAAGGACACATCTGATCAGCTTTTTTTCAATAAATTTCATTCGCTTTGTTTAATGTCATGGGTAAAAATTTAAGTGCTAAACTGAATGATGACATCCGATTTTTGACAAAAAAGAGAAGGGCAGCTAAGAATTCAGAAGCTAATAAATAAAAAAGCTAAATTTCAATTAAAATCTTATGATTTGTAGACTTGGACCAACTTTGTACGTTTTGATTAGGCCTTTTCTTTTTTATATGTTTTTAATGTTTATTTTGATTAAAGTAATAATAAAATGCAACTTATATTAGAAATATATAGCCTCATTTTTATTATTTTGATGATTTTCCCTAGCAAAATACTTTTAAAAACTATTTATTTTGTAGCGAAACACTTTAAGAGAGACATTCTATATAGAATAAACAAAGACCCATATGGAAACGAGGGAGCGCAGTGTCCCGCCCCGCTTACATAAGTCCTTAACAAAGTGCAGGGATAATTTATTATTTTAGATACAACATGAACCCATTCCATCAAATTTGGAAGGTGTAATCGATAAAGAACTCGACGTTTTGGCAAATTTCTCCGACAACGGTAGTTAATTCGGACTTTTAAATATGAAAAAAAACTGTGATTTTTAGTGTCGTTTGTCTTGTTTTTCCTATTTATCCTTGTCAGACATATGTAGGAATTGAATTTTATTAAGTTATAATGTTTTTTTTCATAATTATAAATATTAGGCTTTAAAAGATAAAAATATATAGATGATCTACCAAAAATTAGCTTTTGCATACCTTTCTATTCAATTATTTTTTGCAGGTTGGATTGTGTTACAGTATTAAAAGAAACGAGACTTGTGAGCTCTTAAAAACAACATGCACACTATTACAATTGAAAAAGAAGTCAAATACGGATTTACTAGAAATACGGTTATAGTCAACATTCTCTTAGATACCATTTTTTTCTTTCCTTTTTTGGTATCAACTTCATACGAATTCATGAGTCTGAGGGGAAAAATTGGAATCGAGAATTCTCATTAGAATTTTTCCTTTTTTATAGGGACAAATTTTAAGATGGCGCTAACATTTATTTCTGTATGTTTATTTTTAAACAAATTTGCATTTCTTTCAATCAATTAGGATTCTTATTTGAGTACCCCGCCCCTAAAAAAAAAAAAAAAAAAAAAAAAAAAAAGACAAGTATATTAAATAAAATAAGTTTTCTTTATCTCGAATTTACAGTGTAAAATAAGGAATAACCAAAGTGTAGTATGGAAAATGATAGTGCACCTAAATAGCAAATATACAAACTCAGGCCTATATTTAAAAAAAAAAAGATAGATAATAAACAAAGTAAAGTAGTAATTTAGTGAAGATACTCGTAATCCATATAAATATTTTATAACTTTAAAATTTTTATAACCTATATATATATATATTAAATTTAGATCCACTATGTACTTAATTTATGTACCTATATCTTAATTACTTAATTAAAAAAAACACGTGTCCCCCTGAAAAGTGGACTAATTCCACTGTTACAACAAATACATTATGTAAATAATAGCAAAGGGTTACCCGACATTACTTGGCCAAGGAAGGAATGGAAAATCACATTGACAATAGTAAATATTATGTCTTCTTAATGTTTATACCCTTCAGTGCCGGCGAGCATTCTAATATAGTGCCTGTATATTATATGAAATTAATTATAATGAATTTAAAAATAAATTATGTTATAAACTACAAGTAACATACCAACACATGTGCATGAAAAAATCTGTTTAGATGAGAAGTCCATCCCTTATTTTTGTCAAAAATAGTCAAATCAAAATTCAAGAAAAAAACCGGGTTTGCACTAATTTTGAAAAAAAAAAAAATAGCACTTATTGGCATTGTAAAGAGAAACACTAAACCATCAAGATTTTTACGTTTTTGAAAAAAAAAAAAATATATATAGAGAATAATGTTCTCGAAAAAATGACCCTCGATAATTAGTTTTATTTTTGCAAAGATTACAAGCATCGAAAATGCAATTTTTTGTGGCATTTCTTCCCAAAGATAAAAAAATAACGTTTGATAAAAAAAAATAGAAAAATTATTTAGAAAATGACAAATATTTCAGTAAAAATCAACTTTTATGTTACTAATTTCTAGAGAAATTTCCCCAAACTTTATATTACCAACAAATCCAATATTCCATTGGAATTCATTTTTATTTACCTGAAAAAAACACAACTACAATTTTCACGGTTTTTTATCTAAATCTTTTTTGATTTTGAATGAATTTAGAAAAATTTCTTATTTGTCTAGTTGGTTTTTGAGACGTCAGTCACTTTTTGATTTATAACTAAGCCCCATATCTAGTCATTTTGAGTTCAATTTTTTTTTTTTGTGTTTTGGATATGGAATAAGCCCCCATTATAACCCCCCCATGGTATCCCTATATTAGCCTGATCAGGTTCAAAAGAGGTACCCATGCAAAATTTCACCAACGGTATGGGCATCCATAACGCTCACACATGAACTGTATTATATATAAATTTGAGGGGAAATGTTAAAAATTGGGCATTTTGCAAAATAACCGGGCAATGCGAAAGTCCCAAAGTAGAGGTCATAGAGAGAACACCCGTTGATGACGAGAAATTGATATTCTTTCAACAATCTGTATCCGGAGAACAAAATTATTCCAATTGCAGCCAGAACGTTAAGGAACCTTCCAGCGTTGCACTGGGAGAATATGAAGATTATTAGACATATTTAAAGTGCTGACATTGACAATCTTCTCAGGCAGCCAATTGCAACAGAGAGGAGCTAATCCCAAGCAACAGGATGATGCAACTCTCCTCAAGGCAGTTTAAGGAGACTGAGGTAGTACAACCCGTCAAAGTCCGAGTACCAAGTATCGACCGTGTAATATAGATTCGGAGGGGGGGGGGGTAAATGATATCTTAAAACAGCACAATCTAAGAAAGCAGTTTGAGCCTTTCAAGGAATCATTCCTTGTGTTGATGAAGTTCCCAGAGAAAAGTTACTTTGCGACTGACCGCGTCAATTCAGTCGGATGAAAATTAATAAGGCTTTAAGTGGTGCAATTATGCAGACTCTAAAAAAATAAGTTCATCTGCAAAAAAGGGACACCTCTGTAATAGCAAATGCCATAATATATAACATATAATTAGGATATATTAAGCAAAAATATTTAGATAATATTAGCTATATATTAGGTATATTCAAAGAGATAATTTTTTGAAATTATTACATTCGATGTTGAAATATTTTTTAAATAAGTTTTTTGGGTATGTCTATTTTGAAGAAAATAATAAAATTTATATGAAATATACAATCGTGTAGTTCGAATACTATTGAATAGGATCAACAATTCTAATGTAAATTTTTATTAGATATTTACTTGTTGCTGTAGTCATCCTGATATACCCACATTTTATCACGTTCATTCAAATTGCTCACCTTTTTGGCTTACATTTTGGTATTAAAAAAACACCTGAACCCTCTGGTTGCAGATGAGCTGCATGACGGTCACAAACCACCACAAAAATTACACATATCTTTACAGAGCCTATAAAAATAACAAAAAAAAAAATCAATCGGTTGAATTGTGTGAATATCAAAGTTTCTTGATGCTCAATGAGCGGTGGCGGTGGCTAATGACCCACCTTTTTGATCAGCGGTTCACTTGTACAACTTATGAGCTGTGGTGTGTTATAGGATATTGAAAGAAGTCCGTGATGCTAAGGAAAGCGGTGGGTAATGATCCACTTCTTGAAACTGCGGTTCTTTTGCACAACCCGTGGGTGGGGTGTATTATATGATATTAGAAGAGGTCTTTGATACTCGAGACAGTGATTGTGATAGATTTTGATCTCCCTTTGGTACCACCTGCTGACCTATACAAACTGTTGGCCCACGTATATTTTGTAAAATAGAATTGATTCTCTCGTGACAATTTCTTCTCATACAATAGTTTGATTGTGTGAATCAAATATAAATTTCAATAAAAATAAACTAGAGTTTCAAATTACTTGCAATGAAATTGAATCATAATCAAATACTTAAAGATCAAATTGCTTAGCAATGAATTGTTTAATAATCAAATTACCCACAATCTTTTCACTTAATTAAGTTAAAATGACCATTGACCACTCTATTGGAAATTTTATAGATTCACCAGGCATTTTGTACATTGCCAATAACATAAACATATTATAATTGGGAGTATTATGACATGCCCCTCCACAAAGAAAGGTCTGATGCCGGGTCGAAACAAGAAAAGAATTAAAATTAAAGATGTTCAATCCATCTTTCGAGTGGCAACTCTGAAGTTGGTTCCAATCGATCATTTGGCAGAAGAATGAAATATGATGACTCATGTAGAAGAAAAAATACTCTCTAGTCTTCTCTCATAAAATCCCGATGTTAATCCTTAAAAATTGGTGATATATACTGGATTGGAATTTTTTTTTTAATCTTCCAGAGTACTTTCGGTTCCCAAAACGAGATGAACCCCAAAACAGCCTCAAATTGCGGGGGACTTTCGTGGTCTAAATGGGTAAATGTAAGAAGTAGACGTGGGGTTCACCCCAAGTTTGAGGCCCGAGGGTACCCAAAATAGCACCGAATTTAGAGGTAAAAATGGAGTTTTGTGAGAGTTCCTTACTGTTAGTTTATGGAGGGGTGATGGGATAAATATCTCCAGCGCAAAATGTCTGGAGTGCAATGTCGTAGAAACTCATTTTCATATTTTGAAATGTAAATATATTCTGATAGACTGTCGACGTTTTGTTCATATGACGTATCGATCATTCGATATTGTTGCTGATCGACGTTCTGTCGGTCGACGTTTTTACCCACTACCACATATTGAATGACGATTTAGACTTTGTGTTGACTGACTTGTGAAAGTGTGACATAATGCGTCAATTTATGAACTTATTTTAAACTGTCATAATATGTTTTTCACAGTGTTTTATATTCTATTCACATTCCTCTCAAAATAATTTAACGACTTGATAACATAAGTGTCTCTACCCCATTAAGGGTCAAATTCCACAGGTTGGGAACTACTGTTTTAGATGTTCTTGGACTCGCTTAACAATTATTTTGTACCCTGAAAATATAAAAAAATAGTGAAATTACAAAAACATTATTATTTACTAACGGGATCCCCATATTTAAAAAAAAATATTTTTCAGAATTCAGGGGCGTCCTCAGGAATATATATATATACTTACCTTCTTAGGGTTGGTTTTTGGAATTTAAAAAAAAATAAAATCCAAAAAGTAAAATTTTTGGGAAAAAAAAAATTAATCCAGAGCTGTTTACAAAAAAATTAATTTGATAGAAAAAAGATTGAAAAATTCACTGTTGTATTCTAAAAATTAAATTTTTTGGAAAAAAAATTCGAATATTAAATTTTTTTTGAGAAAAATTCAAAAATCTACAGACGTTCACAGAAAATTAAATGTTAGGTAAAAAATTTGGAAAATATAATGTTCTAGTTAAAAGCGGGAACAACAGTTTCTCCAGTCCATCCCCTGCGGACTCCCTTGGAGTCCTGCTCAAACACAATTTTCCTGTAAGTAAGAAACCCCTGAGTATCAGAATATTGTCTTATTATTGTTTACTTTGCTCCAACTTTGCTTGAATATGCATCAATCTCAAAACAAAATTAATTTATAATACCACTTACTAATTAGAAAATGTAATTAACCTACATATGTATGTAATTATACGTACATAAATAGGTTTGTACTGTAGGGAGAGTCTGAATAGAGAACAAGCACACATTTCAACATTACTTTTCCTTCCTTCTATTGTTTAATTTTATAGTTTTGAGATATTTAAATAAAGAGTCAGCCATGTGTTACATATATATATGACATATTTACGTATGTATTTACACATTAATTCCCTTCCTTTGCCATCACTATCAAGGATATACATCACATCAACAACCAGTTGTAGTAGACACATACATACGTAGAAGGTAACCATCCTGGATTAAGGAACTGTTTTTTTTTCATATTGTATCCGTTACAATACATAAAAGGAAGTAGCAAAACATTAAACATTCTAAATGTAATAAATCAATATTAATTTCAATTTATTTTAAGAATAATTGTTTAGTCATTTTCTGATAAAGCATTCCAATCATATATTTTATTGACTTGAATAAACTATTAAGGAGTTAATATGTGTATATTATTTAGAGTGTACAATAGGATTGTTTAGTGTATGGCCGCTAGGGTGCCTTCTATACAATCAAAACCTCACAGAATCTCAAATTTTAAACACTGCAGAGAAAGTTGTTACTCCGTTGCGTAGCGTCATTTTCCTTGTTTTGGGGTTGGATTTTTTATATTTCATAATGTTTTCAGTCCTAAGTATCGTATAAAATCCATTTCAGTTTTGCCACGATACTAGCACCGAGCATCTGCACACAAGTCGTGCCGGACGTTAAACAGTCCCTATACGTAACTCAGAACTGGTAAGGGCTATGTTACTTTCTCTTTTTGAAACCGGTATGTGATAATCCAATTTGTGACTCAAATAAAATTAACTGCAGTTGGAATTAGCAAAAAGTATCATATAATTAATCAAAGAAGAGAAAAGTTTCCAATTTAGTGCCTATAAATATTAAACAGATGACTGCTATTTTTTTAAATGAGGGATCTAGTGTTTGAGTGAACTAAAGCCTGATTGTACATTTTTCTAGTCTGATGATTTAAAAAACTAGACATTAAGATTTTCTTAGCATAAACATTCTTTATTCAAGTTCATTCATTGGTGAGCCTTTTATGTTTCTTGGTCTTAGAACTTCAGTGTCTTCAATTCCAGGGGTGTGTTTCTCTTCAATGGCTTCATATAGTGGGATCGGATGAAAGACTTCCCTTATCGCTGGAAGAATCTCAATATAGTCCTAATCATAAACACTAATTGAAAACACTCATGAGTACCCCCTAAAATCCTCCCGGAGCCTACAAGAAAAATGGAGTCTGTGAGAAAAGCTTCTAACGTATTGATTATAAAGCCTACCCTTGCACCTACCCACCTAGGGCCTGGAAATTTTTCTCTAAGTGCGGACAGACTTTCTTTTTTAATTTGGTACATCGTACAGACTCCGTTGTAATTGATCGTTTGAAATAGCTTACAGGATTGAGAACATCTTCCCGAATTTTAGAACTAGTATCAAAGCTTCTTTAAGTGCATCTAGGTATTTTTATGGAACACCTTACTTATTATTATAGAAGTATATGGCGATTTCTTAGAAGATCGATGGCAATGTATACATTCTTTAGCATAGAGACAACAATTGACGAGGTCAGAAGTCACTATCGCAGACCTTGACGTGAAGGGGAATATGCACAATGAATGATCCTTCCATTAAGGGAGATGAGGTCTAAGAGCGTGCTACAAAGAGGTGATATCCCTTGAACAGAACATGAAGTCGTGTGGATTGGATATCCAAAAGTGACAGATATGAACTCCTGGAAAATGGGGAGGATTAGGGAATAAAGATCTATATATCCGAATACTTCGTGTTTAAGATCCATCCAAATCACTATGAATTACTTTATAATTTACCAGCAGTTCAACACTAATATCTGAATAATCATTTAATAAGTAGCTATCAATAATTAAAGTACGTAATACCTAATATAAAAAGTACATAGTAATATTTCGTATGATTAATTATCATAATTCAAACATCAACAGCTGACACGCCTCTCGAACAGTATTACTATATACTTTTCCCAAATGATCAAAGGCCTGCTATTTGCGGGCACCATATTTTTCAATATTCTCATCCTTAATAATACTTCCTTTTCTTTAAAAAAAAATGTGAAGCGCACGCTTGATGCTAAATGTAAAACGCCTGCAAGATTTCATTAATATGGTTATATTGTTATTTCTTATGTCAAAAATGACTTAACAGATTACAAACAACCAAAATTTGCTTTATTAATACTGATATGTACTTATTTTATTTTTCATGACTCGCTTACTTTTTCAGAAATTATGTCATTTTTTTGCATTTTGTTTGACTCATATTCTGGAGAGAGTATTGTGAGGTCCAGTGTTTTAGTTATCAAAACCCTATTGTACATGTTTTTAGTCTGTTGATGTAAAAAAAAAAACTCTTAGTAATATTTTTCTTAGTTCAAGCCTTATTGAGTCAAGTTCCTTTATATAATTCAAATGCAATTTAGCAAATATTTATATCAATCTGTTCATAATTTGGTCATTCCACGTCAAGTATACACACCCTCACGGAATGCCCATCGCCGATTTTGATGATTTTTGGTGAGCTGGCTTTTTTATATGAAATAAGAGATTGTGTGAAATATTAGGGTTCTGTGACTCACCTGGGCTGTTCTAGGACTGCTCAAAGTTGGGCCTGATGCGTTGGACCTGTGTTGTTTAGAAGGACATAATTCCACTCATAGTGGCGAAATTTTAATACAAGTTACGTCAAAAGATGCACAAGAACACAAACTTTAACCTATATTCAATCATATTCTTATTTTAATCTAAAATGAAAGTTTGTGGCTCTGGTGCAGCCTTTGAAATGACGCCCTTGCCAAGCAGCAAACCTGATTTTGTTTTAATTTTCGTAGAACCTGTATTAGTATACGTTTTCAAACATATTCAAAACTCAGAGTGGGATCTTAATTGGATCACTTCCAGCAAGAGCATTATTTAGAGTATATAGAGCCGCTTTTATAGCATATTGGTATGATTGTTCTACATATAAACTCGTATTATATATATTATACATATTTTCTCTTGATTAATAAAATAAAATAGGATTCTTATCAGAGGAGTCAAAAGTTGGATCTGTTATATAATTTAATTTTAAAATGAAAATGATTGAATAAATATTAAATATTGTTATTTTGTAGAATATATAAATTTTGAATTATTTTATACTTAAATAAGAATCCTATTTAATTTTATTAATCAACAGAAAATATGTATATTATATATAATACAAGTTTAAATCAGTTTGAACGAGTTTTACATGTATCAGTATATGTTTTCAAACATCTACTGATACATGCTCAACGAGAATTAATACAAAATCACGTTTGCTACTTGGGAGGGGTGCTATTTTGAAGGCCGCACCAGAGCCCCTAACTATTATTTTTGATTAAAATAAGATTATGATTAAATATAAATTAAAGTTAGTGTTCTTGTGCATCTTTTGACGTATTTTTTTTTAAATCGAACAATTGCAAGCGGAATTATGGCCGTCTGAACAACACTGGTCCAACGCATTAGGCTCAACTTTGAACGGGCCTAGAACGGCCCAGGTGAGTCACAGAGCCCTAATATTTCACACAATCTCTTATTTCATATAGAAAAGCCAGCTCACCAAAAATCATCAAAATCGGAGGGGATCATGGCGTAAATGACAAAAAAGTTTTTACACTTGACGTGAAATGACCCAATTAAAAAAAACCTATTTGACTTACTGGTTTTGGTGCTTCTATACTTATTGTAGATGTGTTGGATTTTGGTTACAATAAAGTTAATAATTTCTATTTTTGGGACATATGAAATAAAACTGACATCTTTGGGTCGTAAAAAAACATTTTACATTTTATAAATAATCTGTTAAATACGACTGTTTCTTTAACTCTGAATAAAAAGTGACCAGATGTTTTCATTAACAATCGTTCATTTTCAAATATTACTTGTGAGGACTAATTATACCATAAATGATAAATGTATAGTATTTCAAGAAAAAATTCATATTTTTGAATTTTATAAAATTCAGGTAATTCAAAAAATTCAGGAATAAAGGAATACAAATGCCATCTCTAGCATGTGAACCTGCAAAAAAAAAAATTCTAGCTTAGACCCTCACTTTTCTAATAATTTAGAGTGTCCCTTATTAGATATAGGTAAGCGTACATTAATGCGGATCTTATTTTTTAAACGTTCAAAATATGAGGTCCTTCGAGTCTCAAAATGTTTATCTTAGTTTATAGACATCATTGCCTAACTTTCAACTTTTTAAATATATTTCGAGGGAGCTCAACTTCCATAAAGTTTTGAAATTTTACACTTTTTTAGAAGAAAATGTTTTTTTTTAAATTTTAAATATCATATACATATTTAGTTTAAATTACAGCATTTTTATGAAAAATACGAAATTTAGATAAATTAAATTTCAATCAATGATATTTTATAAATTTTGATGACAATAGTGTTTCCAAAACAAAGACCACTTAAGTGACATGAATTTTAGCTTTCAATCTATTCGCAACTTAAAAATTCCACTGATCATACCAAAATTTGTCAAAACACATATTGTGTACTTAGATAAACAAAAGAATACAAATTTGGATGACCTTGACCTCGACAACCTTATTTACATAAAAAAAATATCCATATAACTAGATTTTATAAAATAAGACAGAAATCTTTGTCAAAATAAATTTAGCAGGAGTTTTTTTATCTAAATTTTGTATTCCACTTGCAAATACTTTCTGGTTTCGGTATTTCCTTATGTATCATTCAAAAAATGTAATGGCGAACGACCCAACTCTTTACACTCATCATAAGTCGACAAATATACGTCATTGATTTTTTATTCTTATTAATTCAAAGATTATATTAGACTTTGAAAGATTAAAGGGTTAATTTCGGTTTTAATATTTTTTTTCCCTTCTTAAATAAATACCCACATAATAGGAATGAATTCCTACTATTTAAATGTATTAATATAAATAGAATAAGCCTCGATGACAGAATTAAAAAGAATCAACATACTTACATTGCTTTTTATACCTTGAGATCAGATTTATATCTATACAAAAATCATGAAAAATTTATTGCTGTAGTGACTTGCTTAAAATAAATAATCGCCGGTGTTATTTTGGCATTGATAATTTCTTTTAATGGAACTCAAAATTGAAGTACGTTTTTTGTAAGATAATGGATACATTTAAAGTTATACTTTTAGATAGTAAGAATTTTTTCTTTGGAAAAGATTTGCATATTGTGCATATAAATAGAACCGACATTCAGCAAATCTATGGGAATAGAAGAAAGAAAGAAAAAGTCATTGCTCTGGAACCAGTTATGAGAAACAAAAATCTAGATTAACAATGTTTGACAACCTTGAAGAATAAAACATCTTCATATTTACGAATGAACATCGTCCATATAGTGAATGCATATCATATATGTCTTCTACATTACTTTAAAACTAAGTGTAGAACTTGTACTAATTATTTTAAAATATGAGTTTCTCAAACTTTTTGCAATGCAGAACCTTTTTGGGTTCAAATAGGGTGGTTCAAAAAGAGATCCGTGTCGGTTATAGAAAGGATTACAATTAGTCAAATGTAAGAATAAAATATGTTCTTTTTTATTCCTGTCTTAATATTTTAATTAGCAAAAAAAAAAGAAGACCTTTCTTTTTTCACAAATTGATTATAATGGAATAAGGGGATTATCAAATCGAATTAACCCTGAAAAACTTGGATTTTTCAAGATATAAAAATGTTCCCGAACCCTTCGGATTGGATGTAAAAATATGACATTTCTGAATAAACACGAATCTAATTCATAATCACTTCGTAGAAAACGATATTCAAATAATTTTATATACCTACATTTAATGGCACAAATATCGTCAGAATCACTATTTTATATTTGTAAGGTTGCGTGAATATAATGCCAACAATATATAATCAATCCCCACTCCCCACCTGTGAATACATTCCACTACTGCTAGTTGTGACGATATCAATATTTTTGTACAGGTTCCAGTAACGATATAACTATTGGTGTTGTGATCTACAAATGTCGTTAAGGGAAGTTGGCATGCACTTACTGAGTTGTTTGAACGGTTTTTGATTGTGTTAGGAGTACCGGAGTATAAATGTGTTTACAAGAAGGAGGGGTGGCAAATTATATCATGGTCCTGTCATGAAGGGAGCCTGTATAATTTTTTTTTTTAGGGTGGTCAGGGATAATAAGCTTTAAGAGTTAACATTTTTGGGAATATATTAAATTTGAACGAATTGTCTGATTATCTTTTTGCCAAATTACAACTTAATGTTTTTATTTTAATGTATTTTTTTTGTTATAGCTATAAAAATTCTTCAAAAGTGTGTGGGAGGGAGAGAGGGGGGAATACGCTCTATGGTTCCTGTGCCACTGGTTAGGAACTAGTTCATAAATTTAATGGTTATTTTTTTTAATAAAAGAAAATATTTATACTTGGGTTTTTTGTTTTTGGAAGAAGTGAGTGAAAAATTTGAGGAGGTTTGTTACGGGCAGACCAACTTTTATATCACTTAGTGAAATTGCAAACACCTATTTCAATATCAGTTTAATAAATTAATATTTTAAAGATGTTAGTAAAACAACCCTAGTACATAGTCAAGATACAAATATTGCTCAATAAATGTTTTTCACATACCTTATTTTACCAGGAAGCTAACTTTGAGAATCACTACTGCTCTAGGTCACTCATAAAATAGCTAATGATGAGGTTTTGTAAATAAATTTTCTTACATACATTAATCAATTGGAAAAATCGTTGGATTTAGTTCATATTATTTTATTTGTAATAGAATGTAGAAGGGAAAATAGTGTTATCCTGAGATCGAGTGTAATAAAGAACTATGCACGCTTGATATAATCTATATATAAAGCAAAATTTATATATATGTATGAAAAAAAGTCACAGGGTGAGATTTAATAATAATAATTGTTAAATATAATCACCTTTGGTATCAATAACAGCCTAGACTCGACATCAAAAACGGGAGTATATCTTGATGACAGTCTCCTTTGGTAGATTCCAGATTTCCTCCCAAATCCTTGAGATCAGATCGGTTTTTGTTTTGCAGAAGGATCTGTTGGTGTGTTGCTTAACTGTGTCCAACAATAAAAAGTCCATGGGGTTGATGTCAGGTGAGCTTGGAGTCGAAACACTGGGTCTAACGAAGTCAAAGTCATCCTCTACTTCTTTGTATTTTCTTTCAGAATGAGCTCTTTGCATCTTGTATGATTTGAATAGAAAGTCATCTGCCACACACTTCCTGATCAGACTTTCAGAACAGTTGAGTTCCCTGGCAATGACCTCATCGATTTAGATGACTCATCATCAATGATTTATTTTTTTTCCAAATTTTCAATGATATCCTGATTCCTCTCATCTTGTTATCAACACACCTTGCTCCTAATTCATGATCACCTTCATACTCTTCCAGTTCCTTCACGACTCTCCTGACGAAGAACATTTCCAGGTTTAATAAGTCTGCAATCTTAACATTGTCTCGTCCAGCACGGATCGTAACAGGGACACCCTCTATTTTCTCGATTGTGGAATAAATACTTCCTTGATTAATGACATTATTTTCACTGGCCCCAAATCCTTCTGGATTGCAGCCAAAACGACAAGCAACTTCCTACCTATACATGCACAGCTGTCACATGGTCTTAAAGTTCCTTTTTAAACATGGGACACATGCTCCATATAGTCCTGCTTGATGTATATCATATACCAATACAGTATAAAGAAAAAAAACGAGAGGATAATATACAGGCAGTAATGAATAAAATGAATTATATCTCCTTGGCGTCGAGTTCAACTCATATTAGAAAGAAAAAAGGGAAGTACTCCATCTCAAAATTTAAAAAATGAATCTAACTATAGATTAGATTTAGCAAATTTTTATCAAGCTCTTATTCTATTTTGATTCTTGAGGAGAGAACGTGAGATTTTGCTCTGAAAAATGCAGAGTAACACACACCAAGTATTTGTAAGTTTGTCGACGCCTAATAACTCTGGGCATGCTGGATAATACAGCTAGTTCTTCATAAAACAATAAGTAGGCATGAAAGTCATAAATATTTGCTCAATGGGACGTGTGAAAAAATTTTACACGCCTTTATTTAAGAATCATACATGGCATTTTTTTTTATATTGAAAAAGATTATTTAAAAGTCCTAGTCATGGAAGCAGATCTTTTTTGACCTTGGTTGTACTTGCTATAATATGTACTTATATAGATACTACAATATAATAATATGTGTTCTCCTGTGTTTGGTTTTTAGGTACATGTACAAACTGTATCGTAGAGGGAAAGGGGGAAACCCTTGATTCATTTCTGATATTTATGAGTAGGTACATCATAGTAGACCCGATTTGAATGAATGAAAACCCCTTTTCATTTCCTATTTATAACTCCTCCTGTCATATATACAGGGTGCCCAAGCATTTTTTTCAAAACCAATTTCCTTACTGACCATTTAACAAAAAAAAACAAAAAAACAGATTCTGAAAGCTTGATGGATTCTTGATTTATTTTATTCAATAAAATCCTCTCAAGTCTCTATTATAGTCTTACTACGAGGCCAAAAGTACGAGCAAATCTTCGCCACTCGGTAAATATTGGAATTCTTTCTTGATCCGACTGATTAGTTTGTCTTTAGTGTTGCAGGAGTTTGGTTGGATTGTTGTTCGATCGCCCTCCACACATAAAAGTCCATCAGATTAAGATCCGGTGAGTTTGGAAGGCAAAAGTTCATATGATGAAGTTGTCAAAATTGTTTTTGAGCAATTTGAGACTTTTTTTCGAGGTGTGGTGAGGAGATCAGTCTTGCTGCCATATGTAAGATGGGTTGCTAACTGTGCTTTGAAAAAAGGAGTTGTCCCGTATTTAGAAAAATAATTATTCGTCCCTTATTGATCTGAAACGAGTCGCACTTTGTCGTGTTATACTAAAATATTAAAAAAGTTGTCAGTAAAATACCACGGGAAAATGAAAAACAATGCGGTTTATATAAAATTTTATGGTAAACGTATAACATCATGGCTGACAGTGACTCAGACGTTGACACTGTTCTAAGTGGGGGTCCAACTACAAACAGCTATTCAAATTGCACTCCTCCAAAAAAAAAAAAAAAATGAAATGATCCATCGACGCCGCTATGAGGTGTCCCATATTTTTTTCTTAGAGTTGGCAACCCTACATTTAAGGCCTCGGATGAACAACCAAGTCGATCCAGGGCTTCACCTTGCTCTATAGCACGTCCAACATTTGTTATGTTCTAGCTCACGGAGCAAAATCCAAGGAAGGCCTCGTGCCTTTTCCAAATATTAGGGACAATAAGTTCATTAATGTATTCCATATTTTTCTAAGTGGTGAAAGTTTGAACAAGCTATCTAACAAAAAAAACAAAAAAAATCAGCTACTTCAGTGACCTAAGATAGTGAACCAAAGTGACGGCGGCATAGATAGCATGCGCACTCTGTATATATACACATACGTAATATGTATATATATAATCCAATAAAAACATTGGATTTTCAATGTTTTACGTGGACATAATATGTACTTGCAATATAATGAAGACGACTAAAGGATATAAACAAACAAGTAACCGGATCTTATCCATTCTGAAACAGTCCCCTAAATCATTGATATTATTATTATCATTATAATAAGAATAATTAAATGATTGGCTAGCCTAAAAATCGAATAATTGTTCAATGTATCCTATAATATAATAACAACAAAAGAATACTTTCCTATGTCCTCCTTATATATATTACATATATTTATGTATATTATAATGCATTAAAATATTTTTAAAGATGACCTTTCACAGGCTTTAACTTGAAGAAAAATAATTGTGCAATTTTCAAAAGGGTCAAAGAAAAATTAATAATTAAAATAGAACCACAGTCTGTTTGAGGATTTATTTCATTTTTCCAATAATAAATGTTTCAATGATTCATTAGATTACATGAGGCATGTTTTTTTATCCCTTGTTCTTTCCTTTGCTATGCCTTTTATTGACGTAATGATGGATTGATAAAGGCCAATGACCTTAAGCAAAAATGATGAGAAAATGTACAAATTTAATTTTTGTATTTTTTGGGAAAATAATAGCAACGTATAATTTAACTATTTATATTGTTACAAATAGTCAGAGATATTTAGACATCTTGAAGGAACAATTATCTCTCTATCGTCGTCATCAAGGTCATAGGTAGACGACGGTACTTAATCATGATTATTCATGATGGTGGAATGTACGCAACAACAATGAGGACTAAGTCAGTAGTACTTACTACATACTATAAAAAATAAGGATGGTTTTTTTTCAACTTTTTTCGAATTTAGATTTGTCCAGAAAAATATTAATAGATTTTTGCTTCGGAAGTTTAGATTTTTCTTTGTTTTAATTTTGCTAAAATGTTAATTTTTATTATTAAAAAAGATTAGTTTTTTTATGGGTGGTTTCTAATATTATTGATAAGGAGTTAAATAAAATATATTTTTTATTTGAGTAACAAATAGAATAGAGAATGAATAAGGTTTTAAAGGAAATAAATCCGAAAACATTATTTTTCTCACTTTATATAGTAATACCTGTAAATTTTGTTTTGACGAACATAATTTCAGTACTTTTTTAACAACAATTACTAGAGCGAGTGCTGATTTTAAGGGACACTTGCCCTAGGCCTGGCAATTTACATAAAATATAGGAGCCAGGCATTGTATCTGTATTTGAGGTCCAACTTAATGTAAAACCAGTGCTAACGACAGCTCTTTTCATGGGAATCAACCAAAGTTTAATTATTATTCATACCTTTTTCCCAAAATGAAGAATAAGAATAACTTATCAGTGTAAATAACACTAATATTTTAAATTTTCCTTAATTCCAATAACACATAAATGTATCCGATTCAAATATAGTACATAACAATATTTGAATAAACAACTATATACAACAAAAAATTTAATTATGATAAACATCATTTACTGAAGAGCATAGTATTTTTTAGACTCAAGCGAAGATATACCTTCCCTTGATGCAAGTTTTGGAAATATATACCTTTGTAACGTATTTGCAATATTTGGATGATACCTCTGTCACATTTTTAACTGCTATTTCGACAGCTTGAATATGTAAAATGTTCTAAATACTTGTTATTTGATTCCAAAATCAAGGATATATGTTATTTTATTTCTTTATTTCCATAAAGCTTATAAGCTAATTTTACATTATTATAGAAACATTCTCCCTTTCAATCAAAATATATATTGATGATAAAGGAATATTTGCAGTACATTCCTTTTCTCCTTTTAATACTCATTCTCCTAACTTTATTCTTGTCCATTTCGTGTTGGATTCATCGAGAAGTCCAATATCATCCAATAGTCACGTAGATAGCAATGCCGCCTCTCTATTTGACGCACCTACCCTGTCACAGGCTTCTGCATATAAAAACAAAGATTTTATTTTGTCATTTAAATTACTAATTGGATTTTTTATTCCTTTTGGTATTATCCCCTTAAGAGTCGTTTTGGTCGTAAATAATCTTCGTCGTTACTATTACTTGCGATAGAAAATGCATAATCTGGATTGGTTTATCAATTGAAGGGAGTTTTTGGGATGTTAATCGTCCATTTTTATTAATTACTCTTTCTTCTAGAGTAACTGTTTTTTTCTTGTCTAAGACACTCATAAACATTTTTCTTTCCTTTCTTTGATCGGACAGAAAGTTTTTCTATTAAAGTAATTTTATACTTACTAGAGAATAATACTTTATTTTAATTATTATTAACTAAATAAGATTGTTTTTCTTTTTTCGAACTTTGATTGAGATGTCCGGCCTAAAAATGACGTCCTAGAACAATGAAATTTTGCATGAATGATTTTCTGACCACTTGGCAACTTTTCCACAGTAGTCAAAATCGAAATTTTAAGAAATTGCAGAACGAACCAGCCCTAATAGACGTTCCTATATACGAAATAATACATGAATAGGAAGCGGATTCGGTGTTTTGATTATGTTTGCAAAGACATGGTTTAATATTTGTTTTTTAATTTTAAAAACCACTACTTATTTTTTTATTGCTATGTTCTAACCCAAAGTAGAAAAAAAGGAGAGGATATTATTATTACTATGTTTATAGCCTTCAAATCAAGAAATGCAGATTATTTGTTGGCAGTTCCTTCCTTCCCTAGTACTCCTTCTTTTCTTTATCATTGGTGGTTGGCTCTGCAACTCCTATTTGTACACATATATTTTTTGAAGGTTACAAGGAGGTGGTTGACGTACGTTAGTTATGGATTGGGGTTATTGAACGTGGATATTATAAATAAGTATTCATGTAGATTGTAGGCCTATACAATAATACCTAGAGAGAGGATATACGAGTGTTTGGAGATACAAGCTGGAATTCAAGTAAAAATTGTTTTGGTACACGAATGTTCATAAAGATTGGCGTTGGTCCTGACGCAGCTCAAGAGCTGTTTTAAACTTAATTTTTTTAAATTAATTTGTATTGAATTTATTGGTTTAACTGACGAGTTCGATCCAGGAAAGAAATAAACTTGTATCCGAAGGAGCTGCTGTATTGCTCAAGAATTAAACAAAAAGTAGGATATACTCGTATACAAATTGGGAACCCAAAACTTGATGTAGCATTTCATTACGATTTTAACTACTTTGTTTTTGATTACGAAGTTTTATTAGGAAACTAAACGACAGCTGAAACAAAGATAAACAAGTTTTGTTGTTATCACATGCCCGTTAGTATAAAAATATCGGAGGAACAAAAAATAAGACAACACGTCTGCGATTTCCTCCTTACTGTTTTCAGTACCAAGAAGGCTGCAAAGACCGTTGCCATTTCCATCCAGACTGCTCACAACATCAAGAAGTTCATTACAGCCTATACAGTATACATGAATTAAAACTTCTGCAGCAACAATATGGTTAACTTCTGACCTGCTTCAATGTGGCTCCTCTCATCCAAATTTGGATTTTCTCCGAGCTCCCATTATGATAGATTTGTATTCCATGGAAACAGCTTTCATCGGCGAGAGCAGCCAACCTGTTCACAGGCATGTCGATCCTATTATTACATTTTAAGGAAGGTATATTGGATAAAAATATAGCTAGATATAGTATTTAAACATATCATATAGTGGTTTTGAGTGGTCTTTTCTGGACAACAATTTTCTTGCATTAACAATATAGCTGACTTCTGGTCTGTATCCCTTTGACCCTTCTCCAACCCTGATCTCGACCCCCAAGACTTTTCGTGGAGAAGAATGTCTGCCGTACCTCTCATCCAAATTTTGATGCGTTTTGAGTTACCATTATGATAGCGTGGTAGGGACATGGGCACAACCTTCATCCTGCGTGCCGAGACTGTTATTGCTTGTAAAGCAGGACATATTGAATACAAAATTTAGTTAAATATAGTATGTAAGCATATCACAAATTGGTTTTGAGTTGTATTTTCTGGACTCTATAAAACCCACCTTTTTCGTTACTACAATAATAGACTAAAAAAATAGAAAAGGACTATGCCTCCATTTTTGGCCCATCCTAAATCCTTTTGAGTATGGAAATCCTATAATATCTAGCTATGTATGTATTGTATATACTTATATATTGTTAGTTATATTTATGAATAGCCCAAAAATAAGAAGAAAATGGGAAGACTCACCTTTTCTTTTCATTTGTTCATCTCTTAACCCCACACAGTCTAACAAAAAAAAGATCATTCAAACAAGTCAGAATGACGCAAGAAAAAAGTTTGAATATAAAATGTTCATACTTACTACATAATATTATAGTGTATGTACTCATAAAAAAAGAGAGAGTCAGGAGCTGTAAAATTTATTCAAGTGTGTTAATAAACAAGTGTAAAATACATCCATAACCATGGCTGTATTCGAACCCTCCACTTCCGTCAAAAACGGCAAATCACAAAAGAGTACAACAATCTGCATTTTCCTGCTCTCTATGCGTCTTTTAAACAGTATTTTTTATTAATATATAATTATTAAGATTAAAACCCTTCCCAATTGAACTCGATGTCCTTGAAACAAGACTTTTCTAATTCTCTACAAAAAGTTTATACTCACGTCTCCAAGTTACTAGTTCCGGTAAGAGAAGGAATAACTACATATTATTTATACACACAACCATACTTGATTGTGATTTTATATACATACTACATAAGAGCTACGCGTACGCTGACGCAATGTTTACATATGTATTCCTATATAAAAGTAGTTTAAATATCTTTGAATCATGGCATTTCCCAAGTAATAGGAGTCCCAACGTCAAAGGAACAACCAGATTGGTATTTTACATACATAAATACATATTATACAAATACCATGTCATATATTGTAGATAGAATTCAATTAGAAATCGTACAAAAAGGCAATGGATAGTGTTGAACCTCATATTTTTCTACCTTTATTTCCACCATTTTGTATATGTATACATAATATAATAAAATATATATGTAGATAGGCATTTATTTATAATAAAAAAAGGAAGAAGGAGAAGAAGGGAAAATAGAAAGTGAAATAAACGCCCTCTAGCGTACGAATACGTACTTCTTCACAAGAAATGATTACACGACGAAAGTTTTTTTGTTTTTATTATTATTATAGTTGTATCTATGTATGTAGATATATTTATGAATTCCTGGAAGAAAAAAAAAACCTATAGGAGAAATTTTCTTTTCCTTCCTTGATTCCCTTTGATTTTCTTATTTATACATAATTAAGTATGATAGCCCATGTTGCTACAGGACTGGTTAGGACTCTATGTATTATTGAATTATTCCATCCGTGGGAACTGCAAAGGCCATGTCGTAATTACCCTTAATTTTAGCAAAGGAGAAAGTTTGTAACATAGAAAGAAGCTCTAAACATCTATAATTATGCGATCTATAGCATGAGATATTATGTACATACGTACAAAAATATGTGGCATAAAAAATCCCTCCCCCCTCCCCAAATAAAGAACAAAAATGATGACCTTCATTCTTTTAAACTCTTATAAAATAATTCATTAGTTTTTCTTCAAGAATGAATGCATAGCTACAGAGACAACCTTGAATGATTATTTTTTTGTTCTAAAGTACATAGAGCCATACAATAAATAGTCGTGTTAGTATATACATAAACGTATTGGTCTTGTGATTATCCAGCTAACCTTCAAAGTAAAGAGAGAGAAAAAATGATGAAGAACGGCTGGAATATCTATATCAATATATATTGTTATGTATGTAATCCTCTCATTCAGAGAAGATTGCATCACATCATGTCACACTTTAAAACACATGCATGCAAATTTAATTACATATCTCTGGCATTTATATTTACATTATATGTACAAATACGTTAAGCCTAGTAGTCCAAGACTACTACTATTCATTCCTATAAGCTATAAGGAATAAGTACAACTGCTCCCACTTTCCATCAAAAATCAAGGGGAATAATATCCTTGAAAGTTATATTTATTCCTTTTTGGCATTTATGTATATACACCGCTTGTACATATGCGCCTTAAATCCATTGTTCCTTGCAGCATGGTTATTATATGTGATCATTGTCATAGACTATTGGTAAATACAGGGCCGTAACTAGGGCTTTTGTATTGAGAGGGTGTTGATTTTTTTTATTAAAACCTTTTTTCAGAAACAAATTTTACAATATCCCATAGGTTCCATATAGTTTTGCAATAATATTTGATTCCGGCTTTTTGACAAATAAGTACCTAGAGTTATACATAATATAGGTATGTAGAGATAAGTAATTTTTTTTGTTTCATATAAAATGTCAATATACTTGATTGACTTTTTCTACAAAAAAAAAGTTCAAGGAAGTTTATTTAAACTATGTCAAGGCTGTGATATTACCATTTTATTCTCTAAAAAGACATGTGTGTATTGTATAATCTGTATTGTCATATTTTACATATGTACATACTGAAATTACGGAATACACTCCACTGTTTTCAATCTGTTCTTCCTTCTACATATGTATGTATATGTTTGTTTCTATACATAGACATATTCAAGTCATCCCTTGATTATCATCGATGGAAAATTATTTTCATCTTTGACATATGACTCAATTTCAAAATATTTATATACTCAAATTGGATTGACCAAGGTCATTTGGCTTATTTCATCATGACTTTATGTGATTATTTCGATATTATTAATATTCTTCATCTACAATTCTTCCATATTTTTTATTTTATTATTTTATAAACCCTTCAACACAAAAACAATGATTCAAGTACAGACACATTTTGTATTACGATAAACAATCTATTCAGATAAAGGCTATTTAAATACAAAATGATGCTAAATTGACCAAGAGTCTAGTCTCCTTTTTTTTTAATGGCTAAGTGTCTTTTGTATCAAAAAACTTCCTGCGTCAGTGTCCAAGTCCACGGAACGATAAATTGGACTTTTTAGAAGAGTCAGATGAATAGTACCTTGGAATCACCACTTATCCTAATAAATAGTATACCTTCATAATCCAAAAGATTTGCAAGTACTTTGTAATCTGAAGTGTTACTCTATTTAACACATGGACGGAAAAGTAATAGGCTTCACACCTTCGATAGCATAAACTTTGTATTTAAATTTAATACGGCTTCTTGATAAAAAAATTAAAAAATACTGAATAAGCTAAGTAATAGCTTGAAAAGTGTAATGAGGACTCTGTTCCATATAGACCATAATAATAATAAAAAATAATAATTTAAAAAAATTATATTCATGTGTTAAAATAATAAGAACATTAGAGCAGTTTTAGTAATGTGTCAGGTATTTATTTATTTGGTCCAGTTCAGTCCACTCATAGGACCGTTCCTTAAGACTGTCAGTTCTATGGACTGTCTGTAATTTTTACTGATTATTCAAAGAAGAAATACTGTTGAGTGACGTCATTAAGGACAAAACTTTATAAGTTTTACGACTGAAATGCGAGACGGAACTGTATTTAACTAAAAGAGACTTCAGTCTTTAGTCCAAAATAAGGACGAACTAAGTAGAACACTTTTTCATTTTTTACATCATTTTTTTTTGTGCAGAATCTTGATGTCAATTGAATATTATGTATATAGATTTACAAGTAAGTATTTAATTATGATTTGATGTTTTCTTACTGAACGCACAGAAATCCTTTAAAGTTTTTTTGTTTTACCTGAAGGAGTGGATTAATAATGAATAAATCGAAAGAAACATGTACCTACAAAGGTATACACATTCATTTTTTTCCTTCTTTTTTTTAGAGGTCATTTGACATTGAATCATAAGAGACCAATAAGAGCAAAGGGATTCCTTGCTGCTTAGAAGGTCAAATACGTATGTGTGTGTGTATAGAGGAAACCAATGACCATGTGTGAATGGTGGTGCTATTTCTCCAGATTGGACTCTAAGAAAAATTGTGGAATGTCTGCTTAGCCTCAAGCCGTTTCCTTTTTAAATATATTTTTACTCATCCACATTTAATAATATTTTCCTCTCTTTTTCTCTCCTCGAGCATTGTCTGAATCAAGGAACATAAATATAAATCATTGACCCTAATATAATGAATCATTATTATTAATCCGACATTGAAGGAGCTCTTTTTTAACTATGTACTTCATAACAAATGTTATTATTAATGATGTGGTTGAACTATGTAAGTACCTAGAAAAGATACAAGTTTTGCTTTTAACACAACTCTTTTACTTATTTCCCTTTATTCATATCTTGAACCATGATTTGTTCCACTCCAATCAAACTTGGTGAAATTGTGAAAATTTCAATTATTTAATAAGTCTTTGTGAATAATGAAATATGTAATTGACCTCAACTAGTGTTGCGGTTAGTACCACTTTACCCTAGGAATATTCTATACCAGCGTTTCTCAAAGTGGGTGCTACGGCCCACTGGGGTTGAACAACTTTCTTCTATCTTTCTATAAGTAGAATAGCTATGAAATGAAAGAAAGAGATAATTGAATACAAACAATCGTGTAATGAATGTCCTAAGGAACTAAAATAACTTTAATTAAAAAAAAGTATTATGTTATGTAATAAACATGTATTTAATTACATAAAAATATATTTATTTTATATGACATTGATTACATATTTCATAACTACTTTACTCTAAATGAAATAAAAAACATAGTTGTTAGTTATATACATAGTTATAGCCCTTAGTTGGTTAAAAAGGAAAGAGAAAAATGAGAGAATGTTCTACCTAGGGAATGTTTTTTGCCTTACCCAACAGGAAAACATTAAGGAGATCGAGACTAAGATACATCAAGACTTGGAGGAAGTAGTGCACAACCTCAGGAACCAAATCACTACCTCCTACAACCATTTGATTGGCCTTTCTTCTTTCTATTTTTGAGTAAAGGATAGTCATGTGAAACTGTTTGAGGTACAAGAATAGCCACTAGGGCACACTTTATCCAGTAAAAACCTCACAAGATCTCAAATTTAAAACACAAAGCAAAAGTCAAATTTTGTCCGAAATGTTCTTGCTATTATTCTTATGAAAACTTTGTTTTGAGCTTGGCTTTTTCACATTTTTTCACAATGTTTTCAGTCATAGTTATCGTTTCAAATCCTATTGAGTTTTTACACGATATTTGCGATTGTAGACAAGTCGTGTCGGATTTTAAGTTGTTATTATATGTATTAATGTTTTCGCGAAAGGTTTAGTGATTGAATTGTAATAATCCTCTCAACAATATTTATTTCAAATATTGATAGTATTTAATGACAAGTGAATAATAAATTAAAAACTTCATTTTTGTGATATTTATATCATATAACTACTCTATGAAAAGAAGGATATCTAATGTGAGTTCGTAAACAATATTTAAAATTTTATTTAATTGATGGCTCATTAGGAACTTTACACAAAAGATTTAGCCATCCTGACTGTCTACCCATATACATAGTTCATTACTTAGTACTCCTTCTATAAGATAGATGGTATTGATCTCTCTCAATTTATATAGATTTTGATGGATGAACTTCGCTAGAGACTATTGGAACATACATAAATGCCGCTAAGAAAATTAAATAACATGATATTTTTTATTATCAAACCTCAAACGATACATGTACAGGTTTGTCAGCGGTTGGAGAATTCGTTCATTAGAAGTTGCATTATGAGGGAATCAACTATTGTTATTGTTAAAAAATTATTAAAAAAATATTTTTCTGTTTTAATGAAGCATTGCTTTTTGGTAAAAAAAAAGTACTGATATATTTAAGACTTTCCTTGATGAACATTATTCGAACTCTGCCCTGAGCAAAATCAACCTTTAAAAAATAATTTGCTTAATTTAAACAATGTGAAATGAGTGTCGAAGATGATGAAGGCAATGGGCGTCTGAAAGATACAGTTACCGACAAAAACATCAAGAAAAATCATAAAATTTTTAATGATAGTAAAATGTAGTCAATTAACATAGATGAGACTCTACACTGTCTCCAGATATTAAAGAAACGTGTTTGACATATTGTGTATAAATATTTGGTCATCCGAAAGCAGTTTGTAAAGTGGGTAGACTTGAGTTACTTGAGTACTTCTAAAAATCCTATGGATATTTACATTTGACAGAAAAGTTATGCATATCGAATGTAAAGGATTTTAACTAAGATATCTCTCAATTTCTAGGTAATGGTCTTTTATCAAGATCCCAGGAAACAAATGCTTACACTTCGGGATGAGATAAGGGATGAGATAAAAAAAAAAAAAAAAAAAAATAATAAGATCTACAATTAATTTACTTTGTAAAGTTATAATTAAATATAAATTTCTTGGTTTGTTATGAGTACTTTGTTGGGCATCATTTTTTTCGATGCACATCATTTCCACAATAGCGAAAATCATTCAAAACTTTATCTCAAAAGAATCTTCAATACTTATTCAACTTTTCATTGAATGAATGACATTCAATGAGTCTATATTATGGGAATGGCTCAGAGGTGTAAAAAGCCAAAAAATCTAAAGAGTCTATTTCAAAATAGACACATAAAAAAATATTTATTTTCTAAAACGGGGCTGTTTTCTATTAAGCTTAGTCGGTCCTATTTCGACCTGAAGACTGCAGTCCCGTCCAGTTCAGTCTTGGTCCGTGCAATTCAGTCCTAAAACTTATACAGTTCGGTCATTGATGACGTCACTTAACTTTATTTCTTATTTTATAAATCAGTAAAAACATCTCTTTCTGTTTTCTAATTATTCTTTATTTATTCACAAGTGATTCTTGTTTAATTAAAAGAAAAAGAAGAATTGATAAAGTCTTAAAACAATGTAGAGTTTTATTCCTATATTAACACCCGATTTTACTCAAATTCCCCATTAAGTCATATTGGTGAAAACTTTAAAATTAATTCAATTTCCATCAAATAAATATTTTGAATTTTGAATTTTATTATTAAATTTAAACTATTTCATGGTGCATTATATGAAATAAAATATGTATATTTTTGTTATATCTGTATCAAAGTGACCTTTTAGATTGTAAACATTTCATTTGATACATTTTAAATGAAAAAAAAATAGTTTTTATCCTTCGTGGTTATTTTAAGGTGTCGGACAATAAAAGAAACACAATATGGCAGATTATAATTCCAAATAAATATTAGAATTTAATCTCCCAAAAAATGTGATATGGTCCACTTCCTCTAAAGGAAATATTTACACTCATAACATGAAAACACTAAAGTGAGTCTATATGAGAAATGAATTCAATTTCGATGTCATTTTATAGTTACCATATAAATCCTAAGAGATTACCAAAAAAACATCATTCACAACCAATGTATTTTGCTTCGAGTTATATACAAACAACTAAGGACAAAGCATAACTATTCAAACAGAAATATTATTAGTTACCAATGGCCTTGTTGCCCCTTACACTGAGATATGACCGTGACTCTAAAGTTTACCATATGTTTTCCGTTTCACCATCAGGAAAAATATTGAAGTAAAATGAAAATGTAAACTATTATTGTTTCCAAACGTGAATATGTATAATTTAATATGTAAAATATTAAATATACTTATTTAAAGAATTGATATTAGATTTCTTGGAGTATAAGGTAGATCAGGGCAGGATGTCACATTTAGTGTTGTGTCAATCCTTATTTATTCAGTCCAAAGTAATCTTAAGACCGGTTTAATCTGTTCTTGGTAGCAGTCTTTAAGTGTGTCAGACTGCCAGTACAAGAACTGATGAAAAAGAAGAAAAAATAAAGTTGAGTGATATCATCAAGGACCGAACTTTATAAGTTTTAGGACTGATATGAAGGAATGAACTGGACGTTTGGCAGTCTTCAGTCCTAAATAAGTACAGCCACATTATTAGTCCAGAGGCGTCCGCAAGGGGTAGACTGCAGGGGCTGTAGCCCCTACCACCCAAATTAAGGAATTTTTGCTCTTTACTACATTTTTTGGGGGTTTAGGATGAAATAATTTTACGCAAAAAATTATTTTTTTTAAGATTTATTTTCTTAAAAATAAAGCTCATTTGGAAAAACAAAGCAGCAGAGCAAAAAATGTAAATTTTTTTTAATAGCTGTGGATTTTTGAATTTTTTTTTGAAAAATTTAAATTTGTGATTTTTTTTTTGAAAAATTTAAATTTTTGAAATGTTTTTCCAAGAAACTTAAGTTTTTATTAACGATTTTGGAAATTTTTTCTCGAAAATACAATTTTTTGTGAACAGCTGCAGATTTTGGAAATTTTTTTCAAAGGTTTTATTTCTTGAGAATTGCTGTGGATTTTTGAATTTTTTTCCATAAAATTTATTATTTAAACTATTTCTCAAAAAAAAAAATCAATCCCCCTCCCCAAAAAAAAAAAAAAAAAATAATAATCTGGTGGACGCCCCTGCAGGTAACCATTTTTAATTTTAAGAAGTATCGCAGACCATGTATGTCCTTGATTCGGTCTGACATTTAATCTTGTGGTATTTCTATGTCTTTCTTAATCAAAATCAAATTAATCAAAAGTTTATTATGTATCATAAAGCATCAATTTCAAATGTGAATTCTTCTTACAGTGTCTAAACATTTACAGTTAGGGTCTTCCCCCCTCTCTACCATTAATTATGTTGTCTTGGATCTTAGGAATTATTTCTACTAACAAATAGAAATGTGTGGTGTACAGGGTGCGTGGACAAAATCTGCCGCTTCAAAAAAAACAACTACAAGCTTATTTTATAATATTTATTGATAAAATAAAAACAAATATCTTTATTAGGATATAGAGCAGCTATCTATTCACTGTAGCCGCCGTCTGCAGCCAAAACCCGCTCAATGCGGCTACGAAACCGAGAACAGGCATTTTGGATCTGCGCTGCTTCTATCTCACTGAATTTCTCCTTGATGCAGGTGATGAGAGACTGCTTGGTGTTATGGGAGGAGCAGCTGGTAATGTTCTCCACGTAGGACCAGACAAAGTAGTCCAACGGGCTCAAATCCGGTGATGAGGGAGTCCAAGAGGAGAAGGGTACGAATGTAAAAGCATTGCTTTTCAGCCATACTTGCGTCCACTTAGCTTTGTGGGCCGGAGCCGAGTCCTGCTGCCACATCTACGGCCTGTCACTGAAAACAGACTTGACAAGACCCCAAAGACAGTATTCGGAAACTTGGTCTTCATGCCCCTGGAGACGTCTCTGTTGTTCACGGCAATGCAGCGATGGTTCTGGGACTTGTGGATTTGATCCTGAACGTCCATTGGATCCGATGACCCCTCCAGCTGCTTCTTGAGACTTCTAACCGTTCTAACTGGCATTGACAGAAGACCAGATATGTCAGCATTGCTTAATTTCATGTGATCACTAAGCATAATCGGAATAGCAGCGCACCTACGATCTCTATCATTGAACATAAGGGCTTTTCTTGGGCACTTAAAATAATGCCATCGCTACAAGTGGTAAACAATAACTGAAGCCTATGACCCGAAAAAATTTATGTCGTCTTTAATATGCGGCAGATTTTGTCACTGCACCCTGTATATTTAATTATTTATTCATCTATTCATTAACTTTACATTTGGGTAGTTAATAAACAAAGAAAATCTTATTAAAAATTTATTTTGTTTAATTATATTAGCCGCAAGATCACACCCCAATACTTGGCTATTTAAGAAAACTTCTTTCATGTTAAGAACGCTCATTTGTTGATTTTAATATCACATCAAAAATTAATCCTCTTAATAAATTTTTTTGGTAGATTACACGATTTGGAAAAAAGATGAGTTGTTGAATTATATCGTTTCTCATACTTCACCAGTAAGAATTAAATATGTGAGAATCTACCAATTTTATTTTGTCCCACAATCCCACTTCAACTTTATCAATATGATTTGCAAATAAAACCGATCCAAAGGGATCATATAAAAGAATTATTAGAAACAATGGGTTGTATTTTGTACGCTATGAACTCATTCATTTCATTATGAATCTATTAATTACGATATTGCTTAAAGAGTGAAAGTTTCTTCAGGTAAGGAACATGATGTTCCTTTGATTGTGGATCAAACAGGCGGATTTGGACACTAAATTTTGTATAAATAGTATTAGATTGATATGTATGTAGACACTAAAGGTATCATTAATGATGTAAATCCTGTGTATTTATTTTTTGGCTGGCCCGTTTTTGTTTTAATAGATAATCTGAAGAATGACTTTTCTTAATACTATTTACTCCTAAATAATGAACTCTCTTTCGGGTACAAAATACAATTATATTCAATACTTGATTGAATATTTATATGTGCTTATAAAAGACGGAGAGTTACGCAAGGGATTGGTTATGGAATTTTAACTATAAATCCTTGTTGGACTCAGAGTAGAATTGAGGATCGACATCGGAGTAATTCTTACCAATTTCCTTCTTCCCCTCATTTACCCCCGTCACAGTTGATTGCAGCTGATCTAATGAAACGTTATGACAGCTTAGCTACTATCCTCCAAAACATTCTTCAAATTGTCAGGGTTGATTTTCTGTTTCTTTTTTTAACATGCTCAAAATGCACACAATTTTCATCAATAAGTATTATTTATTTTCTTTCAGTATAATATGTAACAAGCTTGTTCTCTCAATATAGCGTATGCTACAACCGTGTTGTATGATAACATGCCCCAGTTTCCTCTAATTCGGTTGCTTATATGGTGTACAATAAACTACATTTTTTGCAAAAATTTCATTTATTTTAAATATACTACAAAGCATTAAAAAGATGTAGGTATATTAATTAATTATTGAATCTTATGAATCAATTGTTTCTATTGAGATAAAATAATGCCATTTCTAGAATGGTAAGATATTATTTTTGTGCAAGGATTTAAATTTGGATAATGAATTTGGCTCCAGATTGGTGGTAAATTTCCTTGCTTTAGTCACCAATATCATTGTAGACTTAGATAATGATGCCGTAACTATTCAAAAAGTGACTAGAATCGTTGATTATTGCCATCAAAGGATACCAAACCTAGCTCAAGGGGGACTTTTGGAACTATGGGAACTTCTCCGGTATAGATGTTGCTCATTATCCAAGGTTTTATCTTACAATACATACATGAAAGAAAAAAAAATCTGCATCATTATCTTATTTTTATGATGAATTCAAAATATGTGATCCCCATTTTTTTTTACTACTTCATCACCCATTGGAAATATAATTATTTTTCAGATAATATTTATTGCCTTTACAAAAGTACTCTAAGTATATAAATTTAAGTTTGAGTATGCCTACATAGTATATAGATGTGCATCCGGTTACCAAAAAAAAACACGTCCAAGAAAGAATGTGAATCTAAATTAAGTTACCCTGAAGATACTTTAATCAATTTGTCATACACATTGATTCCCAACTTGGTATTTCCCAAGTACGTAGATAAATATAAAATTGGCCATTAAAACAATTTATCTTTTATTGTTATATGAAGCAATCTAATAGTTTGATAAATCATATACATAAATGTATATTTTTCTAAATACAGTACATTAAATTTACCCTTCATCGACCTTTTGGATATAAAGTATCTTTCAATAAACTTATTTTATAAAATATTTAATGCTTTTACCTTTTTCAAATGATGTTAGAGCATTTTTTGATCGCACGAGGACCTATTATTGCATTAATCCATTTTTTATTATTTAAACTTATTAAATTTGTTTGTCTGCTTAAGGATGTAAAATGTTACTTAAGTACATCAATATAATCCACCAAGAATTATACATCAGGGTTGGACCTTTGTATACTTTTCCCATTTATTCTTTCATCAATCAATCCGTTCTTTACTGATTTTTTTTCCTCACCAGATGGAACTTTTGTGGACAACAGATTATGTTACATTACCATTTTTCCCCGTGACGTATGAAAATGTTTCTTCTCTTCGTAGAAATCACCTTGTGTGCCCATGGAAGTGGTGTAGTTTCGTTATAAAGTAATCAATGATACTCTCACCCCCTCATGTGGGTAAAAAATTGCTCACGTGGTCGTCGTTTTGGTTTTAAATTAGGTCCTTCGTCAAAACATGCATTTGTAGAACAATAGAAAGGGAACGGTTAACTTAAAAAATGCTTTAAGTTAATCGTTCAAATTTGTCCGCTCAGGCGCCCTTAAATAAGGGGACAACATTGTAAGATAAAATTTTTAATACAGTGTTTAACAACAGAGGTGTCTATTGGAAAAAGGCACAAAAATAAATTATGATATTAAAAGTTTTTATTTTTTGTTTCAATATGATAGTACACTTTTAAAGTTTTCTTTTACATAGTTTGAAATATAAGTGAGGTTCTCCATTGTCCATACATTGTATAAGCCGAACTTCGATATTTTAATGGTTAGATATTTTTATTTTTTTTTTAAATCTCTAAATAATTTTTTATTGGGAGGTTTAAGACAGATGTATATATATATGTTATACAAAAGGATGCAAAATTTAACTGTTAACAATTCTTTTTTAAAGTTGTGGATCATTAGTTAATCACATATTGCCCATTTTCTTAAGTTCTTAAAAATGTTGGGGTTTCTGGAATAAATCTGTTTCCAATTCCCCGATTAGGACAAATTGCACCAATTTAGCATTCTAACAAGATATAAAATCTGATAGCATCAATTAACTCTTTAACATCCTTTTTTGTGTAGGTATTTACCTTCAAAGAATTTTGCAAATATCAAATTATGAAAACAAATTGAAAAAACTGTTTTTTTTGTATATATTATAAATTGACGCAATTAAGTAACTTTTATTTATTGCACCATTCAAACCTTGGGAGCTAAATTGCAATTAGTTTAACTTTATAAAATATTATGTCAAACCATTTTAAACAATATTTATTTTCGACAGGAAACACACGTTCCTCACTACAGCACCAATGATAGCGACTAACTGTATTTCCAAAAAAGTTAATTTCCTGTGAATCGCTACGAATTTTTAATTTTTTTTTCAAAAAAATTAAAGAACCAAGCTCCCCCCTCCCAAATATAATCGTGCCAACGCCCCTGAAATCGGTCAATTTAATGCTTGATAGTTTGAGGCCTCCTGCTCTTATTTGTCCCTCACTTCACATATTCTATTTCAGCTTACAATATTTTTTAGTATATTAGAAGATACCTATAAACTTGACTTGTTATCCTATTAAAAATCTTTATCCTTATTAAGTGGAACCCTGGAATTTGGGAGGGGTAAAAAATTTGCCTATGAGCTCGAACAAAATTTCGGAATATGACCCGACTCACGTTCTACAGCTTTGGGAATTATACTTATTAAAAAGCTGTAGAACGCCAACAAGAGGCATGTCCAGAAGTTACCAGACCAAAAAAAACTCAAAAAATGTATAAAGACATCTTCTCAAATTAAATGTAATAATGGTTTAAAGGCCACTAAACAACAACGCCTACTAGGAGTTTTTGAACAAAGCATGAACTGTACTTTACTTTCAAAATTCACGTGAGTCGGGTCATATTCCGAAGGTTTGTTCGAGCTCAGAGACAAATTTTCCAAAGTGGTCGAATTCCAGAGTTCCACTTAATGAAGTTAAAGTTTTTAATATGATAACAACCTGGTCGGTTATATTTTAATATAATGATACAATCAAGGTGAGAAAAATTAAGATTTTACTGTAACTGGATAGCGGTTTTTTAAAAACAAGCTTCATTTTGTACATAACTATTTATGGAGAAAAAGCTTTCGTGATAAAACTCCCCTCCATATAATTGGAACCATTACAATTTCATATAAATACATTGTAGAAATATAACTATATTATATATGTAGCTTAATACGTGCATGCTACCCGGTCATTTCTTCCTTCTCATGGATCCTTTATCATTCCACCATTTTTTATAACTATCATACAAAACAATGTAGTATTATAAATGTGGTGAGTTAAAGAAAAATCCGGAAAAGAAGAAATGGGAAATTAATTTTTTTACGTTATATATTCAGGGTTGATCTTATCTAGTGATACATATATCATATTATTTTCAATATTTTAAGAGTAAAATTTAAGCAATAGGTTTTGTGTGTACATTTATTCAACAAATTCAACTAAAAATAGTCATTGGCACAACTTTTATTTCATATGTGATCCCTCGACTCTAATAATTGGCTCAATAGGAGGCATAAATCCCTTGCAGGCCTTGACTATGTAGTCAGACCAGAACTTGGTCCACTCCTTCTTGATGTAAGCCTCTAGAGACGGGACACTCCTGTGAGGAGTAGCACACACCCTCTCCTCCAGACGCGTCTAGATAGAGTAACCAAAGGAGCTTTTGTCTGGAGATGAGGGAGGACACATGTTGATGTGCCAAAATTCCGGAAATATATCCCGCAGGAAGGCCTTGGCCTTAGCGGCGCAATGACAAAGAGCTCCTCCTTCAGTGAAAAAAAGGTTGTGTCCGAACTTTCTCTGGCCCAAGGTAGCAAGTTTTCTTATCCATAAGTTCAATGTAAGCATCTGCATAGAGCCGATTCTTCCTTTGCACCAAAAAGAAAGGGCGTAGATTGCCTGCACTGGCCACTGGATTTTTTGTTTTCACTGAAGATGAGTCATTTTCTGGAGTTTCGGTTGTGATGTAGCGACTGTTTTGCTTATTCACAGTGGCATCAACGGTGAAAAAAGTTTCAACAGAAAAGAAAAAAACCTTGCCCAGATTTTTGTTGGCCTTAAGAAAATTTAGAATCTTCTTTGCTCTTTCCTACGGTCTCAGCTTGCTCTGTTCAGAGATTAGATGTCTTGTTGTCCTCCTCCGTGATTTTGTACCAATGCCATTCCGGATTGAAAATAATAAAATGTATACCACTAGATGTGATCATACCTGTATGTTCATAAAGACCAATTTCTCATAAGCATATTTAGTATAGACAATTGGAAAGAATAAAGTTATTGAGTTTACTCCATAAAACATACCTAAGAAATATGTACTAGGAAATTACATTTTTTATGAAGACTTAACATCATCCCTTTGAGGAAACGGAAACACCTCGAATATTTCAAATTTATTTGTTTGTTTTTTTACTTTTTTAAAAGTTAATAATAGAGTTTTTTACTTATTTTTATTAATTGAAATATGTGAATTTGAGATAAACAGATAAAAAAATACTAATTATAGGCTTAGTATTCAAATTTATGCGCTCATTTGAGATACCCAAGATTTATACTATACAAGATTGAAGACTATAGTTTCAAAGCCTTCATTTGACTTTTGATACATAATTTGTTCTCGATATGGTCAACTAAATACTCATAAAATCTATCTATTCACAATTATTCCCTTGGGGTGATGCATTTTTGTTATTTTAAGCTTCATGTCCAATTTGCAGAGCTTTAAAATGATAAATTAGGATAATTTGTCGATGGAAATGGTCGAAAAATACAAATATAATGCAGTCATAATTTTGATAAAAATCTTTCTAGCCTGCTTTTGTATTAATAGGCTACAAATATTAATATATCTTAAACATTGTTATTGAACTTAAGTATGTATTTTCTTTTCTTCCTTTTAAAGTTTTCAGTATTTTCTCAGTTGATTAACTTGTCATGTGTGACCTTTTTGATTAGCATATTGTAAAGTAAAGTTCCACATGTTGTAAAGAGTTTTATTTATTTCCTATGCTTATTATAATATGTTGTAGCATAAATCAAACAAATAAAAAAACGTGAGTACCATTAATAAACATCTTTCACCGTAAGATGAACATTATTAGAAGAGTGTTTAATGCTTATAATTATGAATACAGTACACAGAGCCCATCGTTCCTCACCCCTCTTTTGATTATTAGATATGCATGAGATGAAATTTCTTCTCAGGTGGAACAAATGAATATAATTAAAGATAAATTATCAAGTTTACATAAGGTTTTCAAATAACTACATATATTAGGATGCGCAAGTTTATTTTGTCTGTGTTTTAGTCAATACCAATGGAAGTACGCGGCATTCCTTGGAATAATTACATACTTTAATAATACAGAAGATAAATCCCACAGACATCCTCAGTGTTACTCTCCGTTTTTCATAAGCACACTCACACGTAGCTACTTAATACTTATATCAATTCATATGACATATTCCCCATCAAGAATGAAAGAAGAAGAATTAGGGGGAAAAAATATGATGGGAGGACTTCTGATACTGATGTTTATTATGCTAAATGAAAACACCTTCATTTGTACATAACCGAGTTTAAAATTTATTCAAATTTTGACATAGGTATACTGATAATGCATATGAACAAAGGTGAAAATCCAGTGTCGAATGGGCATGTTAAAAAAAGAAACAGAAAACAAGCATGGTGACCCTAACAATTTGAAGTATGTTTTGGAGGAGAGAAAGAATAATGCCCATGAAGCTTCATTAGATCAGCTACAATCAACTGTGACAAGAGAAGGAGGAAAAAAGGATCAGGAACATTTGCTAGAATTCCTCCGATGTCGATCCCCAATTCTACTTGGAGAGCAACAAGGACTTACAATTATATCTCTGCAACAAATCCTCAGGGTTACGCTCCGTCTCTTATGAGCACACACGAACTTTCAAACAGGTTTTGAATATAATTGAATCGATTTAGAAAAGGATGTTCACCTCATTTATAAAATAATCATATGTTTTGGGATCCTAGTTAGTTGTTACTTAATTTAATATTCCATATTTATTATAACAATCTATTTTCAGATGTCCTAAAAATCCAATGCTTCTAAAGCCGTCGCCAAGATTGGAAACAAACCAAATGGTCAAAGATATGTTTTAAGCACTATTACAACTCTGACATCATTTAACACAAAGCTAAGTAGACTCTTGTTAGTTGTTGATGGAACAGTCCCCCCCATTTTCGACTTTATAGCTCATTAATACGACTAAATTTTATTTCTTAGATCAAAATTTGTTTATGCTATACATCAGAATATATATCAGTGTAGTAATACCTACACAGACATACAAATTTACACTGTCTTTGATCCTTCTTTTCCCCTTATGAAGGTTATGAATATTGATTGGTTGAGTTCGAATTACCTCTTGTTAGGTACTGGAAAATTTCCTCCAATTACTGAACATTAATTCCATAGTTGAGAAGAATTGAGTAACTACCAAATGATTTTAAGGCTATTTTGCCTGGTTTTTTTGGAGGAAAGGTTGCAAGGAGTAATGAAAAGAAAACGTAATACACATCAAGCCCAACTTTCAATTTAAAATAATTATGACCAAGTTTAAAAGGATTATAGATTCTTGTTATTGTGAACTTTGTCAATAAGGTATATTTTTAAAAAGGAAACTCTGGGTCAATTTCGGTTTATGAGTACGAGCTGTTGCATCCTTCTAATAGTACCTAATACTATGCATTTGTGCATGGCTTCATGTTTTTATCTTTAATACAAGTTAACAAAAAAGTTATCCAAATATCAATGACGCTTCATTGTTTATCATTGAGATTATAACTGCGTGTCTATATACTTAGATATATACATACTTTGTACACATTTGGAGGACATGCTATATTGTTCAAGCATTGCAATTTGTAGGCGTCATAATACTTTAAAACAGGTACTTGCTGATGCTATGAAGTTTTGTTTCTTATTTACATTTTTCTATCTTGTAATTTTTTTCTTCTTTCAAGCGTTCAAATACTCCATTTTACATGCACAACATGCGATTCTTGTTCGTTTTTTGTTTTTTTTTCAATTTAAAAAGAAAATAATTATTCAGTCTTGAAAGAAAAAAAAATATATATTGTAAATCTACATACATTTCATCATAAGATACTCAAGTCATTGTAGGGCTTTTGCATTTTGCTTGCTACGAAAAAGACATTGATCAAATCAATTTTAAATCCGTAACTACAGTGTGGTTTATAATTGTAGTCTCTTTTACTATTATTAAATTAAATTAAGAGTATTGTGTGTAGATGTTCCCTTACTCAATTCAGAGCTATTGCAAGATAAGGATGGGGGCCTAGGATACACAGCAAATTAAATGTAAGAAAGGCGCAAATACAGTTTTGAGGACTTTTTGGGTTGTTTCTTTATCTAATTTGGACTCCCTCATAGCAGTTGTAGAGGTTGCATTATATTCAATAAATGTTTCCAAAATCATAAACAATGGTCAATTTATTACTTGAAGTAGTCAGAGTAGGTTAAATTACCATAAATTTGACCTTTTTCTGACCTTTTTTTTTGATAAAAAAACCTTTATAACCTAAATTCACCTTATAAGTACAAAAGTTTTGTAGTATTCGTAATTAAAAACTACTTTTGATTTTGAACTTAATACACTGTAAAATATGTAGAGCTAATCCAACAAGTTCCTCCCTCGGATAAGTACCATAAGCGCTTCAATAATTTTTTTGATGTTGAGATTCAATGTGTCTGAATTAATTGCGGGATATTTAAAGAGGGATTTGATTCAATTCAGGTCATTATTTGGTGCACTTAAGGCTTGATGAGCCACATACATCCAGGCTCGGAGATACACTCTCACTATCAACAGGTAAATATTGCGCAAACCTCGTCCTTCTATATTTATGTCAATTTAAATAGTGATCGAAACATCTAAGTATTTAGGCAGTATAAAACTTTTTATAGCCATCGAGTGTGGTGTATAGCAACCAGCTGACATAAATTTTACATTTCAAGCATGCACATCATCAAGGAATATAAATTACCCTGTTAAGGAATTTCTTTATAGTCGTGTCGAGAAAGAATTGTTTCCATACATTTCTCCTTATAATCAAGGGTCTCTTGTCGCATTTCTTCTTAAAGACTAGCTATTTCAAGATCTTCAATTCCAGTATCATACAAATGTATTAGTGGATGGCAATCTTTCTTAAAATCTGTTCTACATTTGATCATCAGGAGAAGACATCAGGGTTCAAAGCATAAGTGAGCTGTGCTTATGATTAATTAAATATTATGGTTTCTACATGTGAGAGGTAAAATATTTTTTCCTAGTTGTTATTTTTAGAAGAACACAAACTTTAGTACTCTTACTCCTATTTGAATTTGTTCTGTCAATGCACATGCCTTGAATTTGATCACGCATTATCCGTCATGAAAAATTTGAACTAAATAGCATTGCTCAGAAATTTTATTTCAGTTTAAAATAAAATAAGGTTTAATTACTTTACTTATTGATTAAAAATTGGCTATTCAGACTTTTTGGATCAAGTAAAGGTCAGAAAAAGGTCAACATCTATGCAATGAATATTTTTTAATACTCAATTAAGAATTATTAGATAAATTTAACATATAAAGTCTTTTTATTCGAAAAAGGTCAATAAAAGGTCGGAAAAAGGTCAAATGTATCCTAACTTAAACTGATTTTTCTATTTCGAGTAATAAATTAACAATTGCTAATAATTTGGGATACATAACTTGTTAGTATGTATATCTTTTATTTTAACGAGTATCAGATGGGCATACGCAAAAAATGCAGTTTATGGTAGTCTTTGCTCTTTTTGACCAATTAGCACAAAACGTTAGTGAGAATATTATAATATATTTTCGATAGAAAATTAAATTATCTAAAGTTCTTGTATTATAAGTTTTGCTGTAACACGAAGTGTTTGGGTGATATTTAGGTAAAACACTTATTTTTGCAAAAAATCGTAAAGTTTCAAAACTTTAGAGCCGTTGAGCTACCTATAAATATTTGTTGAACCCTGTTCAAAATTAGTATACGATGTCTTTAGTCTAAAAGGAAAAAAATGCCGCCCTCGCAACTCAATAACTCTCCAATTAAAAAATAAGTTCCACTCTAGTGACGAGACGTTTCCCCCAGGTTTTCTATAAGAAAGACAATCAAGGACACTCAATGATATATTGGACAATTTTAAACCTCTAAAAAAGTTTTGAAATTTATTTTGATACAGAACATAATCTGTGATTGATTTCATTTTTTTGAGGATGACTCAAATTCTGGACCACCTTACATATTTATAGTAGGTACTGAAATTGAATTGAGTCTTTTTTCTTGGGCTGAAAGATGAAAAGAGTAATACATTTGGTAAAAATGCAAAATAACTCATTCATTTATTCGTAAAAATGGATTAAAACAAAAATTCAAATCTTTCTTCCATTTATTTTTATCTCATGGCAATCAAAAAGTTGGGCTTGCATCTTTGACATCAAAATTACCAGAATAGAATCCAAGGCACTAAAACTGCGCATGATCGGCTGTTACAGTATCAGGACCATAAATACTAGTCACATTTTTAGACACTTTGCCTGTGTTTTCACCTTGTTCGAAGAAAAAAGATAAGAAATATTGTATTTTCTCCTTACTGGTGATCATATTTGATGTGAACTCAAACAATACTGAGTCAAAGAAACGCAAACCTGTAAAAAACAAAATAGTACGAAATCTTATCTTTATAACACCATCTAATATAAACCGATTGCACTTATACAACCCAATAGTTCAAGGTGGGCCTACTGATGGCTCTTGTAGCCATGGAGAAATTGTTGGTGAGGTGATTTATCTATTTGGTGGGATGTTCCTTGATCTTTTTCTCCAAACTGGATAGGAACTTCCTGTTTTCCTAGAGAGGTCTTATCCATCATTCTTCATCTTGGCCACCTTGAAAACCAAGCTCTAGGAGCACTTCAGAATGTCCATAATCCTCACTAATTATACTTCAGCATCTAAGAGATCTGAGATGCACTGTCTTTTGGCTTCTTGCTCATCCATGATGACGAAATGTAAATTAAAGTTTGTTTACACAGAATGGATATTGAACCAGAATGTCAAAAAATAATTAAAGAAACTTTTTATATTAATGGAAAAATTAACAATAATTAACCATTCACCTTTTTCTGCCCATCCATGTATACATATAAATCCGAATCTATGACTTAGTATATTGGAAAGTTGAACTTAAGGAGAGCAAATGATATAAGAAAGAAGATTATTATTAATAAGTAAATCATACCCCATATTGTCACCAAATTACCAATTTCTTTTTTCTTCAGATTACAAAGAAACAATGTACACCATTATTATCTAACGGTCATATTGTTAATAAATTTTTTTATTAAATGTGTTCAATATATTTCTAGTAATTACTCAGCAGTTATATGAATGAGGATATAATGTTGTGGTATTATAATATGTGTTTAATTCATAGATCTTATCACAACATTTAAAGTTCAATATTGGAAGATTTCTGAACAACTCCTTTTCTGTATTATGGAGGAATCACATCTTTATTCTACAGATAACAGGTTTTTTCTAGGTCATGTCCCAAATAAGCATTCATTATTATTAAAACCATGGCTTAGCTCTATAAACTTTCTTTTTCTACAAGAAAAAAACAAATGTTTTGAGGTAGTGAAATATATTTAATTTGTTCGTTTCTTATTTTATCACATTGTAAATGTATGTGTTTTTTTTTTCATAATTTGATGTTTGCAAATTTTATTGTTGTATTTGAGCGGTTTGCCTATAATTGCATCAAAATAAAAGATTTTCAAATCAGCATTAGTCAATTAACGATTTTTAGTATTACTTCTATTTAGGTGAAGAAAATAAAGAAATCCTCATCGAAAATTGACTTTCATAAAAATACAATTTTTTTTCTATTTTATTTTTACTGACTATAAAACATAATGAATGCACTAGATCAATAAGAAACTGCCTTTGTGATGATGAAAAGTCATCTTTGACCTTTTATGTAGAAGTAATGACTTGATTTCCTATGAAATGCATGAAATAATGCATGAAAATTTTATGTATTGAAAAGATAGGATCCATAAGGACATGATAAGCTATTTATTTAAGATTTTGAGCTTTGTTACATCTTTTGTAGGATAAAAAAGATAAAAAAAAATAGAAATATCTTTTTGTAGAGGTATAACAACACAATTTAAATAATTTGCTTACCTCAATTATCTTGTTTTTGTGTTTTACATATATTTGGATATAAACGCCACCGTAAACACGGTTTTGTTATTGGGGCGAGGGGGAAGGAACAAAATGGATGACTTACCATAAATATACTAAAAATATCAAGTATAGAAAAATCCTTGGAGGGTTCAGAGCCCCCTAGTGATTACGATTCTGAATATAAACCTATATTCAGGGCTGTCTGCTTGATTTTATTTTTGAATTTATCTGATCTACTTATAATACTGATCATTGACATATTCATGCTATTATTTCTTAAACTGCAACAATACATTGAAAGCTAATTGTTCAACCTCTTGTAGTTTTTCCCCCTCAAAAATATTAATTTAGTATAAACTTCATGATTTGCATGTCAAATTTGATCTTTTAGATGCTGTAACTATTTCTGGTTAAGGTAACAGTTGCAACATTTGATGGATTGCATTTAAATGTAATTTGTAAAAAAAACTGCTACTTGGTATAATCTCTAAATAGAACCACATAAAGCAAATATGTTGCTATGAAATATGGCACGTCTGAGTCAAAACAGCCTTGGATAATAAAAACTCAAACAAAACCAGTGTCAACTTTCCCCCTAGTCTCCCTACATATAAATGATTAAGCAAAAAATAAAATCCCTTTCACCCAGACACCATTTCACATTCCTATACAACTGTATACCAAACTATACATTTATACATATGCCATAAGCCGTAAACCTGTAACTATGAGTATAATTCGTATTATATTAGTAGTTTGGAGTCAAAACTGATCTCTTCAGCTCTCTACATATTTACTATCATTGTGGACGGAGGATATTGCACAACCTCTGCCGTTTTGATTGATATACATGATATTGTAGCTTTTTTTCAGCTCTTTCGAAGGAAACCAAGTACAAAATTGTCAGACGTTTAGAACTGAGGCTAGATAGCCTCGAAGAGGATTGTAATTTTTGAGTCATCATCCTGTATATATCACTTCACAATTCCTCACATTGAATAAACCATGGAACACTAAATAAATGCAGTCTATTGAATCATAGATTCTTATTCTTTTTCAGCTTTATACACTTAGAATGAGTGCTTAGTTCATAATTTGTGTTTAAATAAACTTTTCGGTGGTATTTTTTCGAAGTAACCCTATTTAACGATATCCATGATACCCAATGAGTCTTTTGTTTCAAAATTAAAATTTATGAGACAATGGAAATAAGCACAAATCCCACTCCATTTATTACTACAAAGTCGATCTTCAATTCTACTCCGAGTCTAAAAAAATACTTACACGAATAACTCTGCTCCAAATCCTCAATGCTAATCTTCGTATTTTATGTGCATAATCACTAGTAATTACTTTGTACTTTGATGTTCTCTCTTCAAGAATAATGATAATAGCTTTGGAAAAAAAAAAAAAAAACAACAACACTGTTTAGGTAGCAGCTATGAAAAATCTTAGAGTTCCAAGGGCATAATTTGTTTTTAGATACATTTTTCGTTTGTAATACTTTGCAAATAAAGATATTCAATGAAAGCAATGAGTTTTTGTTTGAAGTTTTATAAATTAAAGGTTGTGTAAAAAAATAAATAATTGTTCAGATTCAAATTTGTGCTAACAAAAATATAAAGAAGGCCATTTTTTTTAATATATTTATTTGTCAGTTAACATTTTAGAAATGGTAAAAACAATAAAATATTCATAAAATAAAAATGCCTTCTTTATTCCAGATATCTAAGGTTCGACGAATAAGTTTCCATGTTTTAATATAGATATATATGTAATTGTAACAAATTAAAAAAAAATAATCATGGACTAGTTTGTACAGATAGATATATGCAAAAAGGCGCCATCTTAAGTAAAAAATGTAAAATAGAAATATAAGTGAAAACCTCAGAAAAAATGCTGTTTTTGTTCATATTGCTATGTACTTACTAATTTTGTGATAAGTCATGATAAGGTAGGAATAGGCCTTAGGCCCTTTTCCTTTTACTATACCTCTTTGTAGTGTTGATACTTTTGAGTGGTGCAGGTTGTCCGTCCATACCAAATAAAAGTGAATAATCCACTTTCGCTTTCTCTTTCTACCCCACTCCTCTATGAAAATATATTTTTTTTGTAACCTGACATTTTTTCCCTTTTATGTTTTTTTTTGGGATGAGATAGAAAATAATAAATACTGTAAAATTTAAGTAATATATTTTATATTTTAAGTAAAAAAAAAAAAAAATTAAGCAAGTGTTATTTTGTGAAGATCTAAAATTAATTTATGTTTCTTTTGTTAAAAGATGAAGTTATAATTTAATATATATTATTGCTCCTTTAATTGGTCAGATGGAGTTGCACTGATTAAGTATAAGTAAACATTATAGTATTATATTTACTCCATCTGACCTAGGAATCTTATTTGAAGTCCATATACACATACTATATTTCTTTCTCTAATAACAAGCGAGACACGAATCTACGCACATTGAGCTCAAGAGAATAATTTCTCCCAAGCGTGTTTGTATGTTTCTACATTGCTTAAATTCCTAAACAATAGAAACAAAGAGTGATTCAAGGTTTTTTTTAAACCTCTTTTTGCCATTTTAAAAGAAATGTTTGCAAGACATACCGCAAAAAATAGGAAAAATTAATTAATATGTTGAGTCAAGACATTTCCACATATAAATATTATATATATTATTTATTTAGACATGACAATATTGCATGAAGATAGTACATACATTTAATGTTTAATATTGTTTATTATATCAAACCACTATTGACACATTTTGAAAATGTAAGAATTTTGGGAAAAACCATTAATGATTTTCATGAAACCAACAAGAGATATTTGCATGGAGTATTAATCTTTATGTATAGATTAAAAAATAACTTATTAAGAATAATAGAAAATAAGGGTAAAAAAACCCAATTAAAAAACCCCTAGTCAAAATACATTTCAAAATAAAAACAGGGACATTTAAGGCTATAAATAATCAGTTGTCATAAGTTACTTTGAGTGTTTCGTCTATTTAGTTGATTTAGAACATTTATTTATATATGTGCCTTACAATAATGGACTTTAGAAATATGAGCAATGTAAATACAAATGTTATGTATGATTTCCATTTGCAGCTGATATTAACAAGGGTCTTAATTAAGTAAAATCATATTTCACGCTCCGGCCTTCTCCTCGCGCTCTTACAACAATCCCATCTCTAGTTATACCCTCAATGTATATTCTGAATTACAATACAATATTTAATTGTGCACTCTCAGGACTTTATTCCCAATAATCCATGCAGAATTTATCAAAGCCTTCAGACATTTTAATATAATGTAAATAATCAAACTATATTTCATGCAAGTCCTAAAATGTTGCTTTTTATATTTCCTGATCACATATGAAAAATATTATTAAAAAATAGGTCTATTTTTTTGAGGAGCAACAGGCAAAGTAGAACCATGCCTTATAGCCCTATGGACCCTTTACTGTATCGTTTTATGTGGATTTATGGAGTATGATTTCATAGTTCTACTTTGCCCGTTCCTCTACAAAAAATCGCCTTTATATCTAATATTTTTGTTTAAACCATATTTTTCATAGTTGAACAAGAGAACCTTTTGGATTCTGTTTTATTTTTATTTTTTTATAACATTATTTGGTCAGGAAATATAATATATAAATAAACAATGCTTGGTAATCATTAAAAGAAGTTTAATTTTTATATTTATGTATGTATGTATAGGTATGTATGTGGGATTGTTCCATTATTTAGGTATACACTTTTTTTCTTTTTGAAGAAAAAGAAGAACTTTCACCTGTACAAACACACATACTTCTTAATATATAAATAATATTCCTTCCACTTTCCCAAACGAAGAAAATATTTATAATGAATTTTACTGTTAGATGGTATAAAACTACAATAGAAGACTCAAGTACAGGGTGTGCCTAGAACTAAATAATGTAGATAATTCTTCTCTTTCTCTATCTTACTTCATAAAAGAAACAACGAAATCAATGGACACAGTTGGGCTATTAATACTTATTTATGGCATTATCAGATACTTATTTCCATGTTATTTATATGTAGGTATGTATCTTGTTACAGGAAATATTAGAATAAAGGAAAATCTTTGATTCTCTCCGATAACAATCACGTTATATTAAAAAATGATCACGATAATATTTGTATCACAAAACCTCAGATACTATTGTGTTCCTCCGCTGTATGACTTACTTATACCTATTCATTCTTTCGAAATAAAATAAAAAACAAATATATAGATTTTTAAATAGCATAAATCCCCTAACAAATGACGTCAGCTTAAGTCGATAACAACTTCGTAAATAAAAAACTACTTTTTACTCTTTACATTCTTTATAATAATTCAAAACGATTTATTATGGAGTTCTATTTCCATAGTCGTAAAGATTTGACTAACTACAAACTGATTTTGGCCATTGTAAATAGCTATGGTTTTTTGATTTTTTTTTCAAAAATTTTAATATTTATAATCAAGGCGTGCAAGGCCTTCAGTCCAAGAATCGACAGAATGGTTGCCAAAAATGGAGATCACATTGAATAACAATATTGTTTATAAAATAAAGAATAAATTGAATCATTACACTTTTTTTCTACTTACAACCTTTATTGATTTAGAAACAATTAAATTCAGTCACAATTTATCTGCAAAACTCTATAGGTCTGGTTACAGGACTGAAGAGAGTCAAAGAAATAGTAATGTTTGTCTCTTTATATATTTATAATGGTATATACTATATACCTTTATTAAAGTATAAAATAATGATAAAAGAGGCAGTTAAAAAACTAGAGAGCCCTGAATAGTGGCACTTGAACCAAAGGGGCAAGGAGGTCATTGGCCTTCCACTTTTGCTGATTTTTTAAAGTTATCACAATAAAATAAAAAAATATTATTCGTTACAAATTTAGTTTCTTCTGACATATTTGACCTCTAATTTTTTTTCTGTCAAATTTGTCATTTATAAAAAACAGAAAACTTTTTAGTGAAAATTGTGGAAAAAGCCAAAGATCCCATCCTTCCCCAGGAGCGTCCACAGAGTTTGTAGCCTTCCCCCCGAAATTAAGGATTTTTTTCTTTTTACTAGAAAATTTAATTTTTGAAATATTTTTGTTAACAGGTGTCGAGTTTTGGATTTTTTTCCGAAACATTCAATATTTAATTTTTTTTGTGAATAGCTGTGGATTTTTAAAATTAAAAAAAAATAAAAACTTTATCATTTGAAATTATGTATTTTATATCTAAAAAATGTAATTATTGGATTTGAAAAAAAAAAAAAACAGAAAACGCACCCCCCACCCCTAAAATAAAATCCAGCCGACGGCCCTGTTTCCACCTAAAAAAATAATCCTGTGAACGTCCCCATTCACGTTATTATAATATAAATTTGTAGTTCTGTTGAAAAATACATTAGGGGTCCCGTGGCCCTCTTAAGCGTTTTGACTGGAGTCTCTAAAAGTTAAAAGCGACTTCTGCTTCCCATGACTTGATTCAAGATTATGCAAAGTCCAAGCATTTTATTTATTTACATACTTATTTTATCTATCGTAGTCGGAATGCATTTTATTATAAATCATCATCTAAAAAGATCAAACGATTTTTCATCTTTATTCTTGAATTTGTACATCCTTCATCAAAACAAATCATTCAATGGAAGTACATTTTGTATTTTTTTCTTTTCTACACACAAAAGTGTTCAATGTTCATATTAAACAATTCAAAAAAATTGAAGTAATTTTATTACTATTATTATTTACTTCCTGATTGTTCCGGATGTATTTCAAGGTTCTTCTTTCTTGGATATACAAAAGTTTATAATTAATCGTCAAGATTTTATATATTATTAATAAAGTAGCTGATAAGAGAAATCTTTTTGTGTACGTGTGTGTGTGTTTGTTTAGAAATTTCTTATATTCATTAGGATAATTAAATAGATGGGAGCAGCTTATCCATACATAACGTAAATAATTACATGAATTAAGTTAATATTTTAACCATTTTCAAATATGTACAAAGTACATACATACACAGATAAAAGATTCAATCCAGTTAATTGTATGTAATTGTTGTAACTTTCTCTTGGCTATTTCCCTTTTTTCCTTCTTCATCATGGGATCCATTTATCCATCATGGAAATGAGCATAAAAAAAGATAGATATGAAATAGTCTTTAACAATCAGTAATCGGATTTGATATAACGATTTATAAAAGTATAATAAATTAAGTATAAATAGGTAGTTTATGATCGATCATATGTTATAGTTGTCTATTCAAAAACTATTTTGTATCGTCCTGATACTCAACCTGTCTTAAATGACATAGAAATACACATTTGAATTTCAATATCTCCTGTAATTTGCTTGGATTTCTATTTGTATTTCTGGGTGACGACAAAGCAGTTCGCACATTCCTTCCTCCACTATAATTACTCTTTGATGTTCTTTGTGGACTCTGCTGTCTTGGGCTACGCCTTGGTGGATAATATGACGGTCTACGCCGTCGTGGGGATCTGAGAGGGGGAGATTGTGAGCCAGTTGCTTTATAGGTTGGCCTAAGAGGTGACTGCAAACGAGGAGCCTCATAAGTTGGCCTAGGAGGTGTTTGCAAAAGAGGAGCTTCATAGGTTGGCCTAGGCGGTGTTTGAGAAAGAGGAGCTTCATAGGTGGGTCTTGTATCTGAAGGAAAACGCAGTTGTGGTGTTTCATATGTTGGGCTGTTAGAATTATCGCGTGGATTTGGAGCTTCATATGTAGAATCTCTTAAGATGGACTGATCGTTGGATTGAGGTAGTTCATAAGATGACGTAGCTCCAGGAGTTCTTTGTTGTGATAATGTTGAGGAAATGAAAGGTGGATTTAGATTAATAATATTTTTTGAGGTATCACTTGATGAAGAAAGTGGGTTTCTTCCAAATAGTCTGGTTATTTCAGCTAGTTGTTCTACACTGTTAACATGGACGTGATATTCTATATTATTACTTGAAGGCCTACGTTGATCTGGAGTATCATCATTTCTAGTTTTGTACGTTGGTCGGTTATTAGACAATGCCTCATTTCGGGTAATTGACGTTTGGTTCAAACTAATTGAAACATTTGCATTTGAGGTTACACGAGGTTGAGGCGTTGTTCTATGAACAATTTGTAGTTGAAGAGTAATATCATTTGGAACTCTATAATTATTATAATGTACTTTAGGTCTCTCCTTGATTATGGGATTTTGGGTTGTCACAGATATGACTGTAGGTGGAGATGGAGGTGATATGATCGTTGGAGGTTTAGGAGGAGATATGATTATTGGAGGTGAAGGCGGAGATATGATTGTTGGAGGTAAAGGAGGAGATATGATTGTTGGAGGTGAAGGTGGAGATATGATTGTTGGAGGCGATGGAGGGGATATAATCGCTCCTGGTGGTGCAGGTGGACCCACAAAATTTGGTGAATTAAATGTCGAAGATACAAAGCTCCGAGTAGGTTGGCTAAAAAATGTCGATGAAGGTAGAGGAGGTGGAATGGGCAATGATGGGAATGAGTTAGATTGGGATTGAGGTAAAATTCTAGACGTATATGTAACTGATGATGGTGAGGAAAAAGTACTTGGAAGATTATTAACAGTTCTCGTGATAGTTGGTGCATTTTGTGAGGAGGAAGACGGAAAGGTACTCCTAAAGGAGGAGAAACTTGACGATGGAAAAGACCTTATTGTAGAGACTGGGCTAAAGGAGGTTGAAAAATCTTGACTTGTACGTTGGGGACTAAAATAAATTCCTTTTCTGGAGGGATCTTGATTAGATGTATATATACTATTGGAATACTGGGTTTCTGAAGAGGAAGGCGGTGCTGGCGGTCCAATCAAAGCTGGTTTAACTTTTTCAGCAGAGTATGATGACTCAGCATCATTGGACTCATTTGATGATGGTGAAGGGGGTGAGGGTGGTGAAACGATACTTTCCTTAGATTTCAATGGCTCTTCAGACTTGTTTGAAGAAGGGACTGGAGGTGAAGGAGACTTGGGTCTACTTTTGTTGGATTTGTAGGATTTCTTTCTTTTTGGAGGTGACTGTGAAGGGGTCTGAAATTTAGGGGAAGAAGGTCTTTCTATGGAAGGTTTTTTTGTCTTCGTATTTGTAGATTGATATATTTCAAAGGCTTCTCTATCTTGAGAAGGGAGTCGGGTATCTTCGATGTCAAAAGAATCCGAACTTGGAGGCAAATACGAACTTTGTGGAAAATCATCAGCACTTAACTTATTATCACCACTATAGGTATATGAATATAAATCATCATAACTGTCCAAATATTCATCAAAATTTGTTTTTTCCTCATCTGAATATTGGTATTCACTATACAAATTAAATGGTGCATCTGGGGGAGGAGAAGGAGGCCCAGCTATTTCATCTCCCTCTGGATTAAAGAAGTCATTTTCCCTCAAAGGTCGTCCGTAACTATCAGTAAGTTCTTCATTAAATAACGACTTTTTTTGGTCCTTCAGTTTTTCATAAATAAATGATTTTGGTTCGTGATTCAAATTGATAATGATTTGAGTATTTTTCCCATCTGTACTTTGACCAACAATAGCGCCATCTCTGTTTTTCTTGTAAGCATATTGGCCTATTCTGGACTCTTCATTAATATCTCGAAGTGAAGAGTAAGGTCGTTGTACTACTTCATGACGCTCTGATCCTGAAGCAAATAATGATCTAGAGCTTGGAGAAACTTTGTCTTCTTTTTCATCACCAAAATCCAAAATATCCAAATCTTCTTCTAGCTCAATACTTTTAGGGCTGTTAGATCCTCGTGATTTTGAATTAACATTATTTCTGGTCTTTGTATTTATAGATGCTCCAAAGTTGGGTTCGTTATCGAATAGAGATTCTTTTTCTTCAGCATGGATTGGGCTGTTGATATAAATATTAATTAATTACAGAATTTATGATTAATAATTATAATATCAACTGTGCATAATAAATACTTTGTAAATTTTATCAAAATAATAAAAAGACAAAGTAATCTAGACGAATTGTCTAAAATTATACTTTATCTTTAACAAGTATCCAAACTTAGTTCAAAGAATTATAGTACATTAATTATGTAGATAATTTATGACATTTTCAAAAATACATTTATCCATCTCAAATATATACACAAAATACCAGGAAGACATGATATGAAAAATATATTCGAATGAAGTATATTTTTGGAGAAACATATTAGAATTTATATTAATTTACAGTATATAATACGGGTATTAACATAAAATCGTCCTTCTTAATGTTTCATATATATATTTTAATCTCTTACAAATATATTTTTTATTATAGAAGAAACGAATATAAATATTAATTTGATATAAAAAGTATCGGAACATTAAATCAACAGAACCTTTCTCTATTATTGTATTTAAATACCTGGTTTAAATACGTTCTTTTAAATAAAGGTTATATAAATATTTGAATCACACATATTACAAAAGTTTTGCCGTAATGCGATTGACAGAATATGATTTTTGGTTTGATAAAAATAATCTTAATATTCCACTTTTTATATTAATAATAAATGCAATTAAGAATTATGCGGAAATTAAAAACTATTACATATACTCGTATATAACGTTACTCAAACAAAAATAAAATACAAATTGTATCGTCACAGTTCTTTGTTATATGTTTTGGCATATTATTTGAATTTAGTGACTCTTAACCAGGGAAGACTTGCATTAAAACTTATGAGAAATTGTGAGTTTATGATTTACTCATTTAGATGTAGATAGATACATATCCATTGTTAGTTTATGTGCAATTTTCCAAAGTTTCTTAACCAATCAATTTAATAAATAAATGTACTATTCGGTATTTTATCTACTTTTTCATTTGCAAACCAATTATTTTTAACTCATAAAACCATGATTTAAAGCAATAAGATATCTTTTTGTTTTGGAATGATAAATATCGCGTTTGACTTGTTAATTCCCTTTATTGAGTTGGACATACGTATGAGCTTCAAAAAGATTACAATTATCTTTTATTATCCTTACAATATATATGATGTGGTAATTTATATATGAGAGACACACGACTGTACAGTGGTTTGACAACCTCTGTGCTCGATGATTACATATATCCAATAATTTTCTTTTAAATGGCTATATAATATTTGTTCATAAATATTTTATTACCATAGATTTAAGTAACACAAGATATTTCATATTTGCTCACTTGTTAATCTAAATTTCATGATGTCATTATGAAATTGATATACTACTCATTAATCATAAGTATTTTTTATATGAATACACCTGCCTCTAAGACGAATTTCATGCAAAGATAAATTAAAAACATGTGAGACCTGTAATTACTTCTTTCAAGTATTAGATGTGGCTCTCTAAGACTGACTCCCTAAAGAGGTCAGACTTATGTTAATTAAGACCCAAATAAATTATGAATGATCCCTGGAACCAGTAGTTCCCAATATCAGGATTATAAGGACTTTTTGGCATGATATTCACGTAATGTTCTTCTATGAAAAACTTCTTTATTGTGTTTTTATGTAGTAAATTGACATAAGATCTCCAATTATCACACAAGTTCTAATTTGAAAATCCTACATCATAATTTGACTTTACCCAATTTGAGCAAGAAACAACCGTCAATTATTCTAGAACAGGTGCTCTTTTATATCAATCCCGACAAAAATCATATCTTTTATTATTTTTACTAGTAAGACTGATATTTAAAATCACAAATTCTTGCCTAAATTAAATTTCAGTAAAATTGATAAAGATTAGTATTATGTATTAAGTTGTAACTTTTATAAGCAAACTGTAGATAATGCAACCAAATACTTGAATGTTTATTAGAAATTATTAGAATATAAGCAGAACTGTGAGCGATCAGGGAAAAAATTGCAATCAGAAATTCACTACGGTATAACAATCTGCGATCAGCAATCCGATCAATTTAATTATGATCAAATTCATATATACAATTTCTTTAAACCAAAAAGTATACCTGAAGGTATAAACTTTTTAATTTAAATTATCGATTTATACAACTTTTTCAAATGTATTTATTTAAAAAAATTATTATAATTATAAAATATTATTTATGTGTAGAAAAAATCTAAAATATAGGCGAATAATAAAGTAAATGTAGAAAGAAACTGAAATATAGTCTGCCGGCGAATATTAATATATCTAAATAAATTTTTTCTCTTCTAGCTTTTATTTGACATTAACAGGAGCTGCTTCTCAAAGTTGTTATCTCTCGGCCTCTGTCTATTCCTCCTCAGGATCTGTTTGGCATTAGAGAACAAACGCTTGCTGCTGACACTACTGGGAAGCACGTCATTGTATCTTTGAAACCTTTAAAATACCTTTTTTGCCCTCAGGTATGCCAAGATCATTTCCAGACCTTCAGAGTCATCAGCCAGGTATCTTTCCACTTCCTCCTATGCCGTTTCCATCTTTTGGGGACTTTTGAGAAATTAATCTTTAGTATTTGGAGTGCCGAAAATTCCTATTTATACATATCGGCCGAAATCTGTTTCCACGGCATATATAAGAATCAAGACCAAGTCAAGTCCGAGGTTATAAAGTTTGAGAAGAAAATCAAGACCGAGACCAGTATTTTTAGTTCGACATCAACACTGATTGTATTAGACTCAATACCAAGACCAAGACGAGACCAAAACCATAAAAAACATTCTCAAGAGCAGTCTGAAGAGAAAGACTTGTCTCGAGACTCACAGCACTATTACATATGTAATTTTGAACAAATTGATCGAATTTCAATTGTTTTGCTATTTCTATTGTGTTATAGCGATATAAAGATGAGAACCGATTGCAATACTGCAATCAACGATATATATTGCCATGCCGCAATTGATCGCCGATCAGAAAAAACCCCGATCAACAAGCCATACTGTGCACATTATAAAGTTTAAACTTATATATACTGTTATTTTACTCAAAGTACATAACGACCATGTAGTTTTAATAGATCAAAATTAAATGATAGTATCCATTAATATACAGTAATTAGGACGACCTATATTGTAATGGAATAATGCATTTTCAGACGGAGAAATTGAAGCTTATACAGTTTGCCTGTAGAAGTTGCAACTTTACACAACATACATATTTATTTAATTAAAATATTGTCTAGAAACTGAAAGAAATTAAAAATTATTATTTTTGCCTAAATAAACATTTATTATCAGATTAAAAGGTTCTTAAAAAAATATGTCATAACATTGTTTATTAAAAAAGATGAAATTTAACTCTTTACTATTTTCAAAGAAATATGAGGAGTAATATTTATGGAAAAAGTAACTGTCCAGTGTCATATATCCAATATATACCGATAAACAAAGACAAAAGTAAATTTCTATAAAATATAACGATATGTCTCGGAATAATTGTTAACTTTTTGTCCACGAAACCTTTAGCTTAATTTATATTCTAATTCTTTACGTTGTTACCTTTAGTGTATCTCGCAACCTTTTTCTCATAAGAAATACAGAAAAATGCCAAAAATCAGTTGGTAATCGGATATTATTTCATTGTAGAGAAGGATACTTCAGTGTTGGATCGGTCTAAAATAACTGAAAAGATTGAAGTCCTATCAGTCCGACTCTAATAAATTTTGTCAGTCCTGGGAATGGGAATCGGCTTTTTATGAAAACTACAGCAGCTGAAATTTACGTAGTTACTACTAACGTTCTCACTATAATTCCTTATTTTCTTAGATCTTATATTGTAGCTAGGACTAAGGGACTGAACCCCCAAAGTATCGGTCCTCAGGATCGTTGAAAGGTAAAAAAGATGGGACTGATAAAAAAAAGACTGACAGGGTAAAAAAAAAACACAGACTGATTCGACAATCAGTCTTAGGACTGATCCTAGACTAGTTGTTAGTGATTAAATTCTTCCTAACTATAAATTGATTATTCAATAGCAAATTGTTGGGAATTGTTCAATCAATCAACGTTCAGAGTAATGAAAAGGGAAAAGAAGTAGAAAATTAACATTGGCAAAAATATACAACATAAAGGGTTTCCAAAGGGGATGGATTGGAGGGACTGTCATCCCCCTCCCCCAATCAAGGATTTTAGTATTAATTAGAAAGATAACTTAGTCCAATTCAGGATGGGAGAAAAATTTAAGTTTAAATATATATTTTTTTTAAATTAAGGACCCCAATTAATTGTGGAGTGAAACATTTGTTTCAGAGTAACATTATCCCACAATATATCACAAATTTATATATTTACATTCTACTTAGGGATTGATTGATGCTCGGAATGGGTGCAATACTGCCGATTCCACTTATACTAATACATACTTATTTATAAACATTATTAACCAAAATAAAAAGTTAATATTTTATTAACTTTTTAATTTTATTATTTCAAATGGTCAACCAATAAATGGACTTACTTAGGTTTAAGATTCGGAGCTTCTACCTGTAGGGGCAAAGATAATTTTTTTTCTTCAATTTTTATTTTAACATATAAGAAGTGAAATAAACAAGAAAATTGCCTTTAAATCCTTCAACCGATCCAGGTTTGGCCTTTATAGCTTTAAAAAATAGTCATGTTTTAATCAAATTTAGATTTGAAGCCATATTCTTGCGCGAAGGAACCATATAAACGTCGATCAAAATAAATAACGGTTAATCAAAAAGATTACATCATTTCAAAGATGCATTGTAATATTCCAATTAAGATAAAAATATCTTGAACACTATTTGGAATGTGAAGAATTGCACAATTTTCCTATTTGGAAAACGATTTTCTTATTTTTATGTTGTAAATTGAGAGAAGACCTCCAATTCTTGCATAAGCTCAAAATTTGAGAGCTTTGCATCATAATTTTATTTTATACAATCTGAGCAGTGAGCAAGAACCAATCGTCAATAACATATTTTCTCTTTTTTTAGAAGATGGGATGATATTTAAAATCACAAATTCTTGCATACAATCCAAATTCAGTCAAATTGATACAGATTAGTATTCATAATTTAATAGATCTTGAGTATATAATTTTGACTTATATAACATATATTTAACAAAAACAAAGATTTGCTAGGAATTTGGATGTAAATACTTATCATGCCCAACTTTATCCATTAAAATTGAAGAATATTCAGTAGGGCGGGCAAGATATGAGACAGCCAAAAATAAATTGACTCCTGAGCACCGAGAAGAATTTAATTTTTGATTTAAAATTGTTTACAACTAGTTATAATCATAATTATGTATTTTCTTTCCCGGCCCAAATTAATAGAAGCTTAAACAACATAAAAAGTAAATCCTTTTTCTTTGTTTATGTAATTTCAATTTTCATAATAATAAATCGATATTGGAATTTTCCATGAAGATTGTATAGGAATCGGAATTAGCTGAAATTTTGGTATCGGTACATCTTTTATTTTAACTTTTGTCTTTTTTCAATTTTTGTACAAACTCATATTCCTCACATTATAATAAAATTATCTATTGTAATGCGGTAAATTTTTTTACTTTCATACTTAGCATAGTCCCACATTTGAAAGAATTGTCTAACTAGAAGCTACCAATTGATTGTGTGTCCTTTTCTTTATCTTTTCGAAGAAAAGACACAACAATAAAGATTATAATATTAACATGTTGAGTTTACTTATTTTAATTACTAATAAAAAGTCAAAAAAAAAAAATATTTCAATGATGGGTTCGTAATATTATCGTTACATGTATCATAAAATTTCAAGTATGATCTATAATATTTTTGAACTAAGGGAGAATGTTACTCAATAGACGACTCAGTTACTATAAAACCGACAAATAGGTATTTCTGCTGAATAAAATTATCTATGGGTAATTATGGCTCTGATCCTGGCACAAATAATTCCTGTGATCGAAATTGAACTTGAGTATTTTCATGGCATTAAAATGTGAAAGAATATGAGTTTTTTTCTAAACATGTAAATCTAATAAATGAAAATATATTTTATCAATTCAGTAAATCAATTGCATTTCTTTCTTCATAGTTTTTCTCCAAAAAAAAAAAAAAAAAAATGGGTTGTTGTAGAGAGATGAAATTTTTTAAAATATATACATTTTAAATAACCTTCTGAATTTGCAGATTTTGTTCAACAAAATGTTTTGCCTTAATTTTTCATTTCCATATTCAAATACCGAGTAGTACATTAAAATCTGAACGCTTTGATTTTTAAAATTTAACAGGATGTAATTTATTAATTAAGAATAGGATTTCAACAAAATTAATATTATAAATATATGTGCGTCTGAGCTCTCTTTATCATTAATTTAGCCGCCCTTAGCGGCAATGATGGCTTCCAGGTGGTGGCAGAAGGCCTGGTACCCGCTGCAGATGTAGTCATCTATCATGGCGTCCCAGGGCTGGCTGACAGTGGATTTGAAGGCCTCAGTGTTTGGATAACGAACACTACAGGCCTTCATTTTTCACACATTTTGGGTGCATGTCGAGGGGATAACATCAGGGTTATAGGGGGGCCAAAACTGTCAAAAAGAATTCAAAAGAAATCAAAAGACTCATTCAAAAGAGTGTAGTAACGGAAAAGATAGGTTTCTTTCTTTACTGGTGTCAAAAGTGGCCTATCCACCATCACAGGGCTCTTTACACCCACATTTTTGATAGCCCTCTGTACTTTCTACTGTGAAACCCCAAGATCTTTTGCATGGGCCCTCATGAACTTAAGGGGATTGACCTGGGCTGTTTTTTTAACTCCTCCAAGTCTAAGTTTGGACTTTTGGTTTGTTCGTGCTTTAATATATCGAAATATGAATTAATTTCAATCACTCAACCTTAATTAATTATTGAATTATTCAGTGTCCAGATTTCAATGGACCAACCGGTATCTAATTTACATATTTTTATTTGCAAACAGGTTTTTTTTGTTATTCTATTCCAATCTACGGACAAAATGAGTCTAATTTAAGCTCAAATGATATGTATCTTGTGCTACTTATTTTATCAAACAACAATATAAGTTTAAGTTATCTTGATTTACTTACGGTTCGCTAGACATTATTTCCGTTATGCCACTTCTAAGGAATCAAATTTTTTTTTCTCTAACAGTCAAGGTTAGAGTTTTAATTTCCGTAAATGAAAATAAATGCATTATGTAAGTAAAAGCGTTGAATTCCTATTTCATAATTTGGGTAGGGGAATAATCAGTCAAATATCTAGAGAATGATTAATTATTGGTGTCCCTCATTCTGAGTTTTAAAAAAAATGGAATTTATTTTTTGATGTTTATTTTTTAATGCATCATTTTATTTTTATAAGAAGTAATGGCTTGAGTTAAGAGAAATATTCATGTCAGAGAATCCTCTGTACTCCAAAACTGATAATAAACTTACTCTTTATTGGTAAATTTCCAATTGTCCACGTGTCCATTTAAAAAAAAGCTGATTGATTATCGGATAAATGTTTTTGAGGTAGTGTTAGTTTCAGAATATGTGGGTATGAGTTGACAAAGTAAAATGTGGGGAAATAATAGAAGTCACAAACAATGGTCAGTACATTGTTGGATCGTTCACCATTTTTTATATGGACTTATTAACCCAAGATTACGGGTAGTACCCGGCATTGCTTAGAGGTATTAAGCGTCAATGAACATACAGATTATGCATTAATAAGAGAGAAGATAACTCCCTAACAAATCCTGGATGTTTCTCTCCTTTTTTCATGAGTACACTCACACATAGCTACTCAATATTTAGATGTTCTCTCCTCCAGAATAAGGAAATCACAATAACAGCTCGTTATTTTTATTATTATCATATTTGATTAGCTCGTTGCTAAACCTCATCTAAAGGTACAATATTTTTTAAAATTTTATATAACGTATATACATTTTTTCCCATTTTAAAATGAGTTAAACTAAACTAAAAGTTTGAATTTCTCTGTTATCAAGTATTAACATTAAACACAAGACTTCAGGTATGACATATAGGTAATAACACCAATATTTTTATTTTTATGTATCTAAAAAAAAGGGAATGTTTATTAACATGTAACTTTTATGTCCCTTTTAAATACTATAATAATGGTTTTAATATAAACGATACATAAATTAATTTATCAACTGCATCTTAATATTTTGTGGTTTAATTAATTAATTACCATTTATTTGTATGTACAAGATTAGAAAAATTACGCTACATAGTTTAGTCTATATTATATATTAAGGGCGCCCTAATATATTAATATTTGACTTTTATATTTATTTGATATTTAATAATGGACCTCAATTTTTAATGTTTTCCCTTCTGTAAAAAATTAGGAGGGGAGGGGAAAAGTTCGATATTTCCATTTTTTATAATTTCATAAAATTACAACTTTGTCTGTAAGAATAAATCAATTATATGTCAATAATTTTACTGGTTTAGTTGTTTTTGTAGCTTCAATAATAAATTCTTTTTAACATCAATTAAGGTGTGTCACCACATCTATCGTGTAAGGACATGTCCAAATATATATATATATATGATATTTTTATGAGAGCAACTCTTCTCCCGATATTATTTATATAAATATATACCTATATATATATTAGGGTGTACTGACGAAAGTGGGAAATTTGGTATCGCCGAATATTTTTTATTTTTGCATTTTATTCCTCTAAGCAAGAAAAAAACATCAAACGTCAAAAAAAAGGTCCTTCATGGACGCGTTTTGATTTGAAAATCTGTAAAATGTCGAGAAAAAGGAAATTTTGATGTTGTTTCTTTGAAATTATCGATTTGAATACAGTTACAGGATTTTTATTTTTTTGAGTATTATAGAATAAATATATATTTTGCAACAATATTAGAACAATCATTCTCGAACTTGCCTCAAAGGGTGAGTATTTTAGTTCCAAGCATGCTACTAATAAATAATATTCTATTTGGACAGCGTATAACGCTCATTGGTGTAGACATTTCTCTTTATTTTTACTACTCAAATCTCGTTTTCTTATAGCAAGTGTCTAATATATTATTACTAAATATACTTTCATTGTTCATTTATGCCAAATAAGACATCCTATTTTACAGATTTATAATTTTGAGCTACAAGAAGCAATAATAATGGATCTAATTATTTTTTTGTTCCATTGATAAGAAAATTTAAACACAATTTTACTATTGCTCTGATATGTTTCTATTCTCCACAAATTTGAGCTGAAGAGTTGGTTACTTCTTTTACTGCAAGTTATGTATGCCATGGTATTTTGAGAAGTCGAAGCTGTGAAGAGACAAAACTAACCAGTTAACTATGAGGAATGACAACATATCTTATTTTTGATATCCTGAATTGTCTATCCTCTTGCTTACAGATTGATAGTAATGATTGTAGAACATGTTCAGATTGAAAATGCCACACGCCTTTTTCCACAAATTTCATGGAGATACTTTTTATTTTATTTGAAAGTGCATCCATCTACTTTGAATTAGAACCACATATATGGAGATAGAAACTCACATTAAACTAGACAATAATACGCATCTTTTTTGTTTTATCTCCAGCCAACCCATTCTTTGATATATACGAAACGACTTGCTGATATGAGCCATATCAATGTGAAGCTATAGCGATTTTCATTTTAAGAAGTTATTCATCAACAATTCCATCATAATCATTTTAGTAATGCAATGAGCGTAAAATTAATCATTAAACAAATCATCAAAAACACTTTCAGACATTTTACGCAGTGGGAAACTTGTCCTTATTATTCTGAATTTATAATTAAATTCGAAGTTTTCAACATTAACACAATTAATTTTCCCAAGTTTCCCTATTTATAATAAATAAAAACACTATAAAGTTGATATATATTATTAATATAATCTAGGACAGCTGAAAACGAGTTTTCTCATTTTTTAGCTCAGTTATTATATGACATAGCGGTAATTTATTGGTATGAAGTTCACACACTATTCAAACAAATCTATGGAACAAAAGTTTTTCTTTTAGTTGCACACTGAGCATGTTTTACTTTATTTACTATCAAGCTCTAAGCAAGAAGATAGACTATTCGGGATATCAAATATAAGATATATAAGAGATTGAAGTACAGCCATACTGTTCACGGAACCTCAATCGGGATGATAATTCAATTATTAATATCAAGGATTTGAACAACGCCACTGAGCCTGTTATCGCGGTAGTTATTCCTTAAAGATAAGTTTTCTCGAAAAAAAAAAAAAAAATTAAATATTCATAATGAATGAAAAGTATCAAATTTATAGAATATAAAAATATGCTTAAATAAAACACACTACACTAGGAATTAAGTAATAATAAATAAATTATCGTATTTTTAAAAGTTTAATTGTCAGTTATTGTAGTACAAAATTATAAATTGGTACAGTAGGGTATCTTATTTGGCATAAATGAACAACGAAAGTATAGTTAGTAATAATATATGAGACACTTGGTATCAAAAAACGAGATTTGAGTTGTAGAAATAAGGAGTAATATCTCCATAAATATGCGTTATACCCGATACCGAAAGAGAATATTTATTTATTGGGAGCATGCTTGGAACTAAAATACTCATCCTTTGAGGCAAGTTAAAGAAATGATTTTTCCAATGTTGTTGAAAAATATATATTTCATCTATAATACTCAATAAAAATAAAAATCCTGTAACTAGATTCAAATTGATAATTTTAAAGAAACAACATCAAAATTTCCTTTTTCTGGACATTTTACAGATTTTGAAATCAAAACGAGTCCATGAAAGACCATTTTTTTGGACGTTTGATGTTTGTTTTCTTATTTATAGGAATAAAATGCAAAAATAAAAAATATCCGGCGATACAAAATTCCCCACTTTGGTCATTTTGGTATAATCCATGCATACACTTAGATAGATGTGGTAACTCGACTTTAGATTGTCTAATATGATGTTAGGATAAAGTAATTTTTATTTCCTTTTTACGCCCTTTTTTTTAACTTAATATATCTTGTTCATTATTGGTCATAATAAAGCGTTGTTAATGTATGAGTATATACTACAAACACTTTTCGGACTGTATTGCACTTGGCCTGTTCTCTTGTTAATTATCGTGGGTCTAGTATGGAGGTCTCAAAGGAAGAAATTCGCCATATTTTAGATTTTTACTTCTTGAATTGGAAAATAATGTCATTTCTGGAGCAGATTGGTACTGGTGATGAAAAATGGATAGCTTACGTTAATGTCAGGCGACAGAGATTGTGGTAAAAAGCCAACGAAACGTTCAAGACCGTGACCAAGCCAGGATCTACTACCAGGAAGGTGTTGCTGAGTATTTGGTGGGATTGGCAATGAATAATATTGCCAATCCCATTAAATAAGCTGTAGAGGAGCAGCCTAAAGCCATAACAGAAGCGTCCAGCATTTGTGAATAGGAGAGGAATCATGTTTTATCAAGACAACACCAGGCAGCAAACATCTAGAATGACACGTCAGAAGCTACGGGAGCTGGATTGAGTTACCGATCTGTAGTTTATTTATTGAGTTTCTCAATAGTAGTTTATTTGATTTAACAAATTTGATTCGAATCGGATAAAAAAAAAGTTTCCATTTTCTATATATATATAAAGGGGTTTTTCATTAACAGCGCTCACATTTTTTTTTTTAAATAAAACAAAAATGGTTTGAGATATCGAAGATTTCTTTATTTGCCGTTAAAATACATTCAAGTTAATTTACGAATGAAATTCGATATCGTTTGAATGACCACCACGTGCACGTTTTACGAAGTCCAATCGTTGAACCCAATTTTCGACTACTTTTCCGCATAAATTGGCTGAAACTGCAGCAATTTCACGTTGAATATTTGTTCTGAGCTCTTCTAACGTCGAAATATTATTGGTGTAGACCAGGACTTTCACGTGACCTCAAAGAAAATAGTCTAGAGGCGTTAAATCGCATGAGCGAGGCGGCCAATTGACTGGTCCATTTCTGGAGATAAGAAGCTCACCAAACTTACTCTTCAATAAATCTATTGTAACATTTGCTGTGTGTGAAGTGTGTTGATGAAACCACATATCGTCCAAGTCCATATCTTCCTAATCAGGCCAAAAAAAATCGGTCATCATGCCGCGGTAACGATTTCCATTCACAGTAACTTGGCGATTGTCATCGTCGACGAAAAGGTATGGCCCAATGACAGTGCCAGCATACAATCCACACCAAGCAGTATTCTTTGGGGATGTAATGGCGCCTCATGAATCATGTGTGGGTTTTTTCCGGCCCAATAGCGCATATTTTGCTTTTTGTCAAAGCCATTGAGGCAAAAATGTGCGTCATCGCTGAAGATGATTTTACGTTGAAAATCAGGATCATTTTTGGAATTTTCCTTCAGCCCATTTTACGAATTCCCGACGTTTGAAGTGGTCAAGCGGCTTCCGTTCTTGTGTCAACTTGATCTTATACGGGTGTAGGTTAAGATCTTTTCGCAAAATTCGCCACAACGATGTCACAGAGATGCCCAACGATTGAGAACGGCGTGTAAGAGACAAATTTGGGTCATCTTGAATTGATGCACTTGCGGCAGCAATATTTTTTACACTTCGTGCATTTCTTCGTCTCACTGCAGAGGAACATTATGTAGCGTGTATGTGGACTCAATTTTTTTTTACCAAACGTTGAATTGTTGATATTGCAGGTGGATTACATTGACCATAAATTGGCGTTAACGCTCTTAAAGTTTGGATCAAAGACTCAACATTTTGTAATAAATTTTAATAACTTGCAAGCGTTGCTTGAGTATGTACTCCTACATGATAAAACTACAATTATTTCTGAGCACAGCTGTCAAAAAAACAATAACAAATATTGTGTCGTTTTTGAAACCTATCAACGTAAAATGTAAGCGTCCCTATTGAAAACCCCTATATATGTATGAGCTTTTAAGTGAGATGAAGTTTGTTTGAAAAAGTTTGATAAAAGTACAAAAAACTCAAAAATTGTTAGATCAACATATTCCGCACATAAATATAACCTTTGGAAGCTGGTGAGACTGTGTCACGTCTTTTGTAAAATTTGTAAAAATGTTTACTTTTATTTTAAATTTAAGAATAAAAAATAATTATTTGAATAACAATAGTTGAGTGAAAAAATATAAGATCATGTTTCAGGCACTTTCTTTGACCTTGCAAAATACCCAATATATTTGAATTTTTATTAAAGAATGATAAATTTTTTAATTACTATAATGCAGAAAGTAGTTAATATGCTTGCAGTAATATATTATCATTGTTATAATTTTGAAGGGTAAATTTTTTTATAGTAATTAATATATATGATTAATTTTTGGTCAGTTTAATGTAAATATTGAAAATTGAAAAAATGCAGCGCTATCAGAAAAATGTGAATAATCATCTTCCGGGGAATTACTTATTATGGAATTGGAATGGAACAGTAATTTATCTAAATTAGCATATATTTTAAGAGCAATATGCAATTTAAATTCAACAACAACAAAAACTAGAGCGCCTCGATTTGAAATCATTTCCCCCAAAATTAACATTCGTTTGAGTTGTGTATTTTAATTTGTTCAAAAGAAATGATCGATTTTGCGTTTTGAACGTTTTGTGTTATCATGAGCTATCAAAATTTAATGGTCTCTTTCTGTTTTCTTCCGAAAAAGTTGTACCAATATCGGTATATAACCTGTTCTATAATCTTGATAACAAACAAATGGAGGCAATTGCATAATATCCTTCCAACTTTGTTGTCGGAGAAAATAACTTCTTTTTTTTTTAAACTAAAAAAAACAAAACTTAGTTTTCATAGAATTGTCTCCAAAACGAAAGTATAAAGTCTTTTACATTGAAATGTTTATTTGTAAATCCCAAAATTTTTGTATATCGTATGTACTTTGTAGAGCGTGTCCTAGCAAATCGGGAATGAAATTTTTGATTTTAATTGATATACAAAATAATTAACCAATTTTTTCCGATAATATAACTAGCAAAACAATTAAAACAAACGATTCTTGTAAAAAAAAAAAATTATATATTATATCGAGGACAACTGAAATGGAGGTCAAAATAAATCGTGTGTCACCGCTTCTTCGCAGTAGAATAATTATAGATTTTCAATCCTTTTTGGGTCAAAGGGCAAGTCATACACTGATGGCATGTAAACTGGTCAATATTAAAAAGTAAATTAACTTTTTTTTCTTCAGATTTATACTTTCCAAATAATCTTTATTTACGTTGATAGGCTGCAAGGTAAGAGAAAAAGACTAGTTGAAATCTGCCGTACACCTCAGTTTTAGCATACATTCAAGGAGAATAACTGCTCTATTTAAAAACCCACCAATTATAAAAAAAAACAAAAAACCCAAAAAAAAGAACAATTAGAAAAACATATTTGCTTTTAGAAACTATTTTGTTTTTATACTAAGTTTCTAAAATTTTGTAGAAAATGCTGAATAAAGCTGTCTTCCTTGTATAAGGAATTATCTTTCCCTTTTGTAAAAGTTATAATGATACTTTCTTAGATTATTTGTTCTAAATTGGAACTAAAGAGTGCGTTCCAGTACAGTTGAGTTCAGTTTTCAATTCCAAAAAAAATAGATCTTTCTTTTTTGGGGGGGTTGTTTTTTCCCTCATCTCAATAAATAATGATTCAACTTCTATGGTAAAGAATTAGTGTTTAGAATTTTTTTCTGTACATGGAAAAAATCCCTTTGATTTTAAAAGCAAATGAAATACATTTCTCTCCAAAATGATTCACCTTATGTAATTATTAAAAGATTTTACATAAAATAAAAAACTTAAAGCTTAATTTTTTCAAAATTAAAGGTATTAGCCTAAAAAAACATTTGTTATAAAACTACAAAAAAACAAAAGGTAGGATAAATCTGAAATATAAAGATAAAGTAAAATTTTAGGAATTTTTTATTAAATTCTCAAAGCGAGTTCTAAAATTTTTTTTTGGAAGAGAAGTAGTGTTAAAGACATTCCTTTTGATCAAGTTATGATATAACAAAGGTGTGACAAATGTACTAATTTGGAAGTATTAAGTCCGAATCAAGCCTCAAGTTTCAATGACATTTTAATATCTAAGTTATTTTTCAAATGATGTATTTCTAACTGCCAGAGATGGACAAAGTTACTAAATTTTAAGTTTCATGTCTTCAAAACTCATGTCCAAGTCAATAAAGGCAATTTGCTTAGTGGGAGTTGATTTATAATATCTGAATTAATAAAAATCCATAATTTATATTTAATTCATAGCTTTATTCATTAAAAATCTCGTAGTCGAAGTATTATGAGAAATATTTTGAAGTAACGTGTGCTTCAGACAATACTATAATTGATATCTAGATGACAATGTAGAATAAAACAGGCAATAACATCTCTGACATAGATTAGTTTATATAATTTGAAAAACTGATTTAATATTCTAGCTAAAGAAATATGTACTTTGGAAGTTATTCACTATTAACTTCTCTAAAATATGGGTTACAACAATAATTCTATTAGTTTTGGAACTATATACTTCGTGATTTTATTTTATTTTTTCGTAAGTTTTCTCAAATCGAAGAGCTCATGTCTAGTTCAGTGGTGTCAAGTTACTATTCGATTTTTGATCATTCTACCAAGTCGAGTCAGGATTCATCAAATTAATAAGACGAGTCAAGAGGTAAATATTTGTCTAAATGAGACATTGATCATTGAATCACAATTATAAATTATAATATTCAAACATTTTAATCTTTATTTTGATAAACATATGAAATATATTATATGTGTGAGTTCAGAAGTTACAAAAATATGAAAGCTGAGCTTACCTTATGAAAAGTTGACTTAGCAAAAGAAGTGGAATTAGCGTTGATAATCGTTGCCTCTTCATGTCTTTAACTAAGACTACATCGACATTAATCTTCATTATGAGTATTTTCTTAGATTACCCATTAATAATAAAAACAGATAAGGCTCTCTTTTTCTCCTGACCAACAAGTGAGTGCGAGTAGTAGCAAGTAAGATTCAGTATTTTACTTTTAAGATTATGTTCATGGGTGCATAACTAACTCATGAGAGAGAGAGAGAGAGGGGGAACGTCTTCTTTTCTTACACACTCAAAAAAAAAGCTCATCATGGTTAACCTTTAAAAAAATATTTGCCTCATCTATCAAATTTCAATATTATTATGGTTCAGCATATCCCACTCAAAATAATAAGAATAATAAAATTACAGACGCAAAAATAAGCTTGTTAGACTTGCAAAATATATATGTATTCATTTTTTTTTATTTAGATGAAGGATAAATATTTTATATCTAATTTATTTTTAAACTTTAAAATTAAAAATAAATACTGCTTAATTTATTCTGACAACTCCAAGGAAAAGTATTTCCGACTACCATCGATGGAATGTTTTAACCCCTATTCTTTCTTTGTTGTTTATATTAGTGATATTAAGCTACGGGTTTACTTCTTACCATCAAACCGTCAAATTTGTATAAAATACTTACAATCGGTTGATCATTTCTCAAAACTATAGAATGCTTTTTTTTTTGCATTTTTTTGATCAAAATATCAATGCACTTGAAATTTTAAACGTCCCTGTCTCCTGACCTTGAGAATCAATCTAAACTACTGCTGTATCTATTGAAAGTAAAAATGTGTAGCAATTTTTCTATTTAGCAAACCTACATTTTTTCATTAAGATATATTTTTGAGAAATTACCTTTGATATTATAGCATTTGACCTTGGGGTTGACCTCTAGAGACACTCATTATCATGTTTATAACAACTTCAATTTTAGATTTTTATCTGTAATCCAATAAATAAAAATTTAGATTGGGATTTTTCACTCTATTTTGCAGAAAATGAATATTGATATTAAATAAAAAAAACACTTTCCAACAAGAAATACCGTTATTTTTTGAAGGATTTATTTTGCCAATTTATTTTTCTCATAAGCTTTTGAAAATGGCATAAAACAGACTAATAGACTCAGTCGCACTTACTTAATTTAAACTACGAACTTTTATCATCACTGCATTTAAGCCAACTTAAGTGTTAGTCGAGTTGGTGCAACCGAGCTTTAGTAGGTATTTAACTACCAAGTTATTGTAATATGAATCAATCGGGTAGGCTTGGTAGTATAAATGGCCTTTTTGTAGTAAGAGTATTATATATGCATAACGCAGGCTATACATTTTTAGTCTACCATACGACACACTTCTTTCTTGTTCAGTGATTGGAAACGAAATTGGGCAGTCATGGGTGTCAACTTTAAGCTATTGAGAAAATAGAAAAACTGTTGTGCAGTAAAGCTTAAATAATAACGGTTCACTCTGGCCTGTGTATTTATATACTATATTATGAATCAAATGTACAGAGCGGGGAGTCAAAACTTTCAATAGCCTTTAATTACGATTTTTTCTGCTTTATTTTTAACTACTAGGTTTCTTTATGTAACAAAATGACAGCTGAAAAAAAAAAGTTTATGTTTTATTTGTGTCTCGTAGTCTATAAACGTCAAATCAATAACAAAAACGCGAGTTCAATCTCCTCTGTACCAGTGGCCTTGCCAAGAAGGCTGCAGAGAACGTGGACATCTTCATCCGGAGTGCCTTCGGCATCAAGAAGTCCATTACAGCCTCATACAACCAAGGAAAACCAAATATCTGCATCAACAACATTACTGACTTCCTACCTGCCTCCATGAGCTCCTCTTCCAGCCCTAACCTCAAACCCTTGGACATTGCAGATGAGGGTGCCTTGGAGAAAAATGTTTACCGTACCTCTCATCGAAATTTGGATTTGCTCCAAGCTGCCAATCTGTTCGCAGGCGTCTATTACAGCCCTATATAACCAAACAAAACCAAAACTTCTGCAGCAAAAGGATGGCTAACTTCTGGCATGCCTCCATGTGGCCCACCTCCAGTCCCGACTCAACTCCCTGGAATTTGGAGAAGAGTTTCTGTCGTATCTCTCATACAGGTTTGCTACAGGCTGCCATCATAACTACGTAGAAGTATGGCAAGGCCACAATCTTCATCGTCAAGAGATGGTTGCCAGCGTGTCAAGACTGTTTTTGAGGATATTTTGCAAAAAAAAAAAAAAAAACCATAACTAAACATAGTATTTAAAGATACCACTAATTGGTACTGAATTGTCTTTTCCTGATTCCTTAAAAATCAGGGTTTTTTGTAACTTAGTCATGCTACTACAGGTTTTGGGCTCACCCTGTAGAATGTAGAATTATTGTATTTATGTATCGTATGCGACATAATGGCTTATGAGTGAATTCAAAAGCCTTTTACTCCTATATGATTGATTCCAATGTTATGTAATTTTCAACAAGTTTTCGTGACATAAATATTACAGTTACGTGTTATTTATAAATAATTAAGAAGTGTTCTGTGTTTCTGTCATCGAGGATGTTCGAACTACGTTCAAAAATATACGTGCGGATTTGTCCTGGAGACCTATTTATTGACATAGTCAAGATCTTTGGAGTTCATGTGAACACAGTCAACAAAATTTTAAAAGAAATTTGAAGCTACTGGAACCTTTAAAACAGGCAGGATCACTGGAAAACCCTGCACAGTCCATACCAGCCCAAGATCAAGGAGATATGCTTTATTATTCAATATCATCCTTCAACTACCATAAGGAAGCTTGCAAGATACAATCACATGGCTAAGAATACTATGAGAGACTTGATAAAGAAAGATTTGGGATTCAAATCCTTGGGAAGTTCCAAATCTAAATATTGACTACCTTAAAACAACAGAAACAAGCCAGATGATTTTAAACTTTCTCAAAAATCAAAAACCACCAAGGATCATAGTTTAGTGCTGAGAAGATGCTTGTCGTTGGTAAGGTCTTTAATTATCCTACAGACAGGTACCTATACACCTTGGCCAAGGCTGCTCCACCAGAATTAGGATATGTTTCGAAGTCCAAATAACCTGCCAGAGTTATGATGTTAGATTATGTTGTCTAGTTTTTCCATCCCATTTTTATTAAAGAAACTGTAAGTGCATTCACATACAAAAATCTCCTCATCTAAAAAAAGATTCCACTCCTTGAGATACATTTTTAAAGTATGGCTTTAAAAAGTGTCATAAAAAACCAACACACCATTCCCAAAAGAAAAATCCTAATAACAGCCCTGGTAAATAATATTCCAAAATTGGTATTTTTTGCCTTCAAACAGGAAAAAAAAAATCAACCAAGAGGGGACATTCTAATAACAATTTAAAAATATATTTATCAAAAAATAAAATGACAAATCAATTCTCATTTATTCAATTATAAAATTATTCATCAAAACAAATCAATTTCATTGTATTTTATCATGCCTTTTGTTAAATAATTGCATATATTTTCAGTATTTCAACAGGAACAAGAGTAGTTTCAATACTTTTTCAAAAAAAAATCCATTTTTAATATGTAAATCATTAATAAGGATTTACAATAAAATATCTAAGTTAATAGGAAAATGTTGATTAATTTTTGGAAAAATATATTGACCAATACAAAAACCCCATAATTTTTGAATGTACATGCATACAAGATGTTAATTTAATTCTATGTAGAGTAATATTTTTTTTGGTTCCGGGAATTCTTTGAATTTTACCTCTTTAGAATTGAATTTAAGTAAAAATATTTATTCTACTAACAAAATACAATTTAATTTTGTTAAACAATGCAACATTCAACACAATGGAAATTCTTTCTCGTTCTACCCGTCCTACGTCACAAAAATGTCTTCCTATCAAATAATATACATTTATACGTTTGTATAGAGTGACTGATGTATCAAGGATACAATGATGACGCATTTCACGAAATTGGACAACAACGTCAACGAAGAAGAAAATGTCTGACGATGTCAATGACTGATAAATATCTACGGATGTTCTCATGATCCATCTTATTACTTCAACATAAAGAAGAAGAAAACACTTAAAATGGTGTAGATATATTTTTGTCTCATAATTTACGACTGAGTTGACATGGCTTTATAGATTGTTAATAGATAATAACAAGAGGAACAATTCGACACCTTCAGGATGTCGTACCTCCAACTTTGGAATTTCCTATATTTTTGTACATACAAAAATATATTGTTATGTTTTTTTTTTCTTCAAATATAAAATATCTGCATTTTTTTTCCAAATACTGTAGACGAGACAGACGATGTAATATTATCCTTATTGAAAAATGATGACAGCATGATGACCCCATGATTTGCTAACCAAAAAAGTGATGCACATGCTCATGAAAAAACGTGATGGAATCCATTCTGTCATGTACATATTATGTAAAAAAAAATAAAAGGATTTAAATTCACAAATAAATTGACAAACTTTTATGAATAGCAATGACTTAAAAACCAAACCAAATAGTACTTATGTAAAATTTAACCAGGTAACATATGTCATCAGCTCATTGGTTACGTTCCTCAGTTTGTTTGGATGCATCTGTTTTCTTAACACATACAAACCAATTTTTATGCAATCTTTGGTCGTGTGTTTTCAAGGGAAAATATTTTCTAAAATTTTACATCCACTGATGAAGAAATGGATCTTTTAGTTGAGGTAAAGTCATGAAGGCATGGTATAAAATCAATTTGACATTTACATAGGTACTTCTATATAATTATTAATAATGGATATCTTTCTCTTAGATATTATAATTACACTCTAAAAACGTGCTATTGGTTTAATCAAGAGTTGGCATTTTGACTCTTTTTTTTTAAATCGATTTAACAATGCATTTGTCCAAGATTTATTTTAAATTAACATTTCGTGTTTGTTAAGAAATGTTAATCTTCTAATGATTATGTTCGTAACTAAATATATAAGTATGTATTTTTTTTAATTAAAGTTATAAAACGTTCCAATTTTTTTGCAAAATTAATAATAAAGTGACGGATTTTCTTTTTTGTTTTGCATAGATTATATTTTTGTATAAATGTGGGTAAATTATTTTATTCACACATGGCTTTATTTTTGTGAAAGGGGACATTTTTTTTTAGAAATTTGTTGTTTTTGGGGAGGAAGGACTTCAACATATGTTTTACATTACACAATACTAATGTATGAATTGCGTCTTGAAAGTGGTAATTGTAATGTTGGTTGGTTAATTTCAAGTACATAAAAGAAGTAATTATCTGGGAAAGTTGAGTGTCAACAAAACCTTTTCTTTTTTGGATAATATTTTCTTCTGCTTCATGTTTCAAAAAACTTTTGTTGTTTAGTCATTTTTAGAAAAAGCATGATTATTATTTTTTAAATTAAAGAAATGATTTTCTCTATAAATCAATTTTCCTAAATTAATTGCTATTCATACAGTGACTCATTAGATTGGAATCGTCATGCAATGTGCAGTGGATTTATTAAAATAAAAAATGATAAAAATTAGTGGAAATTAGCTATTTAGACCAAATGGGGATAAACTTTTAAATGAAGGCTTCAGAAAATTGTAATTTTTATAGGATCGAATTTAGGAAAGCTCTTTTTAAAAAATATACCAATGAAAATGTTTAATATGTAAAAAAAAAAACTGGATTATAATATTAATCCGGAAAAAATCACGTTTTCACAATGATTTCCCCCAATTATGAACAATTTTCACATGTCTCATGACCTGAGATTTAAAAAACATATATTCTACATAATAATGAACACCAATTAAAACTTGGGAATCATTAAAAGAAGTTTCAAAACACGTAACCTATCGTTTATGTTAAAACTTTATAAGCCTTGTGTCCTCCTAATCTTCATGTATAGATCTGAGATCTAAAAAAAATCCTGAAACTACTTATTTAACTCCGTGGAAAAGATTCAAATTCGGTTTGGTCATCTTTTCTTTCATTAGAAGATGACGAGTAATATCCATGCACAATCAAAATACTTGTCTTCATAACTCTTTATCATAAACGTATCATTAGGGATGTTATTACGCTCTACCGAATTTTAAACAAAAGATAAACCTATTTCCTCTACTCAGGATACTAAACAAAGGTAGCTCTTCCACAAAACGTGACTATCTGATCACAACACCATCTACCTTCCAAAACCATATAGATATTTTCAAACATAGTTTTTTTATAAATTGGCTAATTTTTCAAATTCTATATCTCTAACCTTTCTCAACGGAAGTGAAGCTGACCTCAATCTATTTTTAGCTAATTATTTTTTTGTGGGACATATTTATATACCTATATATTATCAACATTTTGGAATTGTTTTATCTTCCTTTTTTTTTTATTGGCACTAATACGTTATTTCAAAATTTTAATATCTTTATGGTGAATGTATTACTTTTACTAACTATGTTAACTTTTATATTTCAAAAATACTAACTATTAGTCGACCATTATATGGTTTCATTATCGCCGCTGGTTAAAAAAAATAGATATTACGAATTTCTACTTTTCTAACCCTTGTTAGTACTTGGAAAGTTGATTGGTTAAATTTGAAATCTGTGAACAATGATTTACTATACATAAATAAATATTAGTGCCACGGTTGAGAAGAATTTGTCAACTCCCAGTTAATTTAATGGTGTTCTTTTTTTCTTTTTCTTTGTGTAGGAAAGGTTGAGAGATACAATTAAGATTGTCATGTACTATATTAATTTTATCTTAAAGTATTTATATTTAGAAAATTCCCCCTGAATGACATTATGGAATGACTTCATGGAAGCTTTTTTTGCGGTCCTAAAAAAATATTTCCTGATCACATGCAGCCAGCTCGTCAGAGTTTATCCAATCCTTTGTTAGACAATGGACCGTTTTCCCTTGACGTAACTATAAATAAACAGCGCCACTAAAGTGGATGTTTATTAGTTATAAAACTTAGTACAGAAACGTAGGAGAGAAAAAAGAGTTCTGTGAAAAAGGCCAAACTGGATCCGGATTAGTTAAAGAAAACATCCCTGGCCAATTCTCTCAAGTCCATGAGGGCTCATGCAAGAGGTCTCGAGGTTTCACACCAGACTGTCTAGAGAGCTATCAAAAAGGGGATTGAAAGAGTCTTATGAGGGTGGAGAGGCCACTTTTGACACCAGGAATAAAAAAACCTGTCTCTTCCGTTGTGAGACTCTTTTGAACTCTTCTTTGTTCTTTTTGACCCCCTACAGCCATGATTACAGCCCCTTCGACTACACTTGCCAAAGTTATTTTTGGGTGTATCTCGAGGGCAAGGCCTGCAGTTCCCGTCATCCAAATACCAAGGCCTTCAAAGGCACTGTCAGCCAGCACTGGGACTCTATGACAGATCACTACATCGGGAATGGGTACCTGAAGTTCCACATTCACCTGAAAGTAATAATTACCGCTAAGGGCGGCTACTTTAATTATTATGAGAGCTCAGACAAAAATCTATTTATAGTATTAATTTAGTTGAAACTCTATTGTTGATTAATAAATTATATTTTGTTGAAGTTTAAAATTCAAAGTGTTCAGATGTTAATGAACCACTCGGTACGTACTTATACTTCTTTCTCCTTCAATTATTCATTTGGTTATTATCATCGATTTCATTTTGAAAAAAAAGTTTCCAAGAGATTTGTAGATGATAGATTGATAGGTGATGTCTTCTTCTTTTGTCGGGTCATTTTGATTTTCAAAGTCAAGGACACTTGAGGTTGATATCTACAACTGATTCAAATAATAACTTCCCCCCCCCCTAAATCTCAATTAAAAGGAGTTCAATTATCTCCTACAGTATTTGGTCGATATTTTCTTTGTGATGTTCAACATATTTACATGAATACATAATATATCAATATTAACATTTATGTGATTTTTCGATATAAATACACCCAATTGTTTAAATAATTTGAAAATAAATATTTGATAAATACCTAAATATTGGAAAACTTAATTTATCAATGAATAGCATTTTATTATGATTGTTCTACCTCAAATGTCCAAGTATTTAATCGGTTTCCAGCAAAACAAAAAAATTATGCCAATTAAAAACATTTCATCAATTTGGAGTAGTTTTCAATCGATATATTGATGAGATAATTAAATTGGCATATCATAGGCCCATTGAAAATCATCATTGCTATTTATTTTCAAAAGGCCCTATAATATATTTTTAATTTACGACACATTATTTTACATTAAAATATATTTATTTTCAAAAAATCTCAAATGCAGTTGTTTTATTTGAAATAAATTAAACTATAAATTAGATTGATTTGCAAATAGATACCAATGGCAATAACTAAAAATAAAATATAATCGAATAAATTTGAAATTTAAATTGGTTTACGATTTATAAGACAAATTAAAAAACGTATGAGAAAGTGCAGTGAACAAGTACTTAAAATAATATCAAATTTCAAACGTCAATACTCCCAAAACTAACATTTTAATCCAAATAGTTAAATCTATTTAAAAAAGTAGAAACCTTTAACATTTTTTTTAATTAAATATAATTATTCATTGAGGTTCTATTTAATTTATATCATAGCATTATTAGACACTGATCTGAATTTTCATCCCTAAAGACACAATGTATCATGATAAATATGTATTCAAATTTTAGTTTTGTATCTCTAATATATAATCTATAAATTTGGCGAGGATTTTATCTTCTTATTTTATTGAAATGTGATTTGAAGTAATCAAAATGTAATAAAAAAATTTATTAAAATTGGATTTTTATTATCAATTAGAAGGAGTACCCAGCATTGCCCGAAGTAATTAGGCGTTGACTGAGGGACAAATGGTTCTTAATAATATAGGAGATAATTGACCAAGGAATTTTCAGTGTTACTCTTTGTTTTTCATGAGAACACTCACACGTAACTACTCAATACTTATATCAATTCATATGAAGTGTTCTCTCCACAAGAATAATAATTAGAAAAAAAATTAATATGATGGGGTCACTCATTAGTAATTTAGTCTCTAGAGGACTCAATAAATAATAAATATGTGCTGCTCGTATGCTAAATACAAAACACCTACGAGAGTTAAGTCATTTTTACATACCAGCAAAAAATATTTTATTCAAATCTTAACATATACTGTAAAGGCATATTAATTCGGATTAGTATAGAAAACTTAAGTATAACGATTAAAAAAGGAAAAACGGATGATGTTCGTGCTCTTTCTTCTCTTTTGCTCATTATTTAAGATATCGTGGGGTTGTTAACATCTCCCTCTGAAAGAAGAATTCTCACCTATCTTTGGTGTAAATTGATTTAAAAATGCATCATAAAATATATATATGAATTGAAACATAATTATACTACTTTCCCTGTAGTAATGCTATTTTCAATGTAGAAGGTTCTCTTTTTTATAGCAGTAATTCATCCCCCCCCCACATATAACAGCCAACATATATTAACGAGGGGCTTAATTCAGGTAATACCATATGTGTCGTTCCCGCCTCTCCTCACGCTTTTACAGAAATCCCATTTGTAATTATGATATAAAAACTCCTGCAATATTGTATTAATATGACAATATTGTTATTTCTTAGATCTAAAATATGTGTTTGATATTAAAAAAACACTATATACAATGCCCCCAATGATTTTTTCTTTATACACCCAGTCATACAATCTTGTTTTTATTAATATAGATTATTTTTGACCAAATTACTCATAGTCATTTAGAAAATATTTAGATTTAATGATCTCGTAGAACTACTTATAGTGCACCACCCGTATACCCCTTCAATATACACCAGCTATATTTAATTAATACGAGTAAATTTGTAGATCAAAATATAACATAGATTCATACAGACAGACAAATCTTGCTTTATGAATATAAATTACTTATGACCAACTTACCCATAATCGTATTAGAAATATTTAAATATAAAAATCTCATAGTAAAAAAAAAAAAAAAAAAATAGATGTTTTAACAGAATATAACAAGGGGATATAAAACAGCCAGCAATATCTTAAACACTTTAATCGAATGGTTACAGATTTTTGATTTAAAAGGTTTTCAAGAATTGCTATTAAATATATTAAAAGCTGTTGAAGAATTATATTTAAAATAAATTTTCAATTAATTATTATTATTATTTTTTGTCGTCGGCATCTCTTTTACATCATTAACACAATCAAAAACTCGAAAAAATAAAGATATTACGAGACTCATTTTACTTTTTGCCTTTATGTGATTTTTTTTTAATTAAATTTTTTTAACTATTTCACTCATCTAGAGGGGAAACAAAGTTGAAACTATTTAACAATCTGATAATTGCATCATAAATTAAGAAACATAAATATTATTTATACTTAATTGAGGGTGTCTTGCACATATATCAAACTACAAAAATAGTTCAATATATAATTTAATTATAGGTAAACATGAAGAAAGTTGTTTGTTAGTTTGTGGAATGACTCCACAAAAACACATCAAACTATGATACCTAGCCTATTCATTTCTTCGTACAGTAATTACTTAATTACACATGGGTACATACCATATACCTTGTTTAAGTAAGAAACTTCATATTATTTTTTTTAAAGTAAGAACGTAAGAGTTAAAACTATATAAATAATATATAATTCATTATTTAATACAAAATATGATTTTAATACTTAAGGAATTAAATTTAATTCTTTGTTATTTCCCTTCAAATCATTTCACAAGTACTTCCCTGTCATCCCAACAATAAAAATAATAGCACCATGGCGTTTGAAAAAATTATATTCAAAAGATTTTAAGAGTATTTGTGATATGTTAAAATATTAGATATGTGATTTTTTTACGTGATCCTGCTTCCTTCATTTATTTCTTATGTTAATTTCTTGTGCATATAAAATATATGAAAAATAATAATAATATTTTTGAAATATAAATCTTTATATGTCCATAGTAGTTGTCACATATTTTTACCATTGTATGATATAGGTACTTTTAAATTAATAATTAAAAATATTAATGTAGGGAGAGAATATTAGATTTTGTAGAATTAGCAAACAAAATATATTTTAGACTCAGTGGAACATTTCCGGCTCTCTCTCCATCTCCTATTATAATATTTGACTGGGTTTGATTAGTAATGAGAATGCATTAAATATTATTTGAATTCTCCATAATTAATTATTGAATTTCTTGAAAACTAGCTAAGTACCATCCTCAAAAAATTGGATACATGAGATAACAGAAGGGTAAATATCCCAGGAAAGTAACAGTGAATTAATTGAGTTATTCCTCATATTTTTTGAATTCTAGAATGACGTATAAATCTTATATTTATTGTAGGTAATTACACTATCCAATAAAATTACAAAAATTATTTGTCGCAAGAACGACACATAAACAGTTTAGTAGAGTTTGATTCTAAAAATGGCCTTTTTTTCCTGTATTAGCCTCGTGGCCTTCAGAAACAGGTATTCTTAAGCGCTTAACGTTGACGATAGGGATACATTTTGTAAATATGTTTCAAAGCTTAGTGTTAAAAGAATCCAACCCCAATTTTTAAAATGTCTATATCATGTTTACAACTCGAGTTATCTTTGTTTAAAGTTGAAAATTGGTGTTTTTTTATTCTGAAACTGATATATTTAAGAAGAATATATATTCAGAAAGTTTTAAAATTTCTCATTTGAAAAACTAACAATCTTAACTATATATTTCAAAAAAGAACATAATCAAAAATGCTCTATATTGTGGTCAATTTGAAATAAGGTCATCCAAATAGTTCAAGATTTACCTGGCATAGCTAAGAAAATATAAAATTGGATGAAGAAGACTGAAAAAGGAGGCTGTAGAATTGAAAAAGTATCAAATCCGAATCTTTTTAGTTGCAACATTATATATTTATGGGAGATGGAGTCAAAGGTCTTTTGAACCACCAGTATCACTGACAAGTGACTCCCTTTCGCCCTATCAATATCAATAACGTCTTGGATTGATCATAGTGTGTCTTATGCTCGCTTTCCTTTCATAAAGCCCTCTTGTGTTTCGGGTATAATTGAGAAAAGTTGCCTGGACTATTCTATTGTTGATAATTCCTTATATAATTTTTGGACGAGGTATTAAGAAGTCTTATTGGTCTATAATTTGCTAAATTCAGTTTGCCTTTGTCCTTCTTTAGTATCAGAGTTAAAAAACCCTCACTCTTTAGAATGGAACCTATGTTCCGAATCTCTTGGTAAGAAGCCTCTACGATAGGACATAGCTTTTCCCCAAATACCTTATAAATTTCAAAAGGCAAGCCCAATAACCCTGGAGATTTAAATTTTTTCTTTAATTCTTTATATATTTTTGGATTTCTTTGGATGAGATACACTTTCTCCATTTGAAACAAAGGACCTTGCATTTTACAGTCACAACATCTATGGAGATTCGAGTAGAAAGATAAGATTTCATGTGTAATTTGTGTGGAGGCGGTTTTAGTTAACTCTCCATTCCCCGTCTTAACATTACAATTTTCCTCGATCTTTGATTTTTTTTTCTTCGAAAGAGAAGGGAAACAGACTCTTGATGTTTTTTTTGTTTTTTTTTTTCAATCAGCTCTAATTTAGATTTTATTGCTCTGCCTTCGTTTGTATGGTAAATAATGATATTCAGATCCTCTTGAATGTCGAGTCCACTACAAAACGAGTGGAAATATCATCAAGCAGTGGTACGTTTAATTTCCAATATGTCTTAAGTTTTAGCTTAGAGATATAACAGTTTGCCATAATTGGCGAGTGGTTGGAGATGTATGGTGGAAGAGCCTTGAATTCGGATAGAAACTTCGCTAAGATACGAAATATATAAACTAGTCTGCTTCCCATTGATATGCTTAGAACAATACAATAATGATGAAGACTGATTATTATATTATTTGCAAAATATATTATATTATAACACTCTCAGTTCGCCTGATTTATTTTTCTTGTAATACGTTATATACAGATTACTTCTTTTATCAAAAAGATAGAAGTCTTCAAAGTAAAACTTGTAAATAACTCCCTCTAGGTCGAGTTTGTTTTTAAAATTTCGTAAACTGTTTGAATTACACGTGTCCCTTCTAATTTATCGAATGAAATTTAGATCTCCTAAAATTATGATGTTTTTTTCTTTTATTCCAGAGACTAAAATTTGAAAAGAAGTCGAGGTTGACTATTCCCGATTTGGGCCATATATTACAAAAATTCTCCAGGCTATACCTTAAAGGTCAACGTCTACCTTTATATAATTACCTTTGCTAGATTACGCTATGAGCACAAGAGAAAAAGATTTTTTAACTAAAAGTAAAACTCCTCGAGATGGATGGGATTCTTTTGCTTTGGCAGCTGAAAAAAAAAAGAATGTGACTGAGGGGAAAAATGAGAATTTTTTGAATATCTAGTAGGATACAATGTTAGGAAAGCTTGTAGATTTCAAATAATTAAAGATCGAAGACCCCCTTTTCTGCAAAGCAATCGAGCATAGATTATAAGTTAGACATGACAGTTTGATAGTGAACTAAGAGGGGTTGTTGTGGTTTTTTCTATTAAGTTTAGTTTTTTGAAGTTTTCTTTCTCTTTCTGGTACTTCTTGTAGGTGTATTGACAATTTAAAAAAAAAAAAAAACATTTTCATCATTTTCCACCCCTTAGAGTTCACAATTATTAATATTTTCTTTATGTACGATATAAATAATTATTTTGTCGTATTAAAAGTTTCAGCACTGGACTTTGATAAATTTATGTTACAAAAAAATTAAAAACAAATGGCTGACAAGCAATATTCTTAAACTAAGAAATATAACTAAACAAGAGTCGGCCCTCCATACTGGTTTCACCCTCTAAATGACCCACTAAAGTTAAACATATGTGGGTAAACCCCTATTTATGATTGTTGTTTTTTTTTGTCTATTTCAGACGTGTAAAATCCGTAAAAGCAATTTTTTGTGATTCTTTCTTAAACAGGGGAAAAAGTTTTTCTAAATATGATTTTTGTGTACCTCAAACCCTTCACTACAAAGTGGTATTTAACATTGTTAGTTTTTGAAAGATAAATTCACAGAGTTTTCATCATTTCTTTAGTGAGTCCAAATTGCCATTATTGTGCATTTAAGTTTTAGGTGATGTCATTGTTCCTTTTTGTTTATATTTAAAAAAAAATTTAAACTTTCTATTTGATATCATTTTTTTAAATGGATGAATTCAGAAGAAAAGTTGGGTCTATTCCTAAACAAACTAAAATTCATAGATTCAAACTACTTTTACATATGTATGTAGAGCCTTTTTACTGACGTCACAAATCACATCATAATTGAAGGAGACCACAGTATTTAAATAAAATTAAAATCTACGTCTTAAGTGCTCAAATTTAATATTTTTACTACATTAAAATAGATAAATTTGCAATAAATGACGATTAAAGTCCATTAAATGGCTTTAAAAATATAAAAAGATTTGACAACTTCATTGGATACTACTTTATGCCAATTATTAATACTGATATTTTTTTCATTGTAATGAATATTTTGTATCTACAATATGGAAATAAAATTCTACAAATTTATAATTACATATTTTTAAGATAGTTTATAGTCAGATATCTAATAAAGCTAGTCAATAGAAGGGAAGATTTTTGATGGACATTAAGGGATAAGTCCTTTTATTTTTTCGTTCCATTTTGACATGAAGGGTTTTTTATTAGGAGCGCTACAACTTTTTTTATAAATAAAATACATGAAGTTAAAATTTTGGTTCTTTTTTTTTCCGTACAAATTATAAACATATACATTGATGTATAAAAACTGATTTATCTAGCGTGACCTCCACGAGCCTGTTACAGAAGTTCAAACGCTGACTAATTTATCACCACGTTTTCTGATAAATTGACCGATATTGCTGCAATTTTGTCTAGATATTTTATTTTAGCTCATCTAATATCGCTGGCTTATTTGTGTAGACCAATCACTTCACGTGACCCCAAGGTGTTAAATCTCACGATCGAAATTTCTCGAGTAACGCGCTCACCAAATTTACTTTGGAATAAATTGAATGTAACGTTTATTGTGTGACAAGTGGCACCGCCATTGCATGTTTGCCAAGTCCATACCTTGCAATTGGGGCAAAAAAAAATCAGTTAGCATGGCAACAGCGATTTCCATTTGCAGTAACGTGTTGATTATCATCAACAACGAAAAAATATGGCACAATGATCCCTCCAGCATGGTGTCCACAGCAAACATTGATTTGCTGTGAAATACTTGTGGATTGCTGCCTGACCAAATATGTATAATTTTGATTATTAACTAAGCCATTGAGCCAAAAATGAGCTTCATCACTGAAGATAATTTTGGGATGAAAAACAATTATTTTTTATAACAGTTTTTTAATTTTTAATTTAGATGATTTTGATCAAGTGTATGTCTCTCCATGATGAAATGTATACTAATGAAGTATTAAAGGAAGAAAATAAAGTACCTAATCAAAAACACTTTTCAATACTTCAGTATTTTCCTTAATATTAATGAAAAATAAAAGAATTTTTATTGTTTGAAAACTTGGTTGCTTACATCCACAAAATGGTCAACATCAACCACACTTACATAGTATGAAAACACTCTAAAAATATATTTTCTACTACCTTTCACTCAATACATTTCCTCCATTTTTTTTTTCAAAAATTGCTTTATATATATATTTGAGTATAGTGAAAAAACTGTCTATAAAAGATAGAAGAAATTTTCAAATTCAAAATTTGTGGCTATTTATAAATGATACATAAAAATATTTCTGAATTTATTTGTTATATATGGGAAATTCAAAGAAAATAGCATATTTAGATTATCTTATTTAATAAACAGATCCATTTAAAATATGTACTCAAAGCAATTATTCATGCCAATGTAATTTATCCTAGTTTTACTCTTGCGTTATGGCTAATGTCTATTCTAATTAAAAGTCCAGCCAAATGAAAAATAACTTAATTTTTCCCTCTTTTTTTTACGACAGGATTTTCATATTTGCAATTGCAATTTGTGGCTTAGGTATTATCTTGAATGCAAAGCTCTTCTAACCCTATATTCAGTTTTGTTAAAATTAATAATATGTAAGTATGTAATGAAATCATAAAATGCATGTAGGAGATATCAAAGACTTTTTTTTGTTCTTGGCTCCATTTATTTGAGTTAAACTTGACAAATTATATCACCACATATCTTTAAATGTCTGATATATGTAATACTTGTGAATAGATTTTCAAAATCTGCATTTGAATGCGACTGTAGCCAGAAACGGTTGTACCAATGAAAAAAAAATATCGATATTTTGATAAGAAATCAGACTAATTAATATTTTTTGATGAGTAAATAATTAGATTTTTCATAATGTTGAACTATTATATTTAATAATATTACAAAATATTAAGATATAATAAGATTTGTATTGTAAATGAAGGATCACTATTATAGATTTGAGAAATACACTCCTACAATTATCTTCAAGGATCTGGCTATGACCAATGAAGAGAATTTTTTTTTAATGTGAAGTTTAAATATATAAAAGAATAAACAGCACATGGTAAATTATAGCATGTATTGCAACTGAGCCTTTGGCTGATCATTACGCTATCTATATTTAGTCCTCAATAAGTGAGTTTTGAACTTTGATAAAATTACATCAGCTTCCAGCAAAATAATCAATAATTCAAATGAAATAAGATACTGCAAAGCAATGAATAGCTGACAGCATTATTACAAAAATAGTGATCATAAATATAATTAGTTTTATTCCTCAATTCCTAGTATTTTGTCCCATGTTGCAAATGTCCCCAATCTCCCCTTCCTACTTTCCAGTTTTTAGAATATTTTTTTAACTGGACCATAACATCTTCTACTGAAAACAATTAAAATACATATTGGCAATGTTATACACTCTGTGGCCATTTTTTAGCGATTCCAAATTATATAATGAAGTCCTTTTTTGGGATAAAAATATCAAATGGTACAAACCGTCTAAAAATGTTTATACCTACTTCCCAAACAAATGTTATAGTTATATTGTTCAATGACCTCTAATTAACAATCAGAAAAATAATTTGAACATTTTTAATATGTAAAACGTTAAATTCCAGCGATGCGATCAATGAAGAACAGATCCCTCTTTTATTGGCTAGAATTGAAATACAATTTATGTTTCAAAATATACAAAGGGGAAAAACAATTAAAAATATTCATCAATTTATGCAAAATGCACATGTAATGAGTGTTCTTTACTTATATTAGATTTTAAAAAACCTATGAATTTTTATTAGGGGACATACATTCAAACATACAACTATATTATAATATTAGGGTCCGTATCCTACACAAGTTTGCCTGTACGTCATACTTTCTCTTTCTATCTCGAAATTGGAGACAGAGACAAAGGATAGTTTAAACTCAATCCTCGAAACCTTTTAATAATTAGGAAATAACTTTGGTACGTCAGGCGTAGGAACGCGAAATGGAAAAAAGAATGTATTGATTGAGGAAGAGGAGAAGGATCTCGACTTTTTTGAGTTATTCGGATAATTATCACTTCAAAGGGTCACAAAATTAGATGGAAGGTTTCATTGTGTGGAAGGGCATACTTATATAAAGAAAAGAAGCATTCTAAAATAGATTAAAAACATTAAAGCATTCCAATTTCCAATTCGTTTAATTCACACTCCTTCGAAAATATAATATTTTTATCCAAAGCTATCGAATAACTCTAATTTGGGAATAATTTTCCAAATATACTTCTTCTTCTTCTTGAATGAAAGTAATAGGTATCACTGTGAAGAACATATATGACATCAATTCCACTATGTCAGGAAGCAGAATAAAAGTGGAGCATAAATGAATTTTAAAAAAATAAATAAATAATATGAAAGAACCTCATATCGGATATTTACTTATAATGTCGTCAAGAATTCTATAGAAAGGAACACTTCCTTCACATATACTTGAGATATGTCTGAAAAGGCTCTTTAAAGGTATTCATAACTCCTGGCCGGCTGTGCATACCCTTGAAATGACTCCAGGAAAACTCAATCGTCTAAATATGAGCTTTGGGTGAATGGATTTGCCAGGTTATTAGTTGTGTACAACAGTAAAGTGTGTCATATCTAACTCATTCCCAAGGTTGGGATAGGCCCAATCGTCAGAAATTACAGTTGTTCCTGGTAAAACGTAAAAACTTTTTCGAACAATTTTGATCAATAAAATTATAACACGACATCATATAGGTAACAAGCAAATAATTATGTTTGAACAGGGGACATAATTATAGACTGTAAACTAAGCGTCAATATGATAAAATTTGATGTGTTCATATCTGTTAAATAATAAATTTAATTTAAATTGCATTATAAATTATTAATAGAAGTTTTTATTTTATAGTTATAGCTTATTTAATATTATTGTATAGTTGTTACTGTATAAAAATTTACATTAAAAGCTCCTGTGATTGTACAATTCTACCTGTAAACTTATTCCAACAATCAAATGATAATTAATTTAATATAATATTAAGACTTATTATTAGGTACCAAATAATTAAGTTAGAATAAGGACAATGATTATAGACTGTAATCTAAGGGTAAAAATACTTAAATTAGGCTTTGGATTAACTCTTATTGGAGTTTATCAATGTCCAAGAAGAAAAACGTCAGTACCAATTTGCAAACTACGACTCCCGTGCAAAGTATTCCTGAAAGTAATTCTACTGTCGTTAGTCATGGTAGATATAAATAAAAGTCATAATGCCTTAAATAATTAAATATGATCTCCTCCGGCCTCATCAACGGATATACTCCAACAGAAATCACCCCAATCCATCCTCCGAATACACCATAAGAACTAAATTAACAACTTCTTCCATACCATGAGACTTTCCATCTACTTTGAAGTGCTATTTAACCGAATAACTCGAAAAAGTTGAGATCCTTCTCCTCTTCACACGTCAATATATTTTTTGCTTCACTTTGCGTCCCTCAAAAAAGTTGAGATCTTTCTCTTCCTCAGTCAATATATTCTTCGCTTTACGTCGCTTCCCTACGCTTGACGAACCGAAATTATTTGTTTATTACAAAAATTCATGTTCTAATCAAGGAATCTCTTCTCTGTGTGCCTCACTCGGTAGAGCTCATTTTTGTTTAATGGAAGGATCGTTCATTGTGCAGATGCCCTTCACTTTCAAGATCTGTCATAGTGCCTTCTGACCTAGTGAATCATCGCCTCTATGTTCAAAAATACATAAATTCCCCCTTATCTTCTACAAAATAATCGTATACTGTTATAAGAGCTAGTGAGTTTCATCACAAGACAGAATAATCCACTCAAAGCCCAAGTGAGAATAGAAAGAGTTCTCATCGTCCATCCACTGCTCCTTCATTGAAATTCTGAAGTTCTTTTGTTCTTAAGACAATTCTTCTTCGTCTTTACTCAAAAAAAAAAAAATAATAATAATAATAATTTATCAGAGTCCTTCAGTTTCCTTGATGTCTATAACGCAGAAATAGCTTATCTCAATCACAATTCCATTTCTAAGGTGGAGTTTGTGATGTATAATCTATATGGATAATTACGTATATAGCCTGGACCCTTGATTTCTTTATTAAATGTGTGCCTATTTTGTCATTGGAAAACTAGTAGAAGATAATTCTAGACTCCTAAAGATAATGTGCTTCTCTTATCTCGATAGTTTTGTCTGCATTGCCAATGCATATTCTATTCTGCTAATAAGTATATTTATTTTTGTATAAAAATGACTCATTTCATTTTCTTTATATGTACCGGGGCGTGCAAAATTATTTACCGATGATGTAAATATACTTTTTAAGAGGTTTTGTGGCAACCAATCTGATTGTTTCGTATTTTTACTGTTAAAATAAACAAGAAAACCTTCCTGTGAGAGCTTAACAACTTCCACACGTGAGACCATGTCCAATCAGGAAACAAAGAGGATCGAAATTGCAGCCCTCCTCCGAGCGGGAGTGCCTCATAACAACATTAAGAAACAGGTTGGGGCCTCGTTGAAGACAATTTACAACGTTTCCAAGCACTTGGAGGCTGGGGGTGATCTCAAGCATTCACCTGGGGCTGGCAGGAAGACCACTGTCTCAACAGGGCAAGTAAAGGCATTGTTCAAGAGGACTCCCAACAGGTCCATTGCCGACATGGCCAGAAAGATGGGAACGTCGACATCAACTGTTTCAAGGGCATTGAAAAGGGCTGGAGGAAAGTCCCTGAGGCGTATTGAACGCCCTCTGCTAACTGAATGTCAGCAAGAAGTCAGACTTGAGCGTGCCAAGAAAATCTTGAATGATATCAAGAGCTCATCTGGACGCATCATCATTTTTTCAGATGAAAAAACTTTTACGGTCGATCCTGTTTGCAACAGGCAAAATGACCGTGTTGTGAGTTTTGGAGCTCCAACGGGAAGGCCATGAAGCCAGTATGGTTCCCCACTGTCTCAGATTAACAGCGGAGGATTATGTGAAGATTCTGGCGTCCAAGGTCCTTCCGTGGATCAAATCCATAGTCGACAACTCTCCTTGGGGTTTTCAACAAGATGGAGCACCCGCCCACGCTTCCAAGAAAGCTCAGGAGTGGCTCAAGGACAACATAAACTTTTGGCCAAGGACTACTGGGCCCCTCAGAGCCCAGATCTGAACCCACTAGACTTCCCTATCTAGGCGCACGTGGAGACCAAGGCCTGCAAAAAACAACACAAGAACATAAATGCCTTAAAGGCTGCTGTCAACAAGGCCTGGGCCTCCATGGACGCCGATTACATCCAGCCAAGTCTGTGGCAGCTTCAGACGTCGCCTTACCAGTGTCATTGAGTCAAATGGTGGCTACATTGATTAAATTTGATCACAAACTATTTTATTATTCTAAAAATGTATGAATAAATTGTTTCTCAAGTCATTCAAATGTCATTATTGTCAGCGATATGTTCTGAACAAAAATCGGAAAATAATTCTGCACGGGCCGGTATAGTGTCACTAATAATTTGTTGAATCTATGTGTTTTATTTTATATTAACAACTTCTATGTCGTATCATTTGCCATTATTAATTTGTTTGATTTTCTATGTATTACTTCTCTTAAAATATCCAATTAATATTAATATATATAATCGTTATTTCAGTTGTTTTTTATTTTACCCATACTTTTTTAACTTAATATCACAAATATACATTATAATACTTTAACTTATCAATTTACTAGTAATCTACTGCTACGACTAAAGGGTTTGTCATTAGTTTTTTATTTGTATAACATGTCATATTAGCGACTTTAAGGGAATAAATTTAGGAGATCTCAATGTTAATTTATCTATAATATAGAAATATGAAAGTTATTTTCTTAAGGTCACGAAGTAAATCAAGTATTCCTGAATTTCAACATTTCAACTACTTTTTATATTATCTGTTCTAGTGTAATTTGAAATATAAAAGACTTTCATTTCTATAGTAGAATCACGTGATATTATATCCTCCAAAATCGTAACTTTAATCTATGGTACAATATGTCTCGCTCCTGCTTCTTACACGCACTCGTTCGATACCCATCTGCCATCCCTAAGTAAAAGTAGGTGTATGTATGTACGTCCGGAGATTAGCAAGTTTGTCTTATTATAAAATATATAAAAACGGTACATCCTATGTACTATAATATTATATTTAAAGATGATAATTTTGTAGAAAAAAACGCGTGCGAGGAGGAGAGGGGGGGGGAGAAAGACTAATGGTATCATTGTTTAAAATACTGATATGATTATCATCTGCCTTCTTTATTATAATTTTTGAGTGTATAACGAAAGTATTTATTCGCAAAATATTTATTGAAGAAATACTTAGACGTTTTTTATCCGTTACAGTAGATTTGAAAACGTCACACTCCATGAAATTGTAATTCATTATGGACCATATTCTCAGAATAATAACTAATCAAACGACAAAGTTGAGTATTTCAAAATATATTTGAAGTTCCAAGTTTAAAAAGAAGGCATAAATTTAATATAATCTACATACTAAAAAATAAACCATCATACATTCATGTTAAATTGTAATCATATAACCAATAATAAAAATAAATTATAAATACAGAATATTGAAATAATAGATTGATCCAAATAATATTTTATTTTTCTGACATCCGAATTCAGTTATATATGTCATAACTTTAAGTTGTAAAACACAAGCCAGACGTGGAGTTTAATCAAAAAGATCATCAACCTTTTTTTCTCATGTGGAAGTTGCTATATAAAATTGTGTACAGGATAGATATATCTCTATCGAGGAGATCTAAACAATTATTAATAATAAAATAAATGTCAAAATCATAAAATTAGACAATAAATATACTAATAAAAAAAACGATAGAATTAAATGCATCGTAAAGATTTAGTGCAAAAGCTAATTATGTAGTAATGTCCGGGGATATTACTCCATATTTAGGGCATCAAAAAAGATCCCCCCCCCCGTTAGTTATGCTTGTATAACAGGATACTATTGTCTTGAAGGGTACGCACAATTGCTAATTATAATACTACACCAATGTAACTACTCCCGTTGTTGTGGCCATTTAAGCAGTTGTTTTTACCTTTTAGGAGTTTTCTGAACACCTTTTCTTGGAGCTTATCAACCATAGCTAATCCTCAAGTGATAAAAAAGTAATATTTATTGAATATGTAATATTGTAAAACCTAATGATCATACCCAAGTCTTTAAGTGAAGAAACTAATGTCAGACAAACTAATTGCAAACCATCCAATGCTACTACCCCCGTTGTTGTGACCATTTAAGCACTTGTTTTTGCCATTTAATGAGTTATGCACCATAATTCTTGATAATTTTAGCTAAAATAGAATCATATTTTATGATTAGATTTTAAAAAAAAATGAATACTTACTATTAGATGGTACAAAATTCAGAATTCCATTTCGTAATTTGGTGGGGAATACTCTAAACATGCAGAAAATTATCTTAACTTCCCAATTTACAATAGGGGTATTTCTATAAATGACACCATTACCAATATCCTCCATTAATTAGTGATGGTTCCTCGCGAAGAGAAGAATTACCCCTGTATTTGTCTATAATTTTTTTGAACGTAGGATGATTAGCAATGGATAAGGGTATATTACATGCAATAAACATCTTTGTGAGATCAAAGTTAAAGTATGACTTGATGTATTCATGATTAACTTGATTTTATAGATGAATATCCATGCTCTTGATATGAGATGAGGATAATGAGTGGCGTTTAATTCTAGATGGGGGACAAAAGGCACACTTATATCGACAAATCCAACAAGCCATCTGTTTCTCATCCGGTAAGTATTTTCCGAATTCCTGGGCCTCCATTTCTAGAAATCCAGACAGACGTTATTTTAGGCATTTTATTCAGTTCTCTATCGACTATCAGCATCTAATATTATATTAATATTGAATAATAAAGGAGGGAATTGATAACGTTCTTCATTAATTAATCAATGATGCCGTAAGTATTTATTCCCTTCTCCTCGCACGCTTTTCCATTCTTACCAAAATTATCAACCCTAACCCTAATATTATAATGTAGTAGATGTATGTATGTTAGAAAGCATCAAACGCCCCATTTATTCAAATTTTTCATTGAATTTCATTGTTTATTCTCTCAAATGCGAGATCTGATCATGAAAACATGTATGCAAAAAATCAACAAATTTCTACAACATTTCTAGATGATTCTTTGTGCAGCAACCTAATCCTGAGAAATTGTACCGAGGGTTGAATTCCTGAGAACTCTTCCCATCTTTACTCTGGAATATATATTCGTTGTTGTAACAGCGCTCTTCCATTCCAAGGTTGGGTATTAATAGGACATAAGTAAAATAGTTATACATAAGAAAAGAAGCGAAAATATTGTGGATTTGGTGTAAAATTCCCAGACTCCTGTAATATGTTGGATCTAAATGCAGACAGTTTTACAGTTTTTGTAAAAAATGTTTGTCTCTCTTACCAAAGATATTTGCTAAAAAAATTATGCTATTATAACAAAAATTATTCGTTTTATAATCCTAGTTTATTTATGATACAAAATTTTTACATGTTTTCCTATAGAAATAATATATTCTAGAAACACGAATTAACTAATTTATACATGCATACTTTCTAAACACTAAATTAGAAGAAAGAAAATCTGTTATATTACAATATTTTGACATTGCATTTAAGTACTATTTTGATGGATTTCTTAAATTTGGAACTATTTTCCTATTTTATTCCTCAACTTGCAAAATATTTTGATACTGTTTTTCTTTTGTGGAAGATGGAAGAAAATCTGCGGCGAGCTTGACAGCTCTTTCTGCTGAATCATTAACAACGTTGATGCTTTCAACAATTTTCTTAGACATCTTGAAATCTTTGTTCTTCTCCCATGTTTCCGTATTTTCTTAAAATAAAACTCATATTTAAATCTAAAAGATTTCTGGTAAACCAAGAGTTCACGGTCACTAAATTAGCTTATGTTGTTTTTGACGTTATCTTAAGAAAAATAGGTTTTCCATAGCAATACCCATAACGCTGAATTGGAGCGCACGGCCACTTTGTTGGCTTAGTAGCTATTAAAGCATCTGCAATTACCCGACGTTCTAAAAGTGAAAAAACCACTAGAGTGCAGGGTCCAGTTTAAGCTGCTTATAGAAATATAAGCCGCTGTAATATGTCCAGTATTCGAAGCTGTTATACCGAAACATAGATTTACTAGTAATTACTTCAAACGAGTTGCAACAGAGACTACCGATGGTCTTTTTAAAATGACGTGAGGAATTAATGCAGATGTACCGGTATAGATTAATTTGTGGTGACAACGTTTCTTTGATTTGGTAATTTCATCTATCCTATCCGAGCTCCAAGTATGCTCAGCTTTCATAAAAACTAAGAGGCATTGGAAGATGCGTTAAGTTTGAAGATTTATACTGTTCCAATATTGATGCTTCAGATCGACGACGAGCTTATTTCTACTCTCCATAGATGCTTTCTGTCTGTCTGCAACACCAAATGATGCGAACCGATCTGAATTCATAGACGGCAAAAATGTTTTATCGTCTTCATTAATAATCTTTTCTATAGTGCCACTAACCCCGATACAATTTTTATCATACTGCAGCTTAATTCGAAAACTTCCAGAGATCGGTGGTCACCCAGGACCACCTCCGATTGTGATGGTTTTTGCACATATGTTTTTTTCACTAAGTCACACATTTAGGAGAATAGACAAAAAAATCAAAGATCATAAAAGAATGTATATTAAATACGAATTAAAAAAGAGGATTAGAACAATCTTGTATTTTGGTACTGTTAACGGTCCCTAAGTACGAGACAATTTACTGTTGGCATAAAGTCTGTTTCTTGGTATTTTTTATATTTATTATTTTATTTTTTTTAAGCTAATACTTATCGAGGTTAAGTGCATAATTTTTTAAGGTTCACCGGTATATATTCTATGAAAAGGAAATTTAAAAAGATAAACAACGAATTTTTTACATATTAATTATTACTTGTATAAGAACTCTTATTTACAGTTTCCTCAATTAAATTAAATATAAATTAATATTGCTTGTAAACTTGACCTCATAGAACCCAATACTCTTTTGTAACTGAAGCCCTGATAATTATTTATGCTTCAAATAAATTATTTTGCCATAAAAATATTTAAAAAACTAACACATAATTTATTTACAAACAAAACTCATAAAATAAGGTGGACTTTTAACTTTTAAATTGCATTTTCTCCTGATTGGATGATCACTTAAAAAAAATAAACACATGTCTAAGATCAACATAAAATTTTGCCAGTAATAAATTAGTGGTAAAGTATATTATATATTTTTTTCATTCAAGAGTTGGATCAAACCTAAACAAAATGAGAATACGCATAAATTTCAAATCGAAGATTATAGATAATAAGAATTGATATGAAAAAACGAATTGTAGATTTTTGATCAACTCACAAAAGACTGCTAAAATTACATATAGAATTTAAGAAACGTTTTCAGAAGTAAATTTTTTTTTAATCCAGTGATTAAAATGTGTTACAGTATTGTGAGCGTAATATGTTAAAAAAAAGGTGTAAAATCAAGTTTTCTTCCTAAATATTAAAAATATAATTTAATAAACATTAGGAAAATTATTCAGTAAATTACTAAGAGTTAAAAAAATCAATTTCTAAAAAAAACCTGGAGATCTCAATTTCAAGAATCAAAAATCTTAGATTTTGACTGATTTTAAAAAAGACGAATATATTTGTGTTCTTCGATACAGAAAACAATTCTAATTTCAAGAAGTCAAAAATTATAACCATCCAAAAGCCAAATGGTGTTTATAGGATTGTGCCCTTACTTACATTCAAAGGGCCAGAGTTTTTAGTATGGAAAAAGTTTAGATCTCAATATCTTGGCAACCCTGAAATCTATGATTATAAAGGTGTGCCCAGCAGATTTAGCTGACAAAACTCTATAAGAAAAATTAATTAGTCCTTCATGTGTCCTTTGAATACGAATACCATGAGGCCCCTATTATGAACCTCCGTGCTGGGCACACACCCAATGTGATTATTGGGTTTATGAAGCTACCATAATCAACTATTTACGATGTTTTCCAAGGTTTTCTAGAAGTCAGAAGGGTCGGAAAGACTTGCAAGACAGATTCATGATTGTTCTGAGAGCAAAAAAATAGACTTCAGTCTTGTTAAAGGCAAATGAAATGTGGCATCCTAACTCCACGATATAAACCCTAGGACTGCTGTGTCTGGGATGTCTTGGAGAGAGAGTCTAATAAATGTGCACGCAATACTGTTGACTCCTTGTGAGCTTCCATTCCCTAGGCAGGGGTTAGCATGCACAAGGAGTTCATTATCAATGCATGTACCAGCTCAGGGTCAGTTTGGAAGCTATGTTTGAAGCTGGTTGAGGGGGTTGGTTTGAGTGATTGACTTCACAATTGAACCGTCATGAAAGAACAAAAGATTTTGGAATTGCAGAATTAATTTTGTGAAAAAAGTTGTACCATTCATTATTCTTTAATTTTACAGATTCAAAATCTTCAACCTCTATATTGTTATTTTATAACTTTGTAATGTAAGGCATTTTGAAAATTCCATTACCAAAAAAATTTTACCAGTCCTGCTAAATAATATTTGCTTATGATATTTAATATGATATATATGTATTAATATTTATGTAAGTGTGATTACGTATGGAGTAGGTATGTTGCAAAGTTTGAAAAAAGTCAAAATATAAATTTGAAAAGGGGCTCTTCCCTTCTGTCTTGAGTGTCTCTTCCCATAAATACCTCAATTATTAAAATCTATTAAAGGGTATTCACTGGGAAATCGGGAGATTCGTGGTCAAACTTTAATCCGTCTTATCCTTGAATCGCACGTACTAAGAACTGGTTTCTTCAGACTGGTGTGTTGTAAATATGACGCACGGAGTTTGTTAATTATTATCTCACTCAAATTATGTCCTTCTAAATTAAAAACTGTCGTAGTTTAAATCACGGAACCTACACTTTTCTAGATATGAATTGTACGAGGGTCATTTTTGGCCCAAAACGTTGAAGCCGATTCGGAAGTTATTTTAAGTTATTGAATGAATATTGCAACTTTTTTTTGAATTTTTGCAATGTCAATATAGTTTAACCCCTTAAGAGCATTATTAGAGTTTTTTTTTTTGTAGTATCTTTAAGAAAAAGTCATCAAATCTATGATTTAAAAGATGTACATATTTAATGCGTTTTATCCGTTACAAAACTTCTTATCGATCAACTGTTGGAGCAACTTAATACGTGGGGGAGAAAAAGTTTAGAGCACTGCCTCTTTTGTAACATACCTATAGTCAGTCGAATGGACCTCAGCTGACATGCCTCATCATGGCCAATTATTGAGTTGGAGTTTCACCTCCTTGTGGTAAACTGTTTTATATAATATCCTGAAATTGTGTATAATGACCTAAGTCGTTTAGAAAAAAAAAAAAAAAAAACCTTTTACTTCTTTACATTTAATTTCCTTGTTAATATCTCAACTTTCTCCAGAATTATTTAACTTTATTATGATTGATAGCAATTATTTTAAACAGAAAACAATTAGGAATGGAATATCACATGAAAACATAAATGTATAGATAAAACATGATTGTCCCTGTATCCTTGAGATTTTTATAAGCTTCTCTTCAGATATTACTTTTACCATTGTTGATACGTACAAAAAGTCCATGGTTTCCCTTTATAGTATCAAGGTCTAAATAGGAATGAATGGAATCATACAAGTCATCATAGTATGTTTTATATATTTTTATATATAGTAGAAAAATAAGAACATAGGATAATAATAAATATATTTTTTGGTATATATGTAGAGGGGAAGTAGGAGTTGAATTATAATTAATAATCAAGGTATAATCAACTTATAATATCAAATAGTTGGTTTACCTTCAGAAATTATTATGCTAGACACCAATATTCATAAATACAAGTCTAAAAAAGAAAAAAAAAAAAAACCAATAACCATTACATGAATTTAAAGAGTCTATGAAAGAAATCTAAAACAACATTATTGCTTATTCAATATCAAGGTTTCTCAAAGTTGTGGTTGGTGATCCTTTCAGAGTTTCATCTGCTGTTTTCTCTTCGGAACAGCGAAGTTGGTGACAGAGATCCATATTCTTGATCTTATATCTAGTAAAATAATAAATGTGAATGGATTAACATATCATTGTAAATTGAATTTTAATGAATGGAAGTGAAAAGTTGTAAAAAAAAAACCCAACTTAAATTATTTATCTAGAGCATAAGGTTGGTTTAAAATCCTCGTACTAATCATTATTTAATGGAGAAACACCCTTCATAATTACACTTGTATTGTAGTAGCACAAAAGGGTTATGAAATATTTAATTAGAAAATTGTTCGTAATAGTTATTTGACTGTAATTTAAGTATTATTTTATGAACTAACCTAAATTCGTAGTATTTTTTGGCATAAGTCAACTCTGGGGATTGATCAATGTGTTCCATGAGAATGTAACATTTTTCCTCATCAATACATTTTGGAGGTGTGTCATATTTGTCATGGACTTTTTGAAGGATTTCGAGTATGCTATTTAATTGATTCGGATCTTTTAATGATCTTCCTTCCGATGAACCATCAGCCTCATGAGAAGTAATAGTGTAGTAAGCAATACTTCCAATGGCGGCAACAGCTGCCATTCCTGCAGCAGCAAATTTATATTGAGGCTCAACGTTGTTGACAGCCTTTGAAATTTTATCCGCAATATCATTTGGCTCTTTATTTCCAAATTGAAATAATTCTTGGCCTTTGGATGTTGCTTGTAGGATCGTATTTTGAAAGTCTTGAACTGTAGCAATGATTCTGTCACCAATTTTCTCTAGAAATGTTTCATTTCGGGCGTACTGGTAGACTGGCTCTTTATTAGGGGATAACAGTGATTCGCTGCCCTCAATTTGATTATCTGGGTTTAAATAGCTAGGTTGATAACTGGCTTTAGGAACGGGTACTGGAATACTAAAAGTGGGACAGCCCGGACAGAGTGAATATGTATGGTCTTTAATAACAAAATCGTCATTGTTGGCGAGAGATATTCCTGATTGGGTTAAATCTGAGACCGGAAAGTTTATTGATGTTGATGCTGCTGAAGAGCTACTATCAGCTGGCTCATAGTTATAAGGTCCTTTGTCTGCATGTAAATCATCTTCGACAACATAGTAGACTGGTCTTCCATTGTCAGTATCACCGGCTTTATATGTATAGTCCCTACCTACACCTCCACTACTTTCTTGCCCTTGGAGATCAACGTTGAATGGGTTTGGAAGATTTGGCAAAGATTCAAATTGACGTCCCTTCCGTTTTTTAACTTGTTTCAAAACACTACTTCTCACCACAGTTTCCTTGGGTAGAGGAGCATCATTGGATACGAATATGTTATTAATGACCCTCCCGTTTCTCCAAGTTGTACGATCTGATTCATCATCAGGCATTCGAACTCCCTCGATAACTGGAACATCTTTTAAAATATCTGCTGCTGTAACAATGGCTTTTGGCTGACGCTTAGAGCTATCTTTTGAAGGTGAAGCAACCCTTAAACTAGTTGATACAACAAAGGGCTTTGGTACAGAGAGTTCTTTTTTTTGACGTTGATGGGATGCAAAGTTATGCTTTGTTATGAGAGACGCACGCAGCTCTTCTTGAGTCTTTTTTAATGGAATGGAACTTCCAAGTTCCGAAAAGAAGCAAACTGCAACTACACAAACAATCAAACACTTTGCCATTATCGACTTCAATGACTATGAACACTTCTTAGAATAATGCTTGATATCATGGATCAGTATAGATAACTTACTGGAAGAAAAATATGGACTAAATGCAAAATATGACAACTTAAAAAAGATATATGAAACAGCAAACGAATACTCACTTATTTCCCGCCGGTAACCTCAATTTCACTTTTTTCTTCCCTCGTCTTTTTCTGGTTCTCTTCACACTTGAAACTATATGTACCAAGGATTAAATATAAATATATATATATATTTAAAAACACACACCTAAAGATGGTTTCTTTTTTTTTTTTAATGGTTTGTAGATTCAATGAATAATCCACCTCTTCTTCACCTCTTGAATGGGAAATATCATACAGGATACATTTGAAAAAAAAAAAAAAAAAAAACTACTTTCAAACTACGCTCCATCTCATGCGTAGGCTTCAGCGCGTACACATACTCCCGTACTATTATGCAACATCACTATAATTTTCCTTTTGTACATCAATTTTAATAATACTTTTTCAAGACTCAAACCAAGGGAAACCCTCCCCCCCAAAATGCGTATTTTTGCCAATAACTATTATCAGTATAAAATTAGAGTGTGTTTAACGCGGTTCTTCTTCCTGTATTTTTGCAAAGAAAAACATCACAAAACAAATTTCTAACTTTTTCCGGACATGACCTCAAGGTCAATTGAAACTTTTCTTTCTTCCTTTTTTGTGGCCTCTTCAATATATGTAATATTTGTATACGTATATTTGTAATTTTAAAATAGCTATTTAAAAAGTAATTTTTTTTTCACTATGGTGAGCAAAATATTTTGTAGATAAGAGAAATTTTCATATTGTGAACAAAAAGTCAATTTAAAAATATTTTAAAACAATGAGCTTCTTGGATGTGGTTTACCAATGAAAAAAATGACATCCTGGAAATAATTTATTTTGATTCTTTTAAAAATAAATTAAGATTTGAATCCATTAATGGAATATTCATACATTTGTATCTTTTAATTCAATTAAAAAAAATAATTCAATCATTAATATGTTCTGCAAAAGTAGATGGTTTAAATATGTTTTATACATACTCGTATATGTACACTAGATAACAGGTGGTCCATTTAAATCTGAAGACTTACTAATTCAATAATCAATTAAGGTTGAGGGATTGAATTTAATCCATATTTCGATATATTAGAGCATAAGCAATTAGTTACAAAATAAAATTAACTTGAGCACACTAGCTTACGTACAAGTCGAGAAAATGACACATAAACGCGATCGACGAATTTCCATTCGTGCACTCCAAACAGTTTGGGATCTCCAGGACTACCTTCTACGCCGTCAGTAAGTCTGAAACGTTGGATATGAAGAAGGGATCTATCAAAAAGGCCAAACTGGACTCGGAGGAGTTAAAGACGGCCTGTAGTACCATTCATCCAAAAACCGAGGCCCTCAAAGCCATTGTCAGTCACCACTGCAGTGGGTTCCATGCCTTCCATCGCCACATGGAATCCATCATTGCCGCTAAGGGCGGGTACATTAATTATTAACTCACATCTATTTATAATAAATTTATTTTGTTGAAATTCTATTAATTTAAAATTCAAAGTGTTCACATTTTAATGGACCACTTGGTATATAAAAACTGTGAATGACATTAAGATGCAATTGCGGTTAGCGAAAGATCTGTTTCATGCAAAAGCCCTTCGTCAAATGTGTTTTTTTTTTTTTTTTTTTTCTTTAAGAATAAACAATAACATTGAGAAAGTATTTATTAAATTTATTAATATAGATATATTATTTGTTTATTCCTTGATTTATTTGTAAATCTATGTATGTGTGTGATAAAAATTCATGCTTACATTTCGTCATGGTGAAGGTGCTATGAATTGTCATGTATATGTGCTTATATGAATACAGTCATGAAGGTTCAATACTCTTAAAAATAAATAAAAAAATTAAAATAAGGACACACAACTCTCTCATGTTTAATTCCATCATTAACAAAGCATAGATATTTGACCTAGATCATATAATGGTGACGTCATTAGGGCTGTCAAAAAATAACTTTTATAAAGGTCTTAATTTGTATTGTTGATATATGGATACATCCAATTAAAACAATTTAAAATGTAAGGAAGAATTGTGTTATTAAAAAACATACATTCAGATTATAGTTTAAACCACCTAACCAATCCCTAACAACAATAAAAATATCAAAAACAATTTAACTAATTATAACACAATATGGATAAAATAATTTAACTTTTCAATTTATTAACATTATTTTCGCTTTAAAAAAATATCATACCACCGAACGATCCTCTACCATGTCGAAGAGTAGCAAAGGGATTCAAATATACGAGACATAATTGTATCAATGAGATAGCTCCAAGAGCAGAGGCTACATGATTTATATTTTTGAGGGGGGGACTTAGCCTTGAGAATTTTTTGGAAAAAATTCCAAAAATCCATAGCTATTCACAAAAAATTAAATTTTAAATATTATTTTGTTTTTAAAATAAATTCAAGTACTAAAGTCTTTTAAAAAAAAAAAACTCTAAAATACACAATTATTGACAAAAAAAAAAGGTAAAAAATAATACTTAGCTACTTAATTTGGCCGACCTTTTATTGAACGAAAATAAATCTTTCAATAAAAATGTTTACCCATATTTTCGCGTTTTTTTTTACACTAGAGTAAAAACTGCATTTTTGCAGAGGTAGATATGTTTATTGCCTTCATTCTTACGCCATTAACGAATTTTGGATCTTTGACATTTAACGTTTAAAATATATGGCTCAGTTTGACGACTTTAACAGAATATATATTTTTTTAAATTGCCAAATTTCATATCGAAAAAATTCGTAAATTTTGACATTGAATTTTTTTTGACAGGAAAAGTTTTTTATTCCAATAACTAAGCCCAACTATTTTTATCCTCTCGGAGTATGTAGAAACTAGAATACTGAATATATTCTAATTCTAGTATTGATAAATAACTATTAACTATAGTTCAGTTATTTTAGTAATAAATTATGTGAGGTGATAAGATGAATGTATGGGAGTCTTCCTAGAAGGGTGGACTCTGCAACTTGTCTTTTAAGTGAGCAGATGAGTTTTAAACCATATCAAGAGTAATATTAGATAATAACTCTGCTAGTCAATTGACTTCTACAAATACTTTATCATGGGATCATATCTACTGGAACATTAGTTCAAATGGTCCACATATTTCGGTTTAGTTCAATTCTAAAATTCATCATACTCCTCCTAAATATGAAACCGAGAATGTTCGACTAAGTCACCGGCAATCAGGAATATAGCCTTACAATGCTTGCAATAGAAATTATTGGAAGAGATTGAGTTCGACGAAGCTTTTTCGTACCATTCAAAAATGCGTCTCCGCATGATCACAAAGATCGTCTGCTGTTGATTTTTTTTTTTTATGACCTTAGAGGACAGGAAAGTTATGCAATTTGTTTTTTTCCAAAAAATTCCCCTTTTTGTTACGAGCTGTAGATATATGAAATTAAGAAAAAAAATTATATTTATATAATTTTTGAAATTTTTTCTGAATAGCTGTAGATTTTAACTTTTTTTTCAAAAAATTTAATATTTGAAATTTTTGTATAAAATATTTAATTTTTTGCGAATAACTGTGAACTTTGAAAAAAAAAATATTAGTTGAAATTTAATTTTTGAAATTTTTTTCCTAAAAAAATTTCTTATTTGATTTTTTTCTTTTTGTTTCAAAAAAATTTATTCAAAAACCAATCCCGTTCGCAAATAGGATCCTTTGAATTGCCCTGAAGAATGATAAATACTTGATTAAGCCGGAATTAAGAACAATGACAATCGATTCTCGAGCATGAAACATATAATACTTTTAGTTATATTGAATTAATTTATGATATAAATGATGTCTACATAGTTGAAGAAACGTCAGAATTTGCGACTTCCTCAACAGCTGTTAATAGGGATGAAACTGATTTTAAGGATCATATTAAGGAGTAACACAACTCTTTCAATTTTCATTCACGATGGATATGCTTATGAAATCATTACTTGAGTTATGTTGCAACACTTTCAATCAAAGACAATTATGTTTTTCTAATATATATCGAAGGATTAATATTGTTAATATTTGAAAGTGTAAATACAATATTAAAGAGAATGATGCACTCCGTAATTGGATTAAGTATGAGTATAAGATATATACACGACACCTCAAATCAATCAGTCAGATCAACACATTACACTTTTTTAAATGCAATTTATTTAGTAGGATTCATAGATAGAATTTTCCAGATTTCCGCTGAGTAATCACAAGGACAGCATGTTTAATTATAGATCATGATTAGTTTTGTTTCGTTGTGAAATGGTCTTCCTAGTCTTTTATATTTCTCTCTGTATGTATAGTTCATTAAAAAAAAAAGTATTGATGATGAACTTCCCTAATTATTAGAAGAGTCGTCCATTCAGAAATAAATACAGGTTGGGGATTTTAAATCTGGGAAATTTAAGTGTATATTACAATTATATCTCAAAATTAATAGAGCAATTCACAAATCTTTTCGTCTTACATATAGGGGTCTATAGTGAAGTCAATCACTCCAACCAACCAACCCCATCCTCCAACCTAGCTCTAAACCTGGCATAGGCCTTGATGAGGAATTCCTTATCCATGTCGGCCTCTAACTCGAGAATGGAAGCCCACAAGGAGTCCACAGTGTTATCTGCACGTTTATTGGAGTCTATCTCCCAGACGGTCCCCATATAGTAGTCCAAGGGGTTCAGATTCGGCGAACTAGGATCCCTCATTTCCTACGTTTAAACATAAATGTCTAAAAAAACTCATTTTTCCTGAATAAACCCGGTTCCAATTACCCAATTTGGATAAACTGTACCAATTTCAAATTTTAGGATAACACTAGATCAGTTAACATCGATTTAAGCTCTCTAGCATAATAACATAATAATCTATGGAGTTATTTGTTTCCTTGGGCATGCGCTCGGCACGGATGCACACATTAATAGCTGCACGGTGTTCGTATTCAGAGGACATCTTAAGGATTTTATATTTATATTATACAGTTTATCAGTTGAATTTGATAAGAACACTTTTATACAAAAATAGGTTCCAAAGATATGAAGGTTTTGTATTGTTCTGGATTTTAAATTCCCACCCTGTATATATTTTATTTATTTTCTTTCTTTCATACAAACAAACAGAGAAATGACATCATCACTTGTAAAAGTCTCTACAAATAAAAAATGCAAATCATTTATAAACATTGCTTCTTCTCGTGTAGATTCTGATGAATTCGTCTGGTCTATGTGCTTAGTGGCATTCAATCCATGATATAAATATAATATTTCAAAGTAAACGTCATATATTACTCCCTTCTATGTTTGTCATCATGTTATTAATTATGTACCTTCACTATCCAGTAAGTTTCATATTTTGATCAAGATAAAAAGGTTTATTTCCAGCTACAGGGAGAAGTAAAACTTTAAAGAGTATTATTCCAAGGATGACAAAATAAAATTAAGATTAAAAGTCTTTGTAGTCACATACACATACTATAAGAAATGCTATGAAGATAATATGAAATTACTGAAAAAGGCATTTTGTTCAAGTGGGTTCATTGAGATATTATGAGAACATTTTTGTCCTTAAGGTCACAATTCCCGAAATTTGTTACTCCTCTACAAAACTTCACTCTTGATATCCTTGGAGATATCAAGCGCTGAAAAGGCTTAGGTAAATATATATTGTTTTAAAGAGTAATAATCTCTCATCTATGGAAATCTTAGAACGGTATAAATATTAAGAATTCTACAAAGCATAGGAATGTAGAAATTCCTTTGCATTATAATAAGGCAAAAAATATGTCACTTTTGCAATGTAAAATTATAAGTAAACGTTTTCTAACAGTACATTTATATATGTACTTTATAAAAATGGCTTCGGATCTTCAACCAAAGTTGCATACATACATTTAAACCATTTGAATAAGCATGCATAGGTATAGTTTAATAGCCTGGAAACAACACAAAAAAGATTTTGAAGCTTTATTGTATGTTTTGAATTCTTAAATTAAACTTTTAACTGTTGTAAAAACAATTAAAAATATATTTGTTTAATGACAAACTACGGAAATTATGATGAATGAAACATTCCCTCTATCTCTGTATAAGATAAATTTCCATAATTTTGATTTACTGGAGGAACTTTTATCCCCCCTTATTAAGGAATTTTTCGTTTTGACTAGAAAATTTAATATTTGAAATTTAATCTAATTAGTCAAAAAAATTAAATTTTCTGTGAATAGTTAATGGTTTTTAAATTTTTCTTCAAAAATTTTATTTTTGGAATTTTGTTTAAAATTTTTAATATTTAATATATTTAATTTTTTTGAACAACTGTAAATTTTTTTTTGCGATTAGCTATTGATTTTTGAAATTTTTCCAAAAAAAGTTGATTTTTAGTGAACAGCTGTGAATTTTTGATTTTTTTTTCCAAAAAATCTAATATTTTGAGAATAACTATGGGGTTTAGAAATTTTTTATGAATAACTAAGGATTTTTGAATTTTTTCCAAAAAAAAATAATATTTTGTGAACTGTGGATTTAAATTTTTTTCACACAAAATTTAATATTTTCAAAATGTTTGATTTTTTTTTCCAAAAAATTAAATTTTTTAAGAACAACTAAATATTTCTAATTTTTTTTTTTTTTTTTCAATATTAATTTATAATAATTTTTACTGTTAACTATATTTGTGCTTATTTAATGGTTCCATGCTTATATCATTGGAATCTGCGATGTGTTAAATGTCAAAAAACGTTCTTTCATTTCTATTGTATAAATTTACTTGTTCAAATGAGTTGATTTTTTTTAAATACGTTAAATTACTGTATTCATATTACAAAGGTAAAAATTGGCTAGTAACTAGAATCCATTAGAAGGTCCACATTTGTATAAATATATACATATAGAATTTATGAGGTATTTACTATTAGGATTAATCATCATTACGGTGCATCTTATAGGTAGCTATTCAAAAAATGGTTATAAGAATGAAAATATCTATTCAAAATTAAATAACACTTTCATTTATCAAAATATTTATTCAAATGAAGGAATGGACTATATACGTATGTATATGAAAAAAATGCCCCTTGAAATGTTTTCTATGTATGTTGTTCACTTTACGTCACTCTGAATATATTTTCTGTTTTTCATAAAATAGTCTTTTCTTCATTCTTTACATTGTATGTAGGTCCACAACTATAAATTATTCTTTTGTAAGAGAAATACTTCATAATGAATATGTCCTTCAAAGCCTTGTCACTTCTATTTCTTCATTATTATAATTGTTTGAAAGGTTGTATTGTTTTAAGTACTATTTTAATATATTTTTACTATAAATATTTCTATTCATGCAAAAGGGGCACCCATAACTTGCAGTGACATTTTGTAAGTTTTATTCCACGCTATTTTTAATTACACTACCAAACAACAGCTGAAATATAAATATACAGATTTTTTAGTTCCAGTTCTCTTAACATAAAAATGTCGGAGCAACAACAAAACGCCTTAGTGTTCTCCTCAGTGCTAGTTTCAGTACCCAAAAGTCTTCAGGGGGACCATTTCCATCTCCATCCTGACTGCCTAAAACCTCATGAAGTAAATAACTACCCAATACCCCCAAGAAGAACCAAAACTTCTGCACCAACAACATGACTGACTTCTGACATGCCCTGATTTCAATCCTCTGGACTGTGCAGTTTCGAGTGTCTTGGAGAAGAATACCACCGCAACTCTCATCCAAATTTGGACTCACTCAAAGCTGCCGTCATGATAGCGTGGTACGCCATGGATACTAAGAAGTCCTTTAAGGAGGGGAATGGTATTGAAATTTGTATTCTGAATCTAATTATCTTACATTTCTATTAGCAACATTATGCTGGTTTCTGGCCTACCTCCATGGGGCCCTCTTTCAGCCTTGAGGGACCTCCTGCGCTTTTTAGTTTAGACCTTCTTGAGCTAAAAGGTCTGTTGCACCCCTCATCCAAATTTAGATTCACTCCAAGCTCCATCTTGATAACATGGTACGCCATGGACAAAGCTTTCATAGTCAAAAACTGGCAATCTATTGTCCAGCATGTCAAGGCTGTTGTTGCTTGTAAAGGAGGATATATTGAATAAAAAATATAATATTTAATCATATCACAAATTGGCTTTGAGTCGTATTATCTTGATTTAATAAAAATCACGTTTTTGTAATTTAGTCATGGAATAGCTTTTTTTAGTTGGAAATCTGAACAAGATTTTTATTTTCCAAAGCTGTTATCATTATTATTTTATTCTTGAAGACATCAAATCTAAGTATAGAGTAATTACTTGTGCGTGTGCTCGTGAAAGAGAAATTTGTAAGAGTAAGTATCTCTTGAACTACTAGTAGATTTGAGGATTGACATCGGAATAATTGCATTTTATATCTCCATGCTATATACGGAGTGGTTTTTCATATATTTATTTCCTTTATCTCACACTACTGTTCGTTACTCATTAGGATAACAGTAAAAATTAATAACCGATTTTGATCAAACTTGGAATGCAGATTATATATGATCACAGTAAGAGAGCATTCAATTTTGAAGGTAACAAAAAACGTAAAAATGAATAATCAAACATAACTCCGGAACAGATTGAGAGTTACATAGCACATGTGATGAAAAGTCCCGGGCTTAACATAGAAAACACGTTTTTTCGTTCAAAATCAGCTATTTTTAATTATTATTATCAGTTTTATTTTTTTTATTTGCATGATAGAGTCCTCAAAACACTTTTCAAGCCATTGTATAGCTTGAACGGTATTTGGATTTAGAGAGAATATGTACTTCCCCAGCATTATTGATTGACCAATATGTATTTAATAGAATCAATATTTCTACTCAAATGAATCAATGACTTCAAAAATCAAACATGGTATTTATAATGAAACCACAGAATGCCTTTAAACATTTATGCATTCAATAAGGAATAAATTAATCACATTCAAACGGTTAAAAATTATACAGGATTGATCGTTACACTATAATAATAAATATGAACATGGACCATGATTAAATACATAATTTTTATATGATTTCCCATAACTAATTAGCACGTTCAACTGATTGATTGATACTCATAAGTTGTGTATTTACAGGGTTCCCAAGATAAATCTGGACAAAATTCAAAAGTGTCTGTCTAAAATTGTAGACTGGATATAGATGTAAGCAATAAAACAACAATTATTTTTTTGATATTTATGTATTATTTTATTCAATGGTACTGCGCTCAGCGTCAATCACTTTCTCGATCCAGGCCCTGAAGCTCTTGCAGACATTCTCCACAACTGCAGCCGAGATCCTTGCCAACTCCTTCTTCATGGTTGCCTTCAGACTGTCCACGCTGTCGTAGTTCTTTAAGTAGAACTCCGTCTCTAACTTTCTCTAGAAGAAATAATCCAATGTATTGCATTCGGGAGAGTTGGAGGGCCAGGTCTGGGGGGGGCATAAATCGTAAAAGTTGGTCCTGATGAACTCTTGGCTGATCTTGGACGTGGGGTAGGGGGCAGATTCCTGTTGCCACATGTATGGCTCAGGGACGTTGGCCTACACCCACGGAAGAACAGTGGACCTCAAGCACTCCACATACACAGTAGAATTGACCTTTTCTCCCTTCTTAAGAATGGTGGTATGAGCTTCCCTGAACTGGTGATAACGCCCAAGACCATGATGGAGATTGGGTTCTTGGACTTGTACATATAGGGGTAATTGTCATTGGAGGTGGAGAGCCATCTGTCATTTTGAGAGTTCATTTTGCGTGCAATAGTGAATATTTTATCAACTGAGAAAATGATAGTGTCACCTGCATTGGACGTCTTGAGCCTAGAGAGCAGAGTATTGCCGTGAGCCAACCTAACCTCCTTCTTGTTCTCAGTTAACATATTATATTATACACAAGACTGCAACCTCCTAATTCAGAAACTAATCAATTAATCACTAAACCATTAATCAATTTGTCCAAATTAGGGGTGAAGTTGATTGTGATGATTTTTAAAGCAAAGTGAAGGTTTGAGTCTGTGATCAATGGCCTGATCTTTGATTGGTTATTTTTGGGTATTGAAAAAGTCTGCTTGTACGTTATTGATGCAAATATCACAAACATTTTTCTACAATATTTTTGAGGCTTTTAAAGTTATCTGAGTACAGATATTTATGAAATTCAATCTGTCATTTCCTTTCGCTCATTTTTTTCAAAGATTCATCATCATACAAATATATCAGTTTGAACTACAGCTCTTTATTTCTTATTTCAATATCAAAGGTAAAAGGTGACCAAAGTACTGGGTGAGGACTCAAAAATTAGAAAATTTTAAAAGCCGTTTTTACTTCCACATATTTTTAGTTTGTGTTCACTTTTTTTTCAATTTGTCCCCCTCCATTCTGAATGATGGCTACAATATGGGGACTAACAGAAGCACAGCTGGCCTGGATGAAGCACGACGCCAATTTATTCCACTCCTCCTTGATCACAGCTTTCAGGGGATCGATATTCAGGTTCGACATGCCCTCCAAGATGCTCCAAACAGCAAAATCCAAGGGGTTCACGTCGGGGGAGGACAAAGGCTACAAGTCTGCTGGCCAGAAGGCCGCCATGTTCTCCCTGCAGAAATGGAATGGGGAAGTTGACAATGGCCAAGATCTCCTTGGGATCGACTTTTATGCGGGGAAAAAATCGCACACCCTTGTTGCTCAAATATTTTTGATTGCACAGAAACAAAATGAACATCAAACTGTACCTATTTGTCAGTTCTTTCGAATGGCACTAGGTACAAAATTGTCAGACTTTTAGAACTGAGGCTAGACGGGCTCGAAGATGGTTCTAATTTTTGAGTCCTCAGCCTGTACATTGAAACGATCTCCCATTCCTTTGAATACAACAAATTAACTGATAAATTAATATTGTAACGCTAACAGCCAAGAACTGTAGTTGTTCGACAGTTCTTGTGAGACGACAGTTTTTGTGGGCAAAAATTTTTAAGTTTCCTTTTGAAGGCTCTCACTTCCCTGTTTATTTCAATTGCAAATACACCCTTATTACCTTGTACTTTTATGTTTCATTTATTTATATGTAGTAATATGTCAACAGGAAATGCAAAATTACATTAAGAAATGTTTGGCATATTGAAAAACATAGCAATATGTATTTTGATCTCCCAAACTCTTTTTAGCACTAACAGGCCCATATTTTTGTTGTAAATAGCTTTGGTTATATTTGCATCCATATCTTCCAAGAAACTTCTAAATAGCTGATGTTCCAGTCCGTGTGCTCTTATTGAATTCATTGCATGTATCACTGGATCCATAACATGTTTGATTTGCTATGAACATTTTCAGAATGTTTTGTTATGTATGGTGCAATCAAATCACAACACATTGTGATGTTCAAAATCTTCCCTGATTACATCATTCAGACGTCTCACAATTCCAGAATTCTTATCTATGAGTACAAGTGTACTATCTGTTGTAATACTTGCCAATTTATAAAAGCTTAATCCCTATTTGATTTATCAGCAAATGGCACTGTTTTACATTTTTTTCCCCGAAGTAGTGTCATTGACAGCAATTCTTATATTATATGAAACTTTTGTCAATTGCTCTGATGTAAATGAGTAACTGAGAAGTAACCTGAACATCATTACTTTCATCCAAACCAATCAAAAACCAGTGACAATCAGTACCATCTTTCAATAGTTGTTCTTGGACATTAATTGTAATTGAATCTATGCGGCAAACAATAGTTCTCCTTCACAGGGATATAGCTTCTACTTTTGGACACACGACACAGACAACATCAGCAATGTAATCTGTACTAAATTCCACTTTTGCCAATGGTTTGTCCTTTGTTAAGACAGAGTTTCGGTAGACACTATTTGCTCAATCAATTTTTAAGTAATTAATAAGATCTCTAGTAGAAAGAGAACCAGGGACTGGATGGACTTTATACCCTCCTCTATCTACAGAAGTTTTTCATTCTGGAGCGTGAGTAGATTTTGGAATTTTTTCAATACATTTAGCATGAATTTCATCTTTATTAGGTGTTTATCAAAGTAAGCTCTAATCTATGTTGTTAAGGTATTTAATTAGAAAGAATACCCATCTACTTGTTACAATCAATATTTGTCTAATTTTTAATAAGTAAAAATTTGTGTTTGGCAATGAACATTCTATACTAATCCATTTATTAGAAATCGGCCATATAAGTGTTTTCATTGTGCAGATCTGTGGATTTCGCTATTTTTTCTTTATATTATATGCTACAGGCTTTTGCAGGCTGAATGCCACCCAAGGGCCGTAGTTTGCCCACTTAGTGTGAATATAAGAGAGAAAGGTCTTTGATTTACAGTTGGTTGTTCACAAATTCACATACATACATAGATATTATGGAATATTTTTAAATAAAGTGTTTCTTATTTTTTGGTTTCTATTTCAAACATATTTCTTGATATTCGGATGTATTTGTATTTTATCGGTCTTGAGAAGAATATTCTTTCTCACGGAGAATGACTTTCATAGAAAATTCAACCATTTGCTGTCAACGACGTTTCATGTCTTCCGATTTATCTATGTATTTACATCATGCACAAGAATAAAAATTCGAGGCCATTGGATTTCTTTAATTATCAATTCAATATACATATATAAAAAATAAATATTTTTACAATGTTTCAAATTTAACTAAATTAAATAATAATTTCTTGACAACCACACTTATCTAAGAAAATATAAGTTAATGTGTCAATTATTTTCTCATCACCAAAATAAACTGTATGATTGTTCAATGAACTGGCAATTAATGAGATTTTTATTACAATTAATTATGAGCGTATTATATAACATATTTAATGGCAAATTTCATTTCAACAAAGTCTTAAACACCCTTATGAGATCTATTTTTCAGAATTGTGCAGTGATTTCTGCACAATTCATATGTGGAAGTCCCTTTCCAGAGAGGAGGGTAGGAATACAAATTTTAGTGAATAACCAGCGGCTTTTATATAAAGGGGTAGGGGTTAGGGGAGGTAGGCCATTTTTTTTATTTATTGTTGCCCTATTTTTTATGTGGGAGCGCATAGCTCATTAAATTATTATAAATATGTTATATTTTGGAAGGGGGATAGAGAGGTTGTGTAGTTAAAGTAACTTAGCTCCTCCTCCCTTTGCAGTCGCTCCTGATAATTCTATTGGGGGAGGGGCAGTGTTTTAAACTAAATTGACTATTGATTCTTATCTTAATTAGAATTCTTCTTTTAGAACAGTGGTTATTAACCTGGATTCGATTGAACCCCAGGGGTTCGGTAAGCCCCCATGTCCACTTACTAACTAGACTGTAATTACAGAAGATACTATTTTAATGGTTGATAAACAAGAAGAAATTTGAGTAAGCCTCCCTCATATCAAAATGATATTTTTTTCAATTAAAAATGTATTTTCGAGTCTCAAAATTTGTACATACTATCCCTTGTTATTTTTGTTATGTATCAGTATCGTATAAAATAAAAAAGAAGTATGGATAAAAAAAAAAGGAAATAATCTCGTCACACTACGTTAAAAATGTCAGGCGCGCCATATTTTAGCTTTTTCCCATGAATGTAGCAACAAATATTAATATTAAAAGTACTTCATATCTAAAATATGTAATAAAAGGTATTATCTCGATCATCATGAGTGTCCTTGGAAAAAACAAAAGTTCAAATAAATTAAATGTTCATGGAAATATTACATGTTCAAATTTGTGTAAATAGCTATGTAGAAAAATCTTCACTTCGGTCTTAATGGATAATCTTTCAATCCCTTCTTACTATGTCCAGGAAAAAAAAATGGTTTGATGAATACACAAAATATGGAATCACGTGTATAAAGGAATGTGATGGGAGTCAGCGTCCTGAATGCATGACTTGCACTGCCAAGTTGAGAAATTCTAGTCTAGCACCTGCAAAACTGATGGAACACTCCCTAAAGCTGCATGGAGATGGGAAATGAAAGAAAACAACACTTTCTAAAAATTCAAGGTAAAGAGATCTAAATTTGATGAAAAGGCTACTATGCCTGTTCTTCGCTTTATACCCATCGACAAACCAATCCTCACAGCATTTTACGAAGTTGCCTACCTCATCTCAAAGCAGGGCAAACCACACAACATTGGGGAAACACTGGTAAAACCAACCGCGTTGAAGATGTCGAATATTATGCTGGGAAGAGCTGCTGAAGATAAGTTATCTCAAATTCCTCTTTCAAATGACACTATCAGCAAGAGACTAAACGACATGAGCAATAACATCTTGGCTCAAGTAGTTGCAGATCTTATTCAAGGCCTGTAAAATTCAGCCCCCAACTCGATGAGACCATTGACATTTCTAATCTAAGCCAGCTTGTCATATTTGTGCGCTATATGAAAGATAACGTGATACAAGAAGATTTTCTATTTTGTAAGCCTCTTACAACAACAACCAGGGAAGTCGATATGAAGAAACTCGTGGATGACTTCTTTAGAGGCAAAAATCTTTCATGGAATATGGTTTCCGCAGTTTGTTTAGATGGAGCTCCAGCCATGCTGGGACGACACTCTGATTTTGAAGCGCTGGTGAAATCCGCACATGCACTTAGAAGATCTTAAAAAGTCTCTCGAGGGATATTTTTCCACTACAGGGTCATATCCAGCATGGGTGTGAGACATATTTTCACGTTTAGTGTTGCGATAGCAAACGTGAAAGATGAATATCTCGATGAAATCATTGAATTTCAGCAGAGCCAGCTTCAATGGCAACTCTTCAGAACAACAACACTGTCAACGTTTTGGTTATTCTAAGGAAAGCCCTGGATATACTCATACCGTTTGTAACAAGGTATTTTGTTTTGAGAAATCCTTTTCGAGGATGGTGGACATAAAAACAAACAAAAATGAACAGACTCTGTTGCTAAAACGAAATGAGAGTGGCACTTGCTAAGGTGAAGCCACGCATTTCTGAACTTCTGTCTGAAAGGGAAACGCAGAAGACACATTAATTTGCAACTAATACTTAATGATTTAGTTTTTTCATAAAATTCATGTTTTGTAGGTCTTGTTCTTTGAAAATAGTGGTTTTTTTTGTGCTCTCACAAAATATATTCCTATGTTCTTTGAAGAAGTCATATTTTATTTTTCCAATCATGAAGGGATTCGGTTAATGCACTGATGAAGCTTGAAGGGTTCAGTACCTCCAATCAGGTTAAGAACCACTTTTCTTGAACATATTTTACAACCTCCTTCCCTGGAACAACCATAAGGGTAACTACAAAAATATTTTCAATGAATGACCCCCCTCCCTAGGTCTATATAACAAGCTATAGGTATAAAAAAGGGAATGTAAATTCCTTAGCTCATATCCGGAGTGACGTCATTGGAATAGAGAAGGGATATTCATATTATTACTATCTTAATACATTATATTGATAAGAGCAAATCTAAGAAAAATTTACTTTTTCAAAAAAATAATTTAAATTAATGAACCAAATTTTTAAAATTTTATTATAATTTATGTAAAATATTGATAATTTTTCATGAGGAATAAAGTTTACGAAGATGAGTTTAGTAAGACTTATAATGTAATATTGGGAAATTTCGTTCAAAATTAATTGAATACATCAAATGGTCTGTTTGTTTAAGTTTTCTAATTTTTTTAGAAGCAGCGTCAAACTTATTAAGTGAAGATATCCTTATAAAACTACGAACTCGCGCCAACATAATTAGGACTTCTTCAGACCATTCTGAATGCTTAACCTTACAGACATCAAGGAAGCACTTGATGATCCAAAAAGCTCTATGCCATATCAAAGAAGAATACCCTTGAAGTACTCCTTTAGACTAAAACTCATAGTTTATGCCTTATATGATAATGATTTGAGTTGTTGCTACAATATTAAAACAGATTCAATCAGAAATTTGGGAAATCATTTATCCTGCAAGGAGCTACGAATTATAGATCCAAAACAATCTTAATCGATATTTTAAGCTCTATTTTATCCACTTGTTACATTTCTCAATTATTTTTTTGTTCTAATTGGGAATTATATTCTATTAAGTGAGAAGATCATGTTTACGAATCATGCCTATTTTCACTTTATTTTTGTAAGATGCATTGTTGAAAAATATTTATTTTATAAATAAAATACTATATATTATATTAATTTGTCTCAAAAGTTATTAATTATATTTAAAAAGAAGTTGTCAATGCTGTTTTAATCAAATAATTATAATAATTATTTAAATCTTTGATTATCCATATGATGATTCATGATTTATAATTGAATTTGTAGAATAAATATCTTACTTTTACAATGTAGTCAGTTTACTCATAGCTGATAGTAAAATCTTAATGCTCACATAAACATTTTTAATATTCACTAATTATTTACGCATGGATTGATCTGGCTGAAAGTTGGTGTGTGTTCCTCCAAGAGATACTACTAAGCAAACATAATCTCGATAAGTCCTAGTAGTGCCATATCTCGGACTTTGCATGGACTTTTCACACGACCCTCGTTTATATTATACGATTATGAAAATTAATTACCTTAAATTTTAGATTTTATACTTAATTGGCAATTTTTTTGTTCTGTGAGATTCGAATATCTCAGAATGCAATATTTTTAAGAACTTACATATATGATATCTTTTAAATGGAGCTAAAGGCGATGAACAGGTTTGAACTGGATGTCAGATATTTGATTGACTGAGATCGTCTCAATGAGCTTAAGCAATAATGATTTAAATTTAACAGAGCGGCTAGTCATCAAACTAATAGATAAAATTATGTTCTATGGTCGAAATATGGAGATGAGTTCAACGTTGACTTTTTAACTAGTTGGTGTTACAAATCAGATCAGCAATTAATGTATAATTACTCCATAAAACTTAAAACATAATTTGATTATCATTTATCATTAAAATATAAATATAAGGAAGCATTGTAAAGACTACAGTAATAATTTTTAAAAAAAACCTGTCATTCATAATTTTAATATATACAAGCAAATTTCAGGATTTGATTAATTTAATCATATTTTGGACTTAAAAAATAACTTGTCTATATCTAAATATAAATTGACAGTTTTATCACAACCGTTTTGTAAATTAATTAACAATTTAAATTAATATAGTCATCAGATAAGAATGGAGGTGTAAATTTTTGAGTGAAGAAGAAACAACTAATAAGAGCTTCTTCTTGGTAATTAAATTTATTAAAGATTTCATACCTTATCACGATGACTTCTTTAATTCCGAGGCCCAAGAATGACGACTTAAGAAGATCTTTCTGTTGAATTCTATTCTACGTGTCATATTCTATCTTAGATGATGAGGGCTTATGGTTTGATAGTCATAATGATTCACAGTCAATACAATACCAATGAATTGAAGATATTTAGTCTTGGATTGAAATGATGTACACAAGTTTTAAGAGCAATTAAAGAATACGGATTCTATAACTGATTTTACTAATTCATTTTGATTTATGCAACTCATGAGAGAAAAAAATTTCTTTCGTTCCTCACCTCAGTCATATGAGAAACTGGAAGTAATCCTCTTCGGTTACTTTGATTCATATGTTTCACTACGACGTCGAAGAACCTAAAGTGGGTTGAATATCTTTCTACCTTTAGTTAAATGAACACATTGTCGTGATTGTTGAATGGAATGCAGAGCTAGAGGTCCAGGGGAGAGAGATTTAAAATTCTAATTCCTTGAAATAGATTGGCTGGCAAGTTTTTAATTTTTTTTAATATTTTTAATATGGACCTACTCCTGGAGACAAATGTCCTTCATTTTATTATGTGAAATAATAATTTCTTAAGTTGTGAAACACGGAATTGATGACGAGGATGGATAAAACCGACAACAAAATTAAAAATAGATAGATGTAAAAATATAATTTTGAAGTTATAAAATGACATCACTAGTCATAATTTGTATTGTTCTGTTCTCGTTGTTATAATATAAATTATTAAAACCTCGCTGAAACGATTCCTACCTGAAAAGACCCCAAATAAATTTTGATATTAAAAACTCCACTTTAACGAGCAACGGTGATAAATTCTTCGATATAAAAAGCAGACACCTTATATAACACATGACCTTAAAAGTTCCAGGTTTCAAACAATGATAGTACTATTTATTTTTAAGTTCACTTCATTTTCAATTGGTACCAACTTTCAAATGCAACAGTACTGTCAAAATTTCATAACAATCTGTTCTTTAGTTTGTGATGATTGTGCTAAGTGTGACGTTACTTTTGTTATTTGTAAAAGAATGAATCAAAAACAATGTCATATTTTAATTTTACACTGTATCATGAGGAGAAAAATATCGTTCAGGTTAATCAATGACTTAATAAGGGTTATGAGACTCCACTCCGAAAAGCGGATAAAATAAATAAATTATAATAATTTATAAAAACCAATTTTGAACGAAAAAAAAACCGTGTTTTATTTGTTAAGTCAGTTATTTTTTAGGCCACATGTATGATATCGCATAAATGTTTAATTTCAGCCTCCTGAATCTTAATAAATGATGATTGAAACATTTTATTATGTGTGCAAATTTCAAGGAACAAAATACTTTAAAAAATGATCTTCAACATTTATATGGAAAGATAAACTATAGTATATTTGCAAGATTCTGAGCCATCCCTTTATTTACTAAGAATAAGACATGAATATTTGATCTACTTTGTTTTGTTTTTTTGAAATATTCCCATTTTACCATATTAAGAAATATTAAAGGACCAATTTATACTGAAAATAATTAAAATGGAATTACCTATTTTTAATTGTTTTTATACTTTCTACGAGTGAAAGTAGCATGGATTCTAATTAAAATCAGGGATATTTTCTGTTATATGCCCTTTGATAATGTCAGATAAATACATATATATTATAAAATATTAAACATACTTATTACCAAATAAGTATGAATAACATTTGTGAGATTTATCTTTTACATACGCTAAAAAACACATTTTCCTTTTAACTTAGTAGGAAGGGTAACAAAATTAATATTTGAATTTTTTTTTTTTAATTTTTATTATAGACATATTTTCTATTTTGTAAAGAGGTAAACTTTCTACCTAACGTTAGACTAATAAAAATTAGTAATGTATTATACATTTTACCTCTTGGGCGTGAAACTTTTTGTTATTATTATCTTGAAAAAGTTCAACAGGAGTATTTGTTTCTTTATTACCACTCTAAATCATAACCATATAAAGAAAAAATAAAGACAGGAGGTCCCCTCATAATGCGGTTTCAAACAACGCATATTTCGCAATTATTTGGAATTTGAAATTATTCTGACTCTCCGTATAGTGCGGTATATTCCCGTATATTGTGTTTCTTTTATATTATGTAATTTATAAAAAACTATATGAGATAAAATATATTTAGTGGATATGTGAAAAAGTAGTTGACGCCGTCAAAAAATAAGAAATAGTTTACCAAAACATTCCAATTGTAATAGTTTGGTATGTTAAAATCATATATGGGGCTCTATAATTATATGAGTTTAGAGTTGCGAATAGGTTAATAAATTATTTGTGATTTTTTTTTTTTTGCATGAACTATACTAAATTTTATTCCAATTTCAAAAATGAAATATCGTTTTATTTAGCCTTTAAAACAGTAATCATGGAGTTTGGAAATAATTTTGTCAATAATTCAATTCAAGAAGAGATTATTTCATTCTTAAATTGAATAAGATTCTTGAGTATGCTCCAAACTTTGCTCCCTTGAATCTTCTCACTTTATAGTTTTCCCAAATGATAAAATTTCATTCCTGCGTAATATTTTGAAATTCTTAATTAGTGTGAATATATGGTTTGATTCAGGATATGAATATTTTTTACAACGGCTATACAAATACTATAAAATTGTTGGAGCTTAATTATTGCGGGAAATACTATGTTTTCCATTGTTTTAACGTTAAAGAATTTCTCTTGCTATTGCTCAGCATCATCACTCTATGAGTTTTAACTCTATGGTGCGTTCATACTATGCCTATATATATATATATAGATAGGTTACAAACGTAGAGGGCGTCACAATCAAATTGTTGTACTTATTTTTATAGGTTTTTCTTTTTTTTTCAAAGAGAAATATTCAAAATTGACTTTTTATAATTCGTATTTTTTTTAAAGTTATTTTTTTTTTGAATTTTCAGATATCTCCTGTAAAATACGGATATGCTCCATTATACTTTAGGCCTTTCTCTATCAACTAGCTAAATTTTACAAAATTATTTCAGCTGACATAGACATTATTGCACTTGCAAAATGTTGTTTCGTAATCACAAATTTAGTATGCTACAAGACATGGAGAAAATATTTATATAAAAAGCTACAAATACCCTTTTATGTCAGCTACAACTTTGTGTAATTTTTTTTTTAGTTTCAATAGCAATAATATATTCAAAATTACCTTTTTTTAAATTTGTCTTTGAAAAAAAGTTAATTTATGTCAACTTTCTGACATCTCCGTTAAATTACCGGTATGATCTCTGGATAAATATGCTAGTTACATATTATTAAATTTTACAATTATCTTGTCTTGCATACATTATTTTAAATAATTTATGATGAATAAAATGTTTTTATTGTTCCAACTACACTAAAAGAAAAAAAACGAAAAATAGTAAAAAGTGGACTATGAAAAATAATTTCTCCCGTCTTAAAGACTTTAGTACTAAAAAAGTTCCAGTACTACGTAGATTTCATATAACGCAGTTTTTTTCTTGTTCGCATAAACCGTTCTAATCGGGGACCCTTTAAATGAAACCTATTTATTAATTCAGCATTATTAATTAAGTTGGCCAATGAGTTACACTTACTGACATTTCCTTCATTCTTACATATGTACAATAAAAACACAAAAAAATAGTATAAAGCTACAAATAAATATTACAAAAAAAAGTATAAGCAGTTATTGACTTAATTACCTGTTTTCTAAATACTTTTATCAGCATGAAAGTTGGATAGTTTCAAAATTATTTAAAAAATGTTATTTGACATTTATTAACGTTTATAAATTGTCAAATAGGAGATTATTTAACGGAAATGGTTTTCAAATTCCCTCGTCTCACTTGATACGCCTAGGCTATTTCATAATATATTATTTTTGGTAAATAAACGAAGTGTAATAAGTTAAGTTATACTTATGCTCCGTTTCTATAAGCACATGAATACAATTTCTTGTTTATCTTTAGTTGCATATACTCATATATATTAACCATCTTATTATTTATATGAAGAAACTTTGGCTATGATATAGAAATACTAATGTATAGCTGTGCTTTTAATCAAATATTACTTAGTATTATTTCAATACAGTATCGAATAAAATACTATATAGGATTTTAATTTGATTAGTAATTCCTTTTTAAATTGTAGATAAATAATATGGCAATGATGGTCTGGGATTACTTAAAAAATAAATAGTAGTTGGTCTGATGGACTTATTTGACTATCTACAAATTATTTCTGGACTATTTTTATGGTTATTTTTTTAAGAGTAAGGTTGCATGATACAAGTAAGGGAACAATATGATGTAGATACCTGTATTATTATATTTCTTGCCATTATTTTACTGACTTGAATTGTATCATATACTTTAGTTCGCTCAATGTTTTTATAATGTTATAAATAGGTTTTGTAGAATCAAGTCTGCGTATTTTCCATTTGGAGGAATATTTTAAGAAATTCATTTTTGATTGTTAGTTTTTCAGGTATTAGCTATCAATTTTACCATCACATTATTAATTTTGGAAATAAATAAAAGTTTGGTTTACCCATTTGACCTAAACCCTAGCATCAAATAAGTTAATTTGTTCAATAATATTTTCCAAAGTATAGAGTGAAAAGTGGGCTATTAATTAATGTTTATTTTCCCATTACTATGAAAAGGTTTAATGATTATTTTTTGTTATTCTGTTTCCACTGTTCTTTTTCCATAAATAAACTATACTAATCATTTAATCATTTCATCATCATGAACGAGCAACAAACAATAAAGAAGCGCATCTCAGATCTCCTAGATGTTGGAGTTGATATGATGAAGATTACGGACATTGTTAAGTGTTCTAGAACCCTGGTTTTTAAGTTGGCCAAGATGAAAAAAAAATGAAGAAGTCATATATAGGAAGTGGAGGGCATAATTCAAAGAGGAATAGGAAGTTCTTGTTAAATTTGGAGAATAACATAAAGGAAGATCCTACAAAGTCGATGAAACATTTTATTACATCTGATGTTGAAATATTTTTATATTAATCTTTTTTGTCTATTTTGAAGAAACAAATCAAAGAAAAATGAAATATAAAATGCTGTATTTCGAATATTATCAAATAGGATCAACGATTCCAATGTTTATAAGATCAATACTTGTTGCTTTAATCATCCTGATATACCCACATTTTATCACAATCATACAAACTGCTCACCTTTTTGGCTTACATTTTAGTATTAAAAAGCACCTGAACCCTCACGTTACAGAGGAGCCTTATGACTGTCATTAACCAACACCAAAGTTTCACATACCTTTACAGAGCCCTTTAAGTATCATATCTATAAAAGTTGAAGCCCTTAAGTTATATGAGTAACGAGGGTCCTTATATGCTCAGGGAAGCGGTGGTGTTGGGTAATGATCCACCGTTTGGACCAGCAGTTCACTTGCAAAATCCATGGGCTTGATGTATTACAGGATATTAAAATGAGTCCTTAAAACTCAGGATTTCGACGGCGATAGGTTTTTATCCCCTAGTGGACAAACAGGTCACTTTCGTAACCTGTGGGCCAAGTTGTGCTATAATATATTAGAAGGGCTCCTTGATACTCAAGACAGTGGTGGCGATAGGTTTTTATCTGCCTTAGGGACCATCTGTCCACCTGCACAACCTGTTTGCCGAGGTATATTTTGCAAAATAAAATGGAATCTCTCCCGATAATTTCTTATTATATAATAGTTTTATTGTAGGAAGTTAAATGAAAATGCACTAGGTTATAAAATTGTTTGCAATGGAATTTTATCATAATCAAATCCTTAATGATAAAATTGCTTGCTATGAATTGTTTAAAAATCAAATTTCCTGCAATCGTTTTGCCTCACAATGTAAATGAACGTAAAATAACCACTCTATTAGAAATTTTATAGATTTCTCGGGCATTTTTCCCATTGCCTGTAACGTATATAAAATTGTCATATTTAGTCTACACAAGAAGTAATTAATAAATTATATGATACAAAACCATGTTACCTTTACTTTCCATAATGTTGAAATCTATTGAGAAGAAAAGAAAAGTTTGAAAAAGATTTATTTTTTGTAGATTAAAGTTAAAAAAGTCTTCAAAGATTCAAATAATTGGAGATTGGTATGTAAACGCAACGAAATCGTTATTCCAAGATGTCACTCGGAACTTAAGCTGGCTTTTAATTTTCTTTTGGGTTACTCAAATTAATTTTTATCAATATCAAACGAAATATTTATACTGCCGCAAGTTGATACTTTGACTAATCTTTTTTGATTTGAACTTTATCATTTTATTCCCAGATGCGTTATCTAAGGTCTACGAGATCGTTTCGTATATAATACTAAAAACCTGTAAGAGAAAGCCCAAACACTCCCACCACAAATGGGCTAGAAGAACAGAAAAATGACAACAATGACATAAATTAAGTTCAAAAGACTATATGTCATATTTTTATGAAAAAATCAAATAGTTCAAATAGTCGAATGTATCATTCATAAATTTCACAGGCCTAATTTTTTAAAATATATGTTTGACTATTTAAATGTAACGAAATCTATTTTTTCTGTAAAATATAAAAAATGTCCTTTTGAACTTAATTTTTTCGCGTCACTAGTTTGGAGTAAATCAATTTTAAATAATGCTAAAAAATTTAATATACACCTGGAATAGGTTAGGGGGGTACACAAGGGGTGGATTGAAGGGGCTGTAGCCCCCCCCCCAAGGATTTTTTGCTTTTTACTAGAAAATTTAATATTTGAATCCACAGCTGTTTTCAAAAAAATTCAAAAAAAAAATTCGAATAATAAACTATTGAAAAAAAAATTCAAATATTAATTTTTTGGGGAAATATTTCAAAAATCAATGGGTATTGACAGAAAATTAAATTTTTGAAATTTTTTTTTTCAAAACTCCACAGTTGTTCACAAAAAAATTAAATTTTTGGGATAAAAAATTCCGGATTTCTGGATAAAAAATTCAAAAGTTATTCGCAGAAAATCAAATTGAATAATTAAACTAAATTTGTAACCTCGAATTTTGAAAAAAATATTCAAATATTAAATTTTCTAGTAATAAGCAAACATTCCTTTTTTGTGGGGTGGGGGGAGGAAGGCTACAGCCCCTCCAGCCCACCCTATGCAGACGCCTCTGTATATGAACTATTAAAGTTTTCATTTACTGTGTTTATTTTACTAATGATAAAAAATAAAAAAAAATGACTCCTTTCAAAGACTCAAAAGAATGTATTCCATATTAATTTCATTGTTCTCATATTTATGGTTCTTAGGGCTCTACGTTACAAACTTTTATGTGTGATTTTTTTAATTTAACTTTTCATCTTCAATTTTGTCTCAAACATACAAAAAGTGTAAAAATAATTAATAAATGAAATCAACAATCTAAATCAGGGGTGTGACTAGGATTTTTTAATTTGGATTTTGGGGTGTGAGATTGAAATTTGGGAATTTTTAAAAGAATGTTACGTATGTCAAATTTTATTGAAATTGCTTTTTTATAGGCATATTTTTAAAGGGTAAATAATTTTTATTAATTTTTTGTAAAAAAAAATTCACGACATTTATTTCATTTTGACTTTGTGGATAAAAATAATATTTTGTATTTGTTTTTAAATATGACCAAAATTGACAAAATATTTCCATTTTTTTACGGTAATCATTATCTTTTACAAAAAATATTGCAAATTTGAAAACAATATTGTAGTCAGGGGAGGGGATTTGTATTCCCTGATCTAAAACTAAAAAATTATTTCATATTTCTTTATGAACATGTCAAAAGGAAAAACATTTTTATTTTTTCGTTCTCCATACGTTTAGTTTTAGATCTTAGTTACGTTGATTTTTATAGCATTTAATAATTAAAAAAAAAAGTGAATATTTACAATGGTGTTACCTCGCTAACACAAAAATACCTTTTGTATTTTGTTATCAGCTATCGATTCCCTCATCTGACTTCATATGTCTCGGTCATTTCATAATTTATTCTATTTGATAAACAAATTCTATATTCTTATTCTATACTTATACTACGTTTTAAAAAGGACTGTAATACAATTTCTTGTTGATCTTTCGTCACATATACTCGTATATATTAGCTAAAGGACTCAAGGAGTCCTTTAATATTAGACATATTATTATTTAATTATATGAAGAAATTTTGGCTATCATAAAGAAATACAAATGTATTGCTAAGCTTTGTATTATATATTACTTAGCAATATTATAATACAGGATAAAATAAGATACTGTGTAGGTTCTTAATATTATTATAAAATATGTATATGTAATTCATATTAAAAATTATAGATAAATAATTTGACAACGATATTCGTTTGGGACTGGGAATAATTAAAAAAATACCTACTATAATATTATTTGGCTAACAACATTATGATTTCCAGTGTTTTTTCTGCTTCTCTTTTGAGGAAAGATTATAAAAAATTAAATAAAAATAATCGGAACACCCGTCTTAGCCTGACCAGGTTCAAAAGAGGGACCCATGCAAAGTTTCAGCCTTCGAAGTGCAACAGTGTGGGCACCCAGAAAGGGGACACACACAAACTCCATTTTTATATATACAGATTATTGAATTATCGTTCAATGAATATATATTTTTTGCCTTCTTTGTATAATTTAAGGAAGGCAGATTATATAATGAGTGTATTGACTTGTTAGTATTGTCTATGATTAAAAATTTAAGGGATCATACTCCACTATTAACTTAAGATATTCAGTCTTGAAGTATTTATATTTCCTTGAAAAAAAGTTTGGTCGAGACACTCAGTATAGGTTTCGTGAGAAAAATAAAACTTCCGGCAACTTATATCTATACAAAAATAATGATGTATAATTTTATCTTAGAACCATAATTTTTTACAAACTATTTTATAAATACATACTCTTTTTAATAGAAATATAATAATTTCAATACGGAACAATCACATACCAAGTCATCATTATTATGTTAAATTGTATAATTTTCATGGTTTTAAAATATAATCGAAAATAAGTAATGGTTGAAGTTATATTAATTGAGTGAAATAACTGTAACTATAAGTCTAATGTCATTTCTTTATTTTTATCATCCTCAATTTCTAAATTGACAAACAAAGAAGAAAGGTATATTTATTATGTAAAAAAGAATATGTAACTCGTCAGAGGGCAAAACCTTACCTGTGAATCTTTGACAGGTAATTACATGAATTTTTTTCCTTAAGAAATTTAACGACTGTTGAAAAAATGGTTGATCCTTTACTTATCGAAGAAATGGAGATGGACGACGAAATGGAAGAAGACCCCTTATCTTACGTGAGTGTTCGATTAGGCAATGAAGATGACGAAGAAGATGAAGAAGTCCAGTGTGAGCCAGATATCAAATTTCAAGTGTCCAAACGCGGCTCAAAGGATTTAATGTATCATTGTGCACAGTGTTCTTTACAATTCCCAAATAAAATTTCTCTGAATCTTCATTTACTACGTGCCCATGTAAATTCTAGAGATAGTAGTAGAAGTGAGTCCATTACATCGTGTCCCATTTGTGACAAGGTTCCGTGCACGGATTTGACGACACATTGTAGAAATGAGCATTCCATAGATGGAGTTGTTTGTCCGATTTGTGCAAAAATTCTTTCAAAGACATGTACACTTAATCGTCACATAGAACAAGTTCATTTAAATATGCAAATCCATAAGCCGGCCAAATGTGACACATGTGGTAAGGTCTTTTCTAAAAAGGGACATCTTGACCGTCACATTCGAACTATTCATATGGGTATAAAGGAGACTTCACAGCCTTGTCCATTTTGTGGAAAAATATTTAGTACGAAATCCTCCTTAGATCCGCACATTGATATGGTGCACAAAGGAGTTCGAAAAGAATGCCCCACGTGTGGTAAAATACTTTCTGATTTGTGGAAACATATGAGAACTGTGCATGGATACTACCGAAGGAAAGCCAAAGTTCCCAAGGAAGAGACTATTGACTCCCTTTTGTCCGAAGATAAAGCTCCTAAATCCGTTTACTGTAAAGAAATCCCAACTAAGGATGAGACAACACATGACGATGACAATAGTACTGCATATGAAGATAGGACTTGACCAAAGGAACCCTTTATTCAACGAATTGTTTTTAGTACAAAGGATTTTTTGGTTATGAATTGTATATCTTGCTTCGCACAACTTACTAATTAAGTCATTGCTTCTGATAATGAATTCTGCAATTGTAAATCAATATTTGATATTATAGTTTATTTACTTAGTTTGTTATTGGTGTTGGTGCGTCTTCGCATGTACGCAAAAATTGTGATATGATTATTTTTAAAAGTAGAATTAGAGTTAATTTATAATGTATAAATACTATGTTATAATTTTTAATTAATTATATGTAGTTGTATTTGTCAAATGCACATTATTAAAATGTATTTTTATGCTTATTCTGCATATTTTTAAAGTATTTAATCGGGTTTAAATAATTGATCTTGTATAATCTATTACTAGATGTAAAGTTACAGTATAATATCATTTTGGCAGTTTCGGCATTTTGTAATTTCGTCTTGTTAAATTCATGAAAAAAACATAGTCATAGCGAACAAAATAAGCATTACTACACATCATAAGAGGGAAAAGAAAGGGCCCCTATGACATGTAATAAATAAAATCATGATTAAATAATGAATAAATGAGGAGGACGCCTCTAGAGAAGTGTTGACAATAAAAATATTATTTATACATACTTCTTATAAATTAATGGTGGATTCTATTTTTAACTACGAGACTTTAAAGACTCCAATAAATGTAAATTTAAATACAGAATTCATAAAATATATATCCATCTTTAATAATACTAATAACTCTATGATGGAAGGGAATTAATTAATTGCTTACTATTCATCCAATTGGTTACATATTATATTCGCAATAAAAAATGGACGTTTTTACGACTACAAAAAGAAAAAGAAATGAAAAGAAAAAGAGTAGGAATTATTCTTCACTGGGACCATAATTTATGTAAGGGGACTTAAATATCATTTTCATACTATACGCTTGTAGGTATGAAAAATTAAAAAAAACATTCATCCACAAAATGTATAGTATGTATAGTTTAGGTAGACTACTATTAGTAACCTTGTAAATTTGAACGACTGCATTTAAGTTATTTATAAGTATTTTTCAAAAAGTTACGAGATAAACATCATTGTTTAAAATTAACTATATTTTTTAAGTAAAAAAACCTATCTTATATGATATGATTTATGAAACATTAACTGACAATAAGAAATTAATTTGTCACTTATCTTAAATATTGAGCTAAATGTAATAATCTTAAGAACAAAACCGAATATGATGTCTTGAATAAACTTTGTGATTCTCAATATTCTCTCTAGGGAGAGATAATTATGCTTTAGTAAGTACAGCCCCTGGCGACATAATTCCTTTTTCCAAAAGGCAATGAAAAAGGTTAAATAAATACGAAAAGTTTTATTTAAAAATTACAAATTTAAAGTTTTATTTAAAAATTACAAATTTAAAGTCTTATTTTAAAAAGTTTTGAAAATTATATAAGATAACTGACTCCCCATTGTCCATACACCGAACGTCAATAGTTTAATACCTATTGATTTTTCATTTATTTGTCTCTCTTTCAATTACTTTTCGTAGGGATAATTTAGAGAGTTAGTAATTTAATACAAAAATATACCAACATAATAATAAACACCATCTGTTTATTACTATTGTGGATGATTAGTATATTAGTAGGGTCGTCGGAAGGGGTTGGCTGGAGGGGCTGTACCACTTACCAAATTAAGGAATTTTTGTTTTTTTCTTCAAAATTTTTTTTCTTTCTTGGGAAATCTGTTAATTTTTGAAAAAATTTCCAAAAACTTAATATTTGAAATTTTTTTCCAAAAATTTGGGAGGGGGTACATCCCATCCCTTACAAACGCCCCTGCTAATCATACAGGCTGATTTCTACACATTATATATATAAAAAATTATGATATGTCCCACTCATTTAATAAATGATTCTTGGAAATCAAATTTTCTTAAGCAACATTACCTTCATATGCTTGAACAGTTTGTAATACAATCCTGCAATTGATAATAATATTGGCATCCGCAGGGCTGTAGTCTCCTGCCCCCCTCCCAAAAAAAAAAGAGCAAAAGAAAAATAAACTTAATAAATTTTTTTATACTAGAAAATTTAATATATTATTTTTTTTTTTAATAAATTTAATATTTAAAATTTAATTTAATTTTTCAAATCTTTTTTCGAAAAAATTTAATTTTCCCATAAGAAATATAGAATTTCAACATTTTCTCCAAAATATTTAATATTTAAATTTTCCTCCAAAAATTAAATAATTATAGTTTAATTTTTTGTAAACAGCTGTGGATTTTTGAAATTTTTTGCTACAAACATTCATATATGAAAATTTATTTTTGAAATTTTATCAAAAAAAATTAATGTTTCTGATTTAAAAAAAAAAATTCAAAAACCAAGTCCACTACAAAATATAATTCTGCGAACGAATATGAAGCATTTTGAAAGTTTTACTAGCTTGATAAGAATCACAATAATGAAATAGTATTTTCATGCCTAAAATAAAGTCTGAGGAATCAATAATATAGTAACGGCGAAGTCATAAATAGGTAAATCATATTTTTAAGAATATCCTTAATGTATTTAATATTTTACTATTTTTCCAATCAATATCAAAACAATCGTATTATTATGTCCCATTCTATTTTGCCTTACTTTTTATTTGGGAAGCTTAAGGAGGCAAAATCCCTTGAACAGAACATGAAAAAAGGAAAACAATAACGTGGGGCAAGGATTTCGGAAAGGAATAATATGTATTTCTAGAAACGAGAACGATCGATAGATGATCTGATTCAAATGATCATAGAGCAATTCAAATCTTCTCTATATTTTGGGTAATGGATTCAAAAATTAAAACCTTCACGAGTCTATAGGTTTCGTGAATCAAAAGCAAGTTATCCCAAATTTATATTTATATTAAAACTGAATAAGAATTATTATTTTTATTATTATATTTAAAAAAATGCATTTACAATAACAGGTGTTCATAACATCAAAAGAACTTACATTTGTTATTATTATTATTGTTATTATTATTTATTAATATAACATACGCGCAACCTTTATTCAATTTCTTTATATAGATTTGATATGATTGTGGGTTTAAAATTGATATAGATTCGAAGTCAAAGTACATACTTTGCTAGGGCAGAATGTTAGTTAGCAAGGGAAAAAATAAATTTTATTTGGAAATAATTTTCTAATCCGAATTTTAGAAATGGAACATATTATAATTTCATTATGATCCTCAAATTAAAGGGGTTTAAGTAGTACGGGAGGAAAAGTTATGATTTGACAAGTTTATATAATATATTCAAAACTTGTATTATGCCAAGGTTATTTTGACATTTTTGCCTAATATTAAATATTTTATAAACTAAAAATACGTTTAAATTATTATTGTATCAAAATTATATTTTAATTCATATTTGGTTTATGATGAACTACATTATTTATAGATTTTAATGATATAATTAATCCAAAAATAAAGAAGGAAAAAATATTTACACCGTATTTTACAACCTTGTTATGAATAAACTTCCTCTTATGGATTATTAATCATGAACCTATGATAAATTCCTACAATCCATTCGAGAAACAATTGAATTTTTTTAATAAAATGATTGAAGAAGACAAATAATCGCTATTTATGTAAATAAAATAATTTATGTGTTTGCTACTTAATATAAAAAGTACAATTTAGGTTTTATGACATAGTAATTATATTAAATCTTGGAAATAATATTTGGGGTCAATCAACCTCATTCAATTAAAGTATTTTATGAGAACAAACCCCGTCATTTTCTTGTTATTATTATAATAGGTGATAATTTTTGCAAGTATTGGTACATTAATTCTACTACAAAAAGAATCTGTAAAATAATTCAAATTGTCTAACCAATTTCGAAATATAATGTTTTATTCAATTTACTGAATATTAACGATTGATGAAAATATTTTTTGAGGTTTTGTTGTTTAAAGTTAAAAAAAATTCCGTCAAATAAAATAATATTTTAAAAGTCTGTAAAAAAAAGCAAAACGGCTTAATATAATTTTAATAACCGTTTTTTCCCCATAGAAAGTTAGCCTTACTGGGGGTTTTCAATCAGTGGCCATCTACTTTGTCAATTTCCTTTAGTTATATCCCTTTATTATTTTTATGTATACTTTTGATATTTTTTAACTTTAGGTATATTTTCAGATTTCTTCAATGTTTGTGTGGTAACTTTGTTAGTTATTGGCGCCAAAAAATGGACAGTGTGATTGATCTTTTTACGTTTTGAACTTATAAAGAAACATTATCCAGAGTGAATCTTTTTTTTTAATGTTAATGAAGAGGTTTTTTAGACTAATCATAATTAATACATCAAATTGTATTATCATTTTATTTATTCAAATACTGGTAGAGGATTCCTGCGTTGGAGGGCTGAATAGAGGGGAATATAAACAAAGGATGAAGATAAAAAAAAGATACAGAGAGATCAATATAGAAAGAGAGAGAGATATTAGATATAGAAAGAAAAAAAAACGAAAAGAGGTTTTAAATTACATCCTAAGCACAAAAAAATATGAAAAAAAATGCTTGGTTATTTTATACGTCTGCATGCTAAATCTCAGAGTGATTGGTGGACCGTTTGGGATTCCATTTATAATATCACCAAAAACAGACTTTTGAAAATATATATCAGATTAATTTTTTATCCTAGTACTATAATATTTCGGGTATTTCAGTTCGATTTCGAACCTTAATTTGGACTTACATGATAAGTATGAAATGTTGACCAACCATCTTATTTTAATCGATATAACAATATCCTTTTTTAGATCCTGCCTAGAGCGTGCGGGAGCTTTTTTATCAATTAATGAAATGTCTGGTATTTTGTGGGACAAACAGTTGTATCTTATATAAAAAATAAAAAATAAAACGAGTAAAGAAAGTAAGATAAAAAATAAAAAATTTTTTTTTTTTCTTAATAAGATTCAAAATACATTTTCAAAAAATAATTAAAATCCATTCAAATTTCATAAATTAGGACTTGTTATATTCTTATTTTTGGAGAATAAGGTTTTTCTTAATATTTAACTATTTAAAAGGCGAGCCACTGCAGTTGGAGTGGTCTAAAACTGGTTTTGAGCAAGCCCCCTGGTTAGAATTGGTCTGGAGCAATTAACCCTCCTCTAAAACTTTGCTGTACTGCCAAGAGTACAATATCAAAATATAAGTATGTTTTATTTAATAGGGCCATTTATTGCTTCAATACAACGAATATGACGATAATAATTCAACTTGTTTAAATTCCTTAAAATTTTTAAATATCAGTTATTAATAAACATTGCATTCAGAAATCTTCTATACAATAAACCCCAACATTATTAATATTGATATTGTCTTCAAACTATAACCACAGTTTTATGTTCTACATATAATAAAAAATCGATCATTGATTAATTTATCAAATATTTTTTAATTTATTGACATGCAATTATAAAAATTCTTGAATGTAAACTTTTATTTTTCATTTAAAAA